>NC_082673.1:37263608-39708812 GCF_025265405.1 Mesoplodon densirostris
TAATCACGTGACTTGTAGTAAGTCAGAAAGTGAAAGACACATATCGTAGGATATCACTTATAGGTGTTACCTAAAAACGGATACCAGGGCAGATATTTCCACGGAGAAGGGCAATCACAGATTCATTAAACAAACTTATGGTTCACCAATGGAAAGGTGTGAGGATTGGATTCATTACGATCTTGGAGTTAACAGACATATACAAACACAGGTGAAATATATAATCACCAAAGACCTACGGAATACCAAGAGAAGACTACTCAACATTCTGTCATAACGGACATGGGAACAGGATCCCAGGAAGAACAGACATATGTATATGTGTAAAAGAACCACATCTTGCACACCTACAACAAGCCAAACGTTGTCATCAAACTTGCTGTAATAAAAAAATAAAAAATTAAATTAAAAACACGAACAAGAAGTAGTGAGACAAACTTGAGGGGCATTCTCCTGGCACATTCCATTCTAAATTCCAATCTAGAACACGACTTCCATTGAGGCTCTGTTGCCCTAGTAACCACATTTGGTAAGGAAGAACTGCTGCCACCTTGTGGCCTTTTCACACAACAGCAGCTTTAATCCCAGCGCTAATGGTCGGTGGATATTCAAAATCATTGCAGGCCTGTAAATGACACCTGCCCTGAAAACAAATCCTGGGGTCATATATCGACCAAAAAATTCAAAAGACGTCCATATTTCAAAACGACAGTTTCAAGAGGCATATTTCACGCACATTAGTGTTCTGCTTCCTTTGCTTTCTTTCTTTTTTGGTTAAAAAAACGGGAATGGAAAAAGGCAACCCTCAGAATCATCGAAAACGATCACAAACGAATCAATGGACAAAGGTTTAATCTCCAATATATATAAACAGCTCACGCAGCTTAATATTAATAAAACAAACAACCCAATACAAAAATGGGCAGAAGATCTAAATAGACGTTTCTTCAAAGAAGTCACAGAGATGACCAAGACGCACATGAAAAGCTGCTCAACATCACTAATTATTAGAGAAATGCAAATCCAAACGACAAGGAGGTATGACCTCACACCTCTTAGAATCGGCATCATCAGAAAATCTACAAACAACAAATTCTGGTGAGGGTGTGGACAAAAGGAACCCTCTTCCACTATTGGTGGCAAGGTAAATTGATACAGTCACTATGGTGAACAGTATGGAGGTTCCTTTAAAAAACTAAAAAGAGAATTACCATAGGATCCAGCAATCCCACTTCTGGGCATATACCCAGAGAAAACCATAAATCAAAAAGACACATTCACCACAATGTTCATTGCAGCACTATTTACAATAGCCAGGTAATGGAAGCAACCTAAATGCCCACAGACAGACGAATGGATAAAGATGTGGTACATATATAAAATGGAATATGACTCAGCCATAAAAAGGAATGAAACTGGGTCATTTGTAGAGAAGTCGATGGATCTACAGACTGTCATACAGAGTTTCGTAAGTCAGAAAGAGAAAAACAAATATTGTATATAAATGCATATATGTGGAACCTAGAAAAATGGTACAGATGAACTGGTTTGCAGGGCAGAAATAGAGACACAGAGGTAGAGAACAAACGTATGGACACCAAGTGGGGGAAGCCATGGGGTGGTGGTGTTGGGATGAGTTGGGAGATTGGGATTGACCTGTATACATGCATATGCATAAAATAGATAACTAATAATAACCTGCTGTATAAAGAAATAAATAAAATTAAATTTCAAAATTTTTAAAAATAAAATTGAAAAAAAACAGAAAGACTGGGGGTAAGATGGCCGAAGAGTAAGACGCGGAGATCACCTTCCTCCCCACAGATTCACCAGAAATACAGCTACACATGGAACAACTCCTACAGAACACCTACTGAACGCTGGCAGAAGACCCCAGACCTCCCAAAAGGCAAGAAACTCCCCACATACCTGGGTAGGGCAAAGCGGAGAGATTCCCGCACAGAGGAGCGGTGCCGAGCGGCACTCACCAGCCCGAGAGGCTTGTCTGCTCCCCCGCCGGGGTGGGCGGCGCTGGAGCTGAGGCTCGGGCTTCGGTCAGAGCGCAGGGAGAGGACTGGGGCTGGCGGCGAGAACTCAGCCTGAAGGGGCCTAATGTGCCACAGCTAGCCGGGAGGGAGTCCGGGAAAACTCTGGAGCTGCCGAAGAGGCAGGAGACGTTTTCTTCCCTCTTGGTTTCCTGGTGCGCGAGGAGAGGGGATTAAGAGCGCCGCGTAAAGGAGCTCCAGAGACGGGCGCGAGTCGCGGCTGAAAGCGCGGAGCCCAGAGACGGGCGTGGGACGCTGGGGCTGCTGCTGCCGCCGCCAAGAGGCCTGTGTGCGAGCGCAGGTCACTGTCCACACCGCCCTTCCGGGAGCCTGTGCAGCCTGCCACTGCCGGGGTCCCGGGATCCAGGGGCGGCTTCCCTGGGAGAACGCACGGCGCGCCTCGTGCTGGTGCAACGTCACGCCGACCTCTGCCGCTGCAGGCTCGCCCCGCACTCCGTGCCCCTCCCTCCCGCCCGGCCTGAGTGAGCCAGAGTCCCCGAAGAGGCTGCTCCTTTAACCCTGTCCTGTCTGAGCAAAGAACAGATGCCCTCCGGCGACCTACACCCAGAGGCAGGGACAAATCCAAAGCTGAGACCCAGGAGCTGTGAGAACAAAGAAGAGAAAGGGAAACCTCTCCCAGCAGCCTCAGAAGCAGCGGATTAAAGCTCCACAATCAACTTCATGTACCCTGCATCTGTGGAATACATGAATAGACAACAAATCATCCCAAATTGAGGAGCCAGGAGTCAGTGCTGTGCCTCTGAGGTGGGAGAGCCAACTTCAGGACACTGGTCCACAAGAGACCTCCCAGCTCCACATAATATCAAACGGCGAAAATCTTCCAGAGATCTCCATCTCAACACCAGCACCCAGCTTCACTCAACGACCAGCAAGCTACAGTGCTGGACACCCTATGCAAAACAACTAGCAAGACAGGAACACAACGCCACCCATTAGCAGAGAGGCTGCCTCAAATCATAAAAAGTCCGCAAACACCACAAAACACACCACCAGACGTGGACCTGCCCACCAGAAAGACAAGATCCAGCCTCATCCACCAGAACACAGGCACTAGTCCCCTCCACCAAGAAGCCTACACAACCCACTAAACCAACCTTAGCCACTGGGGACGGACACCAAAAACAACGGGAACTACGAACCTGCAGCCTGCAAAAAGGAGACCCCAAACACAGTAACATAAGCAAAATGAGAAGACAGAAAAACACACAGCAGGAGAAGGAGCAAGATAAAAACCCACCAGACCTAACAAATGAAGAGGTAATAGGCAGTCTATCTGAAAAAGAATTCAGAATAATGATGGTAAAGATGATCCAAAATCTTGGGAATAGAATAGACAAAATGCAAGAAACAGTTAACAAGGACCTAGAAGAACTAAAGACGAATCAAGCATCGATTAAAAACACAATAAATGAAATAAAAAATACTCTAGATGGGATCAATAGCAGAATAACTGAGGCAGAAGAACGGATAAGTGAGGTGGAAGATAAAATAGTGGAAATAACTGCTGCACAGCAAAATAAAGAAAAAAGAATGAAAAGAACAGAGGACAGTCTCAGAGACCTCTGGGACAACATTAAACGCACCAACATTCGAATTATAGGGGTTCCAGAAGAAGAAGAGAAAAAGAAAGGGACTGAGAAAATATTTGAAGAGATTATAGTTGAAAACTTCCCTAATATGGGAAAGGAAATAGTTAATCAAGTCCAGGAGGCACAGAGAGTCCCATACAGAATAAATCCAAGGAGAAATACACCAAGACACATATTAATCAAACTGTCAAAAATTAAACACAAAGAAATCATATTAAAAGCAGCAAGGCAAAAACAACAAATAACACACAAGGGAATCCTCATCAGGATAACAGCTGATCTCTCAGCAGAAACTCTACAAGCCAGAAGGGAGTGGCAGGATATAATTAAAGTGATGAAGGAGAAAAACCTGCAACCAAGATTTCTCTACCCAGCAAGGATCTCATTCAGATTTGATAGAGAAATTAAAACGTTTACAGACAAGCAAAAGCTGAGAGAGTTCAGCACCACCAAACCAGCTTTACAACAAATGCTAAAGGAACTTCTCTAGGCACGAAACACAACAGAAGGAAAAGACCTACAATAACGAACCAAAAACAATTAAGAAAATGGGAATAGGAACATACATATCAATAATTACCTTAAAGGTAAATGGACTAAATGCTCCCACCAAAAGACACAGACTGGCTGAATGGATACAAAAACAAGACCCATATATATGCTGTCTACAAGAGACCCACTTCAGACCTAGAGACACATACAGACTGAAAGTAAGGGGATGGAAAAAGATATTCCATGCAAATGGAAACCAAAAGAAAGCTGGAGTAGCAATTCTCATATCAGACAAAATAGACTTTAAAATAAAGACTACTAGAAGAGACAAAGAAGGACACTACATAATGATCAAGGGATCAATCCAAGAAGAAGATATAACAATTGTAAATATTTATGCACCAAACATAGGAGCACCTCAATACATAAGGGAAATATTAACAGCCATAAAAGGAGAAATTGACAGTAACACAATCATAGTAGGGGACTTTAACACCCCACTTTCACCAATGGACAGGTCATCCAAAATGAAAATAAATAAGGAAACACAAGCTTTAAAAGATACATTAAACAAGATGGACTTAATTGATATTTATAGGACATTCCATCCAAAAACAACAGAATACACATTTTTCTCAAGTGCTCATGGAACATTCTCCAGGATAGATCATATCTTGGGTCACAAATCAAGCCTTGGTAAATTTAAGAAAATTGAAATTGTATCAAGTATCTTTTCCGACCACAATGCTATGAGACTAGATATCAATTACAGGAAAAGAGCTGTAAAACATACAAACACATGGAGGCTAAACAATACACTACTTAATAACGAAGTGATCACTGAAGAAATCAAAGAGGAAATTAAAAAATACCTAGAAACAAATGACAATGGAGACACGACGACCCAAAACCTATGGGATGCAGCAAAAGCAGTTCTAAGAGGGAAGTTTATGGCAATACAATCCCACCTTAAGAAACAGGAAATATCTCGAATAAACAACCTAACCTTGCACCTAAAGCAATTAGAGAAAGAAGAACAAAAACATCCCAAAGTTAGCAGAAGGAAAGAAATCATAAAAATCAGATCAGAAATAAATGAAAAAGAAATGAAGGAAACAATAGCAAAGATCAATAAAATTAAAAGTTGGTTCTTTGAGAAGATAAACAAAATTGATAAACCATTAGCCAGACTCATCAAGAAAAAAAGGGAGAAGACTCAAATCAATAGAATTAGAAATGAAAAAGGAGAAGTAACAACTGACACTGCAGAAATACAAAAGATCATGAGAGATTACTATAAGCAACTCTATGCCAATAAAATGGACAACCTGGAAGAAATGGACAAATTCTTAGAAATGCACAACCTGCCAAGACTGAATCAGGAAGAAATAGAAAATATGAACAGACCAATCACAAGCACTAAAATTGAAACTGTGATAAAAAATCTTCCAACAAACAAAAGCCCAGGACCAGATGGCTTCACAGGCGAATTCTATCAAGCATTTAGAGAAGAGCTAACACCTATCCTTCTGAAACTCTTCCAAAATATAGCAGAGGGAGGAACACTCCCAAACTCATTCTACGAGGCCACCATCACCTTGATACCAAAACCAGACAAGGATGTCACAAAGAAAGAAAACTACAGGCCAATATCACTGATGAACATAGATGCAAAAATCCTCAACAAAATACTAGCAAACAGAATCCAACAGCACATTAAAAGGATCATACACCATGATCAAGTGGGGTTTATTCCAGGAATGCAAGGATTCTTCAATATACGCAAATCAATCAATGTGATACACCATATTAACAAACTGAAGGAGAAAAACCATATGATCATCTCAATGAAGCAACCTAAATGCCCACAGACAGACGAATGGATAAAGATGTGGTACATATATAAAATGGGATATGACTCAGCCATGAAAAGGAAGGAAACTATGTTATTTGTAGAGAAGTCGGTGGATCTAGAGACTGTCATACAGAATGAAGTAAGTCAGAATGAGCAAAACAAATATTCTGTCTTAATGCATGTATGTGGAACCTAGATATATGGTACAGATGAACAGGTTTGCAGGGCAGAAATAGAGAAACAGAGGTAGAGAACAAACGTATGGACACCAAGTCGGGGAAGCCATGGGGTGTTGGTGGTCAGATGAGTTGGGAGATAGGTATTGACCTGTATATATGTATATGAATAAAATAGATAACTAATAATAACCTGCTGTATAGAAAAATAAATATAATTAAACTTCAAAATTTTTAGAAATAAAATTTAAAAATTAAACAGAAAAAAGTTCTTCCCTTCACACAGATGTATTTCTATGAATGAATTATTTCCATGCTTATATCAATAAATACATAAAAGATGAATAAATTCTAACTTGAACCAAAAAAGAAAAAAAAACCTGAACCCAGCAGTTATACAGAGGAAAACCCTATCAGGGCACTTGCTCCAGCGGTAAACAATTCTGAAATTGGTCAGAGGTGGGGAATCATCTCCCATACAGCCAGCAGCCCGGCCCCCCCACGCAAGGAGACTCCTCATTGCAAAGCTGGGGGACCATGCCGAGGCCTCTGTGAGTAAACGTGAGCTGAGCCCCAGGCCAGCTGCTGCTGAACTCTTCCCACCCTTCCCAGGTAAAACACCTGAATATGTACAAGGGCTTGAAAGTCTTGAGGAAGGGCCGTGGAGCCACACCAGCGACAGCACGCAGGCCAACTTGGTGCCTGCAGGCCAGCCAGGATGGTCCTGGCCCCGGGAGCTCTTCTGGAAGGTTTCCATTTCTCTGCCCTAGATACCCCTCCTGTCCCGGCCCCCAATCCTTTTTTTCCTTCCTCACCTCAGCCCGGAGAGAAATTCCAGCGGAACTTATGGGTGACACATCCTCTTCTTTACAGGTGGCAGCCTGGCAACTCCTGCAGAAAGTCCAGCAGAGCCCCACTCACACCGGGCCACCAACAAAGCCGTGGAACCTCACACCCTCCCACCAGCACAGCCCCGAGACTGCTGACGGGGCAGAGAATATGGAGTCAGGCACAGCTGCAGGGGCTATTGCTGCCTGGAGTGCTGTTTCTATTGACCTCAACCCAGGCACACCTGGGGAGGGCTTGCCGGCAGGGTCAGGCTGCCCAGGTCAGCTAATCCTCAGCCCTCAGGGAATCACATTGCAGAAAATGGACCTCGCTAAGACAGAATATTAGCCAAGGAAAAAAAGGGCACAATGCCATTTGTAGCACCGTAGATGAGTCTACAGGTAATCACGTGACTTGTAGTAAGTCAGAAAGTGAAAGACACATATCGTAGGATATCACTTATAGGTGTTACCTAAAAACGGATACCAGGGCAGATATTTCCACGGAGAAGGGCAATCACAGATTCATTAAACAAACTTATGGTTCACCAATGGAAAGGTGTGAGGATTGGATTCATTACAATCTTGGGGTTAACAGACATATACAAACACAGGTGAAATATATAATCACCAAAGACCTACGGAATACCAAGAGAAGACTACTCAACATTCTGTCATAACGGACATGGGAACAGGATCCCAGGAAGAACAGACATATGTATATGTGTAAAAGAACCACATCTTGCACACCTACAACAAGCCAAACGTTGTCATCAAACTTGCTGTAATAAAAAATAAAAAATTAAATTAAAAACACGAACAAGAAGTAGTGAGACAAACCTGAGGGGCTTTCTCCTGGCACATTCCATTCTAAATTCCAATCTAGAACAGACTTCCATTGAGGCACTTTTGCCCTAGTAACCAGATTTGGTAAGGGAGAACTGCTGCGACCTTGTGGCAGTTTCACACAACAGCAGCTTTAATCCCAGCGCTAATGTTCGGTGGATATTCAAAATCATTGCAGGCCTGTAAATGACACCTGCCCTGAAAACAAATCCTGGGGTCATATATCGACCAAAAAATTCAAAAGACATCCAGATTTCAAAACGACAGTTTCAAGAGGCATATTTCACGCACATTAGTGTTCTGCTTCCTTTGCTTTCTTTCTTTTTTGGTTAATAAACGGGAATGGAAAAAGGCAACCCTCAGAATGGGCGAAAACGATCGCAAACGAATCAATGGACAAAGGTTTAATCTCCAATATATATAAACAGCTCACGCAGCTTAATATTAATAAAACAATAACCCAATACAAAAATGGGCAGAAGATCTAAATAGACGTTTCTTCAAAGAAGTCACAGAGATGGCCAAGACGCACATGAAAAGCTGCTCAACATCACTAATTATTAGAGAAATGCAAATCCAAACGACAAGGAGGTATGACCTCACACCTCTTAGAATCGGCATCATCAGAAAATCTACAAACAACAAATTCTGGTGAGGGTGTGGACAAAAGGTACCCTCTTCCACTATTGGTGGGAAGGTAAATTGATACAGTCACTATGGTGAACAGTATGGAGGTTCCATTAAAAAACTAAAAAGAGAATTACCATAGGATACAGCAATCCCACTTCTGGGCATATACCCAGAGAAAACCATAAATCAAAAAGACACATTCACCACAATGTTCATTGCAGCACTATTTACAATAGCCAGGTAATGGAAGCAACCTAAATGCCCACAGACAGACGAATGGATAAAGATGTGGTACATATATAAAATGGAAGATTACTCAGCCATAAAAAGGAATGAAACTGGGTCATTTGTAGAGAAGTCGATGGATCTAGAGACTGTCATACAGAGTGAAGTCAGAAAGAGAAAAACAAATATTGTATATAAATGCATGTATGTGGAACCTAGAAAAATGGTACAGATGAACTGGTTTGCAGGGCAGAAATAGAGACACAGAGGTAGAGAACAAACGTATGGACACCAAGTGGGGGAAGCCATGGGGTGGTGGTGTTGGGATGAGTTGGGAGATTGGGATTGACCTATATACATGCATATGCATAAAATAGATAACTAATAATAACCTGCTGTATAAAGAAATAAATAAAATTAAATTTCAAAATTTTTAAAAATAAAATTGAAAAAAAAACAGAAAAAAGTTCTTCCATTCACACAGATGTATTTATATGAATGAATTATTTCCATGCTTATATCTATAAATACATAAAACAGGAACAAAATGTAATTGGAACGAAAAAAGAAAATAAAACATGAACCTAACTGTTATACAGAGGAAAACCCTACCAAGGCACTTGCTCCAGCGGTAAACAATTCTGAAATTGGTCAGAGGTGGGGAATCATCTCCCATACAGCCAGCAGCCCCGCCCCCACCACGCAAGGAGCGTCCTCATTGCAAAGCTGGGGGCCCGTGCCGAGGCCTCTGTGAGTAAACGTGAGCTGAGCCCCAGGCCAGCTGCTGCTGAACTCTTCCCACCCTTCCCAGGTAAAACACCTGAATATGTACAAGGGCTTGAAAGCCTAGAGGAAGGGCTGTGGAGCCACACCAGCGACAGCACGCAGGCCAACTTGCTGCCTGCAGGCCAGCCAGGATGGTCCTGGCCACGGGCACACTTCTGGAAGCTTTCCATTTCCCTGCCTGAGATACCCCTCCTGTCCCGGCACCCACTCCTTTTTTTCCTTCCTCACCTCAGCCCGGAGAGAAATTGCATTTGAAGTTATGGGTGACACATCCTCTTCTTTACAGGTGGCAGCCTGGCAACTCCTGCAGAAAGGCCAGCAGAGCCCCACTCACACCGGGCCACCATCAAGGCCGTGGACCCTCTCACCCTCCCACCAGCACAGCCCTGAGACTGCTGACGGGGCAGAGAATATGGAGTCAGGCACAGGTGCAGGGGATATTGCTGCCTGGAGTGCTGTTTATATTGACCTCAACCCAGGCACACCTGGGGAAGGCTTGCCAGCAGGGTCAGGCTGCCCAGGTAAGCTAATCCTCAGCCCTCAGGGAATCACATTGCAGAAAACGGACCTCGCTAAGACAGAATATTAGCCAAGGGAAAAAAGGACACAATGCCATTTGCAGCACCGTAGATGAGTCTAGAGGTAATCACGTGACTTGTAGTAAGTCAGAAAGTGAAAGACACATATCGTAGAATATCACTTATACGTGTTTCGTAAAAATTGATACCAGGGCAGATATTTCCACGGAGAAGGGCAATCACAGATTCATTAAACCAACTTATGGTTCATGAATGGAAAGGTGTGAGGTTTGGATTCATTACGATATTGGGGTTAACAGACATATACAAACACAGGTGAAATATATAATCACCAAAGACCTACGGAATACCAAGAGTAGACTACTCAACATTTTGTCATAACGTACATAGGAAAATGATCCCAGGAAGAACAGACATATGTATATGTGTAAAAGAACCACATCTTGCACACCTACAACAAGCCAAACGTTGACATCAAACTTGCTGTAATAAACAATAAAAAATTAAATTAAAAACACGAACAAGAAGTAGTTAGACAAACTTGATGGGTATTCTCCTGGCACATTCCATTCTAAATTCCAATCTAGAACACGACTTCCATTGAGGCTCTGTTGCCCTAGTAACCAGATTTGGTAAGGGAGAACTGCTGCCATCTTGTGGCCGTTTCACACAACAGCAGCTTTAATCCCAGTGCTAATGGTCAGTGGATATTCAAAATCATTGCAGGCCTGTAAATGACACCTGCCCTGAAAACAAATCCTGGGGTCATATAACGACCAAAAAATTCAAAAGACGTCCATATTTCAAAACGACAGTTTCAAGAGGCATATTTCACACACATTAGTGTTCTGCTTCCTTTGCTTTCTCTCTTTTTTGGTTAAAAAAAACGGGAATGGAAAAAGGCAACCCTCAGAATGGGCGAAAACGATCGCAAACGAATCAATGGACAAGGTTTAATCTCCAATATATATAAACAGCTCACGCAGCTTAATATTAATAAAACAAACAACCCAATACAAAAATGGGCAGAAGATCTAAATAGACGTTTCTTCAAAGAAGTCACAGAGATGGCCAAGACGCACATGAAAAGCTGCTCAACATCACTAATTATTAGAGAAATGCAAATCCAAACGACAAGGAGGTATGACCTCACACCTCTTAGAATCGGCATCATCAGAAAATCTACAAACAACAAATTCTGGGGAGGGTGTGGACAAAAGGAACCCTCTTCCACTAGTGGTGGGAAGGTAAATTCATACAGTCACTATGGTGAACAGTATGGAGGTTCCATTAAAAAACTAAAAAGAGAATTACCATAGGATACAGCAATCCCACTTCTGGGCATATACCCAGAGAAAACCATAAATCAAAAAGACACATTCACCACAATGTTCATTGCAGCACTATTTACAATAGCCAGGTAATGGAAGCAACCTAAATGCCCACAGACAGATGAATGGATAAAGATGTGGTACATATATAAAATGGAAGATTACTCAGCCATAAAAAGGAATGAAACTGGGTCCTTTGTAGAGAAGTCGATGGATCTAGAGACTGTCATACAGAGTGAAGTAAGTCAGAAAGAGAAAAACAAATATTGTATATAAAGGCATATATGTGGAACCTAGAAAAATGGTACAGATGAACTCGTTTGCAGGGCAGAAATAGAGACACAGAGGTAGAGAACAAACGTATGGACACCAAGTGGGGGAAGCCATGGGGTGGTGGTGTTGGGATGAGTTGGGAGATTGGGATTGACCTGTATACATGCATATGCATAAAATAGATAACTAATAATAACCTGCTGTATAAAAAAATAAATAAACTTAAATGTCAAAAATTTTAAAAACAAAATTGAAAAAAAAAACAGAAAAAAGTTGTTCCATTCACACAGATGTATTTATATGAATGAATTATTTCCATGCTTATATCTATAAATACATAAAACAGGAACAAAATGTAATTGGAACGAAAAAAGAAAAAAACACCCTGAACATATCAGTTATACAGAGGAAAACCCTACCAAGGCACTTGCTCCAGCGGTAAACAATTCTGAAATTGGTCAGAGGTGGGGAATCATCTCCCATACACCCAGCAGCCCCGCCCCCCCACGCAAGGAGCGTGCTCATTGCAAAGCAGGGGGACCGTGCCGAGGACTCTGTGAGTAAACGTGAGCTGAGCCCCAGGCCAGCTGCTGCTGAACTGTTCCTACCCTTCCCAGGTAAAACACCTGAATATGTACAAGGGCTTGAAAGTCTTGAGGAAGGGCCGTGGAGCCACACCAGCGACAGCACGCAGGCCAACTTGGTGCCTGCAGGCCAGCCAGGATGGTCTTGGGCCCGGGCACCCTTCTGGAAGCTTTCCATTTCCCTGCCTGAGATACCCCTCCTGTCCCGGCCCCCACTCCTTTTTTTCCTTCCTCACCTCAGCCCGGAGAGAAATTGCAGTGGAAGTTATGGGTGACACACCCTCTTCTTTACAGTTGGCAGCCTGGCAACTCCTGCAGAAAGTCCAGCAGAGCCCAACTCACACCGGGCCACCATCAAAGCGGTGGACCCTCTCACCCTCCCACCAGCACAGCCCTGACACTGCTGACGGGGCAGAGAATATGGAGTCAGGCACAGGTGCAGGGGCTATTGCTGCCTGGAGTGCTGTTTCTATTGACCTCAACCCAGGCACACCTGGGGAAGGATTGCAGGCAGGGTCAGGCTGCCCAGGTTAGCTAATCCTCAGCCCTCAGGGAATCACATTGCAGAAAACGGACCTCGCTAAGACAGAATATTAGCCAAGGGAAAAAAGGACACAATGCCATTTGCAGCACCGTAGATGAGTCTAGAGGTAATCACGTGACTTGTAGTAAGTCAGAAAGTGAAAGACATATATCATAGAATATCACTTATAGGTGTTACATAAAAATTGATACCAGGGCAGATATTTCCACGGAGAAGGGCAATCACAGATTCATTAAACAAACGTATGGTTCACCAATGGAAAGGTGTGAAGATTGGATTCATTACGATCTTGGGGTTAACAGACATATACAAACACAGGTGAAATATATAATCACCAAAGAACTACGGAATACCAAGAGAAGACTACTCAACATTCTGTCATAACGTACATGGGAACAGGATCCCACTAAGAACAGACATATGTATATGTGTAAAAGAACAACATCTTGCACACCTACAACAAGCCAAACGTTGTCATCAAACTTGCTGTAATAAAAAATAAAACATTAAATTAAAAACACAAACAAGAAGTAGTGAGACAAACTTGAGGGGCTTTTTCCTGGCACATTCCATTCTAAATTCCAATCTAGAACAGACTTCCATTGAGGCTCTGTTGCCCTAGTAACCAGATTTGGTAAGGGAGAACTGCTGCCACCCTGTGGCCGTTTCACACAACAGCAGCTTTAATCCCAGCGCTAATGATCAGTGGATATTCAAAGTCATTGCAGGCCTGTGATTGACACCTGCCCTCAAAAACAATCCTGGGGTCGAAAATTGACCAAAAAATTCAAAATAGGGCAACCATCCAAGAAGACAATTGCAACAGGTTAACTGTACTCTCCGTTTTTTTCTGTTTTTCTGTACCAGGAATTTAAAAAGGCATGGAAAAATGCTGAACATTAGGAAGAATTAAAGATATGCAAATCCAAATTACAAAAACTTATCAGCTCACACCAGTCAGAATGGCCATCAGCAAACATTCTGCTAAAAATAAATGCTGAAGGGGTTTTGGAGAAATGCCTACACTTGGTTCAACGTGGGACATGGTAAGAGCCAGTAATGAAAACAAAAATGTGGTGCGTTGTAAAGGTAAATACTGAGCTACCATTCAATCAAGCATACCCACTGCTGGGCCTATCGCCTGAGGGGATGAGAATCAAAAAGACACAGGCTGGTTTTCACAGGTGGCGCAGTGGTTGAGAGTCTGCCTGCCAATGCAGGGGACACGGGATCATGCCCAGGTTAGGGAAGATCACACATGCCGCAGAGCGCCTGGTCCCGTGAGCTATGGCTGCTGGGCCTGCACATCCAGAGCCTGTGCTCTGCAATGGGAGGGTGCACGGAAGCAAGAGGCCCACGTACTGCAAAAAAAAACAAAACGACACAGGCTGGCAGTCCTGCACTCCAGCATTATTTACCATAGCCAAAACTTCGAAGCTACAAAAATGTCCATCAATAGAGGAATGCACAAAGAAGAAGTGGTCCATGTACACAATGGAATATGACTCCAATAAAAAAATATATGATTCAAATTATAAAACAAACATAAGTAAGGAGACATCAGCTTTTGGGGGCACATTCCACTCTAATATATAACCGAGGAACACCATTGCCAAGAGGGTCTGTTTCCCTAGTTACAAGATTGGGAAAAGCAGTAATGCTGACACCCTCTGGACGTTACCTGCAACAGCAGCTTTAAAACCTGTGCTAAGGTTCACTTCATATGCACCAGTACTGGAGGGCTATAAATGAAACCTGCCCTCAAAATGTCTTGAGGGAGGTAATGGCCAAACTATTTCTAAGTGTCACACATACTTCACAAAAACAATTTGAAGAAGTAAGCTGTACTCACAGTTTGAAGCAAACAAGGACACGCCACAAAGTTCAATTTCAAGGGGTTATGAGACACATGCAAATCCAACCACAAAGTGGTATCAGCTCACACGAGTCAGAATATACATCAGCAAAAATACTAGAAGCAATAAATGCTGAAAGTGTTGTGGAGAAGAGCATAACCTCAACCTTAGGTGGGACGTAACCTGGTAAGAGCCACTAATGAGAACAGAATGGAGGTGCCTCTACAAGGTAAATATTTTGCTACCATATGATCCAGCAGGCCCACTCCTGGGCCTATAGCCTAAGAAGACAGAATTGGAAAGACACAGGCAGGCAAATGTGCATTGCCGCAGCATTACAATAGCCATGACATGGAAGCAACCAAAGAGTCCATCAACAGATGAGTGGACAAAGAAGAACTGGTACATATACAGACAGAATATTAGCCAAGGGAAAAAAGGACACAGTGCCATTTGCAGCACCGTCGATGAGTCTAGAGGTAATCACGTGACTTGTAGTAAGTCAGAAACAGAAAGACACATATCGTATGATATCCCTTATAGGTGTTACTAAAAAATTGACACCAGTGATGATACTTCCACAAAGAAGGGCAATCACACATTCATTAAACAAACTGATGGTTCACCAATGGAAAGGTGTGAGGATTGCATACATAAGGATATTGCGCTTCACGGACATGTACAAACACAAGTGAAATATATAATCACCAAACACCTACGGAATAACAAGAGAAGACTACTCAACATTCTGTCATAACGTACATGGGAAAAGGATCCCAGGAAGAACAGACATATGTATATGTGTCAAAGAACCACATCTTGCACACCTACAACAAGCCAAACATTGTAATCAAACTTGCTGTGATAAAAAAGAAAAATTAAATTAAAACTACGAACAAGAAGTAGTGAGACAAACATAAGGGGCTTTTACCTGGCACATTCCATTCTAAATGACAAGCTGGAACACGACTTGCATTGAGGCTCTGTTGTCCTAGTAACCAGATTTGGTAAAGGAGAACTTGCTGCCACCTTGTGGCCGTTTCACACAACAGCAGCTTTAATCCCAGTGCTAATGGTCACTTGATATTCAAAAGAATTGCAGGCCTGTAAATGACACCTGCCCTGAAAACAAATCCTGGGGTGGTATATCGACCCAAAAATACAAAAGACGTTCATATTTCAAAACGACAGTTTCAAGAGGCCTATTTTACACACATTTGTGTTCTGCTTCTTTTTCTTTCTTTCTTTTTGGTTACAAAACGGGAATAAAAAAGGCAACCCTCAGAATGGGAGAAAATATTTGCAAACGAATCAATGGACAAAGGTTTAATCTCCAATATATAGAAACAGCTCATGGAGCTTAATCTTAAAAAAACAAACAACCCAATACAAAAATGGCTAGAAGATCTAAATAGACACTTCTTCAAAGAAGACACAGAGATGGCCAAGACGCACATGAAATGCTGCTCAACATCTCTCATTCTTAGAGAAATGCAAATCAAAACTACAATGAGGTATCACCTCACACCTGTTAGAATGGGCATCATCAGAAAATCTACAAACAACAAATGCTGGGGAGGGTGTGGAGAAAAGGAACCCTCTTCCACTATCGGTGGGAATGTAAAGTGATACAGTCACTATGGAGAACAGTATAGACATTCCTTAAGAAACTAAATATAGAATGACCATATGATCCAGCAATCCCACTTCTGGGCATATACCCAGAGAAAACCATAAATCAAAAAGACACATACACTACAAAGTTCATTGCAGAACTATTTAGCATAGCCAGGTAATGGAAGCAACCTAAATGCCCACAGCCAGACGAATGGATAAAGATGTGGTGCATATATAAAATGGAATATTACTCAGCCATACAAAGGAATGAAACGGGGTCCTTTGTAGAGACATCGATGGATCTAGAGACTGTCATACAGAGTGAAGTAAATCGGAAAGAGAAAAACAAATATTGTATATATAATGCATACATGTGGAACCTAGAAAAATGGTACAGATGAACCGTTTTGCAGGGCAGAAATAGAGACACAGAGGTAGAGAACACACGTATGGACACCAAAGGGGCGAAGCCATGGGGTGGTGCTGCTGGGATGAGTTGCGGGATTGGGATTGACTTGTATACATGTATATGTCTAAAATAGATAACTAATAATATCCTGCCGTATAAATAAAAAAATTAAATTAAATTACAAATTTTTTAAAAATAAACACAATTTAAAATTAAAACAGAAAAAAGTGCTTCCCTTCACCAGATGTATTTATATGAATGAATTATTTCCATGCTTATATCTATAAATACATAAAAGAGGAATAAAATCTACCTTCAACCAAAAAAAGAAATATACAGAGGAAAAGGAGTTATACCGAGGAAAACCCTGTCAGGCACTTGCTCCAGGGGTAAACAATTCTGAAGATGGTCAGAGGTGGGGAATCATCTACCATGAAGCCAGCAGGCCCCCCGCAAGCAGCTTCCTCATTGCAAAGCTGGGGGACCATGCCGAGGCGTCTGTGAGTAAACGTGAGCTGAGCCCCAAGCCAGCTGCTGCTAAACTGTTCCCACCCTTCCCAAGTAAAACACCTGAATATGTACAAGGACTTGAAAGCCTAGAGGAAAGGCCGTGGAGCCACACCAGTGACAGCATGCAGACCGACTTGGTGACTGCAGGACAGCCAGGATGGTCCTGGCCCTGGGCATCCTTCTGGAAGCTTTCCATTACCATGCCTGAGATACCCCTCCTGGCCCAGACCCAACAGATTTTTTCCTTCCTCACCTCTGCCTGTGGAGAAATTCCAGCAGAAGGTATGGTGACATATCCTCTTCTTTAGCAGGTGGCAGCCTGGCAACTCCTGCAGAAAGTCCAGCAGAGACCTACTCACACCGGGCCCCCCACAAAGCCATGGCCCCTCACTCCCTCCCACCAGCACAGCCCCGAGACTGCTGATGGGGCAGAGAATATGGCATCAGGCACAGCTGCATGGGCTCTTGCTGCCTGGAGTGGTGTTTCTATTGACCTCAACCCAGGCACACCTGGGGAGAGCTGGCTGGCAGTGTCAGGCTGCCCAGTTCAGCTAATCCTCACCCCTCAGGGGCTCACATTGCAGAAAAATGGACCTCGCTGAACCGGCCAGGTCCTAGGAACAGGTGTGGGCTCCTGAGAGTCAGGATAGACAAGGGGCTGCAGCTCCGGCTTGTTTTCTAATCATTTTATCTGGCCCATGAGTGGGAGACAATTTCAAGAAGGCCCTCTCCTAATGAGCGGAATCCAGGAGTCAGGGAGAGGATGGCTGATGGGTGGAGACAGAGGCCTGGTGCCCAGGCTGCAGTGGAAGTCTCTGGAAGACCAGGCAGAGGGAGGCCACACAGAGTGATGCCCAGAGTCACAGACCTGTCGGAGCTGCTGTTTGTTAGTTCAAGTCCTGCTCTAAGGTGCTCTGGGTCAGCTCTGAGTGACTGGCGATCTGAGGTGCTATCCAATGCGGGCTATGTGAACGGTTCCTATGTGCCTAGCCATGCTGGCTTACCTGCCCAGGGGAGCTCCGTATCCTGGGAGGTGCCTGACCACGAGAGCCCCTTGGGCTGCTGGGTAGTTGCACAGGTGAGCCCCATATCCTGGGAGTGGCCTGACTAAAAGAGGTCCGTGGGCTGCTGGGACCTGCCCAGGTGAGCCCCATATCCTGGGAGGGGCCTGACCACGAGAGCCCCATGGGCTGCTGGGTAGTTGCGCAGGTGAGCTCCATAAACTGCAATTGCCCTGACCACGAGAGCCCCGTGGGCTGCTGGGGACCTGGTAAAGGATGTCAGGACACTCAGTGAAGCCACCGAGGATATACATCCAGTAGTTCATAATTCCTACACCCTGCTGGTCATTCTACCATCCACCAGGACATGCTATTCTGTATTAGACTTCAATGATGCCTTCTTCTGTATTCCATTGGTCCCAGAAACGCTCTGCTGCCCTAGTAACCAGAATTGGGAATGGAGAAATGCTGCCGCCTTGTGGCCATTTCCCACAACAGCAGCTTTAAACCCAGTGCTAATTGTCACTCAATATTCACACTCAGTGCTGGCCTGTGATTGACAACTGCCGTCAAAAACAATCCTGGGGTAGAAAATTGACCAAAACATTAAAAAGAGGGAAACCAACCAAGAAGACAATTGCAAGAGGTTAACTGTACTCTCCATTTTTTTCTGTTTTTCTGTACCAGGAATTTAAAAAGGCATGGAAAAATGCTGAACATTAGGAAGAATTAAAGATATGCAAATCCAAATTACAAAAACTTATCAGCTCACAACAGTCAGAATGGCCATCAGCAAACATTCTGCAAACAATAAATGCTGAAGGGGTTTTGGAGAAATGCCTACCCTTGGTTCAACGTGGGACATGGTAAGAGCCAGTAATGAAAACAAAAATGTGGTGCTTTGTAAAGGTAAATACTGAGCTACCATTCAATCAAGCATACCCACTGCTGGGCCTATCGCCTGAGGGGATGAGAATCAAAAAGACACAGGCTGGTTTTCACTGGTGGCGCAGTGGTTGAGAGTCTTCTTGCCAATGCAGGGGACACAGGATCATGCTCCAGTTAGGGAAGATCACACATGCCGCAGAGCGCCTGGTCCCGTGAGCTATGGCTTCTGGGCCTGCACATCCAGAGCCTGTGCTCTGCAATGGGAGGGTGCACGGAAGCAAGAGGCCCAAATACTGCAAAAAAAACAAAACGACACAGGCTGGCAGTCCTGCACTCCAGCAATATTTACCATAGCCAAAACTTCGAAGCTACAAAAATGTCCATCAATAGAGGAATGCACAAAGAAGAAGTGGTCCATGTACACAATGGAATATGACTCCAATAAAAAAATATAAATTCAATTTATAAAACAAACATAAGTAAGGAGACATCAGCTTTTGGGGGCACATTCCACTCTAATATATAACCGAGGAACACCACTGCCAAGAGGGTCTGTTTCCCTAGTTACCAGATTGGGAAAAGCAGAAATGCTGCCACCCTCTGGACGTTACCTGCAACAGCAGCTTTAAAACCTGTGCTAAGGTTCACTTCATATGCACCAGTACTGGAGGGCTATAAATGAAACCTGCCCTCAAAATGTCTTGAGGGAGGTAATGGCCAAACTATTTCTAAGTGTCACACATACTTCACAAAAACAATTTGAAGAAGTAAGCTGTACTCACAGTTTGAAGAAACAAGGACATGCCACAAAGTTCAATTTCAAGGGGTTATGAGACACATGCAAATCCAACCACAAAGTGGTATCAGCTCACACGAGTCAGAATATACATCAGCAAAAATACTAGAAACAATAAATGCTGAAGATGTTGTGGAGAAGAGCATAACCTCAACCTTAGGTGGGACGTAACCTGGTAAGAGCCACTAATGAGAACAGAATGGAGGTGCCTCTACAAGGTAAATGTTTTGCTACCATATGATCCAGCAGGCCCACTCCTGGGCCTATAGCCTAAGAAGACAGAATTGGAAAGACACAGGCAGGCAAATGTGCATTGCCACAGCATTACAATAGCCATGACATGGAAGCAACCAAAGAGTCCATCAACAGATGAGTGGACAAAGAAGAACTGGTACATATACAGACAGAATATTAGCCAAGGGAAAAAAGGACACAGTGCCATTTGCAGCACCGTCGATGAGTCTAGAGGTAATCACGTGACTTGTAGTAAGTCAGAAACAGAAAGACACATATCGTATGATATCCCTTATAGGTGTTACTAAAAAATTGACACCAGTGATGATACTTCCACAAAGAAGGGCAATCACACATTCATTAAACAAACTGATGGTTCACCAATGGAAAGGTGTGAGGATTGCATACATAAGGATATTGCGCTTCACGGACATGTACAAACACAAGTGAAATATATAATCACCAAACACCTACGGAATAACAAGAGAAGACTACTCAACATTCTGTCATAACGTACATGGGAAAAGGATCCCAGGAAGAACAGACATATGTATATGTGTCAAAGAACCACATCTTGCACACCTACAACAAGCCAAACATTGTAATCAAACTTGCTGTGATAAAAAAGAAAAATTAAATTAAAACTACGAACAAGAAGTAGTGAGACAAACATAAGGGGCTTTTACCTGGCACATTCCATTCTAAATGACAAGCTAGAACACGAATTGCATTGATGCTCTGTTGTCCTAGTAACCAGATTTGGTAAAGGAGAACTGCTGCCACCTTGTGGCCGTTTCACACAACAGCAGTTTTCATCCCATCGCAAATGGTCACTTGATATTGAAAAGAATTGCAGGCCTGTAAATGACACCTGCCCTGAAAACAAATCCTGGGGTCGTATATCGACCCCAAAATATAAAAGACGTTCATATTTCAAAACAACAGTTTCAATAGGCGTATTTTACACACATTTGTGTTCTGCTTCTTTTTCTTTCTTTCTTTTTTGGTTAAAAAACGGGAATGGAAATAGGCAACCCTCAGAATGGGAGAAAATATTTGCAAATGAATCAATAGACAAAGGTTTAATCTCCAATATATAGAAACAGCACATGCAGCTTAATCTTAAAAAAACAAACAACCCAATACAAAAATGGCTAGAAGATCTAAACAGACACTTCTTCAAAGAAGACAGAGTTGGCCAAGACGCACATGAAATGCTGCTCAACATCTCTCATTATTAGAGAAATGCAAATCAAAACTACAATGAGGTATCACCTCACACCTGTTAGAATGGGCATCATCAGAAAATCTACAAACAACAAATGATGGGGAGGGTGTGGAGAAAAGGAACCCTCTTCCACTATCGGTGGGAATGTAAAGTGATACAGTCACTATGGAGAACAGTATGGACGTTCCTTAAAAAACTAAATATAGAATTACCATATGATCCAGCAATCCCACTTCTGGGCATGTACCCAGAGAAAACCATAAATCAAAAAGATCCATTCACCAAAATGTTCATTGCAGAACTATTTACCATAGCCAGGTAATGGAAGCAACCTAAATGCCCACAGCCAAACGAATGGATAAAGATGTGGTGCATATATAAAATGGAATATTACTCAGCCATACAAAGAAATGAAACTGGATCATTTGCAGGGACGTCGACGGATCTAGAGACTGTCATACAGAGTGAAGTAAGTCGGAAAGAGAAAAACAAATATTGTATATATAATGCATACATGTGGAACCTGGAAAAATGGTACAGATAAACCGGTTTGCAGGTCAGAAATAGAGACACAGAGGTAAAGAACACACGTATGGACACCAAAGGGGCAAAGTCATGGGGTGGTGCTGCTGGGATGAGTTGCGGGATTGGGATTGACTTATATACATGTATATGTCTAAAATAGGTACCTAAAAATATGCTGCCGTAGAAATAAAAAAAAATAAATTACAAAACTTTTTAAAATAAATAAAATTTAAAAATAAAACAGAAAAAAGTGCTTCCCTTTACCAGATGAATTTATATGAATGAATTATTTCCATGCTTATATCTATAAATACATAAAAGAGGCATAAAATCTACCTTGAACCAAAAAAAGAAATATACAGAGGAAAAGCCTATCAGGCACTTGCTCAAGGGGTAAACATTTGTGAAGATGCTCAGAGGTGGGAAATCATCTACCATGAAGCCAGCAGCCACCCCGCAAGCAGCTTCCTCATTGCAAAGCTGGGGGCTCATGTCGAGGCGTCTGTGAGTAAACGTGAGCTGAGCCCCATGCCAGCTGCTGCTAAACTGTTCCCACCCTTTCCAAGTAAAACACCTGAATATGTACAAGGACTTGAAAGCCTAGAGGAAGGGCCGTGGAGCCACACCAGTGACAGCATGCAGACCGACTTGGTGCCTGCAGGACAGCCAGGATGGTCCTGGCCCTGGGCATCCTTCTGGAAGCTTTCCATTACCATGCCTGAGATACCCCTCCTGGCCCAGACCCAACAGATTTTTTCCTTCCTCACCTCTGCCAGTGGAGAAATTCCAGCAGAAGGTATGGTGACACATCCTCTTCTTTAGCAGGTGGCAGCCTGGCAACTCCTGCAGAAAGTCCAGCAGAGACCCACTCACACCGGGCCCCCCACAAAGCCATGGCCCCTCACTCCCTCCCACCAGCACAGCCCCGAGACTGCTGATGGAGCAGAGAATATGGCATCAGGCACAGCTGCATGGGCTCTTGCTGCCTGGAGTGGTGTTTCTATTGATCTCAACCCAGGCACACCTGAGGAGGGCTGGCTGGCAGTGTCAGGCTGCCCAGTTCAGCTAATCCTCACCCCTCAGGGGCTCACATTGCAGAAAATGACCTCGCAGAACCAGCCTGGTCCAAGGAACACGTGTGGGCTCCTGAGAGTCAGGATAGACAAGGGGCTGCAGCTCCGGCTTGTTTTCTAATAATTTTATCTGGCCCATGAGTGGGAGACAACTTCAAGAAGACCCTCTCCTAATGAGAGGAATCCAGGAGTCAGGGACAGGACGGCTGATGGGTGGAGACAGAGGCCTGGTGCCCAAGCTGCAGTGGAAGTCTCTGGAACACCAGGCAGAGGGAGGCCACACAGAGTGATGCCCAGAGTCACAGACCTGTCGGAGCTGCTGTTCGTTAGTTCAAGTCCTACTCTAAGGTGCTCTGGGTCAGCTCTGAGTGACAGGCGATCTGAGGTGCTATCCAATGGGGGCTATGTGCACGGTTCCTGTGTGCCTAGCCCTGCTGGCGTACCTGACAATGGAGCCCAATATCCTGGGAGGGGCCTGAACACGAGAGCCCCATGGTCTGCTGGGTAGTTGCGCAGGTGAGCTCCATAAACTGCAATTGCCCTGACCACGAGAGCCCCGTGGGCTGCTGGGGACCTGCTAAAAGATGTCAGGACACTCAGTGAAGCCAACGAGGATATACATCCAGTAGTTCCTAATTCCTACACCTTGCTGGTCATTCTACCATCCACCAGGACATGCTATTCTGTATTAGACTTCAATGATGCCTTCTTCTGTATTCCATTGGTCCCAGAAAGGCTCTGCCGCCCTAATAACCAGATTTGGGAATGGAAAAAGGCTGCCGCCTTGTGGCCATTTCCACAACAGCAGCTTTAAACCGAGTGCTAATGGTCACTCAATATTCACACTCATTGCAGGCCTGTGAATGACACCTGCCCTCAAAAACAATCCTGGGGTCGAAAATTGACCAAAAAATTCAAAAGAAGTCAAACATCCAAGAAGACAATTGCAAGAGGTTAATTGTACTCTCCGTATTTTTCGGTTTTTCTGTACCAGGAATTTAAAAAGGCATGGAAAAATGCTGAACATTAGGAAGAATTAAAGACATGCAAATCAAAATTACAAAAACTTATCAGCTCACACCAGTCAGAATGGCCATCAGCAAACATTCTGCTAACAATAAATGCTGAAGGGGTTTTGGAGAAATGCCTACACTTGGTTCAACGTGGGACATGGTAAGAGCCAGTAATGAAAACAAAAATGTGGTGCTTTGTAAAGGTAAATACGGAGCTACCATTCAATCAAGCATACCCACTGCTGGGCCTATCGCCTGAGGGGATTAGAATAAAAAAGACACAGGCTGGTTTTCACTGGTGGCGCAGTGGTTGAGAGTCTGCCTACCAATGCAGGGGACACGGGATCATGCCCCGGTTAGGGAAGATCACACATGCCGCAGGGCGCCTGGTCCCATGAGCTATGGCTGCTGGGCCTGCACATCCAGAGCCTGTGCTCTGCAATGGGAGGGTGCATGGAAGCAAGAGGCCCACGTACTGCAAAAAAAACAAAACGACACAGGCTGGCAATCCTGCACTCCAGCAATATTTACCATAGCCAAAACTTGGAAGCTACAAAAATGTCCATCAATAGAGGAATGAACAAAGAAGAAGTGGTCCATGTACACAATGGAATATGACTCCAATAAAAAAAATATAAATTCAATTTATAAAACAAACATAAGTAAGGAGACATCAGATTTTAGGGGCACATTACACTCTTATATATAACCGAGGAACACCACTGCAATGATGGTCTGTTTCCCTAGTTACCAGATTGGGAAAAGCAGAAATGCTGCCGCCCTCTGCCCGTTACGTGCAACAGCAGCTTTAAAACCTGTGCTAAGGTTCACTTCATATGCACCAGTACTGGAGTGCTGTAACTTAAACCTGCACTCAAAATGTCTTGAGGGAGGTAATGGCCAAACTATTTCTAAATGTCACACATACTTCACAAAAACAATTGGAAGAGGTAAGCTGTACTCACAGTATGAAGAAAAGATGGACATGTCAGAAAGTTCAATTTCAAGGGGTTACGAGACACATGCAAATCCAACCACAAAGTGGTATCAGCTCACACGAGTCAGAATATACATCAGCAAAAATACTAGAAACATTAAATGATGAAGGTGTTGTGGAGAAGAGCATAACCTCAATCTTAGGTGGGACGTAACCTGGTAAGAGCCACTAATGAGAACAGAATGGAGGTGCCTCTACAAGGTAAACGTTTTGCTACCATATGATCCAGCAGGCCCACTAGTCTGCCTGTAACCTAAGAAGACAGAATTGGAAAGACACAGGCAGGCAAATGTGCATTGCCGCAGCATTACAATAGCCATGAAATGGAAGCAAACAAACAGTCCATCAACAGATGAGTGGACAAAGAGGAACTGGTCCATATACAGACAGAATATTAGCCAAGGAAAAAAAAGGACACAGTGCCATTTGCATCTCAGTAGATGAGATTAGAGGTAATCACGTGACTTGTAGTAAGTCAGAAACAGAAAGACACATATCTTATGATATCACTTATAGGTGTTACTGAAAAATTGACACCAGTGAAGATATCTCCACAGAGAAGGGCAATCACAGATTCATTAAACAAACTGATGGTTCACCAATGGAAAGGTGCGAGGATTGCATACATTAGGATATTGCACTTCATGGACATATACAAACACAGGTGAAATATATCATCACAAATCACCTACGGAATACCAAGGGAAGACTACTCAACATTCTGTCATAACGTCCATGGGAAAAGGATCCCAGGAAGAACAGACATATATATGTGTAAAAGAACCACATCTTGCACACCTACAACAAGCCAAACATTGTAATCAAACTTGCTGTGATAAAAAAGAAAAATTAAGTTAAAACTACGAACAAGAAGTAGTGAGACAAACATAAGGGGCTTTTACCTGGCACATTCCATTCTAAATGACAAGCTAGAACATGACTTGCATTGAGGCTCTGTTGTCCTAGTAACCAGATTTGGTAAAGGATAACTGCTGCCACCTTGTGGCCGTTTCACACAACAGCAGTTTTCATCCCATCGCAAATGGTCACTTGATATTCAAAAGAATTGCAGGCCTGTAAATGACACCTGCCCTGAAAGCAAATCCTGGGGTCGTATATCAACGCAAAAATACAAAAGACGTTCATATTTCAAAACGACAGTTTCAAGAGGCCTATTTTACACACATTTGTGTTCTGCTTCTTTTTCTTTCTTTCTTTTTTCGTTAAAAAACGGGAATGGAAAAAGGCCACCCTCAGAATGGGAGAAAATATTTGCAAACGAATCAATGGACATTGGTTTAATCTCCAATATATAGAAACAGCTCATGCAGCTTAAACTTAAATAAACAAACAACCCAATCAAAAATGGCTAGAAGATCTAAATAGACACTTCTTCAAAGAAGACACAGAGATGGCCAAGACGCACATGAAATGCTGCTCAACATCTCTCATTCTTAGAGAAATGCAAATCAAAACTACAATGAGGTATCACCTCACACCTGTTAGAATGGGCATCATCAGAAAATCTACAAACAACAAATGCTGGGGAGGCTGTGGAGAAAAGGAACCCTCTTCCACTATTGGTGGGAATGTAAAGTGAAACAGTCACTATGGAGAACAGTATGGACGTTCCTTAAAAAACTAAATATAGAATTACCATATGATCCAGCAATCCCACTTCTGGGCATATACCCAGAGAAAACCATAAATCAAAAAGACTCATTCACCACAATGTTCATTGCAGAACTATTTACCATAGCCAGGTAATGGAAGCAACCTAAATGCCCACAGCCAGACGAATGGATAAAGATGTGGTGCATATATAAAATGGAATATTACTCAGCCATACAAAGGAATGAAACTGAGTCATTTGTAGAGACGTCAATGGATCTAGAGCCTGTCATACAGAGTGAAGTAAGTCGGAAAGAGAAAAACAAATATTGTATTTATAATGTATACATGTGGAACCTAGAAAAATGGTACAGATGAACCGGTTTGCAAGGCAGAAATAGAGACACAGAGTTAGAGGACAAACGTATGGACACCAATGGTGGGAAGCCATGGGGTGGTGCTGCTCTGATGAGTTGGGAGATGGGCATTGACTTTTATACATGTATATGTATAAAATAGATAACTAATAATAACCTGCTGTATAAATAAATAAAGAAAATAAAATTACAAAATTTTTTATAATAAATAAAATTTAAAAATTAAACAGAAAAAAGTGCTTCCCTTCACCAGATGTATTTATATGAATGAATTATTTGCATGTGTGTATCTATAAATACATAAAAGATGAATAAAATGTACCTTGAACCAAAAAAGAAAAAAAAAACAACCCACCAGTTATACAGAGAAAAACCCTATCAAGGCATTTGCTCCAGGGGTAAACACTTGTGAAGATGGTCATAGGTGGGGAATCATCTACCATGCAACCAGCAGTTCCCCTGCAAGGATCTTCCTCATTGCACAGCTGGGGGACCAAGCGAAGCTGTCTGTGAGTAAACGTGAGCTGAGCCCCAGGCCAGCTGCTACTGAACTCTTCCCACCCTTCCCAAGTAAAACACCTGAATATGCACAAGAACTTGAAAGCCTAGAGGAAGGGCAGGGGAGCCACACCATTTACAGCATGCAGGCCGACTTGGATCATTCTGGACAGTTAGGATTGTCTTGCCCCGGGTGCTCTTCTGGAAGGTTTCCATTTCCCTGCATGAGATACACTGCCTGAGATACCCTTCCTGTCCCAGTCCCAACAGCTTTTTTCCTTCATAACCTCTGCCCGGGGAGAAATTCCAACGGTAGATATGGATGACAGATCCTCTTCTTTAGCAGGTGGCAGCCTGGCAACTCCTGCAGAAAGTCCAGCAGAGCCCCACTCACTCCGGGCCACCCACAAAGCCGTAGTCCCTCACTCCCGCCCACCAGCACAGCCCCGAGACTGCTGATGGGGCAGAGAATATGGCATCAGGCACAGCTGCAGGGTCTCTTGCTGCCTGGAGTGGTGTTTGTATTGACCTCAACCCAGGCACACCTGGGGAGGGATGGCTGGCAGTGTCAGGCTGCCCAGTTCAGCTAATCCTCACCCCTCAGGGGCTCACATTGCAGAAAATGGACCTCACTGACCTGGCCAGGTCCAAGGAACACGTGTGGGCTCCTGAGAGTCAGGATAGACAAGGAGCTGCAGCTCCGGCTTGTTTTCTAATCATTTTATCTGGTCCATGAGTGGGAGACAATTTCAAGAATACCCTATCCTAATGACAGGAACACAGGAGTCAGTGTGAGGATGGCTGATGGGTGGAGACAGAGGCCTGGTGCCCAGGCTGCAGTGGAAGTCTCTGGAAGACCAGGCAGAGGGAGGCCACACAGAGTGATGCCCAGAGTCACAGACCTGTCGGAGCTGCTGTTTGTTAATTCAAGTCCTGCTCTAAGGTGCTCTCGGTCAGCTCTGAGTGACAGGAGATCTGAGGTGCTTTCCAATGAGGGCTATGTGCACGGTTCCTGTGTGCCTAGCCCTGCTGGCGTACCTGCCCAGTGGAGCTCCGTATCCTGGGAGGGGCCTGACCATGAGAGCCCCATGGCCTGCTGGGTAGTTGCACAGGTGAGCTCCATATCCTTAGAGTGGCCTGACCAAAAGAGCTCCGTGGGCTGCTGGGACCTGCCCAGGTGAGCCCCATATCCTGGGAGGGGCCTGACCACGAGAGCCCCATGTGCTGCAGGGTACTTGCAAAGAGGAATGACATAACCTGGGAGTGCCGTGACAATGAGAGCCCTGTGGGCTCCTCGGGACCTGTCCTGGTGGTCCCCATATCCTGGGAGGGGCCTGAACAAGAGACCCCTATGGGCTGCTGTGTAGTTGTGCAGGTGAGCTCCATAAACTGCGATTGCCCTGATCACCAGAGCCCTGTCAGCTGCTGGGGACTTGGTAAAGGATGTCAGGACACTCAGTGAAGCCACTGAGGATATACATCCAGTAGTTCCTAGTTCCTACACCCTGCTCGTCATTCTACCATGCACCAGGACATGCTATTCTGTATTAGACTTCAATGATGCCTTCTTCTGTATTCCATTGGTCCCAGAAAGGCTCTGCTTCCCTAGTAAGCAGATTTGGGAATGGAGAAATGCTGCCGCCTTTTGGCCACTTTCCACAACAGCAGCTTTAAACTCAGTGCTAATGGTCACTAAATGTTCACACTCATTGCAGGCCTGTGAATGACATCTGCCCTCAAAAACAATCTTGAGGTCAAAAAGTGACCCAAAAATTTAAAAGAGGGCAAACGTCCAAGAAGTCAATTTCAAGAGGTTAATTGTACTCCCGGTTTTTTTCTGTTTTTCTGTACCAGAATTTTAAAAAGGCTTGGAAAAACGATGAACTTTAGGAATAAATAAAAATATGCAAACTCAAATTACAAAACCCTATCAGCTCACACCAGTCACAATGTCCATCAGGAAATATTCTGGAAACATTGAATGCTGAAGTGGTTTTGGAGAAATGCCTACGGTTGCTTCAATGTGGGACATGATAAGAGCCAGTAATGAAAACAAAAAAGAGGTGCCTTGTAAAGGTAAATACAGAGCTACCATTCAATCAAGAATACCCACTGCTGGGCATATCGCCTGAGGAGATGGGAATCAAAAAGTCACAGGCTGGGCTTCACTGGTGGGCACAGTCATTTAGAGTCCGCCTGCCAATGCAGGGAACATGGGTTCATGACCCCATTGGGAAAGATCTCTCATGCCTCGGAGCTGCTGGTCCCGTGATCTATGGCTGCTGGTCCTGCATGTCCTGAGCCTGTGCTCTGCAATGGGAGGTTCCACGGCAGTGAGAGGCCTACGTACAGTAAAAAAAAAAAAAAAAAAAGATGACACAGGCTGGCAATCCTGCACTCCAGCAATATTTACCTTAGCCAACACTTGGAAGCTATGAAAATGTCAATCAATAGAGGAATGCACAAAGAGGATGTGGTCCATGTACATAATGGAATATGACTCCTATAAAAAATATAAATTGATTTTATAAAACAAATATAACAAAGGAGACATCAGCCTTTGTGGGCACATTCCACTCTAATATATAACCGAGGAACACCACTGCCAGGATGGTCTGTTTCCCTAGTTACCGGATTGGAGAAATGCAGAAATGCTGCCGACATCTGGCCGTTACCAGCAACAGCAGCTTTAAAACCTGTGCTAAGGGTCACTTCATATGCACCAGTACTGGAGGGCTGTAAATGAAACCTGCCCTCAAAATGTCTTGAGGGATTTAATGGCCAAAATATTTCTAAATGTCACACATATTTCATGAAAACAATTTGAAGAGGTAAGTTGTACTCACAGTTTGAAGAAAAAAGGACATGCCAGAAAACTCAATTTCAAGGGATTATGATATGCATGCAAATCCAACCACAAAGTGGTATCAGCTCACACGAATCAGAATAAACCTCAGCCAAAATACTACAAAAAATAAATGTTGAAAGTGTTGTGGAGAAGAGCATAACCTCAACATTAAGTGGGATGTAACCTGGTAAGAGCCACTAATGAGAACAGAATGGAGGTGCCTCTACAAGGTAAATGTTTTGCTACCATATGATCCAGCAGGCCCACTAGTCTGCCTGTAACCTAAGAAGACAGAATTGGAAAGACACAGGCAGGCAAATGTGCATTGCCACAGCATTACAATAGCCATGACATGGAAGCAACCAGAATGTCCATCAACAGATGAGTGGACAAAGAAGAACTGGTCCATATACAGACAGAATATTAGCCAAGGAAAAAAAGGCCACAGTTCCATTTGCAGCACCGTCGATGAGTCTAGAGGTAATCACGTGACTTGTAGTAAGTCAGAAACAGAAAGACACATATCGTATGATATCACTTATAGGTGTTACTGAAAAATTTATACCAGTGAAGAAATTTCCACAGAGAAGGGCAATCACAGATTCATTAAACAAACTTATGTTTCACAAATGGAAAGTTGTGAGGATTCGATTCATTAGGATATTGGGGTTAACAGACATATGAAAACACAGGTGAAATATATAATCACCAAACACCTGCGGAATACCAAGAGAAGGCTACTCAACATCCTGTCATAAAGTACATGGGAAAAGGATCCCAGCAAGAACAGACATATGTATATGTGTAAAAGAACCACATCTTGCTCACCTACAACAAGCCAAACATTGTAATCAAACTTGCTGTGATAAAGAATAAAAAGTAAATTAAAAAAACGAACAAGAAATAGTGAGACAAACTTAAGGGGCTTTTTCCTGGCACATTCCATTCTAAATTACAACATTGAACACGACTTCCATTGAGGCTCTGTTGAACTAGTAAACAGATTTGGTAAAGGAGAACTGCTGCCACCTTGTGGCCGTTTCACACAAGAGCAGCTTTAATCCCAGCGCTAATGGTCATTTGATGTTCAAAATAATTTCAGGCCTGTAAATCACACACGCCCTGAAAACAAATCCTGTGGTCGCAAATCGACCAAAAAATTCAAAAGACGTTCATATTTCAAAACGACAGTTTCAAGAGGCATATTTTACACACATTTGTGTTCTCCTTCTTTTTCTTTATTTTTTTGTTAAAAAACGGGAATGGAAAAAGGCTACCCTCAGAATGGGAGAAAATATTTGCAAACGAATCAATGGACAAAGGTTTAATCTCCAATATATAGAAACAGCTCATGCAGCTTAATCTTAAAAAAACAAACAAACCAATACAAAAATGGGTAGAAGATCTACATACACATTTCTTCAAAGAAGACAGAGAGGGCCAAGTCGCCCATGAACAGCTACTCAACATCACTAATTATTAGAGAAATGCAAATCAAACCTACAATGAGGTATCACTTCACACCTGTTAGAATGGGCATCATCAGAAAATCTACAGACAACAAATGCTGGGGATGGTGTGGACAAAAGGAACCCTCTTCCACTATTGGTGGGAATGTAAATTGATACAGTCACTATGGAGAACAGTATGGATGTTCCTTAAAAAACTAAAAATAGAATTACCATAGGATCCAGCAATCCCACTTCTGGGCATATACCCAGAGAAATCCATAAATCAAGAAGACACATTCACCACAATATTCATTGCAACACTAGTTACAATAACCAGGTTATTGAAGCAACCTAATGCCCACAGACAGACGAATGGATAACGATGTGGTACATATATAAAATGGAATATTACTCAGCCATACAATGGAATGAACCTGGGTCCTTTGTAGAGATGTCCATGTATGTAGAGACTGTCATACAGAGTGAAGTTAGAAAGGAACAACAAATATTGTATATTAATCCATGTATGTGGAACCTAGAAAAAATTATACAGATGAACCGGCTTGCAGGACAGAAATAGAGACACAGAGGTAGAGAAGAAACGTATGGACACCAAGGCGAGGGGGAAGCCCTGGGGTGGTGCTGCTGGGATGATTTGGGAGTTTGGGATTGACCTGTATACATGTATATGTATATAATAGATAACTAATAATCACCTGGTGTATAAATAAATAAATAAAATTAAATTTCAAAATTTTAAAAAATAAATAAATTTTAAAAATAAAACAGAAAGATGTTCTTTCCTTCACACAGATGTATTTATATGAATGAATTATTTCCATGCTTATATCTATAAGTACATAAAAGAGGAATAAAATCTACCTTGAACTAAAAAAGAAAAAAAAAAAACAGAACCCACCAGTTATACAGAGGAAAATTCTATCAGGGCACTTGCTCCAGTGGTAAACAATTCTGAAGTTGGTCAGAGGTGGGGAATCATCTCCCATGCAGCCAGCATCACCCCCACAAGGAGCTTCCTCATAAAACAGCCATTAGCTGTTCGCTAAGTCTAACCCTAGCCCTACACCTAACCCTAACACAACCTTACACCTTATCTTAAACCGTACCATAATCCTACCCCGTATAGTAACACTTACACATTCCCTAACACATACCCTGACCCTAACACATTTCCCTACCCTCACCTGTACACTAAATCTTAACCATTCGCTAACTTTAACTCTAGCCCTAAACCAAACCTAACCACAACCCTACACTTTACCCTAAACCGTACCCTAATCCTAATTCGTAAACTAACACTAACCTGTGCCCTAACACGTACCCTGAACGTAACACTTTTCCGTATCCTCACTTATATCCTGAACGTTACCCGTTCGCTAACCCTAACCCTAGCCTGTAACCTTAACCTAACCCCAACCCTACCCCTTACTCTAAATGTACGCTAATCCTAAACCGTACACTAACACTCTCCCATGCCCTAACACGTAACCTGACTCTAACACTTTTCCGTACTCTCACCAATACCCTAAATCTTACCCGTTCACTAACCCTACCCCTAGCCTGTAACCTAACCCTAACCCCAAACCTACACCTTACCCTAACCCGTAACCTAATCCTAACCCATACATTAACAATAACACGTGCCCTAACACACTCCCTGACCCTAACACTTTTCTGTATATTCACCTGTACCTTAAACGTTACCTTTTGCTAAACCTAACCCTAACTCTAAACCTAAACCTAACCCCAACACTACACCTTACCCTAAACTCTACCCTAATTCTTATGCATAGATTAACACTAACCCGTGCCCTAACATGTATGCTGACACGGACACGTTTCCGTACTCTCATCTGTACCCTAAAACTTACCAGTTTGCTAACCCTTTCCCTAGTTCTAAACCTAACACTAACCCCAACCCTACTCCTTACCCTAACCCGTACTCTAATCCAAACGAATACAATAACACTAACACGTGCCCTAACACATAACCTGACACTAAGATATTTCCGTACTCTCACCTGTACCCTAAATGTTACCCATTCGCTAACCATAACCCTAGACCTAAACCTAAACCTAACACCAAACCTACCCCTTAAACCAACATGTAAGCTAAATCTAAATCGTACACTAAACCTACCACATGCCCTAACAGGTACCCTGACCCTAACAGGTTTCCATACCCTCACCTATACCCTAAAACTTACCTATTCCCTAACCCTAAACCTAGACCTAAGCCTAACCTGAACCCCAACCATACACATTACCCTAATTCGTACACTAATCCCAAGCCGTATACTAATACTAAACATGCACTAACACGTACCCTGACCCGAACACTTTTCTGAAGAGTCACCTGTACCCTAAAACTTACCCATTCACTAACCATAACCCTAGCCCTAAACCTAAACCTAACCCCAACTCTACCACTTACCCTAACCCATACCCTAATCCTAACCCACACACTAACACTAAACCATGCCCTAACACATAAACCGACACTATCACGTTTCCGTACACTCACCTGTACCCTAAACCTTACCAATTGCTAACACTATCCCTAGCCCTAAACCTAAACATAAAACCAACCCTACACCACACCCTAACCCGTGCCCTAATCCTAACTTGTACACTAACACTAACCCATGAAGAAACACGTACCCTGACCCTAACACTTTTCCGTACCCTCACCTGTACCCTAAACCTACCTGTCACGAACATTAACCCTAGCCCTAAACCTAACATTAATCCCAACCCTACACCTTACACTAACCCGTACCCTGATCCTAACCCGTACACTAACACTGACACTTGCCCTAACACATACCCTAATCCTTACCCATACACTAACACTAACACGTGTCCTAACACATACACTGTCTCTATCACTTTTCTGTACCCTCACCTGTACCCTAAATCTTAACTGTTCACTAACCCTAACATTAGCCCTAAACTTAACCCTAACGCCCACACTACCCCTTACTCTAACATGTACCCTAATCCTAACCCGTACACTAACACTGACCCTTGCCCTAACACGTAACCTGAACCTAAAACTTTTCCGTACCCTCACCTCTACCCTAAACCTTACTGTTTGCTAAACCTAACCCTAAACCTAACACCAACCCTACCCCTTACCCTAAACCATACCCTAATCCTAACCCATGCAATAACACTAACACGTGCCCTAAAACATACCCTGACTCTAACAACATTCCATACACTGAGCTGTACCATAAAACTTACCCGTTTGCTAAACATCACCATAGCCCTAAATCTAACCGTAACCCCAACCCTACCACTTACCCTATCCCTTATGCTAACCTGAACCCTAATCCTAACTCGTACACTAACACTAACCCATGCCCTAAGACGTACCTTGACCCTAACACTTTTCCGTACCCTCACCTGTACCCTAAACCTTAATGTTCACTAAGTCTCACCCGGGCCCTAAACCTAAAACTATCCTCAAACCTACACCTTACCCTAAACCGTACCCTAATCCTAATCTGTACACTAACACTAAACCATGCCCTAAAACGTACAGTGACCCTAACACTTTTCTGTACCCTCACCTGTACCCTAAAGCTTACCCGTTCAATAAACCTAACCCTAGCCCTAAACCTAACCCTAAACCCAACCCTAAAATTACCCTAACCCATAACCTAATCCTAACCCATACACTAACACTAACATGTGCCCTAACACGAAACCTGACCCTAACACGTTTCCATATGCTCACCTGTACCCTAAATGTGATCTGTTCGCTAAACCTAACTCTAGACTTAAACCTAACCCTAACACAAACCCTACACCTTACACTAACCCATACCCTAATCCTAACCTGTACACTAACAGTAACACGTGTCCTAACACATACCCTGACCCTAACACTATTCCACGCACAAAACTTTACCCTAAAGCTTACTGTTCACTAACCTTAACCCTAGCCCTAAACTTAACCCTAAACACAACCCTACACCTTACCCTAACATGTACCCTAATCCTAACCTGTACACTAACACTAACCCGTGCCCTAACACGTACCCTGACCCTAACACTTTTCCGTACCATCACCTGTACCCTAAACCTACCATTCACTAACCCTAAACCTAAACCTAAACCTAACCCAACCGAAACCCTACACCTTACCCTAACCCATACGCTAATCCTAACCTGTACACTAACACTAACCCGTACCTTAAAACATAACCTGTCCCTAACACTTTTCCATACTCTCACCTGTACCCTAAACCTTACCATTCACTAACCCTAACGCTAGCCCTAAACCTAACACTAACCCCAACCCTACACCTTACACTAAACCGTACCCTAATCCTAACTGGTACACTAACACTATACTGTGCCCTAACACGTACCCTGACTGTAACACTTTTTCGTACCCTCACCTGTACCCTAAACCTCACCATTCGCTAACCCTAACCCTAGCCCTAAAGCTAACCCTATCCCCAACCCTACACCTTACCCTAACCCATACCCAAAACCTAACCCGTACACTAACACTAACATGTGCCCTAACATGAACCCTGACCCTACCATATTGCCAAATGCTCACCTGTACCCTAAATGTTATCTGTTCGCTACCCTAACCCTATCCTTAAACCTACCAGTAACCCCAACCCTACACCTTACCCTAACCCGTACCCTAATCTTAACTTGTACACTAACAGTAACACTTGCCCTAACACATACCCTGACACTAACACTTTCCTTACCCAAAACTTTACCCTAAACCTTACCGTTCTCTAACACTAACCCTAGCCCAAAACCTAAACCTAACCCCAAACATACACATTACTCTAACCCGTACCCTAATCGTAACCTGTACACTAACACTAACACGTGTCCTAACCCAAACCGTGACCCTAACCCTTTTCCATAAGCTCTCCTGTACCCTAATTGTTAGCTGTTCACTAACTGTAACCGTAGCCCTACTCCTAACCCTAACACAACCTTACACCTTATCTTAAACTGTACCATAATCCTAACCCGTACAGTAACACTTACACATGCCCTAACACATACCCTGACCCTAACACTTTTCCCTACCCTCACCTGTACTCTAAAGCTTAACCGTTCGCTGACCTTAACTCTAGCCCTAAACCTAAACCTAACCCCAACCCTACACCTTACCGTAACTCGTACCCTAATCCTGAACCATACAATAACACTATCACGTGCCCTAACACGTACCCTGACCATAACACTTTTCCCTAACCTCACCTGTACCCTAAACCTTACCATTCGCTAACCCTAACCCTAGCCCTAAAGTTAACCCTATCCCTAACCCTACACTTTACCCTAACCTGTACCCTAATCCTAACCCGTACATTAACACTAACATGGACCCTAACACGTACGCCTAACATAACACATTTCTGTACACAAAACTTTACCCTAATCCTTACCGTTCACTAACCCTAACCCTAGCCCACAACCTAATTCCAACCCCAACCCTACCCTTTACACTAAACCATACCCTAATTCTAACCGGTACACTAACACTATCCCATGCCCTAACACATACCCTGACCCTAACACTGCTGCATACCCTCACCTGTACCCTAAACCTTACCGTTCGTGAACCCTAAACCTAGCCCTAACCATAAACCTAAGGACAACCCTACCCCTTACCCTAACCTGTGCCCTAATCCTAACCCGTACACTAACACTAATACATGCCCTAACATGTACACTGACCCTAACACGTTTCAGTACCATCAACTGTACCTAAAAACTTACACGTTCCCTAACCCTAACCCTAGCCCTAAACCTAAAACTAACCCCAACCCTACCCCTTACCCTAACATGTACCCTAATTCTAACCCGTACACTAACACTAATAGTGTCCTAAGACATACCCTGACCCTAAAACTTTTAATTACCGTCACCTGTACCCTAAACCATACCATTCACTAACACTAAACCTAGACCTAAACCTAACCCTACCCCTTACCCTAACACGTACCCTAATTCTAACCCATACACTAACACTAATACATGTCCTAACACATACCCTGACCCTAACACTTTACCGTTCCCTCACCTGTACCCTAAACATTACCGTTCGCTAACCCTAACCCTAGACCTAAACCTAACCCTAACGCCATCCCTATCCCTGATCCTAACCCGTACGCTAATCCTAACCTGTACATTAACACTAAACCATGCCCTAACACGTACCCTGACTCTAACACTTTTCCATACCCTCACCTGTACCCTAAACATTACTGTTCGCTAACCCTAACCCTAGACCTAAACCTAACCCTAACCCCAGCCATACACGGTACCCTAACCTGTACCTTAATCCTATCACGTACATTAACACTAACACTTGCCATAACACAATCCCTGACCCTAACATGTTTCCATATGCTCACCTGTACCCTAAATATTACCTAATCGCTAACCCTATCAATAGCCCTAAACCTAACCCTAAACCAAACTTTACACCTTACCCTAAACTGTACCCTAATCCTAACCCGTACAATAACACTAACATGTGCCCTAATACATACCCTGACCCTAAAACTTTTCCGTAACCTCACCTGTACACTAAATCTTACCGTTCGCTAACCCTAACCCTAGCCCTAAACCTAAACTTAACCCCAAACCTACCCCTTACCCTAAACTGTACCCTAATCCTAACCTGTACGCTAACTCTAAAGCATGCCCTAAAACGTACTGTGGTCCTAACACTTTTCCGTACCCTCACCTGTACCCTAAAGCTTACCCGTTCAATAACACTAACCCTAGCCCTAAAACTCACCCTAACCCCAACCCTAACACTTACCCTAACCCGTAACCTAATTGTAACCCGTACACTAACACTAACACTTGCCCTAACACATAACCTGACCCTAACACTATTCCGTATCCTCACGTGTACCGTAAACCTTACCTTTCACTAACCCTAACCCTAGCACTAAACCTAACCCTAAAGCCAACCCTACACCGTACCCTAACCTGTACACTAATCCTAACCCGTACACTAACACTAACATGTGCCCTAACACGAATCCTGACCCTAACACGTTTCCATACACTCAACTTTACCCTAAATGTTACATGTTCTTTAACACTTACCCTAGCCCTAAACCTAACCTTAACACCAACCTTACACATTACCTTAACCCGTACCCTAATCCTAACCCGTACACTAACACTAACACATGCCCTAACACATACCCTCACCCTAACACTTTTCTGTACCCTCACCTATACCCTAAACTTTACCATTTGCTAACCCTAACCCTAGGCTTACCCCTAAGCGTAACCCCAACTCTACATCTTACCCTAACCCGTACGGTAATCCTAACCCATACACTAACACTAACACGTGCCCTAAAACATAACCTTACCCTAACACTTTTCCGTACTGTCACCTGTACCCTAAACCTTACCATTTGCTAACCCTAATGCTAGCCCTAAACCTAACACTAACCCCAACCCTACACCTTACACTAAAACGTACCCTAATCCTAACTGGTAAACTAACACTATCCTGTGCCCTAACACGTACCCTGACTGTAACACTTTTTCGTACCCTCACCTGTACCCTAAACCTTACCATTTGCTAACCCTAACGCTAGCCCTAAACCTAACACTAACCCCAACCCTACACCTTACACTTAACCGTACCCTAATCCTAACTGGTAAACTAACACTATCCTGTACCCTAACACGTACCCTGACTGTAACACTTTTTCGTACCCTCACCTGTACCGTAAACCTTACCGTTCACTAACCCTATCCCTAGCCCTAAAGCTAACCCTATCCCCAACCCTACACCTTACCCTAACCCATACCCAAACCGTAACCCATACACTAACACTAACACGTGCCCTAACACGAACCCTGACCCTCCCACGTTACCAAATGCTCACTCGTACCCTAAATGTTATCTGTTCGCCACCCTGACCCTGGCCTTAAACCTAACAGTAACCCCAACCCTACACCTTACCCTAACCCGTACCCTAATCCTAACCCGTACACTAACAGTAGCACTTGCCCTAACACGTACCCTGACCCTAACACTTTTCTGTATATTCACCTGTACCTTAAACGTTACCTTTCACTAAACCTAACCTTAACCCTAAACCTAAACCTAACCCCAACCCTACACCTTACCCTAACCTGTACCCTAATCCTAACACATACATTAACACTAACCCATGCCCTAACACATACGCTGACATGGACACGTTTCCGTACTCTCATCTGAACCCTAAAACTTACCCGTTCGCTAACCCTTTCCCTAGTTCTACACCTAACACTAACCACAACGCTACTCCTTACCCTAACCAGTACCTTAATCCTAACCAATACACTAACACAAACATGTGCCTTAACATGTACCCTGACCCTACGATATTTCTGTACCCTCACCTGTACCCTAAACGTTACCCACTCGCTAACCATAACCGTAGACCTAAACCTAAACCTAACACCAAACCTACCCCTTAACCCAACATGTAAGCTAAATCTAAAACATACACTAACCCTAACACATGCCCTAACAGGTACCCTGACCCTAACAGGTTTCCATACCCTCACCTATACCCTAAAACTTACCCATTCCCTAACCCTAACCCTAGACCTAAACCTAACCTGAACCCCAACCCTACACGTTACCCTAATTCGTACACTAATCCCAAGCCATATACTAACACTAATCATGCACGAACATGTACCCTGACCCTAACACTTTTCCGAAGAGGCACCTGTACCCTAAAACTTACCCATTCACTAACCGAAACCCTAGCCCTAAACCTAAACCTAACCCCAACCCTACCCCTTACCCTAACCCGTAGCTTAATCCTAACCCGTACACTAACACTAAACCATGCCCTAACACATAAACTGACCCTATCACGTTTCCGTACCCTCAACTGTACCCTAAACCTTACAGTTCACTAACACTAACCCTAGCCTTAAACCTAACCCTAAACCCAACCCTACACTTTACCCTAACCTGTACCCTAATCCTAACCCGTACACTAACACTAACCCGTGCCCTAACACGTACCCTGACACTAACACTTTCCGTACCCTCACCTGTACCCTAAAACTTACCAATTGCTAACACTAACCCTAGCCCTAAACCTAAACATAAAACCAACCCTACACCACACCCTAACCCGTGCCCTAATCCTAACCTGTACACTAACACTAACCCATGCAGAAACACATACCCTGACACTAACACTTTTCCGTACCCTCACCTGGACCCTAAACCTCACTGTTCGCTAACCCTAAACCTAGACCTAAACCTTAACTTAACCCCAAGCCTACACATTACCCTAAACCGTATTCTAATCCTCACCCATACACTAACACTAAACCATGCCTTAACACGTACACTGACACTAACATGTTTCACTACCCTCATCTCTACACTAAGCCTTACCCATTCACTAACCCTAACCCTAGCCCTAAATGTAACACTAACCGCAACCCTACACCTTACCCTAAGCCGTACCCTAATCCTAACCCATACACTAACACTAACCGGTGCCCTAACACGTACCCCGAACATAACACTTTTCTGTACCATGACCTGAACCCTAAACATTACCCATTCACTAATCCTAACCCTACATCTAAAGCAAACCTTAACCCCAAACCTACACCTTAACCTAACCCGTACCCTACTCTTAACCTATACACTAACAATAACACGTGTCCTAACACGTACCCTGACTCTAACACTTGTCCATACCCTGACCTGTACCTTAAACCTACCTGTCACTAACACTAACCCTAGCCATAAACCTAAACCTAACCCCAACCCTACACCTTACACTAACGCGTACCCTAATCCTAACCCGTACAATAACACGGACCCTTGACCTAACACGTACCCTAATCCTTACCCATACACTAACACTAACACATGTCCTAACACATACCCTTACAGTTCACTCCACGCGGGACACCCTGCGTATAGAACAATTTCATTCGGTGAAGTGCCCATTGTGTACACTGTGGGACAAATGCTGCTTGAGTTCCATCTGCAACTAAAACATAGTTCTTCGGGTAAAACAGCTGAGTCTTGAAAGAGGAAATGCTTAGAGGCATCACTGGAGCCTCGCTTTGTTGAGGCAGTTCGCTCAATGCAGTAAAACCTGCATATAGAATTCATTTGGGGAAATGCCCATTGTGTACAATGTGGGAGAAATGCTGCTTGTGTTACACCTGCAAATAAAGCAGAGTTCTTCAGTAAAACTGCAGTGTTTTCAGAGAGGAAATCCTTAGAGGCCTCACTACAGCCTGCCTTGTTTGAGGCAGTTAGCTTCACGCGGGAAACCCAGCAAACAGAAGTTCATTCGGGGAAGGGCACACAGAGTACAATGTGGGAGAAATAGTGCTTCTGTTTAACCTGCAAATAAAGCAGAGTTCTTCGAGTACAACTGCCCTGTTTTGGGAGAGAAAATGCTCAGAGGCCTCACTAGAGCCTGCCTTGATTTAGGCATTTCACTCCATGCAGGACACCTTGCGTATAGAAGTTCTTTCGGGCAAAGGCCCATAGTGTACACTGTGGGAGAAAAGATGCTTGTGTTCCACCTGCAACTAAAGCAGAGTTCTTTGGGTAAAACTGTGTGTTTTGGGAGAGGAAACGCTTAGAGGAATAAGTAGAGCCTGCCTTGTAGGCGGTTCACTCAACGCCAGACACCCTGCATATAGAAGTTCATTCGGGTAAGGGCCCATTTTGTACACTGTGGGAAAATGCGGCTTATGATCCACCTGCAACTAAAGAAGAGTTCTTCGGAGAAAACTGCCATGATTTGGGAGACGAAATGCTTAGAGGATTAACTAGAATCTGCCTTGGTTTAGGCATTTCACTTCACGAGGGACACCTTGCGTATACAAGTACTTTCGGGGAAAGGCCCATTGTGTACATTGTGGGCGAAATGCAGCTTGTGTTCCACCTGAAACTAAAGCAGAGTTATTCGGGAAAAACTGCGTCTATTGGGAGAAGAAATGCCTAGAGGCCTAACTAGAGCCTTCCTTGGTTAAGGCAGTTCGCTCCACGTGGGACAGCCTGCGTATAGATGTTCATTCGGGGAAGGGCCCATTGTGTATACTGTGGGAGAAATGCTGCTTGTGTTCCACCAGCAACTAAGGCAGAGTTCTTCGGGAAAAACTACTGTGATGAGGGAGAGGAAATGTTTAGAGGCCTCACTAGAGTCTGCCTTGGTTTAGGCATTTCATTCCATGAGGGACACCTTGAGTATAGAAGTTCTTTCAGGCAAAGGCCCATTGGATACACTGTGGGAGAAAAGCTGCTTGTGTTCCACCTGAAACTAAAGCAGATTTCTTCGAGTAAAACGGCGTGTTTTGGGAGATGAAATGCTTACAGTCCTTACTAGAGCCTGCCTCGGTTGAGGCAGTTCGCTGCACTCGGGACACACTGCATATAGAAGATCATTCGGGGAAGGGCCCTTTGTATAAAGTGTGGGACAAATGCAGCTTGTGTTCCACCTGCAACTAAAGCAGAGTTCTTCGGGTAAAAGTGCCGTGTTTTCAGAGAGGATATCCTTAGAGACCACAGTAGAGCGTGCCATGGTTGAGGCAGTTGGCTCCACACGGGAAACCACTCTTACAGAACAAGTTCATTAGGGGAGGTGCCCATTGTGTACACTGTGGGAGGAAAGCTGATTGTGTTCCCCCTGCAACTAAAGCAGAGTTCTTCCGTTAAAACTGCGTGTTTTGGGAGAGGATATGCTTACAGTCCTCGCTACAGCCTGCCATTGTGAAGGCAGTACGCTCCACGTGGGAATCCCTGCATAAAGAAGTTCATTCGTGGAAGAGCCCAAAGAGTACACAGTGGGAGTAATGCTTCTTGTGTTCCACCTGCAACTAAAGCAGAGTCCTTCGGGTAAAACTGCGGGTTTTGTGAGAGGAAATGCCTACAGACCTTACTATAGCCTGCCTTCATTGAGGTAGTTCACTGCACGTGGGACAGCATGCATATTGAAAATTCATTCGGGGAAGGGCCCTTTGTATAAAGTGTGGGACAAATGCAGCTTGTGTTCCACCTGCAACTAAAGCAGAGTTCTTCGGGTAAAAGTGCCGTGTTTTCAGAGAGGAAATCCTTAGAGACCACAGTAGAGCCTGCCATGGTTGAGGCAGTTCGCTCCGCGCGGGAAACCATTCTTATAGAACAAGTTCATTAGGGGAAGTGCCCATTGTGTACACTGAGGGAGAAAAGCTGCTTGCGCTCCCCATGCAACTAAAGCAGAGTTCTTCCGTTAAAAATGCGTGGTTTGGAAGAGGATATGCTTACAGTCCTCGCTACAGCCTGCATGGTTGAGGCAGTTCGCTACATGTGGGAAACCCTGCATAAAGAAATTCATTAGTGGAAGTGCCCCAAGAGTACACACTGGGAGTAATGCTGCTTGTGTTCCACCTGCAACAAAAGCAGAGTTCTTCCATTAAAACTGCCATGTTTTGGCAGAGGAAATGCTTAGAGGCCTCACTAGAGCCAGGCTTGCTTTAGGCATTTCACTCCAGGTGGGACACCTTGAGTATAGAAATTCTTTCAGGCAAAGGCCCTTTATGTACACTGTGGGAGAAAAGCTGCTTGTGTTCCACCTGCAACTAAAGCAGAGTTCTTTGGGTAAAACTGCCATGTTTTGGCAGAGGAAATGCTTAGAGGCCTCACTAGAGCCAGGCTTGCTATAGGCATTTCACTCCATGAGGGACACCCTGTGTATAGAATTTCATTCAGGGAAAGGTGCATTGTATTAACGGTGGGACAAAACCTGCTTGTGTTCCACCAGCAACTAAAGCACAGTCCTTCGGTAAAACTGCCGGTTTTGGGAGAGGAAATGCATAGAGGTGTAACTAGAGCCTGCCTTGGTTGAAGTAGTTCACTCCATGCTGGAAAACCTGAGCATAGAAGTTCATTCAGGGAAAGGCCCGTTGTGTACACTGTGGGAGAAAAGATGCTTGCGTTCCAACTGCAACTAAAGCAGAGTTCTTCCGTTAAAACTGCGTTTTTTGGGAGAGGATATGCTTACAGTCTTCGCTACAGCCTGCCATGGTGAAGGCAGTACGCTCCACGTGGGAATCCCTGCATAAAGAATTTCATTCGTGGAAGAGCCCAAAGAGTACACAGTGCGAGTAATGCTGCTTGTGTTCCACCTGCAACAAAAGCAGAGTTCTTTGGGTAAAACTGCCATGTTTTGGCAGAGGAAATGCTTAGAGGCCTCACTAGAGCCAGGCTTGCTATAGGCATTTCACTCCATGCGGGACACCCTGTGTATAGAATTTCATTCAGGGAAAGGTGCATTGTATTAACGGTGGGACAAAACCTGCTTGTGTTCCACCAGCAACTAAAGCACAGTCCTTCGGTAAAACTGCCGGTTTTGGGAGAGGAAATGCTTACAGTCCTCACTGCAGCCTGCCTTGTTTGGGGCAGTTCGCTCCACGTGGGAGACCCTGTGTATAGAAGAACTTCATTCGGGCAAGGGCCCATTGTGTACACTGTGGGAGAAATGCTCCTTGTGTTCCACCTGCAACTAAAGCAGAGTTCTTCTGGTAATATTGCCATGTGTTGGGAGAGGAAATGCTTAGAGGACTCACTAGAGCCTGCCTTGCTTTAGGCATTTACTCCACGTGGGACACCTTGAGTATAGAACTTCTTTCAGGCAAAGGCAACAGTATACACTCTGGGAGAAAAGCTGCTTGTGTTCCACCTGAAACTAAGGCAGAGTTATTCGGGTAAAACTGCGTGTATTGGGAGAGGAAATGCTTACAGTCCTTACTAGAGCCTGCCTTGGTTGAGGCAGTTCGCTCCACGCGGCACACCCTGCGTATAGAACAAGTTCATTCAGGGAACTGCACATTGTGTGCACTGATGGAGAAATTCTGCTTGTGTTACACCTGGAACTAAAGCAGAGTTCTTCGGGTAAAACTGCGTGTTTTGGGAGAGGAAATGCATAGAGGTGTAACTAGAGCCTGCCTTGGTTGAAGTAGTTCACTCCACGCTGGAAAGCCTGAGTATAGAAGTTCATTCAGGGAAAGGCCCGTTGTGTACACTGTGGGAGAAAAGATGCTTGCGTTCCAACTGCAACTAAAGCAGAGTTCTTCCGTTAAAACTGCCTGTTTTGGGAGAGGAAATGCTTACAGTCCTCGCTACAGCCTGCCCTGGTTGAGGCAGTTTGCTCCACGTGGGAAACCCTGCATATAGAAGTTCATTCGTGGAAGAGACCAAAGAGTACACAGTGGGAGAAATGCTGCTTGTGTTCCACCTGCAACTAAAGCAGAGTTCTTCGGGTAAAACTGCGTGTTTTGCGAGAGGAAATGCTTACAGTCCTTAAGAGAGCCTGCCTTGGTGGAGGCAGTTCGCTGCACGCAGGACACCTTGCATATTGAAGATTCATTCGGGAAAGGGCCCTTTGTATAAAGTGTAGGACAAATGCAGCTTGTGTTCCACCTGCAACTAAAGCAGATTGCTTCGGGTAAAAGTGCCGTGTTTTCAGAGAGGAAATCCTTAGAGACCACAGTAGAGCCTGCCATGGTTGAGTCAGTTCGCTCCACGCGGGAAACCACTCTTACAGAACAAGTTCATTAGGGGAAGTGCCCATTGTGTACACTGTGGGAGGAAAGCTGATTGTGTTCCCCCTGCACCTAAAGCAGAGTTCTTCCATTAAAACTGTGTGTTTTGGGAGAGGATATGTTTACAGTCATCGCTACAGCCTGCCATGGTTGAGGCAGTTCCCTCCACTTGGGAAACCCTGCATAAATTAATTCATTAGTGGGGGAGCCCAAAGAGTACACAGTGGGAGTAATGATGCTTGTGTTCCAACTAGAACTAAAGCAGAGTTCTTTGGCTAAAACTGCCGTGTTTTGGGAGAGGAAATGCTTAGAGGTCTCAATAGAGCCTGCCTAGGTTTAGGCATTTCACTCCATGCGGGACACCTTGAGTATAGAATATTTTTCGGGCAAAGGCACATAGGGTACACTGTGGGAGAAAAGGTGCTAGTATTCCGCCTGCACCTAAAGCAGAGTTCTTTGGGTAAAACTGCCGTGTTTTGGAAGGGGAAATGCTTACAGTCCTCGCTACAACCTGCAGTAGTTGAGGCACTTCGCTCCACGTGGGAAACCCTGCATATAGAAGTTCATTCGTGGAAGAGCCCAAAGAGTACACAGTGGGGGAAATGCTGCTTGTGTTCCACCTGCAACTAAAGCAGAGTTATTCCGTTAAAACTGCGTGTTTTGGGAGAGGATATTCTTACCATCCTTACGAGAGCCTCCCTTGGTGGTGGCAGTTTACTGCACGCAGGACACCCTGCATATTGAAGATTCATTCGGGGAAGGGCCCTTTGTATAAAGTGTGGGACAAATGCAGCTTGTGTTCCACCTGCAACTAAAGCAGAGTTCTTCGGGTAAAAGTGCCGTGTTTTCAGAGAGGATATCCTTAGAGACCACAGTAGAGCCTGCCATGGTTGAGGCAGTTCGCTCCACACGGGAAACCACTCTTACAGAACAAGTTCATTAGGGGAGGTGCCCATTGTGTACACTGTGGGAGGAAAGCTGATTGTGCTCCCCCTGCAACTAAAGCAGAGTACTTCCGTTAAAACTGCGTGTTTTGGGAGAGGATATGCTTACAGTCTTCGCTACAGCCTGCCATGGTGAAGGCAGTACGCTCCACGTGGGAATCCCTGCATAAAGAAGTTCATTCGTGGAAGAGCCCAAAGAGTACACAGTGGGAATAATGTTGCTTGTGTTCCACCTGCAACAAAATCAGAGTTCTTTGGTTATAACTGCCGTGTTTTGGCAGAGGAAATGCTTAGAGGCCTCACTAGAGCCAGGCTTGCTATAGGCATTTCACTCCAGGTGGGGCACCTTGAGTATAGAAATTCTTTCAGGCAAAGGCACTTTACGTACACTGTGGGAGAAAAGCTGCTTGTGTTCCACCTGCAACTAAAGCAGTGTTCTTCGGGTAAAAGTGCGTGTATTGGGATAGGAAATGCTTACAGTCCTTATGAGAGCCTGCCTTGGTTGAGGCAGTTCGCTGCACGTGGGGCACCCTTCATATAGAAGATTCTTTCGGGTAAGGGCCCTTTATATACAGTGTGGGACAAATGCAGCTTGTGTTCCACCAGCAACTAAAGCAGAGTTCTTCGGGTAAAAGTGCCGTGTTTTCAGAGAGGAAACCATTAGAGACCACAGTAGAGCCTGCCATGGTTGAGGCAGTTCGCTCCATGCGGGAAACGATTCTTATAGAACAAGTTCATTAGGGGAGTGCCCATTGTGTACACTGTGGGAGGAAAGCTGCTTGAGTTCCCCCTGCAACTAAAGCAGAGTTCTTCCGTTTAAACTACGTGTTTTGGGAGAGGAAATGCTTACAGTCCTTACTACAGCCTGCCTTCATTGAGGCAGTTCGCTGGACGTGGGACAACCTGCATATTGAAGATTCATTAGAGGAAAGGCACTTTGTATAAGTGTGGGACAAATGCAGCTTGTGTTCCACCTGCAACTAAAGCAGAGTTCTTCAGGTAAAAGTGCCATGTTATCAGAGAGGAAATCCTTAGAGACCAGAGTAGAGCCTGCCATGGCTGAGGCAGTTCGCTCCACGCGGGAAACCATTTTATAGAACAAGATCATTAGGGGAAGTGCCCATTGTGTACACTGTGGGAGAAAAGATGCTTGTGTTCCCCCTGCAACTAAAGCAGATTACTTCGGGTAAACCTGCGTGTTTTGGGAGAGGATATGCTTACAGTCCTCGCTACAACATGCCATAGTTGCGGCAGTTCGCTGCACGTGGGAAACGCTGCATAAAGGAATTCATTAGTGGAAGAGACCAAAGAGTACACACTAGGAGCAATGTTGCTTGTGTTCCACCTGCAACTGAAGCAGCGTTCTTTGGGTAAAACTGCCATGTTTTGGGAGAAGAAATGCTGCGAGACCTCACTACAGCCTCCCTTGCTTTAGGCATTTCACTCCACGCGGGACCCCTTGAGTATAGATGTTCTTTCAGGCAAAGGTCCATTGTGTACACTGTGGGAGAAAAGCTGCTTGTGTTCCTCCTGCAACTAAAGCAGAGTTCTTCGGGTAAAACTGCGTGTATTGGGATAGGAAATGCTTACAGTCCTTACGAGAGCCTGCCTTGGTTGAGGCAGTTCACTCCACTTGGGAATCCCTGCATAAAGAATTTCATTCGTGGAAGAGCCCAAAAAGTACACAGTGGGAGTAATGCTGCTTGTGTTCTACCTGCAACTAAAGAAGAGTTCTTTGGGTAAAACTCCCGTGTTTTTGAAGAGGAAATTCTAACAGTCCTCACTACAGCCTGCCCTGGTTGAGGCAGTTCGCTCCACGTGGGAAACACTGCACATAGAAGTTCATTCGTGGAAGAGACCAAAGAGTACACAGTGGGAGAAATGCTGCTTGTGTTCCACCTGCAAGTAAAGCAGAGTTCTTCGGGTAAAACTGCGTGTTTTAGGAGAGGAAATGCTTACAGTCCTTATGAGAGCCTGCCGTCGTTGAGGCAGTTCACTGCACGTGGGACATCCTGCATACTGAAGATTCATTTGGGAAACGGTCCTTTGTATAAAGTGTGGGTCAAATGCAGCTTGTGTTCCACCTGCAACTAAAGCAGAGTTCTACGGGTAAAAGTGCGGTGTTTTCAGAGAGGAAATCCTTAGAGACCACAGTAGAACCTGCCATGGTTGAGGCAGTTCGCTCCACGCGGGAAACCATTCTTATAGAACAAGTTCATTAGGGGAAGTGCCCAATGTGTACACTGTGGGAGGAAAGTTGATTGTGTTCCCCCTGCAACTAAAGCAGAGTTCTTCCTTTAAAACTGCGTGGTTTGGGAGAGGATAAGCTTACAGCCCTCGCTACAGCCTGCCATGGTTGAGGCAGTTCACTCCACATGGGAATCGCTGCATAAAGAAATTCATTAGTGGAAGAGCCCGAAGAGTACACACTGGGAGTAATGCTGCTTGTGTTCCACCTGCAACTAAAGCAGAGTTCCTTGGGTAAAACTGCCGTGTTTTGGGACAGGAAATGCTTAGAGGCCTCACTAGAGCCTGCCTTGCTTTAGGCATTTCACTCCACGCCGGACCCGTTGAGTATAAATATTCTTTCGGGCAAAGGCCCATTGGGTATACTGTGGGAAAAAAGCTGCTTGTCTTCCAACTGCACCTAAAGAAGAGTTCTTCGGGTAAAACTGCGTGTATTGGGAGAGGAAATGCTTACAGTCCTAATGAGAGCCTGCTTTGTTTGAGGCAGTTCGCTCCACGTGGGAATCCCTGCATAAAGCAGTTCATTCGTGGAAGAGCCCAAAGAGTAGACAGTAGGAGAAATGAGGCTTGTGTTGCACATGCAACTAAAGCAGAGTTCTTTGGGTAAAACTTCCGTGTTTTGGAAGAGGAAATGCTTACAGTCCTCACTACAGCCTGCCCCGTTTGAGGCAGTTCGCTCCACGTGCGAAACCCTGCATACAGAAGTTCATTCGTGGAAGAGCCCAAAGAGTACACAGTGGGAGAAATGCTGCTTGTGTTCCACCTGCAACTAAAGCAGAGCTCTTCGGGTAAAACTGCGTGTTTTGGGAGAGGAAATGCTTACAGTCCTTACTACAGCCTGCCTTCGTTGAGGCAGTTCACTGCATGTGGGACACCCTGCATATTGAAGATTTATTCGGGGAAGGGCTCTTTGTATAAAGTGTGGGACAAATGCAGCTTGTATTCCACCTGCAACTAAAGCAGAGTTCTTCGGGTAAAAGTATCGTGTTTTCAGAGAGGAAATCCTTAGAGACCACAGTAGAGCCTGCCATGGTTGAGGCAGTTCGCTCCACACGGGAAACCATTCTTATAGAACAAGTTCATTAGGTGAAGTGCCCATTGTGTACACTGAGGGAGAAAAGATGCTTGTGCTCCCCATGCAACTAAAGCAGAGTTCTTCCAATAAAACTGCGTGGTTTGGGAGAGTATATTGTTACAGCCCTCGCTACAGCCTGCCATGGTTGAGGCAATTCGCTCCACGTGGGAATCCCTGCATAAAGAAATTCATAAGTGGAAGAGCTCCAAGAGTACACACTGGGAGTAGTGCTGCTTGTGTTCCACCTGCATCTAAAGCAGAGTTCTTTGGGTAAAACTGCCGTGTTTTGGAAGAGGAAATGCTTAGAGGCCTCACTAGAGCCAGGCTTGCTTTAGGCATTTCACTCCAGGTGGGACACCTTGAGTATAGAAATTCTTTTGGGCAAAGGCCCATTGGGTACACTGTGGCAGAAAAGCTGCTTGTGTTCCACCTGCACCTAAAGAAGTGTTCTTCGGGTTAAACTGTGTGTATTGGGAGAGGAAATGCTTACAGTCCTTACAAGAGCCTGCCTTCCTTGAGGCAGTTCGCTCCATGTAGGAATCCCTGCATAAAGAAGTTCATTCGTGGAAGAGCCCCAAGAGTACACAGTGGGAGTAATGCTTCTTGTGTTCCACCTGCAACTAAAGCAGAGTCCTACGGGTAAAACGGCGTGTTTTGTGAGAGGAAATGCCTACAGTCCTTACTATAGCCTGCCTTCATTGAGGCAGTTCACTGCACGTGGGACAGCCTGCATATTGAAAATTCATTTGGGGAAGGGCACTTTGTATAAAGTGTGGGACAAATGCAGCTTGTGTTCCACCTGCAACTAAAGCAGAGTTCTTCGGTTAACAGTGCCGTGTTTTCAGAGAGGAAATCCTTAGAGAGGACAGTAGAGCCTGCCATGGTTGAGGCAATCCGCTCCACGCGGGAAACCATTCTTATAGAACAAGTTCATTAGGGGAAGTGTCCATTGTGTACACTGAGGGAGAAAAGCTGCTTGTGCTACCCATGCAACTAAAGCAGAGTTCTTCCGTTAAAAATGCGTGGTTTGGGAGAGGATATGCTTACAGTCCTCGCTACAGCCTGCATGGTTGAGTCAGTTCGCTCCATGTGGGAAACCCTGCATAAAGAAATTCATTAGTGGAAGAGCCCAAAGAGTACACACTGGGAGTAATGTTGCTTGTGTTCCACCTGCAACAAAAGCAGTGTTTTTTGGGTAAAACTGCCGTGTTTTAGCAGAGGAAATGCTTAGAGGCCTCACTAGAGCCAGACTTGCTTTAGGCATTTCACTCTAGGTGGGAAACCTAGAGTATAGAAATTCTTTCAGGCAAAGGCCCTTTACGTACACGGTGGGAGAAAAGCTGCTTGTGTTCCACCTGCAACTAAAGCAGACTTCTTCGAGTAAAACTGCGTGTATTGGGATAGGAAATGCTTACAGTCCTTACGAGAGCCTGCCTTGGTTGAGGCAGTTCGCTGCACGTGGGACACCCTTCATATAGAAGCTTCATTCGGGTAAGGGCCCTTTGTGTACAGTGTGGGACAAATGCAGCTTGTGTTCCACCAGCAACTAAAGCAGATTTCTTCGGGTAAAAGTGCCGTGTTTTCAGAGAGGAAACCATTAGAGACCACAGTAGAGCCTGCCATGGTTGAGGCAGTTCGCTCCATGCGGGAAACCATTCTTATAGAACAAGTTCATTAGGGGAGTGCCCATTGTGTACACTGTGGGAGAAAAGCTGCTTCAGTTCCCCCTGCAACTAAAGCAGAGTTCTTCAGTTTAAACTACGTGTTTTGGGATAGGAAATGCTTACAGTCCTTACGAGAGCCTGCCTTCGTTGAGGCAGTTCGCTGCACGTGGGACATCCTGCATATTGAAGATTCATTTGGGGAAAGGCACTTTGTATAAGTGTGGGACAAATGCAGCTTGTGTTCCACCTGCAACTAAAGCAGAGTTCTTCAGGTAAAAGTGCCGTGTTATCAGAGAGGAAATCCTTAGAGACCACAGTAGAGCCTGCCATGGCTGAGGCAGTTCGCTCCACGCGGGAGACCATTCTTATAGAACAAGTTCATTAGGGGAAGTGCTCATTGTGTACACTGTAGGAGAAAAGCTGCTTGTGTTCCACCTGCAACTAAAGCAGAGTTCTTCGGGTAAAACTGCGTGTATTGTGAGAGGAAATGCTTACAGTCCTTATGAGAGCCTTCCTTGGTTGAGGCAGTTCACTCCACTTGGGAATCCCTGCATAAAGAATTTCATTCGTGGAAGAGCCCAAAAAGTACACAGTGGGAGTAATGCTGCTTGTGTTCTACCTGCAACTAAAGAAGAGTTCTTCGGGTAAAACTGCGTGTTTTGGGAGAGGAAATGCTTACAGTCCTTATGAGAGCCTGCCGTCGTTGAGGCAGTTCACTGCACGTGGGACATCCTGCATATTGAAGATTCATTTGGGAAACGGCCCTTTGTATAAATTGTGGGTCAAATGCAGCTTGTGTTCCACCTGCAACAAAAGCAGAGTTCTACGGGTAAAAGTGCCGTGTTTTCAGAGAGGAAATCCTTAGAGACCACAGTAGAGCCTGCCATGGTTGAGGCAGTTCGCTCCACGTGGGAAACCATTCTTAGAGAACAACTTCATTAGGGGAAGTGCCCAATGTGTACACTGTGGGAGGAAAGTTGATTGTGTTCCCCCTTCAACTAAAGCAGAGTTCTTCCTTTAAAACTGCGTGGTTTGGGAGAGGATATGCTTACAGCCCTCGCTACAGCCTGGCATGGTTGTGGCAGTTCGCTCCACATGGGAATCCCTGCATAAAGAAATTCATTAGTGGAAGAGCCCCAAGAGTACACACTGGGAGTAATGCTGCTTGTGTTCCACCTGCAACTAAAGCAGAGTTGCTTGGGTAAAACTGCCGTGTTTTGGGACAGGAAATCCTTAGAGGCCTCACTAGAGCCTGCCTTGCTTTAGGCATTTCACTCCACGCCAGACCCCTTGAGTATAAATATTCTTTCTGGCAAAGGCCCATTGGGTACACTGTGGGAGAAAAGCTGCTTGTGTTCCACCGGCACCAAAAGAAGAGTTCTTCACGTAAAACTGCGTGTATTGGGAGAGGAAATGCTTACAGTCCTAATGAGAGCCTACTTTGTTTGAGGCAGTTCGCTCCACGTGGGAATCCCTGCATAAAGCAGTTCATTCGTGGAACAGCCCAAAGAGTACACAGTAGGAGAAATGAGGCTTGTGTTGCACATGCAACTAAAGCAGAGTTCTTTGGGTAAAACTGCCGTGTTTTGGAAGAGGAAATGCTTACAGTCCTCACCACAGCCTGCCCCGGTTGAGGCAGTTCGCTCCACGTGGGAAACACGGCATATAGAAGTTCATTCGTGGAAGAGCCCAAAGAGTACACAGTGGGAGAAATGCTGCTTGTGTTCCACCTGCAACTAAAACAGAGCTCTTCGGGTAAAACTGCGTGTTTTGGGAGAGGAAATGCTTACAGTCCTTACTATAGCCTGCCTTCGTTGAGGCAGTTCACTGCATGTGGGACACCCTGCATATTGAAGATTTATTCGGGGAAGGGCCCTTTGTATAAAGTGTGGGACAAATGCAGCTTGTATTCCAGCTGCAACTAAAGCAGAGTTCTTCGGGTAAAAGTGTCGTGTTTTCAGAGAGGAAATCCTTAGAGACCACAGTAGAGCCTGCCATGGTTGAGGCAGTTTGCTCCACACGGGAAACCATTCTTATAGAACAAGTTCATTAGGGGAAGTGCCCATTGTGTACACTGAGGGAGAAAAGCTGCTTGTGCTCCACATGCAACTAAATCAGAGTTCTTCCGTTAAAACTGCGTGGTTTGGGAGAGTATATTGTTACAGCCCCCGCTACAGCCGGCCATGGTTGAGGCAATTCGCTCCACGTGGGAATCCATGCATAAAGAATTTCATTAGTGGAAGAGCCCCAAGAGTACACACTGGGAGTAATGCTGCTTGTGTTCCACCTGCAACTAAAGCAGAGTTCTTTGTGTAAAACTGCCGTGTTTTGGAAGAGGAAATGCTTAGAGGCCTCACTAGAGCCAGGCTTGCTTTAGGCATTTCACTCCAGGTGGGACACCTTAAGTATAGAAATTCTTTCGGGTAAAGGCCCATTGGGTACACTGTGGGAGAAAAGCTGCTTGTTTTCCACCTGCACCTAAAGAAGAGTTCTTCGGGTTAAACTGCGTGTATTGGGAGAGGAAATGCTTACATTCCTTACGAGAGCCTGGCTTCGTTGAGACAGTTCGCTCCACGTGGGAATCCCTGCATAAAGAAGTTCATTCGTGGAAGAGCCCAAAGTGTACACTGTGGGAGTAATGCTTCTTGTGTTCCACCTGCAACTAAAGCAGAGTTCTTTGGGTGTAACTGCCGTGTTTTGGACGAGGAAATGCTTACAGTCCTCGCTACAGCCTACCCTGGTTGAGGCAGTTCGCTCCACATGGGAAACCCTGCATATAGAAGTGCATTCGTGGAAGCGACCTAAGAGTACATGGTGGGAGAAATGCTGCTTGTGTTCCACCTGCAACTAAAGCAGAGTTCTTCTGGTAAAACAGCGTGTTTTGGGAGAGGAAATGCTTACAGTCCTTACGAGAGCCTGCCTTCCTTGAGGCAGTTCACTGCACGTGGGACACCCTGCATATTGAAGATTCATTCGGGGAAGGGCCCTTTGTATAAATTGTGGGACAAATGTAGCTTGTGTTCCACCTGCAACTATATCAGAGTTCTTCGGGTAAAAGTGCCGTGTTTTCAGAGAGGAAATCCTTAGAGACCACAGCAGAGCCTGCCATCATTGAGGCAGTTCGCTCCACACGGGAAACCACTCTTAAAGAACAAGTTCATTAGGGGAGGTGCCCATTGTGTACACTGTGGGAGGAAAGCTGATTGTGTTCCCCCTGTAAGTAAAGCAGAGTTCTTCCGTTAAAACTGCGTGTTTTGGGAGAGGATATGCTTACAGTCCTCGCTACAGCCTGCCATAGTTGAGGCAGTATGCTCCACGTGTGAATCCCTGCATGAAGAAGTTCATTCGTGGAAGAGCCCAAGGAGTACACAGTGGGAGTAATGCTGCTTGTGTTCCACCTGCAACAAAAGCAGAGTTCTTTGGGTAAAACTGCAGTGTTTTGGGAGAGGAAACTCTTAGTGGCCTCACTAGAGCCTGCCTTGGTTTAGGCATTTCACTCCAAGCGGGACATCTTAAGTATAGAATTCCTTGCTGGCAAAGGCCCGTTGGGTTCACTGTGGGAGAAAAGCTTCTTGTGTTCCGTCTGCAACTAAAGCAGAGTTCTTTGGGTAAAACTGTGTTTTTTGGGAGAGGAAATCCATACAGTCCTCACTACAGCCTTCCTTGGTTGAGGCATTTCGTTACACGTGGGAATCCCTGCATAAAGATGTTCATATGTGGAAGAGCCCAAAGAGTACACAGTGGGAGTAATGCTGCTTGTGTTCCAACTGCAACTAAAGGAGAGTTCTTTGTGTAAAACTGCCGTGTTTTTGAAGAGGAAATGCTTACAGTCCTCGCTACAGCCTGCCGTGGTTGAGGCACTTCGCTCCACGTGGGAAACCCTGTATATAAAAGTTCATTCGTGGAAGAGCCCAAAGAGGACACAGAGTGAGAAATGCTGCTTGTGTTCCACCTGCAACTAAAGCAGAGTTCTTCTTGTAAAACTGTGTGTATTGGGAGAGAAAATGCTTACACTCCTCACGAGAGCCTGCCTTCATTGAGGCAGTTCGCTGCACGTGGGACACCCTGCATATTGAAGATTCATTCGCGAAGCGCCCTTTGTATAAGTGTGGGACAAATGCAGCTTTTGTTCCACCTGCAACTAAAGCAGAGTTCTTTGGGTAAAAGTGCCGTGTTATGAGAGAGGAAATCCTTAGAGACCACAGTAGAGCCTGCCATGGCTGAGGCAGTTCGCTCCACTTGGGAAACCATTCTTAAAGAACAAGATCATTAGGGGAATTGCCCATTGTGTACACTGTGGGAGGAAAGCTGATTGTGTTCCCCCTGCAACTAAAGCAGACTTCTTCCATTAAAACTGCGTGTTTTGGGAGAGGATATGCTTACAGTCCTCGCTAAAGCCTGCCATGTTTGAGGCAGTTCGCTCCACGTGGGTATCCCTGCATAAAGAAGTTCATTCGTGGAACATCCCAAAGAGTACACAGTGGGAGTAATGCTGCTTGTGTTCCACCTGCAACTAAAGCAGAGTTCCTTGGGTAAAACTGCAGTGTTTAGGGAGAGGAAATGCTTAGAGGCCTCACTAGAGCCTGCCTGGCTTTAGGCATTTCACTCCACGCGGGACCCCTTGAGTATAGATATTCTTTCTGGCAAAGGCCCATTGTGTACACTGTGGGAGAAAAGCTGCTTGTTTTCCACCTGCAACTAAAGCAGAGTTCTTCGGGTAAAACTGCGTGTATTGGGATAGGAAATGCTTACATTACTTACGAGAGCCTGCCTTGGTTGAGGCAGTTCACTGCACGTGAAACACCCAACATATAGAAGATTCATTCGGGGAAGGGCCCTTTGTGTACAGTGTGGGACAAATGCAGGTTGTGTTCCACCTGAAAGTAAAGGAGAGTTCTTCGGGTAAAAGTGCCGTGTTTTCAGAGAGGAAACCTTTAGAGACCACAGTAGAGCCTGCCATGGTTGAGGCAGTTCGCTCCATGCGGGAAACCATTCTTATGGAACAAGTTCATTAGGTTAGTGCCCATTGTGTACACTGTGGGAGGAAAGCTGATTGTGTTCCCCCTGCAACTAAAGCAGAGTTCTTCCATTTCAACTGCGTGTTTTGTGAGAAGAAATGCTTACAGTCCTAACGAGAGCCTGCTTTGGTTGAGGCAGTTTCCTCCACGTGGGAATCCCTGCATAAAGAAGTTGATTCGTGGAAGAGCCAAAAGAGTACACAGTGGGAGAAATGATGCTTGTGTTGCACATGCAACTAAAGCAGAGTTCTTTGAGTAAAACTGCCGTGATTTGGAAGAGGAAATGCTTACAGTCCTCCCTACAGCCTGCCCTAGTTGAGGCAGTTCGATCCACGTGGGAAACCTTGCATATAGAAGTTCATTCGTGGAAGAGACCAAAGAGTACACAGTGGGAGAAAAGCTGCCTGTGTTACCCTTGTAACTAAAGCACAATTCTTCCGTTAGAAATGCGTGTTTTGGGAGAGGATATGCTTACAGTCCTCGCTACAGCCTGCCATGCTTGAGGCAGTTCGCTCCACGTGGGAAACCCTGCATAAAGAAATTCATTAGTGGAAGAGCCCAAAGAGTACACATTGAGAGTAATTCGGCTTGTGTTCCACCAGCAACTAAAGCTGAGTTCTTTGGGTAAAACTGCCTTGTTTTGGGAGAGGAAATGCTGAGAGGCCTCACTAGAGCCACCCTTGCTTTAGGCATTTCAGTCCACATGGGACCCCTTGAGTGTAGATGTTCTTTCGGACAAAGACCCATTGGGTACACTGAGGGAGAAAAGCTGCTTGTGTTCCACATGCAACTAAAGCAGAGTTCTTCGGGTAAAACTGCGAGTATTGAGAGAGGAAATGCTTACAGTCCTTACGAGAGCCTGCGTTGGTTGAGGCAGTTCGCTCCACTTGGAAATCCCTGCATAAATAAGTTCATTCATGGTAGAGCCCAAAGAGTACACAGTGGGAGTAATGCTGCTTGTGTTCCACCTGCAACTAAAGCAGAGTTCTTTGAGTAAAACTGCAGTATTTTGGAAGAGGAAATGTTTACAGTGCTCCCTACAGCCTGTCCTGGTTGACGCAGTTCGCTCCACGTGAGAATCCCTGCATATAGAAGTTCATTCGCAGAAGAGACTAAAGAGTACGCAGTGGGAGAAATGATGCTTGTGTTCCACCTGCAACTAAAGCAGAGTTCTTCGGGTAAAACTGCGTGTATTTTGAGGGGAAATGCTTACAGTCCTTACGAGAGCATGCCTTGGTTGAGGAAGTTCACTCCACGTGGGAATCCCTGCATAAAGAAGTCCATTCGTGGAAAAGCCCAAGAGTACACAGTGGGAGAAATATTGCTTGTGTTCCACCTGCAACTAAAGTAGAGATCTTTGGGTAAACTGCCGTGATTTGGAAGAGGAAATGCGTACAGTCCTCGATACAGCCTGCCCTGGTTGAGGCAGTTCGCTCCACGTGGGAAACCCTGTATATAAAAGTTCATTCGTGGAAGAGCCCAAAGAGGACACAGAGTGAGAAATGCTGCTTGTGTTCCACCTGCAACTAAAGCAGAGTTCTTCTTGTAAAACTGTGTGTATTGGGAGAGAAAATGCTTACACTCCTCACGAGAGCCTGCCTTCATTGAGGCAGTTCGCTGCACGTGGGACACCCTGCATATTGAAGATTCATTCGCGAAGCGCCCTTTGTATAAGTGTGGGACAAATGCAGCTTTTGTTCCACCTGCAACTAAAGCAGAGTTCTTTGGGTAAAAGTGCCGTGTTATGAGAGAGGAAATCCTTAGAGACCACAGTAGAGCCTGCCATGGCTGAGGCAGTTCGCTCCACTTGGGAAACCATTCTTAAAGAACAAGATCATTAGGGGAATTGCCCATTGTGTACACTGTGGGAGGAAAGCTGATTGTGTTCCCCCTGCAACTAAAGCAGACTTCTTCCATTAAAACTGCGTGTTTTGGGAGAGGATATGCTTACAGTCCTCGCTAAAGCCTGCCATGTTTGAGGCAGTTCGCTCCACGTGGGTATCCCTGCATAAAGAAGTTCATTCGTGGAACATCCCAAAGAGTACACAGTGGGAGTAATGCTGCTTGTGTTCCACCTGCAACTAAAGCAGAGTTCCTTGGGTAAAACTGCAGTGTTTAGGGAGAGGAAATGCTTAGAGGCCTCACTAGAGCCTGCCTGGCTTTAGGCATTTCACTCCACGCGGGACCCCTTGAGTATAGATATTCTTTCTGGCAAAGGCCCATTGTGTACACTGTGGGAGAAAAGCTGCTTGTTTTCCACCTGCAACTAAAGCAGAGTTCTTCGGGTAAAACTGCGTGTATTGGGATAGGAAATGCTTACATTACTTACGAGAGCCTGCCTTGGTTGAGGCAGTTCACTGCACGTGAAACACCCAACATATAGAAGATTCATTCGGGGAAGGGCCCTTTGTGTACAGTGTGGGACAAATGCAGGTTGTGTTCCACCTGAAAGTAAAGGAGAGTTCTTCGGGTAAAAGTGCCGTGTTTTCAGAGAGGAAACCTTTAGAGACCACAGTAGAGCCTGCCATGGTTGAGGCAGTTCGCTCCATGCGGGAAACCATTCTTATGGAACAAGTTCATTAGGTTAGTGCCCATTGTGTACACTGTGGGAGGAAAGCTGATTGTGTTCCCCCTGCAACTAAAGCAGAGTTCTTCCATTTCAACTGCGTGTTTTGTGAGAAGAAATGCTTACAGTCCTAACGAGAGCCTGCTTTGGTTGAGGCAGTTTCCTCCACGTGGGAATCCCTGCATAAAGAAGTTGATTCGTGGAAGAGCCAAAAGAGTACACAGTGGGAGAAATGATGCTTGTGTTGCACATGCAACTAAAGCAGAGTTCTTTGAGTAAAACTGCCGTGATTTGGAAGAGGAAATGCTTACAGTCCTCCCTACAGCCTGCCCTAGTTGAGGCAGTTCGATCCACGTGGGAAACCTTGCATATAGAAGTTCATTCGTGGAAGAGACCAAAGAGTACACAGTGGGAGAAAAGCTGCCTGTGTTACCCTTGTAACTAAAGCACAATTCTTCCGTTAGAAATGCGTGTTTTGGGAGAGGATATGCTTACAGTCCTCGCTACAGCCTGCCATGCTTGAGGCAGTTCGCTCCACGTGGGAAACCCTGCATAAAGAAATTCATTAGTGGAAGAGCCCAAAGAGTACACATTGAGAGTAATTCGGCTTGTGTTCCACCAGCAACTAAAGCTGAGTTCTTTGGGTAAAACTGCCTTGTTTTGGGAGAGGAAATGCTGAGAGGCCTCACTAGAGCCACCCTTGCTTTAGGCATTTCAGTCCACATGGGACCCCTTGAGTGTAGATGTTCTTTCGGACAAAGACCCATTGGGTACACTGAGGGAGAAAAGCTGCTTGTGTTCCACATGCAACTAAAGCAGAGTTCTTCGGGTAAAACTGCGAGTATTGAGAGAGGAAATGCTTACAGTCCTTACGAGAGCCTGCGTTGGTTGAGGCAGTTCGCTCCACTTGGAAATCCCTGCATAAATAAGTTCATTCATGGTAGAGCCCAAAGAGTACACAGTGGGAGTAATGCTGCTTGTGTTCCACCTGCAACTAAAGCAGAGTTCTTTGAGTAAAACTGCAGTATTTTGGAAGAGGAAATGTTTACAGTGCTCCCTACAGCCTGTCCTGGTTGACGCAGTTCGCTCCACGTGAGAATCCCTGCATATAGAAGTTCATTCGCAGAAGAGACTAAAGAGTACGCAGTGGGAGAAATGATGCTTGTGTTCCACCTGCAACTAAAGCAGAGTTCTTCGGGTAAAACTGCGTGTATTTTGAGGGGAAATGCTTACAGTCCTTACGAGAGCATGCCTTGGTTGAGGAAGTTCACTCCACGTGGGAATCCCTGCATAAAGAAGTCCATTCGTGGAAAAGCCCAAGAGTACACAGTGGGAGAAATATTGCTTGTGTTCCACCTGCAACTAAAGTAGAGATCTTTGGGTAAACTGCCGTGATTTGGAAGAGGAAATGCGTACAGTCCTCGATACAGCCTGCCCTGGTTGAGGCAGTTCGCTCCACGTGGGAATCCCTGCATAAAGAAGTTCATTCGTGGAAGAACGCAAAGAGTACACAGTGGGAGTACTGCTTCTTGTGTTCCACCTGCAACTAAAGCAGTGTTCCGTGGGTAAAACTGCCGTGTTTGGGGAGAGGAAATGCTTAGAGGCCTCACTAGAGCCTGCCTTGCTTTAGGCATTTCACTCCACGCCTGACCCCTTGAGTATAAATATTCTTTCGGGCAAAAACCCATTGGGTACACTGTGGGAGAAAAGCTGCTTGTGTTCCAGCTGCACCTAAAGAAGAGTTCTTCGGGTAAAACTCCGTGTATTGGGAGAGGAAATGCTTACAGTCCTCACTACAGCCTGTCTTGGTTGAGGCAGTTCACTACACATGGGATACCCTGCATATAGAGGTTCATTCGTGGAAGAGCCCAAAGAGTACACACTGGGAGAAATGCGGCTTGTGTTCCACCTGCAACTAAAGCAGAGTTCTTTGGGTAAAACTGCCGTGTTTTGTAAGAGGAAATGCTTACAGTCCTCTCTACAGCCTGCCCTGGTTGAGGCAGTTCGCTCCACGTGGGAATCCCTGCATATAGAAGTTCATTCGTGGAAGAGACCTAAGAGTACACACTGGGAGAAATGCTGCTTGAGTTCCTCCTGAAACTAAAGCAGAGTTCTTCTGGTAAAACTGCGTGTTTTGGGAGAGGAAATGCTGACAGTCCTTACGAGAGCCTGCCTTCATTGAGGCAGTTCACTGCACGTGGGACACCCTTCATATAGAAGCTTCATTCGGGTAAGGGTCCTTTGTGTACAGTGTAGGACAAATGCAGCTTGTGTTCCACCTGCAAGTAAAGCAGAGTTCTTAGGGAAAAAGTGCCGTGTTTTCAGAGAGGAAACCGTTAGAGACCACAGTAGAGCCTGCCATGGTTGAGGGAGGTCGCTCCAAGCGGGAAACCATTCTTATAGAACAAGTTCATTAGGGGAGTGCCCATTGTGTACACTGTGGGAGAAAAGCTGCTTGAGTTCCCCCGGTAACTAAAGCAGAGTTCTTCCGTTTAAACTGCGTGTGTTGGGAAAGGAAATGCTTACAGTTATTACGAGAGCCTTCCTTCGTTAAGGCAGTTCGCTGCACATGGGAAACCCTGCATACTGAAGATTCATTCGGGGAAGGGCCCTTGGTATAACTGTGGGACAAATGCAGCTTGATTTCCACCTGCAACTAAAGCAGAGTTCGTCAGGTAAAAGTGACGTGTTATCAGAGAGGAACTCCTTAGAGACCACAGTAGAGCCTGCCATGGCTGAGGCAGTTCGCTCCACGCGCGAAACCATTCTTATAGAACAAGTTCATTAGGGGAAGTGCCCATTGTGTACACTGTGGGAGAAAAGATGCTTGTGTTCCCCCTGCAACTAAAGCAGATTTCTTCAGGTAAACCTGCGTGTTTTGGGAGAGGATATGCTTACAGTCCTCGCTACAGCCTGCCATGGTTGAGGCAGTTCGCTCTTCGTGGGAATCCCTGTATATAGAGGTTCATTCGTGGAAGAGCCCAAAGAGTACACACTGGGAGAAATGCGGCTTGTGTTCCACCTGCAACTAAAGCAGAGTTCTTCGGTTAAAAGTGCCGTGTTTTTGAGAGGAAACCCTTAGATACCACAGTAGAGCCTGCCTTGGTTGAGGCAGTTCGCCCCATTCGGGAAACCATTCTTATAAAACAAGATCATTTTGGGTAGTGCCCATTGTGTACACTGTGGGAGAAAAGCCGCTTTTGTACCCCTGCAACTAAAGCAGAGTACTTCCGTTTAAACTTCGTGTTTTGGGAGAGGAAATGCTTACAGTCCTCTCTACAGCCGGCCTTGGTTGAGGCCGTTCGCTCCACGTGGGAAACGCTGCATATAGAAGTTCATACGTGGGAGAGCCCAAAGAGTACACACTGGGAGTAATTCTGCTTGTGTTCCACCAGCAACTAAAGCAGAGTTCTTTGGGTAAAACTGCCTTGTTTTGCAAGAGGAAATGCTGAGAGGCCTCACTAAAGCCTTCCTTGCTTTAGGCATTTCACTCCACGCGGGACCCCTTGAGTATAGATATTCTTTCGGACAAAGGCCCATTGGGTACACTGTGGGAGAAAAGCTGCTTGTGTTCCACATGCAACTAAAGCAGAGTTCTTCGGGTAAAACTGCGAGTATTGAGAGAGGAAACGCTTAGAGTCCTTACAAGAGCCTGCCTTGGTTGAGGCAGTTCGCTCCACTTGGGAATCCCTGTATAAATAAGTTCATTCGTGGTAGAGCCCAAAGTGTACCCAGTGGGAGTAATGCTGCTTGTTTTCCACCTGCAACTAAAGCAGAGTTCTTTGAGTAAAACTGCCATGTTTTGGAAGAGGAAATGCTTACAGTCCTCGCTACAGCCTGTCCTGGTTGAGGCAGTTCGCTCCACGTGAGAATCCCTGCATATAGAAGTTCATTCGCAGAAGAGACTAAAGAGTACACAATGGGAGAAATGCTGCTTGTGTTCCACCTGCAATTAAAGCCGAGTGCTTCGGGTAAAACTGCGTGTATTGTGAGCGGAAATGCTTACAGTCATTACTAGAGCCTGCCTTCGTTGAGGCAGTTCACTGCACGTGGGAAATCCTGCATATTGAAGATTCATTCAGGGAAGGGCCCTTTGTATAAAGTGTGGGAAAAATGCAGCTTGTATTCCACCTGCAACTAAAGCAGAGTTCTTCGGTTAAAAGTGCCGTGTTTTCAGAGAGGAAATCCTTAGAGACCACAGTAGAGCCTTCCATGGTTGAGGCAGTTCGCTCCACGTGGGAAACTATTCTTATAGAACAAGTTCTTTAGGGGAAGTGTCCATTGTGTACACTGAGGGAGAAAAGCTGCTTGTGCTCCCCATGCAACTAAAGCAGAGTTCTTCCGTTAAAACTGTGTGGTTTGGGAGAGGATATGCTTACAGTCCTCGCTACAGCCTGCCTTGGTTGAGGCAGTTCGCTCCACGTGGGAAACCCTGCATAAAGAAATTCATTAGTGGAAGAGCCCAAAGAGTACAAACTGGGAGTAATGCTACTTGTGTTCCACCTGCAACTAAAGCAGAGTTCTTTGGGTAAAACTGCCATGTTTTGGCAGAGGAAATGCTTAGAGGCCTCACTAGAGCCAGGCTTGCTTTAGGCATTTCACTCCAGGTGGGACACCTTGAGTATAGAAATTCTTTCAGGCAGAGGCCCTTTCGGTACACTGTGGGAGAAAAGCTGCTTGTGTTCCACCTGCAACTAAAGCAGAGTTCTTCGGGTAAAACTGCGTGTATTAGGAAAGGAAATGCTTACAGTCCTTACAAGAGCCTGCCTTGGTTGAGGCAGTTCGCTGCACGTGGGACACCCTGCATAAAGAAGTTCATTCATGGGCCTCCCTGGTGGCGCAAGTGGTTGAGAGTCCGCCTGCCAATGCAGGGGATATGGGTTCGTGCCCCGGTCTGGGAGGATCCCATATGCCTCGGAGCGGCTGGGCCCGTGAGCCATGGCCGCTGGGCCTGCGCATCCGGAGTCTGCGCCTCCGGAGCCTGTGCTCCGCAGCGGGGGAGGCCACAACAGTGAGAGGCCCGCAAACCGCAAAAAAAAAAAAGAAGTTCATTCGTGGAAGAGCCCAAAGAGTACACAATGGGAGTACTGCTGCTTGTGTTCCACCTGCAACTAAAGCAGAGTTCCTTGGGTAAAACTGCCGTGTTTTGGGAGAGGAAAAGCTTAGAGGCCTCACTAGAGCCTGCCTTGCTTTAGGCATTTCACTCCACACCAGACCCCTTGAGTATAAATACTCTTTCGGGCAAAAACCCATTGGGTACACTGTGGGAGAAAAGCTGCTTGTGTTCCACCTGCACCTAAAGAAGAGTTCTTCGGGTAAAACTGCGTGTATTGGGATAGGAAATGCTTACAGTCCTCACTACAGCCTGTCTTGGTTGAGGCAGTTCACTACACATGGGATACCCTGCATATAGAAATTGATTCGTGGAAAAGCCCAAAGAGTACACAGTGGGAGAAAAGATGCTTGTGTTCCACATGCAACTAAATCAGAGTTCTTTGTGTAAATCTGCCGTGTTTTGGAAGAGGAAATGCTTACAGTCCTAACTACAGGCTGCCCCTGTTGAGGCAGTTCGCTCCATGTGGGAAACCCTGCATATAGAAGTGCATTCATGGAAGAGAGCAAAGAATACACAGTGGGTGAAATGCTGCTTGTGTTCCACCTGCAACTAAAGAAGAGTTCTTCGGGTAAAATTGCGTGTTTTGGGAGAGGAAATGCTTACAGTCCTTATGAGGGCCTGCCGTCGTTGAAGCAGTTCACTGCACGTGGGACACACTGCATATTGAAGATTCCTTCGGGAAACGGCCCTTTGTATAAAGTGTGGTACAAATGCAGCTTGTGTTCCACCTGCAACTAAAGCAGAGTTCTTCCTTTAAAACTTTTTGTTTTGGGAGAGGATATGCTTACAGTCCTCGCTACAGCCTGCCATGGTTGAGGCAGTTCGCTCCACGTGAGAATCCCAGCATAAAGAAGTTCATTCGTGGACGAGCCCAAAGAGTACACAGTGGGAGTAATGCTGCTTGTGTTCCACCTGCAAATAAAGCAGAGTTCCTTGGGTAAAACTGCCGTGTTTTGGGAGAGGAAATGCTTAGAGGCCTCACTAGAGCCTGCCTTGCTTTACGCATTTCACTCCACGTCAGACCCCTTGAGTATAAATATTCTTTCGGGCAAAAACCCATTGGGTACACTGTGGGAGAAAAGCTGCTTGTGTTCGACCTGCACCTAAAGAAGAGTTCTTTGGGTAAAACTGCGTGTATTGGGAGAGGAAGTGCTTACAGTCCTCACTACAGCCTGTCTTGGTTGAGGCAGTTCACTACAAATGGGATTCCCTGCATATAGAAATTGATTCGTGGAAGAGCCCAAAGAGTACACAGTGGGAGAAATGATGCTTGTGTTCCACATGCTACTAAATCAGAGTTCTTTGGGTAAAACTTCCGTGTTTTGGAAGAGGAAATGCTTATAGTCCTCACTACAGCCTGCCATGGTTGAGGCAGTTCGCTCCACGTGGGAAAGCAGGCATATAGAAGTTCATTCGTGGAAGAGAGCAAAGAGTACACAGTGGGAGAAATGATGCTTGTGTTTCACCTGCAACTAAAGCAGAGTTCTTTAGGTAAAACGGCCGTGTTTTGGAAGAGGAAATGCTTACAGTCCTCGCTACAGCCTGCCCTGGTTGAGGCAGTTCGCTCCACGTGGGAATCCCTGCATAAAGAAATTCATTCGTGGTAGAGCCCAAAGAGTACACAGTGGGAGTAATGCTGCTTGTGTTCCACCTGCAACTAAAGCAGAGTCCTTCGGGTAAAACTGCATGTTTTGGGAGAGGAAATGCTTACAGTCCTTATGAGAGCCTTCTGTGCTTGAGGCAGTTCACTGTACGTGGGACACCCTGCATATTGAAGATTCATTCAGGAAACGGCCCTTTGTATAAAGTGTGGGACAAATGCAGCTTGTGTTCCACCTGCAACTAAAGCAGAATTCTTTGGGTAAAAGTGCCGTTTTTCAGAGAGGAAATCCTTAGAGACCAAAGTAGAGCCTGCCATGTTTGAGGCAGTTCGCTCCACGCGGGAAACCATTCTTATAGAACAAGTAAATTAGGGGAAGTGCCCATTGTGCACACTGTGGGAGGAAAGCTGATTGTGTTCTCCCTGCAACTAAAGCAGACTTCTTCCGTTAAAACTGCGTGTTTTGGGAGAGGATATGCTTACAGTCCTCGCTACAGCCTGCCATGGTTGAGGCAGTTCGCTCCACGTGGGAATCCCTGCATAAAATGTTCATTCGTGGAAGAGCCCAAAGAGTACACAGTAGGAGTAATGATGCTTGTGTTCCACCTGCAACTAAAGCAGAGTTCCTTGGGTAAAACTGCCGTGTTTTGGCAGAGGAAATGCTTAGAGGCCTCACTAGAGCCGGCCTTGCTTTACGCATTTCACTCCACGCTGGACCCCTTGAGTATAAATATTCTTTCGGGCAAAGGCCCAATGGGTACACTGTGGGAGAAAAGCTGCTTGTGTTCCACCTGCACGTAAAGAAGAGTTCTTCTGGTAAAACTGCGTGTATTGGGAGAGGAAATGCTTACAGTCCTTACGAGAGCCTGCCTTGTTTGAGGCAGTTCACTCCACGTGGGAATCCCTGCATAAAGAAGTTCATTCGTGGAAGAGCCCAAAGAGTACACAGTGGGAGAAATGATGCTTGTGTTCCACATGCAACTAAAGCAGAGTTCTTTGGGTAAAACTGCCGTGTTTTGGAACAGGAAATGCTTACAGTCCTCACTACAGCCTGCCCTGGTTGAGGCAGTTCGCTGCACGTGGGAAACCCTGCATATAGAAGTTCATTCATGGAAGAGAGTAAAGAGTACACAGTGGGAGAAATGCTGCTTGTGTTCCACCTGCAACTAAAGCAGAGCTCTTCGGGTAAAACTGCGTGTTTTCGGAGAGGAAATGCTTACAGTCCTTACTATAGCCTGCCTTCGTTGAGGCAGTTCATTGCACGTGGGGCACCCTGCATATTGAAGATTCATTCGGGGAAGGGCCCTTTGTATAAAGTGTGGGACAAATGCAGCTTGTATTCCACCTGCAACTAAAGTAGAGTTCTTCCTTTAAAACTGCGTGTTTTGGGAGAGGATATGCTTACAGTCCTCGCTACAGCCTGCCATGGTTGACGCAGTTCACTCCACGTGGGAATCCCTGCATAAAGAAGTTCATTCGTGGACGAGCCCAAAGAGTACACAGTCTGAGTAATGCTGCTTGTGTTCCACCTGCAACTAAAGCAGAGTTCCTTGGGTAAAACTGCCGTGTTTTGGGAGAAGAAATGCTTAGAGGCCTCACTAGAGCCTGCCTTGCTTTAGGCATTTCACTCCACGCCATACCCCTTGAGTATATATATTCTTTCGGGCAAAAACCCATTGGGTACACTGTGGGAGAAAAGCTGCTTGTGTTACACCTGCACCTAAAGAAGAGTACTTCGGGTAAAACTGCGTGTATTGGGAGAGGAAATGCTTACAGTCCTCACTACAGCCTGTCTTGGTTGAGGCAGTTCACTACACATGTGATACCCTGCATATAGAAATTGATTCGTGGAAGAGCCCAAAGAGTACACAGTGGGAGAAAAGATGTTTGTGTTCCACCTGCAAATAAAGCAGATTTCTTTGGGTAAACCTGTGTGTTTTGGGAGCGGATATGCTTACTGTCCTCGCTACAGCCTGCCATGGTTGAAGCAGTTCGCTCCACGAGGGAATCCCTGCATAAAGAAGTTCATTCGTGGAAGAGCCCAAGAGTACACAGTGGGAGAAATGCTGCTTGTGTTCCACCTGCAACTAAAGCAGAGTTCTTTGGGTAAAACGGCCGTGTTTTGGATGAGGAAATGCTTACAGTCCTCACTACAGCCTGCCCCGGTTGAGGCAGTTCGCTCCATGTGGGAAAACAGGCATATAGAAGTTCATTCGTGGAAGAGAGCAAAGAGTACACAGTGGGAGAAATGCTGCTTGTGTTCCACCTGCAACTAAAGCAGAGCTCTTCGGGTAAAACTGCGTGTTTTGGGAGAGGAAATGCTTACAGTCCTTACTATAGCCTGCCTTTGTTGAGGCAGTTCACTGCACGTGGGATATCCTGCAAAATGAAGATTCATTCAGGGAAGGGCCCTTTGTATAAAGTGTGGGACAAATGCAGCTTGTATTCCACCAGCAACTAAAGCACAGTTCATCGGTTAAAAGTGCCGTGTTTTCAGAGAGGAAATCCTTAGAGACCACAGTAGAGCCTGCCATGGTTGAGGCAGTTCGCTCCACGCGGGAAACTATTCTTATAGAACAAGATCATTAGGTGAAGTGCCCATTGTGTACACTGAGGGAGAAAAGCTGCTTGTGCTCCCCATGCAACTAAAGCAGAGTTCTTCCGTTAAAACTGCGTGGTTTGGGAGAGGATATGCTTACAGTCCTCGCTACAGCCTGCTATGGTTGAGGCAGTTCGCTCCACGTGGGAAACCCTGCATAAAGAAATTCATTAGTGGAAGAGCCCGAAGAGTACACACTGGGAGTAATGCTGCTTGTGTTCCACCTGCAACTAAAGCAGAGTTCTTTGGGTAAAACTGCCAGGTTTTGGCAGAGGAAATGCTTAGAGGCCTCACTAGAGCCAGGCTTGCTTTAGCCATTTCACACCAGGTGGGACACCTTGAGTATAGAAATTCTTTCGGGCAAAGGCCCTTTGGGTACACTGTGGTAGAAAAGCTGCTTGTGTTCCACCTGCAACTAAAGCAGAGTTGTTCGGGTAAAACTGCGTGTATTGGGATAGGAAATGCTTACAGTCCTTACGAGAGCCTGCCTTGGTTGAGGCAGTTCGCTGCACGTGGGACACCCTTCATATAGAAGCTTCATTCGGGTAAGGGCCCTTTGTGTACAGTGTGGGAGAAATGCAGCTTGTGTTCCACCTGCAAGTAAAGCAGAGTTCTTTGGGAAAAAGTGCCGTGTTTTCAGAGAGGAAACCGTTAGAGACCACAGTAGAGCCTGCCATGGTTGAGGGAGGTCGCTCCAAGCGGGAAACCATTCTTATAGAACAAGTTCATTAGGGGAGTGCCCATTGTGTACACTGTGGGAGAAAAGCTGCTTGAGTTCCCCCGGCAACTAAAGCAGAGTTCTTCCGATTAAACTGCGTGTTTTGGGAAAGGAAATGCTTACAGTTATTATGAGAGCCTTCCTTCGTTAAGGCAGTTCGCTGCACATGGGAAACCCTGCATACTGAAGATTCATTCGTGGAAGGGCCCTTTGTATAACTGTGGGACAAATGCAGCTAGTTTTCCACCTGCAACTAAAGCAGAGTTCGTCAGGTAAAAGTGACGTGTTATCAGAGAGGAACTCCTTAGAGACCACAGTAGAGCCTGCCATGACTGAGGCAGTTCGCTCCACGCGTGAAACCATTCTTATAGAACAAGTTCATTAGGGGAAGTGCCCATTGTGTACACTGTGGGAGAAAAGATGCTTGTGTTCCCCCTGCAACTAAAGCAGATTTCTTCAGGTAAACCTGCGTGTTTTGGGAGAGGATATGCTTACAGTCCTCGCTACAGCCTGCCATGGTTGAGGCAGTTCGCTCTTCGTGGGAATCCCTGCATATAGAGGTTCATTCGTGGAAGAGCCCAAAGAGTACACACTGGGAGAAATGCGGCTTGTGTTCCACCTGCAACTAAAGCAGAGTTCTTTGGGTAAAACTGCCGTGTTTTGTAAGAGGAAATGCTTACAGTCCTCTCTACAGCCTGCCCTGGTTGAGGCAGTTCGCTCCACGTGGGAATCCCTGCATATAGAAGTTCATTCGTGGAAGAGACCTAAGAGTACACACTGGGAGAAATGCTGCTTGAGTTCCTCCTGAAACTAAAGCAGAGTTCTTCTGGTAAAACTGCGTGTTTTGGGAGAGGAAATGCTTACAGTCCTTACGAGAGCCTGCCTTCATTGAGGCAGTTCACTGCACGTGGGACACCCTGCATATTGAAGATTCATTCGGTGAAGGGCCCTTTGTATAAAGTGTGGGACAAATGCAGCTTGTTTTCCACCTGTAACTAAAGCAGAGTTCTTCGGGTAAAAATGCCGTGTTTTTGAGAGGAAACCCTTAGATACCACAGTAGAGCCTGCCTTGGTTGAGGCAGTTCGCCCCATTCAGGAAACCATTCTTATAAAACAAGATCATTTGGGGTAGTGCCCATTGTGTACACTGTGGGAGAAAAGCCGCTTTTGTACCACTGCAACTAAAGCAGAGTACTTCCGTTTAAACTGCGTATTTTGGGAGAGGAAATGATTACAGTCCTCTCTACAGCCGGCCTTGGATGAGGCCGTTCGCTCCACGTGGGAAACGCTGCATATAGAAGTTCATACGTGGGAGAGCCCAAAGATTACACACTGGGAGTAATTCTGCTTGTGTTCCACGAGCAAATAAAGCAGAGTTCTTTGGGTAAAACTGCCTTGTTTTGGAAGAGGAAATGCTGAGAGGCCTCACTAGAGCCTTCCTTGCTTTAGGCATTTCACTCCATGCGGGACCCCTTGAGTATAGATATTCTTTTGGACAAAGGCCCATTTGGTACACTGTGGGAGAAAAGCTGCTTGTGTTCCACATGCAACTAAAGCAGAGTTCTTCGGGTAAAACTGCGAGTATTGAGAGAGGAAATGCTTACAGTCCTTACAAGAGCCTGCCTTGGTTGAGGCAGTTCGCTCCACTTGGGAATCCCTGCATAAATAATTTCATTCGTGGTAGAGCCCAAAGTGTACCCAGTGGGAGTAATGCTGCTTGTTTTCCACCTGCAACTAAAGCAGAGTTCTTTGAGTAAAACTGCCATGTTTTGGAAGAGGAAATGCTTACAGTCCTCGCTACAGCCTGTCCTGGTTGAGGCAGTTCGCTCCACGTGAGAATCCCTGCATATAGAAGTTCATTCGCAGAAGAGACTAAAGAGTACACAATGGGAGAAATGCTGCTTGTGTTCCACCTGCAATTAAAGCAGAGTGCTTCGGGTAAAACTGCGTGTATTGTGAGCGGAAATGCTTACAGTCCTTACGAGAGACTGCCTTGGTTGAGGCAGTTCGCTCCACGTGAGTATTCCTGCATAAAGAAGTTTATTCGTGGAAGAGCCCAAGAGTACACAGTGGGAGAAATGCTGCTTGTCTTCCACCTGCAACTAAAGCAGAGTACTTCGGGTAAAACTGTGTGTTTTGGGAGAGGAAATGCTTACAGTCCTTACTAGAGCCTGCCTTCGTTGAGGCAGTTCACTGCACGTGGGAAATCCTGCATATTGAAGATTCATTCAGGGAAGGGCCCTTTGTATAAAGTGTGGGAAAAATCCAGCTTGTATTCCACCTGCAACTAAAGCAGAGTTCTTCGGTTAAAAGTGCCGTGTTTTCAGAGAGGAAATCCTTAGAGACCACAGTAGAGCCTTCCATGGTTGAGGCAGTTCGCTCCACGTGGGAAACTATTCTTATAGAACAAGTTCTTTAGGGGAAGTGCCCATTGTGTACACTGAGGGAGAAAAGCTGCTTGTGCTCCCCATGCAACTAAAGCAGAGTTCTTCCGTTAAAACTGTGTGGTTTGGGAGAGGATATGCTTACAGTCCTCGCTACAGCCTGCCTTGGTTGAGGCAGTTCGCTCCACGTGGGAAACCCTGCATAAAGAAATTCATTAGTGGAAGAGCCCAAAGAGTACACACTGGGAGTAATGCTACTTGTGTTCCACCGGCAACTAAAGCAGAGTTCTTTGGGTAAAACTGCCAGGTTTTGGCAGAGGAAATGCTTAGAGGCCTCGCTAGAGCCAGGCTTGCTTTAGGCATTTCACTCCAGGTGGGACACCTTGAGTATAGAAATTCTTTCAGGCAGAGGCCCTTTCGGTACACTGTGGGAGAAAAGCTGCTTGTGTTCCACCTGCAACTAAAGCAGAGTTCTTCGGGTAAAACTGCGTGTATTAGGAAAGGAAATGCTTACAGTCCTTACAAGAGCCTGCCTTGGTTGAGGCAGTTCGCTGCACGTGGGACACCCTGCATAAAGAAGTTCATTCATGGGCCTCCCTGGTGGCGCAAGTGGTTGAGAGTCCGCCTGCCAATGCAGGGGATATGGGTTCGTGCCCCGGTCTGGGAGGATCCCATATGCCTCGGAGCGGCTGGGCCCGTGAGCCATGGCCGCTGGGCCTGCGCATCCGGAGTCTGCGCCTCCGGAGCCTGTGCTCCGCAGCGGGGGAGGCCACAACAGTGAGAGGCCCGCAAACCGCAAAAAAAAAAAAAAAGAAGTTCATTCGTGGAAGAGCCCAAAGAGTACACAATGGGAGTACTGCTGCTTGTGTTCCACCTGCAACTAAAGCAGAGTTCCTTGGGTAAAACTGCCGTGTTTTGGGAGAGGAAAAGCTTAGAGGCCTCACTAGAGCCTGCCTTGCTTTAGGCATTTCACTCCACACCAGACCCCTTGAGTATAAATACTCTTTCGGGCAAAAACCCATTGGGTACACTGTGGGAGAAAAGCTGCTTGTGTTCCACCTGCACCTAAAGAAGAGTTCTTCGGGTAAAACTGCATGTATTGGGATAGGAAATGCTTACAGTCCTCACTACAGCCTGTCTTGGTTGAGGCAGTTCACTACACATGGGATACCCTGCATATAGAAATTGATTCGTGGAAAAGCCCAAAGAGTACACAGTGGGAGAAAAGATGCTTGTGTTCCACATGCAACTAAATCAGAGTTCTTTGTGTAAATCTGCCGTGTTTTGGAAGAGGAAATGCTTACAGTCCTAACTACAGGCTGCCCCTGTTGAGGCAGTTCGCTCCATGTGGGAAACCCTGCATATAGAAGTGCATTCATGGAAGAGAGCAAAGAATACACAGTGGGTGAAATGCTGCTTGTGTTCCACCTGCAACTAAAGAAGAGTTCTTCGGATAAAACTGCGTGTTTTGGGAGAGGAAATGCTTACAGTCCTTATGAGGGCCTGCCGTCGTTGAAGCAGTTCACTGCACGTGGGACACACTGCATATTGAAGATTCCTTCGGGAAACGGCCCTTTGTATAAAGTGTGGTACAAATGCAGCTTGTGTTCCACCTGCAACTAAAGCAGAGTTCTTCCTTTAAAACTTTTTGTTTTGGGAGAGGATATGCTTACAGTCCTCGCTACAGCCTGCCATGGTTGAGGCAGTTCGCTCCACGTGAGAATCCCTGCATAAAGAAGTTCATTCGTGGACGAGCCCAAAGAGTACACAGTGGGAGTAATGCTGCTTGTGTCCCACCTGCAAATAAAGCAGAGTTCCTTGGGTAAAACTGCAGTGTTTAGGGAGAGGAAATGCTTAGAGGCCTCAATAGAGCCTGCCTTGCTTTACGCATTTCACTCCACGTCAGACCCCTTGAGTATAAATATTCTTTCGGGCAAAAACCCATTGGGTACACTGTGGGAGAAAAGCTGCTTGTGTTCGACCTGCACCTAAAGAAGAGTTCTTTGGGTAAAACTGCGTGTATTGGGAGAGGAAATGCTTACAGTCCTCACTACAGCCTGTCTTGGTTGAGGCAGTTCACTACAAATGGGATTCCCTGCATATAGAAATTGATTCGTGGAAGAGCCCAAAGAGTACACAGTGGGAGAAATGATGCTTGTGTTCCACATGCTACTAAATCAGAGTTCTTTGGGTAAAACTTCCGTGTTTTGGAAGAGGAAATGCTTACAGTCCTCGCTACAGCCTGTCCTGGTTGAGGCAGTTCGCTCCACGTGAGAATCCCTGCATATAGAAGTTCATTCGCAGAAGAGACTAAAGAGTACACAATGGGAGAAATGCTGCTTGTGTTCCACCTGCAACTAAAGCAGAGTACTTCGGGTAAAACTGTGTGTTTCGGGAGAGGAAATGCTTACAGTCCTTACTAGAGCCTGCCTTCGTTGAGGCAGTTCACTGCACGTGGGAAATCCTGCATATTGAAGATTCATTCAGGGAAGGGCCCTTTGTATAAAGTGTGGGAAAAATGCAGCTTGTATTCCACCTGCAACTAAAGCAGAGTTCTTCGGTTAAAAGTGCCGTGTTTTCAGAGAGGAAATCCTTAGAGACCACAGTAGAGCCTTCCATGGTTGAGGCAGTTCGCTCCACGTGGGAAACTATTCTTATAGAACAAGTTCTTTAGGGGAAGTGCCCATTGTGTACACTGAGGGAGAAAAGCTGCTTGTGCTCCCCATGCAACTAAAGCAGAGTTCTTCCGTTAAAACTGTGTGGTTTGGGAGAGGATATGCTTACAGTCCTCGCTACAGCCTGCCTTGGTTGAGGCAGTTCGCTCCACGTGGGAAACCCTGCATAAAGAAATTCATTAGTGGAAGAGCCCAAAGAGTACACACTGGGAGTAATGCTACTTGTGTTCCACCGGCAACTAAAGCAGAGTTCTTTGGGTAAAACTGCCAGGTTTTGGCAGAGGAAATGCTTAGAGGCCTCGCTAGAGCCAGGCTTGCTTTAGGCATTTCACTCCAGGTGGGACACCTTGAGTATAGAAATTCTTTCAGGCAGAGGCCCTTTCGGTACACTGTGGGAGAAAAGCTGCTTGTGTTCCACCTGCAACTAAAGCAGAGTTCTTCGGGTAAAACTGCGTGTATTAGGAAAGGAAATGCTTACAGTCCTTACAAGAGCCTGCCTTGGTTGAGGCAGTTCGCTGCACGTGGGACACCCTGCATAAAGAAGTTCATTCATGGGCCTCCCTGGTGGCGCAAGTGGTTGAGAGTCCGCCTGCCAATGCAGGGGATATGGGTTCGTTCCCCGGTCTGGGAGGATCCCATATGCCTCGGAGCGGCTGGGCCCGTGAGCCATGGCCGCTGGGCCTGCGCATCCGGAGTCTGCGCCTCCGGAGCCTGTGCTCCGCAGCGGGGGAGGCCACAACAGTGAGAGGCCCGCAAACCGCAAAAAAAAAAAAAAAGAAGTTCATTCGTGGAAGAGCCCAAAGAGTACACAATGGGAGTACTGCTGCTTGTGTTCCACCTGCAACTAAAGCAGAGTTCCTTGGGTAAAACTGCCGTGTTTTGGGAGAGGAAAAGCTTAGAGGCCTCACTAGAGCCTGCCTTGCTTTAGGCATTTCACTCCACACCAGACCCCTTGAGTATAAATACTCTTTCGGGCAAAAACCCATTGGGTACACTGTGGGAGAAAAGCTGCTTGTGTTCCACCTGCACCTAAAGAAGAGTTCTTCGGGTAAAACTGCGTGTATTGGGATAGGAAATGCTTACAGTCCTCACTACAGCCTGTCTTGGTTGAGGCAGTTCACTACACATGGGATACCCTGCATATAGAAATTGATTCGTGGAAAAGCCCAAAGAGTACACAGTGGGAGAAAAGATGCTTGTGTTCCACATGCAACTAAATCAGAGTTCTTTGTGTAAATCTGCCGTGTTTTGGAAGAGGAAATGCTTACAGTCCTAACTACAGGCTGCCCCTGTTGAGGCAGTTCGCTCCATGTGGGAAACCCTGCATATAGAAGTGCATTCATGGAAGAGAGCAAAGAATACACAGTGGGTGAAATGCTGCTTGTGTTCCACCTGCAACTAAAGAAGAGTTCTTCGGATAAAACTGCGTGTTTTGGGAGAGGAAATGCTTACAGTCCTTATGAGGGCCTGCCGTCGTTGAAGCAGTTCACTGCACGTGGGACACACTGCATATTGAAGATTCCTTCGGGAAACGGCCCTTTGTATAAAGTGTGGTACAAATGCAGCTTGTGTTCCACCTGCAACTAAAGCAGAGTTCTTCCTTTAAAACTTTTTGTTTTGGGAGAGGATATGCTTACAGTCCTCGCTACAGCCTGCCATGGTTGAGGCAGTTCGCTCCACGTGAGAATCCCAGCATAAAGAAGTTCATTCGTGGACGAGCCCAAAGAGTACACAGTGGGAGTAATGCTGCTTGTGTTCCACCTGCAAATAAAGCAGAGTTCCTTGGGTAAAACTGCCGTTTTTTGGGAGAGGAAATGCTTAGAGGCCTCACTAGAGCCTGCCTTGCTTTACGCATTTCACTCCACGTCACACCCCTTGAGTATAAATATTCTTTCGGGCAAAAACCCATTGGGTACACTGTGGGAGAAAAGCTGCTTGTGTTCGACCTGCACCTAAAGAAGAGTTCTTTGGGTAAAACTGCGTGTATTGGGAGAGGAAGTGCTTACAGTCCTCACTACAGCCTGTCTTGGTTGAGGCAGTTCACTACAAATGGGATTCCCTGCATATAGAAATTGATTCGTGGAAGAGCCCAAAGAGTACACAGTGGGAGAAATGATGCTTGTGTTCCACATGCTACTAAATCAGAGTTCTTTGGGTAAAACTTCCGTGTTTTGGAAGAGGAAATGCTTATAGTCCTCACTACAGCCTGCCATGGTTGAGGCAGTTCGCTCCACGTGGGAAAGCAGGCATATAGAAGTTCATTCGTGGAAGAGAGCAAAGAGTACACAGTGGGAGAAATGATGCTTGTGTTTCACCTGCAACTAAAGCAGAGTTCTTTAGGTAAAACGGCCGTGTTTTGGAAGAGGAAATGCTTACAGTCCTCGCTACAGCCTGCCCTGGTTGAGGCAGTTCGCTCCACGTGGGAATCCCTGCATAAAGAAATTCATTCGTGGTAGAGCCCAAAGAGTACACAGTGGGAGTAATGCTGCTTGTGTTCCACCTGCAACTAAAGCAGAGTCCTTCGGGTAAAACTGCATGTTTTGGGAGAGGAAATGCTTACAGTCCTTATGAGAGCCTTCTGTGCTTGAGGCAGTTCACTGTACGTGGGACACCCTGCATATTGAAGATTCATTCAGGAAACGGCCCTTTGTATAAAGTGTGGGACAAATGCAGCTTGTGTTCCACCTGCAACTAAAGCAGAATTCTTTGGGTAAAAGTGCCGTTTTAAAGAGAGGAAATCCTTAGAGACCAAAGTAGAGCCTGCCATGTTTGAGGCAGTTCGCTCCACGCGGGAAACCATTCTTATAGAACAAGTAAATTAGGGGAAGTGCCCATTGTGCACACTGTGGGAGGAAAGCTGATTGTGTTCTCCCTGCAACTAAAGCAGACTTCTTTCGTTAAAACTGCGTGTTTTGGGAGAGGATATGCTTACAGTCCTCGCTACAGCCTGCCATGGTTGAGGCAGTTCGCTCCACGTGGGAATCCCTGCATAAAATGTTCATTCGTGGAAGAGCCCAAAGAGTACACAGTAGGAGTAATGCTGCTTGTGTTCCACCTGCAACTAAAGCAGAGTTCCTTGGGTAAAACTGCCGTGTTTTGGCAGAGGAAATGCTTAGAGGCCTCACTAGAGCCGGCCTTGCTTTACGCATTTCACTCCACGCTGGACCCCTTGAGTATAAATATTCTTTCGGGCAAAGGACCAATGGGTACACTGTGGGAGAAAAGCTGCTTGTGTTCCACCTGCACGTAAAGAAGAGTTCTTCTGGTAAAACTGCGTGTATTGGGAGAGGAAATGCTTACAGTCCTTACGAGAGGCTGCCTTGTTTGAGGCAGTTCACTCCACGTGGGAATCCCTGCATAAAGAAGTTCATTCGTGGAAGAGCCCAAAGAGTACACAGTGGGAGAAATGATGCTTGTGTTCCACATGCAACTGAAGCAGAGTTCTTCGGGTAAAACTGCGTGTTTTCGGAGAGGAAATGCTTACAGTCCTTACTATAGCCTGCCTTCGTTGAGGCAGTTCACTGCACGTGGGGCACCCTGCATATTGAAGATTCATTCGGGGAAGGGCCCTTTGTATAAAGTGTGGGACAAATGCAGCTTGTATTCCACCTGCAACTAAAGCAGAGTTCTTCCTTTAAAACTGCGTGTTTTGGGAGAGGATATGCTTACAGTCCTCGCTACAGCCTGCCATGGTTGACGCAGTTCACTCCACGTGGGAATCCCTGCATAAAGAAGTTCATTCGTGGACGAGCCCAAAGAGTACACAGTCTGAGTAATGCTGCTTGTGTTCCACCTGCAACTAAAGCAGAGTTCCTTGGGTAAAACTGCCGTGTTTTGGGAGAAGAAATGCTTAGAGGCCTCACTAGAGCCTGCCTTGCTTTAGGCATTTCACTCCACGCCATACCCCTTGAGTATAAATATTCTTTCCGGCAAAAACCCATTGGGTACACTGTGGGAGAAAAGCTGCTTGTATTCCACCTGCACCTAAAGAAGAGTACTTCGGGTAAAACTGCGTGTATTGGGAGAGGAAATGCTTACAGTCCTCACTACAGCCTGTCTTGGTTGAGGCAGTTCACTACACATGGGATACCCTGCATATAGAAATTGATTCGTGGAAGAGCCCAAAGAGTACACAGTGGGAGAAAAGATGCTTGTGTTCCACCTGCAAATAAAGCAGATTTCTTTGGGTAAACCTGTGTGTTTTGGGAGAGGATATGCTTACTGTCCTCGCTACAGCCTGCCATGGTTGAAGCAGTTCGCTCCACGAGGGAATCCCTGCATAAAGAAGTTCATTCGTGGAAGAGCCCAAGAGTACACAGTGGGAGAAATGCTGCTTGTGTTCCACCTGCAACTAAAGCAGAGTTCTTTGGGTAAAACGGCCGTGTTTTGGATGAGGAAATGCTTACAGTCCTCACTACAGCCTGCCCCGGTTGAGGCAGTTCGCTCCATGTGGGAAAACAGGCATATAGAAGTTCATTCGTGGAAGAGAGCAAAGAGTACACAGTGGGAGAAATGCTGCTTGTGTTCCACCTGCAACTAAAGCAGAGCTCTTCGGGTAAAACTGCGTGTTTTGGGAGAGGAAATGCTTACAGTCCTTACTATAGCCTGCCTTCGTTGAGGCAGTTCACTGCACGTGGGATATCCTGCAAAATGAAGATTCATTCAGGGAAGGGCCCTTTGTATAAAGTGTGGGACAAATGCAGCTTGTATTCCACCAGCAACTAAAGCACAGTTCATCGGTTAAAAGTGCCGTGTTTTCAGAGAGGAAATCCTTAGAGACCACAGTAGAGCCTGCCATGGTTGAGGCAGGTCGCTCCACGCAGGAAACTATTCTTATAGAACAAGATCATTAGGTGAAGTGCCCATTGTGTACACTGAGGGAGAAAAGCTGCTTGTGCTCCCCATGCAACTAAAGCAGAGTTCTTCCGTTAAAACTGCGTGGTTTGGAAGAGGATATGCTTACAGTCCTTGCTACAGCCTGCTATGGTTGAGGCAGTTCGCTCCACGTGGGAAACCCTGCATAAAGAAATTCATTAGTGGAAGAGCCCGAAGAGTACACACTGGGAGTAATGCTGCTTGTGTTCCACCTGCAACTAAAGCAGAGTTCTTTGGGTAAAACTGCCAGGTTTTGGCAGAGGAAATGCTTAGAGGCCTCACTAGAGCCAGGCTTGCTTTAGCCATTTCACACCAGGTGGGACACCTTGAGTATAGAAATTCTTTCGGGCAAAGGCCCTTTGGGTACACTGTGGTAGAAAAGCTGCTTGTGTTCCACCTGCAACTAAAGCAGAGTTGTTCGGGTAAAACTGCGTGTATTGGGATAGGAAATGCTTACAGTCCTTACGAGAGCCTGCCTTGGTTGAGGCAGTTCGCTGCACGTGGGACACCCTTCATATAGAAGCTTCATTCGGGTAAGGGCCCTTTGTGTACAGTGTGGGACAAATGCAGCTTGTGTTCCACCTGCAAGTAAAGCAGAGTTCTTTGGGAAAAAGTGCCGTGTTTTCAGAGAGGAAACCGTTAGAGACCACAGTAGAGCCTGCCATGGTTGAGGGAGGTCGCTCCAAGCGGGAAACCATTCTTATAGAACAAGTTCATTAGGGGAGTGCCCATCGTGTACACTGTGGGAGAAAAGCTGCTTGAGTGCCCCCGGAAACTAAAGCAGAGTTCTTCCGATTAAACTGCGTGTTTTGGGAAAGGAAATGCTTACAGTTATTATGAGAGCCTTCCTTCGTTAAGGCAGTTCGCTGCACATGGGAAACCCTGCATACTGAAGATTCATTCGGGGAAGGGCCCTTGGTATAACTGTGGGACAAATGCAGCTAGTTTTCCACCTGCAACTAAAGCAGAGTTCTTCAGGTAAAAGTGACGTGTTATCAGAGAGGAACTCCTTAGAGACCACAGTAGAGCCTGCCATGGCTGAGGAAGTTCGCTCCACGCGTGAAACCATTCTTATAGAACAAGTTCATTAGGGGAAGTGCCCATTGTGTACACTGTGGGAGAAAAGATGCTTGTGTTCCCCCTGCAACTAAAGCAGATTTCTTCAGGTAAACCTGCGTGTTTTGGGAGAGGATATGCTTACAGTCCTCGCTACAGCCTGCCAAGATTGAGGCAGTTCGCTCTTCGTGGGAATCCCTGCATATTGAGGTTCATTCGTGGAAGAGCCCAAAGAGTACACACTGGGAGAAATGCGGCTTGTGTTCCACCTGCAACTAAAGCAGAGTTCTTTGGGTAAAACTGCCGTGTTTTGTAAGAGGAAATGCTTACAGTCCTCTCTACAGCCTGCCCTGGTTGAGGCAGTTCGCTCCACGTGGGAAACCCTGCATATACAATTTCATTCGTGGAAGAGACCTAAGAGTACACACTGGAAGAAATGCTGCTTGTCTTCCACCTGCAACTAAAGCAGAGTTCTTCTGGTAAAACAGCGTGTTTTGGGAGAGGAAATGCTGACAGTCCTTACGAGAGCCTGCCTTCATTGAGGTAGTTCACTGCACGTGGGACACCCTGCATATTGAAGATTCATTCTGGAAGCGGCCCTTTGTATAAAGTGTGGGAGAAATGCAGCTTGTGTTCCACCTGCAACTAAAGCAGAGTTCTTCGGGTAAAAGTGCCGTGTTTTCAGAGAGGAAACCCTTAGATACCACAGTAGAGCCTGCCATGATTGAGGCAGTTAGCCCCATTCGAGAAACCATTCTTATAAAACAAGATCATTAGGGGAACTGCCCGTTGTGTACACTGTGGGAGAAAAGCTGCTTGTGTACCCCTGCAACTAAAGCAGAGTACTTCCGTTTAAACTGCGTGTTTTGGGAGAGGAAATGCTTACAGTCCTTGCTACAGCCGGCCTTGGTTGAGGTTGTTCGCTCCACGTGGGAAACCCTGCATATAGAAGTTCATACGTGGAAGAGCCCAAAGAGTACACATTGGGAGAAAAGCTGCTTGTGTTACCCCTGCAACTAAAGCAGAATTCTTCCGTTAGAACTGCGTGTTTTGGGAGAGGATATGCTTACAGTCCTCGCTACAGCCTGCCATGGTTGAGGCAGTTTGCTCCACGTGGGAAACCATGCATAAAGAAATTCACTAGTGGAAGAGCCCAAAGAGTACACACTGGGAGTTATTCTGCTTGTGTTCAACCAGCAACTAAAGCAGAGTTCTTTGGGTAAAACTCCCTTGTTTTGGGAGAGGAAATCTGAGAGGCCTCACTAGAGCCTCCCTTGCTTTAGGCATTTCACTCCACGCGGGACCCCTTGAGTATAGATGTTCTTTCGGACAAAGGCCCATTGGGTACACTGTGGAAGAAAAGCTGCTTCTGTTCCACATGCAACTAAAGCAGAGTTCTTCGGGTAAAACTGCGAGTATTGAGAGAGGAAATGCTTACAGTCCTTACAAGAGCCTGCCTTGGTTGAGGCAGTTCGCTCCACTTGGGAATCCCTGCATAAATAACTTCATTCGTGGTAGAGCCCAAAGAGTACCCAGTGGGAGTAATGCTGCTTGTGTTCCACCTGCAACTAAAGCAGAGTTCTTTGAGTAAAACTGCCGTGTTTTGGAAGAGGAAATGCTTAGAGTCCTCGCTACAGCCTGTCCTGGGTGAGGCAGTTCACTCCACGTGGGAATCCCTGCATATAGAAGTTCATTCACGGAAGAGACAAAAGAGTACACAGTGGGAGAAATGCTGCTTGTGTTCCACCTGCAACTAAAGCAGAGTTCTTCGAGTAAAACTGCGTGTATTGTGAGGGGAAATGCTTACAGTCCTTACGAGAGCCTGCCTTGGTTGAGGCAGTTCGCTCCACGTGGGAATCCCTGCATAAAGAAGTTCATTCTTGGAAGAGCCCAAGTGTATACAGTGGGAGAAATGCTGCTTGTGTTCCACCTGCAACTAAAGCAGAGTTCTTTGGTTAAAATGGCGTGATTTGGAAGAGGAAATGCTTACAGTCCTCGCTACAGCCTGCCCTGGTTGAGGCAGTTCGCTCCACGTGGGAAACCCTGCATATAGAACTTCATTCGTGGAAGAGACCAAAGAGTACACAGTGGGAGAAAGGCTACTTGTGTTCCACCTGCAACTAAAGAAGAGTTCTTCGGGTAGAACTGCGTGTTTTGGGAGAGGAAATGCTTACAGTCCTTATGAGAGCCTGCCGTCGTTGAGGCAGTTCACTGCACGTGGGACACACTGCATATTGAAGATTCCTTCAGGAAATGGCCCTTTGTATAAAGTGTGGGACAAATGCAGCTTGTGTTCCACCTGCAACTAAAGCAGAGTTCTTCGGGTAAAAGTTCCTTTTTTTCAGAGAGGAAATCCTTAGAGACCACAGTAGAGCCTGCCGTGGTTGAGGCTGTTTGCTCCACGTGGGAAACCATTCTTATAGAACAAGTTCATTAGGGGAAGTGCCCATTGTGTACACTGAGGGAGAAAAGCTGATTGTGTTCCCCATGCAACTAAAGCAGAGTTCTTCCGTTAAAACTGCGTGGTTTGGGAGAGGATATGCTTACAGTCCTCGCTACAGCCTGCCATGGTCGAGGCAGTTCGCTCCACTTGGGAAACCCTGCATAAAGAAATTCATTAGTGGAAGAGCCCAAATAGTACACACTGGGAGTAATGCTGCTTGTGTTACACCTGCAACTAAAGCAGAGTTCTTTGAGTAAAACTGCCGTGTTTTGGAAGAGGAAATGCTTACATTCCTCGCTACAGCCTGTCCTGGTTGAGGCTGTTCGCTCCACGTGGGAATCCCTGCATATAGAAATTCATTCGCGGAAGAGACTAAAGAGTACACAGTTGGAGAAATGCTGCTTGTGTTCCACCTGCAACTAAAGCAGAGTTCTTCGGGTAAAACTGCGAGTATTGTGAGGGGAAATGCTTACAATCCTTACGAGGGCCTGCCTTGGATGAGGCTGTGCGCTCCACGTGGGAATCCCTGCATAAAGAAGTTCATTCGTGGAAGAGCCCAAAGTGTACACAGTGGGAGAAATGCTGCTTGTGTTCCACCTGCAACTAAAGGAGAGTTCTTTGGGTAAAACTGCCGTGATTTGGAAGAGGAAATGCTTACAGTCCTCGCTACAGCCTGCCCTGGTTGAGGCAGTTCGCTCCACGTGGGAAACCCTGCATATAGAAGTTCATTCGTGGAAGAGACCAAAGAGTACACAGTGGGAGAAATGCTGCTTGTGTTCCACCTGCAACTAAAGAAGAGTTCTTCAGGTAAAACTGCGTGTTTTGGGAGAGGAAATGCTTACAGTCCTTATGAGAGCCTGCCGTCGTTGAGGCAGTTCACTGCACGTGGGACACACTGCATATTGAAGATTCCTTCAGGAAACGGCCCTTTGTATAAAGTGTGGGACAAATGCAGCTTGTGTTCCACCTGCAACTAAAGCATAGTTCCTTGGGTAAAACTGCCATGATTTGGGAGAGGAAATGCTTAGAGGCCTCACTAGAGGCTGCCTTGCTTTAGACATTTCACTCCACGCCAGACCCCTTGAGTATAAATATTCTTTCGGGCAAAAACCAATTGGGTACACTGTGGGAGAAAAGCTGCTTGTGTTCCACCTGCACCTAAAGAAGTGTTCTTTGGGTAAAACTGCGTGTATTGCGAAAGGAAATGCTTACAGTCCTCACTACAGCCTGTCTTGGTTGAGGCAGTTCACTACACATGGGATACCCTGCATATAGAAATTGATTCATGGAAGAGCCCAAAGAGTACACAGTGGGAGAAATGATGCTTGTGTTCCACATGCAACTAAATCAGAGTACTTTGGGTAAAACTGCCGTGTTTTGGAAGAGGAAATGCTTATAGTCCTCACTACAGACTGCCCCGGTTCAGGCAGTTAGCTCCACGTGGGAAACCAGACATATAGAAGTTCATTCGTGGAAGAGAGCAAAGAGTACACAGTGGGAGAAATGCTGCTTGTGTTCCACCTGCAACTAAAGCAGAGCTCTTCGGGTAAAACTGCGTGTTTTGGGAGAGGAAATGCTTACAGTCCTTACTAAAGCCTGCCTTCGTTGAGGCAGTTCACTGCACGTGGGACATCCTGCATATTGAAGATTCATTCAGGGAAGGGCCCTTTGTATAAAGTGTGGGACAAATGCAGCTTGTATTCCACCTGCAACTAAAGCAGAGTTCTTCGGTTAAAAGTGCCGTGTTTTCAGAGAGGAAATCCTTAGAGACCACAGTAGAGCCTGCCATGGTTGAGGCAGTTCGCTCCACGCGGGAAACCATTCTTATAGAACAAGTTCAGTAGGGGAAGTGCCCATTGTGTACACTGAGGGAGAGAAGCTGCTTGTGTTCCCCATGCAACTAAAGCAGAGTTCTTCCGTTAAAACTGCGTCGTTTGGGAGAGGATATGCTTACAGTCCTCGCTACAGCCTGCCATGGTTGATGCAGTTCGCTCCACGTGGGAAACCCTGCATAAAGAAATTCATTAGTGGAAGAGCCCAAAGAGTACACACTGGGAGTAATGCTGCTTGTGTTCCACCTGCAACTAAAGCAGAGTTCTTTGGGTAAAACTGCCAGGTTTTGGCAGAGGAAATGCTTAGAGGCCTCACTAGAGCCAGGCTTGCTTCAGGCTTTTCACTCCAGGTGGGACACCTTGAGTATAGAAATTCTTTCGGGCAAAGGCCCTTAGGGTACACTGTGGTAGAAAAGCTGCTTGTGTTCCACCTGCAACTAAAGCAGAGTTCTTCGGGTAAAAGTGCCGTGTTTTCAGAGAGGAAATCCTTAGAGACCACAGTAGAGCCTGCCATGGTTGAGGCAGTTCACTCCACGTGGGAAACCATGCATAAAGAAATTCATTAGTGGAAGAGCCCAAAGAGTACACACTGGGAGTTATTCTGCTTGTGTTCAACCAGCAACTAAAGCAGAGTTCTTTGGGTAAAACTCCCTTGTTTTGGGAGAGGAAATCTGAGAGGCCTCACTAGAGCCTCCCTTGCTTTAGGCATTTCACTCCACGCGGGACCCCTTGAGTATAGATGTTCTTTCGGACAAAGGCCCATTGGGTACACTGTGGAAGAAAAGCTGCTTCTGTTCCACATGCAACTAAAGCAGAGTTCTTCGGGTAAAACTGCGAGTATTGAGAGAGGAAATGCTTACAGTCCTTACAAGAGCCTGCCTTGGTTGAGGCAGTTCGCTCCACTTGGGAATCCCTGCATAAATAACTTCATTCTTGGTAGAGCCCAAAGAGTACACAGTGGGAGTAATGCTGCTTGTGTTCCATCTGCAACTAAAGCAGAGTTCTTTGAGTAAAACTGCCGTGTTTTGGAAGAGGAAATGCTTAGAGTCCTCGCTACAGCCTGTCCTGGGTGAGGAAGTTCACTCCACGTGGGAATCCCTGCATATAGAAGTTCATTCACGGAAGAGACAAAAGAGTACACAGTGGGAGAAATGCTGCTTGTGTTCCACCTGCAACTAAAGCAGAGTTCTTCGGGTAAAACTGCGTGTATTGTGAGGGGAAATGCTCACAGTCCTTACGAGAGCCTGCCTTGGTTGAGGCAGTTCGCTCCACGTGGGAATCCCTGCATAAAGAAGTTCATTCTTGGAAGAGCCCAAGTGAATACAGTGGGAGAAATGCTGCTTGTGTTCCACCTGCAACTAAAGCAGAGTCCTTTGGTTAAAAATGGCGTGATTTGGAAGAGGAAATGCTTACAGTCCTCGCTACAGCCTGCCCTGTTTGAGGCAGTTCGCTCCACGTGGGAAACGCTGCATATAGAAGTTCATTCGTGGAAGAGACCAAAGAGTACACAGTGGGAGAAAGGCTACTTGTGTTCCACCTGCAACTAAAGAAGAGTTCTTCGGGTAGAACTGCGTGTTTTGGGAGAGGAAATGCTTACAGTCCTTATGAGAGCCTGCCGTCGTTGAGGCAGTTCACTGCACGTGGGACACACTGCATATTGAAGATTCCTTCAGGAAACGGCCCTTTGTATAAAGTGTGGGACAAATGCAGCTTGTGTTCCACCTGCAACTAAAGCATAGTTCCTTGGGTAAAACTGCCATGATTTGGGAGAGGAAATGCTTAGAGGCCTCACTAGAGGCTGCCTTGCTTTAGACATTTCACTCCACCCCAGACCCCTTGAGTATAAATATTCTTTCGGGCAAAAACCAATTGGGTACACTGTGGGAGAAAAGCTGCTTGTGTTCCACCTGCACCTAAAGAAGTGTTCTTTGGGTAAAACTGCGTGTATTGCGAAAGGAAATGCTTACAGTCCTCACTACAGCCTGTCTTGGTTGAGGCAGTTCACTACACATGGGATACCCTGCATATAGAGGTTCATTCGTGGAAGAGCCCAGAGAGTACACACTGGGAGAAATGCGGCTTGTGTTCCACCTGCAACTAAAGCAGAGTTCTTTGGGTAAAACTGCCGTGTTTTGTAAGAGGAAATGCTTACAGTCCTCTCTACAGCCTGCCCTGGTTGAGGCAGTTCGCTCCACGTGGGAATCCCTGCATATAGAAGTTCATTCGTGGAAGAGACCTAAGAGTACACACTGGGAGAAATGCTGCTTGAGTTCCTCCTGAAACTAAAGCAGAGTTCTTCTGGTAAAACTGCGTGTTTTGGGAGAGGAAATGCTGACAGTCCTTACGAGAGCCTGCCTTCATTGAGGCAGTTCACTGCACGTGGGACACCCTTCATATAGAAGCTTCATTCGGGTAAGGGTCCTTTGTGTACAGTGTGGGACAAATGCAGCTTGTGTTCCACCTGCAAGTAAAGCAGAGTTCTTAGGGAAAAAGTGCCGTGTTTTCAGAGAGGAAACCGTTAGAGACCACAGTAGAGCCTGCCATGGTTGAGGGAGGTCGCTCCAAGCGGGAAACCATTCTTATAGAACAAGTTCATTAGGGGAGTGCCCATTGTGTACACTGTGGGAGAAAAGCTGCTTGAGTTCCCCCGGTAACTAAAGCAGAGTTCTTCCGTTTAAACTGCGTGTGTTGGGAAAGGAAATGCTTACAGTTATTACGAGAGCCTTCCTTCGTTAAGGCAGTTCGCTGCACATGGGAAACCCTGCATACTGAAGATTCATTCGGGGAAGGGCCCTTGGTATAACTGTGGGACAAATGCAGCTTGATTTCCACCTGCAACTAAAGCAGAGTTCGTCAGGTAAAAGTGACGTGTTATCAGAGAGGAACTCCTTAGAGACCACAGTAGAGCCTGCCATGGCTGAGGCAGTTCGCTCCACGCGCGAAACCATTCTTATAGAACAAGTTCATTAGGGGAAGTGCCCATTGTGTACACTGTGGGAGAAAAGATGCTTGTGTTCCCCCTGCAACTAAAGCAGATTTCTTCAGGTAAACCTGCGTGTTTTGGGAGAGGATATGCTTACAGTCCTCGCTACAGCCTGCCATGGTTGAGGCAGTTCGCTCTTCGTGGGAATCCCTGCATATAGAGGTTCATTCGTGGAAGAGCCCAAAGAGTACACACTGGGAGAAATGCGGCTTGTGTTCCACCTGCAACTAAAGCAGAGTTCTTCGGTTAAAAGTGCCGTGTTTTTGAGAGGAAACCCTTAGATACCACAGTAGAGCCTGCCTTGGTTGAGGCAGTTCGCCCCATTCGGGAAACCATTCTTATAAAACAAGATCATTTTGGGTAGTGCCCATTGTGTACACTGTGGGAGAAAAGCCGCTTTTGTACCCCTGCAACTAAAGCAGAGTACTTCCGTTTAAACTTCGTGTTTTGGGAGAGGAAATGCTTACAGTCCTCTCTACAGCCGGCCTTGGTTGAGGCCGTTCGCTCCACGTGGGAAACGCTGCATATAGAAGTTCATACGTGGGAGAGCCCAAAGAGTACACACTGGGAGTAATTCTGCTTGTGTTCCACCAGCAACTAAAGCAGAGTTCTTTGGGTAAAACTGCCTTGTTTTGCAAGAGGAAATGCTGAGAGGCCTCACTAAAGCCTTCCTTGCTTTAGGCATTTCACTCCACGCGGGACCCCTTGAGTATAGATATTCTTTCGGACAAAGGCCCATTGGGTACACTGTGGGAGAAAAGCTGCTTGTGTTCCACATGCAACTAAAGCAGAGTTCTTCGGGTAAAACTGCGAGTATTGAGAGAGGAAACGCTTAGAGTCCTTACAAGAGCCTGCCTTGGTTGAGGCAGTTCGCTCCACTTGGGAATCCCTGTATAAATAAGTTCATTCGTGGTAGAGCCCAAAGTGTACCCAGTGGGAGTAATGCTGCTTGTTTTCCACCTGCAACTAAAGCAGAGTTCTTTGAGTAAAACTGCCATGTTTTGGAAGAGGAAATGCTTACAGTCCTCGCTACAGCCTGTCCTGGTTGAGGCAGTTCGCTCCACGTGAGAATCCCTGCATATAGAAGTTCATTCGCAGAAGAGACTAAAGAGTACACAATGGGAGAAATGCTGCTTGTGTTCCACCTGCAATTAAAGCCGAGTGCTTCGGGTAAAACTGCGTGTATTGTGAGCGGAAATGCTTACAGTCCTTACTAGAGCCTGCCTTCGTTGAGGCAGTTCACTGCACGTGGGAAATCCTGCATATTGAAGATTCATTCAGGGAAGGGCCCTTTGTATAAAGTGTGGGAAAAATGCAGCTTGTATTCCACCTGCAACTAAAGCAGAGTTCTTCGGTTAAAAGTGCCGTGTTTTCAGAGAGGAAATCCTTAGAGACCACAGTAGAGCCTTCCATGGTTGAGGCAGTTCGCTCCACGTGGGAAACTATTCTTATAGAACAAGTTCTTTAGGGGAAGTGTCCATTGTGTACACTGAGGGAGAAAAGCTGCTTGTGCTCCCCATGCAACTAAAGCAGAGTTCTTCCGTTAAAACTGTGTGGTTTGGGAGAGGATATGCTTACAGTCCTCGCTACAGCCTGCCTTGGTTGAGGCAGTTCGCTCCACGTGGGAAACCCTGCATAAAGAAATTCATTAGTGGAAGAGCCCAAAGAGTACACACTGGGAGTAATGCTACTTGTGTTCCACCTGCAACTAAAGCAGAGTTCTTTGGGTAAAACTGCCATGTTTTGGCAGAGGAAATGCTTAGAGGCCTCACTAGAGCCAGGCTTGCTTTAGGCATTTCACTCCAGGTGGGACACCTTGAGTATAGAAATTCTTTCAGGCAAAGGCCCTTTCGGTACACTGTGGGAGAAAAGCTGCTTGTGTTCCACCTGCAACTAAAGCAGAGTTCTTCGGGTAAAACTGCGTGTATTAGGAAAGGAAATGCTTACAGTCCTTACAAGAGCCTGCCTTGGTTGAGGCAGTTCGCTGCACGTGGGACACCCTGCATAAAGAAGTTCATTCATGGGCCTCCCTGGTGGCGCAAGTGGTTGAGAGTCCGCCTGCCAATGCAGGGTATATGGGTTCGTGCCCCGGTCTGGGAGGATCCCATATGCCTCGGAGCGGCTGGGCCCGTGAGCCATGGCCGCTGGGCCTGCGCATCCGGAGTCTGCGCCTCCGGAGCCTGTGCTCCACAGCGGGGGAGGCCACAACAGTGAGAGGCCCGCAAACCGCAAAAAAAAAAAGAAGTTCATTCGTGGAAGAGCCCAAAGAGTACACAATGGGAGTACTGCTGCTTGTGTTCCACCTGCAACTAAAGCAGAGTTCCTTGGGTAAAACTGCCGTGTTTTGGGAGAGGAAAAGCTTAGAGGCCTCACTAGAGCCTGCCTTGCTTTAGGCATTTCACTCCACACCAGACCCCTTGAGTATAAATACTCTTTCGGGCAAAAACCCATTGGGTACACTGTGGGAGAAAAGCTGCTTGTGTTCCACCTGCACCTAAAGAAGAGTTCTTCGGGTAAAACTGCGTGTATTGGGATAGGAAATGCTTACAGTCCTCACTACAGCCTGTCTTGGTTGAGGCAGTTCACTACACATGGGATACCCTGCATATAGAAATTGATTCGTGGAAAAGCCCAAAGAGTACACAGTGGGAGAAAAGATGCTTGTGTTCCACATGCAACTAAATCAGAGTTCTTTGTGTAAATCTGCCGTGTTTTGGAAGAGGAAATGCTTACAGTCCTAACTACAGGCTGCCCCTGTTGAGGCAGTTCGCTCCATGTGGGAAACCCTGCATATAGAAGTGCATTCATGGAAGAGAGCAAAGAATACACAGTGGGTGAAATGCTGCTTGTGTTCCACCTGCAACTAAAGAAGAGTTCTTCGGGTAAAATTGCGTGTTTTGGGAGAGGAAATGCTTACAGTCCTTATGAGGGCCTGCCGTCGTTGAAGCAGTTCACTGCACGTGGGACACACTGCATATTGAAGATTCCTTCGGGAAACGGCCCTTTGTATAAAGTGTGGTACAAATGCAGCTTGTGTTCCACCTGCAACTAAAGCAGAGTTCTTCCTTTAAAACTTTTTGTTTTGGGAGAGGATATGCTTACAGTCCTCGCTACAGCCTGCCATGGTTGAGGCAGTTCGCTCCACGTGAGAATCCCAGCATAAAGAAGTTCATTCGTGGACGAGCCCAAAGAGTACACAGTGGGAGTAATGCTGCTTGTGTTCCACCTGCAAATAAAGCAGAGTTCCTTGGGTAAAACTGCCGTGTTTTGGGAGAGGAAATGCTTAGAGGCCTCACTAGAGCCTGCCTTGCTTTACGCATTTCACTCCACGTCAGACCCCTTGAGTATAAATATTCTTTCGGGCAAAAACCCATTGGGTACACTGTGGGAGAAAAGCTGCTTGTGTTCGACCTGCACCTAAAGAAGAGTTCTTTGGGTAAAACTGCGTGTATTGGGAGAGGAAGTGCTTACAGTCCTCACTACAGCCTGTCTTGGTTGAGGCAGTTCACTACAAATGGGATTCCCTGCATATAGAAATTGATTCGTGGAAGAGCCCAAAGAGTACACAGTGGGAGAAATGATGCTTGTGTTCCACATGCTACTAAATCAGAGTTCTTTGGGTAAAACTTCCGTGTTTTGGAAGAGGAAATGCTTATAGTCCTCACTACAGCCTGCCATGGTTGAGGCAGTTCGCTCCACGTGGGAAAGCAGGCATATAGAAGTTCATTCGTGGAAGAGAGCAAAGAGTACACAGTGGGAGAAATGATGCTTGTGTTTCACCTGCAACTAAAGCAGAGTTCTTTAGGTAAAACGGCCGTGTTTTGGAAGAGGAAATGCTTACAGTCCTCGCTACAGCCTGCCCTGGTTGAGGCAGTTCGCTCCACGTGGGAATCCCTGCATAAAGAAATTCATTCGTGGTAGAGCCCAAAGAGTACACAGTGGGAGTAATGCTGCTTGTGTTCCACCTGCAACTAAAGCAGAGTCCTTCGGGTAAAACTGCATGTTTTGGGAGAGGAAATGCTTACAGTCCTTATGAGAGCCTTCTGTGCTTGAGGCAGTTCACTGTACGTGGGACACCCTGCATATTGAAGATTCATTCAGGAAACGGCCCTTTGTATAAAGTGTGGGACAAATGCAGCTTGTGTTCCACCTGCAACTAAAGCAGAATTCTTTGGGTAAAAGTGCCGTTTTTCAGAGAGGAAATCCTTAGAGACCAAAGTAGAGCCTGCCATGTTTGAGGCAGTTCGCTCCACGCGGGAAACCATTCTTATAGAACAAGTAAATTAGGGGAAGTGCCCATTGTGCACACTGTGGGAGGAAAGCTGATTGTGTTCTCCCTGCAACTAAAGCAGACTTCTTCCGTTAAAACTGCGTGTTTTGGGAGAGGATATGCTTACAGTCCTCGCTACAGCCTGCCATGGTTGAGGCAGTTCGCTCCACGTGGGAATCCCTGCATAAAATGTTCATTCGTGGAAGAGCCCAAAGAGTACACAGTAGGAGTAATGATGCTTGTGTTCCACCTGCAACTAAAGCAGAGTTCCTTGGGTAAAACTGCCGTGTTTTGGCAGAGGAAATGCTTAGAGGCCTCACTAGAGCCGGCCTTGCTTTACGCATTTCACTCCACGCTGGACCCCTTGAGTATAAATATTCTTTCGGGCAAAGGCCCAATGGGTACACTGTGGGAGAAAAGCTGCTTGTGTTCCACCTGCACGTAAAGAAGAGTTCTTCTGGTAAAACTGCGTGTATTGGGAGAGGAAATGCTTACAGTCCTTACGAGAGCCTGCCTTGTTTGAGGCAGTTCACTCCACGTGGGAATCCCTGCATAAAGAAGTTCATTCGTAGAAGAGCCCAAAGAGTACACAGTGGGAGAAATGATGCTTGTGTTCCACATGCAACTAAAGCAGAGTTCTTTGGGTAAAACTGCCGTGTTTTGGAACAGGAAATGCTTACAGTCCTCACTACAGCCTGCCCTGGTTGAGGCAGTTCGCTGCACGTGGGAAACCCTGCATATAGAAGTTCATTCATGGAAGAGAGTAAAGAGTACACAGTGGGAGAAATGCTGCTTGTGTTCCACCTGCAACTAAAGCAGAGCTCTTCGGGTAAAACTGCGTGTTTTCGGAGAGGAAATGCTTACAGTCCTTACTATAGCCTGCCTTCGTTGAGGCAGTTCATTGCACGTGGGGCACCCTGCATATTGAAGATTCATTTGGGGAAGGGCCCTTTGTATAAAGTGTGGGACAAATGCAGCTTGTATTCCACCTGCAACTAAAGTAGAGTTCTTCCTTTAAAACTGCGTGTTTTGGGAGAGGATATGCTTACAGTCCTCGCTACAGCCTGCCATGGTTGACGCAGTTCACTCCACGTGGGAATCCCTTCATAAAGAAGTTCATTCGTGGACGAGCCCAAAGAGTACACAGTCTGAGTAATGCTGCTTGTGTTCCACCTGCAACTAAAGCAGAGTTCCTTGGGGAAACTGCCGTGTTTTGGGAGAAGAAATGCTTAGAGGCCTCACTAGAGCCTGCCTTGCTTTAGGCATTTCACTCCACGCCATACCCCTTGAGTATATATATTCTTTCGGGCAAAAACCCATTGGGTACACTGTGGGAGAAAAGCTGCTTGTGTTACACCTGCACCTAAAGAAGAGTACTTCGGGTAAAACTGCGTGTATTGGGAGAGGAAATGCTTACAGTCCTCACTACAGCCTGTCTTGGTTGAGGCAGTTCACTACACATGTGATACCCTGCATATAGAAATTGATTCGTGGAAGAGCCCAAAGAGTACACAGTGGGAGAAAAGATGTTTGTGTTCCACCTGCAAATAAAGCAGATTTCTTTGGGTAAACCTGTGTGTTTTGGGAGCGGATATGCTTACTGTCCTCGCTACAGCCTGCCATGGTTGAAGCAGTTCGCTCCACGAGGGAATCCCTGCATAAAGAAGTTCATTCGTGGAAGAGCCCAAGAGTACACAGTGGGAGAAATGCTGCTTGTGTTCCACCTGCAACTAAAGCAGAGTTCTTTGGGTAAAACGGCCGTGTTTTGGATGAGGAAATGCTTACAGTCCTCACTACAGCCTGCCCCGGTTGAGGCAGTTCGCTCCATGTGGGAAAACAGGCATATAGAAGTTCATTCGTGGAAGAGAGCAAAGAGTACACAGTGGGAGAAATGCTGCTTGTGTTCCACCTGCAACTAAAGCAGAGCTCTTCGGGTAAAACTGCGTGTTTTGGGAGAGGAAATGCTTACAGTCCTTACTATAGCCTGCCTTTGTTGAGGCAGTTCACTGCACGTGGGATATCCTGCAAAATGAAGATTCATTCAGGGAAGGGCCCTTTGTATAAAGTGTGGGACAAATGCAGCTTGTATTCCACCAGCAACTAAAGCACAGTTCATCGGTTAAAAGTGCCGTGTTTTCAGAGAGGAAATCCTTAGAGACCACAGTAGAGCCTGCCATGGTTGAGGCAGTTCGCTCCACGCGGGAAACTATTCTTATAGAACAAGATCATTAGGTGAAGTGCCCATTGTGTACACTGAGGGAGAAAAGCTGCTTGTGCTCCCCATGCAACTAAAGCAGAGTTCTTCCGTTAAAACTGCGTGGTTTGGGAGAGGATATGCTTACAGTCCTCGCTACAGCCTGCTATGGTTGAGGCAGTTCGCTCCACGTGGGAAACCCTGCATAAAGAAATTCATTAGTGGAAGAGCCCGAAGAGTACACACTGGGAGTAATGCTGCTTGTGTTCCACCTGCAACTAAAGCAGAGTTCTTTGGGTAAAACTGCCAGGTTTTGGCAGAGGAAATGCTTAGAGGCCTCACTAGAGCCAGGCTTGCTTTAGCCATTTCACACCAGGTGGGACACCTTGAGTATAGAAATTCTTTCGGGCAAAGGCCCTTTGGGTACACTGTGGTAGAAAAGCTGCTTGTGTTCCACCTGCAACTAAAGCAGAGTTGTTCGGGTAAAACTGCGTGTATTGGGATAGGAAATGCTTACAGTCCTTACGAGAGCCTGCCTTGGTTGAGGCAGTTCGCTGCACGTGGGACACCCTTCATATAGAAGCTTCATTCGGGTAAGGGCCCTTTGTGTACAGTGTGGGAGAAATGCAGCTTGTGTTCCACCTGCAAGTAAAGCAGAGTTCTTTGGGAAAAAGTGCCGTGTTTTCAGAGAGGAAACCGTTAGAGACCACAGTAGAGCCTGCCATGGTTGAGGGAGGTCGCTCCAAGCGGGAAACCATTCTTATAGAACAAGTTCATTAGGGGAGTGCCCATTGTGTACACTGTGGGAGAAAAGCTGCTTGAGTTCCCCCGGCAACTAAAGCAGAGTTCTTCCGATTAAACTGCGTGTTTTGGGAAAGGAAATGCTTACAGTTATTATGAGAGCCTTCCTTCGTTAAGGCAGTTCGCTGCACATGGGAAACCCTGCATACTGAAGATTCATTCGTGGAAGGGCCCTTTGTATAACTGTGGGACAAATGCAGCTAGTTTTCCACCTGCAACTAAAGCAGAGTTCGTCAGGTAAAAGTGACGTGTTATCAGAGAGGAACTCCTTAGAGACCACAGTAGAGCCTGCCATGACTGAGGCAGTTCGCTCCACGCGTGAAACCATTCTTATAGAACAAGTTCATTAGGGGAAGTGCCCATTGTGTACACTGTGGGAGAAAAGATGCTTGTGTTCCCCCTGCAACTAAAGAAGATTTCTTCAGGTAAACCTGCGTGTTTTGGGAGAGGATATGCTTACAGTCCTCGCTACAGCCTGCCATGGTTGAGGCAGTTCGCTCTTCGTGGGAATCCCTGCATATAGAGGTTCATTCGTGGAAGAGCCCAAAGAGTACACACTGGGAGAAATGCGGCTTGTGTTCCACCTGCAACTAAAGCAGAGTTCTTTGGGTAAAACTGCCGTGTTTTGTAAGAGGAAATGCTTACAGTCCTCTCTACAGCCTGCCCTGGTTGAGGCAGTTCGCTCCACGTGGGAATCCCTGCATATAGAAGTTCATTCGTGGAAGAGACCTAAGAGTACACACTGGGAGAAATGCTGCTTGAGTTCCTCCTGAAACTAAAGCAGAGTTCTTCTGGTAAAACTGCGTGTTTTGGGAGAGGAAATGCTTACAGTCCTTACGAGAGCCTGCCTTCATTGAGGCAGTTCACTGCACGTGGGACACCCTGCATATTGAAGATTCATTCGGTGAAGGGCCCTTTGTATAAAGTGTGGGACAAATGCAGCTTGTGTTCCACCTGCAACTAAAGCAGAGTTCTTCGGGTAAAAATGCCGTGTTTTTGAGAGGAAACCCTTAGATACCACAGTAGAGCCTGCCTTGGTTGAGGCAGTTCGCCCCATTCAGGAAACCATTCTTATAAAACAAGATCATTTGGGGTAGTGCCCATTGTGTACACTGTGGGAGAAAAGCCGCTTTTGTACCACTGCAACTAAAGCAGAGTACTTCCGTTTAAACTGCGTATTTTGGGAGAGGAAATGATTACAGTCCTCTCTACAGCCGGCCTTGGATGAGGCCGTTCGCTCCACGTGGGAAACGCTCCATATAGAAGTTCATACGTGGGAGAGCCCAAAGATTACACACTGGGAGTAATTCTGCTTGTGTTCCACGAGCAACTAAAGCAGAGTTCTTTGGGTAAAACTGCCTTGTTTTGGAAGAGGAAATGCTGAGAGGCCTCACTAGAGCCTTCCTTGCTTTAGGCATTTCACTCCATGCGGGACCCCTTGAGTATAGATATTCTTTCGGACAAAGGCCCATTTGGTACACTGTGGGAGAAAAGCTGCTTGTGTTCCACATGCAACTAAAGCAGAGTTCTTCGGGTAAAACTGCGAGTATTGAGAGAGGAAATGCTTACAGTCCTTACAAGAGCCTGCCTTGGTTGAGGCAGTTCGCTCCACTTGGGAATCCCTGCATAAATAATTTCATTCGTGGTAGAGCCCAAAGTGTACCCAGTGGGAGTAATGCTGCTTGTTTTCCACCTGCAACTAAAGCAGAGTTCTTTGAGTAAAACTGCCATGTTTTGGAAGAGGAAATGCTTACAGTCCTCGCTACAGCCTGTCCTGGTTGAGGCAGTTCGCTCCACGTGAGAATCCCTGCATATAGAAGTTCATTCGCAGAAGAGACTAAAGAGTACACAATGGGAGAAATGCTGCTTGTGTTCCACCTGCAATTAAAGCAGAGTGCTTCGGGTAAAACTGCGTGTATTGTGAGCGGAAATGCTTACAGTCCTTACGAGAGACTGCCTTGGTTGAGGCAGTTCGCTCCACGTGAGTATTCCTGCATAAAGAAGTTTATTCGTGGAAGAGCCCAAGAGTACACAGTGGGAGAAATGCTGCTTGTGTTCCACCTGCAACTAAAGCAGAGTACTTCGGGTAAAACTGTGTGTTTTGGGAGAGGAAATGCTTACAGTCCTTACTAGAGCCTGCCTTCGTTGAGGCAGTTCACTGCACGTGGGAAATCCTGCATATTGAAGATTCATTCAGGGAAGGGCCCTTTGTATAAAGTGTGGGAAAAATCCAGCTTGTATTCCACCTGCAACTAAAGCAGAGTTCTTCGGTTAAAAGTGCCGTGTTTTCAGAGAGGAAATCCTTAGAGACCACAGTAGAGCCTTCCATGGTTGAGGCAGTTCGCTCCACGTGGGAAACTATTCTTATAGAACAAGTTCTTTAGGGGAAGTGCCCATTGTGTACACTGAGGGAGAAAAGCTGCTTGTGCTCCCCATGCAACTAAAGCAGAGTTCTTCCGTTAAAACTGTGTGGTTTGGGAGAGGATATGCTTACAGTCCTCGCTACAGCCTGCCTTGGTTGAGGCAGTTCGCTCCACGTGGGAAACCCTGCATAAAGAAATTCATTAGTGGAAGAGCCCAAAGAGTACACACTGGGAGTAATGCTACTTGTGTTCCACCGGCAACTAAAGCAGAGTTCTTTGGGTAAAACTGCCAGGTTTTGGCAGAGGAAATGCTTAGAGGCCTCGCTAGAGCCAGGCTTGCTTTAGGCATTTCACTCCAGGTGGGACACCTTGAGTATAGAAATTCTTTCAGGCAGAGGCCCTTTCGGTACACTGTGGGAGAAAAGCTGCTTGTGTTCCACCTGCAACTAAAGCAGAGTTCTTCGGGTAAAACTGCGTGTATTAGGAAAGGAAATGCTTACAGTCCTTACAAGAGCCTGCCTTGGTTGAGGCAGTTCGCTGCACGTGGGACACCCTGCATAAAGAAGTTCATTCATGGGCCTCCCTGGTGGCGCAAGTGGTTGAGAGTCCGCCTGCCAATGCAGGGGATATGGGTTCGTGCCCCGGTCTGGGAGGATCCCATATGCCTCGGAGCGGCTGGGCCCGTGAGCCATGGCCGCTGGGCCTGCGCATCCGGAGTCTGCGCCTCCGGAGCCTGTGCTCCGCAGCGGGGGAGGCCACAACAGTGAGAGGCCCGCAAACCGCAAAAAAAAAAAAAAGAAGTTCATTCGTGGAAGAGCCCAAAGAGTACACAATGGGAGTACTGCTGCTTGTGTTCCACCTGCAACTAAAGCAGAGTTCCTTGGGTAAAACTGCCGTGTTTTGGGAGAGGAAAAGCTTAGAGGCCTCACTAGAGCCTGCCTTGCTTTAGGCATTTCACTCCACACCAGACCCCTTGAGTATAAATACTCTTTCGGGCAAAAACCCATTGGGTACACTGTGGGAGAAAAGCTGCTTGTGTTCCACCTGCACCTAAAGAAGAGTTCTTCGGGTAAAACTGCGTGTATTGGGATAGGAAATGCTTACAGTCCTCACTACAGCCTGTCTTGGTTGAGGCAGTTCACTACACATGGGATACCCTGCATATAGAAATTGATTCGTGGAAAAGCCCAAAGAGTACACAGTGGGAGAAAAGATGCTTGTGTTCCACATGCAACTAAATCAGAGTTCTTTGTGTAAATCTGCCGTGTTTTGGAAGAGGAAATGCTTACAGTCCTAACTACAGGCTGCCCCTGTTGAGGCAGTTCGCTCCATGTGGGAAACCCTGCATATAGAAGTGCATTCATGGAAGAGAGCAAAGAATACACAGTGGGTGAAATGCTGCTTGTGTTCCACCTGCAACTAAAGAAGAGTTCTTCGGATAAAACTGCGTGTTTTGGGAGAGGAAATGCTTACAGTCCTTATGAGGGCCTGCCGTCGTTGAAGCAGTTCACTGCACGTGGGACACACTGCATATTGAAGATTCCTTCGGGAAACGGCCCTTTGTATAAAGTGTGGTACAAATGCAGCTTGTGTTCCACCTGCAACTAAAGCAGAGTTCTTCCTTTAAAACTTTTTGTTTTGGGAGAGGATATGCTTACAGTCCTCGCTACAGCCTGCCATGGTTGAGGCAGTTCGCTCCACGTGAGAATCCCAGCATAAAGAAGTTCATTCGTGGACGAGCCCAAAGAGTACACAGTGGGAGTAATGCTGCTTGTGTTCCACCTGCAAATAAAGCAGAGTTCCTTGGGTAAAACTGCCGTGTTTTGGGAGAGGAAATGCTTAGAGGCCTCACTAGAGCCTGCCTTGCTTTACGCATTTCACTCCACGTCAGACCCCTTGAGTATAAATATTCTTTCGGGCAAAAACCCATTGGGTACACTGTGGGAGAAAAGCTGCTTGTGTTACACCTGCACCTAAAGAAGAGTACTTCGGGTAAAACTGCGTGTATTGGGAGAGGAAATGCTTACAGTCCTCACTACAGCCTGTCTTGGTTGAGGCAGTTCACTACACATGTGATACCCTGCATATAGAAATTGATTCGTGGAAGAGCCCAAAGAGTACACAGTGGGAGAAAAGATGTTTGTGTTCCACCTGCAAATAAAGCAGATTTCTTTGGGTAAACCTGTGTGTTTTGGGAGCGGATATGCTTACTGTCCTCGCTACAGCCTGCCATGGTTGAAGCAGTTCGCTCCACGAGGGAATCCCTGCATAAAGAAGTTCATTCGTGGAAGAGCCCAAGAGTACACAGTGGGAGAAATGCTGCTTGTGTTCCACCTGCAACTAAAGCAGAGTTCTTTGGGTAAAACGGCCGTGTTTTGGATGAGGAAATGCTTACAGTCCTCACTACAGCCTGCCCCGGTTGAGGCAGTTCGCTCCATGTGGGAAAACAGGCATATAGAAGTTCATTCGTGGAAGAGAGCAAAGAGTACACAGTGGGAGAAATGCTGCTTGTGTTCCACCTGCAACTAAAGCAGAGCTCTTCGGGTAAAACTGCGTGTTTTGGGAGAGGAAATGCTTACAGTCCTTACTATAGCCTGCCTTTGTTGAGGCAGTTCACTGCACGTGGGATATCCTGCAAAATGAAGATTCATTCAGGGAAGGGCCCTTTGTATAAAGTGTGGGACAAATGCAGCTTGTATTCCACCAGCAACTAAAGCACAGTTCATCGGTTAAAAGTGCCGTGTTTTCAGAGAGGAAATCCTTAGAGACCACAGTAGAGCCTGCCATGGTTGAGGCAGTTCGCTCCACGCGGGAAACTATTCTTATAGAACAAGATCATTAGGTGAAGTGCCCATTGTGTACACTGAGGGAGAAAAGCTGCTTGTGCTCCCCATGCAACTAAAGCAGAGTTCTTCCGTTAAAACTGCGTGGTTTGGGAGAGGATATGCTTACAGTCCTCGCTACAGCCTGCTATGGTTGAGGCAGTTCGCTCCACGTGGGAAACCCTGCATAAAGAAATTCATTAGTGGAAGAGCCCGAAGAGTACACACTGGGAGTAATGCTGCTTGTGTTCCACCTGCAACTAAAGCAGAGTTCTTTGGGTAAAACTGCCAGGTTTTGGCAGAGGAAATGCTTAGAGGCCTCACTAGAGCCAGGCTTGCTTTAGCCATTTCACACCAGGTGGGACACCTTGAGTATAGAAATTCTTTCGGGCAAAGGCCCTTTGGGTACACTGTGGTAGAAAAGCTGCTTGTGTTCCACCTGCAACTAAAGCAGAGTTGTTCGGGTAAAACTGCGTGTATTGGGATAGGAAATGCTTACAGTCCTTATGAGAGCCTGCCTTGGTTGAGGCAGTTCGCTGCACGTGGGACACCCTTCATATAGAAGCTTCATTCGGGTAAGGGCCCTTTGTGTACAGTGTGGGAGAAATGCAGCTTGTGTTCCACCTGCAAGTAAAGCAGAGTTCTTTGGGAAAAAGTGCCGTGTTTTCAGAGAGGAAACCGTTAGAGACCACAGTAGAGCCTGCCATGGTTGAGGGAGGTCGCTCCAAGCGGGAAACCATTCTTATAGAACAAGTTCATTAGGGGAGTGCCCATTGTGTACACTGTGGGAGAAAAGCTGCTTGAGTTCCCCCGGCAACTAAAGCAGAGTTCTTCCGATTAAACTGCGTGTTTTGGGAAAGGAAATGCTTACAGTTATTATGAGAGCCTTCCTTCGTTAAGGCAGTTCGCTGCACATGGGAAACCCTGCATACTGAAGATTCATTCGTGGAAGGGCCCTTTGTATAACTGTGGGACAAATGCAGCTAGTTTTCCACCTGCAACTAAAGCAGAGTTCGTCAGGTAAAAGTGACGTGTTATCAGAGAGGAACTCCTTAGAGACCACAGTAGAGCCTGCCATGACTGAGGCAGTTCGCTCCACGCGTGAAACCATTCTTATAGAACAAGTTCATTAGGGGAAGTGCCCATTGTGTACACTGTGGGAGAAAAGATGCTTGTGTTCCCCCTGCAACTAAAGCAGATTTCTTCAGGTAAACCTGCGTGTTTTGGGAGAGGATATGCTTACAGTCCTCGCTACAGCCTGCCATGGTTGAGGCAGTTCGCTCTTCGTGGGAATCCCTGCATATAGAGGTTCATTCGTGGAAGAGCCCAAAGAGTACACACTGGGAGAAATGCGGCTTGTGTTCCACCTGCAACTAAAGCAGAGTTCTTTGGGTAAAACTGCCGTGTTTTGTAAGAGGAAATGCTTACAGTCCTCTCTACAGCCTGCCCTGGTTGAGGCAGTTCGCTCCACGTGGGAATCCCTGCATATAGAAGTTCATTCGTGGAAGAGACCTAAGAGTACACACTGGGAGAAATGCTGCTTGAGTTCCTCCTGAAACTAAAGCAGAGTTCTTCTGGTAAAACTGCGTGTTTTGGGAGAGGAAATGCTTACAGTCCTTACGAGAGCCTGCCTTCATTGAGGCAGTTCACTGCACGTGGGACACCCTGCATATTGAAGATTCATTCGGTGAAGGGCCCTTTGTATAAAGTGTGGGACAAATGCAGCTTGTTTTCCACCTGCAACTAAAGCAGAGTTCTTCGGGTAAAAATGCCGTGTTTTTGAGAGGAAACCCTTAGATACCACAGTAGAGCCTGCCTTGGTTGAGGCAGTTCGCCCCATTCAGGAAACCATTCTTATAAAACAAGATCATTTGGGGTAGTGCCCATTGTGTACACTGTGGGAGAAAAGCCGCTTTTGTACCACTGCAACTAAAGCAGAGTACTTCCGTTTAAACTGCGTATTTTGGGAGAGGAAATGATTACAGTCCTCTCTACAGCCGGCCTTGGATGAGGCCGTTCGCTCCACGTGGGAAACGCTGCATATAGAAGTTCATACGTGGGAGAGCCCAAAGATTACACACTGGGAGTAATTCTGCTTGTGTTCCACGAGCAACTAAAGCAGAGTTCTTTGGGTAAAACTGCCTTGTTTTGGAAGAGGAAATGCTGAGAGGCCTCACTAGAGCCTTCCTTGCTTTAGGCATTTCACTCCATGCGGGACCCCTTGAGTATAGATATTCTTTCGGACAAAGGCCCATTTGGTACACTGTGGGAGAAAAGCTGCTTGTGTTCCACATGCAACTAAAGCAGAGTTCTTCGGGTAAAACTGCGAGTATTGAGAGAGGAAATGCTTACAGTCCTTACAAGAGCCTGCCTTGGTTGAGGCAGTTCGCTCCACTTGGGAATCCCTGCATAAATAATTTCATTCGTGGTAGAGCCCAAAGTGTACCCAGTGGGAGTAATGCTGCTTGTTTTCCACCTGCAACTAAAGCAGAGTTCTTTGAGTAAAACTGCCATGTTTTGGAAGAGGAAATGCTTACAGTCCTCGCTACAGCCTGTCCTGGTTGAGGCAGTTCGCTCCACGTGAGAATCCCTGCATATAGAAGTTCATTCGCAGAAGAGACTAAAGAGTACACAATGGGAGAAATGCTGCTTGTGTTCCACCTGCAATTAAAGCAGAGTGCTTCGGGTAAAACTGCGTGTATTGTGAGCGGAAATGCTTACAGTCCTTACGAGAGACTGCCTTGGTTGAGGCAGTTCGCTCCACGTGAGTATTCCTGCATAAAGAAGTTTATTCGTGGAAGAGCCCAAGAGTACACAGTGGGAGAAATGCTGCTTGTCTTCCACCTGCAACTAAAGCAGAGTACTTCGGGTAAAACTGTGTGTTTTGGGAGAGGAAATGCTTACAGTCCTTACTAGAGCCTGCCTTCGTTGAGGCAGTTCACTGCACGTGGGAAATCCTGCATATTGAAGATTCATTCAGGGAAGGGCCCTTTGTATAAAGTGTGGGAAAAATCCAGCTTGTATTCCACCTGCAACTAAAGCAGAGTTCTTCGGTTAAAAGTGCCGTGTTTTCAGAGAGGAAATCCTTAGAGACCACAGTAGAGCCTTCCATGGTTGAGGCAGTTCGCTCCACGTGGGAAACTATTCTTATAGAACAAGTTCTTTAGGGGAAGTGCCCATTGTGTACACTGAGGGAGAAAAGCTGCTTGTGCTCCCCATGCAACTAAAGCAGAGTTCTTCCGTTAAAACTGTGTGGTTTGGGAGAGGATATGCTTACAGTCCTCGCTACAGCCTGCCTTGGTTGAGGCAGTTCGCTCCACGTGGGAAACCCTGCATAAAGAAATTCATTAGTGGAAGAGCCCAAAGAGTACACACTGGGAGTAATGCTACTTGTGTTCCACCGGCAACTAAAGCAGAGTTCTTTGGGTAAAACTGCCAGGTTTTGGCAGAGGAAATGCTTAGAGGCCTCGCTAGAGCCAGGCTTGCTTTAGGCATTTCACTCCAGGTGGGACACCTTGAGTATAGAAATTCTTTCAGGCAGAGGCCCTTTCGGTACACTGTGGGAGAAAAGCTGCTTGTGTTCCACCTGCAACTAAAGCAGAGTTCTTCAGGTAAAACTGCGTGTATTAGGAAAGGAAATGCTTACAGTCCTTACAAGAGCCTGCCTTGGTTGAGGCAGTTCGCTGCACGTGGGACACCCTGCATAAAGAAGTTCATTCATGGGCCTCCCTGGTGGCGCAAGTGGTTGAGAGTCCGCCTGCCAATGCAGGGGATATGGGTTCGTGCCCCGGTCTGGGAGGATCCCATATGCCTCGGAGCAGCTGGGCCCGTGAGCCATGGCCGCTGGGCCTGCGCATCCGGAGTCTGCGCCTCCGGAGCCTGTGCTCCGCAGCGGGGGAGGCCACAACAGTGAGAGGCCCGCAAACCGCAAAAAAAAAAAAAAAGAAGTTCATTCGTGGAAGAGCCCAAAGAGTACACAATGGGAGTACTGCTGCTTGTGTTCCACCTGCAACTAAAGCAGAGTTCCTTGGGTAAAACTGCCGTGTTTTGGGAGAGGAAAAGCTTAGAGGCCTCACTAGAGCCTGCCTTGCTTTAGGCATTTCACTCCACACCAGACCCCTTGAGTATAAATACTCTTTCGGGCAAAAACCCATTGGGTACACTGTGGGAGAAAAGCTGCTTGTGTTCCACCTGCACCTAAAGAAGAGTTCTTCGGGTAAAACTGCGTGTATTGGGATAGGAAATGCTTACAGTCCTCACTACAGCCTGTCTTGGTTGAGGCAGTTCACTACACATGGGATACCCTGCATATAGAAATTGATTCGTGGAAAAGCCCAAAGAGTACACAGTGGGAGAAAAGATGCTTGTGTTCCACATGCAACTAAATCAGAGTTCTTTGTGTAAATCTGCCGTGTTTTGGAAGAGGAAATGCTTACAGTCCTAACTACAGGCTGCCCCTGTTGAGGCAGTTCGCTCCATGTGGGAAACCCTGCATATAGAAGTGCATTCATGGAAGAGAGCAAAGAATACACAGTGGGTGAAATGCTGCTTGTGTTCCACCTGCAACTAAAGAAGAGTTCTTCGGATAAAACTGCGTGTTTTGGGAGAGGAAATGCTTACAGTCCTTATGAGGGCCTGCCGTCGTTGAAGCAGTTCACTGCACGTGGGACACACTGCATATTGAAGATTCCTTCGGGAAACGGCCCTTTGTATAAAGTGTGGTACAAATGCAGCTTGTGTTCCACCTGCAACTAAAGCAGAGTTCTTCCTTTAAAACTTTTTGTTTTGGGAGAGGATATGCTTACAGTCCTCGCTACAGCCTGCCATGGTTGAGGCAGTTCGCTCCACGTGAGAATCCCTGCATAAAGAAGTTCATTCGTGGACGAGCCCAAAGAGTACACAGTGGGAGTAATGCTGCTTGTGTTCCACATGCTACTAAATCAGAGTTCTTTGGGTAAAACTTCCGTGTTTTGGAAGAGGAAATGCTTACAGTCCTCGCTACAGCCTGTCCTGGTTGAGGCAGTTCGCTCCACGTGAGAATCCCTGCATATAGAAGTTCATTCGCAGAAGAGACTAAAGAGTACACAATGGGAGAAATGCTGCTTGTGTTCCACCTGCAACTGAAGCAGAGTACTTCGGGTAAAACTGTGTGTTTCGGGAGAGGAAATGCTTACACTCCTTACTAGAGCCTGCCTTCGTTGAGGCAGTTCACTGCACGTGGGAAATCCTGCATATTGAAGATTCATTCAGGGAAGGGCCCTTTGTATAAAGTGTGGGAAAAATGCAGCTTGTATTCCACCTGCAACTAAAGCAGAGTTCTTCGGTTAAAAGTGCCGTGTTTTCAGAGAGGAAATCCTTAGAGACCACAGTAGAGCGTTCCATGGTTGAGGCAGTTCGCTCCACGTGGGAAACTATTCTTATAGAACAAGTTCTTAAGGGGAAGTGCCCATTGTGTACACTGAGGGAGAAAAGCTGCTTGTGCTCCCCATGCAACTAAAGCAGAGTTCTTCCGTTAAAACTGTGTGGTTTGGGAGAGGATATGCTTACAGTCCTCGCTACAGCCTGCCTTGGTTGAGGCAGTTCGCTCCACGTGGGAAACCCTGCATAAAGAAATTCATTAGTGGAAGAGCCCAAAGAGTACACACTGGGAGTAATGCTACTTGTGTTCCACCGGCAACTAAAGCAGAGTTCTTTGGGTAAAACTGCCAGGTTTTGGCAGAGGAAATGCTTAGAGGCCTCGCTAGAGCCAGGCTTGCTTTAGGCATTTCACTCCAGGTGGGACACCTTGAGTATAGAAATTCTTTCAGGCAGAGGCCCTTTCGGTACACTGTGGGAGAAAAGCTGCTTGTGTTCCACCTGCAACTAAAGCAGAGTTCTTCGGGTAAAACTGCGTGTATTAGGAAAGGAAATGCTTACAGTCCTTACAAGAGCCTGCCTTGGTTGAGGCAGTTCGCTGCACGTGGGACACCCTGCATAAAGAAGTTCATTCATGGGCCTCCCTGGTGGCGCAAGTGGTTGAGAGTCCGCCTGCCAATGCAGGGGATATGGGTTCGTGCCCCGGTCTGGGAGGATCCCATATGCCTCGGAGCGGCTGGGCCCGTGAGCCATGGCCGCTGGGCCTGCGCATCCGGAGTCTGCGCCTCCGGAGCCTGTGCTCCGCAGCGGGGGAGGCCACAACAGTGAGAGGCCCGCAAACCGCAAAAAAAAAAAAAAGAAGTTCATTCGTGGAAGAGCCCAAAGAGTACACAATGGGAGTACTGCTGCTTGTGTTCCACCTGCAACTAAAGCAGAGTTCCTTGGGTAAAACTGCCGTGTTTTGGGAGAGGAAAAGCTTAGAGGCCTCACTAGAGCCTGCCTTGCTTTAGGCATTTCACTCCACACCAGACCCCTTGAGTATAAATACTCTTTCGGGCAAAAACCCATTGGGTACACTGTGGGAGAAAAGCTGCTTGTGTTCCACCTGCACCTAAAGAAGAGTTCTTCGGGTAAAACTGCGTGTATTGGGATAGGAAATGCTTACAGTCCTCACTACAGCCTGTCTTGGTTGAGGCAGTTCACTACACATGGGATACCCTGCATATAGAAATTGATTCGTGGAAAAGCCCAAAGAGTACACAGTGGGAGAAAAGATGCTTGTGTTCCACATGCAACTAAATCAGAGTTCTTTGTGTAAATCTGCCGTGTTTTGGAAGAGGAAATGCTTACAGTCCTAACTACAGGCTGCCCCTGTTGAGGCAGTTCGCTCCATGTGGGAAACCCTGCATATAGAAGTGCATTCATGGAAGAGAGCAAAGAATACACAGTGGGTGAAATGCTGCTTGTGTTCCACCTGCAACTAAAGAAGAGTTCTTCGGATAAAACTGCGTGTTTTGGGAGAGGAAATGCTTACAGTCCTTATGAGGGCCTGCCGTCGTTGAAGCAGTTCACTGCACGTGGGACACACTGCATATTGAAGATTCCTTCGGGAAACGGCCCTTTGTATAAAGTGTGGTACAAATGCAGCTTGTGTTCCACCTGCAACTAAAGCAGAGTTCTTCCTTTAAAACTTTTTGTTTTGGGAGAGGATATGCTTACAGTCCTCGCTACAGCCTGCCATGGTTGAGGCAGTTCGCTCCACGTGAGAATCCCAGCATAAAGAAGTTCATTCGTGGACGAGCCCAAAGAGTACACAGTGGGAGTAATGCTGCTTGTGTTCCACCTGCAAATAAAGCAGAGTTCCTTGGGTAAAACTGCCGTGTTTTGGGAGAGGAAATGCTTAGAGGCCTCACTAGAGCCTGCCTTGCTTTACGCATTTCACTCCACGTCAGACCCCTTGAGTATAAATATTCTTTCGGGCAAAAACCCATTGGGTACACTGTGGGAGAAAAGCTGCTTGTGTTCGACCTGCACCTAAAGAAGAGTTCTTTGGGTAAAACTGCGTGTATTGGGAGAGGAAATGCTTACAGTCCTCACTACAGCCTGTCTTGGTTGAGGCAGTTCACTACAAATGGGATTCCCTGCATATAGAAATTGATTCGTGGAAGAGCCCAAAGAGTACACAGTGGGAGAAATGATGCTTGTGTTCCACATGCTACTAAATCAGAGTTCTTTGGGTAAAACTTCCGTGTTTTGGAAGAGGAAATGCTTATAGTCCTCACTACAGCCTGCCATGGTTGAGGCAGTTCGCTCTACGTGGGAAAGCAGGCATATAGAAGTTCATTCGTGGAAGAGAGCAAAGAGTACACAGTGGGAGAAATGATGCTTGTGTTTCACCTGCAACTAAAGCAGAGTTCTTTAGGTAAAACGGCCGTGTTTTGGAAGAGGAAATGCTTACAGTCCTCGCTACAGCCTGCCCTGGTTGAGGCAGTTCGCTCCACGTGGGAATCCCTGCATAAAGAAATTCATTCGTGGTAGAGCCCAAAGAGTACACAGTGGGAGTAATGCTGCTTGTGTTCCACCTGCAACTAAAGCAGAGTCCTTCGGGTAAAACTGCATGTTTTGGGAGAGGAAATGCTTACAGTCCTTATGAGAGCCTTCTGTGCTTGAGGCAGTTCACTGTACGTGGGACACCCTGCATATTGAAGATTCATTCAGGAAACGGCCCTTTGTATAAAGTGTGGGACAAATGCAGCTTGTGTTCCACCTGCAACTAAAGCAGAATTCTTTGGGTAAAAGTGCCGTTTTTCAGAGAGGAAATCCTTAGAGACCAAAGTAGAGCCTGCCATGTTTGAGGCAGTTCGCTCCACGCGGGAAACCATTCTTATAGAACAAGTAAATTAGGGGAAGTGCCCATTGTGCACACTGTGGGAGGAAAGCTGATTGTGTTCTCCCTGCAACTAAAGCAGACTTCTTCCGTTAAAACTGCGTGTTTTGGGAGAGGATATGCTTACAGTCCTCGCTACAGCCTGCCATGGTTGAGGCAGTTCGCTCCACGTGGGAATCCCTGCATAAAATGTTCATTCGTGGAAGAGCCCAAAGAGTACACAGTAGGAGTAATGCTGCTTGTGTTCCACCTGCAACTAAAGCAGAGTTCCTTGGGTAAAACTGCCGTGTTTTGGCAGAGGAAATGCTTAGAGGCCTCACTAGAGCCGGCCTTGCTTTACGCATTTCACTCCACGCTGGACCCCTTGAGTATAAATATTCTTTCGGGCAAAGGACCAATGGGTACACTGTGGGAGAAAAGCTGCTTGTGTTCCACCTGCACGTAAAGAAGAGTTCTTCTGGTAAAACTGCGTGTATTGGGAGAGGAAATGCTTACAGTCCTTACGAGAGGCTGCCTTGTTTGAGGCAGTTCACTCCACGTGGGAATCCCTGCATAAAGAAGTTCATTCGTGGAAGAGCCCAAAGAGTACACAGTGGGAGAAATGATGCTTGTGTTCCACATGCAACTGAAGCAGAGTTCTTCGGGTAAAACTGCGTGTTTTCGGAGAGGAAATGCTTACAGTCCTTACTATAGCCTGCCTTCGTTGAGGCAGTTCACTGCACGTGGGGCACCCTGCATATTGAAGATTCATTCGGGGAAGGGCCCTTTGTATAAAGTGTGGGACAAATGCAGCTTGTATTCCACCTGCAACTAAAGCAGAGTTCTTCCTTTAAAACTGCGTGTTTTGGGAGAGGATATGCTTACAGTCCTCGCTACAGCCTGCCATGGTTGACGCAGTTCACTCCACGTGGAATCCCTGCATAAAGAAGTTCATTCGTGGACGAGCCCAAAGAGTACACAGTCTGAGTAATGCTGCTTGTGTTCCACCTGCAACTAAAGCAGAGTTCCTTGGGTAAAACTGCCGTGTTTTGGGAGAAGAAATGCTTAGAGGCCTCACTAGAGCCTGCCTTGCTTTAGGCATTTCACTCCACGCCATACCCCTTGAGTATAAATATTCTTTCCGGCAAAAACCCATTGGGTACACTGTGGGAGAAAAGCTGCTTGTATTCCACCTGCACCTAAAGAAGAGTACTTCGGGTAAAACTGCGTGTATTGGGAGAGGAAATGCTTACAGTCCTCACTACAGCCTGTCTTGGTTGAGGCAGTTCACTACACATGGGATACCCTGCATATAGAAATTGATTCGTGGAAGAGCCCAAAGAGTACACAGTGGGAGAAAAGATGCTTGTGTTCCACCTGCAAATAAAGCAGATTTCTTTGGGTAAACCTGTGTGTTTTGGGAGAGGATATGCTTACTGTCCTCGCTACAGCCTGCCATGGTTGAAGCAGTTCGCTCCACGAGGGAATCCCTGCATAAAGAAGTTCATTCGTGGAAGAGCCCAAGAGTACACAGTGGGAGAAATGCTGCTTGTGTTCCACCTGCAACTAAAGCAGAGTTCTTTGGGTAAAACGGCCGTGTTTTGGATGAGGAAATGCTTACAGTCCTCACTACAGCCTGCCCCGGTTGAGGCAGTTCGCTCCATGTGGGAAAACAGGCATATAGAAGTTCATTCGTGGAAGAGAGCAAAGAGTACACAGTGGGAGAAATGCTGCTTGTGTTCCACCTGCAACTAAAGCAGAGCTCTTCGGGTAAAACTGCGTGTTTTGGGAGAGGAAATGCTTACAGTCCTTACTATAGCCTGCCTTCGTTGAGGCAGTTCACTGCACGTGGGATATCCTGCAAAATGAAGATTCATTCAGGGAAGGGCCCTTTGTATAAAGTGTGGGACAAATGCAGCTTGTATTCCACCAGCAACTAAAGCACAGTTCATCGGTTAAAAGTGCCGTGTTTTCAGAGAGGAAATCCTTAGAGACCACAGTAGAGCCTGCCATGGTTGAGGCAGGTCGCTCCACGCAGGAAACTATTCTTATAGAACAAGATCATTAGGTGAAGTGCCCATTGTGTACACTGAGGGAGAAAAGCTGCTTGTGCTCCCCATGCAACTAAAGCAGAGTTCTTCCGTTAAAACTGCGTGGTTTGGGAGAGGATATGCTTACAGTCCTTGCTACAGCCTGCTATGGTTGAGGCAGTTCGCTCCACGTGGGAAACCCTGCATAAAGAAATTCATTAGTGGAAGAGCCCGAAGAGTACACACTGGGAGTAATGCTGCTTGTGTTCCACCTGCAACTAAAGCAGAGTTCTTTGGGTAAAACTGCCAGGTTTTGGCAGAGGAAATGCTTAGAGGCCTCACTAGAGCCAGGCTTGCTTTAGCCATTTCAAACCAGGTGGGACACCTTGAGTATAGAAATTCTTTCGGGCAAAGGCCCTTTGGGTACACTGTGGTAGAAAAGCTGCTTGTGTTCCACCTGCAACTAAAGCAGAGTTGTTCGGGTAAAACTGCGTGTATTGGGATAGGAAATGCTTACAGTCCTTACGAGAGCCTGCCTTGGTTGAGGCAGTTCGCTGCACGTGGGACACCCTTCATATAGAAGCTTCATTCGGGTAAGGGCCCTTTGTGTACAGTGTGGGACAAATGCAGCTTGTGTTCCACCTGCAAGTAAAGCAGAGTTCTTTGGGAAAAAGTGCCGTGTTTTCAGAGAGGAAACCGTTAGAGACCACAGTAGAGCCTGCCATGGTTGAGGGAGGTCGCTCCAAGCGGGAAACCATTCTTATAGAACAAGTTCATTAGGGGAGTGCCCATCGTGTACACTGTGGGAGAAAAGCTGCTTGAGTGCCCCTGGAAACTAAAGCAGAGTTCTTCCGATTAAACTGCGTGTTTTGGGAAAGGAAATGCTTACAGTTATTATGAGAGCCTTCCTTCGTTAAGGCAGTTCGCTGCACATGGGAAACCCTGCATACTGAAGATTCATTCGGGGAAGGGCCCTTGGTATAACTGTGGGACAAATGCAGCTAGTTTTCCACCTGCAACTAAAGCAGAGTTCGTCAGGTAAAAGTGACGTGTTATCAGAGAGGAACTCCTTAGAGACCACAGTAGAGCCTGCCATGGCTGAGGAAGTTCGCTCCACGCATGAAACCATTCTTATAGAACAAGTTCATTAGGGGAAGTGCCCATTGTGTACACTGTGGGAGAAAAGATGCTTGTGTTCCCCCTGCAACTAAAGCAGATTTCTTCAGGTAAACCTGCGTGTTTTGGGAGAGGATATGCTTACAGTCCTCGCTACAGCCTGCCAAGATTGAGGCAGTTCGCTCTTCGTGGGAATCCCTGCATATTGAGGTTCATTCGTGGAAGAGCCCAAAGAGTACACACTGGGAGAAATGCGGCTTGTGTTCCACCTGCAACTAAAGCAGAGTTCTTTGGGTAAAACTGCCGTGTTTTGTAAGAGGAAATGCTTACAGTCCTCTCTACAGCCTGCCCTGGTTGAGGCAGTTCGCTCCACGTGGGAAACCCTGCATATACAATTTCATTCGTGGAAGAGACCTAAGAGTACACACTGGAAGAAATGCTGCTTGTCTTCCACCTGCAACTAAAGCAGAGTTCTTCTGGTAAAACAGCGTGTTTTGGGAGAGGAAATGCTGACAGTCCTTACGAGAGCCTGCCTTCATTGAGGTAGTTCACTGCACGTGGGACACCCTGCATATTGAAGATTCATTCTGGAAGCGGCCCTTTGTATAAAGTGTGGGAGAAATGCAGCTTGTGTTCCACCTGCAACTAAAGCAGAGTTCTTCGGGTAAAAGTGCCGTGTTTTCAGAGAGGAAACCCTTAGATACCACAGTAGAGCCTGCCATGATTGAGGCAGTTAGCCCCATTCGAGAAACCATTCTTATAAAACAAGATCATTAGGGGAACTGCCCGTTGTGTACACTGTGGGAGAAAAGCTGCTTGTGTACCCCTGCAACTAAAGCAGAGTACTTCCGTTTAAACTGCGTGTTTTGGGAGAGGAAATGCTTACAGTCCTTGCTACAGCCGGCCTTGGTTGAGGTTGTTCGCTCCACGTGGGAAACCCTGCATATAGAAGTTCATACGTGGAAGAGCCCAAAGAGTACACATTGGGAGAAAAGCTGCTTGTGTTACCCCTGCAACTAAAGCAGAATTCTTCCGTTAGAACTGCGTGTTTTGGGAGAGAATATGCTTACAGTCCTCGCTACAGCCTGCCATGGTTGAGGCAGTTTGCTCCACGTGGGAAACCATGCATAAAGAAATTCACTAGTGGAAGAGCCCAAAGAGTACACACTGGGAGTTATTCTGCTTGTGTTCAACCAGCAACTAAAGCAGAGTTCTTTGGGTAAAACTCCCTTGTTTTGGGAGAGGAAATCTGAGAGGCCTCACTAGAGCCTCCCTTGCTTTAGGCATTTCACTCCACGCGGGACCCCTTGAGTATAGATGTTCTTTCGGACAAAGGCCCATTGGGTACACTGTGGAAGAAAAGCTGCTTCTGTTCCACATGCAACTAAAGCAGAGTTCTTCGGGTAAAACTGCGAGTATTGAGAGAGGACATGCTTACAGTCCTTACAAGAGCCTGCCTTGGTTGAGGCAGTTCGCTCCACTTGGGAATCCCTGCATAAATAACTTCATTCGTGGTAGAGCCCAAAGAGTACCCAGTGGGAGTAATGCTGCTTGTGTTCCACCTGCAACTAAAGCAGAGTTCTTTGAGTAAAACTGCCGTGTTTTGGAAGAGGAAATGCTTAGAGTCCTCGCTACAGCCTGTCCTGGGTGAGGCAGTTCACTCCACGTGGGAATCCCTGCATATAGAAGTTCATTCACGGAAGAGACAAAAGAGTACACAGTGGGAGAAATGCTGCTTGTGTTCCACCTGCAACTAAAGCAGAGTTCTTCGGGTAAAACTGCGTGTATTGTGAGGGGAAATGCTTACAGTCCTTACGAGAGCCTGCCTTGGTTGAGGCAGTTCGCTCCACGTGGGAATCCCTGCATAAAGAAGTTCATTCTTGGAAGAGCCCAAGTGTATACAGTGGGAGAAATGCTGCTTGTGTTCCACCTGCAACTAAAGCAGAGTTCTTTGGTTAAAATGGCGTGATTTGGAAGAGGAAATGCTTACAGTCCTCGCTACAGCCTGCCCTGGTTGAGGCAGTTCGCTCCACGTGGGAAACCCTGCATATAGAAGTTCATTCGTGGAAGAGACCAAAGAGTACACAGTGGGAGAAAGGCTACTTGTGTTCCACCTGCAACTAAAGAAGAGTTCTTCGGGTAGAACTGCATGTTTTGGGAGAGGAAATGCTTACAGTCCTTATGAGAGCCTGCCGTCGTTGAGGCAGTTCACTGCACGTGGGACACACTTCATATTGAAGATTCCTTCAGGAAACGGCCCTTTGTATAAAGTGTGGGACAAATGCAGCTTGTGTTCCACCTGCAACTAAAGCAGAGTTCTTCGGGTAAAAGTTCCTTTTTTTCAGAGAGGAAATCCTTAGAGACCACAGTAGAGCCTGCCGTGGTTGAGGCTGTTTGCTCCACGTGGGAAACCATTCTTATAGAACAAGTTCATTAGGGGAAGTGCCCATTGTGTACACTGAGGGAGAAAAGCTGATTGTGTTCCCCATGCAACTAAAGCAGAGTTCTTCCGTTAAAACTGCGTGGTTTGGGAGAGGATATGCTTACAGTCCTCGCTACAGCCTGCCATGGTTGAGGCAGTTCGCTCCACTTGGGAAACCCTGCATAAAGAAATTCATTAGTGGAAGAGCCCAAATAGTACACACTGGGAGTAATGCTGCTTGTGTTACACCTGCAACTAAAGCAGAGTTCTTTGAGTAAAACTGCCGTGTTTTGGAAGAGGAAATGCTTACATTCCTCGCTACAGCCTGTCCTGGTTGAGGCTGTTCGCTCCACGTGGGAATCCCTGCATATAGAAATTCATTCGCGGAAGAGACTAAAGAGTACACAGTTGGAGAAATGCTGCTTGTGTTCCACCTGCAACTAAAGCAGAGTTCTTCGGGTAAAACTGCGAGTATTGTGAGGGGAAATGCTTACAATCCTTACGAGGGCCTGCCTTGGATGAGGCTGTGCGCTCCACGTGGGAATCCCTGCATAAAGAAGTTCATTCGTGGAAGAGCCCAAAGTGTACACAGTGGGAGAAATGCTGCTTGTGTTCCACCTGCAACTAAAGGAGAGTTCTTTGGGTAAAACTGCCGTGATTTGGAAGAGGAAATGCTTACAGTCCTCGCTACAGCCTGCCCTGGTTGAGGCAGTTCGCTCCACGTGGGAAACCCTGCATATAGAAGTTCATTCGTGGAAGAGACCAAAGAGTACACAGTGGGAGAAATGCTGCTTGTGTTCCACCTGCAACTAAAGAAGAGTTCTTCAGGTAAAACTGCGTGTTTTGGGAGAGGAAATGCTTACAGTCCTTATGAGAGCCTGCCGTCGTTGAGGCAGTTCACTGCACGTGGGACACACTGCATATTGAAGATTCCTTCAGGAAACGGCCCTTTGTATAAAGTGTGGGACAAATGCAGCTTGTGTTCCACCTGCAACTAAAGCATAGTTCCTTGGGTAAAACTGCCATGATTTGGGAGAGGAAATGCTTAGAGGCCTCACTAGAGGCTGCCTTGCTTTAGACATTTCACTCCACCCCAGACCCCTTGAGTATAAATATTCTTTCGGGCAAAAACCAATTGGGTACACTGTGGGAGAAAAGCTGCTTGTGTTCCACCTGCACCTAAAGAAGTGTTCTTTGGGTAAAACTGCGTGTATTGCGAAAGGAAATGCTTACAGTCCTCACTACAGCCTGTCTTGGTTGAGGCAGTTCACTACACATGGGATACCCTGCATATAGAAATTGATTCATGGAAGAGCCCAAAGAGTACACAGTGGGAGAAATGATGCTTGTGTTCCACATGCAACTAAATCAGAGTACTTTGGGTAAAACTGCCGTGTTTTGGAAGAGGAAATGCTTATAGTCCTCACTACAGACTGCCCCGGTTCAGGCAGTTAGCTCCACGTGGGAAACCAGACATATAGAAGTTCATTCGTGGAAGAGAGCAAAGAGTACACAGTGGGAGAAATGCTGCTTGTGTTCCACCTGCAACTAAAGCAGAGCTCTTCGGGTAAAACTGCGTGTTTTGGGAGAGGAAATGCTTACAGTCCTTACTAAAGCCTGCCTTCGTTGAGGCAGTTCACTGCACGTGGGACATCCTGCATATTGAAGATTCATTCAGGGAAGGGCCCTTTGTATAAAGTGTGGGACAAATGCAGCTTGTATTCCACCTGCAACTAAAGCAGAGTTCTTCGGTTAAAAGTGCCGTGTTTTCAGAGAGGAAATCCTTAGAGACCACAGTAGAGCCTGCCATGGTTGAGGCAGTTCGCTCCACGCGGGAAACCATTCTTATAGAACAAGTTCAGTAGGGGAAGTGCCCATTGTGTACACTGAGGGAGAGAAGCTGCTTGTGTTCCCCATGCAACTAAAGCAGAGTTCTTCCGTTAAAACTGCGTCGTTTGGGAGAGGATATGCTTACAGTCCTCGCTACAGCCTGCCATGGTTGATGCAGTTCGCTCCACGTGGGAAACCCTGCATAAAGAAATTCATTAGTGGAAGAGCCCAAAGAGTACACACTGGGAGTAATGCTGCTTGTGTTCCACCTGCAACTAAAGCAGAGTTCTTTGGGTAAAACTGCCAGGTTTTGGCAGAGGAAATGCTTAGAGGCCTCACTAGAGCCAGGCTTGCTTCAGGCTTTTCACTCCAGGTGGGACACCTTGAGTATAGAAATTCTTTCGGGCAAAGGCCCTTAGGGTACACTGTGGTAGAAAAGCTGCTTGTGTTCCACCTGCAACTAAAGCAGAGTTCTTCGGGTAAAAGTGCCGTGTTTTCAGAGAGGAAATCCTTAGAGACCACAGTAGAGCCTGCCATGGTTGAGGCAGTTCACTCCACGTGGGAAACCATGCATAAAGAAATTCATTAGTGGAAGAGCCCAAAGAGTACACACTGGGAGTTATTCTGCTTGTGTTCAACCAGCAACTAAAGCAGAGTTCTTTGGGTAAAACTCCCTTGTTTTGGGAGAGGAAATCTGAGAGGCCTCACTAGAGCCTCCCTTGCTTTAGGCATTTCACTCCACGCGGGACCCCTTGAGTATAGATGTTCTTTCGGACAAAGGCCCATTGGGTACACTGTGGAAGAAAAGCTGCTTCTGTTCCACATGCAACTAAAGCAGAGTTCTTCGGGTAAAACTGCGAGTATTGAGAGAGGAAATGCTTACAGTCCTTACAAGAGCCTGCCTTGGTTGAGGCAGTTCGCTCCACTTGGGAATCCCTGCATAAATAACTTCATTCTTGGTAGAGCCCAAAGAGTACACAGTGGGAGTAATGCTGCTTGTGTTCCATCTGCAACTAAAGCAGAGTTCTTTGAGTAAAACTGCCGTGTTTTGGAAGAGGAAATGCTTAGAGTCCTCGCTACAGCCTGTCCTGGGTGAGGAAGTTCACTCCACGTGGGAATCCCTGCATATAGAAGTTCATTCACGGAAGAGACAAAAGAGTACACAGTGGGAGAAATGCTGCTTGTGTTCCACCTGCAACTAAAGCAGAGTTCTTCGGGTAAAACTGCGTGTATTGTGAGGGGAAATGCTCACAGTCCTTACGAGAGCCTGCCTTGGTTGAGGCAGTTCGCTCCACGTGGGAATCCCTGCATAAAGAAGTTCATTCTTGGAAGAGCCCAAGTGAATACAGTGGGAGAAATGCTGCTTGTGTTCCACCTGCAACTAAAGCAGAGTCCTTTGGTTAAAAATGGCGTGATTTGGAAGAGGAAATGCTTACAGTCCTCGCTACAGCCTGCCCTGTTTGAGGCAGTTCGCTCCACGTGGGAAACGCTGCATATAGAAGTTCATTCGTGGAAGAGACCAAAGAGTACACAGTGGGAGAAAGGCTACTTGTGTTCCACCTGCAACTAAAGAAGAGTTCTTCGGGTAGAACTGCGTGTTTTGGGAGAGGAAATGCTTACAGTCCTTATGAGAGCCTCCCGTCGTTGAGGCAGTTCACTGCACGTGGGACACACTGCATATTGAAGATTCCTTCAGGAAACGGACCTTTGTATAAAGTGTGGGACAAATGCAGCTTGTGTTCCACCTGCAACTAAAGCAGAGTTCCTTGGGTAAAACTGCAGTGTTTTGGGAGAGGAAATGCTTAGAGGCTTCACTACAGCCTGCCTTGCTTTACACATTTCACTCCACGCTAGACCCCTTGAGTATAAATATTCTTTCGGGCAAAAACCAATTGGGTACACTGTGGGAGAAAAGCTGCTTGTGTTCCACCTGCACCTAAAGAAGTGTTCTTTGGGTAAAACTGCGTGTATTGCGAAAGGAAATGCTTACAGTCCTCACTACAGCCTGTCTTGGTTGAGGCAGTTCACTACACATGGGATACCCTGCATATAGAAATTGATTCATGGAAGAGCCCAAAAAGTACACAGTGGTAGAAATGATGCTTGTGTTCCACATGCAACTAAATCAGAGTACTTTGGGTAAAACTGCCGTGTTTTGGAAGAGGAAATGCTTATAGTCCTCACTACAGCCTGCCTCGGTTCAGGCAGTTAGCTCCACGTGGGAAACCAGGCATATAGAAGTTCATTCGTGGAAGAGAGCAAAGAGTACACAGTGGGAGAAATGCTGCTTGTGTTCCACCTGCAACTAAAGCAGAGCTCTTCGGGTAAAACTGCGTGTTTTGGGAGAGGAAATGCTTACAGTCCTTACTAAAGCCTGCCTTCGTTGAGGCAGTTCACTGCACGTGGGACTTCCTGCATATTGAAGATTCATTCAGGGAAGGGCCCTTTGTATAAAGTGTGGGACAAATGCAGCTTGTATTCCACCTGCAACTAAAGCAGAGTTCTTCGGTTAAAAGTGCCGTGTTTTCAGAGAGGAAATCCTTAGAGACCACAGTAGAGCCTGCCATGGTTGAGGCAGTTCGCTCCACGCGGGATACCATTCTTATAGAACAAGTTCTGTAGGGGAAGTGCCCACTGTGTACACTGAGGGAGAGAAGCTGCTTGTGTTCCCCATGCAACTAAAGCAGAGTTCTTCCGTTAAAACTGCGTGGTTTGGGAGAGGATATGCTTACAGTCCTCGCTACAGCCTGCCATGTTCTAGACAGTTCGCTCCCTGTGGGAAACCCTGCATAAAGAAATTCATTAGTGGAAGAGCCCAAAGAGTACACACTGGGAGTAATGCTGCTTGTGTTCCAACTGCAACTAAAGCAGAGTTCTTTGGGTAAAACTGCCAGGTTTTTGCAGAGGAAATGCTTAGAGGCCTCACTAGAGCCAGGCTTGCTTTAGGCATTTCACTCCAGGTGGGACACCTTGAGTATAGAAATTCTTTCGGGCAAAGGCCCTTAGGGTACACTGTGGTAGAAAAGCTGCTTGTGTTCCACCTGCAATTAAAGCAGAGTTATTCGGGTAAAACTGCATGTATTGGGATAGGAAATGCTTACAGTCCTTACGAGAGCCTGCCTTGGTTGAGGCAGCTCGATCCACTTGGGAATCCCTGCATAAATAGTTCATTCCGGTTAGAGCCCAAAGAGTACACAGTGGGAGTAATGCTGCTTGTGTTCCACCTGCAACTAAAGCAGAGTTCTTGGGAAAAAGTGTCGTGTTTTCAGAGAGGAAACCGTTAGAGACCACAGTAGAGCCTGCCATGGTTGAGGCAGTTCTTTCCACGCGGGAAACCATTCTTATAGAACAAGTTCATTAGGGGAAGTGCCCATTGTGTACACTGTGGGAGAAAAGATGCTTGTGTTCCCCCTGCAACTAAAGCAGATTTCTTCGGGTAAACCTGCGTGTTTTGGGAGAGGATATGCTTACAGTCCTCGCTACAGCCTGCCATGGTTGAGGCAGTTCGCTCTTCGTGCGAATCCCTGCATATAGAGGTTCATTCGTGGAAGAGCCCAAAGAGTACACAGTGGGAGAAATGTTGCTTGTGTTCCACCTGCAACTAAAGCAGAGTTCTTTGGGTAAAACTGCCGTGTTTTGTAAGAGGAAATGCGTACAGTCCTCGCTACAGCCTGCCCTTGTTGAGGCAGTTCGCTCCACGTGGGAAACCCTGCATATACAATTTCATTCGTGGAAGAGACCTAAGAGTACACACTGGGAGAAATGCTGCTTGTCTTCCACCTGCAACTAAAGCAGAGTTCTTCTGGTAAAACAGCGTGTTTTGGGAGAGGAAATGCTGACAGTCCTTACGAGAGCCTGCCTTCATTGAGGTAGTTCACTGCACGTGGGACACCCTGCATATTGAAGATTCATTCGGTGAAGGGCCCTTTGTATAAAGTGTGGGAGAAATGCAGCTTGTGTTCCACCTGCAACTAAAGCAGAGTTCTTCGGGTAAAAGTGCCGTGTTTTCAGAGAGGAAACCCTTAGATACCACAGTAGAGCCTGCCATGATTGAGGCAGTTTGCCCCATTCGGGAAACCATTCTTATAAAACAAGATCATTAGGGGAACTGCCCATTGTGTACACTGTGGGAGAAAAGCTGCTTGTGTACCCCTGCAACTAAAGCAGAGTACTTCCGTTTAAACTGCGTGTTTTGGGAGAGGAAATGCTTACAGTCCTCGCTACAGCCGGCCTTGGTTGAGGTTGTTCGCTCCACGTGGGAAACCCTGCATATAGAAGTTCATACGTGGAAGAGCCCAAAGAGTACACATTGGGAGAAAAGCTGCTTGTGTTACCCCTGCAACTAAAGCAGAATTCTTCCGTTAGAACTGCGTGTTTTGGGAGAGGATATGCTTACAGTCCTCGCTACAGCCTGCCATGGTTGAGGCAGTTTGCTCCACGTGGGAAACCATGCATAAAGAAATTCACTAGTGGAAGAGCCCAAAGAGTACACACTGGGAGTTATTCTGCTTGTGTTCAACCAGCAACTAAAGCAGAGTTCTTTGGGTAAAACTCCCTTGTTTTGGGAGAGGAAATCTGAGAGGCCTCACTAGAGCCTCCCTTGCTTTAGGCATTTCACTCCACGCGGGACCCCTTGAGTATAGATGTTCTTTCGGACAAAGGCCCATTGGGTACACTGTGGAAGAAAAGCTGCTTCTGTTCCACATGCAACTAAAGCAGAGTTCTTCGGGTAAAACTGCGAGTATTGAGAGAGGAAATGCTTACAGTCCTTACAAGAGCCTGCCTTGGTTGAGGCAGTTCGCTCCACTTGGGAATCCCTGCATAAATAAATTCATTCGTGGTAGAGCCCAAAGAGTACACAGTGGGAGTAATGCTGCTTGTGTTCCACCTCCAACTAAAGCAGAGTTCTTTGAGTAAAACTGCCGTGTTTTGGAAGAGGAAATGCTTAGAGTCCTCGCTACAACCTGTCCTGAGTGAGGCAGTTCACTCCACGTGGGAATCCCTGCATATAGAAGTTCATTCACGGAAGAGACAAAAGAGTACACAGTGGGAGAAATGCGGCTTGTGTTCCACCTGCAACTAAAGCAGAGTTCTTCGGGTAAAACTGCGTGTATTGTGAGGGGAAATGCTTACAGTCCTTACGAGAGCCTGCCTTGGTTGAGGCAGTTCGCTCCACGTGGGAAACCCTGCATATACAATTTCATTCGTGGAAGAGACCTAAGAGTACACACTGGGAGAAATGCTGCTTGTGTTCCACCGGCAACTAAAGCAGTGTTCTTCTGGTAAAACAGCGTGTTTTGGGAGAGGAAATGCTGACAGTCCTTACGAGAGCCTGCCTTCATTGAGGTAGTTCACTGCACGTGGGACACCCTGCATATTGAAGATTCATTCGGTGAAGGGCCCTTTGTATAAAGTGTGGGAGAAATGCAGCTTGTGTTCCACCTGCAACTAAAGCAGAGTTCTTCGGGTAAAAGTGCCGTGTTTTCAGAGAGGAAACCCTTAGATACCACAGTAGAGCCTGCCATGATTGAGGCAGTTTGCCCCATTCGGGAAACCATTCTTATAAAACAAGATCATTAGGGGAACTGCCCATTGTGTACACTGTGGGAGAAAAGCTGCTTGTGTACCCCAGCAACTAAAGCAGAGTACTTCCGTTTAAACTGCGTGTTTTGGGAGAGGAAATGCTTACAGTCCTCGCTACAGCCGGCCTTGGTTGAGGTTGTTCGCTCCACGTGGGAAACCCTGCATATAGAAGTTCATACGTGGAAGAGCCCAAAGAGTACACATTGGGAGAAAAGCTGCTTGTGTTACCCCTGCAACTAAAGCAGAATTCTTCCGTTAGAACTGCGTGTTTTGGGAGAGGATATGCTTACAGTCCTCGCTACAGCCTGCCATGGTTGAGGCAGTTTGCTCCACGTGGGAAACCATGCATAAAGAAATTCACTAGTGGAAGAGCCCAAAGAGTACACACTGGGAGTTATTCTGCTTGTGTTCAACCAGCAACTAAAGCAGAGTTCTTTGGGTAAAACTCCCTTGTTTGGGGAGAGGAAATCTGAGAGGCCTCACTAGAGCCTCCCTTGCTTTAGGCATTTCACTCCACGCGGGACCCCTTGAGTATAGATGTTCTTTCGGACAAAGGCCCATTGGGTACACTGTGGAAGAAAAGCTGCTTCTGTTCCACATGCAACTAAAGCAGAGTTCTTCGGGTAAAACTGCGAGTATTGAGAGAGGAAATGCTTACAATCCTTACGAGGGCCTGCCTTGGATGAGGCAGTTCGCTCCACGTGGGAATCCCTGCATAAAGAAGTTCATTCTTGGAAGAGCCCAAGTGTATACAGTGGGAGAAATGCTGCTTGTGTTCCACCTGCAACTAAAGCAGAGTTCTTTGGTTAAAAATGGCGTGATTTGGAAGAGGAAATGCTTACAGTCCTCGCTACAACCTGCCCTGTTTGAGGCAGTTCGCTCCACGTGGGAAACGCTGCATATAAAAGTTCATTCGTGGAAGAGACCAAAGAGTACACAGTGGGAGAAAGGCTACTTGTGTTCCACCTGCAACTAAAGAAGAGTTCTTCGGGTAGAACTGCGTGTTTTGGGAGAGGAAATGCTTACAGTTCTTATGAGAGCCTGCCGTCGTTGGGGCCGTTCACTGCACGTGGGACACACTTCATATTGAAGATTCCTTCAGGAAACGGCCCTTTTTATAAAGTGTGGGACAAATGCAGCTTGTGTTCCACCTGCAACTAAAGCAGAGTTCTTCAGGTAAAAGTGCCGTGTTTTCAGAGAGGAAATCCTTAGAGACCACAGTAGAGCCTGCAGTGGTTGAGGGTGTTTGCTCCACGTGGGAAACCATTCTTATAGAACAAGTTCTTTAGGGGAAGTGCCCATTGTGTACACTGAGGGAGAAAAGCTGATTTTGTTCCCCATGCAACTAAAGCAGAGTTCTTCCGTTAAAACTGCGTGGTTTGGGAGAGGATATGCTTACAGTCCTCGCTACAGCCTGCCATGGTCGAGGCAGTTCGCTCCACTTGGGAAACCCTGCATAAAGAAATTCATTAGTGGAAGAGCCCAAATAGTACACACTGGGAGTAATGCTGCTTGTGTTACACCTGCAACTAAAGCAGAGTTCTTTGAGTAAAACTGCCGTGTTTTGGAAGAGGAAATTCTTACAGTCCTCGCTACAGCCTGTCCTGGTTGAGGCAGTTCGCTCCACGTGGGAATCCCTGCATATAGAAGTTCATACGTGGAAGAGCCCAAAGAGTACACATTGGGAGAAAAGCTGCTTGTGTTACCCCTGCAACTAAAGCAGAATTCTTCCGTTAGAACTGCGTGTTTTGGGAGAGGATATGCTTACAGTCCTCGCTACAGCCTGCCATGGTTGAGGCAGTTTGCTCCACGTGGGAAACCATGCATAAAGAAATTCACTAGTGGAAGAGCCCAAAGAGTACACACTGGGAGTTATTCTGCTTGTGTTCAACCAGCAACTAAAGCAGAGTTCTTTGGGTAAAACTCCCTTGTTTTGGGAGAGGAAATCTGAGAGGCCTCACTAGAGCCTCCCTTGCTTTAGGCATTTCACTCCACGCGGGACCCCTTGAGTATAGATGTTCTTTCGGACAAAGGCCCATTGGGTACACTGTGGAAGAAAAGCTGCTTCTGTTCCACATGCAACTAAAGCAGAGTTCTTCGGGTAAAACTGCGAGTATTGAGAGAGGAAATGCTTACAGTCCTTACAAGAGCCTGCCTTGGTTGAGGCAGTTCGCTCCACTTGGGAATCCCTGCATAAATAAATTCATTCGTGGTAGAGCCCAAAGAGTACACAGTGGGAGTAATGCTGCTTGTGTTCCACCTCCAACTAAAGCAGAGTTCTTTGAGTAAAACTGCCGTGTTTTGGAAGAGGAAATGCTTAGAGTCCTCGCTACAACCTGTCCTGAGTGAGGCAGTTCACTCCACGTGGGAATCCCTGCATATAGAAGTTCATTCACGGAAGAGACAAAAGAGTACACAGTGGGAGAAATGCGGCTTGTGTTCCACCTGCAACTAAAGCAGAGTTCTTCGGGTAAAACTGCGTGTATTGTGAGGGGAAATGCTTACAGTCCTTACGAGAGCCTGCCTTGGTTGAGGCAGTTCGCTCCACGTGGGAAACCCTGCATATACAATTTCATTCGTGGAAGAGACCTAAGAGTACACACTGGGAGAAATGCTGCTTGTGTTCCACCGGCAACTAAAGCAGTGTTCTTCTGGTAAAACAGCGTGTTTTGGGAGAGGAAATGCTGACAGTCCTTACGAGAGCCTGCCTTCATTGAGGTAGTTCACTGCACGTGGGACACCCTGCATATTGAAGATTCATTCGGTGAAGGGCCCTTTGTATAAAGTGTGGGAGAAATGCAGCTTGTGTTCCACCTGCAACTAAAGCAGAGTTCTTCGGGTAAAAGTGCCGTGTTTTCAGAGAGGAAACCCTTAGATACCACAGTAGAGCCTGCCATGATTGAGGCAGTTTGCCCCATTCGGGAAACCATTCTTATAAAACAAGATCATTAGGGGAACTGCCCATTGTGTACACTGTGGGAGAAAAGCTGCTTGTGTACCCCAGCAACTAAAGCAGAGTACTTCCGTTTAAACTGCGTGTTTTGGGAGAGGAAATGCTTACAGTCCTCGCTACAGCCGGCCTTGGTTGAGGTTGTTCGCTCCACGTGGGAAACCCTGCATATAGAAGTTCATACGTGGAAGAGCCCAAAGAGTACACATTGGGAGAAAAGCTGCTTGTGTTACCCCTGCAACTAAAGCAGAATTCTTCCGTTAGAACTGCGTGTTTTGGGAGAGGATATGCTTACAGTCCTCGCTACAGCCTGCCATGGTTGAGGCAGTTTGCTCCACGTGGGAAACCATGCATAAAGAAATTCACTAGTGGAAGAGCCCAAAGAGTACACACTGGGAGTTATTCTGCTTGTGTTCAACCAGCAACTAAAGCAGAGTTCTTTGGGTAAAACTCCCTTGTTTGGGGAGAGGAAATCTGAGAGGCCTCACTAGAGCCTCCCTTGCTTTAGGCATTTCACTCCACGCGGGACCCCTTGAGTATAGATGTTCTTTCGGACAAAGGCCCATTGGGTACACTGTGGAAGAAAAGCTGCTTCTGTTCCACATGCAACTAAAGCAGAGTTCTTCGGGTAAAACTGCGAGTATTGAGAGAGGAAATGCTTACAATCCTTACGAGGGCCTGCCTTGGATGAGGCAGTTCGCTCCACGTGGGAATCCCTGCATAAAGAAGTTCATTCTTGGAAGAGCCCAAGTGTATACAGTGGGAGAAATGCTGCTTGTGTTCCACCTGCAACTAAAGCAGAGTTCTTTGGTTAAAAATGGCGTGATTTGGAAGAGGAAATGCTTACAGTCCTCGCTACAACCTGCCCTGTTTGAGGCAGTTCGCTCCACGTGGGAAACGCTGCATATAAAAGTTCATTCGTGGAAGAGACCAAAGAGTACACAGTGGGAGAAAGGCTACTTGTGTTCCACCTGCAACTAAAGAAGAGTTCTTCGGGTAGAACTGCGTGTTTTGGGAGAGGAAATGCTTACAGTTCTTATGAGAGCCTGCCGTCGTTGGGGCCGTTCACTGCACGTGGGACACACTTCATATTGAAGATTCCTTCAGGAAACGGCCCTTTTTATAAAGTGTGGGACAAATGCAGCTTGTGTTCCACCTGCAACTAAAGCAGAGTTCTTCAGGTAAAAGTGCCGTGTTTTCAGAGAGGAAATCCTTAGAGACCACAGTAGAGCCTGCAGTGGTTGAGGGTGTTTGCTCCACGTGGGAAACCATTCTTATAGAACAAGTTCTTTAGGGGAAGTGCCCATTGTGTACACTGAGGGAGAAAAGCTGATTTTGTTCCCCATGCAACTAAAGCAGAGTTCTTCCGTTAAAACTGCGTGGTTTGGGAGAGGATATGCTTACAGTCCTCGCTACAGCCTGCCATGGTCGAGGCAGTTCGCTCCACTTGGGAAACCCTGCATAAAGAAATTCATTAGTGGAAGAGCCCAAATAGTACACACTGGGAGTAATGCTGCTTGTGTTACACCTGCAACTAAAGCAGAGTTCTTTGAGTAAAACTGCCGTGTTTTGGAAGAGGAAATTCTTACAGTCCTCGCTACAGCCTGTCCTGGTTGAGGCAGTTCGCTCCACGTGGGAATCCCTGCATATAGAAGTTCATTCGCGGAAGAGACTAAAGAGTACACAGTTGGAGAAATGCTGCTTGTGTTTCACCTGCAACTAAAGCAGAGTTCTTCGGGTAAAACTGCGAGTATTGTGAGGGGAAATGCTTACAATCCTTACGAGAGCCTGCCTTGGATGAGGCTGTTCACTCCACGTGGGAATCCCTGCATAAAGAAGTTCATTCGTGGAAGAGCCCAAAGTGTACACAGTGGGAGAAATGCTGCTTGTGTTCCACCTGCAACTAAAGCAGAATTCTTTGGGTAAAACTGCCAGGTTTTGGCAGAGGAAATGCTTAGAGGCCTCACTAGAGCCAGGCTTGCCCTAGTTATTTCACTCCAGGTGGGACACCTTGAGTATAGAAATTCTTTCGGGCAAAGGCCCTTTGGGTACACTGTGGTAGAAAAGCTGCTTGTGTTCCACCTGCAACTAAAGAAGAGTTCTTCAGGTAAAACTGCCTGTTTTGGGAGAGGAAATGCTTACAGTCCTTATGAGAGCCTGCCGTCGTTGAGGCAGTTCACTGCACGTGGGACACACTGCATATTGAAGATTCCTTCAGGAAACGGCCCTTTGTATAAAGTGTGGGACAAATGCAGCTTGTGTTCCACCTGCAACTAAAGCAGAGTTCCTTGGGTAAAACTGCCATGATTTGGGAGAGGAAAGGCTGAGAGGCCTCACTAGAGCCTGCCTTGCTTTAGACATTTCACTCCACGCCAGACCCCTTGAGTATAAATATTCTTTCGGGCAAAAACCAATTGGGTACACTGTGGGAGAAAAGCTGCTTGTGTTCCACCTGCACCTAAAGAAGTGTTCTTTGGGTAAAACTGCGTGTATTGGGAGAGGAAATGCTTACAGTCCTCACTACAGCCTGTCTTGTTTGAGGCAGTTCACTACACATGGGATACCCTGCATATAGAAATTGATTCATGGAAGAGCCCAAAGAGTACACAGTGGGAGAAATGATGCTTGTGTTCCACATGCAACTAAATCAGAGTACTTTGGGTAAAACTGCCGTGTTTTGGAAGAGGAAATGCTTATAGTCCTCACTACAGCCTGCCCCGGTTCAGGCAGTTCGCTCCACGTGGGAAACCAGGCATATAGAAGTTCATTCGTGGAAGAGAGCAAAGAGTACACAGTGGGAGAAATGCTGCTTGTGTTCCACCTGCAACTAAAGCAGAGCTCTTCGGGTAAAACTGCGTGTTTTGGGAGAGGAAATGCTTACAGTCCTTTCTAAAGCCTGCCTTCGTTGAGGCAGTTCACTGCACGTGGGACATCCTGCATATTGAAGATTCATTCAGGGAAGGGCCCTTTTTATAAAGTGTGGGACAAATGCAGCTTGTATTCCACCTGCAACTAAAGCAGAGTTCTTCGGTTAAAAGTGCCGTGTTTTCAGAGAGGAAATCCTTAGAGACCACAGTAGAGCCTGCCATGGTTGAGGCAGTTCGCTCCACGCGGGAATCCATTCTTATAGAACAAGTTCAGTAGGGGAAGTGCCCATTGTGTACACTGAGGGAGAGAAGCTGCTTGTGTTCCCCATGCAACTAAAGCAGAGTTCTTCCGTTAAAACTGCGTGGTTTGGGAGAGGATATGCTTACAGTCCTCGCTACAGCCTGCCATGGTTGAGGCAGTTCGCTCCACGTGGGAAACCCTGCATAAAGAAATTCATTAGTGGAACAGCCCAAAGAGTACACACTGGGAGTAATGCTACTTGTGTTCCACCTGCAACTAAAGCAGAGTTCTTTGGGTAAAACTGCCAGGTTTTGGCAGAGGAAATGCTTAGAAGCCTCACTAGAGCCAGGCTTGCTTTAGGCATTTCACTACAGGTGGGACACCTTGAGTATAGAAATTCTTTCGGGCAAAGGCCCTTTGGGTACACTGTGGTAGAAAAGCTGCTTGTGTTCCACCTGCAACTAAAGCAGAGTTCTTCGGGTAAAAGTGCCGTGTTTTCAGAGAGGAAACCCTTAGATACCACAGTAGAGCCTGCCATGATTGAGGCAGTTTGCCCCATTCGGGAAACCATTCTTATAAAACAAGGTCATTAGGGGAAGTGCCCATTGTGTACACTGTGGGAGAAAAGCTGCTTGTGTACCCCTGCAACTAAAGCAGAGTACTTCAGTTTAAACTGCGTGTTTTGGGAGAGGAAATGCTTACAGTCTTCGCTACAGCTGGCCTTGGTTGAGTCCGTTTGCTCCACGTGGGAAACCCTGCATATAGAAGTTCATACGTGGAAGAGCCCAAAGAGTACACATTGGGAGAAAAGCTGCTTGTGTTACCCCAGCAACTAAAGCAGAATTCTTCCGTTAGAACTGCGTGTTTTGGGAGAGGATATGCTTACAGTCCTCGCTACAGCCTGCCATGGTTGAGGCAGTTCACTCCACGTGGGAATCCCTGCATAAAGAAGTTCATTCGTGGACGAGCCCAAAGAGTACACAGTGGGAGTAATGCTGCTTGTGTTCCACCTGCAACTAAAGCAGAGTTCCTTGGGTAAAACTGCCGTGTTTTGGGAGAGGAAATGCTTAGAGGCCTCACTAGACCCTGCGTTGCTTTAGGCATTTCACTCCACGCCAGACCCCTTGGGTATAAGTATACTTTCGGGCAAAAACCCATTGGGTACACTGTGGGAGAAAAGCTGCTTGTGTTCCACCAGCACCTAAAGAAGTGTTCTTTGGGTAAAACTGCGTGTATTGGGAGAGGAAATGCTTACAGTCCTCACGACAGCCTGTCTTGGTTGAGGCAGTTCACTACACATGGGATACCCTGCATATAGAAATTGATTCATGGAAGAGCCCAAAGTGTACACAGTGGGAGAAATGATGCTTGTGTTCCACATGCAACTAAATCAGAGTACTTTGGGTAAAACTGCCGTGTTTTGGAAGAGGAAATGCTTATAGTCCTCACTACAGCCTGCCCCGGTTCAGGCAGTTCGCTCCACGTGGGAAACCAGGCATAAAGAAGTTCATTCGTGGAATAGAGCAAAGAGTACACAGTGGGAGAAATGCTGCTTGTGTTCCACCTGCAACTAAAGCAGAGCTCTTCGGGTAAAACTGCGTGTTTTAGGAGAGGAAATGCTTACAGTCCTTACTATAGCCTGCCTTCGATGAGGCAGTTCACTGCACATGGGACATCCTGCATATTGAAGATTCATTCAGGGAAGGGCCCTTTGTATAATGTGGGACAAATGAAGCTTGTATTCCACCTGCAACTAAAGCAGAGTTCTTCGGTTAAAAGTGCCGTGTTTTCAGAGAGGAAATCCTTAGAGACCACAGTAGAGCCTGCCATGGTTGAGGCAGTTCGCTCCACGCGGGAAACCATTCTTATAGAACAAGTTCAGTAGGGGAAGTGCCCATTGTGTACACTGAGGGAGAGAAGCTGCTTGTGTTCCCCATGCAACTAAAGCAGAGTTCTTCCGTTAAAACTGCGTCGTTTGGGAGAGGATATGCTTACAGTCCTCGCTACAGCCTGCCATGGTCGAGGCAGTTCGCTCCACGTGGGAAACCCTGCATAAAGAAATTCATTAGTGGAAGAGCCCGAAGAGTACACCCTGGGAGTAATGCCGCTTGTGTTCCACCTGCAACTAAAGCAGAGTTCTTTGGGTAAAACTGCCAGGTTTTTGCAGAGGAAATGCTTAGAGGCCTCACTAGAGCCAGGCTTGCTTTAGCCATTTCACTCCAGGTGGGACACCTTGAGTATAGAAATTCTTTCGGGCAAAGGCCCTTTGGGTACACTGTGGTAGAAAAGCTGCTTGTGTTCCACCTGCAACTAAAGCAGAGTTCTTCGGGTAAAACTGCGTGTATTGGGATAGGAAATGCTTAGAGTCCTTACGAGAGCCTGCCTTGGTTGAGGCAGCTCGCTCCACTTGAAAATCCCTGCATAAAAAGTTCATTCCTTGTAGAGCCGAAAGAGTACACAGTGGGAGTAATGCTGCTTGTGTTCCACCTGCAACTAAAGCAGAGTTCTTGGGAAAAAGTGCCGTGTTTTCAGCGAGGAAACCGTTAGAGACCACAGTAGAGCCTGCCATGGTTGAGGCAGTTCGCTCCACGCGGGAAACCATTCTTATAGAACAAGTTCATTAGGGGAAGTGCCCATTGTGTACACTGTGGGAGAAAAGATGCTTGTGTTCCCCCTGCAACTAAAGCAGATTTCTTCGGGTAAACCTGCGTGTTTTGGGAGAGGATATGCTTACAGTCCTCTCTACAGCCTGCCATGGTTGTGGCAGTTTGCTCTTCGTGCGAATCCCTGCATATAGAGGTTCATTCATGGAAGAGACCTAAGAGTACACACTGGGAGAAATGCTGCTTGTCTTCCACCTGCAACTAAAGCAGAGTTCTTCTGGTAAAACTGCGTGTTTTGGGAGAGGAAATGCTGACAGTCCTTACGAGAGCCTGCCTTCATTTAGGCAGCTCACTGCACGTGGGACACCCTGCATATTGAAGATTCATTCGGTGAAGGGCCCTTTGTATAAAGTGTGGGAGAAATGCAGCTTGTGTTCCACCTGCAACTAAAGCAGAGTTCTTCGGGTAAAAGTGCCGTGTTTTCAGAGAGGAAACACTTAGATACCACAGTAGAGCCTGCCATGATTGAGGCAGTTTGCCCCATTCGGGAAACCATTCTTATAAAACAAGATCATTAGCGGAAGTGCCCATTGTGTACACTGTGGGAGAAAAGCTGCTTGTGTACCCCTGCAACTAAAGCAGAGTACTTCCGTTTAAACTGCGTGTTTTGGGAGAGGAAACGCTTATAGTCCTCGCTACAGCCGGCCTTGATTGAGGCCGTTCTCTCCACGTGGGAAACCCTGCATATAGAAGTTCATACGTGGAAGAGCCCAAAGAGTACACATTGGGAGAAAAGCTGCTTGTGTTACCCCTGCAACTAAAGCAGAATTCTTCCGTTAGAACTGCGTGTTTTGGGAGAGGATATGCTTACAGTCCTCGCTACAGCCTGCCATGGTTGAGGCAGTTCACTCCACGTGGGAAACCATGCATAAAGAAATTCATTAGTGGAAGAGCCCAAAGAGTACACACTGGGAGTAATTCTGCTTGTGTTCAACCAGCAACTAAAGCAGAGTTCTTTGGGTAAAACTGCCTTGTTTTGGGAGAGGAAATCTGAGAGGCCTCACTAGAGCCTCCCTTGCTTTAGGCATTTCATTCCACGCGGGACCCCTTGAGTATAGATATTCTTTCGGACAAAGGCCCATTGGGTACACTGTGGGAGAAAAGCTGCTTGTGTTCCACATGCAACTAAAGCAGAGTTCTTCGGGTAAAACTGCTAGTATTCAGAGAGGAAATGCTTACAGTCCTTACAAGAGCCTGCCTTGGTCGAGGCAGTTCGCTCCACTTGGGAATCCCTGCATAAATAAGTTCATTCGTGGTAGAGCCCAAAGAGTACACAGTGGGAGTAATGCTGCTTGTGTTCCACCTGCAACTAAAGCAGAGTTCTTTGAGTAAAACTGCCGTGTTTTGGAAGAGGAAATGCTTACAGTCCTCGCTACAGCCTGTCCTGGTTGAGGCAGTTCGCTCCACGTGGGAAACCCTGCATATAGAAATTCATTCGTGGAAGAGACCAAAGAGTACACAGTGGGAGAAAGGCTGCTTGTGTTCCACCTGCAACTAAAGAAGAGTTCTTCGGGTAAAACTGCGTGTTTTGGGATAGGAAATGCTTACAGTTCTTATGAGAGCCTGCCGTCGTTGGGGCCGTTCACTGCACGTGGGACACACTGCATATTGAAGATTCCTTCAGGAAACGGCCCTTTGTATAAAGTGTGGGACAAATGCAGCTTGTGTTCCACCTGCAACTAAAGCAGAGTTCTTCAGGTAAAAGTGCCGTGTTTTCAGAGAGGAAATCCTTAGAGACCACAGTAGAGCCTGCAGTGGTTGAGGGTGTTTGCTCCACGTGGGAAACCATTCTTATAGAACAAGTTCTTTAGGGGAAGTGCCCATTGTGTACACTGTGGAAGGAAAGCTGATTGTGTTCCCCCTGCAACTAAAGCAGATTTCTTCCGTTAAAACTGCCTGTTTTGGGAGAGGATATGCTTACAGTCCTCGCTACAGCCTGCCATGGTTGAGGCAGTTCACTCCACGGGGAATCCCTGCATAAAGAAGTTCATTCGTGGAAGAGCCCAAAGATTACACACTGGTAGTACTGCTGCTTGTGTTCCACCTGCAACTAAAGCAGAGTTCCTTGGGTAAAACTGCCGTGTTTTGGGAGAGGAAATGCTTAGAGGCCTCACTAGAGCTTGCCTTGCTTTAGGCATTTCACTCCACGCTAGACCCCTTGAGTATAAATATTCTTTCGGGCAAAAACCCATTGGGTACACTGTGGGAGAAAAGCTGCTTGTTTTCCACCTGCACCTAAAGAAGAGTTCTTCGGGTAAAACTGCGTGTATTGGGATAGGAAATGCTTACACTCCTCACTAAAGCCTGTCTTGGTTGAGGCAGTTCACTACACATGGGATACCCTGCATATACAAATTTATTCGTGGATGAGCCCAAAGAGTACAAAGTGGGAGAAATGCTGCTTGTGTTCCACCTGCAACTAAAGCAGAATTCTTTGGGTAAAACTGCCAGGTTTTGGCAGAGGAAATGCTTAGAGGCCTCACTAGAGCCAGGCTTGCCCTAGTTATTTCACTCCAGGTGGGACACCTTGAGTATAGAAATTCTTTCGGGCAAAGGCCCTTTGGGTACACTGTGGTAGAAAAGCTGCTTGTGTTCCACCTGCAACTAAAGCAGAGTTCTTCGGGTAAAACTGCGTGTATTGGGATAGGAAATGCTTACAGTCCTTACGAGAGCCTGCCTTGGTTGAGGCAGCTCGCTCCACTTGGGAATCCCTGCATAAAAAGTTCATTCCTGGTAGAGCCCAAAGAGTACACAGTGGGAGTAATGCTGCTTGTGTTCCACCTGCAACTAAAGCAGAGTTCTTGGGAAAAACTGCCGTGTTTTCAGAGAGGAAACCGTTAGAGACCACAGTAGAGCCTGCCATGGTTGAGGCAGTTCGCTCCACGCGGGAAACCGTTCTTATAGAACAAGTTCATTAGGGGAAGTGCCCATTGTGTACACTGTGGGAGAAAAGATGCCTGTGTTCCCCCTGCAACTAAAGAAGATTTCTTCGGGTAAACCTGCGTGTTTTGGGAGAGGATATGCTTACAGTCCTCGCTACAGCCTGCCATGGTCGAGGCAGTTCGCTCTTCGTGCGAATCCCTGCATATAGAGGTTCATTCGTGGAAGAGCCCAAAGAGTACACAGTGGGAGAAATGTTGCTTGTGTTCCACCTTCAACTAAAGCAGAGTTTTTTGGGTAAAACTGCCGTGTTTTGTAAGAGGAAATGCTTACAGTCCCCGGTACAGCCTACCCTGGTTGAGGCAGTTCGCTCCACGTGGGAAACCCCGCATATACAAGTTCATTCGTGGAAGAGACCTAAGAGTACACACTGGGAGAAATGCTGCTTGTCTTCCACCTGCAACTAAAGCAGAGTTCTTCTGGTAAAACTGCGTGTTTTGGGAGAGGAAATGCTGACAGTCCTTACGAGAGCCTGCCTTCATTTAGGCAGCTCACTGCACGTGGGACACCCTGCATATTGAAGATTCATTCGGTGAAGGGCCCTTTGTATAAAGTGTGGGAGAAATGCAGCTTGTGTTCCACCTGCAACTAAAGCAGAGTTCTTCGGGTAAAAGTGCCGTGTTTTCAGAGAGGAAACACTTAGATACCACAGTAGAGCCTGCCATGATTGAGGCAGTTTGCCCCATTCGGGAAACCATTCTTATAAAACAAGATCATTAGCGGAAGTGCCCATTGTGTACACTGTGGGAGAAAAGCTGCTTGTGTACCCCTGCAACTAAAGCAGAGTACTTCCGTTTAAACTGCGTGTTTTGGGAGAGGAAACGCTTATAGTCCTCGCTACAGCCGGCCTTGATTGAGGCCGTTCTCTCCACGTGGGAAACCCTGCATATAGAAGTTCATACGTGGAAGAGCCCAAAGAGTACACATTGGGAGAAAAGCTGCTTGTGTTACCCCTGCAACTAAAGCAGAATTCTTCCGTTAGAACTGCGTGTTTTGGGAGAGGATATGCTTACAGTCCTCGCTACAGCCTGCCATGGTTGAGGCAGTTCACTCCACGTGGGAAACCATGCATAAAGAAATTCATTAGTGGAAGAGCCCAAAGAGTACACACTGGGAGTAATTCTGCTTGTGTTCAACCAGCAACTAAAGCAGAGTTCTTTGGGTAAAACTGCCTTGTTTTGGGAGAGGAAATCTGAGAGGCCTCACTAGAGCCTCCCTTGCTTTAGGCATTTCATTCCACGCGGGACCCCTTGAGTATAGATATTCTTTCGGACAAAGGCCCATTGGGTACACTGTGGGAGAAAAGCTGCTTGTGTTCCACATGCAACTAAAGCAGAGTTCTTCGGGTAAAACTGCTAGTATTCAGAGAGGAAATGCTTACAGTCCTTACAAGAGCCTGCCTTGGTCGAGGCAGTTCGCTCCACTTGGGAATCCCTGCATAAATAAGTTCATTCGTGGTAGAGCCCAAAGAGTACACAGTGGGAGTAATGCTGCTTGTGTTCCACCTGCAACTAAAGCAGAGTTCTTTGAGTAAAACTGCCGTGTTTTGGAAGAGGAAATGCTTACAGTCCTCGCTACAGCCTGTCCTGGTTGAGGCAGTTCGCTCCACGTGGGAAACCCTGCATATAGAAATTCATTCGTGGAAGAGACCAAAGAGTACACAGTGGGAGAAAGGCTGCTTGTGTTCCACCTGCAACTAAAGAAGAGTTCTTCGGGTAAAACTGCGTGTTTTGGGATAGGAAATGCTTACAGTTCTTATGAGAGCCTGCCGTCGTTGGGGCCGTTCACTGCACGTGGGACACACTGCATATTGAAGATTCCTTCAGGAAACGGCCCTTTGTATAAAGTGTGGGACAAATGCAGCTTGTGTTCCACCTGCAACTAAAGCAGAGTTCTTCAGGTAAAAGTGCCGTGTTTTCAGAGAGGAAATCCTTAGAGACCACAGTAGAGCCTGCAGTGGTTGAGGGTGTTTGCTCCACGTGGGAAACCATTCTTATAGAACAAGTTCTTTAGGGGAAGTGCCCATTGTGTACACTGTGGAAGGAAAGCTGATTGTGTTCCCCCTGCAACTAAAGCAGATTTCTTCCGTTAAAACTGCCTGTTTTGGGAGAGGATATGCTTACAGTCCTCGCTACAGCCTGCCATGGTTGAGGCAGTTCACTCCACGGGGAATCCCTGCATAAAGAAGTTCATTCGTGGAAGAGCCCAAAGATTACACACTGGTAGTACTGCTGCTTGTGTTCCACCTGCAACTAAAGCAGAGTTCCTTGGGTAAAACTGCCGTGTTTTGGGAGAGGAAATGCTTAGAGGCCTCACTAGAGCTTGCCTTGCTTTAGGCATTTCACTCCACGCTAGACCCCTTGAGTATAAATATTCTTTCGGGCAAAAACCCATTGGGTACACTGTGGGAGAAAAGCTGCTTGTTTTCCACCTGCACCTAAAGAAGAGTTCTTCGGGTAAAACTGCGTGTATTGGGATAGGAAATGCTTACACTCCTCACTAAAGCCTGTCTTGGTTGAGGCAGTTCACTACACATGGGATACCCTGCATATACAAATTTATTCGTGGATGAGCCCAAAGAGTACAAAGTGGGAGAAATGCTGCTTGTGTTCCACCTGCAACTAAAGCAGAATTCTTTGGGTAAAACTGCCAGGTTTTGGCAGAGGAAATGCTTAGAGGCCTCACTAGAGCCAGGCTTGCCCTAGTTATTTCACTCCAGGTGGGACACCTTGAGTATAGAAATTCTTTCGGGCAAAGGCCCTTTGGGTACACTGTGGTAGAAAAGCTGCTTGTGTTCCACCTGCAACTAAAGCAGAGTTCTTCGGGTAAAACTGCGTGTATTGGGATAGGAAATGCTTACAGTCCTTACGAGAGCCTGCCTTGGTTGAGGCAGCTCGCTCCACTTGGGAATCCCTGCATAAAAAGTTCATTCCTGGTAGAGCCCAAAGAGTACACAGTGGGAGTAATGCTGCTTGTGTTCCACCTGCAACTAAAGCAGAGTTCTTGGGAAAAACTGCCGTGTTTTCAGAGAGGAAACCGTTAGAGACCACAGTAGAGCCTGCCATGGTTGAGGCAGTTCGCTCCACGCGGGAAACCGTTCTTATAGAACAAGTTCATTAGGGGAAGTGCCCATTGTGTACACTGTGGGAGAAAAGATGCCTGTGTTCCCCCTGCAACTAAAGAAGATTTCTTCGGGTAAACCTGCGTGTTTTGGGAGAGGATATGCTTACAGTCCTCGCTACAGCCTGCCATGGTTGAGGCAGTTCGCTCTTCGTGCGAATCCCTGCATATAGAGGTTCATTCGTGGAAGAGCCCAAAGAGTACACAGTGGGAGAAATGTTGCTTGTGTTCCACCTTCAACTAAAGCAGAGTTTTTTGGGTAAAACTGCCGTGTTTTGTAAGAGGAAATGCTTACAGTCCCCGGTACAGCCTACCCTGGTTGAGGCAGTTCGCTCCACGTGGGAAACCCCGCATATACAAGTTCATTCGTGGAAGAGACCTAAGAGTACACACTGGGAGAAATGCTGCTTGTCTTCCACCTGCAACTAAAGCAGAGTTCTTCTGGTAAAACTGCGTGTTTTGGGAGAGGAAATGCTGACAGTCCTTACGAGAGCCTGCCTTCATTGAGGCAGTTCACTGCACGTGGGACACCCTGCATATTGAAGATTCATTCGGTGAAGGGCCCTTTGTATAAAGTACGGGAGAAATGCAGCTTGTGTTCCACCTGCAACTAAAGCAGAGTTCTTCGGGTAAAAGTGCCGTGTTTTCAGAGAGGAAACCCTTAGATACCACAGTAGAGCCTGCCATGATTGAGGCAGTTTGCCCAATTCGGGAAACCATTCTTATAAAACAAGATCATTAGGGGAAGTGCCCATTGTGTACACTGTGGGAGAAAATCTGCTTGTGTACCCCTGGAACTAAAGCAGAGTACTTCCGTTTAAACTGCGTGTTTTGGGAGAGGAAATGCTTACAGTCCTCGCTACAGCCGGCCTTGGTTGAGGCCGTTCGCTCCACGTGGGAAACCCTGCATATAGAAGTTCATACGTGGAAGAGCCCAAAGAGTACACATTGGGAGAAAAGCTGCTTGTTTTACCCCTGCAACTAAAGCAGAATTCTTCCATTAGAACTGCGTGTTTTGGGAGAGGATATGCTTACAGTCCTCGCTACAGCCTGCCATGTTGGAGGCAGCTTGCTCCACGTGGGAAACCATGCATAAAGAAATTCATTAGTGGAAGAGCCCAAAGAGTACACAATGGGAGTAATTCTGCTTGTGTTCAACCACAACTAAAGCAGAGTTCTTTGGGTAAAACTGCCTTGTTTTGGGAGAGGAAATCTGAGAGGCCTCACTAGAGCCTCCCTTGCTTTAGGCATTTCACTCCACGCGAGACCCCTTGAGTATAGATGTTCTTTTGGACAAAGGCCCATTGTGTACACTGTGGGAGAAAAGCTGCTTGTGTTCCACATGCAACAAAGGCAGAGTTCTTCGGGTAAAACTGCGATTATTCAGAGAGGAAATGCTTACAGTCCTTACAAGAGCCTGCCTTGGTTGAGGCAGTTCGCTCCACTTGGGAATCCGTGCATAAATAATTTGATTCGTGGTAGAGCCCAAAGAGTACACAGTGGGAGTAATGCTGCTTGTGTTCCACCTGCAACTATAGCAGAGTTCTTTGAGTAAAACTGCCGTGTTTTGGAAGAGGAAATGCTTACAGTCCTCGCTACAGCCTGTCCTGGTTGAGGCAGTTCGCTCCACGTGGGAAACCCTGCATATAGAAATTCATTCGTGGAAGAGACCAAAGAGTACACAGTGGGAGAAAGGCTGCTTGTGTTCCACCTGCAACTAAAGAAGAGTTCTTCGGGTAAAACTGCGTGTTTTGGGATAGGAAATGCTTACAGTTCTTATGAGAGCCTGCCGTCGTTGGGGCCGTTCACTGCACGTGGGACACACTGCATATTGAAGATTCCTTCAGGAAACGGCCCTTTGTATAAAGTGTGGGACAAATGCAGCTTGTGTTCCACCTGCAACTAAAGCAGAGTTCTTCAGGTAAAAGTGCCGTGTTTTCAGAGAGGAAATCCTTAGAGACCACAGTAGAGCCTGCAGTGGTTGAGGGTGTTTGCTCCACGTGGGAAACCATTCTTATAGAACAAGTTCTTTAGGGGAAGTGCCCATTGTGTACACTGTGGAAGGAAAGCTGATTGTGTTCCCCCTGCAACTAAAGCAGATTTCTTCCGTTAAAACTGCCTGTTTTGGGAGAGGATATGCTTACAGTCCTCGCTACAGCCTGCCATGGTTGAGGCAGTTCACTCCACGGGGAATCCCTGCATAAAGAAGTTCATTCGTGGAAGAGCCCAAAGATTACACACTGGTAGTACTGCTGCTTGTGTTCCACCTGCAACTAAAGCAGAGTTCCTTGGGTAAAACTGCCGTGTTTTGGGAGAGGAAATGCTTAGAGGCCTCACTAGAGCTTGCCTTGCTTTAGGCATTTCACTCCACGCTAGACCCCTTGAGTATAAATATTCTTTCGGGCAAAAACCCATTGGGTACACTGTGGGAGAAAAGCTGCTTGTTTTCCACCTGCACCTAAAGAAGAGTTCTTCGGGTAAAACTGCGTGTATTGGGATAGGAAATGCTTACACTCCTCACTAAAGCCTGTCTTGGTTGAGGCAGTTCACTACACATGGGATACCCTGCATATACAAATTTATTCGTGGATGAGCCCAAAGAGTACAAAGTGGGAGAAATGCTGCTTGTGTTCCACCTGCAACTAAAGCAGAATTCTTTGGGTAAAACTGCCAGGTTTTGGCAGAGGAAATGCTTAGAGGCCTCACTAGAGCCAGGCTTGCCCTAGTTATTTCACTCCAGGTGGGACACCTTGAGTATAGAAATTCTTTCGGGCAAAGGCCCTTTGGGTACACTGTGGTAGAAAAGCTGCTTGTGTTCCACCTGCAACTAAAGCAGAGTTCTTCGGGTAAAACTGCGTGTATTGGGATAGGAAATGCTTACAGTCCTTACGAGAGCCTGCCTTGGTTGAGGCAGCTCGCTCCACTTGGGAATCCCTGCATAAAAAGTTCATTCCTGGTAGAGCCCAAAGAGTACACAGTGGGAGTAATGCTGCTTGTGTTCCACCTGCAACTAAAGCAGAGTTCTTGGGAAAAACTGCCGTGTTTTCAGAGAGGAAACCGTTAGAGACCACAGTAGAGCCTGCCATGGTTGAGGCAGTTCGCTCCACGCGGGAAACCGTTCTTATAGAACAAGTTCATTAGGGGAAGTGCCCATTGTGTACACTGTGGGAGAAAAGATGCCTGTGTTCCCCCTGCAACTAAAGAAGATTTCTTCGGGTAAACCTGCGTGTTTTGGGAGAGGATATGCTTACAGTCCTCGCTACAGCCTGCCATGGTTGAGGCAGTTCGCTCTTCGTGCGAATCCCTGCATATAGAGGTTCATTCGTGGAAGAGCCCAAAGAGTACACAGTGGGAGAAATGTTGCTTGTGTTCCACCTTCAACTAAAGCAGAGTTTTTTGGGTAAAACTGCCGTGTTTTGTAAGAGGAAATGCTTACAGTCCCCGGTACAGCCTACCCTGGTTGAGGCAGTTCGCTCCACGTGGGAAACCCCGCATATACAAGTTCATTCGTGGAAGAGACCTAAGAGTACACACTGGGAGAAATGCTGCTTGTCTTCCACCTGCAACTAAAGCAGAGTTCTTCTGGTAAAACTGCGTGTTTTGGGAGAGGAAATGCTGACAGTCCTTACGAGAGCCTGCCTTCATTGAGGCAGTTCACTGCACGTGGGACACCCTGCATATTGAAGATTCATTCGGTGAAGGGCCCTTTGTATAAAGTACGGGAGAAATGCAGCTTGTGTTCCACCTGCAACTAAAGCAGAGTTCTTCGGGTAAAAGTGCCGTGTTTTCAGAGAGGAAACCCTTAGATACCACAGTAGAGCCTGCCATGATTGAGGCAGTTTGCCCAATTCGGGAAACCATTCTTATAAAACAAGATCATTAGGGGAAGTGCCCATTGTGTACACTGTGGGAGAAAAGCTGCTTGTGTACCCCTCGAACTAAAGCAGAGTACTTCCGTTTAAACTGCGTGTTTTGGGAGAGGAAATGCTTACAGTCCTCGCTACAGCCGGCCTTGGTTGAGGCCGTTCGCTCCACGTGGGAAACCCTGCATATAGAAGTTCATACGTGGAAGAGCCCAAAGAGTACACATTGGGAGAAAAGCTGCTTGTTTTACCCCTGCAACTAAAGCAGAATTCTTCCATTAGAACTGCGTGTTTTGGGAGAGGATATGCTTACAGTCCTCGCTACAGCCTGCCATGTTGGAGGCAGCTTGCTCCACGTGGGAAACCATGCATAAAGAAATTCATTAGTGGAAGAGCCCAAAGAGTACACAATGGGAGTAATTCTGCTTGTGTTCAACCACAACTAAAGCAGAGTTCTTTGGGTAAAACTGCCTTGTTTTGGGAGAGGAAATCTGAGAGGCCTCACTAGAGCCTCCCTTGCTTTAGGCATTTCACTCCACGCGAGACCCCTTGAGTATAGATGTTCTTTTGGACAAAGGCCCATTGTGTACACTGTGGGAGAAAAGCTGCTTGTGTTCCACATGCAACAAAGGCAGAGTTCTTCGGGTAAAACTGCGATTATTCAGAGAGGAAATGCTTACAGTCCTTACAAGAGCCTGCCTTGGTTGAGGCAGTTCGCTCCACTTGGGAATCCCTGCATAAATAATTTGATTCGTGGTAGAGCCCAAAGAGTACACAGTGGGAGTAATGCTGCTTGTGTTCCACCTGCAACTATAGCAGAGTTCTTTGAGTAAAACTGCCGTGTTTTGGAAGAGGAAATGCTTACAGTCCTCTCTACACCCTGTCCTGGTTGAGGCAGTTCACTCCATGTGGGAATCCCTGCATATAGAAGTTCATTCACGGAAGAGACTAAAGAGTACACAGTGGGAGAAATGCTGCTTGTGTTCCACCTGCAACTAAAGCAGAGTTCTTCGGGTAAAACTGCGTGTATTGTGAGGGGAAATGCTTACAGTCCTTACGAGACCCTGCCATGGTTGAGGCAGTTCGCTCCACGTGGGAATCCCTGCATAAAGAAGTTCATTCTGGAAGAGCTCAAGTGTATACAGTGGGAGAAATGCTGCTTGTGTTCCACCTGCAACTAAAGCAGAGTTCTTTGGGTAAAACTGCCGTGATTTGGAAGAGGAAATGCTTAGAGTCCTCGCTACAGCCTGCCCTGTTTGAGGCAGTTCGCTCCACGTGGGAAACCCTGCATATAGAAGATCATTCATGGAAGAGACCAAAGAGTACACAGTGGGAGGAAGGCTGCTTGTGTTCCACCTGCAACTAAAGAAGTGTTCTTCGGGTAAAACTGCGTGTTTTGGGAGAGGAAATGCTTACAGTCCTTATGGTGGCCTGCCGTCGTTGAGGCATTTCACTGCACGTGGGCCACACTGCATATTGAAGATTCCTTCAGGAAACGGCCCTTTGTATAAAGTGTGGGACAAATGCAGCTTGTGTTCCACCTGCAACTAAAGCAGAGTTCTTCGGGTAAAAGTGCCGTTTTTTCAGAGAGGAAATCCTTAGAGACCACAGTAGAGCCTGCCGTGGTTGAGGCTGTTTGCTCCACGTGGGAAACCATTCTTATAGAACAAATTCATTAGGGGAAGTGCCCATTGTGTACACTGTGGTAGGAAACTTATTGTGTTCCCCCTGCAACTAAAGCAGATTTCTTCCGTTAAAACTCCCTGTTTTGGGAGAGGATATGCTTACAGTCCTCACTACAGCCTGCCATGGTTGAGGCATTTCACTCTACGTGGGAATCCCTGCATAAAGAAGTTCATTCGTGGAAGAGCCCAAAGAGTACACACTGGGAGTACTGCTGCGTGTGTTCCACCTGCAACTGAAGCAGAAATCCTTGGGTAAAACTGCCGTGTTTTGGGAGAGGAAATGCTTAGAGGCCTCACTAGAGCCTGCCTTGCTTTAGGCATTTCACTCCACGCTAGACCCCTTGAGTATAAATATTCTTTCGGGCAAAAACCCATTGGGTACACTGTGGGAGAAAAGCTGCTTGTGTGCCACCTGCACCTAAAGAAGAGTTCTCCGGGTAAAACTGCGTGTATTGGGATAGGAAATGCTTACAGTCCTCACTACAGCCTGTCTTGGTTGAGGCAGTTCACTACACATGGGATAACCTGCATATAGAAATTGATTCGTGGAAGAGCCCTAAGAGTACACAGTGGGAGAAATGCTGCTTGTGTTCCACCTGCAACTAAAGCAGAGTTCTTTGGGTAAAACTGCCAGGTTTTGGCAGAGGAAATGCTTAGAGGCCTCACTAGAGCCAGGCTTGCCCTAGGCATTTCACTCCAGGTGGGACACCTTGAGTATAGAAATTCTTTCGGGCAAAGGCCCTTTGGGTACACTGTGGAAGAAAAGCTGCTTGTGTTCCACCTGCAACTAAAGCAGAGTTCTTCGGGTAAAACTGCGTGTATTGGGAGAGGAAATGCTTACAGTCCTTACAAGAGCCTGCCTTGGTTTAGGCAGCTCGCTCCACTTGGGAATCCCTGCATAAAAAGTTCATTCCTGGTAGAGCCCAAAGTGTACACAGTGGGAGTAATGCTGCTTGTGTTCCACCTGCAACTAAAGCAGAGTCCTTCGGGTAAAACTGCATGTTTTGGGAGAGGAAATGCTTACAGTCCTTATGAGAGCCTGCCGTCTTTGAGGCAGTTCACTGCACGTGGGACACCCTGCATATTGAAGATTCATTCTGGAAACGGCCCTTTGTATAAAGTGTGGGACAAATGCAGCTTGTGTTCCACCAGCAACTAAAGCAGAATTCTTTGCGTAAAAGTGCCGTTTTTTCAGAGAGGAAATCCTTAGAGACCACAGTAGAGCCTGCCATGGTTGAGGCAGTTCGCTCCACGCGGGAAACCATTCTTATAGAACAAGTTCATTAGGGGAAGTGCCCATTGTGCACACTGTGGGAGGAAAGCTGATTGTGTTTCCCCTTCAACTAAAGCAGAGTTCTTCCATTAAAACTGCGTGTTTTGGGAGAGGATATGGTTACAGTCCTCGCTACAGCCTGCCATGGTTGAGGCAGTTCGCTCCACGTGGGAATCCCTGCATAAAATGTTCATTCGTGGAAGAGCCCAAAGAGTAAACAGTAGGAGTAATGCTGCTTGTGTTCCACCTGCAACTAAAGCAGAGTTACTTGGGTAAAACTGCCATGTTTTGGCAGAGGAAATGCTTAGAGGCCTCACTAGAGCCGGCCTTGCTTTAGGCATTTCACTCCACGCCGGACCCCTTGAGTATAAATATTCTTTCGGGCAAAGGCCCATTGGGTACACTGTGGGAGAAAAGCTGCTTGTGTTCCACATGCACCTAAAGAAGAGTTCTTCTGGTAAAACTGCGTGTATTCTAGAGGAAATGCTTATAGTCCTTACGAGAGCCTGCCTTGGTTGAGGCAGTTCGCTCCACGTGGGCGTCCCTGCATAAAGAAATTCATTCGTGGAAGAGCCCAAAGTGTACACAGTGGAACAAATGATGCTTGTGTTCCACATGCAACTAAAGCAGAGTTCTTTGAGTAAAACTGCCGTGTTTTGGGAGAGGAAATGCTTACAGTTCTTACTATAGCCTGCCTTCGTTGAGGCAGTTCACTGCACGTGGGACACCCTGCATATTGAAGATTCATTCGGGAAAGGGCCCGTTGTATAAAGTGTGGGACAAATGCAGCTTGTATTCCACCTGCAACTAAAGCAGAGTTCTTCGGGTAAAAGTGCCGTGTTTTCAGAGAGGAAATCCTTAGAGACCAGAGTAGAGCCTGCCATGGTAGAGGCAGTTCGCTCCATGTGGGAAACCATTCTTATAGAACAAGTTCAGTAGGGGAAGTGCCCATTGTGTACACTGAGGGAGAAAAGCTGCTTGTGTTCTCCATGCAACTAAAGCAGAGTTCTTCCGTTAAAACTGCGTGTTTTGGGAGAGGATATGCTAACAGTCCTCGCTACAGCCTGCCATGGTAGAGGCAGTTCACTCCCTGTGGGAAACCCTGCATAAAGAAATTCATTAGTGGAAGAGCCCAAAGAGTACAAGTGGGAGTAATGCTGCTTGTGTTCCACCTGCAACTAAAGCAGATTTCTTTGGGTAAAACTGCCGTGTTTAGGGAGAGTAAATGCTGACAGGCCTCATTAGAGCCTCCCTTGCTTTAGGCATTTCACTCCACGCTGGGCCCCTTGAGTATAGATATTCTTCCGGGCAAAGGCCCATTGGGTACACTGTGGGAGAAAAGCTGCTTGTGTTCCACCTGCAACTAAAGCAGAGTTCTTCAAGTAAAACTGCGTGTATTGGGAGAGGAAATGCTTACAGTCCTCGCTACAGCCTCTCCAGGTTGAGGCAGTTCGCTCCACGTGGGAAACCTTGCATACAGTATTTCATTCGTGGAAGAGAACAAAGAGTACACAGTGGGAGAAATGCTGCTTGTGTTCCACCTGCAACGAAAGCAGAGTTCTTCGGGTAAAACTGCCTGGTTTGGGAGAGGATATTCTTGCAGTCCTCGCTACAGCCTGCCATGGTTGAGGCAGTTCGCTCCACGTGGGAATCCCTGCATAAAGAAGTTCATTCGTGGAAGAGCCCAAAGTGTACACAGTGGGATAAATGCTGCTTGTGTTCCACCTGCAACTAAAGCAGAGCTCTTCGGGTAAAACTGCGTGTTTTGGGTGAGGAAATGCTTACAGTCCTTACTATAGCCTGCCTTCGTTGAGGCAGTTAACTGCACGTGGGACATCCTGCATATTGAAGATTCATTCAGGGAAGGGCCCTTTGAATAAAGTGTGGGACAAATGCAGCTTGTATTCCACATGCAACTAAAGCAGATTTCTTCGGTTGAAAGTGCCTTGTTTTCAGATAGGAAGTCCTTAGAGACCACAGTAGAGGCTGCCATGGTTGAGGCAGTTCGCTCCACGCGGGAAACCATTCTTATAGAGCAAGTTCATTAGGGAAAGTGCCCATTGTGTACACTGAGGGAGAAAAGCTGCTTGTGTTCCACATGCAACTAAAGCAGAGTTCTTCCGTTAAAACTGCATGGTTTGGGAGAGGATATGCTTACAGTCCTCGCTACAGCCTGCCATGGTCGAGGCAGTTCGCTCCACGTGGGAAAGCCTGCATAAAGAAATTCATTAGTGGAAGATCCCAAAGAGTACACACTGGGAGTAATGCTGCTTGTGTTCCACCTGCAACTAAAGCAGAGTTCTTTGGGTAAAACTGCCAGGTTTTGGCAGAGGAAATGCTTAGAGGCCTCACTAGAGCCAGGTTTGCTTTAGGCATTTCACTCCAGGTGGGACACCTTGAGTATAGAAATTCTTTCGGGCAAAGGCCTTTTGGGTACACTGTGGTAGAAAAGCTGCTTGTGTTCCACCTGCAACTAAAGCAGAGTTCTTCGGGTAAAACTGCGTGTATTGGGATAGGAAATGCTTACAGTCCTTACGAGAGGCTGCCTTGGTTGAGGCAGTTCGCTGCACGTGGGACACCCTTCATATAGAAGCTTCATTCGAGTAAGGGTCCTTTGTGTACAGTGTGGGACAAATGAAGCTTATGTTCCACCTGCAAGTAAAGCAGAGTTCTTCGGGAAAAAGTGCCGTGTTTTCAGAGAGGAAACCGTTAGAGACCACGGTATAGCCTGCCATGGTTGAGGCAGGTCGCTCCATGCGGGAAACCATTCTTATAGAACAAGTTCATTAGGGGAGTGCCCATTGTGTACACTGTGGGAGAAAAGCTGCTAGAGTTCCCCCAGCAACTAAAACAGAGTTCTTCCGTTTAAACTGCGTGTTTTGGGAGAGGAAATGTTTACAGTCCTCTCTACAGCCGGCCTTGGTTGAGGCCGTTCGCTACACGTGGGAAACCCTGCATATAGAAGTTCATACGTGGAAGAGCCCATAGAGTACACAGTGGGAGAAAAGCTGCTTGTGTTACCCCTGCAACTAAAGGAGAATGCTTCCGTTAGAACTGCGTGTTTTGGGAGAGGATATGCTTACAGTCCTCGCTACAGCCTGCCATGCTTGAAGCAGTTCGCTCCACGTGGGAATCCCTGCATAAAGAAATTCATTAGTGGAAGAGCCCAAGAGTACACACTGGGAGTAATTCTGCTTGTTTTCCAGCAGCAACTAAAGCAGAGTTCTTTGGGAAAAACTGCCTTGTTTTGGGAGAGGAAATGCTGAGAGGCCTCACTACAGCCTCCCTTGCTTTAGGCATTTCACTCCACGCGGGACCCCTTGAGTATAGATGTTCTTTCGGACAAAGGCCTATTGGGTACACTGTGGGAGAAAAGCTGCTTGTGTTCCACATGCAACTAAAGCAGAGTTCTTCGGGTAAAACTGCGAGTATTGAGAGAGGAAATGCTTACAGTCCTTACGAGAGCCTGCCTTGGTTGAGGCAGTTCGCTCCACTTGGGAATCCCTGCATAAATAAGTCCATTCGTGGACGAGCCCAAAGAGTACACAGTGGGAGTAATGCTGCTTGTGTACCACCTGCAACTAAAGCAGAGTTCCTTGGGTAAAACTGCCGTGTTTTGGGAGAGGAAATGCTTAGAGGCCTCATTAGAGCCTGCCTTGCTTTACGCATTTCACTCCACGCCAGACCCCTTGAGTATAAATATTCTTTCGGGCAAAAACCCATTGGGTACACTGTGGGAGAAAAGCTGCTTGTGTTCCACCTGCACCTAAAGAAGATTTCTTTGGGTAAAACTGCGTGTATTGGGAGAGGAAATGCTTACAGTCCTCACTACAGCCTGTCTTGGTTGAGGCAGTTCACTACACATGGGATACCCTGCATATAGAAATTGATTCGTGGAAGAGCCCAAAGAGTACACAGTGGGAGAAATGATGCTTGTGTTCCACATGCAACGAAATCAGAGTTCTTTGGGTAAAACTGCCGTGTTTTGGAAGAGGAAATGCTTAAAGTCCTAACTACAGCCTGCCATAGTTGAGGCAGTTCGCTCCACGTGGGAAAGCAGGCATATAGAAGATCATTCGTGGAAGAGAGCAAAGAGTACACAGTGGGAGAAATGCTGCTTGTGTTCCACCTGCAACTAAAGCAGAGCTCTTCGGGTAAAACTGCGTGTTTTGGGAGAAGAAATGCTTACAGTCCTTACTATAGCCTGCCTTCGTTGAGGCAGTTTACTGCACGTGGGACATCCTGCATATTGAAGATTCATTCAGGGAAGGGCCCTTTGTATAAAGTGTGGGACAAATGCAGCTGTATTCCACCTACAACTAAAGCAGAGTTCTTCGGTTAAAAGTGCCGTGTTTTCAGAGAGGAAATCCTTAGAGACCACAGTAGATCTGCCATGGTTGAGGCAGTTCGCTCCACGCGGGAAACCATTCTTATAGAACAAGTTCAGTAGGGGAAGTGCCCATTGTGTACACTGAGGGAGAGAAGCTGCTTGTGTTCCACATGCAACTAAAGCAGAGTTCTTCCGTTAAAACTACGTGGTTTGGGAGAGGATATGCTTACAGTCCTCGCTACAGCCTGCCATGTTCGAGGCAGTTCGCTCCACGTGGGAAACCCTGCATAAAGAAATTCATTAGTGGAAGAGCCCAAAGAGTACACACTGGGAGTAATGCTGCTTGTGTTACACCTGCAACTAAAGCAGAGTTCTTTGAGTAAAACTGCCGTGTTTTGGAAGAGGAAATGCTTACAGTCCTCGCTACAGCCTGTCCTAGTTGACGCAGTTCACTCCACGTGGGAATCCCTGCATATAGAAGTTCATTTGCGGAAGAGACTAAAGAGTACACAGTTGGAGAAATGCTGCTTGTGTTCCACCTGCAACTAAAGCAGAGTTCTTCGGGTAAAACAGCGTGTATTGTGAGGGGAAATGCTCACAGTCCTTACGAGAGCCTGCCTTGGATGAGGCAGTTCGCTCCACGTGGGAATCCCTGCATAAAGAAGTTCATTCGTGGAAGAGCCCAAAGTGTACACAGTGGGAGAAATGCTGCTTGTGCTCAACCTGCAACTAAAGCTGAGTTCTTTGGGTAAAACTGCCGTGATTTGGAATAGGAAATGCTTACAGTCCTCGCTACAGCCTGTCCTGGTTGAGGCAGTTCGCTCCACGTGGGAAACCCTGCATATAGAAGTTCATTCGTGGAAGAGACCAAAGAGTACACAGTGGGAGAAAGGCTGCTTGTGTTCCACCTGCAACTAAAGAAGAGTTCTTCGGGTAAAATTGCGTGTATTGGGAGAGGAAATGCGTACAGTCCTTTTGAGAGCCTGCCGTCGTTGAGGCAGTTCACTGCACGTGGGACACACTGCATATTGAAGATTCCTTCGGGAAACGGCCCTTTGTATAAAGTGTGGGACAAATGCAGCTTGTGTTCCACCTGCAACTAAAGCAGATTTCTTCGGTTAAAGTGCCGTTTTTTCAGAGAGGAAATCCTTAGAGACCACAGTAGAGCCTGCCGTGGTTGAGGCTGTTCGCTCCATTTGGGAAACCATTCTTATAGAACAAGTTCATTAGGGGAAGTGCCCATTGTGTACACTGTGGTAGGAAAGCTGATTGTGTTCCACCTGCAACTAAAGCAGATTTCTTCCTTTAAAACTGCGTGTTTTGGGAGAGGATATGCTTACAGTCCTCGCTACAGCCTGCCATGGTTGAGGCAGTTCACTCCACGTGGGAATCCCTGCATAAAGAAGTTCATTCGTGGAAGAGCCCAAAGAGTACACAGTGGGAGTACCGCTGCTTGTGTTCCACCTGCAACTAAAGCAGAGTTCCTTGGGTAAAACTGCCGTGTTTTGGCAGAGGAAATGCTTAGATGCCTCACTAGAGCCGGCCTTGCTTTAGGCATTTCCCTCCACGCCGGAACCCTTGAGGATAAATATTCTTTCGGGCAAAGGCCCATTGGGTACACTGTGGGAGAAAAGCTGCTTGTGTTCCACCTGCACATAAAGAAGAGTTCTTCTGGTAAAACTGCGTGTATTCGAGAGGAAATGCTTACAGTCCTTACGAGAGCCTGCCTTGGTTGAGGCAGTTCGCTCCACGTGGGCATCCCTGCATAAAGAATTTCATTCGTGGAAGAGCGCAAAGAGTACACAGTGGGAGAAATGATGCTTGTGTTCCACATGCAACTAAAGCAGAGTTCTTTGGGTAAAACTGCCCTGTTTTGGGAGAGGAAATGCTTAAAGTCCTTACTATAGCCTGCCTTCGTTGAGGCAGTTCACTGCACGTGGGACACCCTGCATATTGAAGATTCATTTGGGGAAGGGCCCTTTGTATAAAGTGTGGGACAAATGCAGCTTGTATTCCACCAGCAACTAAAGCAGAGTTCTTCGGGTAAAAGTGCCGTGTTTTCAGAGAGGAAATCCTTAGAGACCACAGTAGAGCCTGCCATGGTAGAGGCAGTTCGCTCCACGCGGGAAACCATTCTTATAGAACAAGTTCATTAGGGGAAGTGCCCATTGTGTACACTGAGGGAGAAAAGCTGCTTGGGTTACCACTGCAACTAAAGCAGAGATCTAGCATTAAAACTGCGTGGTTTGGGAGATGATATGCTTACAGTCCTCGCTACAGCCTGCTATGGTTGAGGCAGTTCACTCCCCGTGGGAAACCCTGCATAAAGAAATTCATTAGTGGAAGAGCCCAAAGAGTACACAGTGGGAGTAATGCTGCTTGTGTTCCACCTGCAACGAAAGCAGAGTTCTTTGGGTAAAACTGCCGTGTTTAGGGAGAGGAAATGCTGACAGGCCTCATTAGAGCCTCCCTTGCTTTAGGCATTTCACACCACGCTGGACCCCTTGAGTATAGATGTTCTTTCGGGCAAAGGCCCATTGGGTACACTGTGGAGGAAAAGCTGCTTGTGTTCCACCTGCAACTAAAGCAGAGTTCTTCGGGTAAAACTGCGTGTATTGGGAGAGGAAATGCTTACAGTCCTTACGAGAGCCTGCCTTGGTTGAGGCAGTTCGCTCCACTTGGGAATCCCTGCATAAAAAGTTCATTCGTGGTAGAGCCCAAAGAGTACACAGTGGGAGTAATGCTGCTTGTGTTCCACCTGCAACTAAAGCAGAGGTCTTCGGGTAAAACTGCATGTATTGGGCGAAGAAATGCTTACAGTCCTTACGAGAGCCTGCCTTTTTTTTTTTTTTTTTTTTTTTTTTTTTTTTTTTTTTTGCTGTACGCGGGCCTCTCACTGCTGTGGCCTCTCCCGTTGTGGAGTACAGGCTCCGGACACACAGGCCCTGCGGCCATGGCTCGCGGGCCCAGCCGCTCCGCGGCATGTGGGATCCTCTGGGATCGGGGCATGAACCCGTGTCCCCTGCATCGGCAGGCGGACTCCCAACCACTGCGCCACCAGGGAGGCCCGAGCCTGCCTTTTTTGAGGCAGTTCACTCCACGTGGGATTCCCTTCATAAAGAAGTTCATTCGTGGAAGAGCCCAAAGAGTACACAGTGGGAGAAATGCTGCTTGTGTTCCACCTAAAACTAAAGCAGAGTACTTTGGGTAAAACTGCCGTGTTTTGGAAGAGGAAATGATTACAGTCCTCGCTACAGCCTGCCCTGGTTGAGGCAGTACACTCCACGTGGGAAACCCTGCATATAGAAGTTCATTCGTGGAAGAGACCAAAGAGTACACAGTGGGAGAAATGCTGCTTGTGTTCCACCTGCAACTAAAGAAGAGTCCTTTGGGTAAAACTGCGTGTTATGGGAGAGGAAATGCTTACAGTCCTTATGAGAGCCTGCCGTCCTTGAGGCAGTTCACTGCACGTGCGACACCCTGCATATTGAAGATTCATTCGAGAAACTGCCCTTTGTATAAAGTGTGGGACAAATGCAGCTTGTGTTCCACCTGCAACTAAAGCAGAATTCTTCGGGTAAAAGTGCCGTGTTTTCAGAGAGGAAATCCTTAGAGACCACAGGAGAGCCTGCCATGATTGAGGCAGTTCGCTCCACGCGGGAAACCATTCTTATAGAACAAGTTCATTAGGGGAAGTGCCCATTGTGTACCCTGTGGGAGGAAAGATGATGGTGTTCCCCCTGCAACTAAAGCAGAGTTCTTCGTGTAAAACTGCGTGTTTTGGGAGAGGAAATGCTTACAGTATTCGCTACAGCCTGCCTTGGTTGAGGCAGTTCACTCCACGTGGGAAACCCTGCATAAAGAAGTTCATTCGTGGAAGAGCCCAAAGAGTACACAGTGGGAGAAAAGCTGCTTATGTTTCCTCTGCAACTAAAGCAGAGTTCTACCGTTAAAACTGCGTTTTTTGGGATAGGATATGCTTACACACCTCGCTACAGCCTGCCACGGTTGAGGCAGTTCGATCCACGTGGGAATCCCTGCATAAAGAAATTCATTCGTGGAAGAGCCCAAAGATTACACACTGGGAGTCATGCAGCTTGTGTTCCCCCTGCAACTAACGCAGATTTCCTTGGGTAAAACTGCCGTGTTTTGGGAGAGGAAATGCTTAGAGGCCTCACTAGAGCCTGCTTGCTTTAGGCATTTCACTCCACGCGGGACCCCTTGAGTATAGATATTCTTTCGGGCAAAGGCTCATTGGGTACACTGTGGGAGAAAAGCTGCTTGTCTTCCACCTGCAACTAAAGCAGAATTCTTCGGGTAAAACTGCGTGTATTGGGAGCGGAAATGCTTACAGTCCTTATGAGAGCCTGCCTTCGTTGAGGCAGTTCACTGCACGTGGGACACCCTGCATATTGAAGACTCCTTCGGGGAAGGGCCCTTTGTATAAAGTGTAGGACAAATGCAGCTTGTGTTCCACCTGCAACTAAAGCAGAGTTCTTCGGGTAAAACTGCGAGTATTGAGAGAGGAAATGCTTACAGTCCTTACGAGAGCATGCCTTGGTTGAGGCAGTTCGCTCCACTTGGGAATCCCTGCATAAATAAGTTCATTCCTGGTAAAGCCCAAAGAGTACACAGTGGGAGAAATGCTGCTTGTGTTCCAACTGCAACTAAAGCAGAGTTCTTTGGGTAAAACTGCGTGTTATGGGAGAGGAAATGCTTACAGTCCTTACGAGAGCCTGACTTCATTGAGGCAGTTTGCCGCACGTGGGACACCCTGCATATTGAAGATTCATTTGGGGAAGGGCCATTTGTATAAAGTGTGGGGCCAATGCAGCTTGTGTTCCACCTGCAACTAAAGCAGAGTTCTTCGGTAAAAGTGCCGTGTTTTCAGAGAGGAAATCCTTAGAGACCACAGTAGTGCCTACCATGGCTGAGGCAGTTCGCTCCACGCGGGAAACCATTCTTATAGAACAAGTTCATTAGGGGAAGTGCCCATTGTGTACACTGTGGGTGAAAAGATGCTTGTGTTCCCCCTGCAACTAAAGCAGAGTTCTTTGGGTAAACCCGCATGATTTGCTACAGGATATGCTTACAGTCCTCGCTACAGCCTGCCTGGGTTGAGGCAGTTCGCTTCTCGTGGGAGTCCCTGCATAAAGAAATTCATTCGTGTAAGAGCCCAAAGAGTACACAGTGGGAGTAATTCTGCTTGTATTCCACCTGCAACCAATGCAGAACTCTGTGGTAAAACTGGCGTGTTTTGGAAGAGGAAATGCTTACATTCCTCGCCACAGCGTGCCTTGGTTGAGGCAGTTCGCTCCACGTCGGAAACCCTGCATATAGAAGTTCATTCTTGGAAGAGCCCAAAGAGTACAGAGTGGGAGAAAAGCTGCTTGTGTTACCCCTGCAACTAAAGCAGAGTTCTACCGTTAAAACTGCGTGTTTTGGGATAGGATATGCTTACAGTCCTCGCTACAGCCTGCCACGGTTTAGGGAGTTCGATCCACGTGGGAATCCCTGCATAAAGAAATTTATTCGTGGAAGAGCCCAAAGATTACACACAGGGAGTAATGCTGCTTGTGTTCCACCTGCAACTAACGCAGAGTTACTTGGGAAGAACTGCCGTGTTTTCAGAGAGGCAATGCTTAGAGGCCTCACTAGAGCCTGCCTTGCTTTAGGCATTTCACTCGACGAGGGACCCTTTGAGTATAGATATTCTTTCGGGCAAAGGCTCATTGGGTACACTGTGGGAGAAAAGCTACTTGTGTTCCACCTGCAACTAACGAAGAATTCTTCGGGAAAAACTGCGTGTATTGGAAGAGGAAATGCTTACAGTCCTTACGAGAGCCTGCCTTCGTTGAGGCAGTTCACTGCACGTGGGACACCCTGCATATTGAAGACTCCTTCGGGGAAGAGCCCTTTGTATAAAGTGTGGGACAAATGCAGCTTGTGTTCCACCTGCAACTAAAGCAGAGTTCTTCGGGTAAAAGTGCCGTGTTTTCAGGGAGGAAATCCTTAGAGACCACAGTAGAGCCTGCCATGGTTGAGGCAGTTCGCTCCACGCGGGAAACCATTCTTATAGAACAAGTTCTTTAGGGGAAGTGCCCATTGTGTACACTGTGGGAGGAAAGCTGATCGTGTTCCCCCTGCAACTAAATCAGAGTTCTTCGTGTAAAACTGCGTGTTTTGGGAGAGGAAATGCTTACAGTATTCGCTACAGCCTGCCTTGGTTGATGCAGTTCGCTCCACGTGGGAATCCCTGCATAAAGAAATTCATTCGTGGAATAGCCCAAAGAGTACACAGTGGGAGAAATGCTGCATGTGTTCCACCTGCAACTAAAGCAGAATTCTTTGGTAAAACTGCCGTGTTTTGGAAGAGGAAATGCTTACAGTCCTCGCTACAACCTGCCCTGTTTGAGGCAGTTCGCTCCACGTGGGAAACGCTGCATATAGAAGTTCATTCGTGGAAGAGACCAAAGAGTACACAGTGGGAGAAAGGCTACTTGTGTTCCACCTGCAACTAAAGAAGAGTTCTTCGGGTAGAACTGCGTGTTTTGGGAGAGGAAAAGCTTATAGTCCTTATGAGAGCCTGCCGTCGTTGAGGCAGTTCACTGCACGTGGGACACACTGCATATTGAAGATTCCTTCAGGAAACGGCCCTTTGTATAAAGTGTGGGACAAATGCAGCTTGTGTTCCACCTGCAACTAAAGCAGAGTTCTTCGGGTAAAAGTTCCTTTTTTTCAGAGAGGAAATCCTTAGAGACCACAGTAGAGCCTGCCGTGGTGGAGGCTGTTTGCTCCACGTGGGAAACCATTCTTATAGAACAAGTTCATTAGGGGAAGTGCCCATTGTGTACACTGAGGGAGAAAAGCTGATTTTGTTCCCCATGAAACTAAAGCAGAGTTCTTCCGTTAAAACTGCGTGGTTTGGGAGAGGATATGCTTACAGTCCTCGCTACAGCCTGCCATGGTCGAGGCAGTTCGCTCCACTTGGGAAACCCTGCATAAAGAAATTCATTAGTGGAAGAGCCCAAATAGTACACACTGGGAGTAATGCTGCTTGTGTTACACCTGCAACTAAAGCAGAGTTCTTTGAGTAAAACTGCCATGTTTTGGAAGAGGAAATTCTTACAGTCCTCGCTACAGCCTGTCCTGGTTGAGGCAGTTCGCTCCACGTGGGAATCCCTGCATATAGAAGTTCATTCGCGGAAGAGACTAAAGAGTACACAGTTGGAGAAATGCTGCTTGTGTTTCACCTGCAACTAAAGCAGAGTTCTTCGGGTAAAACTGCGAGTATTGTGAGGGGAAATGCTTACAATCCTTACGAGAGCCTGCCTTGGATGAGGCTGTTCACTCCACGTGGGAATCCCTGCATAAAGAAGTTCATTCGTGGAAGAGCCCAAAGTGTACACAGTGGGAGAAATGCTGCTTGTGTTCCACCTGCAACTAAAGCAGAATTCTTTGGGTAAAACTGCCAGGTTTTGGCAGAGGAAATGCTTAGAGGCCTCACTAGAGCCAGGCTTGCCCTAGTTATTTCACTCCAGGTGGGACACCTTGAGTATAGAAATTCTTTCGGGCAAAGGCCCTTTGGGTACACTGTGGTAGAAAAGCTGCTTGTGTTCCACCTGCAACTAAAGAAGAGTTCTTCAGGTAAAACTGCCTGTTTTGGGAGAGGAAATGCTTACAGTCCTTATGAGAGCCTGCCGTCGTTGAGGCAGTTCACTGCACGTGGGACACACTGCATATTGAAGATTCCTTCAGGAAACGGCCCTTTGTATAAAGTGTGGGACAAATGCAGCTTGTGTTCCACCTGCAACTAAAGCATAGTTCCTTGGGTAAAACTGCCATGATTTGGGAGAGGAAAGGCTGAGAGGCCTCACTAGAGCCTGCCTTGCTTTAGACATTTCACTCCACGCCAGACCCCTTGAGTATAAATATTCTTTCGGGCAAAAACCAATTGGGTACACTGTGGGAGAAAAGCTGCTTGTGTTCCACCTGCACCTAAAGAAGTGTTCTTTGGGTAAAACTGCGTGTATTGGGAGAGGAAATGCTTACAGTCCTCACTACAGCCTGTCTTGTTTGAGGCAGTTCACTACACATGGGATACCCTGCATATAGAAATTGATTCATGGAAGAGCCCAAAGAGTACACAGTGGGAGAAATGATGCTTGTGTTCCACATGCAACTAAATCAGAGTACTTTGGGTAAAACTGCCGTGTTTTGGAAGAGGAAATGCTTATAGTCCTCACTACAGCCTGCCCCGGTTCAGGCAGTTCGTTCCACGTGGGAAACCAGGCATATAGAAGTTCATTCGTGGAAGAGAGCAAAGAGTACACAGTGGGAGAAATGCTGCTTGTGTTCCACCTGCAACTAAAGCAGAGCTCTTCGGGTAAAACTGCGTGTTTTGGGAGAGGAAATGCTTACAGTCCTTTCTAAAGCCTGCCTTCATTGAGGCAGTTCACTGCACGTGGGACATCCTGCATATTGAAGATTCATTCAGGAAGGGCCCTTTTTATAAAGTGTGGGACAAATGCAGCTTGTATTCCACCTGCAACTAAAGCAGAGTTCTTCGGTTAAAAGTGCCGTGTTTTCAGAGAGGAAATCCTTAGAGACCACAGTAGAGCCTGCCATGGTTGAGGCAGTTCGCTCCACGCGGGAATCCATTCTTATAGAACAAGTTCAGTAGGGGAAGTGCCCATTGTGTACACTGAGGGAGAGAAGCTGCTTGTGTTCCCCATGCAACTAAAGCAGAGTTCTTCCGTTAAAACTGCGTGGTTTGGGAGAGGATATGCTTACAGTCCTCGCTACAGCCTGCCATGGTTGAGGCAGTTCTCTCCACGTGGGAAACCCTGCATAAAGAAATTCATTAGTGGAAGAGCCCAAAGAGTACACACTGGGAGTAATGCTACTTGTGTTCCACCTGCAACTAAAGCAGAGTTCTTTGGGTAAAACTGCCAGGTTTTGGCAGAGGAAATGCTTAGAAGCCTCACTAGAGCCAGGCTTGCTTTAGGCATTTCACTACAGGTGGGACACCTTGAGTATAGAAATTCTTTCGGGCAAAGGCCCTTTGGGTACACTGTGGTAGAAAAGCTGCTTGTGTTCCACCTGCAACTAAAGCAGAGTTCTTCGGGTAAAAGTGCCGTGTTTTCAGAGAGGAAACCCTTAGATACCACAGTAGAGCCTGCCATGATTGAGGCAGTTTGCCCCATTCGGGAAACCATTCTTATAAAACAAGATCATTAGGGGAAGTGCCCATTGTGTACACTGTGGGAGAAAAGCTGCTTGTGTACCCCTGCAACTAAAGCAGAGTACTTCAGTTTAAACTGCGTGTTTTGGGAGAGGAAATGCTTACAGTCTTCGCTACATCTGGCCTTGGTTGAGTCCGTTTGCTCCACGTGGGAAACCCTGCATATAGAAGTTCATACGTGGAAGAGCCCAAAGAGTACACATTGGGAGAAAAGCTGCTTGTGTTACCCCAGTAACTAAAGCAGAATTCTTCCGTTAGAACTGCGTGTTTTGGGAGAGGATATGCTTACAGTCCTCGCTACAGCCTGCCATGGTTGAGGCAGTTCACTCCACGTGGGAATCCCTGCATAAAGAAGTTCATTCATGGACGAGCCCAAAGAGTACACAGTGGGAGTAATGCTGCTTGTGTTCCACCTGCAACTAAAGCAGAGTTCCTTGGGTAAAACTGCCGTGTTTTGGGAGAGGAAATGCTTAGAGGCCTCACTAGACCCTGCGTTGCTTTAGGCATTTCACTCCACGCCAGACCCCTTGAGTATAAATATACTTTCGGGCAAAAACCCATTGGGTACACTGTGGGAGAAAAGCTGCTTGTGTTCCACCAGCACCTAAAGAAGTGTTCTTTGGGTAAAACTGCGTGTATTGGGAGAGGAAATGCTTACAGTCCTCACTACAGCCTGTCTTGGTTGAGGCAGTTCACTACACATGGGATACCCTGCATATAGAAATTGATTCATGGAAGAGCCCAAAGAGTACACAGTGGGAGAAATGATGCTTGTGTTCCACATGCAACTAAATCAGAGTACTTTGGGTAAAACTGCCGTGTTTTGGAAGAGGAAATGCTTATAGTCCTCACTACAGCCTGCCCCGGTTCAGGCAGTTCGCTCCACGTGGGAAACCAGGCATAAAGAAGTTCATTCGTGGAATAGAGCAAAGAGTACACAGTGGGAGAAATGCTGCTTGTGTTCCACCTGCAACTAAAGCAGAGCTCTTCGGGTAAAACTGCGTGTTTTGGGAGAGGAAATGCTTACAGTCCTTACTATAGCCTGCCTTCGATGAGGCAGTTCACTGCACATGGGACATCCTGCATATTGAAGATTCATTCAGGGAAGGGCCCTTTGTATAATGTGGGACAAATGCAGCTTGTATTCCACCTGCAACTAAAGCAGAGTTCTTCGGTTAAAAGTGCCGTGTTTTCAGAGAGGAAATCCTTAGAGACCACAGTAGAGCCTGCCATGGTTGAGGCAGTTCGCTCCACGCGGGAAACCATTCTTATAGAACAAGTTCAGTAGGGGAAGTGCCCATTGTGTACACTGAGGGAGAGAAGCTGCTTGTGTTCCCCATGCAACTAAAGCAGAGTTCTTCCGTTAAAACTGCGTCGTTTGGGAGAGGATATGCTTACAGTCCTCGCTACAGCCTGCCATGGTCGAGGCAGTTCGCTCCACGTGGGAAACCCTGCATAAAGAAATTCATTAGTGGAAGAGCCCGAAGAGTACACACTGGGAGTAACGCTGCTTGTGTTCCACCTGCAACTAAAGCAGAGTTCTTTGGGTAAAACTGCCAGGTTTTTGCAGAGGAAATGCTTAGAGGCCTCACTAGAGCCAGGCTGGCTTTAGCCATTTCACTCCAGGTGGGACACCTTGAGTATAGAAATTCTTTCGGGCAAAGGCCCTTTGGGTACACTGTGGTAGAAAAGCTGCTTGTGTTCCACCTGCAACTAAAGCAGAGTTCTTCGGGTAAAACTGCGTGTATTGGGATAGGAAATGCTTAGAGTCCTTACGAGAGCCTGCCTTGGTTGAGGCAGCTCGCTCCACTTGAAAATCCCTGCATAAAATGTTCATTCCTTGTAGAGCCGAAAGAGTACACAGTGGGAGTAATGCTGCTTGTGTTCCACCTGCAACTAAAGCAGAGTTCTTGGGAAAAAGTGCCGTGTTTTCAGCGAGGAAACCGTTAGAGACCACAGTAGAGCCTGCCATGGTTGAGGCAGTTCGCTCCACGCGGGAAACCATTCTTATAGAACAAGTTCATTAGGGGAAGTGCCCATTGTGTACACTGTGGGAGAAAAGATGCTTGTGTTCCCCCTGCAACTAAAGCAGATTTCTTCGGGTAAACCTGCGTGTTTTGGGAGAGGATATGCTTACAGTCCTCTCTACAGCCTGCCATGGTTGAGGCAGTTCGCTCTTCGTGCGAATCCCTGCATATAGAGGTTCATTCATGGAAGAGACCTAAGAGTACACACTGGGAGAAATGCTGCTTGTCTTCCACCTGCAACTAAAGCAGAGTTCTTCTGGTAAAACTGCGTGTTTTGGGAGAGGAAATGCTGACAGTCCTTACGAGAGCCTGCCTTCATTTAGGCAGCTCACTGCACATGGGACACCCTGCATATTGAAGATTCATTCGGTGAAGGGCCCTTTGTATAAAGTGTGGGAGAAATGCAGCTTGTGTTCCACCTGCAACTAAAGCAGAGTTCTTCGGGTAAAAGTGCCGTGTTTTCAGAGAGGAAACACTTAGATACCACAGTAGAGCCTGCCATGATTGAGGCAGTTTGCCCCATTCGGGAAACCATTCTTATAAAACAAGATCATTAGCGGAAGTGCCCATTGTGTACACTGTGGGAGAAAAGCTGCTTGTGTACCCCTGCAACTAAAGCAGAGTACTTCCGTTTAAACTGCGTGTTTTGGGAGAGGAAATGCTTATAGTCCTCGCTACAGCCGGCCTTGATTGAGGCCGTTCTCTCCACGTGGGAAACCCTGCATATAGAAGTTCATACGTGGAAGAGCCCAAAGAGTACACATTGGGAGAAAAGCTGCTTGTGTTACCCCTGCAACTAAAGCAGAATTCTTCCGTTAGAACTGCGTGTTTTGGGAGAGGATATGCTTACAGTCCTCGCTACAGCCTGCCATGGTTGAGGCAGTTTGCTCCACGTGGGAAACCATGCATAAAGAAATTCATTAGTGGAAGAGCCCAAAGAGTACACACTGGGAGTAATTCTGCTTGTGTTCAACCAGCAACTAAAGCAGAATTCTTTGGGTAAAACTGCCTTGTTTTGGGAGAGGAAATCTGAGAGGCCTCACTAGAGCCTCCCTTGCTTTAGGCATTTCATTCCACGCGGGACCCCTTGAGTATAGATATTCTTTCGGACAAAGGCCCATTGGGTACACTGTGGGAGAAAAGCTGCTTGTGTTCCACATGCAACTAAAGCAGAGTTCTTCGGGTAAAACTGCTAGTATTCAGAGAGGAAATGCTTACAGTCCTTACAAGAGCCTGCCTTGGTCGAGGCAGTTCGCTCCACTTGGGAATCCCTGCATAAATAAGTTCATTCGTGGTAGAGCCCAAAGAGTACACAGTGGGAGTAATGCTGCTTGTGTTCCACCTGCAACTAAAGCAGAGTTCTTTGAGTAAAACTGCCGTGTTTTGGAAGAGGAAATGCTTACAGTCCTCGCTACAGCCTGTCCTGGTTGAGGCAGTTCGCTCCACGTGGGAAACCCTGCATATAGAAATTCATTCGTGGAAGAGACCAAAGAGTACACAGTGGGAGAAAGGCTGCTTGTGTTCCACCTGCAACTAAAGAAGAGTTCTTCGGGTAAAACTGCGTGTTTTGGGATAGGAAATGCTTACAGTTCTTATGAGAGCCTGCCGTCGTTGGGGCCGTTCACTGCACGTGGGACACACTGCATATTGAAGATTCCTTCAGGAAACGGCCCTTTGTATAAAGTGTGGGACAAATGCAGCTTGTGTTCCACCTGCAACTAAAGCAGAGTTCTTCAGGTAAAAGTGCCGTGTTTTCAGAGAGGAAATCCTTAGAGACCACAGTAGAGCCTGCAGTGGTTGAGGGTGTTTGCTCCACGTGGGAAACCATTCTTATAGAACAAGTTCTTTAGGGGAAGTGCCCATTGTGTACACTGTGGAAGGAAAGCTGATTGTGTTCCCCCTGCAACTAAAGCAGATTTCTTCCGTTAAAACTGCCTGTTTTGGGAGAGGATATGCTTACAGTCCTCGCTACAGCCTGCCATGGTTGAGGCAGTTCACTCCACGGGGAATCCCTGCATAAAGAAGTTCATTCGTGGAAGAGCCCAAAGATTACACACTGGTAGTACTGCTGCTTGTGTTCCACCTGCAACTAAAGCAGAGTTCCTTGGGTAAAACTGCCGTGTTTTGGGAGAGGAAATGCTTAGAGGCCTCACTAGAGCTTGCCTTGCTTTAGGCATTTCACTCCACGCTAGACCCCTTGAGTATAAATATTCTTTCGGGCAAAAACCCATTGGGTACACTGTGGGAGAAAAGCTGCTTGTTTTCCACCTGCACCTAAAGAAGAGTTCTTCGGGTAAAACTGCGTGTATTGGGATAGGAAATGCTTACACTCCTCACTAAAGCCTGTCTTGGTTGAGGCAGTTCACTACACATGGGATACCCTGCATATACAAATTTATTCGTGGATGAGCCCAAAGAGTACAAAGTGGGAGAAATGCTGCTTGTGTTCCACCTGCAACTAAAGCAGAATTCTTTGGGTAAAACTGCCAGGTTTTGGCAGAGGAAATGCTTAGAGGCCTCACTAGAGCCAGGCTTGCCCTAGTTATTTCACTCCAGGTGGGACACCTTGAGTATAGAAATTCTTTCGGGCAAAGGCCCTTTGGGTACACTGTGGTAGAAAAGCTGCTTGTGTTCCACCTGCAACTAAAGCAGAGTTCTTCGGGTAAAACTGCGTGTATTGGGATAGGAAATGCTTACAGTCCTTACGAGAGCCTGCCTTGGTTGAGGCAGCTCGCTCCACTTGGGAATCCCTGCATAAAAAGTTCATTCCTGGTAGAGCCCAAAGAGTACACAGTGGGAGTAATGCTGCTTGTGTTCCACCTGCAACTAAAGCAGAGTTCTTGGGAAAAAAGTGCCGTGTTTTCAGAGAGGAAACCGTTAGAGACCACAGTAGAGCCTGCCATGGTTGAGGCAGTTCGCTCCACGCGGGAAACCGTTCTTATAGAACAAGTTCATTAGGGGAAGTGCCCATTGTGTACACTGTGGGAGAAAAGATGCCTGTGTTCCCCCTGCAACTAAAGAAGATTTCTTCGGGTAAACCTGCGTGTTTTGGGAGAGGATATGCTTACAGTCCTCGCTACAGCCTGCCATGGTTGAGGCAGTTCGCTCTTCGTGCGAATCCCTGCATATAGAGGTTCATTCGTGGAAGAGCCCAAAGAGTACACAGTGGGAGAAATGTTGCTTGTCTTCCACCTTCAACTAAAGCAGAGTTTTTTGGGTAAAACTGCCGTGTTTTGTAAGAGGAAATGCTTACAGTCCCCGGTACAGCCTACCCTGGTTGAGGCAGTTCGCTCCACGTGGGAAACCCCGCATATACAAGTTCATTCGTGGAAGAGACCTAAGAGTACACACTGGGAGAAATGCTGCTTGTCTTCCACCTGCAACTAAAGCAGAGTTCTTCTGGTAAAACTGCGTGTTTTGGGAGAGGAAATGCTGACAGTCCTTACGAGAGCCTGCCTTCATTGAGGCAGTTCACTGCACGTGGGACACCCTGCACATTGAAGATTCATTCGGTGAAGGGCCCTTTGTATAAAGTACGGGAGAAATGCAGCTTGTGTTCCACCTGCAACTAAAGCAGAGTTCTTCGGGTAAAAGTGCCGTGTTTTCAGAGAGGAAACCCTTAGATACCACAGTAGAGCCTGCCATGATTGAGGCAGTTTGCCCAATTCGGGAAACCATTCTTATAAAACAAGATCATTAGGGGAAGTGCCCATTGTGTACACTGTGGGAGAAAAGCTGCTTGTGTACCCCTCGAACTAAAGCAGAGTACTTCAGTTTAAACTGCGTGTTTTGGGAGAGGAAATGCTTACAGTCCTCGCTACAGCCGGCCTTGGTTGAGGCCGTTCGCTCCACGTGGGAAACCCTGCATATAGAAGTTCATACGTGGAAGAGCCCAAAGAGTACACATTGGGAGAAAAGCTGCTTGTTTTACCCCTGCAACTAAAGCAGAATTCTTCCATTAGAACTGCGTGTTTTGGGAGAGGATATGCTTACAGTCCTCGCTACAGCCTGCCATGTTGGAGGCAGCTTGCTCCACGTGGGAAACCATGCATAAAGAAATTCATTAGTGGAAGAGCCCAAAGAGTACACAATGGGAGTAATTCTGCTTGTTTTCAACCACAACTAAAGCAGAGTTCTTTGGGTAAAACTGCCTTGTTTTGGGAGAGGAAATCTGAGAGGCCTCACTAGAGCCTCCCTTGCTTTAGGCATTTCACTCCACGCGAGACCCCTTGAGTATAGATGTTCTTTTGGACAAAGGCCCATTGTGTACACTGTGGGAGAAAAGCTGCTTGTGTTCCACATGCAACAAAGGCAGAGTTCTTCGGGTAAAACTGCGATTATTCAGAGAGGAAATGCTTACAGTCCTTACAAGAGCCTGCCTTGGTTGAGGCAGTTCGCTCCACTTGGGAATCCCTGCATAAATAATTTGATTCGTGGTAGAGCCCAAAGAGTACACAGTGGGAGTAATGCTGCTTGTGTTCCACCTGCAACTAAAGCAGAGTTCTTGGGAAAAAGTGCCGTGTTTTCAGCGAGGAAACCGTTAGAGACCACAGTAGAGCCTGCCATGGTTGAGGCAGTTCGCTCCACGCGGGAAACCATTCTTATAGAACAAGTTCATTAGGGGAAGTGCCCATTGTGTACACTGTGGGAGAAAAGATGCTTGTGTTCCCCCTGCAACTAAAGCAGATTTCTTCGGGTAAACCTGCGTGTTTTGGGAGAGGATATGCTTACAGTCCTCTCTACAGCCTGCCATGGTTGAGGCAGTTCGCTCTTCGTGCGAATCCCTGCATATAGAGGTTCATTCATGGAAGAGACCTAAGAGTACACACTGGGAGAAATGCTGCTTGTCTTCCACCTGCAACTAAAGCAGAGTTCTTCTGGTAAAACTGCGTGTTTTGGGAGAGGAAATGCTGACAGTCCTTACGAGAGCCTGCCTTCATTTAGGCAGCTCACTGCACATGGGACACCCTGCATATTGAAGATTCATTCGGTGAAGGGCCCTTTGTATAAAGTGTGGGAGAAATGCAGCTTGTGTTCCACCTGCAACTAAAGCAGAGTTCTTCGGGTAAAAGTGCCGTGTTTTCAGAGAGGAAACACTTAGATACCACAGTAGAGCCTGCCATGATTGAGGCAGTTTGCCCCATTCGGGAAACCATTCTTATAAAACAAGATCATTAGCGGAAGTGCCCATTGTGTACACTGTGGGAGAAAAGCTGCTTGTGTACCCCTGCAACTAAAGCAGAGTACTTCCGTTTAAACTGCGTGTTTTGGGAGAGGAAATGCTTATAGTCCTCGCTACAGCCGGCCTTGATTGAGGCCGTTCTCTCCACGTGGGAAACCCTGCATATAGAAGTTCATACGTGGAAGAGCCCAAAGAGTACACATTGGGAGAAAAGCTGCTTGTGTTACCCCTGCAACTAAAGCAGAATTCTTCCGTTAGAACTGCGTGTTTTGGGAGAGGATATGCTTACAGTCCTCGCTACAGCCTGCCATGGTTGAGGCAGTTTGCTCCACGTGGGAAACCATGCATAAAGAAATTCATTAGTGGAAGAGCCCAAAGAGTACACACTGGGAGTAATTCTGCTTGTGTTCAACCAGCAACTAAAGCAGAATTCTTTGGGTAAAACTGCCTTGTTTTGGGAGAGGAAATCTGAGAGGCCTCACTAGAGCCTCCCTTGCTTTAGGCATTTCATTCCACGCGGGACCCCTTGAGTATAGATATTCTTTCGGACAAAGGCCCATTGGGTACACTGTGGGAGAAAAGCTGCTTGTGTTCCACATGCAACTAAAGCAGAGTTCTTCGGGTAAAACTGCTAGTATTCAGAGAGGAAATGCTTACAGTCCTTACAAGAGCCTGCCTTGGTCGAGGCAGTTCGCTCCACTTGGGAATCCCTGCATAAATAAGTTCATTCGTGGTAGAGCCCAAAGAGTACACAGTGGGAGTAATGCTGCTTGTGTTCCACCTGCAACTAAAGCAGAGTTCTTTGAGTAAAACTGCCGTGTTTTGGAAGAGGAAATGCTTACAGTCCTCGCTACAGCCTGTCCTGGTTGAGGCAGTTCGCTCCACGTGGGAAACCCTGCATATAGAAATTCATTCGTGGAAGAGACCAAAGAGTACACAGTGGGAGAAAGGCTGCTTGTGTTCCACCTGCAACTAAAGAAGAGTTCTTCGGGTAAAACTGCGTGTTTTGGGATAGGAAATGCTTACAGTTCTTATGAGAGCCTGCCGTCGTTGGGGCCGTTCACTGCACGTGGGACACACTGCATATTGAAGATTCCTTCAGGAAACGGCCCTTTGTATAAAGTGTGGGACAAATGCAGCTTGTGTTCCACCTGCAACTAAAGCAGAGTTCTTCAGGTAAAAGTGCCGTGTTTTCAGAGAGGAAATCCTTAGAGACCACAGTAGAGCCTGCAGTGGTTGAGGGTGTTTGCTCCACGTGGGAAACCATTCTTATAGAACAAGTTCTTTAGGGGAAGTGCCCATTGTGTACACTGTGGAAGGAAAGCTGATTGTGTTCCCCCTGCAACTAAAGCAGATTTCTTCCGTTAAAACTGCCTGTTTTGGGAGAGGATATGCTTACAGTCCTCGCTACAGCCTGCCATGGTTGAGGCAGTTCACTCCACGGGGAATCCCTGCATAAAGAAGTTCATTCGTGGAAGAGCCCAAAGATTACACACTGGTAGTACTGCTGCTTGTGTTCCACCTGCAACTAAAGCAGAGTTCCTTGGGTAAAACTGCCGTGTTTTGGGAGAGGAAATGCTTAGAGGCCTCACTAGAGCTTGCCTTGCTTTAGGCATTTCACTCCACGCTAGACCCCTTGAGTATAAATATTCTTTCGGGCAAAAACCCATTGGGTACACTGTGGGAGAAAAGCTGCTTGTTTTCCACCTGCACCTAAAGAAGAGTTCTTCGGGTAAAACTGCGTGTATTGGGATAGGAAATGCTTACACTCCTCACTAAAGCCTGTCTTGGTTGAGGCAGTTCACTACACATGGGATACCCTGCATATACAAATTTATTCGTGGATGAGCCAAAAGAGTACAAAGTGGGAGAAATGCTGCTTGTGTTCCACCTGCAACTAAAGCAGAATTCTTTGGGTAAAACTGCCAGGTTTTGGCAGAGGAAATGCTTAGAGGCCTCACTAGAGCCAGGCTTGCCCTAGTTATTTCACTCCAGGTGGGACACCTTGAGTATAGAAATTCTTTCGGGCAAAGGCCCTTTGGGTACACTGTGGTAGAAAAGCTGCTTGTGTTCCACCTGCAACTAAAGCAGAGTTCTTCGGGTAAAACTGCGTGTATTGGGATAGGAAATGCTTACAGTCCTTACGAGAGCCTGCCTTGGTTGAGGCAGCTCGCTCCACTTGGGAATCCCTGCATAAAAAGTTCATTCCTGGTAGAGCCCAAAGAGTACACAGTGGGAGTAATGCTGCTTGTGTTCCACCTGCAACTAAAGCAGAGTTCTTGGGAAAAAAGTGCCGTGTTTTCAGAGAGGAAACCGTTAGAGACCACAGTAGAGCCTGCCATGGTTGAGGCAGTTCGCTCCACGCGGGAAACCGTTCTTATAGAACAAGTTCATTAGGGGAAGTGCCCATTGTGTACACTGTGGGAGAAAAGATGCCTGTGTTCCCCCTGCAACTAAAGAAGATTTCTTCGGGTAAACCTGCGTGTTTTGGGAGAGGATATGCTTACAGTCCTCGCTACAGCCTGCCATGGTTGAGGCAGTTCGCTCTTCGTGCGAATCCCTGCATATAGAGGTTCATTCGTGGAAGAGCCCAAAGAGTACACAGTGGGAGAAATGTTGCTTGTCTTCCACCTTCAACTAAAGCAGAGTTTTTTGGGTAAAACTGCCGTGTTTTGTAAGAGGAAATGCTTACAGTCCCCGGTACAGCCTACCCTGGTTGAGGCAGTTCGCTCCACGTGGGAAACCCCGCATATACAAGTTCATTCGTGGAAGAGACCTAAGAGTACACACTGGGAGAAATGCTGCTTGTCTTCCACCTGCAACTAAAGCAGAGTTCTTCTGGTAAAACTGCGTGTTTTGGGAGAGGAAATGCTGACAGTCCTTACGAGAGCCTGCCTTCATTGAGGCAGTTCACTGCACGTGGGACACCCTGCATATTGAAGATTCATTCGGTGAAGGGCCCTTTGTATAAAGTACGGGAGAAATGCAGCTTGTGTTCCACCTGCAACTAAAGCAGAGTTCTTCGGGTAAAAGTGCCGTGTTTTCAGAGAGGAAACCCTTAGATACCACAGTAGAGCCTGCCATGATTGAGGCAGTTTGCCCAATTCGGGAAACCATTCTTATAAAACAAGATCATTAGGGGAAGTGCCCATTGTGTACACTGTGGGAGAAAAGCTGCTTGTGTACCCCTGGAACTAAAGCAGAGTACTTCCGTTTAAACTGCGTGTTTTGGGAGAGGAAATGCTTACAGTCCTCGCTACAGCCGGCCTTGGTTGAGGCCGTTCGCTCCACGTGGGAAACCCTGCATATAGAAGTTCATACGTGGAAGAGCCCAAAGAGTACACATTGGGAGAAAAGCTGCTTGTTTTACCCCTGCAACTAAAGCAGAATTCTTCCATTAGAACTGCGTGTTTTGGGAGAGGATATGCTTACATTCCTCGCTACAGCCTGCCATGTTGGAGGCAGCTTGCTCCACGTGGGAAACCATGCATAAAGAAATTCATTAGTGGAAGAGCCCAAAGAGTACACAGTGGGAGTAATGCTGCTTGTGTTCCACCTGCAACTAAAGCAGAGTTCTTGGGAAAAAGTGCCGTGTTTTCAGCGAGGAAACCGTTAGAGACCACAGTAGAGCCTGCCATGGTTGAGGCAGTTCGCTCCACGCGGGAAACCATTCTTATAGAACAAGTTCATTAGGGGAAGTGCCCATTGTGTACACTGTGGGAGAAAAGATGCTTGTGTTCCCCCTGCAACTAAAGCAGATTTCTTCGGGTAAACCTGCGTGTTTTGGGAGAGGATATGCTTACAGTCCTCTCTACAGCCTGCCATGGTTGAGGCAGTTCGCTCTTCGTGCGAATCCCTGCATATAGAGGTTCATTCATGGAAGAGACCTAAGAGTACACACTGGGAGAAATGCTGCTTGTCTTCCACCTGCAACTAAAGCAGAGTTCTTCTGGTAAAACTGCGTGTTTTGGGAGAGGAAATGCTGACAGTCCTTACGAGAGCCTGCCTTCATTTAGGCAGCTCACTGCACATGGGACACCCTGCATATTGAAGATTCATTCGGTGAAGGGCCCTTTGTATAAAGTGTGGGAGAAATGCAGCTTGTGTTCCACCTGCAACTAAAGCAGAGTTCTTCGGGTAAAAGTGCCGTGTTTTCAGAGAGGAAACACTTAGATACCACAGTAGAGCCTGCCATGATTGAGGCAGTTTGCCCCATTCGGGAAACCATTCTTATAAAACAAGATCATTAGCGGAAGTGCCCATTGTGTACACTGTGGGAGAAAAGCTGCTTGTGTACCCCTGCAACTAAAGCAGAGTACTTCCGTTTAAACTGCGTGTTTTGGGAGAGGAAATGCTTATAGTCCTCGCTACAGCCGGCCTTGATTGAGGCCGTTCTCTCCACGTGGGAAACCCTGCATATAGAAGTTCATACGTGGAAGAGCCCAAAGAGTACACATTGGGAGAAAAGCTGCTTGTGTTACCCCTGCAACTAAAGCAGAATTCTTCCGTTAGAACTGCGTGTTTTGGGAGAGGATATGCTTACAGTCCTCGCTACAGCCTGCCATGGTTGAGGCAGTTCGCTCCACGCGGGAAACCGTTCTTATAGAACAAGTTCATTAGGGGAAGTGCCCATTGTGTACACTGTGGGAGAAAAGATGCCTGTGTTCCCCCTGCAACTAAAGAAGATTTCTTCGGGTAAACCTGCGTGTTTTGGGAGAGGATATGCTTACAGTCCTCGCTACAGCCTGCCATGGTTGAGGCAGTTCGCTCTTCGTGCGAATCCCTGCATATAGAGGTTCATTCGTGGAAGAGCCCAAAGAGTACACAGTGGGAGAAATGTTGCTTGTCTTCCACCTTCAACTAAAGCAGAGTTTTTTGGGTAAAACTGCCGTGTTTTGTAAGAGGAAATGCTTACAGTCCCCGGTACAGCCTACCCTGGTTGAGGCAGTTCGCTCCACGTGGGAAACCCCGCATATACAAGTTCATTCGTGGAAGAGACCTAAGAGTACACACTGGGAGAAATGCTGCTTGTCTTCCACCTGCAACTAAAGCAGAGTTCTTCTGGTAAAACTGCGTGTTTTGGGAGAGGAAATGCTGACAGTCCTTACGAGAGCCTGCCTTCATTGAGGCAGTTCACTGCACGTGGGACACCCTGCATATTGAAGATTCATTCGGTGAAGGGCCCTTTGTATAAAGTACGGGAGAAATGCAGCTTGTGTTCCACCTGCAACTAAAGCAGAGTTCTTCGGGTAAAAGTGCCGTGTTTTCAGAGAGGAAACCCTTAGATACCACAGTAGAGCCTGCCATGATTGAGGCAGTTTGCCCAATTCGGGAAACCATTCTTATAAAACAAGATCATTAGGGGAAGTGCCCATTGTGTACACTGTGGGAGAAAAGCTGCTTGTGTACCCCTGCAACTAAAGCAGAGTACTTCCGTTTAAACTGCGTGTTTTGGGAGAGGAAATGCTTACAGTCCTCGCTACAGCCGGCCTTGGTTGAGGCCGTTCGCTCCACGTGGGAAACCCTGCATATAGAAGTTCATACGTGGAAGAGCCCAAAGAGTACACATTGGGAGAAAAGCTGCTTGTTTTACCCCTGCAACTAAAGCAGAATTCTTCCATTAGAACTGCGTGTTTTGGGAGAGGATATGCTTACAGTCCTCGCTACAGCCTGCCATGTTGGAGGCAGCTTGCTCCACGTGGGAAACCATGCATAAAGAAATTCATTAGTGGAAGAGCCCAAAGAGTACACAATGGGAGTAATTCTGTTTGTGTTCAACCACAACTAAAGCAGAGTTCTTTGGGTAAAACTGCCTTGTTTTGGGAGAGGAAATCTGAGAGGCCTCACTAGAGCCTCCCTTGCTTTAGGCATTTCACTCCACGCGAGACCCCTTGAGTATAGATGTTCTTTTGGACAAAGGCCCATTGTGTACACTGTGGGAGAAAAGCTGCTTGTGTTCCACATGCAACAAAGGCAGAGTTCTTCGGGTAAAACTGCGATTATTCAGAGAGGAAATGCTTACAGTCCTTACAAGAGCCTGCCTTGGTTGAGGCAGTTCGCTCCACTTGGGAATCCCTGCATAAATAATTTGATTCGTGGTAGAGCCCAAAGAGTACACAGTGGGAGTAATGCTGCTTGTGTTCCACCTGCAACTAAAGCAGAGTTCTTGGGAAAAAGTGCCGTGTTTTCAGCGAGGAAACCGTTAGAGACCACAGTAGAGCCTGCCATGGTTGAGGCAGTTCGCTCCACGCGGGAAACCATTCTTATAGAACAAGTTCATTAGGGGAAGTGCCCATTGTGTACACTGTGGGAGAAAAGATGCTTGTGTTCCCCCTGCAACTAAAGCAGATTTCTTCGGGTAAACCTGCGTGTTTTGGGAGAGGATATGCTTACAGTCCTCTCTACAGCCTGCCATGGTTGAGGCAGTTCGCTCTTCGTGCGAATCCCTGCATATAGAGGTTCATTCATGGAAGAGACCTAAGAGTACACACTGGGAGAAATGCTGCTTGTCTTCCACCTGCAACTAAAGCAGAGTTCTTCTGGTAAAACTGCGTGTTTTGGGAGAGGAAATGCTGACAGTCCTTACGAGAGCCTGCCTTCATTTAGGCAGCTCACTGCACATGGGACACCCTGCATATTGAAGATTCATTCGGTGAAGGGCCCTTTGTATAAAGTGTGGGAGAAATGCAGCTTGTGTTCCACCTGCAACTAAAGCAGAGTTCTTCGGGTAAAAGTGCCGTGTTTTCAGAGAGGAAACACTTAGATACCACAGTAGAGCCTGCCATGATTGAGGCAGTTTGCCCCATTCGGGAAACCATTCTTATAAAACAAGATCATTAGCGGAAGTGCCCATTGTGTACACTGTGGGAGAAAAGCTGCTTGTGTACCCCTGCAACTAAAGCAGAGTACTTCCGTTTAAACTGCGTGTTTTGGGAGAGGAAATGCTTATAGTCCTCGCTACAGCCGGCCTTGATTGAGGCCGTTCTCTCCACGTGGGAAACCCTGCATATAGAAGTTCATACGTGGAAGAGCCCAAAGAGTACACATTGGGAGAAAAGCTGCTTGTGTTACCCCTGCAACTAAAGCAGAATTCTTCCGTTAGAACTGCGTGTTTTGGGAGAGGATATGCTTACAGTCCTCGCTACAGCCTGCCATGGTTGAGGCAGTTTGCTCCACGTGGGAAACCATGCATAAAGAAATTCATTAGTGGAAGAGCCCAAAGAGTACACACTGGGAGTAATTCTGCTTGTGTTCAACCAGCAACTAAAGCAGAATTCTTTGGGTAAAACTGCCTTGTTTTGGGAGAGGAAATCTGAGAGGCCTCACTAGAGCCTCCCTTGCTTTAGGCATTTCATTCCACGCGGGACCCCTTGAGTATAGATATTCTTTCGGACAAAGGCCCATTGGGTACACTGTGGGAGAAAAGCTGCTTGTGTTCCACATGCAACTAAAGCAGAGTTCTTCGGGTAAAACTGCTAGTATTCAGAGAGGAAATGCTTACAGTCCTTACAAGAGCCTGCCTTGGTCGAGGCAGTTCGCTCCACTTGGGAATCCCTGCATAAATAAGTTCATTCGTGGTAGAGCCCAAAGAGTACACAGTGGGAGTAATGCTGCTTGTGTTCCACCTGCAACTAAAGCAGAGTTCTTTGAGTAAAACTGCCGTGTTTTGGAAGAGGAAATGCTTACAGTCCTCGCTACAGCCTGTCCTGGTTGAGGCAGTTCGCTCCACGTGGGAAACCCTGCATATAGAAATTCATTCGTGGAAGAGACCAAAGAGTACACAGTGGGAGAAAGGCTGCTTGTGTTCCACCTGCAACTAAAGAAGAGTTCTTCGGGTAAAACTGCGTGTTTTGGGATAGGAAATGCTTACAGTTCTTATGAGAGCCTGCCGTCGTTGGGGCCGTTCACTGCACGTGGGACACACTGCATATTGAAGATTCCTTCAGGAAACGGCCCTTTGTATAAAGTGTGGGACAAATGCAGCTTGTGTTCCACCTGCAACTAAAGCAGAGTTCTTCAGGTAAAAGTGCCGTGTTTTCAGAGAGGAAATCCTTAGAGACCACAGTAGAGCCTGCAGTGGTTGAGGGTGTTTGCTCCACGTGGGAAACCATTCTTATAGAACAAGTTCTTTAGGGGAAGTGCCCATTGTGTACACTGTGGAAGGAAAGCTGATTGTGTTCCCCCTGCAACTAAAGCAGATTTCTTCCGTTAAAACTGCCTGTTTTGGGAGAGGATATGCTTACAGTCCTCGCTACAGCCTGCCATGGTTGAGGCAGTTCACTCCACGGGGAATCCCTGCATAAAGAAGTTCATTCGTGGAAGAGCCCAAAGATTACACACTGGTAGTACTGCTGCTTGTGTTCCACCTGCAACTAAAGCAGAGTTCCTTGGGTAAAACTGCCGTGTTTTGGGAGAGGAAATGCTTAGAGGCCTCACTAGAGCTTGCCTTGCTTTAGGCATTTCACTCCACGCTAGACCCCTTGAGTATAAATATTCTTTCGGGCAAAAACCCATTGGGTACACTGTGGGAGAAAAGCTGCTTGTTTTCCACCTGCACCTAAAGAAGAGTTCTTCGGGTAAAACTGCGTGTATTGGGATAGGAAATGCTTACACTCCTCACTAAAGCCTGTCTTGGTTGAGGCAGTTCACTACACATGGGATACCCTGCATATACAAATTTATTCGTGGATGAGCCCAAAGAGTACAAAGTGGGAGAAATGCTGCTTGTGTTCCACCTGCAACTAAAGCAGAATTCTTTGGGTAAAACTGCCAGGTTTTGGCAGAGGAAATGCTTAGAGGCCTCACTAGAGCCAGGCTTGCCCTAGTTATTTCACTCCAGGTGGGACACCTTGAGTATAGAAATTCTTTCGGGCAAAGGCCCTTTGGGTACACTGTGGTAGAAAAGCTGCTTGTGTTCCACCTGCAACTAAAGCAGAGTTCTTCGGGTAAAACTGCGTGTATTGGGATAGGAAATGCTTACAGTCCTTACGAGAGCCTGCCTTGGTTGAGGCAGCTCGCTCCACTTGGGAATCCCTGCATAAAAAGTTCATTCCTGGTAGAGCCCAAAGAGTACACAGTGGGAGTAATGCTGCTTGTGTTCCACCTGCAACTAAAGCAGAGTTCTTGGGAAAAAAGTGCCGTGTTTTCAGAGAGGAAACCGTTAGAGACCACAGTAGAGCCTGCCATGGTTGAGGCAGTTCGCTCCACGCGGGAAACCGTTCTTATAGAACAAGTTCATTAGGGGAAGTGCCCATTGTGTACACTGTGGGAGAAAAGATGCCTGTGTTCCCCCTGCAACTAAAGAAGATTTCTTCGGGTAAACCTGCGTGTTTTGGGAGAGGATATGCTTACAGTCCTCGCTACAGCCTGCCATGGTTGAGGCAGTTCGCTCTTCGTGCGAATCCCTGCATATAGAGGTTCATTCGTGGAAGAGCCCAAAGAGTACACAGTGGGAGAAATGTTGCTTGTCTTCCACCTTCAACTAAAGCAGAGTTTTTTGGGTAAAACTGCCGTGTTTTGTAAGAGGAAATGCTTACAGTCCCCGGTACAGCCTACCCTGGTTGAGGCAGTTCGCTCCACGTGGGAAACCCCGCATATACAAGTTCATTCGTGGAAGAGACCTAAGAGTACACACTGGGAGAAATGCTGCTTGTCTTCCACCTGCAACTAAAGCAGAGTTCTTCTGGTAAAACTGCGTGTTTTGGGAGAGGAAATGCTGACAGTCCTTACGAGAGCCTGCCTTCATTGAGGCAGTTCACTGCACGTGGGACACCCTGCACATTGAAGATTCATTCGGTGAAGGGCCCTTTGTATAAAGTACGGGAGAAATGCAGCTTGTGTTCCACCTGCAACTAAAGCAGAGTTCTTCGGGTAAAAGTGCCGTGTTTTCAGAGAGGAAACCCTTAGATACCACAGTAGAGCCTGCCATGATTGAGGCAGTTTGCCCAATTCGGGAAACCATTCTTATAAAACAAGATCATTAGGGGAAGTGCCCATTGTGTACACTGTGGGAGAAAAGCTGCTTGTGTACCCCTCGAACTAAAGCAGAGTACTTCAGTTTAAACTGCGTGTTTTGGGAGAGGAAATGCTTACAGTCCTCGCTACAGCCGGCCTTGGTTGAGGCCGTTCGCTCCACGTGGGAAACCCTGCATATAGAAGTTCATACGTGGAAGAGCCCAAAGAGTACACATTGGGAGAAAAGCTGCTTGTTTTACCCCTGCAACTAAAGCAGAATTCTTCCATTAGAACTGCGTGTTTTGGGAGAGGATATGCTTACAGTCCTCGCTACAGCCTGCCATGTTGGAGGCAGCTTGCTCCACGTGGGAAACCATGCATAAAGAAATTCATTAGTGGAAGAGCCCAAAGAGTACACAATGGGAGTAATTCTGCTTGTTTTCAACCACAACTAAAGCAGAGTTCTTTGGGTAAAACTGCCTTGTTTTGGGAGAGGAAATCTGAGAGGCCTCACTAGAGCCTCCCTTGCTTTAGGCATTTCACTCCACGCGAGACCCCTTGAGTATAGATGTTCTTTTGGACAAAGGCCCATTGTGTACACTGTGGGAGAAAAGCTGCTTGTGTTCCACATGCAACAAAGGCAGAGTTCTTCGGGTAAAACTGCGATTATTCAGAGAGGAAATGCTTACAGTCCTTACAAGAGCCTGCCTTGGTTGAGGCAGTTCGCTCCACTTGGGAATCCCTGCATAAATAATTTGATTCGTGGTAGAGCCCAAAGAGTACACAGTGGGAGTAATGCTGCTTGTGTTCCACCTGCAACTAAAGCAGAGTTCTTGGGAAAAAGTGCCGTGTTTTCAGCGAGGAAACCGTTAGAGACCACAGTAGAGCCTGCCATGGTTGAGGCAGTTCGCTCCACGCGGGAAACCATTCTTATAGAACAAGTTCATTAGGGGAAGTGCCCATTGTGTACACTGTGGGAGAAAAGATGCTTGTGTTCCCCCTGCAACTAAAGCAGATTTCTTCGGGTAAACCTGCGTGTTTTGGGAGAGGATATGCTTACAGTCCTCTCTACAGCCTGCCATGGTTGAGGCAGTTCGCTCTTCGTGCGAATCCCTGCATATAGAGGTTCATTCATGGAAGAGACCTAAGAGTACACACTGGGAGAAATGCTGCTTGTCTTCCACCTGCAACTAAAGCAGAGTTCTTCTGGTAAAACTGCGTGTTTTGGGAGAGGAAATGCTGACAGTCCTTACGAGAGCCTGCCTTCATTTAGGCAGCTCACTGCACATGGGACACCCTGCATATTGAAGATTCATTCGGTGAAGGGCCCTTTGTATAAAGTGTGGGAGAAATGCAGCTTGTGTTCCACCTGCAACTAAAGCAGAGTTCTTCGGGTAAAAGTGCCGTGTTTTCAGAGAGGAAACACTTAGATACCACAGTAGAGCCTGCCATGATTGAGGCAGTTTGCCCCATTCGGGAAACCATTCTTATAAAACAAGATCATTAGCGGAAGTGCCCATTGTGTACACTGTGGGAGAAAAGCTGCTTGTGTACCCCTGCAACTAAAGCAGAGTACTTCCGTTTAAACTGCGTGTTTTGGGAGAGGAAATGCTTATAGTCCTCGCTACAGCCGGCCTTGATTGAGGCCGTTCTCTCCACGTGGGAAACCCTGCATATAGAAGTTCATACGTGGAAGAGCCCAAAGAGTACACATTGGGAGAAAAGCTGCTTGTGTTACCCCTGCAACTAAAGCAGAATTCTTCCGTTAGAACTGCGTGTTTTGGGAGAGGATATGCTTACAGTCCTCGCTACAGCCTGCCATGGTTGAGGCAGTTTGCTCCACGTGGGAAACCATGCATAAAGAAATTCATTAGTGGAAGAGCCCAAAGAGTACACACTGGGAGTAATTCTGCTTGTGTTCAACCAGCAACTAAAGCAGAATTCTTTGGGTAAAACTGCCTTGTTTTGGGAGAGGAAATCTGAGAGGCCTCACTAGAGCCTCCCTTGCTTTAGGCATTTCATTCCACGCGGGACCCCTTGAGTATAGATATTCTTTCGGACAAAGGCCCATTGGGTACACTGTGGGAGAAAAGCTGCTTGTGTTCCACATGCAACTAAAGCAGAGTTCTTCGGGTAAAACTGCTAGTATTCAGAGAGGAAATGCTTACAGTCCTTACAAGAGCCTGCCTTGGTCGAGGCAGTTCGCTCCACTTGGGAATCCCTGCATAAATAAGTTCATTCGTGGTAGAGCCCAAAGAGTACACAGTGGGAGTAATGCTGCTTGTGTTCCACCTGCAACTAAAGCAGAGTTCTTTGAGTAAAACTGCCGTGTTTTGGAAGAGGAAATGCTTACAGTCCTCGCTACAGCCTGTCCTGGTTGAGGCAGTTCGCTCCACGTGGGAAACCCTGCATATAGAAATTCATTCGTGGAAGAGACCAAAGAGTACACAGTGGGAGAAAGGCTGCTTGTGTTCCACCTGCAACGAAAGAAGAGTTCTTCGGGTAAAACTGCGTGTTTTGGGATAGGAAATGCTTACAGTTCTTATGAGAGCCTGCCGTCGTTGGGGCCGTTCACTGCACGTGGGACACACTGCATATTGAAGATTCCTTCAGGAAACGGCCCTTTGTATAAAGTGTGGGACAAATGCAGCTTGTGTTCCACCTGCAACTAAAGCAGAGTTCTTCAGGTAAAAGTGCCGTGTTTTCAGAGAGGAAATCCTTAGAGACCACAGTAGAGCCTGCAGTGGTTGAGGGTGTTTGCTCCACGTGGGAAACCATTCTTATAGAACAAGTTCTTTAGGGGAAGTGCCCATTGTGTACACTGTGGAAGGAAAGCTGATTGTGTTCCCCCTGCAACTAAAGCAGATTTCTTCCGTTAAAACTGCCTGTTTTGGGAGAGGATATGCTTACAGTCCTCGCTACAGCCTGCCATGGTTGAGGCAGTTCACTCCACGGGGAATCCCTGCATAAAGAAGTTCATTCGTGGAAGAGCCCAAAGATTACACACTGGTAGTACTGCTGCTTGTGTTCCACCTGCAACTAAAGCAGAGTTCCTTGGGTAAAACTGCCGTGTTTTGGGAGAGGAAATGCTTAGAGGCCTCACTAGAGCTTGCCTTGCTTTAGGCATTTCACTCCACGCTAGACCCCTTGAGTATAAATATTCTTTCGGGCAAAAACCCATTGGGTACACTGTGGGAGAAAAGCTGCTTGTTTTCCACCTGCACCTAAAGAAGAGTTCTTCGGGTAAAACTGCGTGTATTGGGATAGGAAATGCTTACACTCCTCACTAAAGCCTGTCTTGGTTGAGGCAGTTCACTACACATGGGATACCCTGCATATACAAATTTATTCGTGGATGAGCCCAAAGAGTACAAAGTGGGAGAAATGCTGCTTGTGTTCCACCTGCAACTAAAGCAGAATTCTTTGGGTAAAACTGCCAGGTTTTGGCAGAGGAAATGCTTAGAGGCCTCACTAGAGCCAGGCTTGCCCTAGTTATTTCACTCCAGGTGGGACACCTTGAGTATAGAAATTCTTTCGGGCAAAGGCCCTTTGGGTACACTGTGGTAGAAAAGCTGCTTGTGTTCCACCTGCAACTAAAGCAGAGTTCTTCGGGTAAAACTGCGTGTATTGGGATAGGAAATGCTTACAGTCCTTACGAGAGCCTGCCTTGGTTGAGGCAGCTCGCTCCACTTGGGAATCCCTGCATAAAAAGTTCATTCCTGGTAGAGCCCAAAGAGTACACAGTGGGAGTAATGCTGCTTGTGTTCCACCTGCAACTAAAGCAGAGTTCTTGGGAAAAAAGTGCCGTGTTTTCAGAGAGGAAACCGTTAGAGACCACAGTAGAGCCTGCCATGGTTGAGGCAGTTCGCTCCACGCGGGAAACCGTTCTTATAGAACAAGTTCATTAGGGGAAGTGCCCATTGTGTACACTGTGGGAGAAAAGATGCCTGTGTTCCCCCTGCAACTAAAGAAGATTTCTTCGGGTAAACCTGCGTGTTTTGGGAGAGGATATGCTTACAGTCCTCGCTACAGCCTGCCATGGTTGAGGCAGTTCGCTCTTCGTGCGAATCCCTGCATATAGAGGTTCATTCGTGGAAGAGCCCAAAGAGTACACAGTGGGAGAAATGTTGCTTGTCTTCCACCTTCAACTAAAGCAGAGTTTTTTGGGTAAAACTGCCGTGTTTTGTAAGAGGAAATGCTTACAGTCCCCGGTACAGCCTACCCTGGTTGAGGCAGTTCGCTCCACGTGGGAAACCCCGCATATACAAGTTCATTCGTGGAAGAGACCTAAGAGTACACACTGGGAGAAATGCTGCTTGTCTTCCACCTGCAACTAAAGCAGAGTTCTTCTGGTAAAACTGCGTGTTTTGGGAGAGGAAATGCTGACAGTCCTTACGAGAGCCTGCCTTCATTGAGGCAGTTCACTGCACGTGGGACACCCTGCATATTGAAGATTCATTCGGTGAAGGGCCCTTTGTATAAAGTACGGGAGAAATGCAGCTTGTGTTCCACCTGCAACTAAAGCAGAGTTCTTCGGGTAAAAGTGCCGTGTTTTCAGAGAGGAAACCCTTAGATACCACAGTAGAGCCTGCCATGATTGAGGCAGTTTGCCCAATTCGGGAAACCATTCTTATAAAACAAGATCATTAGGGGAAGTGCCCATTGTGTACACTGTGGGAGAAAAGCTGCTTGTGTACCCCTGGAACTAAAGCAGAGTACTTCCGTTTAAACTGCGTGTTTTGGGAGAGGAAATGCTTACAGTCCTCGCTACAGCCGGCCTTGGTTGAGGCCGTTCGCTCCACGTGGGAAACCCTGCATATAGAAGTTCATACGTGGAAGAGCCCAAAGAGTACACATTGGGAGAAAAGCTGCTTGTTTTACCCCTGCAACTAAAGCAGAATTCTTCCATTAGAACTGCGTGTTTTGGGAGAGGATATGCTTACAGTCCTCGCTACAGCCTGCCATGTTGGAGGCAGCTTGCTCCACGTGGGAAACCATGCATAAAGAAATTCATTAGTGGAAGAGCCCAAAGAGTACACAGTGGGAGTAATGCTGCTTGTGTTCCACCTGCAACTAAAGCAGAGTTCTTGGGAAAAAGTGCCGTGTTTTCAGCGAGGAAACCGTTAGAGACCACAGTAGAGCCTGCCATGGTTGAGGCAGTTCGCTCCACGCGGGAAACCATTCTTATAGAACAAGTTCATTAGGGGAAGTGCCCATTGTGTACACTGTGGGAGAAAAGATGCTTGTGTTCCCCCTGCAACTAAAGCAGATTTCTTCGGGTAAACCTGCGTGTTTTGGGAGAGGATATGCTTACAGTCCTCTCTACAGCCTGCCATGGTTGAGGCAGTTCGCTCTTCGTGCGAATCCCTGCATATAGAGGTTCATTCATGGAAGAGACCTAAGAGTACACACTGGGAGAAATGCTGCTTGTCTTCCACCTGCAACTAAAGCAGAGTTCTTCTGGTAAAACTGCGTGTTTTGGGAGAGGAAATGCTGACAGTCCTTACGAGAGCCTGCCTTCATTTAGGCAGCTCACTGCACATGGGACACCCTGCATATTGAAGATTCATTCGGTGAAGGGCCCTTTGTATAAAGTGTGGGAGAAATGCAGCTTGTGTTCCACCTGCAACTAAAGCAGAGTTCTTCGGGTAAAAGTGCCGTGTTTTCAGAGAGGAAACACTTAGATACCACAGTAGAGCCTGCCATGATTGAGGCAGTTTGCCCCATTCGGGAAACCATTCTTATAAAACAAGATCATTAGCGGAAGTGCCCATTGTGTACACTGTGGGAGAAAAGCTGCTTGTGTACCCCTGCAACTAAAGCAGAGTACTTCCGTTTAAACTGCGTGTTTTGGGAGAGGAAATGCTTATAGTCCTCGCTACAGCCGGCCTTGATTGAGGCCGTTCTCTCCACGTGGGAAACCCTGCATATAGAAGTTCATACGTGGAAGAGCCCAAAGAGTACACATTGGGAGAAAAGCTGCTTGTGTTACCCCTGCAACTAAAGCAGAATTCTTCCGTTAGAACTGCGTGTTTTGGGAGAGGATATGCTTACAGTCCTCGCTACAGCCTGCCATGGTTGAGGCAGTTCGCTCCACGCGGGAAACCGTTCTTATAGAACAAGTTCATTAGGGGAAGTGCCCATTGTGTACACTGTGGGAGAAAAGATGCCTGTGTTCCCCCTGCAACTAAAGAAGATTTCTTCGGGTAAACCTGCGTGTTTTGGGAGAGGATATGCTTACAGTCCTCGCTACAGCCTGCCATGGTTGAGGCAGTTCGCTCTTCGTGCGAATCCCTGCATATAGAGGTTCATTCGTGGAAGAGCCCAAAGAGTACACAGTGGGAGAAATGTTGCTTGTCTTCCACCTTCAACTAAAGCAGAGTTTTTTGGGTAAAACTGCCGTGTTTTGTAAGAGGAAATGCTTACAGTCCCCGGTACAGCCTACCCTGGTTGAGGCAGTTCGCTCCACGTGGGAAACCCCGCATATACAAGTTCATTCGTGGAAGAGACCTAAGAGTACACACTGGGAGAAATGCTGCTTGTCTTCCACCTGCAACTAAAGCAGAGTTCTTCTGGTAAAACTGCGTGTTTTGGGAGAGGAAATGCTGACAGTCCTTACGAGAGCCTGCCTTCATTGAGGCAGTTCACTGCACGTGGGACACCCTGCATATTGAAGATTCATTCGGTGAAGGGCCCTTTGTATAAAGTACGGGAGAAATGCAGCTTGTGTTCCACCTGCAACTAAAGCAGAGTTCTTCGGGTAAAAGTGCCGTGTTTTCAGAGAGGAAACCCTTAGATACCACAGTAGAGCCTGCCATGATTGAGGCAGTTTGCCCAATTCGGGAAACCATTCTTATAAAACAAGATCATTAGGGGAAGTGCCCATTGTGTACACTGTGGGAGAAAAGCTGCTTGTGTACCCCTGCAACTAAAGCAGAGTACTTCCGTTTAAACTGCGTGTTTTGGGAGAGGAAATGCTTACAGTCCTCGCTACAGCCGGCCTTGGTTGAGGCCGTTCGCTCCACGTGGGAAACCCTGCATATAGAAGTTCATACGTGGAAGAGCCCAAAGAGTACACATTGGGAGAAAAGCTGCTTGTTTTACCCCTGCAACTAAAGCAGAATTCTTCCATTAGAACTGCGTGTTTTGGGAGAGGATATGCTTACAGTCCTCGCTACAGCCTGCCATGTTGGAGGCAGCTTGCTCCACGTGGGAAACCATGCATAAAGAAATTCATTAGTGGAAGAGCCCAAAGAGTACACAATGGGAGTAATTCTGTTTGTGTTCAACCACAACTAAAGCAGAGTTCTTTGGGTAAAACTGCCTTGTTTTGGGAGAGGAAATCTGAGAGGCCTCACTAGAGCCTCCCTTGCTTTAGGCATTTCACTCCACGCGAGACCCCTTGAGTATAGATGTTCTTTTGGACAAAGGCCCATTGTGTACACTGTGGGAGAAAAGCTGCTTGTGTTCCACATGCAACAAAGGCAGAGTTCTTCGGGTAAAACTGCGATTATTCAGAGAGGAAATGCTTACAGTCCTTACAAGAGCCTGCCTTGGTTGAGGCAGTTCGCTCCACTTGGGAATCCCTGCATAAATAATTTGATTCGTGGTAGAGCCCAAAGAGTACACAGTGGGAGTAATGCTGCTTGTGTTCCACCTGCAACTAAAGCAGAGTTCTTGGGAAAAAGTGCCGTGTTTTCAGCGAGGAAACCGTTAGAGACCACAGTAGAGCCTGCCATGGTTGAGGCAGTTCGCTCCACGCGGGAAACCATTCTTATAGAACAAGTTCATTAGGGGAAGTGCCCATTGTGTACACTGTGGGAGAAAAGATGCTTGTGTTCCCCCTGCAACTAAAGCAGATTTCTTCGGGTAAACCTGCGTGTTTTGGGAGAGGATATGCTTACAGTCCTCTCTACAGCCTGCCATGGTTGAGGCAGTTCGCTCTTCGTGCGAATCCCTGCATATAGAGGTTCATTCATGGAAGAGACCTAAGAGTACACACTGGGAGAAATGCTGCTTGTCTTCCACCTGCAACTAAAGCAGAGTTCTTCTGGTAAAACTGCGTGTTTTGGGAGAGGAAATGCTGACAGTCCTTACGAGAGCCTGCCTTCATTTAGGCAGCTCACTGCACATGGGACACCCTGCATATTGAAGATTCATTCGGTGAAGGGCCCTTTGTATAAAGTGTGGGAGAAATGCAGCTTGTGTTCCACCTGCAACTAAAGCAGAGTTCTTCGGGTAAAAGTGCCGTGTTTTCAGAGAGGAAACACTTAGATACCACAGTAGAGCCTGCCATGATTGAGGCAGTTTGCCCCATTCGGGAAACCATTCTTATAAAACAAGATCATTAGCGGAAGTGCCCATTGTGTACACTGTGGGAGAAAAGCTGCTTGTGTACCCCTGCAACTAAAGCAGAGTACTTCCGTTTAAACTGCGTGTTTTGGGAGAGGAAATGCTTATAGTCCTCGCTACAGCCGGCCTTGATTGAGGCCGTTCTCTCCACGTGGGAAACCCTGCATATAGAAGTTCATACGTGGAAGAGCCCAAAGAGTACACATTGGGAGAAAAGCTGCTTGTGTTACCCCTGCAACTAAAGCAGAATTCTTCCGTTAGAACTGCGTGTTTTGGGAGAGGATATGCTTACAGTCCTCGCTACAGCCTGCCATGGTTGAGGCAGTTTGCTCCACGTGGGAAACCATGCATAAAGAAATTCATTAGTGGAAGAGCCCAAAGAGTACACACTGGGAGTAATTCTGCTTGTGTTCAACCAGCAACTAAAGCAGAATTCTTTGGGTAAAACTGCCTTGTTTTGGGAGAGGAAATCTGAGAGGCCTCACTAGAGCCTCCCTTGCTTTAGGCATTTCATTCCACGCGGGACCCCTTGAGTATAGATATTCTTTCGGACAAAGGCCCATTGGGTACACTGTGGGAGAAAAGCTGCTTGTGTTCCACATGCAACTAAAGCAGAGTTCTTCGGGTAAAACTGCTAGTATTCAGAGAGGAAATGCTTACAGTCCTTACAAGAGCCTGCCTTGGTCGAGGCAGTTCGCTCCACTTGGGAATCCCTGCATAAATAAGTTCATTCGTGGTAGAGCCCAAAGAGTACACAGTGGGAGTAATGCTGCTTGTGTTCCACCTGCAACTAAAGCAGAGTTCTTTGAGTAAAACTGCCGTGTTTTGGAAGAGGAAATGCTTACAGTCCTCGCTACAGCCTGTCCTGGTTGAGGCAGTTCGCTCCACGTGGGAAACCCTGCATATAGAAATTCATTCGTGGAAGAGACCAAAGAGTACACAGTGGGAGAAAGGCTGCTTGTGTTCCACCTGCAACGAAAGAAGAGTTCTTCGGGTAAAACTGCGTGTTTTGGGATAGGAAATGCTTACAGTTCTTATGAGAGCCTGCCGTCGTTGGGGCCGTTCACTGCACGTGGGACACACTGCATATTGAAGATTCCTTCAGGAAACGGCCCTTTGTATAAAGTGTGGGACAAATGCAGCTTGTGTTCCACCTGCAACTAAAGCAGAGTTCTTCAGGTAAAAGTGCCGTGTTTTCAGAGAGGAAATCCTTAGAGACCACAGTAGAGCCTGCAGTGGTTGAGGGTGTTTGCTCCACGTGGGAAACCATTCTTATAGAACAAGTTCTTTAGGGGAAGTGCCCATTGTGTACACTGTGGAAGGAAAGCTGATTGTGTTCCCCCTGCAACTAAAGCAGATTTCTTCCGTTAAAACTGCCTGTTTTGGGAGAGGATATGCTTACAGTCCTCGCTACAGCCTGCCATGGTTGAGGCAGTTCACTCCACGGGGAATCCCTGCATAAAGAAGTTCATTCGTGGAAGAGCCCAAAGATTACACACTGGTAGTACTGCTGCTTGTGTTCCACCTGCAACTAAAGCAGAGTTCCTTGGGTAAAACTGCCGTGTTTTGGGAGAGGAAATGCTTAGAGGCCTCACTAGAGCTTGCCTTGCTTTAGGCATTTCACTCCACGCTAGACCCCTTGAGTATAAATATTCTTTCGGGCAAAAACCCATTGGGTACACTGTGGGAGAAAAGCTGCTTGTTTTCCACCTGCACCTAAAGAAGAGTTCTTCGGGTAAAACTGCGTGTATTGGGATAGGAAATGCTTACACTCCTCACTAAAGCCTGTCTTGGTTGAGGCAGTTCACTACACATGGGATACCCTGCATATACAAATTTATTCGTGGATGAGCCCAAAGAGTACAAAGTGGGAGAAATGCTGCTTGTGTTCCACCTGCAACTAAAGCAGAATTCTTTGGGTAAAACTGCCAGGTTTTGGCAGAGGAAATGCTTAGAGGCCTCACTAGAGCCAGGCTTGCCCTAGTTATTTCACTCCAGGTGGGACACCTTGAGTATAGAAATTCTTTCGGGCAAAAACCCATTGGGTACACTGTGGGAGAAAAGCTGCTTGTGTTCCACCTGCAACTAAAGCAGAGTTCTTCGGGTAAAACTGCGTGTATTGGGATAGGAAATGCTTACAGTCCTTACGAGAGCCTGCCTTGGTTGAGGCAGCTCGCTCCACTTGGGAATCCCTGCATAAAAAGTTCATTCCTGGTAGAGCCCAAAGAGTACACAGTGGGAGTAATGCTGCTTGTGTTCCACCTGCAACTAAAGCAGAGTTCTTGGGAAAAAAGTGCCGTGTTTTCAGAGAGGAAACCGTTAGAGACCACAGTAGAGCCTGCCATGGTTGAGGCAGTTCGCTCCACGCGGGAAACCGTTCTTATAGAACAAGTTCATTAGGGGAAGTGCCCATTGTGTACACTGTGGGAGAAAAGATGCCTGTGTTCCCCCTGCAACTAAAGAAGATTTCTTCGGGTAAACCTGCGTGTTTTGGGAGAGGATATGCTTACAGTCCTCGCTACAGCCTGCCATGGTTGAGGCAGTTCGCTCTTCGTGCGAATCCCTGCATATAGAGGTTCATTCGTGGAAGAGCCCAAAGAGTACACAGTGGGAGAAATGTTGCTTGTCTTCCACCTTCAACTAAAGCAGAGTTTTTTGGGTAAAACTGCCGTGTTTTGTAAGAGGAAATGCTTACAGTCCCCGGTACAGCCTACCCTGGTTGAGGCAGTTCGCTCCACGTGGGAAACCCCGCATATACAAGTTCATTCGTGGAAGAGACCTAAGAGTACACACTGGGAGAAATGCTGCTTGTCTTCCACCTGCAACTAAAGCAGAGTTCTTCTGGTAAAACTGCGTGTTTTGGGAGAGGAAATGCTGACAGTCCTTACGAGAGCCTGCCTTCATTTAGGCAGCTCACTGCACATGGGACACCCTGCATATTGAAGATTCATTCGGTGAAGGGCCCTTTGTATAAAGTGTGGGAGAAATGCAGCTTGTGTTCCACCTGCAACTAAAGCAGAGTTCTTCGGGTAAAAGTGCCGTGTTTTCAGAGAGGAAACCCTTAGATACCACAGTAGAGCCTGCCATGATTGAGGCAGTTTGCCCAATTCGGGAAACCATTCTTATAAAACAAGATCATTAGGGGAAGTGCCCATTGTGTACACTGTGGGAGAAAAGCTGCTTGTGTACCCCTGCAACTAAAGCAGAGTACTTCCGTTTAAACTGCGTGTTTTGGGAGAGGAAATGCTTACAGTCCTCGCTACAGCCGGCCTTGGTTGAGGCCGTTCGCTCCACGTGGGAAACCCTGCATATAGAAGTTCATACGTGGAAGAGCCCAAAGAGTACACATTGGGAGAAAAGCTGCTTGTTTTACCCCTGCAACTAAAGCAGAATTCTTCCATTAGAACTGCGTGTTTTGGGAGAGGATATGCTTACAGTCCTCGCTACAGCCTGCCATGTTGGAGGCAGCTTGCTCCACGTGGGAAACCATGCATAAAGAAATTCATTAGTGGAAGAGCCCAAAGAGTACACAATGGGAGTAATTCTGTTTGTGTTCAACCACAACTAAAGCAGAGTTCTTTGGGTAAAACTGCCTTGTTTTGGGAGAGGAAATCTGAGAGGCCTCACTAGAGCCTCCCTTGCTTTAGGCATTTCACTCCACGCGAGACCCCTTGAGTATAGATGTTCTTTTGGACAAAGGCCCATTGTGTACACTGTGGGAGAAAAGCTGCTTGTGTTCCACATGCAACAAAGGCAGAGTTCTTCGGGTAAAACTGCGATTATTCAGAGAGGAAATGCTTACAGTCCTTACAAGAGCCTGCCTTGGTTGAGGCAGTTCGCTCCACTTGGGAATCCCTGCATAAATAATTTGATTCGTGGTAGAGCCCAAAGAGTACACAGTGGGAGTAATGCTGCTTGTGTTCCACCTGCAACTAAAGCAGAGTTCTTGGGAAAAAGTGCCGTGTTTTCAGCGAGGAAACCGTTAGAGACCACAGTAGAGCCTGCCATGGTTGAGGCAGTTCGCTCCACGCGGGAAACCATTCTTATAGAACAAGTTCATTAGGGGAAGTGCCCATTGTGTACACTGTGGGAGAAAAGATGCTTGTGTTCCCCCTGCAACTAAAGCAGATTTCTTCGGGTAAACCTGCGTGTTTTGGGAGAGGATATGCTTACAGTCCTCTCTACAGCCTGCCATGGTTGAGGCAGTTCGCTCTTCGTGCGAATCCCTGCATATAGAGGTTCATTCATGGAAGAGACCTAAGAGTACACACTGGGAGAAATGCTGCTTGTCTTCCACCTGCAACTAAAGCAGAGTTCTTCTGGTAAAACTGCGTGTTTTGGGAGAGGAAATGCTGACAGTCCTTACGAGAGCCTGCCTTCATTTAGGCAGCTCACTGCACATGGGACACCCTGCATATTGAAGATTCATTCGGTGAAGGGCCCTTTGTATAAAGTGTGGGAGAAATGCAGCTTGTGTTCCACCTGCAACTAAAGCAGAGTTCTTCGGGTAAAAGTGCCGTGTTTTCAGAGAGGAAACACTTAGATACCACAGTAGAGCCTGCCATGATTGAGGCAGTTTGCCCCATTCGGGAAACCATTCTTATAAAACAAGATCATTAGCGGAAGTGCCCATTGTGTACACTGTGGGAGAAAAGCTGCTTGTGTACCCCTGCAACTAAAGCAGAGTACTTCCGTTTAAACTGCGTGTTTTGGGAGAGGAAATGCTTATAGTCCTCGCTACAGCCGGCCTTGATTGAGGCCGTTCTCTCCACGTGGGAAACCCTGCATATAGAAGTTCATACGTGGAAGAGCCCAAAGAGTACACATTGGGAGAAAAGCTGCTTGTGTTACCCCTGCAACTAAAGCAGAATTCTTCCGTTAGAACTGCGTGTTTTGGGAGAGGATATGCTTACAGTCCTCGCTACAGCCTGCCATGGTTGAGGCAGTTTGCTCCACGTGGGAAACCATGCATAAAGAAATTCATTAGTGGAAGAGCCCAAAGAGTACACACTGGGAGTAATTCTGCTTGTGTTCAACCAGCAACTAAAGCAGAATTCTTTGGGTAAAACTGCCTTGTTTTGGGAGAGGAAATCTGAGAGGCCTCACTAGAGCCTCCCTTGCTTTAGGCATTTCATTCCACGCGGGACCCCTTGAGTATAGATATTCTTTCGGACAAAGGCCCATTGGGTACACTGTGGGAGAAAAGCTGCTTGTGTTCCACATGCAACTAAAGCAGAGTTCTTCGGGTAAAACTGCTAGTATTCAGAGAGGAAATGCTTACAGTCCTTACAAGAGCCTGCCTTGGTCGAGGCAGTTCGCTCCACTTGGGAATCCCTGCATAAATAAGTTCATTCGTGGTAGAGCCCAAAGAGTACACAGTGGGAGTAATGCTGCTTGTGTTCCACCTGCAACTAAAGCAGAGTTCTTTGAGTAAAACTGCCGTGTTTTGGAAGAGGAAATGCTTACAGTCCTCGCTACAGCCTGTCCTGGTTGAGGCAGTTCGCTCCACGTGGGAAACCCTGCATATAGAAATTCATTCGTGGAAGAGACCAAAGAGTACACAGTGGGAGAAAGGCTGCTTGTGTTCCACCTGCAACGAAAGAAGAGTTCTTCGGGTAAAACTGCGTGTTTTGGGATAGGAAATGCTTACAGTTCTTATGAGAGCCTGCCGTCGTTGGGGCCGTTCACTGCACGTGGGACACACTGCATATTGAAGATTCCTTCAGGAAACGGCCCTTTGTATAAAGTGTGGGACAAATGCAGCTTGTGTTCCACCTGCAACTAAAGCAGAGTTCTTCAGGTAAAAGTGCCGTGTTTTCAGAGAGGAAATCCTTAGAGACCACAGTAGAGCCTGCAGTGGTTGAGGGTGTTTGCTCCACGTGGGAAACCATTCTTATAGAACAAGTTCTTTAGGGGAAGTGCCCATTGTGTACACTGTGGAAGGAAAGCTGATTGTGTTCCCCCTGCAACTAAAGCAGATTTCTTCCGTTAAAACTGCCTGTTTTGGGAGAGGATATGCTTACAGTCCTCGCTACAGCCTGCCATGGTTGAGGCAGTTCACTCCACGGGGAATCCCTGCATAAAGAAGTTCATTCGTGGAAGAGCCCAAAGATTACACACTGGTAGTACTGCTGCTTGTGTTCCACCTGCAACTAAAGCAGAGTTCCTTGGGTAAAACTGCCGTGTTTTGGGAGAGGAAATGCTTAGAGGCCTCACTAGAGCTTGCCTTGCTTTAGGCATTTCACTCCACGCTAGACCCCTTGAGTATAAATATTCTTTCGGGCAAAAACCCATTGGGTACACTGTGGGAGAAAAGCTGCTTGTTTTCCACCTGCACCTAAAGAAGAGTTCTTCGGGTAAAACTGCGTGTATTGGGATAGGAAATGCTTACACTCCTCACTAAAGCCTGTCTTGGTTGAGGCAGTTCACTACACATGGGATACCCTGCATATACAAATTTATTCGTGGATGAGCCCAAAGAGTACAAAGTGGGAGAAATGCTGCTTGTGTTCCACCTGCAACTAAAGCAGAATTCTTTGGGTAAAACTGCCAGGTTTTGGCAGAGGAAATGCTTAGAGGCCTCACTAGAGCCAGGCTTGCCCTAGTTATTTCACTCCAGGTGGGACACCTTGAGTATAGAAATTCTTTCGGGCAAAGGCCCTTTGGGTACACTGTGGTAGAAAAGCTGCTTGTGTTCCACCTGCAACTAAAGCAGAGTTCTTCGGGTAAAACTGCGTGTATTGGGATAGGAAATGCTTACAGTCCTTACGAGAGCCTGCCTTGGTTGAGGCAGCTCGCTCCACTTGGGAATCCCTGCATAAAAAGTTCATTCCTGGTAGAGCCCAAAGAGTACACAGTGGGAGTAATGCTGCTTGTGTTCCACCTGCAACTAAAGCAGAGTTCTTGGGAAAAAAGTGCCGTGTTTTCAGAGAGGAAACCGTTAGAGACCACAGTAGAGCCTGCCATGGTTGAGGCAGTTCGCTCCACGCGGGAAACCGTTCTTATAGAACAAGTTCATTAGGGGAAGTGCCCATTGTGTACACTGTGGGAGAAAAGATGCCTGTGTTCCCCCTGCAACTAAAGAAGATTTCTTCGGGTAAACCTGCGTGTTTTGGGAGAGGATATGCTTACAGTCCTCGCTACAGCCTGCCATGGTTGAGGCAGTTCGCTCTTCGTGCGAATCCCTGCATATAGAGGTTCATTCGTGGAAGAGCCCAAAGAGTACACAGTGGGAGAAATGTTGCTTGTCTTCCACCTTCAACTAAAGCAGAGTTTTTTGGGTAAAACTGCCGTGTTTTGTAAGAGGAAATGCTTACAGTCCCCGGTACAGCCTACCCTGGTTGAGGCAGTTCGCTCCACGTGGGAAACCCCGCATATACAAGTTCATTCGTGGAAGAGACCTAAGAGTACACACTGGGAGAAATGCTGCTTGTCTTCCACCTGCAACTAAAGCAGAGTTCTTCTGGTAAAACTGCGTGTTTTGGGAGAGGAAATGCTGACAGTCCTTACGAGAGCCTGCCTTCATTGAGGCAGTTCACTGCACGTGGGACACCCTGCACATTGAAGATTCATTCGGTGAAGGGCCCTTTGTATAAAGTACGGGAGAAATGCAGCTTGTGTTCCACCTGCAACTAAAGCAGAGTTCTTCGGGTAAAAGTGCCGTGTTTTCAGAGAGGAAACCCTTAGATACCACAGTAGAGCCTGCCATGATTGAGGCAGTTTGCCCAATTCGGGAAACCATTCTTATAAAACAAGATCATTAGGGGAAGTGCCCATTGTGTACACTGTGGGAGAAAAGCTGCTTGTGTACCCCTCGAACTAAAGCAGAGTACTTCCGTTTAAACTGCGTGTTTTGGGAGAGGAAATGCTTACAGTCCTCGCTACAGCCGGCCTTGGTTGAGGCCGTTCGCTCCACGTGGGAAACCCTGCATATAGAAGTTCATACGTGGAAGAGCCCAAAGAGTACACATTGGGAGAAAAGCTGCTTGTTTTACCCCTGCAACTAAAGCAGAATTCTTCCATTAGAACTGCGTGTTTTGGGAGAGGATATGCTTACAGTCCTCGCTACAGCCTGCCATGTTGGAGGCAGCTTGCTCCACGTGGGAAACCATGCATAAAGAAATTCATTAGTGGAAGAGCCCAAAGAGTACACAATGGGAGTAATTCTGCTTGTTTTCAACCACAACTAAAGCAGAGTTCTTTGGGTAAAACTGCCTTGTTTTGGGAGAGGAAATCTGAGAGGCCTCACTAGAGCCTCCCTTGCTTTAGGCATTTCACTCCACGCGAGACCCCTTGAGTATAGATGTTCTTTTGGACAAAGGCCCATTGTGTACACTGTGGGAGAAAAGCTGCTTGTGTTCCACATGCAACAAAGGCAGAGTTCTTCGGGTAAAACTGCGATTATTCAGAGAGGAAATGCTTACAGTCCTTACAAGAGCCTGCCTTGGTTGAGGCAGTTCGCTCCACTTGGGAATCCCTGCATAAATAATTTGATTCGTTGTAGAGCCCAAAGAGTACACAGTGGGAGTAATGCTGCTTGTGTTCCACCTGCAACTAAAGCAGAGTTCTTGGGAAAAAGTGCCGTGTTTTCAGCGAGGAAACCGTTAGAGACCACAGTAGAGCCTGCCATGGTTGAGGCAGTTTGCTCCACGCGGGAAACCATTCTTATAGAACAAGTTCATTAGGGGAAGTGCCCATTGTGTACACTGTGGGAGAAAAGATGCTTGTGTTCCCCCTGCAACTAAAGCAGATTTCTTCGGGTAAACCTGCGTGTTTTGGGAGAGGATATGCTTACAGTCCTCTCTACAGCCTGCCATGGTTGAGGCAGTTCGCTCTTCGTGCGAATCCCTGCATATAGAGGTTCATTCATGGAAGAGACCTAAGAGTACACACTGGGAGAAATGCTGCTTGTCTTCCACCTGCAACTAAAGCAGAGTTCTTCTGGTAAAACTGCGTGTTTTGGGAGAGGAAATGCTGACAGTCCTTACGAGAGCCTGCCTTCATTTAGGCAGCTCACTGCACATGGGACACCCTGCATATTGAAGATTCATTCGGTGAAGGGCCCTTTGTATAAAGTGTGGGAGAAATGCAGCTTGTGTTCCACCTGCAACTAAAGCAGAGTTCTTCGGGTAAAAGTGCCGTGTTTTCAGAGAGGAAACACTTAGATACCACAGTAGAGCCTGCCATGATTGAGGCAGTTTGCCCCATTCGGGAAACCATTCTTATAAAACAAGATCATTAGCGGAAGTGCCCATTGTGTACACTGTGGGAGAAAAGCTGCTTGTGTACCCCTGCAACTAAAGCAGAGTACTTCCGTTTAAACTGCGTGTTTTGGGAGAGGAAATGCTTATAGTCCTCGCTACAGCCGGCCTTGATTGAGGCCGTTCTCTCCACGTGGGAAACCCTGCATATAGAAGTTCATACGTGGAAGAGCCCAAAGAGTACACATTGGGAGAAAAGCTGCTTGTGTTACCCCTGCAACTAAAGCAGAATTCTTCCGTTAGAACTGCGTGTTTTGGGAGAGGATATGCTTACAGTCCTCGCTACAGCCTGCCATGGTTGAGGCAGTTTGCTCCACGTGGGAAACCATGCATAAAGAAATTCATTAGTGGAAGAGCCCAAAGAGTACACACTGGGAGTAATTCTGCTTGTGTTCAACCAGCAACTAAAGCAGAATTCTTTGGGTAAAACTGCCTTGTTTTGGGAGAGGAAATCTGAGAGGCCTCACTAGAGCCTCCCTTGCTTTAGGCATTTCATTCCACGCGGGACCCCTTGAGTATAGATATTCTTTCGGACAAAGGCCCATTGGGTACACTGTGGGAGAAAAGCTGCTTGTGTTCCACATGCAACTAAAGCAGAGTTCTTCGGGTAAAACTGCTAGTATTCAGAGAGGAAATGCTTACAGTCCTTACAAGAGCCTGCCTTGGTCGAGGCAGTTCGCTCCACTTGGGAATCCCTGCATAAATAAGTTCATTCGTGGTAGAGCCCAAAGAGTACACAGTGGGAGTAATGCTGCTTGTGTTCCACCTGCAACTAAAGCAGAGTTCTTTGAGTAAAACTGCCGTGTTTTGGAAGAGGAAATGCTTACAGTCCTCGCTACAGCCTGTCCTGGTTGAGGCAGTTCGCTCCACGTGGGAAACCCTGCATATAGAAATTCATTCGTGGAAGAGACCAAAGAGTACACAGTGGGAGAAAGGCTGCTTGTGTTCCACCTGCAACTAAAGAAGAGTTCTTCGGGTAAAACTGCGTGTTTTGGGATAGGAAATGCTTACAGTTCTTATGAGAGCCTGCCGTCGTTGGGGCCGTTCACTGCACGTGGGACACACTGCATATTGAAGATTCCTTCAGGAAACGGCCCTTTGTATAAAGTGTGGGACAAATGCAGCTTGTGTTCCACCTGCAACTAAAGCAGAGTTCTTCAGGTAAAAGTGCCGTGTTTTCAGAGAGGAAATCCTTAGAGACCACAGTAGAGCCTGCAGTGGTTGAGGGTGTTTGCTCCACGTGGGAAACCATTCTTATAGAACAAGTTCTTTAGGGGAAGTGCCCATTGTGTACACTGTGGAAGGAAAGCTGATTGTGTTCCCCCTGCAACTAAAGCAGATTTCTTCCGTTAAAACTGCCTGTTTTGGGAGAGGATATGCTTACAGTCCTCGCTACAGCCTGCCATGGTTGAGGCAGTTCACTCCACGGGGAATCCCTGCATAAAGAAGTTCATTCGTGGAAGAGCCCAAAGATTACACACTGGTAGTACTGCTGCTTGTGTTCCACCTGCAACTAAAGCAGAGTTCCTTGGGTAAAACTGCCGTGTTTTGGGAGAGGAAATGCTTAGAGGCCTCACTAGAGCTTGCCTTGCTTTAGGCATTTCACTCCACGCTAGACCCCTTGAGTATAAATATTCTTTCGGGCAAAAACCCATTGGGTACACTGTGGGAGAAAAGCTGCTTGTTTTCCACCTGCACCTAAAGAAGAGTTCTTCGGGTAAAACTGCGTGTATTGGGATAGGAAATGCTTACACTCCTCACTAAAGCCTGTCTTGGTTGAGGCAGTTCACTACACATGGGATACCCTGCATATACAAATTTATTCGTGGATGAGCCCAAAGAGTACAAAGTGGGAGAAATGCTGCTTGTGTTCCACCTGCAACTAAAGCAGAATTCTTTGGGTAAAACTGCCAGGTTTTGGCAGAGGAAATGCTTAGAGGCCTCACTAGAGCCAGGCTTGCCCTAGTTATTTCACTCCAGGTGGGACACCTTGAGTATAGAAATTCTTTCGGGCAAAGGCCCTTTGGGTACACTGTGGTAGAAAAGCTGCTTGTGTTCCACCTGCAACTAAAGCAGAGTTCTTCGGGTAAAACTGCGTGTATTGGGATAGGAAATGCTTACAGTCCTTACGAGAGCCTGCCTTGGTTGAGGCAGCTCGCTCCACTTGGGAATCCCTGCATAAAAAGTTCATTCCTGGTAGAGCCCAAAGAGTACACAGTGGGAGTAATGCTGCTTGTGTTCCACCTGCAACTAAAGCAGAGTTCTTGGGAAAAAAGTGCCGTGTTTTCAGAGAGGAAACCGTTAGAGACCACAGTAGAGCCTGCCATGGTTGAGGCAGTTCGCTCCACGCGGGAAACCGTTCTTATAGAACAAGTTCATTAGGGGAAGTGCCCATTGTGTACACTGTGGGAGAAAAGATGCCTGTGTTCCCCCTGCAACTAAAGAAGATTTCTTCGGGTAAACCTGCGTGTTTTGGGAGAGGATATGCTTACAGTCCTCGCTACAGCCTGCCATGGTTGAGGCAGTTCGCTCTTCGTGCGAATCCCTGCATATAGAGGTTCATTCGTGGAAGAGCCCAAAGAGTACACAGTGGGAGAAATGTTGCTTGTCTTCCACCTTCAACTAAAGCAGAGTTTTTTGGGTAAAACTGCCGTGTTTTGTAAGAGGAAATGCTTACAGTCCCCGGTACAGCCTACCCTGGTTGAGGCAGTTCGCTCCACGTGGGAAACCCCGCATATACAAGTTCATTCGTGGAAGAGACCTAAGAGTACACACTGGGAGAAATGCTGCTTGTCTTCCACCTGCAACTAAAGCAGAGTTCTTCTGGTAAAACTGCGTGTTTTGGGAGAGGAAATGCTGACAGTCCTTACGAGAGCCTGCCTTCATTGAGGCAGTTCACTGCACGTGGGACACCCTGCACATTGAAGATTCATTCGGTGAAGGGCCCTTTGTATAAAGTACGGGAGAAATGCAGCTTGTGTTCCACCTGCAACTAAAGCAGAGTTCTTCGGGTAAAAGTGCCGTGTTTTCAGAGAGGAAACCCTTAGATACCACAGTAGAGCCTGCCATGATTGAGGCAGTTTGCCCAATTCGGGAAACCATTCTTATAAAACAAGATCATTAGGGGAAGTGCCCATTGTGTACACTGTGGGAGAAAAGCTGCTTGTGTACCCCTCGAACTAAAGCAGAGTACTTCCGTTTAAACTGCGTGTTTTGGGAGAGGAAATGCTTACAGTCCTCGCTACAGCCGGCCTTGGTTGAGGCCGTTCGCTCCACGTGGGAAACCCTGCATATAGAAGTTCATACGTGGAAGAGCCCAAAGAGTACACATTGGGAGAAAAGCTGCTTGTTTTACCCCTGCAACTAAAGCAGAATTCTTCCATTAGAACTGCGTGTTTTGGGAGAGGATATGCTTACAGTCCTCGCTACAGCCTGCCATGTTGGAGGCAGCTTGCTCCACGTGGGAAACCATGCATAAAGAAATTCATTAGTGGAAGAGCCCAAAGAGTACACAATGGGAGTAATTCTGCTTGTGTTCAACCACAACTAAAGCAGAGTTCTTTGGGTAAAACTGCCTTGTTTTGGGAGAGGAAATCTGAGAGGCCTCACTAGAGCCTCCCTTGCTTTAGGCATTTCACTCCACGCGAGACCCCTTGAGTATAGATGTTCTTTTGGACAAAGGCCCATTGTGTACACTGTGGGAGAAAAGCTGCTTGTGTTCCACATGCAACAAAGGCAGAGTTCTTCGGGTAAAACTGCGATTATTCAGAGAGGAAATGCTTACAGTCCTTACAAGAGCCTGCCTTGGTTGAGGCAGTTCGCTCCACTTGGGAATCCCTGCATAAATAATTTGATTCGTGGTAGAGCCCAAAGAGTACACAGTGGGAGTAATGCTGCTTGTGTTCCACCTGCAACTATAGCAGAGTTCTTTGAGTAAAACTGCCGTGTTTTGGAAGAGGAAATGCTTACAGTCCTCGCTACAGCCTCTCCTGGTTGAGGCAGTTCACTCCATGTGGGAATCCCTGCATATAGAAGTTCATTCACGGAAGAGACTAAAGAGTACACAGTGGGAGAAATGCTGCTTGTGTTCCAACTGCAACTAAAGCAGAGTTCTTCGGGTAAAACTGCGTGTATTGTGAGGGGAAATGCTTACAGTCCTTAGGAGACCCTGCCATGGTTGAGGCAGTTCGCTCCACGTGGGAATCCCTGCATAAAGAAGTTCATTCTGGAAGAGCTCAAGTGTATACAGTGGGAGAAATGCTGCTTGTGTTCCACCTGCAACTAAAGCAGATTTCTTTGGGTAAAACTGCCGTGATTTGGAAGAGGAAATGCTTAGAGTCCTCGCTACAGCCTGCCCTGTTTGAGGCAGTTCGCTCCACGTGGGAAACCCTGCATATAGAAGTTCATTCATGGAAGAGACCAAAGAGTACACAGTGGGAGGAAGGCTGCTTGTGTTCCGCCTGCAACTAAAGAAGTGTTCTTCGGGTAAAACTGCGTGTTTTGGGAGAGGAAATGCTTACAGTCCTTATGGTGGCCTGCCGTCGTTGAGGCATTTCACTGCACGTGGGCCACACTGCATATTGAAGATTCCTTCAGGAAACGGCCCTTTGTATAAAGTGTGGGACAAATGCAGCTTGTGTTCCACCTGCAACTAAAGCAGAGTTCTTCGGGTAAAAGTGCCGTTTTTTCAGAGAGGAAATCCTTAGAGACCACAGTAGACCCTGCCGTGGTTGAGGCTGTTTGCTCCATGTGGGAAACCATTCTTATAGAACAAATTCATTAGGGGAAGTGCCCATTGTGTACACTGTGGTAGGAAACTTATTGTGTTCCCCCTGCAACTAAAGCAGATTTCTTCCGTTAAAACTCCCTGTTTTGGGAGAGGATATGCTTACAGTCCTCACTACAGCCTGCCATGGTTGAGGCATTTCACTCTACGTGGGAATCCCTGCATAAAGAAGTTCATTCGTGGAAGAGCCCAAAGAGTACACACTGGGAGTACTGCTGCGTGTGTTCCACCTGCAACTGAAGCAGAAATCCTTGGGTAAAACTGCCGTGTTTTGGGAGAGGAAATGCTTAGAGGCCTCACTAGAGCCTGCCTTGCTTTAGGCATTTCACTCCACGCTAGACCCCTTGAGTATAAATATTCTTTCGGGCAAAAACCCATTGGGTACACTGTGGGAGAAAAGCTGCTTGTTTTCCACCTGCACCTAAAGAAGAGTTCTCCGGGTAAAACTGCGTGTATTGGGATAGGAAATGCTTACAGTCCTCACTACAGCCTGTCTTGGTTGAGGCAGTTCACTACACATGGGATAACCTGCATATAGAAATTGATTCGTGGAAGAGCCCTAAGAGTACACAGTGGGAGAAATGCTGCTTGTGTTCCACCTGCAACTAAAGCAGAGTTCTTTGGGTAAAACTGCCAGGTTTTGGCAGAGGAAATGCTTAGAGGCCTCACTAGAGCCAGGCTTGCCCTAGGCATTTCACTCCAGGTGGGACACCTTGAGTATAGAAATTCTTTCGGGCAAAGGCCCTTTGGGTACACTGTGGAAGAAAAGCTGCTTGTGTTCCACCTGCAACTAAAGCAGAGTTCTTCGGGTAAAACTGCGTGTATTGGGAGAGGAAATGCTTACAGTCCTTACAAGAGCCTGCCTTGGTTTAGGCAGCTCGCTCCACTTGGGAATCCCTGCATAAAAAGTTCATTCCTGGTAGAGCCCAAAGTGTACACAGTGGGAGTAATGCTGCTTGTGTTCCACCTGCAACTAAAGCAGAGTCCTTCGGGTAAAACTGCATGTTTTGGGAGAGGAAATGCTTACAGTCCTTATGAGAGCCTGCCGTCTTTGAGGCAGTTCACTGCACGTGGGACACCCTGCATATTGAAGATTCATTCTGGAAACGGCCCTTTGTATAAAGTGTGGGACAAATGCAGCTTGTGTTCCACCGGCAACGAAAGCAGAATTCTTTGCGTAAAAGTGCCGTTTTTTCAGAGAGGAAATCCTTAGAGACCACAGTAGAGCCTGCCATGGTTGAGGCAGTTCGCTCCACGCGGGAAACCATTCTTATAGAACAAGTTCATTAGGGGAAGTGCCCATTGTGCACACTGTGGGAGGAAAGCTGATTGTGTTTCCCCTTCAACTAAAGCAGAGTTCTTCCATTAAAACTGCGTGTTTTGGGAGAGGATATGGTTACAGTCCTCGCTACAGCCTGCCATGGTTGAGGCAGTTCGCTCCACGTGGGAATCCCTGCATAAAATGTTCATTCGTGGAAGAGCCCAAAGAGTAAACAGTAGGAGTAATGCTGCTTGTGTTCCACCTGCAACTAAAGCAGAGTTACTTGGGTAAAACTGCCATGTTTTGGCAGAGGAAATGCTTAGAGGCCTCACTAGAGCCGGCCTTGCTTTAGGCATTTCACTCCACGCCGGACCCCTTGAGTATAAATATTCTTTCGGGCAAAGGCCCATTGGGTACACTGTGGGAGAAAAGCTGCTTGTGTTCCACATGCACCTAAAGAAGAGTTCTTCTGGTAAAACTGCGTGTATTCGAGAGGAAATGCTTATAGTCCTTACGAGAGCATGCCTTGGTTGAGGCAGTTCGCTCCACGTGGGCGTCCCTGCATAAAGAAATTCATTCGTGGAAGAGCCCAAAGTGTACACAGTGGAACAAATGATGCTTGTGTTCCACATGCAACTAAAGCAGAGTTCTTTGAGTAAAACTGCCGTGTTTTGGGAGAGGAAATGCTTACAGTCCTTACTATAGCCTGCCTTCGTTGAGGCAGTTCACTGCACGTGGGACACCCTGCATATTGAAGATTCATTCGGGAAAGGGCCCGTTGTATAAAGTGTGGGACAAATGCAGCTTGTATTCCACCTGCAACTAAAGCAGAGTTCTTCGGGTAAAAGTGCCGTGTTTTCAGAGAGGAAATCCTTAGAGACCAGAGTAGAGCCTGCCATGGTAGAGGCCGTTCGCTCCATGTGGGAAACCATTCTTATAGAACAAGTTCAGTAGGGGAAGTGCCCATTGTGTACACTGAGGGAGAAAAGCTGCTTGTGTTCTCCATGCAACTAAAGCAGAGTTCTTCCGTTAAAACTGCGTGTTTTGGGAGAGGATATGCTAACAGTCCTCGCTACAGCCTGCCATGGTAGAGGCAGTTCGCTCCCTGTGGGAAACCCTGCATAAAGAAATTCATTAGTGGAAGAGCCCAAAGAGTACAAGTGGGAGTAATGCTGCTTGTGTTCCACCTGCAACTAAAGCAGATTTCTTTGGGTAAAACTGCCGTGTTTAGGGAGAGTAAATGCTGACAGGCCTCATTAGAGCCTCCCTTGCTTTAGGCATTTCACTCCACGCTGGGCCCCTTGAGTATAGATATTCTTCCGGGCAAAGGCCCATTGGGTACACTGTGGGAGAAAAGCTGCTTGTGTTCCACCTGCAACTAAAGCAGAGTTCTTCGGGTAAAACTGCGTGTATTGGGAGAGGAAATGCTTACAGTCCTCGCTACAGCCTCTCCAGGTTGAGGCAGTTCGCTCCACGTGGGAAACCTTGCATACAGTATTTCATTCGTGGAAGAGAACAAAGAGTACACAGTGGGAGAAATGCTGCTTGTGTTCCACCTGCAACGAAAGCAGAGTTCTTCGGGTAAAACTGCCTGGTTTGGGAGAGGATATGCTTGCAGTCCTCGCTACAGCCTGCCATGGTTGAGGCAGTTCGCTCCACGTGGGAATCCCTGCATAAAGAAGTTCATTCGTGGAAGAGCCCAAAGTGTACACAGTGGGATAAATGCTGCTTGGGTTCCACCTGCAACTAAAGCAGAGCTCTTCGGGTAAAACTGCGTGTTTTGGGTGAGGAAATGCTTACAGTCCTTACTATAGCCTGCCTTCGTTGAGGCAGTTAACTGCACGTGGGACATCCTGCATATTGAAGATTCATTCAGGGAAGGGCCCTTTGAATAAAGTGTGGGACAAATGCAGCTTGTATTCCACATGCAACTAAAGCAGATTTCTTCGGTTGAAAGTGCCTTGTTTTCAGATAGGAAGTCCTTAGAGACCACAGTAGAGCCTGCCATGGTTGAGGCAGTTCGCTCCACGCGGGAAACCATTCTTATAGAGCAAGTTCATTAGGGAAAGTGCCCATTGTGTACACTGAGGGAGAAAAGCTGCTTGTGTTCCACATGCAACTAAAGCAGAGTTCTTCCGTTAAAACTGCATGGTTTGGGAGAGGATATGCTTACAGTCCTCGCTACAGCCTGCCATGGTCGAGGCAGTTCGCTCCACGTGGGAAAGCCTGCATAAAGAAATTCATTAGTGGAAGATCCCAAAGAGTACACACTGGGAGTAATGCTGCTTGTGTTCCACCTGCAACTAAAGCAGAGTTCTTTGGGTAAAACTGCCAGGTTTTGGCAGAGGAAATGCTTAGAGGCCTCACTAGAGCCAGGTTTGCTTTAGGCATTTCACTCCAGGTGGGACACCTTGAGTATAGAAATTCTTTCGGGCAAAGGCCTTTTGGGTACACTGTGGTAGAAAAGCTGCTTGTGTTCCACCTGCAACTAAAGCAGAGTTCTTCGGGTAAAACTGCGTGTATTGGGATAGGAAATGCTTACAGTCCTTACGAGAGGCTGCCTTGGTTGAGGCAGTTCGCTGCACGTGGGACACCCTTCATATAGAAGCTTCATTCGAGTAAGGGTCCTTTGTGTACAGTGTGGGACAAATGAAGCTTATGTTCCACCTGCAAGTAAAGCAGAGTTCTTCGGGAAAAAGTGCCGTGTTTTCAGAGAGGAAACCGTTAGAGACCACGGTATAGCCTGCCATGGTTGAGGCAGGTCGCTCCATGCGGGAAACCATTCTTATAGAACAAGTTCATTAGGGGAGTGCCCATTGTGTACACTGTGGGAGAAAAGCTGCTAGAGTTCCCCCAGCAACTAAAACAGAGTTCTTCCGTTTAAACTCCGTGTTTTGGGAGAGGAAATGTTTACAGTCCTCTCTACAGCCGGCCTTGGTTGAGGCCGTTCGCTACACGTGGGAAACCCTGCATATAGAAGTTCATACGTGGAAGAGCCCATAGAGTACACAGTGGGAGAAAAGCTGCTTGTGTTACCCCTGCAACTAAAGGAGAATTCTTCCGTTAGAACTGCGTGTTTTGGGAGAGGATATGCTTACAGTCCTCGCTACAGCCTGCCATGCTTGAGGCAGTTCGCTCCACGTGGGAATCCCTGCATAAAGAAATTCATTAGTGGAAGAGCCCAAGAGTACACACTGGGAGTAATTCTGCTTGTTTTCCAGCAGCAACTAAAGCAGAGTTCTTTGGGAAAAACTGCCTTGTTTTGGGAGAGGAAATGCTGAGAGGCCTCACTACAGCCTCCCTTGCTTTAGGCATTTCACTCCACGCGGGACCCCTTGAGTATAGATGTTCTTTCGGACAAAGGCCTATTGGGTACACTGTGGGAGAAAAGCTGCTTGTGTTCCACATGCAACTAAAGCAGATTTCTTCGGGTAAAACTGCGAGTATTGAGAGAGGAAATGCTTACAGTCCTTACGAGAGCCTGCCTTGGTTGAGGCAGTTCGCTCCACTTGGGAATCCCTGCATAAATAAGTCCATTCGTGGTAGAGCCCAAAGAGTACACAGTGGGAGTAATGCTGCTTGTGTTCCACCTGCAACTAAAGCAGAGTTCTTTGAGTAAAACTGCCGTGTTTTGGAAGAGGAAATGCTTACAGTCCTCGCTACAGCCTCTCCTGGTTGAGGCAGTTCGCTCCACGTGGGAATCCCTGCATATAGAATTTCATTCGCGGAAGAGACTAAAGAGTACACAGTGGGAGAAATGCTGCTTGTGTTCCACCTGCAACTAAAGCAGAGTTCTTCGGGTAAAACTGCGTGTATTGTGAGGGGAAATGCTTACAGTCCTTACGAGAGCCTGCCTTGGATGAGGCAGTTCACTCCACGTGGGAATCCCTGCATAAAGAATTTCGTTCGTGGAAGAGCCCAAAGTGTACACAGTGGGAGAAATGCTGCTTGTGTTCCACCGGCAACTAAAGCAGAGTTCTTTGGGTAAAACTGCCTGGTTTGGGAGAGGATATGCTTACAGTCCTCGCTACAGCCTGCCCTGGTTGAGGCAATTCGCTCCACGTGGGAAACCCTGCATATAGAAGTTCATTCGTGGAAGAGCCCAAAGAGTACACAGTGGGAGTACTGCTGCTTGTGTTCCACCTGCAACAAAAGCAGAGTTCCTTGGGTAAAACTGCCGTGTTTTGGCAGAGGAAATGCTTAGATGCCTCACTAGAGCCGGCCTTGCTTTAGGCATTTCACTCCACGCCGGAACCCTTGAGGATAAATATTCTTTCGGGAAAAGGCCCATTGGGTACACTGTGGGAGAAAAGCTGCTTGTGTTCCACCTGCACATAAAGAAGAGTTCTTCTGGTAAAACTGCGTGTATTCGAGAGGAAATGCTTACAGTCCTTACGAGAGCCTGCCTTGGTTGAGGCAGTTCGCTCCACGTGGGCATCCCTGCATAAAGAAGTTCATTCGTGGAAGAGCCCAAAGAGTACACAGTGGGAGAAATGATGCTTGTGTTCCACATGCAACTAAAGCAGAGTTCTTTGGGTAAAACTGCCCTGTTTTGGGAGAGGAAATGCTTACAGTCCTTACTATAGCCTGCCTTCGTTGAGGCAGTTCACTGCACGTGGAACACCCTGCATATTGAAGATTCATTTGGGGAAGGGCCCTTTGTATAAAGTGTGGGACAAATGCAGCTTGTATTCCACCAGCAACTAAAGCAGAGTTCTTCGGGTAAAAGTGCCGTGTTTTCAGAGAGGAAATCCTTAGAGACCACAGTAGAGTCTGCCATGGTAGAGGCAGTTCGCTCCACGCGGGAAACCATTCTTATAGAACAAGTTCAGTAGGGGAAGTGCCCATTGTGTACACTGAGGGAGAAAAGCTGCTTGTGTTACCCCTGCAACTAAAGCAGAGATCTAGCATTAAAACTGCGTGGTTTGGGAGATGATATGCTTACAGTCCTCGCTACAGCCTGCCATGGTTGAGGCAGTTCACTCCCAGTGGGAAACCCTGCATAAAGAAATTCATTAGTGGAAGAGCCCAAAGAGTACACAGTGGGAGTAATGCTGCTTGTGTTCCACCTGCAACGAAAGCAGAGTTCTCTGGATAAAACTGCCGTGTTTAGGGAGAGGAAATGCTGACAGGCCTCATTAGAGCCTCCCTTGCTTTAGGCATTTCACACCACGCTGGACCCTTTGAGTATAGATGTTCTTTCGGGCAAAGGCCCATTGGGTACACTGTGGAGGAAAAGCTGCTTGTGTTCCACCTGCAACTAAAGCAGAGTTCTTCGGGTTAAACTGCGTGTGTTGGGAGAGGAAATGCTTACAGTCCTTACGAGAGCCTGCCTTGGTTGAGGCAGCTCGCTCCACTTGGGAATCCCTGCATAAAAATTTCATTCGTGGTAGAGCCCAAAGAGTACACAGTGGGAGTAATGCTGCTTTTGTTCCACCTGCAACTAAAGCAGAGTTCTTTGGGTAAAACTGCCATGTTTTGGAAGAGGATATGCTTACAGTCCTCGCTACAGCCTGTCCTGGTTGAGGCAGTTCGCTCCACGTGGGAAACCTTGCATACAGTATTTCATTCGTGGAAGAGAGCAAAGAGTACACAGTGGGAGAAAAGCTGCTTGTGTTACCCCTGCAACTAAAGCAGAGTTCTACCGTTAAAACTGCGTGTTTTGGGATAGGATATGCTTACAGTCCTCGCTACAGCCTGCCACGGTTTAGGCAGTTCGATCCACGTGGGAATCCCTGCATAAAGAAATTTATTCATGGAAGAGCCCAAAGATTACACACAGGGAGTAATGCTGCTAGTGTTCCACCTGCAACTAACGCAGAGTTCCTTGGGAAGAACTGCCGTGTTTTCAGAGAGGCAATGCTTAGAGGCCTCACTAGAGCCTGCCTTGCTTTAGGCATTTCACTCCACGCGGGACCCTTTGAGTATAGATATTCTTTCGGGCTAAGACTCATTGGGTACACTGTGGGAGAAATGCTACTTGTGTTCCACCTGCAAATAAAAAGAATTCTTCAGGAAAAACTGCGTGTATTGGAGAGGAAATGCATACAGTCCTTACGAGAGCCTGCCTTCGATGAGGCAGTTCACTGCACGTGGGACAACCTGCATATTGAAGACTCCTTCGGGGAAGAGCCCTTTGTATAAAGTGTGGGACAAATGTAGCTTGTGTTCCACCTGCAGGTAAAGCAGAGTTCTTCGGGTAAAAGTGCCGTGTTTTCAGGGAGGAAATACTTAGAGACCACAGTAGAGCCTGCCATGGTTGAGGCAGTTCGCTCCACGCGGGAAACCATTCTTATAGAACAAGTTCTTTAGGGGAAGTGCCCATTGTGTACACTGTGGGAGGGAAGTTGATGGTGTTCCCCCTGAAACTAAAGCAGAGTTCTTCGTGTAAAACTGCGTGTTTTGGGAGAGGAAATGCTTACAGTATTCGCTACAGCCTGCCTTGGTTGAGGCAGTTCGCTCCACGTGGGAATCCCTGTATAAAGAAATTCATTCGTGGAATAGCCCAAAGAGTACACAGTGGGAGAAATGCTGCTTGTGTTCCACCTGCAACTAAAGCAGAATTCTTTGGTAAAACTGCCGTGTTTTGGAAGAGGAAATGCTTACAGTCCTCGCTACAGCCTGCCTTGGTTGAGGCAGTTCGCTCCACGTCGGAAACCCTGCATATAGAAGGTCAATCGTGAAAGAGCCCAAAGAGTACACAGTGGGAGAAAAGCTGCTTGTGTTACCCCTGCAACTAAAGCAGAGTTCTAGCATTAAAACTGCGTGGTTTGGGAGACGATATGCTTACAGTCTTTGCTACAGCCTGCCATGGTTGAGGCAGTTCGCTCCACGTGGGAAACCCTGCATATACAAGTTCATTCTTGAAGAGACCAAAGAGTACACAGTGGGAGAAATGCTGCTTGTGTTCCACCTGCAACTAAAGCAGAGTTCTTCGGGTAAAACTGCGTGTTTTGGGAGAGGAAATGCTTACAGTCCTTACCAGAGCCTGCCTTCATTGAGGCAGTTCGCTGCTCGTGGGACAACCTTCATATTGAACATTCATTCGGGGAAGGGCCCTTTGTATAAAGTGTGGGACAAATGCAGCTTGTGTTCCACCTGCAACTAAAGCAGAGTTCTTCGGGTAAAAGTGCCGTTTTTTCAGAGAGGAAATTCTTAAAGACCACAGTAGTGCCTGCCATGGCTGAGGCAGTTCGCTCCACGTGGAAATCCATTCTTATAGAACAAGTTCATTAGGGGAAGTGCCCATTGTGTACACTGTGGGAGAAAAGATGCTTGTGTTCCTCCTCAACTAAAGCAGAGTTCTTCGTGTAAACCAGCGGGATTTCGTAGAGGATATGCTTACAGTCCTCGCTACAGCCTGCCATGGTGGAGGCAGTTCGCTCCTCGTGGGAATCCCTGCATAAAGAAGTTCATTCGTGTAAGAGCCCAAAGAGTACACAGTGGGAGAAATGCTGCTTGTGTTCCACCTGCAACTAAAGCAGAGTTCTTCGGGTAAAACTGCGTGTTATGGGAGAGGAAATGCTTACAGTCCTTACAAGAGCCTGCCTTCATTGAGGCAGTTCGCTGCACGTGGGACACCCTGCATATTGAAGATTCATTCGGGGAAGGGCCCTTTGTATAAAGTGTGTGACAAATGCAGCTTGTATTCCACCTGCAACTAAAGCAGAGTTCTGCGGGTAAAAGTGCCGTGTTTTCAGAGAGGAAATCCTTAGAGACCACAGTAGAGCCTGCCATGGTAGAGGCAGTTCGCTCCACGCGGGAAACCATTCTTATAGAACAAGTTCAGTAGGGGAAGTGCCCATTGTGTACACTGAGGGAGAAAAGCTGCTTGTGTTCCACATGCAACTAAAGCAGAGTTCTTCCGTTAAAACTGCGTTGTTTGGGAGAGGATATGCTTACAGTCTTCGCTACCGCCTGCCATGGTTGAGACAGTTCGCTCCCCGTTGGAAACATTACATAAAGAAATTCATTAGTGGAAGAGCCCAAAGAGTACACAGTGGGAGTAATGCTGCTTGTGTTCCAACTGCAACTAAAGCAGAGTTCTTCGGGTAAACCCGCCGTGCTTAGGGAGAAGAAATGCTGACAGGCCTCATTAGAGCCACCCTTGCTTTAGGCATTTCACTCCACGCTGGACCCCTTGAGCATAGATTTTCTTTCGGGCAAAGGCACATTGGGTACACTGTGGGAGAAAAGCTGCTTGTGTTCCACTTGCAACTAAAGCAGAGTTCTTCAGGTAAAACTGCCGTGATTTGGAAGAGGAAATGCTTACATTCCTTGGTACAGCCTGCACTGGTGGAGGCAGTTCGCTCCACGAGGGAAACCCTGCATATTCACGTTCATTCGTGAAGAGACCAATGAGGACACAGTGGGAGAAATGCTGCTTGTGTTCTGCCTGCAACTAAAGCAGAATTTTTCCCGTAAAACTGCGTGTTTTGGGAGAGGAAATGCTTACAATCCTTACGAGAGCCTGCCATCATTGAGGCATTTCACTGCACGTGGGACACCCTGCATATTGGAGGTGCATTCGGGGAAGGGCCCTTTATATAAAGTGTTGAACAAATGCACCTTGTGTTACACCTGCAACTAAAGCAGAGTTCTTCAGGTAAAAGTGCCGTGTTTTCAGAGAGGAAATCCTTAGAGACAACAGAGGTGCCTGCCATGGGTGAGGCAGTTCGCTCCACGCGGGAAACCATTCTTATAGAACAACTTCATTAGGGGAAGTGCCCATTGTGTACACTGTGGGAGAAATGCTGCTTGTGTTCCACCTGCAACTAAAGCAGAGTTCTTCGGGTAAAACTGCGTGTTTTGGGAGAGGAAATGCTTACAGTCCTTACGAGAGCCTGCCTTCATTGAGGCAGTTCGCTGCCCGTGGGACACCCTGCATATTGTAGGTGCATTCGGGGAAGGGCCCTTTATATAAAGTGTGGAACAAATGCAGCTTGTGTTCCACCTGCAACTAAAACAGAGTTCTTTGGGTAAAAGTGCCCTGTTTTCAGAGAGGAAATCCTTAGAGACGACAGTATTGCCTTCCATGGCTGAGGCAGTTCGCTCAAGGCAGGAAACCATTCTTATAGAACAAGTTCATTAGGGGAAGTGCCCATTGTGTACACTGTGGGAGAAAAGATGCTTGTGTTCCCCCTGCTAATAAAGCAGAGTTCTTCGGGTAAACATGCGTGATTTGGCAGAGGATATGCTTACAGTCCTCGCCACAGCCTGCCATGGTGGAGGCAGTTCGCTCCTCGTGGGAATCCCTGCATAAAGAAGTTCATTCGTATAAGAGCACAAACAGGACACAGTGGGAGTAATGCTGCTTGTATGCCACCTGCAACTAAAGCAGAATTCTTTGGTAAAACTGCCGTGTTTTGTAAGAGGAAATGCTTACACTCTTCACTACAGGCTGCCTTGGTTGAGGCAGTTCGCTCCACGTCGGAAACCCTGCATATAGAAGTTCATTCGTGGAAGAGCCCAAAGAGTACACAGTGGGAGAAAAGCTGCTTGTTTTCCACCTGCAACTAAAGCAGAGTTCTAACGTTAAAACTACATGTTTTGGGATAGGATATGCTTACATTCCTCGCTACAGGCTGCCACGGTTGAGGCCGTTCAATCCACGTGGGAATCCCTGCATAAAGAAATTCATTCATGGAAGAACCCAAAGATTACACACTGGGAGTAATGCTGCTTGTGTTCCACCTGCAACTAACGCAGAGTTCCTTGGGTAAAACTGCCGTGTTTTCAGAGAGTAAATGCTTAGAGGCCTCACTAGAGCCTGCTTGCTTTAGGCATTTCACTCCACGCGGGACCCCTTGAGTATAGATATTCTTTCGGGCAAAGGTTCATTGGGTACACTGTGGGAGAAAAGCTGCTTGTGTTCCCCCTGCTACTCAAGCAGGGTTCTTCGGGTAAACATGCGTGATTTGGTAGAGGATATGCTTACAGTCCTTGCTACATCCTGCCATGGTGGAGGCAGTTCACTCCTCGTGGGAATCCCTGCATAAAGAAGTTCATTCGTGTAAGAACCCAAAGAGTACACAGTGGGAGTAATGCTGCTAGTATGCCACCTGCAACTAAAGCAGAATTCTTTGGTAAAACTGCTGTGTTTTGTAAGACGAAATGCTTACAGTCCTCGCTACAGCCTGCCTTGCTTGAGGCAGTTCGCTCCACGTCGGAAACCCTGCATATAGAAGTTCATTCGTGGAAGAGCCCAAAGAGTACATAGTGGGAAAAAAGCTGCTTGTGTTACCTCTGCAACTAAAGCAGTGTTCTACCGTTAAAACTGCGTGTTTTGGGATAGGATATGCTTACAGTCCTCGCTACAGCCTGCCACGGTTGAGGCAGTTGGATCCACGTGGGAATCCCTTCATAAAGAAATTCATTCGTGGAAGAGCCCAAAGATTACACACTCGGAGTAATGCTGCTTGTGTTCCACCTGCAACTAACGCAGAGTTCCTTGGGAAGAACTGCCGTGTTTTCAGAGAGGAAATGCTTAGAGGCCTCACTAGAGCCTGCCTTGCTTTAGGCATTTCACTCCATGCGGGACCCCTAGAGTATAGATAATCTTTCGGGCAAAGGCTCATTGGGTACACTGTGGGAGAAAAGCTGCTTGTGTTCCACCTGCAACTAAAGCAGAATTCTTCGGGTAAAACTGCGTGTACTGGGAGAGGAAATGCTTACAGTCCTTACGAGAGCCTGCCTTCATTGAGGCAGTTCACTGCACGTGGGACACCCTGCATATTGAAGACTCCTTCGGGGAAGGGCCCTTTGTATAAAGTGTGGGACAAATGCAGCCTGTGTTCCACCTGCAACTAAAGCAGAGTTCTTCGGGTAAAAGTGCCGTGTTTTCAGAGAGGCAATCCTTAGAGACCACAGTAGAGCCTGCCATAGTTGAGGCAGTTCGCTCCACGCGGGAAACCATTCTTATAGAACAAGTTCATTAGGGGAAGTGCCCATTGTGTACACTGTGGGAGGTAAGCTGATGGTGTTCCCCCTGCAACTAAAGCAGTGTTCTTCGTGTAAAACTGCGTGTTTTGGGAGAGGAAATGCTTACAGTATTCGCTACAGCCTGCCTTGGTTGAGGCAGTTCGCTCCACGTGGGAAACCCTGCATAAAGAAGTTCATTCGTGGAAGAGCCCAAAGAGTACACAGTGGGAGAAATGCTGCTTGTGTTCCACCTGCAACTAAAGCAGAATTCTTTGGTAAAACTGTCGTGTTTTGGAAGAGGAAATGCTTACAGTCCTCGCTACAGCCTGCCTTTGTTGAGGCAGTTCGCTCCACGTCGGAAACACTGCATATAGAAGTTCAATCGTGGAAGAGCCCAAAGAGTACACAGTGGGAGAAAAGCTGCTTGTGTTACCCCTGCAACTAAAGCAGAGTTCTAGCGTTAAAACTGCCTGGTTTGGGAGAGGATATGCTTACAGTCCTCGCTACAGCCTGCCATGGTTGAGGCAGTCCGCTCCACGTGGGAAACCCTGCATAAAGAAGTTCATTCGTGGAATAGCCCAAAGAGTACACAGTGGGAGAAATGCTGCTTGTGTTCCACCTGCAACTAAAGCAGTATTGTTTGGTAAAACTGCCGTGATTTGGTAGAGGATATGCTTACAGTCTTCGCTACAGCCTGCCATGGTGGAGGCAGTTTGCTCCTCGTGGGAATCCCTGCATAAAGGAGTTCATTCGTGGAAGAGCCCAAAGAGTACACAGTGGGAGAAATGCTGCTTGTGTTCCACCTGCAACTAGAGTAGAGTTCTTCGGGTAAAACTGCGTGTTATGGGAGAGGAAATGCTTACAGTCCTTACGAGAGCCTGCCTTCATTGAGGCAGTTCGCTGCTCGTGGGACAACCTGCATATTGAAGATTCATTCGGGGAAGGGCCCTTTGTATAAAGTGTGGGACAAATGCAGCTTGTGTTCCACCTGCAACTAAAGCAGAGTTCTTCGGTAAAAGTGCCGTGTTTTCAGAGAGGAAATATTTAGAGACCACAGTAGTGCCTGCCATGGCTGAGGCAGTTCACTCCACGTGGGAAACTATTCTTATAGAACAAGTTCGTTAGGGGAAGTGCCCATCGAGTACACTGTGGGAGAAAAGATGCTTGTGTGCCCCCTGCAACTAAAGAAGAGTTCTTCGGGTAAACCTGCGTGATTTGGTAGAGGATATGCTTAGAGTCCTCGCTACAGCCTGCCATGGTGGAGGCAGTTCGCACCTCGTGGGAATCCATGCATAAAGAAGTTCATTCGTGTAAGAGCCCAAAGAGTACACTGTCGGAGTAATGCTGCTTGTATGCCACCTGCAACTAAAGCAGAATTCTTTGGTAAAACTGCCGTGTTTTGGAAGAGGAAATGCTTACAGTCCTCACTACAGCCTTCCTTGGTTGAGGAAATTCGCTCCACGTCGGAAACCCTGCATATAGAAGTTCATTCGTGGAAGAGCCCAAAGAGTACACAGTGGGAGAAAAGCTGCTTGTGTTACCTCTGCAACTAAAGCAGAGTTCTACCGTTAAAACTGCGAGTTTTGGGATAGGATATGCTTACAGTCCTCGCTACAGCCTGCCACGGTTGAGGCAGTTCGATCCACGTGGGAATCCCTGCATAAAGAAATGCATTCGAGGAAGAGCCCAAAGATTACACACTGGGAGTAATGCTGCTTGTGTTCCACCTGCAACTAACGCAGAGTTCCTTGGGTAAAACTGCCGTGTTTTGGGAGAGGAAATGCTTAGAGGCCTCACTAGAGCCTGCTTGCTTTAGGCATTTCACTCCACGCGGGACCCCTTGAGTATAGATATTCTTTCAGGCAAAGGCTCATTGGGTACACTGTGGGAGAAAAGCTGCTTGTGTTCCACCTGCAACTAAAGCAGAATTCTTCGGGTAAAACTGCGTGTATTGCGAGAGGAAATGCTTACAGTCCTTACGAGAGCCTGCCTTCGTTGAGGCAGTTCACTGCACGTGGGACACACTGCATATTGAAGACTCCTTCGGGAAGGGCCCTTTGTATAAAGTGTGGGACAAATGCAGCTTGTCTTCCACCTGCAACTAAAGCAGAGTTCTTCGGGTAAAAGTGCCGTGTTTTCAGAGAGGAAATCCTTAGAGACCACAGTAGAGCCTGCCATGGTTGAGGCAGTTTGCTCCACGCGGGAAACCATTCTTATAGTTCATTAGGGGAAGTGCCCATTGTGTACACTGTGGGGGGAAAGCTGATGGAGTTCCCCTGCAACTAAAGCAGAGTTCTTCGTTTAAAACTGCGTGTTTTGGGAGAGGAAATGCTTACAGTATTCGCTACAGCCTGCCTGGGTTGAGGCAGTTCGCTCCACCTGGGAATCCCTGCATAAAGAAGTTCATTCGTGGAAGAGCCCAAAGAGTACACAGTGGGAGAAATGCTGCTTGTGTTCCACCTGCAACTAAAGCAGAATTCTTTGGTAAAACTGCCGTGTTTTGGAAGAGGAAATGCTTACAGTCCTCGCTACAGCCTGCCTTGGTTGAGGCAGTTCGCTCCACGTCGGAAACCCTGCATATAGAAGTTCATTCCTGGAAGAGCCCAAAGAGTACACAGTGGGAGAAAAGCTGCTTGTGTTACCCCTGCAACTAAAGCAGAGTTCTAGCGTTAAAACTGCCTGGTTTGGGAGAGGATATGCTTACAGTCCTCGCTACAGCCTGCCATGGTTGAGGCAGTTCGCTCCACGTGGGAAACCCTGCATATACAAGTCCATTCGTGAAGAGACCAAAGAGTACACAGTGGGAGAAATGCTGCTTGTGTTCCACCTGCAACTAAAGCAGAGTTCTTTGGGTAAAACTGCCTGTTATGGGAGAGGAAATGCTTACAGGCCTTACGAGAGCCTGCCTTCATAGAGGCAGTTCGCTGCCCGTGGGACACCCTGCATATAGAAGGTCATTCGTGGAAGAGCGCAAAGAGTACACAGTGGGAGAAATGCAGCTTGTGTTCCACCTGCAACTAAAGCAGAATTCTTTGGTAAAACTGAAGTGTTTTGGAAGAGGAATGCTTACAGTACTCGCTACAGCCTGCCTTGGTTGAGGCAGTTCGCTCCACGTCGGAAACCCTGCATATAGAAGTTCATTCGTGGAAGAGCCCAAAGAGTACACAGTGGGAGAAAAGCTGCTTGTATTACCCCTGCAACTAAAGCAGAGTTCTAGCACGAAAACTGCCTGGTTTCAGAGAAGATATGCTTACAGTCCTCGCTACAGCCTGCCATGCTTGAGGCAGTTCAGTCCACGTGGGAAACCCTGCATATACAAGTTCATTCGTGAGGAGACCAAAGAGTACACAGTGGGAGAAATGCTGCTTGTGTTCCACCTGCAACTAAAGCAGTATTGTTTGGTAAATATGCCGTGATTTGGTACAGGATATGCTTACAGTCTTCGCTACAGCCTGCCATGGTGGAGGCAGTTCGCTCCTCGTGGGAATCCCTGCATAAAGGAGTTCATTCGTGGAAGAGCCCAAAGAGTACACAGTGGGAGAAATGCTGCTTGTGTTCCACCTGCAACTAAAGTAGAGTTCTTCGGGTAAAACTGCGTGTTATGGGAGAGGAAATGCTTACAGTCCTTACGAGAGCCTGCCTTCATTGAGGCAGTTCGCTGCTCGTGGGACACCCTGCATATTGAAGATTCATTCGGCGAAGGGCCCTTTGTTTAAAGGGTGGGACAAATGCAGCTTGTGTTCCACCTGCAACTAAAGCAGAGTTCTTCGGATAAAAGTGCCGTGTTTTCAGAGAGGAAATATTTAGAGACCACAGTAGTGCCTGCCTTGGCTGAGGCAGTTCGCTCCACGTGGTAAACCATTCTTATAGAACAAGTTCGTTAGGGGAAGTGCCCATCGAGTACACTGTGGGAGAAAAGATGCTTGTGTTCACCCTGCAACTAAAGAAGAGTTCTTCGGGTAAACCTGCGTGATTTGGTAGAGGATATGCTTAGAGTCCTCGCTACAGCCTGCTATGGTGGAGGCAGTTCGCGCCTCGTGGGAATCCCTGCATAAAGAAGTTCATTCGTGTAAGAGCCCAAAGAGTACACAGTCGGAGTAATGCTGCTTGTATGCCACCTGCAACTAAAGCAGAATTCTTTGGTAAAACTGCCGTGTTTTGGAAGAGGAAATGCTTACAGTCCTCGCTACAGCCTTCCTTGGTTGAGGCAGTTCGCTCCACGTCGGAAACCCTGCATATAGAAGTTCATTCGTGGAAGAGCCCAAAGAGTACACAGTGGGAGAAAAGCTGCTTGTGTTACCTCTGCAACTAAAGCAGAGTTCTACCGTTAAAACTGCGAGTTTTGGGATAGGATATGCTTACAGTCCTCGCTACAGCCTGCCTTGGTTGAGGCAGTTCGCTCCACGTGGGAAACCCTGCATAAAGAAGTTCATTCGTGGAAGAGCCCAAAGAGTACACAGTGGGAGAAATGCTGCTTGTGTTCCACCTTCAACTAAAGCAGAATTCTTTGGTAAAACTGTCGTGTTTTGGAAGAGGAAATGCTTACAGTCCTCGCTACAGCCTGCCTTGGTTGAGGCAGTTCGCTCCACGTCGGAAACACTGCATATAGTAGTTCAATCGTGGAAGAGCCCAAAGAGTACACAGTGGGAGAAAAGCTGCTTGTGTTACCCCTGCAACTAAAGCAGAGTTCTAGCGTTAAAACTGCCTGGTTTGGGAGAGGATATGCTTACAGTCCTCGCTACAGCCTGCCATGGTTGAGGCAGTCCGCTCCACGTGGAAAACCCTGCATAAAGAAGTTCATTCGTGGAATAGCCCAAAGAGTACACAGGGGGAGAAATGCTGCTTGTTTTCCACCTGCAACTAAAGCAGTATTGTTTGGTAAAACTGCCGTGATTTGGTAGAGGATATGCTTACAGTCTTCGCTACAGCCTGCCATGGTGGAGGCAGTTCGCTCCTCATGGGAATCCCTGCATAAAGGAGTTCATTCGTGGAATAGCCCAAAGAGTACACAGTGGGAGAAATGCTGCTTGTGTTCCACCTGCAACTAAAGTAGAGTTCTTCGGGTAAAACTGCGTGTTATGGGAGAGGAAATGCTTACAGTCCTTACGAGAGCCTGCCTTCATTGAGGCAGTTCGCTGCTCGTGGGACAACCTGCATATTGAAGATTCATTCGGGGAAGGGCCCTTTGTATAAAGTGTGGGACAAATGCAGCTTGTGTTCCATCTGCAACTAAAGCAGAGTTCTTCGGGTAAAAGTGCCGTGTTTTCAGAGAGGAAATATTTAGAGACCACAGTAGTGCCTGCCATGGCTGAGGCAGTTCGCTCCACGTGGGAAACCATTCTTATAGAACAAGTTCGTTAGGGGAAGTGCCCATCGAGTACACTGTGGGAGAAAAGATGCTTGTGTTCCCCCTGCAACTAAAGAAGAGTTCTTCGGGTAAACCTGCGTGATTTGGTAGAGGATATGCTTAGAGTCCTCGCTACAGCCTGCCATGGTGGAGGCAGTTCGCACCTCGTGGGAATCCCTGCATAAAGAAGTTCATTCGTGTAAGAGCCCAAAGAGTACACTGTCGGAGTAATGCTGCTTGTGTTCCACCTGCAACTAAAGCAGAATTCTTTGGTAAAACTGCCGTGTTTTGGAAGAGGAAATGCTTACAGTCCTCACTACAGCCTTCCTTGGTTGAGGCAGTTCGCTCCACGTCGGAAACCCTGCATATAGAAGTTCATTCGTGGAAGAGCCCAAAGAGTACACAGTGGGAGAAAAGCTGCTTGTGTTACCTCTGCAACTAAAGCAGAGTTCTACCGTTAAAACTGCGAGTTTTGGGATAGGATATGCTTACAGTCCTCGCTACAGCCTGCCACGGTTGAGGCAGTTCGATCCACGTGGGAATCCCTGCATAAAGAAATGCATTTGAGGAAGAGCCCAAAGATTACACACTGGGAGTAATGCTGCTTGTGTTCCACCTGCAACTAACGCAGAGTTCCTTGGGTAAAACTGCCGTGTTTTGGGAGAGGAAATGCTTAGAGGCCTCACTAGAGCCTGCTTGCTTTAGGCATTTCACTCCACGCGGGACCCCTTGAGTATAGATATTCTTTCAGGCAAAGGCTCATTGGGTACACTGTGGGAGAAAAGCTGCTTGTGTTCCACCTGCAACTAAAGCAGAATTCTTCGGGTAAAACTGCGTGTATTGCGAGAGGAAATGCTTACAGTCCTTACGAGAGCCTGCCTTCGTTGAGGCAGTTCACTGCACGTGGGACACACTGCATATTGAAGACTCCTTCGGGAAGGGCCCTTTGTATAAAGTGTGGGACAAATGCAGCTTGTCTTCCACCTGCAACTAAAGCAGAGTTCTTCGGGTAAAAGTGCCGTGTTTTCAGAGAGGAAATCCTTAGAGACCACAGTAGAGCCTGCCATGGTGGAGGCAGTTCGCTCCACGCGGGAAACCATTCTTATAGAACAAGTTCATTAGGGGAAGTGCCCATTGTGTACACTGTGGGAGGAAAGCTGATGGAGTTCCCCCTGCAACTAAAGCAGAGTTCTTCGTGTAAAACTGCGTGTTTTGGGAGAGGAAATGCTTACAGTATTCGCTACAGCCTGCCTGGGTTGAGGCAGTTTGCTCCACGTGGGAATCCCTGCATAAAGAAGTTCATTCGTGGAAGAGCCCAAAGAGTACACAGTGGGAGAAATGCTGCTTGTGTTCCACCTGCAACTAAAGCAGAATTCTTTGGTAAAACTGCCGTGTTTTGGAAGAGGAAATGCTTACAGTCCTCGCTACAGCCTGCCTTGGTTGAGGCAGTTCGCTCCACGTCGGAATCCCTGCATATAGAAGTTCATTCGTGGAAGAGCCCAAAGAGTACACAGTGGGAGAAAAGCTGCTTGTGTTACCCCTGCAACTAAAGCAGAGTTCTAGCGTTAAAACTGCCTGATATGGGAGAGGATATGCTTACAGTCCTCGCTACAGCCTGCCATGGTTGAGGCAGTTCGCTCCACGTGGGAAACCCTGCATATACAAGTTCATTCGTGAAGAGCCCAAAGAGTACACAGTGGGAGAAATGCTACTTGTGTTCCACCTGCAACTAAAGCAGAGTTCTTTGGGTAAAACTGCCTGTTATGGGAGAGGAAATGCTTACAGGCCTTACGAGAGCCTGCCTTCATAGAGGCAGTTCGCTGCACGTGGGACACACTGCATATAGAAGTTCATTCGTGGAAGAGCGCAAAGAGTACACAGTGGGAGAAATGCTGCTTGTGTTCCACCTGCAACTAAAGCAGAATTCTTTGGTAAAACTGTAGTGTTTTGGAAGAGGAATGCTTACAGTCCTCGCTACAGCCTGCCTAGGTTGAGGCAGTTCGCTCCCCGTCGGAAACCCTGCATATAGAAGTTCATTCGTGGAAGAGCCCAAAGAGTACACAGTGGGAGAAAAGCTGCTTGTGTTACCCCTGCAACTAAAGCAGAGTTGTAGCGTTAAAACTGCCTGGTTTCAGAGAGGATATGCTTACAGTCCTCGCTATAGCCTGCCATGCTTGAGGCAGTTCGCTCCACGTGGGAAACCCTGCATATACAAGTTCATTCGTGAGGAGACCAAAGAGTACACAGTGGGAGAAATGCTGCTTGTGTTCCACCTGCAACTAAAGCAGTATTGTTTGGTAAATATGCCGTGATTTGGTACAGGATATGCTTACAGTCTTCGCTACAGCCTGCCATGGTGGAGGCAGTTCGCTCCTCGTGGGAATCCCTGCATAAAGGAGTTCATTCGTGGAAGAGCCCAAAGAGTACACAGTGGGAGAAATGCTGCTTGTGTTCCACCTGCAACTAAAGTAGAGTTCTTCGGGTAAAACTGCGTGTTATGGGAGAGGAAATGCTTACAGTCCTTACGAGAGCCTGCCTTCATTGAGGCAGTTCGCTGCTCGTGGGACACCCTGCATATTGAAGATTCATTCGGCGAAGGGCCCTTTGTTTAAAGGGTGGGACAAATGCAGCTTGTGTTCCACCTGCAACTAAAGCAGAGTTCTTCGGATAAAAGTGCCGTGTTTTCAGAGAGGAAATATTTAGAGACCACAGTAGTGCCTGCCATGGCTGAGGCAGTTCGCTCCACCTGGGAAACCATTCTTATAGAACAAGTTCGTTAGGGGAAGTGCCCATCGAGTACACTGTGGGAGAAAAGATGCTTGTGTTCCCCCTGCAACTAAAGAAGAGTTCTTCGGGTAAACCTGCGTGATTTGGTAGAGGATATGCTTAGAGTCCTCGCTACAGCCTGCTATGGTGGTGGCAGTTCGCGCCTCGTGGGAATCCCTGCATAAAGAAGTTCATTCGTGTAAGAGCCCAAAGAGTACACAGTCGGAGTAATGCTGCTTGTATGCCACCTGCAACTAAAGCAGAATTCTTTGGTAAAACTGCCGTGTTTTGGAAGAGGAAATGCTTACAGTCCTCGCTACAGCCTTCCTTGGTTGAGGCAGTTCGCTCCACGTCGGAAACCCTGCATATAGAAGTTCATTCGTGGAAGAGCCCAAAGAGTACACAGTGGGAGAAAAGCTGCTTGTGTTACCTCTGCAACTAAAGCAGAGTTCTACCGTTAAAACTGCGAGTTTTGGGATAGGATATGCTTACAGTCCTCGCTATAGCCTGCCACGGTTGAGGCAGTTCGATCCACGTGGGAATCCCTACATAAAGAAATGCATTCGAGGAAGAGCCCAAAGATTACACACTGGGAGTAATGTTGCTTGTGTTCCACCTGCAACTAACGCAGAGTTCCTTGGGTAAAACTGCCGTGTTTTGGGAGAGGAAATGCTTAGAGGCCTCACTAGAGCCTGCTTGCTTTAGGCATTTCACTCCACGCTGGACCCCTTGAGTATAGATATTCTTTCAGGCAAAGGCTCATTGGGTACACTGTGGGAGAAAAGCTGCTTGTGTTCCACCTGCAACTAAAGCAGAATTCTTCGGGTAAAACTGCGTATATTGGGAGAGGAAATGCTTACAGTCCTTACGAGAGCCTGCCATCGTTGAGGCAGTTCACTGCACGTGGGACACCCTGCATATTGAAGACTCCTTCGGGAAGGGCCCTTTGTATAAAGTGTGGGACAAATGCAGCTTGTGTTCCACCTGCAACTAAAGCAGAGTTCTTCGGGTAATAGTGCCGTGTTTTCAGAGAGGAAATCCTTAGAGACCACAGTAGAGCCTGCCATGGTGGAGGCAGTTCGCTCCACGCGGGAAACCATTCTTATAGAACAAGTTCATTAGGGGAAGTGCCCATTGTGTACACTGTGGGAGGAAAGCTGATGGAGTTCCCCCTGCAACTAAAGCAGAGTTCTTCGTGTAAAACTGCGTGTTTTGGGAGAGGAAATGCTTACAGTATTCGCTACAGCCTGCCTGGGTTGAGGCAGTTTGCTCCACGTGGGAATCCCTGCATAAAGAAGTTCATTCGTGGAAGAGCCCAAAGAGTACACAGTGGGAGAAATGCTGCTTGGGTTCCACCTGCAACTAAAGCAGAATTCTTTGGTAAAACTGCCGTGTTTTGGAAGAGGAAATGCTTACAGTCCTCGCTACAGCCTGCCTTGGTTGAGGCAGTTCGCTCCACGTCGGAATCCCTGCATATAGAAGTTCATTCGTGGAAGAGCCCAAAGAGTACACAGTGGGAGAAAAGCTGCTTGTGTTACCCCTGCAACTAAAGCAGAGTTCTAGCGTTAAAACTGCCTGATATGGGAGAGGATATGCTTACAGTCCTCGCTACAGCCTGCCATGGTTGAGGCAGTTCGCTCCACGTGGGAAACCCTGCATATACAAGTTCATTCGTGAAGAGCCCAAAGAGTACACAGTGGGAGAAATGCTACTTGTGTTCCACCTGCAACTAAAGCAGAGTTCTTTGGGTAAAACTGCCTGTTATGGGAGAGGAAATGCTTACAGGCCTTACGAGAGCCTGCCTTCATAGAGGCAGTTCGCTGCACGTGGGACACACTGCATATAGAAGTTCATTCGTGGAAGAGCGCAAAGAGTACACAGTGGGAGAAATGCTGCTCGTGTTCCACCTGCAACTAAAGCAGAATTCTTTGGTAAAACTGTAGTGTTTTGGAAGAGGAATGCTTACAGTCCTCGCTACAGCCTGCCTAGGTTGAGGCAGTTCGCTCCCCGTCGGAAACCCTGCATATAGAAGTTCATTCGTGGAAGAGCCCAAAGAGTACACAGTGGGAGAAAAGCTGCTTGTGTTACCCCTGCAACTAAAGCAGAGTTGTAGCGTTAAAACTGCCTGGTTTCAGAGAGGATATGCTTACAGTCCTCGCTATAGCCTGCCATGCTTGAGGCAGTTCGCTCCACGTGGGAAACCCTGCATATACAAGTTCATTCGTGAGGAGACCAAAGAGTACACAGTGGGAGAAATGCTGCTTGTGTTCCACCTGCAACTAAAGCAGAGTTCTTCGGGTAAAACTGCATGTTTTGGGAGAGGAAATGCTTACAGTCCTTCGAGAGCCTGCCTTCATTGAGGCAGTTCGCTGCTCGTGGGACTACCTGCATACTGAACATTCATTTGGGGACGAGCCCTTTGTATAAATTGTGGGACAAATGCAGCTTGTGTTCCACCTGCAACTAAAGCAGAGTTCTTCGGGTAAAAGTGCCGTGTTTTCAGAGAGGAAATTCTTAGAGACCACAGTAGTGCCTGCCATGGCTGAGGCAGTTCGCTCCACGCGGGAAACCATTCTTATAGAACAAGTTCATTAGGGGAAGTGCCCATTGTGTACACTGTGGGAGGAAAGCTGATGGTGTTCCCCCTGCAACTAAAGCAGAGTTCTTCGTGTAAAACTGCCTGTTTTGGGAGAGGAAATGCTTACGGTATTCTGTACAGCCTGCCTTGGTTGAGGCAGTGCGCTCCACGTGGGAATCCCTGCATAAAGAAATTCATTCGTGGAAGAGCCCAAAGAGTACACAGTGGGAGAAATGCTGCTTGTGTTCCACCTGCAACTAAAGCAGAATTCTTCGGGTAAAACTACGTGTTATGGGAGAGGAAATGCTTACAGTCCTTACGAGAGCCTGCCTTCATTGAAGGAGTTCGCTGCTCGTGGGACACCCTGCATATTGAAGATTCATTCGGGGAAGGGCCCTTTGTATAAAGTGTGGGTACAAATGCAGCTTGTGTTCCACATGCAGCTAAAGCAGAGTTCTTCTGGTAAAAGTGCCGTGTTTTCACAGAGGAAATATTTAGAGACCACAGTAGTGCCTGCCATGGCTGAGGCAGTTCGCTCCACGTGGGAAACCATTCTTATAGAACAAGTTCGTTAGGGGAAATGCCCATCGAGTACACTGTGGGAGAAAAGATGCTTGTGTTCCCCCTGCAACTAAAGAAGAGTTCTTCGTGTAAAACTGCGTGTTTTGGGAGAGGAAATGCTTACAGTATTCGCTACAGCCTGCCTGGGTTGAGGCAGTTTGCTCCACGTGGGAATCCCTGCATAAAGAAGTTCATTCGTGGAAGAGCCCAAAGAGTACACAGTGGGAGAAATGCTGCTTGGGTTCCACCTGCAACTAAAGCAGAATTCTTTGGTAAAACTGCCGTGTTTTGGAAGAGGAAATGCTTACAGTCCTCGCTACAGCCTGCCTTGGTTGAGGCAGTTCGCTCCACGTCGGAATCCCTGCATATAGAAGTTCATTCGTGGAAGAGCCCAAAGAGTACACAGTGGGAGAAAAGCTGCTTGTGTTACCCCTGCAACTAAAGCAGAGTTCTAGCGTTAAAACTGCCTGATATGGGAGAGGATATGCTTACAGTCCTCGCTACAGCCTGCCATGGTTGAGGCAGTTCGCTCCACGTGGGAAACCCTGCATATACAAGTTCATTCGTGAAGAGCCCAAAGAGTACACAGTGGGAGAAATGCTACTTGTGTTCCACCTGCAACTAAAGCAGAGTTCTTTGGGTAAAACTGCCTGTTATGGGAGAGGAAATGCTTACAGGCCTTACGAGAGCCTGCCTTCATAGAGGCAGTTCGCTGCACGTGGGACACACTGCATATAGAAGTTCATTCGTGGAAGAGCGCAAAGAGTACACAGTGGGAGAAATGCTGCTCGTGTTCCACCTGCAACTAAAGCAGAATTCTTTGGTAAAACTGTAGTGTTTTGGAAGAGGAATGCTTACAGTCCTCGCTACAGCCTGCCTAGGTTGAGGCAGTTCGCTCCCCGTCGGAAACCCTGCATATAGAAGTTCATTCGTGGAAGAGCCCAAAGAGTACACAGTGGGAGAAAAGCTGCTTGTGTTACCCCTGCAACTAAAGCAGAGTTGTAGCGTTAAAACTGCCTGGTTTCAGAGAGGATATGCTTACAGTCCTCGCTATAGCCTGCCATGCTTGAGGCAGTTCGCTCCACGTGGGAAACCCTGCATATACAAGTTCATTCGTGAGGAGACCAAAGAGTACACAGTGGGAGAAATGCTGCTTGTGTTCCACCTGCAACTAAAGCAGAGTTCTTCGGGTAAAACTGCATGTTTTGGGAGAGGAAATGCTTACAGTCCTTCGAGAGCCTGCCTTCATTGAGGCAGTTCGCTGCTCGTGGGACTACCTGCATACTGAACATTCATTTGGGGACGAGCCCTTTGTATAAATTGTGGGACAAATGCAGCTTGTGTTCCACCTGCAACTAAAGCAGAGTTCTTCGGGTAAAAGTGCCGTGTTTTCAGAGAGGAAATTCTTAGAGACCACAGTAGTGCCTGCCATGGCTGAGGCAGTTCGCTCCACGCGGGAAACCATTCTTATAGAACAAGTTCATTAGGGGAAGTGCCCATTGTGTACACTGTGGGAGGAAAGCTGATGGTGTTCCCCCTGCAACTAAAGCAGAGTTCTTCGTGTAAAACTGCCTGTTTTGGGAGAGGAAATGCTTACGGTATTCTGTACAGCCTGCCTTGGTTGAGGCAGTGCGCTCCACGTGGGAATCCCTGCATAAAGAAATTCATTCGTGGAAGAGCCCAAAGAGTACACAGTGGGAGAAATGCTGCTTGTGTTCCACCTGCAACTAAAGCAGAATTCTTCGGGTAAAACTACGTGTTATGGGAGAGGAAATGCTTACAGTCCTTACGAGAGCCTGCCTTCATTGAAGGAGTTCGCTGCTCGTGGGACACCCTGCATATTGAAGATTCATTCGGGGAAGGGCCCTTTGTATAAAGTGTGGGTACAAATGCAGCTTGTGTTCCACATGCAGCTAAAGCAGAGTTCTTCTGGTAAAAGTGCCGTGTTTTCACAGAGGAAATATTTAGAGACCACAGTAGTGCCTGCCATGGCTGAGGCAGTTCGCTCCACGTGGGAAACCATTCTTATAGAACAAGTTCGTTAGGGGAAATGCCCATCGAGTACACTGTGGGAGAAAAGATGCTTGTGTTCCCCCTGCAACTAAAGAAGAGTTCTTCGTGTAAAACTGCGTGTTTTGGGAGAGGAAATGCTTACTGTATTCGCTACAGCCTGCCTTGGTTGAGGCAGTTCGCTCCACGTGGGAATCCCTGCATAAAGAAGGTCATTCGTGGAAGAGCCCAAAGAGTACACAGTGGGAGAAATGCTGCTTGTGTTGCACCTGCAACTAAAGCAGAATTCTTTGGTAAAACTGCCGTGTTTTGGAAGAGGAAATGCTTACAGTCCTCGCTACAGCCTGCCTTGGTTGAGGCAGTTCACTCCACGTCGGAAACCCTGCATATAGAAGCTCATTCGTGGAAGAGCCCAAAGAGTACACAGTGGGAGAAAAGCTGCTTGTGTTACCCCTGCAACTAAAGCAGAGTTCTAGCGTTAAAACTGCCTGGTTTGGGAGAGGATATGCTTACAGTCCTCGCTACAGCCTGCCATGGTTGAGGCAGTTCGCTCCATGTGGGAAACCCTGCATATACAAGTTCATTCGTGAAGAGACCAAAGAGTACACAGTGGGAGAAATGCTGCTTGTGTTCCACCTGCAACTAAAGCAGAGTTCTTTGGGTAAAACTGCCTGTTATGGGAGAGGAAATGCTTACAGGCCTTACGAGAGCCTGCCTTCATAGAGGCAGTTCGCTGCCCGTGGGACACCCTGCATATAGAAGTTCATTCGTGGAAGAGCGCAAAGAGTACACAATGGGAGAAATGCTGCTTGTGTTCCACCTGCAACTAAAGCAGAATTCTTTGGTAAAACTGAAGTGTTTTGGAAGAGGAATGCTTACAGTCCTCGCTACAGCCTGCCTTGGTTGAGGCAGTTCGCTCCACGTCGGAAACCCTGCATATAGAAGTTCATTCGTGGAAGAGCCCAAAGAGTACACAGTGGGAGAAAAGCTGCTTGTATTACCCCTGCAACTAAAGCAGAGTTCTAGCATTAAAATTGCCTGGTTTCAGAGAGGATATGCTTACAGTCCTCCCTACAGCCTGCCATGCTTGAGGCAGTTCACTCCACGTGGGAAACCCTGCATATACAAGTTCATTCGTGAGGAGACCAAAGAGTACACAGTGGGAGAAATGCTGCTTGTGTTCCACCTGCAACTAAAGCAGTATTATTTGGTAAATATGCCGTGATTTGGTACAGGATATGCTTACAGTCTTCGCTACAGCCTGCCATGGTGGAGGCAGTTCGCTCCTCGTGGGAATCCCTGCATAAAGGAGTTCATTCGTGGAAGAGCCCAAAGAGTACACAGTGGGAGAAATGCTGCTTGTGTTCCACCTGCAACTAAAGTAAAGTTCTTCGGGTAAAACTGCGTGTTATGGGAGAGGAAATGCTTACAGTCCTTACGAGAGCCTGCCTTCATTGAGGCAGTTCGCTGCTCGTGGGACACCCTGCATATTGAAGATTCATTCGGGGAAGGGCCCTTTGTTTAAAGGGTGGGACAAATGCAGCTTGTGTTCCACCTGCAACTAAAGCAGAGTTCTTCGGATAAAAGTGCCGTGTTTTCAGAGAGGAAATATTTAGAGACCACAGTAGTGCCTGCCATGGCTGAGGCAGTTCGCTCCACGTGGTAAACCATTCTTATAGAACAAGTTCGTTAGGGGAAGTGCCCATCGAGTACACTGTGGGAGAAAAGATGCTTGTGTTCCCCCTGCAACTAAAGAAGAGTTCTTCGGGTAAACCTGCGTGATTTGGTAGAGGATATGCTTAGAGTCCTCGCTACAGCCTGCTATGGTGGAGGCAGTTCGCGCCTCGTGGGAATCCCTGCATAAAGAATTTCATTCGTGTAAGAGCCCAAAGAGTACACAGTCGGAGTAATGCTGCTTGTATGCCACCTGCAACTAAAGCAGAATTCTTTGGTAAAACTGCCGTGTTTTGGAAGAGGAAATGCTTACAGTCCTCGCTACAGCCTTCCTTGGTTGAGGCAGTTCGCTCCACGTCGGAAACCCTGCATATAGAAGTTCATTCGTGGAAGAGCCCAAAGAGTACACAGTGGGAGAAAAGCTGCTTGTGTTACCTCTGCAACTAAAGCAGAGTTCTACCGTTAAAACTGCGAGTTTTGGGATAGGATATGCTGACAGTCCTCGCTACAGCCTGCCACGGTTGAGGCAGTTCGATCCACGTGGGAATCCCTACATAAAGAAATGCATTCGAGGAAGAGCCCAAAGATTACACACTGGGAGTAATGTTGCTTGTGTTCCACCTGCAACTAACGCAGAGTTCCTTGGGTAAAACTGCCGTGTTTTGGGAGAGGAAATGCTTAGAGGCCTCACTAGAGCCTGCTTGCTTTAGGCATTTCACTCCACGCTGGACCCCTTGAGTATAGATATTCTTTCAGGCAAAGGCTCATTGGGTACACTGTGGGAGAAAAGCTGCTTGTGTTCCACCTGCAACTAAAGCAGAATTCTTCGGGTAAAACTGCGTATATTGGGAGAGGAAATGCTTACAGTCCTTACGAGAGCCTGCCATCGTTGAGGCAGTTCACTGCACGTGGGACACCCTGCATATTGAAGACTCCTTCGGGGAAGGGCCCTTTGTATAAAGTGTGGGACAAATGGAGCTTGTGTTCCACCTGCAACTAAAGCAGAGTTCTTCGGGTAAAAGTGCCGTGTTTTCAGAGAGGAAATCCTTAGAGACCACAGTAGAGCCTGCCATAGTTGAGGCAGTTCGCTCCACGCGGGAAACCATTCTTATAGAACAAGTTCATTAGGGGAAGTGCCCATTGTGTACACTGTGGGAGGAAAGCTGATGGTGTTCCCCCTGCAACTAAAGCAGAGTTCTTCGTGTAAAACTGCGTGTTTTGGGAGAGGAAATGCTTACAGTATTCGCTACAGCCTGCCTTGGTTGAAGCAGTTCGCTCCACGTGGGAAACCCTGCATAAAGAAGTTCATTCGTGGAAGAGCCCAAAGAGTACACAGTGGGAGAAATGCTGCTTGTGTTCCACCTGCAACTAAAGCAGAATTCTTTGGTAAAACTGTCGTGTTTTGGAAGACGAAATGCTTACAGTCCTCGCTACAGCCTGCCTTGGTTGAGGCAGTTCGCTCCACGTCGGAAACACTGCATATAGAAGTTCAATGGTGGAAGAGCCCAAAGAGTACACAGTGGGAGAAAAGCTGCTTGTGTTACCCCTGCAACTAAAGCAGAGTTCTAACGTTAAAACTGCCTGGTTTGGGAGAGGATATGCTTACAGTCCTCGCTACAGCCTGCCATGGTTGAGGCAGTCCGCTCCACGTGGGAAACCCTGCATAAAGAAGTTCATTCGTGGAATAGCCCAAAGAGTACACAGTGGGAGAAATGCTGCTTGTTTTCCACCTGCAACTAAAGCAGTATTGTTTGGTAAAACTGCCGTGATTTGGTAGAGGATATGCTTACAGTCTTCGCTACAGCCTGCCATGGTGGAGGCAGTTCGCTCCACGCGGGAAACCATTCTTATAGTTCATTAGGGGAAGTGCCCATTGTGTACACTGTGGGGGGAAAGCTGATGGAGTTCCCCCTGCAACTAAAGCAGAGTTCTTCGTTTAAAACTGCGTGTTTTGGGAGAGGAAATGCTTACAGTATTCGCTACAGCCTGCCTGGGTTGAGGCAGTTCGCTCCACCTGGGAATCCCTGCATAAAGAAGTTCATTCGTGGAAGAGCCCAAAGAGTACACAGTGGGAGAAATGCTGCTTGTGTTCCACCTGCAACTAATGCAGAATTCTTTGGTAAAACTTCCGTGTTTTGGAAGAGGAAATGCTTACAGTCCTCGCTACAGCCTGCCTTGATTGAGGCAGTTCGCTCCTCGTCGGAAACCCTGCATATAGAAGTTCATTCCTGGAAGAGCCCAAAGAGTACACAGTGGGAGAAAAGCTGCTTGTGTTACCCCTGCAACTAAAGCAGAGTTCTAGCGTTAAAACTGCCTGGTTTGGGAGAGGATATGCTTACAGTCCTCGCTACAGCCTGCCATGGTTGAGGCAGTTCGCTCCACGTGGGAAACCCTGCATATACAAGTTCATTCGTGAAGAGACCAAAGAGTACACAGTGGGAGAAATGCTGCTTGTGTTCCACCTGCAACTAAAGCAGAGTTCTTTGGGTAAAACTGCCTGTTATGGGAGAGGAAATGCTTACAGGCCTTACGAGAGCCTGCCTTCATAGAGGCAGTTCGCTGCCCGTGGGACACCCTGCATATAGAAGGTCATTCGTGGAAGACCGCAAAGAGTACACAGTGGGAGAAATGCTGCTTGTGTTCCACCTGCAACTAAAGCAGAATTCTTTGGTAAAACTGAAGTGTTTTGGAAGAGGAATGCTTAGAGTCCTCGCTACAGCCTGCCTTGGTTGAGGCAGTTCGCTCCACGTCGGAAACCCTGCATATAGAAGTTCATTCGTGGAAGAGCACAAAGAGTACACAGTGGGAGAAAAGCTGCTTGTATTACCCCTGCAACTAAAGCAGAGTTCTAGCATTAAAACTGCCTGGTTTCAGAGAAGATATGCTTACAGTCCTCGCTACAGCCTGCCATGCTTGAGGCAGTTCACTCCACGTGGGAAACCCTGCATATACAAGTTCATTCGTGAGGAGACCAAAGAGTACACAGTGGGAGAAATGCTGCTTGTGTTCCACCTGCAACTAAAGCAGTATTGTTTGGTAAATATGCCGTGATTTGGTACAGGATATGCTTACAGTCTTCGCTACAGCCTGCCATGGTGGAGGCAGTTCGCTCCTCGTGGGAATCCCTGCATAAAGGAGTTCATTCGTGGAAGAGCCCAAAGAGTACACAGTGGGAGAAATGCTGCTTGTGTTCCACCTGCAACTAAAGTAGAGTTCTTCGGGTAAAACTGCGTGTTATGGGAGAGGAAATGCTTACAGTCCTTACGAGAGCCTGCCTTCATTGAGGCAGTTCGCTGCTCGTGGGACACCCTGCATATTGAAGATTCATTCGGCGAAGGGCCCTTTGTTTAAAGGGTGGGACAAATGCAGCTTGTGTTCCACCTGCAACTAAAGCAGAGTTCTTCGGATAAAAGTGCCGTGTTTTCAGAGAGGAAATATTTAGAGACCACAGTAGTGCCTGCCATGGCTGAGGCAGTTCGCTCCACGTGGGAAACCATTCTTATAGAACAAGTTCGTTAGGGGAAGTGCCCATCGAGTACACTGTGGGAGAAAAGATGCTTGTGTTCCCCCTACAACTAAAGAAGAGTTCTTCGGGTAAACCTGCGTTATTTGGTAGAGGATATGCTTAGAGTCCTCGCTACAGCCTGCTATGGTGGAGGCAGTTCGCGCCTCGTGGGAATCCCTGCATAAAGAAGTTCATTCGTGTAAGAGCCCAAAGAGTACACAGTCGGAGTAATGCTGCTTGTATGCCACCTGCAACTAAAGCAGAATTCTTTGGTAAAACTGCCGTGTTTTGGAAGAGGAAATGCTTACAGTCCTCGCTACAGCCTTCCTTGGTTGAGGCAGTTCGCTCCACGTCGGAAACCCTGCATATAGAAGTTCATTCGTGGAAGAGCCCAAAGAGTACACAGTGGGAGAAAAGCTGCTTGTGTTACCTCTGCAACTAAAGCAGAGTTCTACCGTTAAAACTGCGAGTTTTGGGATAGGATATGCTTACAGTCCTCGCTACAGCCTGCCACGGTTGAGGCAGTTCGATCCACGTGGGAATCCCTACATAAAGAAATGCATTCGAGGAAGAGCCCAAAGATTACACACTGGGAGTAATGTTGCTTGTGTTCCACCTGCAACTAACGCCGAGTTCCTTGGGTAAAACTGCCGTGTTTTGGGAGAGGAAATGCTTAGAGGCCTCACTAGAGCCTGCTTGCTTTAGGCATTTCACTCCACGCTGGACCCCTTGAGTATAGATATTCTTTCAGGCAAAGGCTCATTGGGTACACTGTGGGAGAAAAGCTGCTTGTGTTCCACCTGCAACTAAAGCAGAATTCTTCGGGTAAAACTGCGTATATTGGGAGAGGAAATGCTTACAGTCCTTACGAGAGTCTGCCATCTTTGAGGCAGTTCCCTGCACGTGGGACACCCTGCATATTGAAGACTCATTCGGGAAGGGCCCTTTGTATAAAGTGTGGGACAAATGCAGCTTGTGTTCCACCTGCAACTAAAGCAGAGTTCTTCGGGTAAAAGTGCCGTGTTTTCAGAGAGGAAATCCTTAGAGACCACAGTAGAGCCTGCCATGGTGGAGGCAGTTCGCTCCACGCGGGAAACCATTCTTATAGAACAAGTTCATTAGGGGAAGTGCCCATTGTGTACACTGTGGGAGGAAAGCTGATGGAGTTCCCCCTGCAACTAAAGCAGAGTTCTTCGTGTAAAGCTGCGTGTTTTGGGAGAGGAAATGCTTACAGTATTCGTTACAGCCTGCCTGGGTTGAGGCAGTTTGCTCCACGTGGGAATCCCTGCATAAAGAATTTCATTCGTAGAAGAGCCCAAAGAGTACACAGTGGGAGAAATGCTGCTTGTGTTCCACCTGCAACTAAAGCAGAATTCTTTGGTAAAACTGCCGTGTTTTGGAAGAGGAAATGCTTACAGTCCTCGCTACAGCCTGCCTTGGTTGAGGCAGTTCGCTCCACGTCGGAAACCCTGCATATAGAAGTTCATTCCTGGAAGAGCCCAAAGAGTACACAGTGGGAGAAAAGCTGCTTGTGTTACCCCTGCAACTAAAGCAGAGTTCTAGCGTTAAAACTGCCTGATTTGGGAGAGGATATGCTTACAGTCCTCGCTACAGCCTGCCATGGTTGAGGCAGTTCGCTCCACGTGGGAAACCCTGCATATACAAGTTCATTCGTGAAGAGCCCAAAGAGTACACAGTGGGAGAAATGCTGCTTGTGTTCCACCTGCAACTAAAGCAGAGTTCTTTGGGTAAAACTGCCTGTTATGGGAGAGGAAATGCTTACAGGCCTTACGAGAGCCTGCCTTCATAGAGGCAGTTCGCTGCACGTGGGACACACTGCATATAGAAGTTCATTCGTGGAAGAGCGCAAAGAGTACACAGTGGGAGAAATGCTGCTTGTGTTCCACCTGCAACTAAAGCAGAATTCTTTGGTAAAACTGTAGTGTTTTGGAAGAGGAAAGCTTACAGTCCTCGCTACAGCCTGCCTAGGTTGAGGCAGTTCGCTCCCCGTCGGAAACCCTGCATATAGAAGTTCATTCGTGGAAGAGCCCAAAGAGTACACAGTGGGAGAAAAGCTGCTTGTGTTACCCCTGCAACTAAAGCAGAGTTGTAGCGTTAAAACTGCCTGGTTTCAGAGAGGATATGCTTACAGTCCTCGCTATAGCCTGCCATGCTTGAGGCAGTTCGCTCCACGTGGGAAACCCTGCATATACAAGTTCATTCGTGAGGAGACCAAAGAGTACACAGTGGGAGAAATGCTGCTTGTGTTCCACCTGCAACTAAAGCAGAGTTCTTCGGGTAAAACTGCATGTTTTGGGAGAGGAAATGCTTACAGTCCTTACGAGAGCCTGCCTTCATTGAGGCAGTTCGCTGCTCGTGGGACTACCTGCATACTGAACATTCATTCGGGGACGAGCCCTTTGTATAAAGTGTGAGACAAATGCAGCTTGTGTTCCACCTGCAACTAAAGCAGAGTTCTTCGGGTAAAAGTGCCGTGTTTTCAGAGAGGAAATTCTTAGAGACCACAGTAGTGCCTGCCATGGCTGAGGCAGTTCGCTCCACGCGGGAAACCATTCTTATAGAACAAGTTCATTAGGGGAAGTGCCCATTGTGTACACTGTGGGAGGAAAGCTGATGGTGTTCCCCCTGCAACTAAAGCAGAGTTCTTCGTGTAAAACTGCCTGTTTTGGGAGAGGAAATGCTTACAGTATTCTATACAGCCTGCCTTGGTTGAGGCAGTTCGCTCCACGTGGGAATCCCTGCATAAAGAAATTCATTCGTGGAAGAGCCCAAAGAGTACACAGTGGGAGAAATGCTGCTTGTGTTCCACCTGCAACTAAAGCAGTATTGTTTGGTAAAACTGCCGTGATTTGGTAGAGGATATGCTTACAGACTTCGATACAGCCTGCCATGGTGGAGGCAGTTCGCTCCTCGTGGGAATCCCTGCATAAAGGAGTTCATTCGTGGAATAGCCCAAAGAGTACACAGTGGGAGAAATGCTGCTTGTGTTCCACCTGCAACTAAAGTAGAGTTCTTCGGGTAAAACTGCGTGTTATGGGAGAGGAAATGCTTACAGTCCTTACGAAAGCCTGCCTTCATTGAGGCAGTTCGCTGCTCGTGGGACAACCTGCATATTGAAGATTCATTCGGGGAAGGGCCCTTTGTATAAAGTGTGGGACAAATGCAGCTTGTGTTCCACCTGCAACTAAAGCAGAGTTCTTCGGGTAAAAGTGCCGTGTTTTCAGAGAGGAAATATTTAGAGACCACAGTAGTGCCTGCCATGGCTGAGGCAGTTCGCTCCACGTGGGAAACCATTCTTATAGAACAAGTTCGTTAGGGGAAGTGCCCATCGAGTACACTGTGGGAGAAAAGATGCTTGTGTTCCCCCTGCAACTAAAGAAGATTTCTTCGGGTAAACCTGCGTGATTTGGTAGAGGATATGCTTAGAGTCCTCGCTACAGCCTGCCATGGTGGAAGCAGTTCGCACCTCGTGGGAATCCCTGCATAAAGAAGTTCATTCGTGTAAGAGCCCAAAGAGTACACTGTCGGAGTAATGCTGCTTGTATGCCACCTGCAACTAAAGCAGAATTCTTTGGTAAAACTGCCGTGTTTTGGAAGAGGAAATGCTTACAGTCCTCACTACAGCCTTCTTTGGTTGAGGTAGTTCGCTCCACGTCGGAAACCCTGCATATAGAAGTTCATTCTTGGAAGAGCCCAAAGAGTACACAGTGGGAGAAAAGCTGCTTGTGTTACCCCTGCAACTAAAGCAGAGTTCTAGCGTTAAAACTGCCTGATATGGGAGAGGATATGCTTACAGTCCTCGCTACAGCCTGCCATGGTTGAGGCAGTTCGCTCCACGTGGGAAACCCTGCATATACAAGTTCATTCGTGAAGAGCCCAAAGAGTACACAGTGGGAGAAATGCTACTTGTGTTCCACCTGCAACTAAAGTAGAGTTCTTTGGGTAAAACTGCCTGTTATGGGAGAGGAAATGCTTACAGGCCTTACGAGAGCCTGCCTTCATAGAGGCAGTTCGCTGCACGTGGGACACACTGCATATAGAAGTTCATTCGTGGAAGAGCGCAAAGAGTACACAGTGGGAGAAATGCTGCTTGTGTTCCACCTGCAACTAAAGCAGAATTCTTTGGTAAAACTGTAGTGTTTTGGAAGAGGAATGCTTACAGTCCTCGCTACAGCCTGCCTTGGTTGAGGCAGTTCGCTCCACGTCGGAAACACTGCATATAGTAGTTCAATCGTGGAAGAGCCCAAAGAGTACACAGTGGGAGAAAAGCTGCTTGTGTTACCCCTGCAACTAAAGCAGAGTTCTAGCGTTAAAACTGCCTGGTTTGGGAGAGGATATGCTTACAGTCCTCGCTACAGCCTGCCATGGTTGAGGCAGTCCGCTCCACGTGGTAAACTCTGCATAAAGAAGTTCATTCGTGGAATAGCCCAAAGAGTACACAGGGGGAGAAATGCTGCTTGTTTTCCACCTGCAACTAAAGCAGTATTGTTTGGTAAAACTGCCGTGTTTTGGAAGAGGAAATGCTTACAGACCTCGCTACAGACTGCCTGGGTTGAGGCAGTTTGCTCCACGTGGGAATCCCTGCATAAAGAATTTCATTCGTGGAAGAGCCCAAAGAGTACACAGTGTGAGAAATGCTGCTTGTGTTCCACCTGCAACTAAAGCAGAGTTCTTTGAGTAAAACTGCCTGTTATGGGAGAGGAAATGCTTACAGGCCTTACGAGAGCCTGCCTTTATAGAGGCAGTTCGCTGCACGTGGTACACACAGCATATAGAAGTTCATTCGTGGAAGAGCGCAAAGAGTACACAGTGGGAGAAATGCTGCTTGTGTTCCACCTGCAACTAAAGCAGAATTCTTTGGTAAAACTGTAGTGTTTTGGAAGAGGAATGCTTACAGTCCTCGCTACAGCCTGCCTAGGTTGAGGCAGTTCGCTCCCCGTCGGAAACCCTGCATATAGAAGTTCATTCGTGGAAGAGCCCAAAGAGTACACAGTGGGAGAAAAGCTGCTTGTGTTACCCCTGCAACTAAAGCAGAGTTGTAGCGTTAAAACTGCCTGGTTTCAGAGAGGATATGCTTACAGTCCTCGCTATAGCCTGCCATGCTTGAGGCAGTTCGCTCCACGTGGGAAACCCTGCATATACAAGTTCATTCGTGAGGAGACCAAAGAGTACACAGTGGGAGAAATGCTGCTTGTGTTCCACCTGCAACTAAAGCAGAGTTCTTCGGGTAAAACTGCATGTTTTGGGAGAGGAAATGCTTACAGTCCTTACGAGAGCCTGCCTTCATTGAGGCAGTTCGCTGCTCGTGGGACTACCTGCATACTGAACATTCATTCGGGGACGAGCCCTTTGTATAAAGTGTGAGACAAATGCAGCTTGTGTTCCACCTGCAACTAAAGCAGAGTTCTTCGGGTAAAAGTGCCGTGTTTTCAGAGAGGAAATTCTTAGAGACCACAGTAGTGCCTGCCATGGCTGAAGCAGTTCGCTCCACGCGGGAAACCATTCTTATAGAACAAGTTCATTAGGGGAAGTGCCCATTGTGTACACTGTGGGAGGAAAGCTGATGGTGTTCCCCCTGCAACTAAAGCAGAGTTCTTCGTGTAAAACTGCCTGTTTTGGGAGAGGAAATGCTTACAGTATTCTGTACAGCCTGCCTTGGTTTAGGCAGTTCGCTCCACGTGGGAATCCCTGCATAAAGAAATTCATTCGTGGAAGAGCCCAAAGAGTACACAGTGGGAGAAATGCTGCTTGTGTTCCACCTGCAACTAAAGCAGTATTGTTTGGTAAAACTGCCGTGATTTGGTAGAGGATATGCTTACAGTCTTCGCTACAGCCTGCCATGGTGGAGGCAGTTCGCTCCTCGTGGGAATCCCTGCATAAAGGAGTTCATTCGTGGAATAGCCCAAAGAGTACACAGTGGGAGAAATGCTGCTTGTGTTCCACCTGCAACTAAAGTAGAGTTCTTCGGGTAAAACTGCGTGTTATGGGAGAGGAAATGCTTACAGTCCTTACGAGAGCCTGCCTTCATTGAGGCAGTTCGCTGCTCGTGGGACAACCTGCATATTGAAGATTCATTCGGGGAAGGGCCCTTTGTATAAAGTGTGGGACAAATGCAGCTTGTGTTCCACCTGCAACTAAAGCAGAGTTCTTCGGGTAAAAGTGCCGTGTTTTCAGAGAGGAAATATTTAGAGACCACAGTAGTGCCTGCCATGGCTGAGGCAGTTCGCTCCACGTGGGAAACCATTCTTATAGAACAAGTTCTTTAGGGGAAGTGCCCATCGAGTACACTGTGGGAGAAAAGATGCTTGTGTTCCCCCTGCAACTAAAGAAGAGTTCTTCGGGTAAACCTGCGTGATTCGGTAGAGGATATGCTTAGAGTCCTCGCTACAGCCTGCCATGGTGGAGGCAGTTCGCACCTCGTGGGAATCCCTGCATAAAGAAGTTCATTCGTGTAAGAGCCCGAAGAGTACACAGTGGGAGAAATGCTGCTTGTATGCCACCTGCAACTAAAGCAGAATTCTTTGGTAAAACTGCCGTGTTTTGGAAGAGGAAATGCTTACAGTCCTCACTACAGCCTTCCTGGGTTGAGGCAGTTCGCTCCACGTCGGAAACCCTGCATATAGAAGTTCATTCGTGGAAGAGCCCAAAGAGTACACAGTGGGAGAAAAGCTGCTTGTGTTACCCCTGCAACTAAAGCAGAGTTCTAGCGTTAAAACTGCCTGGTTTGGGAGAGGATATGCTTACAGTCCTCGCTACAGCCTGCCATGGTTGAGGCAGTTCGCTCCACGTGGGAAACCCTGCATATACAAGTTCATTCGTGAAGAGACCAAAGAGTACACAGTGGGAGAAATGCTGCTTGTGTTCCACCTGCAGCTAAAGCAGAGTTCTTTGGGTAAAACTGCCTGTTATGGGAGAGGAAATGCTTACAGGCCTTACGAGAGCCTGCCTTCATAGAGGCAGTTCGCTGCCCGTGGGACACCCTGCATATAGAAGGTCATTCGTGGAAGACCGCAAAGAGTACACAGTGGGAGAAATGCTGCTTGTGTTCCACCTGCAACTAAAGCAGAATTCTTTGGTAAAACTGAAGTGTTTTGGAAGAGGAATGCTTACAGTCCTCGCTACAGCCTGCCTTGGTTGAGGCAGTTCGCTCCACGTCGGAAACCCTGCATATAGAAGTTCATTCGTGGAAGAGCCCAAAGAGTACACAGTGGGAGAAAAGCTGCTTGTATTACCCCTGCAACTAAAGCAGAGTTCTAGCATTAAAACTGCCTGGTTTCAGAGAAGATATGCTTACAGTCCACGCTACAGCCTGCCATGCTTGAGGCAGTTCACTCCACGTGGGAAACCCTGCATATACAAGTTCATTCGTGAGGAGACCAAAGAGTACACAGTGGGAGAAATGCTGCTTGTGTTCCACCTGCAACTAAAGCAGTATTGTTTGGTAAATATGCCGTGATTTGGTACAGGATATGCTTACAGTCTTCGCTACAGCCTGCCATGGTGGAGGCAGTTCGCTCCTCGTGGGAATCCCTGCATAAAGGAGTTCATTCGTGGAAGAGCCCAAAGAGTACACAGTGGGAGAAATGCTGCTTGTGTTCCACCTGCAACTAAAGTAGAGTTCTTCGGGTAAAACTGCGTGTTATGGGAGAGGAAATGCTTACAGTCCTTACGAGAGCCTGCCTTCATTGAGGCAGTTCGCTGCTCGTGGGACACCCTGCATATTGAAGATTCATTCGGCGAAGGGCCCTTTGTTTAAAGGGTGGGACAAATGCAGCTTGTGTTCCACCTGCAACTAAAGCAGAGTTCTTCGGATAAAAGTGCCGTGTTTTCAGAGAGGAAATATTTAGAGACCACAGTAGTGCCTGCCATGGCTGAGGCAGTTCGCTCCACGTGGTAAACCATTCTTATAGAACAAGTTCGTTAGGGGAAGTGCCCATCGAGTACACTGTGGGAGAAAAGATGCTTGTGTTCCCCCTACAACTAAAGAAGAGTTCTTCGGGTAAACCTGCGTGATTTGGTAGAGGATATGCTTAGAGTCCTCGCTACAGCCTGCTATGGTGGAGGCAGTTCGCGCCTCGTGGGAATCCCTGCATAAAGAAGTTCATTCGTGTAAGAGCCCAAAGAGTACACAGTCGGAGTAATGCTGCTTGTATGCCACCTGCAACTAAAGCAGAATTCTTTGGTAAAACTGCCGTGTTTTGGAAGAGGAAATGCTTACAGTCCTCGCTACAGCCTTCCTTGGTTGAGGCAGTTCGCTCCACGTCGGAAACCCTGCATATAGAAGTTCATTCGTGGAAGAGCCCAAAGAGTACACAGTGGGAGAAAAGCTGCTTGTGTTACCTCTGCAACTAAAGCAGAGTTCTACCGTTAAAACTGCGAGTTTTGGGATAGGATATGCTTACAGTCCTCGCTACAGCCTGCCACGGTTGAGGCAGTTCGATCCACGTGGGAATCCCTACATAAAGAAATGCATTCGAGGAAGAGCCCAAAGATTACACACTGGGAGTAATGTTGCTTGTGTTCCACCTGCAACTAACGCCGAGTTCCTTGGGTACAACTGCCGTGTTTTGGGAGAGGAAATGCTTAGAGGCCTCACTAGAGCCTGCTTGCTTTAGGCATTTCACTCCACGCTGGACCCCTTGAGTATAGATATTCTTTCAGGCAAAGGCTCATTGGGTACACTGTGGGAGAAAAGCTGCTTGTGTTCCACCTGCAACTAAAGCAGAATTCTTCGGGTAAAACTGCGTATATTGGGAGAGGAAATGCTTACAGTCCTTACGAGAGCCTGCCATCTTTGAGGCAGTTCACTGCACGTGGGACACCCTGCATATTGAAGACTCCTTCGGGAAGGGCCCTTTGTATAAAGTGTGGGACAAATGCAGCTTGTGTTCCACCTGCAACTAAAGCAGAGTTCTTCGGGTAAAAGTGCCGTGTTTTCAGAGAGGAAATCCTTAGAGACCACAGTAGAGCCTGCCATGGTGGAGGCAGTTCGCTCCACGCAGGAAACCATTCTTATAGAACAAGTTCATTAGGGGAAGTGCCCATTGTGTACACTGTGGGAGGAAAGCTGATGGAGTTCCCCCTGCAACTAAAGCAGAGTTCTTCGTGTAAAACTGCGTGTTTTGGGAGAGGAAATGCTTACAGTATTCGTTACAGCCTGCCTGGGTTGAGGCAGTTTGCTCCACGTGGGAATCCCTGCATAAAGAATTTCATTCGTGGAAGAGCCCAAAGAGTACACAGTGGGAGAAATGCTGCTTGTGTTCCACCTGCAACTAAAGCAGAATTCTTTGGTAAAACTGCCGTGTTTTGGAAGAGGTAATGCTTACAGTCCTCGCTACAGCCTGCCTTGGTTGAGGCAGTTCGCTCCACGTCGGAAACCCTGCATATAGAAGTTCATTCGTGGAAGAGCCCAAAGAGTACACAGTGGGAGAAAAGCTGCTTGTGTTACCCCTGCAACTAAAGCAGAGTTCTAGCGTTAAAACTGCCTGGTTTGGGAGAGGATATGCTTACAGTCCTCGCTACAGCCTGCCATGGTTGAGGCAGTTCGCTCCACGTGGGAAACCCTGCATATACAAGTTCATTCGTGAAGAGACCAAAGAGTACACAGTGGGAGAAATGCTGCTTGTGTTCCACCTGCAGCTAAAGCAGAGTTCTTTGGGTAAAACTGCCTGTTATGGGAGAGGAAATGCTTACAGGCCTTACGAGAGCCTGCCTTCATAGAGGCAGTTCGCTGCCCGTGGGACACCCTGCATATAGAAGGTCATTCGTGGAAGACCGCAAAGAGTACACAGTGGGAGAAATGCTGCTTGTGTTCCACCTGCAACTAAAGCAGAATTCTTTGGTAAAACTGAAGTGTTTTGGAAGAGGAATGCTTACAGTCCTCGCTACAGCCTGCCTTGGTTGAGGCAGTTCGCTCCACGTCGGAAACCCTGCATATAGAAGTTCATTCGTGGAAGAGCCCAAAGAGTACACAGTGGGAGAAAAGCTGCTTGTATTACCCCTGCAACTAAAGCAGAGTTCTAGCATTAAAACTGCCTGGTTTCAGAGAAGATATGCTTACAGTCCACGCTACAGCCTGCCATGCTTGAGGCAGTTCACTCCACGTGGGAAACCCTGCATATACAAGTTCATTCGTGAGGAGACCAAAGAGTACACAGTGGGAGAAATGCTGCTTGTGTTCCACCTGCAACTAAAGCAGTATTGTTTGGTAAATATGCCGTGATTTGGTACAGGATATGCTTACAGTCTTCGCTACAGCCTGCCATGGTGGAGGCAGTTCGCTCCTCGTGGGAATCCCTGCATAAAGGAGTTCATTCGTGGAAGAGCCCAAAGAGTACACAGTGGGAGAAATGCTGCTTGTGTTCCACCTGCAACTAAAGTAGAGTTCTTCGGGTAAAACTGCGTGTTATGGGAGAGGAAATGCTTACAGTCCTTACGAGAGCCTGCCTTCATTGAGGCAGTTCGCTGCTCGTGGGACACCCTGCATATTGAAGATTCATTCGGCGAAGGGCCCTTTGTTTAAAGGGTGGGACAAATGCAGCTTGTGTTCCACCTGCAACTAAAGCAGAGTTCTTCGGATAAAAGTGCCGTGTTTTCAGAGAGGAAATATTTAGAGACCACAGTAGTGCCTGCCATGGCTGAGGCAGTTCGCTCCACGTGGTAAACCATTCTTATAGAACAAGTTCGTTAGGGGAAGTGCCCATCGAGTACACTGTGGGAGAAAAGATGCTTGTGTTCCCCCTACAACTAAAGAAGAGTTCTTCGGGTAAACCTGCGTGATTTGGTAGAGGATATGCTTAGAGTCCTCGCTACAGCCTGCTATGGTGGAGGCAGTTCGCGCCTCGTGGGAATCCCTGCATAAAGAAGTTCATTCGTGTAAGAGCCCAAAGAGTACACAGTCGGAGTAATGCTGCTTGTATGCCACCTGCAACTAAAGCAGAATTCTTTGGTAAAACTGCCGTGTTTTGGAAGAGGAAATGCTTACAGTCCTCGCTACAGCCTTCCTTGGTTGAGGCAGTTCGCTCCACGTCGGAAACCCTGCATATAGAAGTTCATTCGTGGAGGAGCCCAAAGAGTACACAGTGGGAGAAAAGCTGCTTGTGTTACCTCTGCAACTAAAGCAGAGTTCTACCGTTAAAACTGCGAGTTTTGGGATAGGATATGCTTACAGTCCTCGCTACAGCCTGCCACGGTTGAGGCAGTTCGATCCACGTGGGAATCCCTACATAAAGAAATGCATTCGAGGAAGAGCCCAAAGATTACACACTGGGAGTAATGTTGCTTGTGTTCCACCTGCAACTAACGCCGAGTTCCTTGGGTAAAACTGCCGTGTTTTGGGAGAGGAAATGCTTAGAGGCCTCACTAGAGCCTGCTTGCTTTAGGCATTTCACTCCACGCTGGACCCCTTGAGTATAGATATTCTTTCAGGCAAAGGCTCATTGGGTACACTGTGGGAGAAAAGCTGCTTGTGTTCCACCTGCAACTAAAGCAGAATTCTTCGGGTAAAACTGCGTATATTGGGAGAGGAAATGCTTACAGTCCTTACGAGAGCCTGCCATCTTTGAGGCAGTTCACTGCACGTGGGACACCCTGCATATTGAAGACTCCTTCGGGAAGGGCCCTTTGTATAAAGTGTGGGACAAATGCAGCTTGTGTTCCACCTGCAACTAAAGCAGAGTTCTTCGGGTAAAAGTGCCGTGTTTTCAGAGAGGAAATCCTTAGAGACCACAGTAGAGCCTGCCATGGTGGAGGCAGTTCGCTCCACGCGGGAAACCATTCTTATAGAACAAGTTCATTAGGGGAAGTGCCCATTGTGTACACTGTGGGAGGAAAGCTGATGGAGTTCCCCCTGCAACTAAAGCAGAGTTCTTCGTGTAAAACTGCGTGTTTTGGGAGAGGAAATGCTTACAGTATTCGTTACAGCCTGCCTGGGTTGAGGCAGTTTGCTCCACGTGGGAATCCCTGCATAAAGAATTTCATTCGTGGAAGAGCCCAAAGAGTACACAGTGGGAGAAATGCTGCTTGTGTTCCACCTGCAACTAAAGCAGAATTCTTTGGTAAAACTGCCGTGTTTTGGAAGAGGTAATGCTTACAGTCCTCGCTACAGCCTGCCTTGGTTGAGGCAGTTCGCTCCACGTCGGAAACCCTGCATATAGAAGTTCATTCGTGGAAGAGCCCAAAGAGTACACAGTGGGAGAAAAGCTGCTTGTGTTACCCCTGCAACTAAAGCAGAGTTCTAGCGTTAAAACTGCCTGATTTGGGAGAGGATATGCTTACAGTCCTCGCTACAGCCTGCCATGGTTGAGGCAGTTCGCTCCACGTGGGAAACCCTGCATATACAAGTTCATTCGTGAAGAGCCCAAAGAGTACACAGTGGGAGAAATGCTGCTTGTGTTCCACCTGCAACTAAAGCAGAGTTCTTTGGGTAAAACCGCCTGTTATGGGAGAGGAAATGCTTACAGGCCTTACGAGAGCCTGCCTTCATAGAGGCAGTTCGCTGCACGTGGGACACACTGCATATAGAAGTTCATTCGTGGAAGAGCGCAAAGAGTACACAGTGGGAGAAATGCTGCTTGTGTTCCACCTGCAACTAAAGCAGAATTCTTTGGTAAAACTGCCGTGTTTTGGAAGAGGTAATGCTTACAGTCCTCGCTACAGCCTGCCTTGGTTGAGGCAGTTCGCTCCACGTCGGAAACCCTGCATATAGAAGTTCATTCGTGGAAGAGCCCAAAGAGTACACAGTGGGAGAAAAGCTGCTTGTGTTACCCCTGCAACTAAAGCAGAGTTGTAGCGTTAAAACTGCCTGGTTTCAGAGAGGATATGCTTACAGTCCTCGCTATAGCCTGCCATGCTTGAGGCAGTTCGCTCCACGTGGGAAACCCTGCATATACAAGTTCATTCGTGAGGAGACCAAAGAGTACACAGTGGGAGAAATGCTGCTTGTGTTCCACCTGCAACTAAAGCAGAGTTCTTCGGGTAAAACTGCATGTTTTGGGAGAGGAAATGCTTACAGTCCTTACGAGAGCCTGCCTTCATTGAGGCAGTTCGCTGCTCGTGGGACTACCTGCATACTGAACATTCATTCGGGGACGAGCCCTTTGTATAAAGTGTGAGACAAATGCAGCTTGTGTTCCACCTGCAACTAAAGCAGAGTTCTTCGGGTAAAAGTGCCGTGTTTTCAGAGAGGAAATTCTTAGAGACCACAGTAGTGCCTGCCATGGCTGAGGCAGTTCGCTCCACGCGGGAAACCATTCTTATAGAACAAGTTCATTAGGGGAAGTGCCCATTGTGTACACTGTGGGAGGAAAGCTGATGGTGTTACCCCTGCAACTAAAGCAGAGTTCTTCGTGTAAAACTGCCTGTTTTGGGAGAGGAAATGCTTACAGTATTCTGTACAGCCTGCCTTGGTTGAGGCAGTTCGCTCCACGTGGGAATCCCTGCATAAAGAAATTCATTCGTGGAAGAGCCCAAAGAGTACACAGTGGGAGAAATGCTGCTTGTGTTCCACCTGCAACTAAAGCAGTATTGTTTGGTAAAACTGCCGTGATTTGGTAGAGGATATGCTTACAGTCTTCGCTACAGCCTGCCATGGTGGAGGCAGTTCGCTCCTCGTGGGAATCCCTGCATAAAGGAGTTCATTCTTGGAATAGCCCAAAGAGTACACAGTGGGAGAAATGCTGCTTGTGTTCCACCTGCAACTAAAGTAGAGTTCTCCGGGTAAAACTGCGTGTTATGGGAGAGGAAATGCTTACAGTCCTTACGAGAGCCTGCCTTCATTGAGGCAGTTCGCTGCTCGTGGGACAACCTGCATATTGAAGATTCATTCGGGGAAGGGCCCTTTGTATAAAGTGTGGGACAAATGCAGCTTGTGTTCCACCTGCAACTAAAGCAGAGTTCTTCGGGTAAAAGTGCCGTGTTTTCAGAGAGGAAATATTTAGAGACCACAGTAGTGCCTGCCATGGCTGAGGCAGTTCGCTCCACGTGGGAAACCATTCTTATAGAACAAGTTCGTTAGGGGAAGTGCCCATCGAGTACACTGTGGGAGAAAAGATGCTTGTGTTCCCCCTGCAACTAAAGAAGAGTTCTTCGGGTAAACCTGCGTGATTTGGTAGAGGATATGCTTAGAGTCCTCACTACAGCCTGCCATGGTGGAGGCAGTTCGCACCTCGTGGGAATCCCTGCATAAAGAAGTTCATTCGTGTAAGAGCCCAAAGAGTACACTGTCGGAGTAAGGCTGCTTGTATGCCACCTGCAACTAAAGCAGAATTCTTTGGTAAAACTGCCGTGTTTTGGAAGAGGAAATGCTTACAGTCCTCACTACAGCCTTCCTTGGTTGAGGCAGTTCGCTCCACGTCGGAAACCCTGCATATAGAAGTTCATTCGTGGAAGAGCCCAAAGAGTACACAGTGGGAGAAAAGCTGCTTGTGTTACCTCTGCAACTAAAGCAGAGTTCTACCGTTAAAACTGCGAGTTTTGGGATAGGATATGCTTACAGTCCTCGCTACAGCCTGCCACGGTTGAGGCAATTCAATCCACGTGGGAATCCCTGCATAAAGAAATGCATTCGAGGAAGAGCCCAAAGATTACACACTGGGAGTAATGCTGCTTGTGTTCCACCTGCAACTAACGCAGCGTTCCTTGGGTAAAACTGCCGTGTTTTGGGAGAGGAAATGCTTAGAGGCCTCACTAGAGCCTGCTTGCTTTAGGCATTTCACTCCACGCGGGACCCCTTGAGAATAGATATTCTTTCAGGCAAAGGCTCATTGGGTACACTGTTGGAGAAAAGCTGCTTGTGTTCCACGTGCAACTAAAGCAGAATTCTTCGGGTAAAACTGCGTGTATTGCGAGAGGAAATGCTTACAGTCCTTACGAGAGCCTGCCTTCGTTGAGGCAGTTCACTGCACGTGGGACACACTGCATATTGAAGACTCCTTCGGGAAGGGCCCTTTGTATAAAGTGTGGGACAAATGCAGCTTGTGTTCCACCTGCAACTAAAGCAGAGGTCTTCGGGTAAAAGTGCCGTGTTTTCAGAGAGGAAATCCTTAGAGACCACAGTAGAGCCTGCCATGGTTGAGGAAGTTCGCTCCACGCGGGAAACCATTCTTATAGTTCATTAGGGGAAGTGCCCATTGTGTACACTGTGGGGGGAAAGCTGATGGAGTTCCCCCTGCAACTAAAGCAGAGTTCTTCGTTTAAAACTGCGTGTTTTGGGAGAGGAAATGCTTACAGTATTCGCTACAGCCTGCCTGGGTTGAGGCAGTTCGCTCCACCTGGGAATCCCTGCATAAAGAAGTTCATTCGTGGAAGAGCCCAAAGAGTACACAGTGGGAGAAATGCTGCTTGTGTTCCACCTGCAACTAAAGCAGAATTCTTTGGTAAAACTGCCGTGTTTTGGAAGAGGAAATGCTTACAGTCCTCGCTACAGCCTGCCTTGGTTGAGGCAGTTCGCTCCTCGTCGGAAACACTGCATATAGAAGTTCATTCCTGGAAGAGCCCAAAGAGTACACAGTGGGAGAAAAGCTGCTTGTGTTACCCCTGCAACTAAAGCAGAGTTCTAGCGTTAAAACTGCCTGGTTTGGGAGAGGATATGCTTACAGTCCTCGCTACAGCCTGCCATGCTTGAGGCAGTTCGCTCCACGTGGGAAACCCTGCATATACAAGTTCATTCGTGAAGAGACCAAAGAGTACACAGTGGGAGAAATGCTGCTTGTGTTCCACCTGCAACTAAAGCAGAGTTCTTTGGGTAAAACTGCCTGTTATGGGAGAGGAAATGCTTACAGGCCTTACGAGAGCCTGCCTTCATAGAGGCAGTTCGCTGCCCGTGGGACACCCTGCATATAGAAGGTCATTCGTGGAAGACCGCAAAGAGTACACAGTGGGAGAAATGCTGCTTGTGTTCCACCTGCAACTAAAGCAGAATTCTTTGGTAAAACTGAAGTGTTTTGGAAGAGGAATGCTTAGAGTCCTCGCTACAGCCTGCCTTGGTTGAGGCAGTTCGCTCCACGTCGGAAACCCTGCATATAGAAGTTCATTCGTGGAAGAGCCCAAAGAGTACACAGTGGGAGAAAAGCTGCTTGTATTACCCCTGCAACTAAAGCAGAGTTCTAGCATTAAAACTGCCTGGTTTCAGAGAAGATATGCTTACAGTCCTCGCTACAGCCTGCCATGCTTGAGGCAGTTCACTCCACGTGGGAAACCCTGCATATACAAGTTCATTCGTGAGGAGACCAAAGAGTACACAGTGGGAGAAATGCTGCTTGTGTTCCACCTGCAACTAAAGCAGTATTGTTTGGTAAATATGCCGTGATTTGGTACAGAATATGCTTACAGTCTTCGCTACAGCCTGCCATGGTGGAGGCAGTTCGCTCCTCGTGGGAATCCCTGCATAAAGAAGTTCATTCGTGGAAGAGCCCAAAGAGTACACAGTGGGAGAAATGCTGCTTGTGTTCCACCTGCAACTAAAGTAGAGTTCTTCGGGTAAAACTGCGTGTTATGGGAGAGGAAATGCTTACAGTCCTTACGAGAGCCTGCCTTCATTGAGGCAGTTCGCTGCTCGTGGGACACCCTGCATATTGAAGATTCATTCGGCGTAGGGCCCTTTGTTTAAAGGGTGGGCCAAATGCAGCTTGTGTTCCACCTGCAACTAAAGCAGAGTTCTTCGGATAAAAGTGCCGTGTTTTCAGAAGGAAATATTTAGAGACCACAGTAGTGCCTGCCATGGCTGAGGCAGTTCGCTCCACGTGGTAAACCATTCTTATAGAACAAGTTCGTTAGGGGAAGTGCCCATCGAGTACACTGTGGGATAAAAGATGCTTGTGTTCCCCCTGCAACTAAAGAAGAGTTCTTCGGGTAAACCTGCGTGATTTGGTAGAGGATATGCTTAGAGTCCTCGCTACAGCCTGCTATGGTGGAGGCAGTTCGCGCCTCGTGGGAATCCCTGCATAAAGAAGTTCATTCGTGTAAGAGCCCAAAGAGTACACAGTCGGAGTAATGCTGCTTGTATGCCACCTGCAACTAAAGCAGAATTCTTTGGTAAAACTGCCGTGTTTTGGAAGAGGAAATGCTTACAGTCCTCGCTACAGCCTTCCTTGGTTGAGGCAGTTCGCTCCACGTCGGAAACCCTGCATATAGAAGTTCATTCGTGGAAGAGCCCAAAGAGTACACAGTGGGAGAAAAGCTGCTTGTGTTACCTCTGCAACTAAAGCAGAGTTCTACCGTTAAAACTGCGAGTTTTGGGATAGGATATGCTTACAGTCCTCGCTACAGCCTGCCACGGTTGAGGCAGTTCGATCCACGTGGGAATCCCTACATAAAGAAATGCATTCGAGGAAGAGCCCAAAGATTACACACTGGGAGTAATGCTGCTTGTGTTCCACCTGCAACTAACGCAGCGTTCCTTGGGTAAAACTGCCGTGTTTTGGGAGAGGAAATGCTTAGAGGCCTCACTAGAGCCTGCTTGCTTTAGGCATTTCACTCCACGCGGGACCCCTTGAGAATAGATATTCTTTCAGGCAAAGGCTCATTGGGTACACTGTTGGAGAAAAGCTGCTTGTGTTCCACGTGCAACTAAAGCAGAATTCTTCGGGTAAAACTGCGTGTATTGCGAGAGGAAATGCTTACAGTCCTTACGAGAGCCTGCCTTCGTTGAGGCAGTTCACTGCACGTGGGACACACTGCATATTGAAGACTCCTTCGGGAAGGGCCCTTTGTATAAAGTGTGGGACAAATGCAGCTTGTGTTCCACCTGCAACTAAAGCAGAGGTCTTCGGGTAAAAGTGCCGTGTTTTCAGAGAGGAAATCCTTAGAGACCACAGTAGAGCCTGCCATGGTTGAGGAAGTTCGCTCCACGCGGGAAACCATTCTTATAGTTCATTAGGGGAAGTGCCCATTGTGTACACTGTGGGGGGAAAGCTGATGGAGTTCCCCCTGCAACTAAAGCAGAGTTCTTCGTTTAAAACTGCGTGTTTTGGGAGAGGAAATGCTTACAGTATTCGCTACAGCCTGCCTGGGTTGAGGCAGTTCGCTCCACCTGGGAATCCCTGCATAAAGAAGTTCATTCGTGGAAGAGCCCAAAGAGTACACAGTGGGAGAAATGCTGCTTGTGTTCCACCTGCAACTAAAGCAGAATTCTTTGGTAAAACTGCCGTGTTTTGGAAGAGGAAATGCTTACAGTCCTCGCTACAGCCTGCCTTGGTTGAGGCAGTTCGCTCCTCGTCGGAAACACTGCATATAGAAGTTCATTCCTGGAAGAGCCCAAAGAGTACACAGTGGGAGAAAAGCTGCTTGTGTTACCCCTGCAACTAAAGCAGAGTTCTAGCGTTAAAACTGCCTGGTTTGGGAGAGGATATGCTTACAGTCCTCGCTACAGCCTGCCATGCTTGAGGCAGTTCGCTCCACGTGGGAAACCCTGCATATACAAGTTCATTCGTGAAGAGACCAAAGAGTACACAGTGGGAGAAATGCTGCTTGTGTTCCACCTGCAACTAAAGCAGAGTTCTTTGGGTAAAACTGCCTGTTATGGGAGAGGAAATGCTTACAGGCCTTACGAGAGCCTGCCTTCATAGAGGCAGTTCGCTGCCCGTGGGACACCCTGCATATAGAAGGTCATTCGTGGAAGACCGCAAAGAGTACACAGTGGGAGAAATGCTGCTTGTGTTCCACCTGCAACTAAAGCAGAATTCTTTGGTAAAACTGAAGTGTTTTGGAAGAGGAATGCTTAGAGTCCTCGCTACAGCCTGCCTTGGTTGAGGCAGTTCGCTCCACGTCGGAAACCCTGCATATAGAAGTTCATTCGTGGAAGAGCCCAAAGAGTACACAGTGGGAGAAAAGCTGCTTGTATTACCCCTGCAACTAAAGCAGAGTTCTAGCATTAAAACTGCCTGGTTTCAGAGAAGATATGCTTACAGTCCTCGCTACAGCCTGCCATGCTTGAGGCAGTTCACTCCACGTGGGAAACCCTGCATATACAAGTTCATTCGTGAGGAGACCAAAGAGTACACAGTGGGAGAAATGCTGCTTGTGTTCCACCTGCAACTAAAGCAGTATTGTTTGGTAAATATGCCGTGATTTGGTACAGAATATGCTTACAGTCTTCGCTACAGCCTGCCATGGTGGAGGCAGTTCGCTCCTCGTGGGAATCCCTGCATAAAGGAGTTCATTCGTGGAAGAGCCCAAAGAGTACACAGTGGGAGAAATGCTGCTTGTGTTCCACCTGCAACTAAAGTAGAGTTCTTCGGGTAAAACTGCGTGTTATGGGAGAGGAAATGCTTACAGTCCTTACGAGAGCCTGCCTTCATTGAGGCAGTTCGCTGCTCGTGGGACACCCTGCATATTGAAGATTCATTCGGCGTAGGGCCCTTTGTTTAAAGGGTGGGCCAAATGCAGCTTGTGTTCCACCTGCAACTAAAGCAGAGTTCTTCGGATAAAAGTGCCGTGTTTTCAGAAGGAAATATTTAGAGACCACAGTAGTGCCTGCCATGGCTGAGGCAGTTCGCTCCACGTGGTAAACCATTCTTATAGAACAAGTTCGTTAGGGGAAGTGCCCATCGAGTACACTGTGGGATAAAAGATGCTTGTGTTCCCCCTGCAACTAAAGAAGAGTTCTTCGGGTAAACCTGCGTGATTTGGTAGAGGATATGCTTAGAGTCCTCGCTACAGCCTGCTATGGTGGAGGCAGTTCGCGCCTCGTGGGAATCCCTGCATAAAGAAGTTCATTCGTGTAAGAGCCCAAAGAGTACACAGTCGGAGTAATGCTGCTTGTATGCCACCTGCAACTAAAGCAGAATTCTTTGGTAAAACTGCCGTGTTTTGGAAGAGGAAATGCTTACAGTCCTCGCTACAGCCTTCCTTGGTTGAGGCAGTTCGCTCCACGTCGGAAACCCTGCATATAGAAGTTCATTCGTGGAAGAGCCCAAAGAGTACACAGTGGGAGAAAAGCTGCTTGTGTTACCTCTGCAACTAAAGCAGAGTTCTACCGTTAAAACTGCGAGTTTTGGGATAGGATATGCTTACATTCCTCGCTACAGCCTGCCACGGTTGAGGCAGTTCGATCCACGTGGGAATCCCTACATAAAGAAATGCATTCGAGGAAGAGCCCAAAGATTACACACTGGGAGTAATGTTGCTTGTGTTCCACCTGCAACTAACGCAGAGTTCCTTGGGTAAAACTGCCGTGTTTTGGGAGAGGAAATGCTTAGAGGCCTCACTAGAGCCTGCTTGCTTTAGGCATTTCACTCCATGCGGGACCCCTTGAGTATAGATATTCTTTCGGGCAAAGGCTCATTGGGTACACTGTGGGAGAAAAGCTGCTTGTGTTCCACCAGCAACTAAAGCAGAATTCTTCGGGTAAAACTGCGTGTATTGGGAGAGGAAATGCTTACAGTCCTTACGAGAGCCTGCCTTCGTTGAGGCAGTTCACTGCACGTGGGACACCCTGCATATTGAAGACTCCTTCGGGGAAGGGCCCTTTGTATAAAGTGTGGGACAAATGCAGCTTGTGTTCCACCTGCAACTAAAGCAGAGTTCTTCGGGTAAAAGTGCCATGTTTTCAGAGAGGAAATCCTTAGAGACCACAGTAGAGCCTGCCATGGTTGAGGCAGTTCGCTCCACGCGGGAAACCATTCTTATAGAACAAGTTCATTAGGGGAAGTGCCCATTGTGTACACTGTGGGAGGAAAGCTGATGGTGTTCCCCCTGCAACTAAAGCAGAGTTCTTCGTGTAAAACTGCGTGTTTTTGGAGAGGAAATGCTTACAGTATTCGCTACAGCCTGCCTTGGTTGAGGCAGTTCGCTCCACATGGGAATCCCTGCATAAAGAAGTTCATTCGTGGAAGAGCCCAAAGAGTACACAGTGGGAGAAATGCTGCTTGTGTTCCACCTGCAACTAAAGCAGAATTCTTTGGTAAAACTGCCGTGTTTTGGAAGAAGAAATGCTTACAGTCCTCGCTACAGCCTGCCTTGTTTGAGGCAGTTCGCTCCACGTCGGAAACCCTGCATATAGAAGTTCATTCGTGGAAGAGCCCAAAGTGTACTCCGTGGGAGAAAAGCTGCTTGTGTTACCCCTGCAACTAAAGCAGAGTTCTAGCGTTAAAACTGCCAGGTTTGGGAGAGGATATGCTTACAGTCCTCGCTACAGCCTGCCATGGTTGAGGCAGTTCGCTCCACGTGGAAAACCTTGCATATACAAGTTCATTCGTGACGAGACCAAAGAGTACACAGTGAGAGAAATGCTGCTTGTGTTCCACCTGCAACTAAAGCAGAGTTCTTTGGGTAAAACTGCGTGTTATGGGAGAGGAAATGCTTACAGGCCTTACGAGAGCTGTCCTTCATCGAGGCAGTTCCCTGCACGTGGGACACCCTGCATATAGAAGTTCATTCGTGGCAGAGCCCAAAGAGTACACAGTGGGAGAAAAGCTGCTTGTGTTACCCCTGCAACTAAAGCAGAGTTCTAGTGTTAAAACTGCCTGGTTTGGGAGAGGATATGCTTACAGTCCTCGCTACAGCCTGCCTTGGTTGAGGCAGTTCGCTACACGTGGGAAACCATGCATATACAAGTTCATTCGTGAAGAGACCAAAGAGTACACAGTGGGAGAAATGCTGCTTGTGTTCCACATGCAACTAAAGCAGAGTTCTTCGGGTAAAACTGCGTGTATTGGGAGAGGAAATGCTTACAGTCCTTACGAGAGCCTGCCTTCGTTGAGGCAGTTCACTGCACGTGGGACACCCTGCATATTGAAGATTCATTCGGGGAAGGGCCCTTTGTTTAAAGGGTGGGACAAATGCAGCTTGTGTTCCACCTGCAACTAAAGCAGAGTTCTTCGGGTAAAAGTGCCGTGTTTTCAGAGAGGAAATTCTTAGAGAACACAGTAGTGCCTGCCATGGCTGAGGCTGTTCGATCCACGCGGGAAACCATTCTTATAGAACAAGTTCTTTAGAGGAAGTGCCCATTGTGTACACTGTGGGAGGAAAGCTGATGGTGTTCCCCCTGCAACTAAAGCAGAGTTCTTCGTGTAAAACTGCGTGTTTTGGGAGAGGAAATGCTTACGTTATTCGCTACAGCCTGCCTTGGTTGAGGCAGTTCGCTCCACGTGGGAATCCCTGCATAAAGAAGTTCATTCGTGGAAGAGCCCAAAGAGTACACAGTGGGAGAAATGCTGCTTGTGTTCCACCTGCAACTAAAGCAGTATTCTTTGGTAAATATGCCGTGATTTGGTACAGGATATGTTTACAGTCTTCGCTACAGCCTGCCATGGTGGAGGCAGTTCGCTCCTCGTGGGAAACCCTGCATAAAGGAGTTCATTCGTGGAAGAGCCCAAAGAGTACACAGTGGGAGAAATGCTGCTTGTGTTCCACCTGCAACTAAAGTAGAGTTCTTCGGGTAACACTGCGTGTTATGGGAGAGGAAATGCTTACAGTCCTTACGAGAGCCTGCCTTCATTGAGGCAGTTCGCTGCTCGTGGGACACCCTGCATATTGAAGATTCATACGGGGAAGGGCCCTTTGTTTAAAGGGTGGGACAAATGCAGCTTGTGTTCCACCTGCAACTAAAGCAGAGTTCTTCGGATAAAAGTGCCGTGTTTTCAGAGAGGAAATATTTAGAGACCACAGTAGTGCCTGCCATGGCTGAGGCAGTTCGCTCCACGTGGTAAACCATTCTTATAGAACAAGTTCGTTAGGGGAAGTGCCCATCGAGTACACTGTGGGAGAAAAGATTCTTGTGTTCCCCCTACAACTAAAGAAGAGTTCTTCGGGTAAACCTGTGTGATTTGGTAGAGGATATGCTTAGAGTCCTCGCTACAGCCTGCTATGGTGGAGGCAGTTCGCGCCTCGTGGGAATCCCTGCATAAAGAAGTTCATTCGTGTAAGAGCCCAAAGAGTACACAGTCGGAGTAATGCTGCTTGTATGCCACATGCAACTAAAGCAGAATTCTTTGGTAAAACTGCCGTGTTTTGGAAGAGGAAATGCTTACAGTCCTTGCTACAGCCTTCCTTGGTTGAGGCAGTTCGATCCACGTCGGAAACCCTGCATAGAGAAGTTCATTCGTGGAAGAGCCCAAAGAGTACAGTGGGAGAAAAGCTGCTTGTGTTACCTCTGCAACTAAAGCAGAGTTCTACCGTTAAAACTGCGAGTTTTGGGATAGGATATGCTTACAGTCCTCGCTACAGCCTGCCACGGTTGAGGCAGTTCGATCCACGTGGGTATCCCTGCATAAAGAAATGCATTCGAGGAAGAGCCCAAAGATTACACACTGGGAGTAATGTTGCTTGTGTTCCACCTGCAACTAACGCAGAGTTCCTTGGGTAAAACTGCCGTGTTTTGGGAGAGGAAATGCTTAGAGGCCTCACTAGAGCCTGCTTGCTTTAGGCATTTCACTCCACGCTGGACCCCTTGAGTATAGATATTCTTTCAGGCAAAGGCTCATTGGGTACACTGTGGGAGAAAAGCTGCTTGTGTTCCACCTGCAACTAAAGCAGAATTCTTCGGGTAAAACTGCGTATATTGGGAGAGGAAATGCTTACGGTATTCTGTACAGCCTGCCTTGGTTGAGGCAGTTCGCTCCACGTGGGAATCCCTGCATAAAGAAATTCATTCGTGGAAGAGCCCAAAGAGTACACAGTTGGAGAAATGCTGCTTGTGTTCCACCTGCAACTAAAGCAGAATTCTTCGGGTAAAACTACGTGTTAGGGGAGAGGAAATGCTTACAGTCCTTACGAGAGCCTGCCTTCATTGAGGCAGTTCGCTGCTCGTGGGACACCCTGCATATTGAAGATTCATTCGGGGAAGGGCCCTTTGTATAAAGTGTGGGACAAATGCAGCTTGTGTTCCACATGCAGCTAAAGCAGAGTTCTTCTGGTAAAAGTGCCGTGTTTTCAGAGAGGAAATATTTAGAGACCACAGTAGTGCCTGCCATGGCTGAGGCAGTTCGCTCCACGTGGGAAACCATTCTTATAGAACAAGTTCGTTAGGGGAAGTGCCCATCGAGTACACTGTGGGAGAAAAGATGCTTGTGTTCCCCCTGCAACTAAAGAAGAGTTCTTCGTGTAAAACTGCGTGTTTTGGGAGAGGAAATGCTTACAGTATTCGCTACAGCGTGCCTTGGTTGAGGCAGTTCGCTCCACGTGGGAGTCCCTGCATAAAGAATTTCATTCGTGGAAGAGCCCAAAGAGTACACAGTGGGAGAAATGCTGCTTGTGTTCCACCTGCAACTAAAGCAGAATTCTTTGGTAAAACTGCCGTGTTTTGGAAGAGGAAATGCTTACAGCCCTCGCTACAGCCTGCCTTGGTTGAGGCAGTTCGCTCCACGTCGGAAACCCTGCAAATAGAAGTTCATTCGTGGAAGAGCCCAAAGAGTACACAGTGGGAGAAAAGCTGCTTGTGTTACCCCTGCAACTAAAGCAGAGTTCTAGCGTTAAAACTGCCTGATTTGGGAGAGGATATGCTTACAGTCCTCGCTATAGCCTGCCATGCTTGAGGCAGTTCGCTCCACGTGGGAAACCCTGCATATACATGTTCATTCGTGAAGAGACCAAAGAGTACACAGTGGGAGAAATGCTGCTTGTGTTCCACCTGCAACTAAAGCAGAGTTCTTTGGGTAAAACTGCCTGTTATGGGAGAGGAAATGCTTACAGGCCTTACGAGAGCCTGCTTTCATAGAGGCAGTTCGCTGCACGTGGGACACACTGCATATAGAAGTTCATTCGTGGAAGAGCGCAAAGAGTACACAGTGGGAGAAATGCTGCTTGTGTTCCACCTGCAACTAATGCAGAATTCTTTGGTAAAACTGTAGTGTTTTGGAAGAGGAATGCTTACAGTCCTCGCTACAGCCTGCCTTGGTTGAGGCAGTTCGCTCCACGTCGGAAACCCTGCATATAGAAGTTCATTCGTGGAAGAGCCCAAAGAGTACACAGTGGGAGAAAAGCTGCTTGTGTTACCCCTGCAACTAAAGCAGAGTTGTAGCGTTAAAACTGCCTGGTTTCAGAGAGGATATGCTTACAGTCCTCGCTATAGCCTGCCATGCTTGAGGCAGTTCGCTCCACGTGGGAAACCCTGCATATACAAGTTCATTCGTGAGGAGACCAAAGAGTACACAGTGGGAGAAATGCTGCTTGTGTTCCACCTGCAACTAAAGCAGAGTTCTTCGGGTAAAACTGCATGTTTTGGGAGAGGAAATGCTTACAGTCCTTACGAGAGCCTGCCTTCATTGAGGCAGTTCGCTGCTCGTGGGACAACCTGCATACTGAACATTCATTCGGGGACGAGCCCTTTGTATAAAGTGTGGGACAAATGCAGCTTGTGTTCCACCTGCAACTAAAGCAGAGTTCTTCGGGTAAAAGTGCCGTGTTTTCAGAGAGGAAATTCTTAGAGACCACAGTAGTGCCTGCCATGGCTGAGGCAGTTCGCTCCACGCGGGAAACCATTCTTATAGAACAAGTTCATTAGGGGAAGTGCCCATTGTGTACACTGTGGGAGGAAAGCTGATGGTGTTCCCCCTGCAAATAAAGCAGAGTTCTTCGTGTAAAACTGCCTGTTTTGGGAGAGGAAATTCTTACGGTATTCTGTACAGCCTACCTTGGTTGAGGCAGTTCGCTCCACTTGGGAATCCCTGCATAAAGAAATTCATTCGTGGAAGAGCCCAAAGAGTACACAGTGGGAGAAATGCTGCTTGTGTTCCACCTGCAACTAAAGCAGAATTCTTCGGGTAAAACTACGTGTTATGGGAGAGGAAATGCTTACAGTCCTTACGAGAGCCTGCCTTCATTGAAGGAGTTCGCTGCTCGTGGGACACCCTGCATATTGAAGATTCATTCGGGGAAGGGCCCTTTGTATAAAGTGTGGGACAAATGCAGCTTGTGTTCCACATGCAGCTAAAACAGAGTTCTTCTGGTAAAAGTGCAGTGTTTTCAGAGAGGAAATATTTAGAGACCACAGTAGTGCCTGCCATGGCTGAGGCAGTTCGCTCCACGTGGGAAACCATTCTTATAGAACAAGTTCGTTAGGGGAAATGCCCATCGAGTACACTGTGGGAGAAAAGATGCTTGTGTTCCCCCTGCAACTAAAGAAGAGTTCTTCGTGTAAAACTGCATGTTTTGGGAGAGGAAATGCTTACAGTATTCGCTACAGCCTGCCTTGGTTGAGGCAGTTCGCTCCACGTGGGAATCCCTGCATAAAGAATTTCATTCGTGGAAGAGCCCAAAGAGTACACAGTGGGAGAAATGCTGCTTGTGTTCCACCTGCAACTAAAGCAGAATTCTTTGGTAAAACTGCCGTGTTTTGGAAGAGGAAATGCTTACAGTATTCGCTACAGCCTGCCTTGGTTGAGGCAGTTCGCTCCACGTCGGAAACCCTGCATATAGAAGTTCATTCCTGGAAGAGCCCAAAGAGTACACAGTGGGAGAAAAGCTGCTTGTGTTACCCCTGCAACTAAAGCAGAGTACTAGCGTTAAAACTGCCTCGTTTGGGAGAGGATATGCTTACAGTCCTCGCTACAGCCTGCCATGGTTGAGGCAGTTCGCTCCATGTGGGAAACCCTGCATATACAAGTTCATTCGTCAAGAGACCAAAGAGTACACAGTGAGAGAAATGCTGCTTGTGTTCCACCTGCAACTAAAGCAGAGTTCTTTGGGTAAAACTGCCTGTTATGGGAGAGGAAATGCTTACAGGCCTTACGAGAGCCTACCTTCATAGAGGCAGTTCACTCCACGTGGGACACCCTGCATATAGAAGTTCATTCGTGGAAGAGCGCAAACAGTACACAGTGGGAGAAATGCTGCTTGTGTTCCACCTGCAACTAAAGCAGAATTCTTAGGTAAAACTGAAGTGTTTTTGGAAGAGGAATGCTTACAGTCCTCGCTACAGCCTGCCTTGGTTGAGGCAGTTCGCTCCACGTCGGAAACCGTGCATATAAATATTCATTTGTGGTAGAGCCCAAAGAGTACACAGTGGGAGTAATGCTGCTTGTGTTCCATCTGCAACTAACGCAGAGTTCCTTGGGTAAAACTGCCGTGTTTTCAGAGAGGAAATGCTTAGAGGCCTCACTAGAGCCTGCTTGCTTTAGCCATTTCCCTCCACGTGGGACCCCTTGAGTATAGATATTCTTTCGGGCAAAGGCTCATTGGCTACACTGTCGGAGAAAAGCTGCTTGTGTTCCCCCTGCTACTAAAGCAGGGTTCTTCGGGTAAACATGCGTGATTTGGTAGAGGATATGCTTACAGACCTCGCTACAGCCTGCCATGGTGGAGGCAGTTCACTCCTCGTTGGAATCCCTGCATAAAGAAGGTCATTCGTGTAAGAACACAAAGAGTACACAGTGGGAGTAATGCTGCTTGTATGCCACATGCAACTAAAGCAGAATTCTTTGGTAAAACTGCCGTGTTTTGTAAGACGAAATGCTTACAGTCTTCGCTACAGCCAGCCTTGGTTGAGGCAGTTCGCTCCACGTCGGAAACCCTGCATATAGAAGTTCATTCGTGGAAGAGCCCAAAGAGTACATAGTGGGAAAAAAGCTGCTTGTGTTACCTCTGCAACTAAAGCAGTGTTCTACCGTTAAAACTGCGTGTTTTCGGATAGGATATGCTTACAGTCCTCGCTACAGCCTGCCACGGTTGAGGCAGTTCAATCCACGTGGGAATCCCTGCATAAAGAAATTCATTCGTGGAAGAGCCCAAAGATTACACACTGGGAGTAATGCTGCTTGTGTTCCACCTGCAACTAACGCAGAGTTCCTTGAGTAAAACTGCCGTGTTTTCAGAGAGGAAATGCGTAGAGGCCTCACTAGAGCCTGCCTTGCTTTAGGCATTTCACTCCATGCGGGACCCCTTGAGTATAGATATTCTTTCGGGCAAAGGCTCATTGGGTACACTGAGGGAGAAAAGCTGCTTGTGTTCCACCTGCAACTAAAGCAGAATTCTTCGGGTAAAACTGCGTGTATTGGGAGAGGAAATGCTTACAGTCCTTACGAGAGCCTGCCTTCGTTGAGGCAGTTCACTGCACGTGGGACACCCTGCATATTGAAGACTCCTTCGGAAAGGGCCCTTTGTATAAAGTGTGGGACAAATGCAGCTTGTGTTCCACCTGCAACTAAAGCAGAGTTCTTCGGGTAAAAGTGCCGTGTTTTCAGAGAGGAAATCCTTAGAGACCACAGTAGAGCCTGCCATGGTTGAGGCAGTTCGCTCCACGCGGGAAACCATTCTTATAGAACAAGTTCATTAGGGGAAGTGCCCATTGTGTACACCGTGGGAGGAAAGCTGATGGTGTTCCCCCTGCAACTAAAGCAGAGTTCTTCATGTAAAACTGCGTGTTTTGGGAGAGGAAATGCTTACAGTATTCGCTACAGCCTGCCTTGGTTGAGGCAGTTCGCTCCACGTGGGAATCCCTGCATAAAGAAGTTCATTCGTGGAAGAGCCTGAAGAGTACACAGTGGGAGAAATGCTGCTTGTGTTCCACCTGCAACTAAAGCAGAATTCTTTGGTAAAACTGCCGTGTTTTGGAAGAGGAAATGCTTACAGTCCTCGCTACAGCCTGCCTTGGTTGAGGCAGTTCGCTCCACGTCGGAAACCCTGCATATAGAAGTTCATTCGTGGAAGAGCCCAAATAGTACACCGTGGGAGAAAAGCTCCTTGTGTTACCCCTGCAACTAAAGCAGAGTTCTAGCGTCAAAACTGCCTGGTTTGGGAGAGGATATGCTTACAGTCCTCGCTACAGCCTGCCATGGTGGAGGCAGTTCACTCCTCGTTGGAATCCCTGCATAAAGAAGGTCATTCGTGTAAGAACACAAAGAGTACACAGTGGGAGTAATGCTGCTTGTATGCCACATGCAACTAAAGCAGAATTCTTTGGTAAAACTGCCGTGTTTTGTAAGACGAAATGCTTACAGTCTTCGCTACAGCCAGCCTTGGTTGAGGCAGTTCGCTCCACGTCGGAAACCCTGCATATAGAAGTTCATTCGTGGAAGAGCCCAAAGAGTACATAGTGGGAAAAAAGCTGCTTGTGTTACCTCTGCAACTAAAGCAGTGTTCTACCATTAAAACTGCGTGTTTTCGGATAGGATATGCTTACAGTCCTCGCTACAGCCTGCCACGGTTGAGGCAGTTCGCTCCACGTCGGAAACCCTGCATATAGAAGTTCATTCGTGGAAGAGCCCAAATAGTACACCGTGGGAGAAAAGCTCCTTGTGTTACCCCTGCAACTAAAGCAGAGTTCTAGCGTCAAAACTGCCTGGTTTGGGAGAGGATATGCTTACAGTCCTCGCTACAGCCTGCCATGGTGGAGGCAGTTCGCTCCACGTGGGAAACCTTGCATATACAAGTTCATTCGTGATGAGACCAAAGAGTACACAGTGAGAGAAATGCTGCTTGTGTTCCACCTGCAACTAAAGCAGAGTTCTTTGTGTAAAACTGCGTGTTATGGGAGAGGAAATGTTTACAGGCCTTACGAGAGCCGGCCTTCATAGAGGCAGTTCACTGCACGTGGGACACCCTGCATATAGAAGTTCATTCGTGGAAGAGCCCAAAGAGTACACAGTGGGAGAAAAGCTGCTTGTGTTACCCCTGCAACTAAAGCAGAGTTCTAGCGTTAAAACTGCCTGGTTTGGGAGAGGATATGCTTACAGTCCTCGCTACAGCCTGCCATGGTTTAGGCAGTTCGCTCCACGTGGGAAACCATGCATATACAAGTTCATTCGTGAAGAGACCAAAGAGTACACAGTGGGAGAAATGCTGCTTGTGTTCCACCTGCAACTAAAGCAGAGTTCTTCGGGTAAAATTGCATGTTTTGGGAGAGGAAATGCTTACATTCCTTACGAGAGCCTGCCTTCATTGAGGCAGTTCGCTGCTCGTGGGACAACATGCATACTGAATATTCATTCGGGGACGGGCCCTTTGTATAAAGTGTGGGACAATTGCAGCTTGTGTTCCACCTGCAACTAAAGCAGAGTTCTTCTGGTAAAAGTGTCGTGTTTTCAGAGAGGAAATCCTTAGAGACCACAGTAGGGCCTGCCATGGCTGAGGCAGTTCGCTCCACGCGGGAAACCATTCTTATAGAACAAGTTCATTAGGGGAAGTGCCCATTGTGTACAGTGTGGGAGGAAAGCTGATGGTGTTCCCCCTGCAACTAAAGCAGAGTTCTTCGTGTAAAACTGCGTGTTTTGGGAGAGGAAATGCTTACGGTATTCGCTACAGCCTGCCTTGGTTGAGGCAGTTCGCTCCACGTGGGAATCCCTGCATAAAGAAGTTCATTCCTGGAAGAGCCCAAAGAGTACACAGTGGGAGAAATGCTGCTTGTGTTCCACCTGCAACTAAAGCAGTATTCTTTGGTAAAACTGCCGTGATTTGGTAGAGGATATGCTTACAGTCTTCGCTACAGCCTGCCATGGTGGAGGCAGTTCGCTCCTCGTGGAAATCCCTGCATAAAGGAGTTCATTCGTGGAAGAGCCCAAAGAGTACACAGTGGGAGAAATGCTGAATGTGTTCCACCTGCAACTAAAGTAGAGTTCTGCGGGTAAATCTGCGTGTTATGGGAGAGGAAATGCTTACAGGCCTTACGAGAGCCTGCCTTCATTGAGGCAGTTCGCTGCTCGTGGGACACCCTGCATATTGAAGATTCATTCGGGGAAGGGCCTTTGTATAAAGTGTGGGACAAATGCAGCTTGCGTTCCACCTGCAGCTAAAGCAGAGTTCTTCTGGTAAAAGTGCCGTGTTTTCAGAGAGGAAATTCTTAGAGACCACAGTAGTGCCTGCCATGGCAGAGGCAGTTCGCTCCACCCGGGAAACCATTCTTATAGAACAAGTTCATTAGGGGAAGTGCCCATCGAGTACACTGTGGGAGAAAACATGCTTGTGTTACCCCTGCAACTAAAGCAGAGTTCTTCGTGTAAAACTGCGTGTTTTGGGAGAGGAAATGCTTACAGTATTCGCTACAGCCTGCCTTGGTTGAGGCAGTTCGCTCCACGTGGGAATCCCTGCATAAAGAAGTTCATTCGTGGAAGAGCCCAAAGAGTACACAGTGGGAGAAATGCTGCTTGTGTTCCACCTGCAACTAAAGCAGAATTCTTTGGTAAAACTTCCGTGTTTTGGAAGAGGAAATGCTTACAGTCCTCGCTACAGCCTGCCTTGGTTGAGGCAGTTCACGCCCCGTCCGAAACCCTGCATATAGTAGTTCAATCGTGGAAGAGCCCAAAGAGTACACAGTGGGAGAAAAGTTGCTTCTGTTACCCCTGCAACTAAAGCAGAGTTCTAGCGTTAAAACTGCCTGGTTTGGGAGGGGATATGCTTACAGTCCTCGCTACAGCCTGCCTTGTTTGAGGCAGTTCGCTCCACGTGGGAAACCTTGCATATACAAGTTCATTCGTGATGAGACCAAAGAGTACACAGTGAGAGAGATGCTGCTTGTGTTCCACCTGCAACTAAAGCAGAGTTCTTTGGGTAAAACTGCGTGTTATGGGAGAGGAAATGCTTACAGGCCTTACGAGAGCTGGCCTTCATAGAGGCAGTTCGCTGCACGTGGGACACCCTGCATATAGAAGTTCATTCGTGGAAGAGCCCAAAGAGTACACAGTGGGAGAAATGCTGCTTGTATTCCACCTGCAACAAGTGAGAATTCTTTGGTAAAACTGACGTGTTTTGGAAGAGGAATGCTTACAGTCCTCGCTACAGACTGCCTTGGTTGAGGCAGTTCGCTCCTCGTCGGAAACCCTGCATATAGAAGTTCATTCGTGGAAGAGCCCAAAAAGTACACAGTGGGAGAAAAGCTGCTTGTGTTACCCCTGCAACTAAAGCAGAGTTCTCGCATTAAAACTGCATGGTTTGGGAGAGGATATGCTTAAAATCCTCGCTACAGCCTGCCATAGTTGAGGCAGTTCGCTCCACGTGGGAAACCATGCATATACAAGTTCATTCTTGAAGAGACCAAAGAGCACACAGTGGGAGAAATGCTGCTTGTGTTCCACCTGCAACTAAAGCAGAGTTCTTCGGGTAAAACTGCATGTTTTGGGAGAGGAAATGCTTACAGTCCTTACGAGAGCGTGCCTTCATTGAGGCAGTTCGCTGCTCATAGGACAACCTGCATACTGAATATTCATTCGGGGACGGGCCCTTTGTATAAAGTGTGGGACAAATGCAGCTTGTGTTCCACCTGCAACTAAAGCAGAGTTCTTCGGGTAAAAGTGCCGTGTTTTCAGAGAGGAAATTCTTAGAGACCACAGTACTGCCTGCCATGGCTGAGGCAGTTCGCTCCACGCAGGAAACCATTCTTATAGAAGAAGTTCATTAGGGGAGGTGCCCATTGTGTACACTGTGGGAGGAAAGCTGATGGTGTTCCCCCTGCAACTAAAGCAGAGTTCTTCGTGTAAAACTGCGTGTTTTGGGAGAGGAAATGCTTACGGTATTCGCTACAGCCTGCCTTGGTTGAGGCACTTCGCCCCACGTGGGAATCCCTGCATAAAGAAGTTCATTCGTGGAAGAGCCCAAAGAGTACACAGTGGGAGAAATGCTGCTTGTGTTCCACCTGCAACTAAAGCAGTATTCTTTGGTAAAACTGCCGTGATTTGGTAGAGGATATGCTTACAGTCTTCGCTACAGCCTGCCATGGTGGAGGCAGTTCGCTCCTCGTGGGAATCCCTGCATAAAGGAGTTCATTCGTGGAAGAGCCCAAAGAATACACAGTGGGAGAAATGCTGCTTGTGTTCCACCTGCAACTAAAGCAGAGTTCTTCGTGTAAAACTGCGTGTTATGGGAGAGGAAATGCTTATAGTCCTTACGAGAGCCTGCCTTCATTGAGGCAGTTCGCTGCTCGTGGGACACCCTGCATATTGAAAATTCATTCGGGGAAGGGCCCTTTGTATAAAGTGTGGGACAAATGCAGCTTGTGTTCCACCTGCAACTAAAGCTGAGTTTTTCGGGTAAAAGTGCCGTGTTTTCAGAGAGGAAATATTTAGAGACCACAGTAGTGCCTGCCATGGTTGAGGCAGTTCGCTCCACGTGGGAAACCATGCATATACAAGTTCATTCGTGAAGAGACCAAAGAGTACACAGTGGGAGAAATGCTGCTTGTGTTCCACCTGCAACTAAAGCAGAGTTCTTCGGGTAAAACTGCCTGTTTTGGGAGAGGAAATGCTTACAGTCCTTACGAGAGCGTGCCTTCATTGAGGCAGTTCGCTGCTCATAGGACAACCTGCATACTGAATATTCATTCGGGGACGGGCCCTTTGTATAAAGTGTGGGACAAATGCAGCTTGTGTTCCACCTGCAACTAAAGCAGAGTTCTTCGGGTAAAAGTGCCGTGTTTTCAGAGAGGAAATTCTTAGAGACCACAGTACTGCCTGCCATGGCTGAGGCAGTTCGCTCCACGCAGGAAACCATTCTTATAGAAGAAGTTCATTAGGGGAGGTGCCCATTGTGTACACTGTGGGAGGAAAGCTGATGGTGTTCCCCCTGCAACTAAAGCAGAGTTCTTCGTGTAAAACTGCGTGTTTTGGGAGAGGAAATGCTTACGGTATTCGCTACAGCCTGCCTTGGTTGAGGCACTACGCCCCACGTGAGAATCCCTGCATAAAGAAGTTCATTCGTGGAAGAGCCCAAAGAGTACACAGTGGGAGAAATGCTGCTTGTGTTCCACCTGCAACTAAAGCAGTATTCTTTGGTAAAACTGCCGTGATTTGGTAGAGGATATGCTTACAGTCTTCGCTACAGCCTGCCATGGTGGAGGCAGTTCGCTCCTCGTGGGAATCCCTGCATAAAGGAGTTCATTCGTGGAAGAGCCCAAAGAATACACAGTGGGAGAAATGCTGCTTGTGTTCCACCTGCAACTAAAGCAGAGTTCTTCGTGTAAAACTGCGTGTTATGGGAGAGGAAATGCTTATAGTCCTTACGAGAGCCTGCCTTCATTGAGGCAGTTCGCTGCTCGTGGGACACCCTGCATATTGAAAATTCATTCGGGGAAGGGCCCTTTGTATAAAGTGTGGGACAAATGCAGCTTGTGTTCCACCTGCAACTAAAGCTGAGTTTTTCGGGTAAAAGTGCCGTGTTTTCAGAGAGGAAATATTTAGAGACCACAGTAGTGCCTGCCATGGTTGAGGCAGTTCGCTCCACGTGGGAAACCATGCATATACAAGTTCATTCGTGAAGAGACCAAAGAGTACACAGTGGGAGAAATGCTGCTTGTGTTCCACCTGCAACTAAAGCAGAGTTCTTCGGGTAAAACTGCCTGTTTTGGGAGAGGAAATGCTTACAGTCCTTACGAGAGCCTGCCTTCATTGAGGCAGTTCGCTGCTCGTGGGACAACCTGCATAGTGAATATTCATTCGGGGACGGGCCCTTTGTATAAAGTGTGGGACAAATGCAGCTTGTGTTCCACCTGCAACTAAAGCAGACTTCTACGGGTAAAAGTGCCGTGTTTTCAGAGAGGAAATTCTTAGAGACCACAGTAGTGCCTGCCATGGCTGAGGCAGTTCGCTCCACGCGGGAAACCATTCTTAGAACAAGTTCATTAGGGGAAGTGCGCATTTTGTACAGTGTGGGAGGAAAGCTGATGGTGTTCCCCCTGCAACTAAAGCAGAGTTCTTCGTGTAAAACTGCGTGTTTTGGGAGAGGAAATGCTTACGGTATTCGCTACAGCCTGCCTTGGTTGAGGCAGTTCGCACCACGTGGGAATCCCTGCATAAAGAAATTCATTCGTGGAAGAGCCCAAAGAGTACACAGTGGGAGAAATGCTGCTTGTGTTCCACCTGCAACTAAAGCAGTATTCTTTGGTAAAACTGCCGTGATTTGGTAGAGGATATGCTTACAGTATTCGCTACAGCCTGCCATGGTGGAGGCAGTTCGCTCCTCTTGGGAATCCCTGCATAAAGGAGTTCATTCGTGGAAGAGCCCAAAGAGTACACAGTAGGAGAAATGCTGCTTGTGTTCCACCTGCAACTAAAGTAGAGTTCTTTGGGTAAAACTGCTTGTTATGGGAGAGGAACTGCTTACAGTCCTTACGAGAGCCTGCCTTCATTGAGGCAGTTCGCTGCTCGTGGGACACCCTGCATATTGAAGATTCATTCGGGGAAGGGCCCTTTGTATAAAGTGTGGGACAAATGCAGCTTGTGTTCCACCTGCAACCAAAGCAGAGTTCTTTGGGTAAAAGTGCCGTGTTTTCAGAGAGGAAATATTTAGAGACCACAGTAGTGCCTGCCATGGCTGAGGCAGTTCGCTCCACGAGGGAAACCATTCTTATAGAACAAGTTCGTTAGGGGAAGTGCCCATCGAGTACACTGTGGGAGAAAAGATGCTTGTGTTCCCCCTGCAACTAAAGCAGAGTTCTTCGGGTAAACCTGCGTGATTTCTTAGAGGATATGCTTACAGTCCTCGCTACAGCCTGCCATGGTGGAGGCAGTTCGCACCTCGTGGGAATCCCTGCATAAAGAAGTTCATTCGTGGAAGAGCCCAAAGGGTACACAGTGGGAGTAATGCTGCTTGTATGCCACCTGCAACTAAAGCAGAATTCTTTGGTAAAACTGCCGTGTTTTGGAAGAGGAAATGCTTACAGTCCTCGCTACAGCCTGCCTTGGTTGAGGCAGTTCGCTCCACGTGGGAAACCTTGCATATACAAGTTCATTTGTGATGAGACCAAAGAGTACAAAGTGAGAGAAATGCTGCTTGTGTTCCACCTGCAACTAAAGCAGAGTTCTTTGGGTAAAACTGCGTGTTATAGGAGAGTAAATGCTTACAGGCCTTACGAGAGCCGGCCTTCATAGAGGCAGTTCGCTGCACGTGGGACAAGCTGCATATAGAAGTTCATTCGTGGAAGAGCCCAAAGAGTACACAGTGGGAGAAATGCTGCTTGTGTTACACCTGCAACTAAAGCAGAATTCTTTGGTTAAACTGAAGTGTTTTGGAAGAGGAATGCTTACCGTCCTCGCTACAGCCTGCCTCCGTTGAGGCAGTTCGCTCCTCGTCGGAAACCCTGCATATAGAAGTTCATTCGTGGAAGAGCCCAAAGAGTACACAGTGGGAGAAAAGCTGCTTGTGTTACCCCTGCAACTAAAGCAGAGTTCTAGCGTTAAAACTGCCTGGTTTGTGAGAGGATATGCTTACAGTCCTCGCTACAGCCTGCCATGGTTGAGGCAGTTCGCTCCACGTGGGAAAATATGCATATACAAGTTCATTCATGAAGAGACCAAAGAGTACACAGTGGGAGAAATGCTGCTTGTGTTCCACCTGCAACTAAAGCAGAGTTCTTCGGGTAAAACTCCATGTTTAGGGAGAGGAAATGCTTACAGTCCTTACGAGAGCCTGCCTTCATTGAGGCAGTTCGCCTCTCGTGGGACAACCTGCATACTTAATATTCATTCGGGGAAGGGCCCTTTGTATAAAGTGTGGGACAAATGCAGCTTGTGTTCCACCTGCAACTAAAGCAGAGTTCTTCGGGTAAAAGTGCCGTGTTTTCAGAGAGGAAATTCTTAGAGACCACAGTAGTGCCTGCCATGGCTGTGGCAGTTCGCTCCACGCGGGAAACCATTCTTATAGAACAAGTTCTTTAGGGGAAATGCCCATTGTGTACAGTGTGGGAGGAAAGCTGATGGTGTTCCCCTGCAACTAAAGCAGAGTGCGTCGTGTAAAACTGCGTGTTTTGGGAGAGGAAATGCTTACGGTATTCGCTACAGCCTGCCTTGGTTGAGGCAGTTCGCTCCACGTGGGAATCCCTGCATAAAGAATTTCATTCGTGTAAGAGCCCAAAGTGTACACAGTGAGAGAAATGCTGTTGTGTTCAACCTGCAGCTAAAGTAGAGTTCTTCGGATAAAACTGCGTGTTATGGGAGAGGAAATGCTTACAGTCATTACGAGAGCCTGCCTTCATTGAGGCAGTTCGCTGCACGTGGGACACCCTGCATATTGAAGATTCATTCGGGGAAGGGCCCTTTGTATAAAGTGTGGGACAAATGCAGCTTGTGTTCCACCTGTAACTAAAGCAGTATTCTTTGGTAAAACTGCCGTGATTTGGTAGAGGATATGCTTACAGTCTTCGCTACAGCCTGCCATGGTGGAGGCAGTTCGCTCCTCGTGGGAATCCCTGCATAAAGGAGTTCATTCGTGGAAGAGCCCAAAGAATACACAGTGGGAGAAATGCTGCTTGTGTTCCACCTGCAACTAAAGCAGAGTTCTTCGGGTAAAACTGCCTGTTTTGGGAGAGGAAATGCTTACAGTCCTTACGAGAGCCTGCCTTCATTGAGGCAGTTCGCTGCTCGTGGGACAACCTGCATAGTGAATATTCATTCGGGGACGGGCCCTTTGTATAAAGTGTGGGACAAATGCAGCTTGTGTTCCACCTGCAACTAAAGCAGACTTCTACGGGTAAAAGTGCCGTGTTTTCAGAGAGGAAATTCTTAGAGACCACAGTAGTGCCTGCCATGGCTGAGGCAGTTCGCTCCACGCGGGAAACCATTCTTAGAACAAGTTCATTAGGGGAAGTGCGCATTTTGTACAGTGTGGGAGGAAAGCTGATGGTGTTCCCCCTGCAACTAAAGCAGAGTTCTTCGTGTAAAACTGCGTGTTTTGGGAGAGGAAATGCTTACGGTATTCGCTACAGCCTGCCTTGGTTGAGGCAGTTCGCACCACGTGGGAATCCCTGCATAAAGAAATTCATTCGTGGAAGAGCCCAAAGAGTACACAGTGGGAGAAATGCTGCTTGTGTTCCACCTGCAACTAAAGCAGTATTCTTTGGTAAAACTGCCGTGATTTGGTAGAGGATATGCTTACAGTATTCGCTACAGCCTGCCATGGTGGAGGCAGTTCGCTCCTCTTGGGAATCCCTGCATAAAGGAGTTCATTCGTGGAAGAGCCCAAAGAGTACACAGTAGGAGAAATGCTGCTTGTGTTCCACCTGCAACTAAAGTAGAGTTCTTTGGGTAAAACTGCTTGTTATGGGAGAGGAACTGCTTACAGTCCTTACGAGAGCCTGCCTTCATTGAGGCAGTTCGCTGCTCGTGGGACACCCTGCATATTGAAGATTCATTCGGGGAAGGGCCCTTTGTATAAAGTGTGGGACAAATGCAGCTTGTGTTCCACCTGCAACCAAAGCAGAGTTCTTTGGGTAAAAGTGCCGTGTTTTCAGAGAGGAAATATTTAGAGACCACAGTAGTGCCTGCCATGGCTGAGGCAGTTCGCTCCACGAGGGAAACCATTCTTATAGAACAAGTTCATTAGGGGAAGTGCCCATCGAGTACACTGTGGGAGAAAAGATGCTTGTGTTCCCCCTGCAACTAAAGCAGAGTTCTTCGGGTAAACCTGCGTGATTTCTTAGAGGATATGCTTACAGTCCTCGCTACAGCCTGCCATGGTGGAGGCAGTTCGCACCTCGTGGGAATCCCTGCATAAAGAAGTTCATTCGTGGAAGAGCCCAAAGGGTACACAGTGGGAGTAATGCTGCTTGTATGCCACCTGCAACTAAAGCAGAATTCTTTGGTAAAACTGCCGTGTTTTGGAAGAGGAAATGCTTACAGTCTTCGCTACAGCCTGCCTTGGTTGAGGCAGTTCGCTCCACGTGGGAAACCTTGCATATACAAGTTCATTTGTGATGAGACCAAAGAGTACAAAGTGAGAGAAATGCTGCTTGTGTTCCACCTGCAACTAAAGCAGAGTTCTTTGGGTAAAACTGCGTGTTATAGGAGAGTAAATGCTTACAGGCCTTACGAGAGCCGGCCTTCATAGAGGCAGTTCGCTGCACGTGGGACAAGCTGCATATAGAAGTTCATTCGTGGAAGAGCCCAAAGAGTACACAGTGGGAGAAATGCTGCTTGTGTTACACCTGCAACTAAAGCAGAATTCTTTGGTTAAACTGAAGTGTTTTGGAAGAGGAATGCTTACCGTCCTCGCTACAGCCTGCCTTCGTTGAGGCAGTTCGCTCCTCGTCGGAAACCCTGCATATAGAAGTTCATTCGTGGAAGAGCCCAAAGAGTACACAGTGGGAGAAAAGCTGCTTGTGTTACCCCTGCAACTAAAGCAGAGTTCTAGCGTTAAAACTGCCTGGTTTGTGAGAGGATATGCTTACAGTCCTCGCTACAGCCTGCCATGGTTGAGGCAGTTCGCTCCACGTGGGAAAATATGCATATACAAGTTCATTCATGAAGAGACCAAAGAGTACACAGTGGGAGAAATGCTGCTTGTGTTCCACCTGCAACTAAAGCAGAGTTCTTCGGGTAAAACTCCATGTTTAGGGAGAGGAAATGCTTACAGTCCTTACGAGAGCCTGCCTTCATTGAGGCAGTTCGCCTCTCGTGGGACAACCTGCATACTTAATATTCATTCGGGGAAGGGCCCTTTGTATAAAGTGTGGGACAAATGCAGCTTGTGTTCCACCTGCAACTAAAGCAGAGTTCTTCAGGTAAAAGTGCCGTGTTTTCAGAGAGGAAATTCTTAGAGACCACAGTAGTGCCTGCCATGGCTGTGGCAGTTCGCTCCACGCGGGAAACCATTCTTATAGAACAAGTTCTTTAGGGGAAATGCCCATTGTGTACAGTGTGGGAGGAAAGCTGATGGTGTTCCCCTGCAACTAAAGCAGAGTGCGTCGTGTAAAACTGCGTGTTTTGGGAGAGGAAATGCTTACGGTATTCGCTACAGCCTGCCTTGGTTGAGGCAGTTCGCTCCACGTGGGAATCCCTGCATAAAGAATTTCATTCGTGTAAGAGCCCAAAGTGTACACAGTGAGAGAAATGCTGTTGTGTTCAACCTGCAGCTAAAGTAGAGTTCTTCGGATAAAACTGCGTGTTATGGGAGAGGAAATGCTTACAGTCATTACGAGAGCCTGCCTTCATTGAGGCAGTTCGCTGCACGTGGGACACCCTGCATATTGAAGATTCATTCGGGGAAGGGCCCTTTGTATAAAGTGTGGGACAAATGCAGCTTGTGTTCCACCTGCAACTAAAGCAGTATTCTTTGGTAAAACTGCCGTGATTTGGTAGAGGATATGCTTACAGTCTTCGCTACAGCCTGCCATGGTGGAGGCAGTTCGCTCCTCGTGGGAATCCCTGCATAAAGGAGTTCATTCGTGGAAGAGCCCAAAGAATACACAGTGGGAGAAATGCTGCTTGTGTTCCACCTGCAACTAAAGCAGAGTTCTTCGTGTAAAACTGCGTGTTATGGGAGAGGAAATGCTTATAGTCCTTACGAGAGCCTGCCTTCATTGAGGCAGTTCGCTGCTCGTGGGACACCCTGCATATTGAAAATTCATTCGGGGAAGGGCCCTTTGTATAAAGTGTGGGACAAATGCAGCTTGTGTTCCACCTGCAACTAAAGCTGAGTTTTTCGGGTAAAAGTGCCGTGTTTTCAGAGAGGAAATATTTAGAGACCACAGTAGTGCCTGCCATGGTTGAGGCAGTTCGCTCCACGTGGGAAACCATGCATATACAAGTTCATTCGTGAAGAGACCAAAGAGTACACAGTGGGAGAAATGCTGCTTGTGTTCCACCTGCAACTAAAGCAGAGTTCTTCGGGTAAAACTGCCTGTTTTGGGAGAGGAAATGCTTACAGTCCTTACGAGAGCCTGCCTTCATTGAGGCAGTTCGCTGCTCGTGGGACAACCTGCATAGTGAATATTCATTCGGGGACGGGCCCTTTGTATAAAGTGTGGGACAAATGCAGCTTGTGTTCCACCTGCAACTAAAGCAGACTTCTACGGGTAAAAGTGCCGTGTTTTCAGAGAGGAAATTCTTAGAGACCACAGTAGTGCCTGCCATGGCTGAGGCAGTTCGCTCCACGCGGGAAACCATTCTTAGAACAAGTTCATTAGGGGAAGTGCGCATTTTGTACAGTGTGGGAGGAAAGCTGATGGTGTTCCCCCTGCAACTAAAGCAGAGTTCTTCGTGTAAAACTGCGTGTTTTGGGAGAGGAAATGCTTACGGTATTCGCTACAGCCTGCCTTGGTTGAGGCAGTTCGCACCACGTGGGAATCCCTGCATAAAGAAATTCATTCGTGGAAGAGCCCAAAGAGTACACAGTGGGAGAAATGCTGCTTGTGTTCCACCTGCAACTAAAGCAGTATTCTTTGGTAAAACTGCCGTGATTTGGTAGAGGATATGCTTACAGTATTCGCTACAGCCTGCCATGGTGGAGGCAGTTCGCTCCTCTTGGGAATCCCTGCATAAAGGAGTTCATTCGTGGAAGAGCCCAAAGAGTACACAGTAGGAGAAATGCTGCTTGTGTTCCACCTGCAACTAAAGTAGAGTTCTTTGGGTAAAACTGCTTGTTATGGGAGAGGAACTGCTTACAGTCCTTACGAGAGCCTGCCTTCATTGAGGCAGTTCGCTGCTCGTGGGACACCCTGCATATTGAAGATTCATTCGGGGAAGGGCCCTTTGTATAAAGTGTGGGACAAATGCAGCTTGTGTTCCACCTGCAACCAAAGCAGAGTTCTTTGGGTAAAAGTGCCATGTTTTCAGAGAGGAAATATTTAGAGACCACAGTAGTGCCTGCCATGGCTGAGGCAGTTCGCTCCACGAGGGAAACCATTCTTATAGAACAAGTTCGTTAGGGGAAGTGCCCATCGAGTACACTGTGGGAGAAAAGATGCTTGTGTTCCCCCTGCAACTAAAGCAGAGTTCTTCGGGTAAACCTGCGTGATTTCTTAGAGGATATGCTTACAGTCCTCGCTACAGCCTGCCATGGTGGAGGCAGTTCGCACCTCGTGGGAATCCCTGCATAAAGAAGTTCATTCGTGGAAGAGCCCAAAGGGTACACAGTGGGAGTAATGCTGCTTGTATGCCACCTGCAACTAAAGCAGAATTCTTTGGTAAAACTGCCGTGTTTTGGAAGAGGAAATGCTTACAGTCCTCGCTACAGCCTGCCTTGGTTGAGGCAGTTCGCTCCACGTGGGAAACCTTGCATATACAAGTTCATTTGTGATGAGACCAAAGAGTACAAAGTGAGAGAAATGCTGCTTGTGTTCCACCTGCAACTAAAGCAGAGTTCTTTGGGTAAAACTGCGTGTTATAGGAGAGTAAATGCTTACAGGCCTTACGAGAGCCGGCCTTCATAGAGGCAGTTCGCTGCACGTGGGACAAGCTGCATATAGAAGTTCATTCGTGGAAGAGCCCAAAGAGTACACAGTGGGAGAAATGCTGCTTGTGTTACACCTGCAACTAAAGCAGAATTCTTTGGTTAAACTGAAGTGTTTTGGAAGAGGAATGCTTACCGTCCTCGCTACAGCCTGCCTTCGTTGAGGCAGTTCGCTCCTCGTCGGAAACCCTGCATATAGAAGTTCATTCGTGGAAGAGCCCAAAGAGTACACAGTGGGAGAAAAGCTGCTTGTGTTACCCCTGCAACTAAAGCAGAGTTCTAGCGTTAAAACTGCCTGGTTTGTGAGAGGATATGCTTACAGTCCTCGCTACAGCCTGCCATGGTTGAGGCAGTTCACTCCACGTGGGAAAATATGCATATACAAGTTCATTCATGAAGAGACCAAAGAGTACACAGTGGGAGAAATGCTGCTTGTGTTCCACCTGCAACTAAAGCAGAGTTCTTCGGGTAAAACTCCATGTTTAGGGAGAGGAAATGCTTACAGTCCTTACGAGAGCCTGCCTTCATTGAGGCAGTTCGCCTCTCGTGGGACAACCTGCATACTTAATATTCATTCGGGGAAGGGCCCTTTGTATAAAGTGTGGGACAAATGCAGCTTGTGTTCCACCTGCAACTAAAGCAGAGTTCTTCGGGTAAAAGTGCCGTGTTTTCAGAGAGGAAATTCTTAGAGACCACAGTAGTGCCTGCCATGGCTGTGGCAGTTCGCTCCACGCGGGAAACCATTCTTATAGAACAAGTTCTTTAGGGGAAATGCCCATTGTGTACAGTGTGGGAGGAAAGCTGATGGTGTTCCCCTGCAACTAAAGCAGAGTGCGTCGTGTAAAACTGCGTGTTTTGGGAGAGGAAATGCTTACGGTATTCGCTACAGCCTGCCTTGGTTGAGGCAGTTCGCTCCACGTGGGAATCCCTGCATAAAGAATTTCATTCGTGTAAGAGCCCAAAGTGTACACAGTGAGAGAAATGCTGTTGTGTTCAACCTGCAGCTAAAGTAGAGTTCTTCGGATAAAACTGCGTGTTATGGGAGAGGAAATGCTTACAGTCATTACGAGAGCCTGCCTTCATTGAGGCAGTTCGCTGCACGTGGGACACCCTGCATATTGAAGATTCATTCGGGGAAGGGCCCTTTGTATAAAGTGTGGGACAAATGCAGCTTGTGTTCCACCTGCAACTAAAGCAGAGCTCTTCGGGTAAAAGTGCCGTGTTTTCCGAGAGGAAATATTTAGAGACCACAGTAGTGCCTGCCATGGCTGAGGCAGTTCGCTCCACGTGGGAAACCATTCTTATAGAACATGTTCGTTAGGGGAAGTGCACATCGAGTACACTGTGGGAGAAAAGATGCTTGTGTTCCCCCTGCACCTAAAGCAGAGTTCTTCGGGTAAACCTCCGTGATTAGGTAGAGGATATGCTTACAGTCCTCGCTACAGCCTGCCATGGTGGAGGCAGTTCGCGCCTCGTGGGAATCCCTGTATAAAGAAGTTCATTCGCGGAAGAGCCCAAAGGGTACACAGTGGGAGTAATGCTGCTTGTATGCCACCTGCAACTAAAGCAGAATTCTTTGGTAAAACTGCCGTGTTTTGGAAGAGGAAATGCTTCCAGTCCTCGCTACAGCCTGCCATGGTTGAGGCAGTTCGCTCCACGTGGGAAACCTTGCATATACAAGTTCATTCATGACGAGACCAAGAGTACACAGTGAGAGAAATGCTGCTTGTGTTACACCTGCAACTAAAGCAGAGTTCTTTGGGTAAAACTGCGTGTTATGGGAGAGGAAATGCTTACAGGCCTTACCAGAGCCGGCCTTCATAGAGGCAGTTCGCTGCACGTGGGACACCCTGCATATAGAAGTTCATTCGTGGAAGAGCCCAAAGAGTACACAGTGGGAGAAATGCTGCTTGTGTTCCCCCTGCAACTAAAGCAGAATTCTTTGGTAAAACTGAAGTGTTTTGGAAGAGGAATGCTTACTGTCCTCGCTACAGCCTGCCTTGGTTGAGGCAGTTCGCTCCTCATCGGAAACCCTGCATATAGAAGTTCATTCGTGGAAGAGCCAAAAGAGTACACAGTGGGAGAAAAGCTGCTTGTGTTACCCCTGCAAATAAAGCAGAGTTCTAGCGTTAAAACTGCCTTGTTTGGGAGAGGATATGCTTACAGTCCTCGCTACAGCCTGCCATGGTGGAGGCAGTTCGCTCCTTGTGGGAATCCCTGCATAAATAAGTTCATTCGTGTAAGATCCCAAAGAGTACACAGTGGGAGAAATGCTGCTTGTGTTCCACCTGCAACTAAAGCAGAGTTCTTCGGGTAAAACTGCGTGTTATGGGAGAGGAAAGGCTTACAGTCCTTACGAGAGCCTGCCTTCATTGAGGCAGTTCGCTGCACGTGGGGCACCCTGCATATTGAAGATTCATTCGGGGAAGGGCCCTTTGTATAAAGTGTGGGACAAATGCAGCTTGTGTTCCACCTGCAACCAAAGCAGAGTTCTTTGGGTAAAAGTGCCGTGTTTTCAGAGAGGAAATATTTAGAGACCACAGTAGTGCCTGCCATGGCTGAGGCAGTTCGCTCCACGAGGGAAACCATTCTTATAGAACAAGTTCGTTAGGGGAAGTGCCCATCGAGTACACTGTGGGAGAAAAGATGCTTGTGTTCCCCCTGCAACTAAAGCAGAGTTCTTCGGGTAAACCTGCGTGATTTCTTAGAGGATATGCTTACAGTCCTCGCTACAGCCTGCCATGGTGGAGGCAGTTCGCACCTCGTGGGAATCCCTGCATAAAGAAGTTCATTCGTGGAAGAGCCCAAAGGGTACACAGTGGGAGTAATGCTGCTTGTATTCCACCTGCAACTAAAGCAGAATTCTTTGGTAAAACTGCCGTGTTTTGGAAGAGGAAATGCTTACAGTCCTCGCTACAGCCTGCCTTGGTTGAGGCAGTTCGCTCCACGTGGGAAACCTTGCATATACAAGTTCATTTGTGATGAGACCAAAGAGTACAAAGTGAGAGAAATGCTGCTTGTGTTCCACCTGCAACTAAAGCAGAGTTCTTTGGGTAAAACTGCGTGTTATAGGAGAGTAAATGCTTACAGGCCTTACGAGAGCCGGCCTTCATAGAGGCAGTTCGCTGCACGTGGGACAAGCTGCATATAGAAGTTCATTCGTGGAAGAGCCCAAAGAGTACACAGTGGGAGAAATGCTGCTTGTGTTACACCTGCAACTAAAGCAGAATTCTTTGGTTAAACTGAAGTGTTTTGGAAGAGGAATGCTTACCGTCCTCGCTACAGCCTGCCTTCGTTGAGGCAGTTCGCTCCTCGTCGGAAACCCTGCATATAGAAGTTCATTCGTGGAAGAGCCCAAAGAGTACACAGTGGGAGAAAAGCTGCTTGTGTTACCCCTGCAACTAAAGCAGAGTTCTAGCGTTAAAACTGCCTGGTTTGTGAGAGGATATGCTTACAGTCCTCGCTACAGCCTGCCATGGTTGAGGCAGTTCGCTCCACGTGGGAAAATATGCATATACAAGTTCATTCATGAAGAGACCAAAGAGTACACAGTGGGAGAAATGCTGCTTGTGTTCCACCTGCAACTAAAGCAGAGTTCTTCGGGTAAAACTCCATGTTTAGGGAGAGGAAATGCTTACAGTCCTTACGAGAGCCTGCCTTCATTGAGGCAGTTCGCCTCTCGTGGGACAACCTGCATACTTAATATTCATTCGGGGAAGGGCACTTTGTATAAAGTGTGGGACAAATGCAGCTTGTGTTCCACCTGCAACTAAAGCAGAGTTCTTCGGGTAAAAGTGCCGTGTTTTCAGAGAGGAAATTCTTAGAGACCACAGTAGTGCCTGCCATGGCTGTGGCAGTTCGCTCCACGCGGGAAACCATTCTTATAGAACAAGTTCTTTAGGGGAAATGCCCATTGTGTACAGTGTGGGAGGAAAGCTGATGGTGTTCCCCTGCAACTAAAGCAGAGTGCGTCGTGTAAAACTGCGTGTTTTGGGAGAGGAAATGCTTACGGTATTCGCTACAGCCTGCCTTGGTTGAGGCAGTTCGCTCCACGTGGGAATCCCTGCATAAAGAATTTCATTCGTGTAAGAGCCCAAAGTGTACACAGTGAGAGAAATGCTGTTGTGTTCAACCTGCAGCTAAAGTAGAGTTCTTCGGATAAAACTGCGTGTTATGGGAGAGGAAATGCTTACAGTCATTACGAGAGCCTGCCTTCATTGAGGCAGTTCGCTGCACGTGGGACACCCTGCATATTGAAGATTCATTCGGGGAAGGGCCCTTTGTATAAAGTGTGGGACAAATGCAGCTTGTGTTCCACCTGCAACTAAAGCAGAGCTCTTCGGGTAAAAGTGCCGTGTTTTCAGAGAGGAAATATTTAGAGACCACAGTAGTGCCTGCCATGGCTGAGGCAGTTCGCTCCACGTGGGAAACCATTCTTATAGAACATGTTCGTTAGGGGAAGTGCACATCGAGTACACTGTGGGAGAAAAGATGCTTGTGTTCCCCCTACACCTAAAGCAGAGTTCTTCGGGTAAACCTCCGTGATTAGGTAGAGGATATGCTTACAGTCCTCGCTACAGCCTGCCATGGTGGAGGCAGTTCGCGCCTCGTGGGAATCCCTGTATAAAGAAGTTCATTCGCGGAAGAGCCCAAAGGGTACACAGTGGGAGTAATGCTGCTTGTATGCCACCTGCAACTAAAGCAGAATTCTTTGGTAAAACTGCCGTGTTTTGGAAGAGGAAATGCTTACAGTCCTCGCTACAGCCTGCCATGGTTGAGGCAGTTCGCTCCACGTGGGAAACCTTGCATATACAAGTTCATTCATGACGAGACCAAGAGTACACAGTGAGAGAAATGCTGCTTGTGTTACACCTGCAACTAAAGCAGAGTTCTTTGGGTAAAATTGCGTGTTATGGGAGAGGAAATGCTTACAGGCCTTACCAGAGCCGGCCTTCATAGAGGCAGTTCGCTGCACGTGGGACACCCTGCATATAGAAGTTCATTCGTGGAAGAGCCCAAAGAGTACACAGTGGGAGAAATGCTGCTTGTGATACCCCTGCAACTAAAGCAGAATTCTTTGGTAAAACTGAAGTGTTTTGGAAGAGGAATGCTTACTGTCCTCGCTACAGCCTGCCTTGGTTGAGGCAGTTCGCTCCTCATCGGAAACCCTGCATATAGAAGTTCATTCGTGGAAGAGCCAAAAGAGTACACAGTGGGAGAAAAGCTGCTTGTGTTACCCCTGCAAATAAAGCAGAGTTCTAGCGTTAAAACTGCCTTGTTTGGGAGAGGATATGCTTACAGTCCTCGCTACAGCCTGCCATGGTGGAGGCAGTTCGCTCCTCGTGGGAATCCCTGCATAAATAAGTTCATTCGTGTAAGATCCCAAAGAGTACACAGTGGGAGAAATGCTGCTTGTGTTCCACCTGCAACTAAAGCAGAGTTCTTCGGGTAAAACTGCGTGTTATGGGAGAGGAAAGGCTTACAGTCCTTACGAGAGCCTGCCTTCATTGAGGCAGTTCGCTGCACGTGGGGCACCCTGCATATTGAAGATTCATTCGGGGAAGGGCCCTTTGTATAAAGTGTGGGACAAATGCAGCTTGTGTTCCACCTGCAACTAAAGCAGAGTTCTTCAGGTAAAAGTGCCGTGTTTTCAGAGAGGAAATTCTTAGAGACAACAGTAGAGCCTGCCATGGCTGAGGCAGTTCGCTCCAAGAGGGAAACAATTCTTATAGAACAAGTTCATTAGGGGAAGTGCCCATCGAGTACACTGTGGGAGAAATGCTGCTTGTGTTCCACCTGCAACTAAAGCAGAGTTCTTCGGGTAAAACTGCGTGTTTTGCGAGAGGAAATGCTTACAGTCCATACGAGAGTCTGCCTTCATTGAGGCACTTCGCTGCACGTGGGACACCCTGCATATTGAAGATTCATTCGGGGAAGGGCCCTTTGTATAAAGTGTCGGACAAATGCATTTTGTGTTCCACCTGCAACTAAAGCAGAGTTCTTCGGGTAAAAGTGCCGTGTTTTCAGAGAGGAAATCCTTAGAAACCACAGTAGTGCCTGCCATGGCTGAGGCAGTTCGCTCCACGCGGGAAACCATTCTTATAGAACAAGTTCATTAGGGGAAGTGCCCATTGTGTACACTGTGGGAGGAAAGCTGATGGTGTTCCCCCTGCAACTAAAGCAGAGTTCTTCGTGTAAAAGTGCGTGTTTTGGAAGAGGAAATGCTTACAGTATTCGCTACAGCCTGCCTTGGTTGAGGCAGTTCGCTCCAAGTTGGAATCCCTGCATAAAGTAGTTCATTCGTGGAAGATCCCAAAGAGTACACAGTGGGAGAAATGCTGCTTGTGTTCCACCTGCAACTAAAGCAGAATTCTTTGGTAAAACTGCCGTGTTTTGGAATAGGAAATGCTTACAGTCCTCGCTACAGCCTGCCTTGGTTGAGGCAGTTCGCTCCACGTCGGAAACCCTGCATATAGAAGTTCATTCATGGAAGAGCCCAAAGAGTACACAGTGGGAGAAAAGCTGCTTGTGTTACCCCTGCAACTAAAGCAGAGTTCTACCGTTAAAACTGCGTGTTTTGGGATAGAATATGCTTACAGTCCTCGCTACAGCCTGCCACAGTTGAGGCAGTTCGATCCACGTGGGAATCCCTGCATAAAGAATTTCATTCGTGGAAGAGCCCAAAGATTACACACTAGGAGTAATGCTGCTTGTGTTCCACCTGCAACTAACACAGAGTTCCTTGGGTAAAACTGCCGTGTTTTCGGAGAGGAAATGCTTAGAGGCCTCACTAGAGCCTGCTTGCTTTAGGCATTTCACTCCACGCAGGACCCCTTGAGTATAGATATTCTTTCGGGCAAAGGCTCATTGGGTACACTGTGGGAGAAAAGCTGCTTCTGTTCCACCTGCAACTAACGCAGAATTCTTCGGGTAAAACTGCGTTTATTGGGAGAGTAAATGCTTACAGTCCTTACGAGAGCCTGCCTTCGTTGAGGCAGTTCACTGCACGTGGGACACCCTGCATATTGAAGACTCCTTCGGGGAAGGGCCCTTTGTATAAAGTGTGGGACAAATGCAGCTTGTGTTCCACCTGCAACTAAAGCAGAGTTCTTCGGGTAAAAGTGCCGTGTTTTCAGAGAGGAAATTCTTAGAGACCACAGTAGTGTCTGCCATGGCTGAGGCAGTTCGCTCCACGCGGGAAACCATTCTTATAGAACAAGTTCATTAGGGGAAGTGCCCATTGTGTACACTGTGTGAGGAAAGCTGATAGTGTTCCCCCTGCAACTAAAGCAGAGTTCTTCGTGTAAAACTGCGTGTTTTGGGAGAGGAAATGCTTACAGTATTCGCTACAGCCTGCCTTGGTTGAGGCAGTTCGCTCCAAGTTGGAATCCCTGCATAAAGTAGTTCATTCGTGGAAGATCCCAAAGAGTACACAGTGGGAGAAATGCTGCTTGTGTTCCACCTGCAACTAAAGCAGAATTTTTTGTAAAACTGCCGTGTTTTGGAAGAGGAAATGCTTACAGTCCTCGCTACAGCCTGCCATGGTTGAGGCAGTTCGCTCCACGTCGGAAACCCTGCATATAGAAGTTCATTCGTGGAAGAGCCCAAAGAGTACACAGTGGGAGAAAAGCTGCTTGTGTTACCCCTGCAACTAAAGCAGAGTTCTAGCGTTAAAACAGCGTGGTTTGGGAGAGGATATGCTTACAGTCCTCGCTACAGCCTGCCATGGTTGAGGCAGTTCACTCCACGTGGGAAATCCTGCATAAAGAAGTTCATTCGTGTAACAGCCCAAAGAGTACACAGTGGGAGAAATGCTGCTTGTGTTCCACCTGCAACTAAAGCAGAGTTCTTCGGGTAAAACTGCGTGTTTTGGGAGAGGAAATGCTTACAGTCCATACGAGAGCCTGCCTTCATTGAGGCAGTTCGCTGCACGTGGGACACCCTGCATATTGAAGATTCATTCGGGGAAGGGCCCTTTGTATAAAGTGTGGGACAAATGCAGCTTGTGTTCCACCTGCAACTAAAGCAGAGTTCTTCGGGTAAAAGTGCCATGTTTTCAGAGAGGAAATCCTTTGAGACAACAGTAGTGCCTGCCATGGCTGAGGCAGTTCGCTCCACGCGGGAAACCATTCTTATAGAACAAGTTCTTTAGGGGAAGTGCCCATCGAGTACATTGTGGGAGAAAAGCTGCTTGTGTTACCTCTGCAACTAAAGCAGAGTTCTACCGTTAAAACTGCGTGTTTTGGGATAGGATATGCTTACAGTACTCGCTACAGCCTGCCACGGTTGAGGCAGTTCGATCCACGTGGGAATCCCTGCATAAAGAATTTCATTCGTGGAAGAGCCCAAAGATTACACACTAGGAGTAATGCTGCTTGTGTTCCACCTGCAACTAACACAGAGTTCCTTGGGTAAAACTGCCGTGTTTTCGGAGAGGAAATGCTTAGAGGCCTCACTAGAGCCTGCTTGCTTTAGGCATTTCACTCCACGCGGGACCCCTTGAGTATAGATATTCTTTCGGGCAAAGGCTCATTGGGTACACTGTGGGAGAAAAGCTGCTTGTGTTCCACTGCAACTAAAGCAGAATTCTTTGGTAAAACTGCCGTGTTTTGGAAGAGGAAATGCTTACAGTCCTCGCTACAGCCCGCCTTGGTTGAGGCAGCTCGCTCCACGTCAGAAACCCTGCATATAGAAGTTCATTCGTGGAGGAGCCCAAAGAGTACACAGTGGGAGAAAAGCTGCTTGTGTTACCCCTGAAACTAAAGCAGAGTTCTAGCGTTAAAACTGCGTGGTTTGGGAGAGGATATGCTTACAGTCCTCGCTACAGCCTGCCATGGTAGAGGCAGTTCGCTCCACGTGGGAAATCCTGCATATACAAGTTCATTCGTGAAGAGACCAAACAGTACACAGTGGGAGAAATGCTGCTTGTTTTCCACTTGCAACTAATTCAGAGTTCTTCGGGTAAAACTGTGTGTTTTGGGAGAAGAAATGTTTACAGTCCTTACGAGAGCCTGCCTTCATTGAGGCAGTTCGCGGCTCGTGGGACAACCTGCATATTGAACATTCATTCGGGGAAAGGCCGTTTATATAAAGTGTGGGACAAATGCACCTTGTGTTCCACCTGCAACTAAAGCAGAGTTCTTCAGGTAAAAGTGCCGTGTTTTCAGAGAGAAAATTCTTAGAGACCACAGTACTGCCCGCCATGGCAGAGGCAGTTCGCTCCACGAGGGAATCCATTCTTATAGAACAAGTTCATTAGGGGAAGTGCCCATCGAGTACACTGTGTGAGAAAAGATGCTTGTGTTCCCCCTGCAACTAAAGCAGAGTTCTTCGGGTAAACCTGCGTGATTTGGTAGAGGATATGCTTACAGTCCTCGCTACAGCCTGCCATGGTGGAGGCAGTTCGCTCCTCGTGGGAATCCCTGCATAAAGAAGTTCATTCGTGTAAGAGCCCAAAGAGTACACAGTGGGAGAAATGCTGCTTGTGTTCCACCTGCAACTAAAGCACCATTCTTCGGGTAAAACTGCGTGTTATGGGAGAGGAAATGCTTACAATCCTTACGAGAGCCTGCCTTCATTGAGGCAGTTCGCTGCACGTGGGAAACCCTGCATATTGAAGATTCATTCGGGGAAGGGCCCTTTGTATAAAGTGTGGGACAAATGCAGCTTGTGTTCCACCTGCAACGAAAGCAGAGTTCTTCGGGTAAAAGTGCCGTGTTTTCAGAGAGGAAATCCTTAGAGACCACAGTAGTGCCTGCCATGGCTGAGGCAGTTCGCTACACGCGGGAAACCATTCTTATAGAACAAGTTCATTAGGGGAAGTGCCCATCAAGTACACTGTGGGAAAAAAGCTGCTTGTGTTACCTCTGCAACTAAAGCAGAGTTCTACCGTTAAAACTGCGTGTTTTGGGATAGGATATGCTTACAGTACTCGCTACAGCCTGCCACGGTTGAGGCAGTTCGATCCACGTGGGAATCCCTGCATAAAGAATTTCATTCGTGGAAGAGCCCAAAGATTACACACTAGGAGTAATGCTGCTTGTGTTCCACCTGCAACTAACACAGAGTTCCTTGGGTAAAACTGCCGTGTTTTCGGAGAGGAAATGCTTAGAGGCCTCACTAGAGCCTGCTTGCTTTAGGCATTTCACTCCACGCGGGACCCCTTGAGTATAGATATTCTTTCGGGCAAAGGCTCATTGGGTACACTGTGGAAGAAAAGCTGCTTGTGTTCCACCTGCAACTAAAGCAGAATTCTTCGGGTAAAACTGCGTGTATTGGGAGAGGAAATGCTTACAGTCCTTACGAGAGCCTGCCTTCGTTGAGGCAGTTCACTGCACGTGGGACACCCTGCATATTGAAGACTCCTTCGGGGAAGGGCCCTTTGTATAAAGTGTGGGACAAATGCAGCTTGTCTTCCACCTGCAACTAAAGCAGAGTTCTTCGGGTAAAAGTGCCGTGTTTTCAGAGAGGAAATTCTTAGAGACCACAGTAGTGTCTGCCATGGCTGAGGCAGTTCGCTCCACGCGGGAAACCATTCTTATAGAACAAGTTCATTAGGGGAAGTGCCCATTGTGTACACTGTGGGAGGAAAGCTGATGGTGTTCCCCCTGCAACTAAAGCAGAGTTCTTCGTGTAAAACTGCGTGTTTTGGGAGAGGAAATGCTTACAGTATTCGCTACAGCCTGCCTTGGTTGAGGCAGTTCGCTCCACGTGGGAAACCCTGCATAAAGAAGTTCATTCGTGGAAGATCCCAAAGAGTACACAGTGGGAGAAATGCTGCTTGTGTTCCACCTGCAACTAAAGCAGAATTCTTTGGTAAAACTGACGTGTTTTGGAAGAGGAAATGCTTACAGTCCTCGCTACAGCCTGCCATGTTTGAGGCAGTTCGCTCCACGTCAGAAACTCTGCATATAGAAGTTCATTCGTGGAAGAGCCCAAAGAGTACACAGTGGGAGAAAAGCTGCTTGTGTTACCCCTGCAACTAAAGCAGAGTTCTAGCGTTAAAACTGCGTGTTTTGGGAGAGGAAATGCTTACAGTCCTTACGAGAGCCTGCCTTCGTTGAGGCAGTTCACTGCACGTGGGACACCCTGGATATTGAAGACTCCTTCGGGGAAGGGCCCTTTGTATAAACTGTGGGACAAATGCAGCTTGTGTTCCACCTGCAACTAAAGCAGAGTTCTTCGGGTAAAAGTGCCGTGTTTTCAGAGAGGAAATTCTTAGAGACCACAGTAGTGTCTGCCATGGCTGAGGCAGTTCGCTCCACGAGGGAAACCATTCTTATAGAACAAGTTCATTAGGGGAAGTGGCCATTGTGTACACTGTGGGAGGAAAGCTGATGGTGTTCCCCCTGCAACTAAAGCAGAGTTCTTCGTGTAAAACTGTGTGTTTTGGGAAAGGAAATGCATGTATTATTTGCTACAGCCTGGCTTGGTTGAGGCAGTTCGCTCCACGTGGGAATCCATGCATAAAGAAGTTCCTTCGTGGAAGATCCCAAAGAGTACACAGTGGGAGAAATGCTGCTTGTGTTCTACCTGCAACTAAAGCAGAATTCTTTGGTAAAACTGCCGTGTTTTGGAAGAGGAAATGCTTACAGTCCTCGCTACAGCCTGCCATGGTTGAGGCAGTTCGCTCCACGTCAGAAACCCTGCATATAGAAGTTCATTCATGGAAGAGCCCAAAGAGTACACAGTGGGAGAAAAGCTGCTTGTGTTACCCCTGCAACTAAAGCAGAGTTCTAGCGTTAAAACTGCGTGGTTTGGGAGAGGATATGCTTACAGTCCTCGCTACAGCCTGCCATGGTTGAGGCAGTTCGCTCCACGTGGGAAACCCTGCATATACAAGTTCATTCGTGAGGAGACCAAAGTGTACACAGTGGGAGAAATGCTGCTTGTGTTCCACTTGCAAGTAAAGCAGAGTTCTTCGGGTAAAACTGGGTGTTTTGGGAGAGGAAATGCTTACAGTTCTTACGAGAGCCTGCCTTCATTGAGGCAGTTCGCTCTTCGTGGGAGAAGCTGCATATTGAACATTCATTCGGGGAAAGGCTCTTTGTATAAAGTGTGGGAGAAATGCAGCTTGTGTTCCACCTGCCACTAAAGCAGAGTTCTTCAGGTAAAAGTGCCGTGTTTTCAGAGAGGAAATTCTTAGAGACCACAGTAGTGCCTGCCATGGCTGAGGCAGTTCGCTCCACACTGGAAACCATTCTTATAGAACAAATTCATTAGGGGAAGTGCCCATCGAGTACACTGTGGGAGAAAAGATGCTTGTGTTCCCCCTGCAACTAAAGCAGAGTTCTTCGGGTAAACCTGCGTGATTTGGTAGAGGATATGCTTACAGTCCTCGCTACAGCCTGCCATGGTGGAGGCAGTTCGCTCTTGGTGGGTATCCCTGCATAAAGTAGTTCATTCGTGTAAGAGCCCAAAGAGTACACAGTGGGAGAAATGCTGCTTGTGTTCCACCTGCAACTAAAGCAGAGTTCTTCTGGTAAAACTGCGTGTATTGGGAGAGGAAATGCTTACAGTCCTTACGAGGGCCTGCCTTCATTGAGGCAGTTCGATGCACGTGGGACACCCTGCATATTGAAGACTCCTTCGGGGAAGTGCCATTTGTATAAAGTGTGGGACAAATGCAGCTTGTGTTCCACCTGCAACTAAAGCAGAGTTCTTCGGGTAAAAGTGCCGTGTTTTCAGAGAGGAAATTCTTAGAGACCACAGTAGTGTCTGCCATGGCTGAGGCAGTTTGCTCCACGCGGGAAACCATTCTTATAGAACAAGTTCATTAGGGGAAGTGCCCATTGTGTACACTGTGGGAGGAAAGCTGATGGTGTTCCCCGTGCAACTAAAGCAGAGTTCTTCACGTAAAACTGCGTGTTTTGGGAGAGGAAATGCTTACAGTATTTGCTACAGCCTGCCTTCTTTGAGGCAGTTCGCTCCACGTGCGAATCCCTGCATAAAGAAGTTCATTCGTGGAAGATCCCAAAGAGTACACAGTGGGAGAAATGCTGCTTGTGTTCCACCTGCAACTAAAGCAGAATGCTGTGGTAAAACTGCCGTGGTTTGGAAGAGGAAATGCTTACAGTCCTCGCTACAGCCTGCCTTGGTTGAGGCAGTTCGCTCCACGTGGCAAACCCTGCATATACAAGTTCATTCGTGAGGAGACCAAAGAGTACACAGTGGGAGAAATGCTGCTTGTGTTCCACTTGCAACTAAAGCAGAGTTCTTCGGGTAAAACTGTGTGTTTTCGGAGAGGAAATGCTTACAGTCCTTATGAGAGCCTGCCTTCATTGAGGCAGTTCGCTGCTCGTGGGACAACCTGCATATTGAACATTCATTCGGGGAAAGGCCCTTTGTATAAAGTGTTGGACAAATGCAGCTTGTGTTCCACCTGCCACTAAAGCAGAGTTCTTCAGGTAAAAGTGCCGTGTTTTCAGAGAGGAAATTCTTAGAGACCACAGTAGTGCCTGCCATGGTTGAGGCAGTTAGCTCCACGTGGGAAACCCTGCATATACAAGTTCATTCTTGAAGAGACCAAAGAGTACACAGTGGGAGAAATGCTGCTTGTGGTCCACCTGCAACTAAAGCAGAGTTCTTTGGATAAAACTGCGTGTTTTGGGAGAGGAAATGCTTACAGTATTCGCTACAACCTGCCTTGGTTGAGGCAGTTCGATCCACGTGGGAATCCCTGCATAAAGAAACTCATTGGTGGAAGAGCCCAAAGAGTACACAGTGAGAGAAATGATGCTTGTGTTCCACATGCAGCTAAAGCAGAGTTCTTCGGGTAAAAGTGCCGTGTTTTCAGAGAGGAAATCCTTAAAGACCACATTAGTGCCTGCTATGGCTGAGGCAGTTCGCTCCACGGGGGAAACCATTCTTATAGAACAAGTTCATTAGGGGAAGTGCCCATCAAGTACACTGTGGGAAAAAAGCTGCTTGTGTTACCTCTGCAACTAAAGCAGAGTTCTACCGTTAAAACTGCGTGTTTTGGGATAGGATATGCTTACAGTACTCGCTACAGCCTGCCACGGTTGAGGCAGTTCGATCCACGTGGGAATCCCTGCATAAAGAATTTCATTCGTGGAAGAGCCCAAAGATTACACACTAGGAGTAATGCTGCTTGTGTTCCACCTGCAACTAACACAGAGTTCCTTGGGTAAAACTGCCGTGTTTTCGGAGAGGAAATGCTTAGAGGCCTCACTAGAGCCTGCTTGCTTTAGGCATTTCACTCCACGCGGGACCCCTTGAGTATAGATATTCTTTCGGGCAAAGGCTCATTGGGTACACTGTGGAAGAAAAGCTGCTTGTGTTCCACCTGCAACTAAAGCAGAATTCTTCGGGTAAAACTGCGTGTATTGGGAGAGGAAATGCTTACAGTCCTTACGAGAGCCTGCCTTCGTTGAGGCAGTTCACTGCACGTGGGACACCCTGCATATTGAAGACTCCTTCGGGGAAGGGCCCTTTGTATAAAGTGTGGGACAAATGCAGCTTGTCTTCCACCTGCAACTAAAGCAGAGTTCTTCGGGTAAAAGTGCCGTGTTTTCAGAGAGGAAATTCTTAGAGACCACAGTAGTGTCTGCCATGGCTGAGGCAGTTCGCTCCACGCGGGAAACCATTCTTATAGAACAAGTTCATTAGGGGAAGTGCCCATTGTGTACACTGTGGGAGGAAAGCTGATGGTGTTCCCCCTGCAACTAAAGCAGAGTTCTTCGTGTAAAACTGCGTGTTTTGGGAGAGGAAATGCTTACAGTATTCGCTACAGCCTGCCTTGGTTGAGGCAGTTCGCTCCACGTGGGAAACCCTGCATAAAGAAGTTCATTCGTGGAAGATCCCAAAGAGTACACAGTGGGAGAAATGCTGCTTGTGTTCGACCTGCAACTAAAGCAGAATTCTTTGGTAAAACTGACGTGTTTTGGAAGAGGAAATGCTTACAGTCCTCGCTACAGCCTGCCATGTTTGAGGCAGTTCGCTCCACGTCAGAAACTCTGCATATAGAAGTTCATTCGTGGAAGAGCCCAAAGAGTACACAGTGGGAGAAAAGCTGCTTGTGTTACCCCTGCAACTAAAGCAGAGTTCTAGCGTTAAAACTGCGTGTTTTGGGAGAGGAAATGCTTACAGTCCTTACGAGAGCCTGCCTTCGTTGAGGCAGTTCACTGCACGTGGGACACCCTGGATATTGAAGACTCCTTCGGGGAAGGGCCCTTTGTATAAACTGTGGGACAAATGCAGCTTGTGTTCCACCTGCAACTAAAGCAGAGTTCTTCGGGTAAAAGTGCCGTGTTTTCAGAGAGGAAATTCTTAGAGACCACAGTAGTGTCTGCCATGGCTGAGGCAGTTCGCTCCACGAGGGAAACCATTCTTATAGAACAAGTTCATTAGGGGAAGTGGCCATTGTGTACACTGTGGGAGGAAAGCTGATGGTGTTCCCCCTGCAACTAAAGCAGAGTTCTTCGTGTAAAACTGTGTGTTTTGGGAAAGGAAATGCATGTATTATTTGCTACAGCCTGGCTTGGTTGAGGCAGTTCGCTCCACGTGGGAATCCATGCATAAAGAAGTTCCTTCGTGGAAGATCCCAAAGAGTACACAGTGGGAGAAATGCTGCTTGTGTTCTACCTGCAACTAAAGCAGAATTCTTTGGTAAAACTGCCGTGTTTTGGAAGAGGAAATGCTTACAGTCCTCGCTACAGCCTGCCATGGTTGAGGCAGTTCGCTCCACGTCAGAAACCCTGCATATAGAAGTTCATTCATGGAAGAGCCCAAAGAGTACACAGTGGGAGAAAAGCTGCTTGTGTTACCCCTGCAACTAAAGCAGAGTTCTAGCGTTAAAACTGCGTGGTTTGGGAGAGGATATGCTTAGAGTCCTCGCTACAGCCTGCCATGGTTGAGGCAGTTCGCTCCACGTGGGAAACCCTGCATATACAAGTTCATTCGTGAGGAGACCAAAGTGTACACAGTGGGAGAAATGCTGCTTGTGTTCCACTTGCAAGTAAAGCAGAGTTCTTCGGGTAAAACTGGGTGTTTTGGGAGAGGAAATGCTTACAGTTCTTACGAGAGCCTGCCTTCATTGAGGCAGTTCGCTCTTCGTGGGAGAAGCTGCATATTGAACATTCATTCGGGGAAAGGCTCTTTGTATAAAGTGTGGGAGAAATGCAGCTTGTGTTCCACCTGCCACTAAAGCAGAGTTCTTCAGGTAAAAGTGCCGTGTTTTCAGAGAGGAAATTCTTAGAGACCACAGTAGTGCCTGCCATGGCTGAGGCAGTTCGCTCCACACTGGAAACCATTCTTATAGAACAAATTCATTAGGGGAAGTGCCCATCGAGTACACTGTGGGAGAAAAGATGCTTGTGTTCCCCCTGCAACTAAAGCAGAGTTCTTCGGGTAAACCTGCGTGATTTGGTAGAGGATATGCTTACAGTCCTCGCTACAGCCTGCCATGGTGGAGGCAGTTCGCTCTTGGTGGGTATCCCTGCATAAAGTAGTTCATTCGTGTAAGAGCCCAAAGAGTACACAGTGGGAGAAATGCTGCTTGTGTTCCACCTGCAACTAAAGCAGAGTTCTTCTGGTAAAACTGCGTGTATTGGGAGAGGAAATGCTTACAGTCCTTACGAGGGCCTGCCTTCATTGAGGCAGTTCGATGCACGTGGGACACCCTGCATATTGAAGACTCCTTCGGGGAAGTGCCATTTGTATAAAGTGTGGGACAAATGCAGCTTGTGTTCCACCTGCAACTAAAGCAGAGTTCTTCGGGTAAAAGTGCCGTGTTTTCAGAGAGGAAATTCTTAGAGACCACAGTAGTGTCTGCCATGGCTGAGGCAGTTTGCTCCACGCGGGAAACCATTCTTATAGAACAAGTTCATTAGGGGAAGTGCCCATTGTGTACACTGTGGGAGGAAAGCTGATGGTGTTCCCCGTGCAACTAAAGCAGAGTTCTTCACGTAAAACTGCGTGTTTTGGGAGAGGAAATGCTTACAGTATTTGCTACAGCCTGCCTTCTTTGAGGCAGTTCGCTCCACGTGCGAATCCCTGCATAAAGAAGTTCATTCGTGGAAGATCCCAAAGAGTACACAGTGGGAGAAATGCTGCTTGTGTTCCACCTGCAACTAAAGCAGAATGCTGTGGTAAAACTGCCGTGGTTTGGAAGAGGAAATGCTTACAGTCCTCGCTACAGCCTGCCTTGGTTGAGGCAGTTCGCTCCACGTGGCAAACCCTGCATATACAAGTTCATTCGTGAGGAGACCAAAGAGTACACAGTGGGAGAAATGCTGCTTGTGTTCCACTTGCAACTAAAGCAGAGTTCTTCGGGTAAAACTGTGTGTTTTCGGAGAGGAAATGCTTACAGTCCTTATGAGAGCCTGCCTTCATTGAGGCAGTTCGCTGCTCGTGGGACAACCTGCATATTGAACATTCATTCGGGGAAAGGCCCTTTGTATAAAGTGTTGGACAAATGCAGCTTGTGTTCCACCTGCCACTAAAGCAGAGTTCTTCAGGTAAAAGTGCCGTGTTTTCAGAGAGGAAATTCTTAGAGACCACAGTAGTGCCTGCCATGGTTGAGGCAGTTAGCTCCACGTGGGAAACCCTGCATATACAAGTTCATTCTTGAAGAGACCAAAGAGTACACAGTGGGAGAAATGCTGCTTGTGGTCCACCTGCAACTAAAGCAGAGTTCTTTGGATAAAACTGCGTGTTTTGGGAGAGGAAATGCTTACAGTATTCGCTACAACCTGCCTTGGTTGAGGCAGTTCGATCCACGTGGGAATCCCTGCATAAAGAAACTCATTGGTGGAAGAGCCCAAAGAGTACACAGTGAGAGAAATGATGCTTGTGTTCCACATGCAGCTAAAGCAGAGTTCTTCGGGTAAAAGTGCCGTGTTTTCAGAGAGGAAATCCTTAAAGACCACATTAGTGCCTGCTATGGCTGAGGCAGTTCGCTCCACGGGGGAAACCATTCTTATAGAACAAGTTCTTTAGGGGAAGTGTCCATCGAGTACACTGTGGGGAAAAGATGCTTGTGTTCCCCCTGCAACTAAAGCAGAGTTCTACCGTTAAAACTGCGTGTTTTGGGATAGGATATGCTTACAGTCCTTGCTACAGCCTGCCACGGTTGAGGAACTTTGATCCACGTGGGAATACCTGCATAAAGAAATTCATTCGTGGAAGAGCCCAAAGATTACACACTGGGAGTAATGCTGCTTGTGTTCTACCTGCACCTAAAGCAGAATTCTTTGGTAAAACTGCCGTGTTTTGGAAGAGGAAATGCTTACAGTCCTCGCTACAGCCTGCCATGGTTGAGGCAGTTCGCTCCACGTCGGAAACCCTGCATATAGAAGTTCATTCGTGGAACAGCCCAAAGAGTACACAGTGGGAGAAAAGCTGCTTGTGTTACCCCTGCAACTAAAGCAGAGTTCTAGCGTTAAAACTGCGTGTTTTGGGAGAGGAAATGCTTACAGTACTTACGAGAGCCTGCCTTCGTTGAGGCAGTTCACTGCACGTGGGACACCCTGGATATTGAAGACTCCTTCGGGGAAGGGCCCTTTGTATAAACTATGGGACAAATGCAGCTTGTGTTCCACCTGCAACTAAAGCAGAGTTCTTCGGGTAAAAGTGCCGTGTTTTCAGAGAGGAAATTCTTAGACACCACAGTAGTGTCTGCCATGGCAGAGTCAGTTCACTCCACACGGGAAACCATCTTTATAGAACAAGTTCATTAGGGGAAGTGCCCATTGTGTACACTGTGGGAGGAAAGCTGATGGTGTTCCCCCTGCAACTAAAGCAGAGTTCTTCGTGTAAAACTGCGTGTTTTGGGAGAGGAAATGCATACATTATTTGCTACAGCCTGGCTTGGTTGAGGCAGTTCGCTCCGCGTGGGAATCCCTGCATAAAGAAGTTCATTCGTGGAAGATCCCAAAGAGTACACAGTGGGAGAAATGCTGCTTGTGTTCCACCTGCAACTAAAGCAGAATTCTTTGGTAAAACTGCGGTGTTTTGGAAGAGGAAATGCTTACAGTCCTCGCTAGAGCCTGCCTTGGTTGAGGCAGTTCGCTCCACGTCGGAAACACTGCATATAGAAGTTCATTCATGGAAGAGCCCAAAGAGTACACAGTGGGAGAAAAGCTGCTTGTGTTACCCCTGCAACTAAAGCAGAGTTCTAGCGTTAAAACTGCGTGGTTTGGGAGAGGATATGCTTACAGTCCTCGCTACAGCCTGCCATGGTTGAGGCAGTTCGCTCCACGTGGGAAACCCTGCATATACAAGTTCATTCGTGAGGAGACCAAAGATTACACAGTGGGAGAAATGCTGCTTGTGTTCCACTTGCAACTAAAGCAGAGTTCTTCGGGTAAAACTGCGTGTTTTGGGAGAGGAAATGCTTACAGTTCTTACGAGAGCCTGCCTTCATTGAGGCAGTTCGCTCTTCGTGGGACAACCTGCATATTGAACATTCATTCGGGGAAAGGCCCTTTGTATAAAGTGTGGGACAAATGCAGCCTGTGTTCCACCTGCCACTAAAGCAGAGTTCTTCAGGTAAAAGTGCCGTGTTTTCAGAGAGGAAATTCTTAGAGACCACAGTAGTGCCTGCCATGGCTGAGGCAGTTCGCTCCACGCGGGAAACCATTCTTATACAACAAGTTCATTAAGGGAAGTGCCCATCGAGTACCCTGTGGGAGAAAATATGCTTGTGTTCCCCCTGCAACTAAAGCAGAGTTCTTCGGGTAAACCTGCGTGATTTGGTAGAGGATATGCTTACAGTCCTCGCTACAGCCTGCCATGGTGGAGGCAGTTCGCTCTTCGTGGGTATCCCTGCATAAAGTAGTTCATTCGTGTAAGAGCCCAAAGAGTACACAGTGGGAGAAATGCTGCTTGTGTTCCACCTGCAACTAAAGCACCGTTCTTCGGGTAAAACTGCGTGTTTTGGGAGAGGAAATGCTTACAGTCCATACGAGAGTCTGCCTTCATTGAGGCAGTTCGCTGCACGTGGGACACCCTGCATATTGAAGATTCATTCGAGGAAGGGCCCTTTGTATAAAGTGTCGGACAAATGCATTTTTTGTTCCACCTGCAACTAAAGCAGAGTTCTTCGGGTTAAAGTGGCGTGTTTTCAGAGAGGAAATCCTTAGAGACAACAGTAGTGCCTGCCATGGCTGAGGCAGTTCGCTCCACGCTGGAAACCATTCTTATAGAACAAGTTCATTAGGGGAAGTGCCCATCGAGTACACTGTGGCAGAAAAGCTGCTTGTGTTACCTCTGCAACTAAAGCAGAGTTCTACCGTTAAAACTGCGTGTTTTGGGATAGGATATGCTTACAGTCCTCGCTACAGCCTGCCACAGTTGAGGCAGTTCGATCCACGTGGGAATCCCTGCATAAAGAATTTCATTCGTGGAAGAGCCCAAAGATTACACACTAGGAGTAATGCTACTTGTGTTCCACCTGCAACTAACACAGAGTTGCTTGGGTAAAACTGCCGTGTTTTCGGAGAGGAAATGCTTAGAGGCCTCACTAGAGCCTGCTTGCTTTAGGCATTTCACTCCACGCGGGACCCCTTGAGTATAGATATTCTTTCGGGCAAAGGCTCATTGGGTACACTGTGGGAGAAAGCTGCTTGTGTTCCACCTGCAACTAAAGCAGAATTCTTCGGGTAAATCTGCGTGTATTGGGAGAGGAAATGCTTACAGTCCTTACAAGAGCCTGCCTTCGTTGAGGCAGTTCACTGCACGTGGGACACCCTGCATATTGAAGACTCCTTCGGGGAAGGGCCCTTTGTATAAAGTGTGGGACAAATGCAGCTTGTGTTCCACCTGCAACTAAAGCAGAGTTCTTCGGGTAAAAGTGCCGTGTTTTCAGAGAGGAAATTCTTAGACACCACAGTAGTGTCTGCCATGGCTGAGGCAGTTCGCTCCACGCGGGAAACTATTTTTATAGAACAAGTTCATTAGGGGAAGTGCCCATTGTGTACACTGTGGGAGGAAAACTGATGGTGTTCCCCCTGCAACTAAAGCAGAGTTCTTCACGTAAAACTGCGTGTTTTGGGAGAGGAAATGCTTACAGTATTTGCTACAGCCTGCCTTGGTTGAGGCAGTTCGCTCCACGTGCGAATCCCTGCATAAAGAAGTTCATTCGTTGAAGATCACAAAGAGTACACAGTGGCAGAAATGCTGCTTGTGTTCCACCTGCAACTAAAGCAGAATGCTTTAGTAAAACTGCCGTGTTTTGGAAGAGGAAATGCTTACAGTCCTCGCTACAGCCTGTCTTGGTTGGGGCAGTTCGCTCCACGTGGGAAACCCTGCATATACAAGTTCATTCGTGAGGAGAACAAAGAGTACACAGTGGGAGAAATGCTGGTTGTGTTACACCTGCAACTAAAGCAGAGTTCTTTGGGTAAAACTGCGTGTTATGGGAGAGGAAATGCTTACAGGCCTTACCAGAGCCGGCCTTCATAGAGGCAGTTCGCTGCACGTGGGACACCCTGCATATAGAAGTTCATTCGTGGAAGAGCCCAAAGAGTACACAGTGGGAGAAATGCTGCTTGTGTTCCCCCTGCAACTAAAGCAGAATTCTTTGGTAAAACTGAAGTGTTTTGGAAGAGGAATGCTTACTGTCCTCGCTACAGCCTGCCTTGGTTGAGGCAGTTCGCTCCTCATCGGAAACCCTGCATATAGAAGTTCATTCGTGGAAGAGCCAAAAGAGTACACAGTGGGAGAAAAGCTGCTTGTGTTACCCCTGCAAATAAAGCAGAGTTCTAGCGTTAAAACTGCCTTGTTTGGGAGAGGATATGCTTACAGTCCTCGCTACAGCCTGCCATGGTGGAGGCAGTTCGCTCCTCGTGGGAATCCCTGCATAAATAAGTTCATTCGTGTAAGATCCCAAAGAGTACACAGTGGGAGAAATGCTGCTTGTGTTCCACCTGCAACTAAAGCAGAGTTCTTCGGGTAAAACTGCGTGTTATGGGAGAGGAAAGGCTTACAGTCCTTACGAGAGCCTGCCTTCATTGAGGCAGTTCGCTGCACGTGGGGCACCCTGCATATTGAAGATTCATTCGGGGAAGGGCCCTTTGTATAAAGTGTGGGACAAATGCAGCTTGTGTTCCACCTGCAACCAAAGCAGAGTTCTTTGGGTAAAAGTGCCGTGTTTTCAGAGAGGAAATATTTAGAGACCACAGTAGTGCCTGCCATGGCTGAGGCAGTTCGCTCCACGAGGGAAACCATTCTTATAGAACAAGTTCGTTAGGGGAAGTGCCCATCGAGTACACTGTGGGAGAAAAGATGCTTGTGTTCCCCCTGCAACTAAAGCAGAGTTCTTCGGGTAAACCTGCGTGATTTCTTAGAGGATATGCTTACAGTCCTCGCTACAGCCTGCCATGGTGGAGGCAGTTCGCACCTCGTGGGAATCCCTGCATAAAGAAGTTCATTCGTGGAAGAGCCCAAAGGGTACACAGTGGGAGTAATGCTGCTTGTATTCCACCTGCAACTAAAGCAGAATTCTTTGGTAAAACTGCCGTGTTTTGGAAGAGGAAATGCTTACAGTCCTCGCTACAGCCTGCCTTGGTTGAGGCAGTTCGCTCCACGTGGGAAACCTTGCATATACAAGTTCATTTGTGATGAGACCAAAGAGTACAAAGTGAGAGAAATGCTGCTTGTGTTCCACCTGCAACTAAAGCAGAGTTCTTTGGGTAAAACTGCGTGTTATAGGAGAGTAAATGCTTACAGGCCTTACGAGAGCCGGCCTTCATAGAGGCAGTTCGCTGCACGTGGGACAAGCTGCATATAGAAGTTCATTCGTGGAAGAGCCCAAAGAGTACACAGTGGGAGAAATGCTGCTTGTGTTACACCTGCAACTAAAGCAGAATTCTTTGGTTAAACTGAAGTGTTTTGGAAGAGGAATGCTTACCGTCCTCGCTACAGCCTGCCTTCGTTGAGGCAGTTCGCTCCTCGTCGGAAACCCTGCATATAGAAGTTCATTCGTGGAAGAGCCCAAAGAGTACACAGTGGGAGAAAAGCTGCTTGTGTTACCCCTGCAACTAAAGCAGAGTTCTAGCGTTAAAACTGCCTGGTTTGTGAGAGGATATGCTTACAGTCCTCGCTACAGCCTGCCATGGTTGAGGCAGTTCGCTCCACGTGGGAAAATATGCATATACAAGTTCATTCATGAAGAGACCAAAGAGTACACAGTGGGAGAAATGCTGCTTGTGTTCCACCTGCAACTAAAGCAGAGTTCTTCGGGTAAAACTCCATGTTTAGGGAGAGGAAATGCTTACAGTCCTTACGAGAGCCTGCCTTCATTGAGGCAGTTCGCCTCTCGTGGGACAACCTGCATACTTAATATTCATTCGGGGAAGGGCCCTTTGTATAAAGTGTGGGACAAATGCAGCTTGTGTTCCACCTGCAACTAAAGCAGAGTTCTTCGGGTAAAAGTGCCGTGTTTTCAGAGAGGAAATTCTTAGAGACCACAGTAGTGCCTGCCATGGCTGTGGCAGTTCGCTCCACGCGGGAAACCATTCTTATAGAACAAGTTCTTTAGGGGAAATGCCCATTGTGTACAGTGTGGGAGGAAAGCTGATGGTGTTCCCCTGCAACTAAAGCAGAGTGCGTCGTGTAAAACTGCGTGTTTTGGGAGAGGAAATGCTTACGGTATTCGCTACAGCCTGCCTTGGTTGAGGCAGTTCGCTCCACGTGGGAATCCCTGCATAAAGAATTTCATTCGTGTAAGAGCCCAAAGTGTACACAGTGAGAGAAATGCTGTTGTGTTCAACCTGCAGCTAAAGTAGAGTTCTTCGGATAAAACTGCGTGTTATGGGAGAGGAAATGCTTACAGTCATTACGAGAGCCTGCCTTCATTGAGGCAGTTCACTGCACGTGGGACACCCTGCATATTGAAGATTCATTCGGGGAAGGGCCCTTTGTATAAAGTGTGGGACAAATGCAGCTTGTGTTCCACCTGCAACTAAAGCAGAGCTCTTCGGGTAAAAGTGCCGTGTTTTCAGAGAGGAAATATTTAGAGACCACAGTAGTGCCTGCCATGGCTGAGGCAGTTCGCTCCACGTGGGAAACCATTCTTATAGAACATGTTCGTTAGGGGAAGTGCACATCGAGTACACTGTGGGAGAAAAGATGCTTGTGTTCCCCCTACACCTAAAGCAGAGTTCTTCGGGTAAACCTCCGTGATTAGGTAGAGGATATGCTTACAGTCCTCGCTACAGCCTGCCATGGTGGAGGCAGTTCGCGCCTCGTGGGAATCCCTGTATAAAGAAGTTCATTCGCGGAAGAGCCCAAAGGGTACACAGTGGGAGTAATGCTGCTTGTATGCCACCTGCAACTAAAGCAGAATTCTTTGGTAAAACTGCCGTGTTTTGGAAGAGGAAATGCTTCCAGTCCTCGCTACAGCCTGCCATGGTTGAGGCAGTTCGCTCCACGTGGGAAACCTTGCATATACAAGTTCATTCATGACGAGACCAAGAGTACACAGTGAGAGAAATGCTGCTTGTGTTACACCTGCAACTAAAGCAGAGTTCTTTGGGTAAAACTGCGTGTTATGGGAGAGGAAATGCTTACAGGCCTTACCAGAGCCGGCCTTCATAGAGGCAGTTCGCTGCACGTGGGACACCCTGCATATAGAAGTTCATTCGTGGAAGAGCCCAAAGAGTACACAGTGGGAGAAATGCTGCTTGTGTTCCCCCTGCAACTAAAGCAGAATTCTTTGGTAAAACTGAAGTGTTTTGGAAGAGGAATGCTTACTGTCCTCGCTACAGCCTGCCTTGGTTGAGGCAGTTCGCTCCTCATCGGAAACCCTGCATATAGAAGTTCATTCGTGGAAGAGCCAAAAGAGTACACAGTGGGAGAAAAGCTGCTTGTGTTACCCCTGCAAATAAAGCAGAGTTCTAGCGTTAAAACTGCCTTGTTTGGGAGAGGATATGCTTACAGTCCTCGCTACAGCCTGCCATGGTGGAGGCAGTTCACTCCTCGTGGGAATCCCTGCATAAATAAGTTCATTCGTGTAAGATCCCAAAGAGTACACAGTGGGAGAAATGCTGCTTGTGTTCCACCTGCAACTAAAGCAGAGTTCTTCGGGTAAAACTGCGTGTTATGGGAGAGGAAAGGCTTACAGTCCTTACGAGAGCCTGCCTTCATTGAGGCAGTTCGCTGCACGTGGGGCACCCTGCATATTGAAGATTCATTCGGGGAAGGGCCCTTTGTATAAAGTGTGGGACAAATGCAGCTTGTGTTCCACCTGCAACTAAAGCAGAGTTCTTCAGGTAAAAGTGCCGTGTTTTCAGAGAGGAAATTCTTAGAGACAACAGTAGAGCCTGCCATGGCTGAGGCAGTTCGCTCCAAGAGGGAAACAATTCTTATAGAACAAGTTCATTAGGGGAAGTGCCCATCGAGTACACTGTGGGAGAAATGCTGCTTGTGTTCCACCTGCAACTAAAGCAGAGTTCTTCGGGTAAAACTGCGTGTTTTGCGAGAGGAAATGCTTACAGTCCATACGAGAGTCTGCCTTCATTGGGGCACTTCGCTGCACGTGGGACACCCTGCATATTGAAGATTCATTCGGGGAAGGGCCCTTTGTATAAAGTGTCGGACAAATGCATTTTGTGTTCCACCTGCAACTAAAGCAGAGTTCTTCGGGTAAAAGTGCCGTGTTTTCAGAGAGGAAATCCTTAGAGACCACAGTAGTGCCTGCCATGGCTGAGGCAGTTCGCTCCACGCGGGAAACCATTCTTATAGAACAAGTTCATTAGGGGAAGTGCCCATTGTGTACACTGTGGGAGGAAAGCTGATGGTGTTCCCCCTGCAACTAAAGCAGAGTTCTTCGTGTAAAACTGCGTGTTTTGGGAGAGGAAATGCTTACAGTATTCGCTACAGCCTGCCTTGGTTGAGGCAGTTCGCTCCAAGTTGGAATCCCTGCATAAAGTAGTTCATTCGTGGAAGATCCCAAAGAGTACACAGTGGGAGAAATGCTGCTTGTGTTCCACCTGCAACTAAAGCAGAATTCTTTGGTAAAACTGCCGTGTTTTGGAATAGGAAATGCTTACAGTCCTCGCTACAGCCTGCCTTGGTTGAGGCAGTTCGCTCCACGTCGGAAACCCTGCATATAGAAGTTCATTCATGGAAGAGCCCAAAGAGTACACAGTGGGAGAAAAGCTGCTTGTGTTACCCCTGCAACTAAAGCAGAGTTCTACCGTTAAAACTGCGTGTTTTGGGATAGAATATGCTTACAGTCCTCGCTACAGCCTGCCACAGTTGAGGCAGTTCGATCCACGTGGGAATCCCTGCATAAAGAATTTCATTCGTGGAAGAGCCCAAAGATTACACACTAGGAGTAATGCTGCTTGTGTTCCACCTGCAACTAACACAGAGTTCCTTGGGTAAAACTGCCGTGTTTTCGGAGAGGAAATGCTTAGAGGCCTCACTAGAGCCTGCTTGCTTTAGGCATTTCACTCCACGCAGGACCCCTTGAGTATAGATATTCTTTCGGGCAAAGGCTCATTGGGTACACTGTGGGAGAAAAGCTGCTTCTGTTCCACCTGCAACTAACGCAGAATTCTTCGGGTAAAACTGCGTTTATTGGGAGAGTAAATGCTTACAGTCCTTACGAGAGCCTGCCTTCGTTGAGGCAGTTCACTGCACGTGGGACACCCTGCATATTGAAGACTCCTTCGGGGAAGGGCCCTTTGTATAAAGTGTGGGACAAATGCAGCTTGTGTTCCACCTGCAACTAAAGCAGAGTTCTTCGGGTAAAAGTGCCGTGTTTTCAGAGAGGAAATTCTTAGAGACCACAGTAGTGTCTGCCATGGCTGAGGCAGTTCGCTCCACGCGGGAAACCATTCTTATAGAACAAGTTCATTAGGGGAAGTGCCCATTGTGTACACTGTGTGAGGAAAGCTGATAGTGTTCCCCCTGCAACTAAAGCAGAGTTCTTCGTGTAAAACTGCGTGTTTTGGGAGAGGAAATGCTTACAGTATTCGCTACAGCCTGCCTTGGTTGAGGCAGTTCGCTCCAAGTTGGAATCCCTGCATAAAGTAGTTCATTCGTGGAAGATCCCAAAGAGTACACAGTGGGAGAAATGCTGCTTGTGTTCCACCTGCAACTAAAGCAGAATTTTTTGTAAAACTGCCGTGTTTTGGAAGAGGAAATGCTTACAGTCCTCGCTACAGCCTGCCATGGTTGAGGCAGTTCGCTCCACGTCGGAAACCCTGCATATAGAAGTTCATTCGTGGAAGAGCCCAAAGAGTACACAGTGGGAGAAAAGCTGCTTGTGTTACCCCTGCAACTAAAGCAGAGTTCTAGCGTTAAAACAGCGTGGTTTGGGAGAGGATATGCTTACAGTCCTCGCTACAGCCTGCCATGGTTGAGGCAGTTCACTCCACGTGGGAAATCCTGCATAAAGAAGTTCATTCGTGTAACAGCCCAAAGAGTACACAGTGGGAGAAATGCTGCTTGTGTTCCACCTGCAACTAAAGCAGAGTTCTTCGGGTAAAACTGCGTGTTTTGGGAGAGGAAATGCTTACAGTCCATACGAGAGCCTGCCTTCATTGAGGCAGTTCGCTGCACGTGGGACACCCTGCATATTGAAGATTCATTCGGGGAAGGGCCCTTTGTATAAAGTGTGGGACAAATGCAGCTTGTGTTCCACCTGCAACTAAAGCAGAGTTCTTCGGGTAAAAGTGCCATGTTTTCAGAGAGGAAATCCTTTGAGACAACAGTAGTGCCTGCCATGGCTGAGGCAGTTCGCTCCACGCGGGAAACCATTCTTATAGAACAAGTTCTTTAGGGGAAGTGCCCATCGAGTACATTGTGGGAGAAAAGCTGCTTGTGTTACCTCTGCAACTAAAGCAGAGTTCTACCGTTAAAACTGCGTGTTTTGGGATAGGATATGCTTACAGTACTCGCTACAGCCTGCCACGGTTGAGGCAGTTCGATCCACGTGGGAATCCCTGCATAAAGAATTTCATTCGTGGAAGAGCCCAAAGATTACACACTAGGAGTAATGCTGCTTGTGTTCCACCTGCAACTAACACAGAGTTCCTTGGGTAAAACTGCCTTGTTTTCGGAGAGGAAATGCTTAGAGGCCTCACTAGAGCCTGCTTGCTTTAGGCATTTCACTCCACGCGGGACCCCTTGAGTATAGATATTCTTTCGGGCAAAGGCTCATTGGGTACACTGTGGGAGAAAAGCTGCTTGTGTTCCACTGCAACTAAAGCAGAATTCTTTGGTAAAACTGCCGTGTTTTGGAAGAGGAAATGCTTACAGTCCTCGCTACAGCCCGCCTTGGTTGAGGCAGCTCGCTCCACGTCAGAAACCCTGCATATAGAAGTTCATTCGTGGAGGAGCCCAAAGAGTACACAGTGGGAGAAAAGCTGCTTGTGTTACCCCTGAAACTAAAGCAGAGTTCTAGCGTTAAAACTGCGTGGTTTGGGAGAGGATATGCTTACAGTCCTCGCTACAGCCTGCCATGGTGGAGGCAGTTCGCTCCTCGTGGGAATCCCTGCATAAATAAGTTCATTCGTGTAAGATCCCAAAGAGTACACAGTGGGAGAAATGCTGCTTGTGTTCCACCTGCAACTAAAGCAGAGTTCTTCGGGTAAAACTGCGTGTTATGGGAGAGGAAAGGCTTACAGTCCTTACGAGAGCCTGCCTTCATTGAGGCAGTTCGCTGCACGTGGGGCACCCTGCATATTGAAGATTCATTCGGGGAAGGGCCCTTTGTATAAAGTGTGGGACAAATGCAGCTTGTGTTCCACCTGCAACTAAAGCAGAGTTCTTCAGGTAAAAGTGCCGTGTTTTCAGAGAGGAAATTCTTAGAGACAACAGTAGAGCCTGCCATGGCTGAGGCAGTTCGCTCCAAGAGGGAAACAATTCTTATAGAACAAGTTCATTAGGGGAAGTGCCCATCGAGTACACTGTGGGAGAAATGCTGCTTGTGTTCCACCTGCAACTAAAGCAGAGTTCTTCGGGTAAAACTGCGTGTTTTGCGAGAGGAAATGCTTACAGTCCATACGAGAGTCTGCCTTCATTGGGGCACTTCGCTGCACGTGGGACACCCTGCATATTGAAGATTCATTCGGGGAAGGGCCCTTTGTATAAAGTGTCGGACAAATGCATTTTGTGTTCCACCTGCAACTAAAGCAGAGTTCTTCGGGTAAAAGTGCCGTGTTTTCAGAGAGGAAATCCTTAGAGACCACAGTAGTGCCTGCCATGGCTGAGGCAGTTCGCTCCACGCGGGAAACCATTCTTATAGAACAAGTTCATTAGGGGAAGTGCCCATTGTGTACACTGTGGGAGGAAAGCTGATGGTGTTCCCCCTGCAACTAAAGCAGAGTTCTTCGTGTAAAACTGCGTGTTTTGGGAGAGGAAATGCTTACAGTATTCGCTACAGCCTGCCTTGGTTGAGGCAGTTCGCTCCAAGTTGGAATCCCTGCATAAAGTAGTTCATTCGTGGAAGATCCCAAAGAGTACACAGTGGGAGAAATGCTGCTTGTGTTCCACCTGCAACTAAAGCAGAATTCTTTGGTAAAACTGCCGTGTTTTGGAATAGGAAATGCTTACAGTCCTCGCTACAGCCTGCCTTGGTTGAGGCAGTTCGCTCCACGTCGGAAACCCTGCATATAGAAGTTCATTCATGGAAGAGCCCAAAGAGTACACAGTGGGAGAAAAGCTGCTTGTGTTACCCCTGCAACTAAAGCAGAGTTCTACCGTTAAAACTGCGTGTTTTGGGATAGAATATGCTTACAGTCCTCGCTACAGCCTGCCACAGTTGAGGCAGTTCGATCCACGTGGGAATCCCTGCATAAAGAATTTCATTCGTGGAAGAGCCCAAAGATTACACACTAGGAGTAATGCTGCTTGTGTTCCACCTGCAACTAACACAGAGTTCCTTGGGTAAAACTGCCGTGTTTTCGGAGAGGAAATGCTTAGAGGCCTCACTAGAGCCTGCTTGCTTTAGGCATTTCACTCCACGCAGGACCCCTTGAGTATAGATATTCTTTCGGGCAAAGGCTCATTGGGTACACTGTGGGAGAAAAGCTGCTTCTGTTCCACCTGCAACTAACGCAGAATTCTTCGGGTAAAACTGCGTTTATTGGGAGAGTAAATGCTTACAGTCCTTACGAGAGCCTGCCTTCGTTGAGGCAGTTCACTGCACGTGGGACACCCTGCATATTGAAGACTCCTTCGGGGAAGGGCCCTTTGTATAAAGTGTGGGACAAATGCAGCTTGTGTTCCACCTGCAACTAAAGCAGAGTTCTTCGGGTAAAAGTGCCGTGTTTTCAGAGAGGAAATTCTTAGAGACCACAGTAGTGTCTGCCATGGCTGAGGCAGTTCGCTCCACGCGGGAAACCATTCTTATAGAACAAGTTCATTAGGGGAAGTGCCCATTGTGTACACTGTGTGAGGAAAGCTGATAGTGTTCCCCCTGCAACTAAAGCAGAGTTCTTCGTGTAAAACTGCGTGTTTTGGGAGAGGAAATGCTTACAGTATTCGCTACAGCCTGCCTTGGTTGAGGCAGTTCGCTCCAAGTTGGAATCCCTGCATAAAGTAGTTCATTCGTGGAAGATCCCAAAGAGTACACAGTGGGAGAAATGCTGCTTGTGTTCCACCTGCAACTAAAGCAGAATTTTTTGTAAAACTGCCGTGTTTTGGAAGAGGAAATGCTTACAGTCCTCGCTACAGCCTGCCATGGTTGAGGCAGTTCGCTCCACGTCGGAAACCCTGCATATAGAAGTTCATTCGTGGAAGAGCCCAAAGAGTACACAGTGGGAGAAAAGCTGCTTGTGTTACCCCTGCAACTAAAGCAGAGTTCTAGCGTTAAAACAGCGTGGTTTGGGAGAGGATATGCTTACAGTCCTCGCTACAGCCTGCCATGGTTGAGGCAGTTCACTCCACGTGGGAAATCCTGCATAAAGAAGTTCATTCGTGTAACAGCCCAAAGAGTACACAGTGGGAGAAATGCTGCTTGTGTTCCACCTGCAACTAAAGCAGAGTTCTTCGGGTAAAACTGCGTGTTTTGGGAGAGGAAATGCTTACAGTCCATACGAGAGCCTGCCTTCATTGAGGCAGTTCGCTGCACGTGGGACACCCTGCATATTGAAGATTCATTCGGGGAAGGGCCCTTTGTATAAAGTGTGGGACAAATGCAGCTTGTGTTCCACCTGCAACTAAAGCAGAGTTCTTCGGGTAAAAGTGCCATGTTTTCAGAGAGGAAATCCTTTGAGACAACAGTAGTGCCTGCCATGGCTGAGGCAGTTCGCTCCACGCGGGAAACCATTCTTATAGAACAAGTTCTTTAGGGGAAGTGCCCATCGAGTACATTGTGGGAGAAAAGCTGCTTGTGTTACCTCTGCAACTAAAGCAGAGTTCTACCGTTAAAACTGCGTGTTTTGGGATAGGATATGCTTACAGTACTCGCTACAGCCTGCCACGGTTGAGGCAGTTCGATCCACGTGGGAATCCCTGCATAAAGAATTTCATTCGTGGAAGAGCCCAAAGATTACACACTAGGAGTAATGCTGCTTGTGTTCCACCTGCAACTAACACAGAGTTCCTTGGGTAAAACTGCCGTGTTTTCGGAGAGGAAATGCTTAGAGGCCTCACTAGAGCCTGCTTGCTTTAGGCATTTCACTCCACGCGGGACCCCTTGAGTATAGATATTCTTTCGGGCAAAGGCTCATTGGGTACACTGTGGGAGAAAAGCTGCTTGTGTTCCACTGCAACTAAAGCAGAATTCTTTGGTAAAACTGCCGTGTTTTGGAAGAGGAAATGCTTACAGTCCTCGCTACAGCCCGCCTTGGTTGAGGCAGCTCGCTCCACGTCAGAAACCCTGCATATAGAAGTTCATTCGTGGAGGAGCCCAAAGAGTACACAGTGGGAGAAAAGCTGCTTGTGTTACCCCTGAAAGTAAAGCAGAGTTCTAGCGTTAAAACTGCGTGGTTTGGGAGAGGATATGCTTACAGTCCTCGCTACAGCCTGCCATGGTAGAGGCAGTTCGCTCCACGTGGGAAATCCTGCATATACAAGTTCATTCGTGAAGAGACCAAACAGTACACAGTGGGAGAAATGCTGCTTGTTTTCCACTTGCAACTAATGCAGAGTTCTTCGGGTAAAACTGTGTGTTTTGGGAGAAGAAATGTTTACAGTCCTTACGAGAGCCTGCCTTCATTGAGGCAGTTCGCGGCTCGTGGGACAACCTGCATATTGAACATTCATTCGGGGAAAGGCCGTTTATATAAAGTGTGGGACAAATGCACCTTGTGTTCCACCTGCAACTAAAGCAGAGTTCTTCAGGTAAAAGTGCCGTGTTTTCAGAGAGAAAATTCTTAGAGACCACAGTACTGCCCGCCATGGCAGAGGCAGTTCGCTCCACGAGGGAATCCATTCTTATAGAACAAGTTCATTAGGGGAAGTGCCCATCGAGTACACTGTGTGAGAAAAGATGCTTGTGTTCCCCCTGCAACTAAAGCAGAGTTCTTCGGGTAAACCTGCGTGATTTGGTAGAGGATATGCTTACAGTCCTCGCTACAGCCTGCCATGGTGGAGGCAGTTCGCTCCTCGTGGCAATCCCTGCATAAAGAAGTTCATTCGTGTAAGAGCCCAAAGAGTACACAGTGGGAGAAATGCTGCTTGTGTTCCACCTGCAACTAAAGCACCATTCTTCGGGTAAAACTGCGTGTTATGGGAGAGGAAATGCTTACAATCCTTACGAGAGCCTGCCTTCATTGAGGCAGTTCGCTGCACGTGGGAAACCCTGCATATTGAAGATTCATTCGGGGAAGGGCCCTTTGTATAAAGTGTGGGACAAATGCAGCTTGTGTTCCACCTGCAACTAAAGCAGAGTTCTTCGGGTAAAAGTGCCGTGTTTTCAGAGAGGAAATCCTTAGAGACCACAGTAGTGCCTGCCATGGCTGAGGCAGTTCGCTCCACGCGGGAAACCATTCTTATAGAACAAGTTCATTAGGGGAAGTGCCCATCAAGTACACTGTGGGAAAAAAGCTGCTTGTGTTACCTCTGCAACTAAAGCAGAGTTCTACCGTTAAAACTGCGTGTTTTGGGATAGGATATGCTTACAGTACTCGCTACAGCCTGCCACGGTTGAGGCAGTTCGATCCACGTGGGAATCCCTGCATAAAGAATTTCATTCGTGGAAGAGCCCAAAGATTACACACTAGGAGTAATGCTGCTTGTGTTCCACCTGCAACTAACACAGAGTTCCTTGGGTAAAACTGCCGTGTTTTCGGAGAGGAAATGCTTAGAGGCCTCACTAGAGCCTGCTTGCTTTAGGCATTTCACTCCACGCGGGACCCCTTGAGTATAGATATTCTTTCGGGCAAAGGCTCATTGGGTACACTGTGGAAGAAAAGCTGCTTGTGTTCCACCTGCAACTAAAGCAGAATTCTTCGGGTAAAACTGCGTGTATTGGGAGAGGAAATGCTTACAGTCCTTACGAGAGCCTGCCTTCGTTGAGGCAGTTCACTGCACGTGGGACACCCTGCATATTGAAGACTCCTTCGGGGAAGGGCCCTTTGTATAAAGTGTGGGACAAATGCAGCTTGTGTTCCACCTGCAACTAAAGCAGAGTTCTTCGGGTAAAAGTGCCGTGTTTTCAGAGAGGAAATTCTTAGAGACCACAGTAGTGTCTGCCATGGCTGAGGCAGTTCGCTCCACGCGGGAAACCATTCTTATAGAACAAGTTCATTAGGGGAAGTGCCCATTGTGTACACTGTGGGAGGAAAGCTGATGGTGTTCCCCCTGCAACTAAAGCAGAGTTCTTCGTGTAAAACTGCGTGTTTTGGGAGAGGAAATGCTTACAGTATTCGCTACAGCCTGCCTTGGTTGAGGCAGTTCGCTCCACGTGGGAAACCCTGCATAAAGAAGTTCATTCGTGGAAGATCCCAAAGAGTACACAGTGGGAGAAATGCTGCTTGTGTTCCACCTGCAACTAAAGCAGAATTCTTTGGTAAAACTGACGTGTTTTGGAAGAGGAAATGCTTACAGTCCTCGCTACAGCCTGCCATGTTTGAGGCAGTTCGCTCCACGTCAGAAACTCTGCATATAGAAGTTCATTCGTGGAAGAGCCCAAAGAGTACACAGTGGGAGAAAAGCTGCTTGTGTTACCCCTGCAACTAAAGCAGAGTTCTAGCGTTAAAACTGCGTGTTTTGGGAGAGGAAATGCTTACAGTCCTTACGAGAGCCTGCCTTCGTTGAGGCAGTTCACTGCACGTGGGACACCCTGGATATTGAAGACTCCTTCGGGGAAGGGCCCTTTGTATAAACTGTGGGACAAATGCAGCTTGTGTTCCACCTGCAACTAAAGCAGAGTTCTTCGGGTAAAAGTGCCGTGTTTTCAGAGAGGAAATTCTTAGAGACCACAGTAGTGTCTGCCATGGCTGAGGCAGTTCGCTCCACGAGGGAAACCATTCTTATAGAACAAGTTCATTAGGGGAAGTGGCCATTGTGTACACTGTGGGAGGAAAGCTGATGGTGTTCCCCCTGCAACTAAAGCAGAGTTCTTCGTGTAAAACTGTGTGTTTTGGGAAAGGAAATGCATGTATTATTTGCTACAGCCTGGCTTGGTTGAGGCAGTTCGCTCCACGTGGGAATCCATGCATAAAGAAGTTCCTTCGTGGAAGATCCCAAAGAGTACACAGTGGGAGAAATGCTGCTTGTGTTCTACCTGCAACTAAAGCAGAATTCTTTGGTAAAACTGCCGTGTTTTGGAAGAGGAAATGCTTACAGTCCTCGCTACAGCCTGCCATGGTTGAGGCAGTTCGCTCCACGTCAGAAACCCTGCATATAGAAGTTCATTCATGGAAGAGCCCAAAGAGTACACAGTGGGAGAAAAGCTGCTTGTGTTACCCCTGCAACTAAAGCAGAGTTCTAGCGTTAAAACTGCGTGGTTTGGGAGAGGATATGCTTACAGTCCTCGCTACAGCCTGCCATGGTTGAGGCAGTTCGCTCCACGTGGGAAACCCTGCATATACAAGTTCATTCGTGAGGAGACCAAAGTGTACACAGTGGGAGAAATGCTGCTTGTGTTCCACTTGCAAGTAAAGCAGAGTTCTTCGGGTAAAACTGGGTGTTTTGGGAGAGGAAATGCTTACAGTTCTTACGAGAGCCTGCCTTCATTGAGGCAGTTCGCTCTTCGTGGGAGAAGCTGCATATTGAACATTCATTCGGGGAAAGGCTCTTTGTATAAAGTGTGGGAGAAATGCAGCTTGTGTTCCACCTGCCACTAAAGCAGAGTTCTTCAGGTAAAAGTGCCGTGTTTTCAGAGAGGAAATTCTTAGAGACCACAGTAGTGCCTGCCATGGCTGAGGCAGTTCGCTCCACACTGGAAACCATTCTTATAGAACAAATTCATTAGGGGAAGTGCCCATCGAGTACACTGTGGGAGAAAAGATGCTTGTGTTCCCCCTGCAACTAAAGCAGAGTTCTTCGGGTAAACCTGCGTGATTTGGTAGAGGATATGCTTACAGTCCTCGCTACAGCCTGCCATGGTGGAGGCAGTTCGCTCCTCGTGGCAATCCCTGCATAAAGAAGTTCATTCGTGTAAGAGCCCAAAGAGTACACAGTGGGAGAAATGCTGCTTGTGTTCCACCTGCAACTAAAGCACCATTCTTCGGGTAAAACTGCGTGTTATGGGAGAGGAAATGCTTACAATCCTTACGAGAGCCTGCCTTCATTGAGGCAGTTCGCTGCACGTGGGAAACCCTGCATATTGAAGATTCATTCGGGGAAGGGCCCTTTGTATAAAGTGTGGGACAAATGCAGCTTGTGTTCCACCTGCAACTAAAGCAGAGTTCTTCGGGTAAAAGTGCCGTGTTTTCAGAGAGGAAATCCTTAGAGACCACAGTAGTGCCTGCCATGGCTGAGGCAGTTCGCTCCATGCGGGAAACCATTCTTATAGAACAAGTTCATTAGGGGAAGTGCCCATCAAGTACACTGTGGGAAAAAAGCTGCTTGTGTTACCTCTGCAACTAAAGCAGAGTTCTACCGTTAAAACTGCGTGTTTTGGGATAGGATATGCTTACAGTACTCGCTACAGCCTGCCACGGTTGAGGCAGTTCGATCCACGTGGGAATCCCTGCATAAAGAATTTCATTCGTGGAAGAGCCCAAAGATTACACACTAGGAGTAATGCTGCTTGTGTTCCACCTGCAACTAACACAGAGTTCCTTGGGTAAAACTGCCGTGTTTTCGGAGAGGAAATGCTTAGAGGCCTCACTAGAGCCTGCTTGCTTTAGGCATTTCACTCCACGCGGGACCCCTTGAGTATAGATATTCTTTCGGGCAAAGGCTCATTGGGTACACTGTGGAAGAAAAGCTGCTTGTGTTCCACCTGCAACTAAAGCAGAATTCTTCGGGTAAAACTGCGTGTATTGGGAGAGGAAATGCTTACAGTCCTTACGAGAGCCTGCCTTCGTTGAGGCAGTTCACTGCACGTGGGACACCCTGCATATTGAAGACTCCTTCGGGGAAGGGCCCTTTGTATAAAGTGTGGGACAAATGCAGCTTGTGTTCCACCTGCAACTAAAGCAGAGTTCTTCGGGTAAAAGTGCCGTGTTTTCAGAGAGGAAATTCTTAGAGACCACAGTAGTGTCTGCCATGGCTGAGGCAGTTCGCTCCACGCGGGAAACCATTCTTATAGAACAAGTTCATTAGGGGAAGTGCCCATTGTGTACACTGTGGGAGGAAAGCTGATGGTGTTCCCCCTGCAACTAAAGCAGAGTTCTTCGTGTAAAACTGCGTGTTTTGGGAGAGGAAATGCTTACAGTATTCGCTACAGCCTGCCTTGGTTGAGGCAGTTCGCTCCACGTGGGAAACCCTGCATAAAGAAGTTCATTCGTGGAAGATCCCAAAGAGTACACAGTGGGAGAAATGCTGCTTGTGTTCCACCTGCAACTAAAGCAGAATTCTTTGGTAAAACTGACGTGTTTTGGAAGAGGAAATGCTTACAGTCCTCGCTACAGCCTGCCATGTTTGAGGCAGTTCGCTCCACGTCAGAAACTCTGCATATAGAAGTTCATTCGTGGAAGAGCCCAAAGAGTACACAGTGGGAGAAAAGCTGCTTGTGTTACCCCTGCAACTAAAGCAGAGTTCTAGCGTTAAAACTGCGTGTTTTGGGAGAGGAAATGCTTACAGTCCTTACGAGAGCCTGCCTTCGTTGAGGCAGTTCACTGCACGTGGGACACCCTGGATATTGAAGACTCCTTCGGGGAAGGGCCCTTTGTATAAACTGTGGGACAAATGCAGCTTGTGTTCCACCTGCAACTAAAGCAGAGTTCTTCGGGTAAAAGTGCCGTGTTTTCAGAGAGGAAATTCTTAGAGACCACAGTAGTGTCTGCCATGGCTGAGGCAGTTCGCTCCACGAGGGAAACCATTCTTATAGAACAAGTTCATTAGGGGAAGTGGCCATTGTGTACACTGTGGGAGGAAAGCTGATGGTGTTCCCCCTGCAACTAAAGCAGAGTTCTTCGTGTAAAACTGTGTGTTTTGGGAAAGGAAATGCATGTATTATTTGCTACAGCCTGGCTTGGTTGAGGCAGTTCGCTCCACGTGGGAATCCATGCATAAAGAAGTTCCTTCGTGGAAGATCCCAAAGAGTACACAGTGGGAGAAATGCTGCTTGTGTTCTACCTGCAACTAAAGCAGAATTCTTTGGTAAAACTGCCGTGTTTTGGAAGAGGAAATGCTTACAGTCCTCGCTACAGCCTGCCATGGTTGAGGCAGTTCGCTCCACGTCAGAAACCCTGCATATAGAAGTTCATTCATGGAAGAGCCCAAAGAGTACACAGTGGGAGAAAAGCTGCTTGTGTTACCCCTGCAACTAAAGCAGAGTTCTAGCGTTAAAACTGCGTGGTTTGGGAGAGGATATGCTTACAGTCCTCGCTACAGCCTGCCATGGTTGAGGCAGTTCGCTCCACGTGGGAAACCCTGCATATACAAGTTCATTCGTGAGGAGACCAAAGTGTACACAGTGGGAGAAATGCTGCTTGTGTTCCACTTGCAAGTAAAGCAGAGTTCTTCGGGTAAAACTGGGTGTTTTGGGAGAGGAAATGCTTACAGTTCTTACGAGAGCCTGCCTTCATTGAGGCAGTTCGCTCTTCGTGGGAGAAGCTGCATATTGAACATTCATTCGGGGAAAGGCTCATTGTATAAAGTGTGGGAGAAATGCAGCTTGTGTTCCACCTGCCACTAAAGCAGAGTTCTTCAGGTAAAAGTGCCGTGTTTTCAGAGAGGAAATTCTTAGAGACCACAGTAGTGCCTGCCATGGCTGAGGCAGTTCGCTCCACACTGGAAACCATTCTTATAGAACAAATTCATTAGGGGAAGTGCCCATCGAGTACACTGTGGGAGAAAAGATGCTTGTGTTCCCCCTGCAACTAAAGCAGAGTTCTTCGGGTAAACCTGCGTGATTTGGTAGAGGATATGCTTACAGTCCTCGCTACAGCCTGCCATGGTGGAGGCAGTTCGCTCTTGGTGGGTATCCCTGCATAAAGTAGTTCATTCGTGTAAGAGCCCAAAGAGTACACAGTGGGAGAAATGCTGCTTGTGTTCCACCTGCAACTAAAGCAGAGTTCTTCTGGTAAAACTGCGTGTATTGGGAGAGGAAATGCTTACAGTCCTTACGAGAGCCTGCCTTCATTGAGGCAGTTCGATGCACGTGGGACACCCTGCATATTGAAGACTCCTTCGGGGAAGTGCCATTTGTATAAAGTGTGGGACAAATGCAGCTTGTGTTCCACCTGCAACTAAAGCAGAGTTCTTCGGGTAAAAGTGCCGTGTTTTCAGAGAGGAAATTCTTAGAGACCACAGTAGTGTCTGCCATGGCTGAGGCAGTTTGCTCCACGCGGGAAACCATTCTTATAGAACAAGTTCATTAGGGGAAGTGCCCATTGTGTACACTGTGGGAGGAAAGCTGATGGTGTTCCCCGTGCAACTAAAGCAGAGTTCTTCACGTAAAACTGCGTGTTTTGGGAGAGGAAATGCTTACAGTATTTGCTACAGCCTGCCTTCTTTGAGGCAGTTCGCTCCACGTGCGAATCCCTGCATAAAGAAGTTCATTCGTGGAAGATCCCAAAGAGTACACAGTGGGAGAAATGCTGCTTGTGTTCCACCTGCAACTAAAGCAGAATGCTGTGGTAAAACTGCCGTGGTTTGGAAGAGGAAATGCTTACAGTCCTCGCTACAGCCTGCCTTGGTTGAGGCAGTTCGCTCCACGTGGGAAACCCTGCATATACAAGTTCATTCGTGAGGAGACCAAAGAGTACACAGTGGGAGAAATGCTGCTTGTGTTCCACTTGCAACTAAAGCAGAGTTCTTCGGGTAAAACTGTGTGTTTTCGGAGAGGAAATGCTTACAGTCCTTATGAGAGCCTGCCTTCATTGAGGCAGTTCGCTGCTCGTGGGACAACCTGCATATTGAACATTCATTCGGGGAAAGGCCCTTTGTATAAAGTGTTGGACAAATGCAGCTTGTGTTCCACCTGCCACTAAAGCAGAGTTCTTCAGGTAAAAGTGCCGTGTTTTCAGAGAGGAAATTCTTAGAGACCACAGTAGTGCCTGCCATGGTTGAGGCAGTTAGCTCCACGTGGGAAACCCTGCATATACAAGTTCATTCTTGAAGAGACCAAAGAGTACACAGTGGGAGAAATGCTGCTTGTGGTCCACCTGCAACTAAAGCAGAGTTCTTTGGATAAAACTGCGTGTTTTGGGAGAGGAAATGCTTACAGTATTCGCTACAACCTGCCTTGGTTGAGGCAGTTCGATCCACGTGGGAATCCCTGCATAAAGAAACTCATTGGTGGAAGAGCCCAAAGAGTACACAGTGAGAGAAATGATGCTTGTGTTCCACATGCAGCTAAAGCAGAGTTCTTCGGGTAAAAGTGCCGTGTTTTCAGAGAGGAAATCCTTAAAGACCACATTAGTGCCTGCTATGGCTGAGGCAGTTCGCTCCACGGGGGAAACCATTCTTATAGAACAAGTTCTTTAGGGGAAGTGTCCATCGAGTACACTGTGGGGAAAAGATGCTTGTGTTCCCCCTGCAACTAAAGCAGAGTTCTACCGTTAAAACTGCGTGTTTTGGGATAGGATATGCTTACAGTCCTTGCTACAGCCTGCCACGGTTGAGGAACTTTGATCCACGTGGGAATACCTGCATAAAGAAATTCATTCGTGGAAGAGCCCAAAGATTACACACTGGGAGTAATGCTGCTTGTGTTCTACCTGCACCTAAAGCAGAATTCTTTGGTAAAACTGCCGTGTTTTGGAAGAGGAAATGCTTACAGTCCTCGCTACAGCCTGCCATGGTTGAGGCAGTTCGCTCCACGTCGGAAACCCTGCATATAGAAGTTCATTCGTGGAACAGCCCAAAGAGTACACAGTGGGAGAAAAGCTGCTTGTGTTACCCCTGCAACTAAAGCAGAGTTCTAGCGTTAAAACTGCGTGTTTTGGGATAGGAAATGCTTACAGTACTTACGAGAGCCTGCCTTCGTTGAGGCAGTTCACTGCACGTGGGACACCCTGGATATTGAAGACTCCTTCGGGGAAGGGCCCTTTGTATAAACTATGGGACAAATGCAGCTTGTGTTCCACCTGCAACTAAAGCAGAGTTCTTCGGGTAAAAGTGCCGTGTTTTCAGAGAGGAAATCCTTAGAGACCACAGTAGTGCCTGCCATGGCTGAGGCAGTTCGCTCCACGCGGGAAACCATTCTTATAGAACAAGTTCATTAGGGGAAGTGCCCATTGTGTACACTGTGGGAGGAAAGCTGATGGTGTTCCCCCTGCAACTAAAGCAGAGTTCTTCGTGTAAAACTGCGTGTTTTGGGAGAGGAAATGCTTACAGTATTCGCTACAGCCTGCCTTGGTTGAGGCAGTTCGCTCCAAGTTGGAATCCCTGCATAAAGTAGTTCATTCGTGGAAGATCCCAAAGAGTACACAGTGGGAGAAATGCTGCTTGTGTTCCACCTGCAACTAAAGCAGAATTCTTTGGTAAAACTGCCGTGTTTTGGAATAGGAAATGCTTACAGTCCTCGCTACAGCCTGCCTTGGTTGAGGCAGTTCGCTCCACGTCGGAAACCCTGCATATAGAAGTTCATTCATGGAAGAGCCCAAAGAGTACACAGTGGGAGAAAAGCTGCTTGTGTTACCCCTGCAACTAAAGCAGAGTTCTACCGTTAAAACTGCGTGTTTTGGGATAGAATATGCTTACAGTCCTCGCTACAGCCTGCCACAGTTGAGGCAGTTCGATCCACGTGGGAATCCCTGCATAAAGAATTTCATTCGTGGAAGAGCCCAAAGATTACACACTAGGAGTAATGCTGCTTGTGTTCCACCTGCAACTAACACAGAGTTCCTTGGGTAAAACTGCCGTGTTTTCGGAGAGGAAATGCTTAGAGGCCTCACTAGAGCCTGCTTGCTTTAGGCATTTCACTCCACGCGGGACCCCTTGAGTATAGATATTCTTTCGGGCAAAGGCTCATTGGGTACACTGTGGGAGAAAAGCTGCTTCTGTTCCACCTGCAACTAACGCAGAATTCTTCGGGTAAAACTGCGTTTATTGGGAGAGTAAATGCTTACAGTCCTTACGAGAGCCTGCCTTCGTTGAGGCAGTTCACTGCACGTGGGACACCCTGCATATTGAAGACTCCTTCGGGGAAGGGCCCTTTGTATAAAGTGTGGGACAAATGCAGCTTGTGTTCCACCTGCAACTAAAGCAGAGTTCTTCGGGTAAAAGTGCCGTGTTTTCAGAGAGGAAATTCTTAGAGACCACAGTAGTGTCTGCCATGGCTGAGGCAGTTCGCTCCACGCGGGAAACCATTCTTATAGAACAAGTTCATTAGGGGAAGTGCCCATTGTGTACACTGTGTGAGGAAAGCTGATAGTGTTCCCCCTGCAACTAAAGCAGAGTTCTTCGTGTAAAACTGCGTGTTTTGGGAGAGGAAATGCTTACAGTATTCGCTACAGCCTGCCTTGGTTGAGGCAGTTCGCTCCAAGTTGGAATCCCTGCATAAAGTAGTTCATTCGTGGAAGATCCCAAAGAGTACACAGTGGGAGAAATGCTGCTTGTGTTCCACCTGCAACTAAAGCAGAATTTTTTGTAAAACTGCCGTGTTTTGGAAGAGGAAATGCTTACAGTCCTCGCTACAGCCTGCCATGGTTGAGGCAGTTCGCTCCACGTCGGAAACCCTGCATATAGAAGTTCATTCGTGGAAGAGCCCAAAGAGTACACAGTGGGAGAAAAGCTGCTTGTGTTACCCCTGCAACTAAAGCAGAGTTCTAGCGTTAAAACAGCGTGGTTTGGGAGAGGATATGCTTACAGTCCTCGCTACAGCCTGCCATGGTTGAGGCAGTTCACTCCACGTGGGAAATCCTGCATAAAGAAGTTCATTCGTGTAACAGCCCAAAGAGTACACAGTGGGAGAAATGCTGCTTGTGTTCCACCTGCAACTAAAGCAGAGTTCTTCGGGTAAAACTGCGTGTTTTGGGAGAGGAAATGCTTACAGTCCATACGAGAGCCTGCCTTCATTGAGGCAGTTCGCTGCACGTGGGACACCCTGCATATTGAAGATTCATTCGGGGAAGGGCCCTTTGTATAAAGTGTGGGACAAATGCAGCTTGTGTTCCACCTGCAACTAAAGCAGAGTTCTTCGGGTAAAAGTGCCATGTTTTCAGAGAGGAAATCCTTTGAGACAACAGTAGTGCCTGCCATGGCTGAGGCAGTTCGCTCCACGCGGGAAACCATTCTTATAGAACAAGTTCTTTAGGGGAAGTGCCCATCGAGTACATTGTGGGAGAAAAGCTGCTTGTGTTACCTCTGCAACTAAAGCAGAGTTCTACCGTTAAAACTGCGTGTTTTGGGATAGGATATGCTTACAGTACTCGCTACAGCCTGCCACGGTTGAGGCAGTTCGATCCACGTGGGAATCCCTGCATAAAGAATTTCATTCGTGGAAGAGCCCAAAGATTACACACTAGGAGTAATGCTGCTTGTGTTCCACCTGCAACTAACACAGAGTTCCTTGGATAAAACTGCCGTGTTTTCGGAGAGGAAATGCTTAGAGGCCTCACTAGAGCCTGCTTGCTTTAGGCATTTCACTCCACGCGGGACCCCTTGAGTATAGATATTCTTTCGGGCAAAGGCTCATTGGGTACACTGTGGGAGAAAAGCTGCTTGTGTTCCACTGCAACTAAAGCAGAATTCTTTGGTAAAACTGCCGTGTTTTGGAAGAGGAAATGCTTACAGTCCTCGCTACAGCCCGCCTTGGTTGAGGCAGCTCGCTCCACGTCAGAAACCCTGCATATAGAAGTTCATTCGTGGAGGAGCCCAAAGAGTACACAGTGGGAGAAAAGCTGCTTGTGTTACCCCTGAAACTAAAGCAGAGTTCTAGCGTTAAAACTGCGTGGTTTGGGAGAGGATATGCTTACAGTCCTCGCTACAGCCTGCCATGGTAGAGGCAGTTCGCTCCACGTGGGAAATCCTGCATATACAAGTTCATTCGTGAAGAGACCAAACAGTACACAGTGGGAGAAATGCTGCTTGTTTTCCACTTGCAACTAATGCAGAGTTCTTCGGGTAAAACTGTGTGTTTTGGGAGAAGAAATGTTTACAGTCCTTACGAGAGCCTGCCTTCATTGAGGCAGTTCGCGGCTCGTGGGACAACCTGCATATTGAACATTCATTCGGGGAAAGGCCGTTTATATAAAGTGTGGGACAAATGCACCTTGTGTTCCACCTGCAACTAAAGCAGAGTTCTTCAGGTAAAAGTGCCGTGTTTTCAGAGAGAAAATTCTTAGAGACCACAGTACTGCCCGCCATGGCAGAGGCAGTTCGCTCCACGAGGGAATCCATTCTTATAGAACAAGTTCATTAGGGGAAGTGCCCATCGAGTACACTGTGTGAGAAAAGATGCTTGTGTTCCCCCTGCAACTAAAGCAGAGTTCTTCGGGTAAACCTGCGTGATTTGGTAGAGGATATGCTTACAGTCCTCGCTACAGCCTGCCATGGTGGAGGCAGTTCGCTCCTCGTGGGAATCCCTGCATAAAGAAGTTCATTCGTGTAAGAGCCCAAAGAGTACACAGTGGGAGAAATGCTGCTTGTGTTCCACCTGCAACTAAAGCACCATTCTTCGGGTAAAACTGCGTGTTATGGGAGAGGAAATGCTTACAATCCTTACGAGAGCCTGCCTTCATTGAGGCAGTTCGCTGCACGTGGGAAACCCTGCATATTGAAGATTCATTCGGGGAAGGGCCCTTTGTATAAAGTGTGGGACAAATGCAGCTTGTGTTCCACCTGCAACTAAAGCAGAGTTCTTCGGGTAAAAGTGCCGTGTTTTCAGAGAGGAAATCCTTAGAGACCACAGTAGTGCCTGCCATGGCTGAGGCAGTTCGCTCCACGCGGGAAACCATTCTTATAGAACAAGTTCATTAGGGGAAGTGCCCATCAAGTACACTGTGGGAAAAAAGCTGCTTGTGTTACCTCTGCAACTAAAGCAGAGTTCTACCGTTAAAACTGCGTGTTTTGGGATAGGATATGCTTACAGTACTCGCTACAGCCTGCCACGGTTGAGGCAGTTCGATCCACGTGGGAATCCCTGCATAAAGAATTTCATTCGTGGAAGAGCCCAAAGATTACACACTAGGAGTAATGCTGCTTGTGTTCCACCTGCAACTAACACAGAGTTCCTTGGGTAAAACTGCCGTGTTTTCGGAGAGGAAATGCTTAGAGGCCTCACTAGAGCCTGCTTGCTTTAGGCATTTCACTCCACGCGGGACCCCTTGAGTATAGATATTCTTTCGGGCAAAGGCTCATTGGGTACACTGTGGAAGAAAAGCTGCTTGTGTTCCACCTGCAACTAAAGCAGAATTCTTCGGGTAAAACTGCGTGTATTGGGAGAGGAAATGCTTACAGTCCTTACGAGAGCCTGCCTTCGTTGAGGCAGTTCACTGCACGTGGGACACCCTGCATATTGAAGACTCCTTCGGGGAAGGGCCCTTTGTATAAAGTGTGGGACAAATGCAGCTTGTGTTCCACCTGCAACTAAAGCAGAGTTCTTCGGGTAAAAGTGCCGTGTTTTCAGAGAGGAAATTCTTAGAGACCACAGTAGTGTCTGCCATGGCTGAGGCAGTTCGCTCCACGCGGGAAACCATTCTTATAGAACAAGTTCATTAGGGGAAGTGCCCATTGTGTACACTGTGGGAGGAAAGCTGATGGTGTTCCCCCTGCAACTAAAGCAGAGTTCTTCGTGTAAAACTGCGTGTTTTGGGAGAGGAAATGCTTACAGTATTCGCTACAGCCTGCCTTGGTTGAGGCAGTTCGCTCCACGTGGGAAACCCTGCATAAAGAAGTTCATTCGTGGAAGATCCCAAAGAGTACACAGTGGGAGAAATGCTGCTTGTGTTCCACCTGCAACTAAAGCAGAATTCTTTGGTAAAACTGACGTGTTTTGGAAGAGGAAATGCTTACAGTCCTCGCTACAGCCTGCCATGTTTGAGGCAGTTCGCTCCACGTCAGAAACTCTGCATATAGAAGTTCATTCGTGGAAGAGCCCAAAGAGTACACAGTGGGAGAAAAGCTGCTTGTGTTACCCCTGCAACTAAAGCAGAGTTCTAGCGTTAAAACTGCGTGTTTTGGGAGAGGAAATGCTTACAGTCCTTACGAGAGCCTGCCTTCGTTGAGGCAGTTCACTGCACGTGGGACACCCTGGATATTGAAGACTCCTTCGGGGAAGGGCCCTTTGTATAAACTGTGGGACAAATGCAGCTTGTGTTCCACCTGCAACTAAAGCAGAGTTCTTCGGGTAAAAGTGCCGTGTTTTCAGAGAGGAAATTCTTAGAGACCACAGTAGTGTCTGCCATGGCTGAGGCAGTTCGCTCCACGAGGGAAACCATTCTTATAGAACAAGTTCATTAGGGGAAGTGGCCATTGTGTACACTGTGGGAGGAAAGCTGATGGTGTTCCCCCTGCAACTAAAGCAGAGTTCTTCGTGTAAAACTGTGTGTTTTGGGAAAGGAAATGCATTTATTATTTGCTACAGCCTGGCTTGGTTGAGGCAGTTCGCTCCACGTGGGAATCCATGCATAAAGAAGTTCCTTCGTGGAAGATCCCAAAGAGTACACAGTGGGAGAAATGCTGCTTGTGTTCTACCTGCAACTAAAGCAGAATTCTTTGGTAAAACTGCCGTGTTTTGGAAGAGGAAATGCTTACAGTCCTCGCTACAGCCTGCCATGGTTGAGGCAGTTCGCTCCACGTCAGAAACCCTGCATATAGAAGTTCATTCATGGAAGAGCCCAAAGAGTACACAGTGGGAGAAAAGCTGCTTGTGTTACCCCTGCAACTAAAGCAGAGTTCTAGCGTTAAAACTGTGTGGTTTGGGAGAGGATATGCTTACAGTCCTCGCTACAGCCTGCCATGGTTGAGGCAGTTCGCTCCACGTGGGAAACCCTGCATATACAAGTTCATTCGTGAGGAGACCAAAGTGTACACAGTGGGAGAAATGCTGCTTGTGTTCCACTTGCAAGTAAAGCAGAGTTCTTCGGGTAAAACTGGGTGTTTTGGGAGAGGAAATGCTTACAGTTCTTACGAGAGCCTGCCTTCATTGAGGCAGTTCGCTCTTCGTGGGAGAAGCTGCATATTGAACATTCATTCGGGGAAAGGCTCTTTGTATAAAGTGTGGGAGAAATGCAGCTTGTGTTCCACCTGCCACTAAAGCAGAGTTCTTCAGGTAAAAGTGCCGTGTTTTCAGAGAGGAAATTCTTAGAGACCACAGTAGTGCCTGCCATGGCTGAGGCAGTTCGCTCCACACTGGAAACCATTCTTATAGAACAAATTCATTAGGGGAAGTGCCCATCGAGTACACTGTGGGAGAAAAGATGCTTGTGTTCCCCCTGCAACTAAAGCAGAGTTCTTCGGGTAAACCTGCGTGATTTGGTAGAGGATATGCTTACAGTCCTCGCTACAGCCTGCCATGGTGGAGGCAGTTCGCTCTTGGTGGGTATCCCTGCATAAAGTAGTTCATTCGTGTAAGAGCCCAAAGAGTACACAGTGGGAGAAATGCTGCTTGTGTTCCACCTGCAACTAAAGCAGAGTTCTTCTGGTAAAACTGCGTGTATTGGGAGAGGAAATGCTTACAGTCCTTACGAGAGCCTGCCTTCATTGAGGCAGTTCGATGCACGTGGGACACCCTGCATATTGAAGACTCCTTCGGGGAAGTGCCATTTGTATAAAGTGTGGGACAAATGCAGCTTGTGTTCCACCTGCAACTAAAGCAGAGTTCTTCGGGTAAAAGTGCCGTGTTTTCAGAGAGGAAATTCTTAGAGACCACAGTAGTGTCTGCCATGGCTGAGGCAGTTTGCTCCACGCGGGAAACCATTCTTATAGAACAAGTTCATTAGGGGAAGTGCCCATTGTGTACACTGTGGGAGGAAAGCTGATGGTGTTCCCCGTGCAACTAAAGCAGAGTTCTTCACGTAAAACTGCGTGTTTTGGGAGAGGAAATGCTTACAGTATTTGCTACAGCCTGCCTTCTTTGAGGCAGTTCGCTCCACGTGCGAATCCCTGCATAAAGAAGTTCATTCGTGGAAGATCCCAAAGAGTACACAGTGGGAGAAATGCTGCTTGTGTTCCACCTGCAACTAAAGCAGAATGCTGTGGTAAAACTGCCGTGGTTTGGAAGAGGAAATGCTTACAGTCCTCGCTACAGCCTGCCTTGGTTGAGGCAGTTCGCTCCACGTGGGAAACCCTGCATATACAAGTTCATTCGTGAGGAGACCAAAGAGTACACAGTGGGAGAAATGCTGCTTGTGTTCCACTTGCAACTAAAGCAGAGTTCTTCGGGTAAAACTGTGTGTTTTCGGAGAGGAAATGCTTACAGTCCTTATGAGAGCCTGCCTTCATTGAGGCAGTTCGCTGCTCGTGGGACAACCTGCATATTGAACATTCATTCGGGGAAAGGCCCTTTGTATAAAGTGTTGGACAAATGCAGCTTGTGTTCCACCTGCCACTAAAGCAGAGTTCTTCAGGTAAAAGTGCCGTGTTTTCAGAGAGGAAATTCTTAGAGACCACAGTAGTGCCTGCCATGGTTGAGGCAGTTAGCTCCACGTGGGAAACCCTGCATATACAAGTTCATTCTTGAAGAGACCAAAGAGTACACAGTGGGAGAAATGCTGCTTGTGGTCCACCTGCAACTAAAGCAGAGTTCTTTGGATAAAACTGCGTGTTTTGGGAGAGGAAATGCTTACAGTATTCGCTACAACCTGCCTTGGTTGAGGCAGTTCGATCCACGTGGGAATCCCTGCATAAAGAAACTCATTGGTGGAAGAGCCCAAAGAGTACACAGTGAGAGAAATGATGCTTGTGTTCCACATGCAGCTAAAGCAGAGTTCTTCGGGTAAAAGTGCCGTGTTTTCAGAGAGGAAATCCTTAAAGACCACATTAGTGCCTGCTATGGCTGAGGCAGTTCGCTCCACGGGGGAAACCATTCTTATAGAACAAGTTCTTTAGGGGAAGTGTCCATCGAGTACACTGTGGGGAAAAGATGCTTGTGTTCCCCCTGCAACTAAAGCAGAGTTCTACCGTTAAAACTGCGTGTTTTGGGATAGGATATGCTTACAGTCCTTGCTACAGCCTGCCACGGTTGAGGAACTTTGATCCACGTGGGAATACCTGCATAAAGAAATTCATTCGTGGAAGAGCCCAAAGATTACACACTGGGAGTAATGCTGCTTGTGTTCTACCTGCACCTAAAGCAGAATTCTTTGGTAAAACTGCCGTGTTTTGGAAGAGGAAATGCTTACAGTCCTCGCTACAGCCTGCCATGGTTGAGGCAGTTCGCTCCACGTCGGAAACCCTGCATATAGAAGTTCATTCGTGGAACAGCCCAAAGAGTACACAGTGGGAGAAAAGCTGCTTGTGTTACCCCTGCAACTAAAGCAGAGTTCTAGCGTTAAAACTGCGTGTTTTGGGAGAGGAAATGCTTACAGTACTTACGAGAGCCTGCCTTCGTTGAGGCAGTTCACTGCACGTGGGACACCCTGGATATTGAAGACTCCTTCGGGGAAGGGCCCTTTTTATAAACTATGGGACAAATGCAGCTTGTGTTCCACCTGCAACTAAAGCAGAGTTCTTCGGGTAAAAGTGCCGTGTTTTCAGAGAGGAAATCTTAGACACCACAGTAGTGTCTGCCATGGCAGAGTCAGTTCACTCCACACGGGAAACCATCTTTATAGAACAAGTTCATTAGGGGAAGTGCCCATTGTGTACACTGTGGGAGGAAAGCTGATGGTGTTCCCCCTGCAACTAAAGCAGAGTTCTTCGTGTAAAACTGTGTGTTTTGGGAGAGGAAATGCATACATTATTTGCTACAGCCTGGCTTGGTTGAGGCAGTTCGCTCCGCGTGGGAATCCCTGCATAAAGAAGTTCATTCGTGGAAGATCCCAAAGAGTACACAGTGGGAGAAATGCTGCTTGTGTTCCACCTGCAACTAAAGCAGAATTCTTTGGTAAAACTGCGGTGTTTTGGAAGAGGAAATGCTTACAGTCCTCGCTAGAGCCTGCCTTGGTTGAGGCAGTTCGCTCCACGTCGGAAACACTGCATATAGAAGTTCATTCATGGAAGAGCCCAAAGAGTACACAGTGGGAGAAAAGCTGCTTGTGTTACCCCTGCAACTAAAGCAGAGTTCTAGCGTTAAAACTGCGTGGTTTGGGAGAGGATATGCTTACAGTCCTCGCTACAGCCTGCCATGGTTGAGGCAGTTCGCTCCACGTGGGAAACCCTGCATATACAAGTTCATTCGTGAGGAGACCAAAGAGTACACAGTGGGAGAAATGCTGCTTGTGTTCCACTTGCAACTAAAGCAGAGTTCTTCGGGTAAAACTGCGTGTTTTGGGAGAGGAAATGCTTACAGTTCTTACGAGAGCCTGCCTTCATTGAGGCAGTTCGCTCTTCGTGGGACAACCTGCATATTGAACATTCATTCGGGGAAAGGCCCTTTGTATAAAGTGTGGGACAAATGCAGCCTGTGTTCCACCTGCCACTAAAGCAGAGTTCTTCAGGTAAAAGTGCCGTGTTTTCAGAGAGGAAATTCTTAGAGACCACAGTAGTGCCTGCCATGGCTGAGGCAGTTCGCTCCACGCGGGAAACCATTCTTATACAACAAGTTCATTAAGGGAAGTGCCCATCGAGTACCCTGTGGGAGAAAATATGCTTGTGTTCCCCCTGCAACTAAAGCAGAGTTCTTCGGGTAAACCTGCGTGATTTGGTAGAGGATATGCTTACAGTCCTCGCTACAGCCTGCCATGGTGGAGGCAGTTCGCTCTTCGTGGGTATCCCTGCATAAAGTAGTTCATTCGTGTAAGAGCCCAAAGAGTACACAGTGGGAGAAATGCTGCTTGTGTTCCACCTGCAACTAAAGCACCGTTCTTCGGGTAAAACTGCGTGTTTTGGGAGAGGAAATGCTTACAGTCCATACGAGAGTCTGCCTTCATTGAGGCAGTTCGCTGCACGTGGGACACCCTGCATATTGAAGATTCATTCGAGGAAGGGCCCTTTGTATAAAGTGTCGGACAAATGCATTTTTTGTTCCACCTGCAACTAAAGCAGAGTTCTTCGGGTTAAAGTGGCGTGTTTTCAGAGAGGAAATCCTTAGAGACAACAGTAGTGCCTGCCATGGCTGAGGCAGTTCGCTCCACGCTGGAAACCATTCTTATAGAACAAGTTCATTAGGGGAAGTGCCCATCCAGTACACTGTGGCAGAAAAGCTGCTTGTGTTACCTCTGCAACTAAAGCAGAGTTCTACCGTTAAAACTGCGTGTTTTGGGATAGGATATGCTTACAGTCCTCGCTACAGCCTGCCACAGTTGAGGCAGTTCGATCCACGTGGGAATCCCTGCATAAAGAATTTCATTCGTGGAAGAGCCCAAAGATTACACACTAGGAGTAATGCTGCTTGTGTTCCACCTGCAACTAACACAGAGTTGCTTGGGTAAAACTGCCGTGTTTTCGGAGAGGAAATGCTTAGAGGCCTCACTAGAGCCTGCTTGCTTTAGGCATTTCACTCCACGCGGGACCCCTTGAGTATAGATATTCTTTCGGGCAAAGGCTCATTGGGTACACTGTGGGAGAAAGCTGCTTGTGTTCCACCTGCAACTAAAGCAGAATTCTTCGGGTAAATCTGCGTGTATTGGGAGAGGAAATGCTTACAGTCCTTACAAGAGCCTGCCTTCGTTGAGGCAGTTCACTGCACGTGGGACACCCTGCATATTGAAGACTCCTTCGGGGAAGGGCCCTTTGTATAAAGTGTGGGACAAATGCAGCTTGTGTTCCACCTGCAACTAAAGCAGAGTTCTTCGGGTAAAAGTGCCGTGTTTTCAGAGAGGAAATTCTTAGACACCACAGTAGTGTCTGCCATGGCTGAGGCAGTTCGCTCCACGCGGGAAACCATTTTTATAGAACAAGTTCATTAGGGGAAGTGCCCATTGTGTACACTGTGGGAGGAAAGCTGATGGTGTTCCCCCTGCAACTAAAGCAGAGTTCTTCACGTAAAACTGCGTGTTTTGGGAGAGGAAATGCTTACAGTATTTGCTACAGCCTGCCTTGGTTGAGGCAGTTCGCTCCACGTGCGAATCCCTGCATAAAGAAGTTCATTCGTTGAAGATCCCAAAGAGTACACAGTGGCAGAAATGCTGCTTGTGTTCCACCTGCAACTAAAGCAGAATGCTTTAGTAAAACTGCCGTGTTTTGGAAGAGGAAATGCTTACAGTCCTCGCTACAGCCTGTCTTGGTTGGGGCAGTTCGCTCCACGTGGGAAACCCTGCATATACAAGTTCATTCGTGAGGAGAACAAAGAGTACACAGTGGGAGAAATGCTGCTTGTGTTCCACTTGCAACTAAAGCAGAGTTCTTCGGATAAAACTGTGTGTTTTCGGAGAGGAAATGCTTACAGTCCTTATGAGAGCCTGCCTTCATTGAGGCAGTTCGCTGCTCGTGGGACAACCTGCATATTGAACATTCATTCGGGGAAAGGCCCTTTGTATAAAGTGTGGGACAAATGCAGCTTGTGTTCCACCTGCCACTAAAGCAGAGTGCTTCAGGTAAAAGTGCCGTGTTTTCAGAGAGGAAATTCTTAGAGACCACAGTAGTGCCTGCCATGGCTGAGGCAGTTCGCTCCACGAGGGAAACCATTCTTATAGATCAAGTTCATTAAGGGAAGTGCCCATCGAGTACACTGTGGGAGAAAAGATGCTTGTGTTCCCCCTGCAACTAAAGCAGAGTTCTTCGGGTAAACCTGCGTGATTTGGTAGAGGATATGCTTACAGTCCTCGCTACAGCCTGCCATGGTGGAGGCAGTTCGCTCCTCGTGGGAATCCCTGCATAAAGAAGTTCATTCGTGTAAGAGCCCAAAGAGTACACAGTGGGAGAAATGCTGCTTGTGTTTCACCTGCAACTAAAGCAGAGTTCTTCGGGTAAAACTGCGTGTTATGGGAGAGGAAATGCTTACAGTCCTTACGAGAGCCTGCCTTCATTGAGGCAGTTCGCTGCACGTGGGACACCCTGCATATTGAAGATTCATTCGGTGAAGGGCCCTTTGTATAAAGTGTGGGACAAATGCAGCTTGTGTTCCACCTGCAACTAAAGCAGAGTTTTTGTGGAAAAGTGCCATGTTTTCAGAGAGGAAATCCTTAGAGACAACAGTAGTGCCTGCCATGGCTGAGGCAGTTCGCTCCACGCGGGAAACCATTCTTATAGAACAAGTTCATTAGGGGAAGTGCCCATCGAGTACACTGTGGGAGAAAAGCTGCTTGTGTTACCTCTGCAACTAAAGCAGAGTTCTACCGTTAAAACTGCGTGTTTTGGGATAGGATATGCTTACAGTCCTCGCTACAGCCTGCCACAGTTGAAGCAGTTCGATCCACGTGGGAATCCCTGCGTAAAGAATTTCATTCGTGGAAGAGCCCAAAGATTACACACTAGGAGTAATGCTGATTGTGTTCCACCTGCAACTAACACAGAGTTCCTTGGGTAAAACTGCCGAGTTTTCGGAGAGAAAATGCTTAGAGGCCACACTAGAGACTGCTTGCTTTAGGCATTTCACTCCACGCGGGACCCCTTGAGTATAGATATTCTTTCGGGCAAAGGCTCATTGGGTACACTGTGGGAGAAAAGCTGCTTGTGTTCCACCTGCAACTAAAGCAGAATTCTTTGGTAAAACTGCCGTGTTTTGGAAGAGAAAATGCTTACAGTCCTCGCTACAGCCTGCCTTGGTTGAGGCGGTTCGCTCCACGTTGGAAACCGTGCATATAGAAGTTCATTCGTGGAAGAGCCCAAAGAGTACACAGTGGGAGAAAAGCTGCTTGTGTTACCCCTGCAACTAAAGCAGAGTTCTAGCGTTAAAACTGCGTGGTTTTGGAGAGGATATGCTTACAGTCCTCGCTACAGCCTGCCATGGTAGAGGCAGTTCGCTCCACGTGGGAAATCCTGCATATACAAGTTCATTCGTGAAGAGACCAAACAGTACACAGTGGGAGAAATGCTGCTTGTGTTCCACTTGCAACTAATGCAGAGTTCTTCGGGTAAAACTGTGTGTTCTGGGAGAGGAAATGCTTACAGTCCTTATGAGAGCCTGCCTTCATTGAGGCAGTTCGCGGCTCGTGGGACAACCTGCATATTGAACATTCATTCGGGGAAAGGCCCTTTATATAAAGTGTGGGACAAATGCAGCTTGTGTTCCACCTGCAACTAAAGCAGAGTTCTTCAGGTAAAAGTGCCGTGTTTTCAGAGAGAAAATTCTTAGAGACAACAGTAGTGCCTGCCATGGCAGAGGCAGTTCGCTCCACGAGGGAATCCATTCTTATAGAACAAGTTCAATAGGGAAGTGCCCATCGAGTACACTGTGGGAGAAAAGATGCTTGTGTTCCCCCTGCAACTAAAGCAGAGTTCTTCGGGTAAACCTGCGTGATTTGGTAGAGGATATGCTTACAGTCCTCGCTACAGCCTGCCATGGTGGAGGCAGTTCGCTCCTCGTGGGAATCCCTGCATAAAGAAGTTCATTCGTGTAAGAGCCCAAAGAGTACACAGTGGGAGAAATGCTGATTGTGTTCCACCTGCAACTAAAGCACCGTTCTTCGGGTAAAACTGCGTGTTATGGGAGAGGAAATGCTTACAGTCCTTACGAGAGCCTGCCTTCGTTGAGGCAGTTCACCTCACGTGGGACACCCTGCATATTGAAGACTCCTTCGGGGAATGGCCCTTTGTATAAAGTGTGGGAGAAATGCAGCTTGTGTTCCACCTGCAACTAAAGCAGAGTTCTTCGGGTAAAAGTGCCATGTTTTCAGAGAGGAAATTCTTAGAGACCACAGTAGTGTCTGCCATGGCTGAGGCAGTGAGCTCCACGCGGGAAACCATTCTTATAGAACAAGTTCACTAGGGGAAGTGCCCTTTGTGTACACTGTGGGAGGAAAGCTGATGGTGTTCCCCCTGCAACTAAAGCAGAGTTCTTCGTGTAAAACTGCGTGTTTTGGGAGAGGAAATGCTTACAGTATTCGCTGCAGCCTGCCTTGGTTGAGGCAGTTCTCTCCACGTGGGAATCCCTGCATAAAGTAGTTCATTCGTGGAAGAGCCCAAAGAGTACACAGTGGGAGAAATGCTGCTTGTGTTCCACCTGCAACTAAAGCAGAATTCCTTGGTAAAACTGCCGTGTTTTGGAAAAGGAAATGCTTACAGTCCTCGCTACAGCCTGCCATGGTTGAGGCAGTTCGCTCCATGTCGGAAACCCTGCATATATTAGTTCATTCGTGGAAGAGCCCAAAGAGTACACAGTGGGAGAAAAGCTGCTTGTGTTACCCCTGCAACTAAAGCAGAGTTCTAGCGTTAAAACTGCGTGGTTTGGGAGAAGATATGCTTACAGTCCTCCCTACAGCCTGCCATGGTTGAGGCAGTTCGCTCCACGTGGGAAATCCTGCATATACAAGTTCATTCGTGAAGAGAGCAAAGAGTACACAGTGGGAGAAATGCTGCCTGTGTTCCACTTGCAACTAAAGCAGAGTTCTTCGGGTAAAACTGTGTGTTTTGGGAGAGGAAATGCTTACAGACCTTACGAGAGCCTGCCTTCATTGAGGCAGTTCGCTCTTCGTGGGACAACCTGCATATTGAACATTCATTCGGGGAAAGGCCCTTTGTATAAAGTGTGGGACAAATGCAGCTTGTGTTCCATCTGCAACTAAAGCAGAGTCCTTCAGGTAAAAGTGCCGTGTTTTCAGAGAGGAAATTCTTGGAGACCACAGTAGTGCCTGCCATGGCTGAGGCAGTTCGCTCAACGAGGGAAACCATTCTTATAGAACAAGTTCATTAGAGGAATTGCCCATCGAGTACACTGTGGGAGAAAAGATGCTTGTGTTCCCCCTGCAACTAAAGCAGAGTTCTTCGGGTAAACCTGCGTGATTTGGTAGAGGATATGCTTACATTCCCGCTACAGCCTGCCATGGTGGAGGCAGTTCGCTCCTCGTGGGAATCCCTGCATAAAGAAGTTCATTCGTGTAAGAGCCCAAAGAGTACACAGTGGGAGAAATGCTGCTTGTGTTCCACCTGCAACTAAAGCAGAGTTCTTCGGGTAAAACTGCGTGTTTTGGGAGAGGAAATGCTTACAGTCCATATGAGAATCTGCCTTCATTGAGGCAGTTCGCTGCACGTGGGACACCCTGCATAATGAAGATTCATTCGGGGAAGGGCACATTGTACAAAGTGTGGGACAAATGCATTTTGTATTCCACCTGCAACTAAAGCAGAGTTCTTCGGGTAAAAGTGCCGTGTTTTCAGAGAGGAAAACCTTAGAGACCACAGTAGTGCCTGCCATGGCTGAGGCAGTTCGCTCCACGCCGGAAAACATTCTTAAAGAACAAGTTCATTAGGGGAAGTGCCCATCGAGTACACTGTTGGAGAAAAGCTGCTTGTGTTACCTCTGCAACTAAAGCAGACTTCTACCGTTAAAACTGCGTGTTTTGGGATAGGATATGCTTACAGTCCTCGCTAAAGCCTGCCACAGTTGAGGCAGTTCGATCCACGTGGGAATCCCTGCATAAAGAATTTCATTCGTGAAAGAGCCCAAAGATTACACACTAGGAGTAATGCTGCTTGTGTTCCACCTGCAACTAACACAGTGTTCCTTGGGTAAAACTGCCGTGTTTTCGGAGAGGAAATGCTTAGAGGCCTCACTAGAGCCTGCTTGCTTTAGGCATTTCACTCCACGTGGGACCTCTTGAGTATAGATATTCTTTCGGGCAAAGGCTCATTGGGTACACTGTGGGAGAAAAGCTGCTTGTGTTCCACCTGCAACTAAAGCAGAATTCTTCGGGTAAAACTGCGTGTATTGGGAGAGGAAATGCTTACAGTCCTTACGAGAGCCTGCCTTCGTTGAGGCAGTTCACCTCACGTGGGACAACCTGCATATTGAAGACTCCTTCGGGGAAGGGCCCTTTGTATAAAGTGTGGGACAAATGCAGCTTGTGTTCCACCTGCAACTAAAGCAGAGTTCTTCGGGTAAAAGTGCCGTGTTTTCAGAGAGGAAATTCTTAGAGACCACAGTAGTGTCTGCCATGGCTGAGGCGGTTCGCTCGAAGCGGGAAACCATTCTTATAGAACAAGTTCATTAGGGGAAGTGCCCATTGTGTACACTGTGGGAGGAAAGCTGATGGTGTTCCCCCTGCAACTAAAGCAGAGTTCTTCGTGTAAAACTGCGTGATTTGGGAGAGGAAATGCTTACAGTCCTCAATACAGCCTGCCTTGGTTGAGGCAGTTCTCTCCACGTGGGAATCCCTGCATAAAGTAGTTCATTCGTGGAAGAGCCCAAAGTATACACAGTGGGAGAAATGCTGCTTGTGTTCCACCTGCAACTAAAGCAGAATTCTTTGGTAAAACTGCCGTGTTTTGGAAGAGGAAATGCTTACAGTCCTCAATACAGCCTGCCTTGGTTGAGGCAGTTCTCTCCACGTGGGAATCCCTGCATAAAGTAGTTCATTCGTGGAAGAGCCCAAAGTATACACAGTGGGAGAAATGCTGCTTGTGTTCCACCTGCAACTAAAGCAGAATTCTTTGGTAAAACTGCCGTGTTTTGGAAGAGGAAATGCTTACAGTCCTCGCTACAGCCTGCCATGGTTGAGGCAGTTCGCTCCACGTCGGAAACCCTGCATATAGAAGTTCATTCGTGGAAGAGCCCAAAGAGTACACAGTGGGAGAAAAGCTGCTTGGGTTACCCCTGCAACTAAAGCAGAGTTCTAGCGTTAAAACTGCGTGGTTTGGGAGAGGATATGCTTACAGTCCTCGCTACAGCCTGCCATGGTTGATGCAGTTCGCTCCACGTGGGAAATCCTGCATATACAAGTTCATTCGTGAAGAGAGCAAAGAGTACACAGTGGGAGAAATGCTGCTTGTGTTCCACTTGCAACTAAAGCAGAGTTCTTCGGGTAAAACTGTGTGTTTTGGGAGAGGAAATGCTTACAGTCCTTACGAGAGCCTGCCTTCATTGAGGCAGTTCGCTGCTCGTGGGACAACCTGCATATTGAACATTCATTCGGGGAAAGGCCCTTTGTATAAAGTGTGGGACAAATGCAGCTTGTGTTCCACCTGCAACTAAAGCAGAGTTCTTCAGGTAAAAGTGCCGTGTTTTCAGAGAGGAAATTCTTAGAGACCACAATAGTGCCTGCCATGGCTGAGGCAGTTCGCTCCACGAGGGAATCCATTCTTATAGAACAAGTTCATTAGGGGAAGTGCCCATCGAGTACACTGTGGGAGAAAAGATGCTTGTGTTCCACCTGCAACTAAAGCAGAGTTCTTCGGGTAAACCTGCGTGATTTGGTAGAGGATATGCTTACAGTCCTCGCTACAGCCTGCCATGGTGGAGGCAGTTCGCTCCTCGTGGGAATCCCTGCATAAAGAAGTTCATTCGTGTAAGAGCCCAAAGAGTACACAGTGGGAGAAATGCTGCTTGTGTTCCACCTGCAACTAAAGCAGAGTTCTTCGGGTAAAACTGTGTGTTTTGGGAGAGGAAATGCTTACAGTCCATATGAGAGTCTGCCTTCCTTGAGGCAGTTCGCTGCACGTGGGACACCCTGCATATTGAAGATTCATTCGGGGAAGGGCCCTTTGTATAAAGTGTGGGACAAATGCATTTTGTGTTCCACCAGCAACTAAAGCAGAGTTCTTCGGGTAAAAGTGCCGTGTTTTCAGAGAGGAAATTCTTAGACACCACAGTAGTGTCTGCCATGGCTGAGGCAGTTCGCTCCACGCGGGAAACCATTTTTATAGAACAAGTTCATTAGGGGAAGTGCCCATTGTGTACACTGTGGGAGGAAAACTGATGGTGTTCCCCCTGCAACTAAAGCAGAGTTCTTCACGTAAAACTGCGTGTTTTGGGAGAGGAAATGCTTACAGTATTTGCTACAGCCTGCCTTGGTTGAGGCAGTTCGCTCCACGTGCGAATCCCTGCATAAAGAAGTTCATTCGTTGAAGATCCCAAAGAGTACACAGTGGCAGAAATGCTGCTTGTGTTCCACCTGCAACTAAAGCAGAATGCTTTAGTAAAACTGCCGTGTTTTGGAAGAGGAAATGCTTACAGTCCTCGCTACAGCCTGTCTTGGTTGGGGCAGTTCGCTCCACGTGGGAAACCCTGCATATACAAGTTCATTCGTGAGGAGACCAAAGAGTACACAGTGGGAGTAATGCTGCTTGTGTTCCACTTGCAACTAAAGCAGAGTTCTTCGGGTAAAACTGTGTGTTTTCGGAGAGGAAATGCTTACAGTCCTTATGAGAGCCTGCCTTCATTGAGGCAGTTCGCTGCTCGTGGGACAACCTGCATATTGAACATTCATTCGGGGAAAGGCCCTTTGTATAAAGTGTGGGACAAATGCAGCTTGTGTTCCACCTGCCACTAAAGCAGAGTGCTTCAGGTAAAAGTGCCGTGTTTTCAGAGAGGAAATTCTTAGAGACCACAGTAGTGCCTGCCATGGCTGAGGCAGTTCGCTCCACGAGGGAAACCATTCTTATAGATCAAGTTCATTAAGGGAAGTGCCCATTTAGTACACTGTGGGAGAAAAGATGCTTGTGTTCCCCCTGCAACTAAAGCAGAGTTCTTCGGGTAAACCTGCGTGATTTGGTAGAGGATATGCTTACAGTCCTCGCTACAGCCTGCCATGGTGGAGGCAGTTCGCTCCTCGTGGGAATCCCTGCATAAAGAAGTTCATTCGTGTAAGAGCCCAAAGAGTACACAGTGGGAGAAATGCTGCTTGTGTTTCACCTGCAACTAAAGCAGAGTTCTTCGGGTAAAACTGCGTGTTATGGGAGAGGAAATGCTTACAGTCCTTACGAGAGCCTGCCTTCATTGAGGCAGTTCGCTGCACGTGGGACACCCTGCATATTGAAGATTCATTCGGTGAAGGGCCCTTTGTATAAAGTGTGGGACAAATGCAGCTTGTGTTCCACCTGCAACTAAAGCAGAGTTTTTGTGGAAAAGTGCCATGTTTTCAGAGAGGAAATCCTTAGAGACAACAGTAGTGCCTGCCATGGCTGAGGCAGTTCGCTCCACGCGGGAAACCATTCTTATAGAACAAGTTCATTAGGGGAAGTGCCCATCGAGTACACTGTGGGAGAAAAGCTGCTTGTGTTACCTCTGCAACTAAAGCAGAGTTCTACCGTTAAAACTGCGTGTTTTGGGATAGGATATGCTTACAGTCCTCGCTACAGCCTGCCACAGTTGAAGCAGTTCGATCCACGTGGGAATCCCTGCGTAAAGAATTTCATTCGTGGAAGAGCCCAAAGATTACACACTAGGAGTAATGCTGATTGTGTTCCACCTGCAACTAACACAGAGTTCCTTGGGTAAAACTGCCGAGTTTTCGGAGAGAAAATGCTTAGAGGCCACACTAGAGACTGCTTGCTTTAGGCATTTCACTCCACGCGGGACCCCTTGAGTATAGATATTCTTTCGGGCAAAGGCTCATTGGGTACACTGTGGGAGAAAAGCTGCTTGTGTTCCACCTGCAACTAAAGCAGAATTCTTTGGTAAAACTGCCGTGTTTTGGAAGAGAAAATGCTTACAGTCCTCGCTACAGCCTGCCTTGGTTGAGGCAGTTCGCTCCACGTTGGAAACCGTGCATATAGAAGTTCATTCGTGGAAGAGCCCAAAGAGTACACAGTGGGAGAAAAGCTGCTTGTGTTACCCCTGCAACTAAAGCAGAGTTCTAGCGTTAAAACTGCGTGGTTTTGGAGAGGATATGCTTACAGTCCTCGCTACAGCCTGCCATGGTAGAGGCAGTTCGCTCCACGTGGGAAATCCTGCATATACAAGTTCATTCGTGAAGAGACCAAACAGTACACAGTGGGAGAAATGCTGCTTGTGTTCCACTTGCAACTAATGCAGAGTTCTTCGGGTAAAACTGTGTGTTCTGGGAGAGGAAATGCTTACAGTCCTTATGAGAGCCTGCCTTCATTGAGGCAGTTCACGGCTCGTGGGACAACCTGCATATTGAACATTCATTCGGGGAAAGGCCCTTTATATAAAGTGTGGGACAAATGCAGCTTGTGTTCCACCTGCAACTAAAGCAGAGTTCTTCAGGTAAAAGTGCCGTGTTTTCAGAGAGAAAATTCTTAGAGACAACAGTAGTGCCTGCCATGGCAGAGGCAGTTCGCTCCACGAGGGAATCCATTCTTATAGAACAAGTTCAATAGGGAAGTGCCCATCGAGTACACTGTGGGAGAAAAGATGCTTGTGTTCCCCCTGCAACTAAAGCAGAGTTCTTCGGGTAAACCTGCGTGATTTGGTAGAGGATATGCTTACAGTCCTCGCTACAGCCTGCCATGGTGGAGGCAGTTCGCTCCTCGTGGGAATCCCTGCATAAAGAAGTTCATTCGTGTAAGAGCCCAAAGAGTACACAGTGGGAGAAATGCTGCTTGTGTTCCACCTGCAACTAAAGCAGAGTTCTTCGGGTAAAACTGCGTGTTTTGGGAGAGGAAATGCTTACAGTCCATATGAGAATCTGCCTTCATTGAGGCAGTTCGCTGCACGTGGGACACCCTGCATAATGAAGATTCATTCGGGGAAGGGCACATTGTACAAAGTGTGGGACAAATGCATTTTGTGTTCCACCTGCAACTAAAGCAGAGTTCTTCGGGTAAAAGTGCCGTGTTTTCAGAGAGGAAATCCTTAGAGACCACAGTAGTGCCTGCCATGGCTGAGGCAGTTCGCTCCACGCCGGAAAACATTCTTAAAGAACAAGTTCATTAGGGGAAGTGCCCATCGAGTACACTGTTGGAGAAAAGCTGCTTGTGTTACCTCTGCAACTAAAGCAGACTTCTACCGTTAAAACTGCGTGTTTTGGGATAGGATATGCTTACAGTCCTCGCTAAAGCCTGCCACAGTTGAGGCAGTTCGATCCACGTGGGAATCCCTGCATAAAGAATTTCATTCGTGAAAGAGCCCAAAGATTACACACTAGGAGTAATGCTGCTTGTGTTCCACCTGCAACTAACACAGTGTTCCTTGGGTAAAACTGCCGTGTTTTCGGAGAGGAAATGCTTAGAGGCCTCACTAGAGCCTGCTTGCTTTAGGCATTTCACTCCACGTGGGACCTCTTGAGTATAGATATTCTTTCGGGCAAAGGCTCATTGGGTACACTGTGGGAGAAAAGCTGCTTGTGTTCCACCTGCAACTAAAGCAGAATTCTTCGGGTAAAACTGCGTGTATTGGGAGAGGAAATGCTTACAGTCCTTACGAGAGCCTGCCTTCGTTGAGGCAGTTCACCTCACGTGGGACAACCTGCATATTGAAGACTCCTTCGGGGAAGGGCCCTTTGTATAAAGTGTGGGACAAATGCAGCTTGTGTTCCACCTGCAACTAAAGCAGAGTTCTTCGGGTAAAAGTGCCGTGTTTTCAGAGAGGAAATTCTTAGAGACCACAGTAGTGTCTGCCATGGCTGAGGCGGTTCGCTCGAAGCGGGAAACCATTCTTATAGAACAAGTTCATTAGGGGAAGTGCCCATTGTGTACACTGTGGGAGGAAAGCTGATGGTGTTCCCCCTGCAACTAAAGCAGAGTTCTTCGTGTAAAACTGCGTGATTTGGGAGAGGAAATGCTTACAGTCCTCAATACAGCCTGCCTTGGTTGAGGCAGTTCTCTCCACGTGGGAATCCCTGCATAAAGTAGTTCATTCGTGGAAGAGCCCAAAGTATACACAGTGGGAGAAATGCTGCTTGTGTTCCACCTGCAACTAAAGCAGAATTCTTTGGTAAAACTGCCGTGTTTTGGAAGAGGAAATGCTTACAGTCCTCAATACAGCCTGCCTTGGTTGAGGCAGTTCTCTCCACGTGGGAATCCCTGCATAAAGTAGTTCATTCGTGGAAGAGCCCAAAGTATACACAGTGGGAGAAATGCTGCTTGTGTTCCACCTGCAACTAAAGCAGAATTCTTTGGTAAAACTGCCGTGTTTTGGAAGAGGAAATGCTTACAGTCCTCGCTACAGCCTGCCATGGTTGAGGCAGTTCGCTCCACGTCGGAAACCCTGCATATAGAAGTTCATTCGTGGAAGAGCCCAAAGAGTACACAGTGGGAGAAAAGCTGCTTGGGTTACCCCTGCAACTAAAGCAGAGTTCTAGCGTTAAAACTGCGTGGTTTGGGAGAGGATATGCTTACAGTCCTCGCTACAGCCTGCCATGGTTGATGCAGTTCGCTCCACGTGGGAAATCCTGCATATACAAGTTCATTCGTGAAGAGAGCAAAGAGTACACAGTGGGAGAAATGCTGCTTGTGTTCCACTTGCAACTAAAGCAGAGTTCTTCGGGTAAAACTGTGTGTTTTGGGAGAGGAAATGCTTACAGTCCTTACGAGAGCCTGCCTTCATTGAGGCAGTTCGCTGCTCGTGGGACAACCTGCATATTGAACATTCATTCGGGGAAAGGCCCTTTGTATAAAGTGTGGGACAAATGCAGCTTGTGTTCCACCTGCAACTAAAGCAGAGTTCTTCAGGTAAAAGTGCCGTGTTTTCAGAGAGGAAATTCTTAGAGACCACAATAGTGCCTGCCATGGCTGAGGCAGTTCGCTCCACGAGGGAATCCATTCTTATAGAACAAGTTCATTAGGGGAAGTGCCCATCGAGTACACTGTGGGAGAAAAGATGCTTGTGTTCCACCTGCAACTAAAGCAGAGTTCTTCGGGTAAACCTGCGTGATTTGGTAGAGGATATGCTTACAGTCCTCGCTACAGCCTGCCATGGTGGAGGCAGTTCGCTCCTCGTGGGAATCCCTGCATAAAGAAGTTCATTCGTGTAAGAGCCCAAAGAGTACACAGTGGGAGAAATGCTGCTTGTGTTCCACCTGCAACTAAAGCAGAGTTCTTCGGGTAAAACTGTGTGTTTTGGGAGAGGAAATGCTTACAGTCCATATGAGAGTCTGCCTTCCTTGAGGCAGTTCGCTGCACGTGGGACACCCTGCATATTGAAGATTCATTCGGGGAAGGGCCCTTTGTATAAAGTGTGGGACAAATGCATTTTGTGTTCCACCAGCAACTAAAGCAGAGTTCTTCGGGTAAAAGTGCCGTGTTTTCAGAGAGGAAATTCTTAGACACCACAGTAGTGTCTGCCATGGCTGAGGCAGTTCGCTCCACGCGGGAAACCATTTTTATAGAACAAGTTCATTAGGGGAAGTGCCCATTGTGTACACTGTGGGAGGAAAACTGATGGTGTTCCCCCTGCAACTAAAGCAGAGTTCTTCACGTAAAACTGCGTGTTTTGGGAGAGGAAATGCTTACAGTATTTGCTACAGCCTGCCTTGGTTGAGGCAGTTCGCTCCACGTGCGAATCCCTGCATAAAGAAGTTCATTCGTTGAAGATCCCAAAGAGTACACAGTGGCAGAAATGCTGCTTGTGTTCCACCTGCAACTAAAGCAGAATGCTTTAGTAAAACTGCCGTGTTTTGGAAGAGGAAATGCTTACAGTCCTCGCTACAGCCTGTCTTGGTTGGGGCAGTTCGCTCCACGTGGGAAACCCTGCATATACAAGTTCATTCGTGAGGAGACCAAAGAGTACACAGTGGGAGTAATGCTGCTTGTGTTCCACTTGCAACTAAAGCAGAGTTCTTCGGGTAAAACTGTGTGTTTTCGGAGAGGAAATGCTTACAGTCCTTATGAGAGCCTGCCTTCATTGAGGCAGTTCGCTGCTCGTGGGACAACCTGCATATTGAACATTCATTCGGGGAAAGGCCCTTTGTATAAAGTGTGGGACAAATGCAGCTTGTGTTCCACCTGCCACTAAAGCAGAGTGCTTCAGGTAAAAGTGCCGTGTTTTCAGAGAGGAAATTCTTAGAGACCACAGTAGTGCCTGCCATGGCTGAGGCAGTTCGCTCCACGAGGGAAACCATTCTTATAGATCAAGTTCATTAAGGGAAGTGCCCATTTAGTACACTGTGGGAGAAAAGATGCTTGTGTTCCCCCTGCAACTAAAGCAGAGTTCTTCGGGTAAACCTGCGTGATTTGGTAGAGGATATGCTTACAGTCCTCGCTACAGCCTGCCATGGTGGAGGCAGTTCGCTCCTCGTGGGAATCCCTGCATAAAGAAGTTCATTCGTGTAAGAGCCCAAAGAGTACACAGTGGGAGAAATGCTGCTTGTGTTTCACCTGCAACTAAAGCAGAGTTCTTCGGGTAAAACTGCGTGTTATGGGAGAGGAAATGCTTACAGTCCTTACGAGAGCCTGCCTTCATTGAGGCAGTTCGCTGCACGTGGGACACCCTGCATATTGAAGATTCATTCGGTGAAGGGCCCTTTGTATAAAGTGTGGGACAAATGCAGCTTGTGTTCCACCTGCAACTAAAGCAGAGTTTTTGTGGAAAAGTGCCATGTTTTCAGAGAGGAAATCCTTAGAGACAACAGTAGTGCCTGCCATGGCTGAGGCAGTTCGCTCCACGCGGGAAACCATTCTTATAGAACAAGTTCATTAGGGGAAGTGCCCATCGAGTACACTGTGGGAGAAAAGCTGCTTGTGTTACCTCTGCAACTAAAGCAGAGTTCTACCGTTAAAACTGCGTGTTTTGGGATAGGATATGCTTACAGTCCTCGCTACAGCCTGCCACAGTTGAAGCAGTTCGATCCACGTGGGAATCCCTGCGTAAAGAATTTCATTCGTGGAAGAGCCCAAAGATTACACACTAGGAGTAATGCTGATTGTGTTCCACCTGCAACTAACACAGAGTTCCTTGGGTAAAACTGCCGAGTTTTCGGAGAGAAAATGCTTAGAGGCCACACTAGAGACTGCTTGCTTTAGGCATTTCACTCCACGCGGGACCCCTTGAGTATAGATATTCTTTCGGGCAAAGGCTCATTGGGTACACTGTGGGAGAAAAGCTGCTTGTGTTCCACCTGCAACTAAAGCAGAATTCTTTGGTAAAACTGCCGTGTTTTGGAAGAGAAAATGCTTACAGTCCTCGCTACAGCCTGCCTTGGTTGAGGCAGTTCGCTCCACGTTGGAAACCGTGCATATAGAAGTTCATTCGTGGAAGAGCCCAAAGAGTACACAGTGGGAGAAAAGCTGCTTGTGTTACCCCTGCAACTAAAGCAGAGTTCTAGCGTTAAAACTGCGTGGTTTTGGAGAGGATATGCTTACAGTCCTCGCTACAGCCTGCCATGGTAGAGGCAGTTCGCTCCACGTGGGAAATCCTGCATATACAAGTTCATTCGTGAAGAGACCAAACAGTACACAGTGGGAGAAATGCTGCTTGTGTTCCACTTGCAACTAATGCAGAGTTCTTCGGGTAAAACTGTGTGTTCTGGGAGAGGAAATGCTTACAGTCCTTATGAGAGCCTGCCTTCATTGAGGCAGTTCGCGGCTCGTGGGACAACCTGCATATTGAACATTCATTCGGGGAAAGGCCCTTTATATAAAGTGTGGGACAAATGCAGCTTGTGTTCCACCTGCAACTAAAGCAGAGTTCTTCAGGTAAAAGTGCCGTGTTTTCAGAGAGAAAATTCTTAGCGACAACAGTAGTGCCTGCCATGGCAGAGGCAGTTCGCTCCACGAGGGAATCCATTCTTATAGAACAAGTTCAATAGGGAAGTGCCCATCGAGTACACTGTGGGAGAAAAGATGCTTGTGTTCCCCCTGCAACTAAAGCAGAGTTCTTCGGGTAAACCTGCGTGATTTGGTAGAGGATATGCTTACAGTCCTCGCTACAGCCTGCCATGGTGGAGGCAGTTCGCTCCTCGTGGGAATCCCTGCATAAAGAAGTTCATTCGTGTAAGAGCCCAAAGAGTACACAGTGGGAGAAATGCTGCTTGTGTTCCACCTGCAACTAAAGCAGAGTTCTTCGGGTAAAACTGCGTGTTTTGGGAGAGGAAATGCTTACAGTCCATATGAGAATCTGCCTTCATTGAGGCAGTTCGCTGCACGTGGGACACCCTGCATAATGAAGATTCATTCGGGGAAGGGCACATTGTACAAAGTGTGGGACAAATGCATTTTGTGTTCCACCTGCAACTAAAGCAGAGTTCTTCGGGTAAAAGTGCCGTGTTTTCAGAGAGGAAAACCTTAGAGACCACAGTAGTGCCTGCCATGGCTGAGGCAGTTCGCTCCACGCGGGAAACCATTCTTATAGAACAAGTTCACTAGGGGAAGTGCCCATTGTGTACACTGTGGGAGGAAAGCTGATGGTGTTCCCCCTGCAACTAAAGCAGAGTTCTTCGTGTAAAACTGCGTGTTTTGGGAGAGGAAATGCTTACAGTATTCGCTGCAGCCTGCCTTGGTTGAGGCAGTTCTCTCCACGTGGGAATCCCTGCATAAAGTAGTTCATTCGTGGAAGAGCCCAAAGAGTACACAGTGGGAGAAATGCTGCTTGTGTTCCACCTGCAACTAAAGCAGAATTCCTTGGTAAAACTGCCGTGTTTTGGAAAAGGAAATGCTTACAGTCCTCGCTACAGCCTGCCATGGTTGAGGCAGTTCGCTCCATGTCGGAAACCCTGCATATATTAGTTCATTCGTGGAAGAGCCCAAAGAGTACACAGTGGGAGAAAAGCTGCTTGTGTTACCCCTGCAACTAAAGCAGAGTTCTAGCGTTAAAACTGCGTGGTTTGGGAGAAGATATGCTTACAGTCCTCCCTACAGCCTGCCATGGTTGAGGCAGTTCGCTCCACGTGGGAAATCCTGCATATACAAGTTCATTCGTGAAGAGAGCAAAGAGTACACAGTGGGAGAAATGCTGCCTGTGTTCCACTTGCAACTAAAGCAGAGTTCTTCGGGTAAAACTGTGTGTTTTGGGAGAGGAAATGCTTACAGACCTTACGAGAGCCTGCCTTCATTGAGGCAGTTCGCTCTTCGTGGGACAACCTGCATATTGAACATTCATTCGGGGAAAGGCCCTTTGTATAAAGTGTGGGACAAATGCAGCTTGTGTTCCATCTGCAACTAAAGCAGAGTTCTTCAGGTAAAAGTGCCGTGTTTTCAGAGAGGAAATTCTTGGAGACCACAGTAGTGCCTGCCATGGCTGAGGCAGTTCGCTCCACGAGGGAAACCATTCTTATAGAACAAGTTCATTAGAGGAATTGCCCATCGAGTACACTGTGGGAGAAAAGATGCTTGTGTTCCCCCTGCAACTAAAGCAGAGTTCTTCGGGTAAACCTGCGTGATTTGGTAGAGGATATGCTTACATTCCCGCTACAGCCTGCCATGGTGGAGGCAGTTCGCTCCTCGTGGGAATCCCTGCATAAAGAAGTTCATTCGTGTAAGAGCCCAAAGAGTACACAGTGGGAGAAATGCTGCTTGTGTTCCACCTGCAACTAAAGCAGAGTTCTTCGGGTAAAACTGCGTGTTTTGGGAGAGGAAATGCTTACAGTCCATATGAGAATCTGCCTTCATTGAGGCAGTTCGCTGCACGTGGGACACCCTGCATAATGAAGATTCATTCGGGGAAGGGCACATTGTACAAAGTGTGGGACAAATGCATTTTGTGTTCCACCTGCAACTAAAGCAGAGTTCTTCGGGTAAAAGTGCCGTGTTTTCAGAGAGGAAAACCTTAGAGACCACAGTAGTGCCTGCCATGGCTGAGGCAGTTCGCTCCACGCCAGAAAACATTCTTAAAGAACAAGTTCATTAGGGGAAGTGCCCATCGAGTACACTGTTGGAGAAAAGCTGCTTGTGTTACCTCTGCAACTAAAGCAGACTTCTACCGTTAAAACTGCGTGTTTTGGGATAGGATATGCTTACAGTCCTCGCTAAAGCCTGCCACAGTTGAGGCAGTTCGATCCACGTGGGAATCCCTGCATAAAGAATTTCATTCGTGAAAGAGCCCAAAGATTACACACTAGGAGTAATGCTGCTTGTGTTCCACCTGCAACTAACACAGTGTTCCTTGGGTAAAACTGCCGTGTTTTCGGAGAGGAAATGCTTAGAGGCCTCACTAGAGCCTGCTTGCTTTAGGCATTTCACTCCACGTGGGACCTCTTGAGTATAGATATTCTTTCGGGCAAAGGCTCATTGGGTACACTGTGGGAGAAAAGCTGCTTGTGTTCCACCTGCAACTAAAGCAGAATTCTTCGGGTAAAACTGCGTGTATTGGGAGAGGAAATGCTTACAGTCCTTACGAGAGCCTGCCTTCGTTGAGGCAGTTCACCTCACGTGGGACAACCTGCATATTGAAGACTCCTTCGGGGAAGGGCCCTTTGTATAAAGTGTGGGACAAATGCAGCTTGTGTTCCACCTGCAACTAAAGCAGAGTTCTTCGGGTAAAAGTGCCGTGTTTTCAGAGAGGAAATTCTTAGAGACCACAGTAGTGTCTGCCATGGCTGAGGCGGTTCGCTCGAAGTGGGAAACCATTCTTATAGAACAAGTTCATTAGGGGAAGTGCCCATTGTGTACACTGTGGGAGGAAAGCTGATGGTGTTCCCCCTGCAACTAAAGCAGAGTTCTTCGTGTAAAACTGCGTGATTTGGGAGAGGAAATGCTTACAGTCCTCAATACAGCCTGCCTTGGTTGAGGCAGTTCTCTCCACGTGGGAATCCCTGCATAAAGTAGTTCATTCGTGGAAGAGCCCAAAGTATACACAGTGGGAGAAATGCTGCTTGTGTTCCACCTGCAACTAAAGCAGAATTCTTTGGTAAAACTGCCGTGTTTTGGAAGAGGAAATGCTTACAGTCCTCAATACAGCCTGCCTTGGTTGAGGCAGTTCTCTCCACGTGGGAATCCCTGCATAAAGTAGTTCATTCGTGGAAGAGCCCAAAGTATACACAGTGGGAGAAATGCTGCTTGTGTTCCACCTGCAACTAAAGCAGAATTCTTTGGTAAAACTGCCGTGTTTTGGAAGAGGAAATGCTTACAGTCCTCGCTACAGCCTGCCATGGTTGAGGCAGTTCGCTCCACGTCGGAAACCCTGCATATAGAAGTTCATTCGTGGAAGAGCCCAAAGAGTACACAGTGGGAGAAAAGCTGCTTGGGTTACCCCTGCAACTAAAGCAGAGTTCTAGCGTTAAAACTGCGTGGTTTGGGAGAGGATATGCTTACAGTCCTCGCTACAGCCTGCCATGGTTGATGCAGTTCGCTCCACGTGGGAAATCCTGCATATACAAGTTCATTCGTGAAGAGAGCAAAGAGTACACAGTGGGAGAAATGCTGCTTGTGTTCCACTTGCAACTAAAGCAGAGTTCTTCGGGTAAAACTGTGTGTTTTGGGAGAGGAAATGCTTACAGTCCTTACGAGAGCCTGCCTTCATTGAGGCAGTTCGCTGCTCGTGGGACAACCTGCATATTGAACATTCATTCGGGGAAGGGCCCTTTGTATAAAGTGTGGGACAAATGCAGCTTGTGTTCCACCTGCAACTAAAGCAGAGTTCTTCAGGTAAAAGTGCCGTGTTTTCAGAGAGGAAATTCTTAGAGACAACAGTAGTGCCTGCCATGGCAGAAGCAGTTCGCTCCACGAGGGAATCCATTCTTATAGAACAAGTTCATTAGGGGAAGTGCCCATCGAGTACACTGTGGGAGAAAAGCTGCTTGTGTTACCTCTGCAACTAAAGCAGAGTTCTACCGTTAAAACTGCGTGTTTTGAGATAGGATATGCTTACAGTCCTCGCTACAGCCTGCCACGGTTGAGGCAGTTCGATCCACGTGGGAATCCCTGCATAAAGAATTTCATTCGTGAAAGAGCCCAAAGATTACACACTAGGAGTAATGCTGCTTGTGTTCCACGTGCAACTAACACAGTGTTCCTTGGGTAAAACTGCCGTGTTTTCGGAGAGGAAATGCTTAGAGGCCTCACTAGAGCCTGCTTGCTTTAGGCATTTCACTCCACGTGGGACCTCTTGAGTATAGATATTCTTTCGGGCAAAGGCTCATTGGGTACACTGTGGGAGAAAAGCTGCTTGTGTTCCACCTGCAACTAAAGCAGAATTCTTCGGGTAAAACTGCGTGTATTGGGAGAGGAAATGCTTACAGTCCTTACGAGAGCCTGCCTTCGTTGAGGCAGTTCACCTCACGTGGGACAACCTGCATATTGAAGACTCCTTCGGGGAAGGGCCCTTTGTATAAAGTGTGGGACAAATGCAGCTTGTGTTCCACCTGCAACTAAAGCAGAGTTCTTCGGGTAAAAGTGCCGTGTTTTCAGAGAGGAAATTCTTAGAGACCACAGTAGTGTCTGCCATGGCTGAGGCGGTTCGCTCGAAGCGGGAAACCATTCTTATAGAACAAGTTCATTAGGGGAAGTGCCCATTGTGTACACTGTGGGAGGAAAGCTGATGGTGTTCCCCCTGCAACTAAAGCAGAGTTCTTCGTGTAAAACTGCGTGATTTGGGAGAGGAAATGCTTACAGTCCTCAATACAGCCTGCCTTGGTTGAGGCAGTTCTCTCCACGTGGGAATCCCTGCATAAAGTAGTTCATTCGTGGAAGAGCCCAAAGTATACACAGTGGGAGAAATGCTGCTTGTGTTCCACCTGCAACTAAAGCAGAATTCTTTGGTAAAACTGCCGTGTTTTGGAAGAGGAAATGCTTACAGTCCTCAATACAGCCTGCCTTGGTTGAGGCAGTTCTCTCCACGTGGGAATCCCTGCATAAAGTAGTTCATTCGTGGAAGAGCCCAAAGTATACACAGTGGGAGAAATGCTGCTTGTGTTCCACCTGCAACTAAAGCAGAATTCTTTGGTAAAACTGCCGTGTTTTGGAAGAGGAAATGCTTACAGTCCTCGCTACAGCCTGCCATGGTTGAGGCAGTTCGCTCCACGTCGGAAACCCTGCATATAGAAGTTCATTCGTGGAAGAGCCCAAAGAGTACACAGTGGGAGAAAAGCTGCTTGGGTTACCCCTGCAACTAAAGCAGAGTTCTAGCGTTAAAACTGCGTGGTTTGGGAGAGGATATGCTTACAGTCCTCGCTACAGCCTGCCATGGTTGATGCAGTTCGCTCCACGTGGGAAATCCTGCATATACAAGTTCATTCGTGAAGAGAGCAAAGAGTACACAGTGGGAGAAATGCTGCTTGTGTTCCACTTGCAACTAAAGCAGAGTTCTTCGGGTAAAACTGTGTGTTTTGGGAGAGGAAATGCTTACAGTCCTTACGAGAGCCTGCCTTCATTGAGGCAGTTCGCTGCTCGTGGGACAACCTGCATATTGAACATTCATTCGGGGAAAGGCCCTTTGTATAAAGTGTGGGACAAATGCAGCTTGTGTTCCACCTGCAACTAAAGCAGAGTTCTTCAGGTAAAAGTGCCGTGTTTTCAGAGAGGAAATTCTTAGAGACCACAGTAGTGCCTGCCATGGCTGAGGCAGTTCGCTCCACGAGGGAATCCATTCTTATAGAACAAGTTCATTAGGGGAAGTGCCCATCGAGTACACTGTGGGAGAAAAGATGCTTGTGTTCCACCTGCAACTAAAGCAGAGTTCTTCGGGTAAACCTGCGTGATTTGGTAGAGGATATGCTTACAGTCCTCGCTACAGCCTGCCATGGTGGAGGCAGTTCGCTCCTCGTGGGAATCCCTGCATAAAGAAGTTCATTCGTGTAAGAGCCCAAAGAGTACACAGTGGGAGAAATGCTGCTTGTGTTCCACCTGCAACTAAAGCAGAGTTCTTCGGGTAAAACTGTGTGTTTTGGGAGAGGAAATGCTTACAGTCCATATGAGAGTCTGCCTTCCTTGAGGCAGTTCGCTGCACGTGGGACACCCTGCATATTGAAGATTCATTCGGGGAAGGGCCCTTTGTATAAAGTGTGGGACAAATGCATTTTGTGTTCCACCAGCAACTAAAGCAGAGTTCTTCGGGTAAAAGTGCCGTGTTTTCAGAGAGGAAATCCTTAGAGACCACAGTAGTGCCAGCCATGGCTGAGGCAGTTCGCTCCACGCGGGAAACCATTCTTATAGAACAAGTTCATTAGGGGAAGTGCCCATTGTGTACACTGTGGGAGGAAAGCTGATGGTGTTCCCCCTGCAACTAAAGCAGAGTTCTTCGTGTAAAACTGCGTGTTTTGGGAGAGGAAATGCTTACAGTATTCGCTACAGCCTGCCTTGGTTGAGGCAGTTCGCTCCACGTGGGAATCCCTGCATAAAGAAGTTCATTCGTGGAAGATCCCAAAGAGTACACAGTGGGAGAAATGCTGCTTGTGTTCCACCTGCAACTAAAGCAGAATTCTTTGGTAAAACTGCCGTGTTTTGGAAGAGGAAATGCTTACAGTCCTCGCTACAGCCTGCCTTGGTTGAGGCAGTTCGCTCCACGTCGGAAACCCTGCATATAGAAGTTCATTCATGGAAGAGCCCAAAGAGTACACAGTGGGAGAAAAGCTGCTTGTGTTACCCCTGCAACTAAAGCAGAGTTCTAGCATTAAAACTGTGTCGTTTGGGATAGGATATGCTTACAGTCCTCGCTACAGCCTGCCATTGTTGAGGCAGTTCGCTCCACGTGGAAAATCCTGCATATACAAGTTCATTCGTGAAGAGACCAAAGAGTACACAGTGGGAGAAATGCTGCTTGTGTTCCACTTGCAACTAAAGCAGAGTTCTTTGGGTAAAACTGTGTGTTTTGGGAGAGGAAATGCTTACAGTCCTTACGAGAGCCTGCCTTCATTGAGGCAGTTCGCTGCTCGTGGGACAACCTGCATATTGAACATTCTTTCGGGGAAAGGACCTTTGTATAAAGTGTGGGACAAATGCAGCTTGTGTTCCACCTGCAACTAAAGCAGAGTTCTTCAGGTAAAAGTACCGTGTTTTCAGAGAGGAAATTCTTAGAGACCACAGTAGAGGTGCCATGGCTGAGGCAGTTCGCTCCACGAGGGAAACCATTCTTATAGAACAAGTTCATTAGGGGAAGTGCCCATCGAGTACACTGTGGGAGAAAAGATGCTTGTGTTCCCCCCGCAACTAAAGCAGAGTTCTTCGGGTAAACCTGCGTGATTTGGTAGAGGATATGCTTACAGTCCTCGCTACAGCCTGCCATGGTGGAGGCAGTTCGCTCCTCGTGGGTATCCCTGCATAAAGAAGTTCATTCGTGTAAGAGCCCAAAGAGTACACAGTGGGAGAAATGCTGCTTGTGTTCCACCTGCAACTAAAGCAGAGTTCTTCGGGTAAAACTGCGTGTTTTGGGAGAGGAAATTCTTACAGTCCATACGAGAGTCTGCCTTCATTGAGGCAGTTCGCTGCACGTGGGACACCCTGCATATTGAAGATTCATTCGGGGAAGGGCCCTTTGTACAAAGTGTGGGACAAATGCATTTTGTGTTCCACCTGCAACTAAAGCAGAGTTCTTCGGGTAAAAGTGCCGTGTTTTCAGAGTGGAAATCCTTAGATACCACAGTAGTGCCTGCCATGGCTGAGGCAGTTCGCTCCACACGGTAAACCATTCTTATAGAACAAGTTCATTAGGGGAAGTGCCCATCGAGTACACTGTGGGAGAAAAGCTGCTTGTGTTACCTCTGCAACTATAGCAGAGTTCTACCTTTAAAACTGCGTGTTTTGGGACAGGATATGCTTACAGTCCTCGCTACAGCCTGCCACAGTTGAGGCAGCTCGATCCACGTGGGAATCCCTGCATAAAGAATTTCATTCGTGGAAGAGCCCAAAGATTACACACTAGGAGTAATGCTGCTTGTGTTCCACCTGCAACTAACACAGAGTTCCTTGGGTAAAACTGCCGTGTTTTCGGAGAGGAAATGCTTAGAGGCCTCACTAGAGCCTGCTTGCTTTAGGCATTTCACTCCACGCGGGACCCCTTGAGTATAGATATTGTTTCGGTCAAAGGCTCATTGGGTACACTGTGGGAGAAAAGCTGCTTGTGTTCCACCTTCAACTAAAGCAGAATTCTTTGGGTAAAAGTGCGTGTATTGGGAGAGGAAATGCTTACAGTCCTTACGAGAGCCTGCCTTCGTTGAGGCAGTTCACCTCACGTGGGATACCCTGCATATTGAAGATTCCTTCGGGGAAGGGCCCTTTGTATAAAGTGTGGGACAAATGCAGCTTGTGTTCCCCCTGCAACTAAAGCAGAGTTCTTCGGGTCAAAGTGCCGTGTTTTCAGAGAGGAAATTCTTAGAGACCACAGTAGTGTCTGCCATGGCTGAGGCAGTGCACTCCACGCGGGAAACCATTCTTATAGAACAAGTTCATTAGGGGAAGTGCCCATTGTGTACACTGTGGGAGGAAAGCTGATTGTGTTCCCCCTGCAACTAAAGCAGAGTTCTTCGTGTAAAACTGCGTGTTTTGGGAGAGGAAATGCTTACAGTATTCGCTACAGCCTGCCTTGGTTGAGGCAGTTCTCTCCACGTGGGAATCCCTGCATAAAGTAGTTCATTCGTGGAAGAGCCCAAAGAGTACACAGTGGGAGAAATGCTGCTTGTGTTCCACCTGCAACTAAAGCAGAATTCCTTGGTAAAACTGCCGTGTTTTGGAAAAGGAAATGCTTACAGTCCTCGCTACAGCCTGCCATGGTTGAGGCAGTTCGCTCCACGTCGGAAACCCTGCATATAGAAGTTCATTCGTGGAAGAGCCCAAAGAGTACACAGTGGGAGAAAAGCTGCTTGTGTTACCCCTGCAACTAAAGCAGAGTTCTAGCGTTAAAACTGCGTGGTTTGGGAGAAGATATGCTTACAGTCCTCCCTACAGCCTGCCATGGTTGAGGCAGTTCACTCCACGTGGGAAATCCTGCATATACAAGTTCATTCGTGAAAAGAGCAAAGAGTACACAGTGGGAGAAATGCTGCTTGTGTTCCACTTGCAACTAAAGCAGAGTTCTTCGGGTAAAACTGTGTGTTTTGGGAGAGGAAATGCTTACAGTCCTTACGAGAGCCTGCCTTCATTGAGGCAGTTCGCTCTTCGTGGGACAACCTGCATATTGAACATTCATTCGGGGAAAGGCCCTTTGTATAAAGTGTGGGACAAATGCAGCTTGTGTTCCATCTGCAAGTAAAGCAGAGTTCTTCAGGTAAAAGTGCCGTGTTTTCAGAGAGGAAATTCTTGGAGACCACAGTAGTGCCTGCCATGGCTGAGGCAGTTCGCTCCACGAGGGAAACCATTCTTATAGAACAAGTTCAGTAGAGGAAGTGCCCATCGAGTACACTGTGGGAGAAAAGATGCTTGTGTTCCCCCTGCAACTAAAGCAGAATTCTTCGGGTAAACCTGCGTGATTTGGTAGAGGATATGCTTACAGTCCTCGCTACAGCCTGCCATGGTGGAGGCAGTTCGCTCCTCGTGGGAATCCCTGCATAAAGAAGTTCATTCGTGTAAGAGCCCAAAGAGTACACAGTGGGAGAAATGCTGCTTGTGTTCCACCTGCAACTAAAGCAGAGTTCTTCGGGTAAAACTGCGTGTTTTGGGAGAGGAAATGCTTACAGTCCATATGAGAGTCTGCCTTCATTGAGGCAGTTCGCTGCACGTGGGACACCCTGCATATTGAAGATTCATTCGGGGAAGGGCACATTGTACAAAGTGTGGGACAAATGCATTTTGTGTTCCACCTGCAACTAAAGCAGAGTTCTTCGGGTAAAAGTGCCGTGTTTTCAGAGAGGAAAACCTTAGAGACCACAGTAGTGCCTGCCATGGCTGAGGCAGTTCGCTCCACGCCGGAAACCATTCTTAAAGAACAAGTTCATTAGGGGAAGTGCCCATCGAGTACACTGTTGGAGAAAAGCTGCTTGTGTTACCTCTGCAACTAAAGCAGACTTCTACCGTTAAAACTGCGTGTTTTGGGATAGGATATGCTTACAGTCCTCGCTACAGCCTGCCACAGTTGAGGCAGTTCGATCCACGTGGGAATCCCTGCATAAAGAATTTCATTCGTGAAAGAGCCCAAAGATTACACACTAGGAGTAATGCTGCTTGTGTTCCACCTGCAACTAACACAGTGTTCCTTGGGTAAAACTGCCGTGTTTTCGGAGAGGAAATGCTTAGAGGCCTCACTAGAGCCTGCTTGCTTTAGGCATTTCACTCCACGTGGGACCTCTTGAGTATAGATATTCTTTCGGGCAAAGGCTCATTGGGTACACTGTGGGAGAAAAGCTGCTTGTGTTCCACCTGCAACTAAAGCAGAATTCTTCGGGTAAAACTGCGTGTATTGGGAGAGGAAATGCTTACAGTCCTTACGAGAGCCTGCCTTCGTTGAGGCAGTTCACCTCACGTGGGACAACCTGCATATTGAAGACTCCTTCGGGGAAGGGCCCTTTGTATAAAGTGTGGGACAAATGCAGCTTGTGTTCCACCTGCAACTAAAGCAGAGTTCTTCGGGTAAAAGTGCCGTGTTTTCAGAGAGGAAATTCTTAGAGACCACAGTAGTGTCTGCCATGGCTGAGGCGGTTCGCTCGAAGCGGGAAACCATTCTTATAGAACAAGTTCATTAGGGGAAGTGCCCATTGTGTACACTGTGGGAGGAAAGCTGATGGTGTTCCCCCTGCAACTAAAGCAGAGTTCTTCGTGTAAAACTGCGTGATTTGGGAGAGGAAATGCTTACAGTCCTCAATACAGCCTGCCTTGGTTGAGGCAGTTCTCTCCACGTGGGAATCCCTGCATAAAGTAGTTCATTCGTGGAAGAGCCCAAAGTATACACAGTGGGAGAAATGCTGCTTGTGTTCCACCTGCAACTAAAGCAGAATTCTTTGGTAAAACTGCCGTGTTTTGGAAGAGGAAATGCTTACAGTCCTCGCTACAGCCTGCCATGGTTGAGGCAGTTCGCTCCACGTCGGAAACCCTGCATATAGAAGTTCATTCGTGGAAGAGCCCAAAGAGTACACAGTGGGAGAAAAGCTGCTTGGGTTACCCCTGCAACTAAAGCAGAGTTCTAGCGTTAAAACTGCGTGGTTTGGGAGAGGATATGCTTACAGTCCTCGCTACAGCCTGCCATGGTTGATGCAGTTCGCTCCACGTGGGAAATACTGCATATACAAGTTCATTCGTGAAGAGACCAAAGAGTACACAGTGGGAGAAATGCTGCTTGTGTTCCACTTGCAACTAAAGCAGAGTTCTTCGGGTAAAACTGTGTGTTTTGGGAGAGGAAATGCTTACAGTCCTTACGAGAGCCTGCCTTCATTGAGGCAGTTCGCTGCTCGTGGGACAACCTGCATATTGAACATTCATTCGGGGAAAGGCCCTTTGTATAAAGTGTGGGACAAATGCAGCTTGTGTTCCACCTGCAACTAAAGCAGAGTTCTTCAGGTAAAAGTGCCGTGTTTTCAGAGAGGAAATTCATAGAGACCACAGTAGTGCCTGCCATGGCTGAGGCAGTTCGCTCCACGAGGGAAACCATTCTTATAGAACAAGTTCATTAGGGGAAGTGCCCATCGAGTACACTGTGGGAGAAAAGATGCTTGTGTTCCACCTGCAACTAAAGCAGAGTTCTTCGGGTAAACCTGCGTGATTTGGTAGAGGATATGCTTACAGTCCTCGCTACAGCCTGCCATGGTGGAGGCAGTTCGCTCCTCGTGGGAATCCCTGCATAAAGAAGTTCATTCGTGTAAGAGCCCAAAGAGTACACAGTGGGAGAAATGCTGCTTGTGTTCCACCTGCAACTAAAGCAGAGTTCTTCGGGTAAAACTGCGTGTTTTGGGAGAGGAAATGCTTACAGTCCATATGAGAGTCTGCCTTCCTTGAGGCAGTTCGCTGCACGTGGGACACCCTGCATATTGAAGATTCATTCGGGGAAGGGCCCTTTGTATAAAGTGTGGGACAAATGCATTTTGTGTTCCACCAGCAACTAAAGCAGAGTTCTTCGGGTAAAAGTGCCGTGTTTTCAGAGAGGAAATCCTTAGAGACCACAGTAGTGCCAGCCATGGCTGAGGCAGTTCGCTCCACGCGGGAAACCATTCTTATAGAACAAGTTCATTAGGGGAAGTGCCCATTGTGTACACTGTGGGAGGAAAGCTGATGGTGTTCCCCCTGCAACTAAAGCAGAGTTCTTCGTGTAAAACTGCGTGTTTTGGGAGAGGAAATGCTTACAGTATTCGCTACAGCCTGCCTTGGTTGAGGCAGTTCGCTCCACGTGGGAATCCCTGCATAAAGAAGTTCATTCGTGGAAGATCCCAAAGAGTACACAGTGGGAGAAATGCTGCTTGTGTTCCACCTGCAACTAAAGCAGAATTCTTTGGTAAAACTGCCGTGTTTTGGAAGAGGAAATGCTTACAGTCCTCGCTACAGCCTGCCTTGGTTGAGGCAGTTCGCTCCACGTCGGAAACCCTGCATAGAGACGTTCATTCATGGAAGAGCCCAAAGAGTACACAGTGGGAGAAAAGCTGCTTGTGTTACCCCTGCAACTAAAGCAGAGTTCTAGCGTTAAAACTGTGTGGTTTGGGAGAGGATATGCTTACAGTCCTCGCTACAGCCTGCCATGGTTGAGGCAGTTCGCTCCACGTGGGAAACCCTGCATATACAAGTTCATTCGTTAAGAGACCCAAGAGTACACAGTGGGAAAATGCTGCTTGTGTTCCACTTGCAACTAAAGCAGAGTTCTTCGGGTAAAACTGTGTGTTTTGGGAGAGGAAATGCTTACAGTCCTTACGAGAGCCTGCCTTCATTGAGGCAGTTCGCTGCTCGTGGGACAACCTGCATATTGAACATTCATTCGGGGAAAGGCCCTTTGTATAAAGTGTGGGACAAATGCAGCTTGTGTTCCACCTGCCACTAAAGCAGAGTCCTTCAGGTAAAAGTGCCGTGTTTTCAGAGAGGAAATTCTTAGAGACCACAGTAGTGCCTGCCATGGCTTAGGCAGTTCGCTCCACACTGGAAACCATTCTTATAGAACAAGTTCATTAGGGGAAGTGCCCATCGAGTACACTGTGGGAGAAAAGATGCTTGTGTTCCCCCTGCAACTAAAGCAGAATTCTTCGGGTAAACCTGCGTGATTTGGTAGAGGATATGCTTACAGACCTCGCTACAGCCTGCCATGGTGGATGCAGTTAGCTCCTCGTGGGAATCCCTGCATAAAGAAGTTCATTCGTGTAAGATCCCAAAGAGTACACAGTGGGAGAAATGCTGCTTGTGTTCCACCTGCAACTGAAGCAGAGTTCTTCGGGTAAAACTGCGTGTTATGGGAGAGGAAATTCTTACAGTCCTTACGAGAGCCTGCCTTCATTGAGGCAGTTCGCTGCACGTGGGGCACCCTGCATATTGAAGATTCATTCGGGGAAGTGCCCTTTGTATAAAGTGTGGGACAAATGCAGCTTGTGTTCCACCTGCAACTAAAGCAGAGTTCTTCGGGTAAAAGTGCCTTGTTTTCAGAGAGGAAATCCTTAGAGACAACAGTAGTGCCTGCCATGGCTGAGGCAGTTCGCTCCACGCGGGAAACCATTATTATAGAACAAGTTCATTAGGGGAAGTGCCCATCGAGTACACTGTGGGAGAAAAGCTGCTTGTGTTACCTCTGCAACTAAAGCAGAGTTCTACCGTTAAAACTGCGTGTTTTGAGATAGGATATGCTTACAGTCCTCGCTACAGCCTGCCACGGTTGAGGCAGTTCGATCCACGTGGGAATCCCTGCATAAAGAATTTCATTCGTGGAAGAGCCCAAAGATTACACACTAGGAGTAATGCTGCTTGTGTTCCACCTGCAACTAACACAGAGTTCCTTGGGTAAAACTGCCGTGTTTTCGGAGAGGAAATGCTTAGAGGCCTCACTAGAGCCTGCTTGCTTTAGGCATTTCACTCCACGCGGGACCCCTTGAGTATAGATATTGTTTCGGTCAAAGGCTCATTGGGTACACTGTGGGAGAAAAGCTGCTTGTGTTCCACCTGCAACTAAAGCAGAATTATTCGGGTAAAACTGCGTGTATTGGGAGAGGAAATGCTAACAGTCCTTACGAGAGCCTGCCTTCGTTGAGGCAGTTCACCTCACGTGGGACACCCTGCATATTGAAGACTCCTTCGGGGAAGGGCCCTTTGTATAAAGTGTGGGACAAATGCAGCTTGTGTTCCACCTGCAACTAAAGCAGAGTTCTTTGGGTAAAAGTGCCGTGTTTTCAGAGAGGAAATTCTTAGACACCACAGTAGTGTCTGCCATGGCTGAGGCAGTTCGCTCCACGCGGGAATCCATTCTTATAGAACAAGTTCATTAGGGGAAGTGCCCATTGTGTACACTGTGGGAGGAAAGCTGATGGTGTTCCCCCTGCAACTAAAGCAGAGTTCTTCGTGTAAAACTGCGTGTTTTGGGAGAGGAAATGCTTACAGTATTCGCTACAGCCTGCCTTGGTTGAGGCAGTTCGCTCCACGTGGGAATCCCTGCATAAAGTAGTTCATTCGTGGAAGAGCCCAAAGAATACACAGTGGGAGAAATGCTGCTTGTGTTCCACCTGCAACTAAAGCAGAATTCTTTGGTAAAACTGCCGTGTTTTGGAAGAGGAAATGCTTACAGTCCTCGCTATAGCCTGCCATGGTTGAGGCAGTTCGCTCCACGTCGGAAACCCTGCATATAGAAGTTCATTCGTGGAAGAGCCCAAAGAGTACACAGTGGGAGAAAAGCTGCTTGTGTTACCCCTGCAACTAAAGCAGAGTTCTAGCGTTAAAACTGCGTGGTTTGGGAGAGGATATGCTTACAGTCCTCGCTACAGCCTGCCATGGTTGAGGCAGTTCGCTCCACGTGGGAAATCCTGCATATACAAGTTCATTCGTGAAGAGACCAAAGAGTACACAGTGGGAGAAATGCTGCTTGTGTTCCACTTGCAACTAAAGCAGAGTTCTTCGGGTAAAACTGTGTGTTTTGGGAGAGGAAATGCTTATAGTCCTTGCGAGAGCCTGCCTTCATTGAGGCAGTTCGCTGCTGGTGGGACAACCTGCATATTGAACATTCATTTGGGGAAAGGCCCTTTGTATAAACTGTGGGACAAATGCAGCTTCTGTTCCACCTGCAACTAAAGCAGAGTTCTTCAGGTAAAAGTGCCGTGTTTTCAGAGAGGAAATTCTTAGGGACCATAGTAGTGCCTGCCATGGCTGAGGCAGTTCGCTCCACGCGGGAAACCATTCTTATAGAACAAGTTCATTAAGGGAAGTGCCCATCGAGTACACTGTGGGAGAAAAGATGCTTGTGTTACCTCTGCAACTAAAGCAGAGTTCTACCGTTAAAACTGCGTGTTTTGAGAAAGGATATGCTTACAGTCCTCGCTACAGCCTGCCATGGTTGAGGCAGTTCGATCCACGTGGGAATCCCTGCATAAAGAATTTCATTCGTGGAAGAGCCCAAAGATTACACACTAGGAGTAATGTTGCTTGTGTTCCACCTGCAACTAACACAAGAGTTCCTTGGGTAAAACTGCCGTGTTTTCGCAGAGGAAATGCTTAGAGGCCTCACTAGAGCCTGCTTGCTTTAGGCATTTCACTCCCCGCGGGACCCCTTGAGTATAGATATTCTTTCGCGCAAAGGCTCATTGGGTACACTGTGGGAGAAAAGCTGCTTGTGTTCCACCTGCACCTAAAGCAGAATTCTTCGGGTAAAACTGCGTGTATTGGGAGAGGAAATGCTTACAGTCCTTACGAGAGCCTGCCTTCGTTGAGGCAGTTCACTGCACGTGGGATACCCTGCATATTAAAGACTCCTTCGGGGAAGGGCCCTTTGTATAAACTGTGGGACAAATGCAGCTTGTGTTACACCTGCAACTAAAGCAGAGTTCTTCGGGTAAAACTGCCGTGTTTTCAGAGAGGAAATTCTTAGAGACCACAGTAGTGTCTGCCATGGCTGAGGCAGTTCGCTCCACGCGGGAAACCATTCTTATAGAACAAGTTCATTAGGGGAAGTGCCCATTGTGTACACTGTGGGAGGAAAGCTGATGGTGTTCCCCCTGCAACTAAAGCAGAGTTCTTCGTGTAAAACTGCGTGTTTTGGGAGAGGAAATGCTTACAGTATTCGCTACAGCCTGCCTTGGTTGAGGCAGTTCGCTCCACGTGGGAATCCCTGCATAAAGAAGTTCATTCGTGGAAGATCCCAAAGAGTACACAGTGGGAGAAATGCTGCTTGTGTTCCACCTGCAACTAAAGCAGAATTCTTTGGTAAAACTGCCGTGTTTTGGAATAGGAAATGCTTACAGTCCTCGCTACAGCCTGCCTTGGTTGAGGCAGTTCGCTCCACGTCGGAAACCCTGCATATAGAAGTTCATTCATGGAAGAGCCCGAAGAGTACACAGTGGGAGAAAAGCTGCTTGTGTTACCCCTGCAACTAAAGCAGAGTTCTAGCATTAAAACTGTGTCGTTTGGGATAGGATATGCTTACAGTCCTCGCTACAGCCTGCCATTGTTGAGGCAGTTCGCTCCACGTGGAAAATCCTGCATATACAAGTTCATTCGTGAAGAGACCAAAGAGTACACAGTGGGAGAAATGCTGCTTGTGTTCCACTTGCAACTAAAGCAGAGTTCTTTGGGTAAAACTGTGTGTTTTGGGAGAGGAAATGCTTACAGTCCTTACGAGAGCCTGCCTTCATTGAGGCAGTTCGCTGCTCGTGGGACAACCTGCATATTGAACATTCATTCGGGGAAAGGACCTTTGTATAAAGTGTGGGACAAATGCAGCTTGTGTTCCACCTGCAACTAAAGCAGAGTTCTTCAGGTAAAAGTACCGTGTTTTCAGAGAGGAAATTCTTAGAGACCACAGTAGAGGTGCCATGGCTGAGGCAGTTCGCTCCACGAGGGAAACCATTCTTATAGAACAAGTTCATTAGGGGAAGTGCCCATCGAGTACACTGTGGGAGAAAAGATGCTTGTGTTCCCCCCGCAACTAAAGCAGAGTTCTTCGGGTAAACCTGCGTGATTTGGTAGAGGATATGCTTACAGTCCTCGCTACAGCCTGCCATGGTGGAGGCAGTTCGCTCCTCGTGGGTATCCCTGCATAAAGAAGTTCATTCGTGTAAGAGCCCAAAGAGTACACAGTGGGAGAAATGCTGCTTGTGTTCCACCTGCAACTAAAGCAGAGTTCTTCGGGTAAAACTGCGTGTTTTGGGAGAGGAAATTCTTACAGTCCATACGAGAGTCTGCCTTCATTGAGGCAGTTCGCTGCACGTGGGACACCCTGCATATTGAAGATTCATTCGGGGAAGGGCCCTTTGTACAAAGTGTGGGACAAATGCATTTTGTGTTCCACCTGCAACTAAAGCAGAGTTCTTCGGGTAAAAGTGCCGTGTTTTCAGAGTGGAAATCCTTAGAGACCACAGTAGTGCCTGCCATGGCTGAGGCAGTTCGCTCCACACGGTAAACCATTCTTATAGAACAAGTTCATTAGGGGAAGTGCCCATCGAGTACACTGTGGGAGAAAAGCTGCTTGTGTTACCTCTGCAACTATAGCAGAGTTCTACCTTTAAAACTGCGTGTTTTGGGACAGGATATGCTTACAGTCCTCGCTACAGCCTGCCACAGTTGAGGCAGCTCGATCCACGTGGGAATCCCTGCATAAAGAATTTCATTCGTGGAAGAGCCCAAAGATTACACACTAGGAGTAATGCTGCTTGTGTTCCACCTGCAACTAACACAGAGTTCCTTGGGTAAAACTGCCGTGTTTTCGGAGAGGAAATGCTTAGAGGCCTCACTAGAGCCTGCTTGCTTTAGGCATTTCACTCCACGCGGGACCCCTTGAGTATAGATATTGTTTCGGTCAAAGGCTCATTGGGTACACTGTGGGAGAAAAGCTGCTTGTGTTCCACCTTCAACTAAAGCAGAATTCTTTGGGTAAAAGTGCGTGTATTGGGAGAGGAAATGCTTACAGTCCTTACGAGAGCCTGCCTTCGTTGAGGCAGTTCACCTCACGTGGGATACCCTGCATATTGAAGATTCCTTCGGGGAAGGGCCCTTTGTATAAAGTGTGGGAAAAATGCAGCTTGTGTTCCCCCTGCAACTAAAGCAGAGTTCTTCGGGTCAAAGTGCCGTGTTTTCAGAGAGGAAATTCTTAGAGACCACAGTAGTGTCTGCCATGGCTGAGGCAGTGCACTCCACGCGGGAAACCATTCTTATAGAACAAGTTCATTAGGGGAAGTGCCCATTGTGTACACTGTGGGAGGAAAGCTGATTGTGTTCCCCCTGCAACTAAAGCAGAGTTCTTCGTGTAAAACTGCGTGTTTTGGGAGAGGAAATGCTTACAGTATTCGCTACAGCCTGCCTTGGTTGAGGCAGTTCTCTCCACGTGGGAATCCCTGCATAAAGTAGTTCATTCGTGGAAGAGCCCAAAGAGTACACAGTGGGAGAAATGCTGCTTGTGTTCCACCTGCAACTAAAGCAGAATTCCTTGGTAAAACTGCCGTGTTTTGGAAAAGGAAATGCTTACAGTCCTCGCTACAGCCTGCCATGGTTGAGGCAGTTCGCTCCACGTCGGAAACCCTGCATATAGAAGTTCATTCGTGGAAGAGCCCAAAGAGTACACAGTGGGAGAAAAGCTGCTTGTGTTACCCCTGCAACTAAAGCAGAGTTCTAGCGTTAAAACTGCGTGGTTTGGGAGAAGATATGCTTACAGTCCTCCCTACAGCCTGCCATGGTTGAGGCAGTTCGCTCCACGTGGGAAATCCTGCATATACAAGTTCATTCGTGAAAAGAGCAAAGAGTACACAGTGGGAGAAATGCTGTTTGTGTTCCACTTGCAACTAAAGCAGAGTTCTTCGGGTAAAACTGTGTGTTTTGGGAGAGGAAATGCTTACAGTCCTTACGAGAGCCTGCCTTCATTGAGGCAGTTCGCTCTTCGTGGGACAACCTGCATATTGAACATTCATTCGGGGAAAGGCCCTTTGTATAAAGTGTGGGACAAATGCAGCTTGTGTTCCATCTGCAAGTAAAGCAGAGTTCTTCAGGTAAAAGTGCCGTGTTTTCAGAGAGGAAATTCTTGGAGACCACAGTAGTGCCTGCCATGGCTGAGGCAGTTCGCTCCACGAGGGAAACCATTCTTATAGAACAAGTTCAGTAGAGGAAGTGCCCATCGAGTACACTGTGGGAGAAAAGATGCTTGTGTTCCCCCTGCAACTAAAGCAGAATTCTTCGGGTAAACCTGCGTGATTTGGTAGAGGATATGCTTACAGTCCTCGCTACAGCCTGCCATGGTGGAGGCAGTTCGCTCCTCGTGGGAATCCCTGCATAAAGAAGTTCATTCGTGTAAGAGCCCAAAGAGTACACAGTGGGAGAAATGCTGCTTGTGTTCCACCTGCAACTAAAGCAGAGTTCTTCGGGTAAAACTGCGTGTTTTGGGAGAGGAAATGCTTACAGTCCATATGAGAGTCTGCCTTCATTGAGGCAGTTCGCTGCACGTGGGACACCCTGCATATTGAAGATTCATTCGGGGAAGGGCACATTGTACAAAGTGTGGGACAAATGCATTTTGTGTTCCACCTGCAACTAAAGCAGAGTTCTTCGGGTAAAAGTGCCGTGTTTTCAGAGAGGAAAACCTTAGAGACCACAGTAGTGCCTGCCATGGCTGAGGCAGTTCGCTCCACGCCGGAAACCATTCTTAAAGAACAAGTTCATTAGGGGAAGTGCCCATCGAGTACACTGTTGGAGAAAAGCTGCTTGTGTTACCTCTGCAACTAAAGCAGACTTCTACCGTTAAAACTGCGTGTTTTGGGATAGGATATGCTTACAGTCCTCGCTACAGCCTGCCACAGTTGAGGCAGTTCGATCCACGTGGGAATCCCTGCATAAAGAATTTCATTCGTGAAAGAGCCCAAAGATTACACACTAGGAGTAATGCTGCTTGTGTTCCACCTGCAACTAACACAGTGTTCCTTGGGTAAAACTGCCGTGTTTTCGGAGAGGAAATGCTTAGAGGCCTCACTAGAGCCTGCTTGCTTTAGGCATTTCACTCCACGTGGGACCTCTTGAGTATAGATATTCTTTCGGGCAAAGGCTCATTGGGTACACTGTGGGAGAAAAGCTGCTTGTGTTCCACCTGCAACTAAAGCAGAATTCTTCGGGTAAAACTGCGTGTATTGGGAGAGGAAATGCTAACAGTCCTTACGAGAGCCTGCCTTCGTTGAGGCAGTTCACCTCACGTGGGACAACCTGCATATTGAAGACTCCTTCGGGGAAGGGCCCTTTGTATAAAGTGTGGGACAAATGCAGCTTGTGTTCCACCTGCAACTAAAGCAGAGTTCTTCGGGTAAAAGTGCCGTGTTTTCAGAGAGGAAATTCTTAGAGACCACAGTAGTGTCTGCCATGGCTGAGGCGGTTCGCTCGAAGCGGGAAACCATTCTTATAGAACAAGTTCATTAGGGGAAGTGCCCATTGTGTACACTGTGGGAGGAAAGCTGATGGTGTTCCCCCTGCAACTAAAGCAGAGTTCTTCGTGTAAAACTGCGTGATTTGGGAGAGGAAATGCTTACAGTCCTCAATACAGCCTGCCTTGGTTGAGGCAGTTCTCTCCACGTGGGAATCCCTGCATAAAGTAGTTCATTCGTGGAAGAGCCCAAAGTATACACAGTGGGAGAAATGCTGCTTGTGTTCCACCTGCAACTAAAGCAGAATTCTTTGGTAAAACTGCCGTGTTTTGGAAGAGGAAATGCTTACAGTCCTCAATACAGCCTGCCTTGGTTGAGGCAGTTCTCTCCACGTGGGAATCCCTGCATAAAGTAGTTCATTCGTGGAAGAGCCCAAAGTATACACAGTGGGAGAAATGCTGCTTGTGTTCCACCTGCAACTAAAGCAGAATTCTTTGGTAAAACTGCCGTGTTTTGGAAGAGGAAATGCTTACAGTCCTCGCTACAGCCTGCCATGGTTGAGGCAGTTCGCTCCACGTCGGAAACCCTGCATATAGAAGTTCATTCGTGGAAGAGCCCAAAGAGTACACAGTGGGAGAAAAGCTGCTTGGGTTACCCCTGCAACTAAAGCAGAGTTCTAGCGTTAAAACTGCGTGGTTTGGGAGAGGATATGCTTACAGTCCTCGCTACAGCCTGCCATGGTTGATGCAGTTCGCTCCACGTGGGAAATCCTGCATATACAAGTTCATTCGTGAAGAGACCAAAGAGTACACAGTGGGAGAAATGCTGCTTGTGTTCCACTTGCAACTAAAGCAGAGTTCTTCGGGTAAAACTGTGTGTTTTGGGAGAGGAAATGCTTACAGTCCTTACGAGAGCCTGCCTTCATTGAGGCAGTTCGCTGCTCGTGGGACAACCTGCATATTGAACATTCATTCGGGGAAAGGCCCTTTGTATAAAGTGTGGGACAAATGCAGCTTGTGTTCCACCTGCAACTAAAGCAGAGTTCTTCAGGTAAAAGTGCCGTGTTTTCAGAGAGGAAATTCTTAGAGACCACAGTAGTGCCTGCCATGGCTGAGGCAGTTCGCTCCACGAGGGAAACCATTCTTATAGAACAAGTTCATTAGGGGAAGTGCCCATCGAGTACACTGTGGGAGAAAAGATGCTTGTGTTCCACCTGCAACTAAAGCAGAGTTCTTCGGGTAAACCTGCGTGATTTGGTAGAGGATATGCTTACAGTCCTCGCTACAGCCTGCCATGGTGGAGGCAGTTCGCTCCTCGTGGGAATCCCTGCATAAAGAAGTTCATTCGTGTAAGAGCCCAAAGAGTACACAGTGGGAGAAATGCTGCTTGTGTTCCACCTGCAACTAAAGCAGAGTTCTTCGGGTAAAACTGCGTGTTTTGGGAGAGGAAATGCTTACAGTCCATATGAGAGTCTGCCTTCCTTGAGGCAGTTCGCTGCACGTGGGACACCCTGCATATTGAAGATTCATTCGGGGAAGGGCCCTTTGTATAAAGTGTGGGACAAATGCATTTTGTGTTCCACCAGCAACTAAAGCAGAGTTCTTCGGGTAAAAGTGCCGTGTTTTCAGAGAGGAAATCCTTAGAGACCACAGTAGTGCCAGCCATGGCTGAGGCAGTTCGCTCCACGCGGGAAACCATTCTTATAGAACAAGTTCATTAGGGGAAGTGCCCATTGTGTACACTGTGGGAGGAAAGCTGATGGTGTTCCCCCTGCAACTAAAGCAGAGTTCTTCGTGTAAAACTGCGTGTTTTGGGAGAGGAAATGCTTACAGTATTCGCTACAGCCTGCCTTGGTTGAGGCAGTTCGCTCCACGTGGGAATCCCTGCATAAAGAAGTTCATTCGTGGAAGATCCCAAAGAGTACACAGTGGGAGAAATGCTGCTTGTGTTCCACCTGCAACTAAAGCAGAATTCTTTGGTAAAACTGCCGTGTTTTGGAAGAGGAAATGCTTACAGTCCTCGCTACAGCCTGCCTTGGTTGAGGCAGTTCGCTCCACGTCGGAAACCCTGCATAGAGACGTTCATTCATGGAAGAGCCCAAAGAGTACACAGTGGGAGAAAAGCTGCTTGTGTTACCCCTGCAACTAAAGCAGAGTTCTAGCGTTAAAACTGTGTGGTTTGGGAGAGGATATGCTTACAGTCCTCGCTACAGCCTGCCATGGTTGAGGCAGTTCGCTCCACGTGGGAAACCCTGCATATACAAGTTCATTCGTTAAGAGACCCAAGAGTACACAGTGGGAAAATGCTGCTTGTGTTCCACTTGCAACTAAAGCAGAGTTCTTCGGGTAAAACTGTGTGTTTTGGGAGAGGAAATGCTTACAGTCCTTACGAGAGCCTGCCTTCATTGAGGCAGTTCGCTGCTCGTGGGACAACCTGCATATTGAACATTCATTCGGGGAAAGGCCCTTTGTATAACGTGTGGGACAAATGCAGCTTGTGTTCCACCTGCCACTAAAGCAGAGTCCTTCAGGTAAAAGTGCCGTGTTTTCAGAGAGGAAATTCTTAGAGACCACAGTAGTGCCTGCCATGGCTTAGGCAGTTCGCTCCACACTGGAAACCATTCTTATAGAACAAGTTCATTAGGGGAAGTGCCCATCGAGTACACTGTGGGAGAAAAGATGCTTGTGTTCCCCCTGCAACTAAAGCAGAATTCTTCGGGTAAACCTGCGTGATTTGGTAGAGGATATGCTTACAGACCTCGCTACAGCCTGCCATGGTGGATGCAGTTAGCTCCTCGTGGGAATCCCTGCATAAAGAAGTTCATTCGTGTAAGATCCCAAAGAGTACACAGTGGGAGAAATGCTGCTTGTGTTCCACCTGCAACTGAAGCAGAGTTCTTCGGGTAAAACTGCGTGTTATGGGAGAGGAAATTCTTACAGTCCTTACGAGAGCCTGCCTTCATTGAGGCAGTTCGCTGCACGTGGGGCACCCTGCATATTGAAGATTCATTCGGGGAAGTGCCCTTTGTATAAAGTGTGGGACAAATGCAGCTTGTGTTCCACCTGCAACTAAAGCAGAGTTCTTCGGGTAAAAGTGCCTTGTTTTCAGAGAGGAAATCCTTAGAGACAACAGTAGTGCCTGCCATGGCTGAGGCAGTTCGCTCCACGCGGGAAACCATTATTATAGAACAAGTTCATTAGGGGAAGTGCCCATCGAGTACACTGTGGGAGAAAAGCTGCTTGTGTTACCTCTGCAACTAAAGCAGAGTTCTACCGTTAAAACTGCGTGTTTTGAGATAGGATATGCTTACAGTCCTCGCTACAGCCTGCCACGGTTGAGGCAGTTCGATCCACGTGGGAATCCCTGCATAAAGAATTTCATTCGTGGAAGAGCCCAAAGATTACACACTAGGAGTAATGCTGCTTGTGTTCCACCTGCAACTAACACAGAGTTCCTTGGGTAAAACTGCCGTGTTTTCGGAGAGGAAATGCTTAGAGGCCTCACTAGAGCCTGCTTGCTTTAGGCATTTCACTCCACGCGGGACCCCTTGAGTATAGATATTGTTTCGGTCAAAGGCTCATTGGGTACACTGTGGGAGAAAAGCTGCTTGTGTTCCACCTGCAACTAAAGCAGAATTATTCGGGTAAAACTGCGTGTATTGGGAGAGGAAATGCTAACAGTCCTTACGAGAGCCTGCCTTCGTTGAGGCAGTTCACCTCACGTGGGACACCCTGCATATTGAAGACTCCTTCGGGGAAGGGCCCTTTGTATAAAGTGTGGGACAAATGCAGCTTGTGTTCCACCTGCAACTAAAGCAGAGTTCTTTGGGTAAAAGTGCCGTGTTTTCAGAGAGGAAATTCTTAGACACCACAGTAGTGTCTGCCATGGCTGAGGCAGTTCGCTCCACGCGGGAATCCATTCTTATAGAACAAGTTCATTAGGGGAAGTGCCCATTGTGTACACTGTGGGAGGAAAGCTGATGGTGTTCCCCCTGCAACTAAAGCAGAGTTCTTCGTGTAAAACTGCGTGTTTTGGGAGAGGAAATGCTTACAGTATTCGCTACAGCCTGCCTTGGTTGAGGCAGTTCGCTCCACGTGGGAATCCCTGCATAAAGTAGTTCATTCGTGGAAGAGCCCAAAGAATACACAGTGGGAGAAATGCTGCTTGTGTTCCACCTGCAACTAAAGCAGAATTCTTTGGTAAAACTGCCGTGTTTTGGAAGAGGAAATGCTTACAGTCCTCGCTACAGCCTGCCATGGTTGAGGCAGTTCGCTCCACGTCGGAAACCCTGCATATAGAAGTTCATTCGTGGAAGAGCCCAAAGAGTACACAGTGGGAGAAAAGCTGCTTGGGTTACCCCTGCAACTAAAGCAGAGTTCTAGCGTTAAAACTGCGTGGTTTGGGAGAGGATATGCTTACAGTCCTCGCTACAGCCTGCCATGGTTGAGGCAGTTCGCTCCACGTGGGAAATCCTGCATATACAAGTTCATTCGTGAAGAGACCAAAGAGTACACAGTGGGAGAAATGCTGCTTGTGTTCCACTTGCAACTAAAGCAGAGTTCTTCGGGTAAAACTGTGTGTTTTGGGAGAGGAAATGCTTATAGTCCTTACGAGAGCCTGCCTTCATTGAGGCAGTTCGCTGCTGGTGGGACAACCTGCATATTGAACATTCATTCGGGGAAAGGCCCTTTGTATAAACTGTGGGACAAATGCAACTTCTGTTCCACCTGCAACTAAAGCAGAGTTCTTCAGGTAAAAGTGCCGTGTTTTCAGAGAGGAAATTCTTAGGGACCATAGTAGTGCCTGCCATGGCTGAGGCAGTTCGCTCCACGCGGGAAACCATTCTTATAGAACAAGTTCATTAAGGGAAGTGCCCATCGAGTACACTGTGGGAGAAAAGATGCTTGTGTTACCTCTGCAACTAAAGCAGAGTTCTACCGTTAAAACTGCGTGTTTTGAGATAGGATATGCTTACAGTCCTCGCTACAGCCTGCCATGGTTGAGGCAGTTCGATCCACGTGGGAATCCCTGCATAAAGAATTTCATTCGTGGAAGAGCCCAAAGATTACACACTAGGAGTAATGTTGCTTGTGTTCCACCTGCAACTAACACAGAGTTCCTTGGGTAAAACTGCCGTGTTTTCGCAGAGGAAATGCTTAGAGGCCTCACTAGAGCCTGCTTGCTTTAGGCATTTCACTCCCCGCGGGACCCCTTGAGTATAGATATTCTTTCGCGCAAAGGCTCATTGGGTACACTGTGGGAGAAAAGCTGCTTGTGTTCCACCTGCACCTAAAGCAGAATTCTTCGGGTAAAACTGCGTGTATTGGGAGAGGAAATGCTTACAGTCCTTACGAGAGCCTGCCTTCGTTGAGGCAGTTCACTGCACGTGGGATACCCTGCATATTAAAGACTCCTTCGGGGAAGGGCCCTTTGTATAAACTGTGGGACAAATGCAGCTTGTGTTCCACCTGCAACTAAAGCAGAGTTCTTCGGGTAAAACTGCCGTGTTTTCAGAGAGGAAATTCTTAGAGACCACAGTAGTGTCTGCCATGGCTGAGGCAGTTCGCTCCACGCGGGAAACCATTCTTATAGAACAAGTTCATTAGGGGAAGTGCCCATTGTGTACACTGTGGGAGGAAAGCTGATGGTGTTCCCCCTGCAACTAAAGCAGAGTTCTTCGTGTAAAACTGCGTGTTTTGGGAGAGGAAATGCTTACAGTATTCGCTACAGCCTGCCTTGGTTGAGGCAGTTCGCTCCACGTGGGAATCCCTGCATAAAGAAGTTCATTCGTGGAAGATCCCAAAGAGTACACAGTGGGAGAAATGCTGCTTGTGTTCCACCTGCAACTAAAGCAGAATTCTTTGGTAAAACTGCCGTGTTTTGGAATAGGAAATGCTTACAGTCCTCGCTACAGCCTGCCTTGGTTGAGGCAGTTCGCTCCACGTCGGAAACCCTGCATATAGAAGTTCATTCATGGAAGAGCCCAAAGAGTACACAGTGGGAGAAAAGATGCTTGTGTTACCCCTGCAACTAAAGCAGAGTTCTAGCATTAAAACTGTGTCGTTTGGGATAGGATATGCTTACAGTCCTTACGAGAGCCTGCCTTCATTGAGGCAGTTCGCTGCTCTTGGGACAACCTGCATATTGAACATTCATTCGGGGAAAGGACCTTTGTATAAAGTGTGGGACAAATGCAGCTTGTGTTCCACCTGCAACTAAAGCAGAGTTCTTCAGGTAAAAGTACCGTGTTTTCAGAGAGGAAATTCTTAGAGACCACAGTAGAGGTGCCATGGCTGAGGCAGTTCGTTCCACGAGGGAAACCATTCTTATAGAACAAGTTCATTAGGGGAAGTGCCCATCGAGTACACTGTGGGAGAAAAGATGCTTGTGTTCCCCCCGCAACTAAAGCAGAGTTCTTCGGGTAAACCTGCGTGATTTGGTAGAGGATATGCTTACAGTCCTCGCTACAGCCTGCCATGGTGGAGGCAGTTCGCTCCTCGTGGGTATCCCTGCATAAAGAAGTTCATTCGTGTAAGAGCCCAAAGAGTACACAGTGGGAGAAATGCTGCTTGTGTTCCACCAGCAACTAAAGCAGAGTTCTTCGGGTAAAACTGCGTGTTTTGGGAGAGGAAATTCTTACAGTCCATACGAGAGTCTGCCTTCATTGAGGCAGTTCGCTGCACGTGGGACACCCTGCATATTGAAGATTCATTCGGGGAAGGGCCCTTTGTACAAAGTGTGGGACAAATGCATTTTGTGTTCCACCTGCAACTAAAGCAGAGTTCTTCGGGTAAAAGTGCCGTGTTTTCAGAGAGGAAATCCTTAGAGACCACAGTAGTGCCAGCCATGGCTGAGGCAGTTCGCTCCACGCGGGAAACCATTCTTATAGAACAAGTTCATTAGGGGAAGTGCCCATTGTGTACACTGTGGGAGGAAAGCTGATGGTGTTCCCCCTGCAACTAAAGCAGAGTTCTTCGTGTAAAACTGCGTGTTTTGGGAGAGGAAATGCTTACAGTATTCGCTACAGCCTGCCTTGGTTGAGGCAGTTCGCTCCACGTGGGAATCCCTGCATAAAGAAGTTCATTCGTGGAAGATCCCAAAGAGTACACAGTGGGAGAAATGCTGCTTGTGTTCCACCTGCAACTAAAGCAGAATTCTTTGGTAAAACTGCCGTGTTTTGGAAGAGGAAATGCTTACAGTCCTCGCTACAGCCTGCCTTGGTTGAGGCAGTTCGCTCCACGTCGGAAACCCTGCATATAGAAGTTCATTCATGGAAGAGCCCAAAGAGTACACAGTGGGAGAAAAGCTGCTTGTGTTACCCCTGCAACTAAAGCAGAGTTCTAGCGTTAAAACTGTGTGGTTTGGGAGAGGATATGCTTACAGTCCTCGCTACAGCCTGCCATGGTTGAGGCAGTTCGCTCCACGTGGGAAACCCTGCATATACAAGTTCATTCGTTAAGAGACCCAAGAGTACACAGTGGGAAAATGCTGCTTGTGTTCCACTTGCAACTAAAGCAGAGTTCTTCGGGTAAAACTGTGTGTTTTGGGAGAGGAAATGCTTACACTCCTTACGAGAGCCTGCCTTCATTGAGGCAGTTCGCTGCTCGTGGGTCAACCTGCATATTGAACATTCATTCGGGGAATGGCCCTTTGTATAAAGTGTGGGACAAATGCAGCTTGTGTTCCACCTGCCACTAAAGCAGAGTCCTTCAGGTAAAAGTGCCGTGTTTTCAGAGAGGAAATTCTTAGAGACCACAGTAGTGCCTGCCATGGCTTAGGCAGTTCGCTCCACACTGGAAACCATTCTTATAGAACAAGTTCATTAGGGGAAGTGCCCATCGAGTACACTGTGGGAGAAAAGATGCTTGTGTTCCCCCTGCAACTAAAGCAGAGTTCTTCGGGTAAACCTGCGTGATTTGGTAGAGGATATGCTTACAGACCTCGCTACAGCCTGCCATGGTGGATGCAGTTAGCTCCTCGTGGGAATCCCTGCATAAAGAAGTTCATTCGTGTAAGATCCCAAAGAGTACACAGTGGGAGAAATGCTGCTTGTGTTCCACCTGCGACTGAAGCAGAGTTCTTCGGGTAAAACTGCGTGTTATGGGAGAGGAAATTCTTACAGTCCTTACGAGAGCCTGCCTTCATTGAGGCAGTTCGCTGCACGTGGGGCACCCTGCATATTGAAGATTCATTCGGGGAAGGGCCCTTTGTATAAAGTGTGGGACAAATGCAGCTTGTGTTCCACCTGCAACTAAAGCAGAGTTCTTCGGGTAAAAGTGCCTTGTTTTCAGAGAGGAAATCCTTAGAGACAACAGTAGTGCCTGCCATGGCTGAGGCAGTTCGCTCCACGCGGGAAACCATTCTTATAGAACAAGTTCATTAGGGGAAGTGCCCATCGAGTACACTGTGGGAGAAAAGCTGCTTGTGTTACCTCTGCAACTAAAGCAGAGTTCTACCGTTAAAACTGCGTGTTTTGAGATAGGATATGCTTACAGTCCTCGCTACAGCCTGCCACGGTTGAGGCAGTTCGATCCACGTGGGAATCCCTGCATAAAGAATTTCATTCGTGGAAGAGCCCAAAGATTACACACTAGGAGTAATGCTGCTTGTGTTCCACCTGCAACTAACACAGAGTTCCTTGGGTAAAACTGCCGTGTTTTCGGAGAGGAAATGCTTAGAGGCCTCACTAGAGCCTGCTTGCTTTAGGCATTTCACTCCACGCGGGACCCCTTGAGTATAGATATTGTTTCGGTCAAAGGCTCATTGGGTACACTGTGGGAGAAAAGCTGCTTGTGTTCCACCTGCAACTAAAGCAGAATTATTCGGGTAAAACTGCGTGTATTGGGAGAGGAAATGCTAACAGTCCTTACGAGAGCCTGCCTTCGTTGAGGCAGTTCACCTCACGTGGGACACCCTGCATATTGAAGACTCCTTCGGGGAAGGGCCCTTTGTATAAAGTGTGGGACAAATGCAGCTTGTGTTCCACCTGCAACTAAAGCAGAGTTCTTTGGGTAAAAGTGCCGTGTTTTCAGAGAGGAAATTCTTAGACACCACAGTAGTGTCTGCCATGGCTGAGGCAGTTCGCTCCACGCGGGAATCCATTCTTATAGAACAAGTTCATTAGGGGAAGTGCCCATTGTGTACACTGTGGGAGGAAAGCTGATGGTGTTCCCCCTGCAACTAAAGCAGAGTTCTTCGTGTAAAACTGCGTGTTTTGGGAGAGGAAATGCTTACAGTATTCGCTACAGCCTGCCTTGGTTGAGGCAGTTCGCTCCACGTGGGAATCCCTGCATAAAGTAGTTCATTCGTGGAAGAGCCCAAAGAATACACAGTGGGAGAAATGCTGCTTGTGTTCCACCTGCAACTAAAGCAGAATTCTTTGGTAAAACTGCCGTGTTTTGGAAGAGGAAATGCTTACAGTCCTCGCTACAGCCTGCCATGGTTGAGGCAGTTCGCTCCACGTCGGAAACCCTGCATATAGAAGTTCATTCGTGGAAGAGCCCAAAGAGTACACAGTGGGAGAAAAGCTGCTTGTGTTACCCCTGCAACTAAAGCAGAGTTCTAGCGTTAAAACTGCGTGGTTTGGGAGAGGATATGCTTACAGTCCTCGCTACAGCCTGCCATGGTTGAGGCAGTTCGCTCCACGTGGGAAATCCTGCATATACAAGTTCATTCGTGAAGAGACCAAAGAGTACACAGTGGGAGAAATGCTGCTTGTGTTCCACTTGCAACTAAAGCAGAGTTCTTCGGGTAAAACTGTGTGTTTTGGGAGAGGAAATGCTTATAGTCCTTACGAGAGCCTGCCTTCATTGAGGCAGTTCGCTGCTGGTGGGACAACCTGCATATTGAACATTCATTCGGGGAAAGGCCCTTTGTATAAACTGTGGGACAAATGCAGCTTCTGTTCCACCTGCAACTAAAGCAGAGTTCTTCAGGTAAAAGTGCCGTGTTTTCAGAGAGGAAATTCTTAGGGACCATAGTAGTGCCTGCCATGGCTGAGGCAGTTCGCTCCACGCGGGAAACCATTCTTATAGAACAAGTTCATTAAGGGAAGTGCCCATCGAGTACACTGTGGGAGAAAAGATGCTTGTGTTACCTCTGCAACTAAAGCAGAGTTCTACCGTTAAAACTGCGTGTTTTGAGATAGGATATGCTTACAGTCCTCGCTACAGCCTGCCATGGTTGAGGCAGTTCGATCCACGTGGGAATCCCTGCATAAAGAATTTCATTCGTGGAAGAGCCCAAAGATTACACACTAGGAGTAATGTTGCTTGTGTTCCACCTGCAACTAACACAGAGTTCCTTGGGTAAAACTGCCGTGTTTTCGCAGAGGAAATGCTTAGAGGCCTCACTAGAGCCTGCTTGCTTTAGGCATTTCACTCCCCGCGGGACCCCTTGAGTATAGATATTCTTTCGCGCAAAGGCTCATTGGGTACACTGTGGGAGAAAAGCTGCTTGTGTTCCACCTGCACCTAAAGCAGAATTCTTCGGGTAAAACTGCGTGTATTGGGAGAGGAAATGCTTACAGTCCTTACGAGAGCCTGCCTTCGTTGAGGCAGTTCACTGCACGTGGGATACCCTGCATATTAAAGACTCCTTCGGGGAAGGGCCCTTTGTATAAACTGTGGGACAAATGCAGCTTGTGTTCCACCTGCAACTAAAGCAGAGTTCTTCGGGTAAAACTGCCGTGTTTTCAGAGAGGAAATTCTTAGAGACCACAGTAGTGTCTGCCATGGCTGAGGCAGTTCGCTCCACGCGGGAAACCATTCTTATAGAACAAGTTCATTAGGGGAAGTGCCCATTGTGTACACTGTGGGAGGAAAGCTGATGGTGTTCCCCCTGCAACTAAAGCAGAGTTCTTCGTGTAAAACTGCGTGTTTTGGGAGAGGAAATGCTTACAGTATTCGCTACAGCCTGCCTTGGTTGAGGCAGTTCGCTCCACGTGGGAATCCCTGCATAAAGAAGTTCATTCGTGGAAGATCCCAAAGAGTACACAGTGGGAGAAATGCTGCTTGTGTTCCACCTGCAACTAAAGCAGAATTCTTTGGTAAAACTGCCGTGTTTTGGAATAGGAAATGCTTACAGTCCTCGCTACAGCCTGCCTTGGTTGAGGCAGTTCGCTCCACGTCGGAAACCCTGCATATAGAAGTTCATTCATGGAAGAGCCCAAAGAGTACACAGTGGGAGAAAAGCTGCTTGTGTTACCCCTGCAACTAAAGCAGAGTTCTAGCATTAAAACTGTGTCGTTTGGGATAGGATATGCTTACAGTCCTCGCTACAGCCTGCCATTGTTGAGGCAGTTCGCTCCACGTGGAAAATCCTGCATATACAAGTTCATTCGTGAAGAGACCAAAGAGTACACAGTGGGAGAAATGCTGCTTGTGTTCCACTTGCAACTAAAGCAGAGTTCTTTGGGTAAAACTGTGTGTTTTGGGAGAGGAAATGCTTACAGTCCTTACGAGAGCCTGCCTTCATTGAGGCAGTTCGCTGCTCGTGGGACAACCTGCATATTGAACATTCATTCGGGGAAAGGACCTTTGTATAAAGTGTGGGACAAATGCAGCTTGTGTTCCACCTGCAACTAAAGCAGAGTTCTTCAGGTAAAAGTACCGTGTTTTCAGAGAGGAAATTCTTAGAGACCACAGTAGAGGTGCCATGGCTGAGGCAGTTCGCTCCACGAGGGAAACCATTCTTATAGAACAAGTTCATTAGGGGAAGTGCCCATCGAGTACACTGTGGGAGAAAAGATGCTTGTGTTCCCCCCGCAACTAAAGCAGAGTTCTTCGGGTAAACCTGCGTGATTTGGTAGAGGATATGCTTACAGTCCTCGCTACAGCCTGCCATGGTGGAGGCAGTTCGCTCCTCGTGGGTATCCCTGCATAAAGAAGTTCATTCGTGTAAGAGCCCAAAGAGTACACAGTGGGAGAAATGCTGCTTGTGTTCCACCTGCAACTAAAGCAGAGTTCTTCGGGTAAAACTGCGTGTTTTGGGAGAGGAAATTCTTACAGTCCATACGAGAGTCTGCCTTCATTGAGGCAGTTCGCTGCACGTGGGACACCCTGCATATTGAAGATTCATTCGGGGAAGGGCCCTTTGTACAAAGTGTGGGACAAATGCATTTTGTGTTCCACCTGCAACTAAAGCAGAGTTCTTCGGGTAAAAGTGCCGTGTTTTCAGAGTGGAAATCCTTAGAGACCACAGTAGTGCCTGCCATGGCTGAGGCAGTTCGCTCCACACGGTAAACCATTCTTATAGAACAAGTTCATTAGGGGAAGTGCCCATCGAGTACACTGTGGGAGAAAAGCTGCTTGTGTTACCTCTGCAACTATAGCAGAGTTCTACCTTTAAAACTGCGTGTTTTGGGACAGGATATGCTTACATTCCTCGCTACAGCCTGCCACAGTTGAGGCAGCTCGATCCACGTGGGAATCCCTGCATAAAGAATTTCATTCGTGGAAGAGCCCAAAGATTACACACTAGGAGTAATGCTGCTTGTGTTCCACCTGCAACTAACACAGAGTTCCTTGGGTAAAACTGCCGTGTTTTCGGAGAGGAAATGCTTAGAGGCCTCACTAGAGCCTGCTTGCTTTAGGCATTTCACTCCACGCGGGACCCCTTGAGTATAGATATTGTTTCGGTCAAAGGCTCATTGGGTACACTGTGGGAGAAAAGCTGCTTGTGTTCCACCTTCAACTAAAGCAGAATTCTTTGGGTAAAAGTGCGTGTATTGGGAGAGGAAATGCTTACAGTCCTTACGAGAGCCTGCCTTCGTTGAGGCAGTTCACCTCACGTGGGATACCCTGCATATTGAAGATTCCTTCGGGGAAGGGCCCTTTGTATAAAGTGTGGGAAAAATGCAGCTTGTGTTCCCCCTGCAACTAAAGCAGAGTTCTTCGGGTCAAAGTGCCGTGTTTTCAGAGAGGAAATTCTTAGAGACCACAGTAGTGTCTGCCATGGCTGAGGCAGTGCACTCCACGCGGGAAACCATTCTTATAGAACAAGTTCATTAGGGGAAGTGCCCATTGTGTACACTGTGGGAGGAAAGCTGATTGTGTTCCCCCTGCAACTAAAGCAGAGTTCTTCGTGTAAAACTGCGTGTTTTGGGAGAGGAAATGCTTACAGTATTCGCTACAGCCTGCCTTGGTTGAGGCAGTTCTCTCCACGTGGGAATCCCTGCATAAAGTAGTTCATTCGTGGAAGAGCCCAAAGAGTACACAGTGGGAGAAATGCTGCTTGTGTTCCACCTGCAACTAAAGCAGAATTCCTTGGTAAAACTGCCGTGTTTTGGAAAAGGAAATGCTTACAGTCCTCGCTACAGCCTGCCATGGTTGAGGCAGTTCGCTCCACGTCGGAAACCCTGCATATAGAAGTTCATTCGTGGAAGAGCCCAAAGAGTACACAGTGGGAGAAAAGCTGCTTGTGTTACCCCTGCAACTAAAGCAGAGTTCTAGCGTTAAAACTGCGTGGTTTGGGAGAAGATATGCTTACAGTCCTCCCTACAGCCTGCCATGGTTGAGGCAGTTCGCTCCACGTGGGAAATCCTGCATATACAAGTTCATTCGTGAAAAGAGCAAAGAGTACACAGTGGGAGAAATGCTGCTTGTGTTCCACTTGCAACTAAAGCAGAGTTCTTCGGGTAAAACTGTGTGTTTTGGGAGAGGAAATGCTTACAGTCCTTACGAGAGCCTGCCTTCATTGAGGCAGTTCGCTCTTCGTGGGACAACCTGCATATTGAACATTCATTCGGGGAAAGGCCCTTTGTATAAAGTGTGGGACAAATGCAGCTTGTGTTCCATCTGCAAGTAAAGCAGAGTTCTTCAGGTAAAAGTGCCGTGTTTTCAGAGAGGAAATTCTTGGAGACCACAGTAGTGCCTGCCATGGCTGAGGCAGTTCGCTCCACGAGGGAAACCATTCTTATAGAACAAGTTCAGTAGAGGAAGTGCCCATCGAGTACACTGTGGGAGAAAAGATGCTTGTGTTCCCCCTGCAACTAAAGCAGAATTCTTCGGGTAAACCTGCGTGATTTGGTAGAGGATATGCTTACAGTCCTCGCTACAGCCTGCCATGGTGGAGGCAGTTCGCTCCTCGTGGGAATCCCTGCATAAAGAAGTTCATTCGTGTAAGAGCCCAAAGAGTACACAGTGGGAGAAATGCTGCTTGTGTTCCACCTGCAACTAAAGCAGAGTTCTTCGGGTAAAACTGCGTGTTTTGGGAGAGGAAATGCTTACAGTCCATATGAGAGTCTGCCTTCATTGAGGCAGTTCGCTGCACGTGGGACACCCTGCATATTGAAGATTCATTCGGGGAAGGGCACATTGTACAAAGTGTGGGACAAATGCATTTTGTGTTCCACCTGCAACTAAAGCAGAGTTCTTCGGGTAAAAGTGCCGTGTTTTCAGAGAGGAAAACCTTAGAGACCACAGTAGTGCCTGCCATGGCTGAGGCAGTTCGCTCCACGCCGGAAACCATTCTTAAAGAACAAGTTCATTAGGGGAAGTGCCCATCGAGTACACTGTTGGAGAAAAGCTGCTTGTGTTACCTCTGCAACTAAAGCAGACTTCTACCGTTAAAACTGCGTGTTTTGGGATAGGATATGCTTACAGTCCTCGCTACAGCCTGCCACAGTTGAGGCAGTTCGATCCACGTGGGAATCCCTGCATAAAGAATTTCATTCGTGAAAGAGCCCAAAGATTACACACTAGGAGTAATGCTGCTTGTGTTCCACCTGCAACTAACACAGTGTTCCTTGGGTAAAACTGCCGTGTTTTCGGAGAGGAAATGCTTAGAGGCCTCACTAGAGCCTGCTTGCTTTAGGCATTTCACTCCACGTGGGACCTCTTGAGTATAGATATTCTTTCGGGCAAAGGCTCATTGGGTACACTGTGGGAGAAAAGCTGCTTGTGTTCCACCTGCAACTAAAGCAGAATTCTTCGGGTAAAACTGCGTGTATTGGGAGAGGAAATGCTTACAGTCCTTACGAGAGCCTGCCTTCGTTGAGGCAGTTCACCTCACGTGGGACAACCTGCATATTGAAGACTCCTTCGGGGAAGGGCCCTTTGTATAAAGTGTGGGACAAATGCAGCTTGTGTTCCACCTGCAACTAAAGCAGAGTTCTTCGGGTAAAAGTGCCGTGTTTTCAGAGAGGAAATTCTTAGAGACCACAGTAGTGTCTGCCATGGCTGAGGCGGTTCGCTCCACGCGGGAAACCATTCGTATAGAACAAGTTCATTAGGGGAAGTGCCCATTGTGTACACTGTGGGAGGAAAGCTGATGGTGTTCCCCCTGCAACTAAAGCAGAGTTCTTCGTGTAAAACTGCGTGATTTGGGAGAGGAAATGCTTACAGTCCTCAATACAGCCTGCCTTGGTTGAGGCAGTTCTCTCCACGTGGGAATCCCTGCATAAAGTAGTTCATTCGTGGAAGAGCCCAAAGTATACACAGTGGGAGAAATGCTGCTTGTGTTCCACCTGCAACTAAAGCAGAATTCTTTGGTAAAACTGCCGTGTTTTGGAAGAGGAAATGCTTACAGTCCTCAATACAGCCTGCCTTGGTTGAGGCAGTTCTCTCCACGTGGGAATCCCTGCATAAAGTAGTTCATTCGTGGAAGAGCCCAAAGTATACACAGTGGGAGAAATGCTGCTTGTGTTCCACCTGCAACTAAAGCAGAATTCTTTGGTAAAACTGCCGTGTTTTGGAAGAGGAAATGCTTACAGTCCTCAATACAGCCTGCCATGGTTGAGGCAGTTCGCTCCACGTCGGAAACCCTGCATATAGAAGTTCATTCGTGGAAGAGCCCAAAGAGTACACAGTGGGAGAAAAGCTGCTTGGGTTACCCCTGCAACTAAAGCAGAGTTCTAGCGTTAAAACTGCGTGGTTTGGGAGAGGATATGCTTACAGTCCTCGCTACAGCCTGCCATGGTTGATGCAGTTCGCTCCACGTGGGAAATACTGCATATACAAGTTCATTCGTGAAGAGACCAAAGAGTACACAGTGGGAGAAATGCTGCTTGTGTTCCACTTGCAACTAAAGCAGAGTTCTTCGGGTAAAACTGTGTGTTTTGGGAGAGGAAATGCTTACAGTCCTTACGAGAGCCTGCCTTCATTGAGGCAGTTCGCTGCTCGTGGGACAACCTGCATATTGAACATTCATTCGGGGAAAGGCCCTTTGTATAAAGTGTGGGACAAATGCAGCTTGTGTTCCACCTGCAACTAAAGCAGAGTTCTTCAGGTAAAAGTGCCGTGTTTTCAGAGAGGAAATTCTTAGAGACCACAGTAGTGCCTGCCATGGCTGAGGCAGTTCGCTCCACGAGGGAAACCATTCTTATAGAACAAGTTCATTAGGGGAAGTGCCCATCGAGTACACTGTGGGAGAAAAGATGCTTGTGTTCCACCTGCAACTAAAGCAGAGTTCTTCGGGTAAACCTGCGTGATTTGGTAGAGGATATGCTTACAGTCCTCGCTACAGCCTGCCATGGTGGAGGCAGTTCGCTCCTCGTGGGAATCCCTGCATAAAGAAGTTCATTCGTGTAAGAGCCCAAAGAGTACACAGTGGGAGAAATGCTGCTTGTGTTCCACCTGCAACTAAAGCAGAGTTCTTCGGGTAAAACTGCGTGTTTTGGGAGAGGAAATGCTTACAGTCCATATGAGAGTCTGCCTTCCTTGAGGCAGTTCGCTGCACATGGGACACCCTGCATATTGAAGATTCATTCGGGGAAGGGCCCTTTGTATAAAGTGTGGGACAAATGCATTTTGTGTTCCACCAGCAACTAAAGCAGAGTTCTTCGGGTAAAAGTGCCGTGTTTTCAGAGAGGAAATCCTTAGAGACCACAGTAGTGCCAGCCATGGCTGAGGCAGTTCGCTCCACGCGGGAAACCATTCTTATAGAACAAGTTCATTAGGGGAAGTGCCCATTGTGTACACTGTGGGAGGAAAGCTGATGGTGTTCCCCCTGCAACTAAAGCAGAGTTCTTCGTGTAAAACTGCGTGTTTTGGGAGAGGAAATGCTTACAGTATTCGCTACAGCCTGCCTTGGTTGAGGCAGTTCGCTCCACGTGGGAATCCCTGCATAAAGAAGTTCATTCGTGGAAGATCCCAAAGAGTACACAGTGGGAGAAATGCTGCTTGTGTTCCACCTGCAACTAAAGCAGAATTCTTTGGTAAAACTGCCGTGTTTTGGAAGAGGAAATGCTTACAGTCCTCGCTACAGCCTGCCTTGGTTGAGGCAGTTCGCTCCACGTCGGAAACCCTGCATAGAGACGTTCATTCATGGAAGAGCCCAAAGAGTACACAGTGGGAGAAAAGCTGCTTGTGTTACCCCTGCAACTAAAGCAGAGTTCTAGCGTTAAAACTGTGTGGTTTGGGAGAGGATATGCTTACAGTCCTCGCTACAGCCTGCCATGGTTGAGGCAGTTCGCTCCACGTGGGAAACCCTGCATATACAAGTTCATTCGTTAAGAGACCCAAGAGTACACAGTGGGAAAATGCTGCTTGTGTTCCACTTGCAACTAAAGCAGAGTTCTTCGGGTAAAACTGTGTGTTTTGGGAGAGGAAATGCTTACAGTCCTTACGAGAGCCTGCCTTCATTGAGGCAGTTCGCTGCTCGTGGGACAACCTGCATATTGAACATTCATTCGGGGAAAGGCCCTTTGTATAAAGTGTGGGACAAATGCAGCTTGTGTTCCACCTGCCACTAAAGCAGAGTCCTTCAGGTAAAAGTGCCGTGTTTTCAGAGAGGAAATTCTTAGAGACCACAGTAGTGCCTGCCATGGCTTAGGCAGTTCGCTCCACACTGGAAACCATTCTTATAGAACAAGTTCATTAGGGGAAGTGCCCATCGAGTACACTGTGGGAGAAAAGATGCTTGTGTTCCCCCTGCAACTAAAGCAGAATTCTTCGGGTAAACCTGCGTGATTTGGTAGAGGATATGCTTACAGACCTCGCTACAGCCTGCCATGGTGGATGCAGTTAGCTCCTCGTGGGAATCCCTGCATAAAGAAGTTCATTCGTGTAAGATCCCAAAGAGTACACAGTGGGAGAAATGCTGCTTGTGTTCCACCTGCAACTGAAGCAGAGTTCTTCGGGTAAAACTGCGTGTTATGGGAGAGGAAATTCTTACAGTCCTTACGAGAGCCTGCCTTCATTGAGGCAGTTCGCTGCACGTGGGGCACCCTGCATATTGAAGATTCATTCGGGGAAGTGCCCTTTGTATAAAGTGTGGGACAAATGCAGCTTGTGTTCCACCTGCAACTAAAGCAGAGTTCTTCGGGTAAAAGTGCCTTGTTTTCAGAGAGGAAATCCTTAGAGACAACAGTAGTGCCTGCCATGGCTGAGGCAGTTCGCTCCACGCGGGAAACCATTATTATAGAACAAGTTCATTAGGGGAAGTGCCCATCGAGTACACTGTGGGAGAAAAGCTGCTTGTGTTACCTCTGCAACTAAAGCAGAGTTCTACCGTTAAAACTGCGTGTTTTGAGATAGGATATGCTTACAGTCCTCGCTACAGCCTGCCACGGTTGAGGCAGTTCGATCCACGTGGGAATCCCTGCATAAAGAATTTCATTCGTGGAAGAGCCCAAAGATTACACACTAGGAGTAATGCTGCTTGTGTTCCACCTGCAACTAACACAGAGTTCCTTGGGTAAAACTGCCGTGTTTTCGGAGAGGAAATGCTTAGAGGCCTCACTAGAGCCTGCTTGCTTTAGGCATTTCACTCCACGCGGGACCCCTTGAGTATAGATATTGTTTCGGTCAAAGGCTCATTGGGTACACTGTGGGAGAAAAGCTGCTTGTGTTCCACCTGCAACTAAAGCAGAATTATTCGGGTAAAACTGCGTGTATTGGGAGAGGAAATGCTAACAGTCCTTACGAGAGCCTGCCTTCGTTGAGGCAGTTCACCTCACGTGGGACACCCTGCATATTGAAGACTCCTTCGGGGAAGGGCCCTTTGTATAAAGTGTGGGACAAATGCAGCTTGTGTTCCACCTGCAACTAAAGCAGAGTTCTTTGGGTAAAAGTGCCGTGTTTTCAGAGAGGAAATTCTTAGACACCACAGTAGTGTCTGCCATGGCTGAGGCAGTTCGCTCCACGCGGGAATCCATTCTTATAGAACAAGTTCATTAGGGGAAGTGCCCATTGTGTACACTGTGGGAGGAAAGCTGATGGTGTTCCCCCTGCAACTAAAGCAGAGTTCTTCGTGTAAAACTGCGTGTTTTGCGAGAGGAAATGCTTACAGTATTCGCTACAGCCTGCCTTGGTTGAGGCAGTTCGCTCCACGTGGGAATCCCTGCATAAAGTAGTTCATTCGTGGAAGAGCCCAAAGAATACACAGTGGGAGAAATGCTGCTTGTGTTCCACCTGCAACTAAAGCAGAATTCTTTGGTAAAACTGCCGTGTTTTGGAAGAGGAAATGCTTACAGTCCTCGCTACAGCCTGCCATGGTTGAGGCAGTTCGCTCCACGTCGGAAACCCTGCATATAGAAGTTCATTCGTGGAAGAGCCCAAAGAGTACACAGTGGGAGAAAAGCTGCTTGGGTTACCCCTGCAACTAAAGCAGAGTTCTAGCGTTAAAACTGCGTGGTTTGGGAGAGGATATGCTTACAGTCCTCGCTACAGCCTGCCATGGTTGAGGCAGTTCGCTCCACGTGGGAAATCCTGCATATACAAGTTCATTCGTGAAGAGACCAAAGAGTACACAGTGGGAGAAATGCTGCTTGTGTTCCACTTGCAACTAAACAGAGTTCTTCGGGTAAAACTGTGTGTTTTGGGAGAGGAAATGCTTATAGTCCTTACGAGAGCCTGCCTTCATTGAGGCAGTTCGCTGCTGGTGGGACAACCTGCATATTGAACATTCATTCGGGGAAAGGCCCTTTGTATAAACTGTGGGACAAATGCAACTTCTGTTCCACCTGCAACTAAAGCAGAGTTCTTCAGGTAAAAGTGCCGTGTTTTCAGAGAGGAAATTCTTAGGGACCATAGTAGTGCCTGCCATGGCTGAGGCAGTTCGCTCCACGCGGGAAACCATTCTTATAGAACAAGTTCATTAAGGGAAGTGCCCATCGAGTACACTGTGGGAGAAAAGATGCTTGTGTTACCTCTGCAACTAAAGCAGAGTTCTACCGTTAAAACTGCGTGTTTTGAGATAGGATATGCTTACAGTCCTCGCTACAGCCTGCCATGGTTGAGGCAGTTCGATCCACGTGGGAATCCCTGCATAAAGAATTTCATTCGTGGAAGAGCCCAAAGATTACACACTAGGAGTAATGTTGCTTGTGTTCCACCTGCAACTAACACAGAGTTCCTTGGGTAAAACTGCCGTGTTTTCGCAGAGGAAATGCTTAGAGGCCTCACTAGAGCCTGCTTGCTTTAGGCATTTCACTCCCCGCGGGACCCCTTGAGTATAGATATTCTTTCGCGCAAAGGCTCATTGGGTACACTGTGGGAGAAAAGCTGCTTGTGTTCCACCTGCACCTAAAGCAGAATTCTTCGGGTAAAACTGCGTGTATTGGGAGAGGAAATGCTTACAGTCCTTACGAGAGCCTGCCTTCGTTGAGGCAGTTCACTGCACGTGGGATACCCTGCATATTAAAGACTCCTTCGGGGAAGGGCCCTTTGTATAAACTGTGGGACAAATGCAGCTTGTGTTCCACCTGCAACTAAAGCAGAGTTCTTCGGGTAAAACTGCCGTGTTTTCAGAGAGGAAATTCTTAGAGACCACAGTAGTGTCTGCCATGGCTGAGGCAGTTCGCTCCACGCGGGAAACCATTCTTATAGAACAAGTTCATTAGGGGAAGTGCCCATTGTGTACACTGTGGGAGGAAAGCTGATGGTGTTCCCCCTGCAACTAAAGCAGAGTTCTTCGTGTAAAACTGCGTGTTTTGGGAGAGGAAATGCTTACAGTATTCGCTACAGCCTGCCTTGGTTGAGGCAGTTCGCTCCACGTGGGAATCCCTGCATAAAGAAGTTCATTCGTGGAAGATCCCAAAGAGTACACAGTGGGAGAAATGCTGCTTGTGTTCCACCTGCAACTAAAGCAGAATTCTTTGGTAAAACTGCCGTGTTTTGGAATAGGAAATGCTTACAGTCCTCGCTACAGCCTGCCTTGGTTGAGGCAGTTCGCTCCACGTCGGAAACCCTGCATATAGAAGTTCATTCATGGAAGAGCCCAAAGAGTACACAGTGGGAGAAAAGCTGCTTGTGTTACCACTGCAACTAAAGCAGAGTTCTAGCATTAAAACTGTGTCGTTTGGGATAGGATATGCTTACAGTCCTTACGAGAGCCTGCCTTCATTGAGGCAGTTCGCTGCTCTTGGGACAACCTGCATATTGAACATTCATTCGGGGAAAGGACCTTTGTATAAAGTGTGGGACAAATGCAGCTTGTGTTCCACCTGCAACTAAAGCAGAGTTCTTCAGGTAAAAGTACCGTGTTTTCAGAGAGGAAATTCTTAGAGACCACAGTAGAGGTGCCATGGCTGAGGCAGTTCGCTCCACGAGGGAAACCATTCTTATAGAACAAGTTCATTAGGGGAAGTGCCCATCGAGTACACTGTGGGAGAAAAGATGCTTGTGTTCCCCCCGCAACTAAAGCAGAGTTCTTCGGGTAAACCTGCGTGATTTGGTAGAGGATATGCTTACAGTCCTCGCTACAGCCTGCCATGGTGGAGGCAGTTCGCTCCTCGTGGGTATCCCTGCATAAAGAAGTTCATTCGTGTAAGAGCCCAAAGAGTACACAGTGGGAGAAATGCTGCTTGTGTTCCACCAGCAACTAAAGCAGAGTTCTTCGGGTAAAACTGCGTGTTTTGGGAGAGGAAATTCTTACAGTCCATACGAGAGTCTGCCTTCATTGAGGCAGTTCGCTGCACGTGGGACACCCTGCATATTGAAGATTCATTCGGGGAAGGGCCCTTTGTACAAAGTGTGGGACAAATGCATTTTGTGTTCCACCTGCAACTAAAGCAGAGTTCTTCGGGTAAAAGTGCCGTGTTTTCAGAGAGGAAATCCTTAGAGACCACAGTAGTGCCTGCCATGGCTGAGGCAGTTCGCTCCACACGGTAAACCATTCTTATAGAACAAGTTCATTAGGGGAAGTGTCCATCGAGTACACTGTGGGAGAAAAGCTGCTTGTGTTACCTCTGAACTATAGCAGAGTTCTACCTTTAAAACTGCGTGTTTTGGGACAGGATATGCTTACAGTCCTCGCTACAGCCTGCCACAGTTGAGGCAGCTCGATCCACGTGGGAATCCCTGCATAAAGAATTTCATTCGTGGAAGAGCCCAAAGATTACACACTAGGAGTAATGCTGCTTGTGTTCCACCTGCAACTAACACAGAGTTCCTTGGGTAAAACTGCCGTGTTTTCGGAGAGGAAATGCTTAGAGGCCTCACTAGAGCCTGCTTGCTTTAGGCATTTCACTCCACGCGGGACCACTTGAGTATAGATATTCTTTCGGGCAAAGGCTCATTGGGTACACTGTGGGAGAAAAGCTGCTTGTGTTCCACCTTCAACTAAAGCAGAATTCTTTGGGTAAAAGTGCGTGTATTGGGAGAGGAAATGCTTACAGTCCTTACGAGAGCCTGCCTTCGTTGAGGCAGTTCACCTCACGTGGGATACCCTGCATATTGAAGATTCCTTCGGGGAAGGGCCCTTTGTATAAAGTGTGGGAAAAATGCAGCTTGTGTTCCCCCTGCAACTAAAGCAGAGTTCTTCGGGTAAAAGTGCCGTGTTTTCAGAGAGGAAATTCTTAGAGACCACAGTAGTGTCTGCCATGGCTGAGGCAGTGCACTCCACGCGGGAAACCATTCTTATAGAACAAGTTCATTAGGGGAAGTGCCCATTGTGTACACTGTGGGCGGAAAGCTGATAGTGTTCCCCCTGCAACTAAAGCAGAGTTCTTCGTGTAAAACTGCGTGTTTTGGGAGAGGAAATGCTTACAGTATTCGCTACAGCCTGCCTTGGTTGAGGCAGTTCTCTCCACGTGGGAATCCCTGCATAAAGTAGTTCATACGTGGAAGAGCCCAAAGAGTACACAGTGGGAGAAATGCTGCTTGTGTTCCACCTGCAACTAAAGCAGAATTCCTTGGTAAAACTGCCGTGTTTTGGAAAAGGAAATGCTTACAGTCCTCGCTACAGCCTGCCATGGTTGAGGCAGTTCGCTCCACGTCGGAAACCCTGCATATAGAAGTTCATTCGTGGAAGAGCCCAAAGAGTACACAGTGGGAGAAAAGCTGCTTGTGTTACCCCTGCAACTAAAGCAGAGTTCTAGCGTTAAAACTGCGTGGTTTGGGAGAAGATATGCTTAGAGTCCTCCCTACAGCCTGCCATGGTTGAGGCAGTTCGCTCCACGTGGGAAATCCTGCATATACAAGTTCATTCGTGAAGAGAGCAAAGAGTACACAGTGGGAGAAATGCTGCTTGTGTTCCACTTGCAACTAAAGCAGAGTTCTTCGGGTAAAACTGTGTGTTTTGGGAGAGGAAATGTTTACAGTCCTTACGAGAGCCTGCCTTCATTGAGGCAGTTCGCTCTTCGTGGGACAACCTGCATATTGAACATTCATTCGGGGAAAGGCCCTTTGTATAAAGTGTGGGACAAATGCAGCTTGTGTTCCATCTGCAAGTAAAGCAGAGTTCTTCAGGTAAAAGTGCCGTGTTTTCAGAGAGGAAATTCTTGGAGACCACAGTAGTGCCTGCCATGGCTGAGGCAGTTCGCTCCACGAGGGAAACCATTCTTATAGAACAAGTTCATTAGAGGAAGTGCCCATCGAGTACACTGTGGGAGAAAAGATGCTTGTGTTCCCCCTGCAACTAAAGCAGAATTCTTCGGGTAAACCTGCGTGATTTGGTAGAGGATATGCTTACAGTCCTCGCTACAGCCTGCCATGGTGGAGGCAGTTCGCTCCTCGTGGGAATCCCTGCATAAAGACGTTCATTCGTGTAAGAGCCCAAAGAGTACACAGTGGGAGAAATGCTGCTTGTGTTCCACCTGCAACTAAAGCAGAGTTCTTCGGGTAAAACTGTGTGTTTTGGGAGAGGAAATGCTTACAGTCCATATGAGAGTCTGCCTTCATTGAGGCAGTTCGCTGCACGTGGGACACCCTGCATATTGAAGATTCATTCGGGGAAGGGCACATTGTACAAAGTGTGGGACAAATGCATTTTGTGTTCCACCTGCAACTAAAGCAGAGTTCTTCGGGTAAAAGTGCCGTGTTTTCAGAGAGGAAAACCTTAGAGACCACAGTAGTGCCTGCCATGGCTGAGGCAGTTCGCTCCACGCCGGAAACCATTCTTAAAGAACAAGTTCATTAGGGGAAGTGCCCATCGAGTACACTGTTGGAGAAAAGCTGCTTGTGTTACCTCTGCAACTAAAGCAGACTTCTACCGTTAAAACTGCGTGTTTTGGGATAGGATATGCTTACAGTCCTCGCTACAGCCTGCCACAGTTGAGGCAGTTCGATCCACGTGGGAATCCCTGCATAAAGAATTTCATTCGTGAAAGAGCCCAAAGATTACACACTAGGAGTAATGCTGCTTGTGTTCCACCTGCAACTAACACAGTGTTCCTTGGGTAAAACTGCCGTGTTTTCGGAGAGGAAATGCTTAGAGGCCTCACTAGAGCCTGCTTGCTTTAGGCATTTCACTCCACGTGGGACCTCTTGAGTATAGATATTCTTTCGGGCAAAGGCTCATTGGGTACACTGTGGGAGAAAAGCTGCTTGTGTTCCACCTGCAACTAAAGCAGAATTCTTCGGGTAAAACTGCGTGTATTGGGAGAGGAAATGCTTACAGTCCTTACGAGAGCCTGCCTTCGTTGAGGCAGTTCACCTCACGTGGGACAACCTGCATATTGAAGACTCCTTCGGGGAAGGGCCCTTTGTATAAAGTGTGGGACAAATGCAGCTTGTGTTCCACCTGCAACTAAAGCAGAGTTCTTCGGGTAAAAGTGCCGTGTTTTCAGAGAGGAAATTCTTAGAGACCACAGTAGTGTCTGCCATGGCTGAGGCGGTTCGCTCGAAGCGGGAAACCATTCTTATAGAACAAGTTCATTAGGGGAAGTGCCCATTGTGTACACTGTGGGAGGAAAGCTGATGGTGTTCCCCCTGCAACTAAAGCAGAGTTCTTCGTGTAAAACTGCGTGATTTGGGAGAGGAAATGCTTACAGTCCTCAATACAGCCTGCCTTGGTTGAGGCAGTTCTCTCCACGTGGGAATCCCTGCATAAAGTAGTTCATTCGTGGAAGAGCCCAAAGTATACACAGTGGGAGAAATGCTGCTTGTGTTCCACCTGCAACTAAAGCAGAATTCTTTGGTAAAACTGCCGTGTTTTGGAAGAGGAAATGCTTACAGTCCTCAATACAGCCTGCCTTGGTTGAGGCAGTTCTCTCCACGTGGGAATCCCTGCATAAAGTAGTTCATTCGTGGAAGAGCCCAAAGTATACACAGTGGGAGAAATGCTGCTTGTGTTCCACCTGCAACTAAAGCAGAATTCTTTGGTAAAACTGCCGTGTTTTGGAAGAGGAAATGCTTACAGTCCTCGCTACAGCCTGCCATGGTTGAGGCAGTTCGCTCCACGTCGGAAACCCTGCATATAGAAGTTCATTCGTGGAAGAGCCCAAAGAGTACACAGTGGGAGAAAAGCTGCTTGGGTTACCCCTGCAACTAAAGCAGAGTTCTAGCGTTAAAACTGCGTGGTTTGGGAGAGGATATGCTTACAGTCCTCGCTACAGCCTGCCATGGTTGATGCAGTTCGCTCCACGTGGGAAATACTGCATATACAAGTTCATTCGTGAAGAGACCAAAGAGTACACAGTGGGAGAAATGCTGCTTGTGTTCCACTTGCAACTAAAGCAGAGTTCTTCGGGTAAAACTGTGTGTTTTGGGAGAGGAAATGCTTACAGTCCTTACGAGAGCCTGCCTTCATTGAGGCAGTTCGCTGCTCGTGGGACAACCTGCATATTGAACATTCATTCGGGGAAAGGCCCTTTGTATAAAGTGTGGGACAAATGCAGCTTGTGTTCCACCTGCAACTAAAGCAGAGTTCTTCAGGTAAAAGTGCCGTGTTTTCAGAGAGGAAATTCTTAGAGACCACAGTAGTGCCTGCCATGGCTGAGGCAGTTCGCTCCACGAGGGAAACCATTCTTATAGAACAAGTTCATTAGGGGAAGTGCCCATCGAGTACACTGTGGGAGAAAAGATGCTTGTGTTCCACCTGCAACTAAAGCAGAGTTCTTCGGGTAAACCTGCGTGATTTGGTAGAGGATATGCTTACAGTCCTCGCTACAGCCTGCCATGGTGGAGGCAGTTCGCTCCTCGTGGGAATCCCTGCATAAAGAAGTTCATTCGTGTAAGAGCCCAAAGAGTACACAGTGGGAGAAATGCTGCTTGTGTTCCACCTGCAACTAAAGCAGAGTTCTTCGGGTAAAACTGTGTGTTTTGGGAGAGGAAATGCTTACAGTCCATATGAGAGTCTGCCTTCCTTGAGGCAGTTCGCTGCACGTGGGACACCCTGCATATTGAAGATTCATTCGGGGAAGGGCCCTTTGTATAAAGTGTGGGACAAATGCATTTTGTGTTCCACCAGCAACTAAAGCAGAGTTCTTCGGGTAAAAGTGCCGTGTTTTCAGAGAGGAAATCCTTAGAGACCACAGTAGTGCCAGCCATGGCTGAGGCAGTTCGCTCCACGCGGGAAACCATTCTTATAGAACAAGTTCATTAGGGGAAGTGCCCATTGTGTACACTGTGGGAGGAAAGCTGATGGTGTTCCCCCTGCAACTAAAGCAGAGTTCTTCGTGTAAAACTGCGTGTTTTGGGAGAGGAAATGCTTACAGTATTCGCTACAGCCTGCCTTGGTTGAGGCAGTTCGCTCCACGTGGGAATCCCTGCATAAAGAAGTTCATTCGTGGAAGATCCCAAAGAGTACACAGTGGGAGAAATGCTGCTTGTGTTCCACCTGCAACTAAAGCAGAATTCTTTGGTAAAACTGCCGTGTTTTGGAAGAGGAAATGCTTACAGTCCTCGCTACAGCCTGCCTTGGTTGAGGCAGTTCGCTCCACGTCGGAAACCCTGCATAGAGACGTTCATTCATGGAAGAGCCCAAAGAGTACACAGTGGGAGAAAAGCTGCTTGTGTTACCCCTGCAACTAAAGCAGAGTTCTAGCGTTAAAACTGTGTGGTTTGGGAGAGGATATGCTTACAGTCCTCGCTACAGCCTGCCATGGTTGAGGCAGTTCGCTCCACGTGGGAAACCCTGCATATACAAGTTCATTCGTTAAGAGACCCAAGAGTACACAGTGGGAAAATGCTGCTTGTGTTCCACTTGCAACTAAAGCAGAGTTCTTCTGGTAAAACTGTGTGTTTTGGGAGAGGAAATGCTTACAGTCCTTACGAGAGCCTGCCTTCATTGAGGCAGTTCGCTGCTCGTGGGACAACCTGCATATTGAACATTCATTCGGGGAAAGGCCCTTTGTATAAAGTGTGGGACAAATGCAGCTTGTGTTCCACCTGCCACTAAAGCAGAGTCCTTCAGGTAAAAGTGCCGTGTTTTCAGAGAGGAAATTCTTAGAGACCACAGTAGTGCCTGCCATGGCTTAGGCAGTTCGCTCCACACTGGAAACCATTCTTATAGAACAAGTTCATTAGGGGAAGTGCCCATCGAGTACACTGTGGGAGAAAAGATGCTTGTGTTCCCCCTGCAACTAAAGCAGAATTCTTCGGGTAAACCTGCGTGATTTGGTAGAGGATATGCTTACAGACCTCGCTACAGCCTGCCATGGTGGATGCAGATAGCTCCTCGTGGGAATCCCTGCATAAAGAAGTTCATTCGTGTAAGATCCCAAAGAGTACACAGTGGGAGAAATGCTGCTTGTGTTCCACCTGCGACTGAAGCAGAGTTCTTCGGGTAAAACTGCGTGTTATGGGAGAGGAAATTCTTACAGTCCTTACGAGAGCCTGCCTTCATTGAGGCAGTTCGCTGCACGTGGGGCACCCTGCATATTGAAGATTCATTCGGGGAAGGGCCCTTTGTATAAAGTGTGGGACAAATGCAGCTTGTGTTCCACCTGCAACTAAAGCAGAGTTTTTGTGGAAAAGTGCCATGTTTTCAGAGAGGAAATCCTTAGAGACAACAGTAGTGCCTGCCATGGCTGAGGCAGTTCGCTCCACGCGGGAAACCATTCTTATAGAACAAGTTCATTAGGGGAAGTGCCCATCGAGTACACTGTGGGAGAAAAGCTGCTTGTGTTACCTCTGCAACTAAAGCAGAGTTCTACCGTTAAAACTGCGTGTTTTGAGATAGGATATGCTTACAGTCCTCGCTACAGCCTGCCACGGTTGAGGCAGTTCGATCCACGTGGGAATCCCTGCATAAAGAATTTCATTCGTGGAAGAGCCCAAAGATTACACACTAGGAGTAATGCTGCTTGTGTTCCACCTGCAACTAACACAGAGTTCCTTGGGTAAAACTGCCGTGTTTTCGGAGAGGAAATGCTTAGAGGCCTCACTAGAGCCTGCTTGCTTTAGGCATTTCACTCCACGCGGGACCCCTTGAGTATAGATATTGTTTCGGTCAAAGGCTCATTGGGTACACTGTGGGAGAAAAGCTGCTTGTGTTCCACCTGCAACTAAAGCAGAATTATTCGGGTAAAACTGCGTGTATTGGGAGAGGAAATGCTAACAGTCCTTACGAGAGCCTGCCTTCGTTGAGGCAGTTCACCTCACGTGGGACACCCTGCATATTGAAGACTCCTTCGGGGAAGGGCCCTTTGTATAAAGTGTGGGACAAATGCAGCTTGTGTTCCACCTGCAACTAAAGCAGAGTTCTTTGGGTAAAAGTGCCGTGTTTTCAGAGAGGAAATTCTTAGACACCACAGTAGTGTCTGCCATGGCTGAGGCAGTTCGCTCCACGCGGGAATCCATTCTTATAGAACAAGTTCATTAGGGGAAGTGCCCATTGTGTACACTGTGGGAGGAAAGCTGATGGTGTTCCCCCTGCAACTAAAGCAGAGTTCTTCGTGTAAAACTGCGTGTTTTGGGAGAGGAAATGCTTACAGTATTCGCTACAGCCTGCCTTGGTTGAGGCAGTTCGCTCCACGTGGGAATCCCTGCATAAAGTAGTTCATTCGTGGAAGAGCCCAAAGAATACACAGTGGGAGAAATGCTGCTTGTGTTCCACCTGCAACTAAAGCAGAATTCTTTGGTAAAACTGCCGTGTTTTGGAAGAGGAAATGCTTACAGTCCTCGCTACAGCCTGCCATGGTTGAGGCAGTTCGCTCCACGTCGGAAACCCTGCATATAGAAGTTCATTCGTGGAAGAGCCCAAAGAGTACACAGTGGGAGAAAAGCTGCTTGGGTTACCCCTGCAACTAAAGCAGAGTTCTAGCGTTAAAACTGCGTGGTTTGGGAGAGGATATGCTTACAGTCCTCGCTACAGCCTGCCATGGTTGAGGCAGTTCGCTCCACGTGGGAAATCCTGCATATACAAGTTCATTCGTGAAGAGACCAAAGAGTACACAGTGGGAGAAATGCTGCTTGTGTTCCACTTGCAACTAAAGCAGAGTTCTTCGGGTAAAACTGTGTGTTTTGGGAGAGGAAATGCTTATAGTCCTTACGAGAGCCTGCCTTCATTGAGGCAGTTCGCTGCTGGTGGGACAACCTGCATATTGAACATTCATTCGGGGAAAGGCCCTTTGTATAAACTGTGGGACAAATGCAACTTCTGTTCAACCTGCAACTAAAGCAGAGTTCTTCAGGTAAAAGTGCCGTGTTTTCAGAGAGGAAATTCTTAGGGACCATAGTAGTGCCTGCCATGGCTGAGGCAGTTCGCTCCACGCGGGAAACCATTCTTATAGAACAAGTTCATTAAGGGAAGTGCCCATCGAGTACACTGTGGGAGAAAAGATGCTTGTGTTACCTCTGCAACTAAAGCAGAGTTCTACCGTTAAAACTGCGTGTTTTGAGATAGGATATGCTTACAGTCCTCGCTACAGCCTGCCATGGTTGAGGCAGTTCGATCCACGTGGGAATCCCTGCATAAAGAATTTCATTCGTGGAAGAGCCCAAAGATTACACACTAGGAGTAATGTTGCTTGTGTTCCACCTGCAACTAACACAGAGTTCCTTGGGTAAAACTGCCGTGTTTTCGCAGAGGAAATGCTTAGAGGCCTCACTAGAGCCTGCTTGCTTTAGGCATTTCACTCCCCGCGGGACCCCTTGAGTATAGATATTCTTTCGCGCAAAGGCTCATTGGGTACACTGTGGGAGAAAAGCTGCTTGTGTTCCACCTGCACCTAAAGCAGAATTCTTCGGGTAAAACTGCGTGTATTGGGAGAGGAAATGCTTACAGTCCTTACGAGAGCCTGCCTTCGTTGAGGCAGTTCACTGCACGTGGGATACCCTGCATATTAAAGACTCCTTCGGGGAAGGGCCCTTTGTATAAACTGTGGGACAAATGCAGCTTGTGTTCCACCTGCAACTAAAGCAGAGTTCTTCGGGTAAAACTGCCGTGTTTTCAGAGAGGAAATTCTTAGAGACCACAGTAGTGTCTGCCATGGCTGAGGCAGTTCGCTCCACGCGGGAAACCATTCTTATAGAACAAGTTCATTAGGGGAAGTGCCCATTGTGTACACTGTGGGAGGAAAGCTGATGGTGTTCCCCCTGCAACTAAAGCAGAGTTCTTCGTGTAAAACTGCGTGTTTTGGGAGAGGAAATGCTTACAGTATTCGCTACAGCCTGCCTTGGTTGAGGCAGTTCGCTCCACGTGGGAATCCCTGCATAAAGAAGTTCATTCGTGGAAGATCCCAAAGAGTACACAGTGGGAGAAATGCTGCTTGTGTTCCACCTGCAACTAAAGCAGAATTCTTTGGTAAAACTGCTGTGTTTTGGAATAGGAAATGCTTACAGTCCTCGCTACAGCCTGCCTTGGTTGAGGCAGTTCGCTCCACGTCGGAAACCCTGCATATAGAAGTTCATTCATGGAAGAGCCCAAAGAGTACACAGTGGGAGAAAAGCTGCTTGTGTTACCACTGCAACTAAAGCAGAGTTCTAGCATTAAAACTGTGTCGTTTGGGATAGGATATGCTTACAGTCCTTACGAGAGCCTGCCTTCATTGAGGCAGTTCGCTGCTCTTGGGACAACCTGCATATTGAACATTCATTCGGGGAAAGGACCTTTGTATAAAGTGTGGGACAAATGCAGCTTGTGTTCCACCTGCAACTAAAGCAGAGTTCTTCAGGTAAAAGTACCGTGTTTTCAGAGAGGAAATTCTTAGAGACCACAGTAGAGGTGCCATGGCTGAGGCAGTTCGCTCCACGAGGGAAACCATTCTTATAGAACAAGTTCATTAGGGGAAGTGCCCATCGAGTACACTGTGGGAGAAAAGATGCTTGTGTTCCCCCCGCAACTAAAGCAGAGTTCTTCGGGTAAACCGGCGTGATTTGGTAGAGGATATGCTTACAGTCCTCGCTACAGCCTGCCATGGTGGAGGCAGTTCGCTCCTCGTGGGTATCCCTGCATAAAGAAGTTCATTCGTGTAAGAGCCCAAAGAGTACACAGTGGGAGAAATGCTGCTTGTGTTCCACCAGCAACTAAAGCAGAGTTCTTCGGGTAAAACTGCGTGTTTTGGGAGAGGAAATTCTTACAGTCCATACGAGAGTCTGCCTTCATTGAGGCAGTTCGCTGCACGTGGGACACCCTGCATATTGAAGATTCATTCGGGGAAGGGCCCTTTGTACAAAGTGTGGGACAAATGCATTTTGTGTTCCACCTGCAACTAAAGCAGAGTTCTTCGGGTAAAAGTGCCGTGTTTTCAGAGAGGAAATCCTTAGAGACCACAGTAGTGCCTGCCATGGCTGAGGCAGTTCGCTCCACACGGTAAACCATTCTTATAGAACAAGTTCATTAGGGGAAGTGTCCATCGAGTACACTGTGGGAGAAAAGCTGCTTGTGTTACCTCTGAACTATAGCAGAGTTCTACCTTTAAAACTGCGTGTTTTGGGACAGGATATGCTTACAGTCCTCGCTACAGCCTGCCACAGTTGAGGCAGCTCGATCCACGTGGGAATCCCTGCATAAAGAATTTCATTCGTGGAAGAGCCCAAAGATTACACACTAGGAGTAATGCTGCTTGTGTTCCACCTGCAACTAACACAGAGTTCCTTGGGTAAAACTGCCGTGTTTTCGGAGAGGAAATGCTTAGAGGCCTCACTAGAGCCTGCTTGCTTTAGGCATTTCACTCCACGCGGGACCCCTTGAGTATAGATATTCTTTCGGGCAAAGGCTCATTGGGTACACTGTGGGAGAAAAGCTGCTTGTGTTCCACCTTCAACTAAAGCAGAATTCTTTGGGTAAAAGTGCGTGTATTGGGAGAGGAAATGCTTACAGTCCTTACGAGAGCCTGCCTTCGTTGAGGCAGTTCACCTCACGTGGGATACCCTGCATATTGAAGATTCCTTCGGGGAAGGGCCCTTTGTATAAAGTGTGGGAAAAATGCAGCTTGTGTTCCCCCTGCAACTAAAGCAGAGTTCTTCGGGTAAAAGTGCCGTGTTTTCAGAGAGGAAATTCTTAGAGACCACAGTAGTGTCTGCCATGGCTGAGGCAGTGCACTCCACGCGGGAAACCATTCTTATAGAACAAGTTCATTAGGGGAAGTGCCCATTGTGTACACTGTGGGAGGAAAGCTGATAGTGTTCCCCCTGCAACTAAAGCAGAGTTCTTCGTGTAAAACTGCGTGTTTTGGGAGAGGAAATGCTTACAGTATTCGCTACAGCCTGCCTTGGTTGAGGCAGTTCTCTCCACGTGGGAATCCCTGCATAAAGTAGTTCATACGTGGAAGAGCCCAAAGAGTACACAGTGGGAGAAATGCTGCTTGTGTTCCACCTGCAACTAAAGCAGAATTCCTTGGTAAAACTGCCGTGTTTTGGAAAAGGAAATGCTTACAGTCCTCGCTACAGCCTGCCATGGTTGAGGCAGTTCGCTCCACGTCGGAAACCCTGCATATAGAAGTTCATTCGTGGAAGAGCCCAAAGAGTACACAGTGGGAGAAAAGCTGCTTGTGTTACCCCTGCAACTAAAGCAGAGTTCTAGCGTTAAAACTGCGTGGTTTGGGAGAAGATATGCTTAGAGTCCTCCCTACAGCCTGCCATGGTTGAGGCAGTTCGCTCCACGTGGGAAATCCTGCATATACAAGTTCATTCGTGAAGAGAGCAAAGAGTACACAGTGGGAGAAATGCTGCTTGTGTTCCACTTGCAACTAAAGCAGAGTTCTTCGGGTAAAACTGTGTGTTTTGGGAGAGGAAATGTTTACAGTCCTTACGAGAGCCTGCCTTCATTGAGGCAGTTCGCTCTTCGTGGGACAACCTGCATATTGAACATTCATTCGGGGAAAGGCCCTTTGTATAAAGTGTGGGACAAATGCAGCTTGTGTTCCATCTGCAAGTAAAGCAGAGTTCTTCAGGTAAAAGTGCCGTGTTTTCAGAGAGGAAATTCTTGGAGACCACAGTAGTGCCTGCCATGGCTGAGGCAGTTCGCTCCACGAGGGAAACCATTCTTATAGAACAAGTTCATTAGAGGAAGTGCCCATCGAGTACACTGTGGGAGAAAAGATGCTTGTGTTCCCCCTGCAACTAAAGCAGAATTCTTCGGGTAAACCTGCGTGATTTGGTAGAGGATATGCTTACAGTCCTCGCTACAGCCTGCCATGGTGGAGGCAGTTCGCTCCTCGTGGGAATCCCTGCATAAAGACGTTCATTCGTGTAAGAGCCCAAAGAGTACACAGTGGGAGAAATGCTGCTTGTGTTCCACCTGCAACTAAAGCAGAGTTCTTCGGGTAAAACTGTGTGTTTTGGGAGAGGAAATGCTTACAGTCCATATGAGAGTCTGCCTTCATTGAGGCAGTTCGCTGCACGTGGGACACCCTGCATATTGAAGATTCATTCGGGGAAGGGCACATTGTACAAAGTGTGGGACAAATGCATTTTGTGTTCCACCTGAAACTAAAGCAGAGTTCTTCGGGTAAAAGTGCCGTGTTTTCAGAGAGGAAAACCTTAGAGACCACAGTAGTGCCTGCCATGGCTGAGGCAGTTCGCTCCACGCCGGAAACCATTCTTAAAGAACAAGTTCATTAGGGGAAGTGCCCATCGAGTACACTGTTGGAGAAAAGCTGCTTGTGTTACCTCTGCAACTAAAGCAGACTTCTACCATTAAAACTGCGTGTTTTGGGATAGGATATGCTTACAGTCCTCGCTACAGCCTGCCACAGTTGAGGCAGTTCGATCCACGTGGGAATCCCTGCATAAAGAATTTCATTCGTGAAAGAGCCCAAAGATTACACACTAGGAGTAATGCTGCTTGTGTTCCACCTGCAACTAACACAGTGTTCCTTGGGTAAAACTGCCGTGTTTTCGGAGAGGAAATGCTTAGAGGCCTCACTAGAGCCTGCTTGCTTTAGGCATTTCACTCCACGTGGGACCTCTTGAGTATAGATATTCTTTCGGGCAAAGGCTCATTGGGTACACTGTGGGAGAAAAGCTGCTTGTGTTCCACCTGCAACTAAAGCAGAATTCTTCGGGTAAAACTGCGTGTATTGGGAGAGGAAATGCTTACAGTCCTTACGAGAGCCTGCCTTCGTTGAGGCAGTTCACCTCACGTGGGACAACCTGCATATTGAAGACTCCTTCGGGGAAGGGCCCTTTGTATAAAGTGTGGGACAAATGCAGCTTGTGTTCCACCTGCAACTAAAGCAGAGTTCTTCGGGTAAAAGTGCCGTGTTTTCAGAGAGGAAATTCTTAGAGACCACAGTAGTGTCTGCCATGGCTGAGGCGGTTCGCTCGAAGCGGGAAACCATTCTTATAGAACAAGTTCATTAGGGGAAGTGCCCATTGTGTACACTGTGGGAGGAAAGCTGATGGTGTTCCCCCTGCAACTAAAGCAGAGTTCTTCGTGTAAAACTGCGTGATTTGGGAGAGGAAATGCTTACAGTCCTCAATACAGCCTGCCTTGGTTGAGGCAGTTCTCTCCACGTGGGAATCCCTGCATAAAGTAGTTCATTCGTGGAAGAGCCCAAAGTATACACAGTGGGAGAAATGCTGCTTGTGTTCCACCTGCAACTAAAGCAGAATTCTTTGGTAAAACTGCCGTGTTTTGGAAGAGGAAATGCTTACAGTCCTCAATACAGCCTGCCTTGGTTGAGGCAGTTCTCTCCACGTGGGAATCCCTGCATAAAGTAGTTCATTCGTGGAAGAGCCCAAAGTATACACAGTGGGAGAAATGCTGCTTGTGTTCCACCTGCAACTAAAGCAGAATTCTTTGGTAAAACTGCCGTGTTTTGGAAGAGGAAATGCTTACAGTCCTCGCTACAGCCTGCCATGGTTGAGGCAGTTCGCTCCACGTCGGAAACCCTGCATATAGAAGTTCATTCGTGGAAGAGCCCAAAGAGTACACAGTGGGAGAAAAGCTGCTTGGGTTACCCCTGCAACTAAAGCAGAGTTCTAGCGTTAAAACTGCGTGGTTTGGGAGAGGATATGCTTACAGTCCTCGCTACAGCCTGCCATGGTTGATGCAGTTCGCTCCACGTGGGAAATCCTGCATATACAAGTTCATTCGTGAAGAGAGCAAAGAGTACACAGTGGGAGAAATGCTGCTTGTGTTCCACTTGCAACTAAAGCAGAGTTCTTCGGGTAAAACTGTGTGTTTTGGGAGAGGAAATGCTTACAGTCCTTACGAGAGCCTGCCTTCATTGAGGCAGTTCGCTGCTCGTGGGACAACCTGCATATTGAACATTCATTCGGGGAAAGGCCCTTTGTATAAAGTGTGGGACAAATGCAGCTTGTGTTCCACCTGCAACTAAAGCAGAGTTCTTCAGGTAAAAGTGCCGTGTTTTCAGAGAGGAAATTCTTAGAGACCACAGTAGTGCCTGCCATGGCTGAGGCAGTTCGCTCCACGAGGGAAACCATTCTTATAGAACAAGTTCATTAGGGGAAGTGCCCATCGAGTACACTGTGGGAGAAAAGATGCTTGTGTTCCACGTGCAACTAAAGCAGAGTTCTTCGGGTAAACCTGCGTGATTTGGTAGAGGATATGCTTACACTCCTCGCTACAGCCTGCCATGGTGGAGGCAGTTCGCTCCTCGTGGGAATCCCTGCATAAAGTTCATTCGTGTAAGAGCCCAAAGAGTACACAGTGGGAGAAATGCTGCTTGTGTTCCACCTGCAACTAAAGCAGAGTTCTTCGGGTAAAACTGCGTGTTTTGGGAGAGGAAATGCTTACAGTCCATATGAGAGTCTGCCTTCCTTGAGGCAGTTCGCTGCACGTGGGACACCCTGCATATTGAAGATTCATTCGGGGAAGGGCCCTTTGTATAAAGTGTGGGACAAATGCATTTTGTGTTCCACCAGCAACTAAAGCAGAGTTCTTCGGGTAAAAGTGCCGTGTTTTCAGAGAGGAAATCCTTAGAGACCACAGTAGTGCCTGCCATGGCTGAGGCAGTTCGCTCCACGCGGGAATCCATTCTTATAGAACAAGTTCATTAGGGGAAGTGCCCATTGTGTACACTGTGGGAGGAAAGCTGATGGTGTTCCCCTGCAACTAAAGCAGAGTTCTTCGTGTAAAACTGCGTGTTTTGGGAGAGGAAATGCTTACAGTATTCGCTACAGCCTGCCTTGGTTGAGGCAGTTCGCTCCACGTGGGAATCCCTGCATAAAGAAGTTCATTCGTGGAAGATCCCAAAGAGTACACAGTGGGAGAAATGCTGCTTGTGTTCCACCTGCAACTAAAGCAGAATTCTTTGGTAAAACTGCCGTGTTTTGGAAGAGGAAATGCTTACAGTCCTCGCTACAGCCTGCCTTGGTTGAGGCAGTTCGCTCCACGTCAGAAACCCTGCATATAGAAGTTCATTCATGGAAGAGCCCAAAGAGTACACTGTGGGAGAAAAGCTGCTTGTGTTACCCCTGCAACTAAAGCAGAGTTCTAGCGTTAAAACTGTGTGGTTTGGGAGAGGATATGCTTAGAGTCCTCGCTACAGCCTGCCATGGTTGAGGTAGTTCACTCCACGTGGGAAACCCTGCATATACAAGTTCATTCGTTAAGAGACCCAAGAGTACACAGTGGGAAAATGCTGCTTGTGTTCCATTTGCAACTAAAGCAGAGTTCTTCGGGTAAAACTGTGTGTTTTGGGAGAGGAAATGCTTACAGTCCTTACGAGAGCCTGCCTTCATTGAGGCAGTTCGCTGCTCGTGGGACAACCTGCATATTGAACATTCATTCGGGGAAAGGCCCTTTGTATAAAGTGTGGGACAAATGCAGCTTGTGTTCCACCTGCCACTAAAGCAGAGTCCTTCAGGTAAAAGTGCCGTGTTTTCAGAGAGGAAATTCTTAGAGACCACAGTAGTGCCTGCCATGGCTGAGGCAGTTCGCTCCACACTGGAAACCATTCTTATAGAACAAGTTCATTAGGTGAAGTGCCCATCGAGTACACTGTGGGAGAAAAGATGCTTGTGTTCCCCCTGCAACTAAAGCAGAGTTCTTCGGGTAAACCTGCGTGATTTGGTAGAGGATATGCTTACAGACCTCGCTACAGCCTGCCATGGTGGATGCAGTTAGCTACTCGTGGGAATCCCTGCATAAAGAAGTTCATTCGTGTAAGATCCCAAAGAGTACACAGTGGGAGAAATGCTGCTTGTGTTCCACCTGCAACTGAAGCAGAGTTCTTCGGGTAAAACTGCGTGTTATGGGAGAGGAAATTCTTACAGTCCTTACGAGAGCCTGCCTTCATTGAGGCAGTTCGCTGCACGTGGGGCACCCTGCATATTGAAGATTCATTCGGGGAAGGGCCCTTTGTATAAAGTGTGGGACAAATGCAGCTTGTGTTCCACCTGCAACTAAAGCAGAGTTCTTCGGGTAAAAGTGCCTTGTTTTCAGAGAGGAAATCCTTAGAGACAACAGTAGTGCCTGCCATGGCTGAGGCAGTTCGCTCCACGCGGGAAACCATTCTTATAGAACAAGTTCATTAGGGGAAGTGCCCATCGAGTACACTGTGGGAGAAAAGCTGCTTGTGTTACCTCTGCAACTAAAGCAGAGTTCTACCGTTAAAACTGCGTGTTTTGAGATAGGATATGCTTACAGTCCTCGCTACAGCCTGCCACGGTTGAGGCAGTTCGATCCACGTGGGAATCCCTGCATAAAGAATTTCATTCGTGGAAGAGCCCAAAGATTACACACTAGGAGTAATGCTGCTTGTTTTCCACCTGCAACTAACACAGAGTTCCTTGGGTAAAACTGCCGTGTTTTCGGAGAGGAAATGCTTAGAGGCCTCACTAGAGCCTGCTTGCTTTAGGCATTTCACTCCACGCGGGACCCCTTGAGTATAGATATTGTTTCGGTCAAAGGCTCATTGGGTACACTGTGGGAGAAAAGCTGCTTGTGTTCCACCTGCAACTAAAGCAGAATTATTCGGGTAAAACTGCGTGTATTGGGAGAGGAAATGCTAACAGTCCTTACGAGAGCCTGCCTTCGTTGAGGCAGTTCACCTCACGTGGGACACCCTGCATATTGAAGACTCCTTCGGGGAAGGGCCCTTTGTATAAAGTGTGGGACAAATGCAGCTTGTGTTCCACCTGCAAATAAAGCAGAGTTCTTTGGGTAAAAGTGCCGTGTTTTCAGAGAGGAAATTCTTAGACACCACAGTAGTGTCTGCCATGGCTGAGGCAGTTCGCTCCACGCGGGAATCCATTCTTATAGAACAAGTTCATTAGGGGAAGTGCCCATCGAGTACACTGTGGGAGAAAAGCTGCTTGTGTTACCTCTGCAACTAAAGCAGAGTTCTACCGTTAAAACTGCGTGTTTTGAGATAGGATATGCTTACAGTCCTCGCTACAGCCTGCCACGGTTGAGGCAGTTCGATCCACGTGGGAATCCCTGCATAAAGAATTTCATTCTTGGAAGAGCCCAAAGATTACACACTAGGAGTAATGCTGCTTGTGTTCCACCTGCAACTAACACAGAGTTCCTTGGGTAAAACTGCCATGTTTTCGGAGAGGAAATGCTTAGAGGCCTCACTAGAGCCTGCTTGCGTTAGGCATTTCACTCCACGCGGGACCCCTTGAGTATAGATATTGTTTCGGTCAAAGGCTCATTGGGTACACTGTGGGAGAAAAGCTGCTTGTGTTCCACCTGCAACTAAAGCAGAATTATTCGGGTAAAACTGCGTGTATTGGGAGAGGAAATGCTAACAGTCCTTACGAGAGCCTGCCTTCGTTGAGGCAGTTCACCTCACGTGGGACACCCTGCATATTGAAGACTCCTTCGGGGAAGGGCCCTTTGTATAAAGTGTGGGACAAATGCAGCTTGTGTTCCACCTGCAACTAAAGCAGAGTTCTTTGGGTAAAAGTGCCGTGTTTTCAGAGAGGAAATTCTTAGACACCACAGTAGTGTCTGCCATGGCTGAGGCAGTTCGCTCCACGCGGGAATCCATTCTTATAGAACAAGTTCATTAGGGGAAGTGCCCATTGTGTACACTGTGGGAGGAAAGCTGATGGTGTTCCCCCTGCAACTAAAGCAGAGTTCTTCGTGTAAAACTGCGTGTTTTGGGAGAGGAAATGCTTACAGTATTCGCTACAGCCTGCCTTGGTTGAGGCAGTTCGCTCCACGTGGGAATCCCTGCATAAAGTAGTTCATTCGTGGAAGAGCCCAAAGAATACACAGTGGGAGAAATGCTGCTTGTGTTCCACCTGCAACTAAAGCAGAATTCTTTGGTAAAACTGCCGTGTTTTGGAAGAGGAAATGCTTACAGTCCTCGCTACAGCCTGCCATGGTTGAGGCAGTTCGCTCCACGTCGGAAATCCTGCATATAGAAGTTCATTCGTGGAAGAGCCCAAAGAGTACACAGTGGGAGAAAAGCTGCTTGTGTTACCCCTGCAACTAAAGCAGAGTTCTAGCGTTAAAACTGCGTGGTTTGGGAGAGGATATGCTTACAGTCCTCGCTACAGCCTGCCATGGTTGAGGCAGTTCGCTCCACGTGGGAAATCCTGCATATACAAGTTCATTCGTGAAGAGACCAAAGAGTACACAGTGGGAGAAATGCTGCTTGTGTTCCACTTGCAACTAAAGCAGAGTTCTTCGGGTAAAACTGTGTGTTTTGGGAGAGGAAATGCTTATAGTCCTTACGAGAGCCTGCCTTCATTGAGGCAGTTCGCTGCTGGTGGGACAACCTGCATATTGAACATTCATTCGGGGAAAGGCCCTTTGTATAAACTGTGGGACAAATGCAACTTCTGTTCCACCTGCAACTAAAGCAGAGTTCTTCAGGTAAAAGTGCCGTGTTTTCAGAGAGGAAATTCTTAGGGACCATAGTAGTGCCTGCCATGGCTGAGGCAGTTCGCTCCACGCGGGAAACCATTCTTATAGAACAAGTTCATTAAGGGAAGTGCCCATCGAGTACACTGTGGGAGAAAAGATGCTTGTGTTACCTCTGCAACTAAAGCAGAGTTCTACCGTTAAAACTGCGTGTTTTGAGATAGGATATGCTTACAGTCCTCGCTACAGCCTGCCACGGTTGAGGCAGTTCGATCCACGTGGGAATCCCTGCATAAAGAATTTCATTCGTGGAAGAGCCCAAAGATTACACACTAGGAGTAATGCTGCTTGTGTTCCACCTGCAACTAACACAGAGTTCCTTGGGTAAAACTGCCGTGTTTTCGGAGAGGAAATGCTTAGAGGCCTCACTAGAGCCTGCTTGCTTTAGGCATTTCACTCCACGCGGGACCCCTTGAGTATAGATATTGTTTCGGTCAAAGGCTCATTGGGTACACTGTGGGAGAAAAGCTGCTTGTGTTCCACCTGCAACTAAAGCAGAATTATTCGGGTAAAACTGCGTGTATTGGGAGAGGAAATGCTAACAGTCCTTACGAGAGCCTGCCTTCGTTGAGGCAGTTCACCTCACGTGGGACACCCTGCATATTGAAGACTCCTTCGGGGAAGGGCCCTTTGTATAAAGTGTGGGACAAATGCAGCTTGTGTTCCACCTGCAACTAAAGCAGAGTTCTTTGGGTAAAAGTGCCGTGTTTTCAGAGAGGAAATTCTTAGACACCACAGTAGTGTCTGCCATGGCTGAGGCAGTTCGCTCCACGCGGGAATCCATTCTTATAGAACAAGTTCATTAGGGGAAGTGCCCATTGTGTACACTGTGGGAGGAAAGCTGATGGTGTTCCCCCTGCAACTAAAGCAGAGTTCTTCGTGTAAAACTGCGTGTTTTGGGAGAGGAAATGCTTACAGTATTCGCTACAGCCTGCCTTGGTTGAGGCAGTTCGCTCCACGTGGGAATCCCTGCATAAAGTAGTTCATTCGTGGAAGAGCCCAAAGAATACACAGTGGGAGAAATGCTGCTTGTGTTCCACCTGCAACTAAAGCAGAATTCTTTGGTAAAACTGCCGTGTTTTGGAAGAGGAAATGCTTACAGTCCTCGCTACAGCCTGCCATGGTTGAGGCAGTTCGCTCCACGTCGGAAACCCTGCATATAGAAGTTCATTCGTGGAAGAGCCCAAAGAGTACACAGTGGGAGAAAAGCTGCTTGGGTTACCCCTGCAACTAAAGCAGAGTTCTAGCGTTAAAACTGCGTGGTTTGGGAGAGGATATGCTTACAGTCCTCGCTACAGCCTGCCATGGTTGAGGCAGTTCGCTCCACGTGGGAAATCCTGCATATACAAGTTCATTCGTGAAGAGACCAAAGAGTACACAGTGGGAGAAATGCTGCTTGTGTTCCACTTGCAACTAAAGCAGAGTTCTTCGGGTAAAACTGTGTGTTTTGGGAGAGGAAATGCTTATAGTCCTTACGAGAGCCTGCCTTCATTGAGGCAGTTCGCTGCTGGTGGGACAACCTGCATATTGAACATTCATTCGGGGAAAGGCCCTTTGTATAAACTGTGGGACAAATGCAACTTCTGTTCCACCTGCAACTAAAGCAGAGTTCTTCAGGTAAAAGTGCCGTGTTTTCAGAGAGGAAATTCTTAGGGACCATAGTAGTGCCTGCCATGGCTGAGGCAGTTCGCTCCACGCGGGAAACCATTCTTATAGAACAAGTTCATTAAGGGAAGTGCCCATCGAGTACACTGTGGGAGAAAAGATGCTTGTGTTACCTCTGCAACTAAAGCAGAGTTCTACCGTTAAAACTGCGTGTTTTGAGATAGGATATGCTTACAGTCCTCGCTACAGCCTGCCATGGTTGAGGCAGTTCGATCCACGTGGGAATCCCTGCATAAAGGATTTCATTCGTGGAAGAGCCCAAAGATTACACACTAGGAGTAATGCTGCTTGTGTTCCACCTGCAACTAACACAGAGTTCCTTGGGTAAAACTGCCGTGTTTTCGCAGAGGAAATGCTTAGAGGCCTCACTAGAGCCTGCTTGCTTTAGGCATTTCACTCCCCGCGGGACCCCTTGAGTATAGATATTCTTTCGCGCAAAGGCTCATTGGGTACAATGTGGGAGAAAAGCTGCTTGTGTTCCACCTGCACCTAAAGCAGAATTCTTCGGGTAAAACTGCGTGTATTGGGAGAGGAAATGCTTACAGTCCTTACGAGAGCCTGCCTTCGTTGAGGCAGTTCACTGCACGTGGGATACCCTGCATATTAAAGACTCCTTCGGGGAAGGGCCCTTTTTATAAACTGTGGGACAAATGCAGCTTGTGTTCCACCTGCAACTAAAGCAGAGTTCTTCGGGTAAAACTGCCGTGTTTTCAGAGAGGAAATTCTTAGAGACCACAGTAGTGTCTGCCATGGCTGAGGCAGTTCGCTCCACGCGGGAAACCATTCTTATAGAACAAGTTCATTAGGGGAAGTGCCCATTGTGTACACTGTGGGAGGAAAGCTGATGGTGTTCCCCCTGCAACTAAAGCAGAGTTCTTCGTGTAAAACTGCGTGTTTTGGGAGAGGAAATGCTTACAGTATTCGCTACAGCCTGCCTTGGTTGAGGCAGTTCGCTCCACGTGGGAATCCCTGCATAAAGAAGTTCATTCGTGGAAGATCCCAAAGAGTACACAGTGGGAGAAATGCTGCTTGTGTTCCACCTGCAACTAAAGCAGAATTCTTTGGTAAAACTGCCGTGTTTTGGAATAGGAAATGCTTACAGTCCTCGCTACAGCCTGCCTTGGTTGAGGCAGTTCGCTCCACGTCGGAAACCCTGCATATAGAAGTTCATTCATGGAAGAGCCCAAAGAGTACACAGTGGGAGAAAAGCTGCTTGTGTTACCCCTGCAACTAAAGCAGAGTTCTAGCATTAAAACTGTGTCGTTTGGGATAGGATATGCTTACAGTCCTCGCTACAGCCTGCCATGGTTGAGGCAGTTCGCTCCACGTGGAAAATCCTGCATATACAAGTTCATTCGTGAAGAGACCAAAGAGTACACAGTGGGAGAAATGCTGCTTGTGTTCCACTTGCAACTAAAGCAGAGTTCTTTGGGTAAAACTATGTGTTTTGGGAGAGGAAATGCTTACAGTCCTTACGAGAGCCTGCCTTCATTGAGGCAGTTCGCTGCTCTTGGGACAACCTGCATATTGAACATTCTTTCGGGGAAAGGACCTTTGTATAAAGTGTGGGACAAATGCAGCTTGTGTTCCACCTGCAACTAAAGCAGAGTTCTTCAGGTAAAAGTACCGTGTTTTCAGAGAGGAAATTCTTAGAGACCACAGTAGAGGTGCCATGGCTGAGGCAGTTCGCTCCACGAGGGAAACCATTCTTATAGAACAAGTTCATTAGGGGAAGTGCCCATCAAGTACACTGTGGGAGAAATGCTGCTTGTGTTCCACCTGCAACTAAAGCAGAGTTCTTCGGGTAAAACTGCGTGTTTTGGGAGAGGAAATGCTTACAGTCCATACGAGAGTCTGCCTTCATTGAGGCAGTTCGCTGCACATGGGACACCCTGCATATTGAAGATTCATTCGGGGAAGGGCCCTTTGTATAAAGTGTCGGACAAATGCATTTTGTGTTCCACCTGCAACTAAAGCAGAGTTCTTCGGGTAAAAGTGCCGTGTTTTCAGAGAGGAAATCCTTAGAGACCACAGTAGTGCCTGCCATGGCTGAGGCAGTTCGCTCCACACGGGAAACCATTCTTATAGAACAAGTTCATTAGGGGAAGTGCCCATCGAGTACACTGTGGGAGAAAAACTGCTTGTGTTACCTCTGCAACTAAAGCAGAGTTCTACCGTTAAAACTGCGTGTTTTGGGATAGGATATGCTTACAGTCCTCGCTACAGCCTGCCACAGTTGAGGCAGTTCGATCCACGTGGGAATCCCTGCATATAGAATTTCATTCGTGGAAGAGCCCAAAGATTACACACTAGGAGTAATGCTGCTTGTATTCCACCTGCAACTAACACAGAGTTCCTTGGGTAAAATTGCCGTGTTTTCGGAGAGGAAATGCTTAGAGGCCTCACTAGAGCCTGCTTGCTTTAGGCATTTCACTCCACACGGGACCCCTTGAGTATAGATATTCTTTCGGGCAAAGGCTCATTGGGTACACTGTGGGAGAAAAGCTGCTTGTGTTCCACCGGCAACTAAAGCAGAATTCTTCGGGTAAAACTGCGTGTATTGGGAGAGGAAATGCTAACAGTCCTTACGAGAGCCTGCCTTCGTTGAGGCAGTTCACTGCACGTGGGACACCCTGCATATTGAAGACTCCTTCGGGGAAGGGCCCTTTGTATAAAGTGTGGGACAAATGCAGCTTGTGTTCCACCTGCAACTAAAGCAGAGTTCTTCGGGTAAAAGTGCCGTGTTTTCAGAGAGGAAATTCTTAGAGACCACAGTAGTGTCTGCCATGGCTGAGGCAGTTCACTCCACGCGGGAAACCATTCTTATAGAACAAGTTCATTAGGGGAAGTGCCCATTGTGTACACTGTGGGAGGAAAGCTGATGGTGTTCCCCCTGCAACTAAAGCAGAGTTCTTCGTGTAAAACTGCGTGTTTTGGGAGAGGAAATGCTTACAGTATTCGCTACAGCCTGCCTTGGTTGAGGCAGTTCGCTGCAAGTGGGAATCCCTGCATAAAGTAGTTCATTCGTGGAAGAGCCCAAAGAGTACACAGTGGGAGAAATGCTGCTTGTGTTCCACCTGCAACTAAAGCAGAATTCTTTGGTAAAACTGCCGTGTTTTGGAAGAGGAAATGCTTACAGTCCTCGCTACAGCCTGCCACGGTTGAGGCAGTTCGATCCACGTGGGAATCCCTGCATAAAGAATTTCATTCGTGGAAGATCCCAAAGATTACACACTAGGAGTAATTCTGCTTGTGTTCCACCTGCAACTAACACAGAGTTCCTTGTGTAAAACTGCCGTGTTTTCGGAGAGGAAATGCTTAGAGGCCTCACTAGAGCCTGCTTGCTTTAGGCATTTCACTCCACGCCGGACCCCTTGAGTATAGATATTCTTTCGGGCAAAGGCTCATTGGGTACACTGTGGGAGAAAAGATGCTTGTGTTCCACCTGCAACTAAAGCAGAATTCTTCGGGAAAAACTGCGTGTATTGGGAGAGGAAATGCTTACAGTCCTTACGAGAGCCTGCCTTCGTTGAGGCAGTTCACTGCACGTGGGACACCCTGCATATTAAAGACTCCTTCGGGGAAGGGCCCTTTGTATAAACTGTGGGAAAAATGCAGCTTCTGTTCCACCTGCAACTAAAGCAGAGTTCTTCGGGTAAAAGTGCCGTGTTTTCAGAGAGGAAATTCTTAGAGACCACAGTAGTGTCTGCCATGGCTGAGGCAGTTCGCTCCACGCGGGAAACCATTCTTATAGAACAAGTTCATTAGGGGAAGTGCCCATTGTGTACACTGTGGGAGGAAAGCTGATGGTGTTCCCCCTGCAACTAAAGCAGAGTTTTTCGTGTAAAACTGCGTGTTTTGCGAGAGGAAATGCTTACAGTATTCGCTACAGCCTGCCTTGGTTGAGGCAGTTCGCTCCACGTGGGAATCCCTGCATAAAGAAGTTCATTCTTGTAAGATCCCAAAGAGTACACAGTGGGAGAAAAGCTGCTTGTGTTAGGCCTGCAAGTAAAGCAGAGTTCTAGCGTTAAAACTGCGTGGTTTGGGAGAGGATATGCTTACAGTCCTCGCTACAGCCTGCCATGGTGGAGGCAGTTCGCTCCTCGTGGGAATCCCTGCATAAAGAAGTTCATTCGTGTAAGATCCCAAAGAGTACACAGTGGGAGAAATGCTGCTTGTGTTCCACCTGCAACTGAAGCAGAGTTCTTCGGGTAAAACTGTGTGTTTTGGGAGAGGAAATGCTTACAGTCCTTACGAGAGCCTGCCTTCATTGAGGCAGTTCGCTGCTCGTGGGACAACCTGCATATTGAACTTTCATTCGGGGAAAGGCCCTTTGTATAAAGTGTGGGACAAATGCATCTTGTGTTCCACCTGCCACTAAAGCAGAGTTCTTCAGGTAAAAGTGCCGTGTTTTCAGAGAGGAAATTCTTAGAGACCACAGTAGTGCCTGCCATGGCTGAGGCAGTTCGCTCCACGAGGGAAACCATTCTTATAGAACAAGTTCATTAGGGGAAGTGCCCATCGAGTACACTGTGGGAAAAAAGACGCTTCTGTTCCCCCTGAAACTACAGCAGAGTTCTTCGGGTAAACCTGCGTGATTTGGTAGAGGATATGCTTACAGTCCTCGCAACAGCCTGCCATGGTGGAGGCAGTTCGCTCCTCGTGGGAATCCCTGCATAAAAAAGTTCATTCGTGTAAGGTCCCAAAGAGTACACAGTGGGAGAAATGCTGCTTGTGTTCCACCTGCAACTAAAGCAGAGTTCTTCGGGTAAAACTGCGTGTTATGGGAGAGGAAAGGCTTACAGTCCTTACGAGAGCCTGCCTTCATTGAGGCAGTTCGCTGCACGTGGGGCACCCTGCATATTGAAGATTCATTCGGGGAAGGGCCCTTTGTATAAAGTGTGGGACAAATGCAGCTTGTGTTCCACCAGCAACTAAAGCAGAGTTCTTCGGGTAAAAGTGCCGTGTTTTCAGAGAGGAAATCCTTAGAGACCACAGTAGTGTCTGCCATGGCTGAGGCAGTTCGCTCCACACGGGAAACCATTCTTATAGAAAAAGTTCATTAGGGGAAGTGCCCATCGAGTACACTGTGGGAGAAAAGCTGTTTGTGTTACCTCTGCAACTAAAGCAGAGTTCTACCTTTAAAACTGCGTGTTTTGGTATAGGATATGCTTACAGTCCTCGCTACAGCCTGCCACAGTTGAGGCAGTTCGATCCACATGGGAATCCATGCATAAAGAATTTCATTCGTGGAAGAGCCCAAAGATTACACACTAGGAGTAATGCTGCTTGTGTTCCACCTGCAACTAACACAGAGTTCCTTGGGTAAAACTGCCGTGCTTTGGGAGAGGAAATGCTTAGAGGCCTCACTAGAGCCTGCTTGCTTTAGGCATTTCACTCCACGCGGGACCCCTTGAGTGTAGATATTCTTTCAGGCAAAGGCTCACTGTGTACACTGTCGGAGAAAAGCTGCTTGTGTTCCACCTGCAACTAAAGCAGAATTATTCGGGTAAAACTGCGTGTATTGGGAGAGGAAATGCTTACAGTCCTTACAAGAGCCTGCCTTCGTTGAGGCAGTTCACTGCACGTGGGACACCCTGCATATTGAAGACTCCTTCGGGGAAGGGCCCTTTGTATAAAGTGTGGGACAAATGCAGCTTGTGTTCCACCTGCAACTAAAGCAGAGTTCTTCGGGTAAAAGTGCCGTGTTTTCAGAGAGGAAATTCTTAGAGACCACAGTAGTGTCTGCCATGGCTGAGGCAGTTCGCTCCACGCGGGAATCCATTCTTATAGAACAAGTTCATTAGGGGAAGTGCCCATTGTGTACACTGTGGGAGGAAAGCTGATGGTGTTCCCCCTGCAAATAAAGCAGAGTTTTTCGTGTAAAACTGCGTGTTTTGCGAGAGGAAATGCTTACAGTATTCGCTACAGCCTGCCTTGGTTGAGGCAGTTCGCTCCACGTGGGAATCCCTGCATAAAGAAGTTCATTCGTGGAAGATCCCAAAGAGTACACAGTGGGAGAAATGCTGCTTGTGTTCCACCTGCAACTAAAGCAGAGTTCTTCGGGTAAAACTTCGTGTTATGGGAGAGGAAAGGCTTTCAGTCCTTACGAGAGCCTGCCTTCATTGAGGCAGTTCGCTGCACGTGGGGCACCCTGCATATTGAAGATTCATTCGGGGAAGGGCCCTTTGTATAAAGTGTGGGACAAATGCAGCTTGTGTTCCACCTGCAACTAAAGCAGAGTTCTTCGGGGAAAAGTGCCGTGTTTTCACAGAGGAAATCCTTAGAGACAACAGTAGTGCCTGCCATGGATGAGGCAGTTCGCTCCACGCGGGAAACCATTCTTATAGAACAAGTTCATTAGGGGAAGTGCCCATCGAGTACACTGTGGGAGAAAAGCTGTTTGTGTTACATCTGCAACTAAAGCAGAGTTCTACCTTTAAAACTGCGTGTTTTGGGATAGGATATGCTTACAGTCCTCGCTACAGCCTGCCACAGTTGAGGCAGTTCGATCCACGTGGGAATCCCTGCATAAAGAATTTCATTCGTGGAAGAGCCCAAAGATTACACACTAGGAGTAATGCTGCTTGTGTTCCACCTGCAACTAACACAGAGTTCCTTGGGTAAAACTGCCGTGTTTTCGGAGAGGAAATGCTTAGAGGCCTCACTAGAGCCTGCTTGCTTTAGGCATTTCACTCCACGCGGGACCCCTTGAGAATAGATATTGTTTCGGGCAAAGGCTCATTGGGTACACTGTGGGAGAAAAGCTGCTTGTGTTCAACCTGCAACTAAAGCAGAATTCTTCGGGAAAAACTGCGTGTATTGGGAGAGGAAATGCTTACAGTCCTTACGAGAGCCTGCCTTCGTTGAGGCAGTTCACTGCACGTGGGACACACTGCATATTAAAGACTCCTTCGGGGAAGGGCCCTTTGTATAAACTGTGGGACAAATGCAGCTTGTGTTCCACCTGCAACTAAAGCAGAGTTCTTCGGGTAAAACTGCCGTGTTTTCAGAGAGGAAATTCTTAGAGACCACAGTAGTGTCTGCCATGGCTGAGGCAGTTCGCTCCACGCGGGAAACCATTCTTATAGAACAAGTTCATTAGTTGAAGTGCCCATTGTGTACACTGTGGGAGGAAAGCTGATGGTGTTCCCCCTGCAACTAAAGCAGAGTTCTTCGTGTAAAACTGCGTGTTTTGGGAGAGGAAATGCTTACAGTATTCGCTACAGCCTGCCTTGGTTGAGGCAGTTCGCTCCACGTGGGAATCCCTGCATAGAGAAGTTCATTCGTGGAAGATCCCAAAGAGTACACAGTGGGAGAAATGCTGCTTGTGTTCCACCTGCAACTAAAGCAGAATTCTTTGGTAAAACTGCCGTGTTTTGGAAGAAGAAATGCTTACAGTCCTCGCTACAGCATGCCATGGTTGAGGCAGTTCGCTCCACGTCGGAAACCCTGCATATAGAAGTTCATTCGTGGAAGAGCCCAAAGAGTACACAGTGGGAGAAAAGCTGCTTGTGTTAGGCCTGCACGTAAAGCAGAGTTCTAGCGTTAAAACTGCGTGGTTTGGGAGAGGATATGCTTACAGTCCTCGCTACAGCCTGCCATGGTGGAGGCAGTTCGCTCCTCGTGGGAATCCCTGCATAAAGAAGTTCATTCGTGTAAGATCCCAAAGAGTACACAGTGGGAGAAATGCTGCTTGTGTTCCACCTGCAACTGAAGCAGAGTTCTTCGGGTAAAACTGTGTGTTTTGGGAGAGGAAATGCTTACAGTCCTTACGAGAGCCTGCCTTCATTGAGGCAGTTCGCTGCTCGTGGGACAACCTGCATATTGAACATTCATTCGGGGAAAGGCCCTTTGTATAAAGTGTGGGACAAATGCATCTTGTGTTCCACCTGCCACTAAAGCAGAGTTCTTCAGGTAAAAGTGCCGTGTTTTCAGAGAGGAAATTCTTAGAGACCACAGTAGTGCCTGCCATGGCTGAGGCAGTTCGCTCCACGAGGGAAACCATTCTTATAGAACAAGTTCATTAGGGGAAGTGCCCATCGAGTACACTGTGGGAGAAAAGACGCTTCTGTTCCCCCTGAAACTACAGCAGAGTTCTTCGGGTAAACCTGCGTGATTTGGTAGAGGATATGCTTACAGTCCTCACAACAGCCTGCCATGGTGGAGGCAGTTCGCTGCTCGTGAGAATCCCTGCATAAAAAAGTTCATTCGTGTAAGGTCCCAAAGAGTACACAGTGGGAGAAATGCTGCTTGTGTTCCACCTGCAACTAAAGCAGAGTTCTTCGGGTAAAACTGCGTGTTATGGGAGAGGAAAGGCTTACAGTCCTTACGAGAGCCTGCCTTCATTGAGGCAGTTCGCTGCACGTGGGGCACCCTGCATATTGAAGATTCATTCGGGGAAGGGCCCTTTGTATAAAGTGTTTGACAAATGCAGCTTGTGTTCCACCTGCAACTAAAGCAGAGTTCTTCGGGTAAAAGTGCCGTGTTTTCAGAGAGGAAATCCTTAGAGACCACAGTAGTGTCTGCCATGGCTGAGGCAGTTCGCTCCACACGGGAAACCATTCTTATAGAACAAGTTCATTAGGGGAAGTGCCCATCGAGTACACTGTGGGAGAAAAGCTGTTTGTGTTACCTCTGCAACTAAAGCAGAGTTCTACCTTTAAAACTGCGTGTTTTGGTATAGGATATGCTTACAGTCCTCGCTACAGCCTGCCACAGTTGAGGCAGTTCGATCCACATGGGAATCCATGCATAAAGAATTTCATTCGTGGAAGAGCCCAAAGATTACACACTAGGAGTAATGCTGCTTGTGTTCCACCTGCAACTAACACAGAGTTCCTTGGGTAAAACTGCCGTGCTTTGGGAGAGGAAATGCTTAGAGGCCTCACTAGAGCCTGCTTGCTTTAGGCATTTCACTCCACGCGGGACCCCTTGAGTGTAGATATTCTTTCAGGCAAAGGCTCATTGGGTACACTGTCGGAGAAAAGCTGCTTGTGTTCCACCTGCAACTAAAGCAGAATTCTTCGGGTAAAACTGCGTGTATTGGGAGAGGAAATGCTTACAGTCCTTACAAGAGCCTGCCTTCGTTGAGGCAGTTCACTGCACGTGGGACACCCTGCATATTGAAGACTCCTTCGGGGAAGGGCCCTTTGTATAAAGTGTGGGACAAATGCAGCTTGTGTTCCACCTGCAACTAAAGCAGAGTTCTTCGGGTAAAAGTGCCGTGTTTTCAGAGAGGAAATTCTTAGAGACCACAGTAGTGTCTGCCATGGCTGAGGCAGTTCGCTCCACGCGGGAATCCATTCTTATAGAACAAGTTCATTAGGGGAAGTGCCCATTGTGTACACTGTGGGAGGAAAGATGATGGTGTTCCCCCTGCAACTAAAGCAGAGTTCTTCGTGTAAAACTGCGTGTTTTGGGAGAGGAAATGCTTACAGTATTCGCTACAGCCTGCCTTGGTTGAGGCAGTTCGCTCCACGTGGGAATCCCTGCATAGAGAAGTTCATTCGTGGAAGATCCCAAAGAGTACACAGTGGGAGAAATGCTGCTTGTGTTCCACCTGCAACTAAAGCAGAATTCTTTGGTAAAACTGCCGTGTTTTGGAAGAAGAAATGCTTACAGTCCTCGCTACAGCCTGCCATGGTTGAGGCAGTTCGCTCCACGTCGGAAACCCTGCATATAGAAGTTCATTCGTGGAAGAGCCCAAAGAGTACACAGTGGGAGAAAAGCTGCTTGTGTTAGGCCTGCAAGTAAAGCAGAGTTCTAGCGTTAAAACTGCGTGGTTTGGGAGAGGATATGCTTACAGTCCTCGCTACAGCCTGCCATGGTGGAGGCAGTTCGCTCCTCGTGGGAATCCCTGCATAAAGAAGTTCATTCGTGTAAGATCCCAAAGAGTACACAGTGGGAGAAATGCTGCTTGTGTTCCACCTGCAACTGAAGCAGAGTTCTTCGGGTAAAACTGTGTGTTTTGGGAGAGGAAATGCTTACAGTCCTTACGAGAGCCTGCCTTCATTGAGGCAGTTCGCTGCTCGTGGGACAACCTGCATATTGAACTTTCATTCGGGGAAAGGCCCTTTGTATAAAGTGTGGGACAAATGCATCTTGTGTTCCACCTGCCACTAAAGCAGAGTTCTTCAGGTAAAAGTGCCGTGTTTTCAGAGAGGAAATTCTTAGAGACCACAGTAGTGCCTGCCATGGCTGAGGCAGTTCGCTCCACGAGGGAAACCATTCTTATAGAACAAGTTCATTAGGGGAAGTGCCCATCGAGTACACTGTGGGAAAAAAGACGCTTCTGTTCCCCCTGAAACTACAGCAGAGTTCTTCGGGTAAACCTGCGTGATTTGGTAGAGGATATGCTTACAGTCCTCGCAACAGCCTGCCATGGTGGAGGCAGTTCGCTCCTCGTGGGAATCCCTGCATAAAAAAGTTCATTCGTGTAAGGTCCCAAAGAGTACACAGTGGGAGAAATGCTGCTTGTGTTCCACCTGCAACTAAAGCAGAGTTCTTCGGGTAAAACTGCGTGTTATGGGAGAGGAAAGGCTTACAGTCCTTACGAGAGCCTGCCTTCATTGAGGCAGTTCGCTGCACGTGGGGCACCCTGCATATTGAGGATTCATTCGGGGAAGGGCCCTTTGTATAAAGTGTGGGACAAATGCAGCTTGTGTTCCACCAGCAACTAAAGCAGAGTTCTTCGGGTAAAAGTGCCGTGTTTTCAGAGAGGAAATCCTTAGAGACCACAGTAGTGTCTGCCATGGCTGAGGCAGTTCGCTCCACACGGGAAACCATTCTTATAGAAAAAGTTCATTAGGGGAAGTGCCCATCGAGTACACTGTGGGAGAAAAGCTGTTTGTGTTACCTCTGCAACTAAAGCAGAGTTCTACCTTTAAAACTGCGTGTTTTGGTATAGGATATGCTTACAGTCCTCGCTACAGCCTGCCACAGTTGAGGCAGTTCGATCCACATGGGAATCCATGCATAAAGAATTTCATTCGTGGAAGAGCCCAAAGATTACACACTAGGAGTAATGCTGCTTGTGTTCCACCTGCAACTAACACAGAGTTCCTTGGGTAAAACTGCCGTGCTTTGGGAGAGGAAATGCTTAGAGGCCTCACTAGAGCCTGCTTGCTTTAGGCATTTCACTCCACGCGGGACCCCTTGAGTGTAGATATTCTTTCAGGCAAAGGCTCACTGTGTACACTGTCGGAGAAAAGCTGCTTGTGTTCCACCTGCAACTAAAGCAGAATTATTCGGGTAAAACTGCGTGTATTGGGAGAGGAAATGCTTACAGTCCTTACAAGAGCCTGCCTTCGTTGAGGCAGTTCACTGCACGTGGGACACCCTGCATATTGAAGACTCCTTCGGGGAAGGGCCCTTTGTATAAAGTGTGGGACAAATGCAGCTTGTGTTCCACCTGCAACTAAAGCAGAGTTCTTCGGGTAAAAGTGCCGTGTTTTCAGAGAGGAAATTCTTAGAGACCACAGTAGTGTCTGCCATGGCTGAGGCAGTTCGCTCCACGCGGGAATCCATTCTTATAGAACAAGTTCATTAGGGGAAGTGCCCATTGTGTACACTGTGGGAGGAAAGCTGATGGTGTTCCCCCTGCAACTAAAGCAGAGTTTTTCGTGTAAAACTGCGTGTTTTGCGAGAGGAAATGCTTACAGTATTCGCTACAGCCTGCCTTGGTTGAGGCAGTTCGCTCCACGTGGGAATCCCTGCATAAAGAAGTTCATTCGTGGAAGATCCCAAAGAGTACACAGTGGGAGAAATGCTGCTTGTGTTCCACCTGCAACTAAAGCAGAGTTCTTCGGGTAAAACTTCGTGTTATGGGAGAGGAAAGGCTTTCAGTCCTTACGAGAGCCTGCCTTCATTGAGGCAGTTCGCTGCACGTGGGGCACCCTGCATATTGAAGATTCATTCGGGGAAGGGCCCTTTGTATAAAGTGTGGGACAAATGCAGCTTGTGTTCCACCTGCAACTAAAGCAGAGTTCTTCGGGGAAAAGTGCCGTGTTTTCACAGAGGAAATCCTTAGAGACAACAGTAGTGCCTGCCATGGATGAGGCAGTTCGCTCCACGCGGGAAACCATTCTTATAGAACAAGTTCATTAGGGGAAGTGCCCATCGAGTACACTGTGGGAGAAAAGCTGTTTGTGTTACATCTGCAACTAAAGCAGAGTTCTACCTTTAAAACTGCGTGTTTTGGGATAGGATATGCTTACAGTCCTCGCTACAGCCTGCCACAGTTGAGGCAGTTCGATCCACGTGGGAATCCCTGCATAAAGAATTTCATTCGTGGAAGAGCCCAAAGATTACACACTAGGAGTAATGCTGCTTGTGTTCCACCTGCAACTAACACAGAGTTCCTTGGGTAAAACTGCCGTGTTTTCGGAGAGGAAATGCTTAGAGGCCTCACTAGAGCCTGCTTGCTTTAGGCATTTCACTCCACGCGGGACCCCTTGAGAATAGATATTGTTTCGGGCAAAGGCTCATTGGGTACACTGTGGGAGAAAAGCTGCTTGTGTTCAACCTGCAACTAAAGCAGAATTCTTCGGGAAAAACTGCGTGTATTGGGAGAGGAAATGCTTACAGTCCTTACGAGAGCCTGCCTTCGTTGAGGCAGTTCACTGCACGTGGGACACACTGCATATTAAAGACTCCTTCGGGGAAGGGCCCTTTGTATAAACTGTGGGACAAATGCAGCTTGTGTTCCACCTGCAACTAAAGCAGAGTTCTTCGGGTAAAACTGCCGTGTTTTCAGAGAGGAAATTCTTAGAGACCACAGTAGTGTCTGCCATGGCTGAGGCAGTTCGCTCCACGCGGGAAACCATTCTTATAGAACAAGTTCATTAGTTGAAGTGCCCATTGTGTACACTGTGGGAGGAAAGCTGATGGTGTTCCCCCTGCAACTAAAGCAGAGTTCTTCGTGTAAAACTGCGTGTTTTGGGAGAGGAAATGCTTACAGTATTCGCTACAGCCTGCCTTGGTTGAGGCAGTTCGCTCCACGTGGGAATCCCTGCATAGAGAAGTTCATTCGTGGAAGATCCCAAAGAGTACACAGTGGGAGAAATGCTGCTTGTGTTCCACCTGCAACTAAAGCAGAATTCTTTGGTAAAACTGCCGTGTTTTGGAAGAAGAAATGCTTACAGTCCTCGCTACAGCATGCCATGGTTGAGGCAGTTCGCTCCACGTCGGAAACCCTGCATATAGAAGTTCATTCGTGGAAGAGCCAAAAGAGTACACAGTGGGAGAAAAGCTGCTTGTGTTAGGCCTGCAAGTAAAGCAGAGTTCTAGCGTTAAAACTGCGTGGTTTGGGAGAGGATATGCTTACAGTCCTCGCTACAGCCTGCCATGGTGGAGGCAGTTCGCTCCTCGTGGGAATCCCTGCATAAAGAAGTTCATTCGTGTAAGATCCCAAAGAGTACACAGTGGGAGAAATGCTGCTTGTGTTCCACCTGCAACTGAAGCAGAGTTCTTCGGGTAAAACTGTGTGTTTTGGGAGAGGAAATGCTTACAGTCCTTACGAGAGCCTGCCTTCATTGAGGCAGTTCGCTGCTCGTGGGACAACCTGCATATTGAACATTCATTCGGGGAAAGGCCCTTTGTATAAAGTGTGGGACAAATGCATCTTGTGTTCCACCTGCCACTAAAGCAGAGTTCTTCAGGTAAAAGTGCCGTGTTTTCAGAGAGGAAATTCTTAGAGACCACAGTAGTGCCTGCCATGGCTGAGGCAGTTCGCTCCACGAGGGAAACCATTCTTATAGAACAAGTTCATTAGGGGAAGTGCCCATCGAGTACACTGTGGGAGAAAAGACGCTTCTGTTCCCCCTGAAACTACAGCAGAGTTCTTCGGGTAAACCTGCGTGATTTGGTAGAGGATATGCTTACAGTCCTCACAACAGCCTGCCATGGTGGAGGCAGTTCGCTGCTCGTGGGAATCCCTGCATAAAAAAGTTCATTCGTGTAAGGTCCCAAAGAGTACACAGTGGGAGAAATGCTGCTTGTGTTCCACCTGCAACTAAAGCAGAGTTCTTCGGGTAAAACTGCGTGTTATGGGAGAGGAAAGGCTTACAGTCCTTACGAGAGCCTGCCTTCATTGAGGCAGTTCGCTGCACGTGGGGCACCCTGCATATTGAAGATTCATTCGGGGAAGGGCCCTTTGTATAAAGTGTTTGACAAATGCAGCTTGTGTTCCACCTGCAACTAAAGCAGAGTTCTTCGGGTAAAAGTGCCGTGTTTTCAGAGAGGAAATCCTTAGAGACCACAGTAGTGTCTGCCATGGCTGAGGCAGTTCGCTCCACACGGGAAACCATTCTTATAGAACAAGTTCATTAGGGGAAGTGCCCATCGAGTACACTGTGGGAGAAAAGCTGTTTGTGTTACCTCTGCAACTAAAGCAGAGTTCTACCTTTAAAACTGCGTGTTTTGGTATAGGATATGCTTACAGTCCTCGCTACAGCCTGCCACAGTTGAGGCAGTTCGATCCACATGGGAATCCATGCATAAAGAATTTCATTCGTGGAAGAGCCCAAAGATTACACACTAGGAGTAATGCTGCTTGTGTTCCACCTGCAACTAACACAGAGTTCCTTGGGTAAAACTGCCGTGCTTTGGGAGAGGAAATGCTTAGAGGCCTCACTAGAGCCTGCTTGCTTTAGGCATTTCACTCCACGCGGGACCCCTTGAGTGTAGATATTCTTTCAGGCAAAGGCTCATTGGGTACACTGTCGGAGAAAAGCTGCTTGTGTTCCACCTGCAACTAAAGCAGAATTCTTCGGGTAAAACTGCGTGTATTGGGAGAGGAAATGCTTACAGTCCTTACAAGAGCCTGCCTTCGTTGAGGCAGTTCACTGCACGTGGGACACCCTGCATATTGAAGACTCCTTCGGGGAAGGGCCCTTTGTATAAAGTGTGGGACAAATGCAGCTTGTGTTCCACCTGCAACTAAAGCAGAGTTCTTCGGGTAAAAGTGCCGTGTTTTCAGAGAGGAAATTCTTAGAGACCACAGTAGTGTCTGCCATGGCTGAGGCAGTTCGCTCCACGCGGGAATCCATTCTTATAGAACAAGTTCATTAGGGGAAGTGCCCATTGTGTACACTGTGGGAGGAAAGATGATGGTGTTCCCCCTGCAACTAAAGCAGAGTTCTTCGTGTAAAACTGCGTGTTTTGGGAGAGGAAATGCTTACAGTATTCGCTACAGCCTGCCTTGGTTGAGGCAGTTCGCTCCACGTGGGAATCCCTGCATAGAGAAGTTCATTCGTGGAAGATCCCAAAGAGTACACAGTGGGAGAAATGCTGCTTGTGTTCCACCTGCAACTAAAGCAGAATTCTTTGGTAAAACTGCCGTGTTTTGGAAGAAGAAATGCTTACAGTCCTCGCTACAGCCTGCCATGGTTGAGGCAGTTCGCTCCACGTCGGAAACCCTGCATATAGAAGTTCATTCGTGGAAGAGCCCAAAGAGTACACAGTGGGAGAAAAGCTGCTTGTGTTAGGCCTGCAAGTAAAGCAGAGTTCTAGCGTTAAAACTGCGTGGTTTGGGAGAGGATATGCTTACAGTCCTCGCTACAGCCTGCCATGGTGGAGGCAGTTCGCTCCTCGTGGGAATCCCTGCATAAAGAAGTTCATTCGTGTAAGATCCCAAAGAGTACACAGTGGGAGAAATGCTGCTTGTGTTCCACCTGCAACTGAAGCAGAGTTCTTCGGGTAAAACTGTGTGTTTTGGGAGAGGAAATGCTTACAGTCCTTACGAGAGCCTGCCTTCATTGAGGCAGTTCGCTGCTCGTGGGACAACCTGCATATTGAACTTTCATTCGGGGAAAGACCCTTTGTATAAAGTGTGGGACAAATGCATCTTGTGTTCCACCTGCCACTAAAGCAGAGTTCTTCAGGTAAAAGTGCCGTGTTTTCAGAGAGGAAATTCTTAGAGACCACAGTAGTGCCTGCCATGGCTGAGGCAGTTCGCTCCACGAGGGAAACCATTCTTATAGAACAAGTTCATTAGGGGAAGTGCCCATCGAGTACACTGTGGGAGAAAAGACGCTTCTGTTCCCCCTGAAACTACAGCAGAGTTCTTCGGGTAAACCTGCGTGATTTGGTAGAGGATATGCTTACAGTCCTCGCAACAGCCTGCCATGGTGGAGGCAGTTCGCTCCTCGTGGGAATCCCTGCATAAAAAAGTTCATTCGTGTAAGGTCCCAAAGAGTACACAGTGGGAGAAATGCTGCTTGTGTTCCACCTGCAACTAAAGCAGAGTTCTTCGGGTAAAACTGCGTGTTATGGGAGAGGAAAGGCTTACAGTCCTTACGAGAGCCTGCCTTCATTGAGGCAGTTCGCTGCACGTGGGGCACCCTGCATATTGAAGATTCATTCGGGGAAGGGCCCTTTGTATAAAGTGTGGGACAAATGCAGCTTGTGTTCCACCAGCAACTAAAGCAGAGTTCTTCGGGTAAAAGTGCCGTGTTTTCAGAGAGGAAATCCTTAGAGACCACAGTAGTGTCTGCCATGGCTGAGGCAGTTCGCTCCACACGGGAAACCATTCTTATAGAAAAAGTTCATTAGGGGAAGTGCCCATCGAGTACACTGTGGGAGAAAAGCTGTTTGTGTTACCTCTGCAACTAAAGCAGAGTTCTACCTTTAAAACTGCGTGTTTTGGTATAGGATATGCTTACAGTCCTCGCTACAGCCTGCCACAGTTGAGGCAGTTCGATCCACATGGGAATCCATGCATAAAGAATTTCATTCGTGGAAGAGCCCAAAGATTACACACTAGGAGTAATGCTGCTTGTGTTCCATCTGCAACTAACACAGAGTTCCTTGGGTAAAACTGCCGTGCTTTGGGAGAGGAAATGCTTAGAGGCCTCACTAGAGCCTGCTTGCTTTAGGCATTTCACTCCACGCGGGACCCCTTGAGTGTAGATATTCTTTCAGGCAAAGGCTCACTGTGTACACTGTCGGAGAAAAGCTGCTTGTGTTCCACCTGCAACTAAAGCAGAATTCTTCGGGTAAAACTGCGTGTATTGGGAGAGGAAATGCTTACAGTCCTTACAAGAGCCTGCCTTCGTTGAGGCAGTTCACTGCACGTGGGACACCCTGCATATTGAAGACTCCTTCGGGGAAGGGCCCTTTGTATAAAGTGTGGGACAAATGCAGCTTTTGTTCCACCTGCAACTAAAGCAGAGTTCTTCGGGTAAAAGTGCCGTGTTTTCAGAGAGGAAATTCTTAGAGACCACAGTAGTGTCTGCCATGGCTGAGGCAGTTCGCTCCACGCGGGAATCCATTCTTATAGAACAAGTTCATTAGGGGAAGTGCCCATTGTGTACACTGTGGGAGGAAAGCTGATGGTGTTCCCCCTGCAACTAAAGCAGAGTTTTTCGTGTAAAACTGCGTGTTTTGCGAGAGGAAATGCTTACAGTATTCGCTACAGCCTGCCTTGCTTGAGGCAGTTCGCTCCACGTGGGAATCCCTGCATAAAGAAATTCATTCGTGGAAGATCCCAAAGAGTACACAGTGGGAGAAATGCTGCTTGTGTTCCACCTGCAACTAAAGCAGAGTTCTTCGGGTAAAACTTCGTGTTATGGGAGAGGAAAGGCTTTCAGTCCTTACGAGAGCCTGCCTTCATTGAGGCAGTTCGCTGCACGTGGGGCACCCTGCATATTGAAGATTCATTCGGGGAAGGGCCCTTTGTATAAAGTGTGGGACAAATGCAGCTTGTGTTCCACCTGCAACTAAAGCAGAGTTCTTCGGGGAAAAGTGCCGTGTTTTCAGAGAGGAAATCTTTAGAGACAACAGTAGTGCCTGCCATGGATGAGGCAGTTCGCTCCACGCGGGAAACCATTCTTATAGAACAAGTTCATTAGGGGAAGTGCCCATCGAGTACACTGTGGGAGAAAAGCTGTTTGTGTTACATCTGCAACTAAAGCAGAGTTCTACCTTTAAAACTGCGTGTTTTGGGATAGGATATGCTTACAGTCCTCGCTACAGCCTGCCACAGTTGAGGCAGTTCGATCCACGTGGGAATCCCTGCATAAAGAATTTCATTCGTGGAAGAGCCCAAAGATTACACACTAGGAGTAATGCTGCTTGTGTTCCACCTGCAACTAAAACAGAGTTCCTTGGGTAAAACTGCCGTGTCTTCGGAGAGGAAATGCTTAGAGGCCTCACTAGAGCCTGCTTGCTTTAGGCATTTCACTCCACGCGGGACCCCTTGAGAATAGATATTGTTTCGGGCAAAGGCTCATTGGGTACACTGTGGGAGAAAAGCTGCTTGTGTTCAACCTGCAACTAAAGCAGAATTCTTCGGGAAAAACTGCGTGTATTGGGAGAGGAAATGCTTACAGTCCTTACGAGAGCCTGCCTTCGTTGAGGCAGTTCACTGCACGTGGGACACACTGCATATTAAAGACTCCTTCGGGGAAGGGCCCTTTGTATAAACTGTGGGACAAATGCAGCTTGTGTTCCACCTGCAACTAAAGCAGAGTTCTTCGGGTAAAACTGCCGTGTTTTCAGAGAGGAAATTCTTAGAGACCACAGTAGTGTCTGCCATGGCTGAGGCAGTTCGCTCCACGCGGGAAACCATTCTTATAGAACAAGTTCATTAGGGGAAGTGCCCATTGTGTACACTGTGGGAGGAAAGCTGATGGTGTTCCCCCTGCAACTAAAGCAGAGTTCTTCGTGTAAAACTGCGTGTTTTGGGAGAGGAAATGCTTACAGTATTCGCTACAGCCTGCCTTGGTTGAGGCAGTTCGCTCCACGTGGGAATCCCTGCATAGAGAAGTTCATTCGTGGAAGATCCCAAAGTGTACACAGTGGGAGAAATGCTGCTTGTGTTCCACCTGCAACTAAAGCAGAATTCTTTGGTAAAACTGCCGTGTTTTGGAAGAAGAAATGCTTACAGTCCTCGCTACAGCATGCCATGGTTGAGGCAGTTCGCTCCACGTCGGAAACCCTGCATATAGAAGTTCATTCGTGGAAGAGCCCAAAGAGTACACAGTGGGAGAAAAGCTGCTTGTGTTAGGCCTGCAAGTAAAGCAGAGTTCTAGCGTTAAAACTGCGTGGTTTGGGAGAGGATATGCTTAGAGTCCTCGCTACAGCCTGCCATGGTGGAGGCAGTTCGCTCCTCGTGGGAATCCCTGCATAAAGAAGTTCATTCGTGTAAGATCCCAAAGAGTACACAGTGGGAGAAATGCTGCTTGTGTTCCACCTGCAACTGAAGCAGAGTTCTTCGGGTAAAACTGTGTGTTTTGGGAGAGGAAATGCTTACAGTCCTTACGAGAGCCTGCCTTCATTGAGGCAGTTCGCTGCTCGTGGGACAACCTGCATATTGAACATTCATTCGGGGAAAGGCCCTTTGTATAAAGTGTGGGACAAATGCATCTTGTGTTCCACCTGCCACTAAAGCAGAGTTCTTCAGGTAAAAGTGCCGTGTTTTCAGAGAGGAAATTCTTAGAGACCACAGTAGTGCCTGCCATGGCTGAGGCAGTTCGCTCCACGAGGGAAACCATTCTTATAGAACAAGTTCATTAGGGGAAGTGCCCATCGAGTACACTGTGGGAGAAAAGACGCTTCTGTTCCCCCTGAAACTACAGCAGAGTTCTTCGGGTAAACCTGCGTGATTTGGTAGAGGATATGCTTACAGTCCTCACAACAGCCTGCCATGGTGGAGGCAGTTCGCTGCTCGTGGGAATCCCTGCATAAAAAAGTTCATTCGTGTAAGGTCCCAAAGAGTACACAGTGGGAGAAATGCTGCTTGTGTTCCACCTGCAACTAAAGCAGAGTTCTTCGGGTAAAACTGCGTGTTATGGGAGAGGAAAGGCTTACAGTCCTTACGAGAGCCTGCCTTCATGGAGGCAGTTCGCTGCACGTGGGGCACCCTGCATATTGAAGATTCATTCGGGGAAGGGCCCTTTGTATAAAGTGTTTGACAAATGCAGCTTGTGTTCCACCTGCAACTAAAGCAGAGTTCTTCGGGTAAAAGTGCCGTGTTTTCAGAGAGGAAATCCTTAGAGACCACAGTAGTGTCTGCCATGGCTGAGGCAGTTCGCTCCACACGGGAAACCATTCTTATAGAACAAGTTCATTAGGGGAAGTGCCCATCGAGTACACTGTGGGAGAAAAGCTGTTTGTGTTACCTCTGCAACTAAAGCAGAGTTCTACCTTTAAAACTGCGTGTTTTGGTATAGGATATGCTTACAGTCCTCGCTACAGCCTGCCACAGTTGAGGCAGTTCGATCCACATGGGAATCCATGCATAAAGAATTTCATTCGTGGAAGAGCCCAAAGATTACACACTAGGAGTAATGCTGCTTGTGTTCCACCTGCAACTAACACAGAGTTCCTTGGGTAAAACTGCCGTGCTTTGGGAGAGGAAATGCTTAGAGGCCTCACTAGAGCCTGCTTGCTTTAGGCATTTCACTCCACGCGGGACCCCTTGAGTGTAGATATTCTTTCAGGCAAAGGCTCATTGGGTACACTGTCGGAGAAAAGCTGCTTGTGTTCCACCTGCAACTAAAGCAGAATTCTTCGGGTAAAACTGCGTGTATTGGGAGAGGAAATGCTTACAGTCCTTACAAGAGCCTGCCTTCGTTGAGGCAGTTCACTGCACGTGGGACACCCTGCATATTGAAGACTCCTTCGGGGAAGGGCCCTTTGTATAAAGTGTGGGACAAATGCAGCTTGTGTTCCACCTGCAACTAAAGCAGAGTTCTTCGGGTAAAAGTGCCGTGTTTTCAGAGAGGAAATTCTTAGAGACCACAGTAGTGTCTGCCATGGCTGAGGCAGTTCGCTCCACGCGGGAATCCATTCTTATAGAACAAGTTCATTAGGGGAAGTGCCCATTGTGTACACTGTGGGAGGAAAGCTGATGGTGTTCCCCCTGCAACTAAAGCAGAGTTCTTCGTGTAAAACTGCGTGTTTTGGGAGAGGAAATGCTTACAGTATTCGCTACAGCCTGCCTTGGTTGAGGCAGTTCGCTCCACGTGGGAATCCCTGCATAGAGAAGTTCATTCGTGGAAGATCCCAAAGAGTACACAGTGGGAGAAATGCTGCTTGTGTTCCACCTGCAACTAAAGCAGAATTCTTTGGTAAAACTGCCGTGTTTTGGAAGAAGAAATGCTTACAGTCCTCGCTACAGCCTGCCATGGTTGAGGCAGTTCGCTCCACGTCGGAAACCCTGCATATAGAAGTTCATTCGTGGAAGAGCCCAAAGAGTACACAGTGGGAGAAAAGCTGCTTGTGTTAGGCCTGCAAGTAAAGCAGAGTTCTAGCGTTAAAACTGCGTGGTTTGGGAGAGGATATGCTTAGAGTCCTCGCTACAGCCTGCCATGGTGGAGGCAGTTCGCTCCTCGTGGGAATCCCTGCATAAAGAAGTTCATTCGTGTAAGATCCCAAAGAGTACACAGTGGGAGAAATGCTGCTTGTGTTCCACCTGCAACTGAAGCAGAGTTCTTCGGGTAAAACTGTGTGTTTTGGGAGAGGAAATGCTTACAGTCCTTACGAGAGCCTGCCTTCATTGAGGCAGTTCGCTGCTCGTGGGACAACCTGCATATTGAACTTTCATTCGGGGAAAGGCCCTTTGTATAAAGTGTGGGACAAATGCATCTTGTGTTCCACCTGCCACTAAAGCAGAGTTCTTCAGGTAAAAGTGCCGTGTTTTCAGAGAGGAAATTCTTAGAGACCACAGTAGTGCCTGCCATGGCTGAGGCAGTTCGCTCCACGAGGGAAACCATTCTTATAGAACAAGTTCATTAGGGGAAGTGCCCATCGAGTACACTGTGGGAGAAAAGACGCTTCTGTTCCCCCTGAAACTACAGCAGAGTTCTTCGGGTAAACCTGCGTGATTTGGTAGAGGATATGCTTACAGTCCTCGCAACAGCCTGCCATGGTGGAGGCAGTTCGCTCCTCGTGGGAATCCCTGCATAAAAAAGTTCATTCGTGTAAGGTCCCAAAGAGTACACAGTGGGAGAAATGCTGCTTGTGTTCCACCTGCAACTAAAGCAGAGTTCGTCGGGTAAAACTGCGTGTTATGGGAGAGGAAAGGCTTACAGTCCTTACGAGAGCCTGCCTTCATTGAGGCAGTTCGCTGCACGTGGGGCACCCTGCATATTGAAGATTCATTCGGGGAAGGGCCCTTTGTATAAAGTGTGGGACAAATGCAGCTTGTGTTCCACCAGCAACTAAAGCAGAGTTCTTCGGGTAAAAGTGCCGTGTTTTCAGAGAGGAAATCCTTAGAGACCACAGTAGTGTCTGCCATGGCTGAGGCAGTTCGCTCCACACGGGAAACCATTCTTATAGAAAAAGTTCATTAGGGGAAGTGCCCATCGAGTACACTGTGGGAGAAAAGCTGTTTGTGTTACCTCTGCAACTAAAGCAGAGTTCTACCTTTAAAACTGCGTGTTTTGGTATAGGATATGCTTACAGTCCTCGCTACAGCCTGCCACAGTTGAGGCAGTTCGATCCACATGGGAATCCATGCATAAAGAATTTCATTCGTGGAAGAGCCCAAAGATTACACACTAGGAGTAATGCTGCTTGTGTTCCACCTGCAACTAACACAGAGTTCCTTGGGTAAAACTGCCGTGCTTTGGGAGAGGAAATGCTTAGAGGCCTCACTAGAGCCTGCTTGCTTTAGGCATTTCACTCCACGCGGGACCCCTTGAGTGTAGATATTCTTTCAGGCAAAGGCTCACTGTGTACACTGTCGGAGAAAAGCTGCTTGTGTTCCACCTGCAACTAAAGCAGAATTCTTCGGGTAAAACTGCGTGTATTGGGAGAGGAAATGCTTACAGTCCTTACAAGAGCCTGCCTTCGTTGAGGCAGTTCACTGCACGTGGGACACCCTGCATATTGAAGACTCCTTCGGGGAAGGGCCCTTTGTATAAAGTGTGGGACAAATGCAGCTTTTGTTCCACCTGCAACTAAAGCAGAGTTCTTCGGGTAAAAGTGCCGTGTTTTCAGAGAGGAAATTCTTAGAGACCACAGTAGTGTCTGCCATGGCTGAGGCAGTTCGCTCCACGCGGGAATCCATTCTTATAGAACAAGTTCATTAGGGGAAGTGCCCATTGTGTACACTGTGGGAGGAAAGCTGATGGTGTTCCCCCTGCAACTAAAGCAGAGTTTTTCGTGTAAAACTGCGTGTTTTGCGAGAGGAAATGCTTACAGTATTCGCTACAGCCTGCCTTGGTTGAGGCAGTTCGCTCCACGTGGGAATCCCTGCATAAAGAAGTTCATTCGTGGAAGATCCCAAAGAGTACACAGTGGGAGAAATGCTGCTTGTGTTCCACCTGCAACTAAAGCAGAGTTCTTCGGGTAAAACTTCGTGTTATGGGAGAGGAAAGGCTTTCAGTCCTTACGAGAGCCTGCCTTCATTGAGGCAGTTCGCTGCACGTGGGGCACCCTGCATATTGAAGATTCATTCGGGGAAGGGCCCTTTGTATAAAGTGTGGGACAAATGCAGCTTGTGTTCCACCTGCAACTAAAGCAGAGTTCTTCGGGGAAAAGTGCCGTGTTTTCACAGAGGAAATCCTTAGAGACAACAGTAGTGCCTGCCATGGATGAGGCAGTTCGCTCCACGCGGGAAACCATTCTTATAGAACAAGTTCATTAGGGGAAGTGCCCATCGAGTACACTGTGGGAGAAAAGCTGTTTGTGTTACATCTGCAACTAAAGCAGAGTTCTACCTTTAAAACTGCGTGTTTTGGGATAGGATATGCTTACAGTCCTCGCTACAGCCTGCCACAGTTGAGGCAGTTCGATCCACGTGGGAATCCCTGCATAAAGAATTTCATTCGTGGAAGAGCCCAAAGATTACACACTAGGAGTAATGCTGCTTGTGTTCCACCTGCAACTAAAACAGAGTTCCTTGGGTAAAACTGCCGTGTTTTCGGAGAGGAAATGCTTAGAGGCCTCACTAGAGCCTGCTTGCTTTAGGCATTTCACTCCACGCGGGACCCCTTGAGAATAGATATTGTTTCGGGCAAAGGCTCATTGGGTACACTGTGGGAGAAAAGCTGCTTGTGTTCAACCTGCAACTAAAGCAGAATTCTTCGGGAAAAACTGCGTGTATTGGGAGAGGAAATGCTTACAGTCCTTACGAGAGCCTGCCTTCGTTGAGGCAGTTCACTGCACGTGGGACACACTGCATATTAAAGACTCCTTCGGGGAAGGGCCCTTTGTATAAACTGTGGGACAAATGCAGCTTGTGTTCCACCTGCAACTAAAGCAGAGTTCTTCGGGTAAAACTGCCGTGTTTTCAGAGAGGAAATTCTTAGAGACCACAGTAGTGTCTGCCATGGCTGAGGCAGTTCGCTCCACGCGGGAAACCATTCTTATAGAACAAGTTCATTAGCGGAAGTGCCCATTGTGTACACTGTGGGAGGAAAGCTGATGGTGTTCCCCCTGCAACTAAAGCAGAGTTCTTCGTGTAAAACTGCGTGTTTTGGGAGAGGAAATGCTTACAGTATTCGCTACAGCCTGCCTTGGTTGAGGCAGTTCGCTCCACGTGGGAATCCCTGCATAGAGAAGTTCATTCGTGGAAGATCCCAAAGAGTACACAGTGGGAGAAATGCTGCTTGTGTTCCACCTGCAACTAAAGCAGAATTCTTTGGTAAAACTGCCGTGTTTTGGAAGAAGAAATGCTTACAGTCCTCGCTACAGCATGCCATGGTTGAGGCAGTTCGCTCCACGTCGGAAACCCTGCATATAGAAGTTCATTCGTGGAAGAGCCCAAAGAGTACACAGTGGGAGAAAAGCTGCTTGTGTTAGGCCTGCAAGTAAAGCAGAGTTCTAGCGTTAAAACTGCGTGGTTTGGGAGAGGATATGCTTACAGTCCTCGCTACAGCCTGCCATGGTGGAGGCAGTTCGCTCCTCGTGGGAATCCCTGCATAAAGAAGTTCATTCGTGTAAGATCCCAAAGAGTACACAGTGGGAGAAATGCTGCTTGTGTTCCACCTGCAACTGAAGCAGAGTTCTTCGGGTAAAACTGTGTGTTTTGGGAGAGGAAATGCTTACAATCCTTACGAGAGCCTGCCTTCATTGAGGCAGTTCGCTGCTCGTGGGACAACCTGCATATTGAACATTCATTCGGGGAAAGGCCCTTTGTATAAAGTGTGGGACAAATGCATCTTGTGTTCCACCTGCCACTAAAGCAGAGTTCTTCAGGTAAAAGTGCCGTGTTTTCAGAGAGGAAATTCTTAGAGACCACAGTAGTGCCTGCCATGGCTGAGGCAGTTCGCTCCACGAGGGAAACCATTCTTATAGAACAAGTTCATTAGGGGAAGTGCCCATCGAGTACACTGTGGGAGAAAAGACGCTTCTGTTCCCCCTGAAACTACAGCAGAGTTCTTCGGGTAAACCTGCGTGATTTGGTAGAGGATATGCTTACAGTCCTCACAACAGCCTGCCATGGTGGAGGCAGTTCGCTGCTCGTGGGAATCCCTGCATAAAAAAGTTCATTCGTGTAAGGTCCCAAAGAGTACACAGTGGGAGAAATGCTGCTTGTGTTCCACCTGCAACTAAAGCAGAGTTCTTCGGGTAAAACTGCGTGTTATGGGAGAGGAAAGGCTTACAGTCCTTACGAGAGCCTGCCTTCATGGAGGCAGTTCGCTGCACGTGGGGCACCCTGCATATTGAAGATTCATTCGGGGAAGGGCCCTTTGTATAAAGTGTTTGACAAATGCAGCTTGTGTTCCACCTGCAACTAAAGCAGAGTTCTTCGGGTAAAAGTGCCGTGTTTTCAGAGAGGAAATCCTTAGAGACCACAGTAGTGTCTGCCATGGCTGAGGCAGTTCGCTCCACACGGGAAACCATTCTTATAGAACAAGTTCATTAGGGGAAGTGCCCATCGAGTACACTGTGGGAGAAAAGCTGTTTGTGTTACCTCTGCAACTAAAGCAGAGTTCTACCTTTAAAACTGCGTGTTTTGGTATAGGATATGCTTACAGTCCTCGCTACAGCCTGCCACAGTTGAGGCAGTTCGATCCACATGGGAATCCATGCATAAAGAATTTCATTCGTGGAAGAGCCCAAAGATTACACACTAGGAGTAATGCTGCTTGTGTTCCACCTGCAACTAACACAGAGTTCCTTGGGTAAAACTGCCGTGCTTTGGGAGAGGAAATTCTTAGAGGCCTCACTAGAGCCTGCTTGCTTTAGGCATTTCACTCCACGCGGGACCCCTTGAGTGTAGATATTCTTTCAGGCAAAGGCTCATTGGGTACACTGTCGGAGAAAAGCTGCTTGTGTTCCACCTGCAACTAAAGCAGAATTCTTCGGGTAAAACTGCGTGTATTGGGAGAGGAAATGCTTACAGTCCTTACAAGAGCCTGCCTTCGTTGAGGCAGTTCACTGCACGTGGGACACCCTGCATATTGAAGACTCCTTCGGGGAAGGGCCCTTTGTATAAAGTGTGGGACAAATGCAGCTTGTGTTCCACCTGCAACTAAAGCAGAGTTCTTCGGGTAAAAGTGCCGTGTTTTCAGAGAGGAAATTCTTAGAGACCACAGTAGTGTCTGCCATGGCTGAGGCAGTTCGCTCCACGCGGGAATCCATTCTTATAGAACAAGTTCATTAGGGGAAGTGCCCATTGTGTACACTGTGGGAGGAAAGCTGATGGTGTTCCCCCTGCAACTAAAGCAGAGTTTTTCGTGTAAAACTGCGTGTTTTGTGAGAGGAAATGCTTACAGTATTCGCTACAGCCTGCCTTGGTTGAGGCAGTTCGCTCCACGTGGGAATCCCTGCATAAAGAAGTTCATTCGTGGAAGATCCCAAAGAGTACACAGTGGGAGAAATGTTGCTTGTGTTCCACCTGCAACTAAAGCAGAGTTCTTCGGGTAAAACTTCGTGTTATGGGAGAGGAAAGGCTTTCAGTCCTTACGAGAGCCTGCCTTCATTGAGGCAGTTCGTTGCACGTGGGGCACCCTGCATATTGAAGATTCATTCGGGGAAAGGCCCTTTGTATAAAGTGTGGGACAAATGCAGCTTGTGTTGCACCTGCAACTAAAGCAGAGTTCTTCGGGGAAAAGTGCCGTGTTTTCAGAGAGGAAATCCTTAGAGACAACAGTAGTGCCTGCCATGGATTAGGCAGTTCGCTCCACGCGGGAAACCATTCTTATAGAACAAGTTCATTAGGGGAAGTGCCCATCGAGTACACTGTGGGAGAAAAGCTGTTTGTGTTACCTCTGCAACTAAAGCAGAGTTCTACCTTTAAAACTGCGTGTTTTGGGATAGGATATGCTTACAGTCCTCGCTACAGCCTGCCACAGTTGAGGCAGTTCGATCCACGTGGGAATCCCTGCATAAAGAATTTCATTCGTGGAAGAGCCCAAAGATTACACACTAGGAGTAATGCTGCTTGTGTTCCACCTGCAACTAACACAGAGTTCCTTGGGTAAAACTGCCGTGTTTTCGGAGAGGAAATGCTTAGAGGCCTCACTAGAGCCTGCTTGCTTTAGGCATTTCACTCCACGTGGGACCCCTTGAGAATAGATATTGTTTCGGGCAAAGGCTCATTGGGTACACTGTGGGAGAAAAGCTGCTTGTGTTCCACCTGCAACTAAAGCAGAATTCTTCGGGAAAAACTGCGTGTATTGGGAGAGGAAATGCTTACAGTCCTTACGAGAGCCTGCCTTCGTTGAGGCAGTTCACTGCACGTGGGACACACTGCATATTAAAGACTCCTTCGGGGAAGGGCCCTTTGTATAAACTGTGGGACAAATGCAGCTTGTGTTCCACCTGCAACTAAAGCAGAGTTCTTCGGGTAAAACTGCCGTGTTTTCAGAGAGGAAATTCTTAGAGACCACAGTAGTGTCTGCCATGGCTGAGGCAGTTCGCTCCACGCGGGAAACCATTCTTATAGAACAAGTTCATTAGCGGAAGTGCCCATTGTGTACACTGTGGGAGGAAAGCTGATGGTGTTCCCCCTGCAACTAAAGCAGAGTTCTTCGTGTAAAACTGCGTGTTTTGGGAGAGGAAATGCTTACAGTATTCGCTACAGCCTGCCTTGGTTGAGGCAGTTCGCTCCACGTGGGAATCCCTGCATAGAGAAGTTCATTCGTGGAAGATCCCAAAGAGTACACAGTGGGAGAAATGCTGCTTGTGTTCCACCTGCAACTAAAGCAGAATTCTTTGGTAAAACTGCCGTGTTTTGGAAGAAGAAATGCTTACAGTCCTCGCTATAGCCTGCCATGGTTGAGGCAGTTCGCTCCACGTCGGAAACCCTGCATATAGAAGTTCATTCGTGGAAGAGCCCAAAGAGTACACAGTGGGAGAAAAGCTGCTTGTGTTAGGCCTGCAACTAAAGCAGAGTTCTAGCGTTAAAACTGCGTGGTTTGGGAGAGGATATGCTTACAGTCCTCGCTACAGCCTGCCATGGTTGAGGCAGTTCGCTCCACGTGGGAAACCCTGCATATACAAGTTCATTCGTGAAGAGACCAAAGAGTACACAGTGGGAGAAATGCTGCTTGTGTTCCACTTGCAACTAAAGCAGAGTTCTTCGGGTAAAACTGTGTGTTTTGGGAGAGGAAATGCTTACAGTCCTTACGAGAGCCTGCCTTCATTGAGGCAGTTCGCTGCTCGTGGGACAACCTGCATATTGAACATTCATTCGGGGAAAGGCCCTTTGTATAAAGTGTGGGACAAATGCATCTTGTGTTCCACCTGCCACTAAAGCAGAGTTCTTCAGGTAAAAGTGCCGTGTTTTCAGAGAGGAAATTCTTAGAGACCACAGTAGTGCCTGCCATGGCTGAGGCAGTTCGCTCCACGAGGGAAACCATTCTTATAGAACAAGTTCATTAGGGGAAGTGCCCATCGAGTACACTGTGGGAGAAAAGACGCTTCTGTTCCCCCTGAAACTAAAGCAGAGTTCTTCGGGTAAACCTGCGTGATTTGGTAGAGGATATGCTTACAGTCCTCGCAACAGCCTGCCATGGTGGAGGCAGTTCGCTCCTCGTGGGAATCCCTGCATAAAAAAGTTCATTCGTGTAAGGTCCCAAAGAGTACACAGTGGGAGAAATGCTGCTTGTGTTCCACCTGCAACTAAAGCAGAGTTCTTCGGGTAAAACTGCGTGTTATGGGAGAGGAAAGGCTTACAGTCCTTACGAGAGCCTGCCTTCATTGAGGCAGTTCGCTGCACGTGGGGCACCCTGCATATTGAAGATTCATTCGGGGAAGGGCCCTTTGTATAAAGTGTGGGACAAATGCAGCTTGTGTTCCACCTGCAACTAAAGCAGAGTTCTTCGGGTAAAAGTGCCGTGTTTTCAGAGAGGAAATCCTTAGAGACCACAGTAGTGTCTGCCATGGCTGAGGCAGTTCGCTCCACACGGGAAACCATTCTTATAGAACAAGTTCATTAGGGGAAGTGCCCATCGAGTACACTGTGGGAGAAAAGCTGTTTGTGTTACCTCTGCAACTAAAGCAGAGTTCTACCTTTAAAACTGCGTGTTTTGGTATAGGATATGCTTACAGTCCTCGCTACAGCCTGCCACAGTTGAGGAAGTTCGATCCACATGGGAATCCATGCATAAAGAATTTCATTCGTGGAAGAGCCCAAAGATTACACACTAGGAGTAATGCTGCTTGTGTTCCACCTGCAACTAACACAGAGTTCCTTGGGTAAAACTGCCGTGCTTTGGGAGAGGAAATGCTTAGAGGCTTCACTAGAGCCTGCTTGCTTTAGGCATTTCACTCCACGCGGGACCCCTTGAGTGTAGATATTCTTTCGGGCAAAGGCTCATTGGGTACACTGTCGGAGAAAAGCTGCTTGTGTTCCACCTGCAACTAAAGCAGAATTCTTCGGGTAAAACTGCGTGTATTGGGAGAGGAAATGCTTACAGTCCTTACGAGAGCCTGCCTTCGTTGAGGCAGTTCACTGCACGTGGGACACCCTGCATATTGAAGACTCCTTCGGGGAAGGGCCCTTTGTATAAAGTGTGGGACAAATGCAGCTTGTGTTCCACCTGCAACTAAAGCAGAGTTCTTCGGGTAAAAGTGCCGTGTTTTCAGAGAGGAAATTCTTAGAGACCACAGTAGTGTCTGCCATGCCTGAGGCAGTTCGCTCCACGCGGGAAACCATTCTTATAGAACAAGTTCATTAGGTGAAGTGCCCATTGTGTACACTGTGGGAGGAAAGCTGATGGTGTTCCCCCTGCAACTAAAGCAGAGTTCTTCGTGTAAAACTGCGTGTTTTGGGAGAGGAAATGCTTACAGTATTCGCTACAGCCTGCCTTGGTTGAGGCAGTTCGCTCCACGTGGGAATCCCTGCATAAAGAAGTTCATTCGTGGAAGATCCCAAAGAGTACACAGTGGGAGAAATGCTGCTTGTGTTCCACCTGCAACTAAAGCAGAATTCTTTGGTAAAACTGCCGTGTTTTGGAATAGGAAATGCTTACAGTCCTCGCTACAGCCTGCCTTGGTTGAGGCAGTTCGCTCCACGTCGGAAACCCTGCATAGAGAAGTTCATTCATGGAAGAGCCCAAAGAGTACACAGTGGGAGAAAAGCTGCTTGTGTTACCCCTGCAACTAAAGCAGACTTCTAGCGTTAAAACTGTGTGGTTTGGGAGAGGATATGCTTACACTCCTCGCTACAGCCTGCCATGGTTGAGGCAGTTCGCTCCACGTGGGAAACCCTGCATATACAAGTTCATTCGTGAAGAGACCAAAGAGTACACAGTGGGAGAAATGCTGCTTGTGTTCCACTTGCAACTAAAGCAGAGTTCTTCGGGTAAAACTGTGTGTTTTGGGAGAGGAAATGCTTACAGTCCTTACGAGAGCCTGCCTTCATTGAGGCAGTTCGCTGCTCGTGGGACAACCTGCATATTGAACATTCATTCGGGGAAAGGCCCTTTGTATAAAGTGTGGGACAAATGCAGCTTGTGTTCCACCTGCCACTAAAGCAGAGTTCTTCAGGTAAAAGTGCCGTGTTTTCAGAGAGGAAATTCTTAGAGACCACAGTAGGGCCTGCCATGGCTGAGGTAGTCACTCCACGAGGCAAACCATTCTTATAGAACAAGTTCATTAAGGGAAGTGCCCATCGAGTACACTGTGGGAGAAAAGATGCTTGTGTTCCCCCTGCAACTAAAGCATAGTTCTTCGGGTAAACCGGCGTGATTTGGTAGAGGATATGCTTACAGTCCTCACTACAGCCTGCCATGGTGGAGGCAGTTCGCTCCTCGTGGGAATCCCTGCATAAAGAAGTTCATTCGTGTAAGATCCCAAAGAGTACACAGTGGGAGAAATGCTGCTTGTGTTCCACCTGCAACTAAAGCAGAATTCTTTGGTAAAACTGCCGTGTTTTGGAAGAGGAAATGCTTACAGTCCTCGCTACAGCCTGCCATGGTTGAGGCAGTTCGCTCCACGTCGGAAACCCTGCATATAGAAGTTCATTCGTGGAAGAGCCCAAAGAGTACACAGTGGGAGAAAAGCTGCTTGTGTTACCCCTGCAACTAAAGCAGAGTTCTAGCGTTAAAACTGTGTGTTTTGGGAGAGGAAATGCTTACAGTCCTTACGAGAGCCTGCCTTCATTGAGGCAGTTCGCTGCTCGTGGGACAACCTGCATATTGAACATTCATTCGGGGAAAGGCCCTTTGTATAAAGTGTGGGACAAATGCATCTTGTGTTCCACCTGCCACTAAAGCAGAGTTCTTCAGGTAAAAGTGCCGTGTTTTCAGAGAGGAAATTCTTAGAGACCACAGTAGTGCCTGCCATGGCTGAGGCAGTTCGCTCCACGAGGGAAACCATTCTTATAGAACAAGTTCATTAGTGGAAGTACCCATCGAGTACACTGTGGGAGAAAAGACGCTTCTGTTCCCCCTGAAACTAAAGCAGAGTTCTTCGGGTAAACCTGCGTGATTTGGTAGAGGATATGCTTACAGTCCTCGCAACAGCCTGCCATGGTGGAGGCAGTTCGCTCCTCGTGGGAATCCCTGCATAAAAAAGTTCATTCGTGTAAGGTCCCAAAGAGTACACAGTGGGAGAAATGCTGCTTGTGTTCCACCTGCAACTAAAGCAGAGTTCTTCGGGTAAAACTGCGTGTTATGGGAGAGGAAAGGCTTACAGTCCTTACGAGAGCCTGCCTTCATTGAGGCAGTTCGCTGCACGTGGGGCACCCTGCATATTGAAGATTCATTCGGGGAAGGGCACTTTGTATAAAGTGTGGGACAAATGCAGCTTGTGTTCCACCTGCAACTAAAGCAGAGTTCTTCGGGGAAAAGTGCCGTGTTTTCAGAGAGGAAATCCTTAGAGACCACAGTAGTGTCTGCCATGGCTGAGGCAGTTCGCTCCATGCGGGAAACCATTCTTATAGAACAAGTTCATTAGGGGAAGTGCCCATCGAGTACACTGTGGGAGAAAAGCTGTTTGTGTTACCTCTGCAACTAAAGCAGAGTTCTACATTTAAAACTGCGTGTTTTGGGATAGGATATGCTTACAGTCCTCGCTACAGCCTGCCACAGTTGAGGCAGTTCGATCCACATGGGAATCCATGCATAAAGAATTTCATTCGTGGAAGAGCCCAAAGATTACACACTAGGAGTAATGCTGCTTGTGTTCCACCTGCAACTAACACAGAGTTCCTTGGGTAAAACTGCCGTGCTTTGGGAGAGGAAATGCTTAGAGGCCTCACTAGAGCCTGCTTGCTTTAGGCATTTCACTCCATGCGGGACCCCTTGAGTGTAGATATTCTTTCGGGCAAAGGCTCATTGGGTACACAGTCGGAGAAAAGCTGCTTGTGTTCCACCTGCAACTAAAGCAGAATTCTTCGGGTAAAACTGCGTGTATTGGGAGAGGAAATGCTTACAGTCCTTACGAGAGCCTGCCTTCGTTGAGGCAGTTCACTGCACGTGGGACACCCTGCATATTGAAGACTCCTTCGGGGAAGGGCCCTTTGTATAAAGTGTGGGACAAATGCAGCTTGTGTTCCACCTGCAACTAAAGCAGAGTTCTTCGGGTAAAAGTGCCGTGTTTTCAGAGAGGAAATTCTTAGAGACCACAGTAGTGTCTGCCATGGCTGAGGCAGTTCGCTCCACGCGGGAAACCATTCTTATAGAACAAGTTCATTAGGGGAAGTGCCCATTGTGTACACTGTGGGAGGAAAGCTGATGGTGTTCCCCCTGCAACTAAAGCAGAGTTCTTCGTGTAAAACTGCGTGTTTTGGGAGAGGAAATGCTTACAGTATTCGCTACAGCCTGCCTTGGTTGAGGCAGTTCGCTCCACGTGGGAATCCCTGCATAAAGAAGTTCATTCGTGGAAGATGCCAAAGAGTACACAGTGGGAGAAATGCTGCTAGTGTTCCACCTGCAACTAAAGTAGAATTCTTTGGTAAAACTGCCGTGTTTTGGAAGAGGAAATTCTTACAGTCCTCGCTACAGCCTGCCTTGGTTGAGGCAGTTTGCTCCACGTCGGAAACCCTGCATAGAGAAGTTCATTCATGGAAGAGCCCAAAGAGTACACAGTGGGAGAAAAGCTGCTTGTGTTACCCCTGCAACTAAAGCAGAGTTCTAGCGTTAAAACTGTGTGGTTTGGGAGAGGATATGCTTACAGTCCTCGCTACAGCCTGCCATGGTTGAGGCAGTTCGCTCCACGTGGGAAACCCTGCATATACAAGTTCATTCGTGAAGAGACCAAAGTGTACACAGTGGGAGAAACGCTGCTTGTGTTCCACTTGCAACTAAAGCAGAGTTCTTCGGGTAAAACTGTGTGTTTTGGGAGAGGAAATGCTTACAGTCCTTACGAGAGCCTGCCTTCATTGAGGCAGTTCGCTGCTCGTGGGACAACCTGCATATTGAACATTCATTCGGGGAAAGGCCCTTTGTATAAAGTGTGGGACAAATGCAGCTTGTGTTCCACCTGCCACTAAAGCAGAGTTCTTCAGGTAAAAGTGCCGTGTTTTCAGAGAGGAAATTCTTAGAGACCACAGTAGTGCCTGCCATGGCTGAGGCAGTTCGCTCCACACTGGAAACCATTCTTATAGAACAAGTTCATTAGGGGAAGTGCCCATCGAGTACACTGTGGGAGAAAAGATGCTTGTGTTCCCCCTGCAACTAAAGCAGAGTTCTTCGGGTAAACCTGCGTGATTTGGTAGAGGATATGCTTACAGTCCTCGCTACAGCCTGCCATGGTGGAGGCAGTTCGCTCCTCGTGGGAATCCCTGCATAAAGAAGTTCATTCGTGTAAGATCCCAAAGAGTACACAGTGGGAGAAATGCTGCTTGTGTTCCACCTGCAACTGAAGCAGAGTTCTTCGGGTAAAACTGCGTGTTATGGGAGAGGAAATTCTTACAGTCCTTACGAGAGCCTGCCTTCATTGAGGCAGTTCGCTGCACGTGGGGCACCCTGCATATTGAAGATTCATTCGGGGAAGGGCCCTTTGTATAAAGTGTGGGACAAATGCAGCTTGTGTTCCACCTGCAACTAAAGCAGAGTTCTTCGGGTAAAAGTACCGTGTTTTCAGAGAGGAAATTCTTAGAGACCACAGTAGAGGTGCCATGGCTGAGGCAGTTCGCTCCACGCGGGAAACCATTCTTATAGAACAAGTTCATTAGGGGAAGTGCCCATCGAGTACACTGTGGGAGAAAAGATGCTTGTGTTCCCCCCGCAACTAAAGCAGAGTTCTTCGGGTAAACCTGCGTGATTTGGTAGAGGATATGCTTACAGTCCTCGCTACAGCCTGCCATGGTGGAGGCAGTTCGCTCCTCGTGGGTATCCCTGCATAAAGAAGTTCATTCGTGGAAGATCCCAAAGAGTACACAGTGGGAGAAATGCTGCTTGTGTTCCACCTGCAACTAAAGCAGAGTTCTTCGGGTAAAACTTCGTGTTATGGGAGAGGAAAGGCTTTCAGTCCTTACGAGAGCCTGCCTTCATTGAGGCAGTTCGCTGCACGTGGGGCACCCTGCATATTGAAGATTCATTCGGGGAAGGGCCCTTTGTATAAAGTGTGGGACAAATGCAGCTTGTGTTGCACCTGCAACTAAAGCAGAGTTCTTCGGGGAAAAGTGCCGTGTTTTCAGAGAGGAAATCCTTAGAGACAACAGTAGTGCCTGCCATCGATTAGGCAGTTCGCTCCACGCGGGAAACCATTCTTATAGAACAAGTTCATTAGGGGAAGTGCCCATCGAGTACACTGTGGGAGAAAAGCTGTTTGTGTTACCTCTGCAACTAAAGCAGAGTTCTACCTTTAAAACTGCGTGTTTTGGGATAGGATATGCTTACAGTCCTCGCTACAGCCTGCCACAGTTGAGGCAGTTCGATCCACGTGGGAATCCCTGCATAAAGAATTTCATTCGTGGAAGAGCCCAAAGATTACACACTAGGAGTAATGCTGCTTGTGTTCCACCTGCAACTAACACAGAGTTCCTTGGGTAAAACTGCCGTGTTTTCGGAGAGGAAATGCTTAGAGGCCTCACTAGAGCCTGCTTGCTTTAGGCATTTCACTCCACGCGGGACCCCTTGAGAATAGATATTGTTTCGGGCAAAGGCTCATTGGGTACACTGTGGGAGAAAAGCTGCTTGTGTTCCACCTGCAACTAAAGCAGAATTCTTCGGGAAAAACTGCGTGTATTGGGAGAGGAAATGCTTACAGTCCTTACGAGAGCCTGCCTTCGTTGAGGCAGTTCACTGCACGTGGGACACACTGCATATTAAAGACTCCTTCGGGGAAGGGCCCTTTGTATAAACTGTGGGACAAATGCAGCTTGTGTTCCACCTGCAACTAAAGCAGAGTTCTTCGGGTAAAACTGCCGTGTTTTCAGAGAGGAAATTCTTAGAGACCACAGTAGTGTCTGCCATGGCTGAGGCAGTTCGCTCCACGCGGGAAACCATTCTTATAGAACAAGTTCATTAGTTGAAGTGCCCATTGTGTACACTGTGGGAGGAAAGCTGATGGTGTTCCCCCTGCAACTAAAGCAGAGTTCTTCGTGTAAAACTGCGTGTTTTGGGAGAGGAAATGCTTACAGTATTCGCTACAGCCTGCCTTGGTTGAGGCAGTTCGCTCCACGTGGGAATCCCTGTATAGAGAAGTTCATTCGTGGAAGATCCCAAAGAGTACACAGTGGGAGAAATGCTGCTTGTGTTCCACCTGCAACTAAAGCAGAATTCTTTGGTAAAACTGCCGTGTTTTGGAAGAAGAAATGCTTACAGTCCTCGCTACAGCCTGCCATGGTTGAGGCAGTTCGCTCCACGTCGGAAACCCTGCATATAGAAGTTCATTCGTGGAAGAGCCCAAAGAGTACACAGTGGGAGAAAAGCTGCTTGTGTTAGGCCTGCAACTAAAGCAGAGTTCTAGCGTTAAAACTGCGTGGTTTGGGAGAGGATATGCTTACAGTCCTCGCTACAGCCTGCCATGGTTGAGGCAGTTCGCTCCACGTGGGAAACCCTGCATATACAAGTTCATTCGTGAAGAGACCAAAGAGTACACAGTGGGAGAAATGCTGCTTGTGTTCCACTTGCAACTAAAGCAGAGTTCTTCGGGTAAAACTGTGTGTTTTGGGAGAGGAAATGCTTACAGTCCTTACGAGAGCCTGCCTTCATTGAGGCAGTTCGCTGCTCGTGGGACAACCTGCATATTGAACATTCATTCGGGGAAAGGCCCTTTGTATAAAGTGTGGGACAAATGCATCTTGTGTTCCACCTGCCACTAAAGCAGAGTTCTTCAGGTAAAAGTGCCGTGTTTTCAGAGAGGAAATTCTTAGAGACCACAGTAGTGCCTGCCATGGCTGAGGCAGTTCGCTCCACGAGGGAAACCATTCTTATAGAACAAGTTCATTAGGGGAAGTGCCCATCGAGTACACTGTGGGAGAAAAGACGCTTCTGTTCCCCCTGAAACTAAAGCAGAGTTCTTCGGGTAAACCTGCGTGATTTGGTAGAGGATATGCTTACAGTCCTCGCAACAGCCTGCCATGGTGGAGGCAGTTCGCTCCTCGTGGGAATCCCTGCATAAAAAAGTTCATTCGTGTAAGGTCCCAAAGAGTACACAGTGGGAGAAATGCTGCTTGTGTTCCACCTGCAACTAAAGCAGAGTTCTTCGGGTAAAACTGCGTGTTATGGGAGAGGAAAGGCTTACAGTCCTTACGAGAGCCTGCCTTCATTGAGGCAGTTCGCTGCACGTGGGGCACCCTGCATATTGAAGATTCATTCGGGGAAGGGCCCTTTGTATAAAGTGTGGGACAAATGCAGCTTGTGTTCCACCTGCAACTAAAGCAGAGTTCTTCGGGTAAAAGTGCCGTGTTTTCAGAGAGGAAATCCTTAGAGACCACAGTAGTGTCTGCCATGGCTGAGGCAGTTCCTCCACACGGGAAACCATTCTTATAGAACAAGTTCATTAGGGGAAGTGCCCATCGAGTACACTGTGGGAGAAAAGCTGTTTGTGTTACCTCTGCAACTAAAGCAGAGTTCTACCTTTAAAACTGCGTGTTTTGGTATAGGATATGCTTACAGTCCTCGCTACAGCCTGCCACAGTTGAGGCAGTTCGATCCACATGGGAATCCATGCATAAAGAATTTCATTCGTGGAAGAGCCCAAAGATTACACACTAGGAGTAATGCTGCTTGTGTTCCACCTGCAACTAACACAGAGTTCCTTGGGTAAAACTGCCGTGCTTTGGGAGAGGAAATGCTTAGAGGCTTCACTAGAGCCTGCTTGATTTAGGCATTTCACTCCACGCGGGACCCCTTGAGTGTAGATATTCTTTCGGGCAAAGGCTCATTGGGTACACTGTCGGAGAAAAGCTGCTTGTGTTCCACCTGCAACTAAAGCAGAATTCTTCGGGTAAAACTGCGTGTATTGGGAGAGGAAATGCTTACAGTCCTTACGAGAGCCTGCCTTCGTTGAGGCAGTTCACTGCACGTGGGACACCCTGCATATTGAAGACTCCTTCGGGGAAGGGCCCTTTGTATAAAGTGTGGGACAAATGCAGCTTGTGTTCCACCTGCAACTAAAGCAGAGTTCTTCGGGTAAAAGTGCCGTGTTTTCAGAGAGGAAATTCTTAGAGACCACAGTAGTGTCTGCCATGCCTGAGGCAGTTCGCTCCACGCGGGAATCCATTCTTATAGAACAAGTTCATTAGGGGAAGTGCCCATTGTGTACACTGTGGGAGGAAAGCTGATGGTGTTCCCCCTGCAACTAAAGCAGAGTTCTTCGTGTAAAACTGCGTGTTTTGGGAGAGGAAATGCTTACAGTATTCGCTACAGCCTGCCTTGGTTGAGGCAGTTCGCTCCACGTGGGAATCCCTGCATAAAGAAGTTCATTCGTGGAAGATCCCAAAGAGTACACAGTGGGAGAAATGCTGCTTGTGTTCCACCTGCAACTAAAGCAGAATTCTTTGGTAAAACTGCCGTGTTTTGGAATAGGAAATGCTTACAGTCCTCGCTACAGCCTGCCTTGGTTGAGGCAGTTCGCTCCACGTCGGAAACCCTGCATAGAGAAGTTCATTCATGGAAGAGCCCAAAGAGTACACAGTGGGAGAAAAGCTGCTTGTGTTACCCCTGCAACTAAAGCAGACTTCTAGCGTTAAAACTGTGTGGTTTGGGAGAGGATATGCTTACACTCCTCGCTACAGCCTGCCATGGTTGAGGCAGTTCGCTCCACGTGGGAAACCCTGCATATACAAGTTCATTCGTGAAGAGACCAAAGAGTACACAGTGGGAGAAATGCTGCTTGTGTTCCACTTGCAACTAAAGCAGAGTTCTTCGGGTAAAACTGTGTGTTTTGGGAGAGGAAATGCTTACAGTCCTTACGAGAGCCTGCCTTCATTGAGGCAGTTCGCTGCTCGTGGGACAACCTGCATATTGAACATTCATTCGGGGAAAAGCCCTTTGTATAAAGTGTGGGACAAATGCATCTTGTGTTCCACCTGCCACTAAAGCAGAGTTCTTCAGGTAAAAGTGCCGTGTTTTCAGAGAGGAAATTCTTAGAGACAACAGTATTGCCTGCCATGGCTGAGGCAGTTCGCTCCACGAGGGAAACCATTCTTATAGAACAAGTTCATTAGGGGAAGTACCCATCGAGTACACTGTGGGAGAAAAGACGCTTCTGTTCCCCCTGAAACTAAAGCAGAGTTCTTCGGGTAAACCTGCGTGATTTGGTAGAGGATATGCTTACAGTCCTCGCTACAGCCTGCCATGGTGGAGGCAGTTCGCTCCTCGTGGGAATCCCTGCATAAAAAAGTTCATTCGTGTAAGGTCCCAAAGAGTACACAGTGGGAGAAATGCTGCTTGTGTTCCACCTGCAACTAAAGCAGAGTTCTTCGGGTAAAACTGCGTGTTATGGGAGAGGAAAGGCTTACAGTCCTTACGAGAGCCTGCCTTCATTGAGGCAGTTCGCTGCACGTGGGGCACCCTCCATATTGAAGATTCATTCGGGGAAGGGCACTTTGTATAAAGTGTGGGACAAATGCAGCTTGTGTTCCACCTGCAACTAAAGCAGAGTTCTTCGGGGAAAAGTGCCGTGTTTTCAGAGAGGAAATCCTTAGAGACCACAGTAGTGTCTGCCATGGCTGAGGCAGTTCGCTCCATGCGGGAAACCATTCTTATAGAACAAGTTCATTAGGGGAAGTGCCCATCGAGTACACTGTGGGAGAAAAGCTGTTTGTGTTACCTCTGCAACTAAAGCAGAGTTCTACCTTTAAAACTGCGTGTTTTGGGATAGGATATGCTTACAGTCCTCGCTACAGCCTGCCACAGTTGAGGCAGTTCGATCCACATGGGAATCCATGCGTAAAGAATTTCATTCGTGGAAGAGCCCAAAGATTACACACTAGGAGTAATGCTGCTTGTGTTCCACCTGCAACTAACACAGAGTTCCTTGGGTAAAACTGCCGTGCTTTGGGAGAGGAAATGCTTAGAGGCCTCACTAGAGCCTGCTTGCTTTAGGCATTTCACTCCATGCGGGACCCCTTGAGTGTAGATATTCTTTCGGGCAAAGGCTCATTGGGTACACAGTCGGAGAAAAGCTGCTTGTGTTCCACCTGCAACTAAAGCAGAATTCTTCGGGTAAAACTGCGTGTATTGGGAGAGGAAATGCTTACAGTCCTTACGAGAGCCTGCCTTCGTTGAGGCAGTTCACTGCACGTGGGACACCCTGCATATTGAAGACTCCTTCGGGGAAGGGCCCTTTGTATAAAGTGTGGGACAAATGCAGCTTGTGTTCCACCTGCAACTAAAGCAGAGTTCTTCGGGTAAAAGTGCCGTGTTTTCAGAGAGGAAATTCTTAGAGACCACAGTAGTGTCTGCCATGGCTGAGGCAGTTCGCTCCACGCGGGAAACCATTCTTATAGAACAAGTTCATTAGGGGAAGTGCCCATTGTGTACACTGTGGGAGGAAAGCTGATGGTGTTCCCCCTGCAACTAAAGCAGAGTTCTTCGTGTAAAACTGCGTGTTTTGGGAGAGGAAATGCTTACAGTATTCGCTACAGCCTGCCTTGGTTGAGGCAGTTCGCTCCACGTGGGAATCCCTGCATAAAGAAGTTCATTCGTGGAAGATGCCAAAGAGTACACAGTGGGAGAAATGCTGCTAGTGTTCCACCTGCAACTAAAGTAGAATTCTTTGGTAAAACTGCCGTGTTTTGGAAGAGGAAATTCTTACAGTCCTCGCTACAGCCTGCCTTGGTTGAGGCAGTTCGCTCCACGTCGGAAACCCTGCATAGAGAAGTTCATTCATGGAAGAGCCCAAAGAGTACACAGTGGGAGAAAAGCTGCTTGTGTTACCCCTGCAACTAAAGCAGAGTTCTAGCGTTAAAACTGTGTGGTTTGGGAGAGGATATGCTTACAGTCCTCGCTACAGCCTGCCATGGTTGAGGCAGTTCGCTCCACGTGGGAAACCCTGCATATACAAGTTCATTCGTGAAGAGACCAAAGTGTACACAGTGGGAGAAACGCTGCTTGTGTTCCACTTGCAACTAAAGCAGAGTTCTTCGGGTAAAACTGTGTGTTTTGGGAGAGGAAATGCTTACAGTCCTTACGAGAGCCTGCCTTCATTGAGGCAGTTCGCTGCTCGTGGGACAACCTGCATATTGAACATTCATTCGGGGAAAGGCCCTTTGTATAAAGTGTGGGACAAATGCAGCTTGTGTTCCACCTGCCACTAAAGCAGAGTTCTTCAGGTAAAAGTGCCGTGTTTTCAGAGAGGAAATTCTTAGAGACCACAGTAGTGCCTGCCATGGCTGAGGCAGTTCGCTCCACACTGGAAACCATTCTTATAGAACAAGTTCATTAGGGGAAGTGCCCATCGAGTACACTGTGGGAGAAAAGATGCTTGTGTTCCCCCTGCAACTAAAGCAGAGTTCTTCGGGTAAACCTGCGTGATTTGGTAGAGGATATGCTTACAGTCCTCGCTACAGCCTGCCATGGTGGAGGCAGTTCGCTCCTCGTGGGAATCCCTGCATAAAGAAGTTCATTCGTGTAAGATCCCAAAGAGTACACAGTGGGAGAAATGCTGCTTGTGTTCCACCTGCAACTGAAGCAGAGTTCTTCGGGTAAAACTGCGTGTTATGGGAGAGGAAATTCTTACAGTCCTTACGAGAGCCTGCCTTCATTGAGGCAGTTCGCTGCACGTGGGGCACCCTGCATATTGAAGATTCATTCGGGGAAGGGCCCTTTGTATAAAGTGTGGGACAAATGCAGCTTGTGTTCCACCTGCAACTAAAGCAGAGTTCTTCGGGTAAAAGTACCGTGTTTTCAGAGAGGAAATTCTTAGAGACCACAGTAGAGGTGCCATGGCTGAGGCAGTTCGCTCCACGCGGGAAACCATTCTTATAGAACAAGTTCATTAGGGGAAGTGCCCATCGAGTACACTGTGGGAGAAAAGATGCTTGTGTTCCCCCCGCAACTAAAGCAGAGTTCTTCGGGTAAACCTGCGTGATTTGGTAGAGGATATGCTTACAGTCCTCGCTACAGCCTGCCATGGTGGAGGCAGTTCGCTCCTCGTGGGTATCCCTGCATAAAGAAGTTCATTCGTGTAAGAGCCCAAAGAGTACACAGTGGGAGAAATGCTGCTTGTGTTCCACCTGCAACTAAAGCGGAGTTCTTCGGGTAAAACTGCGTGTTTTGGGAGAGGAAATTCTTACAGTCCATACGAGAGTCTGCCTTCATTGAGGCAGTTCGCTGCACGTGGGACACCCTGCATATTGAAGATTCATTCGGGGAAGGGCCCTTTGTACAAAGTGTGGGACAAATGCATTTTGTGTTCCACCTGCAACTAAAGCAGAGTTCTTCGGGTAAAAGTGCCGTGTTTTCAGAGAGGAAATCCTTAGAGACCACAGTAGTGCCTGCCATGGCTGAGGCAGTTCGCTCCACACGGTAAACCATTCTTATAGAACAAGTTCATTAGGGGAAGTGCCCATCGAGTACACTGTGGGAGAAAAGCTGCTTGTGTTACCTCTGCAACTATAGCAGAGTTCTACCTTTAAAACTGCGTGTTTTCGGACAGGATATGCTTACAGTCCTCGCTACAGCCTGCCACAGTTGAGGCAGCTCGATCCACGTGGGAATCCCTGCATAAAGAATTTCATTCGTGGAAGAGCCCAAAGATTACACACTAGGAGTAATGCTGCTTATGTTCCACCTGCAACTAACACAGAGTTCCTTGGATAAAACTGCCGTGTTTTCGGAGAGGAAATGCTTAGATGCCTCACTAGAGCCTGCTTGCTTTAGGCATTTCACTCCACGCGGGACCCCTTGAGTGTAGATATTCTTTCGGGCAAAGGCTCATTGGGTACACTGTCGGAGAAAAGCTGCTTGTGTTCCACCTGCAACTAAAGCAGAATTCTTCGGGTAAAACTGCGTGTATTGGGAGAGGAAATGCTTACAGTCCTTACGAGAGCCTGCCTTCGTTGAGGCAGTTCACTGCACGTGGGACACCCTGCATATTGAAGACTCCTTCGGGGAAGGGCCCTTTGTATAAAGTGGGGGACAAATGCAGCTTGTGTTCCACCTGCAACTAAAGCAGAGTTCTTCGGGTAAAAGTGCCGTGTTTTCAGAGAGGAAATTCTTAGAGACCACAGTAGTGTCTGCCAAGCCTGAGGCAGTTCGCTCCACGCGGGAATCCATTCTTATAGAACAAGTTCATTAGGGGAAGTGCCCATTGTGTACACTGTGGGAGGAAAGCTGATGGTGTTCCCCCTGCAACTAAAGCAGAGTTCTTCGTGTAAAACTGCGTGTTTTGGGAGAGGAAATGATTACAGTATTCGCTACAGCCTGCCTTGGTTGAGGCAGTTCGCTCCACGTGGGAATCCCTGCATAAAGAAGTTCATTCGTGGAAGATCCCAAAGAGTACACAGTGGGAGAAATGCTGCTTGTGTTCCACCTGCAACTAAAGCAGAATTCTTTGGTAAAACTGCCGTGTTTTGGAATAGGAAATGCTTACAGTCCTCGCTACAGCCTGCCTTGGTTGAGGCAGTTTGCTCCACGTCGGAAACCCTGCATAGAGAAGTTCATTCATGGAAGAGCCCAAAGAGTACACAGTGGGAGAAAAGCTGCTTGTGTTACCCCTGCAACTAAAGCAGACTTCTAGCGTTAAAACTGTGTGGTTTGGGAGAGGATATGCTTACAGTCCTCGCTACAGCCTGCCATGGTTGAGGCAGTTCGCTCCACGTGGGAAACCCTGCATATACAAGTTCATTCGTGAAGAGACCAAAGAGTACACAGTGGGAGAAATGCTGCTTGTGTTCCACTTGCAACTAAAGCAGAGTTCTTCGGGTAAAACTGTGTGTTTTGGGAGAGGAAATGCTTACAGTCCTTACGAGAGCCTGCCTTCATTGAGGCAGTTCGCTGCTCGTGGGACAACCTGCATATTGAACATTCATTCGGGGAAAGGCCCTTTGTATAAAGTGTGGGACAAATGCAGCTTGTGTTCCACCTGCCACTAAAGCAGAGTTCTTCAGGTAAAAGTGCCGTGTTTTCAGAGAGGAAATTCTTAGAGACCACAGTAGGGCCTGCCATGGCTGAGGTAGTCACTCCACGAGGCAAACCATTCTTATAGAACAAGTTCATTAAGGGAAGTGCCCATCGAGTACACTGTGGGAGAAAAGATGCTTGTGTTCCCCCTGCAACTAAAGCAGAGTTCTTCGGGTAAACCTGCGTGATTTGGTAGAGGATATGCTTACAGTCCTCACTACAGCCTGCCATGGTGGAGGCAGTTCGCTCCTCGTGGGAATCCCTGCATAAAGAAGTTCATTCGTGTAAGATCCCAAAGAGTACACAGTGGGAGAAATGCTGCTTGTGTTCCACCTGCAACTAAAGCAGAATTCTTTGGTAAAACTGCCGTGTTTTGGAAGAGGAAATGCTTACAGTCCTCGCTACAGCCTGCCATGGTTGAGGCAGTTCGCTCCACGTCGGAAACCCTGCATATAGAAGTTCATTCGTGGAAGAGCCCAAAGAGTACACAGTGGGAGAAAAGCTGCTTGTGTTACCCCTGCAACTAAAGCAGAGTTCTAGCGTTAAAACTGTGTGTTTTGGGAGAGGAAATGCTTACAGTCCTTACGAGAGCCTGCCTTCATTGAGGCAGTTCGCTGCTCGTGGGACAACCTGCATATTGAACATTCATTCGGGGAAAGGCCCTTTGTATAAAGTGTGGGACAAATGCATCTTGTGTTCCACCTGCCACTAAAGCAGAGTTCTTCAGGTAAAAGTGCCGTGTTTTCAGAGAGGAAATTCTTAGAGACCACAGTAGTGCCTGCCATGGCTGAGGCAGTTCGCTCCACGAGGGAAACCATTCTTATAGAACAAGTTCATTAGGGGAAGTGCCCATCGAGTACACTGTTGGAGAAAAGACGCTTCTGTTCCCCCTGAAACTAAAGCAGAGTTCTTCGGGTAAACCTGCGTGATTTGGTAGAGGATATGCTTACAGTCCTCGCAACAGCCTGCCATGGTGGATGCAGTTCGCTCCTCGTGGGAATCCCTGCATAAAAAAGTTCATTCGTGTAAGGTCCCAAAGAGTACACAGTGGGAGAAATGCTGCTTGTGTTCCACCTGCAACCAAAGCAGAGTTCTTCGGGTAAAAATGCGTGTTATGGGAGAGGAAAGGCTTACAGTCCTTACGAGAGCCTGCCTTCATTGAGGCAGTTCGCTGCACGTGGGGCACCCTGCATATTGAAGATTCATTCGGGGAAGGGCACTTTGTATAAAGTGTGGGACAAATGCAGCTTGTGTTCCACCTGCAACTAAAGCAGAGTTCTTCGGGGAAAAGTGCCGTGTTTTCAGAGAGGAAATCCTTAGAGACCACAGTAGTGTCTGCCATGGCTGAGGCAGTTCGCTCCATGCGGGAAACCATTCTTATAGAACAAGTTCATTAGGGGAAGTGCCCATCGAGTACACTGTGGGAGAAAAGCTGTTTGTGTTACCTCTGCAACTAAAGCAGAGTTCTACCTTTAAAACTGCGTGTTTTGGGATAGGATATGCTTACAGTCCTCGCTACAGCCTGCCACAGTTGAGGCAGTTCGATCCACATGGGAATCCATGCATAAAGAATTTCATTCGTGGAAGAGCCCAAAGATTACACACTAGGAGTAATGCTGCTTGTGTTCCACCTGCAACTAACACAGAGTTCCTTGGGTAAAACTGCCGTGCTTTGGGAGAGGAAATGCTTAGAGGCCTCACTAGAGCCTGCTTGCTTTAGGCATTTCACTCCATGCGGGACCCCTTGAGTGTAGATATTCTTTCGGGCAAAGGCTCATTGGGTACACAGTCGGAGAAAAGCTGCTTGTGTTCCACCTGCAACTAAAGCAGAATTCTTCGGGTAAAACTGCGTGTATTGGGAGAGGAAATGCTTACAGTCCTTACGAGAGCCTGCCTTCGTTGAGGCAGTTCACTGCACGTGGGACACCCTGCATATTGAAGACTCCTTCGGGGAAGGGCCCTTTGTATAAAGTGGGGGACAAATGCAGCTTGTGTTCCACCTGCAACTAAAGCAGAGTTCTTCGGGTAAAAGTGCCGTGTTTTCAGAGAGGAAATTCTTAGAGACCACAGTAGTGTCTGCCAAGCCTGAGGCAGTTCGCTCCACGCGGGAATCCATTCTTATAGAACAAGTTCATTAGGGGAAGTGCCCATTGTGTACACTGTGGGAGGAAAGCTGATGGTGTTCCCCCTGCAACTAAATCAGAGTTCTTCGTGTAAAACTGCGTGTTTTGGGAGAGGAAATGATTACAGTATTCGCTACAGCCTGCCTTGGTTGAGGCAGTTCGCTCCACGTGGGAATCCCTGCATAAAGAAGTTCATTCGTGGAAGATCCCAAAGAGTACACAGTGGGAGAAATGCTGCTTGTGTTCCACCTGCAACTAAAGCAGAATTCTTTGGTAAAACTGCCGTGTTTTGGAATAGGAAATGCTTACAGTCCTCGCTACAGCCTGCCTTGGTTGAGGCAGTTTGCTCCACGTCGGAAACCCTGCATAGAGAAGTTCATTCATGGAAGAGCCCAAAGAGTACACAGTGGGAGAAAAGCTGCTTGTGTTACCCCTGCAACTAAAGCAGACTTCTAGCGTTAAAACTGTGTGGTTTGGGAGAGGATATGCTTACAGTCCTCGCTACAGCCTGCCATGGTTGAGGCAGTTCGCTCCACGTGGGAAACCCTGCATATACAAGTTCATTCGTGAAGAGACCAAAGAGTACACAGTGGGAGAAATGCTGCTTGTGTTCCACTTGCAACTAAAGCAGAGTTCTTCGGGTAAAACTGTGTGTTTTGGGAGAGGAAATGCTTACAGTCCTTACGAGAGCCTGCCTTCATTGAGGCAGTTCGCTGCTCGTGGGACAACCTGCATATTGAACATTCATTCGGGGAAAGGCCCTTTGTATAAAGTGTGGGACAAATGCAGCTTGTGTTCCACCTGCCACTAAAGCAGAGTTCTTCAGGTAAAAGTGCCGTGTTTTCAGAGAGGAAATTCTTAGAGACCACAGTAGGGCCTGCCATGGCTGAGGTAGTCACTCCACGAGGCAAACCATTCTTATAGAACAAGTTCATTAAGGGAAGTGCCCATCGAGTACACTGTGGGAGAAAAGATGCTTGTGTTCCCCCTGCAACTAAAGCAGAGTTCTTCGGGTAAACCTGCGTGATTTGGTAGAGGATATGCTTACAGTCCTCACTACAGCCTGCCATGGTGGAGGCAGTTCGCTCCTCGTGGGAATCCCTGCATAAAGAAGTTCATTCGTGTAAGATCCCAAAGAGTACACAGTGGGAGAAATGCTGCTTGTGTTCCACCTGCAACTAAAGCAGAATTCTTTGGTAAAACTGCCGTGTTTTGGAAGAGGAAATGCTTACAGTCCTCGCTACAGCCTGCCATGGTTGAGGCAGTTCGCTCCACGTCGGAAACCCTGCATATAGAAGTTCATTCGTGGAAGAGCCCAAAGAGTACACAGTGGGAGAAAAGCTGCTTGTGTTACCCCTGCAACTAAAGCAGAGTTCTAGCGTTAAAACTGTGTGTTTTGGGAGAGGAAATGCTTACAGTCCTTACGAGAGCCTGCCTTCATTGAGGCAGTTCGCTGCTCGTGGGACAACCTGCATATTGAACATTCATTCGGGGAAAAGCCCTTTGTATAAAGTGTGGGACAAATGCATCTTGTGTTCCACCTGCCACTAAAGCAGAGTTCTTCAGGTAAAAGTGCCGTGTTTTCAGAGAGGAAATTCTTAGAGACCACAGTAGTGCCTGCCATGGCTGAGGCAGTTCGCTCCACGAGGGAAACCATTCTTATAGAACAAGTTCATTAGGGGAAGTGCCCATCGAGTACACTGTTGGAGAAAAGACGCTTCTGTTCCCCCTGAAACTAAAGCAGAGTTCTTCGGGTAAACCTGCGTGATTTGGTAGAGGATATGCTTACAGTCCTCGCAACAGCCTGCCATGGTGGATGCAGTTCGCTCCTCGTGGGAATCCCTGCATAAAAAAGTTCATTCGTGTAAGGTCCCAAAGAGTACACAGTGGGAGAAATGCTGCTTGTGTTCCACCTGCAACCAAAGCAGAGTTCTTCGGGTAAAAATGCGTGTTATGGGAGAGGAAAGGCTTACAGTCCTTACGAGAGCCTGCCTTCATTGAGGCAGTTCGCTGCACGTGGGGCACCCTGCATATTGAAGATTCATTCGGGGAAGGGCACTTTGTATAAAGTGTGGGACAAATGCAGCTTGTGTTCCACCTGCAACTAAAGCAGAGTTCTTCGGGGAAAAGTGCCGTGTTTTCAGAGAGGAAATCCTTAGAGACCACAGTAGTGTCTGCCATGGCTGAGGCAGTTCGCTCCATGCGGGAAACCATTCTTATAGAACAAGTTCATTAGGGGAAGTGCCCATCGAGTACACTGTGGGAGAAAAGCTGTTTGTGTTACCTCTGCAACTAAAGCAGAGTTCTACCTTTAAAACTGCGTGTTTTGGGATAGGATATGCTTACAGTCCTCGCTACAGCCTGCCACAGTTGAGGCAGTTCGATCCACATGGGAATCCATGCATAAAGAATTTCATTCGTGGAAGAGCCCAAAGATTACACACTAGGAGTAATGCTGCTTGTGTTCCACCTGCAACTAACACAGAGTTCCTTGGGTAAAACTGCCGTGCTTTGGGAGAGGAAATGCTTAGAGGCCTCACTAGAGCCTGCTTGCTTTAGGCATTTCACTCCATGCGGGACCCCTTTAGTGTAGATATTCTTTCGGGCAAAGGCTCATTGGGTACACAGTCGGAGAAAAGCTGCTTGTGTTCCACCTGCAACTAAAGCAGAATTCTTCGGGTAAAACTGCGTGTATTGGGAGAGGAAATGCTTACAGTCCTTACGAGAGCCTGCCTTCGTTGAGGCAGTTCACTGCACGTGGGACACCCTGCATATTGAAGACTCCTTCGGGGAAGGGCCCTTTGTATAAAGTGTGGGACAAATGCAGCTTGTGTTCCACCTGCAACTAAAGCAGAGTTCTTCGGGTAAAAGTGCCGTGTTTTCAGAGAGGAAATTCTTAGAGACCACAGTAGTGTCTGCCATGGCTGAGGCAGTTCGCTCCACGCGGGAAACCATTCTTATAGAACAAGTTCATTAGGGGAAGTGCCCATTGTGTACACTGTGGGAGGAAAGCTGATGGTGTTCCCCCTGCAACTAAAGCAGAGTTCTTCGTGTAAAACTGCGTGTTTTGGGAGAGGAAATGCTTACAGTATTCGCTACAGCCTGCCTTGGTTGAGGCAGTTCGCTCCACGTGGGAATCCCTGCATAAAGAAGTTCATTCGTGGAAGATGCCAAAGAGTACACAGTGGGAGAAATGCTGCTAGTGTTCCACCTGCAACTAAAGTAGAATTCTTTGGTAAAACTGCCGTGTTTTGGAAGAGGAAATTCTTACAGTCCTCGCTACAGCCTGCCTTGGTTGAGGCAGTTCGCTCCACGTCGGAAACCCTGCATAGAGAAGTTCATTCATGGAAGAGCCCAAAGAGTACACAGTGGGAGAAAAGCTGCTTGTGTTACCCCTGCAACTAAAGCAGAGTTCTAGCGTTAAAACTGTGTGGTTTGGGAGAGGATATGCTTACAGTCCTCGCTACAGCCTGCCATGGTTGAGGCAGTTCGCTCCACGTGGGAAACCCTGCATATACAAGTTCATTCGTGAAGAGACCAAAGTGTACACAGTGGGAGAAACGCTGCTTGTGTTCCACTTGCAACTAAAGCAGAGTTCTTCGGGTAAAACTGTGTGTTTTGGGAGAGGAAATGCTTACAGTCCTTACGAGAGCCTGCCTTCATTGAGGCAGTTCGCTGCTCGTGGGACAACCTGCATATTGAACATTCATTCGGGGAAAGGCCCTTTGTATAAAGTGTGGGACAAATGCAGCTTGTGTTCCACCTGCCACTAAAGCAGAGTTCTTCAGGTAAAAGTGCCGTGTTTTCAGAGAGGAAATTCTTAGAGACCACAGTAGTGCCTGCCATGGCTGAGGCAGTTCGCTCCACACTGGAAACCATTCTTATAGAACAAGTTCATTAGGGGAAGTGCCCATCGAGTACACTGTGGGAGAAAAGATGCTTGTGTTCCCCCTGCAACTAAAGCAGAGTTCTTCGGGTAAACCTGCGTGATTTGGTAGAGGATATGCTTACAGTCCTCGCTACAGCCTGCCATGGTGGAGGCAGTTCGCTCCTCGTGGGAATCCCTGCATAAAGAAGTTCATTCGTGTAAGATCCCAAAGAGTACACAGTGGGAGAAATGCTGCTTGTGTTCCACCTGCAACTGAAGCAGAGTTCTTCGGGTAAAACTGCGTGTTATGGGAGAGGAAATTCTTACAGTCCTTACGAGAGCCTGCCTTCATTGAGGCAGTTCGCTGCACGTGGGGCACCCTGCATATTGAAGATTCATTCGGTGAAGGGCCCTTTGTATAAAGTGTGGGACAAATGCAGCTTGTGTTCCACCTGCAACTAAAGCAGAGTTCTTCGGGTAAAAGTACCGTGTTTTCAGAGAGGAAATTCTTAGAGACCACAGTAGAGGTGCCATGGCTGAGGCAGTTCGCTCCACGCGGGAAACCATTCTTATAGAACAAGTTCATTAGGGGAAGTGCCCATCGAGTACACTGTGGGAGAAAAGATGCTTGTGTTCCCCCCGCAACTAAAGCAGAGTTCTTCGGGTAAACCTGCGTGATTTGGTAGAGGATATGCTTACAGTCCTCGCTACAGCCTGCCATGGTGGAGGCAGTTCGCTCCTCGTGGGTATCCCTGCATAAAGAAGTTCATTCGTGTAAGAGCCCAAAGAGTACACAGTGGGAGAAATGCTGCTTGTGTTCCACCTGCAACTAAAGCGGAGTTCTTCGGGTAAAACTGCGTGTTTTGGGAGAGGAAATTCTTACAGTCCATACGAGAGTCTGCCTTCATTGAGGCAGTTCGCTGCACGTGGGACACCCTGCATATTGAAGATTCATTCGGGGAAGGGCCCTTTGTACAAAGTGTGGGACAAATGCATTTTGTGTTCCACCTGCAACTAAAGCAGAGTTCTTCGGGTAAAAGTGCCGTGTTTTCAGAGAGGAAATCCTTAGAGACCACAGTAGTGCCTGCCATGGCTGAGAAAGTTCGCTCCACACGGTAAACCATTCTTATAGAACAAGTTCATTAGGGGAAGTGCCCATCGAGTACACTGTGGGAGAAAAGCTGCTTGTGTTACCTCTGCAACTATAGCAGAGTTCTACCTTTAAAACTGCGTGTTTTCGGACAGGATATGCTTACAGTCCTCGCTACAGCCTGCCACAGTTGAGGCAGCTCGATCCACGTGGGAATCCCTGCATAAAGAATTTCATTCGTGGAAGAGCCCAAAGATTACACACTAGGAGTAATGCTGCTTATGTTCCACCTGCAACTAACACAGAGTTCCTTGGGTAAAACTGCCGTGTTTTCGGAGAGGAAATGCTTAGATGCCTCACTAGAGCCTGCTTGCTTTAGGCATTTCACTCCACGCGGGACCCCTTGAGTGTAGATATTCTTTCGGGCAAAGGCTCATTGGGTACACTGTCGGAGAAAAGCTGCTTGTGTTCCACCTGCAACTAAAGCAGAATTCTTCGGGTAAAACTGCGTGTATTGGGAGAGGAAATGCTTACAGTCCTTACGAGAGCCTGCCTTCGTTGAGGCAGTTCACTGCACGTGGGACACCCTGCATATTGAAGACTCCTTCGGGGAAGGGCCCTTTGTATAAAGTGGGGGACAAATGCAGCTTGTGTTCCACCTGCAACTAAAGCAGAGTTCTTCGGGTAAAAGTGCCGTGTTTTCAGAGAGGAAATTCTTAGAGACCACAGTAGTGTCTGCCAAGCCTGAGGCAGTTCGCTCCACGCGGGAATCCATTCTTATAGAACAAGTTCATTAGGGGAAGTGCCCATTGTGTACACTGTGGGAGGAAAGCTGATGGTGTTCCCCCTGCAACTAAAGCAGAGTTCTTCGTGTAAAACTGCGTGTTTTGGGAGAGGAAATGATTACAGTATTCGCTACAGCCTGCCTTGGTTGAGGCAGTTCGCTCCACGTGGGAATCCCTGCATAAAGAAGTTCATTCGTGGAAGATCCCAAAGAGTACACAGTGGGAGAAATGCTGCTTGTGTTCCACCTGCAACTAAAGCAGAATTCTTTGGTAAAACTGCCGTGTTTTGGAATAGGAAATGCTTACAGTCCTCGCTACAGCCTGCCTTGGTTGAGGCAGTTTGCTCCACGTCGGAAACCCTGCATAGAGAAGTTCATTCATGGAAGAGCCCAAAGAGTACACAGTGGGAGAAAAGCTGCTTGTGTTACCCCTGCAACTAAAGCAGACTTCTAGCGTTAAAACTGTGTGGTTTGGGAGAGGATATGCTTACAGTCCTCGCTACAGCCTGCCATGGTTGAGGCAGTTCGCTCCACGTGGGAAACCCTGCATATACAAGTTCATTCGTGAAGAGACCAAAGAGTACACAGTGGGAGAAATGCTGCTTGTGTTCCACTTGCAACTAAAGCAGAGTTCTTCGGGTAAAACTGTGTGTTTTGGGAGAGGAAATGCTTACAGTCCTTACGAGAGCCTGCCTTCATTGAGGCAGTTCGCTGCTCGTGGGACAACCTGCATATTGAACATTCATTCGGGGAAAGGCCCTTTGTATAAAGTGTGGGACAAATGCAGCTTGTGTTCCACATGCCACTAAAGCAGAGTTCTTCAGGTAAAAGTGCCGTGTTTTCAGAGAGGAAATTCTTAGAGACCACAGTAGGGCCTGCCATGGCTGAGGTAGTCACTCCACGAGGCAAACCATTCTTATAGAACAAGTTCATTAAGGGAAGTGCCCATCGAGTACACTGTGGGAGAAAAGATGCTTGTGTTCCCCCTGCAACTAAAGCAGAGTTCTTCGGGTAAACCTGCGTGATTTGGTAGAGGATATGCTTACAGTCCTCACTACAGCCTGCCATGGTGGAGGCAGTTCGCTCCTCGTGGGAATCCCTGCATAAAGAAGTTCATTCGTGTAAGATCCCAAAGAGTACACAGTGGGAGAAATGCTGCTTGTGTTCCACCTGCAACTAAAGCAGAATTCTTTGGTAAAACTGCCGTGTTTTGGAAGAGGAAATGCTTACAGTCCTCGCTACAGCCTGCCATGGTTGAGGCAGTTCGCTCCACGTCGGAAACCCTGCATATAGAAGTTCATTCGTGGAAGAGCCCAAAGAGTACACAGTGGGAGAAAAGCTGCTTGTGTTACCCCTGCAACTAAAGCAGAGTTCTAGCGTTAAAACTGTGTGTTTTGGGAGAGGAAATGCTTACAGTCCTTACGAGAGTCTGCCTTCATTGAGGCAGTTCGCTGCTCGTGGGACAACCTGCATATTGAACATTCATTCGGGGAAAAGCCCTTTGTATAAAGTGTGGGACAAATGCATCTTGTGTTCCACCTGCCACTAAAGCAGAGTTCTTCAGGTAAAAGTGCCGTGTTTTCAGAGAGGAAATTCTTAGAGACCACAGTAGTGCCTGCCATGGCTGAGGCAGTTCGCTCCACGAGGGAAACCATTCTTATAGAACAAGTTCATTAGGGGAAGTGCCCATCGAGTACACTGTTGGAGAAAAGACGCTTCTGTTCCCCCTGAAACTAAAGCAGAGTTCTTCGGGTAAACCTGCGTGATTTGGTAGAGGATATGCTTACAGTCCTCGCAACAGCCTGCCATGGTGGATGCAGTTCGCTCCTCGTGGGAATCCCTGCATAAAAAAGTTCATTCGTGTAAGGTCCCAAAGAGTACACAGTGGGAGAAATGCTGCTTGTGTTCCACCTGCAACCAAAGCAGAGTTCTTCGGGTAAAAATGCGTGTTATGGGAGAGGAAATGCTTACAGTCCTTACGAGAGCCTGCCTTCGTTGAGGCAGTTCACCTCACGTGGGATACCCTGCATATTGAAGATTCCTTCGGGGAAGGGCCCTTTGTATAAAGTGTGGGAAAAATGCAGCTTGTGTTCCCCCTGCAACTAAAGCAGAGTTCTTCGGGTAAAAGTGCCGTGTTTTCAGAGAGGAAATTCTTAGAGACCACAGTAGTGTCTGCCATGGCTGAGGCAGTGCGCTCCACGCGGGAAACCATTCTTATAGAACAAGTTCATTAGGGGAAGTGCCCATTGTGTACACTGTGGGAGGAAAGCTGATTGTGTTCCCCCTGCAACTAAAGCAGAGTTCTTCGTGTAAAACTGCGTGTTTTGGGAGAGGAAATGCTTACAGTATTCACTACAGCCTGCCTTGGTTGAGGCAGTTCTCTCCACGTGGGAATCCCTGCATAAAGTAGTTCATTCGTGGAAGAGCCCAAAGAGTACACAGTGGGAGAAATGCTGCTTGTGTTCCACCTGCAACTAAAGCAGAATTCCTTGGTAAAACTGCCGTGTTTTGGAAGAGGAAATGCTTACAGTCCTCGCTACACCCTGCCATGGTTGAGGCAGTTCGCTCCACGTCGGAAACCCTGCATATAGAAGTTCATTCGTGGAAGAGCCCAAAGAGTACACAGTGGGAGAAAAGCTGCTTGTGTTACCCCTGCAACTAAAGCAGAGTTCTAGCGTTAAAACTGCGTGGTTTGGGAGAAGATATGCTTACAGTCCTCCCTACAGCCTGCCATGGTTGAGGCAGTTCGCTCCACGTGGGAAATCCTGCATATACAAGTTCATTCGTGAAGAGAGCAAAGAGTACACAGTGGGAGAAATGCTGCTTGTGTTCCACTTGCAACTAAAGCAGAGTTCTTCGGGTAAAACTGTGTGTTTTGGGAGAGTTAATGCTTACAGTCCTTACGAGAGCCTGCCTTCATTGAGGCAGTTCGCTCTTCGTGGGACAACCTGCATATTGAACATTCATTCGGGGAAAGGCCCTTTGTATAAAGTGTGGGACAAATGCAGCTTGTGTTCCATCTGCAAGTAAAGCAGAGTTCTTCAGGTAAAAGTGCCGTGTTTTCAGAGAGGAAATTCTTGGAGACCACAGTAGTGCCTGCCATGGCTGAGGCAGTTCGCTCCACGAGGGAAACCATTCTTATAGAACAAGTTCATTAGAGGAAGTGCCCATCGAGTACACTGTGGGAGAAAAGATGCTTGTGTTCCCCCTGCAACTAAAGCAGAATTCTTCGGGTAAACCTGCGTGATTTGGTAGAGGATATGCTTACAGTCCTCGCTACAGCCTGCCATGGTGGAGGCAGTTCGCTCCTCGTGGGAATCCCTGCATAAAGAAGTTCATTCGTGTAAGAGCCCAAAGAGTACACAGTGGGAGAAATGCTGCTTGTGTTCCACCTGCAACTAAAGCAGAGTTCTTCGGGTAAAACTGCGTGTTTTGGGAGAGGAAATGCTTACAGTCCATATGAGAGTCTGCCTTCATTGAGGCAGTTCGCTGCACGTGGGACACCCTGCATATTGAAGATTCATTTGGGGAAGGGCACATTGTACAAAGTGTGGGACAAATGCATTTTGTGTTCCACCTGCAACTAAAGCAGAGTTCTTCGGGTAAAAGTGCCGTGTTTTCAGAGAGGAAAACCTTAGAGACCACAGTAGTGCCTGCCATGGCTGAGGCAGTTCGCTCCACGCCGGAAACCATTCTTAAAGAACAAGTTCATTAGGGGAAGTGCCCATCGAGTACACTGTTGGAGAAAAGCTGCTTGTGTTACCTCTGCAACTAAAGCAGACTTCTACCGTTAAAACTGCGTGTTTTGGGATAGGATATGCTTACAGTCCTCGCTACAGCCTGCCACAGTTGAGGCAGTTCGATCCACGTGGGAATCCCTGCATAAAGAATTTCATTCGTGAAAGAGCCCAAAGATTACACACTAGGAGTAATGCTGCTTGTGTTCCACCTGCAACTAACACAGTGTTCCTTGGGTAAAACTGCCGTGTTTTCGGAGAGGAAATGCTTAGAGGCCTCACTAGAGCCTGCTTGCTTTAGGCATTTCACTCCACGTGGGACCTCTTGAGTATAGATATTCTTTCGGGCAAAGGCTCATTGGGTACACTGTGGGAGAAAAGCTGCTTGTGTTCCACCTGCAACTAAAGCAGAATTCTTCGGGTAAAACTGCGTGTATTGGGAGAGGAAATGCTTACAGTCCTTACGAGAGCCTGCCTTCGTTGAGGCAGTTCACCTCACGTGGGACAACCTGCATATTGAAGACTACTTCGGGGAAGGGCCCTTTGTATAAAGTGTGGGACAAATGCAGCTTGTGTTCCACCTGCAACTAAAGCAGAGTTCTTCGGGTAAAAGTGCCGTGTTTTCAGAGAGGAAATTCTTAGAGACCACAGTAGTGTCTGCCATGGCTGAGGCGGTTCGCTCGAAGCGGGAAACCATTCTTATAGAACAAGTTCATTAGGGGAAGTGCCCATTGTGTACACTGTGGGAGGAAAGCTGATGGTGTTCCCCCTGCAACTAAAGCAGAGTTCTTCGTGTAAAACTGCGTGATTTGGGAGAGGAAATGCTTACAGTCCTCAATACAGCCTGCCTTGGTTGAGGCAGTTCTCTCCACGTGGGAATCCCTGCATAAAGTAGTTCATTCATGGAAGAGCCCAAAGTATACACAGTGGGAGAAATGCTGCTTGTGTTCCACCTGCAACTAAAGCAGAATTCTTTGGTAAAACTGCCGTGTTTTGGAAGAGGAAATGCTTACAGTCCTCAATACAGCCTGCCTTGGTTGAGGCAGTTCTCTCCACGTGGGAATCCCTGCATAAAGTAGTTCATTCGTGGAAGAGCCCAAAGTATACACAGTGGGAGAAATGCTGCTTGTGTTCCACCTGCAACTAAATCAGAATTCTTTGGTAAAACTGCCGTGTTTTGGAAAAGGAAATGCTTACAGTCCTCGCTACAGCCTGCCATGGTTGAGGCAGTTCGCTCCACGTCGGAAACCCTGCATATAGAAGTTCATTCGTGGAAGAGCCCAAAGAGTACACAGTGGGAGAAAAGCTGCTTGGGTTACCCCTGCAACTAAAGCAGAGTTCTAGCGTTAAAACTGTGTGGTTTGGGAGAGGATATGCTTACAGTCCTCGCTACAGCCTGCCATGGTTGAGGCAGTGCGCTCCACGTGGGAAATCCTGCATATACAAGTTCATTCGTGAAGAGAGCAAAGAGTACACAGTGGGAGAAATGCTGCTTGTGTTCCACTTGCAACTAAAGCAGAGTTCTTCGGGTAAAACTGTGTGTTTTGGGAGAGGAAATGCTTACAGTCCTTACGAGAGCCTGCCTTCATTGAGGCAGTTCGCTGCTCGTGGGACAACCTGCATATTGAACATTCATTCGGGGAAAGGCCCTTTGTATAAAGTGTGGGACAAATGCAGCTTGTGTTCCACCTGCAACTAAAGCAGAGTTCTTCAGGTAAAAGTGCCGTGTTTTCAGAGAGGAAATTCTTAGAGACCACAGTAGTGCCTGCCATGGCTGAGGCAGTTCGCTCCACGAGGCAAACCATTCTTATAGAACAAGTTCATTAAGGGAAGTGCCCATCGAGTACACTGTGGGAGAAAAGATGCTTGTGTTCCACCTGCAACTAAAGCAGAGTTCTTCGGGTAAACCTGCGTGATTTGGTAGAGGATATGCTTACAGTCCTCGCTACAGCCTGCCATGGTGGAGGCAGTTCGCTCCTCGTGGGAATCCCTGCATAAAGAAGTTCATTCGTGTAAGATCCCAAAGAGTACACAGTGGGAGAAATGCTGCTTGTGTTCCACCTGCAACTAAAGCAGAGTTCTTCGGGTAAAACTGCGTGTTTTGGGAGAGGAAATGCTTACAGTCCATATGAGAGTCTGCCTTCCTTGAGGCAGTTCGCTGCACGTGGGACACCCTGCATATTGAAGATTCATTCGGGGAAGGGCCCTTTGTATAAAGTGTGGGACAAATGCATTTTGTGTTCCACCAGCAACTAAAGCAGAGTTCTTCGGGTAAAAGTGCCGTGTTTTCAGAGAGGAAATCCTTAGAGACCACAGTAGTGCCTGCCATGGCTGAGGCAGTTCGCTCCACGCGGGAAACCATTCTTATAGAACAAGTTCATTAGGGGAAGTGCCCATTGTGTACACTGTGGGAGGAAAGCTGATGGTGTTCCCCCTGCAACTAAAGCAGAGTTCTTCGTGTAAAACTGCGTGTTTTGGGAGAGGAAATGCTTACAGTATTCGCTACAGCCTGCCTTGGTTGAGGCAGTTCGCTCCACGTGGGAATCCCTGCATAAAGAAGTTCATTCGTGGAAGATCCCAAAGAGTACACAGTGGGAGAAATGCTGCTTGTGTTCCACCTGCAACTAAAGCAGAATTCTTTGGTAAAACTGCCGTGTTTTGGAAGAGGAAATGCTTACAGTCCTCGCTACAGCCTGCCTTGGTTGAGGCAGTTCGCTCCACGTCAGAAACCCTGCATATAGAAGTTCATTCATGGAAGAGCCCAAAGAGTACACAGTGGGAGAAAAGCTGCTTGTGTTACCCCTGCAACTAAAGCAGAGTTCTAGCGTTAAAACTGTGTGGTTTGGGAGAGGATATGCTTAGAGTCCTCGCTACAGCCTGCCATGGTTGAGGCAGTTCGCTCCACGTGGGAAACCCTGCATATACAAGTTCATTCGTTAAGAGACCCAAGAGTACACAGTGGGAAAATGCTGCTTGTGTTCCACTTGCAACTAAAGCAGAGTTCTTCGGGTAAAACTGTGTGTTTTGGGAGAGGAAATGCTTACAGTCCTTACGAGAGCCTGCCTTCATTGAGGCAGTTCGCTGCTCGTGGGACAACCTGCATATTGAACATTCATTCGGGGAAAGGCCCTTTGTATAAAGTGTGGGACAAATGCAGCTTGTGTTCCACCTGCCACTAAAGCAGAGTCCTTCAGGTAAAAGTGCCGTGTTTTCAGAGAGGAAATTCTTAGAGACCACAGTAGTGCCTGCCATGGCTGAGGCAGTTCGCTCCACACTGGAAACCATTCTTATAGAACAAGTTCATTAGGGGAAGTGCCCATCGAGTACACTGTGGGAGCAAAGATGCTTGTGTTCCCCCTGCAACTAAAGCAGAGTTCTTCGGGTAAACCTGCGTGATTTGGTAGAGGATATGCTTACAGACCTCGCTACAGCCTGCCATGGTGGATGCAGTTAGCTACTCGTGGGAATCCCTGCATATAGAAGTTCATTCGTGTAAGATCCCAAAGAGTACACAGTGGGAGAAATGCTGCTTGTGTTCCACCTGCAACTGAAGCAGAGTTCTTCGGGTAAAACTGCGTGTTATGGGAGAGGAAATTCTTACAGTCCTTACGAGAGCCTGCCTTCATTGAGGTAGTTCGCTGCACGTGGGGCACCCTGCATATTGAAGATTCATTCGGGGAAGGGCCCTTTGTATAAAGTGTGGGACAAATGCAGCTTGTGTTCCACCTGCAACTAAAGCAGAGTTCTTCGGGTAAAAGTGCCTTGTTTTCAGAGAGGAAATCCTTAGAGACAACAGTAGTGCCTGCCATGGCTGAGGCAGTTCGCTCCACACGGTAAACCATTCTTATAGAACAAGTTCATTAGGGGAAGTGCCCATCGAGTACACTGTGGGAGAAAAGCTGCTTGTGTTACCTCTGCAACTATAGCAGAGTTCTACCTTTAAAACTGCGTGTTTTCGGACAGGATATGCTTACAGTCCTCGCTACAGCCTGCCACAGTTGAGGCAACTCGATCCACGTGGGAATCCCTGCATAAAGAATTTCATTCGTGGAAGAGCCCAAAGATTACACACTAGGAGTAATGCTGCTTGTGTTCCACCTGCAACTAACACAGAGTTCCTTGGGTAAAACTGCCGTGTTTTCGGAGAGGAAATGCTTAGAGGCCTCACTAGAGCCTGCTTGCTTTAGGCATTTCACTCCACGCGGGACCCCTTGAGTATAGATATTCTTTCGGGCAAAGGCTCATTGGGTACACTGTGGGAGAAAAGCTGCTTGTGTTCCACCTTCAACTAAAGCAGAATTCTTTGGGTAAAAGTGCGTGTATTGGGAGAGGAAATGCTTACAGTCCTTACGAGAGCCTGCCTTCGTTGAGGCAGTTCACCTCACGTGGGATACCCTGCATATTGAAGATTCCTTCGGGGAAGGGCCCTTTGTATAAAGTGTGGGAAAAATGCAGCTTGTGTTCCCCCTGCAACTAAAGCAGAGTTCTTCGGGTAAAAGTGCCGTGTTTTCAGAGAGGAAATTCTTAGAGACCACAGTAGTGTCTGCCATGGCTGAGGCAGTGCGCTCCACGCGGGAAACCATTCTTATAGAACAAGTTCATTAGGGGAAGTGCCCATTGTGTACACTGTGGGAGGAAAGCTGATTGTGTTCCCCCTGCAACTAAAGCAGAGTTCTTCGTGTAAAACTGCGTGTTTTGGGAGAGGAAATGCTTACAGTATTCACTACAGCCTGCCTTGGTTGTGGCAGTTCTCTCCACGTGGGAATCCCTGCATAAAGTAGTTCATTCGTGGAAGAGCCCAAAGAGTACACAGTGGGAGAAATGCTGCTTGTGTTCCACCTGCAACTAAAGCAGAATTCCTTGGTAAAACTGCCGTGTTTTGGAAGAGGAAATGCTTACAGTCCTCGCTACACCCTGCCATGGTTGAGGCAGTTCGCTCCACGTCGGAAACCCTGCATATAGAAGTTCATTCGTGGAAGAGCCCAAAGAGTACACAGTGGGAGAAAAGCTGCTTGTGTTACCCCTGCAACTAAAGCGGAGTTCTAGCGTTAAAACTGCGTGGTTTGGGAGAAGATATGCTTACAGTCCTCCCTACAGCCTGCCATGGTTGAGGCAGTTCGCTCCACGTGGGAAATCCTGCATATACAAGTTCATTCGTGAAGAGAGCAAAGAGTACACAGTGGGAGAAATGCTGCTTGTGTTCCACTTGCAACTAAAGCAGAGTTCTTCGGGTAAAACTGTGTGTTTTGGGAGAGGAAATGCTTACAGTCCTTACGAGAGCCTGCCTTCATTGAGGCAGTTCGCTCTTCGTGGGACAACCTGCATATTGAACATTCATTCGGGGAAAGGCCCTTTGTATAAAGTGTGGGACAAATGCAGCTTGTGTTCCATCTGCAAGTAAAGCAGAGTTCTTCAGGTAAAAGTGCCGTGTTTTCAGAGAGGAAATTCTTGGAGACCACAGTAGTGCCTGCCATGGCTGAGGCAGTTCGCTCCACGAGGGAAACCATTCTTAAAGAACAAGTTCATTAGAGGAAGTGCCCATCGAGTACACTGTGGGAGAAAAGATGCTTGTGTTCCCCCTGCAACTAAAGCAGAATTCTTCGGGTAAACCTGCGTGATTTGGTAGAGGATATGCTTACAGTCCTCGCTACAGCCTGCCATGGTGGAGGCAGTTCGCTCCTCGTGGGAATCCCTGCATAAAGAAGTTCATTCGTGTAAGAGCCCAAAGAGTACACAGTGGGAGAAATGCTGCTTGTGTTCCACCTGCAACTAAAGTAGAGTTCTTCGGGTAAAACTGCGTGTTTTGGGAGAGGAAATGCTTACAGTCCATATGAGAGTCTGCCTTCATTGAGGCAGTTCGCTGCACGTGGGACACCCTGCATATTGAAGATTCATTCGGGGAAGGGCACATTGTACAAAGTGTGGGACAAATGCATTTTGTGTTCCACCTGCAACTAAAGCAGAGTTCTTCGGGTAAAAGTGCCGTGTTTTCAGAGAGGAAAACCTTAGAGACCACAGTAGTGCCTGCCATGGCTGAGGCAGTTCGCTCCACGCCGGAAACCATTCTTAAAGAACAAGTTCATTAGGGGAAGTGCCCATCGAGTACACTGTTGGAGAAAAGCTGCTTGTGTTACCTCTGCAACTAAAGCAGACTTCTACCGTTAAAACTGCGTGTTTTGGGATAGGATATGCTTACAGTCCTCGCTACAGCCTGCCACAGTTGAGGCAGTTCGATCCACGTGGGAATCCCTGCATAAAGAATTTCATTCGTGAAAGAGCCCAAAGATTACACACTAGGAGTAATGCTGCTTGTGTTCCACCTGCAACTAACACAGTGTTCCTTGGGTAAAACTGCCGTGTTTTCGGAGAGGAAATGCTTAGAGGCCTCACTAGAGCCTGCTTGCTTTAGGCATTTCACTCCACGTGGGACCTCTTGAGTATAGATATTCTTTCGGGCAAAGGCTCATTGGGTACACTGTGGGAGAAAAGCTGCTTGTGTTCCACCTGCAACTAAAGCAGAATTCTTCGGGTAAAACTGCGTGTATTGGGAGAGGAAATGCTTACAGTCCTTACGAGAGCCTGCCTTCGTTGAGGCAGTTCACCTCACGTGGGACAACCTGCATATTGAAGACTCCTTCGGGGAAGGGCCCTTTGTATAAAGTGTGGGACAAATGCAGCTTGTGTTCCACCTGCAACTAAAGCAGAGTTCTTCGGGTAAAAGTGCCGTGTTTTCAGAGAGGAAATTCTTAGAGACCACAGTAGTGTCTGCCATGGCTGAGGCGGTTCGCTCGAAGCGGGAAACCATTCTTATAGAACAAGTTCATTAGGGGAAGTGCCCATTGTGTACACTGTGGGAGGAAAGCTGATGGTGTTCCCCCTGCAACTAAAGCAGAGTTCTTCGTGTAAAACTGCGTGATTTGGGAGAGGAAATGCTTACAGTCCTCAATACAGCCTGCCTTGGTTGAGGCAGTTCTCTCCACGTGGGAATCCCTGCATAAAGTAGTTCATTCGTGGAAGAGCCCAAAGTATACACAGTGGGAGAAATGCTGCTTGTGTTCCACCTGCAACTAAAGCAGAATTCTTTGGTAAAACTGCCGTGTTTTGGAAGAGGAAATGCTTACAGTCCTCAATACAGCCTGCCTTGGTTGAGGCAGTTCTCTCCACGTGGGAATCCCTGCATAAAGTAGTTCATTCGTGGAAGAGCCCAAAGTATACACAGTGGGAGAAATGCTGCTTGTGTTCCACCTGCAACTAAATCAGAATTCTTTGGTAAAACTGCCGTGTTTTGGAAAAGGAAATGCTTACAGTCCTCGCGACAGCCTGCCATGGTTGAGGCAGTTCGCTCCACGTCGGAAACCCTGCATATAGAAGTTCATTCGTGGAAGAGCCCAAAGAGTACACAGTGGGAGAAAAGCTGCTTGTGTTACCCCTGCAACTAAAGCAGAGTTCTAGCGTTAAAACTGCGTGGTTTGGGAGAGGATATGCTTACAGTCCTCGCTACAGCCTGCCATGGTTGATGCAGTTCGCTCCACGTGGGAAATCCTGCATATACAAGTTCATTCGTGAAGAGAGCAAAGAGTACACAGTGGGAGAAATGCTGCTTGTGTTCCACTTGCAACTAAAGCAGAGTTCTTCGGGTAAAACTGTGTGTTTTGGGAGAGGAAATGCTTACAGTCCTTACGAGAGCCTGCCTTCATTGAGGCAGTTCGCTGCTCGTGGGACAACCTGCATATTGAACATTCATTCGGGGAAAGGCCCTTTGTATAAAGTGTGGGACAAATGCAGCTTGTGTTCCACCTGCAACTAAAGCAGAGTTCTTCAGGTAAAAGTGCCGTGTTTTCAGAGAGGAAATTCTTAGAGACCACAGTAGTGCCTGCCATGGCTGAGGCAGTTCGCTCCACGAGGGAAACCATTCTTATAGAACAAGTTCATTAGGGGAAGTGCCCATCGAGTACACTGTGGGAGAAAAGCTGCTTGTGTTACCTCTGCAACTAAAGCAGAGTTCTACCGTTAAAACTGCGTGTTTTGAGATAGGATATGCTTACAGTCCTCGCTACAGCCTGCCACGGTTGAGGCAGTTCGATCCACGTGGGAATCCCTGCATAAAGAATTTCATTCGTGGAAGAGCCCAAAGATTACACACTAGGAGTAATGCTGCTTGTGTTCCACCTGCAACTAACACAGAGTTCCTTGGGTAAAACTGCCGTGTTTTCGGAGAGGAAATGCTTAGAGGCCTCACTAGAGCCTGCTTGCTTTAGGCATTTCACTCCACGCGGGACCCCTTGAGTATAGATATTGTTTCGGTCAAAGGCTCATTGGGTACACTGTGGGAGAAAAGCTGCTTGTGTTCCACCTGCAACTAAAGCAGAATTATTCGGGTAAAACTGCGTGTATTGGGAGAGGAAATGCTAACAGTCCTTACGAGAGCCTGCCTTCGTTGAGGCAGATCACCTCACGTGGGACACCCTGCATATTGAAGACTCCTTCGGGGAAGGGCCCTTTGTATAAAGTGTGGGACAAATGCAGCTTGTGTTCCACCTGCAACTAAAGCAGAGTTCTTTGGGTAAAAGTGCCGTGTTTTCAGAGAGGAAATTCTTAGACACCACAGTAGTGTCTGCCATGGCTGAGGCAGTTCGCTCCACGCGGGAATCCATTCTTATAGAACAAGTTCATTAGGGGAAGTGCCCATTGTGTACACTGTGGGAGGAAAGCTGATGGTGTTCCCCCTGCAACTAAAGCAGAGTTCTTCGTGTAAAACTGCGTGTTTTGGGAGAGGAAATGCTTACAGTATTCGCTACAGCCTGCCTTGGTTGAGGCAGTTCGCTCCACGTGGGAATCCCTGCATAAAGTAGTTCATTCGTGGAAGAGCCCAAAGAATACACAGTGGGAGAAATGCTGCTTGTGTTCCACCTGCAACTAAAGCAGAATTCTTTGGTAAAACTGCCGTGTTTTGGAAGAGGAAATGCTTACAGTCCTCGCTACAGCCTGCCATGGTTGAGGCAGTTCGCTCCACGTCGGAAACCCTGCATATAGAAGTTCATTCGTGGAAGAGCCCAAAGAGTACACAGTGGGAGAAAAGCTGCTTGTGTTACCCCTGCAACTAAAGCAGAGTTCTAGCGTTAAAACTGCGTGGTTTGGGAGAGGATATGCTTACAGTCCTCGCTACAGCCTGCCATGGTTGAGGCAGTTCGCTCCACGTGGGAAATCCTGCATATACAAGTTCATTCGTGAAGAGACCAAAGAGTACACAGTGGGAGAAATGCTGCTTGTGTTCCACTTGCAACTAAAGCAGAGTTCTTCGGGTAAAACTGTGTGTTTTGGGAGAGGAAATGCTTATAGTCCTTACGAGAGCCTGCCTTCATTGAGGCAGTTCGCTGCTGGTGGGACAACCTGCATATTGAACATTCATTCGGGGAAAGGCCCTTTGTATAAACTGTGGGACAAATGCAACTTCTGTTCCACCTGCAACTAAAGCAGAGTTCTTCAGGTAAAAGTGCCGTGTTTTCAGAGAGGAAATTCTTAGGGACCATAGTAGTGCCTGCCATGGCTGAGGCAGTTCGCTCCACGCGGGAAACCATTCTTATAGAACAAGTTCATTAAGGGAAGTGCCCATCGAGTACACTGTGGGAGAAAAGATGCTTGTGTTACCTCTGCAACTAAAGCAGAGTTCTACCGTTAAAACTGCGTGTTTTGAGATAGGATATGCTTACAGTCCTCGCTACAGCCTGCCATGGTTGAGGCAGTTCGATCCACGTGGGAATCCCTGCATAAAGAATTTCATTCGTGGAAGAGCCCAAAGATTACACACTAGGAGTAATGTTGCTTGTGTTCCACCTGCAACTAACACAGAGTTCCTTGGGTAAAACTGCCGTGTTTTCGCAGAGGAAATGCTTAGTGGCCTCACTAGAGCCTGCTTGCTTTAGGCATTTCACTCCCCGCGGGGCCCCTTGAGTATAGATATTCTTTCGCGCAAAGGCTCATTGGGTACACTGTGGGAGAAAAGCTGCTTGTGTTCCACCTGCACCTAAAGCAGAATTCTTCGGGTAAAACTGCGTGTATTGGGAGAGGAAATGCTTACAGTCCTTACGAGAGCCTGCCTTCGTTGAGGCAGTTCACTGCACGTGGGATACCCTGCATATTAAAGACTCCTTCGGGGAAGGGCCCTTTGTATAAACTGTGGGACAAATGCAGCTTGTGTTCCACCTGCAACTAAAGCAGAGTTCTTCGGGTAAAACTGCCGTGTTTTCAGAGAGGAAATTCTTAGAGACCACAGTAGTGTCTGCCATGGCTGAGGCAGTTCGCTCCACGCGGGAAACCATTCTTATAGAACAAGTTCATTAGGGGAAGTGCCCATTGTGTACACTGTGGGAGGAAAGCTGATGGTGTTCCCCCTGCAACTAAAGCAGAGTTCTTCGTGTAAAACTGCGTGTTTTGGGAGAGGAAATGCTTACAGTATTCGCTACAGCCTGCCTTGGTTGAGGCAGTTCGCTCCACGTGGGAATCCCTGCATAAAGTAGTTCATTCGTGGAAGAGCCCAAAGAATACACAGTGGGAGAAATGCTGCTTGTGTTCCACCTGCAACTAAAGCAGAATTCTTTGGTAAAACTGCCGTGTTTTGGAAGAGGAAATGCTTACAGTCCTCGCTACAGCCTGCCATGGTTGAGGCAGTTCGCTCCACGTCGGAAACCCTGCATATAGAAGTTCATTCGTGGAAGAGCCCAAAGAGTACACAGTGGGAGAAAAGCTGCTTGTGTTACCCCTGCAACTAAAGCAGAGTTCTAGCGTTAAAACTGCGTGGTTTGGGAGAGGATATGCTTACAGTCCTCGCTACAGCCTGCCATGGTTGAGGCAGTTCGCTCCACGTGGGAAATCCTGCATATACAAGTTCATTCGTGAAGAGACCAAAGAGTACACAGTGGGAGAAATGCTGCTTGTGTTCCACTTGCAACTAAAGCAGAGTTCTTCGGGTAAAACTGTGTGTTTTGGGAGAGGAAATGCTTATAGTCCTTACGAGAGCCTGCCTTCATTGAGGCAGTTCGCTGCTGGTGGGACAACCTGCATATTGAACATTCATTCGGGGAAAGGCCCTTTGTATAAACTGTGGGACAAATGCAACTTCTGTTCCACCTGCAACTAAAGCAGAATTCTTCAGGTAAAAGTGCCGTGTTTTCAGAGAGGAAATTCTTAGGGACCATAGTAGTGCCTGCCATGGCTGAGGCAGTTCGCTCCACGTGGGAAACCATTCTTATAGAACAAGTTCATTAAGGGAAGTGCCCATCGAGTACACTGTGGGAGAAAAGATGCTTGTGTTACCTCTGCAACTAAAGCAGAGTTCTACCGTTAAAACTGCGTGTTTTGAGATAGGATATGCTTACAGTCCTCGCTACAGCCTGCCATGGTTGAGGCAGTTCGATCCACGTGGGAATCCCTGCATAAAGAATTTCATTCGTGGAAGAGCCCAAAGATTACACACTAGGAGTAATGTTGCTTGTGTTCCACCTGCAACTAACACAGAGTTCCTTGGGTAAAACTGCCGTGATTTCGCAGAGGAAATGCTTAGAGGCCTCACTAGAGCCTGCTTGCTTTAGGCATTTCACTCCCCGCGGGACCCCTTGAGTATAGATATTCTTTCGCGCAAAGGCTCTTTGGGTACACTGTGGGAGAAAAGCTGCTTGTGTTCCACCTGCACCTAAAGCAGAATTCTTCGGGTAAAACTGCGTGTATTGGGAGAGGAAATGCTTACAGTCCTTACGAGAGCCTGCCTTCGTTGAGGCAGTTCACTGCACGTGGGATACCCTGCATATTAAAGACTCCTTCAGGGAAGGGCCCTTTGTATAAACTGTGGGACAAATGCAGCTTGTGTTCCACCTGCAACTAAAGCAGAGTTCTTCGGGTAAAAGTGCCGTGTTTTCAGAGAGGAAATTCTTAGAGACCACAGTAGTGTCTGCCATGGCTGAGGCAGTTCGCTCCACGCGGGAAACCATTCTTATAGAACAAGTTCATTAGGGGAAGTGCCCATTGTGTACACTGTGGGAGGAAAGCTGATGGTGTTCCCCCTGCAACTAAAGCAGAGTTCTTCGTGTAAAACTGCGTGTTTTGGGAGAGGAAATGCTTTCAGTATTCGCTACAGCCTGCCTTGGTTGAGGCAGTTCGCTCCACGTGGGAATCCCTGCATAAAGAAGTTCATTCGTGGAAGATCCTAAAGAGTACACAGTGGGAGAAATGCTGCTTGTGTTCCACCTGCAACTAAAGCAGAATTCTTTGGTAAAACTGCCGTGTTTTGGAATAGGAAATGCTTACAGTCCTCGCTACAGCCTGCCTTGGTTGAGGCAGTTCGCTCCACGTCGGAAACCCTGCATATAGAAGTTCATTCATGGAGGAGCGCAAAGAGTACACAGTGGGAGAAAAGCTGCTTGTGTTACCCCTGCAACTAAAGCAGAGTTCTAGCATTAAAACTGTGTCGTTTGGGATAGGATATGCTTACAGTCCTCGCTACAGCCTGCCATGGTTGAGGCAGTTCGCTCCACGTGGAAAATCCTGCATATACAAGTTCATTCGTGAAGAGACCAAAGAGTACACAGTGGGAGAAATGCTGCTTGTGTTCCACCTGCAACTAAAGCAGAATTCTTTGGTAAAACTGCCGTGTTTTTGAAGAGGAAATGCTTACAGTCCTCTCTACAGCCTGCCACGGTTGAGGCAGTTCGATCCACGTGGGAATCCCTGCATAAAGAATTTCATTCGTGGAAGATCCCAAAGATTACACACTAGGAGTAATGCTGCTTGTGTTCCACCTGCAACTAACACAGAGTTCCTTGTGTAAAACTGCCGTGTCTTCGGAGAGGAAATGCTTAGAGGCCTCACTAGTGCCTGCTTGCTTTAGGCATTTCACTCCACGCCGGACCCCTTGAGTATAGATATTCTTTCGGGCAAAGGCTCATTGGGTACACTGTGGGAGAAAAGCTGCTTGTGTTCCACCTGCAACTAAAGCAGAATTCTTCGGGAAAAACTGCGTGTATTGGGAGAGGAAATGCTTACAGTCCTTACGAGAGCCTGCCTTCGTTGAGGCAGTTCACTGCACGTGGGACACCCTGCATATTAAAGACTCCTTCGGGGAAGGGCACTTTGTATAAACTGTGGGAAAAATGCAGCTTCTGTTCCACCTGCAACTAAAGCAGAGTTCTTCGGGTAAAAGTGCCGTGTTTTCAGAGAGGAAATTCTTAGAGACCACAGTAGTGTCTGCCATGGCTGAGGCAGTTCGCTCCACGCGGGAAACCATTCTTATAGAACAAGTTCATTAGGGGAAGTGCCCATTGTGTACACTGTGGGAGGAAAGCTGATGGTGTTCCCCCTGCAACTAAAGCAGAGTTTTTCGTGTAAAACTGGGTGTTTTGCGAGAGGAAATGCTTACAGTATTCGCTACAGCCTGCCTTGGTTGAGGCAGTTCGCTCCACGTGGGAATCCCTGCATAAAGAAGTTCATTCATGTAAGATCCCAAAGAGTACACAGTGGGAGAAATGCTGCTTGTGTTCCACCTGCAACTAAAGCAGAGTTCTTCGGGTAAAACTTCGTGTTATGGGAGAGGAAAGGCTTTCAGTCCTTACGAGAGCCTGCCTTCATTGAGGCAGTTCGCTGCACGTGGGGCACCCTGCATATTGAAGATTCATTCGGGGAAGGGCCCTTTGTATAAAGTGTGGGACAAATGCAGCTTGTGTTCCACCTGCAACTAAAGCAGAGTTCTTCGGGGAAAAGTGCCGTGTTTTCAGAGAGGAAATCCTTAGAGACAACAGTAGTGCCTGCCATGGATGAGGCAGTTCGCTCCACGCGGGAAACCATTCTTATAGAACAAGTTCATTAGGGGAAGTGCCCATCGAGTACACTGTGGGAGAAAAGCTGTTTGTGTTACCTCTGCAACTAAAGCAGAGTTCTACCTTTAAAACTGCGTGTTTTGGGATAGGATATGCTTACAGTCCTCGCTACAGCCTGCCACAGTTGAGGCAGTTCGATCCACGTGGGAATCCCTGCATAAAGAATTTCATTCGTGGAAGAGCCCAAAGATTACACACTAGGAGTAATGCTGCTTGTGTTCCACCTGCAACTAACACAGAGTTCCTTGGGTAAAACTGCCGTGTTTTCGGAGAGGAAATGCTTAGAGGCCTCACTAGAGCCTGCTTGCTTTAGGCATTTCACTCCACGCGGGACCCCTTGAGAATAGATATTGTTTCGGGCAAAGGCTCATTGGGTACACTGTGGGAGAAAAGCTGCTTGTGTTCCACCTGCAACTAAAGCAGAATTCTTCGGGAAAAACTTCGTGTATTGGGAGAGGAAATGCTTACAGTCCTTACGAGAGCCTGCCTTCGTTGAGGCAGTTCACTGCACGTGGGACACACTGCATATTAAAGACTCCTTCGGGGAAGGGCCCTTTGTATAAAGTGTGGGACAAATGCAGCTTGTGTTCCACCTGCAACTAAAGCAGAGTTCTTCGGGTAAAACTGCCGTGTTTTCAGAGAGGAAATTCTTAGAGACCACAGTAGTGTCTGCCATGGCTGAGGCAGTTCGCTCCACGCGGGAAACCATTCTTATAGAACAAGTTCATTAGTTGAAGTGCCCATTGTGTACACTGTGGGAGGAAAGCTGATGGTGTTCCCCCTGCAAATAAAGCAGAGTTCTTCGTGTAAAACTGCGTGTTTTGGGAGAGGAAATGCTTACAGTATTCGCTACAGCCTGCCTTGGTTGAGGCAGTTCGCTCCACGTGGGAATCCCTGCATAGAGAATTTCATTCGTGGAAGATCCCAAAGAGTACACAGTGGGAGAAATGCTGCTTGTGTTCCACCTGCAACTAAAGCAGAATTCTTTGGTAAAACTGCCGTGTTTTGGAAGAAGAAATGCTTACAGTCCTCGCTACAGCCTGCCATGGTTGAGGCAGTTCGCTCCACGTCGGAAACCCTGCATATAGAAGTTCATTCGTGGAAGAGCACAAAGAGTACACAGTGGGAGAAAAGCTGCTTGTGTTAGGCCTGCAAGTAAAGCAGAGTTCTAGCGTTAAAACTGCGTGGTTTGGGAGAGGATATGCTTACAGTCCTCGCTACAGCCTGCCATGGTTGAGGCAGTTCGCTCCACGTGGGAAACCCTGCATATACAAGTTCATTCGTGAAGAGACCAAAGAGTACACAGTGGGAGAAATGCTGCTTGTGTTCCACTTGCAACTAAAGCAGAGTTCTTCGGGTAAAACTGTGTGTTTTGGGAGAGGAAATGCTTACAGTCCTTACGAGAGCCTGCCTTCATTGAGGCAGTTCGCTGCTCGTGGGACAACCTGCATATTGAACATTCATTCGGGGAAAGGCCCTTTGTATAAAGTGTGGGACAAATGCATCTTGTGTTCCACCTGCCACTAAAGCAGAGTTCTTCAGGTAAAAGTGCCGTGTGTTCAGAGAGGAAATTCTTAGAGACCACAGTAGTGCCTGCCATGGCTGAGGCAGTGCGCTCCACGAGGGAAACCATTCTTATAGAACAAGTTCATTAGGGGAAGTGCCCATCGAGTACACTGTGGGAGAAAAGACGCTTCTGTTCCCCCTGAAACTACAGCAGAGTTCTTCGGGTAAACCTGCATGATTTGGTAGAGGATATGCTTACAGTCCGCGCAACAGCCTGCCATGATGGGGGCAGTTTGCTCCTCGTGGGAATCCCTGCATAAAAAAGTTCATTCGTGTAAGGTCCCAAAGAGTACACAGTGGGAGAAATGCTGCTTGTGTTCCACCTGCAACTAAAGCAGAGTTCTTCGGGTAAAACTGCGTGTTATGGGAGAGGAAAGGCTTACAGTCCTTACGAGAGCCTGCCTTCATTGAGGCAGTTCGCTGCACGTGGGGCACCCTGCATATTGAAGATTCATTCGGGGAAGGGCCCTTTGTATAAAGTGTGGGACAAATGCAGCTTGTGTTCCACCTGAAACTAAAGCAGAGTTCTTCGGGTAAAAGTGCCGTGTTTTCAGAGAGGAAATCCTTAGAGACCACAGTAGTGTCTGCCATGGCTGAGGCAGTTCGCTCCACACGGGAAACCATTCTTATAGAACAAGTTCATTAGGGGAAGTGCCCATCGAGTACACTGTGGGAGAAAAGCTGTTTGTGTTACCTCTGCAACTAAAGCAGAGTTCTACCTTTAAAACTGCGTGTTTTGGTATAGGATATGCTTACAGTCCTCGCTACAGCCTGCCACAGTTAAGGCAGTTCGATCCACATGGGAATCCATGCATAAAGAATTTCATTCGTGGAAGAGCCCAAAGATTACACACTAGGAGTAATGCTGCTTGTGTTCCACCTGCAACTAACACAGAGTTCCTTGGGTAAAACTGCCGTGCTTTGGGAGAGGAAATGCTTAGAGGCCTCACTAGAGCCTGCTTGCTTTAGGCATTTCACTCCACGTGGGACCCCTTGAGTGTAGATATTCTTTCAGGCAAAGGCTCATTGGGTACACTGTCGGAGAAAAGCTGCTTGTGTTCCACCTGCAACTAAAGCAGAATTCTTCGGGTAAAACTGCGTGTATTGGGAGAGGAAATGCTTACAGTCCTTACAAGAGCCTGCCTTCGTTGAGGCAGTTCACTGCACGTGGGACACCCTGCATATTGAAGACTCCTTCGGGGAAGGGCCCTTTTATAAAGTGTGGGACAAATGCAGCTTGTGTTCCACCTGCAACTAAAGCAGCGTTCTTCGGGTAAAAGTGCCGTGTTTTCAGAGAGGAAATTCTTAGAGACCACAGTAGTGTCTGCCATGGCTGAGGCAGTTCGCTCCACGCGGGAATCCATTCTTATAGAACAAGTTCATTAGGGGAAGTGCCCATTGTGTACACTGTGGGAGGAAAGCTGATGGTGTTCCCCCTGCAACTAAAGCAGAGTTTTTCGTGTAAAACTGCGTGTTTTGCGAGAGGAAATGCTTACAGTATTCGCTACAGCCTGCCTTGGTTGAGGCAGTTCGCTCCACGTGGGAATCCCTGCATAAAGAAGTTCATTCGTGGAAGATCCCAAAGAGTACACAGTGGGAGAAATGCTGCTTGTGTTCCACCTGCAACTAAAGCAGAGTTCTTCGGGTAAAACTTCGTGTTATGGGAGAGGAAAGGCTTTCAGTCCTTACGAGAGCCTGCCTTCATTGAGGCAGTTCGCTGCACGTGGGGCACCCTGCATATTGAAGATTCATTCGGGGAAGGGCCCTTTGTATAAAGTGTGGGACAAATGCAGCTTGTGTTCCACCTGCAACTAAAGCAGAGTTCTTCGGGGAAAAGTGCCGTGTTTTCAGAGAGGAAATCCTTAGAGACAACAGTAGTGCCTGCCATGGATGCGGCAGTTCGCTCCACGCGGGAAACCATTCTTATAGAACAAGTTCATTAGGGGAAGTGCCCATCGAGTACACTGTGGGAGAAAAGCTGTTTGTGTTACCTCTGCAACTAAAGCAGAGTTCTACCTTTAAAACTGCGTGTTTTGGGATAGGATATGCTTACAGTCCTCGCTACAGCCTGCCACAGTTGAGGCAGTTCTATCCACGTGGGAATCCCTGCATAAAGAATTTCATTCGTGGAAGAGCCCAAAGATTACACACTAGGAGTAATGCTGCTTGTGTTCCACCTGCAACTAACACAGAGTTCCTTGGGTAAAACTGCCGTGTTTTCGGAGAGGAAATGCTTAGAGGCCTCACTAGAGCCTGCTTGCTTTAGGCATTTCACTCCACGCGGGACCCCTTGAGAATAGATATTGTTTCGGGCAAAGGCTCATTGGGTACACTGTGGGAGAAAAGCTGCTTGTGTTCCACCTGCAACTAAAGCAGAATTCTTCGGGAAAAACTGCGTGTATTGGGAGAGGAAATGCTTACAGTCCTTACGAGAGCCTGCCTTCGTTGAGGCAGTTCACTGCACGTGGGACACACTTCATATTAAAGACTCCTTCGGGGAAGGGCCCTTTGTATAAACTGTGGGACAAATGCAGCTTGTGTTCCACCTGCAACTAAAGCAGAGTTCTTCGGGTAAAACTGCCGTGTTTTCAGAGAGGAAATCCTTAGAGACCACAGTAGTGTCTGCCATGGCTGAGGCAGTTCGCTCCACACGGGAAACCATTCTTATAGAACAAGTTCATTAGGGGAAGTGCCCATCGAGTACACTGTGGGAGAAAAGCTGTTTGTGTTACCTCTGCAACTAAAGCAGAGTTCTACCTTTAAAACTGCGTGTTTTGGTATAGGATATGCTTACAGTCCTCGCTACAGCCTGCCACAGTTGAGGCAGTTCGATCCACATGGGAATCCATGCATAAAGAATTTCATTCGTGGAAGAGCCCAAAGATTACACACTAGGAGTAATGCTGCTTGTGTTCCACCTGCAACTAACACAGAGTTCCTTGGGTAAAACTGCCGTGTTTTCGGAGAGGAAATGCTTAGAGGCCTCACTAGAGCCTGCTTGCTTTAGGCATTTCACTCCACGCGGGACCCCTTGAGAATAGATATTGTTTCGGGCAAAGGCTCATTGGGTACACTGTGGGAGAAAAGCTGCTTGTGTTCCACCTGCAACTAAAGCAGAATTCTTCGGGAAAAACTGCGTGTATTGGGAGAGGAAATGCTTACAGTCCTTACGAGAGCCTGCCTTCGTTGAGGCAGTTCACTGCACGTGGGACACACTTCATATTAAAGACTCCTTCGGGGAAGGGCCCTTTGTATAAACTGTGGGACAAATGCAGCTTGTGTTCCACCTGCAACTAAAGCAGAGTTCTTCGGGTAAAACTGCCGTGTTTTCAGAGAGGAAATCCTTAGAGACCACAGTAGTGTCTGCCATGGCTGAGGCAGTTCGCTCCACACGGGAAACCATTCTTATAGAACAAGTTCATTAGGGGAAGTGCCCATCGAGTACACTGTGGGAGAAAAGCTGTTTGTGTTACCTCTGCAACTAAAGCAGAGTTCTACCTTTAAAACTGCGTGTTTTGGTATAGGATATGCTTACAGTCCTCGCTACAGCCTGCCACAGTTGAGGCAGTTCGATCCACATGGGAATCCATGCATAAAGAATTTCATTCGTGGAAGAGCCCAAAGATTACACACTAGGAGTAATGCTGCTTGTGTTCCACCTGCAACTAACACAGAGTTCCTTGGGTAAAACTGCCGTACTTTGGGAGAGGAAATGCTTAGAGGCCTCACTAGAGCCTGCTTGCTTTAGGCATTTCACTCCACGCGGGACCCCTTGAGTGTAGATATTCTTTCGGGCAAAGGCTCATTGAGTACACTGTCGGAGAAAAGCTGCTTGTGTTCCACCTGCAACTAAAGCAGAATTCTTCGGGTAAAACTGCGTGTATTGGGAGAGGAAATGCTTACAGTCCTTACGAGAGCCTGCCTTCGTTGAGGCAGTTCACTGCACGTGGGACACCCTGCATATTGAAGACTCCTTCGGGGAAGGGCCCTTTGTATAAAGTGTGGGACAAATGCAGCTTGTGTTCCACCTGCAACGAAAGCAGAGTTCTTCGGGTAAAAGTGCCGTGTTTTCAGAGAGGAAATTCTTAGAGACCACAGTAGTGTCTGCCATGGCTGAGGCAGTTCGCTCCACGCGGGAATCCATTCTTATAGAACAAGTTCATTAGGGGAAGTGCCCATTGTGTACACTGTGGGAGGAAAGCTGATGGTGTTCCCCCTGCAACTAAAGCAGAGTTCTTCGTGTAAAACTGCGTGTTTTGGGAGAGGAAATGCTTACAGTATTTGCTACAGCCTGCCTTGGTTGAGGCAGTTCGCTCCACGTGGGAATCCCTGCATAAAGAAGTTCATTCGTTGAAGATCCCAAAGAGTACACAGTGGGAGAAATGCTGCTTGTGTTCCACCTGCAACTAAAGCAGAATTCTTTGGTAAAACTGCCGTGTTTTGGAAGAGGAAATGCTTACAGTCCTCGCTACAGCCTGCCTTGGTTGAGGCAGTTCGCTCCACGTCGGAAACCCTGCATAGAGAAGTTCATTCATGGAAGAGCCCAAAGAGTACACAGTGGGAGAAAAGCTGCTTGTGTTACCCCTGCAACTAAAGCAGACTTCTAGCGTTAAAACTGTGTGGTTTGGGAGAGGATATGCTTACAGTCCTTACGAGAGCCTGCCTTCATTGAGGCAGTTCGCTGCTCGTGGGACAACCTGCATATTGAACATTCATTCGGGGAAAGGCCCTTTGTATAAAGTGTGGGACAAATGCAGCTTGTGTTCCACCTGCCACTAAAGCAGAGTTCTTCAGGTAAAAGTGCCGTGTTTTCAGAGAGGAAATTCTTAGAGACCACAGTAGGGCCTGCCATGGCTGAGGTAGTCGCTCCACGAGGCAAACCATTCTTATAGAACAAGTTCATTAAGGGAAGTGCCCATCGAGTACACTGTGGGAGAAAAGATGCTTGTGTTCCCCCTGCAACTAAAGCAGAGTTCTTCGGGTAAACCTGCGTGATTTGGTAGAGGATATGCTTACAGTCCTCGCTACAGCCTGCCATGGTGGAGGCAGTTCGCTCCTCGTGGGAATCCCTGCATAAAGAAGTTCATTCGTGTAAGATCCCAAAGAGTACACAGTGGGAGAAATGCTGCTTGTGTTCCACCTGCAACTAAAGCAGAATTCTTTGATAAAACTGCCGTGTTTTGGAAGAGGAAATGCTTACAGTCCTCGCTACAGCCTGCCATGGTTGAGGCAGTTCGCTCCACGTCGGAAACCCTGCATATAGAAGTTCATTCGTGGAAGAGCCCAAAGAGTACACAGTGGGAGAAAAGCTGCTTGTGTTACCCCTGCAACTAAAGCAGAGTTCTAGCGTTAAATCTGTGTGTTTTGGGAGAGGAAATGCTTACAGTCCTTACGAGAGCCTGCCTTCATTGAGGCAGTTTGCTGCTCGTGGGACAACCTGCATATTGAACATTCATTCGGGGAAAGGCCCTTTGTATAAAGTGTGGGACAAATGCATCTTGTGTTCCACCTGCCACTAAAGCAGAGTTCTTCAGGTAAAAGTGCCGTGTTTTCAGAGAGGAAATTCTTAGAGACCACAGTAGTGCCTGCCATGGCTGAGGCAGTTCGCTCCACGAGGGAAACCATTCTTATAGAACAAGTTCATTAGGGGAAGTGCCCATCGAGTACACTGTGGGAGAAAAGACGCTTCTGTTCCCCCTGAAACTAAAGCAGAGTTCTTCGGGTAAACCTGCGTGATTTGGTAGAGGATATGCTTACAGTCCTCGCAACAGCCTGCCATGGTGGAGGCAGTTCGCTCCTCGTGGGAATCCCTGCATAAAAAAGTTCATTCGTGTAAGGTCCCAAAGAGTACACAGTGGGAGAAATGCTGCTTGTGTTCCACCTGCAACCAAAGCAGAGTTCTTCGGGTAAAAATGCGTTTTATGGGAGAGGAAAGGCTTACAGTCCTTACGAGAGCCTGCCTTCATTGAGGCAGTTCGCTGCACGTGGGGCACCCTGCATATTGAAGATTCATTCGGGGAAGGGCACTTTGTATAAAGTGTGGGACAAATGCAGCTTGTGTTCCACCTGCAACTAAAGCAGAGTTCTTCGGGGAAAAGTGCCGTGTTTTTAGAGAGGAAATCCTTAGAGACCACAGTAGTGTCTGCCATGGCTGAGGCAGTTCGCTCCATGCGGGAAACCATTCTTATAGAACAAGTTCATTAGGGGAAGTGCCCATCGAGTACACTGTGGGAGAAAAGCTGTTTGTGTTACCTCTGCAACTAAAGCAGAGTTCTACCTTTAAAACTGCGTGTTTTGGGATAGGATATGCTTACAGTCCTCGCTACAGCCTGCCACAGTTGAGGCAGTTCGATCCACATGGGAATCCATGCATAAAGAATTTCATTCGTGGAAGAGCCCAAAGATTACACACTAGGAGTAATGCTGCGTGTGTTCCACCTGCAACTAACACAGAGTTCCTTGGGTAAAACTGCCGTGCTTTGGGAGAGGAAATGCTTAGAGGCCTCACTAGAGCCTGCTTGCTTTAGGCATTTCACTCCACGCGGGACCCCTTGAGTGTAGATATTCTTTCGGGCAAAGGCTCATTGGGTACACAGTCGGAGAAAAGCTGCTTGTGTTCCACCTGCAACTAAAGCAGAATTCTTCGGGTAAAACTGCGCGTATTGGGAGAGGAAATGCTTACAGTCCTTACGAGAGCCTGCCTTCGTTGAGGCAGTTCACTGCACGTGGGACACCCTGCATATTGAAGACTCCTTCGGGGAAGGGCCCTTTGTATAAAGTGTGGGACAAATGCAGCTTGTGTTCCACCTGCAACTAAAGCAGAGTTCTTCGGGTAAAAGTGCCGTGTTTTCAGAGAGGAAATTCTTAGAGACCACAGTAGTGTCTGCCATGGCTGAGGCAGTTCGCTCCACGCGGGAAACCATTCTTATAGAACAAGTTCATTAGGGGAAGTGCCCATTGTGTACACTGTGGGAGGAAAGCTGATGGTGTTCCCCCTGCAACTAAAGCAGAGTTCTTCGTGTAAAACTGCGTGTTTTGGGAGAGGAAATGCTTACAGTATTCGCTACAGCCTGCCTTGGTTGAGGCAGTTCGCTCCACGTGGGAATCCCTGCATAAAGAAGTTCATTCGTGGAAGATGCCAAAGAGTACACAGTGGGAGAAATGCTGCTTGTGTTCTACCTGCAACTAAAGCAGAATTCTTTGGTAAAACTGCCGTGTTTTGGAAGAGGAAATTCTTACAGTCCTCGCTACAGCCTGCCTTGGTTGAGGCAGTTCGCTCCACGTCGGAAACCCTGCATAGAGAAGTTCATTCATGGAAGAGCCCAAAGAGTACACAGTGGGAGAAAAGCTTCTTGTGTTACCCCTGCAACTAAAGCAGAGATCTAGCGTTAAAACTGTGTGGTTTGGGATAGGATATGCTTACAGTCCTCGCTACAGCCTGCCATGGTTGAGGCAGTTCGCTCCACGTGGGAAACCCTGCATATACAAGTTCATTCGTGAAGGGACCAAAGAGTACACAGTGGGAGAAACGCTGCTTGTGTTCCACTTGCAACTAAAGCAGAGTTCTTCGGGTAAAACTGTGTGTTTTGGGAGAGGAAATGCTTACAGTCCTTACGAGAGCCTGCCTTCATTGAGGCAGTTCGATGCTCATGGGACAACCTGCATATTGAACATTCATTCGGGGAAAGGCCCTTTGTATAAAGTGTGGGACAAATGCAGCTTGTGTTCCACCTGCCACTAAAGCAGAGTTCTTCAGGTAAAAGTGCCGTGTTTTCAGAGAGGAAATTCTTAGAGACCACAGTAGTGCCTGCCATGGCTGAGGCAGTTCGCTCCATGAGGGAAACCATTCTTATAGAACAAGTTCATTAGGGGAAGTGCCCATCGAGTACACTGTGGGAGAAAAGATGCTTGTCTTCCCCCTGTAACTAAAGCAAAGTTCTTCGGGTAAACCTGCGTGATTTGGTAGAGGATATGCTTACAGTCCTCGCTACAGCCTGCCATGGTGGAGGCAGTTCGCTCCTCGTGGGAATCCCTGCATAAAGAAGTTCATTCGTGTAAGATCCCAAAGAGTACACAGTGGGAGAAATGCTGCTTGTGTTCCACCTGCAACTGAAGCAGAGTTCTTCGGGTAAAACTGCGGGTTATGGGAGAGGAAATTCTTACAGTCCTTACGAGAGCCTGCCTTCATTGAGGCAGTTCGCTGCACGTGGGGCACCCTGCATATTGAAGATTCATTCGGGGAAGGGCCCTTTGTATAAAGTGTGGGACAAATGCAGCTTGTGTTCCACCTGCAACTAAAGCAGAGTTCTTCGGGTAAAAGTGCCTTGTTTTCAGAGAGGAAATCCTTAGAGACAACAGTAGTGCCTGCCATGGCTGAGGCAGTTCGCTCCACGCGGGAAACCATTCTTATAGAACAAGTTCATTAGGGGAAGTGCCCATCGAGTACACTGTGGGAGAAAAGCTGCTTGTGTTACCTCTGCAACTAAAGCAGAGTTCTACCGTTAAAACTGCGTGTTTTGAGATAGGATATGCTTACAGTCCTCGCTACAGCCTGCCACGTTTGAGGCAGTTCGATCCACGTGGGAATCCCTGCATAAAGAATTTCATTCGTGGAAGAGCCCAAAGATTACACACTAGGAGTAATGCTGCTTGTGTTCCACCTGCAACTAACACAGTGTTCCTTGGGTAAAACTGCCGTGTTTTCGGAGAGGAAATGCTTAGAGGCCTCACTAGAGCCTGCTTGCTTTAGGCATTTCACTCCACGCGGGACCCCTTGAGTATAGATATTGTTTCGCTCAAAGGCTCATTGGGTACACTGTGGGAGAAAAGCTCCTTGTGTTCCACCTGCAACTAAACCAGAATTATTCCGGTAAAACTGCGTGTATTGGGAGAGGAAATGCTAACAGTCCTTACGAGAGCCTGCCTTCCTTGAGGCAGTTCACCTCACGTGGGACACCCTGCATATTGAAGATTCATTCGGGGAAGGGTCCTTTGTATAAAGTGTCGGACAAATGCATTTTGTGTTCCACCTGCAACTAAAGAAGAGTCCTTCGGGTAAAAGTGCCGTGTTTTCAGAGAGGAAATTCTTAGAGACCACAGTAGTGTCTGCCATGGCTGAGACAGTTCGCTCCACGCGGGAAACCATTCTTATAGAACAAGTTCATTAGGGGAAGTGCCCATCGTGTACACTGTGGGAGGAAAGCTGATGGTGTTCCCCCTGCAACTAAAGCAGAGATCTTCGTGTAAAACTGCGTTTTTTGGGAGAGGAAATGCTTACAGTATTCGCTACAGCCTGCCTTGGTTGAGGCAGTTCGCTCCAAGTGGGAATCCCTGCATAAAGAAGTTCATTCGTGGAATATCTCAAAGAATACACAGTGGGAGAAATGCTGCTTGTATTCCACCTGCAACTAAAGCAGAATTCTTTGGTAAAACTGCCGTGTTTTGGAAGAGGAAATGCTTACAGTCCTCGCTACAGCCTGCCATGGTTGAGGCAGTTCGCTCCACGTCGGAAACCCTGCATATAGAAGTTCATTCGTGGAAGAGCCCAAAGAGTACACAGTGGGAGAAAAGCTGCTTGTGTTACCCCTGCAACTAAAGCAGAGTTCTAGCGTTAAAACTGCGTGGTTTGGGAGAGGATATGCTTACAGTCCTCGCTACAGCCTGCCATGGTTGAGGCAGTTCGCTCCACGTGGGGAACCCTGCATATACAAGTTCATTCGTTAAGAGACCAAAGAGTACACAGTGGGAAAATGCTGCTTGTGTTCCACTTGCAACTAAAGCAGAGTTCTTCGGGTAAAACTGTGTGTTTTGGGAGAGGAAATGCTTACAGTCCTTACGAGAGCCTGCCTTCATTGAGGCAGTTCGCTGCTCGTGGGACAACCTGCATAGTGAACATTCATTCGGGGAAAGGCCCTTTGTATAAAGTGTGGGACAAATGCATCTTGTGTTCCACCTGCCACTAAAGCAGAGTTCTTCAGGTAAAAGTGCCGTGTTTTCAGAGAGGAAATTCTTAGAGACCACAGTAGTGACTGCCATGGCTGAGGCAGTTCGCTCCACACTGGAAACCATTCTTATAGAACAAGTTCATTAGGGGAAGTGCCCATCGAGTACACTGTGGGAGAAAAGCTGCTTGTGTTACCTCTGCAACTAAAGCAGATTTCTACCGTTAAAACTGCGTGTTTTGAGATAGGATATGCTTACAGTCCTCGCTACAGCCTGCCACGGTTGAGGCAGTTCGATCCACGTGGGAATCCCTGCATAAAGAATTTCATTCGTGTAAGATCCCAAAGATTACACACTAGGAGTAATGCTGCTTGTGTTCCACCTGCAACTAACACAGAGTTCCTTGGGTAAAACTGCCGTGTTTTCGGAGAGGAAATGCTTAGAGGCCTCACTAGAGCCTGCTTGCTTTAGGCATTTCACTCCACGCGCGACACCTTGAGTATAGATATTCTTTCGGGCAAAGGCTCATTGGGTACACTGTGGGAGAAAAGCTGCTTTTGTTCCACCTGCAACTAAAGCAGAATTATTCGGGTAAAACTGCGTGTATTGGGAGAGGAAATGCTAACAGTCCTTACGAGAGCCTGCCTTCCTTGAGGCAGTTCACCTCACGTGGGACACCCTGCATATTGAAGACTCCTTCGGGGAAGGGCCCTTTGTATAAAGTGTGGGACAAATGCAGCTTGTGTTCCACCTGCAACTAAAGCAGAGTTCTTTGGGTAAAAGTGCCGTGTTTTCAGAGAGGAAGTTCTTAGAGACCACAGTAGTGTCTGCCATGGCTGAGGCAGTTCGCTCCACGCGGGAAACCATTCGTATAGAACAAGTTCATTAGGGGAAGTGCCCATTGTGTACACTGTGGGAGGAAAGCTGATGGTGTTCCCCCTGCAACTAAAGCAGAGTTCTTCGTGTAAAACTGCGTGTTTTGGGAGAGGAAATGCTTACAGTATTCGCTACAGCCTGCCTTGGTTGAGGCAGTTCGCTCCACGTCGGAAACCCTGCATATAGAAGTTCATTCGTGGAAGAGCCCAAAGAGTACACAGTGGGAGAAAAGCTGCTTGTGTTACCCCTGCAACTAAAGCAGAGTTCTAGCGTTAAAACTGCGTGGTTTGGGAGAGGATATGCTTACAGTCCTCGCTACAGCCTGCCATGGTTGAGGCAGTTCGCTCCACGTGGGAAATCCTGCATATACAAGTTCATTCGTGAAGAGAGCAAAGAGTACACAGTGGGAGAAATGCTGCTTGTGTTCCACTTGCAACTAAAGCAGAGTTCTTCGGGTAAAACTGTGTGTTTTGGGAGAGGAAATGCTTACAGTCCTTACGAGAGCCTGCCTTCATTGAGGCAGTTCGCTGCTCGTGGGACAACCTGCATATTGAACATTCATTCGGGGAAAGGCCCTTTGTATAAAGTGTGGGACAAATGCAGCTTGTGTTCCACCTGCAACTAAAGCAGAGTTCTTCGGGTAAAAGTGCCGTGTTTTCAGAGAGGAAATTCTTAGAGACCACAGTAGTGCCTGCCATGGCTGAGGCAGTTCGTTCCACGAGGGAAACCATTCTTATAGAACAAGTTCATTAGGGGAAGTGCCCATCGAGTACACTGTGGGAGAAAGGATGCTTGTGTTCCCCCTGCAACTAAAGCAGAGTTCTTCGGGTAAACCTGCGTGATTTGGTAGAGGATATGCTTACAGTCCTCGCTACAGCCTGCCATGGTTGAGGCAGTTCGCTCCTCGTGGATATCCCTGCATAAAGAAGTTCATTCTTGTAAGAGCCCAAAGAGTACACAGTGGGAGAAATGCTGCTTGTGTTCCACCTGCAACTAAAGCAGAGTTCTTCGGGTAAAACTGCGTGTTTTGGGAGAGGAAATGCTTACAGTCCATACGAGAGCCTGCCTTCATTGAGGCAGTTCGCTGCACGTGGGACACCCTGCATATTGAAGATTCATTCGGGGAAGGGCCCTTTGTATAAAGTGTCGGACAAATGCATTTTGTGTTCCACCTGCAACTAAAGCAGAGTTCTTCGGGTAAAAGTGCCGTGTTTTCAGAGAGGAAATCCTTAGAGACCACAGTAGTGCCTGCCATGGCTGAGGCAGTTCGCTCCACATGGGAAACCATTCTTATCGAACAAGTTCATTAGGGGAAGTGCCCATCGAGTACACTGTGGGGAAAAGCTGCTTGTGTTACCTCTGCAACTAAATCAGAGTTCTACCTTTAAAACTGCGTGTTTTGGGATAGGATATGCTTACAGTCCTCGCTACAGCCTGCCACAGTTGAGGCAGTTCGATCCACGTGGGAATCCCTGCATAAAGAATTTCATTCGTGGAAGAGCCCAAAGATTACACACTAGGAGTAATGCTGCTTGTGTTCCACCTGCAACTAACACAGAGTTCCTTGGGTAAAACTGCCGTGTTTTCGGAGAGGAAATGCTTAGAGGCCTCACTAGAGCCTGCTTGCTTTATGCATTTCACTCCAAGCGGGACCCCTTGAGTATAGATATTGTTTCGGGCAAAGGCTCATTGGGTACACTGTGGGAGAAAAGCTGCTTGTGTTCCACCTGCAACTAAAGCAGAATTCTTCGGGTAAAACTGCGTGTATTGGGAGAGGAAATGCTTACAGTCTTTACGAGAGCCTGCCTTCGATGAGGCAGTTCACTGCACGTGGGACACCCTGCATATTAAAGACTCCTTCGGGGAAGGGCCCTTTGTATAAACTGTGGGACAAATGCAGCTTGTGTTCCACCTGCAACTAAAGCAGAGTTCTTCGGGTAAAAGTGCCGTGTTTTCAGAGAGGAAATTCTTAGAGACCACAGTAGTGTCTGCCATGGTTGAGGCAGTTCGCTCCACGGGGGAAACCATTCTTATAGTACAAGTTCATTAGGGGAAGTGCCCATTGTGTACACTGTGGGAGGAAAGCTGATGGTGTTCCCCCTGCAACTAAAGCAGAGTTCTTCGTGTAAAACTGCGTGTTTTGGGAGAGGAAATGCTTACAGTATATGCTACAGCCTGCCTTGGTTGAGGCAGTTCGCTCCACGTCGGAAACCCTGCATATAGAAGTTCATTCTTGGAAGAGCCCAAAGAGTACACAGTGGGAGAAAAGCTGCTTGTCTTACCCCTGCAACTAAAGCAGAGTTCTATCATTAAACCTGCGTGGTTTGGGAGAGGATATGCTTAGAGTCCTCGCTACAGCCTGCCATGGTTGAGGAAGTTCGCTCCACGTGGGAAACCCTGCATATACAAGTTCATTCGTGAAGAGACCAAAGAGTACACAGTGGGAGAAATGCTGCTTGTGTTCAACTTGCAACTAAAGCAGAGTTCTTCGGGTAAAACTGTGTGTTTTGGGAGAGGAAATGCTTACAGTCCTTACGAGAGCCTGCCTTCATTGAGGCAGTTCGCTGCTCGTGGGACAACATGCATATTGAACATTCATTCGGGGAAAGGCCCTTTGTATAAAGTGTGGGACAAATGCAGCTTGTGTTCCACCTGCCAACAAAGCAGAGTTCTTCAGGTAAAAGTCCCGTGTTTTCAGAGAGGAAATTCTTAGAGACCACAGTAGTGCCTGCCATGGCTGAGGCAGTTCGCTCCACGAGGGAAACCATTCTTATAGAACAAGTTCATTAGGGGAAGTGCCCATCGAGTACACTGTGGGAGAAAAGATGCTTGTGTTCCCCCTGCAACTAAAGCAGAGTTCTTCGGGTAAACCTGCGTGATTTGGTAGAGGATATGCTTACAGTCCTCGCTACAGCCTGCCATGGTGGAGGCAGTTCGCTCCTCGTGGGTATCCCTGCATAAAGAAGTTCATTCGTGTAAGAGCCCAAAGAGTACACAGTGGGAGAAATGCTGCTTGTGTTCCACCTGCAACTAAAGCAGAGTTCTTCGGGTAAAACTGCGTGTTTTGGGAGAGGAAATGCTTACAGTCCATACGAGAGTCTGCCTTCATTGAGGCAGTTCGCTGCACGTGGGACACCCTGCATATTGAAGATTCATTCGGGGAAGGGCCCTTTGTATAAAGTGTCGGACAAATGCATTTTGTGTTCCACCAGCAACTAAAGCAGAGTTCTTCAGGTAAAAGTGCCCTGTTTTCAGAGAGGAAATCCTTAGAGACCACAGTAGTGCCTGCCATGGCTGAGGCAGTTCGCTCCACATGGGAAACCATTCTTATCGAACAAGTTCATTAGGGGAAGTGCCCATCGAGTACACTGTGGGAGAAAAGCTGCTTGTGTTACCTCTGCAACTAAATCAGAGTTCTACCTTTAAAACTGCGTGTTTTGGGATAGGATATGCTTACAGTCCTCGCTACAGCCTGCCACAGTTGAGGCAGTTCGATCCACATGGGAATCCCTGCATAAAGAATTTCATTCGTGGAAGAGCCCAAGGATTACACACTAGGAGTAATGCTGCTTGTGTTCCACCTGCAACTAACACAGAGTTCCTTGGGTAAAACTGCCGTGTTTTCAGAGAGGAAATGCTTAGAGGCCTCACTAGAGCCTGCTTGCTTTAGGCATTTCACTCCAAGCGGGACCCCTTGAGTATAGATATTCTTTCGGGCAAAGGCTCATTGGGTACACTGTGGGAGAAAAGCTGCTTGTGTTCCACCTGCAACTAAAGCAGAATTCTTCGGGTAAAACTGCGTGTATTGGGAGAGGAAATGCTTACAGTCTTTACGAGAGCCTGCCTTCGTTGAGGCAGTTCACTGCACGTGGGACACCCTGCATATTAAAGACTCCTTCAGGGAAGGTCCCTTTGTATAAAGTGTGGGACAAATGCAGCTTGTGTTCCACCTGCAACTAAAGCAGAGTTCTTCGGGTAAACCTGCGTGATTTGGTAGAGGATATGCTTACAGTCCTCGCTACAGCCTGCCATGGTGGAGGCAGTTCGCTCCTCGTGGGAATCCCTGCATAAAGAAGTTTATTCGTGTAAGATCCCAAAGAGTACACAGTGGGAGAAATGCTGCTTGTGTTCCACCTGCAACTAAAGCAGAGTTCTTCGGGTAAAACTGCGTGTTTTGGGAGAGGAAATGCTTACAGTCCATATGAGAGTCTGCCTTCCTTGAGGCAGTTCGCTGCACGTGGGACACCCTGCATATTGAAGATTCATTCGGGGAAGGGCCCTTTGTATAAAGTGTGGGACAAATGCAGCTTTTGTTCCACCTGCAACTAAAGCAGAGTTCTTGGGGGAAAGGGCCGTGTTTTCAGAGAGGAAATCCTTAGAGACAACAGTAGTGCCTGCCATGGCTGAGGCAGTTCGCTCCACGCGGGAAACCATTCTTATAGAACAAGTTCATTAGGGGAAGTGCCCATCGCGTACACTCTGGGGGAAAAGCTGTTTGTGTTACCTCTGCAACTAAAGCAGAGTTCTACCGTTAAAACTGCGTGTTTTGGGATAGGATATGCTTACAGTCCTCGCTACAGCCTGCCACAGTTGAGGCAGTTCGATGCACGTGGGAATCCCTGCATAAAGAATTTCATTCGTGGAAGAGCCCAAAGTTTACACACTAGGAGTAATGCTGCTTGTGTTCCACCTGCAACTAACACAGAGTTCCTTGGGTAAAACTGCCGTGTTTTAGGAGAGGAAATGCTTAGAGGCCTCACTAGAGCCTGCTTGCTTTAGGCATTTCACTTCACGCGGGACCCCTTGAGTATAGATATTCTTTCGGGCAAAGGCTCATTGGGTACACTGTGGGAGAAAAGCTGCTTGTGTTCCACCTGCAACTAAAGCAGAATTCTTCGGGTAAAACTGCGTGTATTGGGAGAGGAAATGCTTACAGTCCTTACGAGAGCCTGCCTTCGTTGAGGCAGTTCACTGCACGTGGGACATCCTGCATATTGAATACTCCTTCGGGGAAGGGCCATTTGTATAAACTGTGGGACAAATGCAGCTTGTGTTCCACCTGCAACTAAAGCAGAGTTCTTCGGGTAAAAGTGCCGTGTTTTCAGAGAGGAAATTCTTAGAGACCACAGTAGTGTCTGCCATGGCTGAGGCAGTTCGCTCCACGCGGGAAACCATTCTTATAGAACAAGTTCATTAGGGGAAGTGCCCATTGTGTACACTGCGGGAGGAAAGCTGATGGAGTTCACCATGCAACTAAAGCAGGGTTCTAGAGTTAAACCTGCGTGGTTTGGGAGAGGATATGCTTACAGTCCTCGCTACAGCCTGCCATGGTTGAGGCTGTTCGCTCCACGTGGGAAACCCTGCATATACAAGTTCATTCGTGAAGAGACCAAAGAGTACACAGTGGGAGAAATGCTGCTTGTGTTCCACTTGCAACTAAAGCAGAGTTCTTCGGGTAAAACTGTGTGTTTTGGGAGAGGAAATGCTTACAGTCCTTACGAGAGCCTGCCTTCATTGAGGCAGTTCGCTGCTCGTGGGACAACATGCATATTGAACATTCATTCGGGGAAAGGCCCTTTGTATAAAGTGTGGGACAAATGCAGCTTGTGTTCCAACTGCCACTAAAGCAGAATTCTTCAGGTAAAAGTCCCGTGTTTTCAGAGAGGAAATTCTTAGAGACCACAGTAGTGCCTGCCATGGCTGAGGCAGTTCGCTCCACGAGGGAAACCATTCTTATAGAACAAGTTCATTAGGGGAAGTGCCCATCGAGTACACTGTGGGAGAAAAGACGCTTCTGTTCCCCCTGAAACTAAAGCAGAGTTCTTCGGGTAAACCTGCGTGATTTGGTAGAGGATATGCTTACAGTCCTCGCAACAGCCTGCCATGGTGGATGCAGTTCGCTCCTCGTGGGAATCCCTGCATAAAAAAGTTCATTCGTGTAAGGTCCCAAAGAGTACACAGTGGGAGAAATGCTGCTTGTGTTCCACCTGCAACTAAAGCAGAGTTCTTCGGGTAAAACTGCGTGTTATGGGAGAGGAAAGGCTTACAGTCCTTACGAGAGCCTGCCTTCATTGAGGCAGTTCGCTGCACGTGGGGCACCCTGCATATTGAAGATTCATTCGGGGAAGGGCACTTTGTATAAAGTGTGGGACAAATGCATCTTGTGTTCCACCTGCCACTAAAGCAGAGTTCTTCAGGTAAAAGTGCCGTGTGTTCAGAGAGGAAATTCTTAGAGACCACAGTAGTGCCTGCCATGGCTGAGGCAGTTCGCTCCACGAGGGAAACCATTCTTATAGAACAAGTTCATTAGGGGAAGTGCCCATCGAGTACACTGTGGGAGAAAAGACGCTTCTGTTCCCCCTGAAACTACAGCAGAGTTCTTCGGGTAAATCTGCGTGATTTGGTAGAGGATATGCTTACAGTCCTCGCAACAGCCTGCCATGGTGGAGGCAGTTTGCTCCTTGTGGGAATCCCTGCATAAAAAAGTTCATTCGTGTAAGGTCCCAAAGAGTACACAGTGGGAGAAATGCTGCTTGTGTTCCACCTGCAACTAAAGCAGAGTTCTTCGGGTAAAACTGCGTGTTATGGGAGAGGAAAGGCTTACAGTCCTTACGAGAGCCTGCCTTCATTGAGGCAGTTCGCTGCACGTGGGGCACCCTGCATATTGAAGATTCATTCGGGGAAGGGCCCTTTGTATAAAGTGTGGGACAAATGCAGCTTGTGTTCCACCTGCAACTAAAGCAGAGTTCTTCGGGTAAAAGTGCCGTGTTTTCAGAGAACAAATCCTTAGAGAGCACAGTAGTGTCTGCCATGGCTGAGGCAGTTCGCTCCACACGGGAAACCATTCTTATAGAACAAGTTCATTAGGGGAAGTGCCCATCGAGTACACTGTGGGAGAAAAGCTGTTTGTGTTACCTCTGCAACTAAAGCAGAGTTCTACCTTTAAAACTGCGTGTTTTGGTATAGGATATGCTTACAGTCCTCGCTACAGCCTGCCACAGTTGAGGCAGTTCGATCCACATGGGAATCCATGCATAAAGAATTTCATTCGTGGAAGAGCCCAAAGATTACACACTAGGAGTAATGCTGCTTGTGTTCCACCTGCAACTAACACAGAGTTCCGTGGGTAAAACTGCCGTGCTTTGGGAGAGGAAATGCTTAGAGGCCTCACTAGAGCCTGCTTGCTTTAGGCATTTCACTCCACGCGGGACCCCTTGAGTGTAGATATTCTTTCAGGCAAAGGCTTATTGGGTACACTGTCGGAGAAAAGCTGCTTGTGTTCCACCTGCAACTAAATCAGAATTCTTCGGGTAAAACTGCGTGTCTTGGGAGAGGAAATGCTTACAGTCCTTACAAGAGCCTGCCTTCGTTGAGGCAGTTCACTGCACGTGGGACACCCTGCATATTGAAGACTCCTTCGGGGAAGGGCCCTTTGTATAAAGTGTGGGACAAATGCAGCTTGTGTTCCACCTGCAACTAAAGCAGAGTTCTTCGGGTAAAAGTGCCGTGTTTTCAGAGAGGAAATTCTTAGAGACCACAGTAGTGTCTGCCATGGCTGAGGCAGTTCGCTCCACGCGGGAATCCATTCTTATAGAACAAGTTCATTAGGGGAAGTGCCCATTGTGTACACTGTGGGAGGAAAGCTGATGGTGTTCCCCCTGCAACTAAAGCAGAGTTTTTCGTGTAAAACTGCGTGTTTTGCGAGAGGAAATGCTTACAGTATTCGCTACAGCCTGCCTTGGTTGAGGCAGTTCGCTCCACGTGGGAATCCCTGCATAAAGAAGTTCATTCGTGGAAGATCCCAAAGAGTACACAGTGGGAGAAATGCTGCTTGTGTTCCACCTGCAACTAAAGCAGAGTTCTTCGGGTAAAACTTCGTGTTATGGGAGAGGAAAGGCTTTCAGTCCTTACGAGAGCCTGCCTTCATTGAGGCAGTTCGCTGCACGTGGGGCACCCTGCATATTGAAGATTCATTCGGGGAAGGGCCCTTTGTATAAAGTGTGGGACAAATGCAGCTTGTGTTCCACCTGCAACTAAAGCAGAGTTCTTCGGGGAAAAGTGCCGTGTTTTCAGAGAGGAAATCCTTAGAGACAACAGTAGTGCCTGCCATGGATGCGGCAGTTCGCTCCACGCGGGAAACCATTCTTATAGAACAAGTTCATTAGGGGAAGTGCCCATCGAGTACACTGTGGGAGAAAAGCTGTTTGTGTTACCTCTGCAACTAAAGCAGAGTTCTACCTTTAAAACTGCGTGTTTTGGGATAGGATATGCTTACAGTCCTCGCTACAGCCTGCCACAGTTGAGGCAGTTCGATCCACGTGGGAATCCCTGCATAAAGAATTTCATTCGTGGAAGAGCCCAAAGATTACACACTAGGAGTAATGCTGCTTGTGTTCCACCTGCAACTAACACAGAGTTCCTTGGGTAAAACTGCCGTGTTTTCGGAGAGGAAATGCTTAGAGGCCTCACTAGAGCCTGCTTGCTTTAGGCATTTCACTCCACGCGGGACCCCTTGAGAATAGATATTGTTTCGGGCAAAGGCTCATTGGGTACACTGTGGGAGAAAAGCTGCTTGTGTTCCACCTGCAACTAAAGCAGAATTCTTCGGGAAAAACTGCGTGTATTGGGAGAGGAAATGCTTACAGTCCTTACGAGAGCCTGCCTTCGTTGAGGCAGTTCACTGCACGTGGGACACACTGCATATTAAAGACTCCTTCGGGGAAGGGCCCTTTGTATAAACTGTGGGACAAATGCAGCTTGTGTTCCACCTGCAACTAAAGCAGAGTTCTTCGGGTAAAACTGCCGTGTTTTCAGAGAGGAAATCCTTAGAGACCACAGTAGTGTCTGCCATGGCTGAGGCAGTTCGCTCCACACGGGAAACCATTCTTATAGAACAAGTTCATTAGGGGAAGTGCCCATCGAGTACACTGTGGGAGAAAAGCTGTTTGTGTTACCTCTGCAACTAAAGCAGAGTTCTACCTTTAAAACTGCGTGTTTTGGTATAGGATATGCTTACAGTCCTCGCTACAGCCTGCCACAGTTGAGGCAGTTCGATCCACATGGGAATCCATGCATAAAGAATTTCATTCGTGGAAGAGCCCAAAGATTACACACTAGGAGTAATGCTGCTTGTGTTCCACCTGCAACTAACACAGAGTTCCTTGGGTAAAACTGCCGTGCTTTGGGAGAGGAAATGCTTAGAGGCCTCACGAGAGCCTGCTTGCTTTAGGCATTTCACTCCACGCGGGACCCCTTGAGTGTAGATATTCTTTCGGGCAAAGGCTCATTGGGTACACTGTCGGAGAAAAGCTGCTTGTGTTCCACCTGCAACTAAAGCAGAATTCTTCGGGTAAAACTGCGTGTATTGGGAGAGGAAATGCTTACAGACCTTACGAGAGCCTGCCTTCGTTGAGGCAGTTCACTGCACGTGGGACACCCTGCATATTGAAGACTCCTTCGGGGAAGGGCCCTTTGTATAAAGTGTGGGACAAATGCAGCTTGTGTTCCACCTGCAACGAAAGCAGAGTTCTTCGGGTAAAAGTGCCGTGTTTTCAGAGAGGAAATTCTTAGAGACCACAGTAGTGTCTGCCATGGCTGAGGCAGTTCGCTCCACGCGGGAATCCATTCTTATAGAACAAGTTCATTAGGGGAAGTGCCCATTGTGTACACTGTGGGAGGAAAGCTGATGGTGTTCCCCCTGCAACTAAAGCAGAGTTCTTCGTGTAAAACTGCGTGTTTTGGGAGAGGAAATGCTTACAGTATTTGCTACAGCCTGCCTTGGTAGAGGCAGTTCGCTCCACGTGGGAATCCCTGCATAAAGAAGTTCATTCGTTGAAGATCCCAAAGAGTACACAGTGGGAGAAATGCTGCTTGTGTTCCACCTGCAACTAAAGCAGAATTCTTTGGTAAAACTGCCGTGTTTTGGAAGAGGAAATGCTTACAGTCCTCGCTACAGCCTGCCTTGGTTGAGGCAGTTCGCTCCACGTCGGAAACCCTGCATAGAGAAGTTCATTCATGGAAGAGCCCAAAGAGTACACAGTGGGAGAAAAGCTGCTTGTGTTACCCCTGCAACTAAAGCAGACTTCTAGCGTTAAAACTGTGTGGTTTGGGAGAGGATATGCTTACAGTCCTTACGAGAGCCTGCCTTCATTGAGGCAGTTCGCTGCTCGTGGGACAACCTGCATATTGAACATTCATTCGGGGAAAGGCCCTTTGTATAAAGTGTGGGACAAATGCAGCTTGTGTTCCACCTGCCACTAAAGCAGAGTTCTTCAGGTAAAAGTGCCGTGTTTTCAGAGAGGAAATTCTTAGAGACCACAGTAGGGCCTGCCATGGCTGAGGTAGTCGCTCCACGAGGCAAACCATTCTTATAGAACAAGTTCATTAAGGGAAGTGCCCATCGAGTACACTGTGGGAGAAAAGATGCTTGTGTTCCCCCTGCAACTAAAGCAGAGTTCTTCGGGTAAACCTGCGTGATTTGGTAGAGGATATGCTTACAGTCCTCGCTACAGCCTGCCATGGTGGAGGCAGTTCGCTCCTCGTGGGAATCCCTGCATAAAGAAGTTCATTCGTGTAAGATCCCAAAGAGTACACAGTGGGAGAAATGCTGCTTGTGTTCCACCTGCAACTAAAGCAGAATTCTTTGGTAAAACTGCCGTGTTTTGGAAGAGGAAATGCTTACAGTCCTCGCTACAGCCTGCCATGGTTGAGGCAGTTCGCTCCACGTCAGAAACCCTGCATATAGAAGTTCATTCGTGGAAGAGCCCAAAGAGTACACAGTGGGAGAAAAGCTGCTTGTGTTACCCCTGCAACTAAAGAAGAGTTCTAGCGTTAAAACTGTGTGTTTTGGGAGAGGAAATGCTTACAGTCCTTACGAGAGCCTGCCTTCATTGAGGCAGTTTGCTGCTCGTGGGACAACCTGCATATTGAACATTCATTCGGGGAAAGGCCCTTTGTATAAAGTGTGGGACAAATGCATCTTGTGTTCCACCTGCCACTAAAGCAGAGTTCTTCAGGTAAAAGTGCCGTGTTTTCAGAGAGGAAATTCTTAGAGACCACAGTAGTGCCTGCCATGGCTGAGGCAGTTCGCTCCACGAGGGAAACCATTCTTATAGAACAAGTTCATTAGGGGAAGTGCCCATCGAGTACACTGTGGGAGAAAAGACGCTTCTGTTCCCCCTGAAACTAAAGCAGAGTTCTTCGGGTAAACCTGCGTGATTTGGTAGAGGATATGCTTACAGTCCTCGCAACAGCCTGCCATGGTGGATGCAGTTCGCTCCTCGTGGGAATCCCTGCATAAAGAAGTTCATTCGTGGAAGATCCCAAAGAGTACACAGTGGGAGAAATGCTGCTTGTGTTCCACCTGCAACTAAAGCAGAGTTCTTCGGGTAAAACTTCGTGTTATGGGAGAGGAAAGGCTTTCAGTCCTTACGAGAGCCTGCCTTCATTGAGGCAGTTCGCTGCACGTGGGGCACCCTGCATATTGAAGATTCATTCGGGGAAGGGCCCTTTGTATAAAGTGTGGGACAAATGCAGCTTGTGTTCCACCTGCAACTAAAGCAGAGTTCTTCGGGGAAAAGTGCCGTGTTTTCAGAGAGGAAATCCTTAGAGACAACAGTAGTGCCTGCCATGGATGCGGCAGTTCGCTCCACGCGGGAAACCATTCTTATAGAACAAGTTCATTAGGGGAAGTGCCCATCGAGTACACTGTGGGAGAAAAGCTGTTTGTGTTACCTCTGCAACTAAAGCAGAGTTCTACCTTTAAAACTGCGTGTTTTGGGATAGGATATGCTTACAGTCCTCGCTACAGCCTGCCACAGTTGAGGCAGTTCGATCCACGTGGGAATCCCTGCATAAAGAATTTCATTCGTGGAAGAGCCCAAAGATTACACACTAGGAGTAATGCTGCTTGTGTTCCACCTGCAACTAACACAGAGTTCCTTGGGTAAAACTGCCGTGTTTTCGGAGAGGAAATGCTTAGAGGCCTCACTAGAGCCTGCTTGCTTTAGGCATTTCACTCCACGCGGGACCCCTTGAGAATAGATATTGTTTTGGGCAAAGGCTCATTGGGTACACTGTGGGAGAAAAGCTGCTTGTGTTCCACCTGCAACTAAAGCAGAATTCTTCGGGAAAAACTGCGTGTATTGGGAGAGGAAATGCTTACAGTCCTTACGAGAGCCTGCCTTCGTTGAGGCAGTTCACTGCACGTGGGACACACTGCATATTAAAGACTCCTTCGGGGAAGGGCCCTTTGTATAAACTGTGGGACAAATGCAGCTTGTGTTCCACCTGCAACTAAAGCAGAGTTCTTCGGGTAAAACTGCCGTGTTTTCAGAGAGGAAATCCTTAGAGACCACAGTAGTGTCTGCCATGGCTGAGGCAGTTCGCTCCACACGGGAAACCATTCTTATAGAACAAGTTCATTAGGGGAAGTGCCCATCGAGTACACTGTGGGAGAAAAGCTGTTTGTGTTACCTCTGCAACTAAAGCAGAGTTCTACCTTTAAAACTGCGTGTTTTGGTATAGGATATGCTTACAGTCCTCGCTACAGCCTGCCACAGTTGAGGCAGTTCGATCCACATGGGAATCCATGCATAAAGAATTTCATTCGTGGAAGAGCCCAAAGATTACACACTAGGAGTAATGCTGCTTGTGTTCCACCTGCAACTAACACAGAGTTCCTTGGGTAAAACTGCCGTGCTTTGGGAGAGGAAATGCTTAGAGGCCTCACGAGAGCCTGCTTGCTTTAGGCATTTCACTCCACGCGGGACCCCTTGAGTGTAGATATTCTTTCGGGCAAAGGCTCATTGGGTACACTGTCGGAGAAAAGCTGCTTGTGTTCCACCTGCAACTAAAGCAGAATTCTTCGGGTAAAACTGCGTGTATTGGGAGAGGAAATGCTTACAGACCTTACGAGAGCCTGCCTTCGTTGAGGCAGTTCACTGCACGTGGGACACCCTGCATATTGAAGACTCCTTCGGGGAAGGGCCCTTTGTATAAAGTGTGGGACAAATGCAGCTTGTGTTCCACCTGCAACGAAAGCAGAGTTCTTCGGGTAAAAGTGCCGTGTTTTCAGAGAGGAAATTCTTAGAGACCACAGTAGTGTCTGCCATGGCTGAGGCAGTTCGCTCCACGCGGGAATCCATTCTTATAGAACAAGTTCATTAGGGGAAGTGCCCATTGTGTACACTGTGGGAGGAAAGCTGATGGTGTTCCCCCTGCAACTAAAGCAGAGTTCTTCGTGTAAAACTGCGTGTTTTGGGAGAGGAAATGCTTACAGTATTTGCTACAGCCTGCCTTGGTAGAGGCAGTTCGCTCCACGTGGGAATCCCTGCATAAAGAAGTTCATTCGTTGAAGATCCCAAAGAGTACACAGTGGGAGAAATGCTGCTTGTGTTCCACCTGCAACTAAAGCAGAATTCTTTGGTAAAACTGCCGTGTTTTGGAAGAGGAAATGCTTACAGTCCTCGCTACAGCCTGCCTTGGTTGAGGCAGTTCGCTCCACGTCGGAAACCCTGCATAGAGAAGTTCATTCATGGAAGAGCCCAAAGAGTACACAGTGGGAGAAAAGCTGCTTGTGTTACCCCTGCAACTAAAGCAGACTTCTAGCGTTAAAACTGTGTGGTTTGGGAGAGGATATGCTTACAGTCCTTACGAGAGCCTGCCTTCATTGAGGCAGTTCGCTGCTCGTGGGACAACCTGCATATTGAACATTCATTCGGGGAAAGGCCCTTTGTATAAAGTGTGGGACAAATGCAGCTTGTGTTCCACCTGCCACTAAAGCAGAGTTCTTCAGGTAAAAGTGCCGTGTTTTCAGAGAGGAAATTCTTAGAGACCACAGTAGGGCCTGCCATGGCTGAGGTAGTCGCTCCACGAGGCAAACCATTCTTATAGAACAAGTTCATTAAGGGAAGTGCCCATCGAGTACACTGTGGGAGAAAAGATGCTTGTGTTCCCCCTGCAACTAAAGCAGAGTTCTTCGGGTAAACCTGCGTGATTTGGTAGAGGATATGCTTACAGTCCTCGCTACAGCCTGCCATGGTGGAGGCAGTTCGCTCCTCGTGGGAATCCCTGCATAAAGAAGTTCATTCGTGTAAGATCCCAAAGAGTACACAGTGGGAGAAATGCTGCTTGTGTTCCACCTGCAACTAAAGCAGAATTCTTTGGTAAAACTGCCGTGTTTTGGAAGAGGAAATGCTTACAGTCCTCGCTACAGCCTGCCATGGTTGAGGCAGTTCGCTCCACGTCAGAAACCCTGCATATAGAAGTTCATTCGTGGAAGAGCCCAAAGAGTACACAGTGGGAGAAAAGCTGCTTGTGTTACCCCTGCAACTAAAGAAGAGTTCTAGCGTTAAAACTGTGTGTTTTGGGAGAGGAAATGCTTACAGTCCGTACGAGAGCCTGCCTTCATTGAGGCAGTTTGCTGCTCGTGGGACAACCTGCATATTGAACATTCATTCGGGGAAAGGCCCTTTGTATAAAGTGTGGGACAAATGCATCTTGTGTTCCACCTGCCACTAAAGCAGAGTTCTTCAGGTAAAAGTGCCGTGTTTTCAGAGAGGAAATTCTTAGAGACCACAGTAGTGCCTGCCATGGCTGAGGCAGTTCGCTCCACGAGGGAAACCATTCTTATAGAACAAGTTCATTAGGGGAAGTGCCCATCGAGTACACTGTGGGAGAAAAGACGCTTCTGTTCCCCCTGAAACTAAAGCAGAGTTCTTCGGGTAAACCTGCGTGATTTGGTAGAGGATATGCTTACAGTCCTCGCAACAGCCTGCCATGGTGGATGCAGTTCGCTCCTCGTGGGAATCCCTGCATAAAAAAGTTCATTCGTGTAAGGTCCCAAAGAGTACACAGTGGGAGAAATGCTGCTTGTGTTCCACCTGCAACCAAAGCAGAGTTCTTCGGGTAAAAATGCGTGTTATGGGAGAGGAAAGGCTTACAGTCCTTACGAGAGCCTGCCTTCATTGAGGCAGTTCGCTGCACGTGGGGCACCCTGCATATTGAAGATTCATTCGGGGAAGGGCACTTTGTATAAAGTGTGGGACAAATGCAGCTTGTGTTCCACCTGCAACTAAAGCAGAGTTCTTCGGGGAAAAGTGCCGTGTTTTCAGAGAGGAAATCCTTAGAGACCACAGTAGTGTCTGCCATGGCTGAGGCAGTTCGCTCCATGTGGGAAACCATTCTTATAGAACAAGTTCATTAGGGGAAGTGCCCATCGAGTACACTGTGGGAGAAAAGCTGTTTGTGTTACCTCTGCAACTAAAGCAGAGTTCTACCTTTAAAACTGCGTGTTTTGGGATAGGATATGCTTACAGTCCTCGCTACAGCCTGCCACAGTTGAGGCAGTTCGATCCACATGGGAATCCATGCATAAAGAATTTCATTCGTGGAAGAGCCCAAAGATTACACAGTAGGAGTAATGCTGCTTGTGTTCCACCTGCAACTAACACAGAGTTCCTTGGGTAAAACTGCCGTGCTTTGGGAGAGGAAATGCTTAGAGGCCTCACTAGAGCCTGCTTGCTTTAGGCATTTCACTCCATGCGGGACCCCTTGAGTGTAGATATTCTTTCGGGCAAAGGCTCATTGGGTACACAGTCGGAGAAAAGCTGCTTGTGTTCCACCTGCAACTAAAGCAGAATTCTTCGGGTAAAACTGCGTGTATTGGGAGAAGAAATGCTTACAGTCCTTACGAGAGCCTGCCTTCGTTGAGGCAGTTCACTGCACGTAGGACACCCTGCATATTGAAGACTCCTTCGGGGAAGGGCCCTTTGTATAAAGTGTGGGACAAATGCAGCTTGTGTTCCACCTGCAACTAAAGCAGAGTTCTTCGGGTAAAAGTGCCGTGTTTTCAGAGAGGAAATTCTTAGAGACCACAGTAGTGTCTGCCATGGCTGAGGCAGTTCGCTCCACGCGGGAAACCATTCTTATAGAACAAGTTCATTAGGGGAAGTGCCCATTGTGTACACTGTGGGAGGAAAGCTGATGGTGTTCCCCCTGCAACTAAAGCAGAGTTCTTCGTGTAAAACTGCGTGTTTTGGGAGAGGAAATGCTTACAGTATTCGCTACAGCCTGCCTTGGTTGAGGCAGTTCGCTCCACGTGGGAATCCCTGCATAAAGAAGTTCATTCGTGGAAGATGCCAAAGAGTACACAGTGGGAGAAATGCTGCTTGTGTTCTACCTGCAACTAAAGCAGAATTCTTTGGTAAAACTGCCGTGTTTTGGAAGAGGAAATTCTTACAGTCCTCGCTACAGCCTGCCTTGGTTGAGGCAGTTCGCTCCACGTCGGAAACCCTGCATAGAGAAGTTCATTCATGGAAGAGCCCAAAGAGTACACAGTGGGAGAAAAGCTGCTTGTGTTACCCCTGCAACTAAAGCAGAGTTCTAGCGTTAAAACTGTGTGGTTTGGGATAGGATATGCTTACAGTCCTCGCTACAGCCTGCCATGGTTGAGGCAGTTCGCTCCACGTGGGAAACCCTGCATATACAAGTTCATTCGTGAAGAGACCAAAGAGTACACAGTGGGAGAAACGCTGCTTGTGTTCCACTTGCAACTAAAGCAGAGTTCTTCGGGTAAAACTGTGTGTTTTGGGAGAGGAAATGCTTACAGTCCTTACGAGAGCCTGCCTTCATTGAGGCAGTTCGCTGCTCGTGGGACAACCTGCATATTGAACATTCATTCGGGGAAAGGCCCTTTGTATAAAGTGTGGGACAAATGCAGCTTGTGTTCCACCTGCCACTAAAGCAGAGTTCTTCAGGTAAAAGTGCCGTGTTTTCAGAGAGGAAATTCTTAGAGACCACAGTAGTGCCTGCCATGGCTGAGGCAGTTCGCTCCACACTGGAAACCATTCTTATAGAACAAGTTCATTAGGGGAAGTGCCCATCGAGTACACTGTGGGAGAAAAGATGCTTGTCTTACCCCTGCAACTAAAGCAAAGTTCTTCGGGTAAACCTGCGTGATTTGGTAGAGGATATGCTTACAGTCCTCGCTACAGCCTGCCATGGTGGATGCAGTTAGCTACTCGTGGGAATCCCTGCATATAGAATTTCATTCGTGTAAGATCCCAAAGAGTACACAGTGGGAGAAATGCTGCTTGTGTTCCACCGGCAACTGAAGCAGAGTTCTTCGGGTAAAACTGCGTGTTATGGGAGAGGAAATTCTTACAGTCCTTACGAGAGCCTGCCTTCATTGAGGCAGTTCGCTGCACGTGGGGCACCCTGCATATTGAAGATTCATTCGGGGAAGGGCCCTTTGTATAAAGTGTGGGACAAATGCAGCTTGTGTTCCACCTGCAACTAAAGCAGAGTTCTTCGGGTAAAAGTGCCTTGTTTTCAGAGAGGAAATCCTTAGAGACAACAGTAGTGCCTGCCATGGCTGAGGCAGTTCGCTCCACGCGGGAAACCATTCTTATAGAACAAGTTCATTAGGGGAAGTGCCCATCGAGTACACTGTGTGAGAAAAGCTGCTTGTGTTACCTCTGCAACTAAAGCAGAGTTCTACCGTTAAAACTGCGTGTTTTGAGATAGGATATGCTTACAGTCCTCGCTACAGCCTGCCACGGTTGAGGCAGTTCGATCCACGTGGGAATCCCTGCATAAAGAATTTCATTCGTGTAAGATCCCAAAGATTACACACTAGGAGTAATGCTGCTTGTGTTCCACCTGCAACTAACACAGAGTTCCTTGGGTAAAACTGCCGTGTTTCCGGAGAGGAAATGCTTAGAGGCCTCACTAGAGCCTGCTTGCTTTAGGCATTTCACTCCACGCGCGACACCTTGAGTATAGATATTCTTTCGGGCAAAGGCTCATTGGGTACACTGTGGGAGAAAAGCTGCTTTTGTTCCACCTGCAACTAAAGCAGAATTATTCGGGTAAAACTGCGTGTATTGGGAGAGGAAATGCTAACAGTCCTTACGAGAGCCTGCCTTCGTTGAGGCAGTACACCTCACGTGGGACACCCTGCATATTGAAGACTCCTTCGGGGAAGGGCCCTTTGTATAAAGTGTGGGACAAATGCAGCTTGTGTTCCACCTGCAACTAAAGCAGAGTTCTTTGGGTAAAAGTGCCGTGTTTTCAGAGAGGAAATTCTTAGAGACCACAGTAGTGTCTGCCATGGCTGAGGCAGTTCGCTCCACGCGGGAAACCATTCGTATAGAACAAGTTCATTAGGGGAAGTGCCCATTGTGTACACTGTGGGAGGAAAGCTGATGGTGTTCCCCCTGCAACTAAAGCAGAGTTCTTCGTGTAAAACTGCGTGTTTTGGGAGAGGAAATGCTTACAGTATTCGCTACAGCCTGCCTTGGTTGAGGCAGTTCGCTCCACCTCGGAAACCCTGCATATAGAAGTTCATTCGTGGAAGAGCCCAAAGAGTACACAGTGGGAGAAAAGCTGCTTGTGTTACCCCTGCAACTAAAGCAGAGTTCTAGCATTAAAACTGCGTGGTTTGGGAGAGGATATGCTTACAGTCCTCGCTACAGCCTGCCATGGTTGAGGCAGTTCGCTCCACGTGGGAAATCCTGCATATACAAGTTCATTCGTGAAGAGAGCAAAGAGTACACAGTGGGAGAAATGCTGCTTGTGTTCAACTTGCAACTAAAGCAGAGTTCTTCGGGTAAAACTGTGTGTTTTGGGAGAGGAAATGCTTACAGTCCTTACGAGAGCCTGCCTTCATTGAGGCAGTTCGCTGCTCGTGGGACAACATGCATATTGAATATTCATTCGGGGAAAGGCCCTTTGTATAAAGTGTGGGACAAATGCAGCTTGTGTTCCACCTGCCAACAAAGCAGAGTTCTTCAGGTAAAAGTCCCGTGTTTTCAGAGAGGAAATTCTTAGAGACCACAGAGGTGCCTGCCATGGCTGAGGCAGTTCGCTCCACGAGGGAAACCATTCTTATAGAACAAGTTCATTAGGGGAAGTGCCCATCGAGTACACTGTGGGAGAAAAGATGCTTGTGTTCCCCCTGCAACTAAAGCAGAGTTCTTCGGGTAAACCTGCGTGATTTGGTAGAGGATATGCTTACAGTCCTCGCTACAGCCTGCCATGGTGGAGGCAGTTCGCTCCTCGTGGGTATCCCTGCATAAAGAAGTTCATTCGTGTAAGAGCCCAAAGAGTACACAGTGGGAGAAATGCTGCTTGTGTTCCACCTGCAACTAAAGCAGAGTTCTTCGGGTAAAACTGCGTGTTTTGGGAGAGGAAATGCTTACAGTCCATACGAGAGTCTGCCTTCATTGAGGCAGTTCGCTGCACGTGGGACACCCTGCATATTGAAGATTCATTCGGGGAAGGGCCCTTTGTATAAAGTGTCGGACAAATGCATTTTGTGTTCCACCAGCAACTAAAGCAGAGTTCTTCGGGTAAAAGTGCCGTGTTTTCAGAGAGGAAATCCTTAGAGACCACAGTAGTGCCTGCCATGGCTGAGGCAGTTCGCTCCACATGGGAAACCATTCTTATCGAACAAGTTCATTAGGGGAAGTGCCCATCGAGTACACTGTGGGAGAAAAGCTGCTTGTGTTACCTCTGCAACTAAATCAGAGTTCTACCTTTAAAACTGCGTGTTTTGGGATAGGATATGCTTACAGTCCTCGCTACAGCCTGCCACAGTTGAGGCAGTTCGATCCACGTGGGAATCCCTGCATAAAGAATTTCATTCGTGGAAGAGCCCAAGGATTACACACTAGGAGTAATGCTGCTTGTGTTCCACCTGCAACTAACACAGAGTTCCTTGGGTAAAACTGCCGTGTTTTCAGAGAGGAAATGCTTAGAGGCCTCACTAGAGCCTGCTTGCTTTAGGCATTTCACTCCAAGCGGGACCCCTTGAGTATAGATATTCTTTCGGGCAAAGGCTCATTGGGTACACTGTGGGAGAAAAGCTGCTTGTGTTCCACCTGCAACTAAAGCAGAATTCTTCGGGTAAAACTGCGTGTATTGGGAGAGGAAATGCTTACAGTCTTTACGAGAGCCTGCCTTCGTTGAGGCAGTTCACTGCACGTGGGACACCCTGCATATTAAAGACTCCTTCAGGGAAGGTCCCTTTGTATAAAGTGTGGGACAAATGCAGCTTGTGTTCCACCTGCAACTAAAGCAGAGTTCTTCGGGTAAAAGTGGGGTGTTTTCAGAGAGGAAATTCTTAGAGACCACAGTAGTGTCTGCCATGGCTGAGGCAGTTCGCTCCACGCGGGAAACCATTCTTATAGAACAAGTTCATTAGGGGAAGTGCCCATCGAGTACACTGTGGGAGAAAAGACGCTTCTGTTCCCCCTGCAACTAAAGCAGAGTTCTTCGGGTAAACCTGCGTGATTTGGTAGAGGATATGCTTACAGTCCTCGCTACAGCCTGCCATGGTGGAGGCAGTTCGCTCCTCGTGGGAATCCCTGCATAAAAAATTTCATTCTTGTAAGATCCCAAAGAGTACACAGTGGGAGAAATGCTGCTTGTGTTCCACCTGCAACTAAAGCAGAGTTCTTCGGGTAAAACTGCGTGTATTGGGAGAAGAAATGCTTGCAGTCCTTACGAGAGCCTGCCTTCATTGAGGCAGTTCGCTGCACGTGGGGCACCCTGCATATTGAAGATTCATTCGGGGAAGGGCCCTTTGTATAAAGTGTGGGACAAATGCAGCTTGTGTTCCACCTGCAACTAAAGCAGAGTTCTTGGGGGAAAGGGCCGTGTTTTCAGAGAGGAAATCCTTAGAGACAACAGTAGTGCCTGCCATGGCTGAGGCAGTTCGCTCCACGCGGGAAACCATTCTTATAGAACAAGTTCATTAGGGGAAGTGCCCATCGCGTACACTCTGGGGGAAAAGCTGTTTGTGTTACCTCTGCAACTAAAGCAGAGTTCTACCGTTAAAACTGCGTGTTTTGGGATAGGATATGCTTACAGTCCTCGCTACAGCCTGCCACAGTTGAGGCAGTTCGATCCACGTGGGAATCCCTGCATAAAGAATTTCATTCGTGGAAGAGCCCAAAGTTTACACACTAGGAGTAATGCTGCTTGTGTTCCACCTGCAACTAACACAGAGTTCCTTGGGTAAAACTGCCGTGTTTTCAGAGAGGAAATGCTTAGAGGCCTCACTAGAGCCTGCTTGCTTTAGGCATTTCACTTCACGCGGGACCCCTTGAGTATAGATATTCTTTCGGGCAAAGGCTCATTGGGTACACTGTGGGAGAAAAGCTGCTTGTGTTCCACCTGCAACTAAAGCAGAATTCTTCGGGTAAAACTGCGTGTATTGGGAGAGGAAATGCTTACAGTCCTTACGAGAGCCTGCCTTCGTTGAGGCAGTTCACTGCACGTGGGACATCCTGCATATTGAATACTCCTTTGGGGAAGGGCCCTTTGTATAAACTGTGGGACAAATGCAGCTTGTGTTCCACCTGCAACTAAAGCAGAGTTCTTCGGGTAAAAGTGCCGTGTTTTCAGAGAGGAAATTCTTAGAGACCACAGTAGTGTCTGCCATGGCTGAGGCAGTTCGCTCCACGCGGGAAACCATTCTTATAGAACAAGTTCATTAGGGGAAGTGCCCATTGTGTACACTGCGGGAGGAAAGCTGATGGAGTTCCCCCTGCAACTAAAGCAGGGTTCTAGAGATAAACCTGCGTGGTTTGGGAGAGGATATGCTTACAGTCCTCGCTACAGCCTGCCATGGTTGAGGCTGTTCGCTCCACGTGGGAAACCCTGCATATACAAGTTCATTCGTGAAGAGACCAAAGAGTACACAGTGGGAGAAATGCTGCTTGTGTTCCACTTGCAACTAAAGCAGAGTTCTTCGGGTAAAACTGTGTGTTTTGGGAGAGGAAATGCTTACAGTCCTTACGAGAGCCTGCCTTCATTGAGGCAGTTCGCTGCTCGTGGGACAACATGCATATTGAACATTCATTCGGGGAAAGGCCCTTTGTATAAAGTGTGGGACAAATGCAGCTTGTGTTCCACCTGCCACTAAAGCAGAATTCTTCAGGTAAAAGTCCCGTGTTTTCAGAGAGGAAATTCTTAGAGACCACAGTAGTGCCTGCCATGGCTGAGGCAGTTCGCTCCACGAGGGAAAACATTCTTATAGAACAAGTTCATTAGGGGAAGTGCCCATCGAGTACACTGTGGGAGAAAAGACGCTTCTGTTCTCCTTGCAACTAAAGCAGAGTTCTTCGGGTAAACCTGCGTGATTTGGAAGAGGATATGCTTACAGTCCTCGCTACAGCCTGCCATGGTGGAGGCAGTTCGCTCCTCGTGGGAATCCCTGCATAAAGAAGTTCATTCGTGTAAGATCCCAAAGTGTACACAGTGGGAGAAATGCTGCTTGTGTTCCACCTGCAACTGAAGCAGAGTTCTTTGGGTAAAACTGCGTGTTATGGGAGAGGAAATGCTTACAGTCCTTACGAGAGCCTGCCTTCATTGAGGCAGTTCGCTGCACGTGGGGCACCCTGCATATTGAAGATTCATTCGTGGAAGGGCCCTTTGTATAAAGTGTGGGACAAATGCAGCTTGTGTTCCACCTGCAACTAAAGCAGAGTTCTTCGTGTAAAACTGCGTGTTTTGGGAGAGGAAATGCTTACAGTATTCGCTACAGCCTACCTTGGTTGAGGCAGTTCGCTCCAAGTGGGAATCCCTGCATAAAGTAGTTCATTCGTGGAAGAGCCCAAAGAATACACAGTGGGAGAAATGCTGCTTGTGTTCCACCTGCAACTAAAGCAGAATTCTTTGGTAAAACTGCTGTGTTTTGGAAGAGGAAATGCTTACAGTCCTCGCTACAGCCTGCCATGGTTGAGGCAGTTCGCTCCACGTCGGAAACCCTGCATATAGAAGTTCATTCGTGGAAGAGCCCAAAGAGTACACAGTGGGAGAAAAGCTGCTTGTGTTACCCCTGCAACTAAAGCAGAGTTCTAGCGTTAAAACTGCGTGGTTTGGGAGAGGATATGCTTACAGTCCTCGCTACAGCGTGCCATGGTTGAGGCAGTTCGCTCCACGTGGGAAATCCTGCATATACAAGTTCATTCGTGAAGAGAGCAAAGAGTACACAGTGGGAGAAATGCTGCTTGTGTTCCACTTGCAACTAAAGCAGAGTTCTTCAGGTAAAACTGTGTGTTTTGGGAGAGGAAATGCTTACAGTCCTTACGAGAGCCTGCCTTCATTGAGGCAGTTCGCTGCTCGTGGGACAACCTGCATATTGAACATTCATTCGGGGAAAGGCCCTTTGTATAAAGTGTGGGACAAATGCATCTTGTGTTCCACCTGCCACTAAAGCAGAGTTCTTCAGGTAAAAGTGCCGTGTTTTAAGAGAGGAAATTCTTAGAGACCACAGTAGTGCCTGCCATGGCTGAGGCAGTTCGCTCCATGAGGGAAACCATTCTTATAGAACAAGTTCATTAGGGGAAGTGCCCATCGAGTACACTGTGGGAGAAAAGACGCTTCTGTTCCCCCTGAAACTAAAGCAGAGTTCTTCGGGTAAACCTGCGTGATTTGGTAGAGGATATGCTTACAGTCCTCGCTACAGCCTGCCATGGTTGAGGCAGTTCGCTCCACGTGGGAAATCCTGCATATACAAGTTCATTCGTGAAGAGAGCAAAGAGTACACAGTGGGAGAAATGCTGCTTGTGTTCCACTTGCAACTAAAGCAGAGTTCTTCGGGTAAAACTGTGTGTTTTGGGAGAGGAAATGCTTACAGTCCTTACGAGAGCCTGCCTTCATTGAGGCAGTTCGCTGCTCGTGGGACAACCTGCATATTGAACATTCATTCGGGGAAAGGCCCTTTGTATAAAGTGTGGGACAAATGCAGCTTGTGTTCCACCTGCAACTAAAGCAGAGTTCTTCGGGTAAAAGTGCCGTGTTTTCAGAGAGGAAATTCTTAGAGACCACAGTAGTGCCTGCCATGGCTGAGGCAGTTCGCTCCACGAGGGAAACCATTCTTATAGAACAAGTTCATTAGGGGAAGTGCCCATCGAGTACACTGTGGGAGAAAAGATGCTTGTGTTCCCCCTGCAACTAAAGCAGAGTTCTTCGGGTAAACCTGCGTGATTTGGTAGAGGATATGCTTACAGTCCTCGCTACAGCCTGCCATGGTGGAGGCAGTTCGCTCCTCGTGGGTATCCCTGCATAAAGAAGTTCATTCGTGTAAGAGCCCAAAGAGTACACAGTGGGAGAAATGCTGCTTGTGTTCCACCTGCAACTAAAGCAGAGTTCTTCGGGTAAAACTGCGTGTTTTGGGAGAGGAAATGCTTACAGTCCATACGAGAGTCTGCCTTCATTGAGGCAGTTCGCTGCACGTGGGACACCCTGCATATTGAAGATTCATTCGGGGAAGGGCCCTTTGTATAAAGTGTCGGACAAATGCATTTTGTGTTCCACCAGCAACTAAAGCAGAGTTCTTCGGGTAAAAGTGCCGTGTTTTCAGAGAGGAAATCCTTAGAGACCACAGTAGTGCCTGCCATGGCTGAGGCAGTTCGCTCCACATGGGAAACCATTCTTATCGAACAAGTTCATTAGGGGAAGTGCCCATCGAGTACACTGTGGGAGAAAAGCTGCTTGTGTTACCTCTGCAACTAAATCAGAGTTCTACCTTTAAAACTGCGTGTTTTGGGATAGGATATGCTTACAGTCCTCGCTACAGCCTGCCACAGTTGAGGCAGTTCGATCCACATGGGAATCCCTGCATAAAGAATTTCATTCGTGGAAGAGCCCAAGGATTACACACTAGGAGTAATGCTGCTTGTGTTCCACCTGCAACTAACACAGAGTTCCTTGGGTAAAACTGCCGTGTTTTCAGAGAGGAAATGCTTAGAGGCCTCACTAGAGCCTGCTTGCTTTAGGCATTTCACTCCAAGCGGGACCCCTTGAGTATAGATATTCTTTCGGGCAAAGGCTCATTGGGTACACTGTGGGAGAAAAGCTGCTTGTGTTCCACCTGCAACTAAAGCAGAATTCTTCGGGTAAAACTGCGTGTATTGGGAGAGGAAATGCTTACAGTCTTTACGAGAGCCTGCCTTCGTTGAGGCAGTTCACTGCACGTGGGACACCCTGCATATTAAAGACTCCTTCAGGGAAGGTCCCTTTGTATAAAGTGTGGGACAAATGCAGCTTGTGTTCCACCTGCAACTAAAGCAGAGTTCTTCGGGTAAACCTGCGTGATTTGGTAGAGGATATGCTTACAGTCCTCGCTACAGCCTGCCATGGTGGAGGCAGTTCGCTCCTCGTGGGAATCCCTGCATAAAGAAGTTTATTCGTGTAAGATCCCAAAGAGTACACAGTGGGAGAAATGCTGCTTGTGTTCCACCTGCAACTAAAGCAGAGTTCTTCGGGTAAAACTGCGTGTATTGGGAGAGGAAATGCTTGCAGTCCTTACGAGAGCCTGCCTTCATTGAGGCAGTTCGCTGCACGTGGGGCACCCTGCATATTGAAGATTCATTCGGGGAAGGGCCCTTTGTATAAAGTGTGGGACAAATGCAGCTTTTGTTCCACCTGCAACTAAAGCAGAGTTCTTGGGGGAAAGGGCCGTGTTTTCAGAGAGGAAATCCTTAGAGACAACAGTAGTGCCTGCCATGGCTGAGGCAGTTCGCTCCACGCGGGAAACCATTCTTATAGAACAAGTTCATTAGGGGAAGTGCCCATCGCGTACACTCTGGGGGAAAAGCTGTTTGTGTTACCTCTGCAACTAAAGCAGAGTTCTACCGTTAAAACTGCGTGTTTTGGGATAGGATATGCTTACAGTCCTCGCTACAGCCTGCCACAGTTGAGGCAGTTCGCTCCACGTCGGAAACCCTGCATAGAGAAGTTCATTCATGGAAGAGCCCAAAGAGTACACAGTGGGAGAAAAGCTGCTTGTGTTACCCCTGCAACTAAAGCAGAGTTCTAGCGTTAAAACTGTGTGGTTTGGGATAGGATATGCTTACAGTCCTCGCTACAGCCTGCCATGGTTGAGGCAGTTCGCTCCACGTGGGAAACCCTGCATATACAAGTTCATTCGTGAAGAGACCAAAGAGTACACAGTGGGAGAAACGCTGCTTGTGTTCCACTTGCAACTAAAGCAGAGTTCTTCGGGTAAAACTGTGTGTTTTGGGAGAGGAAATGCTTACAGTCCTTACGAGAGCCTGCCTTCATTGAGGCAGTTCGCTGCTCGTGGGACAACCTGCATATTGAACATTCATTCGGGGAAAGGCCCTTTGTATAAAGTGTGGGACAAATGCAGCTTGTGTTCCACCTGCCACTAAAGCAGAGTTCTTCAGGTAAAAGTGCCGTGTTTTCAGAGAGGAAATTCTTAGAGACCACAGTAGTGCCTGCCATGGCTGAGGCAGTTCGCTCCACACTGGAAACCATTCTTATAGAACAAGTTCATTAGGGGAAGTGCCCATCGAGTACACTGTGGGAGAAAAGATGCTTGTCTTACCCCTGCAACTAAAGCAAAGTTCTTCGGGTAAACCTGCGTGATTTGGTAGAGGATATGCTTACAGTCCTCGCTACAGCCTGCCATGGTGGATGCAGTTAGCTACTCGTGGGAATCCCTGCATATAGAATTTCATTCGTGTAAGATCCCAAAGAGTACACAGTGGGAGAAATGCTGCTTGTGTTCCACCGGCAACTGAAGCAGAGTTCTTCGGGTAAAACTGCGTGTTATGGGAGAGGAAATTCTTACAGTCCTTACGAGAGCCTGCCTTCATTGAGGCAGTTCGCTGCACGTGGGGCACCCTGCATATTGAAGATTCATTCGGGGAAGGGCCCTTTGTATAAAGTGTGGGACAAATGCAGCTTGTGTTCCACCTGCAACTAAAGCAGAGTTCTTCGGGTAAAAGTGCCTTGTTTTCAGAGAGGAAATCCTTAGAGACAACAGTAGTGCCTGCCATGGCTGAGGCAGTTCGCTCCACGCGGGAAACCATTCTTATAGAACAAGTTCATTAGGGGAAGTGCCCATCGAGTACACTGTGGGAGAAAAGCTGCTTGTGTTACCTCTGCAACTAAAGCAGAGTTCTACCGTTAAAACTGCGTGTTTTGAGATAGGATATGCTTACAGTCCTCGCTACAGCCTGCCACGGTTGAGGCAGTTCGATCCACGTTGGAATCCCTGCATAAAGAATTTCATTCGTGTAAGATCCCAAAGATTACACACTAGGAGTAATGCTGCTTGTGTTCCACCTGCAACTAACACAGAGTTCCTTGGGTAAAACTGCCGTGTTTTCGGAGAGGAAATGCTTAGAGGCCTCACTAGAGCCTGCTTGCTTTAGGCATTTCACTCCACGCGCGACACCTTGAGTATAGATATTCTTTCGGGCAAAGGCTCATTGGGTACACTGTGGGAGAAAAGCTGCTTGTGTTCCACCTGCAACTAAAGCAGAATTATTCGGGTAAAACTGCGTGTATTGGGAGAGGAAATGCTAACAGTCCTTACGAGAGCCTGCCTTCGTTGAGGCAGTTCACCTCACGTGGGACACCCTGCATATTGAAGACTCCTTCGGGGAAGGGCCCTTTGTATAAAGTGTGGGACAAATGCAGCTTGTGTTCCACCTGCAACGAAAGCAGAGTTCTTCGGGTAAAAGTGCCGTGTTTTCAGAGAGGAAATTCTTAGAGACCACAGTAGTGTCTGCCATGGCTGAGGCAGTTCGCTCCACGCGGGAAACCATTCGTATAGAACAAGTTCATTAGGGGAAGTGCCCATTGTGTACACTGTGGGAGGAAAGCTGATGGTGTTCCCCCTGCAACTAAAGCAGAGTTCTTCGTGTAAAACTGCGTGTTTTGGGAGAGGAAATGCTTACAGTATTCGCTACAGCCTGCCTTGGTTGAGGCAGTTCGCTCCACCTCGGAAACCCTGCATATAGAAGTTCATTCGTGGAAGAGCCCAAAGAGTACACAGTGGGAGAAAAGCTGCTTGTGTTACCCCTGCAACTAAAGCAGAGTTCTAGCATTAAAACTGCGTGGTTTGGGAGAGGATATGCTTACAGTCCTCGCTACAGCCTGCCATGGTTGAGGCAGTTCGCTCCACGTGGGAAATCCTGCATATACAAGTTCATTCGTGAAGAGAGCAAAGAGTACACAGTGGGAGAAATGCTGCTTGTGTTCAACTTGCAACTAAAGCAGAGTTCTTCGGGTAAAACTGTGTGTTTTGGGAGAGGAAATGCTTACAGTCCTTACGAGAGCCTGCCTTCATTGAGGCAGTTCGCTGCTCGTGGGACAACATGCATATTGAATATTCATTCGGGGAAAGGCCCTTTGTATAAAGTGTGGGACAAATGCAGCTTGTGTTCCACCTGCCAACAAAGCAGAGTTCTTCAGGTAAAAGTCCCGTGTTTTCAGAGAGGAAATTCTTAGAGACCACAGAGGTGCCTGCCATGGCTGAGGCAGTTCGCTCCACGAGGGAAACCATTCTTATAGAACAAGTTCATTAGGGGAAGTGCCCATCGAGTACACTGTGGGAGAAAAGATGCTTGTGTTCCCCCTGCAACTAAAGCAGAGTTCTTCGGGTAAACCTGCGTGATTTGGTAGAGGATATGCTTACAGTCCTCGCTACAGCCTGCCATGGTGGAGGCAGTTCGCTCCTCGTGGGTATCCCTGCATAAAGAAGTTCATTCGTGTAAGAGCCCAAAGAGTACACAGTGGGAGAAATGCTGCTTGTGTTCCACCTGCAACTAAAGCAGAGTTCTTCGGGTAAAACTGCGTGTTTTGGGAGAGGAAATGCTTACAGTCCATACGAGAGTCTGCCTTCATTGAGGCAGTTCGCTGCACGTGGGACACCCTGCATATTGAAGATTCATTCGGGGAAGGGCCCTTTGTATAAAGTGTCGGACAAATGCATTTTGTGTTCCACCAGCAACTAAAGCAGAGTTCTTCGGGTAAAAGTGCCGTGTTTTCAGAGAGGAAATCCTTAGAGACCACAGTAGTGCCTGCCATGGCTGAGGCAGTTCGCTCCACATGGGAAACCATTCTTATCGAACAAGTTCATTAGGGGAAGTGCCCATCGAGTACACTGTGGGAGAAAAGCTGCTTGTGTTACCTCTGCAACTAAATCAGAGTTCTACCTTTAAAACTGCGTGTTTTGGGATAGGATATGCTTACAGTCCTCGCTACAGCCTGCCACAGTTGAGGCAGTTCGATCCACGTGGGAATCCCTGCATAAAGAATTTCATTCGTGGAAGAGCCCAAGGATTACACACTAGGAGTAATGCTGCTTGTGTTCCACCTGCAACTAACACAGAGTTCCTTGGGTAAAACTGCCGTGTTTTCAGAGAGGAAATGCTTAGAGGCCTCACTAGAGCCTGCTTGCTTTAGGCATTTCACTCCAAGCGGGACCCCTTGAGTATAGATATTCTTTCGGGCAAAGGCTCATTGGGTACACTGTGGGAGAAAAGCTGCTTGTGTTCCACCTGCAACTAAAGCAGAATTCTTCGGGTAAAACTGCGTGTATTGGGAGAGGAAATGCTTACAGTCTTTACGAGAGCCTGCCTTCGTTGAGGCAGTTCACTGCACGTGGGACACCCTGCATATTAAAGACTCCTTCAGGGAAGGTCCCTTTGTATAAAGTGTGGGACAAATGCAGCTTGTGTTCCACCTGCAACTAAAGCAGAGTTCTTCGGGTAAAAGTGGGGTGTTTTCAGAGAGGAAATTCTTAGAGACCACAGTAGTGTCTGCCATGGCTGAGGCAGTTCGCTCCACGCGGGAAACCATTCTTATAGAACAAGTTCATTAGGGGAAGTGCCCATCGAGTACACTGTGGGAGAAAAGACGCTTCTGTTCCCCCTGCAACTAAAGCAGAGTTCTTCGGGTAAACCTGCGTGATTTGGTAGAGGATATGCTTACAGTCCTCGCTACAGCCTGCCATGGTGGAGGCAGTTCGCTCCTCGTGGGAATCCCTGCATAAAAAAGTTCATTCTTGTAAGATCCCAAAGAGTACACAGTGGGAGAAATGCTGCTTGTGTTCCACCTGCAACTAAAGCAGAGTTCTTCGGGTAAAACTGCGTGTATTGGGAGAAGAAATGCTTGCAGTCCTTACGAGAGCCTGCCTTCATTGAGGCAGTTCGCTGCACGTGGGGCACCCTGCATATTGAAGATTCATTCGGGGAAGGGCCCTTTGTATAAAGTGTGGGACAAATGCAGCTTGTGTTCCACCTGCAACTAAAGCAGAGTTCTTGGGGGAAAGGGCCGTGTTTTCAGAGAGGAAATCCTTAGAGACAACAGTAGTGCCTGCCATGGCTGAGGCAGTTCGCTCCACGCGGGAAACCATTCTTATAGAACAAGTTCATTAGGGGAAGTGCCCATCGCGTACACTCTGGGGGAAAAGCTGTTTGTGTTACCTCTGCAACTAAAGCAGAGTTCTACCGTTAAAACTGCGTGTTTTGGGATAGGATATGCTTACAGTCCTCGCTACAGCCTGCCACAGTTGAGGCAGTTCGATCCACGTGGGAATCCCTGCATAAAGAATTTCATTCGTGGAAGAGCCCAAAGTTTACACACTAGGAGTAATGCTGCTTGTGTTCCACCTGCAACTAACACAGAGTTCCTTGGGTAAAACTGCCGTGTTTTCAGAGAGGAAATGCTTAGAGGCCTCACTAGAGCCTGCTTGCTTTAGGCATTTCACTTCACGCGGGACCCCTTGAGTATAGATATTCTTTCGGGCAAAGGCTCATTGGGTACACTGTGGGAGAAAAGCTGCTTGTGTTCCACCTGCAACTAAAGCAGAATTCTTCGGGTAAAACTGCGTGTATTGGGAGAGGAAATGCTTACAGTCCTTACGAGAGCCTGCCTTCGTTGAGGCAGTTCACTGCACGTGGGACATCCTGCATATTGAATACTCCTTTGGGGAAGGGCCCTTTGTATAAACTGTGGGACAAATGCAGCTTGTGTTCCACCTGCAACTAAAGCAGAGTTCTTCGGGTAAAAGTGCCGTGTTTTCAGAGAGGAAATTCTTAGAGACCACAGTAGTGTCTGCCATGGCTGAGGCAGTTCGCTCCACGCGGGAAACCATTCTTATAGAACAAGTTCATTAGGGGAAGTGCCCATTGTGTACACTGCGGGAGGAAAGCTGATGGAGTTCCCCCTGCAACTAAAGCAGGGTTCTAGAGTTAAACCTGCGTGGTTTGGGAGAGGATATGCTTACAGTCCTCGCTACAGCCTGCCATGGTTGAGGCTGTTCGCTCCACGTGGGAAACCCTGCATATACAAGTTCATTCGTGAAGAGACCAAAGAGTACACAGTGGGAGAAATGCTGCTTGTGTTCCACTTGCAACTAAAGCAGAGTTCTTCGGGTAAAACTGTGTGTTTTGGGAGAGGAAATGCTTACAGTCCTTACGAGAGCCTGCCTTCATTGAGGCAGTTCGCTGCTCGTGGGACAACATGCATATTGAACATTCATTCGGGGAAAGGCCCTTTGTATAAAGTGTGGGACAAATGCAGCTTGTGTTCCACCTGCCACTAAAGCAGAATTCTTCAGGTAAAAGTCCCGTGTTTTCAGAGAGGAAATTCTTAGAGACCACAGTAGTGCCTGCCATGGCTGAGGCAGTTCGCTCCACGAGGGAAAACATTCTTATAGAACAAGTTCATTAGGGGAAGTGCCCATCGAGTACACTGTGGGAGAAAAGACGCTTCTGTTCTCCTTGCAACTAAAGCAGAGTTCTTCGGGTAAACCTGCGTGATTTGGAAGAGGATATGCTTACAGTCCTCGCTACAGCCTGCCATGGTGGAGGCAGTTCGCTCCTCGTGGGAATCCCTGCATAAAGAAGTTCATTCGTGTAAGATCCCAAAGTGTACACAGTGGGAGAAATGCTGCTTGTGTTCCACCTGCAACTGAAGCAGAGTTCTTTGGGTAAAACTGCGTGTTATGGGAGAGGAAATGCTTACAGTCCTTACGAGAGCCTGCCTTCATTGAGGCAGTTCGCTGCACGTGGGGCACCCTGCATATTGAAGATTCATTCGTGGAAGGGCCCTTTGTATAAAGTGTGGGACAAATGCAGCTTGTGTTCCACCTGCAACTAAAGCAGAGTTCTTCGTGTAAAACTGCGTGTTTTGGGAGAGGAAATGCTTACAGTATTCGCTACAGCCTACCTTGGTTGAGGCAGTTCGCTCCAAGTGGGAATCCCTGCATAAAGTAGTTCATTCGTGGAAGAGCCCAAAGAATACACAGTGGGAGAAATGCTGCTTGTGTTCCACCTGCAACTAAAGCAGAATTCTTTGGTAAAACTGCTGTGTTTTGGAAGAGGAAATGCTTACAGTCCTCGCTACAGCCTGCCATGGTTGAGGCAGTTCGCTCCACGTCGGAAACCCTGCATATAGAAGTTCATTCGTGGAAGAGCCCAAAGAGTACACAGTGGGAGAAAAGCTGCTTGTGTTACCCCTGCAACTAAAGCAGAGTTCTAGCGTTAAAACTGCGTGGTTTGGGAGAGGATATGCTTACAGTCCTCGCTACAGCGTGCCATGGTTGAGGCAGTTCGCTCCACGTGGGAAATCCTGCATATACAAGTTCATTCGTGAAGAGAGCAAAGAGTACACAGTGGGAGAAATGCTGCTTGTGTTCCACTTGCAACTAAAGCAGAGTTCTTCAGGTAAAACTGTGTGTTTTGGGAGAGGAAATGCTTACAGTCCTTACGAGAGCCTGCCTTCATTGAGGCAGTTCGCTGCTCGTGGGACAACCTGCATATTGAACATTCATTCGGGGAAAGGCCCTTTGTATAAAGTGTGGGACAAATGCATCTTGTGTTCCACCTGCCACTAAAGCAGAGTTCTTCAGGTAAAAGTGCCGTGTTTTAAGAGAGGAAATTCTTAGAGACCACAGTAGTGCCTGCCATGGCTGAGGCAGTTCGCTCCACGAGGGAAACCATTCTTATAGAACAAGTTCATTAGGGGAAGTGCCCATCGAGTACACTGTGGGAGAAAAGACGCTTCTGTTCCCCCTGAAACTAAAGCAGAGTTCTTCGGGTAAACCTGCGTGATTTGGTAGAGGATATGCTTACAGTCCTCGCTACAGCCTGCCATGGTTGAGGCAGTTCGCTCCACGTGGGAAATCCTGCATATACAAGTTCATTCGTGAAGAGAGCAAAGAGTACACAGTGGGAGAAATGCTGCTTGTGTTCCACTTGCAACTAAAGCAGAGTTCTTCGGGTAAAACTGTGTGTTTTGGGAGAGGAAATGCTTACAGTCCTTACGAGAGCCTGCCTTCATTGAGGCAGTTCGCTGCTCGTGGGACAACCTGCATATTGAACATTCATTCGGGGAAAGGCCCTTTGTATAAAGTGTGGGACAAATGCAGCTTGTGTTCCACCTGCAACTAAAGCAGAGTTCTTCGGGTAAAAGTGCCGTGTTTTCAGAGAGGAAATTCTTAGAGACCACAGTAGTGCCTGCCATGGCTGAGGCAGTTCGCTCCACGAGGGAAACCATTCTTATAGAACAAGTTCATTAGGGGAAGTGCCCATCGAGTACACTGTGGGAGAAAAGATGCTTGTGTTCCCCCTGCAACTAAAGCAGAGTTCTTCGGGTAAACCTGCGTGATTTGGTAGAGCATATGCTTACAGTCCTCGCTACAGCCTGCCATGGTGGAGGCAGTTCGCTCCTCGTGGGTATCCCTGCATAAAGAAGTTCATTCGTGTAAGAGCCCAAAGAGTACACAGTGGGAGAAATGCTGCTTGTGTTCCACCTGCAACTAAAGCAGAGTTCTTCGGGTAAAACTGCGTGTTTTGGGAGAGGAAATGCTTACAGTCCATACGAGAGCCTGCCTTCATTGAGGCAGTTCGCTGCACGTGGGACACCCTGCATATTGAAGATTCATTCGGGGAAGGGCCCTTTGTATAAAGTGTCGGACAAATGCATTTTGTGTTCCACCTGCAACTAAAGCAGAGTTCTTCGGGTAAAAGTGCCGTGTTTTCAGAGAGGAAATCCTTAGAGACCACAGTAGTGCCTGCCATGGCTGAGGCAGTTCGCTCCACATGGGAAACCATTCTTATCGAACAAGTTCATTAGGGGAAGTGCCCATCGAGTACACTGTGGGGAAAAGCTGCTTGTGTTACCTCTGCAACTAAATCAGAGTTCTACCTTTAAAACTGCGTGTTTTGGGATAGGATATGCTTACAGTCCTCGCTACAGCCTGCCACAGTTGAGGCAGTTCGATCCACGTGGGAATCCCTGCATAAAGAATTTCATTCGTGGAAGAGCCCAAAGATTACACACTAGGAGTAATGCTGCTTGTGTTCCACCTGCAACTAACACAGAGTTCCTTGGGTAAAACTGCCGTGTTTTCAGAGAGGAAATGCTTAGAGGCCTCACTAGAGCCTGCTTGCTTTAGGCATTTCACTCCAAGCGGGACCCCTTGAGTATAGATATTGTTTCGGGCAAAGGCTCATTGGGTACACTGTGGGAGAAAAGCTGCTTGTGTTCCACCTGCAACTAAAGCAGAATTCTTCGGGTAAAACTGCGTGTATTGGGAGAGGAAATGCTTACAGTCTTTACGAGAGCCTGCCTTCGATGAGGCAGTTCACTGCACGTGGGACACACTGCATATAAAAGACTCCTTCGGGGAAGGGCCCTTTGTATAAAGTGTGGGACAAATGCAGCTTGTGTTCCACCTGCAACTAAAGCAGAGTTCTTCGGGTAAAAGTGCCGTGTTTTCAGAGAGGAAATTCTTAGAGACCACAGTAGTGTCTGCCATGGCTGAGGCAGTTCGCTCCACGGGGGAAACCATTCTTATAGTACAAGTTCATTAGGGGAAGTGCCCATTGTGTACACTGTGGGAGGAAAGCTGATGGTGTTCCCCCTGCAACTAAAGCAGAGTTCTTCGTGTAAAACTGCGTGTTTTGGGCGAGGAAATGCTTACAATATATGCTACAGCCTGCCTTGGTTGAGGCAGTTCGCTCCACGTCGGAAACCCTGCATATAGAAGTTCATTCTTGGAAGAGCCCAAAGAGTACACAGTGGGAGAAAAGCTGCTTGTCTTACCCCTGCAACTAAAGCAGAGTTCTATCGTTAAACCTGCGTGGTTTGGGAGAGGATATGCTTACAGTCCTCGCTACAGCCTGCCATGGTTGAGGAAGTTCGCTCCACGTGGGAAACACTGCATATACAAGTTCATTCGTGAAGAGACCAAAGAGTACACAGTGGGAGAAATGCTGCTTGTGTTCAACTTGCAACTAAAGCAGAGTTCTTCGGGTAAAACTGTGTGTTTTGGGAGAGGAAATGCTTACAGTCCTTACGAGAGCCTGCCTTCATTGAGGCAGTTCGCTGCTCGTGGGACAACATGCATATTGAACATTCATTCGGGGAAAGGCCCTTTGTATAAAGTGTGGGACAAATGCAGCTTGTGTTCCACCTGCCAACAAAGCAGAGTTCTTCAGGTAAAAGTCCCGTGTTTTCAGAGAGGAAATTCTTAGAGACCACAGTAGTGCCTGCCATGGCTGAGGCAGTTCGCTCCACGAGGGAAACCATTCTTATAGAACAAGTTCATTAGGGGAAGTGCCCATCGAGTACACTGTGGGAGAAAAGATGCTTGTGTTCCCCCTGCAACTAAAGCAGAGTTCTTCGGGTAAACCTGCGTGATTTGGTAGAGGATATGCTTACAGTCCTCGCTACAGCCTGCCATGGTGGAGGCAGTTCGCTCCTCGTGGGTATCCCTGCATAAAGAAGTTCATTCGTGTAAGAGCCCAAAGAGTACACAGTGGGAGAAATGCTGCTTGTGTTCCACCTGCAACTAAAGCAGAGTTCTTCGGGTAAAACTGCGTGTTTTGGGAGAGGAAATGCTTACAGTCCATACGAGAGTCTGCCTTCATTGAGGCAGTTCGCTGCACGTGGGACACCCTGCATATTGAAGATTCATTCGGGGAAGGGCCCTTTGTATAAAGTGTCGGACAAATGCATTTTGTGTTCCACCAGCAACTAAAGCAGAGTTCTTCGGGTAAAAGTGCCGTGTTTTCAGAGAGGAAATCCTTAGAGACCACAGTAGTGCCTGCCATGGCTGAGGCAGTTCGCTCCACATGGGAAACCATTCTTATCGAACAAGTTCATTAGGGGAAGTGCCCATCGAGTACACTGTGGGAGAAAAGCTGCTTGTGTTACCTCTGCAACTAAATCAGAGTTCTACCTTTAAAACTGCGTGTTTTGGGATAGGATATGCTTACAGTCCTCGCTACAGCCTGCCACAGTTGAGGCAGTTCGATCCACGTGGGAATCCCTGCATAAAGAATTTCATTCGTGGAAGAGCCCAAGGATTACACACTAGGAGTAATGCTGCTTGTGTTCCACCTGCAACTAACACAGAGTTCCTTGGGTAAAACTGCCGTGTTTTCAGAGAGGAAATGCTTAGAGGCCTCACTAGAGCCTGCTTGCTTTAGGCATTTCACTCCAAGCGGGACCCCTTGAGTATAGATATTCTTTCGGGCAAAGGCTCATTGGGTACACTGTGGGAGAAAAGCTGCTTGTGTTCCACCTGCAACTAAAGCAGAATTCTTCGGGTAAAACTGCGTGTATTGGGAGAGGAAATGCTTACAGTCTTTACGAGAGCCTGCCTTCGTTGAGGCAGTTCACTGCACGTGGGACACCCTGCATATTAAAGACTCCTTCAGGGAAGGTCCCTTTGTATAAAGTGTGGGACAAATGCAGCTTGTGTTCCACCTGCAACTAAAGCAGAGTTCTTCGGGTAAAAGTGGGGTGTTTTCAGAGAGGAAATTCTTAGAGACCACAGTAGTGTCTGCCATGGCTGAGGCAGTTCGCTCCACGCGGGAAACCATTCTTATAGAACAAGTTCATTAGGGGAAGTGCCCATCGAGTACACTGTGGGAGAAAAGACGCTTCTGTTCCCCCTGCAACTAAAGCAGAGTTCTTCGGGTAAACCTGCGTGATTTGGTAGAGGATATGCTTACAGTCCTCGCTACAGCCTGCCATGGTGGAGGCAGTTCGCTCCTCGTGGGAATCCCTGCATAAAGAAGTTCATTCGTGTAAGATCCCAAAGAGTACACAGTGGGAGAAATGCTGCTTGTGTTCCACCTGCAACTAAAGCAGAGTTCTTCGGGTAAAACTGCGTGTATTGGGAGAGGAAATGCTTGCAGTCCTTACGAGAGCCTGCTTTCATTGAGGCAGTTCGCTGCACGTGGGGCACCCTGCATATTGAAGATTCATTCGGGGAAGGGCCCTTTGTATAAAGTGTGGGACAAATGCAGCTTGTGTTCCACCTGCAACTAAAGCAGAGTTCTTGGGGGAAAGGGCCGTGTTTTCAGAGAGGAAATCCTTAGAGACAACAGTAGTGCCTGCCATGGCTGAGGCAGTTCGCTCCACGCGGGAAACCATTCTTATAGAACAAGTTCATTAGGGGAAGTGCCCATCGCGTACACTCTGCGGGAAAAGCTGTTTGTGTTACCTCTGCAACTAAAGCAGAGTTCTACCGTTAAAACTGCGTGTTTTGGGATAGGATATGCTTACAGTCCTCGCTACAGCCTGCCACAGTTGAGGCAGTTCGATCCACGTGGGAATCCCTGCATAAAGAATTTCATTCGTGGAAGAGCCCAAAGTTTACACACTAGGAGTAATGCTGCTTGTGTTCCACCTGCAACTAACACAGAGTTCCTTGGGTAAAACTGCCGTGTTTTAGGAGAGGAAATGCTTAGAGGCCTCACTAGAGCCTGCTTGCTTTAGGCATTTCACTTCACGCGGGACCGCTTGAGTATAGATATTCTTTCGGGCAAAGGCTCATTGGGTACACTGTGGGAGAAAAGCTGCTTGTGTTCCACCTGCAACTAAAGCAGAATTCTTCGGGTAAAACTGCGTGTATTGGGAGAGGAAATGCTTACAGTCCTTACGAGAGCCTGCCTTCGTTGAGGCAGTTCACTGCACGTGGGACATCCTGCATATTGAATACTCCTTTGGGGAAGGGCCCTTTGTATAAACTGTGGGACAAATGCAGCTTGTGTTCCACCTGCAACTAAAGCAGAGTTCTTCGGGTAAAAGTGCCGTGTTTTCAGAGAGGAAATTCTTAGAGACCACAGTAGTGTCTGCCATGGCTGAGGCAGTTCGCTCCACGCGGGAAACCATTCTTATAGAACAAGTTCATTAGGGGAAGTGCCCATTGTGTACACTGCGGGAGGAAAGCTGATGGAGTTCCCCCTGCAACTAAAGCAGGGTTCTAGAGTTAAACCTGCGTGGTTTGGGAGAGGATATGCTTACAGTCCTCGCTACAGCCTGCCATGGTTGAGGCTGTTCGCTCCACGTGGGAAACCCTGCATATACAAGTTCATTCGTGAAGAGACCAAAGAGTACACAGTGGGAGAAATGCTGCTTGTGTTCCACTTGCAACTAAAGCAGAGTTCTTCGGGTAAAACTGTGTGTTTTGGGAGAGGAAATGCTTACAGTCCTTACGAGAGCCTGCCTTCATTGAGGCAGTTCGCTGCTCGTGGGACAACATGCATATTGAACATTCATTCGGGGAAAGGCCCTTTGTATAAAGTGTGGGACAAATGCAGCTTGTGTTCCACCTGCCACTAAAGCAGAATTCTTCAGGTAAAAGTCCCGTGTTTTCAGAGAGGAAATTCTTAGAGACCACAGTAGTGCCTGCCATGGCTGAGGCAGTTCGCTCCACGAGGGAAAACATTCTTATAGAACAAGTTCATTAGGGGAAGTGCCCATCGAGTACACTGTGGGAGAAAAGACGCTTCTGTTCCCCTTGCAACTAAAGCAGAGTTCTTCGGGTAAACCTGCGTGATTTGGAAGAGGATATGCTTACAGTCCTCGCTACAGCCTGCCATGGTGGAGGCAGTTCGCTCCTCGGGGGAATCCCTGCATAAAGAAGTTCATTCTTGTAAGATCCCAAAGAGTACACAGTGGGAGAAATGCTGCTTGTGTTCCACCTGCAACTGAAGCAGAGTTCTTTGGGTAAAACTGCGTGTTATGGGAGAGGAAATGCTTACAGTCCTTACGAGAGCCTGCCTTCATTGAGGCAGTTCGCTGCACGTGGGGCACCCTGCATATTGAAGATTCATTCGGGGAAAGGCCCTTTGTATAAAGTGTGGGACAAATGCAGCTTGTGTTCCACCTGCAACTAAAGCAGAGTTCTTCGTGTAAAACTGCGTGTTTTGGGAGAGGAAATGCTTACAGTATTCGCTACAGCCTACCTTGGTTGAGGCAGTTCGCTCCAAGTGGGAATCCCTGCATAAAGTAGTTCATTCGTGGAAGAGCCCAAAGAATACACAGTGGGAGAAATGCTGCTTGTGTTCCACCTGCAACTAAAGCAGAATTCTTTGGTAAAACTGCTGTGTTTTGGAAGAGGAAATGCTTACAGTCCTCGCTACAGCCTGCCATGGTTGAGGCAGTTCGCTCCACGTCGGAAACCCTGCATATAGAAGTTCATTCGTGGAAGAGCCCAAAGAGTACACAGTGGGAGAAAAGCTGCTTGTGTTACCCCTGCAACTAAAGCAGAGTTCTAGCGTTAAAACTGCGTGGTTTGGGAGAGGATATGCTTACAGTCCTCGCTACAGCGTGCCATGGTTGAGGCAGTTCGCTCCACGTGGGAAATCCTGCATATACAAGTTCATTCGTGAAGAGAGCAAAGAGTACACAGTGGGAGAAATGCTGCTTGTGTTCCACTTGCAACTAAAGCAGAGTTCTTCGGGTAAAACTGTGTGTTTTGGGAGAGGAAATGCTTACAGTCCTTACGAGAGCCTGCCTTCATTGAGGCAGTTCGCTGCTCGTGGGACAACCTGCATATTGAACATTCATTCGGGGAAAGGCCCTTTGTATAAAGTGTGGGACAAATGCATCTTGTGTTCCACCTGCCACTAAAGCAGAGTTCTTCAGGTAAAAGTGCCGTGTTTTAAGAGAGGAAATTCTTAGAGACCACAGTGGTGCCTGCCATGGCTGAGGCAGTTCGCTCCACGAGGGAAACCATTCTTATAGAACAAGTTCATTAGGGGAAGTGCCCATCGAGTACACTGTGGGAGAAAAGACGCTTCTGTTCCCCCTGAAACTAAAGCAGAGTTCTTCGGGTAAACCTGCGTGATTTGGTAGAGGATATGCTTACAGTCCTCGCAACAGCCTGCCATGGTGGATGCAGTTCGCTCCTCGTGGGAATCCCTGCATAAAAAAGTTCATTCGTGTAAGGTCCCAAAGAGTACACAGTGGGAGAAATGCTGCTTGTGTTCCACCTGCAACTAAAGCAGAGTTCTTCGGGTAAAACTGCGTGTTATGGGAGAGGAAAGGCTTACAGTCCTTACGAGAGCCTGCCTTCATTGAGGCAGTTCGCTGCACGTGGGACACCCTGCATATTGAAGATTCATTCGGGGAAGGGCCCTTTGTATAAAGTGTGGGACAAATGCAGCTTGTGTTCCACCTGCAACTAAAGCAGAGTTCTTCGGGGAAAAGTGCCGTGTTTTCAGAGAGGAAATCCTTAGAGACAACAGTAGTGTCTGCCATGGCTGAGGCAGTTCGCTCCATGCGGGAAACCATTCTTATAGAACAAGTTCTTAGGGGAAGTGCCCATCGAGTACACTGTGGGAGAAAAGCTGTTTGTGTTACCTCTGCAACTAAAGCAGAGTTCTACTTTTAAAACTGCGTGTTTTGGGATAGGATATGCTTACAGTCCTCGCTACAGCCTGCCACAGTTGAGTCAGTTCGATCCACATGGGAATCCATGCATAAAGAATTTCATTCGTGGAAGAGCCCAAAGATTACACACTAGGAGTAATGCCTCTTGTGTTCCACCTGCAACTAACACAGAGTTCCTTGGGTAAAACTGCCGTGCTTTGGGAGAGGAAATGCTTAGAGGCCTCACTAGAGCCTGCTTGCTTTAGGCATTTCACTCCATGCGGGACCCCTTGAGTGTAGATATTCTTTCGGGCAAATGCTCATTGGGTACACAGTCGGAGAAAAGCTGCTTGTGTTCCACCTGCAACTAAAGCAGAATTCTTCGGGTAAAACTGCGTGTATTGGGAGAGGAAATGCTTACAGTCCTTACGAGAGCCTGCCTTCGTTGAGGCAGTTCACTGCACGTGGGACACCCTGCATATTGAATAATCCTTCGGGGAAGGGCCCTTTGTATAAAATGTGGGACAAATGCAGCTTGTGTTCCACCTGCAACTAAAGCAGAGTTCTTCGGGTAAAAGTGCCGTGTTTTCAGAGAGGAAATTCTTAGAGACCACAGTAGTGTCTGCCATGGCTGAGGCAGTTCGCTCCACGCGGGAAACCATTCTTATAGAACAAGTTCATTAGGGGAAGTGCCCATTGTGTACACTGTGGGAGGAAAGCTGATGGTGTTCCCCCTGCAACTAAAGCAGAGTTCTTCGTGTAAAACTGCGTGTTTTGGGAGAGGAAATGCTTACAGTATTCGCTACAGCCTGCCTTGGTTGAGGCAGTTCGCTCCACGTGGGAATCCCTGCATAAAGAAGTTCATTCGTGGAAGATCCCAAAGAGTACACAGTGGGAGAAATGCTGCTTGTGTTCCACCTGCAACTAAAGCAGAATTCTTTGGTAAAACTGCCGTGTTTTGGAAGAGGAAATTCTTACAGTCCTCGCTACAGCCTGCCTTGGTTGAGGCAGTTCGCTCCACGTCGGAAACCCTGCATAGAGAAGTTCATTCATGGAAGAGCCCAAAGATTACACAGTGGGAGAAAAGCTGCTTGTGTTACCCCTGCAACTAAAGCAGAGTTCTAGCGTTAAAACTGTGTGGTTTGGGATAGGATATGCTTACAGTCCTCGCTACAGCCTGCCATGGTTGAGGCAGTTCGCTCCACGTGGGAAACCCTGCATATACAAGTTCATTCGTGAAGAGACCAAAGAGTACACAGTGGGAGAAACGCTGCTTGTGTTCCACTTGCAACTAAAGCAGAGTTCTTCGGGTAAAACTGTGTGTTTTGGGAGAGGAAATGCTTACAGTCCTTACGAGAGCCTGCCTTCATTGAGGCAGTTCGCTGCTCGTGGGACAACCTGCATATTGAACATTCATTCGGGGAAAGGCCCTTTGTATAAAGTGTGGGACAAATGCAGCTTGTGTTCCACCTGCCACTAAAGCAGAGTTCTTCAGGTAAAAGTGCCGTGTTTTCAGAGAGGAAATTCTTAGAGACCACAGTAGTGCCTGCCATGGCTGAGGCAGTTCGCTCCACGAGGGAAACCATTCTTATAGAACAAGTTCATTAGGGGAAGTGCCCATCGAGTACACTGTGGGAGAAAAGATGCTTGTCTTCCCCCTGCAACTAAAGCAGAGTTCTTCGGGTAAACCTGCGTGATTTGGTAGAGGATATGCTTACAGTCCTCGCTACAGCCTGCCATGGTGGAGGCAGTTCGCTCCTCGTGGGAATCCCTGCATAAAGAAGTTCATTCGTGTAAGATCCCAAAGAGTACACAGTGGGAGAAATGCTGCTTGTGTTCCACCTGCAACTGAAGCAGAGTTCTTCGGGTAAAACTGCGTGTTATGGGAGAGGAAATTCTTACAGTCCTTACGAGAGCCTGCCTTCATTGAGGCAGTTCGCTGCACGTGGGGCACCCTGCATATTGAAGATTCATTCGGGGAAGGGCCCTTTGTATAAAGTGTGGGACAAATGCAGCTTGTGTTCCACCTGCAACTAAAGCAGAGTTCTTGGGGGAAAGTGCCTTGTTTTCAGAGAGGAAATCCTTAGAGACAACAGTAGTGCCTGCCATGGCTGAGGCAGTTCGCTCCACGCGGGAAACCATTCTTATAGAACAAGTTCATTAGGGGAAGTGCCCATCGCGTACACTCTGGGGGAAAAGCTGTTTGTGTTACCTCTGCAACTAAAGCAGAGTTCTACCGTTAAAACTGCGTGTTTTGGGATAGGATATGCTTACAGTCCTCGCTACAGCCTGCCACAGTTGAGGCAGTTCGATCCACGTGGGAATCCCTGCATAAAGAATTTCATTCGTGGAAGAGCCCAAAGTTTACACACTAGGAGTAATGCTGCTTGTGTTCCACCTGCAACTAACACAGAGTTCCTTGGGTAAAACTGCCGTGTTTTAGGAGAGGAAATGCTTAGAGGCCTCACTAGAGCCTGCTTGCTTTAGGCATTTCACTTCACGCGGGACCCCTTGAGTATAGATATTCTTTCGGGCAAAGGCTCATTGGGTACACTGTGGGAGAAAAGCTGCTTGTGTTCCACCTGCAACTAAAGCAGAATTCTTCGGGTAAAACTGCGTGTATTGGGAGAGGAAATGCTTACAGTCCTTATGAGAGCCTGCCTTCGTTGAGGCAGTTCACTGCACGTGGGACATCCTGCATATTGAATACTCCTTTGGGGAAGGGCCCTTTGTATAAACTGTGGGACAAATGCAGCTTGTGTTCCACCTGCAACTAAAGCAGAGTTCTTCGGGTAAAAGTGCCGTGTTTTCAGAGAGGAAATTCTTAGAGACCACAGTAGTGTCTGCCATGGCTGAGGCAGTTCGCTCCACGCGGGAAACCATTCTTATAGAACAAGTTCATTAGGGGAAGTGCCCATTGTGTACACTGCGGGAGGAAAGCTGATGGAGTTCCCCCTGCAACTAAAGCAGGGTTCTAGAGTTAAACCTGCGTGGTTTGGGAGAGGATATGCTTACAGTCCTCGCTACAGCCTGCCATGGTTGAGGCTGTTCGCTCCACGTGGGAAACCCTGCATATACAAGTTCATTCGTGAAGAGACCAAAGAGTACACAGTGGGAGAAATGCTGCTTGTGTTCCACTTGCAACTAAAGCAGAGTTCTTCGGGTAAAACTGTGTGTTTTGGGAGAGGAAATGCTTACAGTCCTTACGAGAGCCTGCCTTCATTGAGGCAGTTCGCTGCTCGTGGGACAACATGCATATTGAACATTCATTCGGGGAAAGGCCCTTTGTATAAAGTGTGGGACAAATGCAGCTTGTGTTCCACCTGCCACTAAAGCAGAATTCTTCAGGTAAAAGTCCCGTGTTTTCAGAGAGGAAATTCTTAGAGACCACAGTAGTGCCTGCCATGGCTGAGGCAGTTCGCTCCACGAGGGAAAACATTCTTATAGAACAAGTTCATTAGGGGAAGTGCCCATCGAGTACACTGTGGGAGAAAAGACGCTTCTGTTCCCCTTGCAACTAAAGCAGAGTTCTTCGGGTAAACCTGCGTGATTTGGAAGAGGATATGCTTACAGTCCTCGCTACAGCCTGCCATGGTGGAGGCAGTTCGCTCCTCGTGGGAATCCCTGCATAAAGAAGTTCATTCTTGTAAGATCCCAAAGAGTACACAGTGGGAGAAATGCTGCTTGTGTTCCACCTGCAACTGAAGCAGAGTTCTTTGGGTAAAACTGCGTGTTATGGGAGAGGAAATGCTTACAGTCCTTACGAGAGCCTGCCTTCATTGAGGCAGTTCGCTGCACGTGGGGCACCCTGCATATTGAAGATTCATTCGGGGAAGGGCCCTTTGTATAAAGTGTGGGACAAATGCAGCTTGTGTTCCACCTGCAACTAAAGCAGAGTTCTTCGTGTAAAACTGCGTGTTTTGGGAGAGGAAATGCTTACAGTATTCGCTACAGCCTACCTTGGTTGAGGCAGTTCGCTCCAAGTGGGAATCCCTGCATAAAGTAGTTCATTCGTGGAAGAGCCCAAAGAATACACAGTGGGAGAAATGCTGCTTGTGTTCCACCTGCAACTAAAGCAGAATTCTTTGGTAAAACTGCTGTGTTTTGGAAGAGGAAATGCTTACAGTCCTCGCTACAGCCTGCCATGGTTGAGGCAGTTCGCTCCATGTCGGAAACCCTGCATATAGAAGTTCATTCGTGGAAGAGCCCAAAGAGTACACAGTGGGAGAAAAGCTGCTTGTGTTACCCCTGCAACTAAAGCAGAGTTCTAGCGTTAAAACTGCGTGGTTTGGGAGAGGATATGCTTACAGTCCTCGCTACAGCGTGCCATGGTTGAGGCAGTTCGCTCCACGTGGGAAATCCTGCATATACAAGTTCATTCGTGAAGAGAGCAAAGAGTACACAGTGGGAGAAATGCTGCTTGTGTTCCACTTGCAACTAAAGCAGAGTTCTTCGGGTAAAACTGTGTGTTTTGGGAGAGGAAATGCTTACAGTCCTTACGAGAGCCTGCCTTCATTGAGGCAGTTCGCTGCTCGTGGGACAACCTGCATATTGAACATTCATTCGGGGAAAGGCCCTTTGTATAAAGTGTGGGACAAATGCATCTTGTGTTCCACCTGCCACTAAAGCAGAGTTCTTCAGGTAAAAGTGCCGTGTTTTAAGAGAGGAAATTCTTAGAGACCACAGTGGTGCCTGCCATGGCTGAGGCAGTTCGCTCCACGAGGGAAACCATTCTTATAGAACAAGTTCATTAGGGGAAGTGCCCATCGAGTACACTGTGGGAGAAAAGACGCTTCTGTTCCCCCTGAAACTAAAGCAGAGTTCTTCGGGTAAACCTGCGTGATTTGGTAGAGGATATGCTTACAGTCCTCGCAACAGCCTGCCATGGTGGATGCAGTTCGCTCCTCGTGGGAATCCCTGCATAAAAAAGTTCATTCGTGTAAGGTCCCAAAGAGTACACAGTGGGAGAAATGCTGCTTGTGTTCCACCTGCAACTAAAGCAGAGTTCTTTGGGTAAAACTGCGTGTTATGGGAGAGGAAAGGCTTACAGTCCTTACGAGAGCCTGCCTTCATTGAGGCAGTTCGCTGCACGTGGGACACCCTGCATATTGAAGATTCATTCGGGGAAGGGCCCTTTGTATAAAGTGTGGGACAAATGCAGCTTGTGTTCCACCTGCAACTAAAGCAGAGTTCTTCGGGGAAAAGTGCCGTGTTTTCAGAGAGGAAATCCTTAGAGACAACAGTAGTGTCTGCCATGGCTGAGGCAGTTCGCTCCATGCGGGAAACCATTCTTATAGAACAAGTTCTTAGGGGAAGTGCCCATCGAGTACACTGTGGGAGAAAAGCTGTTTGTGTTACCTCTGCAACTAAAGCAGAGTTCTACTTTTAAAACTGCGTGTTTTGGGATAGGATATGCTTACAGTCCTCGCTACAGCCTGCCACAGTTGAGGCAGTTCGATCCACATGGGAATCCATGCATAAAGAATTTCATTCGTGGAAGAGCCCAAAGATTACACACTAGGAGTAATGCCTCTTGTGTTCCACCTGCAACTAACACAGAGTTCCTTGGGTAAAACTGCCGTGCTTTGGGAGAGGAAATGCTTAGAGGCCTCACTAGAGCCTGCTTGCTTTAGGCATTTCACTCCATGCGGGACCCCTTGAGTGTAGATATTCTTTCGGGCAAATGCTCATTGGGTACACAGTCGGAGAAAAGCTGCTTGTGTTCCACCTGCAACTAAAGCAGAATTCTTCGGGTAAAACTGCATGTATTGGGAGAGGAAATGCTTACAGTCCTTACGAGAGCCTGCCTTCGTTGAGGCAGTTCACTGCACGTGGGACACCCTGCATATTGAATACTCCTTCGGGGAAGGGCCCTTTGTATAAAATGTGGGACAAATGCAGCTTGTGTTCCACCTGCAACTAAAGCAGAGTTCTTCGGGTAAAAGTGCCGTGTTTTCAGAGAGGAAATTCTTAGAGACCACAGTAGTGTCTGCCATGGCTGAGGCAGTTCGCTCCACGCGGGAAACCATTCTTATAGAACAAGTTCATTAGGGGAAGTGCCCATTGTGTACACTGTGGGAGGAAAGCTGATGGTGTTCCCCCTGCAACTAAAGCAGAGTTCTTCGTGTAAAACTGCGTGTTTTGGGAGAGGAAATGCTTACAGTATTCGCTACAGCCTGCCTTGGTTGAGGCAGTTCGCTCCACGTGGGAATCCCTGCATAAAGAAGTTCATTCGTGGAAGATCCCAAAGAGTACACAGTGGGAGAAATGCTGCTTGTGTTCCACCTGCAACTAAAGCAGAATTCTTTGGTAAAACTGCCGTGTTTTGGAAGAGGAAATTCTTACAGTCCTCGCTACAGCCTGCCTTGGTTGAGGCAGTTCGCTCCACGTCGGAAACCCTGCATAGAGAAGTTCATTCATGGAAGAGCCCAAAGATTACACAGTGGGAGAAAAGCTGCTTGTGTTACCCCTGCAACTAAAGCAGAGTTCTAGCGTTAAAACTGTGTGGTTTGGGATAGGATATGCTTACAGTCCTCGCTACAGCCTGCCATGGTTGAGGCAGTTCGCTCCACGTGGGAAACCCTGCATATACAAGTTCATTCGTGAAGAGACCAAAGAGTACACAGTGGGAGAAACGCTGCTTGTGTTCCACTTGCAACTAAAGCAGAGTTCTTCGGGTAAAACTGTGTGTTTTGGGAGAGGAAATGCTTACAGTCCTTACGAGAGCCTGCCTTCATTGAGGCAGTTCGCTGCTCGTGGGACAACCTGCATATTGAACATTCATTCGGGGAAAGGCCCTTTGTATAAAGTGTGGGACAAATGCAGCTTGTGTTCCACCTGCCACTAAAGCAGAGTTCTTCAGGTAAAAGTGCCGTGTTTTCAGAGAGGAAATTCTTAGAGACCACAGTAGTGCCTGCCATGGCTGAGGCAGTTCGCTCCACGAGGGAAACCATTCTTATAGAACAAGTTCATTAGGGGAAGTGCCCATCGAGTACACTGTGGGAGAAAAGATGCTTGTCTTCCCCCTGCAACTAAAGCAGAGTTCTTCGGGTAAACCTGCGTGATTTGGTAGAGGATATGCTTACAGTCCTCGCTACAGCCTGCCATGGTGGAGGCAGTTCGCTCCTCGTGGGAATCCCTGCATAAAGAAGTTCATTCGTGTAAGATCCCAAAGAGTACACAGTGGGAGAAATGCTGCTTGTGTTCCACCTGCAACTGAAGCAGAGTTCTTCGGGTAAAACTGCGTGTTATGGGAGAGGAAATTCTTACAGTCCTTACGAGAGCCTGCCTTCATTGAGGCAGTTCGCTGCACGTGGGGCACCCTGCATATTGAAGATTCATTCGGGGAAGGGCCCTTTGTATAAAGTGTGGGACAAATGCAGCTTGTGTTCCACCTGCAACTAAAGCAGAGTTCTTCGGGTAAAAGTGCCTTGTTTTCAGAGAGGAAATCCTTAGAGACAAGAGTAGTGCCTGCCATGGCTGAGGCAGTTCGCTCCACGCGGGAAACCATTCTTATAGAACAAGTTCATTAGGGGAAGTGCCCATCGAGTACACTGTGGGAGAAAAGCTGCTTGTGTTACCTCTGCAACTAAAGCAGAGTTCTACCGTTAAAACTGCGTGTTTTGAGATAGGATATGCTTACAGTCCTCGCTACAGCCTGCCACGTTTGAGGCAGTTCGATCCACGTGGGAATCCCTGCATAAAGAATTTCATTCGTGGAAGAGCCCAAAGATTACACACTAGGAGTAATGCTGCTTGTGTTCCACCTGCAACTAACACAGAGTTCCTTGGGTAAAACTGCCGTGTTTTCGGAGAGGAAATGCTTAGAGGCCTCACTAGAGCCTGCTTGCTTTAGGCATTTCACTCCACGCGGGACCCCTTGAGTATAGATATTCTTTCGGTCAAAGGCTCATTGGGTACACTGTGGGAGAAAAGCTCCTTGTGTTCCACCTGCAACTAAACCAGAATTATTCGGGTAAAACTGCGTGTATTGGGAGAGGAAATGCTTACAGTCCTTACGAGAGCCTGCCTTCGTTGAGGCAGTTCACTGCACGTGGGATACCCTGCATATTAAAGACTCCTTCGGGGAAGGGCCCTTTGTATAAACTGTGGGACAAATGCAGCTTGTGTTCCACCTGCAACTAAAGCAGTGTTCTTCGGGTAAAAGTGCCGTGTTTTCAGAGAGGAAATTCTTAGAGACCACAGTAGTGTCTGCCATGGCTGAGGCAGTTCGCTCCACGCGGGAAACCATTCTTATAGAACAAGTTCATTAGGGGAAGTGCCCATTGTGTACACTGTGGGAGGAAAGCTGATGGTGTTCCCCCTGCAACTAAAGCAGAGTTCTTCGTGTAAAACTGCGTTTTATGGGAGAGGAAATGCTTACAGTATTCGCTACAGCCTGCCTTGGTTGAGGCAGTTCGCTCCAAGTGGGAATCCCTGCATAAAGTAGTTCATTCGTGGAAGAGCCCAAAGAATACACAGTGGGAGAAATGCTGCTTGTGTTCCACCTGCAACTAAAGCAGAATTCTTTGGTAAAACTGCCGTGTTTTGGAAGAGGAAATGCTTACAGTCCTCGCTACAGCCTGCCATGGTTGAGGCAGTTGGCTCCACGTCGGAAACCCTGCATATAGAAGTTCATTCGTGGAAGAGCCCAAAGAGTACACAGTGGGAGAAAAGCTGCTTGTGTTACCCCTGCAACTAAAGCAGAGTTCTAGCGTTAAAACTGCGAGGTTTGGTAGAGGATATGCTTACAGTCCTCGCTACAGCCAGCCATGGTTGAGGCAGTTTGCTCCACGTGGGAAATCCTGCATATACAAGTTCATTCGTGAAGAGACCAAAGAGTACACAGTGGGAGAAATGCTGCTTGTGTTCCACTTGCAACTAAAGCAGAGTTCTTCGGGTAAAACTGTGTGTTTTGGGAGAGGAAATGCTTACAGTCCTTATGAGAGCCTGCCTTCATTGAGGCAGTTCGCTGCTCGTGGGACAACCTGCATATTGAACATTCATTCGGGGAAAGGCCCTTTGTATAAATGTGGGACAAATGCAGCTTGTGTTCCACCTGCAACTAAAGCAGAGTTCTTCAGGTAAAAGTGCCGTGTTTTCAGAGAGGAAATTCTTAGAGACCACTGTAGTGCCTGCCATGGCTGAGGCAGTTCGCTCCACGAGGGAATCCATTCTTATAGAACAAGTTCATTAGGGGAAGTGCCCATCGAGTACACTGTGGGAGAAATGCTGCTTGTGTTCCACCTGCAACTAAAGCAGAGTTCTTCAGGTAAAACTGCGTGTTTTGGGAGAGGAAATGCTTACAGTCCATACTAGAGTCTGCCTTCATTGAGGCAGTTCGCTGCACGTGGGACACCCTGCATATTGAAGATTCATTCGGGGAAGGGTCCTTTGTATAAAGTGTCGGACAAATGCATTTTGTGTTCCACCTGCAACTAAAGCAGAGTTCTTCGGGTAAAAGTGCCGTGTTTTCAGAGAGGAAATCCTTAGAGACCACAGTAGTGCCTGCCATGGCTGAGGCAGTTCGCTCCACACGGGAAACCATTCTTATAGAACAAGTTCATTAGGGGAAGTGCCCATCGAGTACACTGTGGGAGAAAAGCTGTTTGTGTTACCTCTGCAACTAAAGCAGAGTTCTACCTTTACAACTGCGTGTTTTGGGATAGGATATGCTTACAGTCCTCGCAACAGCCTGCCACAGTTGAGGCAGTTCGATCTACGTGGGAATCCCTGCATAAAGAATTTCATTCGTGGAAGAGCCCAAAGATTACACACTAGGAGTAATGCTGCTTGTGTTCCACCTGCAACTAACCCAGTGTTCCTTGGGTAAAACTGCCGTGTTTTCGGAGAGGAAATGCTTAGGGGCCTCACTAGAGCCTGCTTGCTTTAGGCATTTCACTCCACACAGGACCCCTTGAGTATAGATATTCTTTCGGGCAAAAGCTCATTGGGTACACTGTGGGAGAAAAGCTGCTTGTGATCCACCTGCAACTAAAGCAGAATTCTTCGGGTAATACTGCGTGTATTGGGAGAGGAAATGCTTACAGTCCTTACGAGAGCCTGCCTTCATTGAGGCAGTTCACTGCACGTGGGACAACCTGCATATTGAAGACTCCTTCGGGGAAGGGCCTTTGTATAAAGTGTGGGACAAATGAAGCTTGTGTTCCACCTGCAACTAAAGCAGAGTTCTTCGGATAAAAGTGCCGTGTTTTCAGAGAGGAAATTCTTAGAGACCACAGTAGTGTCTGCCATGGCTGAGGCAGTTCGCTCCACGCGGGAAACCATTCTTATAGAACAAGTTCATTAGGGGAAGTGCCCATTGTGTACACTGTGGGAGGAAAGCTGATGGTGTTCCCCCTGCAACTAAACAGAGTTCTTCGTGTAAAACTGCGTGTTTCGGGAGAGGAAATGCTTACAGTATTCGCTACAGCCTGCCTTGGTTGAGGCAGTTCGCTCCACGTGGGAATCCCTGCATAAAGAAGTTCATTCGTGGAAGATCCCAAAGAGTACACAGTGGGAGAAATGCTGCTTGTGTTCCACCTGCAACTAAAGCAGAATTCTTTGGTAAAACTGCCGTGTTTTGGAAGAGGAAATGCTTACAGTCCTCGCTACAGCCTGCCTTGGTTGAGGCAGTTCGCTCCACGTCGGAAAGCCTGCATATAGATGTTCATTCGTGGAAGATCCCAAAGAGTACACAGTGGGAGAAAAGCTGCTTGTGTTACCCCTGCAACTAAAGCAGAGTTCTAGCGTTAAAACTGTGTGGTTTGGGAGAGGATATGCTTACAGTCCTCGCTACAGCCTGCCATGGTTGAGGCAGTTCGCTCCACGTGGGAAACCCTGCTTATACAAGTTCATTCGTTAAGAGACCAAAGAGTACACAGTGGGAAAATGCTGCTTGTGTTCCACTTGCAACTAAAGCAGAGTTCTTCGGGTAAAACTGTGTGTTTTGGGAGAGGAAATGCTTACAGTCCTTATGAGAGCCTGCCTTCATTGAGGCAGTTCGCTGCTCGTGGGACAACCTGCATATTGAACATTCATTCGGGGAAAGGCCCTTTGTATAAAGTGTGGGACAAATGCAGCTTGTGTTCCACCTGCCACTAAAGCAGAGTTCTTCAGGTAAAAGTGCCGTGTTTTCAGAGAGGAAATTCTTAGAGACCACAGTAGTGCCTGCCATGGCTGAGGCAGTTCGCTCCACACTGGAAACCATTCTTATAGAACAAGTTCATTAGGGGAAGTGCCCATCGAGTACACTGTGGGAGAAAAGCTGCTTGTGTTACCTCTTCAACTAAAGCAGATTTCTACCGTTAAAACTGCGTGTTTTGAGATAGGATATGCTTACAGTCCTCGCTACAGCCTGCCACGGTTGAGGCAGTTCGATCCACGTGGGAATCCCTGCATAAAGAATTTCATTCGTGGAAGATCCCAAAGATTACACACTAGGAGTAATGCTGCTTGTGTTCCACCTGCAACTAACACAGAGTTCCTTGGGTAAAACTGCCGTGTTTTCGGAGAGGAAATGCTTAGAGGCCTCACTAGAGCCTGCTTGCTTTAGGCATTTCACTCCACGCGCGACCCCTTGAGTATAGATATTCTTTCGGGCAAAGGCTCATTGGGTACACTGTGGGAGAAAAGCTGCTTTTGTTCCACCTGCAACTAAAGCAGAATTATTCGGGTAAAACTGCGTGTATTGGGAGAGGAAATGCTAACAGTCCTTACGAGAGCCTGCCTTCGTTGAGGCAGTTCACCTCACGTGGGACACCCTGCATATTGAAGACTCCTTCGGGGAAGGGCCCTTTGTATAAAGTGTGGGACAAATGCAGCTTGTGTTCCACCTGCAACTAAAGCAGAGTTCTTTGGGTAAAAGTGCCGTGTTTTCAGAGAGGAAATTCTTAGAGACCACAGTAGTGTCTGCCATGGCTGAGGCAGTTCGCTCCACGCGGGAAACCATTCGTATAGAACAAGTTCATTAGGGGAAGTGCCCATTGTGTACACTGTGGGAGGAAAGCTGATGGTGTTCCCCCTGCAACTAAAGCAGAGTTCTTCGTGTAAAACTGCGTGTTTTGGGAGAGGAAATGCTTACAGTATTCGCTACAGCCTGCCTTGGTTGAGGCAGTTCGCTCCAAGTGGGAATCCCTGCATAAAGTAGTTCATTCGTGGAAGAGCCCAAAGAATACACAGTGAGAGAAATGCTGCTTGTGTTACCCCTGCAACTAAAGCAGAGTTCTAGCGTTAAAACTGCGTGGTTTGGGAGAGGATATGCTTACAGTCCTCGCTACAGCGTGCCATGGTTGAGGCAGTTCGCTCCACGTGGGAAATCCTGCATATACAAGTTCATTCGTGAAGAGAGCAAAGAGTACACAGTGGGAGAAATGCTGCTTGTGTTCCACTTGCAACTAAAGCAGAGTTCTTCGGGTAAAACTGTGTGTTTTGGGAGAGGAAATGCTTACAGTCCTTACGAGAGCCTGCCTTCATTGAGGCAGTTCGCTGCTCGTGGGACAACCTGCATATTGAACATTCATTCGGGGAAAGGCCGTTTGTATAAAGTGTGGGACAAATGCAGCTTGTGTTCCACCTGCAACTAAAGCAGAGTTCTTCGGGTAAAAGTGCCGTGTTTTCAGAGAGGAAATTCTTAGAGACCACAGTAGTGCCTGCCATGGCTGAGGCAGTTCGCTCCATGAGGGAAACCATTCTTATAGAACAAGTTCATTAGGGGAAGTGCCCATCGAGTACACTGTGGGAGAAAAGATGCTTGTGTTCCCCCTGCAACTAAAGCAGAGTTCTTCGGGTAAACCTGCGTGATTTGGTAGAGGATATGCTTACAGTCCTCGCTACAGCCTGCCATGGTTGAGGCAGTTCGCTCCTCGTGGATATCCCTGCATAAAGAAGTTCATTCTTGTAAGAGCCCAAAGAGTACACAGTGGGAGAAATGCTGCTTGTGTTCCACCTGCAACTAAAGCAGAGTTCTTCGGGTAAAACTGCGTGTTTTGGGAGAGGAAATGCTTACAGTCCATACGAGAGTCTGCCTTCATTGAGGCAGTTCGCTGCACGTGGGACACCCTGCATATTGAAGATTCATTCGGGGAAGGGCCCTTTGTATAAAGTGTCGGACAAATGCATTTTGTGTTCCACCTGCAACTAAAGCAGAGTTCTTCGGGTAAAAGTGCCGTGTTTTCAGAGAGGAAATCCTTAGAGACCACAGTAGTGCCTGCCATGGCTGAGGCAGTTCGCTCCACATGGGAAACCATTCTTATCGAACAAGTTCATTAGGGGAAGTGCCCATCGAGTACACTGTGGGAGAAAAGCTGCTTGTGTTACCTCTGCAACTAAATCAGAGTTCTACCTTTAAAACTGCGTGTTTTGGGATAGGATATGCTTACAGTCCTCGCTACAGCCTGCCACAGTTGAGGCAGTTCGATCCACGTGGGAATCCCTGCATAAAGAATTTCATTCGTGGAAGATCCCAAAGATTACACACTAGGAGTAATGCTGCTTGTGTTCCACCTGCAACTAACACAGAGTTCCTTGGGTAAAACTGCCGTGTTTTCGGAGAGGAAATGCTTAGAGGCCTCACTAGAGCCTGCTTGCTTTAGGCATTTCACTCCACGCGGGACCCCTTGAGTATAGATATTCTTTCGGGCAAAGGCTCATTGGGTACACTGTGGGAGAAAAGCTCCTTGTGTTCCACCTGCAACTAAACCAGAATTATTCGGGTAAAACTGCGTGTATTGGGAGAGGAAATGCTAACAGTCCTTACGAGAGCCTGCCTTCATTGAGGCAGTTCACCTCACGTGGGACACCCTGCATATTGAAGACTCCTTCGGGGAAGGGCCCTTTGTATAAAGTGTGGGACAAATGCAGCTTGTGTTCCACCTGCAACTAAAGCAGAGTTCTTTGGGTAAAAGTGCCGTGTTTTCAGAGAGGAAATTCTTAGAGACCACAGTAGTGTCTGCCATGGCTGAGGCAGTTCGCTCCACGCGGGAAACCATTCGTATAGAACAAGTTCATTAGGGGAAGTGCCCATTGTGTACACTGTGGGAGGAAAGCTGATGGTGTTCCCCCTGCAACTAAAGCAGAGTTCTTCGTGTAAAACTGCGTGTTTTGGGAGAGGAAATGCTTACAGTATTCGCTACAGCCTGCCTTGGTTGAGGCAGTTCGCTCCAAGTGGGAATCCCTGCATAAAGTAGTTCATTCGTGGAAGAGCCCAAAGAATACACAGTGAGAGAAATGCTGCTTGTGTTACCCCTGCAACTAAAGCAGAGTTCTAGCGTTAAAACTGCGTGGTTTGGGAGAGGATATGCTTACAGTCCTCGCTACAGCGTGCCATGGTTGAGGCAGTTCGCTCCACATGGGAAATCCTGCATATACAAGTTCATTCGTGAAGAGAGCAAAGAGTACACAGTGGGAGAAATGCTGCTTGTGTTCCACTTGCAACTAAAGCAGAGTTCTTCGGGTAAAACTGTGTGTTTTGGGAGAGGAAATGCTTACAGTCCTTACGAGAGCCTGCCTTCATTGAGGCAGTTCGCTGCTCGTGGGACAACCTGCATATTGAACATTCATTCGGGGAAAGGCCCTTTGTATAAAGTGTGGGACAAATGCAGCTTGTGTTCCACCTGCAACTAAAGCAGAGTTCTTCGGGTAAAAGTGCCGTGTTTTCAGAGAGGAAATTCTTAGAGACCACAGTAGTGCCTGCCATGGCTGAGGCAGTTCGCTCCATGAGGGAAACCATTCTTATAGAACAAGTTCATTAGGGGAAGTGCCCATCGAGTACACTGTGGGAGAAAAGATGCTTGTGTTCCCCCTGCAACTAAAGCAGAGTTCTTCGGGTAAACCTGCGTGATTTGGTAGAGGATATGCTTACAGTCCTCGCTACAGCCTGCCATGGTTGAGGCAGTTCGCTCCTCGTGGATATCCCTGCATAAAGAAGTTCATTCTTGTAAGAGCCCAAAGAGTACACAGTGGGAGAAATGCTGCTTGTGTTCCACCTGCAACTAAAGCAGAGTTCTTCGGGTAAAACTGCGTGTTTTGGGAGAGGAAATGCTTACAGTCCATACGAGAGTCTGCCTTCATTGAGGCAGTTGGCTGCACGTGGGACACCCTGCATATTGAAGATTCATTCGGGGAAGGGCCCTTTGTATAAAGTGTCGGACAAATGCATTTTGTGTTCCACCTGCAACTAAAGCAGAGTTCTTCGGGTAAAAGTGCCGTGTTTTCAGAGAGGAAATCCTTAGAGACCACAGTAGTGCCTGCCATGGCTGAGGCAGTTCGCTCCACATGGGAAACCATTCTTATCGAACAAGTTCATTAGGGGAAGTGCCCATCGAGTACACTGTGGGAGAAAAGCTGCTTGTGTTACCTCTGCAACTAAATCAGAGTTCTACCTTTAAAACTGCGTGTTTTGGGATAGGATATGCTTACAGTCCTCGCTACAGCCTGCCACAGTTGAGGCAGTTCGATCCACGTGGGAATCCCTGCATAAAGAATTTCATTCGTGGAAGATCCCAAAGATTACACACTAGGAGTAATGCTGCTTGTGTTCCACCTGCAACTAACACAGAGTTCCTTGGGTAAAACTGCCGTGTTTTCGGAGAGGAAATGCTTAGAGGCCTCACTAGAGCCTGCTTGCTTTAGGCATTTCACTCCACGCGGGACCCCTTGAGTATAGATATTCTTTCGGGCAAAGGCTCATTGGGTACACTGTGGGAGAAAAGCTCCTTGTGTTCCACCTGCAACTAAACCAGAATTATTCGGGTAAAACTGCGTGTATTGGGAGAGGAAATGCTAACAGTCCTTACGCGAGCCTGCCTTCATTGAGGCAGTTCACCTCACGTGGGACACCCTGCATACTGAAGACTCCTTCGGGGAAGGGCCCTTTGTATAAAGTGTGGGACAAATGCAGCTTGTGTTCCACCTGCAACTAAAGCAGAGTTCTTTGGGTAAAAGTGCCGTGTTTTCAGAGAGGAAATTCTTAGAGACCACAGTAGTGTCTGCCATGGCTGAGGCAGTTCGCTCCACGGGGGAAACCATTCTTATAGAACAAGTTCATTAGGGGAAGTGCCCATTGTGTACACTGTGGGAGGAAAGCTGAAGGTGTTCCCCCTGCAACTAAAGCAGAGTTCTTCGTGTAAAACTGCGTGTTTTGGGAGAGGAAATGCTTACAGTATTCGCTACAGCCTGCCTTGGTTGAGGCAGTTCGCTCCAAGTGGGAATCCCTGCATAAAGTAGTTCATTCGTGGAAGAGCCCAAAGAATACACAGTGGGAGAAATGCTGCTTGTGTTCCACCTGCAACTAAAGCAGAATTCTTTGGTAAAACTGCCGTGTTTTGGAAGAGGAAATGCTTACAGTCCTCGCTACAGCCTGCCATGGTTGAGGCAGTTCGCTCCACGTGGGAAACCCTGCATATACAAGTTCATTCGTGAAGACCCAAAGAGTACACAGTGGGAGAAATGCTGCTTGTGTTCCACTTGCAACTAAAGCAGAGTTCTTCGGGTAAAACTGTGTGTTTTGGGAGAGGAAATGCTTACAGTCCTTACGAGAGCCTGCCTTCATTGAGGCAGTTCGCTGCTCGTGGGACAACATGCATATTGAACATTCATTCGGGGAAAGGCCCTTTGTATAAAGTGTGGGACAAATGCAGCTTGTGTTCCACCTGCCACTAAAGCAGAGTTCTTCAGGTAAAAGTCCCGTGTTTTCAGAGAGGAAATTCTTAGAGACCACAGTAGTGCCTGCCATGGCTGAGGCAGTTCACTCCACGAGGGAAACCATTCTTATAGAACAAGCTCATTAGGGGAAGTGCCCATCGAGTACACTGTGGGAGAAAAGATGCTTGTGTTCCCCCTGCAACTAAAGCAGAGTTCTTCGGGTAAACCTGCGTGATTTGGTAGAGGATATGCTTACATTCCTCGCTACAGCCTGCCATGGTGGAGGCAGTTCGCTCCTCGTGGGTATCCCTGCATAAAGAAGTTCATTCGTGTAAGAGCCCAAAGAGTACACAGTGGGAGAAATGCTGCTTGTGTTCCACCTGCAACTAAAGCAGAGTTCTTCGGGTAAAACTGCGTGTTTTGGGAGAGGAAATGCTTACAGTCCATACGAGAGTCTGCCTTCATTGAGGCAGTTCGCTGCACGTGGGACACCCTGCATATTGAAGATTCATTCGGGGAAGGGCCCTTTGTATAAAGTGTCGGACAAATGCATTTTGTGTTCCACCAGCAACTAAAGCAGAGTTCTTCGGGTAAAAGTGCCGTGTTTTCAGAGAGGAAATCCTTAGAGACCACAGTAGTGCCTGCCATGGCTGAGGCAGTTCGCTCCACATGGGAAACCATTCTTATCGAACAAGTTCATTAGGGGAAGTGCCCATCGAGTACACTGTGGGAGAAAAGCTGCTTGTGTTACCTCTGCAACTAAATCAGAGTTCTACCTTTAAAACTGCGTGTTTTGGGATAGGATATGCTTACAGTCCTCGCTACAGCCTGCCACAGTTGAGGCAGTTCGATCCACGTGGGAATCCCTGCATAAAGAATTTCATTCGTGGAAGATCCCAAAGATTACACACTAGGAGTAATGCTGCTTGTGTTCCACCTGCAACTAACACAGAGTTCCTTGGGTAAAACTGCCGTGTTTTCGGAGAGGAAATGCTTAGAGGCCTCACTAGAGCCTGCTTGCTTTAGGCATTTCACTCCACGCGGGACCCCTTGAGTATAGATATTCTTTCGGGCAAAGGCTCATTGGGTACACTGTGGGAGAAAAGCTCCTTGTGTTCCACCTGCAACTAAACCAGAATTATTCGGGTAAAACTGCGTGTATTGGGAGAGGAAATGCTAACAGTCCTTACGAGAGCCTGCCTTCATTGAGGCAGTTCACCTCACGTGGGACACCCTGCATATTGAAGACTCCTTCGGGGAAGGGCCCTTTGTATAAAGTGTGGGACAAATGCAGCTTGTGTTCCACCTGCAACTAAAGCAGAGTTCTTTGGGTAAAAGTGCCGTGTTTTCAGAGAGGAAATTCTTAGAGACCACAGTAGTGTCTGCCATGGCTGAGGCAGTTCGATCCACGCGGGAAACCATTCTTATAGAACAAGTTCATTAGGGGAAGTGCCCATTGTGTACACTGTGGGAGGAAAGCTGAAGGTGTTCCCCCTGCAACTAAAGCAGAGTTCTTCGTGTAAAACTGCGTGTTTTGGGAGAGGAAATGCTTACAGTATTCGCTACAGCCTGCCTTGGTTGAGGCAGTTCGCTCCAAGTGGGAATCCCTGCATAAAGTAGTTCATTCGTGGAAGAGCCCAAAGAATACACAGTGGGAGAAATGCTGCTTGTGTTCCACCTGCAACTAAAGCAGAATTCTTTGGTAAAACTGCCGTGTTTTGGAAGAGGAAATGCTTACAGTCCTCGCTACAGCCTGCCATGGTTGAGGCAGTTCGCTCCACGTGGGAAACCCTGCATATACAAGTTCATTCGTGAAGAGACCAAAGAGTACACAGTGGGAGAAATGCTGCTTGTGTTCCACTTGCAACTAAAGCAGAGTTCTTCGGGTAAAACTGTGTGTTTTGGGAGAGGAAATGCTTACAGTCCTTACGAGAGCCTGCCTTCATTGAGGCAGTTCGCTGCTCGTGCGACAACATGCATATTGAACATTCATTCGGGGAAAGGCCCTTTGTATAAAGTGTGGGACAAATGCAGCTTGTGTTCCACCTGCCACTAAAGCAGAGTTCTTCAGGTAAAAGTCCCGTGTTTTCAGAGAGGAAATTCTTAGAGACCACAGTAGTGCCTGCCATGGCTGAGGCAGTTCACTCCACGAGGGAAACCATTCTTATAGAACAAGCTCATTAGGGGAAGTGCCCATCGAGTACACTGTGGGAGAAAAGATGCTTGTGTTCCCCCTGCAACTAAAGCAGAGTTCTTCGGGTAAACCTGCGTGATTTGGTAGAGGATATGCTTACAGTCCTCGCTACAGCCTGCCATGGTGGAGGCAGTTCGCTCCTCGTGGGTATCCCTGCATAAAGAAGTTCATTCGTGTAAGAGCCCAAAGAGTACACAGTGGGAGAAATGCTGCTTGTGTTCCACCTGCAACTAAAGCAGAGTTCTTCGGGTAAAACTGCGTGTTTTGGGAGAGGAAATGCTTACAGTCCATACGAGAGTCTGCCTTCATTGAGGCAGTTCGCTGCACGTGGGACACCCTGCATATTGAAGATTCATTCGGGGAAGGGCCCTTTGTATAAAGTGTCGGACAAATGCATTTTGTGTTCCACCAGCAACTAAAGCAGAGTTCTTCGGGTAAAAGTGCCGTGTTTTCAGAGAGGAAATCCTTAGAGACCACAGTAGTGCCTGCCATGGCTGAGGCAGTTCGCTCCACATGGGAAACCATTCTTATCGAACAAGATCATTAGGGGAAGTGCCCATCGAGTACACTGTGGGAGAAAAGCTGCTTGTGTTACCTCTGCAACTAAATCAGAGTTCTACCTTTAAAACTGCGTGTTTTGGGATAGGATATGCTTACAGTCCTCGCTACAGCCTGCCACAGTTGAGGCAGTTCAATCAACGTGGGAATCCCTGCATAAAGAATTTCATTCGTGGAAGAGCCCAAGGATTACACACTAGGAGTAATGCTGCTTGTGTTCCACCTGCAACTAACACAGAGTTCCTTGGGTAAAACTGCCGTGTTTTCAGAGAGGAAATGCTTAGAGGCCTCACTAGAGCCTGCTTGCTTTAGGCATTTCACTCCAAGCGGGACCCCTTGAGTATAGATATTCTTTCGGGCAAAGGCTCATTGGGTACACTGTGGGAGAAAAGCTGCTTGTGTTCCACCTGCAACTCAAGCAGAATTCTTCGGGTAAAACTGCGTGTATTGGGAGAGGAAATGCTTACAGTCTTTACGAGAGCCTGCCTTCGTTGAGGCAGTTCACTGCACGTGGGACACCCTGCATATTAAAGACTCCTTCAGGGAAGGTCCCTTTGTATAAAGTGTGGGACAAATGCAGCTTGTGTTCCACCTGCAACTAAAGCAGAGTTCTTCGGGTAAAAGTGGGGTGTTTTCAGAGAAGAAATTCTTAGAGACCACAGTAGTGTCTGCCATGGCTGAGGCAGTTCACTCCACGCGGGAAACCATTCGTATAGAACAAGTTCATTAGGGGAAGTGCCCATTGTGTACACTGTGGGAGGAAAGCTGATGGTGTTCCCCCTGCAACTAAAGCAGAGTTCTTCGTGTAAAACTGCGTGTTTTGGGAGAGGAAATGCTTACAGTATTCGCTACAGCCTGCCTTGGTTGAGGCAGTTCGCTCCAAGTGGGAATCCCTGCATAAAGTAGTTCATTCGTGGAAGAGCCCAAAGAATACACAGTGAGAGAAATGCTGCTTGTGTTACCCCTGCAACTAAAGCAGAGTTCTAGCGTTAAAACTGCGTGGTTTGGGAGAGGATATGCTTACAGTCCTCGCTACAGCGTGCCATGGTTGAGGCAGTTTGCTCCACGTGGGAAATCCTGCATATACAAGTTCATTCGTGAAGAGAGCAAAGAGTACACAGTGGGAGAAATGCTGCTTGTGTTCCACTTGCAACTAAAGCAGAGTTCTTCGGGTAAAACTGTGTGTTTTGGGAGAGGAAATGCTTACAGTCCTTACGAGAGCCTGCCTACATTGAGGCAGTTCGCTGCTCGTGGGACAACCTGCATATTGAACATTCATTCGGGGAAAGGCCCTTTGTATAAAGTGTGGGACAAATGCAGCTTGTGTTCCACCTGCAACTAAAGCAGAGTTCTTCGGGTAAAAGTGCCGTGTTTTCAGAGAGGAAATTCTTAGAGACCACAGTAGTGCCTGCCATGGCTGAGGCAGTTCGCTCCACGAGGGAAACCATTCTTATAGAACAAGTTCATTAGGGGAAGTGCCCATCGAGTACACTGTGGGAGAAAAGATGCTTGTGTTCCCCCTGCAACTAAAGCAGAGTTCTTCGGGTAAACCTGCGTGATTTGGTAGAGGATATGCTTACAGTCCTCGCTACAGCCTGCCATGGTTGAGGCAGTTCGCTCCTCGTGGATATCCCTGCATAAAGAAGTTCATTCTTGTAAGAGCCCAAAGAGTACACAGTGGGAGAAATGCTGCTTGTGTTCCACCTGCAACTAAAGCAGAGTTCTTCGGGTAAAACTGCGTGTTTTGGGAGAGGAAATGCTTAGAGTCCATACGAGAGTCTGCCTTCATTGAGGCAGTTCGCTGCACGTGGGACACCCTGCATATTGAAGATTCATTCGGGGAAGGGCCCTTTGTATAAAGTGTCGGACAAATGCATTTTGTGTTCCACCTGCAACTAAAGCAGAGTTCTTCGGGTAAAAGTGCCGTGTTTTCAGAGAGGAAATCCTTAGAGACCACAGTAGTGCCCTCCATGGCTGAGGCAGTTCGCTCCACATGGGAAACCATTCTTATCGAACAAGTTCATTAGGGGAAGTGCCCATCGAGTACACTGTGGGAGAAAAGCTGCTTGTGTTACCTCTGCAACTAAATCAGAGTTCTACCTTTAAAACTGTGTGTTTTGGGATAGGATATGCTTACAATCCTCGCTACAGCCTGCCACAGTTGAGGCAGTTCGATCCACCTGGGAATCCCTGCATAAAGAATTTCATTCGTGGAAGAGCCCAAAGATTACACACTAGGAGTAATGCAGCTTGTGTTCCACCTGCAACTAACACAGAGTTCCTTGGGTAAAACTGCCGTGTTTTCAGAGAGGAAATGCTTAGAGGCCTCACTAGAGCCTGCTTGCTTTAGGCATTTCACTCCAAGCGGGACCCCTTGAGTATAGATATTCTTTCGGGCAAAGGCTCATTGGGTACACTGTGGGAGAAAAGCTGCTTGTGTTCCACCTGCAACTAAAGCAGAATTCTTCGGGTAAAACTGCGTGTATTGGGAGAGGAAATGCTTACAGTCTTTACGAGAGCCTGCCTTCGTTGAGGCAGTTCACTGCACGTGGGACACCCTGCATATTAAAGACTCCTTCGGGGAAGGGCCCTTTGTATAAACTGTGGGACAAATGCAGCTTGTGTTCCACCTGCAACTAAAGCAGAGTTCTTCGGGTAAAAGTGCCGTGTTTTCAGAGAGGAAATTCTTAGAGACCACAGTAGTGTCTGCCATGGCTGAGGCAGTTCGCTCCACGGGGGAAACCATTCTTATAGAACAAGTTCATTAGGGGAAGTGCCCATTGTGTACACTGTGGGAGGAAAGCTGATGGTGTTCCCCCTGCAACTAAAGCAGAGTTCTTCGTGTAAAACTGCGTGTTTTGTGAGAGGAAATGCTTACAGTATATGCTACAGCCTGCCTTGGTTGAGGCAGTTCGCTCCACGTCAGAAACCCTGCATATAGAAGTTCATTCTTGGAATAGCCCAAAGAGTACACAGTGGGAGAAAAGCTGCTTGTGTTACCCCTGCAACTAAAGCAGAGTTCTATCGTTAAACCTGCGTGGTTTGGGAGAGGATATGCTTACAGTCCTCGCTACAGCCTGCCATGGTTGAGGCAGTTCGCTCCACGTGGGAAACCCTGCATATACAAGTTCATTCGTGAAGAGACCAAAGAGTACACAGTGGGAGAAATGCTGCTTGTGTTCCACTTGCAACTAAAGCAGAGTTCTTCGGGTAAAACTGTGTGTTTTGGGAGAGGAAATGCTTACAGTCCTTACGAGAGCCTGCCTTCATTGAGGCAGTTCGCTGCTCGTGGGACAACATGCATATTGAACATTCATTCGGGGAAAGGCCCTTTGTATAAAGTGTGGGACAAATGCAGCTTGTGTTCCACCTGCCACTAAAGCAGAGTTCTTCAGGTAAAAGTCCCGTGTTTTCAGAGAGGAAATTCTTAGAGACCACAGTAGTGCCTGCCATGGCTGAGGCAGTTCGCTCCACGAGGGAAACCATTCTTATAGAACAAGTTCATTAGGGGAAGTGCCCATCGAGTACACTGTGGGAGAAAAGATGCTTGTGTTCCCCCTGCAACTAAAGCAGAGTTCTTCGGGTAAACCTGCGTGATTTGGTAGAGGATATGCTTATATTCCTCGCTACAGCCTGCCATGGTGGAGGCAGTTCGCTCCTCGTGGGTATCCCTGCATAAAGAAGTTCATTCGTGTAAGAGCCCAAAGAGTACACAGTGGGAGAAATGCTGCTTGTGTTCCACCTGCAACTAAAGCAGAGTTCTTCGGGTAAAACTGCGTGTTTTGGGAGAGGAAATGCTTACAGTCCATACGAGAGTCTGCCTTCATTGAGGCAGTTCGCTGCACGTGGGACACCCTGCATATTGAAGATTCATTCGGGGAAGGGCCCTTTGTATAAAGTGTCGGACAAATGCATTTTGTGTTCCACCAGCAACTAAAGCAGAGTTCTTCGGGTAAAAGTGCCGTGTTTTCAGAGAGGAAATCCTTAGAGACCACAGTAGTGCCTGCCATGGCTGAGGCAGTTCGCTCCACATGGGAAACCATTCTTATCGAACAAGTTCATTAGGGGAAGTGCCCATCGAGTACACTGTGGGAGAAAAGCTGCTTGTGTTACCTCTGCAACTAAATCAGAGTTCTACCTTTAAAACTGCGTGTTTTGGGATAGGATATGCTTACAGTCCTCGCTACAGCCTGCCACAGTTGAGGCAGTTCGATCCACGTGGGAATCCCTGCATAAAGAATTTCATTCGTGGAAGAGCCCAAGGATTACAACTAGGAGTAATGCTGCTTGTGTTCCACCTGCAACTAACACAGAGTTCCTTGGGTAAAACTGCCGTGTTTTCAGAGAGGAAATGCTTAGAGGCCTCACTAGAGCCTGCTTGCTTTAGGCATTTCACTCCAAGCGGGACCCCTTGAGTATAGATATTGTTTCGGGCAAAGGCTCATTGGGTACACTGTGGGAGAAAAGCTGCTTGTGTTCCACCTGCAACTAAAGCAGAATTCTTCGGGTAAAACTGCGTGTATTGGGAGAGGAAATGCTTACAGTCTTTACGAGAGCCTGCCTTCGTTGAGGCAGTTCACTGCACGTGGGACACCCTGCATATTAAAGACTCCTTCAGGGAAGGTCCCTTTGTATAAAGTGTGGGACAAATGCAGCTTGTGTTCCACCTGCAACTAAAGCAGAGTTCTTCGGGTAAAAGTGGGGTGTTTTCAGAGAGGAAATTCTTAGAGACCACAGTAGTGTCTGCCATGGCTGAGGCAGTTCGCTCCACGCGGGAAACCATTCTTATAGAACAAGTTCATTAGGGGAAGTGCCCATTGTGTACACTGTGGGAGGAAAGCTGATGGTGTTCCCCCTGCAACTAAAGCAGAGTTCTTCGTGTAAAACTGCGTGTTTTGGGAGAGGAAATGCTTACAGTATTCGCTACAGCCTGCCTTGGTTGAGGCAGTTCGCTCCAAGTGGGAATCCCTGCATAAAGTAGTTCATTCGTGGAAGAGCCCAAAGAATACACAGTGGGAGAAATGCTGCTTGTGTTCCACCTGCAACTAAAGCAGAATTCTTTCGTAAAACTGCCGTGTTTTGGAAGAGGAAATGCTTACAGTCCTCGCTACAGCCTGCCATGGTTGAGGCAGTTCGCTCCACGTCGGAAACCCTGCATATAGAAGTTCATTCGTGGAAGAGCCCAAAGAGTACACAGTGGGAGAAAAGCTGCTTGTGTTACCCCTGCAACTAAAGCAGAGTTCTAGCGTTAAAACTGCGAGGTTTGGGAGAGGATATGCTTACAGTCCTCGCTACAGCCAGCCATGGTTGAGGCAGTTTGCTCCACGTGGGAAATCCTGCATATACAAATTCATTCGTGAAGAGACCAAAGAGTACACAGTGGGAGAAATGCTGCTTGTGTTCCACTTGCAACTAAAGCAGAGTTCTTCGGGTAAAACTGTGTGTTTTGGGAGAGGAAATGCTTACAGTCCTTATGAGAGCCTGCCTTCATTGAGGCAGTTCGCTGCTCGTGGGACAACCTGCATATTGAACATTCATTCGGGGAAAGGCCCTTTGTATAAATGTGGGACAAATGCAGCTTGTGTTCCACCTGCAACTAAAGCAGAGTTCTTCAGGTAAAAGTGCCGTGTTTTCAGAGAGGAAATTCTTAGAGACCACTGTAGTGCCTGCCATGGCTGAGGCAGTTCGCTCCACGAGGGAATCCATTCTTATAGAACAAGTTCAATAGGGGAAGTGCCCATCGAGTACACTGTGGGAGAAATGCTGCTTGTGTTCCACCTGCAACTAAAGCAGAGTTCTTCAGGTAAAACTGCGTGTTTTGGGAGAGGAAATGCTTACAGTCCATACTAGAGTCTGCCTTCATTGAGGCAGTTCGCTGCACGTGGGACACCCTGCATATTGAAGATTCATTCGGGGAAGGGTCCTTTGTATAAAGTGTCGGACAAATGCATTTTGTGTTCCACCTGCAACTAAAGCAGAGTTCTTCGGGTAAAAGTGCCGTGTTTTCAGAGAGGAAATCCTTAGAGACCACAGTAGTGCCTGCCATGGCTGAGGCAGTTCGCTCCACACGGGAAACCATTCTTATAGAACAAGTTCATTAGGGGAAGTGCCCATCGAGTACACTGTGGGAGAAAAGCTGTTTGTGTTACCTCTGCAACTAAAGCAGAGTTCTACCTTTACAACTGCGTGTTTTGGGATAGGATATGCTTACAGTCCTCGCAACAGCCTGCCACAGTTGAGGCAGTTCGATCTACGTGGGAATCCCTGCATAAAGAATTTCATTCGTGGAAGAGCCCAAAGATTACACACTAGGAGTAATGCTGCTTGTGTTCCACCTGCAACTAACCCAGTGTTCCTTGGGTAAAACTGCCGTGTTTTCGGAGAGGAAATGCTTAGAGGCCTCACTAGAGCCTGTTTGCTTTAGGCATTTCACTCCACGCGCGACCCCTTGAGTATAGATATTCTTTCGGGCAAAGGCTCATTGGGTACACTGTGGGAGAAAAGCTGCTTTTGTTCCACCTGCAACTAAAGCAGAATTATTCGGGTAAAACTGCGTGTATTGGGAGAGGAAATGCTAACAGTCCTTACGAGAGCCTGCCTTCTTTGAGGCAGTTCACCTCACGTGGGACACCCTGCATATTGAAGACTCCTTCGGGGAAGGGCCCTTTGTATAAAGTGTGGGACAAATGCAGCTTGTGTTCCACCTGCAACTAAAGCAGAGTTCTTTGGGTAAAAGTGCCGTGTTTTCAGAGAGGAAATTCTTAGAGACCACAGTAGTGTCTGCCATGGCTGAGGCAGTTCGCTCCACGCGGGAAACCATTCGTATAGAACAAGTTCATTAGGGGAAGTGCCCATTGTGTACACTGTGGGAGGAAAGCTGATGGTGTTCCCCCTGCAACTAAAGCAGAGTTCTTCGTGTAAAACTGCGTGTTTTGGGAGAGGAAATGCTTACAGTATTCGCTACAGCCTGCCTTGGCTGAGGCAGTTCGCTCCAAGTGGGAATCCCTGCATAAAGTAGTTCATTCGTGGAAGATCCCAAAGAATACACAGTGAGAGAAATGCTGCTTGTGTTACCCCTGCAACTAAAGCAGAGTTCTAGCGTTAAAACTGCGTGGTTTGGGAGAGGATATGCTTACAGTCCTCGCTACAGCGTGCCATGGTTGAGGCAGTTCGCTCCACGTGGGAAATCCTGCATATACAAGTTCATTCGTGAAGAGAGCAAAGAGTACACAGTGGGAGAAATGCTGCTTGTGTTCCACTTGCAACTAAAGCAGAGTTCTTCGGGTAAAACTGTGTGTTTTGGGAGAGGAAATGCTTACAGTCCTTACGAGAGCCTGCCTTCATTGAGGCAGTTCGCTGCTCGTGGGACAACCTGCATATTGAACATTCATTCGGGGAAAGGCCCTTTGTATAAAGTGTGGGACAAATGCAGCTTGTGTTCCACCTGCAACTAAAGCAGAGTTCTTCGGGTAAAAGTGCCGTGTTTTCAGAGAGGAAATTCTTAGAGACCACAGTAGTGCCTGCCATGGATGAGGCAGTTCACTCCATGAGGGAAACCATTCTTATAGAACAAGTTCATTAGGGGAAGTGCCCATCGAGTACACTGTGTGAGAAAAGATGCTTGTGTTCCCCCTGCAACTAAAGCAGAGTTCTTCGGGTAAACCTGCGTGATTTGGTAGAGGATATGCTTACAGTCCTCGCTACAGCCTGCCATGGTTGAGGCAGTTCGCTCCTCGTGGATATCCCTGCATAAAGAAGTTCATTCTTGTAAGAGCCCAAAGAGTACACAGTGGGAGAAATGCTGCTTGTGTTCCACTTGCAACTAAAGCAGAGTTCTTCGGGTAAAACTGCGTGTTTTGGGAGAGGAAATGCTTACAGTCCATACGAGAGTCTGCCTTCATTGAGGCAGTTCGCTGCACGTGGGACACCCTGCATATTGAAGATTCATTCGGGGAAGGGCCCTTTGTATAAAGTGTCGGACAAATGCATTTTGTGTTCCACCTGCAACTAAAGCAGAGTTCTTCGGGTAAAAGTGCCGTGTTTTCAGAGAGGAAATCCTTAGAGACCACAGTAGTGCCTGCCATGGCTGAGGCAGTTCGCTCCACATGGGAAACCATTCTTATCGAACAAGTTCATTAGGGGAAGTGCCCATCGAGTACACTGTGGGAGAATAGCTGCTTGTGTTACCTCTGCAACTAAATCAGAGTTCTACCTTTAAAACTGCGTGTTTTGGGATAGGATATGCTTACAGTCCTCGCTACAGCCTGCCACAGTTGAGGCAGTTCGATCCACGTGGGAATCCCTGCATAAAGAATTTCATTCGTGGAAGAGCCCAAAGATTACACACTAGGAGTAATGCTGCTTGTGTTCCACCTGCAACTAACACAGAGTTCCTTCGGTAAAACTGCCGTGTTTTCAGAGAGGAAATGCTTAGAGGCCTCACTAGAGCCTGCTTGCTTTAGGCATTTCACTCCAAGCGGGACCCCTTGAGTATAGATATTGTTTCGGGCAAAGGCTCATTGGGTACACTGTGGGAGAAAAGCTGCTTGTGTTCCACCTGCAACTAAAGCAGAATTCTTCGGGTAAAACTGCGTGTATTGGGAGAGGAAATGCTTACAGTCTTTACGAGAGCCTGCCTTCGTTGAGGCAGTTCACTGCACGTGGGACACCCTGCATATTAAAGACTCCTTCGGGGAAGGGCCCTTTGTATAAACTGTGGGACAAATGCAGCTTGTGTTCCACCTGCAACTAAAACAGAGTTCTTCGGGTAAAAGTGCCGTGTTTTCAGAGAGGAAATTCTTAGAGACCACAGTAGTGTCTGCCATGGCTGAGGCAGTTCGCTCCACGGGGGAAACCATTCTTATAGAACAAGTTCATTAGGGGAAGTGCCCATTGTGTACACTGTGGGAGGAAAGCTGATGGTGTTGCCCCTGCAACTAAAGCAGAGTTCTTCGTGTAAAACTGCGTGTTTTGGGAGAGGAAATGCTTACAGTATATGCTACAGCCTGCCTTGGTTGAGGCAGTTCGCTCCACGTCGGAAACCCTGCATATAGAAGTTCATTCTTGGAAGAGCCCAAAGAGTACACAGTGGGAGAAAAGCTGCTTGTGTTACCCCTGCAACTAAAGCAGAGTTCTATCGTTAAACCTGCGTGGTTTGGGAGAGGATATGCTTACAGTCCTCGCTACAGCCTGCCATGGTTGAGGCAGTTCACTCCACGTGGGAAACCCTGCATATACACGTTCATTCGTGAAGAGACCAAAGAGTACACAGTGGGAGAAATGCTGCTTGTGTTCCACTTGCAACTAAAGCAGAGTTCTTCGGGTAAAACTGTGTGTTTTGGGAGAGGAAATGCTTACAGTCCTTACGAGAGCCTGCCTTCATTGAGGCAGTTCGCTGCTCGTGGGACAACATGCATATTGAACATTCATTCGGGGAAAGGCCCTTTGTATAAAGTGTGGGACAAATGCATCTTGTGTTCCACCTGCCACTAAAGCAGAGTTCTTCAGGTAAAAGTCCCGTGTTTTCAGAGAGGAAATTCTTAGAGACCACAGTAGTGCCTGCCATGGCTGAGGCAGTTCGCTCCACGAGGGAAACCATTCTTATAGAACAAGTTCATTAGGGGAAGTGCCCATCGAGTACACTGTGGGAGAAAAGATGCTTGTGTTCCCCCTGCAACTAAAGCAGAGTTCTTCGGGTAAACCTGCGTGATTTGGTAGAGGATATGCTTACATTCCTCGCTACAGCCTGCCATGGTGGAGGCAGTTCGCTCCTCGTGGGTATCCCTGCATAAAGAAGTTCATTCGTGTAAGAGCCCAAAGAGTACACAGTGGGAGAAATGCTGCTTGTGTTCCACCTGCAACTAAAGCAGAGTTCTTCGGGTAAAACTGCGTGTTTTGGGAGAGGAAATGCTTACAGTCCATACGAGAGTCTGCCTTCATTGAGGCAGTTCGCTGCACGTGGGACACCCTGCATATTGAAGATTCATTCGGGGAAGGGCCCTTTGTATAAAGTGTCGGACAAATGCATTTTGTGTTCCACCAGCAACTAAAGCAGAGTTCTTCGGGTAAAAGTGCCGTGTTTTCAGAGAGGAAATCCTTAGAGACCACAGTAGTGCCTGCCATGGCTGAGGCAGTTCGCTCCACATGGGAAACCATTCTTATCGAACAAGTTCATTAGGGGAAGTGCCCATCGAGTACACTGTGGGAGAAAAGCTGCTTGTGTTACCTCTGCAACTAAATCAGAGTTCTACCTTTAAAACTGCGTGTTTTGGGATAGGATATGCTTACAGTCCTCGCTACAGCCTGCCACAGGTGAGGCAGTTCGATCCACGTGGGAATCCCTGCATAAAGAATTTCATTCGTGGAAGAGCCCAAGGATTACACACTAGGAGTAATGCTGCTTGTGTTCCACCTGCAACTAACACAGAGTTCCTTGGGTAAAACTGCCGTGTTTTCAGAGAGGAAATGCTTAGAGGCCTCACTAGAGCCTGCTTGCTTTAGGCATTTCACTCCAAGCGGGACCCCTTGAGTATAGATATTCTTTCGGGCAAAGGCTCATTGGGTACACTGTGGGAGAAAAGCTGCTTGTGTTCCACCTGCAACTAAAGCAGAATTCTTCGGGTAAAACTGCGTGTATTGGGAGAGGAAATGCTTACAGTCTTTACGAGAGCCTGCCTTCGTTGAGGCAGTTCACTGCACGTGGGACACCCTGCATATTAAAGACTCCTTCAGGGAAGGTCCCTTTGTATAAAGTGTGGGACAAATGCAGCTTGTGTTCAACCTGCAACTAAAGCAGAGTTCTTCGGGTAAAAGTGGGGTGTTTTCAGAGAAGAAATTCTTAGAGACCACAGTAGTGTCTGCCATGGCTGAGGCAGTTCGCTCCACGCGGGAAACCATTCGTATAGAACAAGTTCATTAGGGGAAGTGCCCATTGTGTACACTGTGGGAGGAAAGCTGATGGTGTTCCCCCTGCAACTAAAGCAGAGTTCTTCGTGTAAAACTGCGTGTTTTGGGAGAGGAAATGCTTACAGTATTCGCTACAGCCTGCCTTGGTTGAGGCAGTTCGCTCCAAGTGGGAATCCCTGCATAAAGTAGTTCATTCATGGAAGAGCCCAAAGAATACACAGTGAGAGAAATGCTGCTTGTGTTACCCCTGAAACTAAAGCAGAGTTCTAGCGTTAAAACTGCGTGGTTTGGGAGAGGATATGCTTACAGTCCTCGCTACAGCGTGCCATGGTTGAGGCAGTTCGCTCCACGTGGGAAATCCTGCATATACAAGTTCATTCGTGAAGAGAGCAAAGAGTACACAGTGGGAGAAATGCTGCTTGTGTTCCACTTGCAACTAAAGCAGAGTTCTTCGGGTAAAACTGTGTGTTTTGGGAGAGGAAATGCTTACAGTCCTTACGAGAGCCTGCCTTCATTGAGGCAGTTCGCTGCTCGTGGGACAACATGCATATTGAACATTCATTCGGGGAAAGGCCCTTTGTATAAAGTGTGGGACAAATGCAGCTTGTGTTCCACCTGCAACTAAAGCAGAGTTCTTCGGGTAAAAGTGCCGTGTTTTCAGAGAGGAAATTCTTAGAGACCACAGTAGTGCCTGCCATGGCTGAGGCAGTTCGCTCCACGAGGGAAACCATTCTTATAGAACAAGTTCATTAGGGGAAGTGCCCATCGAGTACACTGTGGGAGAAAAGATGCTTGTGTTCCCCCTGCAACTAAAGCAGAGTTCTTCGGGTAAACCTGCGTGATTTGGTAGAGGATATGCTTACAGTCCTCGCTACAGCCTGCCATGGTTGAGGCAGTTCGCTCCTCGTGGATATCCCTGCATAAAGAAGTTCATTCTTGTCAGAGCCCAAAGAGTACACAGTGGGAGAAATGCTGCTTGTGTTCCACCTGCAACTAAAGCAGAGTTCTTCGGGTAAAACTGCGTGTTTTGGGAGAGGAAATGCTTACAGTCCATACGAGAGTCTGCCTTCATTGAGGCAGTTCGCTGCACGTGGGACACCCTGCATATTGAAGATTCATTCGGGGAAGGGCCCTTTGTATAAAGTGTCGGACAAATGCATTTTGTGTTCCACCAGCAACTAAAGCAGAGTTCTTCGGGTAAAAGTGCCGTGTTTTCAGAGAGGAAATCCTTAGAGACCACAGTAGTGCCTGCCATGGCTGAGGCAGTTCGCTCCACATGGGAAACCATTCTTATCGAACAAGTTCATTAGGGGAAGTGCCCATCGAGTACACTGTGGGAGAAAAGCTGCTTGTGTTACCTCTGCAACTAAATCAGAGTTCTACCTTTAAAACTGCGTGTTTTGGGATAGGATATGCTTACAGTCCTCGCTACAGCCTGCCACAGTTGAGGCAGTTCGATCCACGTGGGAATCCCTGCATAAAGAATTTCATTCGTGGAAGAGCCCAAAGATTACACACTAGGAGTAATGCTGCTTGTGTTCCACCTGCAACTAACACAGAGTTCCTTCGGTAAAACTGCCGTGTTTTCAGAGAGGAAATGCTTAGAGGCCTCACTAGAGCCTGCTTGCTTTAGGCATTTCACTCCAAGCGGGACCCCTTGAGTATAGATATTCTTTCGGGCAAAGGCTCATTGGGTACACTGTGGGAGAAAAGCTGCTTGTGTTCCACCTGCAACTAAAGCAGAATTCTTCGGGTAAAACTGCGTGTATTGGGAGAGGAAATGCTTACAGTCTTTACGAGAGCCTGCCTTCGTTGAGGCAGTTCACTGCACGTGGGACACCCTGCATATTAAAGACTCCTTCGGGGAAGGGCCCTTTGTATAAACTGTGGGACAAATGCAGCTTGTGTTCCACCTGCAACTAAAGCAGAGTTCTTCGGGTAAAAGTGCCGTGTTTTCAGAGAGGAAATTCTTAGAGACCACAGTAGTGTCTGCCATGGCTGAGGCAGTTCGCTCCACGGGGGAAACCATTCTTATAGAACAAGTTCATTAGGGGAAGTGCCCATTGTGTACACTGTGGGAGGAAAGCTGATGGTGTTCCCCCTGCAACTAAAGCAGAGTTCTTCGTGTAAAACTGCGTGTTTTGGGAGAGGAAATGCTTACAGTATATGCTACAGCCTGCCTTGGTTGAGGCAGTTCGCTCCACGTCGGAAACCCTGCATATAGAAGTTCATTCTTGGAAGAGCCCAAAGAGTACACAGTGGGAGAAAAGCTGCTTGTGTTACCCCTGCAACTAAAGCAGAGTTTTATCGTTAAACCTGCGTGGTTTGGGAGAGGATATGCTTACAGTCCTCGCTACAGCCTGCCATGGTTGAGGCAGTTCGCTCCACGTGGGAAACCCTGCATATACAAGTTCATTCGTGAAGAGACCAAAGAGTACACAGTGGGAGAAATGCTGCTTGTGTTCCACTTGCAACTAAAGCAGAGTTCTTCGGGTAAAACTGTGTGTTTTGGGAGAGGAAATGCTTACAGTCCTTACGACAGCCAGCCTTCATTGAGGCAGTTCGCTGCTCGTGGGACAACATGCATATTGAACATTCATTCGGGGAAAGGCCCTTTGTATAAAGTGTGGGACAAATGCAGCTTGTGTTCCACCTGCCACTAAAGCAGAGTTCTTCAGGTAAAAGTCCCGTGTTTTCAGAGAGGAAATTCTTAGAGACCACAGTAGTGCCTGCCATGGCTGAGGCAGTTCGCTCCACGAGGGAAACCATTCTTATAGAACAAGTTCATTAGGGGAAGTGCCCATCGAGTACACTGTGGGAGAAAAGATGCTTGTGTTCCCCCTGCAACTAAAGCAGAGTTCTTCGAGTAAACCTGCGTGATTTGGTAGAGGATATGCTTACATTCCTCGCTACAGCCTGCCATGGTGGACGCAGTTCGCTCCTCGTGGGTATCCCTGCATAAAGAAATTCATTCGTGTAAGAGCCCAAAGAGTACACAGTGGGAGAAATGCTGCTTGTGTTCCACCTGTAACTAAAGCAGAGTTCTTCGGGTAAAACTGCGTGTTTTGGGAGAGGAAATGCTTACAGTCCATACGAGAGTCTGCCTTCATTGAGGCAGTTCGCTGCACGTGGGACACCCTGCATATTGAAGATTCATTCGGGGAAGGGCCCTTTGTATAAAGTGTCGGACAAATGCATTTTGTGTTCCACCAGCAACTAAAGCAGAGTTCTTCGGGTAAAAGTGCCGTGTTTTCAGAGAGGAAATCCTTAGAGACCACAGTAGTGCCTGCCATGGCTGAGGCAGTTCGCTCCACATGGGAAACCATTCTTATCGAACAAGTTCATTAGGGGAAGTGCCCATCGAGTACACTGTGGGAGAAAAGCTGCTTGTGTTACCTCTGCAACTAAATCAGAGTTCTACCTTTAAAACTGCGTGTTTTGGGATAGGATATGCTTACAGTCCTCGCTACAGCCTGCCACAGTTGAGGCAGTTCGATCCACGTGGGAATCCCTGCATAAAGAATTTCATTCGTGGAAGAGCCCAAGGATTACACACTAGGAGTAATGCTGCTTGTGTTCCACCTGCAACTAACACAGAGTTCCTTGGGTAAAACTGCCGTGTTTTCAGAGAGGAAATGCTTAGAGGCCTCACTAGAGCCTGCTTGCTTTAGGCATTTCACTCCAAGCGGGACCCCTTGAGTATAGATATTCTTTCGGGCAAAGGCTCATTGGGTACACTGTGGGAGAAAAGCTGCTTGTGTTCCACCTGCAACTAAAGCAGAATTCTTCGGGTAAAACTGCGTGTATTGGGAGAGGAAATGCTTACAGTCTTTACGAGAGCCTGCCTTCGTTGAGGCAGTTCACTGCACGTGGGACACCCTGCATATTAAAGACTCCTTCAGGGAAGGTCCCTTTGTATAAAGTGTGGGACAAATGCAGCTTGTGTTCCACCTGCAACTAAAGCAGAGTTCTTCGGGTAAAAGTGGGGTGTTTTCAGAGAGGAAATTCTTAGAGACCACAGTAGTGTCTGCCATGGCTGAGGCAGTTCGCTCCACGCGGGAAACCATTCTTATAGAACAAGTTCATTAGGGGAAGTGCCCATTGTGTACACTGTGGGAGGAAAGCTGATGGTGTTCCCCCTGCAACTAAAGCAGAGTTCTTCGTGTAAAACTGCGTGTTTTGGGAGAGGAAATGCTTACAGTATTCGCTACAGCCTGCCTTGGTTGAGGCAGTTCGCTCCAAGTGGGAATCCCTGCATAAAGTAGTTCATTCGTGGAAGAGCCCAAAGAATACACAGTGAGAGAAATGCTGCTTGTGTTACCCCTGCAACTAAAGCAGAGTTCTAGCGTTAAAACTGCGTGGTTTCGGAGAGGATATGCTTACAGTCCTCGCTACAGCGTGCCATGGTTGAGGCAGTTCGCTCCACGTGGGAAATCCTGCATATACAAGTTCATTCGTGAAGAGAGCAAAGAGTACACAGTGGGAGAAATGCTGCTTGTGTTCCACTTGCAACTAAAGCAGAGTTCTTCGGGTAAAACTGTGTGTTTTGGGAGAGGAAATGCTTACAGTCCTTACGAGAGCCTGCCTTCATTGAGGCAGTTCGCTGCTCGTGGGACAACCTGCATATTGAACATTCATTCGGGGAAAGGCCGTTTGTATAAAGTGTGGGACAAATGCAGCTTGTGTTCCACCTGCAACTAAAGCAGAGTTCTTCGGGTAAAAGTGCCGTGTTTTCAGAGAGGAAATTCTTAGAGACCACAGTAGTGCCTGCCATGGCTGAGGCAGTTCGCTCCACGAGGGAAACCATTCTTATAGAACAAGTTCATTAGGGGAAGTGCCCATCGAGTACACTGTGGGAGAAAAGATGCTTGTGTTCCCCCTGCAACTAAAGCAGAGTTCTTCGGGTAAACCTGCGTGATTTGGTAGAGGATATGCTTACAGTCCTCGCTACAGCCTGCCATGGTTGAGGCAGTTCGCTCCTCGTGGATATCCCTGCATAAGGAAGTTCATTCTTGTAAGAGCCCAAAGAGTACACAGTGGGAGAAATGCTGCTTGTGTTCCACCTGCAACTAAAGCAGAGTTCTTCGGGTAAAACTGCGTGTTTTGGGAGAGGAAATGCTTACAGTCCATACGAGAGTCTGCCTTCATTGAGGCAGTTCGCTGCACGTGGGACACCCTGCATATTGAAGATTCATTCGGGGAAGGGCCCTTTGTATAAAGTGTCGGACAAATGCATTTTGTGTTCCACCTGCAACTAAAGCAGAGTTCTTCGGGTAAAAGTGCCGTGTTTTCAGAGAGGAAATCCTTAGAGACCACAGTAGTGCCTGCCATGGCTGAGGCAGTTCGCTCCACATGGGAAACCATTCTTATCGAACAAGTTCATTAGGGGAAGTGCCCATCGAGTACACTGTGGGAGAAAAGCTGCTTGTGTTACCTCTGCAACTAAATCAGAGTTCTACCTTTAAAACTGCGTGTTTTGGGATAGGATATGCTTACAATCCTCGCTACAGCCTGCCACAGTTGAGGCAGTTCGATCCACGTGGGAATCCCTGCATAAAGAATTTCATTCGTGGAAGAGCCCAAAGATTACACACTAGGAGTAATGCTGCTTGTGTTCCACCTGCAACTAACACAGAGTTCCTTGGGTAAAACTGCCGTGTTTTCAGAGAGGAAATGCTTAGAGACCACAGTAGTGTCTGCCACGGCTGAGGCAGTTCGCTCCACGGGGGAAACCATTCTTATAGAACAAGTTCATTAGGGGAAGTGCCCATTGTGTACACTGTGGGAGGAAAGCTGATGGTGTTCCCCCTGCAACTAAAGCAGAGTTCTTCGTGTAAAACTGCGTGTTTTGGGAGAGGAAATGCTTACAGTATATGCTACAGCCTGCCTTGGTTGAGGCAGTTCGCTCCACGTCGGAAACCCTGCATATAGAAGTTCATTCTTGGAAGAGCCCAAAGAGTACACAGTGGGAGAAAAGCTGCTTGTGTTACCCCTGCAACTAAAGCAGAGTTCTATCGTTAAACCTGCGTGGTTTGGGAGAGGATATGCTTACAGTCCTCGCTACAGCCTGCCATGGTTGAGGCAGTTCGCTCCACGTGGGAAACCCTGCATATACAAGTTCATTCGTGAAGAGACCAAAGAGTACACAGTGGGAGAAATGCTGCTTGTGTTCCACTTGCAACTAAAGCAGAGTTCTTCGGGTAAAACTGTGTGTTTTGGGAGAGGAAATGCTTACAGTCCTTACGAGAGCCTGCCTTCATTGAGGCAGTTCGCTGCTCGTGGGACAACATGCATATTGAACATTCATTCGGGGAAAGGCCCTTTGTATAAAGTGTGGGACAAATGCAGCTTGTGTTCCACCTGCCACTAAAGCAGAGTTCTTCAGGTAAAAGTCCCGTGTTTTCAGAGAGGAAATTCTTAGAGACCACAGTAGTGCCTGCCATGGCTGAGGCAGTTCGCTCCACGAGGGAAACCATTCTTATAGAACAAGTTCATTAGGGGAAGTGCCCATCGAGTACACTGTGGGAGAAAAGATGCTTGTGTTCCCCCTGCAACTAAAGCAGAGTTCTTCGAGTAAACCTGCGTGATTTGGTAGAGGATATGCTTACATTCCTCGCTACAGCCTGCCATGGTGGAGGCAGTTCGCTCCTCGTGGGTATCCCTGCATAAAGAAGTTCATTCGTGTAAGAGCCCAAAGAGTACACAGTGGGGGAAATGCTGCTTGTGTTCCACCTGCAACTAAAGCAGAGTTCTTCGGGTAAAACTGCGTGTTTTGGGAGAGGAAATGCTTACAGTCCATACGAGAGTCTGCCTTCATTGAGGCAGTTCGCTGCACGTGGGACACCCTGCATATTGAAGATTCATTCGGGGAAGGGCCCTTTGTATAAAGTGTCGGACAAATGCATTTTGTGTTCCACCAGCAACTAAAGCAGAGTTCTTCGGGTAAAAGTGCCGTGTTTTCAGAGAGGAAATCCTTAGAGACCACAGTAGTGCCTGCCATGGCTGAGGCAGTTCGCTCCACATGGGAAACCATTCTTATCGAACAAGTTCATTAGGGGAAGTGCCCATCGAGTACACTGTGGGAGAAAAGCTGCTTGTGTTACCTCTGCAACTAAATCAGAGTTCTACCTTTAAAACTGCGTGTTTTGGGATAGGATATGCTTACAGTCCTCGCTACAGCCTGCCACAGTTGAGGCAGTTCGATCCACGTGGGAATCCCTGCATAAAGAATTTCATTCGTGGAAGAGCCCAAGGATTACACACTAGGAGTAATGCTGCTTGTGTTCCACCTGCAACTAACACAGAGTTCCTTGGGTAAAACTGCCGTGTTTTCAGAGAGGAAATGCTTAGAGGCCTCACTAGAGCCTGCTTGCTTTAGGCATTTCACTCCAAGCGGGACCCCTTGAGTATAGATATTCTTTCGGGCAAAGGCTCATTGGGTACACTGTGGGAGAAAAGCTGCTTGTGTTCCACCTGCAACTAAAGCAGAATTCTTCGGGTAAAACTGCGTGTATTGGGAGAGGAAATGCTTACAGTCTTTACGAGAGCCTGCCTTCGTTGAGGCAGTTCACTGCACGTGGGACACCCTGCATATTAAAGACTCCTTCAGGGAAGGTCCCTTTGTATAAAGTGTGGGACACATGCAGCTTGTGTTCCACCTGCAACTAAAGCAGAGTTCTTCGGGTAAAAGTGGGGTGTTTTCAGAGAGGAAATTCTTAGAGACCACAGTAGTGTCTGCCATGGCTGAGGCAGTTCGCTCCACGCGGGAAACCATTCTTATAGAACAAGTTCATTAGGGGAAGTGCCCATTGTGTACACTGTGGGAGGAAAGCTGATGGTGTTCCCCCTGCAACTAAAGCAGAGTTCTTCGTGTAAAACTGCGTGTTTTGGGAGAGGAAATGCTTACAGTATTCGCTACAGCCTGCCTTGGTTGAGGCAGTTCGCTCCAAGTGGGAATCCCTGCATAAAGTAGTTCATTCGTGGAAGAGCCCAAAGAATACACAGTGAGAGAAATGCTGCTTGTGTTACCCCTGCAACTAAAGCAGAGTTCTAGCGTTAAAACTGCGTGGTTTGGGAGAGGATATGCTTACAGTCCTCGCTACAGCGTGCCATGGTTGAGGCAGTTCGCTCCACGTGGGAAATCCTGCATATACAAGTTCATTCGTGAAGAGAGCAAAGAGTACACAGTGGGAGAAATGCTGCTTGTGTTCCACTTGCAACTAAAGCAGAGTTCTTCGGGTAAAACTGTGTGTTTTGGGAGAGGAAATGCTTACAGTCCTTACGAGAGCCTGCCTTCATTGAGGCAGTTCGCTGCTCGTGGGACAACCTGCATATTGAACATTCATTCGGGGAAAGGCCCTTTGTATAAAGTGTGGGACAAATGCAGCTTGTGTTCCACCTGCAACTAAAGCAGAGTTCTTCGGGTAAAAGTGCCGTGTTTTCAGAGAGGAAATTCTTAGAGACCACAGTAGTGCCTGCCATGGCTGAGGCAGTTCGCTCCACGAGGGAAACCATTCTTATAGAACAAGTTCATTAGGGGAAGTGCCCATCGAGTACACTGTGGGAGAAAAGATGCTTGTGTTCCCCCTGCAACTAAAGCAGAGTTCTTCGGGTAAACCTGCGTGATTTGGTAGAGGATATGCTTACAGTCCTCGCTACAGCCTGCCATGGTTGAGGCAGTTCGCTCCTCGTGGATATCCCTGCATAAAGAAGTTCATTCTTGTAAGAGCCCAAAGAGTACACAGTGGGAGAAATGCTGCTTGTGTTCCACCTGCAACTAAAGCAGAGTTCTTCGGGTAAAACTGCGTGTTTTGGGAGAGGAAATGCTTACAGTCCATACGAGAGTCTGCCTTCATTGAGGCAGTTCGCTGCACGTGGGACACCCTGCATATTGAAGATTCATTCGGGGAAGGGCCCTTTGTATAAAGTGTCGGACAAATGCATTTTGTGTTCCACCTGCAACTAAAGCAGAGTTCTTCGGGTAAAAGTGCCGTGTTTTCAGAGAGGAAATCCTTAGAGACCACAGTAGTGCCTGCCATGGCTGAGGCAGTTCGCTCCACATGGGAAACCATTCTTATCGAACAAGTTCATTAGGGGAAGTGCCCATCGAGTACACTGTGGGAGAAAAGCTGCTTGTGTTACCTCTGCAACTAAATCAGAGTTCTACCTTTAAAACTGCGTGTTTTGGGATAGGATATGCTTACAGTCCTCGCTACAGCCTGCCACAGTTGAGGCAGTTCAATCCACGTGGGAATCCCTGCATAAAGAATTTCATTCGTGGAAGAGCCCAAGGATTACACACTAGGAGTAATGCTGCTTGTGTTCCACCTGCAACTAACACAGAGTTCCTTGGGTAAAACTGCCGTGTTTTCAGAGAGGAAATGCTTAGAGGCCTCACTAGAGCCTGCTTGCTTTAGGCATTTCACTCCAAGCGGGACCCCTTGAGTATAGATATTCCTTCGGGCAAAGGCTCATTGGGTACACTGTGGGAGAAAAGCTGCTTGTGTTCCACCTGCAACTAAAGCAGAATTCTTCGGGTAAAACTGCGTGTATTGGGAGAGGAAATGCTTACAGTCTTTACGAGAGCCTGCCTTCGTTGAGGCAGTTCACTGCACGTGGGACACCCTGCATATTAAAGACTCCTTCGGGGAAGGGCCCTTTGTATAAACTGTGGGACAAATGCAGCTTGTGTTCCACCTGCAACTAAAGCAGAGTTCTTCGGGTAAAAGTGCCGTGTTTTCAGAGAGGAAATTCTTAGAGACCACAGTAGTGTCTGCCATGGCTGAGGCAGTTCGCTCCACGGGGGAAACCATTCTTATAGAACAAGTTCATTAGGGGAAGTGCCCATTGTGTACACTGTGGGAGGAAAGCTGATGGTGTTCCCCCTGCAACTAAAGCAGAGTTCTTCGTGTAAAACTGCGTGTTTTGGGAGAGGAAATGCTTACAGTATATGCTACAGCCTGCCTTGGTTGAGGCAGTTCGCTCCACGTCGGAAACCCTGCATATAGAAGTTCATTCTTGGAAGAGCCCAAAGAGTACACAGTGGGAGAAAAGCTGCTTGTGTTACCCCTGCAACTAAAGCAGAGTTCTATCGTTAAACCTGCGTGGTTTGGGAGAGGATATGCTTACAGTCCTCGCTACAGCCTGCCATGGTTGAGGCAGTTCGCTCCACGTGGGAAACCCTGCATATACAAGTTCATTCGTGAAGAGACCAAAGAGTACACAGTGGGAGAAATGCTGCTTGTGTTCCACTTGCAACTAAAGCAGAGTTCTTCGGGTAAAACTGTGTGTTTTGGGAGAGGAAATGCTTACAGTCCTTACGAGAGCCTGCCTTCATTGAGGCAGTTCGCTGCTCGTGGGACAACATGCATATTGAACATTCATTCGGGGAAAGGCCCTTTGTATAAAGTGTGGGACAAATGCAGCTTGTGTTCCACCTGCCACTAAAGCAGAGTTCTTCAGGTAAAAGTCCCGTGTTTTCAGAGAGGAAATTCTTAGAGACCACAGTAGTGCCTGCCATGGCTGAGGCAGTTCGCTCCACGAGGGAAACCATTCTTATAGAACAAGTTCATTAGGGGAAGTGCCCATCGAGTACACTGTGGGAGAAAAGATGCTTGTGTTCCCCCTGCAACTAAAGCAGAGTTCTTCGGGTAAACCTGCGTGATTTGGTAGAGGATATGCTTACATTCCTCGCTACAGCCTGCCATGGTGGAGGCAGTTCGCTCCTCGTGGGTATCCCTGCATAAAGAAGTTCATTCGTGTAAGAGCCCAAAGAGTACACAGTGGGAGAAATGCTGCTTGTGTTCCACCTGCAACTAAAGCAGAGTTCTTCGGGTAAAACTGCGTGTTTTGGGAGAGGAAATGCTTACAGTCTATACGAGAGTCTGCCTTCATTGAGGCAGTTGGCTGCACGTGGGACACCCTGCATATTGAAGATTCATTCGGGGAAGGGCCCTTTGTATAAAGTGTCGGACAAATGCATTTTGTGTTCCACCAGCAACTAAAGCAGAGTTCTTCGGGTAAAAGTGCCGTGTTTTCAGAGAGGAAATCCTTAGAGACCACAGTAGTGCCTGCCATGGCTGAGGCAGTTCGCTCCACATGGGAAACCATTCTTATCGAACAAGTTCATTAGGGGAAGTGCCCATCGAGTACACTGTGGGAGAAAAGCTGCTTGTGTTACCTCTGCAACTAAATCAGAGTTCTACCTTTAAAACTGCGTGTTTTGGGATAGGATATGCTTACAGTCCTCGCTACAGCCTGCCACAGTTGAGGCAGTTCGATCCACGTGGGAATCCCTGCATAAAGAATTTCATTCGTGGAAGATCCCAAAGATTACACACTAGGAGTAATGCTGCTTGTGTTCCACCTGCAACTAACACAGAGTTCCTTGGGTAAAACTGCCGTGTTTTCGGAGAGGAAATGCTTAGAGGCCTCACTAGAGCCTGCTTGCTTTAGGCATTTCACTCCACGCGGGACCCCTTGAGTATAGATATTCTTTCGGGCAAAGGCTCATTGGGTACACTGTGGGAGAAAAGCTCCTTGTGTTCCACCTGCAACTAAACCAGAATTATTCGGGTAAAACTGCGTGTATTGGGAGAGGAAATGCTAACAGTCCTTACGCGAGCCTGCCTTCATTGAGGCAGTTCACCTCACGTGGGACACCCTGCATACTGAAGACTCCTTCGGGGAAGGGCCCTTTGTATAAAGTGTGGGACAAATGCAGCTTGTGTTCCACCTGCAACTAAAGCAGAGTTCTTTGGGTAAAAGTGCCGTGTTTTCAGAGAGGAAATTCTTAGAGACCACAGTAGTGTCTGCCATGGCTGAGGCAGTTCGCTCCACGGGGGAAACCATTCTTATAGAACAAGTTCATTAGGGGAAGTGCCCATTGTGTACACTGTGGGAGGAAAGCTGAAGGTGTTCCCCCTGCAACTAAAGCAGAGTTCTTCGTGTAAAACTGCGTGTTTTGGGAGAGGAAATGCTTACAGTATTCGCTACAGCCTGCCTTGGTTGAGGCAGTTCGCTCCAAGTGGGAATCCCTGCATAAAGTAGTTCATTCGTGGAAGAGCCCAAAGAATACACAGTGGGAGAAATGCTGCTTGTGTTCCACCTGCAACTAAAGCAGAATTCTTTGGTAAAACTGCCGTGTTTTGGAAGAGGAAATGCTTACAGTCCTCGCTACAGCCTGCCATGGTTGAGGCAGTTCGCTCCACGTGGGAAACCCTGCATATACAAGTTCATTCGTGAAGACCCAAAGAGTACACAGTGGGAGAAATGCTGCTTGTGTTCCACTTGCAACTAAAGCAGAGTTCTTCGGGTAAAACTGTGTGTTTTGGGAGAGGAAATGCTTACAGTCCTTACGAGAGCCTGCCTTCATTGAGGCAGTTCGCTGCTCGTGGGACAACATGCATATTGAACATTCATTCGGGGAAAGGCCCTTTGTATAAAGTGTGGGACAAATGCAGCTTGTGTTCCACCTGCCACTAAAGCAGAGTTCTTCAGGTAAAAGTCCCGTGTTTTCAGAGAGGAAATTCTTAGAGACCACAGTAGTGCCTGCCATGGCTGAGGCAGTTCACTCCACGAGGGAAACCATTCTTATAGAACAAGCTCATTAGGGGAAGTGCCCATCGAGTACACTGTGGGAGAAAAGATGCTTGTGTTCCCCCTGCAACTAAAGCAGAGTTCTTCGGGTAAACCTGCGTGATTTGGTAGAGGATATGCTTACATTCCTCGCTACAGCCTGCCATGGTGGAGGCAGTTCGCTCCTCGTGGGTATCCCTGCATAAAGAAGTTCATTCGTGTAAGAGCCCAAAGAGTACACAGTGGGAGAAATGCTGCTTGTGTTCCACCTGCAACTAAAGCAGAGTTCTTCGGGTAAAACTGCGTGTTTTGGGAGAGGAAATGCTTACAGTCCATACGAGAGTCTGCCTTCATTGAGGCAGTTCGCTGCACGTGGGACACCCTGCATATTGAAGATTCATTCGGGGAAGGGCCCTTTGTATAAAGTGTCGGACAAATGCATTTTGTGTTCCACCAGCAACTAAAGCAGAGTTCTTCGGGTAAAAGTGCCGTGTTTTCAGAGAGGAAATCCTTAGAGACCACAGTAGTGCCTGCCATGGCTGAGGCAGTTCGCTCCACATGGGAAACCATTCTTATCGAACAAGTTCATTAGGGGAAGTGCCCATCGAGTACACTGTGGGAGAAAAGCTGCTTGTGTTACCTCTGCAACTAAATCAGAGTTCTACCTTTAAAACTGCGTGTTTTGGGATAGGATATGCTTACAGTCCTCGCTACAGCCTGCCACAGTTGAGGCAGTTCGATCCACGTGGGAATCCCTGCATAAAGAATTTCATTCGTGGAAGATCCCAAAGATTACACACTAGGAGTAATGCTGCTTGTGTTCCACCTGCAACTAACACAGAGTTCCTTGGGTAAAACTGCCGTGTTTTCGGAGAGGAAATGCTTAGAGGCCTCACTAGAGCCTGCTTGCTTTAGGCATTTCACTCCACGCGGGACCCCTTGAGTATAGATATTCTTTCGGGCAAAGGCTCATTGGGTACACTGTGGGAGAAAAGCTCCTTGTGTTCCACCTGCAACTAAACCAGAATTATTCGGGTAAAACTGCGTGTATTGGGACAGGAAATGCTAACAGTCCTTACGAGAGCCTGCCTTCATTGAGGCAGTTCACCTCACGTGGGACACCCTGCATATTGAAGACTCCTTCGGGGAAGGGCCCTTTGTATAAAGTGTGGGACAAATGCAGCTTGTGTTCCACCTGCAACTAAAGCAGAGTTCTTTGGGTAAAAGTGCCGTGTTTTCAGAGAGGAAATTCTTAGAGACCACAGTAGTGTCTGCCATGGCTGAGGCAGTTCGATCCACGCGGGAAACCATTCTTATAGAACAAGTTCATTAGGGGAAGTGCCCATTGTGTACACTGTGGGAGGAAAGCTGAAGGTGTTCCCCCTGCAACTAAAGCAGAGTTCTTCGTGTAAAACTGCGTGTTTTGGGAGAGGAAATGCTTACAGTATTCGCTACAGCCTGCCTTGGTTGAGGCAGTTCGCTCCAAGTGGGAATCCCTGCATAAAGTAGTTCATTCGTGGAAGAGCCCAAAGAATACACAGTGGGAGAAATGCTGCTTGTGTTCCACCTGCAACTAAAGCAGAATTCTTTGGTAAAACTGCCGTGTTTTGGAAGAGGAAATGCTTACAGTCCTCGCTACAGCCTGCCATGGTTGAGGCAGTTCGCTCCACGTGGGAAACCCTGCATATACAAGTTCATTCGTGAAGAGACCAAAGAGTACACAGTGGGAGAAATGCTGCTTGTGTTCCACTTGCAACTAAAGCAGAGTTCTTCGGGTAAAACTGTGTGTTTTGGGAGAGGAAATGCTTACAGTCCTTACGAGAGCCTGCCTTCATTGAGGCAGTTCGCTGCTCGTGCGACAACATGCATATTGAACATTCATTCGGGGAAAGGCCCTTTGTATAAAGTGTGGGACAAATGCAGCTTGTGTTCCACCTGCCACTAAAGCAGAGTTCTTCAGGTAAAAGTCCCGTGTTTTCAGAGAGGAAATTCTTAGAGACCACAGTAGTGCCTGCCATGGCTGAGGCAGTTCACTCCACGAGGGAAACCATTCTTATAGAACAAGCTCATTAGGGGAAGTGCCCATCGAGTACACTGTGGGAGAAAAGATGCTTGTGTTCCCCCTGCAACTAAAGCAGAGTTCTTCGGGTAAACCTGCGTGATTTGGTAGAGGATATGCTTACAGTCCTCGCTACAGCCTGCCATGGTGGAGGCAGTTCGCTCCTCGTGGGTATCCCTGCATAAAGAAGTTCATTCGTGTAAGAGCCCAAAGAGTACACAGTGGGAGAAATGCTGCTTGTGTTCCACCTGCAACTAAAGCAGAGTTCTTCGGGTAAAACTGCGTGTTTTGGGAGAGGAAATGCTTACAGTCCATACGAGAGTCTGCCTTCATTGAGGCAGTTCGCTGCACGTGGGACACCCTGCATATTGAAGATTCATTCGGGGAAGGGCCCTTTGTATAAAGTGTCGGACAAATGCATTTTGTGTTCCACCAGCAACTAAAGCAGAGTTCTTCGGGTAAAAGTGCCGTGTTTTCAGAGAGGAAATCCTTAGAGACCACAGTAGTGCCTGCCATGGCTGAGGCAGTTCGCTCCACATGGGAAACCATTCTTATCGAACAAGATCATTAGGGGAAGTGCCCATCGAGTACACTGTGGGAGAAAAGCTGCTTGTGTTACCTCTGCAACTAAATCAGAGTTCTACCTTTAAAACTGCGTGTTTTGGGATAGGATATGCTTACAGTCCTCGCTACAGCCTGCCACAGTTGAGGCAGTTCAATCAACGTGGGAATCCCTGCATAAAGAATTTCATTCGTGGAAGAGCCCAAGGATTACACACTAGGAGTAATGCTGCTTGTGTTCCACCTGCAACTAACACAGAGTTCCTTGGGTAAAACTGCCGTGTTTTCAGAGAGGAAATGCTTAGAGGCCTCACTAGAGCCTGCTTGCTTTAGGCATTTCACTCCAAGCGGGACCCCTTGAGTATAGATATTCTTTCGGGCAAAGGCTCATTGGGTACACTGTGGGAGAAAAGCTGCTTGTGTTCCACCTGCAACTCAAGCAGAATTCTTCGGGTAAAACTGCGTGTATTGGGAGAGGAAATGCTTACAGTCTTTACGAGAGCCTGCCTTCGTTGAGGCAGTTCACTGCACGTGGGACACCCTGCATATTAAAGACTCCTTCAGGGAAGGTCCCTTTGTATAAAGTGTGGGACAAATGCAGCTTGTGTTCCACCTGCAACTAAAGCAGAGTTCTTCGGGTAAAAGTGGGGTGTTTTCAGAGAAGAAATTCTTAGAGACCACAGTAGTGTCTGCCATGGCTGAGGCAGTTCACTCCACGCGGGAAACCATTCGTATAGAACAAGTTCATTAGGGGAAGTGCCCATTGTGTACACTGTGGGAGGAAAGCTGATGGTGTTCCCCCTGCAACTAAAGCAGAGTTCTTCGTGTAAAACTGCGTGTTTTGGGAGAGGAAATGCTTACAGTATTCGCTACAGCCTGCCTTGGTTGAGGCAGTTCGCTCCAAGTGGGAATCCCTGCATAAAGTAGTTCATTCGTGGAAGAGCCCAAAGAATACACAGTGAGAGAAATGCTGCTTGTGTTACCCCTGCAACTAAAGCAGAGTTCTAGCGTTAAAACTGCGTGGTTTGGGAGAGGATATGCTTACAGTCCTCGCTACAGCGTGCCATGGTTGAGGCAGTTTGCTCCACGTGGGAAATCCTGCATATACAAGTTCATTCGTGAAGAGAGCAAAGAGTACACAGTGGGAGAAATGCTGCTTGTGTTCCACTTGCAACTAAAGCAGAGTTCTTCGGGTAAAACTGTGTGTTTTGGGAGAGGAAATGCTTACAGTCCTTACGAGAGCCTGCCTTCATTGAGGCAGTTCGCTGCTCGTGGGACAACCTGCATATTGAACATTCATTCGGGGAAAGGCCCTTTGTATAAAGTGTGGGACAAATGCAGCTTGTGTTCCACCTGCAACTAAAGCAGAGTTCTTCGGGTAAAAGTGCCGTGTTTTCAGAGAGGAAATTCTTAGAGACCACAGTAGTGCCTGCCATGGCTGAGGCAGTTCGCTCCACGAGGGAAACCATTCTTATAGAACAAGTTCATTAGGGGAAGTGCCCATCGAGTACACTGTGGGAGAAAAGATGCTTGTGTTCCCCCTGCAACTAAAGCAGAGTTCTTCGGGTAAACCTGCGTGATTTGGTAGAGGATATGCTTACAGTCCTCGCTACAGCCTGCCATGGTTGAGGCAGTTCGCTCCTCGTGGATATCCCTGCATAAAGAAGTTCATTCTTGTAAGAGCCCAAAGAGTACACAGTGGGAGAAATGCTGCTTGTGTTCCACCTGCAACTAAAGCAGAGTTCTTCGGGTAAAACTGCGTGTTTTGGGAGAGGAAATGCTTAGAGTCCATACGAGAGTCTGCCTTCATTGAGGCAGTTCGCTGCACGTGGGACACCCTGCATATTGAAGATTCATTCGGGGAAGGGCCCTTTGTATAAAGTGTCGGACAAATGCATTTTGTGTTCCACCTGCAACTAAAGCAGAGTTCTTCGGGTAAAAGTGCCGTGTTTTCAGAGAGGAAATCCTTAGAGACCACAGTAGTGCCCTCCATGGCTGAGGCAGTTCGCTCCACATGGGAAACCATTCTTATCGAACAAGTTCATTAGGGGAAGTGCCCATCGAGTACACTGTGGGAGAAAAGCTGCTTGTGTTACCTCTGCAACTAAATCAGAGTTCTACCTTTAAAACTGTGTGTTTTGGGATAGGATATGCTTACAATCCTCGCTACAGCCTGCCACAGTTGAGGCAGTTCGATCCACCTGGGAATCCCTGCATAAAGAATTTCATTCGTGGAAGAGCCCAAAGATTACACACTAGGAGTAATGCAGCTTGTGTTCCACCTGCAACTAACACAGAGTTCCTTGGGTAAAACTGCCGTGTTTTCAGAGAGGAAATGCTTAGAGGCCTCACTAGAGCCTGCTTGCTTTAGGCATTTCACTCCAAGCGGGACCCCTTGAGTATAGATATTCTTTCGGGCAAAGGCTCATTGGGTACACTGTGGGAGAAAAGCTGCTTGTGTTCCACCTGCAACTAAAGCAGAATTCTTCGGGTAAAACTGTGTGTATTGGGAGAGGAAATGCTTACAGTCTTTACGAGAGCCTGCCTTCGTTGAGGCAGTTCACTGCACGTGGGACACCCTGCATATTAAAGACTCCTTCGGGGAAGGGCCCTTTGTATAAACTGTGGGACAAATGCAGCTTGTGTTCCACCTGCAACTAAAGCAGAGTTCTTCGGGTAAAAGTGCCGTGTTTTCAGAGAGGAAATTCTTAGAGACCACAGTAGTGTCTGCCATGGCTGAGGCAGTTCGCTCCACGGGGGAAACCATTCTTATAGAACAAGTTCATTAGGGGAAGTGCCCATTGTGTACACTGTGGGAGGAAAGCTGATGGTGTTCCCCCTGCAACTAAAGCAGAGTTCTTCGTGTAAAACTGCGTGTTTTGTGAGAGGAAATGCTTACAGTATATGCTACAGCCTGCCTTGGTTGAGGCAGTTCGCTCCACGTCAGAAACCCTGCATATAGAAGTTCATTCTTGGAATAGCCCAAAGAGTACACAGTGGGAGAAAAGCTGCTTGTGTTACCCCTGCAACTAAAGCAGAGTTCTATCGTTAAACCTGCGTGGTTTGGGAGAGGATATGCTTACAGTCCTCGCTACAGCCTGCCATGGTTGAGGCAGTTCGCTCCACGTGGGAAACCCTGCATATACAAGTTCATTCGTGAAGAGACCAAAGAGTACACAGTGGGAGAAATGCTGCTTGTGTTCCACTTGCAACTAAAGCAGAGTTCTTCGGGTAAAACTGTGTGTTTTGGGAGAGGAAATGCTTACAGTCCTTACGAGAAACTGCCTTCATTGAGGCAGTTCGCTGCTCGTGGGACAACATGCATATTGAACATTCATTCGGGGAAAGGCCCTTTGTATAAAGTGTGGGACAAATGCAGCTTGTGTTCCACCTGCCACTAAAGCAGAGTTCTTCAGGTAAAAGTCCCGTGTTTTCAGAGAGGAAATTCTTAGAGACCACAGTAGTGCCTGCCATGGCTGAGGCAGTTCGCTCCACGAGGGAAACCATTCTTATAGAACAAGTTCATTAGGGGAAGTGCCCATCGAGTACACTGTGGGAGAAAAGATGCTTGTGTTCCCCCTGCAACTAAAGCAGAGTTCTTCGGGTAAACCTGCGTGATTTGGTAGAGGATATGCTTATATTCCTCGCTACAGCCTGCCATGGTGGAGGCAGTTCGCTCCTCGTGGGTATCCCTGCATAAAGAAGTTCATTCGTGTAAGAGCCCAAAGAGTACACAGTGGGAGAAATGCTGCTTGTGTTCCACCTGCAACTAAAGCAGAGTTCTTCGGGTAAAACTGCGTGTTTTGGGAGAGGAAATGCTTACAGTCCATACGAGAGTCTGCCTTCATTGAGGCAGTTCGCTGCACGTGGGACACCCTGCATATTGAAGATTCATTCGGGGAAGGGCCCTTTGTATAAAGTGTCGGACAAATGCATTTTGTGTTCCACCAGCAACTAAAGCAGAGTTCTTCGGGTAAAAGTGCCGTGTTTTCAGAGAGGAAATCCTTAGAGACCACAGTAGTGCCTGCCATGGCTGAGGCAGTTCGCTCCACATGGGAAACCATTCTTATCGAACAAGTTCATTAGGGGAAGTGCCCATCGAGTACACTGTGGGAGAAAAGCTGCTTGTGTTACCTCTGCAACTAAATCAGAGTTCTACCTTTAAAACTGCGTGTTTTGGGATAGGATATGCTTACAGTCCTCGCTACAGCCTGCCACAGTTGAGGCAGTTCGATCCACGTGGGAATCCCTGCATAAAGAATTTCATTCGTGGAAGAGCCCAAGGATTACAACTAGGAGTAATGCTGCTTGTGTTCCACCTGCAACTAACACAGAGTTCCTTGGGTAAAACTGCCGTGTTTTCAGAGAGGAAATGCTTAGAGGCCTCACTAGAGCCTGCTTGCTTTAGGCATTTCACTCCAAGCGGGACCCCTTGAGTATAGATATTGTTTCGGGCAAAGGCTCATTGGGTACACTGTGGGAGAAAAGCTGCTTGTGTTCCACCTGCAACTAAAGCAGAATTCTTCGGGTAAAACTGCGTGTATTGGGAGAGGAAATGCTTACAGTCTTTACGAGAGCCTGCCTTCGTTGAGGCAGTTCACTGCACGTGGGACACCCTGCATATTAAAGACTCCTTCAGGGAAGGTCCCTTTGTATAAAGTGTGGGACAAATGCAGCTTGTGTTCCACCTGCAACTAAAGCAGAGTTCTTCGGGTAAAAGTGGGGTGTTTTCAGAGAGGAAATTCTTAGAGACCACAGTAGTGTCTGCCATGGCTGAGGCAGTTCGCTCCACGCGGGAAACCATTCTTATAGAACAAGTTCATTAGGGGAAGTGCCCATTGTGTACACTGTGGGAGGAAAGCTGATGGTGTTCCCCCTGCAACTAAAGCAGAGTTCTTCGTGTAAAACTGCGTGTTTTGGGAGAGGAAATGCTTACAGTATTCGCTACAGCCTGCCTTGGTTGAGGCAGTTCGCTCCAAGTGGGAATCCCTGCATAAAGTAGTTCATTCGTGGAAGAGCCCAAAGAATACACAGTGGGAGAAATGCTGCTTGTGTTCCACCTGCAACTAAAGCAGAATTCTTTCGTAAAACTGCCGTGTTTTGGAAGAGGAAATGCTTACAGTCCTCGCTACAGCCTGCCATGGTTGAGGCAGTTCGCTCCACGTCGGAAACCCTGCATATAGAAGTTCATTCGTGGAAGAGCCCAAAGAGTACACAGTGGGAGAAAAGCTGCTTGTGTTACCCCTGCAACTAAAGCAGAGTTCTAGCGTTAAAACTGCGAGGTTTGGGAGAGGATATGCTTACAGTCCTCGCTACAGCCAGCCATGGTTGAGGCAGTTTGCTCCACGTGGGAAATCCTGCATATACAAATTCATTCGTGAAGAGACCAAAGAGTACACAGTGGGAGAAATGCTGCTTGTGTTCCACTTGCAACTAAAGCAGAGTTCTTCGGGTAAAACTGTGTGTTTTGGGAGAGGAAATGCTTACAGTCCTTATGAGAGCCTGCCTTCATTGAGGCAGTTCGCTGCTCGTGGGACAACCTGCATATTGAACATTCATTCGGGGAAAGGCCCTTTGTATAAATGTGGGACAAATGCAGCTTGTGTTCCACCTGCAACTAAAGCAGAGTTCTTCAGGTAAAAGTGCCGTGTTTTCAGAGAGGAAATTCTTAGAGACCACTGTAGTGCCTGCCATGGCTGAGGCAGTTCGCTCCACGAGGGAATCCATTCTTATAGAACAAGTTCAATAGGGGAAGTGCCCATCGAGTACACTGTGGGAGAAATGCTGCTTGTGTTCCACCTGCAACTAAAGCAGAGTTCTTCAGGTAAAACTGCGTGTTTTGGGAGAGGAAATGCTTACAGTCCATACTAGAGTCTGCCTTCATTGAGGCAGTTCGCTGCACGTGGGACACCCTGCATATTGAAGATTCATTCGGGGAAGGGTCCTTTGTATAAAGTGTCGGACAAATGCATTTTGTGTTCCACCTGCAACTAAAGCAGAGTTCTTCGGGTAAAAGTGCCGTGTTTTCAGAGAGGAAATCCTTAGAGACCACAGTAGTGCCTGCCATGGCTGAGGCAGTTCGCTCCACACGGGAAACCATTCTTATAGAACAAGTTCATTAGGGGAAGTGCCCATCGAGTACACTGTGGGAGAAAAGCTGTTTGTGTTACCTCTGCAACTAAAGCAGAGTTCTACCTTTACAACTGCGTGTTTTGGGATAGGATATGCTTACAGTCCTCGCAACAGCCTGCCACAGTTGAGGCAGTTCGATCTACGTGGGAATCCCTGCATAAAGAATTTCATTCGTGGAAGAGCCCAAAGATTACACACTAGGAGTAATGCTGCTTGTGTTCCACCTGCAACTAACCCAGTGTTCCTTGGGTAAAACTGCCGTGTTTTCGGAGAGGAAATGCTTAGAGGCCTCACTAGAGCCTGTTTGCTTTAGGCATTTCACTCCACGCGCGACCCCTTGAGTATAGATATTCTTTCGGGCAAAGGCTCATTGGGTACACTGTGGGAGAAAAGCTGCTTTTGTTCCACCTGCAACTAAAGCAGAATTATTCGGGTAAAACTGCGTGTATTGGGAGAGGAAATGCTAACAGTCCTTACGAGAGCCTGCCTTCTTTGAGGCAGTTCACCTCACGTGGGACACCCTGCATATTGAAGACTCCTTCGGGGAAGGGCCCTTTGTATAAAGTGTGGGACAAATGCAGCTTGTGTTCCACCTGCAACTAAAGCAGAGTTCTTTGGGTAAAAGTGCCGTGTTTTCAGAGAGGAAATTCTTAGAGACCACAGTAGTGTCTGCCATGGCTGAGGCAGTTCGCTCCACGCGGGAAACCATTCGTATAGAACAAGTTCATTAGGGGAAGTGCCCATTGTGTACACTGTGGGAGGAAAGCTGATGGTGTTCCCCCTGCAACTAAAGCAGAGTTCTTCGTGTAAAACTGCGTGTTTTGGGAGAGGAAATGCTTACAGTATTCGCTACAGCCTGCCTTGGCTGAGGCAGTTCGCTCCAAGTGGGAATCCCTGCATAAAGTAGTTCATTCGTGGAAGATCCCAAAGAATACACAGTGAGAGAAATGCTGCTTGTGTTACCCCTGCAACTAAAGCAGAGTTCTAGCGTTAAAACTGCGTGGTTTGGGAGAGGATATGCTTACAGTCCTCGCTACAGCGTGCCATGGTTGAGGCAGTTCGCTCCACGTGGGAAATCCTGCATATACAAGTTCATTCGTGAAGAGAGCAAAGAGTACACAGTGGGAGAAATGCTGCTTGTGTTCCACTTGCAACTAAAGCAGAGTTCTTCGGGTAAAACTGTGTGTTTTGGGAGAGGAAATGCTTACAGTCCTTACGAGAGCCTGCCTTCATTGAGGCAGTTCGCTGCTCGTGGGACAACCTGCATATTGAACATTCATTCGGGGAAAGGCCCTTTGTATAAAGTGTGGGACAAATGCAGCTTGTGTTCCACCTGCAACTAAAGCAGAGTTCTTCGGGTAAAAGTGCCGTGTTTTCAGAGAGGAAATTCTTAGAGACCACAGTAGTGCCTGCCATGGATGAGGCAGTTCACTCCATGAGGGAAACCATTCTTATAGAACAAGTTCATTAGGGGAAGTGCCCATCGAGTACACTGTGTGAGAAAAGATGCTTGTGTTCCCCCTGCAACTAAAGCAGAGTTCTTCGGGTAAACCTGCGTGATTTGGTAGAGGATATGCTTACAGTCCTCGCTACAGCCTGCCATGGTTGAGGCAGTTCGCTCCTCGTGGATATCCCTGCATAAAGAAGTTCATTCTTGTAAGAGCCCAAAGAGTACACAGTGGGAGAAATGCTGCTTGTGTTCCACTTGCAACTAAAGCAGAGTTCTTCGGGTAAAACTGCGTGTTTTGGGAGAGGAAATGCTTACAGTCCATACGAGAGTCTGCCTTCATTGAGGCAGTTCGCTGCACGTGGGACACCCTGCATATTGAAGATTCATTCGGGGAAGGGCCCTTTGTATAAAGTGTCGGACAAATGCATTTTGTGTTCCACCTGCAACTAAAGCAGAGTTCTTCGGGTAAAAGTGCCGTGTTTTCAGAGAGGAAATCCTTAGAGACCACAGTAGTGCCTGCCATGGCTGAGGCAGTTCGCTCCACATGGGAAACCATTCTTATCGAACAAGTTCATTAGGGGAAGTGCCCATCGAGTACACTGTGGGAGAATAGCTGCTTGTGTTACCTCTGCAACTAAATCAGAGTTCTACCTTTAAAACTGCGTGTTTTGGGATAGGATATGCTTACAGTCCTCGCTACAGCCTGCCACAGTTGAGGCAGTTCGATCCACGTGGGAATCCCTGCATAAAGAATTTCATTCGTGGAAGAGCCCAAAGATTACACACTAGGAGTAATGCTGCTTGTGTTCCACCTGCAACTAACACAGAGTTCCTTCGGTAAAACTGCCGTGTTTTCAGAGAGGAAATGCTTAGAGGCCTCACTAGAGCCTGCTTGCTTTAGGCATTTCACTCCAAGCGGGACCCCTTGAGTATAGATATTGTTTCGGGCAAAGGCTCATTGGGTACACTGTGGGAGAAAAGCTGCTTGTGTTCCACCTGCAACTAAAGCAGAATTCTTCGGGTAAAACTGCGTGTATTGGGAGAGGAAATGCTTACAGTCTTTACGAGAGCCTGCCTTCGTTGAGGCAGTTCACTGCACGTGGGACACCCTGCATATTAAAGACTCCTTCGGGGAAGGGCCCTTTGTATAAACTGTGGGACAAATGCAGCTTGTGTTCCACCTGCAACTAAAACAGAGTTCTTCGGGTAAAAGTGCCGTGTTTTCAGAGAGGAAATTCTTAGAGACCACAGTAGTGTCTGCCATGGCTGAGGCAGTTCGCTCCACGGGGGAAACCATTCTTATAGAACAAGTTCATTAGGGGAAGTGCCCATTGTGTACACTGTGGGAGGAAAGCTGATGGTGTTGCCCCTGCAACTAAAGCAGAGTTCTTCGTGTAAAACTGCGTGTTTTGGGAGAGGAAATGCTTACAGTATATGCTACAGCCTGCCTTGGTTGAGGCAGTTCGCTCCACGTCGGAAACCCTGCATATAGAAGTTCATTCTTGGAAGAGCCCAAAGAGTACACAGTGGGAGAAAAGCTGCTTGTGTTACCCCTGCAACTAAAGCAGAGTTCTATCGTTAAACCTGCGTGGTTTGGGAGAGGATATGCTTACAGTCCTTGCTACAGCCTGCCATGGTTGAGGCAGTTCACTCCACGTGGGAAACCCTGCATATACACGTTCATTCGTGAAGAGACCAAAGAGTACACAGTGGGAGAAATGCTGCTTGTGTTCCACTTGCAACTAAAGCAGAGTTCTTCGGGTAAAACTGTGTGTTTTGGGAGAGGAAATGCTTACAGTCCTTACGAGAGCCTGCCTTCATTGAGGCAGTTCGCTGCTCGTGGGACAACATGCATATTGAACATTCATTCGGGGAAAGGCCCTTTGTATAAAGTGTGGGACAAATGCATCTTGTGTTCCACCTGCCACTAAAGCAGAGTTCTTCAGGTAAAAGTCCCGTGTTTTCAGAGAGGAAATTCTTAGAGACCACAGTAGTGCCTGCCATGGCTGAGGCAGTTCGCTCCACGAGGGAAACCATTCTTATAGAACAAGTTCATTAGGGGAAGTGCCCATCGAGTACACTGTGGGAGAAAAGATGCTTGTGTTCCCCCTGCAACTAAAGCAGAGTTCTTCGGGTAAACCTGCGTGATTTGGTAGAGGATATGCTTACATTCCTCGCTACAGCCTGCCATGGTGGAGGCAGTTCGCTCCTCGTGGGTATCCCTGCATAAAGAAGTTCATTCGTGTAAGAGCCCAAAGAGTACACAGTGGGAGAAATGCTGCTTGTGTTCCACCTGCAACTAAAGCAGAGTTCTTCGGGTAAAACTGCGTGTTTTGGGAGAGGAAATGCTTACAGTCCATACGAGAGTCTGCCTTCATTGAGGCAGTTCGCTGCACGTGGGACACCCTGCATATTGAAGATTCATTCGGGGAAGGGCCCTTTGTATAAAGTGTCGGACAAATGCATTTTGTGTTCCACCAGCAACTAAAGCAGAGTTCTTCGGGTAAAAGTGCCGTGTTTTCAGAGAGGAAATCCTTAGAGACCACAGTAGTGCCTGCCATGGCTGAGGCAGTTCGCTCCACATGGGAAACCATTCTTATCGAACAAGTTCATTAGGGGAAGTGCCCATCGAGTACACTGTGGGAGAAAAGCTGCTTGTGTTACCTCTGCAACTAAATCAGAGTTCTACCTTTAAAACTGCGTGTTTTGGGATAGGATATGCTTACAGTCCTCGCTACAGCCTGCCACAGGTGAGGCAGTTCGATCCACGTGGGAATCCCTGCATAAAGAATTTCATTCGTGGAAGAGCCCAAGGATTACACACTAGGAGTAATGCTGCTTGTGTTCCACCTGCAACTAACACAGAGTTCCTTGGGTAAAACTGCCGTGTTTTCAGAGAGGAAATGCTTAGAGGCCTCACTAGAGCCTGCTTGCTTTAGGCATTTCACTCCAAGCGGGACCCCTTGAGTATAGATATTCTTTCGGGCAAAGGCTCATTGGGTACACTGTGGGAGAAAAGCTGCTTGTGTTCCACCTGCAACTAAAGCAGAATTCTTCGGGTAAAACTGCGTGTATTGGGAGAGGAAATGCTTACAGTCTTTACGAGAGCCTGCCTTCGTTGAGGCAGTTCACTGCACGTGGGACACCCTGCATATTAAAGACTCCTTCAGGGAAGGTCCCTTTGTATAAAGTGTGGGACAAATGCAGCTTGTGTTCAACCTGCAACTAAAGCAGAGTTCTTCGGGTAAAAGTGGGGTGTTTTCAGAGAAGAAATTCTTAGAGACCACAGTAGTGTCTGCCATGGCTGAGGCAGTTCGCTCCACGCGGGAAACCATTCGTATAGAACAAGTTCATTAGGGGAAGTGCCCATTGTGTACACTGTGGGAGGAAAGCTGATGGTGTTCCCCCTGCAACTAAAGCAGAGTTCTTCGTGTAAAACTGCGTGTTTTGGGAGAGGAAATGCTTACAGTATTCGCTACAGCCTGCCTTGGTTGAGGCAGTTCGCTCCAAGTGGGAATCCCTGCATAAAGTAGTTCATTCATGGAAGAGCCCAAAGAATACACAGTGAGAGAAATGCTGCTTGTGTTACCCCTGCAACTAAAGCAGAGTTCTAGCGTTAAAACTGCGTGGTTTGGGAGAGGATATGCTTACAGTCCTCGCTACAGCGTGCCATGGTTGAGGCAGTTCGCTCCACGTGGGAAATCCTGCATATACAAGTTCATTCGTGAAGAGAGCAAAGAGTACACAGTGGGAGAAATGCTGCTTGTGTTCCACTTGCAACTAAAGCAGAGTTCTTCGGGTAAAACTGTGTGTTTTGGGAGAGGAAATGCTTACAGTCCTTACGAGAGCCTGCCTTCATTGAGGCAGTTCGCTGCTCGTGGGACAACATGCATATTGAACATTCATTCGGGGAAAGGCCCTTTGTATAAAGTGTGGGACAAATGCAGCTTGTGTTCCACCTGCAACTAAAGCAGAGTTCTTCGGGTAAAAGTGCCGTGTTTTCAGAGAGGAAATTCTTAGAGACCACAGTAGTGCCTGCCATGGCTGAGGCAGTTCGCTCCACGAGGGAAACCATTCTTATAGAACAAGTTCATTAGGGGAAGTGCCCATCGAGTACACTGTGGGAGAAAAGATGCTTGTGTTCCCCCTGCAACTAAAGCAGAGTTCTTCGGGTAAACCTGCGTGATTTGGTAGAGGATATGCTTACAGTCCTCGCTACAGCCTGCCATGGTTGAGGCAGTTCGCTCCTCGTGGATATCCCTGCATAAAGAAGTTCATTCTTGTCAGAGCCCAAAGAGTACACAGTGGGAGAAATGCTGCTTGTGTTCCACCTGCAACTAAAGCAGAGTTCTTCGGGTAAAACTGCGTGTTTTGGGAGAGGAAATGCTTACAGTCCATACGAGAGTCTGCCTTCATTGAGGCAGTTCGCTGCACGTGGGACACCCTGCATATTGAAGATTCATTCGGGGAAGGGCCCTTTGTATAAAGTGTCGGACAAATGCATTTTGTGTTCCACCAGCAACTAAAGCAGAGTTCTTCGGGTAAAAGTGCCGTGTTTTCAGAGAGGAAATCCTTAGAGACCACAGTAGTGCCTGCCATGGCTGAGGCAGTTCGCTCCACATGGGAAACCATTCTTATCGAACAAGTTCATTAGGGGAAGTGCCCATCGAGTACACTGTGGGAGAAAAGCTGCTTGTGTTACCTCTGCAACTAAATCAGAGTTCTACCTTTAAAACTGCGTGTTTTGGGATAGGATATGCTTACAGTCCTCGCTACAGCCGGCCACAGTTGAGGCAGTTCGATCCACGTGGGAATCCCTGCATAAAGAATTTCATTCGTGGAAGAGCCCAAAGATTACACACTAGGAGTAATGCTGCTTGTGTTCCACCTGCAACTAACACAGAGTTCCTTCGGTAAAACTGCCGTGTTTTCAGAGAGGAAATGCTTAGAGGCCTCACTAGAGCCTGCTTGCTTTAGGCATTTCACTCCAAGCGGGACCCCTTGAGTATAGATATTCTTTCGGGCAAAGGCTCATTGGGTACACTGTGGGAGAAAAGCTGCTTGTGTTCCACCTGCAACTAAAGCAGAATTCTTCGGGTAAAACTGCGTGTATTGGGAGAGGAAATGCTTACAGTCTTTACGAGAGCCTGCCTTCGTTGAGGCAGTTCACTGCACGTGGGACACCCTGCATATTAAAGACTCCTTCGGGGAAGGGCCCTTTGTATAAACTGTGGGACAAATGCAGCTTGTGTTCCACCTGCAACTAAAGCAGAGTTCTTCGGGTAAAAGTGCCGTGTTTTCAGAGAGGAAATTCTTAGAGACCACAGTAGTGTCTGCCATGGCTGAGGCAGTTCGCTCCACGGGGGAAACCATTCTTATAGAACAAGTTCATTAGGGGAAGTGCCCATTGTGTACACTGTGGGAGGAAAGCTGATGGTGTTCCCCCTGCAACTAAAGCAGAGTTCTTCGTGTAAAACTGCGTGTTTTGGGAGAGGAAATGCTTACAGTATATGCTACAGCCTGCCTTGGTTGAGGCAGTTCGCTCCACGTCGGAAACCCTGCATATAGAAGTTCATTCTTGGAAGAGCCCAAAGAGTACACAGTGGGAGAAAAGCTGCTTGTGTTACCCCTGCAACTAAAGCAGAGTTTTATCGTTAAACCTGCGTGGTTTGGGAGAGGATATGCTTACAGTCCTCGCTACAGCCTGCCATGGTTGAGGCAGTTCGCTCCACGTGGGAAACCCTGCATATACAAGTTCATTCGTGAAGAGACCAAAGAGTACACAGTGGGAGAAATGCTGCTTGTGTTCCACTTGCAACTAAAGCAGAGTTCTTCGGGTAAAACTGTGTGTTTTGGGAGAGGAAATGCTTACAGTCCTTACGACAGCCAGCCTTCATTGAGGCAGTTCGCTGCTCGTGGGACAACATGCATATTGAACATTCATTCGGGGAAAGGCCCTTTGTATAAAGTGTGGGACAAATGCAGCTTGTGTTCCACCTGCCACTAAAGCAGAGTTCTTCAGGTAAAAGTCCCGTGTTTTCAGAGAGGAAATTCTTAGAGACCACAGTAGTGCCTGCCATGGCTGAGGCAGTTCGCTCCACGAGGGAAACCATTCTTATAGAACAAGTTCATTAGGGGAAGTGCCCATCGAGTACACTGTGGGAGAAAAGATGCTTGTGTTCCCCCTGCAACTAAAGCAGAGTTCTTCGAGTAAACCTGCGTGATTTGGTAGAGGATATGCTTACATTCCTCGCTACAGCCTGCCATGGTGGACGCAGTTCGCTCCTCGTGGGTATCCCTGCATAAAGAAATTCATTCGTGTAAGAGCCCAAAGAGTACACAGTGGGAGAAATGCTGCTTGTGTTCCACCTGTAACTAAAGCAGAGTTCTTCGGGTAAAACTGCGTGTTTTGGGAGAGGAAATGCTTACAGTCCATACGAGAGTCTGCCTTCATTGAGGCAGTTCGCTGCACGTGGGACACCCTGCATATTGAAGATTCATTCGGGGAAGGGCCCTTTGTATAAAGTGTCGGACAAATGCATTTTGTGTTCCACCAGCAACTAAAGCAGAGTTCTTCGGGTAAAAGTGCCGTGTTTTCAGAGAGGAAATCCTTAGAGACCACAGTAGTGCCTGCCATGGCTGAGGCAGTTCGCTCCACATGGGAAACCATTCTTATCGAACAAGTTCATTAGGGGAAGTGCCCATCGAGTACACTGTGGGAGAAAAGCTGCTTGTGTTACCTCTGCAACTAAATCAGAGTTCTACCTTTAAAACTGCGTGTTTTGGGATAGGATATGCTTACAGTCCTCGCTACAGCCTGCCACAGTTGAGGCAGTTCGATCCACGTGGGAATCCCTGCATAAAGAATTTCATTCGTGGAAGAGCCCAAGGATTACACACTAGGAGTAATGCTGCTTGTGTTCCACCTGCAACTAACACAGAGTTCCTTGGGTAAAACTGCCGTGTTTTCAGAGAGGAAATGCTTAGAGGCCTCACTAGAGCCTGCTTGCTTTAGGCATTTCACTCCAAGCGGGACCCCTTGAGTATAGATATTCTTTCGGGCAAAGGCTCATTGGGTACACTGTGGGAGAAAAGCTGCTTGTGTTCCACCTGCAACTAAAGCAGAATTCTTCGGGTAAAACTGCGTGTATTGGGAGAGGAAATGCTTACAGTCTTTACGAGAGCCTGCCTTCGTTGAGGCAGTTCACTGCACGTGGGACACCCTGCATATTAAAGACTCCTTCAGGGAAGGTCCCTTTGTATAAAGTGTGGGACAAATGCAGCTTGTGTTCCACCTGCAACTAAAGCAGAGTTCTTCGGGTAAAAGTGGGGTGTTTTCAGAGAGGAAATTCTTAGAGACCACAGTAGTGTCTGCCATGGCTGAGGCAGTTCGCTCCACGCGGGAAACCATTCTTATAGAACAAGTTCATTAGGGGAAGTGCCCATTGTGTACACTGTGGGAGGAAAGCTGATGGTGTTCCCCCTGCAACTAAAGCAGAGTTCTTCGTGTAAAACTGCGTGTTTTGGGAGAGGAAATGCTTACAGTATTCGCTACAGCCTGCCTTGGTTGAGGCAGTTCGCTCCAAGTGGGAATCCCTGCATAAAGTAGTTCATTCGTGGAAGAGCCCAAAGAATACACAGTGAGAGAAATGCTGCTTGTGTTACCCCTGCAACTAAAGCAGAGTTCTAGCGTTAAAACTGCGTGGTTTCGGAGAGGATATGCTTACAGTCCTCGCTACAGCGTGCCATGGTTGAGGCAGTTCGCTCCACGTGGGAAATCCTGCATATACAAGTTCATTCGTGAAGAGAGCAAAGAGTACACAGTGGGAGAAATGCTGCTTGTGTTCCACTTGCAACTAAAGCAGAGTTCTTCGGGTAAAACTGTGTGTTTTGGGAGAGGAAATGCTTACAGTCCTTACGAGAGCCTGCCTTCATTGAGGCAGTTCGCTGCTCGTGGGACAACCTGCATATTGAACATTCATTCGGGGAAAGGCCGTTTGTATAAAGTGTGGGACAAATGCAGCTTGTGTTCCACCTGCAACTAAAGCAGAGTTCTTCGGGTAAAAGTGCCGTGTTTTCAGAGAGGAAATTCTTAGAGACCACAGTAGTGCCTGCCATGGCTGAGGCAGTTCGCTCCACGAGGGAAACCATTCTTATAGAACAAGTTCATTAGGGGAAGTGCCCATCGAGTACACTGTGGGAGAAAAGATGCTTGTGTTCCCCCTGCAACTAAAGCAGAGTTCTTCGGGTAAACCTGCGTGATTTGGTAGAGGATATGCTTACAGTCCTCGCTACAGCCTGCCATGGTTGAGGCAGTTCGCTCCTCGTGGATATCCCTGCATAAGGAAGTTCATTCTTGTAAGAGCCCAAAGAGTACACAGTGGGAGAAATGCTGCTTGTGTTCCACCTGCAACTAAAGCAGAGTTCTTCGGGTAAAACTGCGTGTTTTGGGAGAGGAAATGCTTACAGTCCATACGAGAGTCTGCCTTCATTGAGGCAGTTCGCTGCACGTGGGACACCCTGCATATTGAAGATTCATTCGGGGAAGGGCCCTTTGTATAAAGTGTCGGACAAATGCATTTTGTGTTCCACCTGCAACTAAAGCAGAGTTCTTCGGGTAAAAGTGCCGTGTTTTCAGAGAGGAAATCCTTAGAGACCACAGTAGTGCCTGCCATGGCTGAGGCAGTTCGCTCCACATGGGAAACCATTCTTATCGAACAAGTTCATTAGGGGAAGTGCCCATCGAGTACACTGTGGGAGAAAAGCTGCTTGTGTTACCTCTGCAACTAAATCAGAGTTCTACCTTTAAAACTGCGTGTTTTGGGATAGGATATGCTTACAATCCTCGCTACAGCCTGCCACAGTTGAGGCAGTTCGATCCACGTGGGAATCCCTGCATAAAGAATTTCATTCGTGGAAGAGCCCAAAGATTACACACTAGGAGTAATGCTGCTTGTGTTCCACCTGCAACTAACACAGAGTTCCTTGGGTAAAACTGCCGTGTTTTCAGAGAGGAAATGCTTAGAGACCACAGTAGTGTCTGCCACGGCTGAGGCAGTTCGCTCCACGGGGGAAACCATTCTTATAGAACAAGTTCATTAGGGGAAGTGCCCATTGTGTACACTGTGGGAGGAAAGCTGATGGTGTTCCCCCTGCAACTAAAGCAGAGTTCTTCGTGTAAAACTGCGTGTTTTGGGAGAGGAAATGCTTACAGTATATGCTACAGCCTGCCTTGGTTGAGGCAGTTCGCTCCACGTCGGAAACCCTGCATATAGAAGTTCATTCTTGGAAGAGCCCAAAGAGTACACAGTGGGAGAAAAGCTGCTTGTGTTACCCCTGCAACTAAAGCAGAGTTCTATCGTTAAACCTGCGTGGTTTGGGAGAGGATATGCTTACAGTCCTCGCTACAGCCTGCCATGGTTGAGGCAGTTCGCTCCACGTGGGAAACCCTGCATATACAAGTTCATTCGTGAAGAGACCAAAGAGTACACAGTGGGAGAAATGCTGCTTGTGTTCCACTTGCAACTAAAGCAGAGTTCTTCGGGTAAAACTGTGTGTTTTGGGAGAGGAAATGCTTACAGTCCTTACGAGAGCCTGCCTTCATTGAGGCAGTTCGCTGCTCGTGGGACAACATGCATATTGAACATTCATTCGGGGAAAGGCCCTTTGTATAAAGTGTGGGACAAATGCAGCTTGTGTTCCACCTGCCACTAAAGCAGAGTTCTTCAGGTAAAAGTCCCGTGTTTTCAGAGAGGAAATTCTTAGAGACCACAGTAGTGCCTGCCATGGCTGAGGCAGTTCGCTCCACGAGGGAAACCATTCTTATAGAACAAGTTCATTAGGGGAAGTGCCCATCGAGTACACTGTGGGAGAAAAGATGCTTGTGTTCCCCCTGCAACTAAAGCAGAGTTCTTCGAGTAAACCTGCGTGATTTGGTAGAGGATATGCTTACATTCCTCGCTACAGCCTGCCATGGTGGAGGCAGTTCGCTCCTCGTGGGTATCCCTGCATAAAGAAGTTCATTCGTGTAAGAGCCCAAAGAGTACACAGTGGGGGAAATGCTGCTTGTGTTCCACCTGCAACTAAAGCAGAGTTCTTCGGGTAAAACTGCGTGTTTTGGGAGAGGAAATGCTTACAGTCCATACGAGAGTCTGCCTTCATTGAGGCAGTTCGCTGCACGTGGGACACCCTGCATATTGAAGATTCATTCGGGGAAGGGCCCTTTGTATAAAGTGTCGGACAAATGCATTTTGTGTTCCACCAGCAACTAAAGCAGAGTTCTTCGGGTAAAAGTGCCGTGTTTTCAGAGAGGAAATCCTTAGAGACCACAGTAGTGCCTGCCATGGCTGAGGCAGTTCGCTCCACATGGGAAACCATTCTTATCGAACAAGTTCATTAGGGGAAGTGCCCATCGAGTACACTGTGGGAGAAAAGCTGCTTGTGTTACCTCTGCAACTAAATCAGAGTTCTACCTTTAAAACTGCGTGTTTTGGGATAGGATATGCTTACAGTCCTCGCTACAGCCTGCCACAGTTGAGGCAGTTCGATCCACGTGGGAATCCCTGCATAAAGAATTTCATTCGTGGAAGAGCCCAAGGATTACACACTAGGAGTAATGCTGCTTGTGTTCCACCTGCAACTAACACAGAGTTCCTTGGGTAAAACTGCCGTGTTTTCAGAGAGGAAATGCTTAGAGGCCTCACTAGAGCCTGCTTGCTTTAGGCATTTCACTCCAAGCGGGACCCCTTGAGTATAGATATTCTTTCGGGCAAAGGCTCATTGGGTACACTGTGGGAGAAAAGCTGCTTGTGTTCCACCTGCAACTAAAGCAGAATTCTTCGGGTAAAACTGCGTGTATTGGGAGAGGAAATGCTTACAGTCTTTACGAGAGCCTGCCTTCGTTGAGGCAGTTCACTGCACGTGGGACACCCTGCATATTAAAGACTCCTTCAGGGAAGGTCCCTTTGTATAAAGTGTGGGACACATGCAGCTTGTGTTCCACCTGCAACTAAAGCAGAGTTCTTCGGGTAAAAGTGGGGTGTTTTCAGAGAGGAAATTCTTAGAGACCACAGTAGTGTCTGCCATGGCTGAGGCAGTTCGCTCCACGCGGGAAACCATTCTTATAGAACAAGTTCATTAGGGGAAGTGCCCATTGTGTACACTGTGGGAGGAAAGCTGATGGTGTTCCCCCTGCAACTAAAGCAGAGTTCTTCGTGTAAAACTGCGTGTTTTGGGAGAGGAAATGCTTACAGTATTCGCTACAGCCTGCCTTGGTTGAGGCAGTTCGCTCCAAGTGGGAATCCCTGCATAAAGTAGTTCATTCGTGGAAGAGCCCAAAGAATACACAGTGAGAGAAATGCTGCTTGTGTTACCCCTGCAACTAAAGCAGAGTTCTAGCGTTAAAACTGCGTGGTTTGGGAGAGGATATGCTTACAGTCCTCGCTACAGCGTGCCATGGTTGAGGCAGTTCGCTCCACGTGGGAAATCCTGCATATACAAGTTCATTCGTGAAGAGAGCAAAGAGTACACAGTGGGAGAAATGCTGCTTGTGTTCCACTTGCAACTAAAGCAGAGTTCTTCGGGTAAAACTGTGTGTTTTGGGAGAGGAAATGCTTACAGTCCTTACGAGAGCCTGCCTTCATTGAGGCAGTTCGCTGCTCGTGGGACAACCTGCATATTGAACATTCATTCGGGGAAAGGCCCTTTGTATAAAGTGTGGGACAAATGCAGCTTGTGTTCCACCTGCAACTAAAGCAGAGTTCTTCGGGTAAAAGTGCCGTGTTTTCAGAGAGGAAATTCTTAGAGACCACAGTAGTGCCTGCCATGGCTGAGGCAGTTCGCTCCACGAGGGAAACCATTCTTATAGAACAAGTTCATTAGGGGAAGTGCCCATCGAGTACACTGTGGGAGAAAAGATGCTTGTGTTCCCCCTGCAACTAAAGCAGAGTTCTTCGGGTAAACCTGCGTGATTTGGTAGAGGATATGCTTACAGTCCTCGCTACAGCCTGCCATGGTTGAGGCAGTTCGCTCCTCGTGGATATCCCTGCATAAAGAAGTTCATTCTTGTAAGAGCCCAAAGAGTACACAGTGGGAGAAATGCTGCTTGTGTTCCACCTGCAACTAAAGCAGAGTTCTTCGGGTAAAACTGCGTGTTTTGGGAGAGGAAATGCTTACAGTCCATACGAGAGTCTGCCTTCATTGAGGCAGTTCGCTGCACGTGGGACACCCTGCATATTGAAGATTCATTCGGGGAAGGGCCCTTTGTATAAAGTGTCGGACAAATGCATTTTGTGTTCCACCTGCAACTAAAGCAGAGTTCTTCGGGTAAAAGTGCCGTGTTTTCAGAGAGGAAATCCTTAGAGACCACAGTAGTGCCTGCCATGGCTGAGGCAGTTCGCTCCACATGGGAAACCATTCTTATCGAACAAGTTCATTAGGGGAAGTGCCCATCGAGTACACTGTGGGAGAAAAGCTGCTTGTGTTACCTCTGCAACTAAATCAGAGTTCTACCTTTAAAACTGCGTGTTTTGGGATAGGATATGCTTACAGTCCTCGCTACAGCCTGCCACAGTTGAGGCAGTTCAATCCACGTGGGAATCCCTGCATAAAGAATTTCATTCGTGGAAGAGCCCAAGGATTACACACTAGGAGTAATGCTGCTTGTGTTCCACCTGCAACTAACACAGAGTTCCTTGGGTAAAACTGCCGTGTTTTCAGAGAGGAAATGCTTAGAGGCCTCACTAGAGCCTGCTTGCTTTAGGCATTTCACTCCAAGCGGGACCCCTTGAGTATAGATATTCCTTCGGGCAAAGGCTCATTGGGTACACTGTGGGAGAAAAGCTGCTTGTGTTCCACCTGCAACTAAAGCAGAATTCTTCGGGTAAAACTGCGTGTATTGGGAGAGGAAATGCTTACAGTCTTTACGAGAGCCTGCCTTCGTTGAGGCAGTTCACTGCACGTGGGACACCCTGCATATTAAAGACTCCTTCGGGGAAGGGCCCTTTGTATAAACTGTGGGACAAATGCAGCTTGTGTTCCACCTGCAACTAAAGCAGAGTTCTTCGGGTAAAAGTGCCGTGTTTTCAGAGAGGAAATTCTTAGAGACCACAGTAGTGTCTGCCATGGCTGAGGCAGTTCGCTCCACGGGGGAAACCATTCTTATAGAACAAGTTCATTAGGGGAAGTGCCCATTGTGTACACTGTGGGAGGAAAGCTGATGGTGTTCCCCCTGCAACTAAAGCAGAGTTCTTCGTGTAAAACTGCGTGTTTTGGGAGAGGAAATGCTTACAGTATATGCTACAGCCTGCCTTGGTTGAGGCAGTTCGCTCCACGTCGGAAACCCTGCATATAGAAGTTCATTCTTGGAAGAGCCCAAAGAGTACACAGTGGGAGAAAAGCTGCTTGTGTTACCCCTGCAACTAAAGCAGAGTTCTATCGTTAAACCTGCGTGGTTTGGGAGAGGATATGCTTACAGTCCTCGCTACAGCCTGCCATGGTTGAGGCAGTTCGCTCCACGTGGGAAACCCTGCATATACAAGTTCATTCGTGAAGAGACCAAAGAGTACACAGTGGGAGAAATGCTGCTTGTGTTCCACTTGCAACTAAAGCAGAGTTCTTCGGGTAAAACTGTGTGTTTTGGGAGAGGAAATGCTTACAGTCCTTACGAGAGCCTGCCTTCATTGAGGCAGTTCGCTGCTCGTGGGACAACATGCATATTGAACATTCATTCGGGGAAAGGCCCTTTGTATAAAGTGTGGGACAAATGCAGCTTGTGTTCCACCTGCCACTAAAGCAGAGTTCTTCAGGTAAAAGTCCCGTGTTTTCAGAGAGGAAATTCTTAGAGACCACAGTAGTGCCTGCCATGGCTGAGGCAGTTCGCTCCACGAGGGAAACCATTCTTATAGAACAAGTTCATTAGGGGAAGTGCCCATCGAGTACACTGTGGGAGAAAAGATGCTTGTGTTCCCCCTGCAACTAAAGCAGAGTTCTTCGGGTAAACCTGCGTGATTTGGTAGAGGATATGCTTACATTCCTCGCTACAGCCTGCCATGGTGGAGGCAGTTCGCTCCTCGTGGGTATCCCTGCATAAAGAAGTTCATTCGTGTAAGAGCCCAAAGAGTACACAGTGGGAGAAATGCTGCTTGTGTTCCACCTGCAACTAAAGCAGAGTTCTTCGGGTAAAACTGCGTGTTTTGGGAGAGGAAATGCTTACAGTCTATACGAGAGTCTGCCTTCATTGAGGCAGTTCGCTGCACGTGGGACACCCTGCATATTGAAGATTCATTCGGGGAAGGGCCCTTTGTATAAAGTGTCGGACAAATGCATTTTGTGTTCCACCAGCAACTAAAGCAGAGTTCTTCGGGTAAAAGTGCCGTGTTTTCAGAGAGGAAATCCTTAGAGACCACAGTAGTGCCTGCCATGGCTGAGGCAGTTCGCTCCACATGGGAAACCATTCTTATCGAACAAGTTCATTAGGGGAAGTGCCCATCGAGTACACTGTGGGAGAAAAGCTGCTTGTGTTACCTCTGCAACTAAATCAGAGTTCTACCTTTAAAACTGCGTGTTTTGGGATAGGATATGCTTACAGTCCTCGCTACAGCCTGCCACAGTTGAGGCAGTTCGATCCACGTGGGAATCCCTGCATAAAGAATTTCATTCGTGGAAGAGCCCAAGGATTACACACTAGGAGTAATGCTGCTTGTGTTCCACCTGCAACTAACACAGAGTTCCTTGGGTAAAACTGCCGTGTTTTCAGGGAGGAAATGCTTAGAGGCCTCACTAGAGCATGCTTGCTTTAGGCATTTCACTCCAAGCGGGACCCCTTGAGTATAGATATTCTTTCGGGCAAAGGCTCATTGGGTACACTGTGGGAGAAAAGCTGCTTGTGTTCCACCTGCAACTAAAGCAGAATTCTTCGGGTAAAACTGCGTGTATTGGGAGAGGAAATGCTTACAGTCTTTACGAGAGCCTGCCTTCGTTGAGGCAGTTCACTGCACGTGGGACACCCTGCATATTAAAGACTCCTTTAGGGAAGGTCCCTTTGTATAAAGTGTGGGACAAATGCAGCTTGTGTTCCACCTGCAACTAAAGCAGAGTTCTTCGGGTAAAAGTGGGGTGTTTTCAGAGAGGAAATTCTTAGAGACCACAGTAGTGTCTGCCATGGCTGAGGCAGTTCGCTCCACGCGGGAAACCATTCGTATAGAACAAGTTCATTAGGGGAAGTGCCCATTGTGTACACTGTGGGAGGAAAGCTGATGGTGTTCCCCCTGCAACTAAAGCAGAGTTCTTCGTGTAAAACTGCGTGTTTTGGGAGAGGAAATGCTTACAGTATTCGCTACAGCCTGCCTTGGTTGAGGCAGTTCGCTCCAAGTGGGAATCCCTGCATAAAGTAGTTCATTCGTGGAAGAGCCCAAAGAATACACAGTGAGAGAAATGCTGCTTGTGTTACCCCTGCAACTAAAGCAGAGTACTAGCGTTAAAACTGCGTGGTTTGGGAGAAGATATGCTTACAGTCCTCGCTACAGCGTGCCATGGTTGAGGCAGTTCGCTCCACGTGGGAAATCCTGCATATACAAGTTCATTCGTGAAGAGAGCAAAGAGTACACAGTGGGAGAAATGCTGCTTGTGTTCCACTTGCAACTAAAGCAGAGTTCTTCGGGTAAAACTGTGTGTTTTGGGAGAGGAAATGCTTACAGTCCTTACGAGAGCCTGCCTTCATTGAGGCAGTTCGCTGCTCGTGGGACAACCTGCATATTGAACATTCATTCGGGGAAAGGCCCTTTGTATAAAGTGTGGGACAAATGCAGCTTGTGTTCCACCTGCAACTAAAGCAGAGTTCTTCGGGTAAAAGTGCCGTGTTTTCAGAGAGGAAATTCTTAGAGACCACAGTAGTGCCTGCCATGGCTGAGGCAGTTCGCTCCACGAGGGAAACCATTCTTATAGAACAAGTTCATTAGGGGAAGTGCCCATCGAGTACACTGTGGGAGAAAAGATGCTTGTGTTCCCCCTGCAACTAAAGCAGAGTTCTTCGGGTAAACCTGCGTGATTTGGTAGAGGATATGCTTACAGTCCTCGCTACAGCCTGCCATGGTTGAGGCAGTTCGCTCCTCGTGGATATCCCTGCATAAGGAAGTTCATTCTTGTAAGAGCCCAAAGAGTACACAGTGGGAGAAATGCTGCTTGTGTTCCACCTGCAACTAAAGCAGAGTTCTTCGGGTAAAACTGCGTGTTTTGGGAGAGGAAATGCTTACAGTCCATACGAGAGTCTGCCTTCATTGAGGCAGTTCGCTGCACGTGGGACACCCTGCATATTGAAGATTCATTCGGGGAAGGGCCCTTTGTATAAAGTGTCGGACAAATGCATTTTGTGTTCCACCTGCAACTAAAGCAGAGTTCTTCGGGTAAAAGTGCCGTGTTTTCAGAGAGGAAATCCTTAGAGACCACAGTAGTGCCTGCCATGGCTGAGGCAGTTCGCTCCACATGGGAAACCATTCTTATCGAACAAGTTCATTAGGGGAAGTGCCCATCGAGTACACTGTGGGAGAAAAGCTGCTTGTGTTACCTCTGCAACTAAATCAGAGTTCTACCTTTAAAACTGCGTGTTTTGGGATAGGATATGCTTACAATCCTCGCTACAGCCTGCCACAGTTGAGGCAGTTCGATCCACGTGGGAATCCCTGCATAAAGAATTTCATTCGTGGAAGAGCCCAAAGATTACACACTAGGAGTAATGCTGCTTGTGTTCCACCTGCAACTAACACAGAGTTCCTTGGGTAAAACTGCCGTGTTTTCAGAGAGGAAATGCTTAGAGGCCTCACTAGAGCCTGCTTGCTTTAGGCATTTCACTCCAAGCGGGACCCCTTGAGTATAGATATTGTTTCGGGCAAAGGCTCATTGGGTACACTGTGGGAGAAAAGCTGCTTGTGTTCCACCTGCAACTAAAGCAGAATTCTTCGGGTAAAACTGCGTGTATTGGGAGAGGAAATGCTTACAGTCTTTACGAGAGCCTGCCTTCGTTGAGGCAGTTCACTGCACGTGGGACACCCTGCATATTAAAGACTCCTTCGGGGAAGGGCCCTTTGTATAAACTGTGGGACAAATGCAGCTTGTGTTCCACCTGCAACTAAAGCAGAGTTCTTCGGGTAAAAGTGCCGTGTTTTCAGAGAGGAAATTCTTAGAGACCACAGTAGTGTCTGCCATGGCTGAGGCAGTTCGCTCCACGGGGGAAACCATTCTTATAGAACAAGTTCATTAGGGGAAGTGCCCATTGTGTACACTGTGGGAGGAAAGCTGATGGTGTTCCCCCTGCAACTAAAGCAGAGTTCTTCGTGTAAAACTGCGTGTTTTGGGAGAGGAAATGCTTACAGTATATGCTACAGCCTGCCTTGGTTGAGGCAGTTCGCTCCACGTCGGAAACCCTGCATATAGAAGTTCATTCTTGGAAGAGCCCAAAGAGTACACAGTGGGAGAAAAGCTGCTTGTGTTACCCCTGCAACTAAAGCAGAGTTCTATCGTTAAACCTGCGTGGTTTGGGAGAGGATATGCTTACAGTCCTCGCTACAGCCTGCCATGGTTGAGGCAGTTCGCTCCACGTGGGAAACCCTGCATATACAAGTTCATTCGTGAAGAGACCAAAGAGTACACAGTGGGAGAAATGCTGCTTGTGTTCCACTTGCAACTAAAGCAGAGTTCTTCGGGTAAAACTGTGTGTTTTGGGAGAGGAAATGCTTACAGTCCTTACGAGAGCCTGCCTTCATTGAGGCAGTTCGCTGCTCGTGGGACAACCTGCATATTGAACATTCATTCGGGGAAAGGCCCTTTGTATAAAGTGTGGGACAAATGCAGCTTGTGTTCCACCTGCCACTAAAGCAGAGTTCTTCAGGTAAAAGTCCCGTGTTTTCAGAGAGGAAATTCTTAGAGACCACAGTAGTGCCTGCCATGGCTGAGGCAGTTCGCTCCACGAGGGAAACCATTCTTATAGAACAAGTTCATTAGGGGAAGTGCCCATCGAGTACACTGTGGGAGAAAAGATGCTTGTGTTCCCCCTGCAACTAAAGCAGAGTTCTTCGAGTAAACCTGCGTGATTTGGTAGAGGATATGCTTACATTCCTCGCTACAGCCTGCCATGGTGGAGGCAGTTCGCTCCTCGTGGGTATCCCTGCATAAAGAAGTTCATTCGTGTAAGAGCCCAAAGAGTACACAGTGGGAGAAATGCTGCTTGTGTTCCACCTGCAACTAAAGCAGAGTTCTTCGGGTAAAACTGCGTGTTTTGGGAGAGGAAATGCTTACAGTCCATACGAGAGTCTGCCTTCATTGAGGCAGTTCGCTGCACGTGGGACACCCTGCATATTGAAGATTCATTCGGGGAAGGGCCCTTTGTATAAAGTGTCGGACAAATGCATTTTGTGTTCCACCAGCAACTAAAGCAGAGTTCTTCGGGTAAAAGTGCCGTGTTTTCAGAGAGGAAATCCTTAGAGACCACAGTAGTGCCTGCCATGGCTGAGGCAGTTCGCTCCACATGGGAAACCATTCTTATCGAACAAGTTCATTAGGGGAAGTGCCCATCGAGTACACTGTGGGAGAAAAGCTGCTTGTGTTACCTCTGCAACTAAATCAGAGTTCTACCTTTAAAACTGCGTGTTTTGGGATAGGATATGCTTACAGTCCTCGCTACAGCCTGCCACAGTTGAGGCAGTTCGATCCACGTGGGAATCCCTGCATAAAGAATTTCATTCGTGGAAGAGCCCAAGGATTACACACTAGGAGTAATGCTGCTTGTGTTCCACCTGCAACTAACACAGAGTTCCTTGGGTAAAACTGCCGTGTTTTCAGAGAGGAAATGCTTAGAGGCCTCACTAGAGCCTGCTTGCTTTAGGCATTTCACTCCAAGCGGGACCCCTTGAGTATAGATATTCTTTCGGGCAAAGGCTCATTGGGTACACTGTGGGAGAAAAGCTGCTTGTGTTCCACCTGCAACTAAAGCAGAATTCTTCGGGTAAAACTGCGTGTATTGGGAGAGGAAATGCTTACAGTCTTTACGAGAGCCTGCCTTCGTTGAGGCAGTTCACTGCACGTGGGACACCCTGCATATTAAAGACTCCTTCAGGGAAGGTCCCTTTGTATAAAGTGTGGGACAAATGCAGCTTGTGTTCCACCTGCAACTAAAGCAGAGTTCTTCGGGTAAAAGTGGGGTGTTTTCAGAGAGGAAATTCTTAGAGACCACAGTAGTGTCTGCCATGGCTGAGGCAGTTCGCTCCACGCGGGAAACCATTCTTATAGAACAAGTTCATTAGGGGAAGTGCCCATTGTGTACACTGTGGGAGGAAAGCTGATGGTGTTCCCCCTGCAACTAAAGCAGAGTTCTTCGTGTAAAACTGCGTGTTTTGGGAGAGGAAATGCTTACAGTATTCGCTACAGCCTGCCTTGGTTGAGGCAGTTCGCTCCAAGTGGGAATCCCTGCATAAAGTAGTTCATTCGTGGAAGAGCCCAAAGAATACACAGTGAGAGAAATGCTGCTTGTGTTACCCCTGCAACTAAAGCAGAGTTCTAGCGTTAAAACTGCGTGGTTTGGGAGAGGATATGCTTACAGTCCTCGCTACAGCGTGCCATGGTTGAGGCAGTTCGCTCCACGTGGGAAATCCTGCATATACAAGTTCATTCGTGAAGAGAGCAAAGAGTACACAGTGGGAGAAATGCTGCTTGTGTTCCACTTGCAACTAAAGCAGAGTTCTTCGGGTAAAACTGTGTGTTTTGGGAGAGGAAATGCTTACAGTCCTTACGAGAGCCTGCCTTCATTGAGGCAGTTCGCTGCTCGTGGGACAACCTGCATATTGAACATTCATTCGGGGAAAGGCCCTTTGTATAAAGTGTGGGACAAATGCAGCTTGTGTTCCACCTGCAACTAAAGCAGAGTTCTTCGGGTAAAAGTGCCGTGTTTTCAGAGAGGAAATTCTTAGAGACCACAGTAGTGCCTGCCATGGCTGAGGCAGTTCGCTCCACGAGGGAAACCATTCTTATAGAACAAGTTCATTAGGGGAAGTGCCCATCGAGTACACTGTGGGAGAAAAGATGCTTGTGTTCCCCCTGCAACTAAAGCAGAGTTCTTCGGGTAAACCTGCGTGATTTGGTAGAGGATATGCTTACAGTCCTCGCTACAGCCTGCCATGGTTGAGGCAGTTCGCTCCTCGTGGATATCCCTGCATAAAGAAGTTCATTCTTGTAAGAGCCCAAAGAGTACACAGTGGGAGAAATGCTGCTTGTGTTCCACCTGCAACTAAAGCAGAGTTCTTCGGGTAAAACTGCGTGTTTTGGGAGAGGAAATGCTTACAGTCCATACGAGAGTCTGCCTTCATTGAGGCAGTTCGCTGCACGTGGGACACCCTGCATATTGAAGATTCATTCGGGGAAGGGCCCTTTGTATAAAGTGTCGGACAAATGCATTTTGTGTTCCACCAGCAACTAAAGCAGAGTTCTTCGGGTAAAAGTGCCGTGTTTTCAGAGAGGAAATCCTTAGAGACCACAGTAGTGCCTGCCATGGCTGAGGCAGTTCGCTCCACATGGGAAACCATTCTTATCGAACAAGTTCATTAGGGGAAGTGCCCATCGAGTACACTGTGGGAGAAAAGCTGCTTGTGTTACCTCTGCAACTAAATCAGAGTTCTACCTTTAAAACTGCGTGTTTTGGGATAGGATATGCTTACAGTCCTCGCTACAGCCTGCCACAGTTGAGGCAGTTCAATCCACGTGGGAATCCCTGCATAAAGAATTTCATTCGTGGAAGAGCCCAAGGATTACACACTAGGAGTAATGCTGCTTGTGTTCCACCTGCAACTAACACAGAGTTCCTTGGGTAAAACTGCCGTGTTTTCAGAGAGGAAATGCTTAGAGGCCTCACTAGAGCCTGCTTGCTTTAGGCATTTCACTCCAAGCGGGACCCCTTGAGTATAGATATTCTTTCGGGCAAAGGCTCATTGGGTACACTGTGGGAGAAAAGCTGCTTGTGTTCCACCTGCAACTAAAGCAGAATTCTTCGGGTAAAACTGCGTGTATTGGGAGAGGAAATGCTTACAGTCTTTACGAGAGCCTGCCTTCGTTGAGGCAGTTCACTGCACGTGGGACACCCTGCATATTAAAGACTCCTTCGGGGAAGGGCCCTTTGTATAAACTGTGGGACAAATGCAGCTTGTGTTCCACCTGCAACTAAAGCAGAGTTCTTCGGGTAAAAGTGCCGTGTTTTCAGAGAGGAAATTCTTAGAGACCACAGTAGTGTCTGCCATGGCTGAGGCAGTTCGCTCCACGGGGGAAACCATTCTTATAGAACAAGTTCATTAGGGGAAGTGCCCATTGTGTACACTGTGGGAGGAAAGCTGATGGTGTTCCCCCTGCAACTAAAGCAGAGTTCTTCGTGTAAAACTGCGTGTTTTGGGAGAGGAAATGCTTACAGTATATGCTACAGCCTGCCTTGGTTGAGGCAGTTCGCTCCACGTCGGAAACCCTGCATATAGAAGTTCATTCTTGGAAGAGCCCAAAGAGTACACAGTGGGAGAAAAGCTGCTTGTGTTACCCCTGCAACTAAAGCAGAGTTCTATCGTTAAACCTGCGTGGTTTGGGAGAGGATATGCTTACAGTCCTCGCTACAGCCTGCCATGGTTGAGGCAGTTCACTCCACGTGGGAAACCCTGCATATACAAGTTCATTCGTGAAGAGACCAAAGAGTACACAGTGGGAGAAATGCTGCTTGTCTTCCACTTGCAACTAAAGCAGAGTTCTTCGGGTAAAACTGTGTGTTTTGGGAGAGGAAATGCTTACAGTCCTTACGAGAGCCTGCCTTCATTGAGGCAGTTCGCTGCTCGTGGGACAACATGCATATTGAACATTCATTCGGGGAAAGGCCCTTTGTATAAAGTGTGGGACAAATGCAGCTTGTGTTCCACCTGCCACTAAAGCAGAGTTCTTCAGGTAAAAGTCCCGTGTTTTCAGAGAGGAAATTCTTAGAGACCACAGTAGTGCCTGCCATGGCTGAGGCAGTTCGCTCCACGAGGGAAACCATTCTTATAGAACAAGTTCATTAGGGGAAGTGCCCATCGAGTACACTGTGGGAGAAAAGATGCTTGTGTTCCCCCTGCAACTAAAGCAGAGTTCTTCGGGTAAACCTGCGTGATTTGGTAGAGGATATGCTTACATTCCTCGCTACAGCCTGCCATGGTGGAGGCAGTTCGCTCCTCGTGGGTATCCCTGCATAAAGAAGTTCATTCGTGTAAGAGCCCAAAGAGTACACAGTGGGAGAAATGCTGCTTGTGTTCCACCTGCAACTAAAGCAGAGTTCTTCGGGTAAAACTGCGTGTTTTGGGAGAGGAAATGCTTACAGTCAATACGAGAGTCTGCCTTCATTGAGGCAGTTCGCTGCACGTGGGACACCCTGCATATTGAAGATTCATTCGGGGAAGGGCCCTTTGTATAAAGTGTCGGACAAATGCATTTTGTGTTCCACCAGCAACTAAAGCAGAGTTCTTCGGGTAAAAGTGCCGTGTTTTCAGAGAGGAAATCCTTAGAGACCACAGTAGTGCCTGCCATGGCTGAGGCAGTTCGCTCCACATGGGAAACCATTCTTATCGAACAAGTTCATTAGGGGAAGTGCCCATCGAGTACACTGTGGGAGAAAAGCTGCTTGTGTTACCTCTGCAACTAAATCAGAGTTCTACCTTTAAAACTGCGTGTTTTGGGATAGGATATGCTTACAGTCCTCGCTACAGCCTGCCACAGTTGAGGCAGTTCGATCCACGTGGGAATCCCTGCATAAAGAATTTCATTCGTGGAAGAGCCCAAGGATTACACACTAGGAGTAATGCTGCTTGTGTTCCACCTGCAACTAACACAGAGTTCCTTGGGTAAAACTGCCGTGTTTTCAGGGAGGAAATGCTTAGAGGCCTCACTAGAGCATGCTTGCTTTAGGCATTTCACTCCAAGCGGGACCCCTTGAGTATAGATATTCTTTCGGGCAAAGGCTCATTGGGTACACTGTGGGAGAAAAGCTGCTTGTGTTCCACCTGCAACTAAAGCAGAATTCTTCGGGTAAAACTGCGTGTATTGGGAGAGGAAATGCTTACAGTCTTTACGAGAGCCTGCCTTCGTTGAGGCAGTTCACTGCACGTGGGACACCCTGCATATTAAAGACTCCTTCAGGGAAGGTCCCTTTGTATAAAGTGTGGGACAAATGCAGCTTGTGTTCCACCTGCAACTAAAGCAGAGTTCTTCGGGTAAAAGTGGGGTGTTTTCAGAGAGGAAATTCTTAGAGACCACAGTAGTGTCTGCCATGGCTGAGGCAGTTCGCTCCACGCGGGAAACCATTCGTATAGAACAAGTTCATTAGGGGAAGTGCCCATTGTGTACACTGTGGGAGGAAAGCTGATGGTGTTCCCCCTGCAACTAAAGCAGAGTTCTTCGTGTAAAACTGCGTGTTTTGGGAGAGGAAATGCTTACAGTATTCGCTACAGCCTGCCTTGGTTGAGGCAGTTCGCTCCAAGTGGGAATCCCTGCATAAAGTAGTTCATTCGTGGAAGAGCCCAAAGAATACACAGTGAGAGAAATGCTGCTTGTGTTACCCCTGCAACTAAAGCAGAGTTCTAGCGTTAAAACTGCGTGGTTTGGGAGAGGATATGCTTACAGTCCTCGCTACAGCGTGCCATGGTTGAGGCAGTTCGCTCCACGTGGGAAATCCTGCATATACAAGTTCATTCGTGAAGAGAGCAAAGAGTACACAGTGGGAGAAATGCTGCTTGTGTTCCACTTGCAACTAAAGCAGAGTTCTTCGGGTAAAACTGTGTGTTTTGGGAGAGGAAATGCTTACAGTCCTTACGAGAGCCTGCCTTCATTGAGGCAGTTCGCTGCTCGTGGGACAACCTGCATATTGAACATTCATTCGGGGAAAGGCCCTTTGTATAAAGTGTGGGACAAATGCAGCTTGTGTTCCACCTGCAACTAAAGCAGAGTTCTTCGGGTAAAAGTGCCGTGTTTTCAGAGAGGAAATTCTTAGAGACCACAGTAGTGCCTGCCATGGCTGAGGCAGTTCGCTCCACGAGGGAAACCATTCTTATAGAACAAGTTCATTAGGGGAAGTGCCCATCGAGTACACTGTGGGAGAAAAGATGCTTGTGTTCCCCCTGCAACTAAAGCAGAGTTCTTCGGGTAAACCTGCGTGATTTGGTAGAGGATATGCTTACATTCCTCGCTACAGCCTGCCATGGTGGAGGCAGTTCGCTCCTCGTGGGTATCCCTGCATAAAGAAGTTCATTCGTGTAAGAGCCCAAAGAGTACACAGTGGGAGAAATGCTGCTTGTGTTCCACCTGCAACTAAAGCAGAGTTCTTCGGGTAAAACTGCGTGTTTTGGGAGAGGAAATGCTTACAGTCCATACGAGAGTCTGCCTTCATTGAGGCAGTTCGCTGCACGTGGGACACCCTGCATATTGAAGATTCATTCGGGGAAGGGCCCTTTGTATAAAGTGTCGGACAAATGCATTTTGTGTTCCACCAGCAACTAAAGCAGAGTTCTTCGGGTAAAAGTGCCGTGTTTTCAGAGAGGAAATCCTTAGAGACCACAGTAGTGCCTGCCATGGCTGAGGCAGTTCGCTCCACATGGGAAACCATTCTTATCGAACAAGTTCATTAGGGGAAGTGCCCATCGAGTACACTGTGGGAGAAAAGCTGCTTGTGTTACCTCTGCAACTAAATCAGAGTTCTACCTTTAAAACTGCGTGTTTTGGGATAGGATATGCTTACAGTCCTCGCTACAGCCTGCCACAGTTGAGGCAGTTCGATCCACGTGGGAATCCCTGCATAAAGAATTTCATTCGTGGAAGAGCCCAAGGATTACACACTAGGAGTAATGCTGCTTGTGTTCCACCTGCAACTAACACAGAGTTCCTTGGGTAAAACTGCCGTGTTTTCAGAGAGGAAATGCTTAGAGGCCTCACTAGAGCCTGCTTGCTTTAGGCATTTCACTCCAAGCGGGACCCCTTGAGTATAGATATTCTTTCGGGCAAAGGCTCATTGGGTACACTGTGGGAGAAAAGCTGCTTGTGTTCCACCTGCAACTAAAGCAGAATTCTTCGGGTAAAACTGCGTGTATTGGGAGAGGAAATGCTTACAGTCTTTACGAGAGCCTGCCTTCGTTGAGGCAGTTCACTGCACGTGGGACACCCTGCATATTAAAGACTCCTTCAGGGAAGGTCCCTTTGTATAAAGTGTGGGACAAATGCAGCTTGTGTTCCACCTGCAACTAAAGCAGAGTTCTTCGGGTAAAAGTGGGGTGTTTTCAGAGAGGAAATTCTTAGAGACCACAGTAGTGTCTGCCATGGCTGAGGCAGTTCGCTCCACGCGGGAAACCATTCTTATAGAACAAGTTCATTAGGGGAAGTGCCCATTGTGTACACTGTGGGAGGAAAGCTGATGGTGTTCCCCCTGCAACTAAAGCAGAGTTCTTCGTGTAAAACTGCGTGTTTTGGGAGAGGAAATGCTTACAGTATTCGCTACAGCCTGCCTTGGTTGAGGCAGTTCGCTCCAAGTGGGAATCCCTGCATAAAGTAGTTCATTCGTGGAAGAGCCCAAAGAATACACAGTGAGAGAAATGCTGCTTGTGTTACCCCTGCAACTAAAGCAGAGTTCTAGCGTTAAAACTGCGTGGTTTGGGAGAGGATATGCTTACAGTCCTCGCTACAGCGTGCCATGGTTGAGGCAGTTCGCTCCACGTGGGAAATCCTGCATATACAAGTTCATTCGTGAAGAGAGCAAAGAGTACACAGTGGGAGAAATGCTGCTTGTGTTCCACTTGCAACTAAAGCAGAGTTCTTCGGGTAAAACTGTGTGTTTTGGGAGAGGAAATGCTTACAGTCCTTACGAGAGCCTGCCTTCATTGAGGCAGTTCGCTGCTCGTGGGACAACCTGCATATTGAACATTCATTCGGGGAAAGGCCCTTTGTATAAAGTGTGGGACAAATGCAGCTTGTGTTCCACCTGCAACTAAAGCAGAGTTCTTCGGGTAAAAGTGCCGTGTTTTCAGAGAGGAAATTCTTAGAGACCACAGTAGTGCCTGCCATGGCTGAGGCAGTTCGCTCCACGAGGGAAACCATTCTTATAGAACAAGTTCATTAGGGGAAGTGCCCATCGAGTACACTGTGGGAGAAAAGATGCTTGTGTTCCCCCTGCAACTAAAGCAGAGTTCTTCGGGTAAACCTGCGTGATTTGGTAGAGGATATGCTTACAGTCCTCGCTACAGCCTGCCATGGTTGAGGCAGTTCGCTCCTCGTGGATATCCCTGCATAAAGAAGTTCATTCTTGTAAGAGCCCAAAGAGTACACAGTGGGAGAAATGCTGCTTGTGTTCCACCTGCAACTAAAGCAGAGTTCTTCGGGTAAAACTGCGTGTTTTGGGAGAGGAAATGCTTACAGTCCATACGAGAGTCTGCCTTCATTGAGGCAGTTCGCTGCACGTGGGACACCCTGCATATTGAAGATTCATTCGGGGAAGGGCCCTTTGTATAAAGTGTCGGACAAATGCATTTTGTGTTCCACCTGCAACTAAAGCAGAGTTCTTCGGGTAAAAGTGCCGTGTTTTCAGAGAGGAAATCCTTAGAGACCACAGTAGTGCCTGCCATGGCTGAGGCAGTTCGCTCCACATGGGAAACCATTCTTATCGAACAAGTTCATTAGGGGAAGTGCCCATCGAGTACACTGTGGGAGAAAAGCTGCTTGTGTTACCTCTGCAACTAAATCAGAGTTCTACCTTTAAAACTGCGTGTTTTGGGATAGGATATGCTTACAGTCCTCGCTACAGCCTGCCACAGTTGAGGCAGTTCAATCCACGTGGGAATCCCTGCATAAAGAATTTCATTCGTGGAAGAGCCCAAGGATTACACACTAGGAGTAATGCTGCTTGTGTTCCACCTGCAACTAACACAGAGTTCCTTGGGTAAAACTGCCGTGTTTTCAGAGAGGAAATGCTTAGAGGCCTCACTAGAGCCTGCTTGCTTTAGGCATTTCACTCCAAGCGGGACCCCTTGAGTATAGATATTCTTTCGGGCAAAGGCTCATTGGGTACACTGTGGGAGAAAAGCTGCTTGTGTTCCACCTGCAACTAAAGCAGAATTCTTCGGGTAAAACTGCGTGTATTGGGAGAGGAAATGCTTACAGTCTTTACGAGAGCCTGCCTTCGTTGAGGCAGTTCACTGCACGTGGGACACCCTGCATATTAAAGACTCCTTCGGGGAAGGGCACTTTGTATAAACTGTGGGACAAATGCAGCTTGTGTTCCACCTGCAACTAAAGCAGAGTTCTTCGGGTAAAAGTGCCGTGTTTTCAGAGAGGAAATTCTTAGAGACCACAGTAGTGTCTGCCATGGCTGAGGCAGTTCGCTCCACGGGGGAAACCATTCTTATAGAACAAGTTCATTAGGGGAAGTGCCCATTGTGTACACTGTGGGAGGAAAGCTGATGGTGTTCCCCCTGCAACTAAAGCAGAGTTCTTCGTGTAAAACTGCGTGTTTTGGGAGAGGAAATGCTTACAGTATATGCTACAGCCTGCCTTGGTTGAGGCAGTTCGCTCCACGTCGGAAACCCTGCATATAGAAGTTCATTCTTGGAAGAGCCCAAAGAGTACACAGTGGGAGAAAAGCTGCTTGTGTTACCCCTGCAACTAAAGCAGAGTTCTATCGTTAAACCTGCGTGGTTTGGGAGAGGATATGCTTACAGTCCTCGCTACAGCCTGCCATGGTTGAGGCAGTTCACTCCACGTGGGAAACCCTGCATATACAAGTTCATTCGTGAAGAGACCAAAGAGTACACAGTGGGAGAAATGCTGCTTGTCTTCCACTTGCAACTAAAGCAGAGTTCTTCGGGTAAAACTGTGTGTTTTGGGAGAGGAAATGCTTACAGTCCTTACGAGAGCCTGCCTTCATTGAGGCAGTTCGCTGCTCGTGGGACAACATGCATATTGAACATTCATTCGGGGAAAGGCCCTTTGTATAAAGTGTGGGACAAATGCAGCTTGTGTTCCACCTGCCACTAAAGCAGAGTTCTTCAGGTAAAAGTCCCGTGTTTTCAGAGAGGAAATTCTTAGAGACCACAGTAGTGCCTGCCATGGCTGAGGCAGTTCGCTCCACGAGGGAAACCATTCTTATAGAACAAGTTCATTAGGGGAAGTGCCCATCGAGTACACTGTGGGAGAAAAGATGCTTGTGTTCCCCCTGCAACTAAAGCAGAGTTCTTCGGGTAAACCTGCGTGATTTGGTAGAGGATATGCTTACATTCCTCGCTACAGCCTGCCATGGTGGAGGCAGTTCGCTCCTCGTGGGTATCCCTGCATAAAGAAGTTCATTCGTGTAAGAGCCCAAAGAGTACACAGTGGGAGAAATGCTGCTTGTGTTCCACCTGCAACTAAAGCAGAGTTCTTCGGGTAAAACTGCGTGTTTTGGGAGAGGAAATGCTTACAGTCAATACGAGAGTCTGCCTTCATTGAGGCAGTTCGCTGCACGTGGGACACCCTGCATATTGAAGATTCATTCGGGGAAGGGCCCTTTGTATAAAGTGTCGGACAAATGCATTTTGTGTTCCACCAGCAACTAAAGCAGAGTTCTTCGGGTAAAAGTGCCGTGTTTTCAGAGAGGAAATCCTTAGAGACCACAGTAGTGCCTGCCATGGCTGAGGCAGTTCGCTCCACATGGGAAACCATTCTTATCGAACAAGTTCATTAGGGGAAGTGCCCATCGAGTACACTGTGGGAGAAAAGCTGCTTGTGTTACCTCTGCAACTAAATCAGAGTTCTACCTTTAAAACTGCGTGTTTTGGGATAGGATATGCTTACAGTCCTCGCTACAGCCTGCCACAGTTGAGGCAGTTCGATCCACGTGGGAATCCCTGCATAAAGAATTTCATTCGTGGAAGAGCCCAAGGATTACACACTAGGAGTAATGCTGCTTGTGTTCCACCTGCAACTAACACAGAGTTCCTTGGGTAAAACTGCCGTGTTTTCAGGGAGGAAATGCTTAGAGGCCTCACTAGAGCATGCTTGCTTTAGGCATTTCACTCCAAGCGGGACCCCTTGAGTATAGATATTCTTTCGGGCAAAGGCTCATTGGGTACACTGTGGGAGAAAAGCTGCTTGTGTTCCACCTGCAACTAAAGCAGAATTCTTCGGGTAAAACTGCGTGTATTGGGAGAGGAAATGCTTACAGTCTTTACGAGAGCCTGCCTTCGTTGAGGCAGTTCACTGCACGTGGGACACCCTGCATATTAAAGACTCCTTCAGGGAAGGTCCCTTTGTATAAAGTGTGGGACAAATGCAGCTTGTGTTCCACCTGCAACTAAAGCAGAGTTCTTCGGGTAAAAGTGGGGTGTTTTCAGAGAGGAAATTCTTAGAGACCACAGTAGTGTCTGCCATGGCTGAGGCAGTTCGCTCCACGCGGGAAACCATTCGTATAGAACAAGTTCATTAGGGGAAGTGCCCATTGTGTACACTGTGGGAGGAAAGCTGATGGTGTTCCCCCTGCAACTAAAGCAGAGTTCTTCGTGTAAAACTGCGTGTTTTGGGAGAGGAAATGCTTACAGTATTCGCTACAGCCTGCCTTGGTTGAGGCAGTTCGCTCCAAGTGGGAATCCCTGCATAAAGTAGTTCATTCGTGGAAGAGCCCAAAGAATACACAGTGAGAGAAATGCTGCTTGTGTTACCCCTGCAACTAAAGCAGAGTTCTAGCGTTAAAACTGCGTGGTTTGGGAGAGGATATGCTTACAGTCCTCGCTACAGCGTGCCATGGTTGAGGCAGTTCGCTCCAGGTGGGAAATCCTGCATATACAAGTTCATTCGTGAAGAGAGCAAAGAGTACACAGTGGGAGAAATGCTGCTTGTGTTCCACTTGCAACTAAAGCAGAGTTCTTCGGGTAAAACTGTGTGTTTTGGGAGAGGAAATGCTTACAGTCCTTACGAGAGCCTGCCTTCATTGAGGCAGTTCGCTGCTCGTGGGACAACCTGCATATTGAACATTCATTCGGGGAAAGGCCCTTTGTATAAAGTGTGGGACAAATGCAGCTTGTGTTCCACCTGCAACTAAAGCAGAGTTCTTCGGGTAAAAGTGCCGTGTTTTCAGAGAGGAAATTCTTAGAGACCACAGTAGTGCCTGCCATGGCTGAGGCAGTTCGCTCCACGAGGGAAACCATTCTTATAGAACAAGTTCATTAGGGGAAGTGCCCATCGAGTACACTGTGGGAGAAAAGATGCTTGTGTTCCCCCTGCAACTAAAGCAGAGTTCTTCGGGTAAACCTGCGTGATTTGGTAGAGGATATGCTTACATTCCTCGCTACAGCCTGCCATGGTGGAGGCAGTTCGCTCCTCGTGGGTATCCCTGCATAAAGAAGTTCATTCGTGTAAGAGCCCAAAGAGTACACAGTGGGAGAAATGCTGCTTGTGTTCCACCTGCAACTAAAGCAGAGTTCTTCGGGTAAAACTGCGTGTTTTGGGAGAGGAAATGCTTACAGTCCATACGAGAGTCTGCCTTCATTGAGGCAGTTCGCTGCACGTGGGACACCCTGCATATTGAAGATTCATTCGGGGAAGGGCCCTTTGTATAAAGTGTCGGACAAATGCATTTTGTGTTCCACCAGCAACTAAAGCAGAGTTCTTCGGGTAAAAGTGCCGTGTTTTCAGAGAGGAAATCCTTAGAGACCACAGTAGTGCCTGCCATGGCTGAGGCAGTTCGCTCCACATGGGAAACCATTCTTATCGAACAAGTTCATTAGGGGAAGTGCCCATCGAGTACACTGTGGGAGAAAAGCTGCTTGTGTTACCTCTGCAACTAAATCAGAGTTCTACCTTTAAAACTGCGTGTTTTGGGATAGGATATGCTTACAGTCCTCGCTACAGCCTGCCACAGTTGAGGCAGTTCGATCCACGTGGGAATCCCTGCATAAAGAATTTCATTCGTGGAAGAGCCCAAGGATTACACACTAGGAGTAATGCTGCTTGTGTTCCACCTTCAACTAACACAGAGTTCCTTGGGTAAAACTGCCGTGTTTTCAGAGAGGAAATGCTTAGAGGCCTCACTAGAGCCTGCTTGCTTTAGGCATTTCACTCCAAGCGGGACCCCTTGAGTATAGATATTCTTTCGGGCAAAGGCTCATTGGGTACACTGTGGGAGAAAAGCTGCTTGTGTTCCACCTGCAACTAAAGCAGAATTCTTCGGGTAAAACTGCGTGTATTGGGAGAGGAAATGCTTACAGTCTTTACGAGAGCCTGCCTTCGTTGAGGCAGTTCACTGCACGTGGGACACCCTGCATATTAAAGACTCCTTCAGGGAAGGTCCCTTTGTATAAAGTGTGGGACAAATGCAGCTTGTGTTCCACCTGCAACTAAAGCAGAGTTCTTCGGGTAAAAGTGGGGTGTTTTCAGAGAGGAAATTCTTAGAGACCACAGTAGTGTCTGCCATGGCTGAGGCAGTTCGCTCCACGCGGGAAACCATTCGTATAGAACAAGTTCATTAGGGGAAGTGCCCATTGTGTACACTGTGGGAGGAAAGCTGATGGTGTTCCCCCTGCAACTAAAGCAGAGTTCTTCGTGTAAAACTGCGTGTTTTGGGAGAGGAAATGCTTACAGTATTCGCTACAGCCTGCCTTGGTTGAGGCAGTTCGCTCCAAGTGGGAATCCCTGCATAAAGTAGTTCATTCGTGGAAGAGCCCAAAGAATACACAGTGAGAGAAATGCTGCTTGTGTTACCCCTGCAACTAAAGCAGAGTTCTAGCGTTAAAACTGCGTGGTTTGGGAGAGGATATGCTTACAGTCCTCGCTACAGCGTGCCATGGTTGAGGCAGTTCGCTCCACGTGGGAAATCCTGCATATACAAGTTCATTCGTGAAGAGAGCAAAGAGTACACAGTGGGAGAAATGCTGCTTGTGTTCCACCTGCAACTAAAGCAGAGTTCTTCGGGTAAAACTGTGTGTTTTGGGAGAGGAAATGCTTACAGTCCTTACGAGAGCCTGCCTTCATTGAGGCAGTTCGCTGCTCGTGGGACAACCTGCATATTGAACATTCATTCGGGGAAAGGCCCTTTGTATAAAGTGTGGGACAAATGCAGCTTGTGTTCCACCTGCAACTAAAGCAGAGTTCTTCGGGTAAAAGTGCCGTGTTTTCAGAGAGGAAATTCTTAGAGACCACAGTAGTGCCTGCCATGGCTGAGGCAGTTCGCTCCACGAGGGAAACCATTCTTATAGAACAAGTTCATTAGGGGAAGTGCCCATCGAGTACACTGTGGGAGAAAAGATGCTTGTGTTCCCCCTGCAACTAAAGCAGAGTTCTTCGGGTAAACCTGCGTGATTTGGTAGAGGATATGCTTACAGTCCTCGCTACAGCCTGCCATGGTGGAGGCAGTTCGCTCCTCGTGGGTATCCCTGCATAAAGAAGTTCATTCGTGTAAGAGCCCAAAGAGTACACAGTGGGAGAAATGCTGCTTGTGTTCCACCTGCAACTAAAGCAGAGTTCTTCGGGTAAAACTGCGTGTTTTGGGATAGGAAATGCTTACAGTCCATACGAGAGTCTGCCTTCATTGAGGCAGTTCGCTGCACGTGGGACACCCTGCATATTGAAGATTCATTCGGGGAAGGGCCCTTTGTATAAAGTGTCGGACAAATGCATTTTGTGTTCCACCTGCAACTAAAGCAGAGTTCTTCGGGTAAAAGTGCCGTGTTTTCAGAGAGGAAATCCTTAGAGACCACAGTAGTGCCTGCCATGGCTGAGGCATTTCGCTCCACACGGGAAACCATTCTTATCGAACAAGTTCATTAGGGGAAGTGCCCATCGAGTACACTGTGGGAGAAAAGCTGCTTGTGTTACCTCTGCAACTAAATCAGAGTTCTACCTTTAAAACTGCGTGTTTTGGGATAGGATATGCTTACAATCCTCGCTACAGCCTGCCACAGTTGAGGCAGTTCGATCCACGTGGGAATCCCTGCATAAAGAATTTCATTCGTGGAAGAGCCCAAAGATTACACACTAGGAGTAATGCTGCTTGTGTTCCACCTGCAACTAACACAGAGTTCCTTGGGTAAAACTGCCGTGTTTTCAGAGAGGAAATGCTTAGAGGCCTCACTAGAGCCTGCTTGCTTTAGGCATTTCACTCCAAGCGGGACCCCTTGAGTATAGATATTCTTTCGGGCAAAGGCTCATTGGGTACACTGTGGGAGAAAAGCTGCTTGTGTTCCACCTGCAACTAAAGCAGAATTCTTCGGGTAAAACTGCGTGTATTGGGAGAGGAAATGCTTACAGTCTTTACGAGAGCCTGCCTTCGTTGAGGCAGTTCACTGCACGTGGGACACCCTGCATATTAAAGACTCCTTCAGGGAAGGTCCCTTTGTATAAAGTGTGGGACAAATGCAGCTTGTGTTCCACCTGCAACTAAAGCAGAGTTCTTCGGGTAAAAGTGGGGTGTTTTCAGAGAGGAAATTCTTAGAGACCACAGTAGTGTCTGCCATGGCTGAGGCAGTTCGCTCCACGCGGGAAACCATTCGTATAGAACAAGTTCATTAGGGGAAGTGCCCATTGTGTACACTGTGGGAGGAAAGCTGATGGTGTTCCCCCTGCAACTAAAGCAGAGTTCTTCGTGTAAAACTGCGTGTTTTGGGAGAGGAAATGCTTACAGTATTCGCTACAGCCTGCCTTGGTTGAGGCAGTTCGCTCCAAGTGGGAATCCCTGCATAAAGTAGTTCATTCGTGGAAGAGCCCAAAGAATACACAGTGAGAGAAATGCTGCTTGTGTTACCCCTGCAACTAAAGCAGAGTTCTAGCGTTAAAACTGCGTGGTTTGGGAGAGGATATGCTTACAGTCCTCGCTACAGCGTGCCATGGTTGAGGCAGTTCGCTCCACGTGGGAAATCCTGCATATACAAGTTCATTCGTGAAGAGAGCAAAGAGTACACAGTGGGAGAAATGCTGCTTGTGTTCCACCTGCAACTAAAGCAGAGTTCTTCGGGTAAAACTGTGTGTTTTGGGAGAGGAAATGCTTACAGTCCTTACGAGAGCCTGCCTTCATTGAGGCAGTTCGCTGCTCGTGGGACAACCTGCATATTGAACATTCATTCGGGGAAAGGCCCTTTGTATAAAGTGTGGGACAAATGCAGCTTGTGTTCCACCTGCAACTAAAGCAGAGTTCTTCGGGTAAAAGTGCCGTGTTTTCAGAGAGGAAATTCTTAGAGACCACAGTAGTGCCTGCCATGGCTGAGGCAGTTCGCTCCACGAGGGAAACCATTCTTATAGAACAAGTTCATTAGGGGAAGTGCCCATCGAGTACACTGTGGGAGAAAAGATGCTTGTGTTCCCCCTGCAACTAAAGCAGAGTTCTTCGGGTAAACCTGCGTGATTTGGTAGAGGATATGCTTACAGTCCTCGCTACAGCCTGCCATGGTGGAGGCAGTTCGCTCCCCGTGGGTATCCCTGCATAAAGAAGTTCATTCGTGTAAGAGCCCAAAGAGTACACAGTGGGAGAAATGCTGCTTGTGTTCCACCTGCAACTAAAGCAGAGTTCTTCGGGTAAAACTGCGTGTTTTGGGATAGGAAATGCTTACAGTCCATACGAGAGTCTGCCTTCATTGAGGCAGTTCGCTGCACGTGGGACACCCTGCATATTGAAGATTCATTCGGGGAAGGGCCCTTTGTATAAAGTGTCGGACAAATGCATTTTGTGTTCCACCTGCAACTAAAGCAGAGTTCTTCGGGTAAAAGTGCCGTGTTTTCAGAGAGGAAATCCTTAGAGACCACAGTAGTGCCTGCCATGGCTGAGGCATTTCGCTCCACACGGGAAACCATTCTTATCGAACAAGTTCATTAGGGGAAGTGCCCATCGAGTACACTGTGGGAGAAAAGCTGCTTGTGTTACCTCTGCAACTAAATCAGAGTTCTACCTTTAAAACTGCGTGTTTTGGGATAGGATATGCTTACAATCCTCGCTACAGCCTGCCACAGTTGAGGCAGTTCGATCCACGTGGGAATCCCTGCATAAAGAATTTCATTCGTGGAAGAGCCCAAGGATTACACACTAGGAGTAATGCTGCTTGTGTTCCACCTTCAACTAACACAGAGTTCCTTGGGTAAAACTGCCGTGTTTTCAGAGAGGAAATGCTTAGAGGCCTCACTAGAGCCTGCTTGCTTTAGGCATTTCACTCCAAGCGGGACCCCTTGAGTATAGATATTCTTTCGGGCAAAGGCTCATTGGGTACACTGTGGGAGAAAAGCTGCTTGTGTTCCACCTGCAACTAAAGCAGAATTCTTCGGGTAAAACTGCGTGTATTGGGAGAGGAAATGCTTACAGTCTTTACGAGAGCCTGCCTTCGTTGAGGCAGTTCACTGCACGTGGGACACCCTGCATATTAAAGACTCCTTCAGGGAAGGTCCCTTTGTATAAAGTGTGGGACAAATGCAGCTTGTGTTCCACCTGCAACTAAAGCAGAGTTCTTCGGGTAAAAGTGGGGTGTTTTCAGAGAGGAAATTCTTAGAGACCACAGTAGTGTCTGCCATGGCTGAGGCAGTTCGCTCCACGCGGGAAACCATTCGTATAGAACAAGTTCATTAGGGGAAGTGCCCATTGTGTACACTGTGGGAGGAAAGCTGATGGTGTTCCCCCTGCAACTAAAGCAGAGTTCTTCGTGTAAAACTGCGTGTTTTGGGAGAGGAAATGCTTACAGTATTCGCTACAGCCTGCCTTGGTTGAGGCAGTTCGCTCCAAGTGGGAATCCCTGCATAAAGTAGTTCATTCGTGGAAGAGCCCAAAGAATACACAGTGAGAGAAATGCTGCTTGTGTTACCCCTGCAACTAAAGCAGAGTTCTAGCGTTAAAACTGCGTGGTTTGGGAGAGGATATGCTTACAGTCCTCGCTACAGCGTGCCATGGTTGAGGCAGTTCACTCCACGTGGGAAATCCTGCATATACAAGTTCATTCGTGAAGAGAGCAAAGAGTACACAGTGGGAGAAATGCTGCTTGTGTTCCACCTGCAACTAAAGCAGAGTTCTTCGGGTAAAACTGTGTGTTTTGGGAGAGGAAATGCTTACAGTCCTTACGAGAGCCTGCCTTCATTGAGGCAGTTCGCTGCTCGTGGGACAACCTGCATATTGAACATTCATTCGGGGAAAGGCCCTTTGTATAAAGTGTGGGACAAATGCAGCTTGTGTTCCACCTGCAACTAAAGCAGAGTTCTTCGGGTAAAAGTGCCGTGTTTTCAGAGAGGAAATTCTTAGAGACCACAGTAGTGCCTGCCATGGCTGAGGCAGTTCGCTCCACGAGGGAAACCATTCTTATAGAACAAGTTCATTAGGGGAAGTGCCCATCGAGTACACTGTGGGAGAAAAGATGCTTGTGTTCCCCCTGCAACTAAAGCAGAGTTCTTCGGGTAAACCTGCGTGATTTGGTAGAGGATATGCTTACAGTCCTCGCTACAGCCTGCCATGGTGGAGGCAGTTCGCTCCTCGTGGGTATCCCTGCATAAAGAAGTTCATTCGTGTAAGAGCCCAAAGAGTACACAGTGGGAGAAATGCTGCTTGTGTTCCACCTGCAACTAAAGCAGAGTTCTTCGGGTAAAACTGCGTGTTTTGGGATAGGAAATGCTTACAGTCCATACGAGAGTCTGCCTTCATTGAGGCAGTTCGCTGCACGTGGGACACCCTGCATATTGAAGATTCATTCGGGGAAGGGCCCTTTGTATAAAGTGTCGGACAAATGCATTTTGTGTTCCACCTGCAACTAAAGCAGAGTTCTTCGGGTAAAAGTGCCGTGTTTTCAGAGAGGAAATCCTTAGAGACCACAGTAGTGCCTGCCATGGCTGAGGCATTTCGCTCCACACGGGAAACCATTCTTATCGAACAAGTTCATTAGGGGAAGTGCCCATCGAGTACACTGTGGGAGAAAAGCTGCTTGTGTTACCTCTGCAACTAAATCAGAGTTCTACCTTTAAAACTGCGTGTTTTGGGATAGGATATGCTTACAATCCTCGCTACAGCCTGCCACAGTTGAGGCAGTTCGATCCACGTGGGAATCCCTGCATAAAGAATTTCATTCGTGGAAGAGCCCAAAGATTACACACTAGGAGTAATGCTGCTTGTGTTCCACCTGCAACTAACACAGAGTTCCTTGGGTAAAACTGCCGTGTTTTCAGAGAGGAAATGCTTAGAGGCCTCACTAGAGCCTGCTTGCTTTAGGCATTTCACTCCAAGCGGGACCCCTTGAGTATAGATATTGTTTCGGGCAAAGGCTCATTGGGTACACTGTGGGAGAAAAGCTGCTTGTGTTCCACCTGCAACTAAAGCAGAATTCTTCGGGTAAAACTGCGTGTATTGGGAGAGGAAATGCTTACAGTCTTTACGAGAGCCTGCCTTCGTTGAGGCAGTTCACTGCACGTGGGACACCCTGCATATTAAAGACTCCTTCGGGGAAGGGCCCTTTGTATAAACTGTGGGACAAATGCAGCTTGTGTTCCACCTGCAACTAAAGCAGAGTTCTTCGGGTAAAAGTGCCGTGTTTTCAGAGAGGAAATTCTTAGAGACCACAGTAGTGTCTGCCATGGCTGAGGCAGTTCGCTCCACGGGGGAAACCATTCTTATAGAACAAGTTCATTAGGGGAAGTGCCCATTGTGTACACTGTGGGAGGAAAGCTGATGGTGTTCCCCCTGCAACTAAAGCACAGTTCTTCGTGTAAAACTGCGTGTTTTGGGAGAGGAAATGCTTACAGTATATGCTACAGCCTGCCTTGGTTGAGGCAGTTCGCTCCACGTCGGAAACCCTGCATATAGAAGTTCATTCTTGGAAGAGCCCATAGAGTACACAGTGGGAGAAAAGCTGCTTGTGTTACCCCTGCAACTAAAGCAGAGTTCTATCGTTAAACCTGCGTGGTTTGGGAGAGGATATGCTTACAGTCCTCGCTACAGCCTGCCATGGTTGAGGCAGTTCGCTCCACGTGGGAAACCCTGCATATACAAGTTCATTCGTGAAGAGACCAAAGAGTACACAGTGGGAGAAATGCTGCTTGTCTTCCACTTGCAACTAAAGCAGAGTTCTTCGGGTAAAACTGTGTGTTTTGGGAGAGGAAATGCTTACAGTCCTTACGAGAGCCTGCCTTCATTGAGGCAGTTCGCTGCTCGTGGGACAACATGCATATTGAACATTCATTCGGGGAAAGGCCCTTTGTATAAAGTGTGGGACAAATGCAGCTTGTGTTCCACCTGCCACTAAAGCAGAGTCCTTCAGGTAAAAGTCCCGTGTTTTCAGAGAGGAAATTCTTAGAGACCACAGTAGTGCCTGCCATGGCTGAGGCAGTTCGCTCCACGAGGGAAACCATTCTTATAGAACAAGTTCATTAGGGGAAGTGCCCATCGAGTACACTGTGGGAGAAAAGATGCTTGTGTTCCCCCTGCAACTAAAGCAGAGTTCTTCGGGTAAACCTGCGTGATTTGGTAGAGGATATGCTTACATTCCTCGCTACAGCCTGCCATGGTGGAGGCAGTTCGCTCCTCGTGGGTATCCCTGCATAAAGAAGTTCATTCGTGTAAGAGCCCAAAGAGTACACAGTGGGAGAAATGCTGCTTGTGTTCCACCTGCAACTAAAGCAGAGTTCTTCGGGTAAAACTGCGTGTTTTGGGAGAGGAAATGCTTACAGTCCATACGAGAGTCTGCCTTCATTGAGGCAGTTCGCTGCACGTGGGACACCCTGCATATTGAAGATTCATTCGGGGAAGGGCCCTTTGTATAAAGTGTCGGACAAATGCATTTTGTGTTCCACCAGCAACTAAAGCAGAGTTCTTCGGGTAAAAGTGCCGTGTTTTCAGAGAGGAAATCCTTAGAGACCACAGTAGTGCCTGCCATGGCTGAGGCAGTTCGCTCCACATGGGAAACCATTCTTATCGAACAAGTTCATTAGGGGAAGTGCCCATCGAGTACACTGTGGGAGAAAAGCTGCTTGTGTTACCTCTGCAACTAAATCAGAGTTCTACCTTTAAAACTGCGTGTTTTGGGATAGGATATGCTTACAGTCCTCGCTACAGCCTGCCACAGTTGAGGCAGTTCGATCCACGTAATCCCTGCATAAAGAATTTCATTCGTGGAAGAGCCCAAGGATTACACACTAGGAGTAATGCTGCTTGTGTTCCACCTGCAACTAACACAGAGTTCCTTGGGTAAAACTGCCGTGTTTTCAGAGAGGAAATGCTTAGAGGCCTCACTAGAGCCTGCTTGCTTTAGGCATTTCACTCCAAGCGGGACCCCTTGAGTATAGATATTCTTTCGGGCAAAGGCTCATTGGGTACACTGTGGGAGAAAAGCTGCTTGTGTTCCACCTGCAACTAAAGCAGAATTCTTCGGGTAAAACTGCGTGTATTGGGAGAGGAAATGCTTACAGTCTTTACGAGAGCCTGCCTTCGTTGAGGCAGTTCACTGCACGTGGGACACCCTGCATATTAAAGACTCCTTCAGGGAAGGTCCCTTTGTATAAAGTGTGGGACAAATGCAGCTTGTGTTCCACCTGCAACTAAAGCAGAGTTCTTCGGGTAAAAGTGGGGTGTTTTCAGAGAGGAAATTCTTAGAGACCACAGTAGTGTCTGCCATGGCTGAGGCAGTTCGCTCCACGCGGGAAACCATTCTTATAGAACAAGTTCATTAGGGGAAGTGCCCATTGTGTACACTGTGGGAGGAAAGCTGATGGTGTTCCCCCTGCAACTAAAGCAGAGTTCTTCGTGTAAAACTGCGTGTTTTGGGAGAGGAAATGCTTACAGTATTCGCTACAGCCTGCCTTGGTTGAGGCAGTTCGCTCCAAGTGGGAATCCCTGCATAAAGTAGTTCATTCGTGGAAGAGCCCAAAGAATACACAGTGAGAGAAATGCTGCTTGTGTTACCCCTGCAACTAAAGCAGAGTTCTAGCGTTAAAACTGCGTGGTTTGGGAGAGGATATGCTTACAGTCCTCGCTACAGCGTGCCATGGTTGAGGCAGTTCGCTCCACGTGGGAAATCCTGCATATACAAGTTCATTCGTGAAGAGAGCAAAGAGTACACAGTGGGAGAAATGCTGCTTGTGTTCCACTTGCAACTAAAGCAGAGTTCTTCGGGTAAAACTGTGTGTTTTGGGAGAGGAAATGCTTACAGTCCTTACGAGAGCCTGCCTTCATTGAGGCAGTTCGCTGCTCGTGGGACAACCTGCATATTGAACATTCATTCGGGGAAAGGCCCTTTGTATAAAGTGTGGGACAAATGCAGCTTGTGTTCCACCTGCAACTAAAGCAGAGTTCTTCGGGTAAAAGTGCCGTGTTTTCAGAGAGGAAATTCTTAGAGACCACAGTAGTGCCTGCCATGGCTGAGGCAGTTCGCTCCACGAGGGAAACCATTCTTATAGAACAAGTTCATTAGGGGAAGTGCCCATCGAGTACACTGTGGGAGAAAAGATGCTTGTGTTCCCCCTGCAACTAAAGCAGAGTTCTTCGGGTAAACCTGCGTGATTTGGTAGAGGATATGCTTACAGTCCTCGCTACAGCCTGCCATGGTTGAGGCAGTTCGCTCCTCGTGGATATCCCTGCATAAAGAAGTTCATTCTTGTAAGAGCCCAAAGAGTACACAGTGGGAGAAATGCTGCTTGTGTTCCACCTGCAACTAAAGCAGAGTTCTTCGGGTAAAACTGCGTGTTTTGGGAGAGGAAATGCTTACAGTCCATACGAGAGTCTGCCTTCATTGAGGCAGTTCGCTGCACGTGGGACACCCTGCATATTGAAGATTCATTCGGGGAAGGGCCCTTTGTATAAAGTGTCGGACAAATGCATTTTGTGTTCCACCTGCAACTAAAGCAGAGTTCTTCGGGTAAAAGTGCCGTGTTTTCAGAGAGGAAATCCTTAGAGACCACAGTAGTGCCTGCCATGGCTGAGGCAGTTCGCTCCACATGGGAAACCATTCTTATCGAACAAGTTCATTAGGGGAAGTGCCCATCGAGTACACTGTGGGAGAAAAGCTGCTTGTGTTACCTCTGCAACTAAATCAGAGTTCTACCTTTAAAACTGCGTGTTTTGGGATAGGATATGCTTACAGTCCTCGCTACAGCCTGCCACAGTTGAGGCAGTTCAATCCACGTGGGAATCCCTGCATAAAGAATTTCATTCGTGGAAGAGCCCAAGGATTACACACTAGGAGTAATGCTGCTTGTGTTCCACCTGCAACTAACACAGAGTTCCTTGGGTAAAACTGCCGTGTTTTCAGAGAGGAAATGCTTAGAGGCCTCACTAGAGCCTGCTTGCTTTAGGCATTTCACTCCAAGCGGGACCCCTTGAGTATAGATATTCTTTCGGGCAAAGGCTCATTGGGTACACTGTGGGAGAAAAGCTGCTTGTGTTCCACCTGCAACTAAAGCAGAATTCTTCGGGTAAAACTGCGTGTATTGGGAGAGGAAATGCTTACAGTCTTTACGAGAGCCTGCCTTCGTTGAGGCAGTTCACTGCACGTGGGACACCCTGCATATTAAAGACTCCTTCGGGGAAGGGCCCTTTGTATAAACTGTGGGACAAATGCAGCTTGTGTTCCACCTGCAACTAAAGCAGAGTTCTTCGGGTAAAAGTGCCGTGTTTTCAGAGAGGAAATTCTTAGAGACCACAGTAGTGTCTGCCATGGCTGAGGCAGTTCGCTCCACGGGGGAAACCATTCTTATAGAACAAGTTCATTAGGGGAAGTGCCCATTGTGTACACTGTGGGAGGAAAGCTGATGGTGTTCCCCCTGCAACTAAAGCAGAGTTCTTCGTGTAAAACTGCGTGTTTTGGGAGAGGAAATGCTTACAGTATATGCTACAGCCTGCCTTGGTTGAGGCAGTTCGCTCCACGTCGGAAACCCTGCATATAGAAGTTCATTCTTGGAAGAGCCCAAAGAGTACACAGTGGGAGAAAAGCTGCTTGTGTTACCCCTGCAACTAAAGCAGAGTTCTATCGTTAAACCTGCGTGGTTTGGGAGAGGATATGCTTACAGTCCTCGCTACAGCCTGCCATGGTTGAGGCAGTTCGCTCCACGTGGGAAACCCTGCATATACAAGTTCATTCGTGAAGAGACCAAAGAGTACACAGTGGGAGAAATGCTGCTTGTGTTCCACTTGCAACTAAAGCAGAGTTCTTCGGGTAAAACTGTGTGTTTTGGGAGAGGAAATGCTTACAGTCCTTACGAGAGCCTGCCTTCATTGAGGCAGTTCGCTGCTCGTGGGACAACATGCATATTGAACATTCATTCGGGGAAAGGCCCTTTGTATAAAGTGTGGGACAAATGCAGCTTGTGTTCCACCTGCCACTAAAGCAGAGTTCTTCAGGTAAAAGTCCCGTGTTTTCAGAGAGGAAATTCTTAGAGACCACAGTAGTGCCTGCCATGGCTGAGGCAGTTCGCTCCACGAGGGAAACCATTCTTATAGAACAAGTTCATTAGGGGAAGTGCCCATCGAGTACACTGTGGGAGAAAAGATGCTTGTGTTCCCCCTGCAACTAAAGCAGAGTTCTTCGGGTAAACCTGCGTGATTTGGTAGAGGATATGCTTACATTCCTCGCTACAGCCTGCCATGGTGGAGGCAGTTCGCTCCTCGTGGGTATCCCTGCATAAAGAAGTTCATTCGTGTAAGAGCCCAAAGAGTACACAGTGGGAGAAATGCTGCTTGTGTTCCACCTGCAACTAAAGCAGAGTTCTTCGGGTAAAACTGCGTGTTTTGGGAGAGGAAATGCTTACAGTCAATACGAGAGTCTGCCTTCATTGAGGCAGTTCGCTGCACGTGGGACACCCTGCATATTGAAGATTCATTCGGGGAAGGGCCCTTTGTATAAAGTGTCGGACAAATGCATTTTGTGTTCCACCTGCAACTAAAGCAGAGTTCTTCGGGTAAAAGTGCCGTGTTTTCAGAGAGGAAATCCTTAGAGACCACAGTAGTGCCTGCCATGGCTGAGGCAGTTCGCTCCACATGGGAAACCATTCTTATCGAACAAGTTCATTACGGGAAGTGCCCATCGAGTACACTGTGGGAGAAAAGCTGCTTGTGTTACCTCTGCAACTAAATCAGAGTTCTACCTTTAAAACTGCGTGTTTTGGGATAGGATATGCTTACAGTCCTCGCTACAGCCTGCCACAGTTGAGGCAGTTCGATCCACGTGGGAATCCCTGCTTAAAGAATTTCATTCGTGGAAGAGCCCAAGGATTACACACTAGGAGTAATGCTGCTTGTGTTCCACCTGCAACTAACACAGAGTTCCTTGGGTAAAACTGCCGTGTTTTCAGGGAGGAAATGCTTAGAGGCCTCACTAGAGCATGCTTGCTTTAGGCATTTCACTCCAAGCGGGACCCCTTGAGTATAGATATTCTTTCGGGCAAAGGCTCATTGGGTACACTGTGGGAGAAAAGCTGCTTGTGTTCCACCTGCAACTAAAGCAGAATTCTTCGGGTAAAACTGCGTGTATTGGGAGAGGAAATGCTTACAGTCTTTACGAGAGCCTGCCTTCGTTGAGGCAGTTCACTGCACGTGGGACACCCTGCATATTAAAGACTCCTTCAGGGAAGGTCCCTTTGTATAAAGTGTGGGACAAATGCAGCTTGTGTTCAACCTGCAACTAAAGCAGAGTTCTTCGGGTAAAAGTGGGGTGTTTTCAGAGAGGAAATTCTTAGAGACCACAGTAGTGTCTGCCATGGCTGAGGCAGTTCGCTCCACGCGGGAAACCATTCGTATAGAACAAGTTCATTAGGGGAAGTGCCCATTGTGTACACTGTGGGAGGAAAGCTGATGGTGTTCCCCCTGCAACTAAAGCAGAGTTCTTCGTGTAAAACTGCGTGTTTTGGGAGAGGAAATGCTTACAGTATTCGCTACAGCCTGCCTTGGTTGAGGCAGTTCGCTCCAAGTGGGAATCCCTGCATAAAGTAGTTCATTCGTGGAAGAGCCCAAAGAATACACAGTGAGAGAAATGCTGCTTGTGTTACCCCTGCAACTAAAGCAGAGTTCTAGCGTTAAAACTGCGTGGTTTGGGAGAGGATATGCTTACAGTCCTCGCTACAGCGTGCCATGGTTGAGGCAGTTCGCTCCACGTGGGAAATCCTGCATATACAAGTTCATTCGTGAAGAGAGCAAAGAGTACACAGTGGGAGAAATGCTGCTTGTGTTCCACTTGCAACTAAAGCAGAGTTCTTCGGGTAAAACTGTGTGTTTTGGGAGAGGAAATGCTTACAGTCCTTACGAGAGCCTGCCTTCATTGAGGCAGTTCGCTGCTCGTGGGACAACCTGCATATTGAACATTCATTCGGGGAAAGGCCCTTTGTATAAAGTGTGGGACAAATGCAGCTTGTGTTCCACCTGCAACTAAAGCAGAGTTCTTCGGGTAAAAGTGCCGTGTTTTCAGAGAGGAAATTCTTAGAGACCACAGTAGTGCCTGCCATGGCTGAGGCAGTTCGCTCCACGAGGGAAACCATTCTTATAGAACAAGTTCATTAGGGGAAGTGCCCATCGAGTACACTGTGGGAGAAAAGATGCTTGTGTTCCCCCTGCAACTAAAGCAGAGTTCTTCGGGTAAACCTGCGTGATTTGGTAGAGGATATGCTTACAGTCCTCGCTACAGCCTGCCATGGTGGAGGCAGTTCGCTCCTCGTGGGTATCCCTGCATAAAGAAGTTCATTCGTGTAAGAGCCCAAAGAGTACACAGTGGGAGAAATGCTGCTTGTGTTCCACCTGCAACTAAAGCAGAGTTCTTCGGGTAAAACTGCGTGTTTTGGGAGAGGAAATGCTTACAGTCCATACGAGAGTCTGCCTTCATTGAGGCAGTTCGCTGCACGTGGGACACCCTGCATATTGAAGATTCATTCGGGGAAGGGCCCTTTGTATAAAGTGTCGGACAAATGCATTTTGTGTTCCACCAGCAACTAAAGCAGAGTTCTTCGGGTAAAAGTGCCGTGTTTTCAGAGAGGAAATCCTTAGAGACCACAGTAGTGCCTGCCATGGCTGAGGCAGTTCGCTCCACATGGGAAACCATTCTTATCGAACAAGTTCATTAGGGGAAGTGCCCATCGAGTACACTGTGGGAGAAAAGCTGCTTGTGTTACCTCTGCAACTAAATCAGAGTTCTACCTTTAAAACTGCGTGTTTTGGGATAGGATATGCTTACAGTCCTCGCTACAGCCTGCCACAGTTGAGGCAGTTCGATCCACGTGGGAATCCCTGCATAAAGAATTTCATTCGTGGAAGAGCCCAAGGATTACACACTAGGAGTAATGCTGCTTGTGTTCCACCTGCAACTAACACAGAGTTCCTTGGGTAAAACTGCCGTGTTTTCAGAGAGGAAATGCTTAGAGGCCTCACTAGAGCATGCTTGCTTTAGGCATTTCACTCCAAGCGGGACCCCTTGAGTATAGATATTCTTTCGGGCAAAGGCTCATTGGGTACACTGTGGGAGAAAAGCTGCTTGTGTTCCACCTGCAACTAAAGCAGAATTCTTCGGGTAAAACTGCGTGTATTGGGAGAGGAAATGCTTACAGTCTTTACGAGAGCCTGCCTTCGTTGAGGCAGTTCACTGCACGTGGGACACCCTGCATATTAAAGACTCCTTCAGGGAAGGTCCCTTTGTATAAAGTGTGGGACAAATGCAGCTTGTGTTCCACCTGCAACTAAAGCAGAGTTCTTCGGGTAAAAGTGGGGTGTTTTCAGAGAGGAAATTCTTAGAGACCACAGTAGTGTCTGCCATGGCTGAGGCAGTTCGCTCCACGCGGGAAACCATACGTATAGAACAAGTTCATTAGGGGAAGTGCCCATTGTGTACACTGTGGGAGGAAAGCTGATGGTGTTCCCCCTGCAACTAAAGCAGAGTTCTTCGTGTAAAACTGCGTGTTTTGGGAGAGGAAATGCTTACAGTATTCGCTACAGCCTGCCTTGGTTGAGGCAGTTCGCTCCAAGTGGGAATCCCTGCATAAAGTAGTTCATTCGTGGAAGAGCCCAAAGAATACACAGTGAGAGAAATGCTGCTTGTGTTACCCCTGCAACTAAAGCAGAGTTCTAGCGTTAAAACTGCGTGGTTTGGGAGAGGATATGCTTACAGTCCTCGCTACAGCGTGCCATGGTTGAGGCAGTTCGCTCCACGTGGGAAATCCTGCATATACAAGTTCATTCGTGAAGAGAGCAAAGAGTACACAGTGGGAGAAATGCTGCTTGTGTTCCACTTGCAACTAAAGCAGAGTTCTTCGGGTAAAACTGTGTGTTTTGGGAGAGGAAATGCTTACAGTCCTTACGAGAGCCTGCCTTCATTGAGGCAGTTCGCTGCTCGTGGGACAACCTGCATATTGAACATTCATTCGGGGAAAGGCCCTTTGTATAAAGTGTGGGACAAATGCAGCTTGTGTTCCACCTGCAACTAAAGCAGAGTTCTTCGGGTAAAAGTGCCGTGTTTTCAGAGAGGAAATTCTTAGAGACCACAGTAGTGCCTGCCATGGCTGAGGCAGTTCGCTCCACGAGGGAAACCATTCTTATAGAACAAGTTCATTAGGGGAAGTGCCCATCGAGTACACTGTGGGAGAAAAGATGCTTGTGTTCCCCCTGCAACTAAAGCAGAGTTCTTCGGGTAAACCTGCGTGATTTGGTAGAGGATATGCTTACAGTCCTCGCTACAGCCTGCCATGGTTGAGGCAGTTCGCTCCTCGTGGATATCCCTGCATAAAGAAGTTCATTCTTGTAAGAGCCCAAAGAGTACACAGTGGGAGAAATGCTGCTTGTGTTCCACCTGCAACTAAAGCAGAGTTCTTCGGGTAAAAGTGCCGTGTTTTCAGAGAGGAAATCCTTAGAGACCACAGTAGTGCCTGCCATGGCTGAGGCATTTCGCTCCACACGGGAAACCATTCTTATCGAACAAGTTCATTAGGGGAAGTGCCCATCGAGTACACTGTGGGAGAAAAGCTGCTTGTGTTACCTCTGCAACTAAATCAGAGTTCTACCTTTAAAACTGCGTGTTTTGGGATAGGATATGCTTACAATCCTCGCTACAGCCTGCCACAGTTGAGGCAGTTCGATCCACGTGGGAATCCCTGCATAAAGAATTTCATTCGTGGAAGAGCCCAAAGATTACACACTAGGAGTAATGCTGCTTGTGTTCCACCTGCAACTAACACAGAGTTCCTTGGGTAAAACTGCCGTGTTTTCAGAGAGGAAATGCTTAGAGGCCTCACTAGAGCCTGCTTGCTTTAGGCATTTCACTCCAAGCGGGACCCCTTGAGTATAGATATTCTTTCGGGCAAAGGCTCATTGGGTACACTGTGGGAGAAAAGCTGCTTGTGTTCCACCTGCAACTAAAGCAGAATTCTTCGGGTAAAACTGCGTGTATTGGGAGAGGAAATGCTTACAGTCTTTACGAGAGCCTGCCTTCGTTGAGGCAGTTCACTGCACGTGGGACACCCTGCATATTAAAGACTCCTTCAGGGAAGGTCCCTTTGTATAAAGTGTGGGACAAATGCAGCTTGTGTTCCACCTGCAACTAAAGCAGAGTTCTTCGGGTAAAAGTGGGGTGTTTTCAGAGAGGAAATTCTTAGAGACCACAGTAGTGTCTGCCATGGCTGAGGCAGTTCGCTCCACGCGGGAAACCATTCGTATAGAACAAGTTCATTAGGGGAAGTGCCCATTGTGTACACTGTGGGAGGAAAGCTGATGGTGTTCCCCCTGCAACTAAAGCAGAGTTCTTCGTGTAAAACTGCGTGTTTTGGGAGAGGAAATGCTTACAGTATTCGCTACAGCCTGCCTTGGTTGAGGCAGTTCGCTCCAAGTGGGAATCCCTGCATAAAGTAGTTCATTCGTGGAAGAGCCCAAAGAATACACAGTGAGAGAAATGCTGCTTGTGTTACCCCTGCAACTAAAGCAGAGTTCTAGCGTTAAAACTGCGTGGTTTGGGAGAGGATATGCTTACAGTCCTCGCTACAGCGTGCCATGGTTGAGGCAGTTCGCTCCACGTGGGAAATCCTGCATATACAAGTTCATTCGTGAAGAGAGCAAAGAGTACACAGTGGGAGAAATGCTGCTTGTGTTCCACCTGCAACTAAAGCAGAGTTCTTCGGGTAAAACTGTGTGTTTTGGGAGAGGAAATGCTTACAGTCCTTACGAGAGCCTGCCTTCATTGAGGCAGTTCGCTGCTCGTGGGACAACCTGCATATTGAACATTCATTCGGGGAAAGGCCCTTTGTATAAAGTGTGGGACAAATGCAGCTTGTGTTCCACCTGCAACTAAAGCAGAGTTCTTCGGGTAAAAGTGCCGTGTTTTCAGAGAGGAAATTCTTAGAGACCACAGTAGTGCCTGCCATGGCTGAGGCAGTTCGCTCCACGAGGGAAACCATTCTTATAGAACAAGTTCATTAGGGGAAGTGCCCATCGAGTACACTGTGGGAGAAAAGATGCTTGTGTTCCCCCTGCAACTAAAGCAGAGTTCTTCGGGTAAACCTGCGTGATTTGGTAGAGGATATGCTTACAGTCCTCGCTACAGCCTGCCATGGTGGAGGCAGTTCGCTCCTCGTGGGTATCCCTGCATAAAGAAGTTCATTCGTGTAAGAGCCCAAAGAGTACACAGTGGGAGAAATGCTGCTTGTGTTCCACCTGCAACTAAAGCAGAGTTCTTCGGGTAAAACTGCGTGTTTTGGGATAGGAAATGCTTACAGTCCATACGAGAGTCTGCCTTCATTGAGGCAGTTCGCTGCACGTGGGACACCCTGCATATTGAAGATTCATTCGGGGAAGGGCCCTTTGTATAAAGTGTCGGACAAATGCATTTTGTGTTCCACCTGCAACTAAAGCAGAGTTCTTCGGGTAAAAGTGCCGTGTTTTCAGAGAGGAAATCCTTAGAGACCACAGTAGTGCCTGCCATGGCTGAGGCATTTCGCTCCACACGGGAAACCATTCTTATCGAACAAGTTCATTAGGGGAAGTGCCCATCGAGTACACTGTGGGAGAAAAGCTGCTTGTGTTACCTCTGCAACTAAATCAGAGTTCTACCTTTAAAACTGCGTGTTTTGGGATAGGATATGCTTACAATCCTCGCTACAGCCTGCCACAGTTGAGGCAGTTCGATCCACGTGGGAATCCCTGCATAAAGAATTTCATTCGTGGAAGAGCCCAAGGATTACACACTAGGAGTAATGCTGCTTGTGTTCCACCTTCAACTAACACAGAGTTCCTTGGGTAAAACTGCCGTGTTTTCAGAGAGGAAATGCTTAGAGGCCTCACTAGAGCCTGCTTGCTTTAGGCATTTCACTCCAAGCGGGACCCCTTGAGTATAGATATTCTTTCGGGCAAAGGCTCATTGGGTACACTGTGGGAGAAAAGCTGCTTGTGTTCCACCTGCAACTAAAGCAGAATTCTTCGGGTAAAACTGCGTGTATTGGGAGAGGAAATGCTTACAGTCTTTACGAGAGCCTGCCTTCGTTGAGGCAGTTCACTGCACGTGGGACACCCTGCATATTAAAGACTCCTTCAGGGAAGGTCCCTTTGTATAAAGTGTGGGACAAATGCAGCTTGTGTTCCACCTGCAACTAAAGCAGAGTTCTTCGGGTAAAAGTGGGGTGTTTTCAGAGAGGAAATTCTTAGAGACCACAGTAGTGTCTGCCATGGCTGAGGCAGTTCGCTCCACGCGGGAAACCATTCGTATAGAACAAGTTCATTAGGGGAAGTGCCCATTGTGTACACTGTGGGAGGAAAGCTGATGGTGTTCCCCCTGCAACTAAAGCAGAGTTCTTCGTGTAAAACTGCGTGTTTTGGGAGAGGAAATGCTTACAGTATTCGCTACAGCCTGCCTTGGTTGAGGCAGTTCGCTCCAAGTGGGAATCCCTGCATAAAGTAGTTCATTCGTGGAAGAGCCCAAAGAATACACAGTGAGAGAAATGCTGCTTGTGTTACCCCTGCAACTAAAGCAGAGTTCTAGCGTTAAAACTGCGTGGTTTGGGAGAGGATATGCTTACAGTCCTCGCTACAGCGTGCCATGGTTGAGGCAGTTCACTCCACGTGGGAAATCCTGCATATACAAGTTCATTCGTGAAGAGAGCAAAGAGTACACAGTGGGAGAAATGCTGCTTGTGTTCCACCTGCAACTAAAGCAGAGTTCTTCGGGTAAAACTGTGTGTTTTGGGAGAGGAAATGCTTACAGTCCTTACGAGAGCCTGCCTTCATTGAGGCAGTTCGCTGCTCGTGGGACAACCTGCATATTGAACATTCATTCGGGGAAAGGCCCTTTGTATAAAGTGTGGGACAAATGCAGCTTGTGTTCCACCTGCAACTAAAGCAGAGTTCTTCGGGTAAAAGTGCCGTGTTTTCAGAGAGGAAATTCTTAGAGACCACAGTAGTGCCTGCCATGGCTGAGGCAGTTCGCTCCACGAGGGAAACCATTCTTATAGAACAAGTTCATTAGGGGAAGTGCCCATCGAGTACACTGTGGGAGAAAAGATGCTTGTGTTCCCCCTGCAACTAAAGCAGAGTTCTTCGGGTAAACCTGCGTGATTTGGTAGAGGATATGCTTACAGTCCTCGCTACAGCCTGCCATGGTGGAGGCAGTTCGCTCCTCGTGGGTATCCCTGCATAAAGAAGTTAATTCGTGTAAGAGCCCAAAGAGTACACAGTGGGAGAAATGCTGCTTGTGTTCCACCTGCAACTAAAGCAGAGTTCTTCGGGTAAAACTGCGTGTTTTGGGATAGGAAATGCTTACAGTCCATACGAGAGTCTGCCTTCATTGAGGCAGTTCGCTGCACGTGGGACACCCTGCATATTGAAGATTCATTCGGGGAAGGGCCCTTTGTATAAAGTGTCGGACAAATGCATTTTGTGTTCCACCTGCAACTAAAGCAGAGTTCTTCGGGTAAAAGTGCCGTGTTTTCAGAGAGGAAATCCTTAGAGACCACAGTAGTGCCTGCCATGGCTGAGGCATTTCGCTCCACACGGGAAACCATTCTTATCGAACAAGTTCATTAGGGGAAGTGCCCATCGAGTACACTGTGGGAGAAAAGCTGCTTGTGTTACCTCTGCAACTAAATCAGAGTTCTACCTTTAAAACTGCGTGTTTTGGGATAGGATATGCTTACAATCCTCGCTACAGCCTGCCACAGTTGAGGCAGTTCGATCCACGTGGGAATCCCTGCATAAAGAATTTCATTCGTGGAAGAGCCCAAAGATTACACACTAGGAGTAATGCTGCTTGTGTTCCACCTGCAACTAACACAGAGTTCCTTGGGTAAAACTGCCGTGTTTTCAGAGAGGAAATGCTTAGAGGCCTCACTAGAGCCTGCTTGCTTTAGGCATTTCACTCCAAGCGGGACCCCTTGAGTATAGATATTGTTTCGGGCAAAGGCTCATTGGGTACACTGTGGGAGAAAAGCTGCTTGTGTTCCACCTGCAACTAAAGCAGAATTCTTCGGGTAAAACTGCGTGTATTGGGAGAGGAAATGCTTACAGTCTTTACGAGAGCCTGCCTTCGTTGAGGCAGTTCACTGCACGTGGGACACCCTGCATATTAAAGACTCCTTCGGGGAAGGGCCCTTTGTATAAACTGTGGGACAAATGCAGCTTGTGTTCCACCTGCAACTAAAGCAGAGTTCTTCGGGTAAAAGTGCCGTGTTTTCAGAGAGGAAATTCTTAGAGACCACAGTAGTGTCTGCCATGGCTGAGGCAGTTCGCTCCACGGGGGAAACCATTCTTATAGAACAAGTTCATTAGGGGAAGTGCCCATTGTGTACACTGTGGGAGGAAAGCTGATGGTGTTCCCCCTGCAACTAAAGCACAGTTCTTCGTGTAAAACTGCGTGTTTTGGGAGAGGAAATGCTTACAGTATATGCTACAGCCTGCCTTGGTTGAGGCAGTTCGCTCCACGTCGGAAACCCTGCATATAGAAGTTCATTCTTGGAAGAGCCCATAGAGTACACAGTGGGAGAAAAGCTGCTTGTGTTACCCCTGCAACTAAAGCAGAGTTCTATCGTTAAACCTGCGTGGTTTGGGAGAGGATATGCTTACAGTCCTCGCTACAGCCTGCCATGGTTGAGGCAGTTCGCTCCACGTGGGAAACCCTGCATATACAAGTTCATTCGTGAAGAGACCAAAGAGTACACAGTGGGAGAAATGCTGCTTGTCTTCCACTTGCAACTAAAGCAGAGTTCTTCGGGTAAAACTGTGTGTTTTGGGAGAGGAAATGCTTACAGTCCTTACGAGAGCCTGCCTTCATTGAGGCAGTTCGCTGCTCGTGGGACAACATGCATATTGAACATTCATTCGGGGAAAGGCCCTTTGTATAAAGTGTGGGACAAATGCAGCTTGTGTTCCACCTGCCACTAAAGCAGAGTCCTTCAGGTAAAAGTCCCGTGTTTTCAGAGAGGAAATTCTTAGAGACCACAGTAGTGCCTGCCATGGCTGAGGCAGTTCGCTCCACGAGGGAAACCATTCTTATAGAACAAGTTCATTAGGGGAAGTGCCCATCGAGTACACTGTGGGAGAAAAGATGCTTGTGTTCCCCCTGCAACTAAAGCAGAGTTCTTCGGGTAAACCTGCGTGATTTGGTAGAGGATATGCTTACATTCCTCGCTACAGCCTGCCATGGTGGAGGCAGTTCGCTCCTCGTGGGTATCCCTGCATAAAGAAGTTCATTCGTGTAAGAGCCCAAAGAGTACACAGTGGGAGAAATGCTGCTTGTGTTCCACCTGCAACTAAAGCAGAGTTCTTCGGGTAAAACTGCGTGTTTTGGGAGAGGAAATGCTTACAGTCCATACGAGAGTCTGCCTTCATTGAGGCAGTTCGCTGCACGTGGGACACCCTGCATATTGAAGATTCATTCGGGGAAGGGCCCTTTGTATAAAGTGTCGGACAAATGCATTTTGTGTTCCACCAGCAACTAAAGCAGAGTTCTTCGGGTAAAAGTGCCGTGTTTTCAGAGAGGAAATCCTTAGAGACCACAGTAGTGCCTGCCATGGCTGAGGCAGTTCGCTCCACATGGGAAACCATTCTTATCGAACAAGTTCATTAGGGGAAGTGCCCATCGAGTACACTGTGGGAGAAAAGCTGCTTGTGTTACCTCTGCAACTAAATCAGAGTTCTACCTTTAAAACTGCGTGTTTTGGGATAGGATATGCTTACAGTCCTCGCTACAGCCTGCCACAGTTGAGGCAGTTCGATCCACGTAATCCCTGCATAAAGAATTTCATTCGTGGAAGAGCCCAATGATTACACACTAGGAGTAATGCTGCTTGTGTTCCACCTGCAACTAACACAGAGTTCCTTGGGTAAAACTGCCGTGTTTTCAGAGAGGAAATGCTTAGAGGCCTCACTAGAGCCTGCTTGCTTTAGGCATTTCACTCCAAGCGGGACCCCTTGAGTATAGATATTCTTTCGGGCAAAGGCTCATTGGGTACACTGTGGGAGAAAAGCTGCTTGTGTTCCACCTGCAACTAAAGCAGAATTCTTCGGGTAAAACTGCGTGTATTGGGAGAGGAAATGCTTACAGTCTTTACGAGAGCCTGCCTTCGTTGAGGCAGTTCACTGCACGTGGGACACCCTGCATATTAAAGACTCCTTCAGGGAAGGTCCCTTTGTATAAAGTGTGGGACAAATGCAGCTTGTGTTCCACCTGCAACTAAAGCAGAGTTCTTCGGGTAAAAGTGGGGTGTTTTCAGAGAGGAAATTCTTAGAGACCACAGTAGTGTCTGCCATGGCTGAGGCAGTTCGCTCCACGCGGGAAACCATTCTTATAGAACAAGTTCATTAGGGGAAGTGCCCATTGTGTACACTGTGGGAGGAAAGCTGATGGTGTTCCCCCTGCAACTAAAGCAGAGTTCTTCGTGTAAAACTGCGTGTTTTGGGAGAGGAAATGCTTACAGTATTCGCTACAGCCTGCCTTGGTTGAGGCAGTTCGCTCCAAGTGGGAATCCCTGCATAAAGTAGTTCATTCGTGGAAGAGCCCAAAGAATACACAGTGAGAGAAATGCTGCTTGTGTTACCCCTGCAACTAAAGCAGAGTTCTAGCGTTAAAACTGCGTGGTTTGGGAGAGGATATGCTTACAGTCCTCGCTACAGCGTGCCATGGTTGAGGCAGTTCGCTCCACGTGGGAAATCCTGCATATACAAGTTCATTCGTGAAGAGAGCAAAGAGTACACAGTGGGAGAAATGCTGCTTGTGTTCCACTTGCAACTAAAGCAGAGTTCTTCGGGTAAAACTGTGTGTTTTGGGAGAGGAAATGCTTACAGTCCTTACGAGAGCCTGCCTTCATTGAGGCAGTTCGCTGCTCGTGGGACAACCTGCATATTGAACATTCATTCGGGGAAAGGCCCTTTGTATAAAGTGTGGGACAAATGCAGCTTGTGTTCCACCTGCAACTAAAGCAGAGTTCTTCGGGTAAAAGTGCCGTGTTTTCAGAGAGGAAATTCTTAGAGACCAGAGTAGTGCCTGCCATGGCTGAGGCAGTTCGCTCCACGAGGGAAACCATTCTTATAGAACAAGTTCATTAGGGGAAGTGCCCATCGAGTACACTGTGGGAGAAAAGATGCTTGTGTTCCCCCTGCAACTAAAGCAGAGTTCTTCGGGTAAACCTGCGTGATTTGGTAGAGGATATGCTTACAGTCCTCGCTACAGCCTGCCATGGTTGAGGCAGTTCGCTCCTCGTGGATATCCCTGCATAAAGAAGTTCATTCTTGTAAGAGCCCAAAGAGTACACAGTGGGAGAAATGCTGCTTGTGTTCCACCTGCAACTAAAGCAGAGTTCTTCGGGTAAAACTGCGTGTTTTGGGAGAGGAAATGCTTACAGTCCATACGAGAGTCTGCCTTCATTGAGGCAGTTCGCTGCACGTGGGACACCCTGCATATTGAAGATTCATTCGGGGAAGGGCCCTTTGTATAAAGTGTCGGACAAATGCATTTTGTGTTCCACCTGCAACTAAAGCAGAGTTCTTCGGGTAAAAGTGCCGTGTTTTCAGAGAGGAAATCCTTAGAGACCACAGTAGTGCCTGCCATGGCTGAGGCAGTTCGCTCCACATGGGAAACCATTCTTATCGAACAAGTTCATTAGGGGAAGTGCCCATCGAGTACACTGTGGGAGAAAAGCTGCTTGTGTTACCTCTGCAACTAAATCAGAGTTCTACCTTTAAAACTGCGTGTTTTGGGATAGGATATGCTTACAGTCCTCGCTACAGCCTGCCACAGTTGAGGCAGTTCAATCCACGTGGGAATCCCTGCATAAAGAATTTCATTCGTGGAAGAGCCCAAGGATTACACACTAGGAGTAATGCTGCTTGTGTTCCACCTGCAACTAACACAGAGTTCCTTGGGTAAAACTGCCGTGTTTTCAGAGAGGAAATGCTTAGAGGCCTCACTAGAGCCTGCTTGCTTTAGGCATTTCACTCCAAGCGGGACCCCTTGAGTATAGATATTCTTTCGGGCAAAGGCTCATTGGGTACACTGTGGGAGAAAAGCTGCTTGTGTTCCACCTGCAACTAAAGCAGAATTCTTCGGGTAAAACTGCGTGTATTGGGAGAGGAAATGCTTACAGTCTTTACGAGAGCCTGCCTTCGTTGAGGCAGTTCACTGCACGTGGGACACCCTGCATATTAAAGACTCCTTCGGGGAAGGGCCCTTTGTATAAACTGTGGGACAAATGCAGCTTGTGTTCCACCTGCAACTAAAGCAGAGTTCTTCGGGTAAAAGTGCCGTGTTTTCAGAGAGGAAATTCTTAGAGACCACAGTAGTGTCTGCCATGGCTGAGGCAGTTCGCTCCACGGGGGAAACCATTCTTATAGAACAAGTTCATTAGGGGAAGTGCCCATTGTGTACACTGTGGGAGGAAAGCTGATGGTGTTCCCCCTGCAACTAAAGCAGAGTTCTTCGTGTAAAACTGCGTGTTTTGGGAGAGGAAATGCTTACAGTATATGCTACACCCTGCCTTGGTTGAGGCAGTTCGCTCCACGTCGGAAACCCTGCATATAGAAGTTCATTCTTGGAAGAGCCCAAAGAGTACACAGTGGGAGAAAAGCTGCTTGTGTTACCCCTGCAACTAAAGCAGAGTTCTATCGTTAAACCTGCGTGGTTTGGGAGAGGATATGCTTACAGTCCTCGCTACAGCCTGCCATGGTTGAGGCAGTTCGCTCCACGTGGGAAACCCTGCATATACAAGTTCATTCGTGAAGAGACCAAAGAGTACACAGTGGGAGAAATGCTGCTTGTGTTCCACTTGCAACTAAAGCAGAGTTCTTCGGGTAAAACTGTGTGTTTTGGGAGAGGAAATGCTTACAGTCCTTACGAGAGCCTGCCTTCATTGAGGCAGTTCGCTGCTCGTGGGACAACATGCATATTGAACATTCATTCGGGGAAAGGCCCTTTGTATAAAGTGTGGGACAAATGCAGCTTGTGTTCCACCTGCCACTAAAGCAGAGTTCTTCAGGTAAAAGTCCCGTGTTTTCAGAGAGGAAATTCTTAGAGACCACAGTAGTGCCTGCCATGGCTGAGGCAGTTCGCTCCACGAGGGAAACCATTCTTATAGAACAAGTTCATTAGGGGAAGTGCCCATCGAGTACACTGTGGGAGAAAAGATGCTTGTGTTCCCCCTGCAACTAAAGCAGAGTTCTTCGGGTAAACCTGCGTGATTTGGTAGAGGATATGCTTACATTCCTCGCTACAGCCTGCCATGGTGGAGGCAGTTCGCTCCTCGTGGGTATCCCTGCATAAAGAAGTTCATTCGTGTAAGAGCCCAAAGAGTACACAGTGGGAGAAATGCTGCTTGTGTTCCACCTGCAACTAAAGCAGAGTTCTTCGGGTAAAACTGCGTGTTTTGGGAGAGGAAATGCTTACAGTCAATACGAGAGTCTGCCTTCATTGAGGCAGTTCGCTGCACGTGGGACACCCTGCATATTGAAGATTCATTCGGGGAAGGGCCCTTTGTATAAAGTGTCGGACAAATGCATTTTGTGTTCCACCTGCAACTAAAGCAGAGTTCTTCGGGTAAAAGTGCCGTGTTTTCAGAGAGGAAATCCTTAGAGACCACAGTAGTGCCTGCCATGGCTGAGGCAGTTCGCTCCACATGGGAAACCATTCTTATCGAACAAGTTCATTACGGGAAGTGCCCATCGAGTACACTGTGGGAGAAAAGCTGCTTGTGTTACCTCTGCAACTAAATCAGAGTTCTACCTTTAAAACTGCGTGTTTTGGGATAGGATATGCTTACAGTCCTCGCTACAGCCTGCCACAGTTGAGGCAGTTCGATCCACGTGGGAATCCCTGCATAAAGAATTTCATTCGTGGAAGAGCCCAAGGATTACACACTAGGAGTAATGCTGCTTGTGTTCCACCTGCAACTAACACAGAGTTCCTTGGGTAAAACTGCCGTGTTTTCAGGGAGGAAATGCTTAGAGGCCTCACTAGAGCATGCTTGCTTTAGGCATTTCACTCCAAGCGGGACCCCTTGAGTATAGATATTCTTTCGGGCAAAGGCTCATTGGGTACACTGTGGGAGAAAAGCTGCTTGTGTTCCACCTGCAACTAAAGCAGAATTCTTCGGGTAAAACTGCGTGTATTGGGAGAGGAAATGCTTACAGTCTTTACGAGAGCCTGCCTTCGTTGAGGCAGTTCACTGCACGTGGGACACCCTGCATATTAAAGACTCCTTCAGGGAAGGTCCCTTTGTATAAAGTGTGGGACAAATGCAGCTTGTGTTCCACCTGCAACTAAAGCAGAGTTCTTCGGGTAAAAGTGGGGTGTTTTCAGAGAGGAAATTCTTAGAGACCACAGTAGTGTCTGCCATGGCTGAGGCAGTTCGCTCCACGCGGGAAACCATTCTTATAGAACAAGTTCATTAGGGGAAGTGCCCATTGTGTACACTGTGGGAGGAAAGCTGATGGTGTTCCCCCTGCAACTAAAGCAGAGTTCTTCGTGTAAAACTGCGTGTTTTGGGAGAGGAAATGCTTACAGTATTCGCTACAGCCTGCCTTGGTTGAGGCAGTTCGCTCCAAGTGGGAATCCCTGCATAAAGTAGTTCATTCGTGGAAGAGCCCAAAGAATACACAGTGAGAGAAATGCTGCTTGTGTTACCCCTGCAACTAAAGCAGAGTTCTAGCGTTAAAACTGCGTGGTTTGGGAGAGGATATGCTTACAGTCCTCGCTACAGCGTGCCATGGTTGAGGCAGTTCGCTCCACGTGGGAAATCCTGCATATACAAGTTCATTCGTGAAGAGAGCAAAGAGTACACAGTGGGAGAAATGCTGCTTGTGTTCCACTTGCAACTAAAGCAGAGTTCTTCGGGTAAAACTGTGTGTTTTGGGAGAGGAAATGCTTACAGTCCTTACGAGAGCCTGCCTTCATTGAGGCAGTTCGCTGCTCGTGGGACAACCTGCATATTGAACATTCATTCGGGGAAAGGCCCTTTGTATAAAGTGTGGGACAAATGCAGCTTGTGTTCCACCTGCAACTAAAGCAGAGTTCTTCGGGTAAAAGTGCCGTGTTTTCAGAGAGGAAATTCTTAGAGACCACAGTAGTGCCTGCCATGGCTGAGGCAGTTCGCTCCACGAGGGAAACCATTCTTATAGAACAAGTTCATTAGGGGAAGTGCCCATCGAGTACACTGTGGGAGAAAAGATGCTTGTGTTCCCCCTGCAACTAAAGCAGAGTTCTTCGGGTAAACCTGCGTGATTTGGTAGAGGATATGCTTACAGTCCTCGCTACAGCCTGCCATGGTTGAGGCAGTTCGCTCCTCGTGGATATCCCTGCATAAAGAAGTTCATTCTTGTAAGAGCCCAAAGAGTACACAGTGGGAGAAATGCTGCTTGTGTTCCACCTGCAACTAAAGCAGAGTTCTTCGGGTAAAACTGCGTGTTTTGGGAGAGGAAATGCTTACAGTCCATACGAGAGTCTGCCTTCATTGAGGCAGTTCGCTGCACGTGGGACACCCTGCATATTGAAGATTCATTCGGGGAAGGGCCCTTTGTATAAAGTGTCGGACAAATGCATTTTGTGTTCCACCTGCAACTAAAGCAGAGTTCTTCGGGTAAAAGTGCCGTGTTTTCAGAGAGGAAATCCTTAGAGACCACAGTAGTGCCTGCCATGGCTGAGGCAGTTCGCTCCACATGGGAAACCATTCTTATCGAACAAGTTCATTAGGGGAAGTGCCCATCGAGTACACTGTGGGAGAAAAGCTGCTTGTGTTACCTCTGCAACTAAATCAGAGTTCTACCTTTAAAACTGCGTGTTTTGGGATAGGATATGCTTACAGTCCTCGCTACAGCCTGCCACAGTTGAGGCAGTTCAATCCACGTGGGAATCCCTGCATAAAGAATTTCATTCGTGGAAGAGCCCAAGGATTACACACTAGGAGTAATGCTGCTTGTGTTCCACCTGCAACTAACACAGAGTTCCTTGGGTAAAACTGCCGTGTTTTCAGAGAGGAAATGCTTAGAGGCCTCACTAGAGCCTGCTTGCTTTAGGCATTTCACTCCAAGCGGGACCCCTTGAGTATAGATATTCTTTCGGGCAAAGGCTCATTGGGTACACTGTGGGAGAAAAGCTGCTTGTGTTCCACCTGCAACTAAAGCAGAATTCTTCGGGTAAAACTGCGTGTATTGGGAGAGGAAATGCTTACAGTCTTTACGAGAGCCTGCCTTCGTTGAGGCAGTTCACTGCACGTGGGACACCCTGCATATTAAAGACTCCTTCGGGGAAGGGCCCTTTGTATAAACTGTGGGACAAATGCAGCTTGTGTTCCACCTGCAACTAAAGCAGAGTTCTTCGGGTAAAAGTGCCGTGTTTTCAGAGAGGAAATTCTTAGAGACCACAGTAGTGTCTGCCATGGCTGAGGCAGTTCGCTCCACGGGGGAAACCATTCTTATAGAACAAGTTCATTAGGGGAAGTGCCCATTGTGTACACTGTGGGAGGAAAGCTGATGGTGTTCCCCCTGCAACTAAAGCAGAGTTCTTCGTGTAAAACTGCGTGTTTTGGGAGAGGAAATGCTTACAGTATTCGCTACAGCCTGCCTTGGTTGAGGCAGTTCGCTCCAAGTGGGAATCCCTGCATAAAGTAGTTCATTCGTGGAAGAGCCCAAAGAATACACAGTGAGAGAAATGCTGCTTGTGTTACCCCTGCAACTAAAGCAGAGTTCTAGCGTTAAAACTGCGTGGTTTGGGAGAGGATATGCTTACAGTCCTCGCTACAGCGTGCCATGGTTGAGGCAGTTCGCTCCACGTGGGAAATCCTGCATATACAAGTTCATTCGTGAAGAGAGCAAAGAGTACACAGTGGGAGAAATGCTGCTTGTGTTCCACTTGCAACTAAAGCAGAGTTCTTCGGGTAAAACTGTGTGTTTTGGGAGAGGAAATGCTTACAGTCCTTACGAGAGCCTGCCTTCATTGAGGCAGTTCGCTGCTCGTGGGACAACCTGCATATTGAACATTCATTCGGGGAAAGGCCCTTTGTATAAAGTGTGGGACAAATGCAGCTTGTGTTCCACCTGCAACTAAAGCAGAGTTCTTCGGGTAAAAGTGCCGTGTTTTCAGAGAGGAAATTCTTAGAGACCACAGTAGTGCCTGCCATGGCTGAGGCAGTTCGCTCCACGAGGGAAACCATTCTTATAGAACAAGTTCATTAGGGGAAGTGCCCATCGAGTACACTGTGGGAGAAAAGATGCTTGTGTTCCCCCTGCAACTAAAGCAGAGTTCTTCGGGTAAACCTGCGTGATTTGGTAGAGGATATGCTTACAGTCCTCGCTACAGCCTGCCATGGTTGAGGCAGTTCGCTCCTCGTGGATATCCCTGCATAAAGAAGTTCATTCTTGTAAGAGCCCAAAGAGTACACAGTGGGAGAAATGCTGCTTGTGTTCCACCTGCAACTAAAGCAGAGTTCTTCGGGTAAAACTGCGTGTTTTGGGAGAGGAAATGCTTACAGTCCATACGAGAGTCTGCCTTCATTGAGGCAGTTCGCTGCACGTGGGACACCCTGCATATTGAAGATTCATTCGGGGAAGGGCCCTTTGTATAAAGTGTCGGACAAATGCATTTTGTGTTCCACCAGCAACTAAAGCAGAGTTCTTCGGGTAAAAGTGCCGTGTTTTCAGAGAGGAAATCCTTAGAGACCACAGTAGTGCCTGCCATGGCTGAGGCAGTTCGCTCCACATGGGAAACCATTCTTATCGAACAAGTTCATTAGGGGAAGTGCCCATCGAGTACACTGTGGGAGAAAAGCTGCTTGTGTTACCTCTGCAACTAAATCAGAGTTCTACCTTTAAAACTGCGTGTTTTGGGATAGGATATGCTTACAGTCCTCGCTACAGCCTGCCACAGTTGAGGCTGTTCGATCCACGTGGGAATCCCTGCATAAAGAATTTCATTCGTGGAAGAGCCCAAGGATTACACACTAGGAGTAATGCTGCTTGTGTTCCACCTGCAACTAACACAGAGTTCCTTGGGTAAAACTGCCGTGTTTTCAGAGAGGAAATGCTTAGAGGCCTCACTAGAGCATGCTTGCTTTAGGCATTTCACTCCAAGCGGGACCCCTTGAGTATAGATATTCTTTCGGGCAAAGGCTCATTGGGTACACTGTGGGAGAAAAGCTGCTTGTGTTCCACCTGCAACTAAAGCAGAATTCTTCGGGTAAAACTGCGTGTATTGGGAGAGGAAATGCTTACAGTCTTTACGAGAGCCTGCCTTCGTTGAGGCAGTTCACTGCACGTGGGACACCCTGCATATTAAAGACTCCTTCAGGGAAGGTCCCTTTGTATAAAGTGTGGGACAAATGCAGCTTGTGTTCCACCTGCAACTAAAGCAGAGTTCTTCGGGTAAAAGTGGGGTGTTTTCAGAGAGGAAATTCTTAGAGACCACAGTAGTGTCTGCCATGGCTGAGGCAGTTCGCTCCACGCGGGAAACCATTCGTATAGAACAAGTTCATTAGGGGAAGTGCCCATTGTGTACACTGTGGGAGGAAAGCTGATGGTGTTCCCCCTGCAACTAAAGCAGAGTTCTTCGTGTAAAACTGCGTGTTTTGGGAGAGGAAATGCTTACAGTATTCGCTACAGCCTGCCTTGGTTGAGGCAGTTCGCTCCAAGTGGGAATCCCTGCATAAAGTAGTTCATTCGTGGAAGAGCCCAAAGAATACACAGTGAGAGAAATGCTGCTTGTGTTACCCCTGCAACTAAAGCAGAGTTCTAGCGTTAAAACTGCGTGGTTTGGGAGAGGATATGCTTACAGTCCTCGCTACAGCGTGCCATGGTTGAGGCAGTTCGCTCCACGTGGGAAATCCTGCATATACAAGTTCATTCGTGAAGAGAGCAAAGAGTACACAGTGGGAGAAATGCTGCTTGTGTTCCACTTGCAACTAAAGCAGAGTTCTTCGGGTAAAACTGTGTGTTTTGGGAGAGGAAATGCTTACAGTCCTTACGAGAGCCTGCCTTCATTGAGGCAGTTCGCTGCTCGTGGGACAACCTGCATATTGAACATTCATTCGGGGAAAGGCCCTTTGTATAAAGTGTGGGACAAATGCAGCTTGTGTTCCACCTGCAACTAAAGCAGAGTTCTTCGGGTAAAAGTGCCGTGTTTTCAGAGAGGAAATTCTTAGAGACCACAGTAGTGCCTGCCATGGCTGAGGCAGTTCGCTCCACGAGGGAAACCATTCTTATAGAACAAGTTCATTAGGGGAAGTGCCCATCGAGTACACTGTGGGAGAAAAGATGCTTGTGTTCCCCCTGCAACTAAAGCAGAGTTCTTCGGGTAAACCTGCGTGATTTGGTAGAGGATATGCTTACAGTCCTCGCTACAGCCTGCCATGGTTGAGGCAGTTCGCTCCTCGTGGATATCCCTGCATAAAGAAGTTCATTCTTGTAAGAGCCCAAAGAGTACACAGTGGGAGAAATGCTGCTTGTGTTCCACCTGCAACTAAAGCAGAGTTCTTCGGGTAAAACTGCGTGTTTTGGGAGAGGAAATGCTTACAGTCCATACGAGAGTCTGCCTTCATTGAGGCAGTTCGCTGCACGTGGGACACCCTGCATATTGAAGATTCATTCGGGGAAGGGCCCTTTGTATAAAGTGTCGGACAAATGCATTTTGTGTTCCACCAGCAACTAAAGCAGAGTTCTTCGGGTAAAAGTGCCGTGTTTTCAGAGAGGAAATCCTTAGAGACCACAGTAGTGCCTGCCATGGCTGAGGCAGTTCGCTCCACATGGGAAACCATTCTTATCGAACAAGTTCATTAGGGGAAGTGCCCATCGAGTACACTGTGGGAGAAAAGCTGCTTGTGTTACCTCTGCAACTAAATCAGAGTTCTACCTTTAAAACTGCGTGTTTTGGGATAGGATATGCTTACAGTCCTCGCTACAGCCTGCCACAGTTGAGGCAGTTCGATCCACGTGGGAATCCCTGCATAAAGAATTTCATTCGTGGAAGAGCCCAAGGATTACACACTAGGAGTAATGCTGCTTGTGTTCCACCTTCAACTAACACAGAGTTCCTTGGGTAAAACTGCCGTGTTTTCAGAGAGGAAATGCTTAGAGGCCTCACTAGAGCCTGCTTGCTTTAGGCATTTCACTCCAAGCGGGACCCCTTGAGTATAGATATTCTTTCGGGCAAAGGCTCATTGGGTACACTGTGGGAGAAAAGCTGCTTGTGTTCCACCTGCAACTAAAGCAGAATTCTTCGGGTAAAACTGCGTGTATTGGGAGAGGAAATGCTTACAGTCTTTACGAGAGCCTGCCTTCGTTGAGGCAGTTCACTGCACGTGGGACACCCTGCATATTAAAGACTCCTTCAGGGAAGGTCCCTTTGTATAAAGTGTGGGACAAATGCAGCTTGTGTTCCACCTGCAACTAAAGCAGAGTTCTTCGGGTAAAAGTGGGGTGTTTTCAGAGAGGAAATTCTTAGAGACCACAGTAGTGTCTGCCATGGCTGAGGCAGTTCGCTCCACGCGGGAAACCATTCGTATAGAACAAGTTCATTAGGGGAAGTGCCCATTGTGTACACTGTGGGAGGAAAGCTGATGGTGTTCCCCCTGCAACTAAAGCAGAGTTCTTCGTGTAAAACTGCGTGTTTTGGGAGAGGAAATGCTTACAGTATTCGCTACAGCCTGCCTTGGTTGAGGCAGTTCGCTCCAAGTGGGAATCCCTGCATAAAGTAGTTCATTCGTGGAAGAGCCCAAAGAATACACAGTGAGAGAAATGCTGCTTGTGTTACCCCTGCAACTAAAGCAGAGTTCTAGCGTTAAAACTGCGTGGTTTGGGAGAGGATATGCTTACAGTCCTCGCTACAGCGTGCCATGGTTGAGGCAGTTCGCTCCACGTGGGAAATCCTGCATATACAAGTTCATTCGTGAAGAGAGCAAAGAGTACACAGTGGGAGAAATGCTGCTTGTGTTCCACTTGCAACTAAAGCAGAGTTCTTCGGGTAAAACTGTGTGTTTTGGGAGAGGAAATGCTTACAGTCCTTACGAGAGCCTGCCTTCATTGAGGCAGTTCGCTGCTCGTGGGACAACCTGCATATTGAACATTCATTCGGGGAAAGGCCCTTTGTATAAAGTGTGGGACAAATGCAGCTTGTGTTCCACCTGCAACTAAAGCAGAGTTCTTCGGGTAAAAGTGCCGTGTTTTCAGAGAGGAAATTCTTAGAGACCACAGTAGTGCCTGCCATGGCTGAGGCAGTTCGCTCCACGAGGGAAACCATTCTTATAGAACAAGTTCATTAGGGGAAGTGCCCATCGAGTACACTGTGGGAGAAAAGATGCTTGTGTTCCCCCTGCAACTAAAGCAGAGTTCTTCGGGTAAACCTGCGTGATTTGGTAGAGGATATGCTTACAGTCCTCGCTACAGCCTGCCATGGTTGAGGCAGTTCGCTCCTCGTGGATATCCCTGCATAAAGAAGTTCATTCTTGTAAGAGCCCAAAGAGTACACAGTGGGAGAAATGCTGCTTGTGTTCCACCTGCAACTAAAGCAGAGTTCTTCGGGTAAAACTGCGTGTTTTGGGAGAGGAAATGCTTACAGTCCATACGAGAGTCTGCCTTCATTGAGGCAGTTCGCTGCACGTGGGACACCCTGCATATTGAAGATTCATTCGGGGAAGGGCCCTTTGTATAAAGTGTCGGACAAATGCATTTTGTGTTCCACCAGCAACTAAAGCAGAGTTCTTCGGGTAAAAGTGCCGTGTTTTCAGAGAGGAAATCCTTAGAGACCACAGTAGTGCCTGCCATGGCTGAGGCAGTTCGCTCCACATGGGAAACCATTCTTATCGAACAAGTTCATTAGGGGAAGTGCCCATCGAGTACACTGTGGGAGAAAAGCTGCTTGTGTTACCTCTGCAACTAAATCAGAGTTCTACCTTTAAAACTGCGTGTTTTGGGATAGGATATGCTTACAGTCCTCGCTACAGCCTGCCACAGTTGAGGCAGTTCGATCCACGTGGGAATCCCTGCATAAAGAATTTCATTCGTGGAAGAGCCCAAGGATTACACACTAGGAGTAATGCTGCTTGTGTTCCACCTTCAACTAACACAGAGTTCCTTGGGTAAAACTGCCGTGTTTTCAGAGAGGAAATGCTTAGAGGCCTCACTAGAGCCTGCTTGCTTTAGGCATTTCACTCCAAGCGGGACCCCTTGAGTATAGATATTCTTTCGGGCAAAGGCTCATTGGGTACACTGTGGGAGAAAAGCTGCTTGTGTTCCACCTGCAACTAAAGCAGAATTCTTCGGGTAAAACTGCGTGTATTGGGAGAGGAAATGCTTACAGTCTTTACGAGAGCCTGCCTTCGTTGAGGCAGTTCACTGCACGTGGGACACCCTGCATATTAAAGACTCCTTCAGGGAAGGTCCCTTTGTATAAAGTGTGGGACAAATGCAGCTTGTGTTCCACCTGCAACTAAAGCAGAGTTCTTCGGGTAAAAGTGGGGTGTTTTCAGAGAGGAAATTCTTAGAGACCACAGTAGTGTCTGCCATGGCTGAGGCAGTTCGCTCCACGCGGGAAACCATTCGTATAGAACAAGTTCATTAGGGGAAGTGCCCATTGTGTACACTGTGGGAGGAAAGCTGATGGTGTTCCCCCTGCAACTAAAGCAGAGTTCTTCGTGTAAAACTGCGTGTTTTGGGAGAGGAAATGCTTACAGTATTCGCTACAGCCTGCCTTGGTTGAGGCAGTTCGCTCCAAGTGGGAATCCCTGCATAAAGTAGTTCATTCGTGGAAGAGCCCAAAGAATACACAGTGAGAGAAATGCTGCTTGTGTTACCCCTGCAACTAAAGCAGAGTTCTAGCGTTAAAACTGCGTGGTTTGGGAGAGGATATGCTTACAGTCCTCGCTACAGCGTGCCATGGTTGAGGCAGTTCGCTCCACGTGGGAAATCCTGCATATACAAGTTCATTCGTGAAGAGAGCAAAGAGTACACAGTGGGAGAAATGCTGCTTGTGTTCCACCTGCAACTAAAGCAGAGTTCTTCGGGTAAAACTGTGTGTTTTGGGAGAGGAAATGCTTACAGTCCTTACGAGAGCCTGCCTTCATTGAGGCAGTTCGCTGCTCGTGGGACAACCTGCATATTGAACATTCATTCGGGGAAAGGCCCTTTGTATAAAGTGTGGGACAAATGCAGCTTGTGTTCCACCTGCAACTAAAGCAGAGTTCTTCGGGTAAAAGTGCCGTGTTTTCAGAGAGGAAATTCTTAGAGACCACAGTAGTGCCTGCCATGGCTGAGGCAGTTCGCTCCACGAGGGAAACCATTCTTATAGAACAAGTTCATTAGGGGAAGTGCCCATCGAGTACACTGTGGGAGAAAAGATGCTTGTGTTCCCCCTGCAACTAAAGCAGAGTTCTTCGGGTAAACCTGCGTGATTTGGTAGAGGATATGCTTACAGTCCTCGCTACAGCCTGCCATGGTGGAGGCAGTTCGCTCCTCGTGGGTATCCCTGCATAAAGAAGTTCATTCGTGTAAGAGCCCAAAGAGTACACAGTGGGAGAAATGCTGCTTGTGTTCCACCTGCAACTAAAGCAGAGTTCTTCGGGTAAAACTGCGTGTTTTGGGATAGGAAATGCTTACAGTCCATACGAGATTCTGCCTTCATTGAGGCAGTTCGCTGCACGTGGGACACCCTGCATATTGAAGATTCATTCGGGGAAGGGCCCTTTGTATAAAGTGTCGGACAAATGCATTTTGTGTTCCACCTGCAACTAAAGCAGAGTTCTTCGGGTAAAAGTGCCGTGTTTTCAGAGAGGAAATCCTTAGAGACCACAGTAGTGCCTGCCATGGCTGAGGCATTTCGCTCCACACGGGAAACCATTCTTATCGAACAAGTTCATTAGGGGAAGTGCCCATCGAGTACACTGTGGGAGAAAAGCTGCTTGTGTTACCTCTGCAACTAAATCAGAGTTCTACCTTTAAAACTGCGTGTTTTGGGATAGGATATGCTTACAATCCTCGCTACAGCCTGCCACAGTTGAGGCAGTTCGATCCACGTGGGAATCCCTGCATAAAGAATTTCATTCGTGGAAGAGCCCAAAGATTACACACTAGGAGTAATGCTGCTTGTGTTCCACCTGCAACTAACACAGAGTTCCTTGGGTAAAACTGCCGTGTTTTCAGAGAGGAAATGCTTAGAGGCCTCACTAGAGCCTGCTTGCTTTAGGCATTTCACTCCAAGCGGGACCCCTTGAGTATAGATATTGTTTCGGGCAAAGGCTCATTGGGTACACTGTGGGAGAAAAGCTGCTTGTGTTCCACCTGCAACTAAAGCAGAATTCTGCGGGTAAAACTGCGTGTATTGGGAGAGGAAATGCTTACAGTCTTTACGAGAGCCTGCCTTCGTTGAGGCAGTTCACTGCACGTGGGACACCCTGCATATTAAAGACTCCTTCGGGGAAGGGCCCTTTGTATAAACTGTGGGACAAATGCAGCTGGTGTTCCACCTGCAACTAAAGCAGAGTTCTTCGGGTAAAAGTGCCGTGTTTTCAGAGAGGAAATTCTTAGAGACCACAGTAGTGTCTGCCATGGCTGAGGCAGTTCGCTCCACGGGGGAAACCATTCTTATAGAACAAGTTCATTAGGGGAAGTGCCCATTGTGTACACTGTGGGAGGAAAGCTGATGGTGTTCCCCCTGCAACTAAAGCACAGTTCTTCGTGTAAAACTGCGTGTTTTGGGAGAGGAAATGCTTACAGTATATGCTACAGCCTGCCTTGGTTGAGGCAGTTCGCTCCACGTCGGAAACCCTGCATATAGAAGTTCATTCTTGGAAGAGCCCATAGAGTACACAGTGGGAGAAAAGCTGCTTGTGTTACCCCTGCAACTAAAGCAGAGTTCTATCGTTAAACCTGCGTGGTTTGGGAGAGGATATGCTTACAGTCCTCGCTACAGCCTGCCATGGTTGAGGCAGTTCGCTCCACGTGGGAAACCCTGCATATACAAGTTCATTCGTGAAGAGACCAAAGAGTACACAGTGGGAGAAATGCTGCTTGTCTTCCACTTGCAACTAAAGCAGAGTTCTTCGGGTAAAACTGTGTGTTTTGGGAGAGGAAATGCTTACAGTCCTTACGAGAGCCTGCCTTCATTGAGGCAGTTCGCTGCTCGTGGGACAACATGCATATTGAACATTCATTCGGGGAAAGGCCCTTTGTATAAAGTGTGGGACAAATGCAGCTTGTGTTCCACCTGCCACTAAAGCAGAGTCCTTCAGGTAAAAGTCCCGTGTTTTCAGAGAGGAAATTCTTAGAGACCACAGTAGTGCCTGCCATGGCTGAGGCAGTTCGCTCCACGAGGGAAACCATTCTTATAGAACAAGTTCATTAGGGGAAGTGCCCATCGAGTACACTGTGGGAGAAAAGATGCTTGTGTTCCCCCTGCAACTAAAGCAGAGTTCTTCGGGTAAACCTGCGTGATTTGGTAGAGGATATGCTTACATTCCTCGCTACAGCCTGCCATGGTGGAGGCAGTTCGCTCCTCGTGGGTATCCCTGCATAAAGAAGTTCATTCGTGTAAGAGCCCAAAGAGTACACAGTGGGAGAAATGCTGCTTGTGTTCCACCTGCAACTAAAGCAGAGTTCTTCGGGTAAAACTGCGTGTTTTGGGAGAGGAAATGCTTACAGTCCATACGAGAGTCTGCCTTCATTGAGGCAGTTCGCTGCACGTGGGACACCCTGCATATTGAAGATTCATTCGGGGAAGGGCCCTTTGTATAAAGTGTCGGACAAATGCATTTTGTGTTCCACCAGCAACTAAAGCAGAGTTCTTCGGGTAAAAGTGCCGTGTTTTCAGAGAGGAAATCCTTAGAGACCACAGTAGTGCCTGCCATGGCTGAGGCAGTTCGCTCCACATGGGAAACCATTCTTATCGAACAAGTTCATTAGGGGAAGTGCCCATCGAGTACACTGTGGGAGAAAAGCTGCTTGTGTTACCTCTGCAACTAAATCAGAGTTCTACCTTTAAAACTGCGTGTTTTGGGATAGGATATGCTTACAGTCCTCGCTACAGCCTGCCACAGTTGAGGCAGTTCGATCCACGTAATCCCTGCATAAAGAATTTCATTCGTGGAAGAGCCCAAGGATTACACACTAGGAGTAATGCTGCTTGTGTTCCACCTGCAACTAACACAGAGTTCCTTGGGTAAAACTGCCGTGTTTTCAGAGAGGAAATGCTTAGAGGCCTCACTAGAGCCTGCTTGCTTTAGGCATTTCACTCCAAGCGGGACCCCTTGAGTATAGATATTCTTTCGGGCAAAGGCTCATTGGGTACACTGTGGGAGAAAAGCTGCTTGTGTTCCACCTGCAACTAAAGCAGAATTCTTCGGGTAAAACTGCGTGTATTGGGAGAGGAAATGCTTACAGTCTTTACGAGAGCCTGCCTTCGTTGAGGCAGTTCACTGCACGTGGGACACCCTGCATATTAAAGACTCCTTCAGGGAAGGTCCCTTTGTATAAAGTGTGGGACAAATGCAGCTTGTGTTCCACCTGCAACTAAAGCAGAGTTCTTCGGGTAAAAGTGGGGTGTTTTCAGAGAGGAAATTCTTAGAGACCACAGTAGTGTCTGCCATGGCTGAGGCAGTTCGCTCCACGTGGGAAACCATTCTTATAGAACAAGTTCATTAGGGGAAGTGCCCATTGTGTACACTGTGGGAGGAAAGCTGATGGTGTTCCCCCTGCAACTAAAGCAGAGTTCTTCGTGTAAAACTGCGTGTTTTGGGAGAGGAAATGCTTACAGTATTCGCTACAGCCTGCCTTGGTTGAGGCAGTTCGCTCCAAGTGGGAATCCCTGCATAAAGTAGTTCATTCGTGGAAGAGCCCAAAGAATACACAGTGAGAGAAATGCTGCTTGTGTTACCCCTGCAACTAAAGCAGAGTTCTAGCGTTAAAACTGCGTGGTTTGGGAGAGGATATGCTTACAGTCCTCGCTACAGCGTGCCATGGTTGAGGCAGTTCGCTCCACGTGGGAAATCCTGCATATACAAGTTCATTCGTGAAGAGAGCAAAGAGTACACAGTGGGAGAAATGCTGCTTGTGTTCCACTTGCAACTAAAGCAGAGTTCTTCGGGTAAAACTGTGTGTTTTGGGAGAGGAAATGCTTACAGTCCTTACGAGAGCCTGCCTTCATTGAGGCAGTTCGCTGCTCGTGGGACAACCTGCATATTGAACATTCATTCGGGGAAAGGCCCTTTGTATAAAGTGTGGGACAAATGCAGCTTGTGTTCCACCTGCAACTAAAGCAGAGTTCTTCGGGTAAAAGTGCCGTGTTTTCAGAGAGGAAATTCTTAGAGACCACAGTAGTGCCTGCCATGGCTGAGGCAGTTCGCTCCACGAGGGAAACCATTCTTATAGAACAAGTTCATTAGGGGAAGTGCCCATCGAGTACACTGTGGGAGAAAAGATGCTTGTGTTCCCCCTGCAACTAAAGCAGAGTTCTTCGGGTAAACCTGCGTGATTTGGTAGAGGATATGCTTACAGTCCTCGCTACAGCCTGCCATGGTTGAGGCAGTTCGCTCCTCGTGGATATCCCTGCATAAAGAAGTTCATTCGTGTAAGAGCCCAAAGAGTACACAGTGGGAGAAATGCTGCTTGTGTTCCACCTGCAACTAAAGCAGAGTTCTTCGGGTAAAACTGCGTGTTTTGGGAGAGGAAATGCTTACAGTCCATACGAGAGTCTGCCTTCATTGAGGCAGTTCGCTGCACGTGGGACACCCTGCATATTGAAGATTCATTCGGGGAAGGGCCCTTTGTATAAAGTGTCGGACAAATGCATTTTGTGTTCCACCAGCAACTAAAGCAGAGTTCTTCGGGTAAAAGTGCCGTGTTTTCAGAGAGGAAATCCTTAGAGACCACAGTAGTGCCTGCCATGGCTGAGGCAGTTCGCTCCACATGGGAAACCATTCTTATCGAACAAGTTCATTAGGGGAAGTGCCCATCGAGTACACTGTGGGAGAAAAGCTGCTTGTGTTACCTCTGCAACTAAATCAGAGTTCTACCTTTAAAACTGCGTGTTTTGGGATAGGATATGCTTACAGTCCTCGCTACAGCCTGCCACAGTTGAGGCAGTTCAATCCACGTGGGAATCCCTGCATAAAGAATTTCATTCGTGGAAGAGCCCAAGGATTACACACTAGGAGTAATGCTGCTTGTGTTCCACCTGCAACTAACACAGAGTTCCTTGGGTAAAACTGCCGTGTTTTCAGAGAGGAAATGCTTAGAGGCCTCACTAGAGCCTGCTTGCTTTAGGCATTTCACTCCAAGCGGGACCCCTTGAGTATAGATATTGTTTCGGGCAAAGGCTCATTGGGTACACTGTGGGAGAAAAGCTGCTTGTGTTCCACCTGCAACTAAAGCAGAATTCTTCGGGTAAAACTGCGTGTATTGGGAGAGGAAATGCTTACAGTCTTTACGAGAGCCTGCCTTCGTTGAGGCAGTTCACTGCACGTGGGACACCCTGCATATTAAAGACTCCTTCGGGGAAGGGCCCTTGGTATAAACTGTGGGACAAATGCAGCTTGTGTTCCACCTGCAACTAAAGCAGAGTTCTTCGGGTAAAAGTGCCGTGTTTTCAGAGAGGAAATTCATAGAGACCACAGTAGTGTCTGCCATGGCTGAGGCAGTTCGCTCCACGGGGGAAACCATTCTTATAGAACAAGTTCATTAGGGGAAGTGCCCATTGTGTACACTGTGGGAGGAAAGCTGATGGTGTTCCCCCTGCAACTAAAGCAGAGTTCTTCGTGTAAAACTGCGTGTTTTGGGAGAGGAAATGCTTACAGTATATGCTACAGCCTGCCTTGGTTGAGGCAGTTCGCTCCACGTCGGAAACCCTGCATATAGAAGTTCATTCTTGGAAGAGCCCAAAGAGTACACAGTGGGAGAAAAGCTGCTTGTGTTACCCCTGCAACTAAAGCAGAGTTCTATCGTTAAACCTGCGTGGTTTGGGAGAGGATATGCTTACAGTCCTCGCTACAGCCTGCCATGGTTGAGGCAGTTCGCTCCACGTGGGAAACCCTGCATATACAAGTTCATTCGTGAAGAGACCAAAGAGTACACAGTGGGAGAAATGCTGCTTGTGTTCCACTTGCAACTAAAGCAGAGTTCTTCGGGTAAAACTGTGTGTTTTGGGAGAGGAAATGCTTACAGTCCTTACGAGAGCCTGCCTTCATTGAGGCAGTTCGCTGCTCGTGGGACAACATGCATATTGAACATTCATTCGGGGAAAGGCCCTTTGTATAAAGTGTGGGACAAATGCAGCTTGTGTTCCACCTGCCACTAAAGCAGAGTTCTTCAGGTAAAAGTCCCGTGTTTTCAGAGAGGAAATTCTTAGAGACCACAGTAGTGCCTGCCATGGCTGAGGCAGTTCGCTCCACGAGGGAAACCATTCTTATAGAACAAGTTCATTAGGGGAAGTGCCCATCGAGTACACTGTGGGAGAAAAGATGCTTGTGTTCCCCCTGCAACTAAAGCAGAGTTCTTCGGGTAAACCTGCGTGATTTGGTAGAGGATATGCTTACATTCCTCGCTACAGCCTGCCATGGTGGAGGCAGTTCGCTCCTCGTGGGTATCCCTGCATAAAGAAGTTCATTCGTGTAAGAGCCCAAAGAGTACACAGTGGGAGAAATGCTGCTTGTGTTCCACCTGCAACTAAAGCAGAGTTCTTCGGGTAAAACTGCGTGTATTGGGAGAGGAAAAGCTTACAGTCAATACGAGAGTCTGCCTTCATTGAGGCAGTTCGCTGCACGTGGGACACCCTGCATATTGAAGATTCATTCGGGGAAGGGCCCTTTGTATAAAGTGTCGGACAAATGCATTTTGTGTTCCACCAGCAACTAAAGCAGAGTTCTTCGGGTAAAAGTGCCGTGTTTTCAGAGAGGAAATCCTTAGAGACCACAGTAGTGCCTGCCATGGCTGAGGCAGTTCGCTCCACATGGGAAACCATTCTTATCGAACAAGTTCATTAGGGGAAGTGCCCATCGAGTACACTGTGGGAGAAAAGCTGCTTGTGTTACCTCTGCAACTAAATCAGAGTTCTACCTTTAAAACTGCGTGTTTTGGGATAGGATATGCTTACAGTCCTCGCTACAGCCTGCCACAGTTGAGGCAGTTCGATCCACGTGGGAATCCCTGCATAAAGAATTTCATTCGTGGAAGAGCCCAAGGATTACACACTAGGAGTAATGCTGCTTGTGTTCCACCTTCAACTAACACAGAGTTCCTTGGGTAAAACTGCCGTGTTTTCAGAGAGGAAATGCTTAGAGGCCTCACTAGAGCCTGCTTGCTTTAGGCATTTCACTCCAAGCGGGACCCCTTGAGTATAGATATTCTTTCGGGCAAAGGCTCATTGGGTACACTGTGGGAGAAAAGCTGCTTGTGTTCCACCTGCAACTAAAGCAGAATTCTTCGGGTAAAACTGCGTGTATTGGGAGAGGAAATGCTTACAGTCTTTACGAGAGCCTGCCTTCGTTGAGGCAGTTCACTGCACGTGGGACACCCTGCATATTAAAGACTCCTTCAGGGAAGGTCCCTTTGTATAAAGTGTGGGACAAATGCAGCTTGTGTTCCACCTGCAACTAAAGCAGAGTTCTTCGGGTAAAAGTGGGGTGTTTTCAGAGAGGAAATTCTTAGAGACCACAGTAGTGTCTGCCATGGCTGAGGCAGTTCGCTCCACGCGGGAAACCATTCGTATAGAACAAGTTCATTAGGGGAAGTGCCCATTGTGTACACTGTGGGAGGAAAGCTGATGGTGTTCCCCCTGCAACTAAAGCAGAGTTCTTCGTGTAAAACTGCGTGTTTTGGGAGAGGAAATGCTTACAGTATTCACTACAGCCTGCCTTGGTTGAGGCAGTTCGCTCCAAGTGGGAATCCCTGCATAAAGTAGTTCATTCGTGGAAGAGCCCAAAGAATACACAGTGAGAGAAATGCTGCTTGTGTTACCCCTGCAACTAAAGCAGAGTTCTAGCGTTAAAACTGCGTGGTTTGGGAGAGGATATGCTTACAGTCCTCGCTACAGCGTGCCATGGTTGAGGCAGTTCGCTCCACGTGGGAAATCCTGCATATACAAGTTCATTCGTGAAGAGAGCAAAGAGTACACAGTGGGAGAAATGCTGCTTGTGTTCCACTTGCAACTAAAGCAGAGTTCTTCGGGTTAAACTGTGTGTTTTGGGAGAGGAAATGCTTACAGTCCTTACGAGAGCCTGCCTTCATTGAGGCAGTTCGCTGCTCGTGGGACAACCTGCATATTGAACATTCATTCGGGGAAAGGCCCTTTGTATAAAGTGTGGGACAAATGCAGCTTGTGTTCCACCTGCAACTAAAGCAGAGTTCTTCGGGTAAAAGTGCCGTGTTTTCAGAGAGGAAATTCTTAGAGACCACAGTAGTGCCTGCCATGGCTGAGGCAGTTCGCTCCACGAGGGAAACCATTCTTATAGAACAAGTTCATTAGGGGAAGTGCCCATCGAGTACACTGTGGGAGAAAAGATGCTTGTGTTCCCCCTGCAACTAAAGCAGAGTTCTTCGGGTAAACCTGCGTGATTTGGTAGAGGATATGCTTACATTCCTCGCTACAGCCTGCCATGGTGGAGGCAGTTCGCTCCTCGTGGGTATCCCTGCATAAAGAAGTTCATTCGTGTAAGAGCCCAAAGAGTACACAGTGGGAGAAATGCTGCTTGTGTTCCACCTGCAACTAAAGCAGAGTTCTTCGGGTAAAACTGCGTGTTTTGGGAGAGGAAATGCTTACAGTCCATACGAGAGTCTGCCTTCATTGAGGCAGTTCGCTGCACGTGGGACACCCTGCATATTGAAGATTCATTCGGGGAAGGGCCCTTTGTATAAAGTGTCGGACAAATGCATTTTGTGTTCCACCAGCAACTAAAGCAGAGTTCTTCGGGTAAAAGTGCCGTGTTTTCAGAGAGGAAATCCTTAGAGACCACAGTAGTGCCTGCCATGGCTGAGGCAGTTCGCTCCACATGGGAAACCATTCTTATCGAACAAGTTCATTAGGGGAAGTGCCCATCGAGTACACTGTGGGAGAAAAGCTGCTTGTGTTACCTCTGCAACTAAATCAGAGTTCTACCTTTAAAACTGCGTGTTTTGGGATAGGATATGCTTACAGTCCTCGCTACAGCCTGCCACAGTTGAGGCAGTTCGATCCACGTGGGAATCCCTGCATAAAGAATTTCATTCGTGGAAGAGCCCAAGGATTACACACTAGGAGTAATGCTGCTTGTGTTCCACCTGCAACTAACACAGAGTTCCTTGGGTAAAACTGCCGTGTTTTCAGAGAGGAAATGCTTAGAGGCCTCACTAGAGCATGCTTGCTTTAGGCATTTCACTCCAAGCGGGACCCCTTGAGTATAGATATTCTTTCGGGCAAAGGCTCATTGGGTACACTGTGGGAGAAAAGCTGCTTGTGTTCCACCTGCAACTAAAGCAGAATTCTTCGGGTAAAACTGCGTGTATTGGGAGAGGAAATGCTTACAGTCTTTACGAGAGCCTGCCTTCGTTGAGGCAGTTCACTGCACGTGGGACACCCTGCATATTAAAGACTCCTTCAGGGAAGGTCCCTTTGTATAAAGTGTGGGACAAATGCAGCTTGTGTTCCACCTGCAACTAAAGCAGAGTTCTTCGGGTAAAAGTGGGGTGTTTTCAGAGAGGAAATTCTTAGAGACAACAGTAGTGTCTGCCATGGCTGAGGCAGTTCGCTCCACGTGGGAAACCATTCGTATAGAACAAGTTCATTAGGGGAAGTGCCCATTGTGTACACTGTGGGAGGAAAGCTGATGGTGTTCCCCCTGCAACTAAAGCAGAGTTCTTCGTGTAAAACTGCGTGTTTTGGGAGAGGAAATGCTTACAGTATTCGCTACAGCCTGCCTTGGTTGAGGCAGTTCGCTCCAAGTGGGAATCCCTGCATAAAGTAGTTCATTCGTGGAAGAGCCCAAAGAATACACAGTGAGAGAAATGCTGCTTGTGTTACCCCTGCAACTAAAGCAGAGTTCTAGCGTTAAAACTGCGTGGTTTGGGAGAGGATATGCTTACAGTCCTCGCTACAGCGTGCCATGGTTGAGGCAGTTCGCTCCACGTGGGAAATCCTGCATATACAAGTTCATTCGTGAGGAGAGCAAAGAGTACACAGTGGGAGAAATGCTGCTTGTGTTCCACTTGCAACTAAAGCAGAGTTCTTCGGGTAAAACTGTGTGTTTTGGGAGAGGAAATGCTTACAGTCCTTACGAGAGCCTGCCTTCATTGAGGCAGTTCGCTGCTCGTGGGACAACCTGCATATTGAACATTCATTCGGGGAAAGGCCCTTTGTATAAAGTGTGGGACAAATGCAGCTTGTGTTCCACCTGCAACTAAAGCAGAGTTCTTCGGGTAAAAGTGCCGTGTTTTCAGAGAGGAAATTCTTAGAGACCACAGTAGTGCCTGCCATGGCTGAGGCAGTTCGCTCCACGAGGGAAACCATTCTTATAGAACAAGTTCATTAGGGGAAGTGCCCATCGAGTACACTGTGGGAGAAAAGATGCTTGTGTTCCCCCTGCAACTAAAGCAGAGTTCTTCGGGTAAACCTGCGTGATTTGGTAGAGGATATGCTTACAGTCCTCGCTACAGCCTGCCATGGTTGAGGCAGTTCGCTCCTCGTGGATATCCCTGCATAAAGAAGTTCATTCTTGTAAGAGCCCAAAGAGTACACAGTGGGAGAAATGCTGCTTGTGTTCCACCTGCAACTAAAGCAGAGTTCTTCGGGTAAAACTGCGTGTTTTGGGAGAGGAAATGCTTACAGTCCATACGAGAGTCTGCCTTCATTGAGGCAGTTCGCTGCACGTGGGACACCCTGCATATTGAAGATTCATTCGGGGAAGGGCCCTTTGTATAAAGTGTCGGACAAATGCATTTTGTGTTCCACCAGCAACTAAAGCAGAGTTCTTCGGGTAAAAGTGCCGTGTTTTCAGAGAGGAAATCCTTAGAGACCACAGTAGTGCCTGCCATGGCTGAGGCAGTTCGCTCCACATGGGAAACCATTCTTATCGAACAAGTTCATTAGGGGAAGTGCCCATCGAGTACACTGTGGGAGAAAAGCTGCTTGTGTTACCTCTGCAACTAAATCAGAGTTCTACCTTTAAAACTGCGTGTTTTGGGATAGGATATGCTTACAGTCCTCGCTACAGCCTGCCACAGTTGAGGCAGTTCGATCCACGTGGGAATCCCTGCATAAAGAATTTCATTCGTGGAAGAGCCCAAGGATTACACACTAGGAGTAATGCTGCTTGTGTTCCACCTGCAACTAACACAGAGTTCCTTGGGTAAAACTGCCGTGTTTTCAGAGAGGAAATGCTTAGAGGCCTCACTAGAGCATGCTTGCTTTAGGCATTTCACTCCAAGCGGGACCCCTTGAGTATAGATATTCTTTCGGGCAAAGGCTCATTGGGTACACTGTGGGAGAAAAGCTGCTTGTGTTCCACCTGCAACTAAAGCAGAATTCTTCGGGTAAAACTGCGTGTATTGGGAGAGGAAATGCTTACAGTCTTTACGAGAGCCTGCCTTCGTTGAGGCAGTTCACTGCACGTGGGACACCCTGCATATTAAAGACTCCTTCAGGGAAGGTCCCTTTGTATAAAGTGTGGGACAAATGCAGCTTGTGTTCCACCTGCAACTAAAGCAGAGTTCTTCGGGTAAAAGTGGGGTGTTTTCAGAGAGGAAATTCTTAGAGACCACAGTAGTGTCTGCCATGGCTGAGGCAGTTCGCTCCACGCGGGAAACCATTCGTATAGAACAAGTTCATTAGGGGAAGTGCCCATTGTGTACACTGTGGGAGGAAAGCTGATGGTGTTCCCCCTGCAACTAAAGCAGAGTTCTTCGTGTAAAACTGCATGTTTTGGGAGAGGAAATGCTTACAGTATTCGCTACAGCCTGCCTTGGTTGAGGCAGTTCGCTCCAAGTGGGAATCCCTGCATAAAGTAGTTCATTCGTGGAAGAGCCCAAAGAATACACAGTGAGAGAAATGCTGCTTGTGTTACCCCTGCAACTAAAGCAGAGTTCTAGCGTTAAAACTGCGTGGTTTGGGAGAGGATATGCTTACAGTCCTCGCTACAGCGTGCCATGGTTGAGGCAGTTCGCTCCACGTGGGAAATCCTGCATATACAAGTTCATTCGTGAAGAGAGCAAAGAGTACACAGTGGGAGAAATGCTGCTTGTGTTCCACTTGCAACTAAAGCAGAGTTCTTCGGGTAAAACTGTGTGTTTTGGGAGAGGAAATGCTTACAGTCCTTACGAGAGCCTGCCTTCATTGAGGCAGTTCGCTGCTCATGGGACAACCTGCATATTGAACATTCATTCGAGGAAAGGCCCTTTGTATAAAGTGTGGGACAAATGCAGCTTGTGTTCCACCTGCAACTAAAGCAGAGTTCTTCGGGTAAAAGTGCCGTGTTTTCAGAGAGGAAATTCTTAGAGACCACAGTAGTGCCTGCCATGGCTGAGGCAGTTCGCTCCACGAGGGAAACCATTCTTATAGAACAAGTTCATTAGGGGAAGTGCCCATCGAGTACACTGTGGGAGAAAAGATGCTTGTGTTCCCCCTGCAACTAAAGCAGAGTTCTTCGGGTAAACCTGCGTGATTTGGTAGAGGATATGCTTACAGTCCTCGCTACAGCCTGCCATGGTTGAGGCAGTTCGCTCCTCGTGGATATCCCTGCATAAAGAAGTTCATTCTTGTAAGAGCCCAAAGAGTACACAGTGGGAGAAATGCTGCTTGTGTTCCACCTGCAACTAAAGCAGAGTTCTTCGGGTAAAACTACGTGTTTTGGGAGAGGAAATGCTTACAGTCCATACGAGAGTCTGCCTTCATTGAGGCAGTTCGCTGCACGTGGGACACCCTGCATATTGAAGATTCATTCGGGGAAGGGCCCTTTGTATAAAGTGTCGGACAAATGCATTTTGTGTTCCACCAGCAACTAAAGCAGAGTTCTTCGGGTAAAAGTGCCGTGTTTTCAGAGAGGAAATCCTTAGAGACCACAGTAGTGCCTGCCATGGCTGAGGCAGTTCGCTCCACATGGGAAACCATTCTTATCGAACAAGTTCATTAGGGGAAGTGCCCATCGAGTACACTGTGGGAGAAAAGCTGCTTGTGTTACCTCTGCAACTAAATCAGAGTTCTGCCTTTAAAACTGCGTGTTTTGGGATAGGATATGCTTACAGTCCTCGCTACAGCCTGCCACAGTTGAGGCAGTTCGATCCACGTGGGAATCCCTGCATAAAGAATTTCATTCGTGGAAGAGCCCAAGGATTACACACTAGGAGTAATGCTGCTTGTGTTCCACCTTCAACTAACACAGAGTTCCTTGGGTAAAACTGCCGTGTTTTCAGAGAGGAAATGCTTAGAGGCCTCACTAGAGCCTGCTTGCTTTAGGCATTTCACTCCAAGCGGGACCCCTTGAGTATAGATATGCTTTCGGGCAAAGGCTCATTGGGTACACTGTGGGAGAAAAGCTGCTTGTGTTCCACCTGCAACTAAAGCAGAATTCTTCGGGTAAAACTGCGTGTATTGGGAGAGGAAATGCTTACAGTCTTTACGAGAGCCTGCCTTCGTTGAGGCAGTTCACTGCACGTGGGACACCCTGCATATTAAAGACTCCTTCAGGGAAGGTCCCTTTGTATAAAGTGTGGGACAAATGCAGCTTGTGTTCCACCTGCAACTAAAGCAGAGTTCTTCGGGTAAAAGTGGGGTGTTTTCAGAGAGGAAATTCTTAGAGACCACAGTAGTGTCTGCCATGGCTGAGGCAGTTCGCTCCACGTGGGAAACCATTCGTATAGAACAAGTTCATTAGGGGAAGTGCCCATTGTGTACACTGTGGGAGGAAAGCTGATGGTGTTCCCCCTGCAACTAAAGCAGAGTTCTTCGTGTAAAACTGCGTGTTTTGGGAGAGGAAATGCTTACAGTATTCGCTACAGCCTGCCTTGGTTGAGGCAGTTCGCTCCAAGTGGGAATCCCTGCATAAAGTAGTTCATTCGTGGAAGAGCCCAAAGAATACACAGTGAGAGAAATGCTGCTTGTGTTACCCCTGCAACTAAAGCAGAGTTCTAGCGTTAAAACTGCGTGGTTTGGGAGAGGATATGCTTACAGTCCTCGCTACAGCGTGCCATGGTTGAGGCAGTTCGCTCCACGTGGGAAATCCTGCATATACAAGTTCATTCGTGAAGAGAGCAAAGAGTACACAGTGGGAGAAATGCTGCTTGTGTTCCACCTGCAACTAAAGCAGAGTTCTTCGGGTAAAACTGTGTGTTTTGGGAGAGGAAATGCTTACAGTCCTTACGAGAGCCTGCCTTCATTGAGGCAGTTCGCTGCTCGTGGGACAACCTGCATATTGAACATTCATTCGGGGAAAGGCCCTTTGTATAAAGTGTGGGACAAATGCAGCTTGTGTTCCACCTGCAACTAAAGCAGAGTTCTTCGGGTAAAAGTGCCGTGTTTTCAGAGAGGAAATTCTTAGAGACCACAGTAGTGCCTGCCATGGCTGAGGCAGTTCGCTCCACGAGGGAAACCATTCTTATAGAACAAGTTCATTAGGGGAAGTGCCCATCGAGTACACTGTGGGAGAAAAGATGCTTGTGTTCCCCCTGCAACTAAAGCAGAGTTCTTCGGGTAAACCTGCGTGATTTGGTAGAGGATATGCTTACAGTCCTCGCTACAGCCTGCCATGGTGGAGGCAGTTCGCTCCTCGTGGGTATCCCTGCATAAAGAAGTTCATTCGTGTAAGAGCCCAAAGAGTACACAGTGGGAGAAATGCTGCTTGTGTTCCACCTGCAACTAAAGCAGAGTTCTTCGGGTAAAACTGCGTGTTTTGGGAAAGGAAATGCTTACAGTCCATACGAGATTCTGCCTTCATTGAGGCAGTTCGCTGCACGTGGGACACCCTGCATATTAAAGATTCATTCGGGGAAGGGCCCTTTGTATAAAGTGTCGGACAAATGCATTTTGTGTTCCACCTGCAACTAAAGCAGAGTTCTTCGGGTAAAAGTGCCGTGTTTTCAGAGAGGAAATCCTTAGAGACCACAGTAGTGCCTGCCATGGCTGAGGCATTTCGTTCCACACGGGAAACCATTCTTATCGAACAAGTTCATTAGGGGAAGTGCCCATCGAGTACACTGTGGGAGAAAAGCTGCTTGTGTTACCTCTGCAACTAAATCAGAGTTCTACCTTTAAAACTGCGTGTCTTGGGATAGGATATGCTTACAATCCTCGCTACAGCCTGCCACAGTTGAGGCAGTTCGATCCACGTGGGAATCCCTGCATAAAGAATTTCATTCGTGGAAGAGCCCAAAGATTACACACTAGGAGTAATGCTGCTTGTGTTCCACCTGCAACTAACACAGAGTTCCTTGGGTAAAACTGCCGTGTTTTCAGAGAGGAAATGCTTAGAGGCCTCACTAGAGCCTGCTTGCTTTAGGCATTTCACTCCAAGCGGGACCCCTTGAGTATAGATATTGTTTCGGGCAAAGGCTCATTGGGTACACTGTGGGAGAAAAGCTGCTTGTGTTCCACCTGCAACTAAAGCAGAATTCTGCGGGTAAAACTGCGTGTATTGGGAGAGGAAATGCTTACAGTCTTTACGAGAGCCTGCCTTCGTTGAGGCAGTTCACTGCACGTGGGACACCCTGCATATTAAAGACTCCTTCGGGGAAGGGCCCTTTGTATAAACTGTGGGACAAATGCAGCTGGTGTTCCACCTGCAACTAAAGCAGAGTTCTTCGGGTAAAAGTGCCGTGTTTTCAGAGAGGAAATTCTTAGAGACCACAGTAGTGTCTGCCATGGCTGAGGCAGTTCGCTCCACGGGGGAAACCATTCTTATAGAACAAGTTCATTAGGGGAAGTGCCCATTGTGTACACTGTGGGAGGAAAGCTGATGGTGTTCCCCCTGCAACTAAAGCACAGTTCTTCGTGTAAAACTGCGTGTTTTGGGAGAGGAAATGCTTACAGTATATGATACAGCCTGCCTTGGTTGAGGCAGTTTGCTCCACGTCGGAAACCCTGCATATAGAAGTTCATTCTTGGAAGAGCCCATAGAGTACACAGTGGGAGAAAAGCTGCTTGTGTTACCCCTGCAACTAAAGCAGAGTTCTATCGTTAAACCTGCGTGGTTTGGGAGAGGATATGCTTACAGTCCTCGCTACAGCCTGCCATGGTTGAGGCAGTTCGCTCCACGTGGGAAACCCTGCATATACAAGTTCATTCGTGAAGAGACCAAAGAGTACACAGTGGGAGAAATGCTGCTTGTCTTCCACTTGCAACTAAAGCAGAGTTCTTCGGGTAAAACTGTGTGTTTTGGGAGAGGAAATGCTTACAGTCCTTACGAGAGCCTGCCTTCATTGAGGCAGTTCGCTGCTCGTGGGACAACATGCATATTGAACATTCATTCGGGGAAAGGCCCTTTGTATAAAGTGTGGGACAAATGCAGCTTGTGTTCCACCTGCCACTAAAGCAGAGTCCTTCAGGTAAAAGTCCCGTGTTTTCAGAGAGGAAATTCTTAGAGACCACAGTAGTGCCTGCCATGGCTGAGGCAGTTCGCTCCACGAGGGAAACCATTCTTATAGAACAAGTTCATTAGGGGAAGTGCCCATCGAGTACACTGTGGGAGAAAAGATGCTTGTGTTCCCCCTGCAACTAAAGCAGAGTCCTTCGGGTAAACCTGCGTGATTTGGTAGAGGATATGCTTACAGTCCTCGCTACAGCCTGCCATGGTGGAGGCAGTTCGCTCCTCGTGGGTATCCCTGCATAAAGAAGTTCATTCGTGTAAGAGCCCAAAGAGTACACAGTGGGAGAAATGCTGCTTGTGTTCCACCTGCAACTAAAGCAGAGTTCTTCGGGTAAAACTGCGTGTTTTGGGAGAGGAAATGCTTACAGTCCATACGAGAGTCTGCCTTCATTGAGGCAGTTCGCTGCACGTGGGACACCCTGCATATTGAAGATTCATTCGGGGAAGGGCCCTTTGTATAAAGTGTCGGACAAATGCATTTTGTGTTCCACCAGCAACTAAAGCAGAGTTCTTCGGGTAAAAGTGCCGTGTTTTCAGAGAGGAAATCCTTAGAGACCACAGTAGTGCCTGCCATGGCTGAGGCAGTTCGCTCCACATGGGAAACCATTCTTATCGAACAAGTTCATTAGGGGAAGTGCCCATCGAGTACACTGTGGGAGAAAAGCTGCTTGTGTTACCTCTGCAACTAAATCAGAGTTCTACCGTTAAAACTGCGTGTTTTGGGATAGGATATGCTTACAGTCCTCGCTACAGCCTGCCACAGTTGAGGCAGTTCGATCCACGTGGGAATCCCTGCATAAAGAATTTCATTCGTGGAAGAGCCCAAGGATTACACACTAGGAGTAATGCTGCTTGTGTTCCACCTGCAACTAACACAGAGTTCCTTGGGTAAAACTGCCGTGTTTTCGGAGAGGAAATGCTTAGAGGCCTCACTAGAGCCTGCTTGCTTTAGGCATTTCACTCCAAGCGGGACCCCTTGAGTATAGATATTCTTTCGGGCAAAGGCTCATTGGGTACACTGTGGGAGAAAAGCTGCTTGTGTTCCACCTGCAACTAAAGCAGAATTCTTCGGGTAAAACTGCGTGTATTGGGAGAGGAAATGCTTACAGTCTTTACGAGAGCCTGCCTTCGTTGAGGCAGTTCACTGCACGTGGGACACCCTGCATATTAAAGACTCCTTCAGGGAAGGTCCCTTTGTATAAAGTGTGGGACAAATGCAGCTTGTGTTCCACCTGCAACTAAAGCAGAGTTCTTTGGGTAAAAGTGGGGTGTTTTCAGAGAGGAAATTCTTAGAGACCACAGTAGTGTCTGCCATGGCTGAGGCAGTTCGCTCCACGCGGGAAACCATTCTTATAGAACAAGTTCATTAGGGGAAGTGCCCATCGCGTACACTCTGGGGGAAAAGCTGTTTGTGTTACCTCTGCAACTAAAGCAGAGTTCTACCGTTAAAACTGCGTGTTTTGGGATAGGATATGCTTACAGTCCTCACTACAGCCTGCCATGGTGGAGGCAGTTCGCTCCTCGTGGGAATCCCTGCATAAAGAAGTTCATTCGTGTAAGATCCCAAAGAGTACGCAGTGGGAGAAATGCTGCTTGTGTTCCACCTGCAACTAAAGCAGAGTTCTTCGGGTAAAACTGCGTGTATTGGGAGAGGAAATGCTTGCAGTCCTTACGAGAGCCTGCCTTCATTGAGGCAGTTTGCTGCACGTGGGGAACCCTGCATATTGAAGATTCATTCGGGGAAGGGCCCTTTGTATAAAGTGTGGGACAAATGCAGCTTGTGTTCCACCTGCAACTAAAGCAGAGTTCTTGGGGAAAAGGGCCGTGTTTTCAGAGAGGAAATCCTTAGAGACAACAGTAGTGCCTGCCATGGCTGAGGCAGTTCGCTCCACGCGGGAAACCATTCTTATAGAACAAGTTCATTAGGGGAAGTGCCCATCGCGTACACTCTGGGGGAAAAGCTGTTTGTGTTACCTCTGCAACTAAAGCAGAGTTCTACCGTTAAAACTGCGTGTTTTGGGATAGGATATGCTTACAGTCCTCGCTACAGCCTGCCACAGTTGAGGCAGTTCGATCCACGTGGGAATCCCTGCATAAAGAATTTCATTCGTGGAAGAGCCCAAAGTTTACACACTAGGAGTAATGCTGCTTGTGTTCCACCTGCAACTAACACAGAGTTCCTTGGGTAAAACTGCCGTGTTTTAGGAGAGGAAATGCTTAGAGGCCTCACTAGAGCCTGCTTGCTTTAGGCATTTCACTTCACGCGGGACCCCTTGAGTATAGATATTCTTTCGGGCAAAGGCTCATTGGGTACACTGTGGGAGAAAAGCTGCTTGTGTTCCACCTGCAACTAAAGCAGAATTCTTCGGGTAAAACTGCGTGTATTGGGAGAGGAAATGCTTACAGTCCTTACGAGAGCCTGCCTTCGTTGAGGCAGTTCACTGCACATGGGACATCCTGCATATTGAATACTCCTTCGGGGAAGGGCCCTTTGTATAAACTGTGGGACAAATGCAGCTTGTGTTCCACCTGCAACTAAAGCAGAGTTCTTCGGGTAAAAGTGCCGTGTTTTCAGAGAGGAAATTCTTAGAGACCACAGTAGTGTCTGCCATGGCTGAGGCAGTTCGCTCCACGCGGGAAACCATTCTTATAGAACAAGTTCATTAGGGGAAGTGCCCATTGTGTACACTGTGGGAGGAAAGCTGATGGAGTTCCCCCTGCAACTAAAGCAGGGTTCTAGCATTAAACATGCGTGGTTTGGGAGAGGATATGCTTACAGTCCTCGCTACAGCCTGCCATGGTTGAGGCTGTTCGCTCCACGTGGGAAACCCTGCATATACAAGTTCATTCGTGAAGAGCCCAAAGAATACACAGTGGGAGAAATGCTGCTTGTGTTCCACTTGCAACTAAAGCAGAGTTCTTCGGGTAAAACTGTGTGTTTTGGGAGAGGAAATGCTTACAGTCCTTACGAGAGCCTGCCTTCATTGAGGCAGTTCGCTGCTCGTGGGACAACATGCATATTGAACATTCATTCGGGGAAAGGCCCTTTGTATAAAGTGTGGGACAAATGCAGCTTGTGTTCCACCTGCCACTAAAGCAGAGTTCTTCAGGTAAAAGTCCCGTGTTTTCAGAGAGGAAATTCTTAGAGACCACAGTAGTGCCTGCCATGGCTGAGGCAGTTCGCTCCACGAGGGAAAACATTCTTATAGAACAAGTTCATTAGGGGAAGTGCCCATCGAGTACACTGTGGGAGAAAAGACGCTTCTGTTCCCCTTGCAACTAAAGCAGAGTTCTTCAGGTAAACCTGCGTGATTTGGTAGAGGATATGCTTACAGTCCTCGCTACAGCCTGCCATGGTGGAGGCAGTTCGCTCCTCGTGGGAATCCCTGCATAAAGAAGTTCATTCGTGTAAGATCCCAAAGAGTACACAGTGGGAGAAATGCTGCTTGTGTTCCACCTGCAACTGAAGCAGAGTTCTTTGGGTAAAACTGCGTGTTATGGGAGAGGAAATGCTTACAGTCCTTACGAGAGCCTGCCTTCATTGAGGCAGTTCGCTGCACGTGGGGCACCCTGCATATTGAAGATTCATTCGGGGAAGGGCCCTTTGTATAAAGTGTGGGACAAATGCAGCTTGTGTTCCACCTGCAACTAAAGCAGAGTTCTTCGTGTAAAACTGCGTGTTTTGGGAGAGGAAATGCTTACAGTATTCGCTACAGCCTACCTTGGTTGAGGCAGTTCGCTCCAAGTGGGAATCCCTGCATAAAGTAGTTCATTCGTGGAAGAGCCCAAAGAATACACAGTGGGAGAAATGCTGCTTGTGTTCCACCTGCAACTAAAGCAGAATTCTTTGGTAAAACTGCTGTGTTTTGGAAGAGGAAATGCTTACAGTCCTCGCTACAGCCTGCCATGTTTGAGGCAGTTGGCTCCACGTCGGAAACCCTGCATATAGAAGTTCATTCGTGGAAGAGCCCAAAGAGTACACAGTGGGAGAAAAGCTGCTTGTGTTACCACTGCAACTAAAGCAGAGTTCTAGCGTTAAAACTGCGTGGTTTGGGAGAGGATATGCTTACAGTCCTCGCTACAGCGTGCCATGGTTGAGGCAGTTCGCTCCACGTGGGAAATCCTGCATATACAAGTTCATTCGTGAGGAGACCAAAGAGTACACAGTGGGAGAAATGCTGCTTGTGTTCCACTTGCAACTAAAGCAGAGTTCTTCGGGTAAAACTGTGTGTTTTGGGAGAGGAAATGCTTACAGTCCTTACGAGAGCCTGCCTTAATTGACGCAGTTCGCTGCTCGTGGGACAACCTGCATATTGAACATTCATTCGGGGAAAGGCCCTTTGTATAAAGTGTGGGACAAATGCATCTTGTGTTCCACCTGCCACTAAAGCAGAGTTCTTCAGGTAAAAGTGCCGTGTTTTAAGAGAGGAAATTCTTAGAGACCACAGTAGTGCCTGCCATGGCTGAGGCAGTTCGCTCCACGAGGGAAACCATTCTTATAGAACAAGTTCATTAGGGGAAGTGCCCATCGAGTACACTGTGGGAGAAAAGACGCTTCTGTTCCCCCTGAAACTAAAGCAGAGTTCTTCGGGTAAACCTGCGTGATTTGGTAGAGGATATGCTTACAGTCCTCGCAACAGCCTGCCATGGTGGATGCAGTTCGCTCCTCGTGGGAATCCCTGCATAAAAAAGTTCATTCGTGTAAGGTCCCAAAGAGTACACAGTGGGAGAAATGCTGCTTGTGTTCCACCTGCAACTGAAGCAGAGTTCTTTGGGTAAAACTGCGTGTTATGGGAGAGGAAATTCTTACAGTCCTTACGAGAGCCTGCCTTCATTGAGGCAGTTCGCTGCACGTGGGGAACCCTGCATATTGAAGATTCATTCGGGGAAGGGCCCTTTGTATAAAGTGTGGGACAAATGCAGCTTGTGTTCCACCTGCAACTAAAGCAGAGTTCTTCGGGTAAAAGTGCCTTGTTTTCAGAGAGGAAATCCTTAGAGACAACAGTAGTGCCTGCAATGGCTGAGGCAGTTCGCTCCACGCGGGAAACCATTCTTATAGAACAAGTTCATTAGGGGAAGTGCCCATCGAGTACACTGTGGGAGAAAAGCTGCTTGTGTTACCTCTGCAACTAAAGCAGAGTTCTACCGTTAAAACTGCGTGTTTTGGGATAGGATATGCTTACAGTCCTCGCTACAGCCTGCCACAGTTGAGGCAGTTCGATCCACGTGGGAATCCCTGCATAAAGAATTTCATTCGTGGAAGAGCCCAAAGATTACACACTAGGAGTAATGCTGCTTGTGTTCCACCTGCACCTAACACAGAGTTCCTTGGGTAAAACTGCCGTGTTTTAGGAGAGGAAATGCTTAGAGGCCTCACTAGAGCCTGCTTGCTTTAGGCATTTCACTTCACGCGGGACCCCTTGAGTATAGATATTCTTTCGGGCAAAGGCTCATTGGGTACACTGTGGGAGAAAAGCTGCTTGTGTTCCACCTGCAACTAAAGCAGAATTCTTCGGGTAAAACTGCGTGTATTGGGAGAGGAAATGCTTACAGTCCTTACGAGAGCCTGCCTTCGTTGAGGCAGTTCACTGCACGTGGGACATCCTGCATATTGAATACTCCTTCGGGGAAGGGCACTTTGTATAAACTGTGGGACAAATGCAGCTTGTGTTCCACCTGCAACTAAAGCAGAGTTCTTCGGGTAAAAGTGCCGTGTTTTCAGAGAGGAAATTCTTAGAGACCACAGTAGTGCCTGCCATGGCTGAGGCAGTTCGCTCCACGAGGGAAAACATTCTTATAGAACAAGTTCATTAGGGGAAGTGCCCATCGAGTACACTGTGGGAAAAAAGACGCTTCTGTTCCCCTTGCAACTAAAGCAGAGTTCTTCGGGTAAACCTGCGTGATTTGGAAGAGGATATGCTTACAGTCCTCGCTACAGCCTGCCATGGTGGAGGCAGTTCGCTCCTCGTGGGAATCCCTGCATAAAGAAGTTCATTCGTGTAAGATCCCAAAGAGTACACAGTGGGAGAAATGCTGCTTGTGTTCCACCTGCAACTGAAGCAGAGTTCTTTGGGTAAAACTGCGTGTTATGGGAGAGGAAATTCTTACAGTCCTTACGAGAGCCTGCCTTCATTGAGGCAGTTCGCTGCACGTGGGGCACCCTGCATATTGAAGATTCATTCGGGGCAGGGCCCTTTGTATAAAGTGTGGGACAAATGCAGCTTGTGTTCCACCTGCAACTAAAGCAGAGTTCTTCGGGTAAAAGTGCCTTGTTTTCAGAGAGGAAATCCTTAGAGACAACAGTAGTGCCTGCAATGGCTGAGGCAGTTCGCTCCACGCGGGAAACCATTCTTATAGAACAAGTTCATTAGGGGAAGTGCCCATCGAGTACACTGTGGGAGAAAAGCTGCTTGTGTTACCTCTGCAACTAAAGCAGAGTTCTACCTTTAAAACTGCGTGTTTTGGGATAGGATATGCTTACAGTCCTCGCTACAGCCTGCCACAGTTGAGGCAGTTCGATCCACGTGGGAATCCCTGCATAAAGAATTTCATTCGTGGAAGAGCCCAAAGATTACACACTAGGAGTAATGCTGCTTGTGTTCCACCTGCACCTAACACAGAGTTCCTTGGGTAAAACTGCCGTGTTTTAGGAGAGGAAATGCTTAGAGGCCTCACTAGAGCCTGCTTGCTTTAGGCATTTCACTCCAAGCGGGACCCCTTGAGTATAGATATTCTTTCGGGCAAAGGCTCATTGGGTACACTGTGGGAGAAAAGCTGCTTGTGTTCCACCTGCAACTAAAGCAGAATTCTTCGGGTAAAACTGCGTGTATTGGGAGAGGAAATGCTTACAGTCCTTACGAGAGCCTGCCTTCGTTGAGGCAGTTCACTGCACGTGGGACATCCTGCATATTGAATACTCCTTCGGGGAAGGGCACTTTGTATAAACTGTGGGACAAATGCAGCTTGTGTTCCACCTGCAACTAAAGCAGAGTTCTTCGGGTAAAAGTGCCGTGTTTTCAGAGAGGAAATTCTTAGAGACCACAGTAGTGTCTGCCATGGCTGAGGCAGTTCGCTCCACGCGGGAAACCATTCTTATAGAACAAGTTCATTAGGGAAAGTGCCCATTGTGTACACTGTGGGAGGAAAGCTGATGGAGTTCCCCCTGCAACTAAAGCAGGGTTCTATCATTAAACCTGCGTGGTTTGGGAGAGGATATGCTTACAGTCCTCGCTACAGCCTGCCATGGTTGAGGCTGTTCGCTCCACGTGGGAAACCCTGCATATACAAGTTCATTCGTGAAGAGACCAAAGAGTACACAGTGGGAGAAATGCTGCTTGTGTTCCACTTGCAACTAAAGCAGAGTTCTTCGGGTAAAACTGTGTGTTTTGGGAGAGGAAATGCTTACAGTCCTTACGAGAGCCTGCCTTCATTGAGGCAGTTCGCTGCTCGTGGGACAACATGCATATTGAACATTCATTCGGGGAAAGGCCCTTTGTATAAAGTGTGGGACAAATGCAGCTTGTGTTCCACCTGCCACTAAAGCAGAGATCTTCAGGTAAAAGTCCCGTGTTTTCAGAGAGGAAATTCTTAGAGACCACAGTAGTGCCTGCCATGGCTGAGGCAGTTCGCTCCACGAGGGAAAACATTCTTATAGAACAAGTTCATTAGGGGAAGTGCCCATCGAGTACACTGTGGGAGAAAAGACGCTTCTGTTCCCCTTGCAACTAAAGCAGAGTTCTTCGGGTAAACCTGCGTGATTTGGTAGAGGATATGATTACAATCCTCGCTACAGCCTGCCATGGTGGAGGCAGTTCGCTCCTCGTGGGAATCCCTGCATAAAGAAGTTCATTCGTGTAAGATCCCAAAGAGTACACAGTGGGAGAAATGCTGCTTGTGTTCCACCTGCAACTGAAGCAGAGTTCTTTGGGTAAAACTGCGTGTTATGGGAGAGGAAATGCTTACAGTCCTTACGAGAGCCTGCCTTCATTGAGGCAGTTCGCTGCACGTGGGGCACCCTGCATATTGAAGATTCATTCGGGGAAGGGCCCTTTGTATAAAGTGTGGGACAAATGCAGCTTGTGTTCCACCTGCAACTAAAGCAGAGTTCTTCGTGTAAAACTGCGTGTTTTGGGAGAGGAAATGCTTACAGTATTCGCTACAGCCTACCTTGGTTGAGGCAGTTCGCTCCAAGTGGGAATCCCTGCATAAAGTAGTTCATTCGTGGAAGAGCCCAAAGAATACACAGTGGGAGAAATGCTGCTTGTGTTCCACCTGCAACTAAAGCAGAATTCTTTGGTAAAACTGCTGTGTTTTGGAAGAGGAAATGCTTACAGTCCTCGCTACAGCCTGCCATGGTTGAGGCAGTTCGCTCCACGTCGGAAACCCTGCATATAGAAGTTCATTCGTGGAAGAGCCCAAAGAGTACACAGTGGGAGAAAAGCTGCTTGTGTTACCCCTGCAACTAAAGCAGAGTTCTAGCGTTAAAACTGCGTGGTTTGGGAGAGGATATGCTTACAGTCCTCGCTACAGCGTGCCATGGTTGAGGCAGTTCGCTCCACGGGGGAAATCCTGCATATACAAGTTCATTCGTGAAGAGAGCAAAGAGTACACAGTGGGAGAAATGCTGCTTGTGTTCCACCTGCAACTAAAGCAGAGTTCTTCGGGTAAAAGTTCCGTGTTTTCAGAGAGGAAATTCTTAGAGACCACAGTAGTGCCTGCCAGGGCTGAGGCAGTTCGCTCCACGAGGGAAACCATTCTTATAGAACAAGTTCATTAGGGGAAGTGCCCATCGAGTACACTGTGGGAGAAAAGATGCTTGTGTTCCCCCTGCAACTAAAGCAGAGTTCTTCGGGTAAACCTGCGTGATTTGGTAGAGGATATGCTTACAGTCCTCGCTACAGCCTGCCATGGTTGAGGCAGTTCGCTCCTCGTGGGTATCCCTGCATAAAGAAGTTCATTCGTGTAAGAGCCCAAAGAGTACACAGTGGGAGAAATGCTGCTTGTGTTCCACCTGCAACTAAAGCAGAGTTCTTCGGGTAAAACTGCGTGTTTTGGGAGAGGAAATGCTTACAGTCCATACGAGAGTCTGCCTTCATTGAGGCAGTTCGCTGCACGTGGGACACCCTGCATATTGAAGATTCATTCGGGGAAGGGCCCTTTGTATAAAGTGTCGGACAAATGCATTTTGTGTTCCACCTGCAACTAAAGCAGAGTTCTTCGGGTAAAAGTGCCGTGTTTTAAGAGAGGAAATCCTTAGAGACCACAGTAGTGCCTGCCATGGCTGAGGCAGTTCGCCCCACACGGGAAACCATTCTTATCGAACAAGTTCATTAGGGGAAGTGCCCATCGAGTACACTGTGGGAGAAAAGCTGCTTGTGTTACCTCTGCAACTAAAGCAGAGTTCTACCTTTAAAACTGCGTGTTTTGGGATAGGATATGCTTACAGTCCTCGCTACAGCCTGCCACAGTTGAGGCAGTTCGATCCACGTGGGAATCCCTGCATAAAGAATTTCATTCGTGGAAGAGCCCAAAGATTACACACTAGGAGTAATGCTGCTTGTGTTCCACCTGCAACTAACACAGAGTTCCTTGGGTAAAACTGCCGTGTTTTAGGAGAGGAAATGCTTAGAGGCCTCACTAGAGGCTGCTTGCTTTAGGCATTTCACTTCACGCGGGACCCCTTGAGTATAGATATTCTTTCGGGCAAAGGCTCATTGGGTACACTGTGGGAGAAAAGCTGCTTGTGTTCCACCTGCAACTAAAGCAGAATTCTTCGGGTAAAACTGCGTGTATTGGGAGAGGAAATGCTTACAGTCCTTACGAGAGCCTGCCTTCGTTGAGGCAGTTCACTGCACGTGGGACATCCTGCATATTGAATACTCCTTCGGGGAAGGGCCCTTTGTATAAACTGTGGGACAAATGCAGCTTGTGTTCCACCTGCAACTAAAGCAGAGTTCTTCGGGTAAAAGTGCCGTGTTTTCAGAGAGGAAATTCTTAGAGACCACAGTAGTGTCTGCCATGGCTGAGGCAGTTCGCTCCACGCGGGAAACCATTCTTATAGAACAAGTTCATTAGGGGAAGTGCCCATTGTGTACACTGTGGGAGGAAAGCTGATGGAGTTCCCCCTGCAACTAAAGCAGGGTTCTAGCATTAAACCTGCGTGTTTTGGGAGAGGATATGCTTACAGTCCTCGCTACAGCCTGCCATGGTTGAGGCTGTTCGCCCCACTTGGGAAACCCTGCATATACAAGTTCATTCGTGAAGAGTCCAAAGAGTACACAGTGGGAGAAATGCTGCTTGTGTTCCACTTGCAACTAAAGCAGAGTTCTTCGGGTAAAACTGTGTGTTTTGGGAGAGGAAATGCTTACAGTCCTTACGAGAGCCTGCCTTCATTGAGGCAGTTCGCTGCTCGTGGGACAACATGCATATTGAACATTCATTCGGGGAAAGGCCCTTTGTATAAAGTGTGGGACAAATGCAGCTTGTGTTCCACCTGCCACTAAAGCAGAGATCTTCAGGTAAAAGTCCCGTGTTTTCAGAGAGGAAATTCTTAGAGACCACAGTAGTGCCTGCCATGGCTGAGGCAGTTCGCTCCACGAGGGAAACCATTCTTATAGAACAAGTTCATTAGGGGAAGTGCCCATCGAGTACACTGTGGGAGAAAAGACGCTTCTGTTCCCCTTGCAACTAAAGCAGAGTTCGTCGGGTAAACCTGCGTGATTTGGTAGAGGATATGCTTACAGTCCTCGCTACAGCCTGCCATGGTGGAGGCAGTTCGCTCCTCGTGGGAATCCCTGCATAAAGAAGTTCATTCGTGTAAGATCCCAAAGAGTACACAGTGGGAGAAATGCTGCTTGTGTTCCACCTGCAACTGAAGCAGAGTTCTTTGGGTAACACTGCGTGTTATGGGAGAGGAAATGCTTACAGTCCTTACGAGAGCCTGCCTTCATTGAGGCAGTTCGCTGCACGTGGGGCGCCCTGCATATTGAAGATTCATTCGGGGAAGGGCCCTTTGTATAAAGTGTGGGACAAATGCAGCTTGTGTTCCACCTGCAACTAAAGCAGAGTTCTTCGTGTAAAACTGCGTGTTTTGGGAGAGGAAATGCTTACAGTATTCGCTACAGCCTACCTTGGTTGAGGCAGTTCGCTCCAAGTGGGAATCCCTGCATAAAGTAGTTCATTCGTGGAAGAGCCCAAAGAATACACAGTGGGAGAAATTCTGCTTGTGTTCCACCTGCAACTAAAGCAGAATTCTTTGGTAAAACTGCTGTGTTTTGGAAGAGGAAATGCTTACAGTCCTCGCTACAGCCTGCCATGGTTGAGGCAGTTCGCTCCACGTCGGAAACCCTGCATATAGAAGTTCATTCGTGGAAGAGCCAAAAGAGTACACAGTGGGAGAAAAGCTGCTTGTGTTACCACTGCAACTAAAGCAGAGTTCTTCGGGTAAAACTGCGTGTTTTGGGAGAGGAAATGCTTACAGTCCATACGAGAGTCTGCCTTCATTGAGGCAGTTCGCTGCACGTGGGACACCCTGCATATTGAAGATTCATTCGGGGAAGGGCCCTTTGTATAAAGTGTCGGACAAATGCATTTTGTGTTCCAACTGCAACTAAAGCAGAGTTCTTCGGGTAAAAGTGCCGTGTTTTCAGAGAGGAAATCCTTAGAGACCACAGTAGTGCCTGCCATGGCTGAGGCAGTTCGCTCCACACGGGAAACCATTCTTATCGAACAAGTTCATTAGGGGAAGTGCCCATCGAGTACACTGTGGGAGAAAAGCTGCTTGTGTTACCTCTGCAACTAAAGCAGAGTTCTACCTTTAAAACTGCGTGTTTTGGGATAGGATATGCTTACAGTCCTCGCTACAGCCTGCCACAGTTGAGGCAGTTCGATCCACGTGGGAATCCCTGCATAAAGAATTTCATTCGTGGAAGAGCCCAAAGATTACACACTAGGAGTAATGCTGCTTGTGTTCCACCTGCAACTAACACAGAGTTCCTTGGGTAAAACTGCCGTGTTTTAGGAGAGGAAATGCTTAGAGGCCTCACTAGAGCCTGCTTGCTTTAGGCATTTCACTTCACGCGGGACCCCTTGAGTATAGATATTCTTTCGGGCAAAGGCTCATTGGGTACACTGTGGGAGAAAAGCTGCTTGTGTTCCACCTGCAACTAAAGCAGAATTCTTCGGGTAAAACTGCGTGTATTGGGAGAGGAAATGCTTACAGTCCTTACGAGAGCCTGCCTTCGTTGAGGCAGTTCACTGCACGTGGGACATCCTGCATATTGAATACTCCTTCGGGGAAGGGCCCTTTGTATAAACTGTGGGACAAATGCAGCTTGTGTTCCACCTGCAACTAAAGCAGAGTTCTTCGGGTAAAAGTGCCGTGTTTTCAGAGAGGAAATTCTTAGAGACCACAGTAGTGTCTGCCATGGCTGAGGCAGTTCGCTCCACGCGGGAAACCATTCTTATAGAACAAGTTCATTAGGGGAAGTGCCCATTGTGTACACTGTGGGAGGAAAGCTGATGGTGTTCCCCCTGCAACTAAAGCAGAGTTCTTCGTGTAAAACTGCGTGTTTTGGGAGAGGAAATGCTTACAGTATTCGCTACAGCCTGCCTTGGTTGAGGAGGTTCGCTCCACGTCGGAAACCCTGCATATAGAAGTTCATTCTTGGAAGAGCCCAAAGAGTACACAGTGGGAGAAAAGCTGCTTGTGTTACCCCTGCAACTAAAGCAGAGTTCTATCGTTAAACCTGCGTGGTTTGGGAGAGGATATGCTTACAGTCCTCGCTACAGCCTGCCATGGTTGAGGCAGTTCGCTCCACGTGGGAAACCCTGCATATACAAGTTCATTCGTGAAGAGACCAAAGAGTACACAGTGGGAGAAATGCTGCTTGTGTTCCACTTGCAACTAAAGCAGAGTTCTTCGGGTAAAACTGTGTGTTTTGGGAGAGGAAATGCTTACAGTCCTTACGAGAGCCTGCCTTCATTGAGGCAGTTCGCTGCTAGTGGGACAACATGCATATTGAACATTCATTCGGGGAAAGGCCCTTTGTATAAAGTGTGGGACAAATGCAGCTTGTGTTCCACCTGCCACTAAAGCAGAGTTCTTCAGGTAAAAGTCCCGTGTTTTCAGAGAGGAAATTCTTAGAGACCACAGTAGTGCCTGCCATGGCTGAGGCAGTTCGCTCCACGAGGGAAACCATTCTTATAGAACAAGTTCATTGGGGGAAGTGCCCATCGAGTACACTGTGGGAGAAAAGACGCTTCTGTTCCCCCTGCAACTAAAGCAGAGTTCTTCGGGTAAACCTGCGTGATTTGGTAGAGGATATGCTTACAGTCCTCGCTACAGCCTGCCATGGTGGAGGCAGTTCGCTCCTCGTGGGAATCCCTGCATAAAGAAGTTCATTCGTGTAAGATCCCAAAGAGTACACAGTGGGAGAAATGCTGCTTGTGTTCCACCTGCAACTAAAGCAGAGTTCTTCGGGTAAAACTGCGTGTATTGGGAGAGGAAATGCTTGCAGTCCTTACGAGAGCCTGCCTTCATTGAGGCAGTTCGCTGCACGTGGGGCACCCTGCATATTGAAGATTCATTCGGGGAAGGGCCCTTTGTATAAAGTGTGGGACAAATGCAGCTTGTGTTCCACCTGCAACTAAAGCAGAGTTCTTGGGGAAAAGGGCCGTGTTTTCAGAGAGGAAATCCTTAGAGACAACAGTAGTGCCTGCCATGGCTGAGGCAGTTCGCTCCACGCGGGAAACCATTCTTATAGAACAAGTTCATTAGGGGAAGTGCCCATCGCGTACACTCTGGGGGAAAAGCTGTTTGTGTTACCTCTGCAACTAAAGCAGAGTTCTACCGTTAAAACTGCGTGTTTTGGGATAGGATATGCTTACAGTCCTCGCTACAGCCTGCCACAGTTGAGGCAGTTCGATCCACGTGGGAATCCCTGCATAAAGAATTTCATTCGTGGAAGAGCCCAAAGATTACACACTAGGAGTAATGCTGCTTGTGTTCCACCTGCAACTAACACAGAGTTCCTTGGGTAAAACTGCCGTGTTTTAGGAGAGGAAATGCTTAGAGGCCTCACTAGAGCCTGCTTGCTTTAGGCATTTCACTTCACGCGGGACCCCTTGAGTATAGATATTCTTTCGGGCAAAAGCTCATTGGGTACACTGTGGGAGAAAAGCTGCTTGTGTTCCACCTGCAACTAAAGCAGAATTCTTCGGGTAAAACTGCGTGTATTGGGAGAGGAAATGCTTACAGTCCTTACGAGAGCCTGCCTTCGTTGAGGCAGTTCACTGCACGTGGGACATCCTGCATATTGAATACTCCTTCGGGGAAGGGCCCTTTGTGTAAACTGTGGGACAAATGCAGCTTGTGTTCCACCTGCAACTAAAGCAGAGTTGTTCGGGTAAAAGTGCCGTGTTTTCAGAGAGGAAATTCTTAGTGACCACAGTAGTGCCTGCCATGGCTGAGGCAGTTCGCTCCACGAGGGAAAACATTCTTATAGAACAAGTTCATTAGGGGAAGTGCCCATCGAGTACACTGTGGGAAAAAAGACGCTTCTGTTCCCCTTGCAACTAAAGCAGATTTCTTCGGGTAAACCTGCGTGATTTGGAAGAGGATATGCTTACAGTCCTCGCTACAGCCTGCCATGGTGGAGGCAGTTCGCTCCTCGTGGGAATCCCTGCATAAAGAAGTTCATTCGTGTAAGATCCCAAAGAGTACACAGTGGGAGAAATGCTGCTTGTGTTCCACCTGCAACTGAAGCAGAGTTCTTCGGGTAAAACTGCGTGTTATGGGAGAGGAAATTCTTACAGTCCTTACGAGAGCCTGCCTTCATTGAGGCAGTTCGCTGCACGTGGGGCACCCTGCATATTGAAGATTCATTCGGGGAAGGGCCCTTTGTATAAAGTGTGGGACAAATGCAGCTTGTGTTCCACCTGCAACTAAAGCAGAGTTCTTCGGGTAAAAGTGCCTTGTTTTCAGAGAGGAAATCCTTAGAGACAACAGTAGTGCCTGCCATGGCTGAGGCAGTTCGCTCCACGCGGGAAACCATTCTTATAGAACAAGTTCATTAGGGGAAGTGCCCATCGAGTACACTGTGGGAGAAAAGCTGCTTGTGTTACCTCTGCAACTAAAGCAGATTTCTACCGTTAAAACTGCGTGTTTTGAGATAGGATATGCTTACAGTCCTCGCTACAGCCTGCCACGGTTGAGGCAGTTCGATCCACGTGGGAATCCCTGCATAAAGAATTTCATTCGTGGAAGATCCCAAAGATTACACACTAGGAGTAATGCTGCTTGTGTTCCACCTGCAACTAACACAGAGTTCCTTGGGTAAAACTGCCGTGTTTTCAGAGAGGAAATGCTTAGAGGCCTCACTAGAGCCTGCTTGCTTTAGGCATTTCACTCCACGCGGGACCCCTTGAGTATAGATATTCTTTCGGGCAAAGGCTCATTGGGTACACTGCGGGAGAAAAGCTGCTTGTGTTCCACCTGCAACTAAAGCAGAATTATTCGGGTAAAACTGCGTGTATTGGGAGAGGAAATGCTAACAGTCCTTACGAGAGCCTGCCTTCGTTGAGGCAGTTCACCTCACGTGGGACACCCTGCATATTGAAGACTCCTTCGGGGAAGGGCCCTTTGTATAAAGTGTGGGACAAATTCAGCTTGTGTTCCACCTGCAACTAAAGCAGAGTTCGTCGGGTAAAAGTGCCGTGTTTTCAGAGAGGAAATTCTTAGAGACCACAGTAGTGTCTGCCATGGCTGAGGCAGTTCGCTCCACGCGGGAAACCATTCTTATAGAACAAGTTCATTAGGGGAAGTGCCCATTGTGTACACTGTGGGAGGAAAGCTGATGGTGTTCCCCCTGCAACTAAAGCAGAGTTCTTCGTGTAAAACTGCGTGTTTTGGGAGAGGAAATGCTTACAGTATTCGCTACAGCCTGCCTTGGTTGAGGCAGTTCGCTCCAAGTGGGAATCCCTGCATAAAGTAGTTCATTCGTGGAAGAGCACAAAGAATACACAGTGGGAGAAATGCTGCTTGTGTTCCACCTGCAACTAAAGCAGAATTCTTTGGTAAAACTGCTGTTTTTTGGAAGAGGAAATGCTTACAGTCCTCGCTACAGCCTGCCATGGTTGAGGCAGTTCGCTCCACGTCGGAAACCCTGCATATAGAAGTTCATTCGTGGAAGAGCCCAAAGAGTACACAGTGGGAGAAAAGCTGCTTGTGTTACCCCTGCAACTAAAGAAGAGTTCTAGCGTTAAAACTGCGTGGTTTGGGAGAGGATATGCTTACAGTCCTCGCTACAGCCTGCCATGGTTGAGGCAGTTCGCTCCACGTGGGAAATCCTGCATATACAAGTTCATTCGTGAAGAGAGCAAAGAGTACACAGTGGGAGATATGCTGCTTGTGTTCCACTTGCAACTAAAGCAGAGTTCTTCGGGTAAAACTGTGTGTTTTGGGAGAGGAAATGCTTACAGTCCTTACGAGAGCCTGCCTTCATTGAGGCAGTTCGCTGATCGTGGGACAACCTGCATATTGAACATTCATTCGGGAAAGGCCCTTTGTATAAAGTGTGGGACAAATTCAGCTTGTGTTCCACCTGCAACTAAAGCAGAGTTCTTCGGGTAAAAGTGCCATGTTTTCAGAGAGGAAATTCTTAGAGACCACAGTAGTGCCTGCCATGGCTGAGGCAGTTCGCTCCACGAGGGAAACCATTCTTATAGAACATGTTCATTAGTGGAAGTGCCCATCGAGTACACTGTGGGAGAAAAGATGCTTGTGTTCCCCCTGCAACTAAAGCAGAGTTCTTCTGGTAAACCTGCGTGATTTGGTAGAGGATATGCTTACAGTCCTCGCTACAGCCTGCCATGGTTGAGGCAGTTCGCTCCTCGTGGGTATCCCTGCATAAAGAAGTTCATTCGTGTAAGAGCCCAAAGAGTACACAGTGGGAGAAATGCTGCTTGTGTTCCACCTGCAACTAACACAGAGTTCCTTGGGTAAAACTGCCGTGTTTTCAGAGAGGAAATGCTTAGAGGCCTCACTAGAGCCTGCTTGCTTTAGGCATTTCACTCCACGCGGGACCCCTTGAGTATAGATATTGTTTCGGTCAAAGGCACATTGGGTACACTGTGGGAGAAAAGCTGCTTGTGTTCCACCTGCAACTAAAGCAGAATTATTCGGGTAAAACTGCGTGTATTGGGAGAGGAAATGCTAACAGTCCTTACGAGAGCCTGCCTTCGTTGAGGCAGTTCACCTCACGTGGGACACCCTGCATATTGAAGACTCCTTCGGGGAAGGGCCCTTTGTATAAAGTGTGGGACAAATGCAGCTTGTGTTCCACCTGCAACTAAAGCAGAGTTCTTCGGGTAAAAGTGCCGTGTTTTCAGAGAGGAAATTCTTAGAGACCACAGTAGTGTCTGCCATGGCTGAGGCAGTTCGCTCCACGCGGGAAACCATTCTTATAGAACAAGTTCATTAGGGGAAGTGCCCATTGTGTACACTGTGGGAGGAAAGCTGATGGTGTTCCCCCTGCAACTAAAGCAGAGTTCTTCGTGTAAAACTGCGTGTTTTGGGAGAGGAAATGCTTACAGTATTCGCTACAGCCTGCCTTGGTTGAGGCAGTTCTCTCCACGTCGGAAACCCTGCATATAGAAGTTCATTCTTGGAAGAGCCCAAAGAGTACACAGTGGGAGAAAAGCTGCTTGTGTTACCCCTGCAACTAAAGCAGAGTTCTAGCGTTAAACCTGCGTGGTTTGGGAGAGGATATGCTTACAGTCCTCGCTACAGCCTGCCATGGTTGAGGAAGTTCGCTCCACGTGGGAAACCCTGCATATACAAGTTCATTCGTGAAGAGACCAAAGAGTACACAGTGGGAGAAATGCTGCTTGTGTTACACTTGCAACTAAAGCAGAGTTCTTCGGGTAAAACTGTGTGTTTTGGGAGAGGAAATGCTTACAGTCCTTACGAGAGCCTGCCTTCATTGAGGCAGTTCGCTGCTCGTGGGACAACATGCATATTGAACATTCATTCGGGGAAAGGCCCTTTGTATAAAGTGTGGGACAAATGCAGCTTGTGTTCCACCTGCCACTAAAGCAGAGTCCTTCAGGTAAAAGTCCCGTGTTTTCAGAGAGGAAATTCTTAGAGACCACAGTAGTGCCTGCCATGGCTCAGGCAGTTCGCTCCACGAGGGAAACCATTCTTATAGAACAAGTTCATTGGGGGAAGTGCCCATCGAGTACACTGTGGGAGAAAAGACGCTTCTGTTCCCCCTGCAACTAAAGCAGATTTCTTCGGGTAAACCTGCGTGATTTGGTAGAGGATATGCTTACAGTCCTCGCTACAGCCTGCCATGGTGGAGGCAGTTCGCTCCTCGTGGGAATCCCTGCATAAAGAAGTTCATTCGTGTAAGATCCCAAAGAGTACACAGTGGGAGAAATGCTGCTTGTGTTCCACCTGCAACTAAAGCAGAGTTCTTCGGGTAAAACTGCGTGTATTGGGAGAGGAAATGCTTGCAGTCCTTACGAGAGCCTGCCTTCATTGAGGCAGTTCGCTGCACGTGGGGCACCCTGCATATTGAAGATTCATTCGGGGAAGGGCCCTTTGTATAAAGTGTGGGACAAATGCAGCTTGTGTTCCACCTGCAACTAAAGCAGAGTTCTTGGGGAAAAGGGCCGTGTTTTCAGAGAGGAAATCCTTAGAGACAACAGTAGTGCCTGCCATGGCTGAGGCAGTTCGCTCCACGCGGGAAACCATTCTTATAGAACAAGTTCATTAGGGGAAGTGCCCATCGCGTACACTCTGGGGGAAAAGCTGTTTGTGTTACCTCTGCAACTAAAGCAGAGTTCTACCGTTAAAACTGCGTGTTTTGGGATAGGATATGCTTACAGTCCTCGCTACAGCCTGCCACAGTTGAGGCAGTTCGATCCACGTGGGAATCCCTGCATAAAGAATTTCATTCGTGGAAGAGCCCAAAGATTACACACTAGGAGTAATGCGGCTTGTGTTCCACCTGCAACTAACACAGAGTTCCTTGGGTAAAACTGCCGTGTTTTAGGAGAGGAAATGCTTAGAGGCCTCACTAGAGCCTGCTTGCTTTAGGCATTTCACTTCACGCGGGACCCCTTGTGTATAGATATTCTTTCGGGCAAAAGCTCATTGGGTACACTGTGGGAGAAAAGCTGCTTGTGTTCCACCTGCAACTAAAGCAGAATTCTTCGGGTAAAACTGCGTGTATTGGGAGAGGAAATGCTTACAGTCCTTACGAGAGCCTGCCTTCGTTGAGGCAGTTCACTGCACGTGGGACATCCTGCATATTGAATACTCCTTCGGGGAAGGGCCCTTTGTGTAAACTGTGGGACAAATGCAGCTTGTGTTCCACCTGCAACTAAAGCAGAGTTGTTCGGGTAAAAGTGCCGTGTTTTCAGAGAGGAAATTCTTAGAGACCACAGTAGTGCCTGCCATGGCTGAGGCAGTTCGCTCCACGAGGGAAAACATTCTTATAGAACAAGTTCATTAGGGGAATTGCCCATCGAGTACACTGTGGGAAAAAAGACGCTTCTGTTCCCCTTGCAACTAAAGCAGATTTCTTCGGGTAAACCTGCGTGATTTGGAAGAGGATATGCTTACAGTCCTCGCTACAGCCTGCCATGGTGGAGGCAGTTCGCTCCTCGTGGGAATCCCTGCATAAAGAAGTTCATTCGTGTAAGATCCCAAAGAGTACACAGTGGGAGAAATGCTGCTTGTGATCCACCTGCAACTGAAGCAGAGTTCTTCGGGTAAAACTGCGTGTTATGGGAGAGGAAATTCTTACAGTCCTTTCGAGAGCCTGCCTTCATTGAGGCAGTTCGCTGCACGTGGGGCACCCTGCATATTGAAGATTCATTCGGGGAAGGGCCCTTTGTATAAAGTGTGGGACAAATGCAGCTTGTGTTCCACCTGCAACTAAAGCAGAGTTCTTCGGGTAAAAGTGCCTTGTTTTCAGAGAGGAAATCCTTAGAGACAACAGTAGTGCCTGCCATGGCTGAGGCAGTTCGCTCCACTCGGGAAACCATTCTTATAGAACAAGTTCATTAGGGGAAGTGCCCATCGAGTACACTGTGGGAGAAAAGCTGCTTGTGTTACCTCTGCAACTAAAGCAGATTTCTACCGTTAAAACTGCGTGTTTTGAGATAGGATATGCTTACAGTCCTCGCTACAGCCTGCCACGGTTGAGGCAGTTCGATCCACGTGGGAATCCCTGCATAAAGAATTTCATTCGTGGAAGATCCCAAAGATTACACACTAGGAGTAATGCTGCTTGTGTTCCACCTGCAACTAACACAGAGTTCCTTGGGTAAAACTGCCGTGTTTTCGGAGAGGAAATGCTTAGAGGCCTCACTAGAGCCTGCTTGCTTTAGGCATTTCACTCCACGCGGGACCCCTTGAGTATAGATATTCTTTCGGGCAAAGGCTCATTGGGTACACTGTGGGAGAAAAGCTGCTTGTGTTCCACCTGCAACTAAAGCAGAATTATTCGGGTAAAACTGCGTGTATTGGGAGAGGAAATGCTAACAGTCCTTACGAGAGCCTGCCTTCGTTGAGGCAGTTCACCTCACGTGGGACACCCTGCATATTGAAGACTCCTTCGGGGAAGGGCCCTTTGTATAAAGTGTGGGACAAATTCAGCTTGTGTTCCACCTGCAACTAAAGCAGAGTTCGTCGGGTAAAAGTGCCGTGTTTTCAGAGAGGAAATTCTTAGAGACCACAGTAGTGTCTGCCATGGCTGAGGCAGTTCGCTCCACGCGGGAAACCATTCTTATAGAACAAGTTCATTAGGGGAAGTGCCCATTGTGTACACTGTGGGAGGAAAGCTGATGGTGTTCCCCCTGCAACTAAAGCAGAGTTCTTCGTGTAAAACTGCGTGTTTTGGGAGAGGATATGCTTACAGTATTCGCTACAGCCTGCCTTGGTTGAGGCAGTTCGCTCCAAGTGGGAATCCCTGCATAAAGTAGTTCATTCGTGGAAGAGCACAAAGAATACACAGTGGGAGAAATGCTGCTTGTGTTCCACCTGCAACTAAAGCAGAATTCTTTGGTAAAACTGCTGTTTTTTGGAAGAGGAAATGCTTACAGTCCTCGCTACAGCCTGCCATGGTTGAGGCAGTTCGCTCCACGTCGGAAACCCTGCATATAGAAGTTCATTCGTGGAAGAGCCCAAAGAGTACACAGTGGGAGAAAAGCTGCTTGTGTTACCCCTGCAACTAAAGAAGAGTTCTAGCGTTAAAACTGCGTGGTTTGGGAGAGGATATGCTTACAGTCCTCGCTACAGCCTGCCATGGTTGAGGCAGTTCGCTCCACGTGGGAAATCCTGCATATACAAGTTCATTCGTGAAGAGAGCAAAGAGTACACAGTGGGAGAAATGCTGCTTGTGTTCCACTTGCAACTAAAGCAGAGTTCTTCGGGTAAAACTGTGTGTTTTGGGAGAGGAAATGCTTACAGTCCTTACGAGAGCCTGCCTTCATTGAGGCAGTTCGCTGCTCGTGGGACAACCTGCATATTGAACATTCATTCGGGAAAGGCCCTTTGTATAAAGTGTGGGACAAATGCAGCTTGTGTTCCACCTGCAACTAAAGCAGAGTTCTTCGGGTAAAAGTGCCATGTTTTCAGAGAGGAAATTCTTAGAGACCACAGTAGTGCCTGCCATGGCTGAGGCAGTTCGCTCCACGAGGGAAACCATTCCTATAGAACATGTTCATTAGTGGAAGTGCCCATCGAGTACACTGTGGGAGAAAAGATGCTTGTGTTCCCCCTGCAACTAAAGCAGAGTTCTTCTGGTAAACCTGCGTGATTTGGTAGAGGATATGCTTACAGTCCTCGCTACAGCCTGCCATGGTTGAGGCAGTTCGCTCCTCGTGGGTATCCCTGCATAAAGAAGTTCATTCGTGTAAGAGCCCAAAGAGTACACAGTGGGAAAAATGCTGCTTGTGTTCCACCTGCAACTAACACAGAGTTCCTTGGGTAAAACTGCCGTGTTTTCAGAGAGGAAATGCTTAGAGGCCTCACTAGAGCCTGCTTGCTTTAGGCATTTCACTCCACGCGGGACCCCTTGAGTATAGATATTGTTTCGGTCAAAGGCACATTGGGTACACTGTGGGAGAAAAGCTGCTTGTGTTCCACCTGCAACTAAAGCAGAATTATTCGGGTAAAACTGCGTGTATTGGGAGAGGAAATGCTAACAGTCCTTACGAGAGCCTGCCTTCGTTGAGGCAGTTCACCTCACGTGGGACACCCTGCATATTGAAGACTCCTTCGGGGAAGGGCCCTTTGTAAAAAGTGTGGGACAAATGCAGCTTGTGTTCCACCTGCAACTAAAGCAGAGTTCTTCGGGGAAAAGTGCCGTGTTTTCAGAGAGGAAATTCTTAGAGACCACAGTAGTGTCTGCCATGGCTGAGGCAGTTCGCTCCACGCGGGAAACCATTCTTATAGAACAAGTTCATTAGGGGAAGTGCCCATTGTGTACACTGTGGGAGGAAAGCTGATGGTGTTCCCCCTGCAACTAAAGCAGAGTTCTTCGTGTAAAACTGCGTGTTTTGGGAGAGGAAATGCTTACAGTATTCGCTACAGCCTGCCTTGGTTGAGGCAGTTCGCTCCACGTCGGAAACCCTGCATATAGAAGTTCATTCGTGGAAGAGCCCAAAGAGTACACAATGGGAGAAAAGCTGCTTGTGTTACCCCTGCAACTAAAGCAGAGTTCTAGCGTTAAAACTGCGTGGTTTGGGAGAGGATATGCTTACAGTCCTCGCTACAGCCTGCCATGGTTGAGGCAGTTCGCTCCACGTGGGAAATCCTGCATATACATGTTCATTCGTTAAGAGAGCAAAGAGTACACAGTGGGAGAAATGCTGCTTGTGTTCCACTTGCAACTAAAGCAGAGTTCTTCAGGTAAAACTGTGTGTTTTGGGAGAGGAAATGCTTACAGTCCTTACGAGAGCCTGCCTTCATTGAGGCAGTTCGCTGCTCGTTGGACAACCTGCATATTGAACATTCATTCGGGGAAAGGCCCTTTGTATAAAGTGTGGGACAAATGCAGCTTGTGTTCCACCTGCAATTAAAGCAGAGTTCTTCAGGTAAAAGTGCCGTGTTTTCAGAGAGGAAATTCTTAGAGACCACAGTAGTGCCTGCCATGGCTGAGGCAGTTCGCTCCACGTGGGAAACCATTCTTATAGAACAAGTTCATTGGGGGAAGTGCCCATCGAGTACACTGTGGGAGAAAAGATGCTTGTGTTCCCCCTGCAACTAAAGCAGAGTTCTTCTGGTAAACCTGCGTGATTTGGTAGAGGATATGCTTACAGTCCTCGCTACAGCCTGCCATGGTGGAGGCAGTTCGCTCCTCGTGGGTATCCCTGCATAAAGAAGTTCATTCGTGTAAGAGCCCAAAGAGTACACAGTGGGAGAAATGCTGCTTGTGTTCCACCTGCAACTAAAGCAGAGTTCTTCGGGTAAAACTGCGTGTTTTGGGATAGGAAATGCTTACAGTCCATACGAGATTCTGCCTTCATTGAGGCAGTTCGCTGCACGTGGGACACCCTGCATATTGAAGATTCATTCGGGGAAGGGCCCTTTGTATAAAGTGTCGGACAAATGCATTTTGTGTTCCACCTGCAACTAAAGCAGAGTTCTTCGGGTAAAAGTGCCGTGTTTTCAGAGAGGAAATCCTTAGAGACCACAGTAGTGCCTGCCATGGCTGAGGCAGTTCGCTCCACACGGGAAACCATTCTTATAGAACAAGTTCATTAGGGGAAGTGCCCATCGAGTACACTGTGGGAGAAAAGCTGCTTGTGTTACCTCTGCAACTAAAGCAGAGTTCTAACGTTAAAACTGCGTGTTTTGGGATAGGATATGCTTACAGTCCTCGCTACAGCCTGCCACAGTTGAGGCAGTTCGATCCACGTGGGAATCCCTGCATAAAGAATTTCATTCGTGGAAGAGCCCAAAGATTACACACTAGGAGTAATGCTGCTTGTGTTCCACCTGCAACTAACACAGAGTTCCTTGGGTAAAACTGCCGTGTTTTCGGAGAGGAAATGCTTAGAGGCCTCACTAGAGCCTGCTTGCTTTAGGCATTTCACTCCACGCGGGACCCCTTGAGTATAGATATTGTTTCGGGCAAAGGCTCATTGGGTACACTGTGGGAGAAAAGCTGCTTGTGTTCCACCTGCAACTAAAGCAGAATTATTCGGGTAAAACTGCGTGTATTGGGAGAGGAAATGCTAACAGTCCTTACGAGAGCCTGCCTTCGTTGAGGCAGTTCACTGCACGTGGGACACCCTGCATATTAGAGACTCCTTCGGGGAAGGGCCCTTTGTATAAACTGTGGGACAAATGCATCTTGTGTTCCACCTGCAACAAAAGCAGAGTTCTTCGGGTAAAAGTGCCGTGTTTTCAGAGAGGAAATTCTTAGAGACCACAGTAGTGTCTGCCATGGCTGAGGCAGTTCGCTCCACCCGGGAAACCATTCTTATAGAACAAGTTCATTGGGGATGTGCCCATTGTTTACACTGTGAGAGGAAAGCTGATGGTGTTCCCCCTGCAACTAAAGCAGATTTCTTCGTGTAAAACTGCGTGTTTGGGGAGAGGAAATGCTTACAGTATTCGCTACAGCCTGCCTTGGTTGAGGCAGTTCGCTCCACGTGGGAATCCCTGCATAAAGAAGTTCATTCGTGGAAGAACCCAAAGAGTACACAGTGGGAGAAATGCTGCTTGTGTTCCACCTGCAACTAAAGCAGAATTCTTTGGTAAAACTGCCGTGTTTTGGAAGAGGAAATGCTTACAGTCCTCGCTACAGCCTGCCATGTTTGAGGCAGTTCGCTCCACGTCGGAAACCCTGCATATAGAAGTTCATTCGTGGAAGAGCCCAAAGAGTACACAGTGGGAGAAAAGCTGCTTGTGTTACCCCTGCAACTAAAGAAGAGTTCTAGCGTTAAAACTGCGTGGTTTGGGAGAGGATATGCTTACAGTCCTCGCTACAGCCTGCCATGGTTGAGGCAGTTCGCTCCACGTGGGAAATCCTGCATATACAAGTTCATTCGTGAAGAGAGCAAAGAGTACACAGTGGGAGAAATGCTGCTTGTGTTCCACTTGCAACTAAAGCAGAGTTCTTCGGGTAAAACTGTGTGTTTTGGGAGAGGAAATGCTTACAGTCCTTACGAGAGCCTGCCTTCATTGAGGCAGTTCGCTGCTCGTGGGACAACCTGCATATTGAACATTCATTCGGGAAAGGCCCTTTGTATAAAGTGTGGGACAAATGCAGCTTGTGTTCCACCTGCAACTAAAGCAGAGTTCTTCGGGTAAAAGTGCCATGTTTTCAGAGAGGAAATTCTTAGAGACCACAGTAGTGCCTGCCATGGCTGAGGCAGTTCGCTCCACGAGGGAAACCATTCCTATAGAACATGTTCATTAGTGGAAGTGCCCATCGAGTACACTGTGGGAGAAAAGATGCTTGTGTTCCCCCTGCAACTAAAGCAGAGTTCTTCTGGTAAACCTGCGTGATTTGGTAGAGGATATGCTTACAGTCCTCGCTACAGCCTGCCATGGTTGAGGCAGTTCGCTCCTCGTGGGTATCCCTGCATAAAGAAGTTCATTCGTGTAAGAGCCCAAAGAGTACACAGTGGGAAAAATGCTGCTTGTGTTCCACCTGCAACTAACACAGAGTTCCTTGGGTAAAACTGCCGTGTTTTCAGAGAGGAAATGCTTAGAGGCCTCACTAGAGCCTGCTTGCTTTAGGCATTTCACTCCACGCGGGACCCCTTGAGTATAGATATTGTTTCGGTCAAAGGCACATTGGGTACACTGTGGGAGAAAAGCTGCTTGTGTTCCACCTGCAACTAAAGCAGAATTATTCGGGTAAAACTGCGTGTATTGGGAGAGGAAATGCTAACAGTCCTTACGAGAGCCTGCCTTCGTTGAGGCAGTTCACCTCACGTGGGACACCCTGCATATTGAAGACTCCTTCGGGGAAGGGCCCTTTGTAAAAAGTGTGGGACAAATGCAGCTTGTGTTCCACCTGCAACTAAAGCAGAGTTCTTCGGGGAAAAGTGCCGTGTTTTCAGAGAGGAAATTCTTAGAGACCACAGTAGTGTCTGCCATGGCTGAGGCAGTTCGCTCCACGCGGGAAACCATTCTTATAGAACAAGTTCATTAGGGGAAGTGCCCATTGTGTACACTGTGGGAGGAAAGCTGATGGTGTTCCCCCTGCAACTAAAGCAGAGTTCTTCGTGTAAAACTGCGTGTTTTGGGAGAGGAAATGCTTACAGTATTCGCTACAGCCTGCCTTGGTTGAGGCAGTTCGCTCCACGTCGGAAACCCTGCATATAGAAGTTCATTCGTGGAAGAGCCCAAAGAGTACACAATGGGAGAAAAGCTGCTTGTGTTACCCCTGCAACTAAAGCAGAGTTCTAGCGTTAAAACTGCGTGGTTTGGGAGAGGATATGCTTACAGTCCTCGCTACAGCCTGCCATGGTTGAGGCAGTTCGCTCCACGTGGGAAATCCTGCATATACATGTTCATTCGTTAAGAGAGCAAAGAGTACACAGTGGGAGAAATGCTGCTTGTGTTCCACTTGCAACTAAAGCAGAGTTCTTCAGGTAAAACTGTGTGTTTTGGGAGAGGAAATGCTTACAGTCCTTACGAGAGCCTGCCTTCATTGAGGCAGTTCGCTGCTCGTTGGACAACCTGCATATTGAACATTCATTCGGGGAAAGGCCCTTTGTATAAAGTGTGGGACAAATGCAGCTTGTGTTCCACCTGCAATTAAAGCAGAGTTCTTCAGGTAAAAGTGCCGTGTTTTCAGAGAGGAAATTCTTAGAGACCACAGTAGTGCCTGCCATGGCTGAGGCAGTTCGCTCCACGTGGGAAACCATTCTTATAGAACAAGTTCATTGGGGGAAGTGCCCATCGAGTACACTGTGGGAGAAAAGATGCTTGTGTTCCCCCTGCAACTAAAGCAGAGTTCTTCTGGTAAACCTGCGTGATTTGGTAGAGGATATGCTTACAGTCCTCGCTACAGCCTGCCATGGTGGAGGCAGTTCGCTCCTCGTGGGTATCCCTGCATAAAGAAGTTCATTCGTGTAAGAGCCCAAAGAGTACACAGTGGGAGAAATGCTGCTTGTGTTCCACCTGCAACTAAAGCAGAGTTCTTCGGGTAAAACTGCGTGTTTTGGGATAGGAAATGCTTACAGTCCATACGAGATTCTGCCTTCATTGAGGCAGTTCGCTGCACGTGGGACACCCTGCATATTGAAGATTCATTCGGGGAAGGGCCCTTTGTATAAAGTGTCGGACAAATGCATTTTGTGTTCCACCTGCAACTAAAGCAGAGTTCTTCGGGTAAAAGTGCCGTGTTTTCAGAGAGGAAATCCTTAGAGACCACAGTAGTGCCTGCCATGGCTGAGGCAGTTCGCTCCACACGGGAAACCATTCTTATAGAACAAGTTCATTAGGGGAAGTGCCCATCGAGTACACTGTGGGAGAAAAGCTGCTTGTGTTACCTCTGCAACTAAAGCAGAGTTCTAACGTTAAAACTGCGTGTTTTGGGATAGGATATGCTTACAGTCCTCGCTACAGCCTGCCACAGTTGAGGCAGTTCGATCCACGTGGGAATCCCTGCATAAAGAATTTCATTCGTGGAAGAGCCCAAAGATTACACACTAGGAGTAATGCTGCTTGTGTTCCACCTGCAACTAACACAGAGTTCCTTGGGTAAAACTGCCGTGTTTTCGGAGAGGAAATGCTTAGAGGCCTCACTAGAGCCTGCTTGCTTTAGGCATTTCACTCCACGCGGGACCCCTTGAGTATAGATATTGTTTCGGGCAAAGGCTCATTGGGTACACTGTGGGAGAAAAGCTGCTTGTGTTCCACCTGCAACTAAAGCAGAATTATTCGGGTAAAACTGCGTGTATTGGGAGAGGAAATGCTAACAGTCCTTACGAGAGCCTGCCTTCGTTGAGGCAGTTCACTGCACGTGGGACACCCTGCATATTAGAGACTCCTTCGGGGAAGGGCCCTTTGTATAAACTGTGGGACAAATGCATCTTGTGTTCCACCTGCAACAAAAGCAGAGTTCTTCGGGTAAAAGTGCCGTGTTTTCAGAGAGGAAATTCTTAGAGACCACAGTAGTGTCTGCCATGGCTGAGGCAGTTCGCTCCACCCGGGAAACCATTCTTATAGAACAAGTTCATTGGGGATGTGCCCATTGTTTACACTGTGAGAGGAAAGCTGATGGTGTTCCCCCTGCAACTAAAGCAGATTTCTTCGTGTAAAACTGCGTGTTTGGGGAGAGGAAATGCTTACAGTATTCGCTACAGCCTGCCTTGGTTGAGGCAGTTCGCTCCACGTGGGAATCCCTGCATAAAGAAGTTCATTCGTGGAAGAACCCAAAGAGTACACAGTGGGAGAAATGCTGCTTGTGTTCCACCTGCAACTAAAGCAGAATTCTTTGGTAAAACTGCCGTGTTTTGGAAGAGGAAATGCTTACAGTCCTCGCTACAGCCTGCCATGTTTGAGGCAGTTCGCTCCACGTCGGAAACCCTGCATATAGAAGTTCATTCGTGGAAGAGCCCAAAGAGTACACAGTGGGAGAAAAGCTGCTTGTGTTACCCCTGCAACTAAAGAAGAGTTCTAGCGTTAAAACTGCGTGGTTTGGGAGAGGATATGCTTACAGTCCTCGCTACAGCCTGCCATGGTTGAGGCAGTTCGCTCCACGTGGGAAATCCTGCATATACAAGTTCATTCGTGAAGAGAGCAAAGAGTACACAGTGGGAGAAATGCTGCTTGTGTTCCACTTGCAACTAAAGCAGAGTTCTTCGGGTAAAACTGTGTGTTTTGGGAGAGGAAATGCTTACAGTCCTTACGAGAGCCTGCCTTCATTGAGGCAGTTCGCTGCTCGTGGGACAACCTGCATATTGAACATTCATTCGGGAAAGGCCCTTTGTATAAAGTGTGGGACAAATGCAGCTTGTGTTCCACCTGCAACTAAAGCAGAGTTCTTCGGGTAAAAGTGCCATGTTTTCAGAGAGGAAATTCTTAGAGACCACAGTAGTGCCTGCCATGGCTGAGGCAGTTCGCTCCACGAGGGAAACCATTCCTATAGAACATGTTCATTAGTGGAAGTGCCCATCGAGTACACTGTGGGAGAAAAGATGCTTGTGTTCCCCCTGCAACTAAAGCAGAGTTCTTCTGGTAAACCTGCGTGATTTGGTAGAGGATATGCTTACAGTCCTCGCTACAGCCTGCCATGGTTGAGGCAGTTCGCTCCTCGTGGGTATCCCTGCATAAAGAAGTTCATTCGTGTAAGAGCCCAAAGAGTACACAGTGGGAAAAATGCTGCTTGTGTTCCACCTGCAACTAACACAGAGTTCCTTGGGTAAAACTGCCGTGTTTTCAGAGAGGAAATGCTTAGAGGCCTCACTAGAGCCTGCTTGCTTTAGGCATTTCACTCCACGCGGGACCCCTTGAGTATAGATATTGTTTCGGTCAAAGGCACATTGGGTACACTGTGGGAGAAAAGCTGCTTGTGTTCCACCTGCAACTAAAGCAGAATTATTCGGGTAAAACTGCGTGTATTGGGAGAGGAAATGCTAACAGTCCTTACGAGAGCCTGCCTTCGTTGAGGCAGTTCACCTCACGTGGGACACCCTGCATATTGAAGACTCCTTCGGGGAAGGGCCCTTTGTAAAAAGTGTGGGACAAATGCAGCTTGTGTTCCACCTGCAACTAAAGCAGAGTTCTTCGGGGAAAAGTGCCGTGTTTTCAGAGAGGAAATTCTTAGAGACCACAGTAGTGTCTGCCATGGCTGAGGCAGTTCGCTCCACGCGGGAAACCATTCTTATAGAACAAGTTCATTAGGGGAAGTACCCATTGTGTACACTGTGGGAGGAAAGCTGATGGTGTTCCCCCTGCAACTAAAGCAGAGTTCTTCGTGTAAAACTGCGTGTTTTGGGAGAGGAAATGCTTACAGTATTCGCTACAGCCTGCCTTGGTTGAGGCAGTTCGCTCCACGTCGGAAACCCTGCATATAGAAGTTCATTCGTGGAAGAGCCCAAAGAGTACACAATGGGAGAAAAGCTGCTTGTGTTACCCCTGCAACTAAAGCAGAGTTCTAGCGTTAAAACTGCGTGGTTTGGGAGAGGATATGCTTACAGTCCTCGCTACAGCCTGCCATGGTTGAGGCAGTTCGCTCCACGTGGGAAATCCTGCATATACATGTTCATTCGTTAAGAGAGCAAAGAGTACACAGTGGGAGAAATGCTGCTTGTGTTCCACTTGCAACTAAAGCAGAGTTCTTCAGGTAAAACTGTGTGTTTTGGGAGAGGAAATGCTTACAGTCCTTACGAGAGCCTGCCTTCATTGAGGCAGTTCGCTGCTCGTTGGACAACCTGCATATTGAACATTCATTCGGGGAAAGGCCCTTTGTATAAAGTGTGGGACAAATGCAGCTTGTGTTCCACCTGCAATTAAAGCAGAGTTCTTCAGGTAAAAGTGCCGTGTTTTCAGAGAGGAAATTCTTAGAGACCACAGTAGTGCCTGCCATGGCTGAGGCAGTTCGCTCCACGTGGGAAACCATTCTTATAGAACAAGTTCATTGGGGGAAGTGCCCATCGAGTACACTGTGGGAGAAAAGATGCTTGTGTTCCCCCTGCAACTAAAGCAGAGTTCTTCTGGTAAACCTGCGTGATTTGGTAGAGGATATGCTTACAGTCCTCGCTACAGCCTGCCATGGTGGAGGCAGTTCGCTCCTCGTGGGTATCCCTGCATAAAGAAGTTCATTCGTGTAAGAGCCCAAAGAGTACACAGTGGGAGAAATGCTGCTTGTGTTCCACCTGCAACTAAAGCAGAGTTCTTCGGGTAAAACTGCGTGTTTTGGGATAGGAAATGCTTACAGTCCATACGAGATTCTGCCTTCATTGAGGCAGTTCGCTGCACGTGGGACACCCTGCATATTGAAGATTCATTCGGGGAAGGGCCCTTTGTATAAAGTGTCGGACAAATGCATTTTGTGTTCCACCTGCAACTAAAGCAGAGTTCTTCGGGTAAAAGTGCCGTGTTTTCAGAGAGGAAATCCTTAGAGACCACAGTAGTGCCTGCCATGGCTGAGGCAGTTCGCTCCACACGGGAAACCATTCTTATAGAACAAGTTCATTAGGGGAAGTGCCCATCGAGTACACTGTGGGAGAAAAGCTGCTTGTGTTACCTCTGCAACTAAAGCAGAGTTCTAACGTTAAAACTGCGTGTTTTGGGATAGGATATGCTTACAGTCCTCGCTACAGCCTGCCACAGTTGAGGCAGTTCGATCCACGTGGGAATCCCTGCATAAAGAATTTCATTCGTGGAAGAGCCCAAAGATTACACACTAGGAGTAATGCTGCTTGTGTTCCACCTGCAACTAACACAGAGTTCCTTGGGTAAAACTGCCGTGTTTTCGGAGAGGAAATGCTTAGAGGCCTCACTAGAGCCTGCTTGCTTTAGGCATTTCACTCCACGCGGGACCCCTTGAGTATAGATATTGTTTCGGGCAAAGGCTCATTGGGTACACTGTGGGAGAAAAGCTGCTTGTGTTCCACCTGCAACTAAAGCAGAATTATTCGGGTAAAACTGCGTGTATTGGGAGAGGAAATGCTAACAGTCCTTACGAGAGCCTGCCTTCGTTGAGGCAGTTCACTGCACGTGGGACACCCTGCATATTAGAGACTCCTTCGGGGAAGGGCCCTTTGTATAAACTGTGGGACAAATGCATCTTGTGTTCCACCTGCAACAAAAGCAGAGTTCTTCGGGTAAAAGTGCCGTGTTTTCAGAGAGGAAATTCTTAGAGACCACAGTAGTGTCTGCCATGGCTGAGGCAGTTCGCTCCACCCGGGAAACCATTCTTATAGAACAAGTTCATTGGGGATGTGCCCATTGTTTACACTGTGAGAGGAAAGCTGATGGTGTTCCCCCTGCAACTAAAGCAGATTTCTTCGTGTAAAACTGCGTGTTTGGGGAGAGGAAATGCTTACAGTATTCGCTACAGCCTGCCTTGGTTGAGGCAGTTCGCTCCACGTGGGAATCCCTGCATAAAGAAGTTCATTCGTGGAAGATCCCAAAGAGTACACAGTGGGAGAAATGCTGCTTGTGTTCCACCTGCAACTAAAGCAGAATTCTTTGGTAAAACTGCCGTGTTTTGGAAGAGGAAATGCTTACAGTCCTCGCTACAGCCTGCCTTGGTTGAGGCAGTTCGCTCCACGTCGGAAACCCTGCATATAGAAGTTCATTCATGGAAGAGCCCAAAGAGTACACAGTGGGAGAAAAGCTGCTTGTGTTCCACCTGCAACTAAAGCAGAGTTCTACCGTTAAAACTGCATGGTTTGGGAGAGGATATGCTTACAGTCCTCGCTACAGCCTGCCATGGTTGAGGCAGTTCGCTCCACGTGGGAAACCCTGCATATACAGGTTCATTCGTGAGGAGACCAAAGAGTACACAGTGGGAGAAATGCTGCTTGTGTTCCACTTGCAACTAAAGCAGAGTTCTTCGGGTAAAACTGTGTGTTTTGGGAGAGGAAATGCTTACAGTCCTTACGAGAGCCTGCCTTCATTGAGGCAGTTCGCTGCTCGTGGGACAACCTGCATATTGAACATTCATTTGGGAAAAGGCCCTTTGTATAAAGTGTGGGACAATTGCAGCTTGTGTTCCACCTGCCACTAAAGCAGAGTTCTTCAGGTAAAAGTGCCGTGTTTTCAGAGAGGAAATTCTTACAGACCACAGTAGTGCCTGCCATGGCTGAGGCAGTTCGCTCCACGAGGGAAACCATTCTTATAGAACAAGTTCATTAAGGGAAGTGCCCATCGAGTACACTGTGGGAGAAAAGATGCTTGTTTTCCCCCTGCAACTAAAGCAGAGTTTTTCGGGTAAACCTGCGTGATTTGGTAGAGGATATGCTTACAGTCCTCGCTACAGCCTGCCATGGTGGAGGCAGTTCATTCCTCGTGGGAATCCCTGCATAAAGAAGTTCATTCGTGTAAGATCCCAAAGAGTACACAGTGGGAGAAATGCTGCTTGTGTTCCACCTGCAACTAAAGTACCGTTCTTCGGGTAAAACTGCGTGTTATGGGAGAGGAAATGCTTACAGTCCTTACGAGAGCCTGCCTTCATTGAGTCAGTTCGCTGCACGTGGGACACCCTGCATATTGAAGATTCATTCGGGGAAAGGCCCTTTGTATAAAGTGTGGGACAAATGCAGCTTGTGTTCCACCTGCAACTAAAGCAGAGTTCTTCGGGTAAAAGTGCCGTGTTTTCAGAGAGGAAATCCTTAGAGACAACAGTAGTGCCTGCCATGGCTGAGGCAGTTCGCTCCACGCGGGAAACCATTCTTATAGAACAAGTTCATTTGGGGAAGTGCCCATCGAGTACACTGTGGGAGAAAAGCTGCTTGTGTTACCTCTGCAACTAAAGCACAATTCTACCGTTAAAACTGCGTGTTTTGAGATAGGATATGCTTACAGTCCTCGCTACAGCCTGCCACAGTTGAGGCAGTTCGATCCACGTGGGAATCCCTGCATAAAGAATTTTATTCGTGGAAGAGCCCAAAGATTACACAGTAGGAGTAATGCTTCTTGTGTTCCACCTGCAACTAACACAGAGTTCCTTGGGTAAAACTGCCGTGTTTTCGGAGAGGAAATGCTTAGAGGCCTCACTAGAGCCTGCTTGCTTTAGGCATTTCACTCCACGCGGGACCCCTTGAGTATAGATATTCTTTCGGGCAAAGGCTCATTGGGTACACTGTGGGAGAAAAGCTGCTTGTGTTCCACCTGCAACTAAAGCAGAATTCTTCGGGTAAAACTGCGTGTATTGGGAGAGGAAATGCTTACAGTCCTTACGAGAGCCTGCCTTCGTTGAGGCAGTTCACTGCACGTGGGACACCCTGCATATTGAAGACTCCTTCGGGGAAGGGCCCTTTGTATAAACTGTGGGACAAATGCAGCTTGTGTTCCACCTGCAACTAAAGCAGAGTTCTTCGGGTAAAAGTGCCGTGTTTTCAGAGAGGAAATTCTTAGAGACCACAGTAGTGTCTGCCATGGCTGAGGCAGTTCGCTCCACGCGGGAAACCATTCTTATAGAACAAGTTCATTAGGGGAAGTGCCCATTGTGTACACTGTGGGAGGAAAGCTGATGGTGTTCCCCCTGCAACTAAAGCAGAGTTCTTCGTGTAAAACTGCGTGTTTTGGGAGAGGAAATGCTTACAGTATTCGCTACAGCCTGCCTTGGTTGAGGCAGTTCGCTCCACGTGGGAATCCCTGCATAAAGAAGTTCATTCGTGGAAGATCCCAAAGAGTACACAGTGGGAGAAATGCTGCTTGTGTTCCACCTGCAACTAAAGCAGAATTCTTTGGTAAAACTGCCGTGTTTTGGAAGAGGAAATGCTTACAGTCCTCGCTACAGCCTGCCATGGTTGAGGCAGTTCGCTCCACGTCGGAAACCCTGCATATAGAAGTTCATTCATGGAAGAGCCCAAAGAGTACACAGTGGGAGAAAAGCTGCTTGTGTTACCCCTGCAACTAAAGCAGAGTTCTAGCCTTAAAACTGTGTGGTTTGGGAGAGGATATGCTTACAGTCCTCGCTACAGCCTGCCATGGTTGAGGCAGTTCGCTCCACGTGGGAAACCCTGCATATACAAGTTCATTCGTTAAGAGACCAAAGAGTACACAGTGGGAAAATGCTGCTTGTGTTCCACTTGCAACTAAAGCAGAGTTCTTCGGGTAAAACTGTGTGTTTTGGGAGAGGAAATGCTTACAGTCCTTACGAGAGCCTGCCTTCATTGAGGCAGTTCGCTGCTCGTGGGACAACCTGCATATTGAACATTCATTCGGGGAAAGGCCCTTTGTTTAAAGTGTGGGACAAATGCAGCTTGTGTTCCACCTGCCACTAAAGCAGAGTTCTTCAGGAAAAAGTGCCGTGTTTTCAGAGAGGAAATTCTTACAGACCACAGTAGTGTCTGCCATGGCTGAGGCAGTTCGCTCCACACTGGAAACCATTCTTATAGAACAAGTTCATTAGGGGAAGTGCCCATCGAGTACACTGTGGGAGAAAAGATGCTTGTGTTCCCCCTGCAACTAAAGCAGAGTTCTTCAGGTAAACCTGCGTGTATTGGTAGAGGATATGCTTACAGTCCTCGCTACAGCCTGCCATGGTGGAGGCAGTTCGCTCCTCGGGGGAATCCCTGCATAAAGAAGTTCATTCGTGTAAGATCCCAAAGAGTACACAGTGGGAGAAATGCTGCTTGTGTTCCACCTGCAACTAAAGCAGAGTTCTTCGGGTAAAACTGCGTGTTATGGGAGAGGAAATGCTTACAGTCCTTACGAGAGCCTGCCTTCATTGAGGTAGTTCGCTGCACGTGGGACACCCTGCATATTGAAGATTCATTCGGGGAAGGGCCCTTTGTATAAAGTGTGGGACAAATGCAGCTTGTGTTCCACCTGCAACTAAAGCAGATTTCTTCAGGTAAAAGTGCCTTGTTTTCAGAGAGGAAATCCTTAGAGACAACAGTAGTGCCTGCCATGGCTGAGGCAGTTCGCTCCACACGGGAAACCATTCTTATAGAACAAGTTCATTAGGGGAAGTGCCCATCGAGTACACTGTGGGAGAAAAGCTGCTTGTGTTACCTCTGCAACTAAAGCAGAGTTCTACCGTTAAAACTGCGTTTTTGGGGATAGGATATGCTTACAGTCCTCGCTACAGCCTGCCACAGTTGAGGCAGTTCGATCCACGTGGGAATCCCTGCATAAAGAATTTCATTCGTGGAAGAGCCCAAAGATTACACACTAGGAGTAATGCTGCTTGTGTTCCACCTGCAACTAACACAGAGTTCCTTGGGTAAAACTGCCGTGTTTTCGGAGAGGAAATGCTTAGAGGCCTCACTAGAGCCTGCTTGCTTTAGGCATTTCACTCCACCCGGGACCCCTTGAGTATAGATATTGTTTCGGGCAAAGGCTCATTGGGTACACTGTGGGAGAAAAGCTGCTTGTGTTCCACCTGCAACTAAAGCAGAATTCTTCGGGTAAAACTGCGTGTATTGGGAGAGGAAATGCTAACAGTCCTTAAGAGAGCCTGCCTTCGTTGAGGCAGTTTACTGCACGTGGGACACCCTGCATATTAAAGACTCCTTCGGGGAAGGGCCCTTTGTATAAACTGTGGGACAAATGCATCTTGTGTTCCACCTGCAACTAAAGCAGAGTTCTTCGGGTAAAAGTGCCGTGTTTTCAGAGAGGAAATTCTTAGAGACCAGAGTAGTGTCTGCCATGGTTGAGGCAGTTCGCTCCATGCGGGAAACCATTCTTATAGAACAAGTTCATTAGGGGAAGTGCCCATTGTGTACACTGTGGGAGGAAAGCTGATGGTGTTCCCCCTGCAACTAAAGCAGAGTTCTTCGTGTAAAACTGCGTGTTTTGGGAGAGGAAATGCTTACAGTATTCGCTACAGCCTGCCTTGGTTGAGGCAGTTCGCTCCACGTGGGAATCCCTGCATAAAGAAGTTCATTCGTGGAAGATCCCAAAGAGTACACAGTGGGAGAAATGCTGCTTGTGTTCCACCTGCAACTAAAGCAGAATTCTTTGGTAAAACTGCCGTGTTTTGGAAGAGGAAATGCTTACAGTCCTCGCTACAGCCTGCCTTGGTTGAGGCAGTTCGCTCCACGTCGGAAACCCTGCATATAGAAGTTCATTCATGGAAGAGCCCAAAGAGTACACAGTGGGAGAAAAGCTGCTTGTGTTACCCCTGCAACTAAAGCAGAGTTCTAGCGTTAAAACTGTGTGGTTTGGGAGAGGATATGCTTACAGTCCTCGCTACAGCCTGCCATGGTTGAGGCAGTTCGCTCCACGTGGGAAACCCTGCATATACAAGTTCATTCGTTAAGAGACCAAAGAGTACACAGTGGGAAAATGCTGCTTGTGTTCCACTTGCAACTAAAGCAGAGTTCTTCGGGTAAAACTGTGTGTTTTGGGAGAGGAAATGCTTACAGTCCTTACGAGAGCCTGCCTTCATTGAGGCAGTTCGCTGCTCGTGGGACAACCTGCATATTGAACATTCATTCGGGGAAAGGCCCTTTGTATAAAGTGTGGGACAAATGCAGCTTGTGTTCCACCTGCCACTAAAGCAGAGTTCTTCAGGTAAAAGTGCCGTGTTTTCAGAGAGGAAATTCTTAGAGACCACAGTAGTGCCTGCCATGGCTGAGGCAGTTCGCTCCACACTGGAAACCATTCTTATAGAACAAGTTCATTAGGGGAAATGCCCATCGAGTACACTGTGGGAGAAAAGATGCTTGTGTTCCCCCTGCAACTAAAGCAGAGTTCTTCGGGTAAACCTGCGTGATTTGGTAGAGGATATGCTTACAGTCCTCGCTACAGCCTGCCATGGTGGAGGCAGTTCGCTCCTCGGGGGAATCCCTGCATAAAGAAGTTCATTCGTGTAAGATCCCAAAGAGTACACAGTGGGAGAAATGCTGCTTGTGTTCCACCTGCAACTAAAGCGGAGTTCTTCGGGTAAAACTGTGTGTTATGGGAGAGGAAATGCTTACAGTCCTTACGAGAGCCTGCCTTCATTGAGGCAGTTCGCTGCACGTGGGGCACCCTGCATATTGAAGATTCATTCGTGGAAGGGCCCTTTGTATAAAGTGTGGGACAAATGCAGCTTGTGTTCCACCTGCAACTAAAGCAGAGTTCTTCGGGTAAAAGTGCCGTGTTTTCAGAGAGGAAATCCTTAGAGACAACAGTAGTGCCTGCCATGGCTGAGGCAGTTCGCTCCACGCGGGAAACCATTCTTATAGAACAAGTTCATTAGGGGAAGTGCCCATCGAGTACACTATGGGAGAAAAGCTGCTTGTGTTACCTCTGCAACTAAAGCAGAGTTCTACCGTTAAAACTGCGTGTTTTGACATAGGATATGCTTACAGTCCTCGCTACAGCCTGCCACGGTTGAGGCAGTTCAATCCACGTGGGAATCCCTGCATAAAGAATTTCATTCGTGAAAGAGCCCAAAGATTACACACTAGGAGTAATGCTGCTTGTGTTCCACCAGCAACTAACACAGAGTTCCTTGGGTAAAACTGCCGTGTTTTCGGAGAGGAAATTTTTAGAGGCCTCACTAGAGCCTGCTTGCTTTAGGCATTTCACTCCACGCGGGACCCCTTGAGTATAGATATTCTTTCGGGCAAAGGCTCATTGGGTACACTGTGGGAGAAAAGCTGCTTGTGTTCCACCTGCAACTAAAGCAGAATTCTTCGGGTAAAACTGCGTGTATTGGGAGAGGAAATGCTTACAGTCCTTACGAGAGCCTGCCTTCATTGAGGCAGTTCACTGCACGTGGGACACCCTGCATATTGAAGACTCCTTCGGGGAAGGGCCCTTTGTATAAACTGTGGGACAAATGCAGCTTGTGTTCCACCTGCAACTAAAGCAGAGTTCTTCGGGTAAAAGTGCTGTGTTTTCAGAGAGGAAATTCTTAGAGACCACAGTAGTGTCTGCCATGGCTGTTTCAGTTCGCTCCACGCGGGAAACCATTCTTATAGAACAAGTTCATTAGGGGAAGTGCCCATTGTGTACACTGTGGGAGGAAAGCTGATGGTGTTCCCCCTGCAACTAAAGCAGAGTTCTTCGTGTAAAACTGCGTGTTTTGGGAGAGGAAATGCTTACAGTATTCGCTACAGCCTGCCTTGTTTGAGGCAGTTCGCTCCACGTGGGAATCCCTGCATAAAGAAGTACATTCGTGGAAGATCCCAAAGAGTACACAGTGGGAGAAATGCTGCTTGTGTTCCACCTGCAACTAAAGCAGAATTCTTTGGTAAAACTGCCGTGTTTTGGAAGAGGAAATGCTTACAGTCCTCGCTACAGCCTGCCTTGGTTGAGGCAGTTAGCTCCACGTCGGAAACCCTGCATATAGAAGTTCATTCATGGAAGAGCCCAAAGAGTACACAGTGGGAGAAAAGCTGCTTGTGTTACCCCTGCCACTAAAGCAGAGTTCTAGCGTTAAAACTGTGTGGTTTGGGAGAGGATATGCTTACAGTCCTCGCTACAGCCTGCCATGGTTGAGGCAGTTTGCTCCACGTGGGAAACCCTGCATATACAAGTTCATTCGTTAAGAGACCAAGAGTACACAGTGGGAAAATGCTGCTTGTGTTCCACTTGCAACTAAAGCAGAGTTCTTCGGGTAAAACTGTGTGTTTTTGGAGAGGAAATGCTTACAGTCCTTACGAGAGCCTGCCTTCATTGAGGCAGTTCACTGCTCGTGGGACACCCTGCATACTGAAGACTCCTTCGGGGAAGGGCCCTTTGTATAAACTGTGGGACAAATGCAGCTTGTGTTCCAACTGCAACTAAAGCAGAGTTCTTCAGGTAAAAGTGCTGTGTTTTCAGAGAGGAAATTCTTAGAGACCACAATAGTGTCTGCCATGGCTGAGGCAGTTCGCTCCACGCGGGAAACCATTCTTATAGAACAAGTTCATTAGGGGAAGTGCCCATCGAGTACACTGTGGGAGAATAGCTGCTTGTGTTACCTCTGCAACTAAAGCAGAGTTCTACGTTAAAACTGCGTGTTTTGAGATAGGATATGCTTACAGTCCTCGCTACAGCCTGCCACGGTTGAGGCAGTTCGATCCACGTGGGAATCCCTGCATAAAGAATTTCATTCGTGGAAGAGCCCAAAGATTACACACTAGGAGTAATGCTGCTTGTGTTCCACCTGCAACTAACACAGAGTTCCTTGGGTAAAACTGCCGTGTTTTCGGAGAGGAAATGCTTAGAGGCCTAACTAGAGCCTGCTTGCTTTAGGCATTTCACTCCACGCTGGACCCCTTGAGTACAGATATTCTTTCGGGCAAAGGCTCATTGGGTACACTGTGGGAGAAAAGCTGCTTGTGTTGCACCTGCAACTAAAGCAGAATTCTTCGGGTAAAACTGCGTGTATTGGGAGAGGAAATGCTTACAATCCTTACGAGAGCCTGCCTTCGTTGAGGCAGTTCACTGCACCTGGGACAACCTGCATATTGAAGACTCCTTCAGGGAAGGGCCCTTTGTATAAAGTGTGGGACAAATGCAGCTTGTGTTCCACCTGCAACTAAAGCAGAGTTCTTCGGGTAAAAGTGCCGTGTTTTCAGAGAGGAAATTCTTAGAGACCACAGTAGTGTCTGCCATGGCTGAGGCAGTTTGCTCCACGCGGGAAACCATTCTTATAGAACAAGTTCATTGGGAATGTGCCCATTGGTTACACTGTGGGAGGAAAGCTGATGGTGTTCCCCCTGCAACTAAAGCAGTTTTCTTCGTGTAAAACTGCGTGTTTTGGGAGAGGAAATGCTTACAGTATTCGCTACAGCCTGCCTTGGTTGAGGCAGTTCGCTCCACGTGGGAATCCCTGCATAAAGAAGTTCATTCGTGGAAGATCCCAAAGAGTACACAGTGGGAGAAATGCTGCTTGTGTTCCACCTGCAACTAAAGCAGAATTCTTTGGTAAAACTGCCGTGTTTTGGAAGAGGAAATGCTTACAGTCCTCGCTACAGCCTGCCTTGGTTGAGGCAGTTCGCTCCACGTCGGAAACCCTGCATATAGAAGTTCATTTATGGAAGAGCCCAAAGAGTACACAGTGGGAGAAAAGCTGCTTGTGTTACCCCTGCAACTAAAGCAGAGTTCTACGGTTAAAACTGCGTGGTTTGGGAGAGGATATGCTTACAGTCCTCGCTACAGCCTGCCATGGTTGAGGCAGTTCGCTCCACGTGCGAAACCCTGCATATACAGGTTCATTCGTGAGGAGAACAAAGAGTACACAGTGGGAGAAATGCTGCTTGTGTTCCACTTGCAACTAAAGCAGAGTTCTTCGGGTAAAACTGTGTGTTTTGGGAGAGGAAATGCTTACAGTCCTTACGAGAGCCTGCCTTCATTGAGGCAGTTCACTGCTCGTGGGACATCCTGCATATTGAACATTCATTCGGGGAAAGGCCCTTTGTATAAAGTGTGGGACAATTGCAGCTTGTGTTCCACCTGCCACTAAAGCAGAGTTCTTCAGGTAAAAGTGCCGTGTTTTCAGAGAGGAAATTCTTAGAGACCACAGTAGTGCCTGCCATGGCTGAGGCAGTTCGCTCCACGAGGGAAACCATTCTTATAGAACAAGTTCATTAAGGGAAGTGCCCATCTAGTACACTGTGGGAGAAAAGATGCTTGTGTTCCCCCTGCAACTAAAGCAGAGTTCTTCGGGTAAACCTGCGTGATTTGGTAGAGGATATGCTTACAGTCCTCGCTACAGCCTGCCATGGTGGAGGCAGTTCATTCCTCGTGGGAATCCCTGCATAAAGAAGTTCATTCGTGTAAGATCCCGAAGAGTACACAGTGGGAGAAATGCTGCTTGTGTTCCACCTGCAACTAAAGCACCGTTCTTCGGGTAAAACTGCGTGTTATGGGAGAGGAAATGCTTACAGTCCTTACGAGAGCCTGCCTTCATTGAGTCAGTTCGCTGCACGTGGGACACCCTGCATATTGAAGATTCATTCGGGGAAAGGCCCTTTGTATAAAGTGTGGGACAAATGCAGCTTGTGTTCCACCTGCAACTAAAGCAGAGTTCTTCGGGTAAAAGTGCCGTGTTTTCAGAGAGGAAATCCTTAGAGACAACAGTAGTGCCTGCCATGGCTGAGGCAGTTCGCTCCACGCGGGAAACCATTCTTATAGAACAAGTTCATTTGGGGAAGTGCCCATCGAGTACACTGTGGGAGAAAAGCTGCTTGTGTTACCTCTGCAACTAAAGCACAATTCTACCGTTAAAACTGCGTGTTTTGAGATAGGATATGCTTACAGTCCTCGCTACAGCCTGCCACCATTGAGGCAGTTCTATCCACGTGGGAATCCCTGCATAAAGAATTTCATTCGTGGAAGAGCCCAAAGATTACACACTAGGAGTAATGCTGCTTGTGTTCCACCTGCAACTAACACAGAGTTCCTTGGGTAAAACTGCCGTGTTTTCGGAGAGGAAATGCTTAGAGGCCTCACTAGAGCCTACTTGCTTTAGGCATTTCACTCCACGCGGGACCCCTTGAGAATAGATATTCTTTCGGGCAAAGGCTCATTGGGTACACTGTGGGAGAAAAGCTGCTTGTGTTCCACCTGCACCTAAAGCAGAATTCTTCGGGTAAAACTGCGTGTATTGGGAGAGGAAATGCTTACAGTCCTTACAAGAGCCTGCCTTCGTTGAGGCAGTTCACTGCACGTGGGACACCCTGCATATTGAAGACTCCTTCGGGGAAGGGCCCTTTTTATAAACTGTGGGACAAATGCAGCTTGTGTTCCACCTGCAACTAAAGCAGAGTTCTTCGGGTAAAAGTGCCGTGTTTTCAGAGAGGAAATCCTTAGAGACAACAGTAGTGCCTGCCATGGCTGAGGCAGTTCGCTCCACGCGGGAAACCATTCTTATAGAACAAGTTCATTTGGGGAAGTGCCCATCGAGTACACTGTGGGAGAAAAGCTGCTTGTGTTACCTCTGCAACTAAAGCACAATTCTACCGTTAAAACTGCGTGTTTTGAGATAGGATATGCTTACAGTCCTCGCTACAGCCTGCCACCATTGAGGCAGTTCTATCCACGTGGGAATCCCTGCATAAAGAATTTCATTCGTGGAAGATCCCAAAGATTACACAGTAGGAGTAATGCTGCTTGTGTTCCACCTGCAACTAACACAGAGTTCCTTGGGTAAAACTGCCGTGTTTTCGGAGAGGAAATGCTTAGAGGCCTCACTAGAGCCTGCTTGCTTTAGGCATTTCACTCCACGCGGGACCCCTTGAGTATAGATATTCTTTCGGGCAAAGGCTCATTGGGTACACTGTGGGAGAAAAGCTGCTTGTGTTCCACCTGCAACTAAAGCAGAATTCTTCGGGTAAAACTGCGTGTATTGGGAGAGGAAATGCTTACAGTCCTTACAAGAGCCTGCCTTCGTTGAGGCAGTTCACTGCACGTGGGACACCCTGCATATTGAAGACTCCTTCGGGGAAGGGCCCTTTGTATAAACTGTGGGACAAATGCAGCTTGTGTTCCACCTGCAACTAAAGCAGAGTTCTTCGGGTAAAAGTGCCGTGTTTTCAGAGAGGAAATTCTTAGAGACCACAGTAGTGTCTGCCATGGCTGAGGCAGTTCGCTCCACGCGGGAAACCATTCTTATAGAACAAGTTCATTAGGGGAAGTGCCCATTGTGTACACTGTGGGAGGAAAGCTGATGGTGTTCCCCCTGCAACTATCGCAGAGTTCTTCGTGTAAAACTGCGTGTTTTGGGAGAGGAAATGCTTACAGTATTCGCTACAGCCTGCCTTGGTTGAGGCAGTTCGCTCCACGTGGGAATCCCTGCATAAAGAAGTTCATTCGTGGAAGATCCCAAAGAGTACACAGTGGGAGAAATGCTGCTTGTGTTCCACCTGCAACTAAAGCAGAATTCTTTGTTAAAACTGCCGTGTTTTGGAAGAGGAAATGCTTACAGTCCTCGCTACAGCCTGCCTTGGTTGAGGCAGTTCGCTCCACGTCGGAAACCCTGCATAGAGAAGTTCATTCATGGAAGAGCCCAAAGAGTACACAGTGGGAGAAAAGCTGCTTGTGTTACCCCTGCAACTAAAGCAGAGTTCTAGCGTTAAAACTGTGTGGTTTGGGAGAGGATATGCTTACAGTCCTCGCTACAGCCTGCCATGGTTGAGGCAGTTCGCTCCACGTGGGAAACCCTGCATATACAAGTTCATTCGTTAAGAGACCAAAGAGTACACAGTGGGAAAATGCTGCTTGTGTTCCACTTGCAACTAAAGCAGAGTTCTTCGGGTAAAACTGTGTGTTTTGGGAGAGGAAATGCTTACAGTCCTTACGAGAGCCTGCCTTCATTGAGGCAGTTCGCTGCTCGTGGGACAACCTGCATATTGAACATTCATTCGGGGAAAGGCCCTTTGTGTAAAGTGTGGGACAAATGCAGCTTGTGTTCCACCTGCCACTAAAGCAGAGTTCTTCAGGAAAAAGTGCCGTGTTTTCAGAGAGGAAATTCTTAGAGACCACAGTAGTGCCTGCCATGGCTGAGGCAGTTCGCTCCACACTGGAAACCATTCTTATAGAACAAGTTCATTAGGGGAAGTGCCCATCGAGTACACTGTGGGAGAAAAGATGCTTGTGTTCCCCCTGCAACTAAAGCAGAGTTCTTCGGGTAAACCTGCGTGATTTGGTAGAGGATATGCTTACAGTCCTCGCTACAGCCTGCCATGGTGGAGGCAGTTCGCTCCTCGTGGGAATCCCTGCATAAAGAAGTTCATTCGTGTAAGATCCCAAAGAGTACACAGTGGGAGAAATGCTGCTTGTGTTCCACCTGCAACTAAAGCAGAGTTCTTCGGGTAAAACTGCGTGTTATGGGAGAGGAAATGCTTACAGTCCTTACGAGAGCCTGCCTTCATTGAGGCAGTTCGCTGCACGTGGGGCACCCTGCATATTGAAGACTCCTTCGGGGAAGGGCCCTTTGTATAAAGTGTGGGACAAATGCAGCTTGTGTTCCACCTGCAACTAAAACAGAGTTCTTTGGGTAAAAGTGCCGTGTTTTCAGAGAGGAAGTCCTTAGAGACAACAGTAGTGCCTGCCATGGCTGAGGTAGTTCGCTCCACGCGGGAAACCATTCTTATAGAACAAGTTCATTTGGGGAAGTGCCCATCGAGTACAATGTGGGAGAAAAGCTGCTTGTGTTACCTCTGCAACTAAAGCACAATTCTACCGTTAAAACTGTGTGTTTTGAGATAGGATATGCTTACAGTCCTCGCTACAGCCTGCCACGGTTGAGGCAGTTCGATCCACGTGGGAATCCCTGCATAAAGAATTTCATTCGTGGAAGAGCCCAAAGATTACACACTAGGAGTAATGCTGCTTGTGTTCCACCTGCAACTAACACAGAGTTCCTTGGGTAAAACTGCCGTGTTTTCGGAGAGGAAATGCTTAGAGGCCTCACTAGAGCCTGCTTGCTTTAGGCATTTCACTCCACGCGGGACCCCTTGAGTATAGATATTCTTTCGGACAAAGGCTCATTGTGTACACTGTGGGAGAAAAGCTGCTTGTGTTCCACCTGTAACTAAAGCAGAATTCTTCGGGTAAGACTGCGTGTATTGGGAGAGGAAATGCTTACAGTCCTTACGAGAGCCTGCCTTCGTTGAGGCAGTTCACTGCACGTGGGACACCCTACATATTGAAGACTCCTTCGGGGAAGGGCCCTTTGTATAAACTGTGGGACAAATGCAGCTTGTGTTCCACCTGCAACTAAAGCAGAGTTCTTCGGGTAAAAGTGCCGTGTTTTCAGAGAGGAAATTCTTAGAGAACACAGTAGTGTCTGCCAAGGCTGAGGCAGTTCGCTCCACACGGGAAACCATTCTTATAGAACAAGTTCATTAGGGGAAGTGCCCATTGTGTACACTGTGGGAGGAAAGCTGATGGTGTTCCCCCTGCAACTAAAGCAGAGTTCTTCGTGTAAAACTGCGTGTTTTTGGAGAGGAAATGCTTACAGTATTCGCTACAGCCTGCCTTGGTTGAGGCAGTTCTCTCCACGTGGGAATCCCTGCATAAAGAAGTTCATTCGTGGAAGATCCCAAAGAGTACACAGTGGGAGAAATGCTGCTTGTGTTCCACCTGCAACTAAAGCAGAATTCTTTGGTAAAACTGCCGTGTTTTGGAAGAGGAAATGCTTACAGTCCTCGCTACAGCCTGCCTTGGTTGAGGCAGTTCGCTCCACGTCGGAAACCCTGCATAGAGAAGTTCATTCATGGAAGAGCCCAAAGAGTACACAGTGGGAGAAAAGCTGCTTGTGTTACCCCTGCAACTAAAGCAGAGTTCTAGCGTTAAAACTGTGTGGTTTGGGAGAGGATATGCTTACAGTCCTCGCTACAGCCTGCCATGGTTGAGGCAGTTCGCTCCACGTGGGAAACCCTGCATATACAAGTTCATTCGTTAAGAGACCAAAGAGTACACAGTGGGAAAATGCTGCTTGTGTTCCAATTGCAACTAAAGCAGAGTTCTTCGTGTAAAACTGCGTGTTTTGGGAGAGGAAATGCTTACAGTATTCGCTACAGCCTGCCTTGGTTGAGGCAGTTCGCTCCACGTGGGAATCCCTGCATAAAGAAGTTCATTCGTGGAAGATCCCAAAGAGTACACAGTGGGAGAAATGCTGCTTGTGTTCCACCTGCAACTAAAGCAGAATTCTTTGGTAAAACTGCCGTGTTTTGGAAGAGGAAATGCTTACAGTCCTCGCTACAGCCTGCCATGGTTGAGGCAGTTCGCCCCACGTCGGAAACCCTGCATATAGAAGTTCATTCATGGAAGAGCCCAAAGAGTACACAGTGGGAGAAAAGCTGCTTGTGTTACCCCTGCAACTAAAGCAGAGTTCTAGCGTTAAAACTGTGTGGTTTGGGAGAGGATATGCTTACAGTCCTCGCTACAGCCTGCCATGGTTGAGGCAGTTCGCTCCACGTGGGAAACCCTGCATATACAAGTTCATTCGTTAAGAGACCAAAGAGTACACAGTGGGAAAATGCTGCTTGTGTTCCACTTGCAACTAAAGCAGAGTTCTTCGGGTAAAACTGTGTGTTTTGGGAGAGGAAATGCTTACAGTCCTTACGAGAGCCTGCCTTCATTGAGGCAGTTCGCTGCTCGTGGGACAACCTGCATATTGAACATTCATTCGGGGAAAGGCCCTTTGTGTAAAGTGTGGGACAAATGCAGCTTGTGTTCCACCTGCCACTAAAGCAGAGTTCTTCAGGAAAAAGTGCCGTGTTTTCAGAGAGGAAATTCTTACAGACCACAGTAGTGTCTGCCATGGCTGAGGCAGTTCGCTCCACACTGGAAACCATTCTTATAGAACAAGTTCATTAGGGGAAGTGCCCATCGAGTACACTGTGGGAGAAAAGATGCTTGTGTTCCCCCTGCAACTAAAGCAGAGTTCTTCAGGTAAACCGGCGTGTATTGGTCGAGGATATGCTTACAGTCCTCGCTACAGCCTGCCATGGTGGAGGCAGTTCGCTCCTCGGGGGAATCCCTGCATAAAGAAGTTCATTCGTGTAAGATCCCAAAGAGTACACAGTGGGAGAAATGCTGCTTGTGTTCCACCTGCAACTAAAGCAGAGTTCTTCGGGTAAAACTGCGTGTTATGGGAGAGGAAATGCTTACAGACCTTACGAGAGCCTGCCTTCATTGAGGTAGTTCGCTGCACGTGGGACACCCTGCATATTGAAGATTCATTCGGAGAAGGGCCCTTTGTATAAAGTGTGGGACAAATGCAGCTTGTGTTCCACCTGCAACTAAAGCAGAGTTCTTCAGGTAAAAGTGCCTTGTTTTCAGAGAGGAAATCCTTAGAGACAACAGTAGTGCCTGCCATGGCTGAGGCAGTTCGCTCCACACGGGAAACCATTCTTATAGAACAAGTTCATTAGGGGAAGTGCCCATCGAGTACACTGTGGGAGAAAAGCTGCTTGTGTTACCTCTGCAACTAAAGCAGAGTTCTACCGTTAAAACTGCGTTTTTGGGGATAGGATATGCTTACAGTCCTCGCTACAGCCTGCCACAGTTGAGGCAGTTCGATCCACGTGGGAATCCCTGCATAAAGAATTTCATTCGTGGAAGAGCCCAAAGATTACACACTAGGAGTAATGCTGCTTGTGTTCCACCTGCAACTAACACAGAGTTCCTTGGGTAAAACTGCCGTGTTTTCGGAGAGGAAATGCTTAGAGGCCTCACTAGAGCCTGCTTGCTTTAGGCATTTCACTCCACCCGGGACCCCTTGAGTATAGATATTGTTTCGGGCAAAGGCTCATTGGGTACACTGTGGGAGAAAAGCTGCTTGTGTTCCACCTGCAACTAAAGCAGAATTCTTCGGGTAAAACTGCGTGTATTGGGAGAGGAAATGCTAACAGTCCTTACGAGAGCCTGCCTTCGTTGAGGCAGTTCACTGCACGTGGGACACCCTGCATATTAGACTCCTTCGGGGAAGGGCCCTTTGTATAAACTGTGGGACAAATGCATCTTGTGTTCCACCTGCAACAAAAGCAGAGTTCTTCGGGTAAAAGTGCCGTGTTTTCAGAGAGGAAATTCTTAGAGACCAGAGTAGTGTCTGCCATGGTTGAGGCAGTTCGTTCCACGCGGGAAACCATTCTTATAGAACAAGTTCATTAGGGGAAGTGCCCATTGTGTACACTGTGGGAGGAAAGCTGATGGTGTTCCCCCTGCAACTAAAGCAGAGTTCTTCGTGTAAAACTGCGTGTTTTGGGAGAGGAAATGCTTACAGTATTCGCTACAGCCTGCCTTGGTTGAGGCACTTCGCTCCACGTGGGAATCCCTGCATAAAGAAGTTCATTCGTGGAAGATCCCAAAGAGTACACAGTGGGAGAAATGCTGCTTGTGTTCCACCTGCAACTAAAGCAGAATTCTTTGGTAAAACTGCCGTGTTTTGGAAGAGGAAATGCTTACAGTCCTCGCTACAGCCTGCCTTGGTTGAGGCAGTTCGCGCCACGTCGGAAACCCTGCATATAGAAGTTCATTCATGGAAGAGCCCAAAGAGTACACAGTGGGAGAAAAGCTGCTTGTGTTACCCCTGCAACTAAAGCAGAGTTCTAGCGTTAAAACTGTGTGGTTTGGGAGAGGATATGCTTACAGTCCTCGCTACAGCCTGCCATGGTTGAGGCAGTTCGCTCCACGTGGGAAACCCTGCATATACAAGTTCATTCGTTAAGAGACCAAAGAGTACACAGTGGGAAAATGCTGCTTGTGTTCCACTTGCAACTAAAGCAGAGTTCTTCGGGTAAAACTGTGTGTTTTGGGAGAGGAAATGCTTACAGTCCTTACGAGAGCCTGCCTTCATTGAGGCAGTTCGCTGCTCGTGGGACAACCTGCATATTGAACATTCATTCGGGGAAAGGCCCTTTGTATAAAGTGTGGGACAAATGCAGCTTGTGTTCCACCTGCCACTAAAGCAGAGTTCTTCAGGTAAAAGTGCCGTGTTTTCAGAGAGGAAATTCTTAGAGACCACAGTAGTGCCTGCCATGGCTGAGGCAGTTCGCTCCACACTGGAAACCATTCTTATAGAACAAGTTCATTAGGGGAAATGCCCATCGAGTACACTGTGGGAGAAAAGATGCTTGTGTTCCCCCTGCAACTAAAGCAGAGTTCTTCGGGTAAACCTGCGTGATTTGGTAGAGGATATGCTTACAGTCCTCGCTACAGCCTGCCATGGTGGAGGCAGTTCGCTCCTCGGGGGAATCCCTGCATAAAGAAGTTCATTCGTGTAAGATCCCAAAGAGTACACAGTGGGAGAAATGCTGCTTGTGTTCCACCTGCAACTAAAGCGGAGTTCTTCGGGTAAAACTGCGTGTTATGGGAGAGGAAATGCTTACAGTCCTTACGAGAGCCTGCCTTCATTGAGGCAGTTCGCTGCACGTGGGGCACCCTGCATATTGAAGATTCATTCGTGGAAGGGCCCTTTGTATAAAGTGTGGGACAAATGCAGCTTGTGTTCCACCTGCAACTAAAGCAGAGTTCTTCGGGTAAAAGTGCCTTGTTTTCAGAGAGGAAATCCTTAGAGACAACAGTAGTGCCTGCCATGGCTGAGGCAGTTCGCTCCACGCGGGAAACCATTCTTATAGAACAAGTTCATTAGGGGAAGTGCCCATCGAGTACACTGTGGGAGAAAAACTGCTTGTGTTACCTCTGCAACTAAAGCAGAGTTCTACCGTTAAAACTGCGTGTTTTGACATAGGATATGCTTACAGTCCTCGCTACAGCCTGCCACGGTTGAGGCAGTTCGATCCACGTGGGAATCCCTGCATAAAGAATTTCATTCGTGAAAGAGCCCAAAGATTACACACTAGGAGTAATGCTGCTTGTGTTCCACCAGCGACTAACACAGAGTTACTTGGGTAAAACTGCCGTGTTTTCGGAGAGGAAATTTTTAGAGGCCTCACTAGAGCCTGCTTGCTTTAGGCATTTCACTCCACGCGGGACCCCTTGAGTATAGATATTCTTTCGGGCAAAGGCTCATTGGGTACACTGTGGGAGAAAAGCTGCTTGTGTTCCACCTGCAACTAAAGCAGAATTCTTCGGGTAAAACTGCGTGTATTGGGAGAGGAAATGCTTACAGTCCTTACGAGAGCCTGCCTTCATTGAGGCAGTTCACTGCACGTGGGACACCCTGCATATTGAAGACTCCTTCGGGGAAGGGCCCTTTGTATAAACTGTGGGACAAATGCAGCTTGTGTTCCACCTGCAACTAAAGCAGAGTTCTTCGGGTAAAAGTGCTCTGTTTTCAGAGAGGAAATTCTTAGAGACCACAGTAGTGTCTGCCATGGCTGATTCAGTTCGCTCCACGCGGGAAACCATTCTTATAGAACAAGTTCATTAGGGGAAGTGCCCATTGTGTACACTGTGGGAGGAAAGCTGATGGTGTTCCCCCTGCAACTAAAGCAGAGTTCTTCGTGTAAAACTGCGTGTTTTGGGAGAGGAAATGCTTACAGTATTCGCTACAGCCTGCCTTGTTTGAGGCAGTTCGCTCCACGTGGAAATCCCTGCATAAAGAAGTTCATTCGTGGAAGATCCCAAAGAGTACACAGTGGGAGAAATGCTGCTTGTGTTCCACCTGCAACTAAAGCAGAATTCTTTGGTAAAACTGCCGTGTTTTGGAAGAGGAAATGCTTACAGTCCTCGCTACAGCCTGCCTTGGTTGAGGCAGTTAGCTCCACGTCGGAAACCCTGCATATAGAAGTTCATTCATGGAAGAGCCCAAAGAGTACACAGTGGGAGAAAAGCTGCTTGTGTTACCCCTGCAACTAAAGCAGAGTTCTAGCGTTAAAACTGTGTGGTTTGGGAGAGGATATGCTTACAGTCCTCGCTACAGCCTGCCATGGTTGAGGCAGTTCGCTCCACGTGGGAAACCCTGCATATACAAGTTCATTCGTTAAGAGACCAAGAGTACACAGTGGGAAAATGCTGCTTGTGTTCCACTTGCAACTAAAGCAGAGTTCTTCGGGTAAAACTGTGTGTTTTTGGAGAGGAAATGCTTACAGTCCTTACGAGAGCCTGCCTTCATTGAGGCAGTTCGGTGCTCGTGGGACACCCTGCATACTGAAGACTCCTTCGGGGAAGGGCCCTTTGTATAAACTGTGGGACAAATGCAGCTTGTGTTCCACCTGCAACTAAAGCAGAGTTCTTCGGGTAAAAGTGCTGTGTTTTCAGAGAGGAAATTCTTAGAGACCACAATAGTGTCTGCCATGGCTGAGGCAGTTCGCTCCACGCGGGAAACCATTCTTATAGAACAAGTTCATTAGGGGAAGTGCCCATCGAGTACACTGTGGGAGAATAGCTGCTTGTGTTACCTCTGCAACTAAAGCAGAGTTCTACGTTAAAACTGCGTGTTTTGAGATTGGATATGCTTACAGTCCTCGCTACAGCCTGCCACGGTTGAGGCAGTTCGATCCACGTGGGAATCCCTGCATAAAGAATTTCATTCGTGGAAGAGCCCAAAGATTACACACTAGGAGTAATGCTGCTTGTGTTCCACCTGCAACTAACACAGAGTTCCTTGGGTAAAACTGCCGTGTTTTCGGAGAGGAAATGCTTAGAGGCCTAACTAGAGCCTGCTTGCTTTAGGCATTTCACTCCACGCTGGACCCCTTGAGTACAGATATTCTTTCGGGCAAAGGCTCATTGGGTACACTGTGGGAGAAAAGCTGCTTGTGTTGCACCTGCAACTAAAGCAGAATTCTTCGGGTAAAACTGCGTGTATTGGGAGAGGAAATGCTTACAATCCTTACGAGAGCCTGCCTTCGTTGAGGCAGTTCACTGCACCTGGGACAACCTGCATATTGAAGACTCCTTCAGGGAAGGGCCCTTTGTATAAAGTGTGGGACAAATGCAGCTTGTGTTCCACCTGCAACTAAAGCAGAGTTCTTCGGGTAAAAGTGCCGTGTTTTCAGAGAGGAAATTCTTAGAGACCACAGTAGTGTCTGCCATGGCTGAGGCAGTTCGCTCCACGCGGGAATCCATTCTTATAGAACAAGTTCATTGGGGATGTGCCCATTGTTTACACTGTGGGAGGAAAGCTGATGGTGTTCCCCCTGCAACTAAAGCAGATTTCTTCGTGTAAAACTGCGTGTTTTGGGAGAGGAAATGCTTACAGTATTCGCTACAGCCTGCCTTGGTTGAGGCAGTTCGCTCCACGTGGGAATCCCTGCATAAAGAAGTTCATTCGTGGAAGATCCCAAAGAGTACACAGTGGGAGAAATGCAGCTTGTGTTCCACCTGCAACTAAAGCAGAATTCTTTGGTAAAACTGCCGTGTTTTGGAAGAGGAAATGCTTACAGTCCTCGCTACAGCCTGCCTTGGTTGAGGCAGTTCGCTCCACGTCGGAAACCCTGCATATAGAAGTTCATTCATGGAAGAGCCCAAAGAGTACACAGTGGGAGAAAAGCTGCTTGTGTTACCCCTGCAACTAAAGCAGAGTTCTACCGTTAAAACTGCGTGGTTTGGGAGAGGATATGCTTACAGTCCTCGCTACAGCCTGCCATGGTTGAGGCAGTTCGCTCCACGTGGGAAACCCTGCATATACAGGTTCATTCGTGAGGAGAACAAAGAGTACACAGTGGGAGAAATGCTGCTTGTGTTCCACTTGCAACTAAAGCAGAGTTCTTCGGGTAAAACTGTGTGTTTTGGGAGAGGAAATGCTTACAGTCCTTACGAGAGCCTGCCTTCATTGAGGCAGTTCGCTGCTCGTGGGACAACCTGCATATTGAACATTCATTCGGGGAAAGGCCCTTTGTGTAAAGTGTGGGACAAATGCATCTTGTGTTCCACCTGCCACTAAAGCAGAGTTCTTCAGGAAAAAGTGCCGTGTTTTCAGAGAGGAAATTCTTAGAGACCACAGTAGTGTCTGCCATGGCTGAGGCAGTTCGCTCCACACTGGAAACCATTCTTATAGAACAAGTTCATTAGGGGAAGTGCCCATCGAGTACACTGTGGGAGAAAAGATGCTTGTGTTCCCCCTGCAACTAAAGCAGAGTTCTTCAGGTAAACCTGCGTGATTTGGTAGAGGATATGCTTACAGTCCTCGCTACAGCCTGCCATGGTGGAGGCAGTTCGCTCCTCGGGGGAATCCCTGCATAAAGAAGTTCATTCGTGTAAGATCCCAAAGAGTACACAGTGGGAGAAATGCTGCTTGTGTTCCACCTGCAACTAAAGCAGAGTTCTTCGGGTAAAACTGCGTGTTATGGGAGAGGAAATGCTTACAGTCCTTACGAGAGCCTGCCTTCATTGAGGCAGTTCGCTGCACGTGGGACACCCTGCATATTGAAGATTCATTCGGGGAAGGGCCCTTTGTATAAAGTGTGGGACAAATGCAGCTTGTGTTCCACCTGCAACTAAAACAGAGTTCTTCGGGTAAAAGTGCCGTGTTTTCAGAGAGGAAGTCCTTAGAGACAACAGTAGTGCCTGCCATGGCTGAGGTAGTTCGCTCCACGCGGGAAACCATTCTTATAGAACAAGTTCATTTGGGGAAGTGCCCATCGAGTACAATGTGGGAGAAAAGCTGCTTGTGTTACCTCTGCAACTAAAGCACAATTCTACCGTTAAAACTGTGTGTTTTGAGATAGGATATGCTTACAGTCCTCGCTACAGCCTGCCACGGTTGAGGCAGTTCGATCCACGTGGGAATCCCTGCATAAAGAATTTCATTCGTGGAAGAGCCCAAAGATTACACAGTAGGAGTAATGCTGCTTGTGTTCCACCTGCAACTAACACAGAGTTCCTTGGGTAAAACTGCCGTGTTTTCGGAGAGGAAATGCTTAGAGGCCTCACTAGAGCCTGCTTGCTTTAGGCATTTCACTCCACGCGGGATCCCTTGAGTATAGATATTCTTTCGGGCAAAGGCTCATTGTGTACACTGTGGGAGAAAAGCTGCTTGTGTTCCACCTGTAACTAAAGCAGAATTCTTCGGGTAAGACTGCGTGTATTGGGAGAGGAAATGCTTACAGTCCTTACGAGAGCCTGCCTTCGTTGAGGCAGTTCACTGCACGTGGGACACCCTACATATTGAAGACTCCTTCGGGGAAGGGCCCTTTGTATAAACTGTGGGACAAATGCAGCTTGTGTTCCACCTGCAACTAAAGCAGAGTTCTTCGGGTAAAAGTGCCGTGTTTTCAGAGAGGAAATTCTTAGAGAACACAGTAGTGTCTGCCAAGGCTGAGGCAGTTCGCTCCACACGGGAAACCATTCTTATAGAACAAGTTCATTAGGGGAAGTGCCCATTGTGTACACTGTGGGAGGAAAGCTGATGGTGTTCCCCCTGCAACTAAAGCAGAGTTCTTCGTGTAAAACTGCGTGTTTTTGGAGAGGAAATGCTTACAGTATTCGCTACAGCCTTCCTTGGTTGAGGCAGTTCTCTCCACGTGGGAATCCCTGCATAAAGAAGTTCATTCGTGGAAGATCCCAAACAGTACACAGTGGGAGAAATGCTGCTTGTGTTCCACCTGCAACTAAAGCAGAATTCTTTGGTAAAACTGCCGTGTTTTGGAAGAGGAAATGCTTACAGTCCTCGCTACAGCCTGCCTTGGTTGAGGCAGTTCGCTCCACGTCGGAAACCCTGCATAGAGAAGTTCATTCATGGAAGAGCCCAAAGAGTACACAGTGGGAGAAAAGCTGCTTGTGTTACCCCTGCAACTAAAGCAGAGTTCTAGCGTTAAAACTGTGTGGTTTGGGAGAGGATATGCTTACAGTCCTCGCTACAGCCTGCCATGGTTGAGGCAGTTCGCTCCACGTGGGAAACCCTGCATATACAAGTTCATTCGTTAAGAGACCAAAGAGTACACAGTGGGAAAATGCTGCTTGTGTTCCAATTGCAACTAAAGCAGAGTTCTTCGTGTAAAACTGCGTGTTTTGGGAGAGGAAATGCTTACAGTATTCGCTACAGCCTGCCTTGGTTGAGGCAGTTCGCTCCACGTGGGAATCCCTGCATAAAGAAGTTCATTCGTGGAAGATCCCAAAGAGTACACAGTGGGAGAAATGCTGCTTGTGTTCCACCTGCAACTAAAGCAGAATTCTTTGTTAAAACTGCCGTGTTTTGGAAGAGGAAATGCTTACAGTCCTCGCTACAGCCTGCCATGGTTGAGGCAGTTCGCTCCACGTCGGAAACCCTGCATATAGAAGTTCATTCATGGAAGAGCCCAAAGAGTACACAGTGGGAGAAAAGCTGCTTGTGTTACCCCTGCAACTAAAGCAGAGTTCTAGCGTTAAAACTGTGTGGTTTGGGAGAGGATATGCTTACAGTCCTCGCTACAGCCTGCCATGGTTGAGGCAGTTCGCTCCACGTGGGAAACCCTGCATATACAAGTTCATTCGTTAAGAGACCAAAGAGTACACAGTGGGAAAATGCTGCTTGTGTTCCACTTGCAACTAAAGCAGAGTTCTTCGGGTAAAACTGTGTGTTTTGGGAGAGGAAATGCTTACAGTCCTTACGAGAGCCTGCCTTCATTGAGGCAGTTCGCTGCTCGTGGGACAACCTGCATATTGAACATTCATTCGGGGAAAGGCCCTTTGTGTAAAGTGTGGGACAAATGCAGCTTGTGTTCCACCTGCCACTAAAGCAGAGTTCTTCAGGAAAAAGTGCCGTGTTTTCAGAGAGGAAATTCTTAGAGACCACAGTAGTGTCTGCCATGGCTGAGGCAGTTCGCTCCACACTGGAAACCATTCTTATAGAACAAGTTCATTAGGGGAAGTGCCCATCGAGTACACTGTGGGAGAAAAGATGCTTGTGTTCCCCCTGCAACTAAAGCAGAGTTCTTCAGGTAAACCGGCGTGTATTGGTCGAGGATATGCTTACAGTCCTCGCTACAGCCTGCCATGGTGGAGGCAGTTCGCTCCTCGGGGGAATCCCTGCATAAAGAAGTTCATTCGTGTAAGATCCCAAAGAGTACACAGTGGGAGAAATGCTGCTTGTGTTCCACCTGCAACTAAAGCAGAGTTCTTCGGGTAAAACTGCGTGTTATGGGAGAGGAAATGCTTACAGACCTTACGAGAGCCTGCCTTCATTGAGGTAGTTCGCTGCACGTGGGACACCCTGCATATTGAAGATTCATTCGGAGAAGGGCCCTTTGTATAAAGTGTGGGACAAATGCAGCTTGTGTTCCACCTGCAACTAAAGCAGAGTTCTTCAGGTAAAAGTGCCTTGTTTTCAGAGAGGAAATCCTTAGAGACAACAGTAGTGCCTGCCATGGCTGAGGCAGTTCGCTCCACACGGGAAACCATTCTTATAGAACAAGTTCATTAGGGGAAGTGCCCATCGAGTACACTGTGGGAGAAAAGCTGCTTGTGTTACCTCTGCAACTAAAGCAGAGTTCTACCGTTAAAACTGCGTTTTTGGGGATAGGATATGCTTACAGTCCTCGCTACAGCCTGCCACAGTTGAGGCAGTTCGATCCACGTGGGAATCCCTGCATAAAGAATTTCATTCGTGGAAGAGCCCAAAGATTACACACTAGGAGTAATGCTGCTTGTGTTCCACCTGCAACTAACACAGAGTTCCTTGGGTAAAACTGCCGTGTTTTCGGAGAGGAAATGCTTAGAGGCCTCACTAGAGCCTGCTTGCTTTAGGCATTTCACTCCACCCGGGACCCCTTGAGTATAGATATTGTTTCGGGCAAAGGCTCATTGGGTACACTGTGGGAGAAAAGCTGCTTGTGTTCCACCTGCAACTAAAGCAGAATTCTTCGGGTAAAACTGCGTGTATTGGGAGAGGAAATGCTAACAGTCCTTACGAGAGCCTGCCTTCGTTGAGGCAGTTCACTGCACGTGGGACACCCTGCATATTAAAGACTCCTTCGGGGAAGGGCCCTTTGTATAAACTGTGGGACAAATGCATCTTGTGTTCCACCTGCAACAAAAGCAGAGTTCTTCGGGTAAAAGTGCCGTGTTTTCAGAGAGGAAATTCTTAGAGACCAGAGTAGTGTCTGCCATGGTTGAGGCAGTTCGCTCCACGCGGGAAACCATTCTTATAGAACAAGTCCATTAGGGGAAGTGCCCATTGTGTACACTGTGGGAGGAAAGCTGATGGTGTTCCCCCTGCAACTAAAGCAGAGTTCTTCGTGTAAAACTGCGTGTTTTGGGAGAGGAAATGCTTACAGTATTCGCTACAGCCTGCCTTGGTTGAGGCAGTTCGCTCCACGTGGGAATCCCTGCATAAAGAAGTTCATTCGTGGAAGATCCCAAAGAGTACACAGTGGGAGAAATGCTGCTTGTGTTCCACCTGCAACTAAAGCAGAATTCTTTGGTAAAACTGCCGTGTTTTGGAAGAGGAAATGCTTACAGTCCTCGCTACAGCCTGCCTTGGTTGAGGCAGTTCGCGCCACGTCGGAAACCCTGCATATAGATGTTCATTCATGGAAGAGCCCAAAGAGTACACAGTGGGAGAAAAGCTGCTTGTGTTACCCCTGCAACTAAAGCAGAGTTCTAGCGTTAAAACTGTGTGGTTTGGGAGAGGATATGCTTACAGTCCTCGCTACAGCCTGCCATGGTTGAGGCAGTTCGCTCCACGTGGGAAACCCTGCATATACAAGTTCATTCGTTAAGAGACCAAAGAGTACACAGTGGGAAAATGCTGCTTGTGTTCCACTTGCAACTAAAGCAGAGTTCTTCGGGTAAAACTGTGTGTTTTGGGAGAGGAAATGCTTACAGTCCTTACGAGAGCCTGCCTTCATTGAGGCAGTTCGCTGCTCGTGGGACAACCTGCATATTGAACATTCATTCGGGGAAAGGCCCTTTGTATAAAGTGTGGGACAAATGCAGCTTGTGTTCCACCTGCCACTAAAGCAGAGTTCTTCAGGTAAAAGTGCCGTGTTTTCAGAGAGGAAATTCTTAGAGACCACAGTAGTGCCTGCCATGGCTGAGGCAGTTCGCTCCACACTGGAAACCATTCTTATAGAACAAGTTCATTAGGGGAAATGCCCATCGAGTACACTGTGGGAGAAAAGATGCTTGTGTTCCCCCTGCAACTAAAGCAGAGTTCTTCGGGTAAACCTGCGTGATTTGGTAGAGGATATGCTTACAGACCTCGCTACAGCCTGCCATGGTGGAGGCAGTTCGCTCCTCGGGGGAATCCCTGCATAAAGAAGTTCATTCGTGTAAGATCCCAAAGAGTACACAGTGGGAGAAATGCTGCTTGTGTTCCACCTGCAACTAAAGCGGAGTTCTTCGGGTAAAACTGCGTGTTATGGGAGAGGAAATGCTTACAGTCCTTACGAGAGCCTGCCTTCATTGAGGCAGTTCGCTGCACGTGGGGCACCCTGCATATTGAAGATTCATTCGGGGAAGGGCCCTTTGTATAAAGTGTGGGACAAATGCAGCTTGTGTTCCACCTGCAACTAAAGCAGAGTTCTTCGGGTAAAAGTGCCTTGTTTTCAGAGAGGAAATCCTTAGAGACAACAGTAGTGCCTGCCATGGCTGAGGCAGTTCGCTCCACGCGGGAAACCATTCTTATAGAACAAGTTCATTAGGGGAAGTGCCCATCGAGTACACTGTGGGAGAAAAGCTGCTTGTGTTACCTCTGCAACTAAAGCAGAGTTCTACCGTTAAAACTGCGTGTTTTGACATAGGATATGCTTACAGTCCTCGCTACAGCCTGCCACGGTTGAGGCAGTTCGATCCACGTGGGAATCCCTGCATAAAGAATTTCATTCGTGAAAGAGCCCAAAGATTACACACTAGGAGTAATGCTGCTTGTGTTCCACCAGCGACTAACACAGAGTTACTTGGGTAAAACTGCCGTGTTTTCGGAGAGGAAATTTTTAGAGGCCTCACTAGAGCCTGCTTGCTTTAGGCATTTCACTCCACGCGGGACCCCTTGAGTATAGATATTCTTTCGGGCAAAGGCTCATTGGGTACACTGTGGGAGAAAAGCTGCTTGTGTTCCACCTGCAACTAAAGCAGAATTCTTCGGGTAAAACTGCGTGTATTGGGAGAGGAAATGCTTACAGTCCTTACGAGAGCCTGCCTTCATTGAGGCAGTTCACTGCACGTGGGACACCCTGCATATTGAAGACTCCTTCGGGGAAGGGCCCTTTGTATAAACTGTGGGACAAATGCAGCTTGTGTTCCACCTGCAACTAAAGCAGAGTTCTTCGGGTAAAAGTGCTGTGTTTTCAGAGAGGAAATTCTTAGAGACCACAGTAGTGTCTGCCATGGCTGATTCAGTTCGCTCCACGCGGGAAACCATTCTTATAGAACAAGTTCATTAGGGGAAGTGCCCATTGTGTACACTGTGGGAGGAAAGCTGATGGTGTTCCCCCTGCAACTAAAGCAGAGTTCTTCGTGTAAAACTGCGTGTTTTGGGAGAGGAAATGCTTACAGTATTCGCTACAGCCTGCCTTGTTTGAGGCAGTTCGCTCCACGTGGAAATCCCTGCATAAAGAAGTTCATTCGTGGAAGATCCCAAAGAGTACACAGTGGGAGAAATGCTGCTTGTGTTCCACCTGCAACTAAAGCAGAATTCTTTGGTAAAACTGCCGTGTTTTGGAAGAGGAAATGCTTACAGTCCTCGCTACAGCCTGCCTTGGTTGAGGCAGTTAGCTCCACGTCGGAAACCCTGCATATAGAAGTTCATTCATGGAAGAGCCCAAAGAGTACACAGTGGGAGAAAAGCTGCTTGTGTTACCCCTGCAACTAAAGCAGAGTTCTAGCGTTAAAACTGTGTGGTTTGGGAGAGGATATGCTTACAGTCCTCGCTACAGCCTGCCATGGTTGAGGCAGTTCGCTCCACGTGGGAAACCCTGCATATACAAGTTCATTCGTTAAGAGACCAAGAGTACACAGTGGGAAAATGCTGCTTGTGTTCCACTTGCAACTAAAGCAGAGTTCTTCGGGTAAAACTGTGTGTTTTTGGAGAGGAAATGCTTACAGTCCTTACGAGAGCCTGCCTTCATTGAGGCAGTTCGCTGCTCGTGGGACACCCTGCATACTGAAGACTCCTTCGGGGAAGGGCTCTTTGTATAAACTGTGGGACAAATGCAGCTTGTGTTCCACCTGCAACTAAAGCAGAGTTCTTCGGGTAAAAGTGCTGTGTTTTCAGAGAGGAAATTCTTAGAGACCACAATAGTGTCTGCCATGGCTGAGGCAGTTCGCTCCACGCGGGAAACCATTCTTATAGAACAAGTTCATTAGGGGAAGTGCCCATCGAGTACACTGTGGGAGAATAGCTGCTTGTGTTACCTCTGCAACTAAAGCAGAGTTCTACGTTAAAACTGCGTGTTTTGAGATTGGATATGCTTACAGTCCTCGCTACAGCCTGCCACGGTTGAGGCAGTTCGATCCACGTGGGAATCCCTGCATAAAGAAGTTCATTCGTGGAAGATCCCAAAGAGTACACAGTGGGAGAAATGCAGCTTGTGTTCCACCTGCAACTAAAGCAGAATTCTTTGGTAAAACTGCCGTGTTTTGGAAGAGGAAATGCTTACAGTCCTCGCTACAGCCTGCCTTGGTTGAGGCAGTTCGCTCCACGTCGGAAACCCTGCATATAGAAGTTCATTCATGGAAGAGCCCAAAGAGTACACAGTGGGAGAAAAGCTGCTTGTGTTACCCCTGCAACTAAAGCAGAGTTCTACCGTTAAAACTGCGTGGTTTGGGAGAGGATATGCTTACAGTCCTCGCTACAGCCTGCCATGGTTGAGGCAGTTCGCTCCACGTGGGAAACCCTGCATATACAGGTTCATTCGTGAGGAGAACAAAGAGTACACAGTGGGAGAAATGCTTCTTGTGTTCCACTTGCAACTAAAGCAGAGTTCTTCGGGTAAAACTGTGTGTTTTGGGAGAGGAAATGCTTACAGTCCTTACGAGAGCCTGCCTTCATTGAGGCAGTTCACTGCTCGTGGGACATCCTGCATATTGAACATTCATTCGGGGAAATGCCCTTTGTATAAAGTGTGGGACAAATGCATCTTGTGTTCCACCTGCCACTAAAGCAGAGTTCTTCAGGTAAAAGTGCCGTGTTTTCAGAGAGGAAATTCTTAGAGACCACAGTAGTGCCTGCCATGGCTGAGGCAGTTCGCTCCACGAGGGAAACCATTCTTATAGAACAAGTTCATTAAGGGAAGTGCCCATCGAGTACACTGTGGGAGAAAAGATGCTTGTGTTCCCCCTGCAACTAAAGCAGAGTTCTTCGGATAAACCTGCGTGATTTGGTAGAGGATATGCTTACAGTCCTCGCTACAGACTGCCATGGTGGAGGCAGTTCATTCCTCGTGGGAATCCCTGCATAAAGAAGTTCATTCGTGTAAGATCCCAAAGAGTACACAGTGGGAGAATTGCTGCTTGTGTTCCACCTGCAACTAAAGCACCGTTCTTCGGGTAAAACTGCGTGTTATGGGAGAGGAAATGCTTACAGTCCTTACGAGAGCCTGCCTTCATTGAGTCAGTTCGCTGCACGTGGGACACCCTGCATATTGAAGATTCATTCGGGGAAAGGCCCTTTGTATAAAGTGTGGGACAAATGCAGCTTGTGTTCCACCTGCAACTAAAGCAGAGTTCTTCGGGTAAAAGTGCCTTGTTTTCAGAGAGGAAATCCTTAGAGACAACAGTAGTGCCTGCCATGGCTGAGGCAGTTCGCTCCACGCGGGAAACCATTCTTATTGAACAAGTTCATTTGGGGAAGTGCCCATCGAGTACACTGTGGGAGAAAAGCTGCTTGTGTTACCTCTGCAACTAAAGCACAATTCTACCGTTAAAACTGTGTGTTTTGAGATAGGATATGCTTACAGTCCTCGCTACAGCCTGCCACGGTTGAGGCAGTTCGATCCACGTGGGAATCCCTGCATAAAGAATTTCATTCTTGGAAGAGCCCAAAGATTACACACTAGGAGTAATGCTGCTTGTGTTCCACCTGCAACTAACACAGAGTTCCTTGGGTAAAACTGCCGTGTTTTAGGAGAGGAAATGCTTAGAGGCCTCACTAGAGCCTGCTTGCTTTAGGCATTTCACTCCACGCGGGACCCCTTGAGTATAGATATTCTTTCCGGCAAAGGCTCATTGGGTACACTGTGGGAGAAAAGCTGCTTGTGTTCCACCTGCAACTAAAGCAGAATTCTTCGGGTAAAACTGCGTGTATTGGGAGAGGAAATGCTTACAGTCCTTACGAGAGCCTGCCTTCGTTGAGGCAGTTCACTGCACCTGGGACACCCTGCATATTGAAGACTCCTTCGGGGAAGGGCCCTTTGTATAAACTGTGGGACAAATGCAGCTTGTGTTCCACCTGCAACTAAAGCAGAGTTCTTCGGGTAAAAGTGCCGTGTTTTCAGAGAGGAAATTCTTAGAGACCACAGTAGTGTCTGCCATGGCTGAGGCAGTTCGCTCCACGCGGGAAACCATTCTTATAGAACAAGTTCATTAGGGGAAGTGCCCATTGTGTACACTGTGGGAGGAAAGCTGATGGTGTTCCCCCTGCAACTAAAGCAGAGTTCTTAGTGTAAAACTGCGTGTTTTGGGAGAGGAAATGCTTACAGTATTTGCTACAGCCTGCCTTGGTTGAGGCAGTTCGCTCCACGTGGGAATCCCTGCATAAAGAAGTTCATTCATGGAAGATCCCAAAGAGTACACAGTGGGAGAAATGCTGCTTGTGTTCCACCTGCAACTAAACCACCGTTCTTCGAGTAAAACTGCGTGTTATGGGAGAGGAAATGCTTACATTCCTTACGAGAGCCTGCCTTCATTGAGGCAGTTCGCTGCACGTGGGACACCCTGCATATTGAAGATTCATTCGGGGAAGGGCCCTTTGTATAAAGTGTTGGACAAATGCAGCTTGTGTTCCACCTGCAACTAAAGCAGAGTTCTTCGGGTAAAAGTGCCGTGTTTTCAGAGAGGAAATCCTTAGAGACAACAGTAGTGCCTGCCATGGCTGAGGCAGTTCGCTCCACGCGGGAAACCATTCTTATAGAACAAGTTCATTTAGGGAAGTGCCCATCGAGTACACTGTGGGAGAAAAGCTGCTTGTGTTACCTCTGCAACTAAAGCACAATTGTACCGTTAAAACTGTGTGTTTTGAGATAGGATATGCTTACAGTCCTCGCTACAGCCTGCCACGGTTGAGGCAGTTCGATCCACGTGGAAATCCCTGCATAAAGAATTTCATTCGTGGAAGAGCCCAAAGATTACACACTAGGAGTAATGCTGCTTGTGATCCACCTGCAACTAACACAGAGTTCCTTGGGTAAAACTGCCGTGTTTTCAGAGAGGAAATGCTTAGAGGCCTCAGTAGAGCCTGCTTGCTTTAGGCATTTCACTCCACGCGGGACCCCTTGAGTATAGATATTCTTTCGGGCAAAGGCTCATTGGGTACACTGTGGGAGAAAAGCTGCTTGTGTTCCACCTGCAACTAAAGCAGAATTCTTCGGGTAAAACTGCGTGTATTGGGAGAGGAAATGCTAACAGTCCTTATGAGAGCCTGCCTTCGTTGAGGCAGTTCACCTCACGTGGGACACCCTGCATATTGAAGACTCCTTCGGGGAAGGGCCCTTTGTATAAAGTGTGGGACAAATGCAACTTGTGTTCCCCCTGCAACTAAAGCAGAGTTCTTCGTGTAAAACTGCGTGTTTTTGGAGAGGAAATGCTTACAGTATTCGCTACAGCCTGCCTTGGTTGAGGCAGTTCGCTCCACGTGGGAATCCCTGCATAAAGAAGTTCATTCGTGGAAGATCCCAAAGAGTACACAGTGGGAGAAATGCTGCTTGTGTTCCACCTGCAACTAAACCACCGTTCTTCGGGTAAAACTGCGTGTTATGGGAGAGGAAATGCTTACAGTCCTTACGAGGGCCTGCCTTCATTGAGGCAGTTCGCTGCACGTGGGACACCCTGCATATTGAAGATTCATTCGGGGAAGGGCCCTTTGTATAATGTGTGGGACAAACGCAGCTTGTGTTCCACCTGCAACTAAAGCAGAGTTCTTCGGGTAAAAGTGCCGTGTTTTCAGAGAGGAAATCCTTAGAGACAACAGTAGTGCCTGCCATGGCTGAGGCAGTTCGCTCCACGCGGGAAACAATTCTTATAGAACAAGTTCATTTGGGGAATTGCCCATCGAGTACACTGTGGGAGAAAAGCTGCTTGTGTTAACTCTTCAACTAAAGCAGAGTTCTACAGTTAAAACTGCGTGTTTTGAGATAGGATAGGCTTACAGTCCTCGCTACAGCCTGCCACGGTTGAGGCAGTTCGATCCACGTGGGAATCCCTGCATAAAGAATTTCATTCGTGGAAGAGCCCAAAGATTACACACTAGGAGTAATGCTGCTTGTGTTCCACCTGCAACTAACACAGAGTTCCTTGGGTAAAACTGCCGTGTTATCGGAGAGGAAATGCTTAGAGGCCTCACTAGAGCCTGCTTGCTTTAGGCATTTCACTCCACGCGGGACCCCTTGAGTATAGATATTCTTTCGGGCAAAGGCTCATTGGGTACACTGTGGGAGAAAAGCTGCTTGTGTTCCACCTGCAACTAAAGCAGAATTCTTCGGGTAAAACTGCGTGTATTGGGAGAGGAAATGCTTACAGTCCTTACGAGAGCCTGCCTTCGTTGAGGCAGTTCACTGCACGTGGGACACCCTACATATTGAAGACTCCTTCGGGGAAGGGCCCTTTGTATAAACTGTGGGACAAATGCAGCTTGTGTTCCACCTGCAACTAAAGCAGAGTTCTTCGGGTAAAAGTGCTGTGTTTTCAGAGAGGAAATTCTTAGAGACCACAGTAGTGTCTGCCATGGCTGAGGCAGTTCGCTCCACGCGGGAAACCATTCTTATAGAACAAGTTCATTAGGGGAAGTGCCCATTGTGTACACTGTGGGAGGAAAGCTGATGGTGTTCCCCCTGCAACTAAAGCAGAGTTCTTCGTGTAAAACTGCGTGTTTTGGGAGAGGAAATGCTTACAGTATTCGCTACAGCCTGCCTTGGTTGAGGCAGTTCGCTCCACGTGGGAATCCCTGCATAAAGAAGTTCATTCGTGGAAGATCCCAAAGAGTACACAGTGGGAGAAATGCTGCGTGTGTTCCACCTGCAACTAAAGCAGAATTCTTTGGTAAAACTGCCGTGTTTTGGAAGTGGAAATGCTTACAGTCCTCGCTACAGCCTGCCTTGGTTGAGGCAGTTCGCTCCACGTCGGAAACCCTGCATAGAGAAGTTCATTCATGGAAGAGCCCAAAGAGTACACAGTGGGAGAAAAGCTGCTTGTGTTACCCCTGCAACTAAAGCAGAGTTCTAGCGTTAAAACTGTGTGGTTTGGGAGAGGATATGCTTACAGTCCTCGCTACAGCCTGCCATGGTTGAGGCAGTTCGCTCCACGTGGGAAACCCTGCATATCCAAGTTCATTCGTTAAGAGACCAAAGAGTACACAGTGGGAAAATGCTGCTTGTGTTCCAATTGCAACTAAAGCAGAGTTCTTCGGGTAAAACTGTGTGTTTTGGGAGAGGAAATGCTTACAGTCCTTACGAGAGCCTGCCTTCATTGAGGCAGTTCGCTGCTCGTGGGACAACCTGCATATTGAACATTCATTCGGGGAAAGGCCCTTTGTATAAAGTGTGGGACAAATGCAGCTTGTGTTCCACCTGCCACTAAAGCAGAGTTCTTCAAGTAAAAGTGCCGTGTTTTCAGAGAGGAAATTCTTAGAGACCACTGTAGTGCCTGCCATGGCTGAGGCAGTTCGCTCCACACTGGAAACCATTCTTATAGAACAAGTTCATTAGGGGAAGTGCCCATCGAGTACACTGTGGGAGAAAAGCTGCTTGTGTTACCTCTGCAACTAAAGCAGAGTTCTACCGTTAAAACTGCGTGTTTTGAGATAGGATATGCTTACAGTCCTCGCTACAGCCTGCCACGGTTGAGGCAGTTCGATCCACGTGGGAATCCCTGCATAAATAATTTCATTCGTGAATGAGCCCAAAGATTACACCCTAGGAGTAATGCTGCTTGTGTTCCACCTGCATCTAACACAGAGTTCCTTGGGTAAAACTGCCGTGTTTTCGGAGAGGAAATGCTTAGAGGCCTCACTAGAGCCTGCTTGCTTTAGGCATTTCACTCCACGCGGGACCCCTTGAGTATAGATATTGTTTCGGTCAAAGGCTCATTGGGTACACTGTGGGAGAAAAGCTGCTTGTGTTCCACTTGCAACTAAAGCAGAATTCTTCGGGTAAAACTGCGTGTATTGGGAGAGGAAATGCTAACAGTCCTTATGAGAGCCTGCCTTCGTTGAGGCAGTTCACTGCACGTGGGACACCCTGCATATTGAAGACTCCTTCGGGGAAGGGCCCTTTGTATAAACTGTGGGACAAATGCAGCTTGTGTTCCACCTGCAACTAAAGCAGAGTTGTTCGGGTAAAAGTGCTGTGTTTTCAGAGAGGAAATTCTTAGAGACCACAGTAGTTTCTGCCATGGCTGAGGCAGTTCGCTCCACACTGGAAACCATTCTTATAGAACAAGTTCATTAGGGGAAGTGCCCATTGTGTATACTGCGGGAGGAAAGCTGATGGTGTTCCCCCTGCATTTAAAGCAGAGTTCTTCGTGTAAAACTGCGTGTTTAGGGAGAGGAAATGCTTAAAGTATTCGCTACAGCCTGCCTTGGTTGAGGCAGTACGCTCCACGTGGGAATCCGTGCATAAAGAAGTTCATTCGTGGAAGATCCCAAAGAGTACACAGTGGGAGAAATGCTGCTTGTGTTCCACCTGCAACTAAACCACCGTTCTTCGGGTAAAACTGCGTGCTATCGGAGAGGAAATGCTTACAGTCCTTACGAGAGCCTGCCTTCATTGAGGCAGTTCGCTGCACGTGGGACACCCTGCATATTGAAGATTCATTCAGGGAAGGGCCCTTTGTATAAAGTATGGGACAAATGCAGCTTGTGTTCCACCTGCAACTAAAGCAGAGTTCTTCGGGTAAAAGTGCCGTGTTTTCAGAGAGGAAATCCTTAGAGACAACAGTAGTGCCTGCCATGGCTGAGGCAGTTCGCTCCACGCGGTAAACCATTCTTATAGAACAAGTTCATTAGGGGAAGTGCCCATCGAGTACACTGTGGGAGAAAAGCTGCTTGTGTTACCTCTGCAACTAAAGCACAATTCTACCGTTAAAACTGTGTGTTTTGAGATAGGATATGCTTACAGTCCTCGCTACAGCCTGCCACGGATGAGGCAGTTTGATCCACGTGGGAATCCCTGCATAAAGAATTTCATTCGTGGAAGAGCCCAAAGATTACACACTAGGAGTAATGCTGCTTGTGTTCCACCTGCAACTAACACAGAGTTCCTTGGGTAAAACTGCCGTGTTTTCGGAGAGGAAATGCTTAGAGGCCTCACTAGAGCCTGCTTGCTTTAGGCATTTCACTCCATGCGGGACCCCTTGATTATAGATATTCTTTCGGGCAAAGGCTCATTGGGTACACTGTGGGAGAAAAGCTGCTTGTGTTCCACCTGCAACTAAAGCAGAATTCTTCGGGTAAAACTGCGTGTATTGGGAGAGGAAATGCTTACAGTCCTTACAAGAGCCTGCCTTCGTTGAGGCAGTTCACTGCACGTGGGACACCCTGCATATTGAAGACTCCTTCGGGGAAGGGCCCTTTGTATAAACTGTGGGACAAATGCAGCTTGTGTTCCACCTGCAACTAAAGCAGAGTTCTTCGGGTAAAAGTGCTGTGTTTTCAGAGAGGAAATTCTTAGAGACCACAGTAGTGTCTGCCATGGCTGAGGCAGTTCGCTCCACGCGGGAAACCATTCTTATAGAACAAGTTCATTAGGGGAAGTGCCCATTGTGTACACTGTGGGAGAAAAGCTGATGGTGTTCCCCCTGCAACTAAAGCAGAGTTCTTCATGTAAAACTGCGTGTTTTGGGAGAGGAAATGCTTACAGTATTCGCTACAGCCTGCCTTGGTTGAGGCAGTTCGCTCCACGTGGGAATCCCTGCATAAAGAAGTTCATTCGTGGAAGATCCCTAAGAGTACACAGTGGGAGAAATGCTGCTTGTGTTCCACCTGCAACTAAAGCAGAATTCTTTGGTAAAACTGCTGTGTTTTGGAAGAGGAAATGCTTACAGTCCTCGCTACAGCCTGCCTTGGTTGAGGCAGTTCGCTCCACGTCGGAAACCCTGCATAGAGAAGTTCATTCATGGAAGAGCCCAAAGAGTACACAGTGGGAGAAAAGCTGCTTGTGTTACCCCTGCAACTAAAGCAGAGTTCTAGCGTTAAAACTGTGTGGTTTGGGAGAGGATATGCTTACAGTCCTCGCTACAGCCTGCCATTGTTGAGGCAGTTCGCTCCACGTGGGAAACCCTGCATATACAAGTTCATTCGTTAAGAGACCAAAGAGTACACAGTGGGAAAATGCTGCTTGTGTTCCACTTGCAACTAAAGCAGAGTTCTTCGGGTAAAACTGTGTGTTTTGGGAGAGGAAATGCTTACAGTCCTTACGAGAGCCTGCCTTCATTGAGGCAGTTCGCTGCTCGTGGGACAACCTGCATATTGAACATTCATTCGGGGAAAGGCCCTTTGTATAAAGTGTGGGACAAATGCAGCTTGTGTTCCACCTGCCACTAAAGCAGAGTTCTTCAGGTAAAAGTGCCGTGTTTTCAGAGAGGAAATTCTTAGAGACCACAGTAGTGCCTGCCATGGCTGAGGCAGTTCGCTCCACACTGGAAACCATTCTTATAGAACAAGTTCATTAGGGGAAGTGCCCATCGAGTACACTGTGGGAGAAAAGATGCTTGTGTTCCCCCTGCAACTAAAGCAGAGTTCTTCGGGTAAACCTGCGTGATTTGGTAGAGGATATGCTTACAGTCCTCGCTACAGCCTGCCATGGTGGAGGCAGTTCGCTCCTCGTGGGAATCCCTGCATAAAGAAGTTCATTCGTGTAAGATCCCAAAGAGTACACAGTGGGAGAAATGCTGCTTGTGTTCCACCTGCAACTAAAGCAGAGTTCTTCGGGTAAAACTGCGTGTTATGGGAGAGGAAATGCTTACAGTCCTTACGAGAGCCTGCCTTCATTGAGGCAGTTCGCTGCACGTGGGGCACCCTGCATATTGAAGATTCATTCGGGGAAGGGCCCTTTGTATAAAGTGTGGGACAAATGCAGCTTGTGTTCCACCTGCAACTAAAGCAGAATTCTTCGGGTAAAAGTGCCTTGTTTTCAGAGAGGAAATCCTTAGAGACAACAGTAGTGCCTGCCATGGCTGAGGCAGTTCGCTCCACGCGGGAAACCATTCTTATAGAACAAGTTCATTAGGGGAAGTGCCCATCGAGTACACTGTGGGAGAAAAGCTGCTTGTGTTACCTCTGCAACTAGAGCAGAGTTCTACCGTTAAAACTGCGTGTTTTGAGATAGGATATGCTTACAGTCCTCGCTACAGCCTGCCATGGTTGAGGCAGTTCGATCCACGTGGGAATCCCTGCATAAAGAATTTCATTCGTGAAAGAGCCCAAAGATTACACACTAGGAGTAATGCTGCTTGTGTTCCACCTGCAACTAACACAGAGTTCCTTGGGTAAAACTGCCGTGTTTTCGGAGAGGAAATGCTTAGAGGCCTAACTAGAGCCTGCTTGCTTTAGGCATTTCACTCCACGCGGGACCCCTTGAGTACAGATATTCTTTCGGGCAAAGGCTCATTGGGTACACTGTGGGAGAAAAGCTGCTTGTGTTCCACCTGCAACTAAAGCAGAATTATTCGGGTAAAACTGCGTGTATTGGGAGAGGAAATGCTAACAGTCCTTATGAGAGCCTGCCTGCGTTGAGGCAGTTCACCTCACGTGGGACAGCCTGCATATTGAAGACTCCTTCGGGGAAGGGCCCTTTGTATAAACTGTGGGACAAATGCAGCTTGTGTTCCACCTGCAACTAAAGCAGAGTTCTTCGGGTAAAAGTGCTGTGTTTTCAGAGAGGAAATTCTTAGAGACCACAGTAGTGTCTGCCATGGCTGAGGCAGTTCGCTCCACGCGGGAAACCATTCTTATAGAACAAGTTCATTAGGGGAAGTGCCCATTGTGTACACTGTGGGAGGAAAGCTGATGGTGTTCCCCCTGCAACTAAAGCAGAGTTCTTCGTGTAAAACTGCGTGTTTTGGGAGAGGAAATGCTTACAGTATTCGCTACAGCCTGCCTTGGTTGAGGCAGTTCGCTCCACGTGGGAATCCCTGCATAAAGAAGTTCATTCGTGGAAGATCCCTAAGAGTACACAGTGGGAGAAATGCTGCTTGTGTTCCACCTGCAACTAAAGCAGAATTCTTTGGTAAAACTGCTGTGTTTTGGAAGAGGAAATGCTTACAGTCCTCGCTACAGCCTGCCTTGGTTGAGGCAGTTCGCTCCACGTCGGAAACCCTGCATAGAGAAGTTCATTCATGGAAGAGCCCAAAGAGTACACAGTGGGAGAAAAGCTGCTTGTGTTACCCCTGCAACTAAAGCAGAGTTCTAGCGTTAAAACTGTGTGGTTTGGGAGAGGATATGCTTACAGTCCTCGCTACAGCCTGCCATGGTTGAGGCAGTTCGCTCCACGTGGGAAACCCTGCATATACAAGTTCATTCGTTAAGAGACCAAAGAGTACACAGTGGGAAAATGCTGCTTGTGTTCCACTTGCAACTAAAGCAGAGTTCTTCGGGTAAAACTGTGTGTTTTGGGAGAGGAAATGCTTACAGTCCTTACGAGAGCCTGCCTTCATTGAGGCAGTTCGCTGCTCGTGGGACAACCTGCATATTGAACATTCATTCGGGGAAAGGCCCTTTGTGTAAAGTGTGGGACAAATGCAGCTTGTGTTCCACCTGCCACTAAAGCAGAGTTCTTCAGGTAAAAGTGCCGTGTTTTCAGAGAGGAAATTCTTAGAGACCACAGTAGTGCCTGCCATGGCTGAGGCAGTTCGCTCCACACTGGAAACCATTCTTATAGAACAAGTTCATTAGGGGAAGTGCCCATCGAGTACACTGTGGGAGAAAAGATGCTTGTGTTCCCCCTGCAACTAAAGCAGAGTTCTTCGGGTAAACCTGCGTGATTTGGTAGAGGATATGCTTACAGTCCTCGCTACAGCCTGCCATGGTGGAGGCAGTTCACTCCTCGTGGGAATCCCTGCATAAAGAAGTTCATTCGTGTAAGATCCCAAAGAGTACACAGTGGGAGAAATGCTGCTTGTGTTCCACCTGCAACTAAAGCAGAGTTCTTCGGGTAAAACTGCGTGTTATGGGAGAGGAAATGCTTACAGTCCTTACGAGAGCCTGCCTTCATTGAGGCAGTTCGCTACACGTGGGGCACGCTGCATATTGAAGATTCATTCGGGGAAGGGCCCTTTGTATAAAGTGTGGGACAAATGCAGCTTGTGTTCCACCTGCAACTAAAGCAGAGTTCTTCGGGTAAAAGTGCCTTGTTTTCAGAGAGGAAATCCTTAGAGACAACAGTAGTGCCTGCCATGGCTGAGGCAGTTCGCTCCACGCGGGAAACCATTCTTATAGAACAAGTTCATTAGGGGAAGTGCCCATCGAGTACACTGTGGGAGAAAAGCTGCTTGTGTTACCTCTGCAACTAGAGCAGAGTTCTACCGTTAAAACTGCGTGTTTTGAGATAGGATATGCTTACAGTCCTCGCTACAGCCTGCCACGGTTGAGGCAGTTCGATCCACGTGGGAATCCCTGCATAAAGAATTTCATTCGTGAAAGAGCCCAAAGATTACACACTAGGAGTAATGCTGCTTGTGTTCCACCTGCAACTAACACAGAGTTCCTTGGGTAAAACTGCCGTGTTTTCGGAGAGGAAATGCTTAGAGGCCTAACTAGAGCCTGCTTGCTTTAGGCATTTCACTCCACGCGGGACCCCTTGAGTACAGATATTCTTTCGGGCAAAGGCTCATTGGGTACACTGTGGGAGAAAAGCTGCTTGTATTCCACCTGCAACTAAAGCAGAATTATTCGGGTAAAACTGCGTGTATTGGGAGAGGAAATGCTAACAGTCCTTATGAGAGCCTGCCTTCGTTGAGGCAGTTCACCTCACGTGGGACACCCTGCATATTGAAGACTCCTTCGGGGAAGGGCCCTTTGTATAAAGTGTGGGACAAATGCAGCTTGTGTTCCACCTACAACTAAAACAGATTTCTTCAGGTAAAAGTGCCGTGTTTTCAGAGAGGAAATCCTTAGAGACAACAGTAGTGCCTGCCATGGCTGAGGCAGTTCGCTCCACGCGGGAAACCATTCTTATAGAACAAGTTCATTTGGGGAAGTGCCCATCGAGTACACTGTGGGAGAAAAGCTGCTTGTGTTACCTCTGCAACTAAAGCACAATTCTACCGTTAAAACTGTGTGTTTTGAGATAGGATATGCTTACAGTCCTCGCTACAGCCTGCCACGGTTGAGGCAGTTCCATCCACGTGGGAATCCCTGCATAAAGAATTTCATTCGTGGAAGAGCCCAAAGATTACACACTAGGAGTAATGCTGCTTGTGTTCCACCTGCAACTAACACAGAGTTCCTTGGGTAAAACTGCCGTGTTTTCGGAGAGGAAATGCTTAGAGGCCTCACTAGAGCCTGCTTGCTTTAGGCATTTCACTCCACGCGGGACCCCTTGAGTATAGATATGCTTTCGGGCAAAGGCTCATTGGGTACACTGTGGGAGAAAAGCTGCTTGTGTTCCACCTGCAACTAAAGCAGAATTCTTCGGGTAAAACTGCGTGTATTGGGAGAGGAAATGCTTACAGTCCTTACGAGAGCCTGCCTTCGTTGAGGCAGTTCACTGCACGTGGGACACCCTGCATATTGAAGACTCCTTCGGGGAAGTGCCCTTTGTATAAACTGTGGGACAAATGCAGCTTGTGTTCCACCTGCAACTAAAGCAGAGTTCTTCGGGTAAAAGTGCTGTGTTTTCAGAGAGGAAATTCTTAGAGACCACAGTAGTGTCTGCCATGGCTGAGGCAGTTCGCTACACGCGGGAAACCATTCTTATAGAACAAGTTCATTAGGGGAAGTGCCCATTGTGTACACTGTGGGAGGAAAGCTGATGGTGTTCCCCCTGCAACTAAAGCAGAGTTCTTCGTGTAAAACTGCGTGTTTTGGGAGAGGAAATGCTTACAGTATTCGCTACAGCCTGCCTTGGTTGAGGCAGTTCGCTCCACGTGGGAATCCCTGCATAAAGAAGTTCATTCGTGGAAGATCCCTAAGAGTACACAGTGGGAGAAATGCTGCTTGTGTTCCACCTGCAACTAAAGCAGAATTCTTTGGTAAAACTGCTGTGTTTTGGAAGAGGAAATGCTTACAGTCCTCGCTACAGCCTGCCTTGGTTGAGGCAGTTCGCTCCACGTCGGAAACCCTGCATAGAGAAGTTCATTCATGGAAGAGCCCAAAGAGTACACAGTGGGAGAAAAGCTGCTTGTGTTACCCCTGCAACTAAAGCAGAGTTCTAGCGTTAAAACTGTGTGGTTTGGGAGAGGATATGCTTACAGTCCTCGCTACAGCCTGCCATGGTTGAGGCAGTTCGCTCCACGTGGGAAACCCTGCATATACAAGTTCATTCGTTAAGAGACCAAAGAGTACACAGTGGGAAAATGCTGCTTGTGTTCCACTTGCAACTAAAGCAGAGTTCTTCGGGTAAAACTGTGTGTTTTGGGAGAGGAAATGCTTACAGTCCTTACGAGAGCCTGCCTTCATTGAGGCAGTTCGCTGCTCGTGGGACAACCTGCATATTGAACATTCATTCGGGGAAAGGCCCTTTGTATAAAGTGTGGGACAAATGCAGCTTGTGTTCCACCTGCCACTAAAGCAGAGTTCTTCAGGTAAAAGTGCCGTGTTTTCAGAGAGGAAATTCTTAGAGACCACAGTAGTGCCTGCCATGGCTGAGGCGGTTCGCTCCACACTGGAAACCATTCTTATAGAACAAGTTCATTAGGGGAAGTGCCCATCGAGTACACTGTGGGAGAAAAGATGCTTGTGTTCCCCCTGCAACTAAAGCAGAGTTCTTCGGGTAAACCTGCGTGATTTGGTAGAGGATATGCTTAGAGTCCTCGCTACAGCCTGCCATGGTGGAGGCAGTTCGCTCCTCGTGGGAATCCCTGCATAAAGAAGTTCATTCGTGTAAGATCCCAAAGAGTACACAGTGGGAGAAATGCTGCTTGTGTTCCACCTGCAACTAAAGCAGAGTTCTTCGGGTAAAACTGCGTGTTATGGGAGAGGAAATGCTTACAGTCCTTACGAGAGCCTGCCTTCATTGAGGCAGTTCGCTGCACGTGGGGCACCCTGCATATTGAAGATTCATTCGGGGAAGGGCCCTTTGTATAAAGTGTGGGACAAATGCAGCTTGTGTTCCACCTGCAACTAAAGCAGAGTTCATCGGGTAAAAGTGCCTTGTTTTCAGAGAGGAAATCCTTAGAGACAACAGTAGTGCCTGCCATGGCTGAGGCATTTCGCTCCACGTGGGAAACCATTCTTATAGAACAAGTTCATTAGGGGAAGTGCCCATCGAGTACACTGTGGGAGAAAAGCTGCTTGTGTTACCTCTGCAACTAGAGCAGAGTTCTACCGTTAAAACTGCGTGTTTTGAGATAGGATATGCTTACAGTCCTCGCTACAGCCTGCCACGGTTGAGGCAGTTCGATCCACGTGGGAATCCCTGCATAAAGAATTTCATTCGTGAAAGAGCCCAAAGATTACACACTAGGAGTAATGCTGCTTGTGTTCCACCTGCAACTAACACAGAGTTCCTTGGGTAAAACTGCCGTGTTTTCGGAGAGGAAATGCTTAGAGGCCTAACTAGAGCCTGCTTGCTTTAGGCATTTCACTCCACGCGGGACCCCTTGAGTACAGATATTCTTTCGGGCAAAGGCTCATTGGGTACACTGTGGGAGATAAGCTGCTTGTGTTCCACCTGCAACTGAAGCAGAATTATTCGGGTAAAACTGCGTGTATTGGGAGAGGAAATGCTAACAGTCCTTATGAGAGCCTGCCTTCGTTGAGGCAGTTCACCTCACGTGGGACACCCTGCATATTGAAGACTCCTTCGGGGAAGGGCCCTTTGTATAAAGTGTGGGACAAATGCAGCTTGTGTTCCACCTGCAACTAAAGCAGAGTTCTTCGGGTAAAAGTGCCGTGTTTTCAGAGAGGACATCCTTAGAGACAACAGTAGTGCCTGCCATGGCTGAGGCAGTTCGCTCCACGCGGGAAACCATTCTTATAGAACAAGTTCATTTGGGGAAGTGCCCATCGAGTACACTGTGGGAGAAAAGCTGCTTGTGTTACCTCTGCAACTAAAGCACAATTCTACCGTTAAAACTGTGTGTTTTGAGATAGGATATGCTTACAGTCCTCGCTACAGCCTGCCACGGTTGAGGCAGTTCGATCCACGTGGGAATCCCTGCATAAAGAATTTCATTCGTGGAAGAGCCCAAAGATTACACACTAGGCGTAATGCTGCTTGTGTTCCACCTGCAACTAACACAGAGTTCCTTGGGTAAAACTGCCGTGTTTTCGGAGAGGAAATGCTTAGAGGCCTCACTAGAGCCTGCTTGCTTTAGGCATTTCACTCCACGCGGGACCCCTTGAGTATAGATATGCTTTCAGGCAAAGGCTCATTGGGTACACTGGGGGAGAAAAGCTGCTTGTGTTCCACCTGCAACTAAAGCAGAATTCTTCGGGTAAAACTGCGTGTATTGGGAGAGGAAATGCTTACAGTCCTTACGAGAGCCTGCCTTCGTTGAGGCAGTTCACTGCACGTTGGACACCCTGCATATTGAAAACTCCTTCGGGGAAGGGCCCTTTGTATAAACTGTGGGACAAATGCAGCTTGTGTTCCACCTGCAACTAAAGGAGAGTTCTTCGGGTAAAAGTGCTGTCTTTTCAGAGAGGAAATTCTTAGAGACCACAGTAGTGTCTGCCATGGCTGAGGCAGTTCGCTCCACGCGGGAAACCATTCTTATAGAACAAGTTCATTAGTGGAAGTGCCCATTGTGTACACTGTGGGAGGAAAGCTGATGGTGTTCCCCCTGCAACTAAAGCAGAGTTCTTCGTGTAAAACTGCGTGTTTTGGGAGAGGAAATGCTTACAGTATTCGCTACAGCCTGCCTTGGTTGAGGCAGTTCGCTCCACGTGGGAATCCCTGCATAAAGAAGTTCATTCGTGGAAGATCCCTAAGAGTACACAGTGGGAGAAATGCTGCTTGTGTTCCACCTGCAACTAAAGCAGAATTCTTTGGTAAAACTGCTGTGTTTTGGAAGAGGAAATGCTTACAGTCCTCGCTACAGCCTGCCTTGGTTGAGGCAGTTAGCTCCACGTCGGAAAACCTGCATAGAGAAGTTCATTCATGGAAGAGCCCAAAGAGTACACAGTGGGAGAAAAGCTGCTTGTGTTACCCCTGCAACTAAAGCAGAGTTCTAGCGTTAAAACTGTGTGGTTTGGGAGAGGATATGCTTACAGTCCTCGCTACAGCCTGCCATGGTTGAGGCAGTTCGCTCCACGTGGGAAACCCTGCATATACAAGTTCATTCGTTAAGAGGCCAAAGAGTACACAGTGGGAAAATGCTGCTTGTGTTCCAATTGCAACTAAAGCAGAGTTCTTCGTGTAAAACTGCGTGTTTTGGGAGAGGAAATGCTTACAGTATTCGCTGCAGCCTGCCTTGGTTGAGGCAGTTCGCTCCACGTGGGAATCCCTGCATAAAGAAGTTTATTCGTGGAAGATCCCAAAGAGTGCACAGTGGGAGAAATGCTGCTTGTGTTCCACCTGCAACTAAAGCAGAATTCTTTGGTAAAACTGCCGTGTTTTGGAAGAGGAAATGCTTACAGTCCTCGCTACAGCCTGCCATGGTTGAGGCAGTTCGCTCCACGTCGGAAACCCTGCATATAGAAGTTCATTCATGGAAGAGCCCAAAGAGTACACAGTGGGAGAAAAGCTGCTTGTGTTACCTCTGCAACTAGAGCAGAGTTCTACCGTTAAAACTGCGTGTTTTGAGATAGGATATGCTTACAGTCCTCGCTACAGCCTGCCACGGTTGAGGCAGTTCGATCCACGTGGGAATCCCTGCATAAAGAATTTCATTCGTGAAAGAGCCCAAAGATTACACACTAGGAGTAATGCTGCTTGTGTTCCACCTGCAACTAACACAGAGTTCCTTGGGTAAAACTGCCGTGTTTTCGGAGAGGAAATGCTTAGAGGCCTAACTAGAGCCTGCTTGCTTTAGGCATTTCACTCCACGCGGGACCCCTTGAGTACAGATATTCTTTCGGGCAAAGGCTCATTGGGTACACTGTGGGAGAAAAGCTGCTTGTATTCCACCTGCAACTAAAGCAGAATTATTCGGGTAAAACTGCGTGTATTGGGAGAGGAAATGCTAACAGTCCTTATGAGAGCCTGCCTTCGTTGAGGCAGTTCACCTCACGTGGGACACCCTGCATATTGAAGACTCCTTCGGGGAAGGGCCCTTTGTATAAAGTGTGGGACAAATGCAGCTTGTGTTCCACCTACAACTAAAACAGATTTCTTCAGGTAAAAGTGCCGTGTTTTCAGAGAGGAAATCCTTAGAGACAACAGTAGTGCCTGCCATGGCTGAGGCAGTTCGCTCCACGCGGGAAACCATTCTTATTGAACAAGTTCATTTGGGGAAGTGCCCATCGAGTACACTGTGGGAGAAAAGCTGCTTGTGTTACCTCTGCAACTAAAGCACAATTCTACCGTTAAAACTGTGTGTTTTGAGATAGGATATGCTTACAGTCCTCGCTACAGCCTGCCACGGTTGAGGCAGTTCGATCCACGTGGGAATCCCTGCATAAAGAATTTCATTCTTGGAAGAGCCCAAAGATTACACACTAGGAGTAATGCTGCTTGTGTTCCACCTGCAACTAACACAGAGTTCCTTGGGTAAAACTGCCGTGTTTTAGGAGAGGAAATGCTTAGAGGCCTCACTAGAGCCTGCTTGCTTTAGGCATTTCACTCCACGCGGGCCCCCTTGAGTATAGATATTCTTTCCGGCAAAGGCTCATTGGGTACACTGTGGGAGAAAAGTTGCTTGTGTTCCACCTGCAACTAAAGCAGAATTCTTCGGGTAAAACTGCGTGTATTGGGAGAGGAAATGCTTACAGTCCTTACGAGAGCCTGCCTTCGTTGAGGCAGTTCACTGCACATGGGACACCCTGCATATTGAAGACTCCTTCGGGGAAGGGCCCTTTGTATAAACTGTGGGACAAATGCAGCTTGTGTTCCACCTGCAACTAAAGCAGAGTTCTTCGGGTAAAAGTGCCGTGTTTTCAGAGAGGAAATTCTTAGAGACCACAGTAGTGTCTGCCATGGCTGAGGCAGTTCGCTCCACGCGGGAAACCATTCTTATAGAACAAGTTCATTAGGGGAAGTGCCCATTGTGTACACTGTGGGAGGAAAGCTGATGGTGTTCCCCCTGCAACTAAAGCAGAGTTCTTAGTGTAAAACTGCGTGTTTTGGGAGAGGAAATGCTTACAGTATTTGCTACAGCCTGCCTTGGTTGAGGCAGTTCGCTCCACGTGGGAATCCCTGCATAAAGAAGTTCATTCATGGAAGATCCCAAAGAGTACACAGTGGGAGAAATGCTGCTTGTGTTCCACCTGCAACTAAACCACCGTTCTTCGAGTAAAACTGCGTGTTATGGGAGAGGAAATGCTTACATTCCTTACGAGAGCCTGCCTTCATTGAGGCAGTTCGCTGCACGTGGGACACCCTGCATATTGAAGATTCATTCGGGGAAGGGCCCTTTGTATAAAGTGTTGGACAAATGCAGCTTGTGTTCCACCTGCAACTAAAGCAGAGTTCTTCGGGTAAAAGTGCCGTGTTTTCAGAGAGGAAATCCTTAGAGACAACAGTAGTGCCTGCCATGGCTGAGGCAGTTCGCTCCACGCGGGAAACCATTCTTATAGAACAAGTTCATTTAGGGAAGTGCCCATCGAGTACACTGTGGGAGAAAAGCTGCTTGTGTTACCTCTGCAACTAAAGCACAATTGTACCGTTAAAACTGTGTGTTTTGAGATAGGATATGCTTACAGTCCTCGCTACAGCCTGCCACGGTTGAGGCAGTTCGATCCACGTGGAAATCCCTGCATAAAGAATTTCATTCGTGGAAGAGCCCAAAGATTACACACTAGGAGTAATGCTGCTTGTGATCCACCTGCAACTAACACAGAGTTCCTTGGGTAAAACTGCCGTGTTTTCAGAGAGGAAATGCTTAGAGGCCTCAGTAGAGCCTGCTTGCTTTAGGCATTTCACTCCACGCGGGACCCCTTGAGTATAGATATTCTTTCGGGCAAAGGCTCATTGGGTACACTGTGGGAGAAAAGCTGCTTGTGTTCCACCTGCAACTAAAGCAGAATTCTTCGGGTAAAACTGCGTGTATTGGGAGAGGAAATGCTAACAGTCCTTATGAGAGCCTGCCTTCGTTGAGGCAGTTCACCTCACGTGGGACACCCTGCATATTGAAGACTCCTTCGGGGAAGGGCCCTTTGTATAAAGTGTGGGACAAATGCAACTTGTGTTCCCCCTGCAACTAAAGCAGAGTTCTTCGTGTAAAACTGCGTGTTTTTGGAGAGGAAATGCTTACAGTATTCGCTACAGCCTGCCTTGGTTGAGGCAGTTCGCTCCACGTGGGAATCCCTGCATAAAGAAGTTCATTCGTGGAAGATCCCAAAGAGTACACAGTGGGAGAAATGCTGCTTGTGTTCCACCTGCAACTAAACCACCGTTCTTCGGGTAAAACTGCGTGTTATGGGAGAGGAAATGCTTACAGTCCTTACGAGGGCCTGCCTTCATTGAGGCAGTTCGCTGCACGTGGGACACCCTGCATATTGAAGATTCATTCGGGGAAGGGCCCTTTGTATAATGTGTGGGACAAACGCAGCTTGTGTTCCACCTGCAACTAAAGCAGAGTTCTTCGGGTAAAAGTGCCGTGTTTTCAGAGAGGAAATCCTTAGAGACAACAGTAGTGCCTGCCATGGCTGAGGCAGTTCGCTCCACGCGGGAAACAATTCTTATAGAACAAGTTCATTTGGGGAATTGCCCATCGAGTACACTGTGGGAGAAAAGCTGCTTGTGTTACCTCTTCAACTAAAGCAGAGTTCTACAGTTAAAACTGCGTGTTTTGAGATAGGATAGGCTTACAGTCCTCGCTACAGCCTGCCACGGTTGAGGCAGTTCGATCCACGTGGGAATCCCTGCATAAAGAATTTCATTCGTGGAAGAGCCCAAAGATTACACACTAGGAGTAATGCTGCTTGTGTTCCACCTGCAACTAACACAGAGTTCCTTGGGTAAAACTGCCGTGTTATCGGAGAGGAAATGCTTAGAGGCCTCACTAGAGCCTGCTTGCTTTAGGCATTTCACTCCACGCGGGACCCCTTGAGTATAGATATTCTTTCGGGCAAAGGCTCATTGGGTACACTGTGGGAGAAAAGCTGCTTGTGTTCCACCTGCAACTAAAGCAGAATTCTTCGGGTAAAACTGCGTGTATTGGGAGAGGAAATGCTTACAGTCCTTACGAGAGCCTGCCTTCGTTGAGGCAGTTCACTGCACGTGGGACACCCTACATATTGAAGACTCCTTCGGGGAAGGGCCCTTTGTATAAACTGTGGGACAAATGCAGCTTGTGTTCCACCTGCAACTAAAGCAGAGTTCTTCGGGTAAAAGTGCTGTGTTTTCAGAGAGGAAATTCTTAGAGACCACAGTAGTGTCTGCCATGGCTGAGGCAGTTCGCTCCACGCGGGAAACCATTCTTATAGAACAAGTTCATTAGGGGAAGTGCCCATTGTGTACACTGTGGGAGGAAAGCTGATGGTGTTCCCCCTGCAACTAAAGCAGAGTTCTTCGTGTAAAACTGCGTGTTTTGGGAGAGGAAATGCTTACAGTATTCGCTACAGCCTGCCTTGGTTGAGGCAGTTCGCTCCACGTGGGAATCCCTGCATAAAGAAGTTCATTCGTGGAAGATCCCAAAGAGTACACAGTGGGAGAAATGCTGCGTGTGTTCCACCTGCAACTAAAGCAGAATTCTTTGGTAAAACTGCCGTGTTTTGGAAGTGGAAATGCTTACAGTCCTCGCTACAGCCTGCCTTGGTTGAGGCAGTTCGCTCCACGTCGGAAACCCTGCATAGAGAAGTTCATTCATGGAAGAGCCCAAAGAGTACACAGTGGGAGAAAAGCTGCTTGTGTTACCCCTGCAACTAAAGCAGAGTTCTAGCGTTAAAACTGTGTGGTTTGGGAGAGGATATGCTTACAGTCCTCGCTACAGCCTGCCATGGTTGAGGCAGTTCGCTCCACGTGGGAAACCCTGCATATCCAAGTTCATTCGTTAAGAGACCAAAGAGTACACAGTGGGAAAATGCTGCTTGTGTTCCAATTGCAACTAAAGCAGAGTTCTTCGGGTAAAACTGTGTGTTTTGGGAGAGGAAATGCTTACAGTCCTTACGAGAGCCTGCCTTCATTGAGGCAGTTCGCTGCTCGTGGGACAACCTGCATATTGAACATTCATTCGGGGAAAGGCCCTTTGTATAAAGTGTGGGACAAATGCAGCTTGTGTTCCACCTGCCACTAAAGCAGAGTTCTTCAAGTAAAAGTGCCGTGTTTTCAGAGAGGAAATTCTTAGAGACCACTGTAGTGCCTGCCATGGCTGAGGCAGTTCGCTCCACACTGGAAACCATTCTTATAGAACAAGTTCATTAGGGGAAGTGCCCATCGAGTACACTGTGGGAGAAAAGCTGCTTGTGTTTCCTCTGCAACTAAAGCAGAGTTCTACCGTTAAAACTGCGTGTTTTGAGATAGGATATGCTTACAGTCCTCGCTACAGCCTGCCACGGTTGAGGCAGTTCGATCCACGTGGGAATCCCTGCATAAATAATTTCATTCGTGAATGAGCCCAAAGATTACACACTAGGAGTAATGCTGCTTGTGTTCCACCTGCATCTAACACAGAGTTCCTTGGGTAAAACTGCCGTGTTTTCGGAGAGGAAATGCTTAGAGGCCTCACTAGAGCCTGCTTGCTTTAGGCATTTCACTCCACGCGGGACCCCTTGAGTATAGATATTGTTTCGGTCAAAGGCTCATTGGGTACACTGTGGGAGAAAAGCTGCTTGTGTTCCACTTGCAACTAAAGCAGAATTCTTCGGGTAAAACTGCGTGTATTGGGAGAGGAAATGCTAACAGTCCTTATGAGAGCCTGCCTTCGTTGAGGCAGTTCACTGCACGTGGGACACCCTGCATATTGAAGACTCCTTCGGGGAAGGGCCCTTTGTATAAACTGTGGGACAAATGCAGCTTGTGTTCCACCTGCAACTAAAGCAGAGTTGTTCGGGTAAAAGTGCTGTGTTTTCAGAGAGGAAATTCTTAGAGACCACAGTAGTTTCTGCCATGGCTGAGGCAGTTCGCTCCACACTGGAAACCATTCTTATAGAACAAGTTCATTAGGGGAAGTGCCCATTGTGTATACTGCGGGAGGAAAGCTGATGGTGTTCCCCCTGCATTTAAAGCAGAGTTCTTCGTGTAAAACTGCGTGTTTAGGGAGAGGAAATGCTTAAAGTATTCGCTACAGCCTGCCTTGGTTGAGGCAGTACGCTCCACGTGGGAATCCGTGCATAAAGAAGTTCATTCGTGGAAGATCCCAAAGAGTACACAGTGGGAGAAATGCTGCTTGTGTTCCACCTGCAACTAAACCACCGTTCTTCGGGTAAAACTGCGTGCTATCGGAGAGGAAATGCTTACAGTCCTTACGAGAGCCTGCCTTCATTGAGGCAGTTCGCTGCACGTGGGACACCCTGCATATTGAAGATTCATTCGGGGAAGGGCCCTTTGTATAAAGTATGGGACAAATGCAGCTTGTGTTCCACCTGCAACTAAAGCAGAGTTCTTCGGGTAAAAGTGCCGTGTTTTCAGAGAGGAAATCCTTAGAGACAACAGTAGTGCCTGCCATGGCTGAGGCAGTTCGCTCCACGCGGTAAACCATTCTTATAGAACAAGTTCATTAGGGGAAGTGCCCATCGAGTACACTGTGGGAGAAAAGCTGCTTGTGTTACCTCTGCAACTAAAGCACAATTCTACCGTTAAAACTGTGTGTTTTGAGATAGGATATGCTTACAGTCCTCGCTACAGCCTGCCACGGATGAGGCAGTTTGATCCACGTGGGAATCCCTGCATAAAGAATTTCATTCGTGGAAGAGCCCAAAGATTACACACTAGGAGTAATGCTGCTTGTGTTCCACCTGCAACTAACACAGAGTTCCTTGGGTAAAACTGCCGTGTTTTCGGAGAGGAAATGCTTAGAGGCCTCACTAGAGCCTGCTTGCTTTAGGCATTTCACTCCATGCGGGACCCCTTGATTATAGATATTCTTTCGGGCAAAGGCTCATTGGGTACACTGTGGGAGAAAAGCTGCTTGTGTTCCACCTGCAACTAAAGCAGAATTCTTCGGGTAAAACTGCGTGTATTGGGAGAGGAAATGCTTACAGTCCTTACAAGAGCCTGCCTTCGTTGAGGCAGTTCACTGCACGTGGGACACCCTGCATATTGAAGACTCCTTTGGGGAAGGGCCCTTTGTATAAACTGTGGGACAAATGCAGCTTGTGTTCCACCTGCAACTAAAGCAGAGTTCTTCGGGTAAAAGTGCTGTGTTTTCAGAGAGGAAATTCTTAGAGACCACAGTAGTGTCTGCCATGGCTGAGGCAGTTCGCTCCACGCGGGAAACCATTCTTATAGAACAAGTTCATTAGGGGAAGTGCCCATTGTGTACACTGTGGGAGAAAAGCTGATGGTGTTCCCCCTGCAACTAAAGCAGAGTTCTTCATGTAAAACTGCGTGTTTTGGGAGAGGAAATGCTTACAGTATTCGCTACAGCCTGCCTTGGTTGAGGCAGTTCGCTCCACGTGGGAATCCCTGCATAAAGAAGTTCATTCGTGGAAGATCCCTAAGAGTACACAGTGGGAGAAATGCTGCTTGTGTTCCACCTGCAACTAAAGCAGAATTCTTTGGTAAAACTGCTGTGTTTTGGAAGAGGAAATGCTTACAGTCCTCGCTACAGCCTGCCTTGGTTGAGGCAGTTGGCTCCACGTCGGAAACCCTGCATAGAGAAGTTCATTCATGGAAGAGCCCAAAGAGTACACAGTGGGAGAAAAGCTGCTTGTGTTACCCCTGCAACTAAAGCAGAGTTCTAGCGTTAAAACTGTGTGGTTTGGGAGAGGATATGCTTACAGTCCTCGCTACAGCCTGCCATGGTTGAGGCAGTTCGCTCCACGTGGGAAACCCTGCATATACAAGTTCATTCGTTAAGAGACCAAAGAGTACACAGTGGGAAAATGCTGCTTGTGTTCCACTTGCAACTAAAGCAGAGTTCTTCGGGTAAAACTGTGTGTTTTGGGAGAGGAAATGCTTACAGTCCTTACGAGAGCCTGCCTTCATTGAGGCAGTTCGCTGCTCGTGGGACAACCTGCATATTGAACATTCATTCGGGGAAAGGCCCTTTGTATAAAGTGTGGGACAAATGCAGCTTGTGTTCCACCTGCCACTAAAGCAGAGTTCTTCAGGTAAAAGTGCCGTGTTTTCAGAGAGGAAATTCTTAGAGACCACAGTAGTGCCTGCCATGGCTGAGGCAGTTCGCTCCACACTGGAAACCATTCTTATAGAACAAGTTCATTAGGGGAAGTGCCCATCGAGTACACTGTGGGAGAAAAGATGCTTGTGTTCCCCCTGCAACTAAAGCAGAGTTCTTCGGGTAAACCTGCGTGATTTGGTAGAGGATATGCTTACAGTCCTCGCTACAGCCTGCCATGGTGGAGGCAGTTCGCTCCTCGTGGGAATCCCTGCATAAAGAAGTTCATTCGTGTAAGATCCCAAAGAGTACACAGTGGGAGAAATGCTGCTTGTGTTCCACCTGCAACTAAAGCAGAGTTCTTCGGGTAAAACTGCGTGTTATGGGAGAGGAAATGCTTACAGTCCTTACGAGAGCCTGCCTTCATTGAGGCAGTTCGCTGCACGTGGGGCACCCTGCATATTGAAGATTCATTCGGGGAAGGGCCCTTTGTATAAAGTGTGGGACAAATGCAGCTTGTGTTCCACCTGCAACTAAAGCAGAATTCTTCGGGTAAAAGTGCCTTGTTTTCAGAGAGGAAATCCTTAGAGACAACAGTAGTGCCTGCCATGGCTGAGGCAGTTCGCTCCACGCGGGAAACCATTCTTATAGAACAAGTTCATTAGGGGAAGTGCCCATCGAGTACACTGTGGGAGAAAAGCTGCTTGTGTTACCTCTGCAACTAGAGCAGAGTTCTACCGTTAAAACTGCGTGTTTTGAGATAGGATATGCTTACAGTCCTCGCTACAGCCTGCCACGGTTGAGGCAGTTCGATCCACGTGGGAATCCCTGCATAAAGAATTTCATTCGTGAAAGAGCCCAAAGATTACACACTAGGAGTAATGCTGCTTGTGTTCCACCTGCAACTAACACAGAGTTCCTTGGGTAAAACTGCCGTGTTTTCGGAGAGGAAATGCTTAGAGGCCTAACTAGAGCCTGCTTGCTTTAGGCATTTCACTCCACGCGGGACCCCTTGAGTACAGATATTCTTTCGGGCAAAGGCTCATTGGGTACACTGTGGGAGAAAAGCTGCTTGTGTTCCACCTGCAACTAAAGCAGAATTCTTCGGGTAAAACTGCGTGTATTGGGAGAGGAAATGCTAACAGTCCTTATGAGAGCCTGCCTTCGTTGAGGCAGTTCACCTCACGTGGGACAGCCTGCATATTGAAGACTCCTTCGGGGAAGGGCCCTTTGTATAAACTGTGGGACAAATGCAGCTTGTGTTCCACCTGCAACTAAAGCAGAGTTCTTCGGGTAAAAGTGCTGTGTTTTCAGAGAGGAAATTCTTAGAGACCACAGTAGTGTCTGCCATGGCTGAGGCAGTTCGCTCCACGCGGGAAACCATTCTTATAGAACAAGTTCATTAGGGGAAGTGCCCATTGTGTACACTGTGGGAGGAAAGCTGATGGTGTTCCCCCTGCAACTAAAGCAGAGTTCTTCGTGTAAAACTGCGTGTTTTGGGAGAGGAAATGCTTACAGTATTCGCTACAGCCTGCCTTGGTTGAGGCAGTTCGCTCCACGTGGGAATCCCTGCATAAAGAAGTTCATTCGTGGAAGATCCCTAAGAGTACACAGTGGGAGAAATGCTGCTTGTGTTCCACCTGCAACTAAAGCAGAATTCTTTGGTAAAACTGCTGTGTTTTGGAAGAGGAAATGCTTACAGTCCTCGCTACAGCCTGCCTTGGTTGAGGCAGTTCGCTCCACGTCGGAAACCCTGCATAGAGAAGTTCATTCATGGAAGAGCCCAAAGAGTACACAGTGGGAGAAAAGCTGCTTGTGTTACCCCTGCAACTAAAGCAGAGTTCTAGCGTTAAAACTGTGTGGTTTGGGAGAGGATATGCTTACAGTCCTCGCTACAGCCTGCCATGGTTGAGGCAGTTCGCTCCACGTGGGAAACCCTGCATATACAAGTTCATTCGTTAAGAGACCAAAGAGTACACAGTGGGAAAATGCTGCTTGTGTTCCACTTGCAACTAAAGCAGAGTTCTTCGGGTAAAACTGTGTGTTTTGGGAGAGGAAATGCTTACAGTCCTTACGAGAGCCTGCCTTCATTGAGGCAGTTCGCTGCTCGTGGGACAACCTGCATATTGAACATTCATTCGGGGAAAGGCCCTTTGTGTAAAGTGTGGGACAAATGCAGCTTGTGTTCCACCTGCCACTAAAGCAGAGTTCTTCAGGTAAAAGTGCCGTGTTTTCAGAGAGGAAATTCTTAGAGACCACAGTAGTGCCTGCCATGGCTGAGGCAGTTCGCTCCACACTGGAAACCATTCTTATAGAACAAGTTCATTAGGGGAAGTGCCCATCGAGTACACTGTGGGAGAAAAGATGCTTGTGTTCCCCCTGCAACTAAAGCAGAGTTCTTCGGGTAAACCTGCGTGATTTGGTAGAGGATATGCTTACAGTCCTCGCTACAGCCTGCCATGGTGGAGGCAGTTCACTCCTCGTGGGAATCCCTGCATAAAGAAGTTCATTCGTGTAAGATCCCAAAGAGTACACAGTGGGAGAAATGCTGCTTGTGTTCCACCTGCAACTAAAGCAGAGTTCTTCGGGTAAAACTGCGTGTTATGGGAGAGGAAATGCTTACAGTCCTTACGAGAGCCTGCCTTCATTGAGGCAGTTCGCTACACGTGGGGCACGCTGCATATTGAAGATTCATTCGGGGAAGGGCCCTTTGTATAAAGTGTGGGACAAATGCAGCTTGTGTTCCACCTGCAACTAAAGCAGAGTTCTTCGGGTAAAAGTGCCTTGTTTTCAGAGAGGAAATCCTTAGAGACAACAGTAGTGCCTGCCATGGCTGAGGCAGTTCGCTCCACGCGGGAAACCATTCTTATAGAACAAGTTCATTAGGGGAAGTGCCCATCGAGTACACTGTGGGAGAAAAGCTGCTTGTGTTACCTCTGCAACTAGAGCAGAGTTCTACCGTTAAAACTGCGTGTTTTGAGATAGGATATGCTTACAGTCCTCGCTACAGCCTGCCACGGTTGAGGCAGTTCGATCCACGTGGGAATCCCTGCATAAAGAATTTCATTCGTGAAAGAGCCCAAAGATTACACACTAGGAGTAATGCTGCTTGTGTTCCACCTGCAACTAACACAGAGTTCCTTGGGTAAAACTGCCGTGTTTTCGGAGAGGAAATGCTTAGAGGCCTAACTAGAGCCTGCTTGCTTTAGGCATTTCACTCCACGCGGGACCCCTTGAGTACAGATATTCTTTCGGGCAGAGGCTCATTGGGTACACTGTGGGAGAAAAGCTGCTTGTATTCCACCTGCAACTAAAGCAGAATTATTCGGGTAAAACTGCGTGTATTGGGAGAGGAAATGCTAACAGTCCTTATGAGAGCCTGCCTTCGTTGAGGCAGTTCACCTCACGTGGGACACCCTGCATATTGAAGACTCCTTCGGGGAAGGGCCCTTTGTATAAAGTGTGGGACAAATGCAGCTTGTGTTCCACCTACAACTAAAACAGATTTCTTCAGGTAAAAGTGCCGTGTTTTCAGAGAGGAAATCCTTAGAGACAACAGTAGTGCCTGCCATGGCTGAGGCAGTTCGCTCCACGCGGGAAACCATTCTTATAGAACAAGTTCATTTGGGGAAGTGCCCATCGAGTACACTGTGGGAGAAAAGCTGCTTGTGTTACCTCTGCAACTAAAGCACAATTCTACCGTTAAAACTGTGTGTTTTGAGATAGGATATGCTTACAGTCCTCGCTACAGCCTGCCACGGTTGAGGCAGTTCCATCCACGTGGGAATCCCTGCATAAAGAATTTCATTCGTGGAAGAGCCCAAAGATTACACACTAGGAGTAATGCTGCTTGTGTTCCACCTGCAACTAACACAGAGTTCCTTGGGTAAAACTGCCGTGTTTTCGGAGAGGAAATGCTTAGAGGCCTCACTAGAGCCTGCTTGCTTTAGGCATTTCACTCCACGCGGGACCCCTTGAGTATAGATATGCTTTCAGGCAAAGGCTCATTGGGTACACTGTGGGAGAAAAGCTGCTTGTGTTCCACCTGCAACTAAAGCAGAATTCTTCGGGTAAAACTGCGTGTATTGGGAGAGGAAATGCTTACAGTCCTTACGAGAGCCTGCCTTCGTTGAGGCAGTTCACTGCACGTGGGACACCCTGCATATTGAAGACTCCTTCGGGGAAGTGCCCTTTGTATAAACTGTGGGACAAATGCAGCTTGTGTTCCACCTGCAACTAAAGCAGAGTTCTTCGGGTAAAAGTGCTGTGTTTTCAGAGAGGAAATTCTTAGAGACCACAGTAGTGTCTGCCATGGCTGAGGCAGTTCGCTACACGCGGGAAACCATTCTTATAGAACAAGTTCATTAGGGGAAGTGCCCATTGTGTACACTGTGGGAGGAAAGCTGATGGTGTTCCCCCTGCAACTAAAGCAGAGTTCTTCGTGTAAAACTGCGTGTTTTGGGAGAGGAAATGCTTACAGTATTCGCTACAGCCTGCCTTGGTTGAGGCAGTTCGCTCCACGTGGGAATCCCTGCATAAAGAAGTTCATTCGTGGAAGATCCCTAAGAGTACACAGTGGGAGAAATGCTGCTTGTGTTCCACCTGCAACTAAAGCAGAATTCTTTGGTAAAACTGCTGTGTTTTGGAAGAGGAAATGCTTACAGTCCTCGCTACAGCCTGCCTTGGTTGAGGCAGTTCGCTCCACGTCGGAAACCCTGCATAGAGAAGTTCATTCATGGAAGAGCCCAAAGAGTACACAGTGGGAGAAAAGCTGCTTGTGTTACCCCTGCAACTAAAGCAGAGTTCTAGCGTTAAAACTGTGTGGTTTGGGAGAGGATATGCTTACAGTCCTCGCTACAGCCTGCCATGGTTGAGGCAGTTCGCTCCACGTGGGAAACCCTGCATATACAAGTTCATTCGTTAAGAGACCAAAGAGTACACAGTGGGAAAATGCTGCTTGTGTTCCACTTGCAACTAAAGCAGAGTTCTTCGGGTAAAACTGTGTGTTTTGGGAGAGGAAATGCTTACAGTCCTTACGAGAGCCTGCCTTCATTGAGGCAGTTCGCTGCTCGTGGGACAACCTGCATATTGAACATTCATTCGGGGAAAGGCCCTTTGTATAAAGTGTGGGACAAATGCAGCTTGTGTTCCACCTGCCACTAAAGCAGAGTTCTTCAGGTAAAAGTGCCGTGTTTTCAGAGAGGAAATTCTTAGAGACCACAGTAGTGCCTGCCATGGCTGAGGCGGTTCGCTCCACACTGGAAACCATTCTTATAGAACAAGTTCATTAGGGGAAGTGCCCATCGAGTACACTGTGGGAGAAAAGATGCTTGTGTTCCCCCTGCAACTAAAGCAGAGTTCTTCGGGTAAACCTGCGTGATTTGGTAGAGGATATGCTTAGAGTCCTCGCTACAGCCTGCCATGGTGGAGGCAGTTCGCTCCTCGTGGGAATCCCTGCATAAAGAAGTTCATTCGTGTAAGATCCCAAAGAGTACACAGTGGGAGAAATGCTGCTTGTGTTCCACCTGCAACTAAAGCAGAGTTCTTCGGGTAAAACTGCGTGTTATGGGAGAGGAAATGCTTACAGTCCTTACGAGAGCCTGCCTTCATTGAGGCAGTTCGCTGCACGTGGGGCACCCTGCATATTGAAGATTCATTCGGGGAAGGGCCCTTTGTATAAAGTGTGGGACAAATGCAGCTTGTGTTCCACCTGCAACTAAAGCAGAGTTCATCGGGTAAAAGTGCCTTGTTTTCAGAGAGGAAATCCTTAGAGACAACAGTAGTGCCTGCAATGGCTGAGGCAGTTCGCTCCACGTGGGAAACCATTCTTATAGAACAAGTTCATTAGGGGAAGTGCCCATCGAGTACACTGTGGGAGAAAAGCTGCTTGTGTTACCTCTGCAACTAGAGCAGAGTTCTACCGTTAAAACTGCGTGTTTTGAGATAGGATATGCTTACAGTCCTCGCTACAGCCTGCCACGGTTGAGGCAGTTCGATCCACGTGGGAATCCCTGCATAAAGAATTTCATTCGTGAAAGAGCCCAAAGATTACACACTAGGAGTAATGCTGCTTGTGTTCCACCTGCAACTAACACAGAGTTCCTTGGGTAAAACTGCCGTGTTTTCGGAGAGGAAATGCTTAGAGGCCTAACTAGAGCCTGCTTGCTTTAGGCATTTCACTCCACGCGGGACCCCTTGAGTACAGATATTCTTTCGGGCAAAGGCTCATTGGGTACACTGTGGGAGAAAAGCTGCTTGTATTCCACCTGCAACTAAAGCAGAATTATTCGGGTAAAACTGCGTGTATTGGGAGAGGAAATGCTAACAGTCCTTATGAGAGCCTGCCTTCGTTGAGGCAGTTCACCTCACGTGGGACACCCTGCATATTGAAGACTCCTTCGGGGAAGGGCCCTTTGTATAAAGTGTGGGACAAATGCAGCTTGTGTTCCACCTACAACTAAAACAGATTTCTTCAGGTAAAAGTGCCGTGTTTTCAGAGAGGAAATCCTTAGAGACAACAGTAGTGCCTGCCATGGCTGAGGCAGTTCGCTCCACGCGGGAAACCATTCTTATAGAACGAGTTCATTTGGGGAAGTGCCCATCGAGTACACTGTGGGAGAAAAGCTGCTTGTGTTACCTCTGCAACTAAAGCACAATTCTACCGTTAAAACTGTGTGTTTTGAGATAGGATATGCTTACAGTCCTCGCTACAGCCTGCCACGGTTGAGGCAGTTCCATCCACGTGGGAATCCCTGCATAAAGAATTTCATTCGTGGAAGAGCCCAAAGATTACACACTAGGAGTAATGCTGCTTGTGTTCCACCTGCAACTAACACAGAGTTCCTTGGGTAAAACTGCCGTGTTTTCGGAGAGGAAATGCTTAGAGGCCTCACTAGAGCCTGCTTGCTTTAGGCATTTCACTCCACGCGGGACCCCTTGAGTATAGATATGCTTTCGGGCAAAGGCTCATTGGGTACACTGTGGGAGAAAAGCTGCTTGTGTTCCACCTGCAACTAAAGCAGAATTCTTCGGGTAAAACTGCGTGTATTGGGAGAGGAAATGCTTACAGTCCTTACGAGAGCCTGCCTTCGTTGAGGCAGTTCACTGCACGTGGGACACCCTGCATATTGAAGACTCCTTCGGGGAAGGGCCCTTTGTATAAACTGTGGGACAAATGCAGCTTGTGTTCCACCTGCAACTAAAGCAGAGTTCTTCGGGTAAAAGTGCTGTGTTTTCAGAGAGGAAATTCTTAGAGACCACAGTAGTGTCTGCCATGGCTGAGGCAGTTCGCTCCACGCGGGAAACCATTCTTATAGAACAAGTTCATTAGGGGAAGTGCCCATTGTGTACACTGTGGGAGGAAAGCTGATGGTGTTCCCCCTGCAACTAAAGCAGAGTTCTTCGTGTAAAACTGCGTGTTTTGGGAGAGGAAATGCTTACAGTATTCGCTACAGCCTGCCTTGGTTGAGGCAGTTCGCTCCACGTGGGAATCCCTGCATAAAGAAGTTCATTCGTGGAAGATCCCTAAGAGTACACAGTGGGAGAAATGCTGCTTGTGTTCCACCTGCAACTAAAGCAGAATTCTTTGGTAAAACTGCTGTGTTTTGGAAGAGGAAATGCTTACAGTCCTCGCTACAGCCTGCCTTGGTTGAGGCAGTTCGCTCCACGTCGGAAACCCTGCATAGAGAAGTTCATTCATGGAAGAGCCCAAAGAGTACACAGTGGGAGAAAAGCTGCTTGTGTTACCCCTGCAACTAAAGCAGAGTTCTAGCGTTAAAACTGTGTGGTTTGGGAGAGGATATGCTTACAGTCCTCGCTACAGCCTGCCATGGTTGAGGCAGTTCGCTCCACGTGGGAAACCCTGCATATACAAGTTCATTCGTTAAGAGACCAAAGAGTACACAGTGGGAAAATGCTGCTTGTGTTCCACTTGCAACTAAAGCAGAGTTCTTCGGGTAAAACTGTGTGTTTTGGGAGAGGAAATGCTTACAGTCCTTACGAGAGCCTGCCTTCATTGAGGCAGTTCGCTGCTCGTGGGACAACCTGCATATTGAACATTCATTCGGGGAAAGGCCCTTTGTATAAAGTGTGGGACAAATGCAGCTTGTGTTCCACCTGCCACTAAAGCAGAGTTCTTCAGGTAAAAGTGCCGTGTTTTCAGAGAGGAAATTCTTAGAGACCACAGTAGTGCCTGCCATGGCTGAGGCGGTTCGCTCCACACTGGAAACCATTCTTATAGAACAAGTTCATTAGGGGAAGTGCCCATCGAGTACACTGTGGGAGAAAAGATGCTTGTGTTCCCCCTGCAACTAAAGCAGAGTTCTTCGGGTAAACCTGCGTGATTTGGTAGAGGATATGCTTAGAGTCCTCGCTACAGCCTGCCATGGTGGAGGCAGTTCGCTCCTCGTGGGAATCCCTGCATAAAGAAGTTCATTCGTGTAAGATCCCAAAGAGTACACAGTGGGAGAAATGCTGCTTGTGTTCCACCTGCAACTAAAGCAGAGTTCTTCGGGTAAAACTGCGTGTTATGGGAGAGGAAATGCTTACAGTCCTTACGAGAGCCTGCCTTCATTGAGGCAGTTCGCTGCACGTGGGGCACCCTGCATATTGAAGATTCATTCGGGGAAGGGCCCTTTGTATAAAGTGTGGGACAAATGCAGCTTGTGTTCCACCTGCAACTAAAGCAGAGTTCATCGGGTAAAAGTGCCTTGTTTTCAGAGAGGAAATCCTTAGAGACAACAGTAGTGCCTGCCATGGCTGAGGCAGTTCGCTCCACGCGGGAAACCATTCTTATAGAACAAGTTCATTAGGGGAAGTGCCCATCGAGTACACTGTGGGAGAAAAGCTGCTTGTGTTACCTCTGCAACTAGAGCAGAGTTCTACCGTTAAAACTGCGTGTTTTGAGATAGGATATGCTTACAGTCCTCGCTACAGCCTGCCACGGTTGAGGCAGTTCGATCCACGTGGGAATCCCTGCATAAAGAATTTCATTCGTGAAAGAGCCCAAAGATTACACACTAGGAGTAATGCTGCTTGTGTTCCACCTGCAACTAACACAGAGTTCCTTGGGTAAAACTGCCGTGTTTTCGGAGAGGAAATGCTTAGAGGCCTAACTAGAGCCTGCTTGCTTTAGGCATTTCACTCCACGCGGGACCCCTTGAGTACAGATATTCTTTCGGGCAAAGGCTCATTGGGTACACTGTGGGAGATAAGCTGCTTGTGTTCCACCTGCAACTGAAGCAGAATTATTTGGGTAAAACTGCGTGTATTGGGAGAGGAAATGCTAACAGTCCTTATGAGAGCCTGCCTTCGTTGAGGCAGTTCACCTCACGTGGGACACCCTGCATATTGAAGACTCCTTCGGGGAAGGGCCCTTTGTATAAAGTGTGGGACAAATGCAGCTTGTGTTCCACCTGCAACTAAAGCAGAGTTCTTCGGGTAAAAGTGCCGTGTTTTCAGAGAGGACATCCTTAGAGACAACAGTAGTGCCTGCCATGGCTGAGGCAGTTCGCTCCACGCGGGAAACCATTCTTATAGAACAAGTTCATTTGGGGAAGTGCCCATCGAGTACACTGTGGGAGAAAAGCTGCTTGTGTTACCTCTGCAACTAAAGCACAATTCTACCGTTAAAACTGTGTGTTTTGAGATAGGATATGCTTACAGTCCTCGCTACAGCCTGCCACGGTTGAGGCAGTTCGATCCACGTGGGAATCCCTGCATAAAGAATTTCATTCGTGGAAGAGCCCAAAGATTACACACTAGGCGTAATGCTGCTTGTGTTCCACCTGCAACTAACACAGAGTTCCTTGGGTAAAACTGCCGTGTTTTCGGAGAGGAAATGCTTAGAGGCCTCACTAGAGCCTGCTTGCTTTAGGCATTTCACTCCACGCGGGACCCCTTGAGTATAGATATGCTTTCGGGCAAAGGCTCATTGGGTACACTGTGGGAGAAAAGCTGCTTGTGTTCCACCTGCAACTAAAGCAGAATTCTTCGGGTAAAACTGCGTGTATTGGGAGAGGAAATGCTTACAGTCCTTACGAGAGCCTGCCTTCGTTGAGGCAGTTCACTGCACGTTGGACACCCTGCATATTGAAAACTCCTTCGGGGAAGGGCCCTTTGTATAAACTGTGGGACAAATGCAGCTTGTGTTCCACCTGCAACTAAAGGAGAGTTCTTCGGGTAAAAGTGCTGTGTTTTCAGAGAGGAAATTCTTAGAGACCACAGTAGTGTCTGCCATGGCTGAGGCAGTTCGCTCCACGCGGGAAACCATTCTTATAGAACAAGTTCATTAGTGGAAGTGCCCATTGTGTACACTGTGGGAGGAAAGCTGATGGTGTTCCCCCTGCAACTAAAGCAGAGTTCTTCGTGAAAAACTGCGTGTTTTGGGAGAGGAAATGCTTACAGTATTCGCTACAGCCTGCCTTGGTTGAGGCAGTTCGCTCCACGTGGGAATCCCTGCATAAATAAGTTCATTCGTGGAAGATCCCTAAGAGTACACAGTGGGAGAAATGCTGCTTGTGTTCCACCTGCAACTAAAGCAGAATTCTTTGGTAAAACTGCTGTGTTTTGGAAGAGGAAATGCTTACAGTCCTCGCTACAGCCTGCCTTGGTTGAGGCAGTTAGCTCCACGTCGGAAAACCTGCATAGAGAAGTTCATTCATGGAAGAGCCCAAAGAGTACACAGTGGGAGAAAAGCTGCTTGTGTTACCCCTGCAACTAAAGCAGAGTTCTAGCGTTAAAACTGTGTGGTTTGGGAGAGGATATGCTTACAGTCCTCGCTACAGCCTGCCATGGTTGAGGCAGTTCGCTCCACGTGGGAATCCCTGCATATACAAGTTCATTCGTTAAGAGACCAAAGAGTACACAGTGGGAAAATGCTGCTTGTGTTCCACTTGCAACTAAAGCAGAGTTCTTCGGGTAAAACTGTGTGTTTTGGGAGAGGAAATGCTTACAGTCCTTACGAGAGCCTGCCTTCATTGAGGCAGTTCGCTGCTCGTGGGACAACCTGCATATTGAACATTCATTCGGGGAATGGCCCTTTGTATAAAGTGTGGGACAAATGCAGCTTGTGTTCCACCTGCCACTAAAGCAGAGTTCTTCAGGTAAAAGTGCCGTGTTTTCAGAGAGGAAATTCTTAGAGACCACAGTAGTGCCTGCCATGGCTGAGGCGGTTCGCTCCACACTGGAAACCATTCTTATAGAACAAGTTCATTAGGGGAAGTGCCCATCGAGTACACTGTGGGAGAAAAGATGCTTGTGTTCCCCCTGCAACTAAAGCAGAGTTCTTCGGGTAAACCTGCGTGATTTGGTAGAGGATATGCTTAGAGTCCTCGCTACAGCCTGCCATGGTGGAGGCAGTTCGCTCCTCGTGGGAATCCCTGCATAAAGAAGTTCATTCGTGTAAGATCCCAAAGAGTACACAGTGGGAGAAATGCTGCTTGTGTTACACCTGCAACTAAAGCAGAGTTCTTCGGGTAAAACTGCGTGTTATGGGAGAGGAAATGCTTACAGTCCTTACGAGAGCCTGCCTTCATTGAGGCAGTTCGCTGCACGTGGGGCACCCTGCATATTGAAGATTCATTCGGGGAAGGGCCCTTTGTATAAAGTGTGGGACAAATGCAGCTTGTGTTCCACCTGCAACTAAAGCAGAGTTCTTCGGGTAAAAGTGCCTTGTTTTCAGAGAGGAAATCCTTAGAGACAACAGTAGTGCCTGCCATGGCTGAGGCAGTTCGCTCCACGCGGGAAACCATTCTTATAGAACAAGTTCATTAGGGGAAGTGCCCATCGAGTACACTGTGGGAGAAAAGCTGCTTGTGTTACCTCTGAAACTAGAGCAGAGTTCTACCGTTAAAACTGCGTGTTTTGAGATAGGATATGCTTACAGTCCTCGCTACAGCCTGCCACGGTTGAGGCAGTTCGATCCACGTGGGAATCCCTGCATAAAGAATTTCATTCGTGAAAGAGCCCAAAGATTACACACTAGGAGTAATGCTGCTTGTGTTCCACCTGCAACTAACACAGAGTTCCTTGGGTAAAACTGCCGTGTTTTCGGAGAGGAAATGCTTAGAGGCCTAACTAGAGCCTGCTTGCTTTAGGCATTTCACTCCACGCGGGACCCCTTGAGTACAGATATTCTTTCGGGCAAAGGCTCATTGGGTACACTGTGGGAGATAAGCTGCTTGTGTTCCACCTGCAACTGAAGCAGAATTATTCGGGTAAAACTGCGTGTATTGGGAGAGGAAATGCTAACAGTCCTTATGAGAGCCTGCCTTCGTTGAGGCAGTTCACCTCACGTGGGACACCCTGCATAATGAAGACTCCTTCTGGGAAGGGCCCTTTGTATAAAGTGTGGGACAAATGCAGCTTGTGTTCCACCTGCAACTAAAGCAGAGTTCTTCGGGTAAAAGTGCCGTGTTTTCAGAGAGGACATCCTTAGAGACAACAGTAGTGCCTGCCATGGCTGAGGCAGTTCGCTCCACGCGGGAAACCATTCTTATAGAACAAGTTCATTTGGGGAAATGCCCATCGAGTACACTGTGGGAGAAAAGCTGCTTGTGTTACCTCTGCAACTAAAGCACAATTCTACCGTTAAAACTGTGTGTTTTGAGATAGGATATGCTTACAGTCCTCGCTACAGCCTGCCACGGTTGAGGCAGTTCGATCCACGTGGGAATCCCTGCATAAAGAATTTCATTCGTGAAAGAGCCCAAAGATTACACACTAGGAGTAATGCTGCTTGTGTTCCACCTGCAACTAACACAGAGTTCCTTGGATAAAACTGCCGTGTTTTCGGAGAGGAAATGCTTAGAGGCCTAACTAGAGCCTGCTTGCTTTAGGCATTTCACTCCACGCGGGACCCCTTGAGTACAGATATTCTTTCGGGCAAAGGCTCATTGGGTACACTGAGGGAGAAAAGCTGCTTGTGTTCCACCTGCAACTAAAGCAGAATTATTCGGGTAAAACTGCGTGTATTGGGAGAGGAAATGCTAACAGTCCTTATGAGAGCCTGCCTTCGTTGAGGCAGTTCACCTCACGTGGGACACCCTGCATATTGAAGACTCCTTCGGGGAAGGGCCCTTTGTATAAAGTGTGGGACAAATGCAGCTTGTGTTCCACCTGCAACTAAAACAGATTTCTTCAGGTAAAAGTGCCGTGTTTTCAGAGAGGAAATCCTTAGAGACAACAGTAGTGCCTGCCATGGCTGAGGCAGTTCGCTCCACGCGGGAAACCATTCTTATAGAACAAGTTCATTTGGGGAAGTGCCCATCGAGTACACTGTGGGAGAAAAGCTGCTTGTGTTACCTCTGCAACTAAAGCACAATTCTACCGTTAAAACTGTGTGTTTTGAGATACGATATGCTTACAGTCCTCGCTACAGCCTGCCACGGTTGAGGCAGTTCGATCCACGTGGGAATCCCTGCATAAAGAATTTCATTCGTGGAAGAGCCCAAAGATTACACACTAGGAGTAATGCTGCTTGTGTTCCACCCGCAACTAACACAGAGTTCCTTGGGTAAAACTGCCGTGTTTTCGGAGAGGAAATGCTTAGAGGCCTCACTAGAGCCTGCTTGCTTTAGGCATTTCACTCCACGCGGGACCCCTTGAGTATAGATATGCTTTCGGGCAAAGGCTCATTGGGTACACTGTGCGAGAAAAGCTGCTTGTGTTCCACCTGCAACTAAAGCAGAATTCTTCGGGTAAAACTGCGTGTATTGGGAGAGGAAATGCTTACAGTCCTTACGAGAGCCTGCCTTCGTTGAGGCAGTTCACTGCACGTGGGACACCCTGCATATTGAAGACTCCTTCGGGGAAGGGCCCTTTGTATAAACTGTGGGACAAATGCAGCTTGTGTTCCACCTGCAACTAAAGCAGAGTTCTTCGGGTAAAAGTGCTGTGTTTTCAGAGAGGAAATTCTTAGAGACCACAGTAGTGTCTGCCATGGCTGAGGCAGTTCGCTCCACGCGGGAAACCATTCTTATAGAACAAGTTCATTAGGGGAAGTGCCCATTGTGTACACTGTGGGAGGAAAGCTGATGGTGTTCCCCCTGCAACTAAAGCAGAGTTCTTCGTGTAAAACTGCGTGTTTTGGGAGAGGAAATGCTTACAGTATTCGCTACAGCCTGCCTTGGTTGAGGCAGTTCGCTCCACGTGGGAATCCCTGCATAAAGAAGTTCATTCGTGGAAGATCCCTAAGAGTACACAGTGGGAGAAATGCTGCTTGTGTTCCACCTGCAACTAAAGCAGAATTCTTTGGTAAAACTGCTGTGTTTTGGAAGAGGAAATGCTTACAGTCCTCGCTACAGCCTGCCTTGGTTGAGGCAGTTCGCTCCACGTCGGAAACCCTGCATAGAGAAGTTCATTCATGGAAGAGCCCAAAGAGTACACAGTGGGAGAAAAGCTGCTTGTGTTACCCCTGCAACTAAAGCAGAGTTCTAGCGTTAAAACTGTGTGGTTTGGGAGAGGATATGCTTACAGTCCTCGCTACAGCCTGCCATGGTTGAGGCAGTTCGCTCCACGTGGGAAACCCTGCATATACAAGTTCATTCGTTAAGAGACCAAAGAGTACACAGTGGGAAAATGCTGCTTGTGTTCCACTTGCAAATAAAGCAGAGTTCTTCGGGTAAAACTGTGTGTTTTGGGAGAGGAAATGCTTACAGTCCTTACGAGAGCCTGCCTTCATTGAGGCAGTTCGCTGCTCGTGGGACAACCTGCATATTGAACATTCATTCGGGGAAAGGCCCTTTGTATAAAGTGTGGGACAAATGCAGCTTGTGTTCCACCTGCCACTAAAGCAGAGTTCTTCAGGTAAAAGTGCCGTGTTTTCAGAGAGGAAATTCTTAGAGACCACAGTACTGCCTGCCATGGCTGAGGCAGTTCGCTCCACACTGGAAACCATTCTTATAGAACAAGTTCATTAGGGGAAGTGCCCATCGAGTACACTGTGGGAGAAAAGATGCTTGTGTTCCCCCAGCAACTAAAGCAGAGTTCTTCGGGTAAACCTGCGTGATTTGGTAGAGGATATGCTTACAGTCCTCGCTAGAGCCTGCCATGGTGGAGGCAGTTCGCTCCTCGTGGGAATCCCTGCATAAAGAAGTTCATTCGTGTAAGATCCCAAAGAGTACACAGTGGGAGAAATGCTGCTTGTGTTCCACCTGCAACTAAAGCACCGTTCTTCGGGTAAAACTGCGTGTTATGGGAGAGGAAATGCTTACAGTCCTTACGAGAGCCTGCCTTCATTGAGGCAGTTCGCTGCACGTGGGGCACCCTGCATATTGAAGATTCATTCGGGGAAGGGCCCTTTGTATAAAGTGTGGGACAAATGGAGCTTGTGTTCCACCTGCAACTAAAGCAGAGTTCTTCGGGTAAAAGTGCCTTGTTTTCAGAGAGGAAATCCTTAGAGACAACAGTAGTGCCTGCCATGGCTGAGGCAGTTCGCTCCACGCGGGAAACCATTCTTATAGAACAAGTTCATTAGGGGAAGTGCCCATCGAGTACACTGTGGGGGAAAAGCTGCTTGTGTTACCTCTGCAACTAAAGCAGAGTTCTACCGTTAAAACTGCGTGTTTTGAGATAGGATATGCTTACAGTCCTCGCTACAGCCTGCCACGGTTGAGGCAGTTCGATCCACGTGGGAATCCCTGCATAAAGAATTTCATTCGTGAAAGAGCCCAAAGATTACACACTAGGAGTAATGCTGCTTGTGTTCCACCTGCAACTAACACAGAGTTCCTTGGGTAAAACTGCCGTGTTTTCGGAGAGGAAATGCTTAGAGGCCTAACTAGAGCCTGCTTGCTTTAGGCATTTCACTCCACACGGGACCCCTTGAGTACAGATATTCTTTCGGGCAAAGGCTCATTGGGTACACTGTGGGAGAAAAGCTGCTTGTGTTCCACCTGCAACTAAAGCAGAATTATTCGGGTAAAACTGCGTGTATTGGGAGAGGAAATGCTAACAGTCCTTATGAGAGCCTGCCTTCGTTGAGGCAGTTCACCTCACGTGGGACACCCTGCATATTGAAGACTCCTTCGGGGAAGGGCCCTTTGTATAAAGTGTGGGACAAATGCAGCTTGTGTTCCACCTGCAACTAAAACAGATTTCTTCAGGTAAAAGTGCCGTGTTTTCAGAGAGGAAATCCTTAGAGACAACAGTAGTGCCTGCCATGGCTGAGGCAGTTCGCTCCACGCGGGAAACCATTCTTATAGAACAAGTTCATTTGGGGAACTGCCCATCGAGTACACTGTGGGAGAAAAGCTGCTTGTGTTACCTCTGCAACTAAAGCACAATTCTACCGTTAAAACTGTGTGTTTTGAGATACGATATGCTTACAGTCCTCGCTACAGCCTGCCACGGTTGAGGCAGTTCCATCCACGTGGGAATCCCTGCATAAAGAATTTCATTCGTGGAAGAGCCCAAAGATTACACACTAGGAGTAATGCTGCTTGTGTTCCACCTGCAACTAACACAGAGTTCCTTGGGTAAAACTGCCGTGTTTTTGGAGAGGAAATGCTTAGAGGCCTCACTAGAGCCTGCTTGCTTTAGGCATTTCACTCCACGCGGGACCTCTTGAGTATAGATATGCTTTCGGGCAAAGGCTCATTGGGTACACTGTGGGAGAAAAGCTGCTTGTGTTCCACCTGCAACTAAAGCAGAATTCTTCGGGTAAAACTGCGTGTATTGGGAGAGGAAATGCTTACAGTCCTTACAAGAGCCTGCCTTCGTTGAGGCAGTTCACTGCACGTGGGACACCCTGCATATTGAAGACTCCTTCGGGGAAGGGCCCTTTGTATAAACTGTGGGACAAATGCAGCTTGTGTTCCACCTGCAACTAAAGCAGAGTTCTTCGGGTAAAAGTGCTGTGTTTTCAGAGAGGAAATTCTTAGAGACCACAGTAGTGTCTGCCATGGCTGAGGCAGTTCGCTCCACGCGGGAAACCATTCTTATAGAACAAGTTCATTAGGGGAAGTGCCCATTGTGTACACTGTGGGAGGAAAGCTGATGGTGTTCCCCCTGCAACTAAAGCAGAGTTCTTCGTGTAAAACTGCGTGTTTTGGGAGAGGAAATGCTTACAGTATTCGCTACAGCCTGCCTTGGTTGAGGCAGTTCGCTCCACGTGGGAATCCCTGCATAAAGAAGTTCATTCGTGGAAGATCCCTAAGAGTACACAGTGGGAGAAATGCTGCTTGTGTTCCACCTGCAACTAAAGCAGAATTCTTTGGTAAAACTGCTGTGTTTTGGAAGAGGAAATGCTTACAGTCCTCGCTACAGCCTGCCTTGGTTGAGGCAGTTCGCTCCACGTCGGAAACCCTGCATAGAGAAGTTCATTCATGGAAGAGCCCAAAGAGTACACAGTGGGAGAAAAGCTGCTTGTGTTACCCCTGCAACTAAAGCAGAGTTCTAGCGTTAAAACTGTGTGGTTTGGGAGAGGATATGCTTACAGTCCTCGCTACAGCCTGCCATGGTTGAGGCAGTTCGCTCCACGTGGGAAACCCTGCATATACAAGTTCATTCGTTAAGAGACCAAAGAGTACACAGTGGGAAAATGCTGCTTGTGTTCCACTTGCAACTAAAGCAGAGTTCTTCGGGTAAAACTGTGTGTTTTGGGAGAGGAAATGCTTACAGTCCTTACGAGAGCCTGCCTTCATTGAGGCAGTTCGCTGCTCGTGGGACAACCTGCATATTGAACATTCATTCGGGGAAAGGCCCTTTGTATAAAGTGTGGGACAAATGCAGCTTGTGTTCCACCTGCCACTAAAGCAGAGTTCTTCAGGTAAAAGTGCCGTGTTTTCAGAGAGGAAATTCTTAGAGACCACAGTAGTGCCTGCCATGGCTGAGGCAGTTCGCTCCACACTGGAAACCATTCTTATAGAACAAGTTCATTAGGGGAAGTGCCCATCGAGTACACTGTGGGAGAAAAGATGCTTGTGTTCCCCCTGCAACTAAAGCAGAGTTCTTCGGGTAAACCTGCGTGATTTGGTAGAGGATATGCTTACAGTCCTCGCTACAGCCTGCCATGGTGGAGGCAGTTCGCTCCTCGTGGGAATCCCTGCATAAAGAAGTTCATTCGTGTAAGATCCCAAAGAGTACACAGTGGGAGAAATGCTGCTTGTGTTCCACTTGCAACTAAAGCAGAGTTCTTCGGGTAAAACTGTGTGTTTTGGGAGAGGAAATGCTTACAGTCCTTACGAGAGCCTGCCTTCATTGAGGCAGTTCGCTGCTCGTGGGACAACCTGCATATTGAACATTCATTCGGGGAAAGGCCCTTTGTATAAAGTGTGGGACAAATGCAGCTTGTGTTCCACCTGCCACTAAAGCAGAGTTCTTCAGGTAAAAGTGCCGTGTTTTCAGAGAGGAAATTCTTAGAGACCACAGTAGTGCCTGCCATGGCTGAGGCAGTTCGCTCCACACTGGAAACCATTCTTATAGAACAAGTTCATTAGGGGAAGTGCCCATCGAGTACACTGTGGGAGAAAAGATGCTTGTGTTCCCCCTGCAACTAAAGCAGAGTTCTTCGGGTAAACCTGCGTGATTTGGTAGAGGATATGCTTACAGTCCTCGCTACAGCCTGCCATGGTGGAGGCAGTTCGCTCCTCGTGGGAATCCCTGCATAAAGAAGTTCATTCGTGTAAGATCCCAAAGAGTACACAGTGGGAGAAATGCTGCTTGTGTTCCACCTGCAACTAAAGCAGAGTTCTTCGGGTAAAACTGCGTGTTATGGGAGAGGAAATGCTTACAGTCCTTACGAGAGCCTGCCTTCATTGAGGCAGTTCGCTGCACGTGGGGCACCCTGCATATTGAAGATTCATTCGGGGAAGGGCCCTTTGTATAAAGTGTGGGACAAATGGAGCTTGTGTTCCACCTGCAACTAAAGCAGAGTTCTTCGGGTAAAAGTGCCTTGTTTTCAGAGAGGAAATCCTTAGAGACAACAGTAGTGCCTGCCATGGCTGAGGCAGTTCGCTCCACGCGGGAAACCATTCTAATAGAACAAGTTCATTAGGGGAAGTGCCCATCGAGTACACTGTGGGAGAAAAGCTGCTTGTGTTACCTCTGCAACTAAAGCAGAGTTCTACCGTTAAAACTGCGTGTTTTGAGATAGGATATGCTTACAGTCCTCGCTACAGCCTGCCACGGTTGAGGCAGTTCGATCCACGTGGGAATCCCTGCATAAAGAATTTCATTCGTGAAAGAGCCCAAAGATTACACACTAGGAGTAATGCTGCTTGTGTTCCACCTGCAACTAACACAGAGTTCCTTGGGTAAAACTGCCGTGTTTTCGGAGAGGAAATGCTTAGAGGCCTAACTAGAGCCTGCTTGCTTTAGGCATTTCACTCCACGCGGGACCCCTTGAGTACAGATATTCTTTCGGGCAAAGGCTCAATGGGTACACTGTGGGAGAAAAGCTGCTTGTGTTCCACCTGCAACTAAAGCAGAATTATTCGGGTAAAACTGCGTGTATTGGGAGAGGAAATGCTAACAGTCCTTATGAGAGCCTGCCTTCGTTGAGGCAGTTCACCTCACGTGGGACACCCTGCATATTGAAGACTCCTTCGGGGAAGGGCCCTTTGTATAAAGTGTGGGACAAATGCAGCTTGTGTTCCACCTGCAACTAAAACAGATTTCTTCAGGTAAAAGTGCCGTGTTTTCAGAGAGGAAATCCTTAGAGACAACAGTAGTGCCTGCCATGGCTGAGGCAGTTCGCTCCACGCGGGAAACCATTCTTATAGAACAAGTTCATTAGGGGAAGTGCCCATCGAGTCCACTGTGGTAGAAAAGCTGCTTGTGTTACCTCTGCAACTAAAGCACAATTCTACCGTTAAAACTGTGTGTTTTGAGATAGGATATGCTTACAGTCCTCGCTACAGCCTGCCACGGTTGAGGCAGTTCGATCCACGTGGGAATCCCTGCATAAAGAATTTCATTCGTGAAAGAGCCCATAGATTACACACTAGGAGTAATGCTGCTTGTGTTCCACCTGCAACTAACACAGAGTTCCTTGGATAAAACTGCCGTGTTTTCGGAGAGGAAATGCTTAGAGGCCTAACTAGAGCCTGCTTGCTTTAGGCATTTCACTCCACGCGGGACCCCTTGAGTACAGATATTCTTTCGGGCAAAGGCTCATTCGGTACACTGAGGGAGAAAAGCTGCTTGTGTTCCACCTGCAACTAAAGCAGAATTATTCGGGTAAAACTGCGTGTATTGGGAGAGGAAATGCTAACAGTCCTTATGAGAGCCTGCCTTCGTTGAGGCAGTTCACCTCACGTGGGACACCCTGCATATTGAAGACTCCTTCGGGGAAGGGCCCTTTGTATAAAGTGTGGGACAAATGCAGCTTGTGTTCCACCTGCAACTAAAACAGATTTCTTCAGGTAAAAGTGCCGTGTTTTCAGAGAGGAAATCCTTAGAGACAACAGTAGTGCCTGCCATGGCTGAGGCAGTTCGCTCCACGCGGGAAACCATTCTTATAGAACAAGTTCATTTGGGGAAGTGCCCATCGAGTACACTGTGGGAGAAAAGCTGCTTGTGTTACCTCTGCAACTAAAGCACAATTCTACCGTTAAAACTGTGTGTTTTGAGATACGATATGCTTACAGTCCTTGCTACAGCCTGCCACGGTTGAGGCAGTTCGATCCACGTGGGAATCCCTGCATAAAGAATTTCATTCGTGGAAGAGCCCAAAGATTACACACTAGGAGTAATGCTGCTTGTGTTCCACCTGCAACTAACACAGAGTTCCTTGGGTAAAACTGCCGTGTTTTCGGAGAGGAAATGCTTAGAGGCCTCACTAGAGCCTGCTTGCTTTAGGCATTTCACTCCACGCGGGACCCCTTGAGTATAGATATGCTTTCGGGCAAAGGCTCATTGGGTACACTGTGGGAGAAAAGCTGCTTGTGTTCCACCTGCAACTAAAGCAGAATTCTTCGGGTAAAACTGCGTGTATTGGGAGAGGAAATGCTTACAGTCCTTACGAGAGCCTGCCTTCGTTGAGGCAGTTCACTGCACGTGGGACACCCTGCATATTGAAGACTCCTTCGGGGAAGGGCCCTTTGTATAAACTGTGGGACAAATGCAGCTTGTGTTCCACCTGCAACTAAAGCAGAGTTCTTCGGGTAAAAGTGCTGTGTTTTCAGAGAGGAAATTCTTAGAGACCACAGTAGTGTCTGCCATGGCTGAGGCAGTTCGCTCCACGCGGGAAACCATTCTTATAGAACAAGTTCATTAGGGGAAGTGCCCATTGTGTACACTGTGGGAGGAAAGCTGATGGTGTTCCCCCTGCAACTAAAGCAGAGTTCTTCGTGTAAAACTGCGTGTTTTGGGAGAGGAAATGCTTACAGTATTCGCTACAGCCTGCCTTGGTTGAGGCAGTTCGCTCCACGTGGGAATCCCTGCATAAAGAAGTTCATTCGTGGAAGATCCCTAAGAGTACACAGTGGGAGAAATGCTGCTTGTGTTCCACCTGCAACTAAAGCAGAATTCTTTGGTAAAACTGCTGTGTTTTGGAAGAGGAAATGCTTACAGTCCTCGCTACAGCCTGCCTTGGTTGAGGCAGTTCGCTCCACGTCGGAAACCCTGCATAGAGAAGTTCATTCATGGAAGAGCCCAAAGAGTACACAGTGGGAGAAAAGCTGCTTGTGTTACCCCTGCAACTAAAGCAGAGTTCTAGCGTTAAAACTGTGTGGTTTGGGAGAGGATATGCTTACAGTCCTCGCTACAGCCTGCCATGGTTGAGGCAGTTCGCTCCACGTGGGAAACCCTGCATATACAAGTTCATTCGTTAAGAGACCAAAGAGTACACAGTGGGAAAATGCTGCTTGTGTTCCACTTGCAACTAAAGCAGAGTTCTTCGGGTAAAACTGTGTGTTTTGGGAGAGGAAATGCTTACAGTCCTTACGAGAGCCTGCCTTCATTGAGGCAGTTCGCTGCTCGTGGGACAACCTGCATATTGAACATTCATTCGGGGAAAGGCCCTTTGTATAAAGTGTGGGACAAATGCAGCTTGTGTTCCACCTGCCACTAAAGCAGAGTTCTTCAGGTAAAAGTGCCGTGTTTTCAGAGAGGAAATTCTTAGAGACCACAGTAGTGCCTGCCATGGCTGAGGCAGTTCGCTCCACACTGGAAACCATTCTTATAGAACAAGTTCATTAGGGGAAGTGCCCATCGAGTACACTGTGGGAGAAAAGATGCTTGTGTTCCCCCTGCAACTAAAGCAGAGTTCTTCGGGTAAACCTGCGTGATTTGGTAGAGGATATGCTTACAGTCCTCGCTACAGCCTGCCATGGTGGAGGCAGTTCGCTCCTCGTGGGAATCCCTGCATAAAGAAGTTCATTCGTGTAAGATCCCAAAGAGTACACAGTGGGAGAAATGCTGCTTGTGTTCCACCTGCAACTAAAGCAGAGTTCTTCGGGTAAAACTGCGTGTTATGGGAGAGGAAATGCTTACAGTCCTTACGAGAGCCTGCCTTCATTGAGGCAGTTCGCTGCACATGGGGCACCCTGCATATTGAAGATTCATTCGGGGAAGGGCCCTTTGTATAAAGTGTGGGACAAATGCAGCTTGTGTTCCACCTGCAACTAAAGCAGAGTTCTTCGGGTAAAAGTGCCTTGTTTTCAAAGAGGAAATCCTTAGAGACAACAGTAGTGCCTGCCATGGCTGAGGCAGTTCGCTCCACGTGGGAAACCATTCTTATAGAACAAGTTCATTAGGGGAAGTGCCCATCGAGTACACTGTGGGAGAAAAGCTGCTTGGGTTACCTCTGCAACTAAAGCAGAGTTCTACCGTTAAAACTGCGTGTTTTGAGATAGGATGTGCTTACAGTCCTCGCTACAGCCTGCCACGGTTGAGGCAGTTCGATCCACGTGGGAATCCCTGCATAAAGAATTTCATTCGTGAAAGAGCCCAAAGATTACACACTAGGAGTAATGCTGCTTGTGTTCCACCTGCAACTAACACAGAGTTCCTTGGGTAAAACTGCCGTGTTTTCGGAGAGGAAATGCTTAGAGGCCTAACTAGAGCCTGCTTGCTTTAGGCATTTCACTCCACGCGGGACCCCTTGAGTATAGATATGCTTTCGGGCAAAGGCTCATTGGGTACACTGTGGGAGAAAAGCTGCTTGTGTTCCACCTGCAACTAAAGCAGAATTCTTCGGGTAAAACTGCGTGTATTGGGAGAGGAAATGCTTACAGTCCTTACGAGAGCCTGCCTTCGTTGAGGCAGTTCACTGCACGTGGGACACCCTGCATATTGAAGACTCCTTCGGGGAAGGGCCCTTTGTATAAACTGTGGGACAAATGCAGTTTGTGTTCCACCTGCAACTAAAGCAGAGTTCTTCGGGTAAAAGTGCTGTGTTTTCAGAGAGGAAATTCTTAGAGACCACAGTAGTGTCTGCCATGGCTGAGGCAGTTCGCTCCACGCGGGAAACCATTCTTATAGAACAAGTTCATTAGGGGAAGTGCCCATTGTGTGCACTGTGGGAGGAAAGCTGATGGTGTTCCCCCTGCAACTAAAGCAGAGTTCTTCGTGTAAAACTGCGTGTTTTGGGAGAGGAAATGCTTACAGTATTCGCTACAGCCTGCCTTGGTTGAGGCAGTTCGCTCCACGTGGGAATCCCTGCATAAAGAAGTTCATTCGTGGAAGATCCCTAAGAGTACACAGTGGGAGAAATGCTGCTTGTGTTCCACCTGCAACTAAAGCAGAATTCTTTGGTAAAACTGCCGTGTTTTGGAAGAGGAAATGCTTACAGTCCTCGCTACAGCCTGCCTTGGTTGAGGCAGTTCGCTCCACGTCGGAAACCCTGCATAGAGAAGTTCATTCATGGAAGAGCCCAAAGAGTACACAGTGGGAGAAAAGCTGCTTGTGTTACCCCTGCAACTAAAGCAGAGTTCTAGCGTTAAAACTGTGTGGTTTGGGAGAGGATATGCTTACAGTCCTCGCTACAGCCTTCCATGGTTGAGGCAGTTCGCTCCACGTGGGAAACCCTGCATATACAAGTTCATTCGTGGAAGATCCCAAAGAGTACACAGTGGGAGAAATGCTGCTTGTGTTCCACCTGCAACTAAAGCACCGTTCTTCGGGTAAAACTGCGTGTTATGGGAGAGGAAATGCTTACAGTCCTTACGAGAGCCTGCCTTCATTGAGGCAGTTCGCTGCTCGTGGGACAACCTGCATATTGAACATTCATTCGGGGAATGGCCCTTTGTATAAACTGTGGGACAAATGCAGCTTGTGTTCAACCTGCAACTAAAGCAGAGTTCTTAAGGTAAAAGTGCCGTGTTTTCAGAGAGGAAATTCTTAGAGACCACAGTAGTGCCTGCCATGGCTGAGGCAGTTCGCTCCACGAGGGAAACCATTCTTATAGAACAAGTTCATTAAGGGAAGTACCCATCGAGTACACTGTGGGAGAAAAGATGCTTGTGTTCCCCCTGCAACTAAAGCAGAGTTCTTCGGGTAAACCTGTGTAATTTGGTAGAGGATATGCTTACAGTCCTCGCTACAGCCTGCCATGGTGGAGGCAGTTCGCTCCTCGTGGGAATCCCTGCATAAAGAAGTTCATTCGTGTAAAATCCCAAAGAGTACACAGTGGGAGAAATGCTGCTTGTGTTCCACCTGCAACTAAACCACCGTTCTTCGGGTAAAACTGCGTGTTATGGGAGTGGAAATGCTTACAGTCCTTACGAGAGCCTGCCTTCATTGAGGCAGTTCGCTGCACGTGGGACACCCTGCATATTGAAGACTCCTTCGGGGAAGGGCCCTTTGTATAAAGTGTGGGACAAATGCAGCTTGTGTTCCACCTGCAACTAAAGCAGAGTTCTTCGGGTAAAAGTGCCGTGTTTTCAGAGAGGAAATCCTTAGAGACAACAGTAGTGCCTGCCATGGTGAGGCAGTTCGCTCCACGCGGGAAACCATTCTTATAGAACAAGTTCATTTGGGGAAGTGCCCATCGAGTACACTGTGGGAGAAAAGCTGCTTGTGTTACCTCTGCAACTAAAGCACAATTCTACCGTTAAAACTGTGTGTTTTGAGATAGGATATGCTTACACTCCTCGCTACAGCCTGCCACGGTTGAGGCAGTTCGATCCACGTGGGAATCCCTGCATAAAGAGTTTCATTCGTGGAAGAGCCCAAAGATTACACACTAGGTGTAATGCTGCTTTTGTTCCACCTGCAACTAACACAGAGTTCCTTGGGTAAAACTGCCGTGTTTTTGGAGAGGAAATGCTTAGAGGCCTCACTAGAGCCTGCTTGCTTTAGGCATTTCACTCCACGCGGGACCCCTTGAGTATAGATATTCTTTCGGGCAAAGGCTCATTGGGTACACTGTGGGAGAAAAGCTGCTTGTGTTCCACCTGCAACTAAAGCAGAATTCTTCGGGTAAAACTGCGTGTATTGGGAGAGGAAATGCTTACAGTCCTTACGAGAGCCTGCCTTCGTTGAGGCAGTTCACTGCACGTGGGACACCCTGCATATTGAAGACTCCTTCGGGCAAGGGCCCTTTGTATAAACTGTGGGACAAATGCAGCTTGTGTTCCACCTGCAAATAAAGCAGAGTTCTTCGGGTAAAAGTGCTGTGTTTTCAGAGAGGAAATTCTTAGAGACCACAGTAGTGTCTGCCATGGCTGAGGCAGTTCGCTTCACGCGGGAAACCATTCTTATAGAACAAGTTCATTAGGGGAAGTGCCCATTGTGTACACTGTGGGAGGAAAGCTGATGGTGTTCCCCCTGTAACTAAAGCAGAGTTCTTTGTGTAAAACTGCGTGTTTTGGGAGAGGAAATGCTTAGAGTATTCGCTACAGCCTGCCTTGGTTGAGGCAGTTCGCTCCAAGTGGGAATCCCTGCATAAAGAAGTTCATTCGTGGAAGATCCCAAAGAGTACACAGTGGGAGAAATGCTGCTTGTGTTCCACCTGCAACTAAAGCACCGTTCTTCGGGTAAAACTGCGTGTTATGGGAGAGGAAATGCTTACAGTCCTTACGAGAGCCTGCCTTCATTGAGGCAGTTCGCTGCACTTGGGGCACCCTGCATATTGAAGATTCATTCGGGGAAGGGCCCTTTGTATAAAGTGTGGGACAAATGGAGCTTGTGTTCCACCTGCAACTAAAGCAGAGTTCTTCGGGTAAAAGTGCCTTGTTTTCAGAGAGGAAATCCTTAGAGACAACAGTAGTGCCTGCCATGGCTGAGGCAGTTCGCTCCACGCGGGAAACCATTCTTATAGAACAAGTTCATTAGGGGAAGTGCCCATCGAGTACACTGTGGGGGAAAAGCTGCTTGTGTTACCTCTGCAACTAAAGCAGAGTTCTACCGTTAAAACTGCGTGTTTTGAGATAGGATATGCTTACACTCCTCGCTACAGCCTGCCACGGTTGAGGCAGTTCGATCCACGTGGGAATCCCTGCATAAAGAATTTCATTCGTGAAAGAGCCCAAAGATTACACACTAGGAGTAATGCTGCTTGTGTTCCACCTGCAACTAACACAGAGTTCCTTGGGTAAAACTGCCGTGTTTTCGGAGAGGAAATGCTTAGAGGCCTAACTAGAGCCTGCTTGCTTTAGGCATTTCACTCCACGCGGGACCCCTTGAGTACAGATATTCTTTCGGGCAAAGGCTCATTGGGTACACTGTGGGAGAAAAGCTGCTTGTGTTCCACCTGCAACTAAAGCAGAATTATTCGGGTAAAACTGCGTGTATTGGGAGAGGAAATGCTAACAGTCCTTATGAGAGCCTGCCTTCGTTGAGGCAGTTCACCTCACGTGGGACACCCTGCATATTGAAGACTCCTTCGGGGAAGGGCCCTTTGTATAAAGTGTGGGACAAATGCAGCTTGTGTTCCACCTGCAACTAAAACAGATTTCTTCAGGTAAAAGTGCCGTGTTTTCAGAGAGGAAATCCTTAGAGACAACAGTAGTGCCTGCCATGGCTGAGGCAGTTCGCTCCACGCGGGAAACCATTCTTATAGAACAAGTTCATTTGGGGAAGTGCCCATCGAGTACACTGTGGGAGAAAAGCTGCTTGTGTTACCTCTGCAACTAAAGCACAATTCTACCGTTAAAACTGTGTGTTTTGAGATACGATATGCTTACAGTCCTCGCTACAGCCTGCCACGGTTGAGGCAGTTCCATCCACGTGGGAATCCCTGCATAAAGAATTTCATTCGTGGAAGAGCCCAAAGATTACACACTAGGAGTAATGCTGCTTGTGTTCCACCTGCAACTAACACAGAGTTCCTTGGGTAAAACTGCCGTGTTTTCGGAGAGGAAATGCTTAGAGGCCTCACTAGAGCGTGCTTGCTTTAGGCATTTCACTCCACGCGGGACCTCTTGAGTATAGATATGCTTTCGGGCAAAGGCTCATTGGGTACACTGTGGGAGAAAAGCTGCTTGTGTTCCACCTGCAACTAAAGCAGAATTCTTCGGGTAAAACTGCGTGTATTGGGAGAGGAAATGCTTACAGTCCTTACAAGAGCCTGCCTTCGTTGAGGCAGTTCACTGCACGTGGGACACCCTGCATATTGAAGACTCCTTCGGGGAAGGGCCCTTTGTATAAACTGTGGGACAAATGCAGCTTGTGTTCCACCTGAAACTAAAGCAGAGTTCTTCGGGTAAAAGTGCTGTGTTTTCAGAGAGGAAATTCTTAGAGACCACAGTAGTGTCTGCCATGGCTGAGGCAGTTCGCTCCACGCGGGAAACAATTCTTATAGAACAAGTTCATTAGGGGAAGTGCCCATTGTGTACACTGTGGGAGGAAAGCTGATGGTGTTCCCCCTGCAACTAAAGCAGAGTTCTTCGTGTAAAACTGCGTGTTTTGGGAGAGGAAATGCTTACAGTATTCGCTACAGCCTGCCTTGGTTGAGGCAGTTCGCTCCACGTGGGAATCCCTGCATAAAGAAGTTCATTCGTGGAAGATCCCTAAGAGTACACAGTGGGAGAAATGCTGCTTGTGTTCCACCTGCAACTAAAGCAGAATTCTTTGGTAAAACTGCTGTGTTTTGGAAGAGGAAATGCTTACAGTCCTCGCTACAGCCTGCCTTGGTTGAGGCAGTTCGCTCCACGTCGGAAACCCTGCATAGAGAAGTTCATTCATGGAAGAGCCCAAAGAGTACACAGTGGGAGAAAAGCTGCTTGTGTTACCCCTGCAACTAAAGCAGAGTTCTAGCGTTAAAACTGTGTGGTTTGGGAGAGGATATGCTTACAGTCCTCGCTACAGCCTGCCATGGTTGAGGCAGTTCGCTCCACGTGGGAAACCCTGCATATACAAGTTCATTCGTTAAGAGACCAAAGAGTACACAGTGGGAAAATGCTGCTTGTGTTCCACTTGCAACTAAAGCAGAGTTCTTCGGGTAAAACTGTGTGTTTTGGGAGAGGAAATGCTTACAGTCCTTACGAGAGCCTGCCTTCATTGAGGCAGTTCGCTGCTCGTGGGACAACCTGCATATTGAACATTCATTCGGGGAAAGGCCCTTTGTATAAAGTGTGGGACAAATGCAGCTTGTGTTCCACCTGCCACTAAAGCAGAGTTCTTCAGGTAAAAGTGCCGTGTTTTCAGAGAGGAAATTATTAGAGACCACAGTAGTGCCTGCCATGGCTGAGGCAGTTCGCTCCACGGGGGAAACCATTCTTATAGAACAAGTTCATTAGGGGAAGTGCCCATCGAGTACACTGTGGGAGAAAAGATGCTTGTGTTCCCCCTGCAACTAAAGCAGAGTTCTTCGGGTAAACCTGCGTGATTTGGTAGAGGATATGCTTACAGTCCTCGCTACAGCCTGCCATGGTGGAGGCAGTTCGCTCCTCGTGGGAATCCCTGCATAAAGAAGTTCATTCGTGTAAGATCCCAAAGAGTACAGAGTGGGAGAAATGCTGCTTGTGTTCCACTTGCAACTAAAGCAGAGTTCTTCGGGTAAAACTGTGTGTTTTGGGAGAGGAAATGCTTACAGTCCTTACGAGAGCCTGCCTTCATTGAGGCAGTTCGCTGCTCGTGGGACAACCTGCATATTGAACATTCATTCGGGGAAAGGCCCTTTGTATAAAGTGTGGGACAAATGCAGCTTGTGTTCCACCTGCCACTAAAGCAGAGTTCTTCAGGTAAAAGTGCCGTGTTTTCAGAGAGGAAATTCTTAGAGACCACAGTAGTGCCTGCCATGGCTGAGGCAGTTCGCTCCACACTGGAAACCATTCTTATAGAACAAGTTCATTAGGGGAAGTGCCCATCGAGTACACTGTGGGAGAAAAGATGCTTGTGTTCCCCCTGCAACTAAAGCAGAGTTCTTCGGGTAAACCTGCGTGATTTGGTAGAGAATATGCTTACAGTCCTCGCTACAGCCTGCCATGGTGGAGGCAGTTCGCTCCTCGTGGGAATCCCTGCATAAAGAAGTTCATTCGTGTAAGATCCCAAAGAGTACACAGTGGGAGAAATGCTGCTTGTGTTCCACCTGCAACTAAAGCAGAGTTCTTCGGGTAAAACTGCGTGTTATGGGAGAGGAAATGCTTACATTCCTTACGAGAGCCTGCCTTCATTGAGGCAGTTCGCTGCACGTGGGGCACCCTGCATATTGAAGATTCATTCGGGGAAGGGCCCTTTGTATAAAGTGTGGGACAAATGGAGCTTGTGTTCCACCTGCAACTAAAGCAGAGTTCTTCGGGTAAAAGTGCCTTGTTTTCAGAGAGGAAATCCTTAGAGACAACAGTAGTGCCTGCCATGGCTGAGGCAGTTCGCTCCACGCGGGAAACCATTCTTATAGAACAAGTTCATTAGGGGAAGTGCCCATCGAGTACACTGTGGGAGAAAAGCTGCTTGTGTTACCTCTGCAACTAAAGCAGAGTTCTACCGTTAAAACTGCGTGTTTTGAGATAGGATATGCTTACAGTCCTCGCTACAGCCTGCCACGGTTGAGGCAGTTCGATCCACGTGGGAATCCCTGCATAAAGAATTTCATTCGTGAAAGAGCCCAAAGATTACACACTAGGAGTAATGCTGCTTGTGTTCCACCTGCAACTAACACAGAGTTCCTTGGGTAAAACTGCCGTGTTTTCGGAGAGGAAATGCTTAGAGGCCTAACTAGAGCCTGCTTGCTTTAGGCATTTCACTCCACGCGGGACCCCTTGAGTACAGATATTCTTTCAGGCAAAGGCTCATTGGGTACACTGTGGGAGAAAAGCTGCTTGTGTTCCACCTGCAACTAAAGCAGAATTATTCTGGTAAAACTGCGTGTATTGGGAGAGGAAATGCTAACAGTCCTTATGAGAGCCTGCCTTCGTTGAGGCAGTTCACCTCACGTGGGACACCCTGCATATTGAAGACTCCTTCGGGGAAGGGCCCTTTGTATAAAGTGTGGGACAAAAGCAGCTTGTGTTCCACCTGCAACTAAAACAGATTTCTTCAGGTAAAAGTGCCGTGTTTTCAGAGAGGAAATCCTTAGAGACAACAGTAGTGCCTGCCATGGCTGAGGCAGTTCGCTCCACGCGGGAAACCATTCTTATAGAACAAGTTCATTTGGGGAAGTGCCCATCGAGTACACTGTGGGAGAAAAGCTGCTTGTGTTACCTCTGCAACTAAAGCACAATTCTACCGTTAAAACTGTGTGTTTTGAGATACGATATGCTTACAGTCCTCGCTACAGCCTGCCACGGTTGAGGCAGTTCCATCCACGTGGGAATCCCTGCATAAAGAATTTCATTCGTGGAAGAGCCCAAAGATTACACACTAGGAGTAATGCTGCTTGTGTTCCACCTGCAACTAACACAGAGTTCCTTGGGTAAAACTGCCGTGTTTTCGGAGAGGAAATGCTTAGAGGCCTCACTAGAGCGTGCTTGCTTTAGGCATTTCACTCCACGCGGGACCTCTTGAGTATAGATATGCTTTCGGGCAAAGGCTCATTGGGTACACTGTGGGAGAAAAGCTGCTTGTGTTCCACCTGCAACTAAAGCAGAATTCTTCGCTTAAAACTGCGTGTATTGGGAGAGGAAATGCTTACAGTCCTTACAAGAGCCTGCCTTCGTTGAGGCAGTTCACTGCACGTGGGACACCCTGCATATTGAAGACTCCTTCGGGGAAGGGCCCTTTGTATAAACTGTGGGACAAATGCAGCTTGTGTTCCACCTGCAACTAAAGCAGAGTTCTTCGGGTAAAAGTGCTGTGTTTTCAGAGAGGAAATTCTTAGAGACCACAGTAGTGTCTGCCATGGCTGAGGCAGTTCGCTCCACGCGGGAAACCATTCTTATAGAACAAGTTCATTAGGGGAAGTGCCCATTGTGTACACTGTGGGAGGAAAGCTGATGGTGTTCCCCCTGCAACTAAAGCAGAGTTCTTCGTGTAAAACTGCGTGTTTTGGGAGAGGAAATGCTTACAGTATTCGCTACAGCCTGCCTTGGTTGAGGCAGTTCGCTCCACGTGGGAATCCCTGCATAAAGAAGTTCATTCGTGGAAGATCCCTAAGAGTACACAGTGGGAGAAATGCTGCTTGTGTTCCACCTGCAACTAAAGCAGAATTCTTTGGTAAAACTGCTGTGTTTTGGAAGAGGAAATGCTTACAGTCCTCGCTACAGCCTGCCTTGGTTGAGGCAGTTCGCTCCACGTCGGAAACCCTGCATAGAGAAGTTCATTCATGGAAGAGCCCAAAGAGTACACAGTGGGAGAAAAGCTGCTTGTGTTACCCCTGCAACTAAAGCAGAGTTCTAGCGTTAAAACTGTGTGGTTTGGGAGAGGATATGCTTACAGTCCTCGCTACAGCCTGCCATGGTTGAGGCAGTTCGCTCCACGTGGGACACCCTGCATATACAAGTTCATTCGTTAAGAGACCAAAGAGTACACAGTGGGAAAATGCTGCTTGTGTTCCACTTGCAACTAAAGCAGAGTTCTTCGGGTAAAACTGTGTGTTTTGGGAGAGGAAATGCTTACAGTCCTTACGAGAGCCTGCCTTCATTGAGGCAGTTCGCTGCTCGTGGGACAACCTGCATATTGAACATTCATTCGGGGAAAGGCCCTTTGTATAAAGTGTGGGACAAATGCAGCTTGTGTTCCACCTGCCACTAAAGCAGAGTTCTTCAGGTAAAAGTGCCGTGTTTTCAGAGAGGAAATTATTAGAGACCACAGTAGTGCCTGCCATGGCTGAGGCAGTTCGCTCCACACTGGAAACCATTCTTATAGAACAAGTTCATTAGGGGAAGTGCCCATCGAGTACACTGTGGGAGAAAAGATGCTTGTGTTCCCCCTGCAACTAAAGCAGAGTTCTTCGGGTAAACCTGCGTGATTTGGTAGAGGATATGCTTACAGTCCTCGCTACAGCCTGCCATGGTGGAGGCAGTTCGCTCCTCGTGGGAATCCCTGCATAAAGAAGTTCATTCGTGTAAGATCCCAAAGAGTACACAGTGGGAGAAATGCTGCTTGTGTTCCACTTGCAACTAAAGCAGAGTTCTTCGGGTAAAACTGTGTGTTTTGGGAGAGGAAATGCTTACAGTCCTTACGAGAGCCTGCCTTCATTGAGGCAGTTCGCTGCTCGTGGGACAACCTGCATATTGAACATTCATTCGGGGAAAGGCCCTTTGTATAAAGTGTGGGACAAATGCAGCTTGTGTTCCACCTGCCACTAAAGCAGAGTTCTTCAGGTAAATGTGCCGTGTTTTCAGAGAGGAAATTCTTAGAGACCACAGTAGTGCCTGCCATGGCTGAGGCAGTTCGCTCCACACTGGAAACCATTCTTATAGAACAAGTTCATTAGGGGAAGTGCCCATCGAGTACACTGTGGGAGAAAAGATGCTTGTGTTCCCCCTGCAACTAAAGCAGAGTTCTTCGGGTAAACCTGCGTGATTTGGTAGAGGATATGCTTACAGTCCTCGCTACAGCCTGCCATGGTGGAGGCAGTTCGCTCCTCGTGGGAATCCCTGCATAAAGAAGTTCATTCGTGTAAGATCCCAAAGAGTACACAGTGGGAGAAATGCTGCTTGTGTTCCACCTGCAACTAAAGCAGAGTTCTTCGGGTAAAACTGCGTGTTATGGGAGAGGAAATGCTTACAGTCCTTACGAGAGCCTGCCTTCATTGAGGCAGTTCGCTGCACGTGGGGCACCCTGCATATTGAAGATTCATTCGGGGAAGGGCCCTTTGTATAAAGTGTGGGACAAATGGAGCTTGTGTTCCACCTGCAACTAAAGCAGAGTTCTTCGGGTAAAAGTGCCTTGTTTTCAGAGAGGAAATCCTTAGAGACAACAGTAGTGCCTGCCATGGCTGAGGCAGTTCGCTCAACGCGGGAAACCATTCTTATAGAACAAGTTCATTAGGGGAAGTGCCCATCGAGTACACTGTGGGAGAAAAGCTGCTTGTGTTACCTCTGCAACTAAAGCACAATTCTACCGTTAAAACTGCGTGTTTTGAGATAGGATATGCTTACAGTCCTCGCTACAGCCTGCCACGGTTGAGGCAGTTCGATCCACGTGGGAATCCCTGCATAAAGAATTTCATTCGTGAAAGAGCCCAAAGATTACACACTAGGAGTAATGCTGCTTGTGTTCCACCTGCAACTAACACAGAGTTCCTTGGGTAAAACTGCCGTGTTTTCGGAGAGGAAATGCTTAGAGGCCTAACTAGAGCCTGCTTGCTTTAGGCATTTCACTCCACGCGGGACCCCTTGAGTACAGATATTCTTTCGGGCAAAGGCTCAATGGGTACACTGTGGGAGAAAAGCTGCTTGTGTTCCACCTGCAACTAAAGCAGAATTATTCGGGTAAAACTGCGTGTATTGGGAGAGGAAATGCTAACAGTCCTTATGAGAGCCTGCATTCGTTGAGGCAGTTCACCTCACGTGGGACACCCTGCATATTGAAGACTCCTTCGGGGAAGGGCCCTTTGTATAAAGTGTGGGACAAATGCAGCTTGTGTTCCACCTGCAACTAAAACAGATTTCTTCAGGTAAAAGTGCCGTGTTTTCAGAGAGGAAATCCTTAGAGACAACAGTAGTGCCTGCCATGGCTGAGGCAGTTCGCTCCACGCGGGAAACCATTCTTATAGAACAAGTTCATTAGGGGAAGTGCCCATCGAGTACACTGTGGTAGAAAAGCTGCTTGTGTTACCTCTGCAACGAAAGCACAATTCTACCGTTAAAACTGTGTGTTTTGAGATAGGATATGCTTACAGTCCTCGCTACAGCCTGCCACGGTTGAGGCAGTTCGATCCACGTGGGAATCCCTGCATAAAGAATTTCATTCGTGAAAGAGCCCATAGATTACACACTAGGAGTAATGCTGCTTGTGTTCCACCTGCAACTAACACAGAGTTCCTTGGATAAAACTGCCGTGTTTTCGGAGAGGAAATGCTTAGAGGCCTAACTAGAGCCTGCTTGCTTTAGGCATTTCACTCCACGCGGGACCCCTTGAGTACAGATATTCTTTCGGGCAAAGGCTCATTGGGTACACTGAGGGAGAAAAGCTGCTTGTGTTCCACCTGCAACTAAAGCAGAATTATTCGGGTAAAACTGCGTGTATTGGGAGAGGAAATGCTAACAGTCCTTATGAGAGCCTGCCTTCGTTGAGGCAGTTCACCTCACGTGGGACACCCTGCATATTGAAGACTCCTTCGGGGAAGGGCCCTTTGTATAAAGTGTGGGACAAATGCAGCTTGTGTTCCACCTGCAACTAAAACAGATTTCTTCAGGTAAAAGTGCCGTGTTTTCAGAGAGGAAATCCTTAGAGACAACAGTAGTGCCTGCCATGGCTGAGGCAGTTCGCTCCACGCGGGAAACCATTCTTATAGAACAAGTTCATTTGGGGAAGTGCCCATCGAGTACACTGTGGGAGAAAAGCTGCTTGTGTTACCTCTGCAACTAAAGCACAATTCTACCGTTAAAACTGTGTGTTTTGAGATACGATATGCTTACAGTCCTCGCTACAGCCTGCCACGGTTGAGGCAGTTCCATCCACGTGGGAATCCCTGCATAAAGAATTTCATTCGTGGAAGAGCCCAAAGATTACACACTAGGAGTAATGCTGCTTGTGTTCCACCTGCAACTAACACAGAGTTCCTTGGGTAAAACTGCCGTGTTTTCGGAGAGGAAATGCTTAGAGGCCTCACTAGAGCGTGCTTGCTTTAGGCATTTCACTCCACGCGGGACCTCTTGAGTATAGATATGCTTTCGGGCAAAGGCTCATTGGGTACACTGTGGGAGAAAAGCTGCTTGTGTTCCACCTGCAACTAAAGCAGAATTCTTCGGGTAAAACTGCGTGTATTGGGAGAGGAAATGCTTACAGTCCTTACAAGAGCCTGCCTTCGTTGAGGCAGTTCACTGCACGTGGGACACCCTGCATATTGAAGACTCCTTCGGGGAAGGGCCCTTTGTATAAACTGTGGGACAAATGCAGCTTGTGTTCCACCTGAAACTAAAGCAGAGTTCTTCGGGTAAAAGTGCTGTGTTTTCAGAGAGGAAATTCTTAGAGACCACAGTAGTGTCTGCCATGGCTGAGGCAGTTCGCTCCACGCGGGAAACAATTCTTATAGAACAAGTTCATTAGGGGAAGTGCCCATTGTGTACACTGTGGGAGGAAAGCTGATGGTGTTCCCCCTGCAACTAAAGCAGAGTTCTTCGTGTAAAACTGCGTGTTTTGGGAGAGGAAATGCTTACAGTATTCGCTACAGCCTGCCTTGGTTGAGGCAGTTCGCTCCACGTGGGAATCCCTGCATAAAGAAGTTCATTCGTGGAAGATCCCTAAGAGTACACAGTGGGAGAAATGCTGCTTGTGTTCCACCTGCAACTAAAGCAGAATTCTTTGGTAAAACTGCTGTGTTTTGGAAGAGGAAATGCTTACAGTCCTCGCTACAGCCTGCCTTGGTTGAGGCAGTTCGCTCCACGTCGGAAACCCTGCATAGAGAAGTTCATTCATGGAAGAGCCCAAAGAGTACACAGTGGGAGAAAAGCTGCTTGTGTTACCCCTGCAACTAAAGCAGAGTTCTAGCGTTAAAACTGTGTGGTTTGGGAGAGGATATGCTTACAGTCCTCGCTACAGCCTGCCATGGTTGAGGCAGTTCGCTCCACGTGGGAAACCCTGCATATACAAGTTCATTCGTTAAGAGACCAAAGAGTACACAGTGGGAAAATGCTGCTTGTGTTCCACTTGCAACTAAAGCAGAGTTCTTCGGGTAAAACTGTGTGTTTTGGGAGAGGAAATGCTTACAGTCCTTACGAGAGCCTGCCTTCATTGAGGCAGTTCGCTGCTCGTGGGACAACCTGCATATTGAACATTCATTCGGGGAAAGGCCCTTTGTATAAAGTGTGGGACAAATGCAGCTTGTGTTCCACCTGCCACTAAAGCAGAGTTCTTCAGGTAAAAGTGCCGTGTTTTCAGAGAGGAAATTATTAGAGACCACAGTAGTGCCTGCCATGGCTGAGGCAGTTCGCTCCACGGGGGAAACCATTCTTATAGAACAAGTTCATTAGGGGAAGTGCCCATCGAGTACACTGTGGGAGAAAAGATGCTTGTGTTCCCCCTGCAACTAAAGCAGAGTTCTTCGGGTAAACCTGCGTGATTTGGTAGAGGATATGCTTACAGTCCTCGCTACAGCCTGCCATGGTGGAGGCAGTTCGCTCCTCGTGGGAATCCCTGCATAAAGAAGTTCATTCGTGTAAGATCCCAAAGAGTACAGAGTGGGAGAAATGCTGCTTGTGTTCCACTTGCAACTAAAGCAGAGTTCTTCGGGTAAAACTGTGTGTTTTGGGAGAGGAAATGCTTACAGTCCTTACGAGAGCCTGCCTTCATTGAGGCAGTTCGCTGCTCGTGGGACAACCTGCATATTGAACATTCATTCGGGGAAAGGCCCTTTGTATAAAGTGTGGGACAAATGCAGCTTGTGTTCCACCTGCCACTAAAGCAGAGTTCTTCAGGTAAAAGTGCCGTGTTTTCAGAGAGGAAATTCTTAGAGACCACAGTAGTGCCTGCCATGGCTGAGGCAGTTCGCTCCACACTGGAAACCATTCTTATAGAACAAGTTCATTAGGGGAAGTGCCCATCGAGTACACTGTGGGAGAAAAGATGCTTGTGTTCCCCCTGCAACTAAAGCAGAGTTCTTCGGGTAAACCTGCGTGATTTGGTAGAGAATATGCTTACAGTCCTCGCTACAGCCTGCCATGGTGGAGGCAGTTCGCTCCTCGTGGGAATCCCTGCATAAAGAAGTTCATTCGTGTAAGATCCCAAAGAGTACACAGTGGGAGAAATGCTGCTTGTGTTCCACCTGCAACTAAAGCAGAGTTCTTCGGGTAAAACTGCGTGTTATGGGAGAGGAAATGCTTACATTCCTTACGAGAGCCTGCCTTCATTGAGGCAGTTCGCTGCACGTGGGGCACCCTGCATATTGAAGATTCATTCGGGGAAGGGCCCTTTGTATAAAGTGTGGGACAAATGGAGCTTGTGTTCCACCTGCAACTAAAGCAGAGTTCTTCGGGTAAAAGTGCCTTGTTTTCAGAGAGGAAATCCTTAGAGACAACAGTAGTGCCTGCCATGGCTGAGGCAGTTCGCTCCACGCGGGAAACCATTCTTATAGAACAAGTTCATTAGGGGAAGTGCCCATCGAGTACACTGTGGGAGAAAAGCTGCTTGTGTTACCTCTGCAACTAAAGCAGAGTTCTACCGTTAAAACTGCGTGTTTTGAGATAGGATATGCTTACAGTCCTCGCTACAGCCTGCCACGGTTGAGGCAGTTCGATCCACGTGGGAATCCCTGCATAAAGAATTTCATTCGTGAAAGAGCCCAAAGATTACACACTAGGAGTAATGCTGCTTGTGTTCCACCTGCAACTAACACAGAGTTCCTTGGGTAAAACTGCCGTGTTTTCGGAGAGGAAATGCTTAGAGGCCTAACTAGAGCCTGCTTGCTTTAGGCATTTCACTCCACGCGGGACCCCTTGAGTACAGATATTCTTTCAGGCAAAGGCTCATTGGGTACACTGTGGGAGAAAAGCTGCTTGTGTTCCACCTGCAACTAAAGCAGAATTATTCTGGTAAAACTGCGTGTATTGGGAGAGGAAATGCTAACAGTCCTTATGAGAGCCTGCCTTCGTTGAGGCAGTTCACCTCACGTGGGACACCCTGCATATTGAAGACTCCTTCGGGGAAGGGCCCTTTGTATAAAGTGTGGGACAAAAGCAGCTTGTGTTCCACCTGCAACTAAAACAGATTTCTTCAGGTAAAAGTGCCGTGTTTTCAGAGAGGAAATCCTTAGAGACAACAGTAGTGCCTGCCATGGCTGAGGCAGTTCGCTCCACGCGGGAAACCATTCTTATAGAACAAGTTCATTTGGGGAAGTGCCCATCGAGTACACTGTGGGAGAAAAGCTGCTTGTGTTACCTCTGCAACTAAAGCACAATTCTACCGTTAAAACTGTGTGTTTTGAGATACGATATGCTTACAGTCCTCGCTACAGCCTGCCACGGTTGAGGCAGTTCCATCCACGTGGGAATCCCTGCATAAAGAATTTCATTCGTGGAAGAGCCCAAAGATTACACACTAGGAGTAATGCTGCTTGTGTTCCACCTGCAACTAACACAGAGTTCCTTGGGTAAAACTGCCGTGTTTTCGGAGAGGAAATGCTTAGAGGCCTCACTAGAGCGTGCTTGCTTTAGGCATTTCACTCCACGCGGGACCTCTTGAGTATAGATATGCTTTCGGGCAAAGGCTCATTGGGTACACTGTGGGAGAAAAGCTGCTTGTGTTCCACCTGCAACTAAAGCAGAATTCTTCGCTTAAAACTGCGTGTATTGGGAGAGGAAATGCTTACAGTCCTTACAAGAGCCTGCCTTCGTTGAGGCAGTTCACTGCACGTGGGACACCCTGCATATTGAAGACTCCTTCGGGGAAGGGCCCTTTGTATAAACTGTGGGACAAATGCAGCTTGTGTTCCACCTGCAACTAAAGCAGAGTTCTTCGGGTAAAAGTGCTGTGTTTTCAGAGAGGAAATTCTTAGAGACCACAGTAGTGTCTGCCATGGCTGAGGCAGTTCGCTCCACGCGGGAAACCATTCTTATAGAACAAGTTCATTAGGGGAAGTGCCCATTGTGTACACTGTGGGAGGAAAGCTGATGGTGTTCCCCCTGCAACTAAAGCAGAGTTCTTCGTGTAAAACTGCGTGTTTTGGGAGAGGAAATGCTTACAGTATTCGCTACAGCCTGCCTTGGTTGAGGCAGTTCGCTCCACGTGGGAATCCCTGCATAAAGAAGTTCATTCGTGGAAGATCCCTAAGAGTACACAGTGGGAGAAATGCTGCTTGTGTTCCACCTGCAACTAAAGCAGAATTCTTTGGTAAAACTGCTGTGTTTTGGAAGAGGAAATGCTTACAGTCCTCGCTACAGCCTGCCTTGGTTGAGGCAGTTCGCTCCACGTCGGAAACCCTGCATAGAGAAGTTCATTCATGGAAGAGCCCAAAGAGTACACAGTGGGAGAAAAGCTGCTTGTGTTACCCCTGCAACTAAAGCAGAGTTCTAGCGTTAAAACTGTGTGGTTTGGGAGAGGATATGCTTACAGTCCTCGCTACAGCCTGCCATGGTTGAGGCAGTTCGCTCCACGTGGGACACCCTGCATATACAAGTTCATTCGTTAAGAGACCAAAGAGTACACAGTGGGAAAATGCTGCTTGTGTTCCACTTGCAACTAAAGCAGAGTTCTTCGGGTAAAACTGTGTGTTTTGGGAGAGGAAATGCTTACAGTCCTTACGAGAGCCTGCCTTCATTGAGGCAGTTCGCTGCTCGTGGGACAACCTGCATATTGAACATTCATTCGGGGAAAGGCCCTTTGTATAAAGTGTGGGACAAATGCAGCTTGTGTTCCACCTGCCACTAAAGCAGAGTTCTTCAGGTAAAAGTGCCGTGTTTTCAGAGAGGAAATTATTAGAGACCACAGTAGTGCCTGCCATGGCTGAGGCAGTTCGCTCCACACTGGAAACCATTCTTATAGAACAAGTTCATTAGGGGAAGTGCCCATCGAGTACACTGTGGGAGAAAAGATGCTTGTGTTCCCCCTGCAACTAAAGCAGAGTTCTTCGGGTAAACCTGCGTGATTTGGTAGAGGATATGCTTACAGTCCTCGCTACAGCCTGCCATGGTGGAGGCAGTTCGCTCCTCGTGGGAATCCCTGCATAAAGAAGTTCATTCGTGTAAGATCCCAAAGAGTACACAGTGGGAGAAATGCTGCTTGTGTTCCACTTGCAACTAAAGCAGAGTTCTTCGGGTAAAACTGTGTGTTTTGGGAGAGGAAATGCTTACAGTCCTTACGAGAGCCTGCCTTCATTGAGGCAGTTCGCTGCTCGTGGGACAACCTGCATATTGAACATTCATTCGGGGAAAGGCCCTTTGTATAAAGTGTGGGACAAATGCAGCTTGTGTTCCACCTGCCACTAAAGCAGAGTTCTTCAGGTAAATGTGCCGTGTTTTCAGAGAGGAAATTCTTAGAGACCACAGTAGTGCCTGCCATGGCTGAGGCAGTTCGCTCCACACTGGAAACCATTCTTATAGAACAAGTTCATTAGGGGAAGTGCCCATCGAGTACACTGTGGGAGAAAAGATGCTTGTGTTCCCCCTGCAACTAAAGCAGAGTTCTTCGGGTAAACCTGCGTGATTTGGTAGAGGATATGCTTACAGTCCTCGCTACAGCCTGCCATGGTGGAGGCAGTTCGCTCCTCGTGGGAATCCCTGCATAAAGAAGTTCATTCGTGTAAGATCCCAAAGAGTACACAGTGGGAGAAATGCTGCTTGTGTTCCACCTGCAACTAAAGCAGAGTTCTTCGGGTAAAACTGCGTGTTATGGGAGAGGAAATGCTTACAGTCCTTACGAGAGCCTGCCTTCATTGAGGCAGTTCGCTGCACGTGGGGCACCCTGCATATTGAAGATTCATTCGGGGAAGGGCCCTTTGTATAAAGTGTGGGACAAATGGAGCTTGTGTTCCACCTGCAACTAAAGCAGAGTTCTTCGGGTAAAAGTGCCTTGTTTTCAGAGAGGAAATCCTTAGAGACAACAGTAGTGCCTGCCATGGCTGAGGCAGTTCGCTCAACGCGGGAAACCATTCTTATAGAACAAGTTCATTAGGGGAAGTGCCCATCGAGTACACTGTGGGAGAAAAGCTGCTTGTGTTACCTCTGCAACTAAAGCACAATTCTACCGTTAAAACTGCGTGTTTTGAGATAGGATATGCTTACAGTCCTCGCTACAGCCTGCCACGGTTGAGGCAGTTCGATCCACGTGGGAATCCCTGCATAAAGAATTTCATTCGTGAAAGAGCCCAAAGATTACACACTAGGAGTAATGCTGCTTGTGTTCCACCTGCAACTAACACAGAGTTCCTTGGGTAAAACTGCCGTGTTTTCGGAGAGGAAATGCTTAGAGGCCTAACTAGAGCCTGCTTGCTTTAGGCATTTCACTCCACGCGGGACCCCTTGAGTACAGATATTCTTTCGGGCAAAGGCTCAATGGGTACACTGTGGGAGAAAAGCTGCTTGTGTTCCACCTGCAACTAAAGCAGAATTATTCGGGTAAAACTGCGTGTATTGGGAGAGGAAATGCTAACAGTCCTTATGAGAGCCTGCATTCGTTGAGGCAGTTCACCTCACGTGGGACACCCTGCATATTGAAGACTCCTTCGGGGAAGGGCCCTTTGTATAAAGTGTGGGACAAATGCAGCTTGTGTTCCACCTGCAACTAAAACAGATTTCTTCAGGTAAAAGTGCCGTGTTTTCAGAGAGGAAATCCTTAGAGACAACAGTAGTGCCTGCCATGGCTGAGGCAGTTCGCTCCACGCGGGAAACCATTCTTATAGAACAAGTTCATTAGGGGAAGTGCCCATCGAGTACACTGTGGTAGAAAAGCTGCTTGTGTTACCTCTGCAACTAAAGCACAATTCTACCGTTAAAACTGTGTGTTTTGAGATAGGATATGCTTACAGTCCTCGCTACAGCCTGCCACGGTTGAGGCAGTTCGATCCACGTGGGAATCCCTGCATAAAGAATTTCATTCGTGAAAGAGCCCATAGATTACACACTAGGAGTAATGCTGCTTGTGTTCCACCTGCAACTAACACAGAGTTCCTTGGATAAAACTGCCGTGTTTTCGGAGAGGAAATGCTTAGAGGCCTAACTAGAGCCTGCTTGCTTTAGGCATTTCACTCCACGCGGGACCCCTTGAGTACAGATATTCTTTCGGGCAAAGGCTCATTGGGTACACTGAGGGAGAAAAGCTGCTTGTGTTCCACCTGCAACTAAAGCAGAATTATTCGGGTAAAACTGCGTGTATTGGGAGAGGAAATGCTAACAGTCCTTATGAGAGCCTGCCTTCGTTGAGGCAGTTCACCTCACGTGGGACACCCTGCATATTGAAGACTCCTTCGGGGAAGGGCCCTTTGTATAAAGTGTGGGACAAATGCAGCTTGTGTTCCACCTGCAACTAAAACAGATTTCTTCAGGTAAAAGTGCCGTGTTTTCAGAGAGGAAATCCTTAGAGACAACAGTAGTGCCTGCCATGGCTGAGGCAGTTCGCTCCACGCGGGAAACCATTCTTATAGAACAAGTTCATTTGGGGAAGTGCCCATCGAGTACACTGTGGGAGAAAAGCTGCTTGTGTTACCTCTGCAACTAAAGCACAATTCTACCGTTAAAACTGTGTGTTTTGAGATACGATATGCTTACAGTCCTTGCTACAGCCTGCCACGGTTGAGGCAGTTCGATCCACGAGGGAATCCCTGCATAAAGAATTTCATTCGTGGAAGAGCCCAAAGATTACACACTAGGAGTAATGCTGCTTGTGTTCCACCTGCAACTAACACAGAGTTCCTTGGGTAAAACTGCCGTGTTTTCGGAGAGGAAATGCTTAGAGGCCTCACTAGAGCCTGCTTGCTTTAGGCATTTCACTCCACACGGGACCCCTTGAGTATAGATATGCTTTCGGGCAAAGGCTCATTGGGTACACTGTGGGAGAAAAGCTGCTTGTGTTCCACCTGCAACTAAAGCAGAATTCTTCGGGTAAAACTGCGTGTATTGGGAGAGGAAATGCTTACAGTCCTTACGAGAGCCTGCCTTCATTGAGACAGTTCACTGCACGTGGGACACCCTGCATATTGAAGACTCCTTCGGGGAAGGGCCCTTTGTATAAACTGTGGGACAAATGCAGCTTGTGTTCCACCTGCAACTAAAGCAGAGTTCTTCGGGTAAAAGTGCTGTGTTTTCAGAGAGGAAATTCTTAGAGACCACAGTAGTGTCTGCCATGGCTGAGGCAGTTCGCTCCACGCGGGAAACCATTCTTATAGAACAAGTTCATTAGGGGAAGTGCCCATTGTGTACACTGTGGGAGGAAAGCTGATGGTGTTCCCCCTGCAACTAAAGCAGAGTTCTTCGTGTAAAACTGCGTGTTTTGGGAGAGGAAATGCTTACAGTATTCGCTACAGCCTGCCTTGGTTGAGGCAGTTCGCTCCACGTGGGAATCCCTGCATAAAGAAGTTCATTCGTGGAAGATCCCTAAGAGTACACAGTGGGAGAAATGCTGCTTGTGTTCCACCTGCAACTAAAGCAGAATTCTTTGGTAAAACTGCTGTGTTTTGGAAGAGGAAATGCTTACAGTCCTCGCTACAGCCTGCCTTGGTTGAGGCAGTTCGCTCCACGTCGGAAACCCTGCATAGAGAAGTTCATTCATGGAAGAGCCCAAAGAGTACACAGTGGGAGAAAAGCTGCTTGTGTTACCCCTGCAACTAAAGCAGAGTTCTAGCGTTAAAACTGTGTGGTTTGGGAGAGGATATGCTTACAGTCCTCGCTACAGCCTGCCATGGTTGAGGCAGTTCGCTCCACGTGGGAAACCCTGCATATACAAGTTCATTCGTTAAGAGACCAAAGAGTACACAGTGGGAAAATGCTGCTTGTGTTCCACTTGCAACTAAAGCAGAGTTCTTCGGGTAAAACTGTGTGTTTTGGGAGAGGAAATGCTTACAGTCCTTACGAGAGCCTACCTTCATTGAGGCAGTTCGCTGCTCGTGGGACAACCTGCATATTGAACATTCATTCGGGGAAAGGCCCTTTGTATAAAGTGTGGGACAAATGCAGCTTGTGTTCCACCTGCCACTAAAGCAGAGTTCTTCAGGTAAAAGTGCCGTGTTTTCAGAGAGGAAATTCTTAGAGACCACAGTAGTGCCTGCCATGGCTGAGGCAGTTCGCTCCACACTGGAAACCATTCTTATAGAACAAGTTCATTAGGGGAAGTGCCCATCGAGTACACTGTGGGAGAAAAGATGCTTGTGTTCCCCCTGCAACTAAAGCAGAGTTCTTCGGGTAAACCTGCGTGATTTGGTAGAGGATATGCTTACAGTCCTCGCTACAGCCTGCCATGGTGGAGGCAGTTCGCTCCTCGTGGGAATCCCTGCATAAAAAATTTCATTCGTGTAAGATCCCAAAGAGTACACAGTGGGAGAAATGCTGCTTGTGTTCCACCTGCAACTAAAGCAGAGTTCTTCGGGTAAAACTGCGTGTTATGGGAGAGGAAATGCTTACAGTCCTTACGAGAGCCTGCCTTCATTGAGGCAGTTCGCTGCACATGGGGCACCCTGCATATTGAAGATTCATTCGGGGAAGGGCCCTTTGTATAAAGTGTGGGACAAATGCAGCTTGTGTTCCACCTGCAACTAAAGCAGAGTTCTTCGGGTAAAAGTGCCTTGTTTTCAGAGAGGAAATCCTTAGAGACAACAGTAGTGCCTGCCATGGCTGAGGCAGTTCGCTCCACGTGGGAAACCATTCTTATAGAACAAGTTCATTAGGGGAAGTGCCCATCGAGTACACTGTGGGAGAAAAGCTGCTTGGGTTACCTCTGCAACTAAAGCAGAGTTCTACCGTTAAAACTGCGTGTTTTGAGATAGGATGTGCTTACAGTCCTCGCTACAGCCTGCCACGGTTGAGGCAGTTCGATCCACGTGGGAATCCCTGCATAAAGAATTTCATTCGTGAAAGAGCCCAAAGATTACACACTAGGAGTAATGCTGCTTGTGTTCCACCTGCAACTAACACAGAGTTCCTTGGGTAAAACTGCCGTGTTTTCGGAGAGGAAATGCTTAGAGGCCTAACTAGAGCCTGCTTGCTTTAGGCATTTCACTCCACGCGGGACCCCTTGAGTACAGATATTCTTTCGGGCAAAGGCTCAATGGGTACACTGTGGGAGAAAAGCTGCTTGTGTTCCACCTGCAACTAAAGCAGAATTATTCGGGTAAAACTGCGTGTATTGGGAGAGGAAATGCTAACAGTCCTTATGAGAGCCTGCCTTCGTTGAGGCAGTTCACCTCACGTGGGACACCCTGCATATTGAAGACTCCTTCGGGGAAGGGCCCTTTGTATAAAGTGTGGGACAAATGCAGCTTGTGTTCCACCTGCAACTAAAACAGATTTCTTCAGGTAAAAGTGCCGTGTTTTCAGAGAGGAAATCCTTAGAGACAACAGTAGTGCCTGCCATGGCTGAGGCAGTTCGCTCCACGCGGGAAACCATTCTTATAGAACAAGTTCATTAGGGGAAGTGCCCATCGAGTACACTGTGGTAGAAAAGCTGCTTGTGTTACCTCTGCAACTAAAGCACAATTCTACCGTTAAAACTGTGTGTTTTGAGATAGGATATGCTTACAGTCCTCGCTACAGCCTGCCACGGTTGAGGCAGTTCGATCCACGTGGGAATCCCTGCATAAAGAATTTCATTCGTGAAAGAGCCCATAGATTACACACTAGGAGTAATGCTGCTTGTGTTCCACCTGCAACTAACACAGAGTTCCTTGGATAAAACTGCCGTGTTTTCGGAGAGGAAATGCTTAGAGGCCTAACTAGAGCCTGCTTGCTTTAGGCATTTCACTCCACGCGGGACCCCTTGAGTACAGATATTCTTTCGGGCAAAGGCTCATTGGGTACACTGAGGGAGAAAAGCTGCTTGTGTTCCACCTGCAACTAAAGCAGAATTATTCGGGTAAAACTGCGTGTATTGGGAGAGGAAATGCTAACAGTCCTTATGAGAGCCTGCCTTCGTTGAGGCAGTTCACCTCACGTGGGACACCCTGCATATTGAAGACTCCTTCGGGGAAGGGCCCTTTGTATAAAGTGTGGGACAAATGCAGCTTGTGTTCCACCTGCAACTAAAACAGATTTCTTCAGGTAAAAGTGCCGTGTTTTCAGAGAGGAAATCCTTAGAGACAACAGTAGTGCCTGCCATGGCTGAGGCAGTTCGCTCCACGCGGGAAACCATTCTTATAGAACAAGTTCATTTGGGGAAGTGCCCATCGAGTACACTGTGGGAGAAAAGCTGCTTGTGTTACCTCTGCAACTAAAGCACAATTCTACCGTTAAAACTGTGTGTTTTGAGATACGATATGCTTACAGTCCTTGCTACAGCCTGCCACGGTTGAGGCAGTTCGATCCACGAGGGAATCCCTGCATAAAGAATTTCATTCGTGGAAGAGCCCAAAGATTACACACTAGGAGTAATGCTGCTTGTGTTCCACCTGCAACTAACACAGAGTTCCTTGGGTAAAACTGCCGTGTTTTCGGAGAGGAAATGCTTAGAGGCCTCACTAGAGCCTGCTTGCTTTAGGCATTTCACTCCACACGGGACCCCTTGAGTATAGATATGCTTTCGGGCAAAGGCTCATTGGGTACACTGTGGGAGAAAAGCTGCTTGTGTTCCACCTGCAACTAAAGCAGAATTCTTCGGGTAAAACTGCGTGTATTGGGAGAGGAAATGCTTACAGTCCTTACGAGAGCCTGCCTTCGTTGAGGCAGTTCACTGCACGTGGGACACCCTGCATATTGAAGACTCCTTCGGGGAAGGGCCCTTTGTATAAACTGTGGGACAAATGCAGCTTGTGTTCCACCTGCAACTAAAGCAGAGTTCTTCGGGTAAAAGTGCTGTGTTTTCAGAGAGGAAATTCTTAGAGACCACAGTAGTGTCTGCCATGGCTGAGGCAGTTCGCTCCACGCGGGAAACCATTCTTATAGAACAAGTTCATTAGGGGAAGTGCCCATTGTGTACACTGTGGGAGGAAAGCTGATGGTGTTCCCCCTGCAACTAAAGCAGAGTTCTTCGTGTAAAACTGCGTGTTTTGGGAGAGGAAATGCTTACAGTATTCGCTACAGCCTGCCTTGGTTGAGGCAGTTCGCTCCACGTGGGAATCCCTGCATAAAGAAGTTCATTCGTGGAAGATCCCTAAGAGTACACAGTGGGAGAAATGCTGCTTGTGTTCCACCTGCAACTAAAGCAGAATTCTTTGGTAAAACTGCTGTGTTTTGGAAGAGGAAATGCTTACAGTCCTCGCTACAGCCTGCCTTGGTTGAGGCAGTTCGCTCCACGTCGGAAACCCTGCATAGAGAAGTTCATTCATGGAAGAGCCCAAAGAGTACACAGTGGGAGAAAAGCTGCTTGTGTTACCCCTGCAACTAAAGCAGAGTTCTAGCGTTAAAACTGTGTGGTTTGGGAGAGGATATGCTTACAGTCCTCGCTACAGCCTGCCATGGTTGAGGCAGTTCGCTCCACGTGGGAAACCCTGCATATACAAGTTCATTCGTTAAGAGACCAAAGAGTACACAGTGGGAAAATGCTGCTTGTGTTCCACCTGCCACTAAAGCAGAGTTCTTCAGGTAAAAGTGCCGTGTTTTCAGAGAGGACATTCTTAGAGACCACAGTAGTGCCTGCCATGGCTGAGGCAGTTCGCTCCACACTGGAAACCATTCTTATAGAACAAGTTCATTAGGGGAAGTGCCCATCGAGTACACTGTGGGAGAAAAGATGCTTGTGTTCCCCCTGCAACTAAAGCAGAGTTCTTTGGGTAAACCTGCGTGATTTGGTAGAGGATATGCTTACAGTCCTCGCTACAGCCTGCCATGGTGGAGGCAGTTCGCTCCTCGTGGGAATCCCTGCATAAAAAATTTCATTCGTGTAAAATCCCAAAGAGTACACAGTGGGAGAAATGCTGCTTGTGTTCCACCTGCAACTAAAGCAGAGTTCTTCGGGTAAAACTGCGTGTTATGGGAGAGGAAATGCTTACAGTCCTTACGAGAGCCTGCCTTCATTGAGGCAGTTCGCTGCACATGGGGCACCCTGCATATTGAAGATTCATTCGGGGAAGGGCCCTTTGTATAAAGTGTGGGACAAATGCAGCTTGTGTTCCACCTGCAACTAAAGCAGAGTTCTTCGGGTAAAAGTGCCTTGTTTTCAGAGAGGAAATCCTTAGAGACAACAGTAGTGCCTGCCATGGCTGAGGCAGTTCGCTCCACGTGGGAAACCATTCTTATAGAACAAGTTCATTAGGGGAAGTGCCCATCGAGTACACTGTGGGAGAAAAGCTGCTTGGGTTACCTCTGCAACTAAAGCAGAGTTCTACCGTTAAAACTGCGTGTTTTGAGATAGGATGTGCTTACAGTCCTCGCTACAGCCTGCCACGGTTGAGGCAGTTCGATCCACGTGGGAATCCCTGCATAAAGAATTTCATTCGTGAAAGAGCCCAAAGATTACACACTAGGAGTAATGCTGCTTGTGTTCCACCTGCAACTAACACAGAGTTCCTTGGGTAAAACTGCCGTGTTTTCGGAGAGGAAATGCTTAGAGGCCTAACTAGAGCCTGCTTGCTTTAGGCATTTCACTCCACGCGGGACCCCTTGAGTATAGATATGCTTTCGGGCAAAGGCTCATTGGGTACACTGTGGGAGAAAAGCTGCTTGTGTTCCACCTGCAACTAAAGCAGAATTCTTCGGGTAAAACTGCGTGTATTGGGAGAGGAAATGCTTACAGTCCTTACGAGAGCCTGCCTTCGTTGAGGCAGTTCACTGCACGTGGGACACCCTGCATATTGAAGACTCCTTCGGGGAAGGGCCCTTTGTATAAAGTGTGGGACAAATGCAGCTTGTGTTCCACCTGCAACTAAAGCAGAGTTCTTCGGGGAAAAGTGCTGTGTTTTCAGAGAGGAAATTCTTAGAGACCACAGTAGTGTCTGCCATGGCTGAGGCAGTTCGCTCCACGCGGGAAACCATTCTTATAGAACAAGTTCATTAGGGGAAGTGCCCATTGTGTACACTGTGGGAGGAAAGATGATGGTGTTCCCCCTGCAACTAAAGCAGAGTTCTTCGTGTAAAACTGCGTGTTTTGGGAGAGGAAATGCTTACAGTATTCGCTACAGCCTGCCTTGGTTGAGGCAGTTCGCTCCACGTGGGAATCCCTGCATAAAGAAGTTCATTCGTGGAAGATCCCTAAGAGTACACAGTGGGAGAAATGCTGCTTGTGTTCCACCTGCAACTAAAGCAGAATTCTTTGGTAAAACTGCCGTGTTTTGGAAGAGGAAATGCTTACAGTCCTCGCTACAGCCTGCCTTGGTTGAGGCAGTTCGCTCCACGTCGGAAACCCTGCATAGAGAAGTTCATTCATGGAAGAGCCCAAAGAGTACACAGTGGGAGAAAAGCTGCTTGTGTTACCCCTGCAACTAAAGCAGAGTTCTAGCATTAAAACTGTGTGGTTTGGGAGAGGATATGCTTACAGTCCTCGCTACAGCCTTCCATGGTTGAGGCAGTTCGATCCACGTGGGAAACCCTGCATATACAAGTTCATTCGTTAAGAGACCAAAGAGTACACAGTGGGAAAATGCTTCTTGTGTTCCACTTGCAACTAAAGCAGAGTTCTTCGGGTAAAACTGTGTGTGTTGGGAGAGGAAATGCTTACAGTCCTTACGAGAGCCTGCCTTCATTGAGGCAGTTCGCTGCTCGTGGGACAACCTGCATATTGAACATTCATTCGGGGAATGGCCCTTTGTATAAACTGTGGGACAAATGCAGCTTGTGTTCAACCTGCAACTAAAGCAGAGTTCTTAAGGTAAAAGTGCCGTGTTTTCAGAGAGGAAATTCTTAGAGACCACAGTAGTGCCTGCCATGGCTGAGGCAGTTCGCTCCACGAGGGAAACCATTCTTATAGAACAAGTTCATTAAGGGAAGTGCCCATCGAGTACACTGTGGGAGAAAAGATGCTTGTGTTCCCCCTGCAACTAAAGCAGAGTTCTTCGGGTAAACCTGTGTGATTTGGTAGAGGATATGCTTACAGTCCTCGCTACAGCCTGCCATGGTGGAGGCAGTTCGCTCCTCGTGGGAATCCCTGCATAAAAAAGTTCATTCGTGTAAGATCCCAAAGAGTACAAAGTGGGAGAAATGCTGCTTGTGTTCCACCTGCAACTAAACCACCGTTCTTCGGGTAAAACTGCGTGTATTGGGAGAGGAAATGCTTACAGTCCTTACGAGAGCCTGCCTTAAATGAGGCAGTTGGCTGCACGTGGGACACCCTGCATATTGAAGATTCATTCGGGGAAGGGCCCTTTGTATAAAGTGTGGGACAAATGCAGCTTGTGTTCCACCTGCAACTAAAGCAGAGTTCTTCGGGTAAAAGTGCCGTGTTTTCAGAGAGGAAATCCTTAGAGACAACAGTAGTGCCTGCCATGGCTGAGGCAGTTCGCTCCACGCGGGAAACCATTCTTATAGAACAAGTTCATTTGGGGAAGTGCCCATCGAGTAAACTGTGGGAGAAAAGCTGCTTGTGTTACCTCTGCAACTAAAGCACAATTCTACCGTTAAAACTGTGTGTTTTGAGATACGATATGCTTACAGTCCTTGCTACAGCCTGCCACGGTTGAGGCAGTTCGATCCACGTGGGAATCCCTGCATAAAGAATTTCATTCGTGGAAGAGCCCAAAGATTACACACTAGGAGTAATGCTGCTTGTGTTCCACCTGCAACTAACACAGAGTTCCTTGGGTAAAACTGCCGTGTTTTCGGAGAGGAAATGCTTAGAGGCCTCACTAGAGCCTGCTTGCTTTAGGCATTTCACTCCACACGGGACCCCTTGAGTATAGATATGCTTTCGGGCAAAGGCTCATTGGGTACACTGTGGGAGAAAAGCTGCTTGTGTTCCACCTGCAACTAAAGCAGAATTCTTCGGGTAAAACTGCGTGTATTGGGAGAGGAAATGCTTACAGTCCTTACGAGAGCCTGCCTTCGTTGAGGCAGATCACTGCACGTGGGACACCCTGCATATTGAAGACTCCTTCGGGGAAGGGCCCTTTGTATAAACTGTGGGACAAATGCAGCTTGTGTTCCACCTGCAACTAAAGCAGAGTTCTTCGGGTAAAAGTGCTGTGTTTTCAGAGAGGAAATTCTTAGAGACCACAGTAGTGTCTGCCATGGCTGAGGCAGTTCGCTCCACGCGGGAAACCATTCTTATAGAACAAGTTCATTAGGGGAAGTGCCCATTGTGTACACTGTGGGAGGAAAGCTGATGGTGTTCCCCCTGCAACTAAAGCAGAGTTCTTCGTGTAAAACTGCGTGTTTTGGGAGAGGAAATGCTTACAGTATTCGCTACAGCCTGCCTTGGTTGAGGCAGTTCGCTCCACGTGGGAATCCCTGCATAAAGAAGTTCATTCGTGGAAGATCCCTAAGAGTACACAGTGGGAGAAATGCTGCTTGTGTTCCACCTGCAACTAAACCACCGTTCTTCGGGTAAAACTGCGTGTATTGGGAGAGGAAATGCTTACAGTCCTTACGAGAGCCTGCCTTCAATGAGGCAGTTGGCTGCACGTGGGACACCCTGCATATTGAAGATTCATTCGGGGAAGGGCCCTTTGTATAAAGTGTGGGACAAATGCAGCTTGTGTTCCACCTGCAACTAAAGCAGAGTTCTTCGGGTAAAAGTGCCGTGTTTTCAGAGAGGAAATCCTTAGAGACAACAGTAGTGCCTGCCATGGCTGAGGCAGTTCGCTCCACGCGGGAAACCATTCTTATAGAACAAGTTCATTTGGGGAAGTGCCCATCGAGTAAACTGTGGGAGAAAAGCTGCTTGTGTTACCTCTGCAACTAAAGCACAATTCTACCGTTAAAACTGTGTGTTTTGAGATACGATATGCTTACAGTCCTTGCTACAGCCTGCCACGGTTGAGGCAGTTCGATCCACGTGGGAATCCCTGCATAAAGAATTTCATTCGTGGAAGAGCCCAAAGATTACACACTAGGAGTAATGCTGCTTGTGTTCCACCTGCAACTAACACAGAGTTCCTTGGGTAAAACTGCCGTGTTTTCGGAGAGGAAATGCTTAGAGGCCTCACTAGAGCCTGCTTGCTTTAGGCATTTCACTCCACACGGGACCCCTTCAGTATAGATATGCTTTCGGGCAAAGGCTCATTGGGTACACTGTGGGAGAAAAGCTGCTTGTGTTCCACCTGCAACTAAAGCAGAATTCTTCGGGTAAAACTGCGTGTATTGGGAGAGGAAATGCTTACAGTCCTTACGAGAGCCTGCCTTCGTTGAGGCAGTTCACTGCACGTGGGACACCCTGCATATTGAAGACTCCTTCGGGGAAGGGCCCTTTGTATAAACTGTGGGACAAATGCAGCTTGTGTTCCACCTGCAACTAAAGCAGAGTTCTTCGGGTAAAAGTGCTGTGTTTTCAGAGAGGAAATTCTTAGAGACCACAGTAGTGTCTGCCATGGCTGAGGCAGTTCGCTCCACGCGGGAAACCATTCGTATAGAACAAGTTCATTAGGGGAAGTGCCCATTGTGTACACTGTGGGAGGAAAGCTGATGGTGTTCCCCCTGCAACTAAAGCAGAGTTCTTCGTGTAAAACTGCGTGTTTTGGGAGAGGAAATGCTTACAGTATTCGCTACAGCCTGCCTTGGTTGAGGCAGTTCGCTCCACGTGGGAATCCCTGCATAAAAAAGTTCATTCGTGGAAGATCCCAAAGAGTACACAGTGGGAGAAATGCTGCTTGTGTTCCACCTGCAACTAAAGCAGAATTCTTTGGTAAAACTGCCGTGTTTTGGAAGAGGAAATGCTTACAGTCCTCGCTACAGCCTGCCTTGGTTGAGGCAGTTCGCTCCACGTCGGAAACCCTGCATATAGAAGTTCATTCATGGAAGAGCCCAAAGAGTACACAGTGGGAGAAAAGCTGCTTGTGTTACCCCTGCAACTAAAGCAGAGTTCTAGCGTTAAAACTGTGTGGTTTGGGAGAGGATATGCTTACAGTCCTCGCTACAGCCTGCCATGGTTGAGGCAGTTCGCTCCACGTGGGAAACCCTGCATATACAAGTTCATTCGTTAAGAGACCAAAGAGTACACAGTGGGAAAATGCTGCTTGTGTTCCACTTGCAACTAAAGCAGAGTTCTTCGGGTAAAACTGTGTGTTTTGGGAGAGGAAATGCTTACAGTCCTTACGAGAGCCTGCCTTCATTGAGGCAGTTCGCTGCTCGTGGGACAACCTGCATATTGAACATTCATTCGGGGAAAGGCCCTTTGTATAAAGTGTGGGACAAATGCAGCTTGTGTTCCACCTGCCACTAAAGCAGAGTTCTTCAGGTAAAAGTGCCGTGTTTTCAGAGAGGAAATTCTTAGAGACAACAGTAGTGCCTGCCATGGCTGAGGCAGTTCGCTCCACGCGGGAAACCATTCTTATAGAACAAGTTCATTTGGGGAAGTGCCCATCGAGTACACTGTGGGAGAAAAGCTGCTTGTGTTACCTCTGCAACTAAAGCACAATTCTACCGTTAAAACTGTGTGTTTTGAGATAGGATATGCTTACAGTCCTCGCTACAGCCTGCCATGGTTGAGGCAGTTCGATCCACGTGGGAATCCCTGCATAAAGAATTTCATTCGTGGAAGAGCCCAAAGATTACACACTAGGAGTAATGCTGCTTGTGTTCCACCTGCAACTAACACAGAGTTCCTTGGGTAAAACTGCCGTGTTTTCGGAGAGGAAATGCTTAGAGGCCTCACTAGAGCCTGCTTGCTTTAGGCATTTCACTCCACGCGGGACCCCTTGAGTATAGATATTCTTTCGGGCAAAGGCTCATTGGGTACACTGTGGGAGAAAAGCTGCTTGTGTTCCACCTGCAACTAAAGCAGAATTCTTCGGGTAAAACTGCGTGTATTGGGAGAGGAAATGCTTACAGTCCTTACGAGAGCCTGCCTTCGTTGAGGCAGTTCACTGCACGTGGGACACCCTGCATATTGAAGACTCCTTCGGGGAAGGGCCCTTTGTATAAACTGTGGGACAAATGCAGCTTGTGTTCCACCTGCAACTAAAGCAGAATTCTTCGGGTAAAAGTGCTGTGTTTTCGGAGAGGAAATTCTTAGAAACCACAGTAGTGTCTTCCATGGCTGAGGCAGTTTGCTCCACGCGGGAAACCATTCTTATAGAACAAGTTCATTAGGGGAAGTGCCCATTGTGTACACTGTGGGAGGAAAGCTGATGGTGTTCCTCCTGCAACTAAAGCAGAGTTCTTCGTGTAAAACTGCGTGTTTTGGGAGAGGAAATGCTTACAGTATTCGCTACAGCCTGCCTTGGTTGAGGCAGTTCGCTCCACGTGGGAATCCCTGCATAAAGAAGTTCATTCGTGGAAGATCCCAAAGAGTACACAGTGGGAGAAATGCTGCTTGTGTTCCACCTGCAACTAAAGCAGAATTCTTTGGTAAAACTGCCGTGTTTTGGAAGAGGAAATGCTTACATTCCTCGCTACAGCCTGCCTTGGTTGAGGCAGTTCGCTCCACGTCAGAAACCCTGCATATAGAAGTTCATTCATGGAAGAGCCCAAAGAGTACACAGTGGGAGAAAAGCTGCTTGTGTTACCCCTGCAACTAAAGCAGAGTTCTAGCGTTAAAACTGTGTGGTTTGGGAGAGGAAATGCTTACAGTCCTTACGAGAGCCTGCCTTCATTGAGGCAGTTCGCTGCACGTGGGACACCCTGCATATTGAAGATTCATTCGGGGAAGGGCCCTTTGTATAAAGTGTGGGACAAATGCAGCTTGTGTTCCACCTGCAACTAAAGCAGAGTTCTTCGGGTAAAAGTGCCGTGTTTTCAGAGAGGAAGTCCTTAGAGACAACAGTAGTGCCTGCCATGGCTGAGGCAGTTCACTCCACGCGGGAAACCATTCTTATAGAACAAGTTCATTTGGGGAAGTGCCCATCGAGTACACTGTGGGAGAAAAGCTGCTTGTGTTACCTCTGCAACTAAAGCACAATTCTACCGTTAAAACTGTGTGTTTTGAGATAGGATATGCTTACAGTCCTCGCTACAGCCTGCCACAGTTGAGGCAGTTCTATCCACGTGGGAATCCCTGCATAAAGAATTTCATTCGTGAAAGAGCCCAAAGATTACACAGTAGGAGTAATGCTGCTTGTGTTCCACCTGCAACTAACACAGAGTTCCTTGGGTAAAACTGCCGTGTTTTCGGAGAGGAAATGCTTAGAGGCCTCACTAGAGCCTGCTTGCTTTAGGCATTTCACTCCACGCGGGACCCCTTGAGTATAGATATTCTTTCGGGCAAAGGCTCATTGGGTACACTGTGGGAGAAAAGCTGCTTGTGTTCCACCTGCAACTAAAGCAGAATTCTTCGGGTAAAACTGCGTGTATTGGGAGAGGAAATGCTTACAGTCCTTACGAGAGCCTGCCTTCATTGAGGCAGTTCACTGCACGTGGGACACCCTGCATATTGAAGACTCCTTCGGGGAAGGGCCCTTTGTATAAACTGTGGGACAAATGCAGCTTGTGTTCCACCTGCAACTAAAGCAGAGTTCTTCGGGTAAAAGTGCTGTGTTTTCAGAGAGGAAATTCTTAGAGACCACAGTAGTGTCTGCCATGGCTGAGGCAGTTCGCTCCACGCGGGAAACCATTCGTATAGAACAAGTTCATTAGGGGAAGTGCCCATTGTGTACACTGTGGGAGGAAAGCTGATGGTGTTCCCCCTGCAACTAAAGCAGAGTTCTTCGTGTAAAACTGCGTGTTTTGGGAGAGGAAATGCTTACAGTATTCGCTACAGCCTGCCTTGGTTGAGGCAGTTCGCTCCACGTGGGAATCCCTGCATAAAGAAGTTCATTCGTGGAAGATCCCAAAGAGTACACAGTGGGAGAAATGCTGCTTGTGTTCCACCTGCAACTAAAGCAGAATTCTTTGGTAAAACTGCCGTGTTTTGGAAGAGGAAATGCTTACAGTCCTCGCTACAGCCTGCCTTGGTTGAGGCAGTTCGCTCCACGTCGGAAACCCTGCATATAGAAGTTCATTCATGGAAGAGCCCAAAGAGTACACAGTGGGAGAAAAGCTGCTTGTGTTACCCCTGCAACTAAAGCAGAGTTCTAGCGTTAAAACTGTGTGGTTTGGGAGAGGATATGCTTACAGTCCTCGCTACAGCCTGCCATGGTTGAGGCAGTTCGCTCCACGTGGGAAACCCTGCATATACAAGTTCATTCGTTAAGAGACCAAAGAGTACACAGTGGGAAAATGCTGCTTGTGTTCCACTTGCAACTAAAGCAGAGTTCTTCGGGTAAAACTGTGTGTTTTGGGAGAGGAAATGCTTACAGTCCTTACGAGAGCCTGCCTTCATTGAGGCAGTTCGCTGCTCGTGGGACAACCTGCATATTGAACATTCATTCGGGGAAAGGCCCTTTGTATAAAGTGTGGGACAAATGCAGCTGTGTTCCACCTGCCACTAAAGCAGAGTTCTTCAGGTAAAAGTGCCGTGTTTTCAGAGAGGAAATTCTTAGAGACCACAGTAGTGCCTGCCATGGCTGAGGCAGTTCGCTCCACACTGGAAACCATTCTTATAGAACAAGTTCATTAGGGGAAGTGCCCATCGAGTACACTGTGGGAGAAAAGATGCTTGTGTTCCCCCTGCAACTAAAGCAGAGTTCTTCGGGTATACCTGCATGATTTGGTAGAGGATATGCTTACAGTCCTCGCTACAGCCTGCCATGGTGGAGGCAGTTCGCTCCTCGTGGGAATCCCTGCATAAAGAAGTTCATTCGTGTAAGATCCCAAAGAGTACACAGTGGGAGAAATGCTGCTTGTGTTCCACCTGCAACTAAAGCAGAGTTCTTCGGGTAAAACTGCGTGTTATGGGAGAGGAAATGCTTACAGTCCTTACGAGAGCCTGCCTTCATTGAGGCAGCTCGCTGCACGTGGGGCACCCTGCATATTGAAGATTCATTCGGGGAAGGGCCCTTTGTATAAAGTGTGGGACAAATGCAGCTTGTGTTCCACCTGCAACTAAAGCAGAGTTCTTCGGGTAAAAGTGCCTTGTTTTCAGAGAGGAAATCCTTAGAGACAACAGTAGTGCCTGCCATGGCTGAGGCAGTTCGCTCCACGCGGGAAACCATTCTTATAGAACAAGTTCATTAGGGGAAGTGCCCATCGAGTACACTGTGGGAGAAAAGCTGCTTGTGTTACCTCTGCAACTAAAGCACAATTCTACCGTTAAAACTGTGTGTTTTGAGATAGGATATGCTTACAGTCCTCGCTACAACCTGCCACGGTTGAGGCAGTTCGATCCACGTGGGAATCCCTGCATAAAGAATTTCATTCGTGGAAGAGCCCAAAGATTACACACTAGGAGTAATGCTGCTTGTGTTCCACCTGCAACTAACACAGAGTTCCTTGGGTAAAACTGCCGTGTTTTTGGAGAGGAAATGCTTAGAGGCCTCACTAGAGCATGCTTGCTTTAGGCATTTCATTCCACGCGGGACCCCTTGAGTATAGATATTGTTTCGTTCAAAGGCTCATTGGGTACACTGTGGGAGAAAAGCTGCTTGTGTTCCACCTGCAACTAAAGCAGAATTCTTCGGGCAAAACTGCGTGTATTGGCAGAGGAAATGCTAACAGTCCTTATGAGAGCCTGCCTTCATTGAGGCAGTTCACCTCATGTGGGACACCCTGCATATTGAAGACTCCTTCGGGGAAGGGCCCTTTGTATAAAGTGTGGGACAAATGCAGCTTGTGTTCCACCTGCAACTAAAGCAGAGTTCTTCGGGTAAAAGTGCCGTGTTTTCAGAGAGGAAATTCTTAGAGACAACAGTAGTGCCTGCCATGGCTGAGGCAGTTCGCTCCACGCGGGAAACCATTCTTATAGAACAAGTTCATTTGGGGAAGTGCCCATCGAGTACACTGTGGGAGAAAAGCTGCTTGTGTTACCTCTGCAACTAAAGCACAATTCTACCGTTAAAACTGTGTGTTTTGAGATAGGATATGCTTACAGTCCTCGCTACAGCCTGCCACGGTTGAGGCAGTTCGATCCACGTGGGAATCCCTGCATAAAGAATTTCATTCGTGGAAGAGCCCAAAGATTACACACTAGGAGTAATGCTGCTTGTGTTCCACCTGCAACTAACACAGAGTTCCTTGGGTAAAACTGCCGTGTTTTCGGAGAGGAAATGCTTAGAGGCCTCACTAGAGCCTGCTTGCTTTAGGCATTTCACTCCACGCGGGACCCCTTGAGTATAGATATTCTTTCGGGCAAAGGCTCATTGGGTACACTGTGGGAGAAAAGCTGCTTGTGTTCCACCTGCAACTAAAGCAGAATTCTTCGGGTAAAACTGCGTGTATTGGGAGAGGAAATGCTTACAGTCCTTACGAGAGCCTGCCTTCGTTGAGGCAGTTCACTGCACGGGGGACACCCTGCATATTGAAGACTCCTTCGGGGAAGGGCCCTTTGTATAAAGTGTGGGACAAATGCAGCTTGTGTTCCACCTGCAACTAAAGCAGAGTTCTTCGGGTAAAAGTGCTGTGTTTTCAGAGAGGAAATTCTTAGAGACCACAGTAGTGTCTGCCATGGCTGAGGCAGTTCACTCCACGGGGGAAACCATTCTTATAGAACAAGTTCATTAGGGGAAGTGCACATTGTGTACACTGTGGGAAGAAAGCTGATGGTGTTCCCCCTGCAACTAAAGCAGAGTTCTTCGTGTAAAACTGCGTGTTTTGGGAGAGGAAATGCTTACAGTATTCGCTACAGCCTGCCTTGGTTGAGGCAGTTCGCTCCACGTGGGAATCCCTGCATAAAGAAGTTCATTCGTGGAAGATCCCAAAGAGTACACAGTGGGAGAAATGCTGCTTGTGTTCCACCTGCAACTAAAGCAGAATTCTTTGGTAAAACTGCCGTGTTTTGGAAGAGGAAATGCTTACAGTCCTCGCTACAGCCTGCCTTGGTTGAGGCAGTTCGCTCCACGTCGGAAACCCTGCATAGAGAAGTTCATTCATGGAAGAGCCCAAAGAGTACACAGTGGGAGAAAAGCTGCTTGTGTTACCCCTGCAACTAAAGCAGAGTTCTAGCGTTAAAACTGTGTGGTTTGGGAGAGGATATGCTTACAGTCCTCGCTACAGCCTGCCATGGTTGAGGCAGTTCGCTCCACGTGGGAAACCCTGCATATACAAGTTCATTCGTTAAGAGACCAAAGAGTACACAGTGGGAAAATGCTGCTTGTGTTCCACTTGCAACTAAAGCAGAGTTCTTCGGGTAAAACTGTGTGTTTTGGGAGAGGAAATGCTTACAGTCCTTACGAGAGCCTGCCTTCATTGAGGCAGTTCGCTGCTCGTGGGACAACCTGCATATTGAACATTCATTCGGGGAATGGCCCTTTGTATAAAGTGTGGGACAAATGCAGCTTGTGTTCCACCTGCAACTAAAGCAGAGTTCTTAAGGTAAAAGTGCCGTGTTTTCAGAGAGGAAATTCTTAGAGACCACAGTAGTGTCTGCCATGGCTGAGGCAGTTCGCTCCACGAGGGAAACCATTCTTATAGAACAAGTTCATTAGAGGAAGTGCCCATCGAGTACACTGTGGGAGAAAACCTGCTTGTGTTACCTCTGCAACTAAAGCAGAGTCCTACCGTTAAAACTGCGTGTTTTGAGATAGGATATGCTTACAGTCCTCGCTACAGCCTGCCACGGTTGAGGCAGTTCGATCCACGTGGGAATCCCTGCATAAAGAATTTCATTCGTGAAAGAGCCCAAAGATTACACACTAGGAGTAATGCTGCTTGTGTTCCACCTGCAACTAACACAGAGTTCCTTGGGTAAAACTGCCGTGTTTTCGGAGAGGAAATGCTTAGAGGCCTCACTAGAGCCTGCTTGCTTTAGGCATTTCACTCCACGCGGGACCCCTTGAGTATAGATATTGTTTCGGTCAAAGGCTCATTGGGTACACTGTGGGAGAAAAGCTGCTTGTGTTCCACCTGCAACTAAAGCAGAATTCTTCGGGTAAAACTGCGTGTATTGGGAGAGGAAATGCTAACAGTCCTTATGAGAGCCTGCCTTCGTTGAGGCAGTTCACCTCACGTGGGACACCCTGCATAATGAAGACTCCTTAGGGGAAGGGCCCTTTGTTTAAAGTGTGGGACAAATGCAGCTTGTGTTCCACCTGCAACTAAAGCAGAGTTCTTCGGATAAAAGTGCCGTGTTTTCAGAGAGGAAAACCTTAGAGACAACAGTAGTGCCTGCCATGGCTGAGGCAGTTCGCTCCACGCGGGAAACCATTCTTATAGAACAAGTTCATTTGGGGAAGTGCCCATCGAGTACACTGTGGGAGAAAAGCTGCTTGTGTTACCTCTGCAACTAAAGCACAATTCTACCTTTAAAACTGTGTGTTTTGAGATACGATATGCTTACCGTCCTCGCTACAGCCTGCCGCGGTTGAGGCAGTTCGATCCACGTGGGAATCCCTGCATAAAGAATTTCATTCGTGGAAGAGCCCAAAGATTACACACTAGGAGTAATGCTGCTTGTGTTCCACCTGCAACTAACACAGAGTTCCTTGGGTAAAACTGCCGTGTTTTCGGAGAGGAAATGCTTAGAGGCCTCACTAGAGCCTGCTTGCTTTAGGCATTTCACTCCACGCGGGACCCCTTGAGTATAGATATTGTTTCGGTCAAAGGCTCATTGGGTACACTGTGGGAGAAAAGCTGCTTGTGTTCCACCTGCAACTAAAGCAGAATTCTTCGGGTAAAACTGCGTGTATTGGGAGAGGAAATGCTTACAGTCCTTACGAGAGCCTGCCTTCGTTGAGGCAGTTCACTGCACGTGGGACACCCTGCATATTGATGACTCCTTCGGGGAAGGGCCCTTTGTATAAACTGTGGGACAAATGCAGCTTGTGTTCCACCTGCAACTAAAGCAGAGTTCTTCGGGTAAAAGTGCTGTGTTTTCAGAGAGGAAATTCTTAGAGACCACAGTAGTGTCTGCCATGGCTGAGGCAGTTCGCTCCACGCGGGAAACCATTCTTATAGAACAAGTTCATTAGGGGAAGTGCCCATTGTGTACACTATGGGAGGAAAGCTGATGGTGTTCCCCCTGCAACTAAAGCAGAGTTCTTCGTGTAAAACTGCGTGTTTTGGGAGAGGAAATGCTTACAGTATTCGCTACAGCCTGCCTTGGTTGAGGCAGTTCGCTCCACGTGGGAATCCCTGCATAAAGAAGTTCATTCGTGGAAGATCCCAAAGAGTACACAGTGGGAGAAATGCTGCTTGTGTTCCACCTGCAACTAAAGCAGAATTCTTTGGTAAAACTGCCGTGTTTTGGAAGAGGAAATGCTTACAGTCCTCGCTACAGCCTGCCTTGGTCGAGGCAGTTCGCTCCACGTCGGAAACCCTGCATATAGAAGTTCATTCATGGAAGAGCCCAAAGAGTACACAGTGGGAGAAAAGCTGCTTGTGTTACCCCTGCAACTAAAGCAGAGTTCTAGCGTTAAAACTGTGTGGTTTGGGAGAGGATATGCTTACAGTCCTCGCTACAGCCTGCCATGGTTGAGGCAGTTCGCTCCACGTGGGAAACCCTGCATATACAAGTTCATTCGTTAAGAGACCAAAGAGTACACAGTGGGAAAATGCTGCTTGTGTTCCACTTGCAACTAAAGCAGAGTTCTTCGGGTAAAACTCTGTGTTTTGGGAGAGGAAATGCTTACAGTCCTTACGAGAGCCTGCCTTCATTGAGGCAGTTCGCTGCTCGTGGGACAACCTGCATATTGAACATTCATTCGGGGAATGGCCCTTTGTATAAAGTGTGGGACAAATGCAGCTTGTGTTCCACCTGCAACTAAAGCAGAGTTCTTAAGGTAAAAGTGCCGTGTTTTCAGAGAGGAAATTCTTAGAGACCACAGTAGTGCCTGCCATGGCTGAGGCAGTTCGCTCCAAGAGGGAAACCATTCTTATAGAACAAGTTCTTTAAGGGAAGTGCCCATCGAGTACACTGTGGGAGAAAACATGCTTGTGTTCCCCCTGCAACTAAAGCAGAGTTCTTCGGGTAAACCTGCGTGATTTGGTAGAGGATATGCTTACAGTCCTCGCTACAGCCTGCCTTGGTTGAGGCAGTTCGCTCCACGTGGGAATCCCTGCATAAAGAAGTTCATTCGTGGAAGATCCCAAAGAGTACACAGTGGGAGAAACGCTGCTTGTGTTCCACTTGCAACTAAAGCAGAGTTCTTCGGGTAAAACTGTGTGTTTTGGGAGAGGAAATGCTTACAGTCCTTACGAGAGCCTGCCTTCATTGAGGCAGTTCGCTGCTCGTGGGACAACCTGCATATTGAACATTCATTCGGGGAAAGGCCCTTTGTATAAAGTGTGGGACAAATGCAGCTTGTGTTCCACCTGCCACTAAAGCAGAGTTCTTCAGGTAAAAGTGCCGTGTTTTCAGAGAGGAAATTCTTAGAGACCACAGTAGTGCCTGCCATGGCTGAGGCAGTTCGCTCCACACTGGAAACCATTCTTATAGAACAAGTTCATTGGGGGAAGTGCCCATCGAGTACACTGTGGGAGAAAAGATGCTTGTCTTCCCCCTGCAACTAAAGCAAAGTTCTTCGGGTAAACCTGCGTGATTTGGTAGAGGATATGCTTACAGTCCTCGCTACAGCCTGCCATGGTGGAGGCAGTTCGCTCCTCGTGGGAATCCCTGCATAAAGAAGTTCATTCGTGTAAGATCCCAAAGAGTACACAGTGGGAGAAATGCTGCTTGTGTTCCACCTGCAACTGAAGCAGAGTTCTTCGGGTAAAACTGCGTGTTATGGGAGAGGAAATTCTTACAGTCCTTACGAGAGCCTGCCTTCATTGAGGCAGTTCGCTGCACGTGGGGCACCCTGCATATTGAAGATTCATTCGGGGAAGGGCCCTTTGTATAAAGTGTGGGACAAATGCAGCTTGTGTTCCACCTGCAACTAAAGCAGAGTTCTTCGGGTAAAAGTGCCTTGTTTTCAGAGAGGAAATCCTTAGAGACAACAGTAGTGCCTGCCATGGCTGAGGCAGTTCGCTCCACGTGGGAAACCATTCTTATAGAACAAGTTCATTAGGGGAAGTGCCCATCGAGTACACTGTGGGAGAAAAGCTGCTTGTGTTACCTCTGCAACTAAAGCAGAGTTCTACCTTTAAAACTGGGTGATTTGAGATAGGATATGCTTACCGTCCTCGCTACAGCCTGCCACGTTTGAGGCAGTTCGATCCACGTGGGAATCCCTGCATAAAGAATTTCATTCGTGGAAGAGCCCAAAGATTACACACTAGGAGTAATGCTGCTTGTGTTCCACCTGCAACTAACACAGAGTTCCTTGGGTAAAACTGCCGTGTTTTCGGAGAGGAAATGCTTAGAGGCCTCACTAGAGCCTGCTTGCTTTAGGCATTTAACTCCACGCGGGACCCCTTGAGTATAGATATTGTTTCGGTCAAAGGCTCATTGGGTACACTGTGGGAGAAAAGCTCCTTGTGTTCCACCTGCAACTAAACCAGAATTATTCGGGTAAAACTGCGTGTATTGGGAGAGGAAATGCTAACAGTCCTTACGAGAGCCTACCTTCCTTGAGGCAGTTCACCTCACGTGGGACACCCTGCATATTGAAGACTCCTTCGGGGAAGGGCCCTTTGTATAAACTGTGGGACAAATGCAGCTTGTGTTCCACCTGCAACTAAAGCAGAGTCCTTTGGGTAAAAGTGCCGTGTTTTCAGAGAGGAAATTCTTAGAGACCACAGTAGTGTCTGCCATGGCTGAGGCAGTTCGCTCCACGCGGGAAACCATTCTTATAGAACAAGTTCATTAGGGGAAGTGCCCATTGTGTACACTGTGGGAGGAAAGCTGATGGTGTTCCCCCTGCAACTAAAGCAGAGTTCTTCGTGTAAAACTGCGTTTTTTGGGAGAGGAAATGCTTACAGTATTCGCTACAGCCTGCCTTGGTTGAGGCAGTTCGCTCCAAGTGGGAATCCCTGCATAAAGTAGTTCATTCGTGGAAGAGCCCAAAGAATACACAGTGGGAGAAATGCTGCTTGTATTCCACCTGCAACTAAAGCAGAATTCTTTGGTAAAACTGCCGTGTTTTGGAAGAGGAAATGCTTACAGTCTTCGCTACAGCCTGCCATGGTTGAGGCAGTTCGCTCCACGTCGGAAACCCTGCATATAGAAGTTCATTCGTGGAAGAGCCCAAAGAGTACACAGTGGGAGAAAAGCTGCTTGTGTTACCCCTGCAACTAAAGCAGAGTTCTAGCGTTAAAACTGCGTGGTTTGGGAGAGGATATGCTTACAGTCCTCGCTACAGCCTGCCATGGTTGAGGCAGTTTGCTCCACGTGGGAAATCCTGCATATACAAGTTCATTCGTGAAGAGACCAAAGAGTACACAGTGGGAGAAATGCTGCTTGTGTTCCACTTGCAACTAAAGCAGAGTTCTTCGGGTAAAACTGTGTGTTTTGGGAGAGGAAATGCTTACAGTCCTTATGAGAGCCTGCCTTCATTGAGGCAGTTCGCTGCTCGTGGGACAACCTGCATATTGAACATTCATTCGGGGAAAGGCCCTTTGTATAAATGTGGGACAAATGCAGCTTGTGTTCCACCTGCAACTAAAGCAGAGTTCTTCAGGTAAAAGTGCCGTGTTTTCAGAGAGGAAATTCTTAGAGACCACTGTAGTGCCTGCCATGGCTGAGGCAGTTCGCTCCACGAGGGAATCCATTCTTATAGAACAAGTTCATTAGGGGAAGTGCCCATCGAGTACACTGTGGGAGAAATGCTGCTTGTGTTCCACCTTCAACTAAAGCAGAGTTCTTCAGGTAAAACTGCGTGTTTTGGGAGAGGAAATGCTTACAGTCCATACTAGAGTCTGCCTTCATTGAGGCAGTTCGCTGCACGTGGGACACCCTGCATATTGAAGATTCATTCGGGGAAGGGTCCTTTGTATAAAGTGTCGGACAAATGCATTTTGTGTTCCACCTGCAACTAAAGCAGAGTTCTTCGGGTAAAAGTGCCGTGTTTTCAGAGAGGAAATCCTTAGAGACCACAGTAGTGCCTGCCATGGCTGAGGCAGTTCGCTCCACACGGGAAACCATTCTTATAGAACAAGTTCATTAGGGGAAGTGCCCATCGAGTACACGGTGGGAGAAAAGCTGTTTGTGTTACCTCTGCAACTAAAGCAGAGTTCTACCTTTACAACTGCGTGTTTTGGGATAGGATATGCTTACAGTCCTCGCTACAGCCTGCCACAGTTGAGGCAGTTCGATCTACGTGGGAATCCCTGCATAAAGAATTTCATTCGTGGAAGAGCCCAAAGATTACACACTAGGAGTAATGCTGCTTGTGTTCCACCTGCAACTAACCCAGTGTTCCTTGGGTAAAACTGCCGTGTTTTCGGAGAGGAAATGCTTAGGGGCCTCACTAGAGCCTGCTTGCTTTAGGCATTTCACTCCACACAGGACCCCTTGAGTATTGATATTCTTTCGGGCAAAAGCTCATTGGGTACACTGTGGGAGAAAAGCTGCTTGTGTTCCACCTGCAACTAAAGCAGAATTCTTCGGGTAATACTGTGTGTATTGGGAGAGGAAATGCTTACAGTCCTTACGAGAGCCTGCCTTCGTTGAGGCAGTTCACTGCACGTGGGACAACCTGCATATTGAAGACTCCTTCGGGGAAGGGCCCTTTGTATAAAGTGTGGGACAAATGCAGCTTGTGTTCCACCTGCAACTAAAGCAGAGTTCTTCGGATAAAAGTGCCGTGTTTTCAAAGAGGAAATTCTTAGAGACCACAGTAGTGTCTGCCATGGCTGAGGCAGTTCGCTCCACGTGGGAAACCATTCTTATAGAACAAGTTCATTAGTTGAAGTGCCCATTGTGTACACTGTGGGAGGAAAGCTGATGGTGTTCCCCCTGCAACTAAAGCAGAGTTCTTCGTGTAAAACTGCGTGTTTCGGGAGAGGAAATGCTTACAGTATTCGAAACAGCCTGCCTTGGTTGAGGCAGTTCGCTCCACGTGGGAATCCCTGCATAAAGAAGTTCATTCGTGGAAGATCCCAAAGAGTACACAGTGGGAGAAATGCTGCTTGTGTTCCACCTGCAACTAAAGCAGAATTCTTTGGTAAAACTGCCGTGTTTTGGAAGAGGAAATGCTTACAGTCCTCGCTACAGCCTGCCTTGGTTGAGGCAGTTCGCTCCACGTCGGAAACCCTGCATATAGATGTTCATTCGTGGAAGATCCCAAAGAGTACACAGTGGGAGAAAAGCTGCTTGTGTTACCCCTGCAACTAAAGCAGAGTTCTAGCGTTAAAACTGTGTGGTTTGGGAGAGGATATGCTTACAGTCCTCGCTACAGCCTGCCATGGTTGAGGCAGTTCGCTCCACGTGGGAAACCCTGCATATACAAGTTCATTCGTTAAGAGACCAAAGAGTACACAGTGGGAAAATGCTGCTTGTGTTCCACTTGCAACTAAAGCAGAGTTCTTCGGGTAAAACTGTGTGTTTTGGGAGAGGAAATGCTTACAGTCCTTACGAGAGCCTGCCTTCATTGAGGCAGTTCGCTGCTCGTGGGACAACCTGCATATTGAACATTCATTCGGGGAAAGGCCCTTTGTATAAAGTGTGGGACAAATGCAGCTTGTGTTCCACCTGCCACTAAAGCAGAGTTCTTCAGGTAAAAGTGCCGTGTTTTCAGAGAGGAAATTCTTAGAGACCACAGTAGTGTCTGCCATGGCTGAGGCAGTTCGCTCCACACTGGAAACCATTCTTATAGAACAAGTTCATTAGGGGAAGTGCCCATCGAGTACACTGTGGGAGAAAAGCTGCTTGTGTTACCTCTGCAACTAAAGCAGATTTCTACCGTTAAAACTGCGTGTTTTGAGATAGGATATGCTTACAGTCCTCGCTACAGCCTGCCACGGTTGAGGCAGTTCGATCCACGTGGGAATCCCTGCATAAAGAATTTCATTCGTGTAAGATCCCAAAGATTACACACTAGGAGTAATGCTGCTTGTGTTCCACCTGCAACTAACACAGAGTTCCTTGGGTAAAACTGCCGTGTTTTCGGAGAGGAAATGCTTAGAGGCCTCACTAGAGCCTGCTTGCTTTAGGCATTTCACTCCACGCGCGACACCTTGAGTATAGATATTCTTTCGGGCAAAGGCTCATTGGGTACACTGTGGGAGAAAAGCTGCTTTTGTTCCACCTGCAACTAAAGCAGAATTATTCGGGTAAAACTGCGTGTATTGGGAGAGGAAATGCTAACAGTCCTTACGAGAGCCTGCCTTCGTTGAGGCAGTTCACCTCACGTGGGACACCCTGCATATTGAAGACTCCTTCGGGGAAGGGCCCTTTGTATAAACTGTGGGACAAATGCAGCTTGTGTTCCACCTGCAACTAAAGCAGAGTTCTTTGGGTAAAAGTGCCGTGTTTTCAGAGAGGAAATTCTTAGAGACCACAGTAGTGTCTGCCATGGCTGAGGCAGTTCGCTCCACGCGGGAAACCATTCGTATAGAACAAGTTCATTAGGGGAAGTGCCCATTGTGTACACTGTGGGAGGAAAGCTGATGGTGTTCCCCCTGCAACTAAAGCAGAGTTCTTCGTGTAAAACTGCGTGTTTTGGGAGAGGAAATGCTTACAGTATTCGCTACAGCCTGCCTTGGTTGAGGCAGTTCGCTCCACGTCGGAAACCCTGCATATAGAATTTCATTCGTGGAAGAGCCCAAAGAGTACATAGTGGGAGAAAAGCTGCTTGTGTTACCCCTGCAACTAAAGCAGAGTTCTAGCGTTAAAACTGCGTGGTTTGGGAGAGGATATGCTTACAGTCCTCGCTACAGCCTGCCATGGTTGAGGCAGTTCGCTCCACGTGGGAAATCCTGCATATACAAGTTCATTCTTGAAGAGAGCAAAGAGTACACAGTGGGAGAAATGCTGCTTGTGTTCCACTTGCAACTAAAGCAGAGTTCTTCGGGTAAAACTGTGTGTTTTGGGAGAGGAAATGCTTACAGTCCTTACGAGAGCCTGCCTTCATTGAGGCAGTTCGCTGCTCGTGGGACAACCTGCATATTGAACATTCATTCGGGGAAAGGCCCTTTGTATAAAGTGTGGGACAAATGCAGCTTGTGTTCCACCTGCAACTAAAGCAGAGTTCTTCGGGTAAAAGTGCCGTGTTTTCAGAGAGGAAATTCTTAGAGACCACAGTAGTGCCTGCCATGGCTGAGGCAGTTCGCTCCACGAGGGAAACCATTCTTATAGAACAAGTTCATTAGGGGAAGTGCCCATCGAGTACACTGTGGGAGAAAAGATGCTTGTGTTCCCCCTGCAACTAAAGCAGAGTTCTTCGGGTAAACCTGCGTGATTTGGTAGAGGATATGCTTACAGTCCTCGCTACAGCCTGCCATGGTGGAGGCAGTTCGCTCCTCGTGGATATCCCTGCATAAAGAAGTTCATTCTTGTAAGAGCCCAAAGAGTACACAGTGGGAGAAATGCTGCTTGTGTTCCACCTGCAACTAAAGCAGAGTTCTTCGGGTAAAACTGCGTGTTTTGGGAGAGGAAATGCTTACAGTCCATACGAGAGCCTGCCTTCATTGAGGCAGTTCGCTGCACGTGGGACACCCTGCATATTGAAGATTCATTCGGGGAAGGGCCCTTTGTATAAAGTGTCGGACAAATGCATTTTGTGTTCCACCTGCAACTAAAGCAGAGTTCTTCGGGTAAAAGTGCCGTGTTTTCAGAGAGGAAATCCTTAGAGACCACAGTAGTGCCTGCCATGACTGAGGCAGTTCGCTCCACATGGGAAACCATTCTTATCGAACAAGTTCATTAGGGGAAGTGCCCATCGAGTACACTGTGGGGAAAAGCTGCTTGTGTTACCTCTGCAACTAAATCAGAGTTCTACCTTTAAAACTGCGTGTTTTGGGATAGGATATGCTTACAGTCCTCGCTACAGCCTGCCACAGTTGAGGCAGTTCGATCCACGTGGGAATCCCTGCATAAAGAATTTCATTCGTGGAAGAGCCCAAAGATTACACACTATGAGTAATGCTGCTTGTGTTCCACCTGCAACTAACACAGAGTTCCTTGGGTAAAACTGCCGTGTTTTCGGAGAGGAAATGCTTAGAGGCCTCAGTAGAGCCTGCTTGCTTTAGGCATTTCACTCCAAGCGGGACCCCTTGAGTATAGATATTGTTTCGGGCAAAGGCTCATTGGGTACACTGTGGGAGAAAAGCTGCTTGTGTTCCACCTGCAACTAAAGCAGAATTCTTCGGGTAAAACTGCGTGTATTGGGAGAGGAAATGCTTACAGTCTTTACGAGAGCCTGCCTTCGATGAGGCAGTTCACTGCACGTGGGACACCCTGCATATTAAAGACTCCTTCGGGGAAGGGCCCTTCGTATAAACTGTGGGACAAATGCAGCTTGTGTTCCACCTGCAACTAAAGCAGAGTTCTTCGGGTAAAAGTGCCGTGTTTTCAGAGAGGAAATTCTTAGAGACCACAGTAGTGTCTGCCATGGCTGAGGCAGTTCGCTCCACGGGGGAAACCATTCTTATAGAACAAGTTCATTAGGGGAAGTGCCCATTGTGTACACTGTGGGAGGAAAGCTGATGGTGTCCCCCCTGCAACTAAAGCAGAGTTCTTCGTGTAAAACTGCGTGTTTTGGGAGAGGAAATGCTTACAGTATATGCTACAGCCTGCCTTGGTTGAGGCAGTTCGCTCCACGTCGGAAACCCTGCATATAGAAGTTCATTCTTGGAAGAGCCCAAAGAGTACACAGTGGGAGAAAAGCTGCTTGTCTTACCCCTGCAACTAAAGCAGAGTTCTATCGTTAAACCTGCGTGGTTTGGGAGAGGATATGCTTACAGTCCTCGCTACAGCCTGCCATGGTTGAGGAAGTTCGCTCCACGTGGGAAACCCTGCATATACAAGTTCATTCGTGAAGAGACCAAAGAGTACACAGTGGGAGAAATGCTGCTTGTGTTCAACTTGCAACTAAAGCAGAGTTCTTCGGGTAAAACTGTGTGTTTTGGGAAAGGAAATGCTTACAGTCCTTACGAGAGCCTGCCTTCATTGAGGCAGTTCGCTGCTCGTGGGACAACATGCATATTGAACATTCATTCGGGGAAAGGCCCTTTGTATAAAGTGTGGGACAAATGCAGCTTGTGTTCCACCTGCCAACAAAGCAGAGTTCTTCAGGTAAAAGTCCCGTGTTTTCAGAGAGGAAATTCTTAGAGACCACAGTAGTGCCTGCCATGGCTGAGGCAGCTCGCTCCACGAGGGAAACCATTCTTATAGAACAAGTTCATTAGGGGAAGTGCCCATCGAGTACACTGTGGGAGAAAAGATGCTTGTGTTCCCCCTGCAACTAAAGCAGAGTTCTTCGGGTAAACCTGCGTGATTTGGTAGAGGATATGCTTACAGTCCTCGCTACAGCCTGCCACAGTTGAGGCAGTTCGATCCACGTGGGAATCCCTGCATAAAGAAGTTCATTCGTGTAAGAGCCCAAAGAGTACACAGTGGGAGAAATGCTGCTTGTGTTCCACCTGCAACTAAAGCAGAGTTCTTCGGGTAAAACTGCGTGTTTTGGGAGAGGAAATGCTTACAGTCCATACGAGAGTCTGCCTTCATTGAGGCAGTTCGCTGCACGTGGGACACCCTGCATATTGAAGATTTATTCGGGGAAGGGCCCTTTGTATAAAGTGTCGGACAAATGCATTTTGTGTTCCACCAGCAACTAAAGCAGAGTTCTTCGGGTAAAAGTGCCGTGTTTTCAGAGAGGAAATCCTTAGAGACCACAGTAGTGCCTGCCATGGCTGAGGCAGTTCGCTCCACATGGGAAACCATTCTTATCGAACAAGTTCATTAGGGGAAGTGCCCATCGAGTACACTGTGGGAGAAAAGCTGCTTGTGTTACCTCTGCAACTAAATCAGAGTTCTACCTTTAAAACTGCGTGTTTTGGGATAGGATATGCTTACAGTCCTCGCTACAGCCTGCCACAGTTGAGGCAGTTCGATCCACGTGGGAATCCCTGCATAAAGAATTTCATTCGTGGAAGAGCCCAAGGATTACACACTAGGAGTAATGCTGCTTGTGTTCCACCTGCAACAAACACAGAGTTCCTTGGGTAAAACTGCCGTGTTTTCAGAGAGGAAATGCTTAGAGGCCTCACTAGAGCCTGCTTGCTTTAGGCATTTCACTCCAAGCGGGACCCCTTGAGTATAGATATTCTTTCGGGCAAAGGCTCATTGGGTACACTGTGGGAGAAAAGCTGCTTGTGTTCCACCTGCAACTAAAGCAGAATTCTTCGGGTAAAACTGCGTGTATTGGGAGAGGAAATGCTTACAGTCTTTACGAGAGCCTGCCTTCGTTGAGGCAGTTCACTGCACGTGGGACACCCTGCATATTGAATACTCCTTCAGGGAAGGTCCCTTTGTATAAACTGTGGGACAAATGCAGCTTGTGTTCCACCTGCAACTAAAGCAGAGTTCTTCGGGTAAAAGTGGGGTGTTTTCAGCGAGGAAATTCTTAGAGACCACAGTAGTGTCTGCCATGGCTGAGGCAGTTCCCTCCACGCGGGAAACCATTCTTATAGAACAAGTTCATTAGGGGAAGTGCCCATCGAGTACACTGTGGGAGAAAAGATGCTTGTGTTCCCCCTGCAACTATAGCAGAGTTCTTCGGGTAAACCTGCGTGATTTGGTAGAGGATATGCTTACAGTCCTCGCTACAGCCTGCCATGGTGGAGGCAGTTCGCTCCTCGTGGGAATCCCTGCATAAAGAAGTTCATTCGTGTAAGATCCCAAAGAGTACACAGTGGGAGAAATGCTGCTTGTGTTCCACCTGCAACTAAAGCAGAGTTCTTCGGGTAAAACTGCGTGTATTGGGAGAGGAAATGCTTGCAGTCCTTACGAGAGCCTGCCTTCATTGAGGCAGTTCGCTGCAAGTGGGGCAACCTGCATATTGAAGATTCATTCGGGGAAGGGCCCTTTGTATAAAGTGTGGGACAAATGCAGCTTGTGTTCCACCTGCAACTAAAGCAGAGTTCTTCGGGGAAAGGGCCGTGTTTTCAGAGAGGAAATCCTTAGAGACAACAGTAGTGCCTGCCATGGCTGAGGCAGTTCGCTCCACGCGGGAAACCATTCTTATAGAACAAGTTCATTAGGGGAAGTGCCCATCGCGTACACTCTGGGGGAAAAGCTGTTTGTGTTACCTCTGCAACTAAAGCAGAGTTCTACCGTTAAAACTGCGTGTTTTGGGATAGGATATGCTTACAGTCCTCGCTACAGCCTGCCACAGTTGAGGCAGTTCGATCCACGTGGGAATCCCTGCATAAAGAATTTCATTCGTGGAAGAGCCCAAAGTTTACACACTAGGAGTAATGCTGCTTGTGTTCCACCTGCAACTAACACAGAGTTCCTTGGGTAAAACTGCCGTGTTTTCGGAGAGGAAATGCTTAGAGGCCTCACTAGAGCCTGCTTGCTTTAGGCATTTCACTTCACGCGGGACCCCTTGAGTATAGATATTCTTTCGGGCAAAGGCTCATTGGGTACACTGTGGGAGAAAAGCTGCTTGTGTTCCACCTGCAACTAAAGCAGAATTCTTCGGGTAAAACTGCGTGTATTGGGAGAGGAAATGCTTACAGTCCTTACGAGAGCCTGCCTTCGTTGAGGCAGTTCACTGCACGTGGGACATCCTGCATATTGAATACTCCTTCGGGGAAGGGCCCTTTGTATAAACTGTGGGACAAATGCAGCTTGTGTTCCACCTGCAACTAAAGCAGAGTTCTTCGGGTAAAAGTGCCGTGTTTTCAGAGAGGAAATTCTTAGAGACCACAGTAGTGTCTGCCATGGCTGAGGCAGTTCGCTCCACGCGGGAAACCATTCTTATAGAACAAGTTCATTAGGGGAAGTGCCCATTGTGTACACTGCGGGAGGAAAGCTGATGGAGTTCCCCCTGCAACTAAAGCAGGGTTCTAGAGTTAAATCTGCGTGGTTTGGGAGAGGATATGCTTACAGTCCTCGCTACAGCCTGCCATGGTTGAGGCTGTTCGCTCCACGTGGGAAACCCTGCATATACAAGTTCATTCGTGAAGAGAGCAAAGAGTACACAGTGGGAGAAATGCTGCTTGTGTTCCACTTGCAACTAAAGCAGAGTTCTTCGGGTAAAACTGTGTGTTTTGGGAGAGGAAATGCTTACAGTCCTTACGAGAGCCTGCCTTCATTGAGGCAGTTCGCTGCTCGTGGGACAACATGCATATTGAACATTCATTCGGGGAAAGGCCCTTTGTATAAAGTGTGGGACAAATGCAGCTTGTGTTCCACCTGCCACTAAAGCAGAATTCTTCAGGTAAAAGTCCCGTGTTTTCAGAGAGGAAATTCTTAGAGACCACAGTAGTGCCTGCCATGGCTGAGGCAGTTCGCTCCACGAGGGAAAACATTCTTATAGAACAAGATCATTAGGGGAAGTGCCCATCGAGTACACTGTGGGAGAAAAGACGCTTCTGTTCCCCTTGCAACTAAAGCAGAGTTCTTCGGGTAAACCTGCGTGATTTGGAAGAGGATATGCTTACAGTCCTCGCTACAGCCTGCCATGGTGGAGGCAGTTCGCTCCTCGTGGGAATCCCTGCATAAAGAAGTTCATTCGTGTAAGATCCCAAAGAGTACACAGTGGGAGAAATGCTGCTTGTGTTCCACCTGCAACTGAAGCAGAGTTCTTTGGGTAAAACTGCGTGTTATGGGAGAGGAAATGCTTACAGTCCTTACGAGAGCCTGCCTTCATTGAGGCAGTTCGCTGCACGTGGGGCACCCTGCATATTGAAGATTCATTCGGGGAAGGGCCCTTTGTATAAAGTGTGGGACAAATGCAGCTTGTGTTCCACCTGCAACTAAAGCAGAGTTCTTCGTGTAAAACTGCGTGTTTTGGGAGAGGAAATGCTTACAGTATTCGCTAGAGCCTACCTTGGTTGAGGCAGTTCGCTCCAAGTGGGAATCCCTGCATAAAGTAGTTCATTCGTGGAAGAGCCCAAAGAATACACAGTGGGAGAAATGCTGCTTGTGTTCCACCTGCAACTAAAGCAGAATTCTTTGGTAAAACTGCTGTGTTTTGGAAGAGGAAATGCTTACAGTCCTCGCTACAGCCTGCCATGGTTGAGGCAGTTCGCTCCACGTCGGAAACCCTGCATATAGAAGTTCATTCGTGGAAGAGCCCAAAGAGTACACAGTGGGAGAAAAGCTGCTTGTGTTACCCCTGCAACTAAAGCAGAGTTCTAGCGTTAAAACTGCGTGGTTTGGGAGAGGATATGCTTACAGTCCTCGCTACAGCGTGCCATGGTTGAGGCAGTTCGCTCCACGTGGGAAATCCTGCATATACAAGTTCATTCGTGAAGAGAGCAAAGAGTACACAGTGGGAGAAATGCTGCTTGTGTTCCACTTGCAACTAAAGCAGAGTTCTTCGGGTAAAACTGTGTGTTTTTGGAGAGGAAATGCTTACAGTCCTTACGAGAGCCTGCCTTCATTGTGGCAGTTCGCTGCTCGTGGGACAACCTGCATATTGAACATTCATTCGGGGAAAGGCCCTTTGTATAAAGTGTGGGACAAATGCAGCTTGTGTTCCACCTGCAACTAAAGCAGAGTTCTTCGGGTAAAAGTGCCGTGTTTTCAGAGAGGAAATTCTTAGAGACCACAGTAGTGCCTGCCATGGCTGAGGCAGTTCGCTCCACGAGGGAAACCATTCTTATAGAACAAGTTCATTAGGGGAAGTGCCCATCGAGTACACTGTGGGAGAAAAGATGCTTGTGTTCCCCCTGCAACTAAAGCAGAGTTCTTCGGGTAAACCTGCGTGATTTGGTAGAGGATATGCTTACAGTCCTCGCTACAGCCTGCCATGGTTGAGGCAGTTCGCTCCTCGTGGGTATCCCTGCATAAAGAAGTTCATTCGTGTAAGAGCCCAAAGAGTACACAGTGGGAGAAATGCTGCTTGTGTTCCACCTGCAACTAAAGCAGAGTTCTTCGGGTAAAACTGCGTGTTTTGGGAGAGGAAATGCTTACAGTCCATACGAGAGTCTGCCTTCATTGAGGCAGTTCGCTGCACGTGGGACACCCTGCATATTGAAGATTCATTCGGGGAAGGGCCCTTTGTATAAAGTGTCGGACAAATGCATTTTGTGTTCCACCTGCAACTAAAGCAGAGTTCTTCGGGTAAAAGTGCCGTGTTTTCAGAGAGGAAATCCTTAGAGACCACAGTAGTGTCTGCCATGGCTGAGGCAGTTCGCTCCATGCGGGAAACCATTCTTATAGAACAAGTTCTTAGGGGAAGTGCCCATTGAGTACACTGTGGGAGAAAAGCTGTTTGTGTTACCTCTGCAACTAAAGCAGAGTTCTACCTTTAAAACTGCGTGTTTTGGGATAGGATATGCTTACAGTCCTCGCTACAGCCTGCCACAGTTGAGGCAGTTCGATCCACATGGGAATCCATGCATAAAGAATTTCATTCGTGGAAGAGCCCAAAGATTACACACTAGGAGTAATGCTGCTTGTGTTCCACCTGCAATTAACACAGAGTTCCTTGGGTAAAACTGCCGTGCTTTGGGAGAGGAAATGCTTAGAGGCCTCACTAGAGCCTGCTTGCTTTAGGCATTTCACTCCATGCGGGACCCCTTGAGTGTAGATATTCTTTCGGGCAAATGCTCATTGGGTACACAGTCGGAGAAAAGCTGCTTGTGTTCCACCTGCAACTAAAGCAGAATTCTTCGGGTAAAACTGCGTGTATTGGGAGAGGAAATGCTTACAGTCCTTACGAGAGCCTGCCTTCGTTGAGGCAGTTCACTGCACGTGGGACACCCTGCATATTGAATACTCCTTCGGGGAAGGGCCCTTTGTATAAACTGTGGGACAAATGCAGCTTGTGTTCCACCTGCAACTAAAGCAGAGTTCTTTGGGTAAAAGTGCCGTGTTTTCAGAGAGGAAATTCTTAGAGACCACAGTAGTGTCTGCCATGGCTGAGGCAGTTCGGTCCACGTGGGAAACCATTCGTATAGAACAAGTTCATTAGGGGAAGTGCCCATTGTGTACACTGTGGGAGGAAAGCTGATGGTGTTCCCCCTGCAACTAAAGCAGAGTTCTTCATGTAAAACTGCGTGTTTTGGGAGAGGAAATGCTTACAGTATTCGCTACAGCCTGCCTTGGTTGAGGCAGTTCGCTCCAAGTGGGAATCCCTGCATAAAGTAGTTCATTCGTGGAAGAGCCCAAAGAATACACAGTGAGAGAAATGCTGCTTGTGTTACCCCTGCAACTAAAGCAGAGTTCTAGCGTTAAAACTGCGTGGTTTGGGAGAGGATATGCTTACAGTCCTCGCTACAGCGTGCCATGGTTGAGGCAGTTCGCTCCACGTGGGAAATCCTGTATATACAAGTTCATTCGTGAAGAGAGCAAAGAGTACACAGTGGGAGAAATGCTGCTTGTGTTCCACTTGCAACTAAAGCAGAGTTCTTCGGGTAAAACTGTGTGTTTTGGCAGAGGAAATGCTTACAGTCCTTACGAGAGCCTGCCTTCATTGAGGCAGTTCGCTGCTCGTGGGACAACCTGCATATTGAACATTCATTCGGGGAAAGGCCCTTTGTATAAAGTGTGGGACAAATGCAGCTTGTGTTCCACCTGCAACTAAAGCAGAGTTCTTCGGGTAAAAGTGCCGTGTTTTCAGAGAGGAAATTCTTAGAGACCACAGTAGTGCCTGCCATGGCTGAGGCAGTTCGCTCCATGAGGGAAACCATTCTTATAGAACAAGTTCATTAGGGGAAGTGGCCATCGAGTACACTGTGGGAGAAAAGATGCTTGTGTTCCCCCTGCAACTAAAGCAGAGTTCTTCGGGTAAACCTGCGTGATTTGGTAGAGGATATGCTTACAGTCCTCGCTACAGCCTGCCATGGTTGAGGCAGTTCGCTCCTCGTGGATATCCCTGCATAAAGAAGTTCATTCTTGTAAGAGCCCAAAGAGTACACAGTGGGAGAAATGCTGCTTGTGTTCCACCTGCAACTAAAGCAGAGTTCTTCGGGTAAAACTGCGTGTTTTGGGAGAGGAAATGCTTACAGTCCATACGAGAGTCTGCCTTCATTGAGGCAGTTCGCTGCACGTGGGACACCCTGCATATTGAAGATTCATTCGGGGAAGGGTCCTTTGTATAAAGTGTCGGACAAATGCATTTTGTGTTCCACCTGCAACTAAAGCAGAGTTCTTCGGGTAAAAGTGCCGTGTTTTCAGAGAGGAAATCCTTAGAGACCACAGTAGTGCCTGCCATGGCTGAGGCAGTTCGCTCCACATGGGAAACCATTCTTATCGAACAAGTTCATTAGGGGAAGTGCCCATCGAGTACACTGTGGGAGAAAAGCTGCTTGTGTTACCTCTGCAACTAAATCAGAGTTCTACCTTTAAAACTGCGTGTTTTGGGATAGGATATGCTTACAGTCCTCGCTACAGCCTGCCACAGTTGAGGCAGTTCGATCCACGTGGGAATCCCTGCATAAAGAATTTCATTCGTGGAAGATCCCAAAGATTACACACTAGGAGTAATGCTGCTTGTGTTCCACCTGCAACTAACACAGAGTTCCTTGGGTAAAACTGCCGTGTTTTCGGAGAGGAAATGCTTAGAGGCCTCACTAGAGCCTGCTTGCTTTAGGCATTTCACTCCACGCGGGACCCCTTGAGTATAGATATTCTTTCGGTCAAAGGCTCATTGGGTACACTGTGGGAGAAAAGCTCCTTGTGTTCCACCTGCAACTAAACCAGAATTATTCGGGTAAAACTGCGTGTATTGGGAGAGGAAATGCTAACAGTCCTTACGAGAGCCTGCCTTCATTAGGGCAGTTCACCTCACGTGGGACACCCTGCATATTGAAGACTCCTTCGGGGAAGGGCCCTTTGTATAAAGTGTGGGACAAATGCAGCTTGTGTTCCACCTGCAACTAAAGCAGAGTTCTTCGGGTAAAAGTGCCGTGTTTTCAGAGAGGAAATTCTTAGAGACCACAGTAGTGTCTGCCATGGCTGAGGCAGTTCGCTCCACGCGGGAAACCATTCGTATAGAACAAGTTCATTAGGGGAAGTGCCCATTGTGTACACTGTGGGAGGAAAGCTGATGGTGTTCCCCCTGCAACTAAAGCAGAGTTCTTCGTGTAAAACTGCGTTTTTTGGGAGAGGAAATGCTTACAGTATTCGCTACAGCCTGCCTTGGTTGAGGCAGTTCGCTCCAAGTGGGAATCCCTGCATAAAGTAGTTCATTCGTGGAAGAGCCCAAAGAATACACAGTGGGAGAAATGCTGCTTGTGTTCCACCTGCAACTAAAGCAGAATTCTTTGGTAAAACTGCCGTGTTTTGGAAGAGGAAATGCTTACAGTCCTCGCTACAGCCTGCCTTGGTTGAGGCAGTTCGCTCCACGTCGGAAACCCTGCATATAGAAGTTCATTCGTGGAAGAGCCCAAAGAGTACACAGTGGGAGAAAAGCTGCTTGTGTTACCCCTGCAACTAAAGCAGAGTTCTAGCGTTAAAACTGCGAGGTTTGGGAGAGGATATGCTTACAGTCCTCGCTACAGCCAGCCATGGTTGAGGCAGTTTGCTCCACGTGGGAAATCCTGCATATACAAGTTCATTCGTGAAGAGACCAAAGAGTACACAGTGGGAGAAATGCTGCTTGTGTTCCACTTGCAACTAAAGCAGAGTTCTTCGGGTAAAACTGTGTGTTTTGGGAGAGGAAATGCTTACAGTCCTTATGAGAGCCTGCCTTCATTGAGGCAGTTCGCTGCTCGTGGGACAACCTGCATATTGCACATTCATTCGGGGAAAGGCCCTTTGTTTAAATGTGGGACAAATGCAGCTTGTGTTCCACCTGCAACTAAAGCAGAGTTCTTCAGGTAAAAGTGCCGTGTTTTCAGAGAGGAAATTCTTAGAGACCACTGTAGTGCCTGCCATGGCTGAGGCAGTTCGCTCCACGAGGGAATCCATTCTTATAGAACAAGTTCATTAGGGGAAGGGCCCATCGAGTACACTGTGGGAGAAATGCTGCTTGTGTTCCACCTGCAACTAAAGCAGAGTTCTTCAGGTAAAACTGCGTGGTTTGGGAGAGGAAATGCTTACAGTCCATACTAGAGTCTGCCTTCATTGAGGCAGTTCGCTGCACGTGGGACACCCTGCATATTGAAGATTCATTCGGGGAAGGGTCCTTTGTATAAAGTGTCGGGCAAATGCATTTTGTGTTCCACCTGCAACTAAAGCAGAGTTCTTCGGGTAAAAGTGCCGTGTTTTCAGAGAGGAAATCCTTAGAGACCACAGTAGTGCCTGCCATGGCTGAGGCAGTTCGCTCCACACGGGAAACCATTCTTATAGAACAAGTTCATTTGGGGAAGTGCCCATCGAATACACTGTGGGAGAAAAGCTGTTTGTGTTACCTCTGCAACTAAAGCAGAGTTCTACCTTTACAACTGCGTGTTTTGGGATAGGATATGCTTACAGTCCTCGCAACAGCCTGCCACAGTTGAGGCAGTTCGATCTACGTGGGAATCCCTGCATGAAGAATTTCATTCGTGGAAGAGCCCAAAGATTACACACTAGGAGTAATGCTGCTTGTGTTCCACCTGCAACTAACCCAGTGTTCCTTGGGTAAAACTGCCGTGTTTTCGGAGAGGAAATGCTTAGAGGCTTCACTAGAGCCTGCTTGCTTTAGGCATTTCACTCCACGCGCGACCCCTTGAGTATAGATATTCTTTCGGGCAAAGGCTCATTGGGTACACTGTGGGAGAAAAGCTGCTTTTGTTCCACCTGCAACTAAAGCAGAATTATTCGGGTAAAACTGCGTGTATTGGGAGAGGAAATGCTAACAGTCCTTACGAGAGCCTGCCTTCGTTGAGGCAGTTCACCTCACGTGGGACACCCTGCATATTGAAGACTCCTTCGGGGAAGGGCCCTTTGTATAAAGTGTGGGACAAATGCAGCTTGTGTTCCACCTGCAACTAAAGCAGAGTTCTTTGGGTAAAAGTGCCGTGTTTTCAGAGAGGAAATTCTTAGAGACCACAGTAGTGTCTGCCATGGCTGAGGCAGTTCGCTCCACGCGGGAAACCATTCGTATAGAACAAGTTCATTAGGGGAAGTGCCCATTGTGTACACTGTGGGAGGAAAGCTGATGGTGTTCCCCCTGAAACTAAAGCAGAGTTCTTCGTGTAAAACTGCGTGTTTTGGGAGAGGAAATGCTTACAGTATTCGCTACAGCCTGCCTTGGTTGAGGCAGTTCGCTCCAAGTGGGAATCCCTGCATAAAGTAGTTCATTCGTGGAAGAGCCCAAAGAATACACAGTGAGAGAAATGCTGCTTGTGTTACCCCTGCAACTAAAGCAGAGTTCTAGCGTTAAAACTGCGTGGTTTGGGAGAGGATATGCTTACAGTCCTCGCTACAGCGTGCCATGGTTGAGGCAGTTCGCTCCACGTGGGAAATCCTGCATATACAAGTTCATTCGTGAAGAGAGCAAAGAGTACACAGTGGGAGAAATGCTGCTTGTGTTCCACTTGCAACTAAAGCAGAGTTCTTCGGGTAAAACTGTGTGTTTTGGGAGAGGAAATGCTTACAGTCCTTACGAGAGCCTGCCTTCATTGAGGCAGTTCGCTGCTCGTGGGACAACCTGCATATTGAACATTCATTCGGGGAAAGGCCCTTTGTATAAAGTGTGGGACAAATGCAGCTAGTGTTCCACCTGCAACTAAAGCAGAGTTCTTCGGGTAAAAGTGCCGTGTTTTCAGAGAGGAAATTCTTAGAGACCACAGTAGTGCCTGCCATGGCTGAGGCAGTTCGCTCCATGAGGGAAACCATTCTTATAGAACAAGTTCATTAGGGGAAGTGCCCATCGAGTACACTGTGTGAGAAAAGATGCTTGTGTTCCCCCTGCAACTAAAGCAGAGTTCTTCGGGTAAACCTGCGTGATTTGGTAGAGGATATGCTTACAGTCCTCGCTACAGCCTGCCATGGTTGAGGCAGTTCGCTCCTCGTGGATATCCCTGCATAAAGAAGTTCATTCTTGTAAGAGCCCAAAGAGTACACAGTGGGAGAAATGCTGCTTGTGTTCCACCTGCAACTAAAGCAGAGTTCTTCAGGTAAAACTGCGTGTTTTGGGAGAGGAAATGCTTACAGTCCATACGAGAGTCTGCCTTCATTGAGGCAGTTCGCTGCACGTGGGACACCCTGCATATTGAAGATTCATTCGGGGAAGGGCCCTTTGTATAAAGTGTCGGACAAATGCATTTTGTGTTCCACCTGCAACTAAAGCAGAGTTCTTCGGGTAAAAGTGCCGTGTTTTCAGAGAGGAAATCCTTAGAGACCACAGTAGTGCCTGCCATGGCTGAGGCAGTTCGCTCCACATGGGAAACCATTCTTATCGAACAAGTTCATTAGGGGAAGTGCCCATCGAGTACACTGTGGGAGAAAAGCTGCTTGTGTTACCTCTGCAACTAAATCAGAGTTCTACCTTTAAAACTGCGTGTTTTGGGATAGGATATGCTTACAGTCCTCGCTACAGCCTGCCACAGTTGAGGCAGTTCGATCCACGTGGGAATCCCTGCATAAAGAATTTCATTCGTGGAAGAGCCCAAAGATTACACACTAGGAGTAATGCTGCTTGTGTTCCACCTGCAACTAACACAGAGTTCCTTGGGTAAAACTGCCGTGTTTTCAGAGAGGAAATGCTTAGAGGCCTCACTAGAGCCTGCTTGCTTTAGGCATTTCACTCCAAGCGGGACCCCTTGAGTATAGATATTGTTTCGGGCAAAGGCTCATTGGGTACACTGTGGGAGAAAAGCTGCTTGTGTTCCACCTGCAACTAAAGCAGAATTCTTCGGGTAAAACTGCGTGTATTGGGAGAGGAAATGCTTACAGTCTTTACGAGAGCCTGCCTTCGTTGAGGCAGTTCACTGCACGTGGGACACCCTGCATATTAAAGACTCCTTCGGGGAAGGGCCCTTTGTATAAACTGTGGGACAAATGCAGCTTGTGTTCCACCTGCAACTAAAGCAGAGTTCTTCGGGTAAAAGTGCCGTGTTTTCAGAGAGGAAATTCTTAGAGACCACAGTAGTGTCTGCCATGGCTGAGGCAGTTCGCTCCACGGGGGAAACCATTCTTATAGAACAAGTTCATTAGGGGAAGTGCCCATTGTGTACACTGTGGGAGGAAAGCTGATGGTGTTCCCCCTGCAACTAAAGCAGAGTTCTTCGTGTAAAACTGCGTGTTTTGGGAGAGGAAATGCTTACAGTATATGCTACAGCCTGCCTTGGTTGAGGCAGTTCGCTCCACGTCGGAAACCCTGCATATAGAAGTTCATTCCTGGAAGAGCCCAAAGAGTACACAGTGGGAGAAAAGCTGCTTGTGTTACCCCTGCAACTAAAGCAGAGTTCTATCGTTAAACCTGCGTGGTTTGGGAGAGGATATGCTTACAGTCCTCGCTACAGCCTGCCATGGTTGAGGCAGTTCACTCCACGTGGGAAACCCTGCATATACAAGTTCATTCGTGAAGAGACCAAAGAGTACACAGTGGGAGAAATGCTGCTTGTGTTCCACTTGCAACTAAAGCAGAGTTCTTCGGGTAAAACTGTGTGTTTTGGGAGAGGAAATGCTTACAGTCCTTACGAGAGCCTGCCTTCATTGAGGCAGTTCGCTGCTCGTGGGACAACATGCATATTGAACATTCATTCGGGGAAAGGCCCTTTGTATAAAGTGTGGGACAAATGCAGCTTGTGTTCCACCTGCCACTAAAGCAGAGTTCTTCAGGTAAAAGTCCCGTGTTTTCAGAGAGGAAATTCTTAGAGACCACAGTAGTGCCTGCCATGGCTGAGGCAGTTCGCTCCACGAGGGAAACCATTCTTATAGAACAAGTTCATTAGGGGAAGTGCCCATCGAGTACACTGTGTGAGAAAAGATGCTTGTGTTCCCCCTGCAACTAAAGCAGAGTTCTTCGGGTAAACCTGCGTGATTTGGTAGAGGATATGCTTACATTCCTCGCTACAGCCTGCCATGGTTGAGGCAGTTCGCTCCTCGTGGGTATCCCTGCATAAAGAAGTTCATTCGTGTAAGAGCCCAAAGAGTACACAGTGGGAGAAATGCTGCTTGTGTTCCACCTGCAACTAAAGCAGAATTCTTTGGTAAAACTGCCGTGTTTTGGAAGAGGAAATGCTTACAGTCCTCGCTACAGCCTGCCTTGGTTGAGGCAGTTCGCTCCACGTCGGAAACCCTGCATATAGAAGTTCATTCGTGGAAGAGCCCAAAGAGTACACAGTGGGAGAAAAGCTGCTTGTGTTACCCCTGCAACTAAAGCAGAGTTCTAGCGTTAAAACTGCGAGGTTTGGGAGAGGATATGCTTACAGTCCTCGCTACAGCCAGCCATGGTTGAGGCAGTTTGCTCCACGTGGGAAATCCTGCATATACAAGTTCATTCGTGAAGAGACCAAAGAGTACACAGTGGGAGAAATGCTGCTTGTGTTCCACTTGCAACTAAAGCAGAGTTCTTCGGGTAAAACTGTGTGTTTTGGGAGAGGAAATGCTTACAGTCCTTATGAGAGCCTGCCTTCATTGAGGCAGTTCGCTGCTCGTGGGACAACCTGCATATTGAACATTCATTCGGGGAAAGGCCCTTTGTATAAATGTGGGACAAATGCAGCTTGTGTTCCACCTGCAACTAAAGCAGAGTTCTTCAGGTAAAAGTGCCGTGTTTTCAGAGAGGAAATTCTTAGAGACCACTGTAGTGCCTGCCATGGCTGAGGCAGTTCGCTCCACGAGGGAATCCATTCTTATAGAACAAGTTCATTAGGGGAAGGGCCCATCGAGTACACTGTGGGAGAAATGCTGCTTGTGTTCCACCTGCAACTAAAGCAGAGTTCTTCAGGTAAAACTGCGTGTTTTGGGAGAGGAAATGCTTACAGTCCATACTAGAGTCTGCCTTCATTGAGGCAGTTCGCTGCACGTGGGACACCCTGCATATTGAAGATTCATTCGGGGAAGGGTCCTTTGTATAAAGTGTCGGGCAAATGCATTTTGTGTTCCACCTGCAACTAAAGCAGAGTTCTTCGGGTAAAAGTGCCGTGTTTTCAGAGAGGAAATCCTTAGAGACCACAGTAGTGCCTGCCATGGCTGAGGCAGTTCGCTCCACACGGGAAACCATTCTTATAGAACAAGTTCATTTGGGGAAGTGCCCATCGAATACACTGTGGGAGAAAAGCTGTTTGTGTTACCTTTGCAACTAAAGCAGAGTTCTACCGTTACAACTGCGTGTTTTGGGATAGGATATGCTTACAGTCCTCGCAACAGCCTGCCACAGTTGAGGCAGTTCGATCTACGTGGGAATCCCTGCATAAAGAATTTCATTCGTGGAAGAGCCCAAAGATTACACACTAGGAGTAATGCTGCTTGTGTTCCACCTGCAACTAACCCAGTGTTCCTTGGGTAAAACTGCCGTGTTTTCGGAGAGGAAATGCTTAGAGGCTTCACTAGAGCCTGCTTGCTTTAGGCATTTCACTCCACGCGCGACCCCTTGAGTATAGATATTCTTTCGGGCAAAGGCTCATTGGGTACACTGTGGGAGAAAAGCTGCTTTTGTTCCACCTGCAACTAAAGCAGAATTCTTCGGGTAAAACTGCGTGTATTGGGAGAGGAAATGCTAACAGTCCTTACGAGAGCCTGCCTTCGTTGAGGCAGTTCACCTCACGTGGGACACCCTGCATATTGAAGACTCCTTCGGGGAAGGGCCCTTTGTATAAAGTGTGGGACAAATGCAGCTTGTGTTCCACCTGCAACTAAAGCAGAGTTCTTTGGGTAAAAGTGCCGTGTTTTCAGAGAGGAAATTCTTAGAGACCACAGTAGTGTCTGCCATGGCTGAGGCCGTTCGCTCCACGCGGGAAACCATTCGTATAGAACAAGTTCATTAGGGGAAGTGCCCATTGTGTACACTGTGGGAGGAAAGCTGATGGTGTTCCCCCTGAAACTAAAGCAGAGTTCTTCGTGTAAAACTGCGTGTTTTGGGAGAGGAAATGCTTACAGTATTCGCTACAGCCTGCCTTGGTTGAGGCAGTTCGCTCCAAGTGGGAATCCCTGCATAAAGTAGTTCATTCGTGGAAGAGCCCAAAGAATACACAGTGAGAGAAATGCTGCTTGTGTTACCCCTGCAACTAAAGCAGAGTTCTAGCGTTAAAACTGCGTGGTTTGGGAGAGGATATGCTTACAGTCCTCGCTACAGCGTGCCATGGTTGAGGCAGTTCGCTCCACGTGGGAAATCCTGCATATACAAGTTCATTCGTGAAGAGAGCAAAGAGTACACAGTGGGAGAAATGCTGCTTGTGTTCCACTTGCAACTAAAGCAGAGTTCTTCGGGTAAAACTGTGTGTTTTGGGAGAGGAAATGCTTACAGTCCTTACGAGAGCCTGCCTTCATTGAGGCAGTTCGCTGCTCGTGGGACAACCTGCATATTGAACATTCATTCGGGGAAAGGCCCTTTGTATAAAGTGTGGGACAAATGCAGCTTGTGTTCCACCTGCAACTAAAGCAGAGTTCTTCGGGTAAAAGTGCCGTGTTTTCAGAGAGGAAATTCTTAGAGACCACAGTAGTGCCTGCCATGGCTGAGGCAGTTCGCTCCATGAGGGAAACCATTCTTATAGAACAAGTTCATTAGGGGAAGTGCCCATCGAGTACACTGTGTGAGAAAAGATGCTTGTGTTCCCCCTGCAACTAAAGCAGAGTTCTTCGGGTAAACCTGCGTGATTTGGTAGAGGATATGCTTACAGTCCTCGCTACAGCCTGCCATGGTTGAGGCAGTTCGCTCCTCGTGGATATCCCTGCATAAATAAGTTCATTCTTGTAAGAGCCCAAAGAGTACACAGTGGGAGAAATGCTGCTTGTGTTCCACCTGCAACTAAAGCAGAGTTCTTCGGGTAAAACTGCGTGTTTTGGGAGAGGAAATGCTTACAGTCCATACGAGAGTCTGCCTTCATGGAGGCAGTTCGCTGCACGTGGGACACCCTGCATATTGAAGATTCATTCGGGGAAGGGCCCTTTGTATAAAGTGTCGGACAAATGCATTTTGTGTTCCACCTGCAACTAAAGCAGAGTTCTTCGGGTAAAAGTGCCGTGTTTTCAGAGAGGAAATCCTTAGAGACCACAGTAGTGCCTGCCATGGCTGAGGCAGTTCGCTCCACATGGGAAACCATTCTTATCGAACAAGTTCATTAGGGGAAGTGCCCATCGAGTACACTGTGGGAGAAAAGCTGCTTGTGTTACCTCTGCAACTAAATCAGAGTTCTACCTTTAAAACTGCGTGTTTTGGGATAGGATATGCTTACAGTCCTCGCTACAGCCTGCCACAGTTGAGGCAGTTCGATCCACGTGGGAATCCCTGCATAAAGAATTTCATTCGTGGAAGAGGCCAAAGATTACACACTAGGAGTAATGCTGCTTGTGTTCCACCTGCAACTAACACAGAGTTCCTTGGGTAAAACTGCCGTGTTTTCAGAGAAGAAATGCTTAGAGGCCTCACTAGAGCCTGCTTGCTTTAGGCATTTCACTCCAAGCGGGACCCCTTGAGTATAGATATTCTTTCGGGCAAAGGCTCATTGGGTACACTGTGGGAGAAAAGCTGCTTGTGTTCCACCTGCAACTAAAGCAGAATTCTTCGGGTAAAACTGCGTGTATTGGGAGAGGAAATGCTTACAGTCTTTACGAGAGCCTGCCTTCGTTGAGGCAGTTCACTGCACGTGGGACACCCTGCATATTAAAGACTCCTTCGGGGAAGGGCCCTTTGTATAAACTGTGGGACAAATGCAGCTTGTGTTCCACCTGCAACTAAAGCAGAGTTCTTCGGGTAAAAGTGCCGTGTTTTCAGAGAGGAAATTCTTAGAGACCACAGTAGTGTCTGCCATGGCTGAGGCAGTTCGCTCCACGGGGGAAACCATTCTTATAGAACAAGTTCATTAGGGGAAGTGCCCATTGTGTACACTGTGGGAGGAAAGCTGATGGTGTTCCCCCTGCAACTAAAGCAGAGTTCTTCGTGTAAAACTGCGTGTTTTGGGAGAGGAAATGCTTACAGTATATGCTACAGCCTGCCTTGGTTGAGGCAGTTCGCTCCACGTCGGAAACCCTGCATATAGAAGTTCATTCTTGGAAGAGCCCAAAGAGTACACAGTGGGAGAAAAGCTGCTTGTGTTACCCCTGCAACTAAAGCAGAGTTCTATCGTTAAACCTGCGTGGTTTGGGAGAGGATATGCTTACAGTCCTCGCTACAGCCTGCCATGGTTGAGGCAGTTCACTCCACGTGGGAAACCCTGCATATACAAGTTCATTCGTGAAGAGACCAAAGAGTACACAGTGGGAGAAATGCTGCTTGTGTTCCACTTGCAACTAAAGCAGAGTTCTTCGGGTAAAACTGTGTGTTTTGGGAGAGGAAATGCTTACAGTCCTTACGAGAGCCTGCCTTCATTGAGGCAGTTCGCTGCTCGTGGGACAACATGCATATTGAACATTCATTCGGGGAAAGGCCCTTTGTATAAAGTGTGGGACAAATGCAGCTTGTGTTCCACCTGCCACTAAAGCAGAGTTCTTCAGGTAAAAGTCCCGTGTTTTCAGAGAGGAAATTCTTAGAGACCACAGTAGTGCCTGCCATGGCTGAGGCAGTTCGCTCCACGAGGGAAACCATTCTTATAGAACAAGTTCATTAGGGGAAGTGCCCATCGAGTACACTGTGTGAGAAAAGATGCTTGTGTTCCCCCTGCAACTAAAGCAGAGTTCTTCGGGTAAACCTGCGTGATTTGGTAGAGGATATGCTTACATTCCTCGCTACAGCCTGCCATGGTGGAGGCAGTTCGCTCCTCGTGGGTATCCCTGCATAAAGAAGTTCATTCGTGTAAGAGCCCAAAGAGTACACAGTGGGAGAAATGCTGCTTGTGTTCCACCTGCAACTAAAGCAGAGTTCTTCGGGTAAAACTGCGTGTTTTGGGAGAGGAAATGCTTACAGTCCATACGAGAGTCTGCCTTCATTGAGGCAGTTCGCTGAACGTGGGACACCCTGCATATTGAACATTCATTCGGGGAAAGGCCCTTTGTATAAAGTGTGGGACAAATGCAGCTTGTGTTCCACCTGCCACTAAAGCAGAGTTCTTCAGGTAAAAGTGCCGTGTTTTCAGAGAGGAAATTCTTAGAGACCACAGTAGTGCCTGCCATGGCTGAGGCAGTTCGCTCCACACTGGAAACCATTCTTATAGAACAAGTTCATTAAGGGAAGTGCCCATCGAGTACACTGTGGGAGAAAAGCTGCTTGTGTTACCTCTTCAACTAAAGCAGATATCTACCGTTAAAACTGCGTGTTTTGAGATAGGATATGCTTACAGTCCTCGCTACAGCCTGCCACGGTTGAGGCAGTTCGATCCACGTGGGAATCCCTGCATAAAGAATTTCATTCGTGGAAGATCCCAAAGATTACACACTAGGAGTAATGCTGCTTGTGTTCCACCTGCAACTAACACAGAGTTCCTTGGGTAAAACTGCCGTGTTTTCGGAGAGGAAATGCTTAGAGGCCTCACTAGAGCCTGCTTGCTTTAGGCATTTCACTCCACGCGCGACCCCTTGAGTATAGATATTCTTTCGGGCAAAGGCTCATTGGGTACACTGTGGGAGAAAAGCTGCTTTTGTTCCACCTGCAACTAAAGCAGAATTATTCGGGTAAAACTGCGTGTATTGGGAGAGGAAATGCTAACAGTCCTTACGAGAGCCTGCCTTCGTTGAGGCAGTTCACCTCACGTGGGACACCCTGCATATTGAAGACTCCTTCGGGGAAGGGCCCTTTGTATAAAGTGTGGGACAAATGCAGCTTGTGTTCCACCTGCAACTAAAGCAGAGTTCTTTGGGTAAAAGTGCCGTGTTTTCAGAGAGGAAATTCTTAGAGACCACAGTAGTGTCTGCCATGGCTGAGGCAGTTCGCTCCACGTGGGAAACCATTCGTATAGAACAAGTTCATTAGGGGAAGTGCCCATTGTGTACACTGTGGGAGGAAAGCTGATGGTGTTCCCCCTGCAACTAAAGCAGAGTTCTTCGTGTAAAACTGCGTGTTTTGGGAGAGGAAATGCTTACAGTATTCGCTACAGCCTGCCTTGGTTGAGGCAGTTTGCTCCAAGTGGGAATCCCTGCATAAAGTAGTTCATTCGTGGAAGAGCCCAAAGAATACACAGTGGGAGAAATGCTGCTTGTGTTACCCCTGCAACTAAAGCAGAGTTCTATCGTTAAACCTGCGTGGTTTGGGAGAGGATATGCTTACAGTCCTCGCTACAGCCTGCCATGGTTGAGGCAGTTCGCTCCACGTGGGAAACCCTGCATATACAAGTTCATTCGTGAAGAGACCAAAGAGTACACAGTGGGAGAAATGCTGCTTGTGTTCCACTTGCAACTAAAGCAGAGTTCTTCGGGTAAAACTGTGTGTTTTGGGAGAGGAAATGCTTACAGTCCTTACGAGAGCCTGCCTTCATTGAGGCAGTTCGCTGCTCGTGGGACAACATGCATATTGAACATTCATTCGGGGAAAGGCCCTTTGTATAAAGTGTGGGACAAATGCAGCTTGTGTTCCACCTGCCACTAAAGCAGAGTTCTTCAGGTAAAAGTCCCGTGTTTTCAGAGAGGAAATTCTTAGAGACCACAGTAGTGCCTGCCATGGCTGAGGCAGTTCGCTCCACGGGGGAAACCATTCTTATAGAACAAGTTCATTAGGGGAAGTGCCCATCGAGTACACTGTGGGAGAAAAGATGCTTGTGTTCCCCCTGCAACTAAAGCAGAGTTCTTCGGGTAAACCTGCGTGATTTGGTAGAGGATATGCTTACAGTCCTCGCTACAGCCTGCCATGGTGGAGGCAGTTCGCTCCTCGTGGGTATCCCTGCATAAAGAAGTTCATTCGTGTAAGAGCCCAAAGAGTACACAGTGGGAGAAATGCTGCTTGTGTTCCACCTGCAACTAAAGCAGAGTTCTTCGGGTAAAACTGCGTGTTTTGGGAGAGGAAATGCTTACAGTCCATACGAGAGTCTGCCTTCATTGAGGCAGTTCGCTGCACGTGGGACACCCTGCATATTGAAGATTCATTCGGGGAAGGGCCCTTTGTATAAAGTGTCGGACAAATGCATTTTGTGTTCCACCAGCAACTAAAGCAGAGTTCTTCGGGTAAAAGTGCCGTGTTTTCAGAGAGGAAATCCTTAGAGACCACAGTAGTGCCTGCCATGGCTGAGGCAGTTCGCTCCACATGGGAAACCATTCTTATCGAACAAGTTCATTAGGGGAAGTGCCCATCGAGTACACTGTGGGAGAAAAGCTGCTTGTGTTACCTCTGCAACTAAATCAGAGTTCTACCTTTAAAACTGCGTGTTTTGGGATAGGATATGCTTACAGTCCTCGCTACAGCCTGCCACAGTTGAGGCAGTTCAATCCACGTGGGAATCCCTGCATAAAGAATTTCATTCGTGGAAGAGCCCAAGGATTACACACTAGGAGTAATGCTGCTTGTGTTCCACCTGCAACTAACACAGAGTTCCTTGGGTAAAACTGCCGTGTTTTCAGAGAGGAAATGCTTAGAGGCCTCACTAGAGCCTGCTTGCTTTAGGCATTTCACTCCAAGCGGGACCCCTTGAGTATAGATATTCTTTCGGGCAAAGGCTCATTGGGTACACTGTGGGAGAAAAGCTGCTTGTGTTCCACCTGCAACTAAAGCAGAATTCTTCGGGTAAAACTGCGTGTATTGGGAGAGGAAATGCTTACAGTCTTTACGAGAGCCTGCCTTCGTTGAGGCAGTTCACTGCACGTGGGACACCCTGCATATTAAAGACTCCTTCAGGGAAGGTCCCATTGTATAAAGTGTGGGACAAATGCAGCTTGAGTTGCACCTGCAACTAAAGCAGATTTCTTCGGGTAAAAGTGGGGTGTTTTCAGAGAGGAAATTCTTAGAGACCACAGTAGTGTCTGCCATGGCTGAGGCAGTTCGCTCCACGCGGGAAACCATTCTTATAGAACAAGTTCATTAGGGGAAGTGCCCATTGTGTACACTGTGGGAGGAAAGCTGATGGTGTTCCCCCTGCAACTAAAGCAGAGTTCTTCGTGTAAAACTGCGTGTTTTGGGAGAGGAAATGCTTACAGTATTCGCTACAGCCTGCCTTGGTTGAGGCAGTTCGCTCCAAGTGGGAATCCCTGCATAAAGTAGTTCATTCGTGGAAGAGCCCAAAGAATACACAGTGAGAGAAATGCTGCTTGTGTTACCCCTGCAACTAAAGCAGAGTTCTAGCGTTAAAACTGCGTGGTTTGGGAGAGGATATGCTTACAGTCCTCGCTACAGCGTGCCATGGTTGAGGCAGTTCGCTCCACGTGGGAAATCCTGCATATACAAGTTCATTCGTGAAGAGAGCAAAGAGTACACAGTGGGAGAAATGCTGCTTGTGTTCCACTTGCAACTAAAGCAGAGTTCTTCGGGTAAAACTGTGTGTTTTGGGAGAGGAAATGCTTACAGTCCTTACGAGAGCCTGCCTTCACTGAGGCAGTTCGCTGCTCGTGGGACAACCTGCATATTGAACATTCATTCGGGGAAAGGCCCTTTGTATAAAGTGTGGGACAAATGCAGCTTGTGTTCCACCTGCAACTAAAGCAGAGTTCTTCGGGTAAAAGTGCCGTGTTTTCAGAGAGGAAATTCTTAGAGACCACAGTAGTGCCTGCCATGGCTGAGGCAGTTCGCTCCACGAGGGAAACCATTCTTATAGAACAAGTTCATTAGGGGAAGTGCCCATCGAGTACACTGTGGGAGAAAAGATGCTTGTGTTCCCCCTGCAACTAAAGCAGAGTTCTTCGGGTAAACCTGAGTGATTTGGTAGAGGATATGCTTACAGTCCTCGCTACAGCCTGCCATGGTTGAGGCAGTTCGCTCCTCGTGGATATCCCTGCATAAAGAAGTTCATTCTTGTAAGAGCCCAAAGAGTACACAGTGGGAGAAATGCTGCTTGTGTTCCACCTGCAACTAAGCAGAGTTCTTCGGGTAAAACTGCGTGTTTTGGGAGAGGAAATGCTTACAGTCCATACGAGAGTCTGCCTTCATTGAGGCAGTTCGCTGCACGTGGGACAACCTGCATATTGAAGATTCATTCGGGGAAGGGCCCTTTGTATAAAGTGTCGGACAAATGCATTTTGTGTTCCACCTGCAACTAAAGCAGAGTTCTTCGGGTAAAAGTGCCGTGTTTTCAGAGAGGAAATCCTTAGAGACCACAGTAGTGCCTGCCATGGCTGAGGCAGTTCGCTCCACATGGGAAACCATTCTTATCGAACAAGTTCATTAGGGGAAGTGCCCATCGAGTACACTGTGGGAGAAAAGCTGCTTGTGTTACCCCTGCAACTAAATCAGAGTTCTACCTTTAAAACTGCGTGTTTTGGGATAGGATATGCTTACAATCCTCGCTACAGCCTGCCACAGTTGAGGCAGTTCGATCCACGTGGGAATCCCTGCATAAAGAATTTCATTCGTGGAAGAGCCCAAAGATTACACACTAGGAGTAATGCTGCTTGTGTTCCACCTGCAACTAACACAGAGTTCCTTGGGTAAAACTGCCGTGTTTTCAGAGAGGAAATGCTTAGAGGCCTCACTAGAGCCTGCTTGCTTTAGGCATTTCACTCCAAGCGGGACCCCTTGAGTATAGATATTGTTTCGGGCAAAGGCTCATTGGGTACACTGTGGGAGAAAAGCTGCTTGTGTTCCACCTGCAACTAAAGCAGAATTCTTCGGGTAAAACTGCGTGTATTGGGAGAGGAAATGCTTACAGTCTTTACGAGAGCCTGCCTTCGTTGAGGCAGTTCACTGCACGTGGGACACCCTGCATATTAAAGACTCCTTCGGGGAAGGGCCCTTTGTATAAACTGTGGGACAAATGCAGCTTGTGTTCCACCTGCAACTAAAGCAGAGTTCTTCGGGTAAAAGTGCCGTGTTTTCAGAGAGGAAATTCTTAGAGACCACAGTAGTGTCTGCCATGGCTGAGGCAGTTCGCTCCACGGGGGAAACCATTCTTATAGAACAAGTTCATTAGGGGAAGTGCCCATTGTGTACACTGTGGGAGGAAAGCTGATGGTGTTCCCCCTGCAACTAAAGCAGAGTTCTTCGTGTAAAACTGCGTGTTTTGGGAGAGGAAATGCTTACAGTATATGCTACAGCCTGCCTTGGTTGAGGCAGTTCGCTCCACGTCGGAAACCCTGCATATAGAAGTTCATTCTTGGAAGAGCCCAAAGAGTACACAGTGGGAGAAAAGCTGCTTGTGTTACCCCTGCAACTAAAGCAGAGTTCTATCGTTAAACCTGCGTGGTTTGGGAGAGGATATGCTTACAGTCCTCGCTACAGCCTGCCATGGTTGAGGCAGTTCACTCCACGTGGGAAACCCTGCATATACAAGTTCATTCGTGAAGAGACCAAAGAGTACACAGTGGGAGAAATGCTGCTTGTGTTCCACTTGCAACTAAAGCAGAGTTCTTCGGGTAAAACTGTGTGTTTTGGGAGAGGAAATGCTTACAGTCCTTACGAGAGCCTGCCTTCATTGAGGCAGTTCGCTGCTCGTGGGACAACATGCATATTGAACATTCATTCGGGGAAAGAAAGGCCCTTTGTATAAAGTGTGGGACAAATGCAGCTTGTGTTCCACCTGCCACTAAAGCAGAGTTCTTCAGGTAAAAGTCCCGTGTTTTCAGAGAGGAAATTCTTAGAGACCACAGTAGTGCCTGCCATGGCTGAGGCAGTTCGCTCCACGAGGGAAACCATTCTTATAGAACAAGTTCATTAGGGGAAGTGCCCATCGAGTACACTGTGGGAGAAAAGATGCTTGTGTTCCCCCTGCAACTAAAGCAGAGTTCTTCGGGTAAACCTGCGTGATTTGGTAGAGGATATGCTTACAGTCCTCGCTACAGCCTGCCATGGTGGAGGCAGTTCGCTCCTCGTGGGTATCCCTGCATAAAGAAGTTCATTCGTGTAAGAGCCCAAAGAGTACACAGTGGGAGAAATGCTGCTTGTGTTCCACCTGCAACTAAAGCAGAGTTCTTCGGGTAAAACTGCGTGTTTTGGGAGAGGAAATGCTTACAGTCCATACGAGAGTCTGCCTTCATTGAGGCAGTTCGCTGCACGTGGGACACCCTGCATATTGAACATTCATTCGGGGAAAGGCCCTTTGTATAAAGTGTGGGACAAATGCAGCTTGTGTTCCACCTGCCACTAAAGCAGAGTTCTTCAGGTAAAAGTGCCGTGTTTTCAGAGAGGAAATTCTTAGAGACCACAGTAGTGCCTGCCATGGCTGAGGCAGTTCGCTCCACACTGGAAACCATTCTTATAGAACAAGTTCATTAGGGGAAGTGCCCATCGAGTACACTGTGGGAGAAAAGCTGCTTGTGTTACCTCTTCAACTAAAGCAGATATCTACCGTTAAAACTGCGTGTTTTGAGATAGGATATGCTTACAGTCCTCGCTACAGCCTGCCACGGTTGAGGCAGTTCGATCCACGTGGGAATCCCTGCATAAAGAATTTCATTCGTGGAAGATCCCAAAGATTACACACTAGGAGTAATGCTGCTTGTGTTCCACCTGCAACTAACACAGAGTTCCTTGGGTAAAACTGCCGTGTTTTCGGAGAGGAAATGCTTAGAGGCCTCACTAGAGCCTGCTTGCTTTAGGCATTTCACTCCACGCGCGACCCCTTGAGTATAGATATTCTTTCGGGCAAAGGCTCATTGGGTACACTGTGGGAGAAAAGCTGCTTTTGTTCCACCTGCAACTAAAGCAGAATTATTCGGGTAAAACTGCGTGTATTGGGAGAGGAAATGCTAACAGTCCTTACGAGAGCCTGCCTTCGTGGAGGCAGTTCACCTCACGTGGGACACCCTGCATATTGAAGACTCCTTCGGGGAAGGGCCCTTTGTATAAAGTGTGGGACAAATGCAGCTTGTGTTCCACCTGCAACTAAAGCAGAGTTCTTTGGGTAAAAGTGCCGCGTTTTCAGAGAGGAAATTCTTAGAGACCACAGTAGTGTCTGCCATGGCTGAGGCAGTTCGCTCCACGCGGGAAACCATTCGTATAGAACAAGTTCATTAGGGGAAGTGCCCATTGTGTACACTGTGGGAGGAAAGCTGATGGTGTTCCCCCTGCAACTAAAGCAGAGTTCTTCGTGTAAAACTGCGTGTTTTGGGAGAGGAAATGCTTACAGTATTCGCTACAGCCTGCCTTGGTTGAGGCAGTTCGCTCCAAGTGGGAATCCCTGCATAAAGTAGTTCATTCGTGGAAGAGCCCAAAGAATACACAGTGAGAGAAATGCTGCTTGTGTTACCCCTGCAACTAAAGCAGAGTTCTAGCGTTAAAACTGCGTGGTTTGGGAGAGGATATGCTTACAGTCCTCGCTACAGCGTGCCATGGTTGAGGCAGTTCGCTCCACGTGGGAAATCCTGCATATACAAGTTCATTCGTGAAGAGAGCAAAGAGTACACAGTGGGAGAAATGCTGCTTGTGTTCCACTTGCAACTAAAGCAGAGTTCTTCGGGTAAAACTGTGTGTTTTGGGAGAGGAAATGCTTACAGTCCTTACGAGAGCCTGCCTTCATTGAGGCAGTTCGCTGCTCGTGGGACAACCTGCATATTGAACATTCATTCGGGGAAAGGCCCTTTGTATAAAGTGTGGGACAAATGCAGCTTGTGTTCCACCTGCAACTAAAGCAGAGTTCTTCGGGTAAAAGTGCCGTGTTTTCAGAGAGGAAATTCTTAGAGACCACAGTAGTGCCTGCCATGGCTGAGGCAGTTCGCTCCACGAGGGAAACCATTCTTATAGAACAAGTTCATTAGGGGAAGTGCCCATCGAGTACACTGTGGGAGAAAAGATGCTTGTGTTCCCCCTGCAACTAAAGCAGAGTTCTTCGGGTAAACCTGCGTGATTTGGTAGAGGATATGCTTACAGTCCTCGCTACAGCCTGCCATGGTTGAGGCAGTTCGCTCCTCGTGGATATCCCTGCATAAAGAAGTTCATTCTTGTAAGAGCCCAAAGAGTACACAGTGGGAGAAATGCTGCTTGTGTTCCACCTGCAACTAAAGCAGAGTTCTTCGGGTAAAACTGCGTGTTTTGGGAGAGGAAATGCTTACAGTCCATACGAGAGTCTGCCTTCATGGAGGCAGTTCGCTGCACGTGGGACACCCTGCATATTGAAGATTCATTCGGGGAAGGGCCCTTTGTATAAAGTGTCGGACAAATGCATTTTGTGTTCCACCTGCAACTAAAGCAGAGTTCTTCGGGTAAAAGTGCCGTGTTTTCAGAGAGGAAATCCTTAGAGACCACAGTAGTGCCTGCCATGGCTGAGGCAGTTCGCTCCACATGGGAAACCATTCTTATCGAACAAGTTCATTAGGGGAAGTGCCCATCGAGTACACTGTGGGAGAAAGGCTGCTTGTGTTACCTCTGCAACTAAATCAGAGTTCTACCTTTAAAACTGCGTGTTTTGGGATAGGATATGCTTACAATCCTCGCTACAGCCTGCCACAGTTGAGGCAGTTCGATCCACGTGGGAATCCCTGCATAAAGAATTTCATTCATGGAAGAGCCCAAAGATTACACACTAGGAGTAATGCTGCTTGTGTTCCACCTGCAACTAACACAGAGTTCCTTGGGTAAAACTGCCGTGTTTTCAGAGAGGAAATGCTTAGAGGCCTCACTAGAGCCTGCTTGCTTTAGGCATTTCACTCCAAGCGGGACCCCTTGAGTATAGATATTGTTTCAGGCAAAGGCTCATTGGGTACACTGTGGGAGAAAAGCTGCTTGTGTTCCACCTGCAACTAAAGCAGAATTCTTCGGGTAAAACTGCGTGTATTGGGAGAGGAAATGCTTACAGTCTTTACGAGAGCCTGCCTTCGTTGAGGCAGTTCACTGCACGTGGGACACCCTGCATATTAAAGACTCCTTCGGGGAAGGGCCCTTTGTATAAACTGTGGGACAAATGCAGCTTGTGTTCCACCTGCAACTAAAGCAGAGTTCTTCGGGTAAAAGTGCCGTGTTTTCAGAGAGGAAATTCTTAGAGACCACAGTAGTGTCTGCCATGGCTGAGGCAGTTCGCTCCACGGGGGAAACCATTCTTATAGAACAAGTTCATTAGGGGAAGTGCCCATTGTGTACACTGTGGGAGGAAAGCTGATGGTGTTCCCCCTGCAACTAAAGCAGAGTTCTTCGTGTAAAACTGCGTGTTTTGGGAGAGGAAATGCTTACAGTCCTCGCTACAGCCTGCCTTGGTTGAGGCAGTTCGCTCCACGTCGGAAACCCTGCATATAGAAGTTCATTCTTGGAAGAGCCCAAAGAGTACACAGTGGGAGAAAAGCTGCTTGTGTTACCGCTGCAACTAAAGCAGAGTTCTATCGTTAAACCTGCGTGGTTTGGGAGAGGATATGCTTACAGTCCTCGCTACAGCCTGCCATGGTTGAGGCAGTTCGCTCCACGTGGGAAACCCTGCATATACAAGTTCATTCGTGAAGAGACCAAAGAGTACACAGTGGGAGAAATGCTGCTTGTGTTCCACTTGCAACTAAAGCAGAGTTCTTCGGGTAAAACTGTGTGTTTTGGGAGAGGAAATGCTTACAGTCCTTACGAGAGCCTGCCTTCATTGAGGCAGTTCGCTGCTCGTGGGACAACATGCATATTGAACATTCATTCGGGGAAAGGCCCTTTGTATAAAGTGTGGGACAAATGCAGCTTGTGTTCCACCTGCCACTAAAGCAGAGTTCTTCAGGTAAAAGTCCCGTGTTTTCAGAGAGGAAATTCTTAGAGACCACAGTAGTGCCTGCCATGGCTGAGGCAGTTCGCTCCACGAGGGAAACCATTCTTATAGAACAAGTTCATTAGGGGAAGTGCCCATCGAGTACACTGTGGGAGAAAAGATGCTTGTGTTCCCCCTGCAACTAAAGCAGAGTTCTTCGGGTAAACCTGCGTGATTTGGTAGAGGATATGCTTACATTCCTCGCTACAGCCTGCCATGGTGGAGGCAGTTCGCTCCTCGTGGGTATCCCTGCATAAAGAAGTTCATTCGTGTAAGAGCCCAAAGAGTACACAGTGGGAGAAATGCTGCTTGTGTTCCACCTGCAACTAAAGCAGAGTTCTTCGGGTAAAACTGCGTGTTTTGGGAGAGGAAATGCTTACAGTCCATACGAGAGTCTGCCTTCATTGAGGCAGTTCGCTGCACGTGGGACACCCTGCATATTGAAGATTCATTCGGGGAAGGGCCCTTTGTATAAAGTGTCGGACAAATGCATTTTGTGTTCCACCAGCAACTAAAGCAGAGTTCTTCGGGTAAAAGTGCCGTGTTTTCAGAGAGGAAATCCTTAGAGACCACAGTAGTGCCTGCCATGGCTGAGGCAGTTCGCTCCACATGGGAAACCATTCTTATCGAACAAGTTCATTAGGGGAAGTGCCCATCGAGTACACTGTGGGAGAAAAGCTGCTTGTGTTACCTCTGCAACTAAATCAGAGTTCTACCTTTAAAACTGCGTGTTTTGGGATAGGATATGCTTACAGTCCTCGCTACAGCCTGCCACAGTTGAGGCAGTTCGATCCACGTGGGAATCCCTGCATAAAGAATTTCATTCGTGGAAGAGCCCAAGGATTACACACTAGGAGTAATGCTGCTTGTGTTCCACCTGCAACTAACACAGAGTTCCTTGGGTAAAACTGCCGTGTTTTCAGAGAGGAAATGCTTAGAGGCCTCACTAGAGCCTGCTTGCTTTAGGCTTTTCACTCCAAGCGGGACCCCTTGAGTATAGATATTCTTTCGGGCAAAGGCTCATTGGCTACACTGTGGGAGAAAAGCTGCTTGTGTTCCACCTGCAACTAAAGCAGAATTCTTCGGGTAAAACTGCGTGTATTGGGAGAGGAAATGCTTACAGTCTTTACGAGAGCCTGCCTTCGTTGAGGCAGTTCACTGCACGTGGGACACCCTGCATATTAAAGACTCCTTCGGGGAAGGGCCCTTTGTATAAAGTGTGGGACAAATGCAGCTTGTGTTCCACCTGCAACTAAAGCAGAGTTCTTCGGGTAAAAGTGGGGTGTTTTCAGAGAGGAAATTCTTAGAGACCACAGTAGTGTCTGCCATGGCTGAGGCAGTTCGCTCCACGCGGGAAACCATTCTTATAGAACAAGTTCATTAGGGGAAGTGCCCATTGTGTACACTGTGGGAGGAAAGCTGATGGTGTTCCCCCTGCAACTAAAGCAGAGTTCTTCGTGTAAAACTGCGTGTTTTGGGAGAGGAAATGCTTACAGTATTCGCTACAGCCTGCCTTGGTTGAGGCAGTTCGCTCCAAGTGGGAATCCCTGCATAAAGTAGTTCATTCGTGGAAGAGCCCAAAGAATACACAGTGAGAGAAATGCTGCTTGTGTTACCCCTGCAACTAAAGCAGAGTTCTAGCGTTAAAACTGCGTGGTTTGGGAGAGGATATGCTTACAGTCCTCGCTACAGCGTGCCATGGTTGAGGCAGTTCGCTCCACGTGGGAAATCCTGCATATACAAGTTCATTCGTGAAGAGAGCAAAGAGTACACAGTGGGAGAAATGCTGCTTGTGTTCCACTTGCAACTAAAGCAGAGTTCTTCGGGTAAAACTGTGTGTTTTGGGAGAGGAAATGCTTACAGTCCTTACGAGAGCCTGCCTTCATTGAGGCAGTTCGCTGCTCGTGGGACAACCTGCATATTGAACATTCATTCGGGGAAAGGCCCTTTGTATAAAGTGTGGGACAAATGCAGCTTGTGTTCCACCTGCCACTAAAGCAGAGTTCTTCGGGTAAAAGTGCCGTGTTTTCAGAGAGGAAATTCTTAGAGACCACAGTAGTGCCTGCCATGGCTGAGGCAGTTCGCTCCACGAGGGAAACCATTCTTATAGAACAAGTTCATTAGGGGAAGTGCCCATCGAGTACACTGTGGGAGAAAAGATGCTTGTGTTCCCCCTGCAACTAAAGCAGAGTTCTTCGGGTAAACCTGAGTGATTTGGTAGAGGATATGCTTACAGTCCTCGCTACAGCCTGCCATGGTTGAGGCAGTTCGCTCCTCGTGGATATCCCTGCATAAAGAAGTTCATTCTTGTAAGAGCCCAAAGAGTACACAGTGGGAGAAATGCTGCTTGTGTTCCACCTGCAACTAAAGCAGAGTTCTTCGGGTAAAACTGCGTGTTTTGGGAGAGGAAATGCTTACAGTCCATACGAGAGTGTGCCTTCATTGAGGCAGTTCGCTGCACGTGGGACACCCTGCATATTGAAGATTCATTCGGGGAAGGGCCCTTTGTATAAAGTGTCGGACAAATGCATTTTGTGTTCCACCTGCAACTAAAGCAGAGTTCTTCAGGTAAAAGTGCCGTGTTTTCAGAGAGGAAATCCTTAGAGACCACAGTAGTGCCTGCCATGGCTGAGGCAGTTCGCTCCACATGGGAAACCATTCTTATCGAACAAGTTCATTAGGGGAAGTGCCCATCGAGTACACTGTGGGAGAAAAGCTGCTTGTGTTACCTCTGCAACTAAATCAGAGTTCTACCTTTAAAACTGCGTGTTTTGGGATAGGATATGCTTACAATCCTCGCTACAGCCTGCCACAGTTGAGGCAGTTCGATCCACGTGGGAATCCCTGCATAAAGAATTTCATTCGTGGAAGAGCCCAAAGATTACACACTAGGAGTAATGCTGCTTGTGTTCCACCTGCAACTAACACAGAGTTCCTTGGGTAAAACTGCCGTGTTTTCAGAGAGGAAATGCTTAGAGGCCTCACTAGAGCCTGCTTGCTTTAGGCATTTCACTCCAAGCGGGACCCCTTGAGTATAGATATTGTTTCGGGCAAAGGCTCATTGGGTACACTGTGGGAGAAAAGCTGCTTGTGTTCCACCTGCAACTAAAGCAGAATTCTTCGGGTAAAACTGCGTGTATTGGGAGAGGAAATGCTTACAGTCTTTACGAGAGCCTGCCTTCGTTGAGGCAGTTCACTGCACGTGGGACACCCTGCATATTAAAGACTCCTTCGGGGAAGGGCCCTTTGTATAAACTGTGGGACAAATGCAGCTTGTGTTCCACCTGCAACTAAAGCAGAGTTCTTCGGGTAAAAGTGCCGTGTTTTCAGAGAGGAAATTCTTAGAGACCACAGTAGTGTCTGCCATGGCTGAGGCAGTTCGCTCCACGGGGGAAACCATTCTTATAGAACAAGTTCATTAGGGGAAGTGCCCATTGTGTACACTGTGGGAGGAAAGCTGATGGTGTTCCCCCTGCAACTAAAGCAGAGTTCTTCGTGTAAAACTGCGTGTTTTGGGAGAGGAAATGCTTACAGTATATGCTACAGCCTGCCTTGGTTGAGGCAGTTCGCTCCACGTCGGAAACCCTGCATATAGAAGTTCATTCTTGGAAGAGCCCAAAGAGTACACAGTGGGAGAAAAGCTGCTTGTGTTACCCCTGCAACTAAAGCAGAGTTCTTCGGGTAAACCTGCGTGATTTGGTAGAGGATATGCTTACAGTCCTCGCTACAGCCTGCCATGGTGGAGGCAGTTCGCTCCTCGTGGGTATCCCTGCATAAAGAAGTTCATTCGTGTAAGAGCCCAAAGAGTACACAGTGGGAGAAATGCTGCTTGTGTTCCACCTGCAACTAAAGCAGAGTTCTAGCGTTAAACCTGCGTGGTTTGAGAGAGGATATGCTTACAGTCCTCGCTACAGCCTGCCATGGTTGAGGCAGTTCGCTCCACGTGGGAAACCCTGCATATACAAGTTCATTCGTGAAGAGACCAAAGATTACACAGTGGGAGAAATGCTGCTTGTGTTCCACTTGCAACTAAAGCAGAGTTCTTCGGGTAAAACTGTGTGTTTTGGGAGAGGAAATGCTTACAGTCCTTACGAGAGCCTGCCTTCATTGAGGCAGTTCGCTGCTCGTGGGACAACATGCATATTGAACATTCATTCGGGGAAAGGCCCTTTGTATAAAGTGTGGGACAAATGCAGCTTGTGTTCCACCTGCCACTAAAGCAGAGTTCTTCAGGTAAAAGTCCCGTGTTTTCAGAGAGGAAATTCTTAGAGACCACAGTAGTGCCTGCCATGGCTGAGGCAGTTCGCTCCACGAGGGAAACCATTCTTATAGAACAAGTTCATTAGGGGAAGTGCCCATCGAGTACACTGTGGGAGAAAAGATGCTTGTGTTCCCCCTGCAACTAAAGCAGAGTTCTTCGGGTAAACCTGCGTGATTTGGTAGAGGATATGCTTACATTCCTCGCTACAGCCTGCCATGGTGGAGGCAGTTCGCTCCTCGTGGGTATCCCTGCATAAAGAAGTTCATTCGTGTAAGAGCCCAAAGAGTACACAGTGGGAGAAATGCTGCTTGTGTTCCACCTGCAACTAAAGCAGAGTTCTTCGGGTAAAACTGCGTGTTTTGGGAGAGGAAATGCTTACAGTCCATACGAGAGTCTGCCTTCATTGAGGCAGTTCGCTGCACGTGGGACACCCTGCATATTGAAGATTCATTCGGGGAAGGGCCCTTTGTATAAAGTGTCGGACAAATGCATTTTGTGTTCCACCAGCAACTAAAGCAGAGTTCTTCGGGTAAAAGTGCCGTGTTTTCAGAGAGGAAATCCTTAGAGACCACAGTAGTGCCTGCCATGGCTGAGGCAGTTCGCTCCACATGGGAAACCATTCTTATCGAACAAGTTCATTAGGGGAAGTGCCCATCGAGTACACTGTGGGAGAAAAGCTGCTTGTGTTACCTCTGCAACTAAATCAGAGTTCTACCTTTAAAACTGCGTGTTTTGGGATAGGATATGCTTACAGTCCTCGCTACAGCCTCCCACAGTTGAGGTAGTTCGATCCACGTGGGAATCCCTGCATAAAGAATTTCATTCGTGGAAGAGCCCAAGGATTACACACTAGGAGTAATGCTGCTTGTGTTCCACCTGCAACTAACACAGAGTTCCTTGGGTAAAACTGCCGTGTTTTCAGAGAGGAAATGCTTAGAGGCCTCACTAGAGCCTGCTTGCTTTAGGCATTTCACTCCAAGCGGGACCCCTTGAGTATAGATATTCTTTCGGGCAAAGGCTCATTGGGTACACTGTGGGAGAAAAGCTGCTTGTGTTCCACCTGCAACTAAAGCAGAATTATTCGGGTAAAACTGCGTGTATTGGGAGAGGAAATGCTAACAGTCCTTACGAGAGCCTGCCTTCGTTGAGGCAGTTCACCTCACGTGGGACACCCTGCATATTGAAGACTCCTTCGGGGAAGGGCCCTTTGTATAAAGTGTGGGACAAATGCAGCTTGTGTTCCACCTGCAACTAAAGCAGAGTTCTTTGGGTAAAAGTGCCGTGTTTTCAGAGAGGAAATTCTTAGAGACCACAGTAGTGTCTGCCATGGCTGAGGCCGTTCGCTCCACGCGGGAAACCATTCTTATAGAACAAGTTCATTAGGGGAAGTGCCCATTGTGTACACTGTGGGAGGAAAGCTGATGGTGTTCCCCCTGCAACTAAAGCAGAGTTCTTCGTGTAAAACTGCGTTTTTTGGGAGAGGAAATGCTTACAGTATTCGCTACAGCCTGCCTTGGTTGAGGCAGTTCGCTCCAAGTGGGAATCCCTGCATAAAGTAGTTCATTCGTGGAAGAGCCCAAAGAATACACAGTGGGAGAAATGCTGCTTGTGTTCCACCTGCAACTAAAGCAGAATTCTTTGGTAAAACTGCCGTGTTTTGGAAGAGGAAATGCTTACAGTCCTCGCTACAGCCTGCCATGGTTGAGGCAGTTCGCTCCACGTCGGAAACCCTGCATATAGAAGTTCATTCGTGGAAGAGCCCAAAGAGTACACAGTGGGAGAAAAGCTGCTTGTGTTACCCCTGCAACTAAAGCAGAGTTCTAGCGTTAAAACTGCGAGGTTTGGGAGAGGATATGCTTACAGTCCTCGCTACAGCCTGCCATGGTTGAGGCAGTTCACTCCACGTGGGAAACCCTGCATATACAAGTTCATTCGTGAAGAGACCAAAGAGTACACAGTGGGAGAAATGCTGCTTGTGTTCCACTTGCAACTAAAGCAGAGTTCTTCGGGTAAAACTGTGTGTTTTGGGAGAGGAAATGCTTACAGTCCTTATGAGAGCCTGCCTTCATTGAGGCAGTTCGCTGCTCGTGGGACAACCTGCATATTGAACATTCATTCGGGGAAAGGCCCTTTGTATAAATGTGGGACAAATGCAGCTTGTGTTCCACCTGCAACTAAAGCAGAGTTCTTCAGGTAAAAGTGCCGTGTTTTCAGAGAGGAAATTCTTAGAGACCACTGTAGTGCCTGCCATGGCTGAGGCAGTTCGCTCCACGAGGGAATCCATTCTTATAGAACAAGTTCATTAGGGGAAGTGCCCATCGAGTACACTGTGGGAGAAATGCTGCTTGTGTTCCACCTGCAACTAAAGCAGAGTTCTTCAGGTAAAACTGCGTGTTTTGGGAGAGGAAATGCTTACAGTCCATACTAGAGTCTGCCTTCATTGAGGCAGTTCGCTGCACGTGGGACACCCTGCATATTGAAGATTCATTCGGGGAAGGGTCCTTTGTATAAAGTGTCGGACAAATGCATTTTGTGTTCCACCTGCAACTAAAGCAGAGTTCTTCGGGTAAAAGTGCCGTGTTTTCAGAGAGGAAATCCTTAGAGACCACAGTAGTGCCTGCCATGGCTGAGGCAGTTCGCTACACACGGGAAACCATTCTTATAGAACAAGTTCATTAGGGGAAGTGCCCATCGAGTACACTGTGGGAGAAAAGCTGTTTGTGTTACCTCTGCAACTAAAGCAGAGTTCTACCTTTACAACTGCGTGTTTTGGGATAGGATATGCTTACAGTCCTCGCAACAGCCTGCCACAGTTGAGGCAGTTCGATCTACGTGGGAATCCCTGCATAAAGAATTTCATTCGTGGAAGAGCCCAAAGATTACACACTAGGAGTAATGCTGCTTGTGTTCCACCTGCAACTAACCCAGTGTTCCTTGGGTAAAACTGCCGTGTTTTCGGAGAGGAAATGCTTAGAGGCCTCACTAGAGCCTGCTTGCTTTAGGCATTTCACTCCACGCGCGACCCCTTGAGTATAGATATTCTTTCGGGCAAAGGCTCATTGGGTACACTGTGGGAGAAAAGCTGCTTTTGTTCCACCTGCAACTAAAGCAGAATTATTCGGGTAAAACTGCGTGTATTGGGAGAGGAAATTCTAACAGTCCTTACGAGAGCCTGCCTTCGTTGAGGCAGTTCACCTCACGTGGGACACCCTGCATATTGAAGACTCCTTCGGGGAAGGGCCCTTTGTATAAAGTGTGGGACAAATGCAGCTTGTGTTCCACCTGCAACTAAAGCAGAGTTCTTTGGGTAAAAGTGCCGTGTTTTCAGAGAGGAAATTCTTAGAGACCACAGTAGTGTCTGCCATGGCTGAGGCAGTTCGCTCCACGCGGGAAACCATTCATATAGAACAAGTTCATTAGGGGAAGTGCCCATTGTGTACACTGTGGGAGGAAAGCTGATGGTGTTCCCCCTGCAACTAAAGCAGAGTTCTTCGTGTAAAACTGCGTGTTTTGGGAGAGGAAATGCTTACAGTATTCGCTACAGCCTGCCTTGGTTGAGGCAGTTCGCTCCAAGAGGGAATCCCTGCATAAAGTAGTTCATTCGTGGAAGAGCCCAAAGAATACACAGTGAGAGAAATGCTGCTTGTGTTACCCCTGCAACTAAAGCAGAGTTCTAGCGTTAAAACTGCGTGGTTTGGGAGAGGATATGCTTACAGTCCTCGCTACAGCGTGCCATGGTTGAGGCAGTTCGCTCCACGTGGGAAATCCTGCATATACAAGTTCATTCGTGAAGAGAGCAAAGAGTACACAGTGGGAGAAATGCTGCTTGTGTTCCACTTGCAACTAAAGCAGAGTTCTTCGGGTAAAACTGTGTGTTTTGGGAGAAGAAATGCTTACAGTCCTTACGAGAGCCTGCCTTCATTGAGGCAGTTCGCCGCTCGTGGGACAACCTGCATATTGAAGATTCATTCGGGGAAGGGCCCTTTGTATAAAGTGTCGGACAAATGCATTTTGTGTTCCACCTGCAACTAAAGCAGAGTTCTTCGGGTAAAAGTGCCGTGTTTTCAGAGAGGAAATTCTTAGAGACCACAGTAGTGTCTGCCATGGCTGAGGCAGTTCGCTCCACGGGGGAAACCATTCTTATAGAACAAGTTCATTAGGGGAAGTGCCCATTGTGTACACTGTGGGAGGAAAGCTGATGGTGTTCCCCCTGCAACTAAAGCAGAGTTCTTCGTGTAAAACTGCGTGTTTTGGGAGAGGAAATGCTTACAGTATATGCTACAGCCTGCCTTGGTTGAGGCAGTTCGCTCCACGTCGGAAACCCTGCATATAGAAGTTCATTCTTGGAAGAGCCCAAAGAGTACACAGTGGGAGAAAAGCTGCTTGTGTTACCCCTGCAACTAAAGCAGAGTTCTATCGTTAAACCTGCGTGGTTTGGGAGAGGATATGCTTACAGTCCTCGCTACAGCCTGCCATGGTTGAGGCAGTTCACTCCACGTGGGAAACCCTGCATATACAAGTTCATTCGTGAAGAGACCAAAGAGTACACAGTGGGAGAAATGCTGCTTGTGTTCCACTTGCAACTAAAGCAGAGTTCTTCGGGTAAAACTGTGTGTTTTGGGAGAGGAAATGCTTACAGTCCTTACGAGAGCCTGCCTTCATTGAGGCAGTTCGCTGCTCGTGGGACAACATGCATATTGAACATTCATTCGGGGAAAGGCCCTTTGTATAAAGTGTGGGACAAATGCAGCTTGTGTTCCACCTGCCACTAAAGCAGAGTTCTTCAGGTAAAAGTCCCGTGTTTTCAGAGAGGAAATTCTTAGAGACCACAGTAGTGCCTGCCATGGCTGAGGCAGTTCGCTCCACGAGGGAAACCATTCTTATAGAACAAGTTCATTAGGGGAAGTGCCCATCGAGTACACTGTGGGAGAAAAGATGCTTGTGTTCCCCCTGCAACTAAAGCAGAGTTCTTCGGGTAAACCTGCGTGATTTGGTAGAGGATATGCTTACATTCCTCGCTACAGCCTGCCATGGTGGAGGCAGTTCGCTCCTCGTGGGTATCCCTGCATAAAGAAGTTCATTCGTGTAAGAGCCCAAAGAGTACACAGTGGGAGAAATGCTGCTTGTGTTCCACCTGCAACTAAAGCAGAGTTCTTCGGGTAAAACTGCGTGTTTTGGGAGAGGAAATGCTTACAGTCCATACGAGAGTCTGCCTTCATTGAGGCAGTTCGCTGCACGTGGGACACCCTGCATATTGAAGATTCATTCGGGGAAGGGCCCTTTGTATAAAGTGTCGGACAAATGCATTTTGTGTTCCACCAGCAACTAAAGCAGAGTTCTTCGGGTAAAAGTGCCGTGTTTTCAGAGAGGAAATCCTTAGAGACCACAGTAGTGCCTGCCATGGCTGAGGCAGTTCGCTCCACATGGGAAACCATTCTTATCGAACAAGTTCATTAGGGGAAGTGCCCATCGAGTACACTGTGGGAGAAAAGCTGCTTGTGTTACCTCTGCAACTAAATCAGAGTTCTACCTTTAAAACTGCGTGTTTTGGGATAGGATATGCTTACAGTCCTCGCTACAGCCTGCCACAGGTGAGGCAGTTCGATCCACGTGGGAATCCCTGCATAAAGAATTTCATTCGTGGAAGAGCCCAAGGATTACACACTAGGAGTAATGCTGCTTGTGTTCCACCTGCAACTAACACAGAGTTCCTTGGGTAAAACTGCCGTGTTTTCAGAGAGGAAATGCTTAGAGGCCTCACTAGAGCCTGCTTGCTTTAGGCATTTCACTCCAAGCGGGACCCCTTGAGTATAGATATTCTTTCGGGCAAAGGCTCATTGGGTACACTGTGGGAGAAAAGCTGCTTGTGTTCCACCTGCAACTAAAGCAGAATTCTTCGGGTAAAACTGCGTGTATTGGGAGAGGAAATGCTTACAGTCTTTACGAGAGCCTGCCTTCGTTGAGGCAGTTCACTGCACGTGGGACACCCTGCATATTAAAGACTCCTTCAGGGAAGGTCCCTTTGTATAAAGTGTGGGACAAATGCAGCTTGTGTTCCACCTGCAACTAAAGCAGAGTTCTTCGGGTAAAAGTGGGGTGTTTTCAGAGAAGAAATTCTTAGAGACCACAGTAGTGTCTGCCATGGCTGAGGCAGTTCGCTCCACGCGGAAACCATTCTTATAGAACAAGTTCATTAGGGGAAGTGCCCATTGTGTACACTGTGGGAGGAAAGCTGATGGTGTTCCCCCTGCAACTAAAGCAGAGTTCTTCGTGTAAAACTGCGTGTTTTGGGAGAGGAAATGCTTACAGTATTCGCTACAGCCTGCCTTGGTTGAGGCAGTTCGCTCCAAGTGGGAATCCCTGCATAAAGTAGTTCATTCGTGGAAGAGCCCAAAGAATACACAGTGAGAGAAATGCTGCTTGTGTTACCCCTGCAACTAAAGCAGAGTTCTAGCGTTAAAACTGCGTGGTTTGGGAGAGGATATGCTTACAGTCCTCGCTACAGCGTGCCATGGTTGAGGCAGTTCGCTCCACGTGGGAAATCCTGCATATACAAGTTCATTCGTGAAGAGAGCAAAGAGTACACAGTGGGAGAAATGCTGCTTGTGTTCCACTTGCAACTAAAGCAGAGTTCTTCGGGTAAAACTGTGTGTTTTGGGAGAGGAAATGCTTACAGTCCTTACGAGAGCCTGCCTTCATTGAGGCAGTTCGCTGCTCGTGGGACAACCTGCATATTGAACATTCATTCGGGGAAAGGCCCTTTGTATAAAGTGTGGGACAAATGCAGCTTGTGTTCCACCTGCAACTAAAGCAGAGTTCTTCGGGTAAAAGTGCCGTGTTTTCAGAGAGGAAATTCTTAGAGACCACAGTAGTGCCTGCCATGGCTGAGGCAGTTCGCTCCACGAGGGAAACCATTCTTATAGAACAAGTTCATTAGGGGAAGTGCCCATCGAGTACACTGTGGGAGAAAAGATGCTTGTGTTCCCCCTGCAACTAAAGCAGAGTTCTTCGGGTAAACCTGCGTGATTTGGTAGAGGATATGCTTACAGTCCTCGCTACAGCCTGCCATGGTTGAGGCAGTTCGCTCCTCGTGGATATCCCTGCATAAAGAAGTTCATTCTTGTAAGAGCCCAAAGAGTACACAGTGGGAGAAATGCTGCTTGTGTTCCACCTGCAACTAAAGCAGAGTTCTTCGGGTAAAACTGCGTGTTTTGGGAGAGGAAATGCTTACAGTCCATACGAGAGTCTGCCTTCATTGAGGCAGTTCGCTGCACGTGGGACACCCTGCATATTGAAGATTCATTCGGGGAAGGGCCCTTTGTATAAAGTGTCGGACAAATGCATTTTGTGTTCCACCTGCAACTAAAGCAGAGTTCTTCGGGTAAAAGTGCCGTGTTTTCAGAGAGGAAATCCTTAGAGACCACAGTAGTGCCTGCCATGGCTGAGGCAGTTCGCTCCACATGGGAAACCATTCTTATCGAACAAGTTCATTAGGGGAAGTGCCCATCGAGTACACTGTGGGAGAAAAGCTGCTTGTGTTACCTCTGCAACTAAATCAGAGTTCTACCTTTAAAACTGCGTGTTTTGGGATAGGATATGCTTACAGTCCTCGCTACAGCCTGCCAGAGTTGAGGCAGTTCGATCCACGTGGGAATCCCTGCATAAAGAATTTCATTCGTGGAAGAGTCCAAGGGTTACACACTAGGAGTAATGCTGCTTGTGTTCCACCTGCAACTAACACAGAGTTCCTTGGGTAAAACTGCCGTGTTTTCAGAGAGGAAATGCTTAGAGGCCTCACTAGAGCCTGCTTGCTTTAGGCATTTCACTCCAAGCGGGACCCCTTGAGTATAGATATTCTTTCGGGCAAAGGCTCATTGGGTACACTGTGGGAGAAAAGCTGCTTGTGTTCCACCTGCAACTAAAGCAGAATTCTTCGGGTAAAACTGCGTGTATTGGGAGAGGAAATGCTTACAGTCTTTACGAGAGCCTGCCTTCGTTGAGGCAGTTCACTGCACGTGGGACACCCTGCATATTAAAGACTCCTTCGGGGAAGGGCCCTTTGTATAAACTGTGGGACAAATGCAGCTTGTGTTCCACCTGCAACTAAAGCAGAGTTCTTCGGGTAAAAGTGCCGTGTTTTCAGAGAGGAAATTCTTAGAGACCACAGTAGTGTCTGCCATGGCTGAGGCAGTTCGCTCCACGGGGGAAACCATTCTTATAGAACAAGTTCATTAGGGGAAGTGCCCATTGTGTACACTGTGGGAGGAAAGCTGATGGTGTTCCCCCTGCAACTAAAGCAGAGTTCTTCGTGTAAAACTGCGTGTTTTGGGAGAGGAAATGCTTACAGTATATGCTACAGCCTGCCTTGGTTGAGGCAGTTCGCTCCACGTCGGAAACCCTGCATATAGAAGTTCATTCTTGGAAGAGCCCAAAGAGTACACAGTGGGAGAAAAGCTGCTTGTGTTACCCCTGCAACTAAAGCAGAGTTCTATCGTTAAACCTGCGTGGTTTGGGAGAGGATATGCTTACAGTCCTCGCTACAGCCTGCCATGGTTGAGGCAGTTCGCTCCACGTGGGAAACCCTGCATATACAAGTTCATTCGTGAAGAGACCAAAGAGTACACAGTGGGAGAAATGCTGCTTGTGTTCCACTTGCAACTAAAGCAGAGTTCTTCGGGTAAAACTGTGTGTTTTGGGAGAGGAAATGCTTACAGTCCTTACGAGAGCCTGCCTTCATTGAGGCAGTTCGCTGCTCGTGGGACAACATGCATATTGAACATTCATTCGGGGAAAGGCCCTTTGTATAAAGTGTGGGACAAATGCAGCTTGTGTTCCACCTGCCACTAAAGCAGAGTTCTTCAGGTAAAAGTCCCGTGTTTTCAGAGAGGAAATTCTTAGAGACCACAGTAGTGCCTGCCATGGCTGAGGCAGTTCGCTCCACGAGGGAAACCATTCTTATAGAACAAGTTCATTAGGGGAAGTGCCCATCGAGTACACTGTGGGAGAAAAGATGCTTGTGTTCCCCCTGCAACTAAAGCAGAGTTCTTCGGGTAAACCTGCGTGATTTGGTAGAGGATATGCTTACAGTCCTCGCTACAGCCTGCCATGGTGGAGGCAGTTCGCTCCTCGTGGGTATCCCTGCATAAAGAAGTTCATTCGTGTAAGAGCCCAAAGAGTACACAGTGGGAGAAATGCTGCTTGTGTTCCACCTGCAACTAAAGCAGAGTTCTTCGGGTAAAACTGCGTGTTTTGGGAGAGGAAATGCTTACAGTCCATACGAGAGTCTGCCTTCATTGAGGCAGTTCGCTGCACGTGGGACACCCTGCATATTGAAGATTCATTCGGGGAAGGGCCCTTTGTATAAAGTGTCGGACAAATGCATTTTGTGTTCCACCAGCAACTAAAGCAGAGTTCTTCGGGTAAAAGTGCCGTGTTTTCAGAGAGGAAATCCTTAGAGACCACAGTAGTGCCTGCCATGGCTGAGGCAGTTCGCTCCACATGGGAAACCATTCTTATCGAACAAGTTCATTAGGGGAAGTGCCCATCGAGTACACTGTGGGAGAAAAGCTGCTTGTGTTACCTCTGCAACTAAATCAGAGTTCTACCTTTAAAACTGCGTGTTTTGGGATAGGATATGCTTACAGTCCTCGCTACAGCCTGCCACAGTTGAGGCAGTTCGATCCACGTGGGAATCCCTGCATAAAGAATTTCATTCGTGGAAGAGCCCAAGGATTACACACTAGGAGTAATGCTGCTTGTGTTCCACCTGCAACTAACACAGAGTTCCTTGGGTAAAACTGCCGTGTTTTCAGAGAGGAAATGCTTAGAGGCCTCACTAGAGCCTGCTTGCTTTAGGCATTTCACTCCAAGCGGGACCCCTTGAGTATAGATATTCTTTCGGGCAAAGGCTCATTGGGTACACTGTGGGAGAAAAGCTGCTTGTGTTCCACCTGCAACTAAAGCAGAATTCTTCGGGTAAAACTGCGTGTATTGGGAGAGGAAATGCTTACAGTCTTTACGAGAGCCTGCCTTCGTTGAGGCAGTTCACTGCACGTGGGACACCCTGCATATTAAAGACTCCTTCAGGGAAGGTCCCTTTGTATAAAGTGTGGGACATATGCAGCTTGTGTTCCACCTGCAACTAAAGCAGAGTTCTTCGGGTAAAAGTGGGGTGTTTTCAGAGAGGAAATTCTTAGAGACCACAGTAGTGTCTGCCATGGCTGAGGCAGTTCGCTCCACGCGGGAAACCATTCGTATAGAACAAGTTCATTAGGGGAAGTGCCCATTGTGTACACTGTGGGAGGAAAGCTGATGGTGTTCCCCCTGCAACTAAAGCAGAGTTCTTCGTGTAAAACTGCGTGTTTTGGGAGAGGAAATGCTTACAGTATTCGCTACAGCCTGCCTTGGTTGAGGCAGTTCGCTCCAAGTGGGAATCCCTGCATAAAGTAGTTCATTCGTGGAAGAGCCCAAAGAATACACAGTGAGAGAAATGCTGCTTGTGTTACCCCTGCAACTAAAGCAGAGTTCTAGCGTTAAAACTGCGTGGTTTGGGAGAGGATATGCTTACAGTCCTCGCTACAGCGTGCCATGGTTGAGGCAGTTCGCTCCACGTGGGAAATCCTGCATATACAAGTTCATTCGTGAAGAGAGCAAAGAGTACACAGTGGGAGAAATGCTGCTTGTGTTCCACTTGCAACTAAAGCAGAGTTCTTCGGGTAAAACTGTGTGTTTTGGGAGAGGAAATGCTTACAGTCCTTACGAGAGCCTGCCTTCATTGAGGCAGTTCGCTGCTCGTGGGACAACCTGCATATTGAACATTCATTCGGGGAAAGGCCCTTTGTATAAAGTGTGGGACAAATGCAGCTTGTGTTCCACCTGCAACTAAAGCAGAGTTCTTCGGGTAAAAGTGCCGTGTTTTCAGAGAGGAAATTCTTAGAGACCACAGTAGTGCCTGCCATGGCTGAGGCAGTTCGCTCCACGAGGGAAACCATTCTTATAGAACAAGTTCATTAGGGGAAGTGCCCATCGAGTACACTGTGGGAGAAAAGATGCTTGTGTTCCCCCTGCAACTAAAGCAGAGTTCTTCGGGTAAACCTGCGTGATTTGGTAGAGGATATGCTTACATTCCTCGCTACAGCCTGCCATGGTGGAGGCAGTTCGCTCCTCGTGGGTATCCCTGCATAAAGAAGTTCATTCGTGTAAGAGCCCAAAGAGTACACAGTGGGAGAAATGCTGCTTGTGTTCCACCTGCAACTAAAGCAGAGTTCTTCGGGTAAAACTGCGTGTTTTGGGAGAGGAAATGCTTACAGTCCATACGAGAGTCTGCCTTCATTGAGGCAGTTCGCTGCACGTGGGACACCCTGCATATTGAAGATTCATTCGGGGAAGGGCCCTTTGTATAAAGTGTCGGACAAATGCATTTTGTGTTCCACCAGCAACTAAAGCAGAGTTCTTCGGGTAAAAGTGCCGTGTTTTCAGAGAGGAAATCCTTAGAGACCACAGTAGTGCCTGCCATGGCTGAGGCAGTTCGCTCCACATGGGAAACCATTCTTATCGAACAAGTTCATTAGGGGAAGTGCCCATCGAGTACACTGTGGGAGAAAAGCTGCTTGTGTTACCTCTGCAACTAAATCAGAGTTCTACCTTTAAAACTGCGTGTTTTGGGATAGGATATGCTTACAGTCCTCGCTACAGCCTGCCACAGTTGAGGCAGTTCGATCCACGTGGGAATCCCTGCATAAAGAATTTCATTCGTGGAAGAGCCCAAGGATTACACACTAGGAGTAATGCTGCTTGTGTTCCACCTGCAACAAACACAGAGTTCCTTGGGTAAAACTGCCGTGTTTTCAGAGAGGAAATGCTTAGAGGCCTCACTAGAGCCTGCTTGCTTTAGGCATTTCACTCCAAGCGGGACCCCTTGAGTATAGATATTCTTTCGGGCAAAGGCTCATTGGGTACACTGTGGGAGAAAAGCTGCTTGTGTTCCACCTGCAACTAAAGCAGAATTCTTCGGGTAAAACTGCGTGTATTGGGAGAGGAAATGCTTACAGTCTTTACGAGAGCCTGCCTTCGTTGAGGCAGTTCACTGCACGTGGGACACCCTGCATATTAAAGACTCCTTCAGGGAAGGTCCCTTTGTATAAAGTGTGGGACAAATGCAGCTTGTGTTCCACCTGCAACTAAAGCAGAGTTCTTCGGGTAAAAGTGCCGTGTTTTCAGAGAGGAAATTCTTAGAGACCACAGTAGTGTCTGCCATGGCTGAGGCAGTTCGCTCCACGCGGGAAACCATTCGTATAGAACAAGTTCATTAGGGGAAGTGCCCATTGTGTACACTGTGGGAGGAAAGCTGATGGTGTTCCCCCTGCAACTAAAGCAGAGTTCTTCGTGTAAAACTGCGTGTTTTGGGAGAGGAAATGCTTACAGTATTCGCTACAGCCTGCCTTGGTTGAGGCAGTTCGCTCCAAGTGGGAATCCCTGCATAAAGTAGTTCATTCGTGGAAGAGCCCAAAGAATACACAGTGAGAGAAATGCTGCTTGTGTTACCCCTGCAACTAAAGCAGAGTTCTAGCGTTAAAACTGCGTGGTTTGGGAGAGGATATGCTTACAGTCCTCGCTACAGCGTGCCATGGTTGAGGCAGTTCGCTCCACGTGGGAAATCCTGCATATACAAGTTCATTCGTGAAGAGAGCAAAGAGTACACAGTGGGAGAAATGCTGCTTGTGTTCCACTTGCAACTAAAGCAGAGTTCTTCAGGTAAAACTGTGTGTTTTGGGAGAGGAAATGCTTACAGTCCTTACGAGAGCCTGCCTTCATTGAGGCAGTTCGCTGCTCGTGGGACAACCTGCATATTGAACATTCATTCGGGGAAAGGCCGTTTGTATAAAGTGTGGGACAAATGCAGCTTGTGTTCCACCTGCAACTAAAGCAGAGTTCTTCGGGTAAAAGTGCCGTGTTTTCAGAGAGGAAATTCTTAGAGACCACAGTAGTGCCTGCCATGGCTGAGGCAGTTCGCTCCACGAGGGAAACCATTCTTATAGAACAAGTTCATTAGGGGAAGTGGCCATCGAGTACACTGTGGGAGAAAAGATGCTTGTGTTCCCCCTGCAACTAAAGCAGAGTTCTTCGGGTAAACCTGCGTGATTTGGTAGAGGATATGCTTACAGTCCTCGCTACAGCCTGCCATGGTTGAGGCAGTTCGCTCCTCGTGGATATCCCTGCATAAAGAAGTTCATTCTTGTAAGAGCCCAAAGAGTACACAGTGGGAGAAATGCTGCTTGTGTTCCACTTGCAACTAAAGCAGAGTTCTTCGGGTAAAACTGTGTGTTTTGGGAGAGGAAATGCTTACAGTCCTTACGAGAGCCTGCCTTCATTGAGGCAGTTCGCTGCTCGTGGGACAACCTGCATATTGAACATTCATTCGGGGAAAGGCCCTTTGTATAAAGTGTGGGACAAATGCAGCTTGTGTTCCACCTGCAACTAAAGCAGAGTTCTTCGGGTAAAAGTGCCGTGTTTTCAGAGAGGAAATTCTTAGAGACCACAGTAGTGCCTGCCATGGCTGAGGCAGTTCGCTCCACGAGGGAAACCATTCTTATAGAACAAGTTCATTAGGGGAAGTGCCCATCGAGTACACTGTGGGAGAAAAGATGCTTGTGTTCCCCCTGCAACTAAAGCAGAGTTCTTCGGGTAAACCTGCGTGATTTGGTAGAGGATATGCTTACATTCCTCGCTACAGCCTGCCATGGTGGAGGCAGTTCGCTCCTCGTGGGTATCCCTGCATAAAGAAGTTCATTCGTGTAAGAGCCCAAAGAGTACACAGTGGGAGAAATGCTGCTTGTGTTCCACCTGCAACTAAAGCAGAGTTCTTCGGGTAAAACTGCGTGTTTTGGGAGAGGAAATGCTTACAGTCCATACGAGAGTCTGCCTTCATTGAGGCAGTTCGCTGCACGTGGGACACCCTGCATATTGAAGATTCATTCGGGGAAGGGCCCTTTGTATAAAGTGTCGGACAAATGCATTTTGTGTTCCACCAGCAACTAAAGCAGAGTTCTTCGGGTAAAAGTGCCGTGTTTTCAGAGAGGAAATCCTTAGAGACCACAGTAGTGCCTGCCATGGCTGAGGCAGTTCGCTCCACATGGGAAACCATTCTTATCGAACAAGTTCATTAGGGGAAGTGCCCATCGAGTACACTGTGGGAGAAAAGCTGCTTGTGTTACCTCTGCAACTAAATCAGAGTTCTACCTTTAAAACTGCGTGTTTTGGGATAGGATATGCTTACAGTCCTCGCTACAGCCTGCCACAGTTGAGGCAGTTCGATCCACGTGGGAATCCCTGCATAAAGAATTTCATTCGTGGAAGAGCCCAAGGATTACACACTAGGAGTAATGCTGCTTGTGTTCCACCTGCAACAAACACAGAGTTCCTTGGGTAAAACTGCCGTGTTTTCAGAGAGGAAATGCTTAGAGGCCTCACTAGAGCCTGCTTGCTTTAGGCATTTCACTCCAAGCGGGACCCCTTGAGTATAGATATTCTTTCGGGCAAAGCCTCATTGGGTACACTGTGGGAGAAAAGCTGCTTGTGTTCCACCTGCAACTAAAGCAGAATTCTTCGGGTAAAACTGCGTGTATTGGGAGAGGAAATGCTTACAGTCTTTACGAGAGCCTGCCTTCGTTGAGGCAGTTCACTGCACGTGGGACACCCTGCATATTAAAGACTCCTTCAGGGAAGGTCCCTTTGTATAAAGTGTGGGACAAATGCAGCTTGTGTTCCACCTGCAACTAAAGCAGAGTTCTTCGGGTAAAAGTGCCGTGTTTTCAGAGAGGAAATTCTTAGAGACCACAGTAGTGTCTGCCATGGCTGAGGCAGTTCGCTCCACGCGGGAAACCATTCGTATAGAACAAGTTCATTAGGGGAAGTGCCCATTGTGTACACTGTGGGAGGAAAGCTGATGGTGTTCCCCCTGCAACTAAAGCAGAGTTCTTCGTGTAAAACTGCGTGTTTTGGGAGAGGAAATGCTTACAGTATTCGCTACAGCCTGCCTTGGTTGAGGCAGTTCGCTCCAAGTGGGAATCCCTGCATAAAGTAGTTCATTCGTGGAAGAGCCCAAAGAATACACAGTGAGAGAAATGCTGCTTGTGTTACCCCTGCAACTAAAGCAGAGTTCTAGCGTTAAAACTGCGTGGTTTGGGAGAGGATATGCTTACAGTCCTCGCTACAGCGTGCCATGGTTGAGGCAGTTCGCTCCACGTGGGAAATCCTGCATATACAAGTTCATTCGTGAAGAGAGCAAAGAGTACACAGTGGGAGAAATGCTGCTTGTGTTCCACTTGCAACTAAAGCAGAGTTCTTCAGGTAAAACTGTGTGTTTTGGGAGAGGAAATGCTTACAGTCCTTACGAGAGCCTGCCTTCATTGAGGCAGTTCGCTGCTCGTGGGACAACCTGCATATTGAACATTCATTCGGGGAAAGGCCCTTTGTATAAAGTGTGGGACAAATGCAGCTTGTGTTCCACCTGCAACTAAAGCAGAGTTCTTCGGGTAAAAGTGCCGTGTTTTCAGAGAGGAAATTCTTAGAGACCACAGTAGTGCCTGCCATGGCTGAGGCAGTTCGCTCCACGAGGGAAACCATTCTTATAGAACAAGTTCATTAGGGGAAGTGCCCATCGAGTACACTGTGGGAGAAAAGATGCTTGTGTTCCCCCTGCAACTAAAGCAGAGTTCTTCGGGTAAACCTGCGTGATTTGGTAGAGGATATGCTTACAGTCCTCGCTACAGCCTGCCATGGTTGAGGCAGTTCGCTCCTCGTGGATATCCCTGCATAAAGAAGTTCATTCTTGTAAGAGCCCAAAGAGTACACAGTGGGAGAAATGCTGCTTGTGTTCCACCTGCAACTAAAGCAGAGTTCTTCGGGTAAAACTGCGTGTTTTGGGAGAGGAAATGCTTACAGTCCATACGAGAGTCTGCCTTCATTGAGGCAGTTCGCTGCACGTGGGACACCCTGCATATTGAAGATTCATTCGGGGAAGGGCCCTTTGTATAAAGTGTCGGACAAATGCATTTTGTGTTCCACCAGCAACTAAAGCAGAGTTCTTCGGGTAAAAGTGCCGTGTTTTCAGAGAGGAAATCCTTAGAGACCACAGTAGTGCCTGCCATGGCTGAGGCAGTTCGCTCCACATGGGAAACCATTCTTATCGAACAAGTTCATTAGGGGAAGTGCCCATCGAGTACACTGTGGGAGAAAAGCTGCTTGTGTTACCTCTGCAACTAAATCAGAGTTCTGCCTTTAAAACTGCGTGTTTTGGGATAGGATATGCTTACAGTCCTCGCTACAGCCTGCCACAGTTGAGGCAGTTCGATCCACGTGGGAATCCCTGCATAAAGAATTTCATTCGTGGAAGAGCCCAAGGATTACACACTAGGAGTAATGCTGCTTGTGTTCCACCTGCAACTAACACAGAGTTCCTTGGGTAAAACTGCCGTGTTTTCAGAGAGGAAATGCTTAGAGGCCTCACTAGAGCCTGCTTGCTTTAGGCATTTCACTCCAAGCGGGACCCCTTGAGTATAGATATTCTTTCGGGCAAAGGCTCATTGGGTACACTGTGGGAGAAAAGCTGCTTGTGTTCCACCTGCAACTAAAGCAGAATTCTTCGGGTAAAACTGCGTGTATTGGGAGAGGAAATGCTTACAGTCTTTACGAGAGCCTGCCTTCGTTGAGGCAGTTCACTGCACGTGGGACAACCTGCATATTAAAGACTCCTTCAGGGAAGGTCCCTTTGTATAAAGTGTGGGACAAATGCAGCTTGTGTTCCACCTGCAACTAAAGCAGAGTTCTTCGGGTAAAAGTGGGGTGTTTTCAGAGAGGAAATTCTTAGAGACCACAGTAGTGTCTGCCATGGCTGAGGCAGTTCGCTCCACGCGGGAAACCATTCTTATAGAACAAGTTCATTAGGGGAAGTGCCCATTGTGTACACTGTGGGAGGAAAGCTGATGGTGTTCCCCCTGCAACTAAAGCAGAGTTCTTCGTGTAAAACTGCGTGTTTTGGGAGAGGAAATGCTTACAGTATTCGCTACAGCCTGCCTTGGTTGAGGCAGTTCGCTCCAAGTGGGAATCCCTGCATAAAGTAGTTCATTCGTGGAAGAGCCCAAAGAATACACAGTGAGAGAAATGCTGCTTGTGTTACCCCTGCAACTAAAGCAGAGTTCTAGCGTTAAAACTGCGTGGTTTGGGAGAGGATATGCTTACAGTCCTCGCTACAGCGTGCCATGGTTGAGGCAGTTCGCTCCACGTGGGAAATCCTGCATATACAAGTTCATTCGTGAAGAGAGCAAAGAGTACACAGTGGGAGAAATGCTGCTTGTGTTCCACTTGCAACTAAAGCAGAGTTCTTCGGGTAAAACTGTGTGTTTTGGGAGAGGAAATGCTTACAGTCCTTACGAGAGCCTGCCTTCATTGAGGCAGTTCGCTGCTCGTGGGACAACCTGCATATTGAACATTCATTCGGGGAAAGGCCGTTTGTATAAAGTGTGGGACAAATGCAGCTTGTGTTCCACCTGCAACTAAAGCAGAGTTCTTCGGGTAAAAGTGCCGTGATTTCAGAGAGGAAATTCTTAGAGACCACAGTAGTGCCTGCCATGGCTGAGGCAGTTCGCTCCACGAGGGAAACCATTCTTATAGAACAAGTTCATTAGGGGAAGTGCCCATCGAGTACACTGTGGGAGAAAAGATGCTTGTGTTCCCCCTGCAACTAAAGCAGAGTTCTTCGGGTAAACCTGCGTGATTTGGTAGAGGATATGCTTACAGACCTCGCTACAGCCTGCCATGGTTGAGGCAGTTCGCTCCTCGTGGATATCCCTGCATAAAGAAGTTCATTCTTGTAAGAGCCCAAAGAGTACACAGTGGGAGAAATGCTGCTTGTGTTCCACCTGCAACTAAAGCAGAGTTCTTCGGGTAAAACTGCGTGTTTTGGGAGAGGAAATGCTTACAGTCCATACGAGAGTCTGCCTTCATTGAGGCAGTTCGCTGCACGTGGGACACCCTGCATATTGAAGATTCATTCGGGGAAGGGCCCTTTGTATAAAGTGTCGGACAAATGCATTTTGTGTTCCACCTGCAACTAAAGCAGAGTTCTTCGGGTAAAAGTGCCGTGTTTTCAGAGAGGAAATCCTTAGAGACCACAGTAGTGCCTGCCATGGCTGAGGCAGTTCGCTCCACATGGGAAACCATTCTTATCGAACAAGTTCATTAGGGGAAGTGCCCATCGAGTACACTGTGGGAGAAAAGCTGCTTGTGTTACCTCTGCAACTAAATCAGAGTTCTACCTTTAAAACTGCGTGTTTTGGGATAGGATATGCTTACAGTCCTCGCTACAGCCTGCCACAGTTGAGGCAGTTCGATCCACGTGGGAATCCCTGCATAAAGAATTTCATTCGTGGAAGAGCCCAAGGATTACACACTAGGAGTAATGCTGCTTGTGTTCCACCTGCAACTAACACAGAGTTCCTTGGGTAAAACTGCCGTGTTTTCAGAGAGGAAATGCTTAGAGGCCTCACTAGAGCCTGCTTGCTTTAGGCATTTCACTCCAAGCGGGACCCCTTGAGTATAGATATGCTTTCGGGCAAAGGCTCATTGGGTACACTGTGGGAGAAAAGCTGCTTGTGTTCCACCTGCAACTAAAGCAGAATTCTTCGGGTAAAACTGCGTGTATTGGGAGAGGAAATGCTTACAGTCTTTACGAGAGCCTGCCTTCGTTGAGGCAGTTCACTGCACGTGGGACACCCTGCATATTAAAGACTCCTTCGGGGAAGGGCCCTTTGTATAAACTGTGGGACAAATGCAGCTTGTGTTCCACCTGCAACTAAAGCAGAGTTCTTCGGGTAAAAGTGCCGTGTTTTCAGAGAGGAAATTCTTAGAGACCACAGTAGTGTCTGCCATGGCTGAGGCAGTTCGCTCCACGGGGGAAACCATTCTTATAGAACAAGTTCATTAGGGGAAGTGCCCATTGTGTACACTGTGGGAGGAAAGCTGATGGTGTTCCCCCTGCAACTAAAGCAGAGTTCTTCGTGTAAAACTGCGTGTTTTGGGAGAGGAAATGCTTACAGTATATGCTACAGCCTGCCTTGGTTGAGGCAGTTCGCTCCACGTCGGAAACCCTGCATATAGAAGTTCATTCTTGGAAGAGCCCAAAGAGTACACAGTGGGAGAAAAGCTGCTTGTGTTACCCCTGCAACTAAAGCAGAGTTCTATCGTTAAACCTGCGTGGTTTGGGAGAGGATATGCTTACAGTCCTCGCTACAGCCTGCCATGGTTGAGGCAGTTCGCTCCACGTGGGAAACCCTGCATATACAAGTTCATTCGTGAAGAGACCAAAGAGTACACAGTGGGAGAAATGCTGCTTGTGTTCCACTTGCAACTAAAGCAGAGTTCTTCGGGTAAAACTGTGTGTTTTGGGAGAGGAAATGCTTACAGTCCTTACGAGAGCCTGCCTTCATTGAGGCAGTTCGCTGCTCGTGGGACAACATGCATATTGAACATTCATTCGGGGAAAGGCCCTTTGTATAAAGTGTGGGACAAATGCAGCTTGTGTTCCACCTGCCACTAAAGCAGAGTTCTTCAGGTAAAAGTCCCGTGTTTTCAGAGAGGAAATTCTTAGAGACCACAGTAGTGCCTGCCATGGCTGAGGCAGTTCGCTCCACGAGGGAAACCATTCTTATAGAACAAGTTCATTAGGGGAAGTGCCCATCGAGTACACTGTGGGAGAAAAGATGCTTGTGTTCCCCCTGCAACTAAAGCAGAGTTCTTCGGGTAAACCTGCGTGATTTGGTAGAGGATATGCTTACATTCCTCGCTACAGCCTGCCATGGTGGAGGCAGTTCGCTCCTCGTGGGTATCCCTGCATAAAGAAGTTCATTCGTGTAAGAGCCCAAAGAGTACACAGTGGGAGAAATGCTGCTTGTGTTCCACCTGCAACTAAAGCAGAGTTCTTCGGGTAAAACTGCGTGTTTTGGGAGAGGAAATGCTTACAGTCCATACGAGAGTCTGCCTTCATTGAGGCAGTTCGCTGCACGTGGGACACCCTGCATATTGAAGATTCATTCGGGGAAGGGCCCTTTGTATAAAGTGTCGGACAAATGCATTTTGTGTTCCACCAGCAACTAAAGCAGAGTTCTTCGGGTAAAAGTGCCGTGTTTTCAGAGAGGAAATCCTTAGAGACCACAGTAGTGCCTGCCATGGCTGAGGCAGTTCGCTCCACATGGGAAACCATTCTTATCGAACAAGTTCATTAGGGGAAGTGCCCATCGAGTACACTGTGGGAGAAAAGCTGCTTGTGTTACCTCTGCAACTAAATCAGAGTTCTACCTTTAAAACTGCGTGTTTTGGGATAGGATATGCTTACAGTCCTCGCTACAGCCTGCCACAGTTGAGGCAGTTCGATCCACGTGGGAATCCCTGCATAAAGAATTTCATTCGTGGAAGAGCCCAAGGATTACACACTAGGAGTAATGCTGCTTGTGTTCCACCTGCAACTAACACAGAGTTCCTTGGGTAAAACTGCCGTGTTTTCAGAGAGGAAATGCTTAGAGGCCTCACTAGAGCCTGCTTGCTTTAGGCATTTCACTCCAAGCGGGACCCCTTGAGTATAGATATTCTTTCGGGCAAAGGCTCATTGGGTACACTGTGGGAGAAAAGCTGCTTGTGTTCCACCTGCAACTAAAGCAGAATTCTTCGGGTAAAACTGCGTGTATTGGGAGAGGAAATGCTTACAGTCTTTACGAGAGCCTGCCTTCGTTGAGGCAGTTCACTGCACGTGGGACACCCTGCATATTAAAGACTCCTTCAGGGAAGGTCCCTTTGTATAAAGTGTGGGACATATGCAGCTTGTGTTCCACCTGCAACTAAAGCAGAGTTCTTCGGGTAAAAGTGGGGTGTTTTCAGAGAGGAAATTCTTAGAGACCACAGTAGTGTCTGCCATGGCTGAGGCAGTTCGCTCCACGCGGGAAACCATTCGTATAGAACAAGTTCATTAGGGGAAGTGCCCATTGTGTACACTGTGGGAGGAAAGCTGATGGTGTTCCCCCTGCAACTAAAGCAGAGTTCTTCGTGTAAAACTGCGTGTTTTGGGAGAGGAAATGCTTACAGTATTCGCTACAGCCTGCCTTGGTTGAGGCAGTTCGCTCCAAGTGGGAATCCCTGCATAAAGTAGTTCATTCGTGGAAGAGCCCAAAGAATACACAGTGAGAGAAATGCTGCTTGTGTTACCCCTGCAACTAAAGCAGAGTTCTAGCGTTAAAACTGCGTGGTTTGGGAGAGGATATGCTTACAGTCCTCGCTACAGCGTGCCATGGTTGAGGCAGTTCGCTCCACGTGGGAAATCCTGCATATACAAGTTCATTCGTGAAGAGAGCAAAGAGTACACAGTGGGAGAAATGCTGCTTGTGTTCCACTTGCAACTAAAGCAGAGTTCTTCGGGTAAAACTGTGTGTTTTGGGAGAGGAAATGCTTACAGTCCTTACGAGAGCCTGCCTTCATTGAGGCAGTTCGCTGCTCGTGGGACAACCTGCATATTGAACATTCATTCGGGGAAAGGCCCTTTGTATAAAGTGTGGGACAAATGCAGCTTGTGTTCCACCTGCAACTAAAGCAGAGTTCTTCGGGTAAAAGTGCCGTGTTTTCAGAGAGGAAATTCTTAGAGACCACAGTAGTGCCTGCCATGGCTGAGGCAGTTCGCTCCACGAGGGAAACCATTCTTATAGAACAAGTTCATTAGGGGAAGTGCCCATCGAGTACACTGTGGGAGAAAAGATGCTTGTGTTCCCCCTGCAACTAAAGCAGAGTTCTTCGGGTAAACCTGCGTGATTTGGTAGAGGATATGCTTACATTCCTCGCTACAGCCTGCCATGGTGGAGGCAGTTCGCTCCTCGTGGGTATCCCTGCATAAAGAAGTTCATTCGTGTAAGAGCCCAAAGAGTACACAGTGGGAGAAATGCTGCTTGTGTTCCACCTGCAACTAAAGCAGAGTTCTTCGGGTAAAACTGCGTGTTTTGGGAGAGGAAATGCTTACAGTCCATACGAGAGTCTGCCTTCATTGAGGCAGTTCGCTGCACGTGGGACACCCTGCATATTGAAGATTCATTCGGGGAAGGGCCCTTTGTATAAAGTGTCGGACAAATGCATTTTGTGTTCCACCAGCAACTAAAGCAGAGTTCTTCGGGTAAAAGTGCCGTGTTTTCAGAGAGGAAATCCTTAGAGACCACAGTAGTGCCTGCCATGGCTGAGGCAGTTCGCTCCACATGGGAAACCATTCTTATCGAACAAGTTCATTAGGGGAAGTGCCCATCGAGTACACTGTGGGAGAAAAGCTGCTTGTGTTACCTCTGCAACTAAATCAGAGTTCTACCTTTAAAACTGCGTGTTTTGGGATAGGATATGCTTACAGTCCTCGCTACAGCCTGCCACAGTTGAGGCAGTTCGATCCACGTGGGAATCCCTGCATAAAGAATTTCATTCGTGGAAGAGCCCAAGGATTACACACTAGGAGTAATGCTGCTTGTGTTCCACCTGCAACAAACACAGAGTTCCTTGGGTAAAACTGCCGTGTTTTCAGAGAGGAAATGCTTAGAGGCCTCACTAGAGCCTGCTTGCTTTAGGCATTTCACTCCAAGCGGGACCCCTTGAGTATAGATATTCTTTCGGGCAAAGGCTCATTGGGTACACTGTGGGAGAAAAGCTGCTTGTGTTCCACCTGCAACTAAAGCAGAATTCTTCGGGTAAAACTGCGTGTATTGGGAGAGGAAATGCTTACAGTCTTTACGAGAGCCTGCCTTCGTTGAGGCAGTTCACTGCACGTGGGACACCCTGCATATTAAAGACTCCTTCAGGGAAGGTCCCTTTGTATAAAGTGTGGGACAAATGCAGCTTGTGTTCCACCTGCAACTAAAGCAGAGTTCTTCGGGTAAAAGTGCCGTGTTTTCAGAGAGGAAATTCTTAGAGACCACAGTAGTGTCTGCCATGGCTGAGGCAGTTCGCTCCACGCGGGAAACCATTCGTATAGAACAAGTTCATTAGGGGAAGTGCCCATTGTGTACACTGTGGGAGGAAAGCTGATGGTGTTCCCCCTGCAACTAAAGCAGAGTTCTTCGTGTAAAACTGCGTGTTTTGGGAGAGGAAATGCTTACAGTATTCGCTACAGCCTGCCTTGGTTGAGGCAGTTCGCTCCAAGTGGGAATCCCTGCATAAAGTAGTTCATTCGTGGAAGAGCCCAAAGAATACACAGTGAGAGAAATGCTGCTTGTGTTACCCCTGCAACTAAAGCAGAGTTCTAGCGTTAAAACTGCGTGGTTTGGGAGAGGATATGCTTACAGTCCTCGCTACAGCGTGCCATGGTTGAGGCAGTTCGCTCCACGTGGGAAATCCTGCATATACAAGTTCATTCGTGAAGAGAGCAAAGAGTACACAGTGGGAGAAATGCTGCTTGTGTTCCACTTGCAACTAAAGCAGAGTTCTTCAGGTAAAACTGTGTGTTTTGGGAGAGGAAATGCTTACAGTCCTTACGAGAGCCTGCCTTCATTGAGGCAGTTCGCTGCTCGTGGGACAACCTGCATATTGAACATTCATTCGGGGAAAGGCCGTTTGTATAAAGTGTGGGACAAATGCAGCTTGTGTTCCACCTGCAACTAAAGCAGAGTTCTTCGGGTAAAAGTGCCGTGTTTTCAGAGAGGAAATTCTTAGAGACCACAGTAGTGCCTGCCATGGCTGAGGCAGTTCGCTCCACGAGGGAAACCATTCTTATAGAACAAGTTCATTAGGGGAAGTGGCCATCGAGTACACTGTGGGAGAAAAGATGCTTGTGTTCCCCCTGCAACTAAAGCAGAGTTCTTCGGGTAAACCTGCGTGATTTGGTAGAGGATATGCTTACAGTCCTCGCTACAGCCTGCCATGGTTGAGGCAGTTCGCTCCTCGTGGATATCCCTGCATAAAGAAGTTCATTCTTGTAAGAGCCCAAAGAGTACACAGTGGGAGAAATGCTGCTTGTGTTCCACTTGCAACTAAAGCAGAGTTCTTCGGGTAAAACTGTGTGTTTTGGGAGAGGAAATGCTTACAGTCCTTACGAGAGCCTGCCTTCATTGAGGCAGTTCGCTGCTCGTGGGACAACCTGCATATTGAACATTCATTCGGGGAAAGGCCCTTTGTATAAAGTGTGGGACAAATGCAGCTTGTGTTCCACCTGCAACTAAAGCAGAGTTCTTCGGGTAAAAGTGCCGTGTTTTCAGAGAGGAAATTCTTAGAGACCACAGTAGTGCCTGCCATGGCTGAGGCAGTTCGCTCCACGAGGGAAACCATTCTTATAGAACAAGTTCATTAGGGGAAGTGCCCATCGAGTACACTGTGGGAGAAAAGATGCTTGTGTTCCCCCTGCAACTAAAGCAGAGTTCTTCGGGTAAACCTGCGTGATTTGGTAGAGGATATGCTTACATTCCTCGCTACAGCCTGCCATGGTGGAGGCAGTTCGCTCCTCGTGGGTATCCCTGCATAAAGAAGTTCATTCGTGTAAGAGCCCAAAGAGTACACAGTGGGAGAAATGCTGCTTGTGTTCCACCTGCAACTAAAGCAGAGTTCTTCGGGTAAAACTGCGTGTTTTGGGAGAGGAAATGCTTACAGTCCATACGAGAGTCTGCCTTCATTGAGGCAGTTCGCTGCACGTGGGACACCCTGCATATTGAAGATTCATTCGGGGAAGGGCCCTTTGTATAAAGTGTCGGACAAATGCATTTTGTGTTCCACCAGCAACTAAAGCAGAGTTCTTCGGGTAAAAGTGCCGTGTTTTCAGAGAGGAAATCCTTAGAGACCACAGTAGTGCCTGCCATGGCTGAGGCAGTTCGCTCCACATGGGAAACCATTCTTATCGAACAAGTTCATTAGGGGAAGTGCCCATCGAGTACACTGTGGGAGAAAAGCTGCTTGTGTTACCTCTGCAACTAAATCAGAGTTCTACCTTTAAAACTGCGTGTTTTGGGATAGGATATGCTTACAGTCCTCGCTACAGCCTGCCACAGTTGAGGCAGTTCGATCCACGTGGGAATCCCTGCATAAAGAATTTCATTCGTGGAAGAGCCCAAGGATTACACACTAGGAGTAATGCTGCTTGTGTTCCACCTGCAACAAACACAGAGTTCCTTGGGTAAAACTGCCGTGTTTTCAGAGAGGAAATGCTTAGAGGCCTCACTAGAGCCTGCTTGCTTTAGGCATTTCACTCCAAGCGGGACCCCTTGAGTATAGATATTCTTTCGGGCAAAGGCTCATTGGGTACACTGTGGGAGAAAAGCTGCTTGTGTTCCACCTGCAACTAAAGCAGAATTCTTCGGGTAAAACTGCGTGTATTGGGAGAGGAAATGCTTACAGTCTTTACGAGAGCCTGCCTTCGTTGAGGCAGTTCACTGCACGTGGGACACCCTGCATATTAAAGACTCCTTCAGGGAAGGTCCCTTTGTATAAAGTGTGGGACAAATGCAGCTTGTGTTCCACCTGCAACTAAAGCAGAGTTCTTCGGGTAAAAGTGCCGTGTTTTCAGAGAGGAAATTCTTAGAGACCACAGTAGTGTCTGCCATGGCTGAGGCAGTTCGCTCCACGCGGGAAACCATTCGTATAGAACAAGTTCATTAGGGGAAGTGCCCATTGTGTACACTGTGGGAGGAAAGCTGATGGTGTTCCCCCTGCAACTAAAGCAGAGTTCTTCGTGTAAAACTGCGTGTTTTGGGAGAGGAAATGCTTACAGTATTCGCTACAGCCTGCCTTGGTTGAGGCAGTTCGCTCCAAGTGGGAATCCCTGCATAAAGTAGTTCATTCGTGGAAGAGCCCAAAGAATACACAGTGAGAGAAATGCTGCTTGTGTTACCCCTGCAACTAAAGCAGAGTTCTAGCGTTAAAACTGCGTGGTTTGGGAGAGGATATGCTTACAGTCCTCGCTACAGCGTGCCATGGTTGAGGCAGTTCGCTCCACGTGGGAAATCCTGCATATACAAGTTCATTCGTGAAGAGAGCAAAGAGTACACAGTGGGAGAAATGCTGCTTGTGTTCCACTTGCAACTAAAGCAGAGTTCTTCAGGTAAAACTGTGTGTTTTGGGAGAGGAAATGCTTACAGTCCTTACGAGAGCCTGCCTTCATTGAGGCAGTTCGCTGCTCGTGGGACAACCTGCATATTGAACATTCATTCGGGGAAAGGCCCTTTGTATAAAGTGTGGGACAAATGCAGCTTGTGTTCCACCTGCAACTAAAGCAGAGTTCTTCGGGTAAAAGTGCCGTGTTTTCAGAGAGGAAATTCTTAGAGACCACAGTAGTGCCTGCCATGGCTGAGGCAGTTCGCTCCACGAGGGAAACCATTCTTATAGAACAAGTTCATTAGGGGAAGTGGCCATCGAGTACACTGTGGGAGAAAAGATGCTTGTGTTCCCCCTGCAACTAAAGCAGAGTTCTTCGGGTAAACCTGCGTGATTTGGTAGAGGATATGCTTACAGTCCTCGCTACAGCCTGCCATGGTTGAGGCAGTTCGCTCCTCGTGGATATCCCTGCATAAAGAAGTTCATTCTTGTAAGAGCCCAAAGAGTACACAGTGGGAGAAATGCTGCTTGTGTTCCACTTGCAACTAAAGCAGAGTTCTTCGGGTAAAACTGTGTGTTTTGGGAGAGGAAATGCTTACAGTCCTTACGAGAGCCTGCCTTCATTGAGGCAGTTCGCTGCTCGTGGGACAACCTGCATATTGAACATTCATTCGGGGAAAGGCCCTTTGTATAAAGTGTGGGACAAATGCAGCTTGTGTTCCACCTGCAACTAAAGCAGAGTTCTTCGGGTAAAAGTGCCGTGTTTTCAGAGAGGAAATTCTTAGAGACCACAGTAGTGCCTGCCATGGCTGAGGCAGTTCGCTCCACGAGGGAAACCATTCTTATAGAACAAGTTCATTAGGGGAAGTGCCCATCGAGTACACTGTGGGAGAAAAGATGCTTGTGTTCCCCCTGCAACTAAAGCAGAGTTCTTCGGGTAAACCTGCGTGATTTGGTAGAGGATATGCTTACATTCCTCGCTACAGCCTGCCATGGTGGAGGCAGTTCGCTCCTCGTGGGTATCCCTGCATAAAGAAGTTCATTCGTGTAAGAGCCCAAAGAGTACACAGTGGGAGAAATGCTGCTTGTGTTCCACCTGCAACTAAAGCAGAGTTCTTCGGGTAAAACTGCGTGTTTTGGGAGAGGAAATGCTTACAGTCCATACGAGAGTCTGCCTTCATTGAGGCAGTTCGCTGCACGTGGGACACCCTGCATATTGAAGATTCATTCGGGGAAGGGCCCTTTGTATAAAGTGTCGGACAAATGCATTTTGTGTTCCACCAGCAACTAAAGCAGAGTTCTTCGGGTAAAAGTGCCGTGTTTTCAGAGAGGAAATCCTTAGAGACCACAGTAGTGCCTGCCATGGCTGAGGCAGTTCGCTCCACATGGGAAACCATTCTTATCGAACAAGTTCATTAGGGGAAGTGCCCATCGAGTACACTGTGGGAGAAAAGCTGCTTGTGTTACCTCTGCAACTAAATCAGAGTTCTACCTTTAAAACTGCGTGTTTTGGGATAGGATATGCTTACAGTCCTCGCTACAGCCTGCCACAGTTGAGGCAGTTCGATCCACGTGGGAATCCCTGCATAAAGAATTTCATTCGTGGAAGAGCCCAAGGATTACACACTAGGAGTAATGCTGCTTGTGTTCCACCTGCAACAAACACAGAGTTCCTTGGGTAAAACTGCCGTGTTTTCAGAGAGGAAATGCTTAGAGGCCTCACTAGAGCCTGCTTGCTTTAGGCATTTCACTCCAAGCGGGACCCCTTGAGTATAGATATTCTTTCGGGCAAAGGCTCATTGGGTACACTGTGGGAGAAAAGCTGCTTGTGTTCCACCTGCAACTAAAGCAGAATTCTTCGGGTAAAACTGCGTGTATTGGGAGAGGAAATGCTTACAGTCTTTACGAGAGCCTGCCTTCGTTGAGGCAGTTCACTGCACGTGGGACACCCTGCATATTAAAGACTCCTTCAGGGAAGGTCCCTTTGTATAAAGTGTGGGACAAATGCAGCTTGTGTTCCACCTGCAACTAAAGCAGAGTTCTTCGGGTAAAAGTGCCGTGTTTTCAGAGAGGAAATTCTTAGAGACCACAGTAGTGTCTGCCATGGCTGAGGCAGTTCGCTCCACGCGGGAAACCATTCGTATAGAACAAGTTCATTAGGGGAAGTGCCCATTGTGTACACTGTGGGAGGAAAGCTGATGGTGTTCCCCCTGCAACTAAAGCAGAGTTCTTCGTGTAAAACTGCGTGTTTTGGGAGAGGAAATGCTTACAGTATTCGCTACAGCCTGCCTTGGTTGAGGCAGTTCGCTCCAAGTGGGAATCCCTGCATAAAGTAGTTCATTCGTGGAAGAGCCCAAAGAATACACAGTGAGAGAAATGCTGCTTGTGTTACCCCTGCAACTAAAGCAGAGTTCTAGCGTTAAAACTGCGTGGTTTGGGAGAGGATATGCTTACAGTCCTCGCTACAGCGTGCCATGGTTGAGGCAGTTCGCTCCACGTGGGAAATCCTGCATATACAAGTTCATTCGTGAAGAGAGCAAAGAGTACACAGTGGGAGAAATGCTGCTTGTGTTCCACTTGCAACTAAAGCAGAGTTCTTCAGGTAAAACTGTGTGTTTTGGGAGAGGAAATGCTTACAGTCCTTACGAGAGCCTGCCTTCATTGAGGCAGTTCGCTGCTCGTGGGACAACCTGCATATTGAACATTCATTCGGGGAAAGGCCCTTTGTATAAAGTGTGGGACAAATGCAGCTTGTGTTCCACCTGCAACTAAAGCAGAGTTCTTCGGGTAAAAGTGCCGTGTTTTCAGAGAGGAAATTCTTAGAGACCACAGTAGTGCCTGCCATGGCTGAGGCAGTTCGCTCCACGAGGGAAACCATTCTTATAGAACAAGTTCATTAGGGGAAGTGCCCATCGAGTACACTGTGGGAGAAAAGATGCTTGTGTTCCCCCTGCAACTAAAGCAGAGTTCTTCGGGTAAACCTGCGTGATTTGGTAGAGGATATGCTTACAGTCCTCGCTACAGCCTGCCATGGTTGAGGCAGTTCGCTCCTCGTGGATATCCCTGCATAAAGAAGTTCATTCTTGTAAGAGCCCAAAGAGTACACAGTGGGAGAAATGCTGCTTGTGTTCCACCTGCAACTAAAGCAGAGTTCTTCGGGTAAAACTGCGTGTTTTGGGAGAGGAAATGCTTACAGTCCATACGAGAGTCTGCCTTCATTGAGGCAGTTCGCTGCACGTGGGACACCCTGCATATTGAAGATTCATTCGGGGAAGGGCCCTTTGTATAAAGTGTCGGACAAATGCATTTTGTGTTCCACCAGCAACTAAAGCAGAGTTCTTCGGGTAAAAGTGCCGTGTTTTCAGAGAGGAAATCCTTAGAGACCACAGTAGTGCCTGCCATGGCTGAGGCAGTTCGCTCCACATGGGAAACCATTCTTATCGAACAAGTTCATTAGGGGAAGTGCCCATCGAGTACACTGTGGGAGAAAAGCTGCTTGTGTTACCTCTGCAACTAAATCAGAGTTCTGCCTTTAAAACTGCGTGTTTTGGGATAGGATATGCTTACAGTCCTCGCTACAGCCTGCCACAGTTGAGGCAGTTCGATCCACGTGGGAATCCCTGCATAAAGAATTTCATTCGTGGAAGAGCCCAAGGATTACACACTAGGAGTAATGCTGCTTGTGTTCCACCTGCAACTAACACAGAGTTCCTTGGGTAAAACTGCCGTGTTTTCAGAGAGGAAATGCTTAGAGGCCTCACTAGAGCCTGCTTGCTTTAGGCATTTCACTCCAAGCGGGACCCCTTGAGTATAGATATTCTTTCGGGCAAAGGCTCATTGGGTACACTGTGGGAGAAAAGCTGCTTGTGTTCCACCTGCAACTAAAGCAGAATTCTTCGGGTAAAACTGCGTGTATTGGGAGAGGAAATGCTTACAGTCTTTACGAGAGCCTGCCTTCGTTGAGGCAGTTCACTGCACGTGGGACAACCTGCATATTAAAGACTCCTTCAGGGAAGGTCCCTTTGTATAAAGTGTGGGACAAATGCAGCTTGTGTTCCACCTGCAACTAAAGCAGAGTTCTTCGGGTAAAAGTGGGGTGTTTTCAGAGAGGAAATTCTTAGAGACCACAGTAGTGTCTGCCATGGCTGAGGCAGTTCGCTCCACGCGGGAAACCATTCTTATAGAACAAGTTCATTAGGGGAAGTGCCCATTGTGTACACTGTGGGAGGAAAGCTGATGGTGTTCCCCCTGCAACTAAAGCAGAGTTCTTCGTGTAAAACTGCGTGTTTTGGGAGAGGAAATGCTTACAGTATTCGCTACAGCCTGCCTTGGTTGAGGCAGTTCGCTCCAAGTGGGAATCCCTGCATAAAGTAGTTCATTCGTGGAAGAGCCCAAAGAATACACAGTGAGAGAAATGCTGCTTGTGTTACCCCTGCAACTAAAGCAGAGTTCTAGCGTTAAAACTGCGTGGTTTGGGAGAGGATATGCTTACAGTCCTCGCTACAGCGTGCCATGGTTGAGGCAGTTCGCTCCACGTGGGAAATCCTGCATATACAAGTTCATTCGTGAAGAGAGCAAAGAGTACACAGTGGGAGAAATGCTGCTTGTGTTCCACTTGCAACTAAAGCAGAGTTCTTCGGGTAAAACTGTGTGTTTTGGGAGAGGAAATGCTTACAGTCCTTACGAGAGCCTGCCTTCATTGAGGCAGTTCGCTGCTCGTGGGACAACCTGCATATTGAACATTCATTCGGGGAAAGGCCGTTTGTATAAAGTGTGGGACAAATGCAGCTTGTGTTCCACCTGCAACTAAAGCAGAGTTCTTCGGGTAAAAGTGCCGTGTTTTCAGAGAGGAAATTCTTAGAGACCACAGTAGTGCCTGCCATGGCTGAGGCAGTTCGCTCCACGAGGGAAACCATTCTTATAGAACAACTTCATTAGGGGAAGTGCCCATCGAGTACACTGTGGGAGAAAAGATGCTTGTGTTCCCCCTGCAACTAAAGCAGAGTTCTTCGGGTAAACCTGCGTGATTTGGTAGAGGATATGCTTACAGACCTCGCTACAGCCTGCCATGGTTGAGGCAGTTCGCTCCTCGTGGATATCCCTGCATAAAGAAGTTCATTCTTGTAAGAGCCCAAAGAGTACACAGTGGGAGAAATGCTGCTTGTGTTCCACCTGCAACTAAAGCAGAGTTCTTCGGGTAAAACTGCGTGTTTTGGGAGAGGAAATGCTTACAGTCCATACGAGAGTCTGCCTTCATTGAGGCAGTTCGCTGCACGTGGGACACCCTGCATATTGAAGATTCATTCGGGGAAGGGCCCTTTGTATAAAGTGTCGGACAAATGCATTTTGTGTTCCACCTGCAACTAAAGCAGAGTTCTTCGGGTAAAAGTGCCGTGTTTTCAGAGAGGAAATCCTTAGAGACCACAGTAGTGCCTGCCATGGCTGAGGCAGTTCGCTCCACATGGGAAACCATTCTTATCGAACAAGTTCATTAGGGGAAGTGCCCATCGAGTACACTGTGGGAGAAAAGCTGCTTGTGTTACCTCTGCAACTAAATCAGAGTTCTACCTTTAAAACTGCGTGTTTTGGGATAGGATATGCTTACAGTCCTCGCTACAGCCTGCCACAGTTGAGGCAGTTCGATCCACGTGGGAATCCCTGCATAAAGAATTTCATTCGTGGAAGAGCCCAAGGATTACACACTAGGAGTAATGCTGCTTGTGTTCCACCTGCAACTAACACAGAGTTCCTTGGGTAAAACTGCCGTGTTTTCAGAGAGGAAATGCTTAGAGGCCTCACTAGAGCCTGCTTGCTTTAGGCCGTTCACTCCAAGCGGGACCCCTTGAGTATAGATATTCTTTCGGGCAAAGGCTCATTGGGTACACTGTGGGAGAAAAGCTGCTTGTGTTCCACCTGCAACTAAAGCAGAATTCTTCGGGTAAAACTGCGTGTATTGGGAGAGGAAATGCTTACAGTCTTTACGAGAGCCTGCCTTCGTTGAGGCAGTTCACTGCACGTGGGACACCCTGCATATTAAAGACTCCTTCGGGGAAGGGCCCTTTGTATAAAGTGTGGGACAAATGCAGCTTGTGTTCCACCTGCAACTAAAGCAGAGTTCTTCGGGTAAAAGTGGGGTGTTTTCAGAGAGGAAATTCTTAGAGACCACAGTAGTGTCTGCCATGGCTGAGGCAGTTCGCTCCACGCGGGAAACCATTCTTATAGAACAAGTTCATTAGGGGAAGTGCCCATTGTGTACACTGTGGGAGGAAAGCTGATGGTGTTCCCCCTGCAACTAAAGCAGAGTTCTTCGTGTAAAACTGCGTGTTTTGGGAGAGGAAATGCTTACAGTATTCGCTACAGCCTGCCTTGGTTGAGGCAGTTCGCTCCAAGTGGGAATCCCTGCATAAAGTAGTTCATTCGTGGAAGAGCCCAAAGAATACACAGTGAGAGAAATGCTGCTTGTGTTACCCCTGCAACTAAAGCAGAGTTCTAGCGTTAAAACTGCGTGGTTTGGGAGAGGATATGCTTACAGTCCTCGCTACAGCGTGCCATGGTTGAGGCAGTTCGCTCCACGTGGGAAATCCTGCATATACAAGTTCATTCGTGAAGAGAGCAAAGAGTACACAGTGGGAGAAATGCTGCTTGTGTTCCACTTGCAACTAAAGCAGAGTTCTTCGGGTAAAACTGTGTGTTTTGGGAGAGGAAATGCTTACAGTCCTTACGAGAGCCTGCCTTCATTGAGGCAGTTCGCTGCTCGTGGGACAACCTGCATATTGAACATTCATTCGGGGAAAGGCCCTTTGTATAAAATGTGGGACAAATGCAGCTTGTGTTCCACCTGCAACTAAAGCAGAGTTCTTCGGGTAAAAGTGCCGTGTTTTCAGAGAGGAAATTCTTAGAGACCACAGTAGTGCCTGCCATGGCTGAGGCAGTTCGCTCCACGAGGGAAACCATTCTTATAGAACAAGTTCATTAGGGGAAGTGCCCATCGAGTACACTGTGGGAGAAAAGATGCTTGTGTTCCCCCTGCAACTAAAGCAGAGTTCTTCGGGTAAACCTGCGTGATTTGGTAGAGGATATGCTTACAGTCCTCGCTACAGCCTGCCATGGTTGAGGCAGTTCGCTCCTCGTGGATATCCCTGCATAAAGAAGTTCATTCTTGTAAGAGCCCAAAGAGTACACAGTGGGAGAAATGCTGCTTGTGTTCCACCTGCAACTAAAGCAGAGTTCTTCGGGTAAAACTGCGTGTTTTGGGAGAGGAAATGCTTACAGTCCATACGAGAGTCTGACTTCATTGAGGCAGTTCGCTGCACGTGGGACACCCTGCATATTGAAGATTCATTCGGGGAAGGGCCCTTTGTATAAAGTGTCGGACAAATGCATTTTGTGTTCCACCTGCAACTAAAGCAGAGTTCTTCGGGTAAAAGTGCCGTGTTTTCAGAGAGGAAATCCTTAGAGACCACAGTAGTGCCTGCCATGGCTGAGGCAGTTCGCTCCACATGGGAAACCATTCTTATCGAACAAGTTCATTAGGGGAAGTGCCCATCGAGTACACTGTGGGAGAAAGGCTGCTTGTGTTACCTCTGCAACTAAATCAGAGTTCTACCTTTAAAACTGCGTGTTTTGGGATAGGATATGCTTACAATCCTCGCTACAGCCTGCCACAGTTGAGGCAGTTCGATCCACGTGGGAATCCCTGCATAAAGAATTTCATTCATGGAAGAGCCCAAAGATTACACACTAGGAGTAATGCTGCTTGTGTTCCACCTGCAACTAACACAGAGTTCCTTGGGTAAAACTGCCGTGTTTTCAGAGAGGAAATGCTTAGAGGCCTCACTAGAGCCTGCTTGCTTTAGGCATTTCACTCCAAGCGGGACCCCTTGAGTATAGATATTGTTTCAGGCAAAGGCTCATTGGGTACACTGTGGGAGAAAAGCTGCTTGTGTTCCACCTGCAACTAAAGCAGAATTCTTCGGGTAAAACTGCGTGTATTGGGAGAGGAAATGCTTACAGTCTTTACGAGAGCCTGCCTTCGTTGAGGCAGTTCACTGCACGTGGGACACCCTGCATATTAAAGACTCCTTCGGGGAAGGGCCCTTTGTATAAACTGTGGGACAAATGCAGCTTGTGTTCCACCTGCAACTAAAGCAGAGTTCTTCGGGTAAAAGTGCCGTGTTTTCAGAGAGGAAATTCTTAGAGACCACAGTAGTGTCTGCCATGGCTGAGGCAGTTCGCTCCACGGGGGAAACCATTCTTATAGAACAAGTTCATTAGGGGAAGTGCCCATTGTGTACACTGTGGGAGGAAAGCTGATGGTGTTCCCCCTGCAACTAAAGCAGAGTTCTTCGTGTAAAACTGCGTGTTTTGGGAGAGGAAATGCTTACAGTCCTCGCTACAGCCTGCCTTGGTTGAGGCAGTTCGCTCCACGTCGGAAACCCTGCATATAGAAGTTCATTCTTGGAAGAGCCCAAAGAGTACACAGTGGGAGAAAAGCTGCTTGTGTTACCGCTGCAACTAAAGCAGAGTTCTTCGGGTAAAAGTGCCGTGTTTTCAGAGAGGAAATTCTTAGAGACCACAGTAGTGCCTGCCATGGCTGAGGCAGTTCGCTCCACGAGGGAAACCATTCTTATAGAACAAGTTCATTAGGGGAAGTGGCCATCGAGTACACTGTGGGAGAAAAGATGCTTGTGTTCCCCCTGCAACTAAAGCAGAGTTCTTCGGGTAAACCTGCGTGATTTGGTAGAGGATATGCTTACAGTCCTCGCTACAGCCTGCCATGGTTGAGGCAGTTCGCTCCTCGTGGATATCCCTGCATAAAGAAGTTCATTCTTGTAAGAGCCCAAAGAGTACACAGTGGGAGAAATGCTGCTTGTGTTCCACTTGCAACTAAAGCAGAGTTCTTCGGGTAAAACTGTGTGTTTTGGGAGAGGAAATGCTTACAGTCCTTACGAGAGCCTGCCTTCATTGAGGCAGTTCGCTGCTCGTGGGACAACCTGCATATTGAACATTCATTCGGGGAAAGGCCCTTTGTATAAAGTGTGGGACAAATGCAGCTTGTGTTCCACCTGCAACTAAAGCAGAGTTCTTCGGGTAAAAGTGCCGTGTTTTCAGAGAGGAAATTCTTAGAGACCACAGTAGTGCCTGCCATGGCTGAGGCAGTTCGCTCCACGAGGGAAACCATTCTTATAGAACAAGTTCATTAGGGGAAGTGCCCATCGAGTACACTGTGGGAGAAAAGATGCTTGTGTTCCCCCTGCAACTAAAGCAGAGTTCTTCGGGTAAACCTGCGTGATTTGGTAGAGGATATGCTTACATTCCTCGCTACAGCCTGCCATGGTGGAGGCAGTTCGCTCCTCGTGGGTATCCCTGCATAAAGAAGTTCATTCGTGTAAGAGCCCAAAGAGTACACAGTGGGAGAAATGCTGCTTGTGTTCCACCTGCAACTAAAGCAGAGTTCTTCGGGTAAAACTGCGTGTTTTGGGAGAGGAAATGCTTACAGTCCATACGAGAGTCTGCCTTCATTGAGGCAGTTCGCTGCACGTGGGACACCCTGCATATTGAAGATTCATTCGGGGAAGGGCCCTTTGTATAAAGTGTCGGACAAATGCATTTTGTGTTCCACCAGCAACTAAAGCAGAGTTCTTCGGGTAAAAGTGCCGTGTTTTCAGAGAGGAAATCCTTAGAGACCACAGTAGTGCCTGCCATGGCTGAGGCAGTTCGCTCCACATGGGAAACCATTCTTATCGAACAAGTTCATTAGGGGAAGTGCCCATCGAGTACACTGTGGGAGAAAAGCTGCTTGTGTTACCTCTGCAACTAAATCAGAGTTCTACCTTTAAAACTGCGTGTTTTGGGATAGGATATGCTTACAGTCCTCGCTACAGCCTGCCACAGTTGAGGCAGTTCGATCCACGTGGGAATCCCTGCATAAAGAATTTCATTCGTGGAAGAGCCCAAGGATTACACACTAGGAGTAATGCTGCTTGTGTTCCACCTGCAACAAACACAGAGTTCCTTGGGTAAAACTGCCGTGTTTTCAGAGAGGAAATGCTTAGAGGCCTCACTAGAGCCTGCTTGCTTTAGGCATTTCACTCCAAGCGGGACCCCTTGAGTATAGATATTCTTTCGGGCAAAGGCTCATTGGGTACACTGTGGGAGAAAAGCTGCTTGTGTTCCACCTGCAACTAAAGCAGAATTCTTCGGGTAAAACTGCGTGTATTGGGAGAGGAAATGCTTACAGTCTTTACGAGAGCCTGCCTTCGTTGAGGCAGTTCACTGCACGTGGGACACCCTGCATATTAAAGACTCCTTCAGGGAAGGTCCCTTTGTATAAAGTGTGGGACAAATGCAGCTTGTGTTCCACCTGCAACTAAAGCAGAGTTCTTCGGGTAAAAGTGCCGTGTTTTCAGAGAGGAAATTCTTAGAGACCACAGTAGTGTCTGCCATGGCTGAGGCAGTTCGCTCCACGCGGGAAACCATTCGTATAGAACAAGTTCATTAGGGGAAGTGCCCATTGTGTACACTGTGGGAGGAAAGCTGATGGTGTTCCCCCTGCAACTAAAGCAGAGTTCTTCGTGTAAAACTGCGTGTTTTGGGAGAGGAAATGCTTACAGTATTCGCTACAGCCTGCCTTGGTTGAGGCAGTTCGCTCCAAGTGGGAATCCCTGCATAAAGTAGTTCATTCGTGGAAGAGCCCAAAGAATACACAGTGAGAGAAATGCTGCTTGTGTTACCCCTGCAACTAAAGCAGAGTTCTAGCGTTAAAACTGCGTGGTTTGGGAGAGGATATGCTTACAGTCCTCGCTACAGCGTGCCATGGTTGAGGCAGTTCGCTCCACGTGGGAAATCCTGCATATACAAGTTCATTCGTGAAGAGAGCAAAGAGTACACAGTGGGAGAAATGCTGCTTGTGTTCCACTTGCAACTAAAGCAGAGTTCTTCAGGTAAAACTGTGTGTTTTGGGAGAGGAAATGCTTACAGTCCTTACGAGAGCCTGCCTTCATTGAGGCAGTTCGCTGCTCGTGGGACAACCTGCATATTGAACATTCATTCGGGGAAAGGCCGTTTGTATAAAGTGTGGGACAAATGCAGCTTGTGTTCCACCTGCAACTAAAGCAGAGTTCTTCGGGTAAAAGTGCCGTGTTTTCAGAGAGGAAATTCTTAGAGACCACAGTAGTGCCTGCCATGGCTGAGGCAGTTCGCTCCACGAGGGAAACCATTCTTATAGAACAAGTTCATTAGGGGAAGTGGCCATCGAGTACACTGTGGGAGAAAAGATGCTTGTGTTCCCCCTGCAACTAAAGCAGAGTTCTTCGGGTAAACCTGCGTGATTTGGTAGAGGATATGCTTACAGTCCTCGCTACAGCCTGCCATGGTTGAGGCAGTTCGCTCCTCGTGGATATCCCTGCATAAAGAAGTTCATTCTTGTAAGAGCCCAAAGAGTACACAGTGGGAGAAATGCTGCTTGTGTTCCACTTGCAACTAAAGCAGAGTTCTTCGGGTAAAACTGTGTGTTTTGGGAGAGGAAATGCTTACAGTCCTTACGAGAGCCTGCCTTCATTGAGGCAGTTCGCTGCTCGTGGGACAACCTGCATATTGAACATTCATTCGGGGAAAGGCCCTTTGTATAAAGTGTGGGACAAATGCAGCTTGTGTTCCACCTGCAACTAAAGCAGAGTTCTTCGGGTAAAAGTGCCGTGTTTTCAGAGAGGAAATTCTTAGAGACCACAGTAGTGCCTGCCATGGCTGAGGCAGTTCGCTCCACGAGGGAAACCATTCTTATAGAACAAGTTCATTAGGGGAAGTGCCCATCGAGTACACTGTGGGAGAAAAGATGCTTGTGTTCCCCCTGCAACTAAAGCAGAGTTCTTCGGGTAAACCTGCGTGATTTGGTAGAGGATATGCTTACAGTCCTCGCTACAGCCTGCCATGGTTGAGGCAGTTCGCTCCTCGTGGATATCCCTGCATAAAGAAGTTCATTCTTGTAAGAGCCCAAAGAGTACACAGTGGGAGAAATGCTGCTTGTGTTCCACCTGCAACTAAAGCAGAGTTCTTCGGGTAAAACTGCGTGTTTTGGGAGAGGAAATGCTTACAGTCCATACGAGAGTCTGCCTTCATTGAGGCAGTTCGCTGCACGTGGGACACCCTGCATATTGAAGATTCATTCGGGGAAGGGCCCTTTGTATAAAGTGTCGGACAAATGCATTTTGTGTTCCACCAGCAACTAAAGCAGAGTTCTTCGGGTAAAAGTGCCGTGTTTTCAGAGAGGAAATCCTTAGAGACCACAGTAGTGCCTGCCATGGCTGAGGCAGTTCGCTCCACATGGGAAACCATTCTTATCGAACAAGTTCATTAGGGGAAGTGCCCATCGAGTACACTGTGGGAGAAAAGCTGCTTGTGTTACCTCTGCAACTAAATCAGAGTTCTGCCTTTAAAACTGCGTGTTTTGGGATAGGATATGCTTACAGTCCTCGCTACAGCCTGCCACAGTTGAGGCAGTTCGATCCACGTGGGAATCCCTGCATAAAGAATTTCATTCGTGGAAGAGCCCAAGGATTACACACTAGGAGTAATGCTGCTTGTGTTCCACCTGCAACTAACACAGAGTTCCTTGGGTAAAACTGCCGTGTTTTCAGAGAGGAAATGCTTAGAGGCCTCACTAGAGCCTGCTTGCTTTAGGCATTTCACTCCAAGCGGGACCCCTTGAGTATAGATATTCTTTCGGGCAAAGGCTCATTGGGTACACTGTGGGAGAAAAGCTGCTTGTGTTCCACCTGCAACTAAAGCAGAATTCTTCGGGTAAAACTGCGTGTATTGGGAGAGGAAATGCTTACAGTCTTTACGAGAGCCTGCCTTCGTTGAGGCAGTTCACTGCACGTGGGACAACCTGCATATTAAAGACTCCTTCAGGGAAGGTCCCTTTGTATAAAGTGTGGGACAAATGCAGCTTGTGTTCCACCTGCAACTAAAGCAGAGTTCTTCGGGTAAAAGTGGGGTGTTTTCAGAGAGGAAATTCTTAGAGACCACAGTAGTGTCTGCCATGGCTGAGGCAGTTCGCTCCACGCGGGAAACCATTCTTATAGAACAAGTTCATTAGGGGAAGTGCCCATTGTGTACACTGTGGGAGGAAAGCTGATGGTGTTCCCCCTGCAACTAAAGCAGAGTTCTTCGTGTAAAACTGCGTGTTTTGGGAGAGGAAATGCTTACAGTATTCGCTACAGCCTGCCTTGGTTGAGGCAGTTCGCTCCAAGTGGGAATCCCTGCATAAAGTAGTTCATTCGTGGAAGAGCCCAAAGAATACACAGTGAGAGAAATGCTGCTTGTGTTACCCCTGCAACTAAAGCAGAGTTCTAGCGTTAAAACTGCGTGGTTTGGGAGAGGATATGCTTACAGTCCTCGCTACAGCGTGCCATGGTTGAGGCAGTTCGCTCCACGTGGGAAATCCTGCATATACAAGTTCATTCGTGAAGAGAGCAAAGAGTACACAGTGGGAGAAATGCTGCTTGTGTTCCACTTGCAACTAAAGCAGAGTTCTTCGGGTAAAACTGTGTGTTTTGGGAGAGGAAATGCTTACAGTCCTTACGAGAGCCTGCCTTCATTGAGGCAGTTCGCTGCTCGTGGGACAACCTGCATATTGAACATTCATTCGGGGAAAGGCCGTTTGTATAAAGTGTGGGACAAATGCAGCTTGTGTTCCACCTGCAACTAAAGCAGAGTTCTTCGGGTAAAAGTGCCGTGTTTTCAGAGAGGAAATTCTTAGAGACCACAGTAGTGCCTGCCATGGCTGAGGCAGTTCGCTCCACGAGGGAAACCATTCTTATAGAACAACTTCATTAGGGGAAGTGCCCATCGAGTACACTGTGGGAGAAAAGATGCTTGTGTTCCCCCTGCAACTAAAGCAGAGTTCTTCGGGTAAACCTGCGTGATTTGGTAGAGGATATGCTTACAGACCTCGCTACAGCCTGCCATGGTTGAGGCAGTTCGCTCCTCGTGGATATCCCTGCATAAAGAAGTTCATTCTTGTAAGAGCCCAAAGAGTACACAGTGGGAGAAATGCTGCTTGTGTTCCACCTGCAACTAAAGCAGAGTTCTTCGGGTAAAACTGCGTGTTTTGGGAGAGGAAATGCTTACAGTCCATACGAGAGTCTGCCTTCATTGAGGCAGTTCGCTGCACGTGGGACACCCTGCATATTGAAGATTCATTCGGGGAAGGGCCCTTTGTATAAAGTGTCGGACAAATGCATTTTGTGTTCCACCTGCAACTAAAGCAGAGTTCTTCGGGTAAAAGTGCCGTGTTTTCAGAGAGGAAATCCTTAGAGACCACAGTAGTGCCTGCCATGGCTGAGGCAGTTCGCTCCACATGGGAAACCATTCTTATCGAACAAGTTCATTAGGGGAAGTGCCCATCGAGTACACTGTGGGAGAAAAGCTGCTTGTGTTACCTCTGCAACTAAATCAGAGTTCTACCTTTAAAACTGCGTGTTTTGGGATAGGATATGCTTACAGTCCTCGCTACAGCCTGCCACAGTTGAGGCAGTTCGATCCACGTGGGAATCCCTGCATAAAGAATTTCATTCGTGGAAGAGCCCAAGGATTACACACTAGGAGTAATGCTGCTTGTGTTCCACCTGCAACTAACACAGAGTTCCTTGGGTAAAACTGCCGTGTTTTCAGAGAGGAAATGCTTAGAGGCCTCACTAGAGCCTGCTTGCTTTAGGCCGTTCACTCCAAGCGGGACCCCTTGAGTATAGATATTCTTTCGGGCAAAGGCTCATTGGGTACACTGTGGGAGAAAAGCTGCTTGTGTTCCACCTGCAACTAAAGCAGAATTCTTCGGGTAAAACTGCGTGTATTGGGAGAGGAAATGCTTACAGTCTTTACGAGAGCCTGCCTTCGTTGAGGCAGTTCACTGCACGTGGGACACCCTGCATATTAAAGACTCCTTCGGGGAAGGGCCCTTTGTATAAAGTGTGGGACAAATGCAGCTTGTGTTCCACCTGCAACTAAAGCAGAGTTCTTCGGGTAAAAGTGGGGTGTTTTCAGAGAGGAAATTCTTAGAGACCACAGTAGTGTCTGCCATGGCTGAGGCAGTTCGCTCCACGCGGGAAACCATTCTTATAGAACAAGTTCATTAGGGGAAGTGCCCATTGTGTACACTGTGGGAGGAAAGCTGATGGTGTTCCCCCTGCAACTAAAGCAGAGTTCTTCGTGTAAAACTGCGTGTTTTGGGAGAGGAAATGCTTACAGTATTCGCTACAGCCTGCCTTGGTTGAGGCAGTTCGCTCCAAGTGGGAATCCCTGCATAAAGTAGTTCATTCGTGGAAGAGCCCAAAGAATACACAGTGAGAGAAATGCTGCTTGTGTTACCCCTGCAACTAAAGCAGAGTTCTAGCGTTAAAACTGCGTGGTTTGGGAGAGGATATGCTTACAGTCCTCGCTACAGCGTGCCATGGTTGAGGCAGTTCGCTCCACGTGGGAAATCCTGCATATACAAGTTCATTCGTGAAGAGAGCAAAGAGTACACAGTGGGAGAAATGCTGCTTGTGTTCCACTTGCAACTAAAGCAGAGTTCTTCGGGTAAAACTGTGTGTTTTGGGAGAGGAAATGCTTACAGTCCTTACGAGAGCCTGCCTTCATTGAGGCAGTTCGCTGCTCGTGGGACAACCTGCATATTGAACATTCATTCGGGGAAAGGCCCTTTGTATAAAATGTGGGACAAATGCAGCTTGTGTTCCACCTGCAACTAAAGCAGAGTTCTTCGGGTAAAAGTGCCGTGTTTTCAGAGAGGAAATTCTTAGAGACCACAGTAGTGCCTGCCATGGCTGAGGCAGTTCGCTCCACGAGGGAAACCATTCTTATAGAACAAGTTCATTAGGGGAAGTGCCCATCGAGTACACTGTGGGAGAAAAGATGCTTGTGTTCCCCCTGCAACTAAAGCAGAGTTCTTCGGGTAAACCTGCGTGATTTGGTAGAGGATATGCTTACAGTCCTCGCTACAGCCTGCCATGGTTGAGGCAGTTCGCTCCTCGTGGATATCCCTGCATAAAGAAGTTCATTCTTGTAAGAGCCCAAAGAGTACACAGTGGGAGAAATGCTGCTTGTGTTCCACCTGCAACTAAAGCAGAGTTCTTCGGGTAAAACTGCGTGTTTTGGGAGAGGAAATGCTTACAGTCCATACGAGAGTCTGACTTCATTGAGGCAGTTCGCTGCACGTGGGACACCCTGCATATTGAAGATTCATTCGGGGAAGGGCCCTTTGTATAAAGTGTCGGACAAATGCATTTTGTGTTCCACCTGCAACTAAAGCAGAGTTCTTCGGGTAAAAGTGCCGTGTTTTCAGAGAGGAAATCCTTAGAGACCACAGTAGTGCCTGCCATGGCTGAGGCAGTTCGCTCCACATGGGAAACCATTCTTATCGAACAAGTTCATTAGGGGAAGTGCCCATCGAGTACACTGTGGGAGAAAGGCTGCTTGTGTTACCTCTGCAACTAAATCAGAGTTCTACCTTTAAAACTGCGTGTTTTGGGATAGGATATGCTTACAATCCTCGCTACAGCCTGCCACAGTTGAGGCAGTTCGATCCACGTGGGAATCCCTGCATAAAGAATTTCATTCATGGAAGAGCCCAAAGATTACACACTAGGAGTAATGCTGCTTGTGTTCCACCTGCAACTAACACAGAGTTCCTTGGGTAAAACTGCCGTGTTTTCAGAGAGGAAATGCTTAGAGGCCTCACTAGAGCCTGCTTGCTTTAGGCATTTCACTCCAAGCGGGACCCCTTGAGTATAGATATTGTTTCAGGCAAAGGCTCATTGGGTACACTGTGGGAGAAAAGCTGCTTGTGTTCCACCTGCAACTAAAGCAGAATTCTTCGGGTAAAACTGCGTGTATTGGGAGAGGAAATGCTTACAGTCTTTACGAGAGCCTGCCTTCGTTGAGGCAGTTCACTGCACGTGGGACACCCTGCATATTAAAGACTCCTTCGGGGAAGGGCCCTTTGTATAAACTGTGGGACAAATGCAGCTTGTGTTCCACCTGCAACTAAAGCAGAGTTCTTCGGGTAAAAGTGCCGTGTTTTCAGAGAGGAAATTCTTAGAGACCACAGTAGTGTCTGCCATGGCTGAGGCAGTTCGCTCCACGGGGGAAACCATTCTTATAGAACAAGTTCATTAGGGGAAGTGCCCATTGTGTACACTGTGGGAGGAAAGCTGATGGTGTTCCCCCTGCAACTAAAGCAGAGTTCTTCGTGTAAAACTGCGTGTTTTGGGAGAGGAAATGCTTACAGTCCTCGCTACAGCCTGCCTTGGTTGAGGCAGTTCGCTCCACGTCGGAAACCCTGCATATAGAAGTTCATTCTTGGAAGAGCCCAAAGAGTACACAGTGGGAGAAAAGCTGCTTGTGTTACCGCTGCAACTAAAGCAGAGTTCTATCGTTAAACCTGCGTGGTTTGGGAGAGGATATGCTTACAGTCCTCGCTACAGCCTGCCATGGTTGAGGCAGTTCGCTCCACGTGGGAAACCCTGCATATACAAGTTCATTCGTGAAGAGACCAAAGAGTACACAGTGGGAGAAATGCTGCTTGTGTTCCACTTGCAACTAAAGCAGAGTTCTTCGGGTAAAACTGTGTGTTTTGGGAGAGGAAATGCTTACAGTCCTTACGAGAGCCTGCCTTCATTGAGGCAGTTCGCTGCTCGTGGGACAACATGCATATTGAACATTCATTCGGGGAAAGGCCCTTTGTATAAAGTGTGGGACAAATGCAGCTTGTGTTCCACCTGCCACTAAAGCAGAGTTCTTCAGGTAAAAGTCCCGTGTTTTCAGAGAGGAAATTCTTAGAGACCACAGTAGTGCCTGCCATGGCTGAGGCAGTTCGCTCCACGAGGGAAACCATTCTTATAGAACAAGTTCATTAGGGGAAGTGCCCATCGAGTACACTGTGGGAGAAAAGATGCTTGTGTTCCCCCTGCAACTAAAGCAGAGTTCTTCGGGTAAACCTGCGTGATTTGGTAGAGGATATGCTTACATTCCTCGCTACAGCCTGCCATGGTGGAGGCAGTTCGCTCCTCGTGGGTATCCCTGCATAAAGAAGTTCATTCGTGTAAGAGCCCAAAGAGTACACAGTGGGAGAAATGCTGCTTGTGTTCCACCTGCAACTAAAGCAGAGTTCTTCGGGTAAAACTGCGTGTTTTGGGAGAGGAAATGCTTACAGTCCATACGAGAGTCTGCCTTCATTGAGGCAGTTCGCTGCACGTGGGACACCCTGCATATTGAAGATTCATTCGGGGAAGGGCCCTTTGTATAAAGTGTCGGACAAATGCATTTTGTGTTCCACCAGCAACTAAAGCAGAGTTCTTCGGGTAAAAGTGCCGTGTTTTCAGAGAGGAAATCCTTAGAGACCACAGTAGTGCCTGCCATGGCTGAGGCAGTTCGCTCCACATGGGAAACCATTCTTATCGAACAAGTTCATTAGGGGAAGTGCCCATCGAGTACACTGTGGGAGAAAAGCTGCTTGTGTTACCTCTGCAACTAAATCAGAGTTCTACCTTTAAAACTGCGTGTTTTGGGATAGGATATGCTTACAGTCCTCGCTACAGCCTGCCACAGTTGAGGCAGTTCGATCCACGTGGGAATCCCTGCATAAAGAATTTCATTCGTGGAAGAGCCCAAGGATTACACACTAGGAGTAATGCTGCTTGTGTTCCACCTGCAACTAACACAGAGTTCCTTGGGTAAAACTGCCGTGTTTTCAGAGAGGAAATGCTTAGAGGCCTCACTAGAGCCTGCTTGCTTTAGGCTTTTCACTCCAAGCGGGACCCCTTGAGTATAGATATTCTTTCGGGCAAAGGCTCATTGGCTACACTGTGGGAGAAAAGCTGCTTGTGTTCCACCTGCAACTAAAGCAGAATTCTTCGGGTAAAACTGCGTGTATTGGGAGAGGAAATGCTTACAGTCTTTACGAGAGCCTGCCTTCGTTGAGGCAGTTCACTGCACGTGGGACACCCTGCATATTAAAGACTCCTTCGGGGAAGGGCCCTTTGTATAAAGTGTGGGACAAATGCAGCTTGTGTTCCACCTGCAACTAAAGCAGAGTTCTTCGGGTAAAAGTGGGGTGTTTTCAGAGAGGAAATTCTTAGAGACCACAGTAGTGTCTGCCATGGCTGAGGCAGTTCGCTCCACGCGGGAAACCATTCTTATAGAACAAGTTCATTAGGGGAAGTGCCCATTGTGTACACTGTGGGAGGAAAGCTGATGGTGTTCCCCCTGCAACTAAAGCAGAGTTCTTCGTGTAAAACTGCGTGTTTTGGGAGAGGAAATGCTTACAGTATTCGCTACAGCCTGCCTTGGTTGAGGCAGTTCGCTCCAAGTGGGAATCCCTGCATAAAGTAGTTCATTCGTGGAAGAGCCCAAAGAATACACAGTGAGAGAAATGCTGCTTGTGTTACCCCTGCAACTAAAGCAGAGTTCTAGCGTTAAAACTGCGTGGTTTGGGAGAGGATATGCTTACAGTCCTCGCTACAGCGTGCCATGGTTGAGGCAGTTCGCTCCACGTGGGAAATCCTGCATATACAAGTTCATTCGTGAAGAGAGCAAAGAGTACACAGTGGGAGAAATGCTGCTTGTGTTCCACTTGCAACTAAAGCAGAGTTCTTCGGGTAAAACTGTGTGTTTTGGGAGAGGAAATGCTTACAGTCCTTACGAGAGCCTGCCTTCATTGAGGCAGTTCGCTGCTCGTGGGACAACCTGCATATTGAACATTCATTCGGGGAAAGGCCCTTTGTATAAAGTGTGGGACAAATGCAGCTTGTGTTCCACCTGCCACTAAAGCAGAGTTCTTCGGGTAAAAGTGCCGTGTTTTCAGAGAGGAAATTCTTAGAGACCACAGTAGTGCCTGCCATGGCTGAGGCAGTTCGCTCCACGAGGGAAACCATTCTTATAGAACAAGTTCATTAGGGGAAGTGCCCATCGAGTACACTGTGGGAGAAAAGATGCTTGTGTTCCCCCTGCAACTAAAGCAGAGTTCTTCGGGTAAACCTGAGTGATTTGGTAGAGGATATGCTTACAGTCCTCGCTACAGCCTGCCATGGTTGAGGCAGTTCGCTCCTCGTGGATATCCCTGCATAAAGAAGTTCATTCTTGTAAGAGCCCAAAGAGTACACAGTGGGAGAAATGCTGCTTGTGTTCCACCTGCAACTAAAGCAGAGTTCTTCGGGTAAAACTGCGTGTTTTGGGAGAGGAAATGCTTACAGTCCATACGAGAGTCTGCCTTCATTGAGGCAGTTCGCTGCACGTGGGACACCCTGCATATTGAAGATTCATTCGGGGAAGGGCCCTTTGTATAAAGTGTCGGACAAATGCATTTTGTGTTCCACCTGCAACTAAAGCAGAGTTCTTCAGGTAAAAGTGCCGTGTTTTCAGAGAGGAAATCCTTAGAGACCACAGTAGTGCCTGCCATGGCTGAGGCAGTTCGCTCCACATGGGAAACCATTCTTATCGAACAAGTTCATTAGGGGAAGTGCCCATCGAGTACACTGTGGGAGAAAAGCTGCTTGTGTTACCTCTGCAACTAAATCAGAGTTCTACCTTTAAAACTGCGTGTTTTGGGATAGGATATGCTTACAATCCTCGCTACAGCCTGCCACAGTTGAGGCAGTTCGATCCACGTGGGAATCCCTGCATAAAGAATTTCATTCGTGTAAGAGCCCAAAGATTACACACTAGGAGTAATGCTGCTTGTGTTCCACCTGCAACTAACACAGAGTTCCTTGGGTAAAACTGCCGTGTTTTCAGAGAGGAAATGCTTAGAGGCCTCACTAGAGCCTGCTTGCTTTAGGCTTTTCACTCCAAGCGGGACCCCGTGAGTATAGATATTCTTTCGGGCAAAGGCTCATTGGCTACACTGTGGGAGAAAAGCTGCTTGTGTTCCACCTGCAACTAAAGCAGAATTCTTCGGGTAAAACTGCGTGTATTGGGAGAGGAAATGCTTACAGTCTTTACGAGAGCCTGCCTTCGTTGAGGCAGTTCACTGCACGTGGGACACCCTGCATATTAAAGACTCCTTCGGGGAAGGGCCCTTTGTATAAAGTGTGGGACAAATGCAGCTTGTGTTCCACCTGCAACTAAAGCAGAGTTCTTCGGGTAAAAGTGGGGTGTTTTCAGAGAGGAAATTCTTAGAGACCACAGTAGTGTCTGCCATGGCTGAGGCAGTTCGCTCCACGCGGGAAACCATTCTTATAGAACAAGTTCATTAGGGGAAGTGCCCATTGTGTACACTGTGGGAGGAAAGCTGATGGTGTTCCCCCTGCAACTAAAGCAGAGTTCTTCGTGTAAAACTGCGTGTTTTGGGAGAGGAAATGCTTACAGTATATGCTACAGCCTGCCTTGGTTGAGGCAGTTCGCTCCACGTCGGAAACCCTGCATATAGAAGTTCATTCTTGGAAGAGCCCAAAGAGTACACAGTGGGAGAAAAGCTGCTTGTGTTACCCCTGCAACTAAAGCAGAGTTCTTCGGGTAAACCTGCGTGATTTGGTAGAGGATATGCTTACAGTCCTCGCTACAGCCTGCCATGGTGGAGGCAGTTCGCTCCTCGTGGGTATCCCTGCATAAAGAAGTTCATTCGTGTAAGAGCCCAAAGAGTACACAGTGGGAGAAATGCTGCTTGTGTTCCACCTGCAACTAAAGCAGAGTTCTAGCGTTAAACCTGCGTGGTTTGAGAGAGGATATGCTTACAGTCCTCGCTACAGCCTGCCATGGTTGAGGCAGTTCGCTCCACGTGGGAAACCCTGCATATACAAGTTCATTCGTGAAGAGACCAAAGATTACACAGTGGGAGAAATGCTGCTTGTGTTCCACTTGCAACTAAAGCAGAGTTCTTCGGGTAAAACTGTGTGTTTTGGGAGAGGAAATGCTTACAGTCCTTACGAGAGCCTGCCTTCATTGAGGCAGTTCGCTGCTCGTGGGACAACATGCATATTGAACATTCATTCGGGGAAAGGCCCTTTGTATAAAGTGTGGGACAAATGCAGCTTGTGTTCCACCTGCCACTAAAGCAGAGTTCTTCAGGTAAAAGTCCCGTGTTTTCAGAGAGGAAATTCTTAGAGACCACAGTAGTGCCTGCCATGGCTGAGGCAGTTCGCTCCACGAGGGAAACCATTCTTATAGAACAAGTTCATTAGGGGAAGTGCCCATCGAGTACACTGTGGGAGAAAAGATGCTTGTGTTCCCCCTGCAACTAAAGCAGAGTTCTTCGGGTAAACCTGCGTGATTTGGTAGAGGATATGCTTACATTCCTCGCTACAGCCTGCCATGGTGGAGGCAGTTCGCTCCTCGTGGGTATCCCTGCATAAAGAAGTTCATTCGTGTAAGAGCCCAAAGAGTACACAGTGGGAGAAATGCTGCTTGTGTTCCACCTGCAACTAAAGCAGAGTTCTTCGGGTAAAACTGCGTGTTTTGGGAGAGGAAATGCTTACAGTCCATACGAGAGTCTGCCTTCATTGAGGCAGTTCGCTGCACGTGGGACACCCTGCATATTGAAGATTCATTCGGGGAAGGGCCCTTTGTATAAAGTGTCGGACAAATGCATTTTGTGTTCCACCAGCAACTAAAGCAGAGTTCTTCGGGTAAAAGTGCCGTGTTTTCAGAGAGGAAATCCTTAGAGACCACAGTAGTGCCTGCCATGGCTGAGGCAGTTCGCTCCACATGGGAAACCATTCTTATCGAACAAGTTCATTAGGGGAAGTGCCCATCGAGTACACTGTGGGAGAAAAGCTGCTTGTGTTACCTCTGCAACTAAATCAGAGTTCTACCTTTAAAACTGCGTGTTTTGGGATAGGATATGCTTACAGTCCTCGCTACAGCCTCCCACAGTTGAGGTAGTTCGATCCACGTGGGAATCCCTGCATAAAGAATTTCATTCGTGGAAGAGCCCAAGGATTACACACTAGGAGTAATGCTGCTTGTGTTCCACCTGCAACTAACACAGAGTTCCTTGGGTAAAACTGCCGTGTTTTCAGAGAGGAAATGCTTAGAGGCCTCACTAGAGCCTGCTTGCTTTAGGCATTTCACTCCAAGCGGGACCCCTTGAGTATAGATATTCTTTCGGGCAAAGGCTCATTGGGTACACTGTGGGAGAAAAGCTGCTTGTGTTCCACCTGCAACTAAAGCAGAATTCTTCGGGTAAAACTGCGTGTATTGGGAGAGGAAATGCTAACAGTCCTTACGAGAGCCTGCCTTCGTTGAGGCAGTTCACCTCACGTGGGACACCCTGCATATTGAAGACTCCTTCGGGGAAGGGCCCTTTGTATAAAGTGTGGGACAAATGCAGCTTGTGTTCCACCTGCAACTAAAGCAGAGTTCTTTGGGTAAAAGTGCCGTGTTTTCAGAGAGGAAATTCTTAGAGACCACAGTAGTGTCTGCCATGGCTGAGGCCGTTCGCTCCACGCGGGAAACCATTCTTATAGAACAAGTTCATTAGGGGAAGTGCCCATTGTGTACACTGTGGGAGGAAAGCTGATGGTGTTCCCCCTGCAACTAAAGCAGAGTTCTTCGTGTAAAACTGCGTTTTTTGGGAGAGGAAATGCTTACAGTATTCGCTACAGCCTGCCTTGGTTGAGGCAGTTCGCTCCAAGTGGGAATCCCTGCATAAAGTAGTTCATTCGTGGAAGAGCCCAAAGAATACACAGTGGGAGAAATGCTGCTTGTGTTCCACCTGCAACTAAAGCAGAATTCTTTGGTAAAACTGCCGTGTTTTGGAAGAGGAAATGCTTACAGTCCTCGCTACAGCCTGCCATGGTTGAGGCAGTTCGCTCCACGTCGGAAACCCTGCATATAGAAGTTCATTCGTGGAAGAGCCCAAAGAGTACACAGTGGGAGAAAAGCTGCTTGTGTTACCCCTGCAACTAAAGCAGAGTTCTAGCGTTAAAACTGCGAGGTTTGGGAGAGGATATGCTTACAGTCCTCGCTACAGCCTGCCATGGTTGAGGCAGTTCACTCCACGTGGGAAACCCTGCATATACAAGTTCATTCGTGAAGAGACCAAAGAGTACACAGTGGGAGAAATGCTGCTTGTGTTCCACTTGCAACTAAAGCAGAGTTCTTCGGGTAAAACTGTGTGTTTTGGGAGAGGAAATGCTTACAGTCCTTATGAGAGCCTGCCTTCATTGAGGCAGTTCGCTGCTCGTGGGACAACCTGCATATTGAACATTCATTCGGGGAAAGGCCCTTTGTATAAATGTGGGACAAATGCAGCTTGTGTTCCACCTGCAACTAAAGCAGAGTTCTTCAGGTAAAAGTGCCGTGTTTTCAGAGAGGAAATTCTTAGAGACCACTGTAGTGCCTGCCATGGCTGAGGCAGTTCGCTCCACGAGGGAATCCATTCTTATAGAACAAGTTCATTAGGGGAAGTGCCCATCGAGTACACTGTGGGAGAAATGCTGCTTGTGTTCCACCTGCAACTAAAGCAGAGTTCTTCAGGTAAAACTGCGTGTTTTGGGAGAGGAAATGCTTACAGTCCATACTAGAGTCTGCCTTCATTGAGGCAGTTCGCTGCACGTGGGACACCCTGCATATTGAAGATTCATTCGGGGAAGGGTCCTTTGTATAAAGTGTCGGACAAATGCATTTTGTGTTCCACCTGCAACTAAAGCAGAGTTCTTCGGGTAAAAGTGCCGTGTTTTCAGAGAGGAAATCCTTAGAGACCACAGTAGTGCCTGCCATGGCTGAGGCAGTTCGCTCCACACGGGAAACCATTCTTATAGAACAAGTTCATTAGGGGAAGTGCCCATCGAGTACACTGTGGGAGAAAAGCTGTTTGTGTTACCTCTGCAACTAAAGCAGAGTTCTACCTTTACAACTGCGTGTTTTGGGATAGGATATGCTTACAGTCCTCGCAACAGCCTGCCACAGTTGAGGCAGTTCGATCTACGTGGGAATCCCTGCATAAAGAATTTCATTCGTGGAAGAGCCCAAAGATTACACACTAGGAGTAATGCTGCTTGTGTTCCACCTGCAACTAACCCAGTGTTCCTTGGGTAAAACTGCCGTGTTTTCGGAGAGGAAATGCTTAGAGGCCTCACTAGAGCCTGCTTGCTTTAGGCATTTCACTCCACGCGCGACCCCTTGAGTATAGATATTCTTTCGGGCAAAGGCTCATTGGGTACACTGTGGGAGAAAAGCTGCTTTTGTTCCACCTGCAACTAAAGCAGAATTATTCGGGTAAAACTGAGTGTATTGGGAGAGGAAATTCTAACAGTCCTTACGAGAGCCTGCCTTCGTTGAGGCAGTTCACCTCACGTGGGACACCCTGCATATTGAAGACTCCTTCGGGGAAGGGCCCTTTGTATAAAGTGTGGGACAAATGCAGCTTGTGTTCCACCTGCAACTAAAGCAGAGTTCTTTGGGTAAAAGTGCCGTGTTTTCAGAGAGGAAATTCTTAGAGACCACAGTAGTGTCTGCCATGGCTGAGGCAGTTCGCTCCACGCGGGAAACCATTCATATAGAACAAGTTCATTAGGGGAAGTGCCCATTGTGTACACTGTGGGAGGAAAGCTGATGGTGTTCCCCCTGCAACTAAAGCAGAGTTCTTCGTGTAAAACTGCGTGTTTTGGGAGAGGAAATGCTTACAGTATTCGCTACAGCCTGCCTTGGTTGAGGCAGTTCGCTCCAAGAGGGAATCCCTGCATAAAGTAGTTCATTCGTGGAAGAGCCCAAAGAATACACAGTGAGAGAAATGCTGCTTGTGTTACCCCTGCAACTAAAGCAGAGTTCTAGCGTTAAAACTGCGTGGTTTGGGAGAGGATATGCTTACAGTCCTCGCTACAGCGTGCCATGGTTGAGGCAGTTCGCTCCACGTGGGAAATCCTGCATATACAAGTTCATTCGTGAAGAGAGCAAAGAGTACACAGTGGTAGAAATGCTGCTTGTGTTCCACTTGCAACTAAAGCAGAGTTCTTCGGGTAAAACTGTGTGTTTTGGGAGAGGAAATGCTTACAGTCCTTACGAGAGCCTGCCTTCATTGAGGCAGTTCGCCGCTCGTGGGACAACCTGCATATTGAAGATTCATTCGGGGAAGGGCCCTTTGTATAAAGTGTCGGACAAATGCATTTTGTGTTCCACCTGCAACTAAAGCAGAGTTCTTCGGGTAAAAGTGCCGTGTTTTCAGAGAGGAAATTCTTAGAGACCACAGTAGTGTCTGCCATGGCTGAGGCAGTTCGCTCCACGGGGGAAACCATTCTTATAGAACAAGTTCATTAGGGGAAGTGCCCATTGTGTACACTGTGGGAGGAAAGCTGATGGTGTTCCCCCTGCAACTAAAGCAGAGTTCTTCGTGTAAAACTGCGTGTTTTGGGAGAGGAAATGCTTACAGTATATGCTACAGCCTGCCTTGGTTGAGGCAGTTCGCTCCACGTCGGAAACCCTGCATATAGAAGTTCATTCTTGGAAGAGCCCAAAGAGTACACAGTGGGAGAAAAGCTGCTTGTGTTACCCCTGCAACTAAAGCAGAGTTCTATCGTTAAACCTGCGTGGTTTGGGAGAGGATATGCTTACAGTCCTCGCTACAGCCTGCCATGGTTGAGGCAGTTCACTCCACGTGGGAAACCCTGCATATACAAGTTCATTCGTGAAGAGACCAAAGAGTACACAGTGGGAGAAATGCTGCTTGTGTTCCACTTGCAACTAAAGCAGAGTTCTTCGGGTAAAACTGTGTGTTTTGGGAGAGGAAATGCTTACAGTCCTTACGAGAGCCTGCCTTCATTGAGGCAGTTCGCTGCTCGTGGGACAACATGCATATTGAACATTCATTCGGGGAAAGGCCCTTTGTATAAAGTGTGGGACAAATGCAGCTTGTGTTCCACCTGCCACTAAAGCAGAGTTCTTCAGGTAAAAGTCCCGTGTTTTCAGAGAGGAAATTCTTAGAGACCACAGTAGTGCCTGCCATGGCTGAGGCAGTTCGCTCCACGAGGGAAACCATTCTTATAGAACAAGTTCATTAGGGGAAGTGCCCATCGAGTACACTGTGGGAGAAAAGATGCTTGTGTTCCCCCTGCAACTAAAGCAGAGTTCTTCGGGTAAACCTGCGTGATTTGGTAGAGGATATGCTTACATTCCTCGCTACAGCCTGCCATGGTGGAGGCAGTTCGCTCCTCGTGGGTATCCCTGCATAAAGAAGTTCATTCGTGTAAGAGCCCAAAGAGTACACAGTGGGAGAAATGCTGCTTGTGTTCCACCTGCAACTAAAGCAGAGTTCTTCGGGTAAAACTGCGTGTTTTGGGAGAGGAAATGCTTACAGTCCATACGAGAGTCTGCCTTCATTGAGGCAGTTCGCTGCACGTGGGACACCCTGCATATTGAAGATTCATTCGGGGAAGGGCCCTTTGTATAAAGTGTCGGACAAATGCATTTTGTGTTCCACCAGCAACTAAAGCAGAGTTCTTCGGGTAAAAGTGCCGTGTTTTCAGAGAGGAAATCCTTAGAGACCACAGTAGTGCCTGCCATGGCTGAGGCAGTTCGCTCCACATGGGAAACCATTCTTATCGAACAAGTTCATTAGGGGAAGTGCCCATCGAGTACACTGTGGGAGAAAAGCTGCTTGTGTTACCTCTGCAACTAAATCAGAGTTCTACCTTTAAAACTGCGTGTTTTGGGATAGGATATGCTTACAGTCCTCGCTACAGCCTGCCACAGGTGAGGCAGTTCGATCCACGTGGGAATCCCTGCATAAAGAATTTCATTCGTGGAAGAGCCCAAGGATTACACACTAGGAGTAATGCTGCTTGTGTTCCACCTGCAACTAACACAGAGTTCCTTGGGTAAAACTGCCGTGTTTTCAGAGAGGAAATGCTTAGAGGCCTCACTAGAGCCTGCTTGCTTTAGGCATTTCACTCCAAGCGGGACCCCTTGAGTATAGATATTCTTTCGGGCAAAGGCTCATTGGGTACACTGTGGGAGAAAAGCTGCTTGTGTTCCACCTGCAACTAAAGCAGAATTCTTCGGGTAAAACTGCGTGTATTGGGAGAGGAAATGCTTACAGTCTTTACGAGAGCCTGCCTTCGTTGAGGCAGTTCACTGCACGTGGGACACCCTGCATATTAAAGACTCCTTCAGGGAAGGTCCCTTTGTATAAAGTGTGGGACAAATGCAGCTTGTGTTCCACCTGCAACTAAAGCAGAGTTCTTCGGGTAAAAGTGGGGTGTTTTCAGAGAAGAAATTCTTAGAGACCACAGTAGTGTCTGCCATGGCTGAGGCAGTTCGCTCCACGCGGAAACCATTCTTATAGAACAAGTTCATTAGGGGAAGTGCCCATTGTGTACACTGTGGGAGGAAAGCTGATGGTGTTCCCCCTGCAACTAAAGCAGAGTTCTTCGTGTAAAACTGCGTGTTTTGGGAGAGGAAATGCTTACAGTATTCGCTACAGCCTGCCTTGGTTGAGGCAGTTCGCTCCAAGTGGGAATCCCTGCATAAAGTAGTTCATTCGTGGAAGAGCCCAAAGAATACACAGTGAGAGAAATGCTGCTTGTGTTACCCCTGCAACTAAAGCAGAGTTCTAGCGTTAAAACTGCGTGGTTTGGGAGAGGATATGCTTACAGTCCTCGCTACAGCGTGCCATGGTTGAGGCAGTTCGCTCCACGTGGGAAATCCTGCATATACAAGTTCATTCGTGAAGAGAGCAAAGAGTACACAGTGGGAGAAATGCTGCTTGTGTTCCACTTGCAACTAAAGCAGAGTTCTTCGGGTAAAACTGTGTGTTTTGGGAGAGGAAATGCTTACAGTCCTTACGAGAGCCTGCCTTCATTGAGGCAGTTCGCTGCTCGTGGGACAACCTGCATATTGAACATTCATTCGGGGAAAGGCCGTTTGTATAAAGTGTGGGACAAATGCAGCTTGTGTTCCACCTGCAACTAAAGCAGAGTTCTTCGGGTAAAAGTGCCGTGTTTTCAGAGAGGAAATTCTTAGAGACCACAGTAGTGCCTGCCATGGCTGAGGCAGTTCGCTCCACGGGGGAAACCATTCTTATAGAACAAGTTCATTAGGGGAAGTGGCCATCGAGTACACTGTGGGAGAAAAGATGCTTGTGTTCCCCCTGCAACTAAAGCAGAGTTCTTCGGGTAAACCTGCGTGATTTGGTAGAGGATATGCTTACAGTCCTCGCTACAGCCTGCCATGGTTGAGGCAGTTCGCTCCTCGTGGATATCCCTGCATAAAGAAGTTCATTCTTGTAAGAGCCCAAAGAGTACACAGTGGGAGAAATGCTGCTTGTGTTCCACCTGCAACTAAAGCAGAGTTCTTCGGGTAAAACTGCGTGTTTTGGGAGAGGAAATGCTTACAGTCCATACGAGAGTCTGCCTTCATTGAGGCAGTTCGCTGCACGTGGGACACCCTGCATATTGAAGATTCATTCGGGGAAGGGCCCTTTGTATAAAGTGTCGGACAAATGCATTTTGTGTTCCACCTGCAACTAAAGCAGAGTTCTTCGGGTAAAAGTGCCGTGTTTTCAGAGAGGAAATCCTTAGAGACCACAGTAGTGCCTGCCATGGCTGAGGCAGTTCGCTCCACATGGGAAACCATTCTTATCGAACAAGTTCATTAGGGGAAGTGCCCATCGAGTACACTGTGGGAGAAAAGCTGCTTGTGTTACCTCTGCAACTAAATCAGAGTTCTACCTTTAAAACTGCGTGTTTTGGGATAGGATATGCTTACAGTCCTCGCTACAGCCTGCCAGAGTTGAGGCAGTTCGATCCACGTGGGAATCCCTGCATAAAGAATTTCATTCGTGGAAGAGTCCAAGGGTTACACACTAGGAGTAATGCTGCTTGTGTTCCACCTGCAACTAACACAGAGTTCCTTGGGTAAAACTGCCGTGTTTTCAGAGAGGAAATGCTTAGAGGCCTCACTAGAGCCTGCTTGCTTTAGGCATTTCACTCCAAGCGGGACCCCTTGAGTATAGATATTCTTTCGGGCAAAGGCTCATTGGGTACACTGTGGGAGAAAAGCTGCTTGTGTTCCACCTGCAACTAAAGCAGAATTCTTCGGGTAAAACTGCGTGTATTGGGAGAGGAAATGCTTACAGTCTTTACGAGAGCCTGCCTTCGTTGAGGCAGTTCACTGCACGTGGGACACCCTGCATATTAAAGACTCCTTCGGGGAAGGGCCCTTTGTATAAACTGTGGGACAAATGCAGCTTGTGTTCCACCTGCAACTAAAGCAGAGTTCTTCGGGTAAAAGTGCCGTGTTTTCAGAGAGGAAATTCTTAGAGACCACAGTAGTGTCTGCCATGGCTGAGGCAGTTCGCTCCACGGGGGAAACCATTCTTATAGAACAAGTTCATTAGGGGAAGTGCCCATTGTGTACACTGTGGGAGGAAAGCTGATGGTGTTCCCCCTGCAACTAAAGCAGAGTTCTTCGTGTAAAACTGCGTGTTTTGGGAGAGGAAATGCTTACAGTATATGCTACAGCCTGCCTTGGTTGAGGCAGTTCGCTCCACGTCGGAAACCCTGCATATAGAAGTTCATTCTTGGAAGAGCCCAAAGAGTACACAGTGGGAGAAAAGCTGCTTGTGTTACCCCTGCAACTAAAGCAGAGTTCTATCGTTAAACCTGCGTGGTTTGGGAGAGGATATGCTTACAGTCCTCGCTACAGCCTGCCATGGTTGAGGCAGTTCGCTCCACGTGGGAAACCCTGCATATACAAGTTCATTCGTGAAGAGACCAAAGAGTACACAGTGGGAGAAATGCTGCTTGTGTTCCACTTGCAACTAAAGCAGAGTTCTTCGGGTAAAACTGTGTGTTTTGGGAGAGGAAATGCTTACAGTCCTTACGAGAGCCTGCCTTCATTGAGGCAGTTCGCTGCTCGTGGGACAACATGCATATTGAACATTCATTCGGGGAAAGGCCCTTTGTATAAAGTGTGGGACAAATGCAGCTTGTGTTCCACCTGCCACTAAAGCAGAGTTCTTCAGGTAAAAGTCCCGTGTTTTCAGAGAGGAAATTCTTAGAGACCACAGTAGTGCCTGCCATGGCTGAGGCAGTTCGCTCCACGAGGGAAACCATTCTTATAGAACAAGTTCATTAGGGGAAGTGCCCATCGAGTACACTGTGGGAGAAAAGATGCTTGTGTTCCCCCTGCAACTAAAGCAGAGTTCTTCGGGTAAACCTGCGTGATTTGGTAGAGGATATGCTTACAGTCCTCGCTACAGCCTGCCATGGTGGAGGCAGTTCGCTCCTCGTGGGTATCCCTGCATAAAGAAGTTCATTCGTGTAAGAGCCCAAAGAGTACACAGTGGGAGAAATGCTGCTTGTGTTCCACCTGCAACTAAAGCAGAGTTCTTCGGGTAAAACTGCGTGTTTTGGGAGAGGAAATGCTTACAGTCCATACGAGAGTCTGCCTTCATTGAGGCAGTTCGCTGCACGTGGGACACCCTGCATATTGAAGATTCATTCGGGGAAGGGCCCTTTGTATAAAGTGTCGGACAAATGCATTTTGTGTTCCACCAGCAACTAAAGCAGAGTTCTTCGGGTAAAAGTGCCGTGTTTTCAGAGAGGAAATCCTTAGAGACCACAGTAGTGCCTGCCATGGCTGAGGCAGTTCGCTCCACATGGGAAACCATTCTTATCGAACAAGTTCATTAGGGGAAGTGCCCATCGAGTACACTGTGGGAGAAAAGCTGCTTGTGTTACCTCTGCAACTAAATCAGAGTTCTACCTTTAAAACTGCGTGTTTTGGGATAGGATATGCTTACAGTCCTCGCTACAGCCTGCCACAGTTGAGGCAGTTCGATCCACGTGGGAATCCCTGCATAAAGAATTTCATTCGTGGAAGAGCCCAAGGATTACACACTAGCAGTAATGCTGCTTGTGTTCCACCTGCAACTAACACAGAGTTCCTTGGGTAAAACTGCCGTGTTTTCAGAGAGGAAATGCTTAGAGGCCTCACTAGAGCCTGCTTGCTTTAGGCATTTCACTCCAAGCGGGACCCCTTGAGTATAGATATTCTTTCGGGCAAAGGCTCATTGGGTACACTGTGGGAGAAAAGCTGCTTGTGTTCCACCTGCAACTAAAGCAGAATTCTTCGGGTAAAACTGCGTGTATTGGGAGAGGAAATGCTTACAGTCTTTACGAGAGCCTGCCTTCGTTGAGGCAGTTCACTGCACGTGGGACACCCTGCATATTAAAGACTCCTTCAGGGAAGGTCCCTTTGTATAAAGTGTGGGACATATGCAGCTTGTGTTCCACCTGCAACTAAAGCAGAGTTCTTCGGGTAAAAGTGGGGTGTTTTCAGAGAGGAAATTCTTAGAGACCACAGTAGTGTCTGCCATGGCTGAGGCAGTTCGCTCCACGCGGGAAACCATTCGTATAGAACAAGTTCATTAGGGGAAGTGCCCATTGTGTACACTGTGGGAGGAAAGCTGATGGTGTTCCCCCTGCAACTAAAGCAGAGTTCTTCGTGTAAAACTGCGTGTTTTGGGAGAGGAAATGCTTACAGTATTCGCTACAGCCTGCCTTGGTTGAGGCAGTTCGCTCCAAGTGGGAATCCCTGCATAAAGTAGTTCATTCGTGGAAGAGCCCAAAGAATACACAGTGAGAGAAATGCTGCTTGTGTTACCCCTGCAACTAAAGCAGAGTTCTAGCGTTAAAACTGCGTGGTTTGGGAGAGGATATGCTTACAGTCCTCGCTACAGCGTGCCATGGTTGAGGCAGTTCGCTCCACGTGGGAAATCCTGCATATACAAGTTCATTCGTGAAGAGAGCAAAGAGTACACAGTGGGAGAAATGCTGCTTGTGTTCCACTTGCAACTAAAGCAGAGTTCTTCGGGTAAAACTGTGTGTTTTGGGAGAGGAAATGCTTACAGTCCTTACGAGAGCCTGCCTTCATTGAGGCAGTTCGCTGCTCGTGGGACAACCTGCATATTGAACATTCATTCGGGGAAAGGCCCTTTGTATAAAGTGTGGGACAAATGCAGCTTGTGTTCCACCTGCAACTAAAGCAGAGTTCTTCGGGTAAAAGTGCCGTGTTTTCAGAGAGGAAATTCTTAGAGACCACAGTAGTGCCTGCCATGGCTGAGGCAGTTCGCTCCACGAGGGAAACCATTCTTATAGAACAAGTTCATTAGGGGAAGTGCCCATCGAGTACACTGTGGGAGAAAAGATGCTTGTGTTCCCCCTGCAACTAAAGCAGAGTTCTTCGGGTAAACCTGCGTGATTTGGTAGAGGATATGCTTACATTCCTCGCTACAGCCTGCCATGGTGGAGGCAGTTCGCTCCTCGTGGGTATCCCTGCATAAAGAAGTTCATTCGTGTAAGAGCCCACAGAGTACACAGTGGGAGAAATGCTGCTTGTGTTCCACCTGCAACTAAAGCAGAGTTCTTCGGGTAAAACTGCGTGTTTTGGGAGAGGAAATGCTTACAGTCCATACGAGAGTCTGCCTTCATTGAGGCAGTTCGCTGCACGTGGGACACCCTGCATATTGAAGATTCATTCGGGGAAGGGCCCTTTGTATAAAGTGTCGGACAAATGCATTTTGTGTTCCACCAGCAACTAAAGCAGAGTTCTTCGGGTAAAAGTGCCGTGTTTTCAGAGAGGAAATCCTTAGAGACCACAGTAGTGCCTGCCATGGCTGAGGCAGTTCGCTCCACATGGGAAACCATTCTTATCGAACAAGTTCATTAGGGGAAGTGCCCATCGAGTACACTGTGGGAGAAAAGCTGCTTGTGTTACCTCTGCAACTAAATCAGAGTTCTACCTTTAAAACTGCGTGTTTTGGGATAGGATATGCTTACAGTCCTCGCTACAGCCTGCCACAGTTGAGGCAGTTCGATCCACGTGGGAATCCCTGCATAAAGAATTTCATTCGTGGAAGAGCCCAAGGATTACACACTAGGAGTAATGCTGCTTGTGTTCCACCTGCAACAAACACAGAGTTCCTTGGGTAAAACTGCCGTGTTTTCAGAGAGGAAATGCTTAGAGGCCTCACTAGAGCCTGCTTGCTTTAGGCATTTCACTCCAAGCGGGACCCCTTGAGTATAGATATTCTTTCGGGCAAAGGCTCATTGGGTACACTGTGGGAGAAAAGCTGCTTGTGTTCCACCTGCAACTAAAGCAGAATTCTTCGGGTAAAACTGCGTGTATTGGGAGAGGAAATGCTTACAGTCTTTACGAGAGCCTGCCTTCGTTGAGGCAGTTCACTGCACGTGGGACACCCTGCATATTAAAGACTCCTTCAGGGAAGGTCCCTTTGTATAAAGTGTGGGACAAATGCAGCTTGTGTTCCACCTGCAACTAAAGCAGAGTTCTTCGGGTAAAAGTGCCGTGTTTTCAGAGAGGAAATTCTTAGAGACCACAGTAGTGTCTGCCATGGCTGAGGCAGTTCGCTCCACGCGGGAAACCATTCGTATAGAACAAGTTCATTAGGGGAAGTGCCCATTGTGTACACTGTGGGAGGAAAGCTGATGGTGTTCCCCCTGCAACTAAAGCAGAGTTCTTCGTGTAAAACTGCGTGTTTTGGGAGAGGAAATGCTTACAGTATTCGCTACAGCCTGCCTTGGTTGAGGCAGTTCGCTCCAAGTGGGAATCCCTGCATAAAGTAGTTCATTCGTGGAAGAGCCCAAAGAATACACAGTGAGAGAAATGCTGCTTGTGTTACCCCTGCAACTAAAGCAGAGTTCTAGCGTTAAAACTGCGTGGTTTGGGAGAGGATATGCTTACAGTCGTCGCTACAGCGTGCCATGGTTGAGGCAGTTCGCTCCACGTGGGAAATCCTGCATATACAAGTTCATTCGTGAAGAGAGCAAAGAGTACACAGTGGGAGAAATGCTGCTTGTGTTCCACTTGCAACTAAAGCAGAGTTCTTCAGGTAAAACTGTGTGTTTTGGGAGAGGAAATGCTTACAGTCCTTACGAGAGCCTGCCTTCATTGAGGCAGTTCGCTGCTCGTGGGACAACCTGCATATTGAACATTCATTCGGGGAAAGGCCGTTTGTATAAAGTGTGGGACAAATGCAGCTTGTGTTCCACCTGCAACTAAAGCAGAGTTCTTCGGGTAAAAGTGCCGTGTTTTCACAGAGGAAATTCTTAGAGACCACAGTAGTGCCTGCCATGGCTGAGGCAGTTCGCTCCACGAGGGAAACCATTCTTATAGAACAAGTTCATTAGGGGAAGTGCCCATCGAGTACACTGTGGGAGAAAAGATGCTTGTGTTCCCCCTGCAACTAAAGCAGAGTTCTTCGGGTAAACCTGCGTGATTTGGTAGAGGATATGCTTACAGTCCTCGCTACAGCCTGCCATGGTTGAGGCAGTTCGCTCCTCGTGGATATCCCTGCATAAAGAAGTTCATTCTTGTAAGAGCCCAAAGAGTACACAGTGGGAGAAATGCTGCTTGTGTTCCACTTGCAACTAAAGCAGAGTTCTTCGGGTAAAACTGTGTGTTTTGGGAGAGGAAATGCTTACAGTCCTTACGAGAGCCTGCCTTCATTGAGGCAGTTCGCTGCTCGTGGGACAACCTGCATATTGAACATTCATTCGGGGAAAGGCCCTTTGTATAAAGTGTGGGACAAATGCAGCTTGTGTTCCACCTGCAACTAAAGCAGAGTTCTTCGGGTAAAAGTGCCGTGTTTTCAGAGAGGAAATTCTTAGAGACCACAGTAGTGCCTGCCATGGCTGAGGCAGTTCGCTCCACGAGGGAAACCATTCTTATAGAACAAGTTCATTAGGGGAAGTGCCCATCGAGTACACTGTGGGAGAAAAGATGCTTGTGTTCCCCCTGCAACTAAAGCAGAGTTCTTCGGGTAAACCTGCGTGATTTGGTAGAGGATATGCTTACATTCCTCGCTACAGCCTGCCATGGTGGAGGCAGTTCGCTCCTCGTGGGTATCCCTGCATAAAGAAGTTCATTCGTGTAAGAGCCCAAAGAGTACACAGTGGGAGAAATGCTGCTTGTGTTCCACCTGCAACTAAAGCAGAGTTCTTCGGGTAAAACTGCGTGTTTTGGGAGAGGAAATGCTTACAGTCCATACGAGAGTCTGCCTTCATTGAGGCAGTTCGCTGCACGTGGGACACCCTGCATATTGAAGATTCATTCGGGGAAGGGCCCTTTGTATAAAGTGTCGGACAAATGCATTTTGTGTTCCACCAGCAACTAAAGCAGAGTTCTTCGGGTAAAAGTGCTGTGTTTTCAGAGAGGAAATCCTTAGAGACCACAGTAGTGCCTGCCATGGCTGAGGCAGTTCGCTCCACATGGGAAACCATTCTTATCGAACAAGTTCATTAGGGGAAGTGCCCATCGAGTACACTGTGGGAGAAAAGCTGCTTGTGTTACCTCTGCAACTAAATCAGAGTTCTACCTTTAAAACTGCGTGTTTTGGGATAGGATATGCTTACAGTCCTCGCTACAGCCTGCCACAGTTGAGGCAGTTCGATCCACGTGGGAATCCCTGCATAAAGAATTTCATTCGTGGAAGAGCCCAAGGATTACACACTAGGAGTAATGCTGCTTGTGTTCCACCTGCAACAAACACAGAGTTCCTTGGGTAAAACTGCCGTGTTTTCAGAGAGGAAATGCTTAGAGGCCTCACTAGAGCCTGCTTGCTTTAGGCATTTCACTCCAAGCGGGACCCCTTGAGTATAGATATTCTTTCGGGCAAAGGCTCATTGGGTACACTGTGGGAGAAAAGCTGCTTGTGTTCCACCTGCAACTAAAGCAGAATTCTTCGGGTAAAACTGCGTGTATTGGGAGAGGAAATGCTTACAGTCTTTACGAGAGCCTGCCTTCGTTGAGGCAGTTCACTGCACGTGGGACACCCTGCATATTAAAGACTCCTTCAGGGAAGGTCCCTTTGTATAAAGTGTGGGACAAATGCAGCTTGTGTTCCACCTGCAACTAAAGCAGAGTTCTTCGGGTAAAAGTGCCGTGTTTTCAGAGAGGAAATTCTTAGAGACCACAGTAGTGTCTGCCATGGCTGAGGCAGTTCGCTCCACGCGGGAAACCATTCGTATAGAACAAGTTCATTAGGGGAAGTGCCCATTGTGTACACTGTGGGAGGAAAGCTGATGGTGTTCCCCCTGCAACTAAAGCAGAGTTCTTCGTGTAAAACTGCGTGTTTTGGGAGAGGAAATGCTTACAGTATTCGCTACAGCCTGCCTTGGTTGAGGCAGTTCGCTCCAAGTGGGAATCCCTGCATAAAGTAGTTCATTCGTGGAAGAGCCCAAAGAATACACAGTGAGAGAAATGCTGCTTGTGTTACCCCTGCAACTAAAGCAGAGTTCTAGCGTTAAAACTGCGTGGTTTGGGAGAGGATATGCTTACAGTCCTCGCTACAGCGTGCCATGGTTGAGGCAGTTCGCTCCACGTGGGAAATCCTGCATATACAAGTTCATTCGTGAAGAGAGCAAAGAGTACACAGTGGGAGAAATGCTGCTTGTGTTCCACTTGCAACTAAAGCAGAGTTCTTCAGGTAAAACTGTGTGTTTTGGGAGAGGAAATGCTTACAGTCCTTACGAGAGCCTGCCTTCATTGAGGCAGTTCGCTGCTCGTGGGACAACCTGCATATTGAACATTCATTCGGGGAAAGGCCCTTTGTATAAAGTGTGGGACAAATGCAGCTTGTGTTCCACCTGCAACTAAAGCAGAGTTCTTCGGGTAAAAGTGCCGTGTTTTCAGAGAGGAAATTCTTAGAGACCACAGTAGTGCCTGCCATGGCTGAGGCAGTTCGCTCCACGAGGGAAACCATTCTTATAGAACAAGTTCATTAGGGGAAGTGCCCATCGAGTACACTGTGGGAGAAAAGATGCTTGTGTTCCCCCTGCAACTAAAGCAGAGTTCTTCGGGTAAACCTGCGTGATTTGGTAGAGGATATGCTTACAGTCCTCGCTACAGCCTGCCATGGTTGAGGCAGTTCGCTCCTCGTGGATATCCCTGCATAAAGAAGTTCATTCTTGTAAGAGCCCAAAGAGTACACAGTGGGAGAAATGCTGCTTGTGTTCCACCTGCAACTAAAGCAGAGTTCTTCGGGTAAAACTGCGTGTTTTGGGAGAGGAAATGCTTACAGTCCATACGAGAGTCTGCCTTCATTGAGGCAGTTCGCTGCACGTGGGACACCCTGCATATTGAAGATTCATTCGGGGAAGGGCCCTTTGTATAAAGTGTCGGACAAATGCATTTTGTGTTCCACCAGCAACTAAAGCAGAGTTCTTCGGGTAAAAGTGCCGTGTTTTCAGAGAGGAAATCCTTAGAGACCACAGTAGTGCCTGCCATGGCTGAGGCAGTTCGCTCCACATGGGAAACCATTCTTATCGAACAAGTTCATTAGGGGAAGTGCCCATCGAGTACACTGTGGGAGAAAAGCTGCTTGTGTTACCTCTGCAACTAAATCAGAGTTCTACCTTTAAAACTGCGTGTTTTGGGATAGGATATGCTTACAGTCCTCGCTACAGCCTGCCACAGTTGAGGCAGTTCGATCCACGTGGGAATCCCTGCATAAAGAATTTCATTCGTGGAAGAGCCCAAGGATTACACACTAGGAGTAATGCTGCTTGTGTTCCACCTGCAACTAACACAGAGTTCCTTGGGTAAAACTGCCGTGTTTTCAGAGAGGAAATGCTTAGAGGCCTCACTAGAGCCTGCTTGCTTTAGGCATTTCACTCCAAGCGGGACCCCTTGAGTATAGATATTCTTTTGGGCAAAGGCTCATTGGGTACACTGTGGGAGAAAAGCTGCTTGTGTTCCACCTGCAACTAAAGCAGAATTCTTCGGGTAAAACTGCGTGTATTGGGAGAGGACATGCTTACAGTCTTTACGAGAGCCTGCCTTCGTTGAGGCAGTTCACTGCACGTGGGACAACCTGCATATTAAAGACTCCTTCAGGGAAGGTCCCTTTGTATAAAGTGTGGGACAAATGCAGCTTGTGTTCCACCTGCAACTAAAGCAGAGTTCTTCGGGTAAAAGTGGGGTGTTTTCAGAGAGGAAATTCTTAGAGACCACAGTAGTGTCTGCCATGGCTGAGGCAGTTCGCTCCACGCGGGAAACCATTCTTATAGAACAAGTTCATTAGGGGAAGTGCCCATTGTGTACACTGTGGGAGGAAAGCTGATGGTGTTCCCCCTGCAACTAAAGCAGAGTTCTTCGTGTAAAACTGCGTGTTTGGGGAGAGGAAATGCTTACAGTATTCGCTACAGCCTGCCTTGGTTGAGGCAGTTCGCTCCAAGTGGGAATCCCTGCATAAAGTAGTTCATTCGTGGAAGAGCCCAAAGAATACACAGTGAGAGAAATGCTGCTTGTGTTACCCCTGCAACTAAAGCAGAGTTCTAGCGTTAAAACTGCGTGGTTTGGGAGAGGATATGCTTACAGTCCTCGCTACAGCGTGCCATGGTTGAGGCAGTTCGCTCCACGTGGGAAATCCTGCATATACAAGTTCATTCGTGAAGAGAGCAAAGAGTACACAGTGGGAGAAATGCTGCTTGTGTTCCACTTGCAACTAAAGCAGAGTTCTTCGGGTAAAACTGTGTGTTTTGGGAGAGGAAATGCTTACAGTCCTTACGAGAGCCTGCCTTCATTGAGGCAGTTCGCTGCTCGTGGGACAACCTGCATATTGAACATTCATTCGGGGAAAGGCCGTTTGTATAAAGTGTGGGACAAATGCAGCTTGTGTTCCACCTGCAACTAAAGCAGAGTTCTTCGGGTAAAAGTGCCGTGTTTTCAGAGAGGAAATTCTTAGAGACCACAGTAGTGCCTGCCATGGCTGAGGCAGTTCGCTCCACGAGGGAAACCATTCTTATAGAACAACTTCATTAGGGGAAGTGCCCATCGAGTACACTGTGGGAGAAAAGATGCTTGTGTTCCCCCTGCAACTAAAGCAGAGTTCTTCGGGTAAACCTGCGTGATTTGGTAGAGGATATGCTTACAGACCTCGCTACAGCCTGCCATGGTTGAGGCAGTTCGCTCCTCGTGGATATCCCTGCATAAAGAAGTTCATTCTTGTAAGAGCCCAAAGAGTACACAGTGGGAGAAATGCTGCTTGTGTTCCACCTGCAACTAAAGCAGAGTTCTTCGGGTAAAACTGCGTGTTTTGGGAGAGGAAATGCTTACAGTCCATACGAGAGTCTGCCTTCATTGAGGCAGTTCGCTGCACGTGGGACACCCTGCATATTGAAGATTCATTCGGGGAAGGGCCCTTTGTATAAAGTGTCGGACAAATGCATTTTGTGTTCCACCTGCAACTAAAGCAGAGTTCTTCGGGTAAAAGTGCCGTGTTTTCAGAGAGGAAATCCTTAGAGACCACAGTAGTGCCTGCCATGGCTGAGGCAGTTCGCTCCACATGGGAAACCATTCTTATCGAACAAGTTCATTAGGGGAAGTGCCCATCGAGTACACTGTGGGAGAAAAGCTGCTTGTGTTACCTCTGCAACTAAATCAGAGTTCTACCTTTAAAACTGCGTGTTTTGGGATAGGATATGCTTACAGTCCTCGCTACAGCCTGCCACAGTTGAGGCAGTTCGATCCACGTGGGAATCCCTGCATAAAGAATTTCATTCGTGGAAGAGCCCAAGGATTACACACTAGGAGTAATGCTGCTTGTGTTCCACCTGCAACTAACACAGAGTTCCTTGGGTAAAACTGCCGTGTTTTCAGAGAGGAAATGCTTAGAGGCCTCACTAGAGCCTGCTTGCTTTAGGCATTTCACTCCAAGCGGGACCCCTTGAGTATAGATATGCTTTCGGGCAAAGGCTCATTGGGTACACTGTGGGAGAAAAGCTGCTTGTGTTCCACCTGCAACTAAAGCAGAATTCTTCGGGTAAAACTGCGTGTATTGGGAGAGGAAATGCTTACAGTCTTTACGAGAGCCTGCCTTCGTTGAGGCAGTTCACTGCACGTGGGACACCCTGCATATTAAAGACTCCTTCGGGGAAGGGCCCTTTGTATAAACTGTGGGACAAATGCAGCTTGTGTTCCACCTGCAACTAAAGCAGAGTTCTTCGGGTAAAAGTGCCGTGTTTTCAGAGAGGAAATTCTTAGAGACCACAGTAGTGTCTGCCATGGCTGAGGCAGTTCGCTCCACGGGGGAAACCATTCTTATAGAACAAGTTCATTAGGGGAAGTGCCCATTGTGTACACTGTGGGAGGAAAGCTGATGGTGTTCCCCCTGCAACTAAAGCAGAGTTCTTCGTGTAAAACTGCGTGTTTTGGGAGAGGAAATGCTTACAGTATATGCTACAGCCTGCCTTGGTTGAGGCAGTTCGCTCCACGTCGGAAACCCTGCATATAGAAGTTCATTCTTGGAAGAGCCCAAAGAGTACACAGTGGGAGAAAAGCTGCTTGTGTTACCCCTGCAACTAAAGCAGAGTTCTATCGTTAAACCTGCGTGGTTTGGGAGAGGATATGCTTACAGTCCTCGCTACAGCCTGCCATGGTTGAGGCAGTTCGCTCCACGTGGGAAACCCTGCATATACAAGTTCATTCGTGAAGAGACCAAAGAGTACACAGTGGGAGAAATGCTGCTTGTGTTCCACTTGCAACTAAAGCAGAGTTCTTCGGGTAAAACTGTGTGTTTTGGGAGAGGAAATGCTTACAGTCCTTACGAGAGCCTGCCTTCATTGAGGCAGTTCGCTGCTCGTGGGACAACATGCATATTGAACATTCATTCGGGGAAAGGCCCTTTGTATAAAGTGTGGGACAAATGCAGCTTGTGTTCCACCTGCCACTAAAGCAGAGTTCTTCAGGTAAAAGTCCCGTGTTTTCAGAGAGGAAATTCTTAGAGACCACAGTAGTGCCTGCCATGGCTGAGGCAGTTCGCTCCACGAGGGAAACCATTCTTATAGAACAAGTTCATTAGGGGAAGTGCCCATCGAGTACACTGTGGGAGAAAAGATGCTTGTGTTCCCCCTGCAACTAAAGCAGAGTTCTTCGGGTAAACCTGCGTGATTTGGTAGAGGATATGCTTACATTCCTCGCTACAGCCTGCCATGGTGGAGGCAGTTCGCTCCTCGTGGGTATCCCTGCATAAAGAAGTTCATTCGTGTAAGAGCCCAAAGAGTACACAGTGGGAGAAATGCTGCTTGTGTTCCACCTGCAACTAAAGCAGAGTTCTTCGGGTAAAACTGCGTGTTTTGGGAGAGGAAATGCTTACAGTCCATACGAGAGTCTGCCTTCATTGAGGCAGTTCGCTGCACGTGGGACACCCTGCATATTGAAGATTCATTCGGGGAAGGGCCCTTTGTAAAAAGTGTCGGACAAATGCATTTTGTGTTCCACCAGCAACTAAAGCAGAGTTCTTCGGGTAAAAGTGCCGTGTTTTCAGAGAGGAAATCCTTAGAGACCACAGTAGTGCCTGCCATGGCTGAGGCAGTTCGCTCCACATGGGAAACCATTCTTATCGAACAAGTTCATTAGGGGAAGTGCCCATCGAGTACACTGTGGGAGAAAAGCTGCTTGTGTTACCTCTGCAACTAAATCAGAGTTCTACCTTTAAAACTGCGTGTTTTGGGATAGGATATGCTTACAGTCCTCGCTACAGCCTGCCACAGTTGAGGCAGTTCGATCCACGTGGGAATCCCTGCATAAAGAATTTCATTCGTGGAAGAGCCCAAGGATTACACACTAGGAGTAATGCTGCTTGTGTTCCACCTGCAACTAACACAGAGTTCCTTGGGTAAAACTGCCGTGTTTTCAGAGAGGAAATGCTTAGAGGCCTCACTAGAGCCTGCTTGCTTTAGGCCGTTCACTCCAAGCGGGACCCCTTGAGTATAGATATTCTTTCGGGCAAAGGCTCATTGGGTACACTGTGGGAGAAAAGCTGCTTGTGTTCCACCTGCAACTAAAGCAGAATTCTTCGGGTAAAACTGCGTGTATTGGGAGAGGAAATGCTTACAGTCTTTACGAGAGCCTGCCTTCGTTGAGGCAGTTCACTGCACGTGGGACACCCTGCATATTAAAGACTCCTTCGGGGAAGGGCCCTTTGTATAAAGTGTGGGACAAATGCAGCTTGTGTTCCACCTGCAACTAAAGCAGAGTTCTTCGGGTAAAAGTGGGGTGTTTTCAGAGAGGAAATTCTTAGAGACCACAGTAGTGTCTGCCATGGCTGAGGCAGTTCGCTCCACGCGGGAAACCATTCTTATAGAACAAGTTCATTAGGTGAAGTGCCCATTGTGTACACTGTGGGAGGAAAGCTGATGGTGTTCCCCCTACAACTAAAGCAGAGTTCTTCGTGTAAAACTGCGTGTTTTGGGAGAGGAAATGCTTACAGTATTCGCTACAGCCTGCCTTGGTTGAGGCAGTTCGCTCCAAGTGGGAATCCCTGCATAAAGTAGTTCATTCGTGGAAGAGCCCAAAGAATACACAGTGAGAGAAATGCTGCTTGTGTTACCCCTGCAACTAAAGCAGAGTTCTAGCGTTAAAACTGCGTGGTTTGGGAGAGGATATGCTTACAGTCCTCGCTACAGCGTGCCATGGTTGAGGCAGTTCGCTCCACGTGGGAAATCCTGCATATACAAGTTCATTCGTGAAGAGAGCAAAGAGTACACAGTGGGAGAAATGCTGCTTGTGTTCCACTTGCAACTAAAGCAGAGTTCTTCAGGTAAAACTGTGTGTTTTGGGAGAGGAAATGCTTACAGTCCTTACGAGAGCCTGCCTTCATTGAGGCAGTTCGCTGCTCGTGGGACAACCTGCATATTGAACATTCATTCGGGGAAAGGCCCTTTGTATAAAATGTGGGACAAATGCAGCTTGTGTTCCACCTGCAACTAAAGCAGAGTTCTTCGGGTAAAAGTGCCGTGTTTTCAGAGAGGAAATTCTTAGAGACCACAGTAGTGCCTGCCATGGCTGAGGCAGTTCGCTCCACGAGGGAAACCATTCTTATAGAACAAGTTCATTAGGGGAAGTGCCCATCGAGTACACTGTGGGAGAAAAGATGCTTGTGTTCCCCCTGCAACTAAAGCAGAGTTCTTCGGGTAAACCTGCGTGATTTGGTAGAGGATATGCTTACAGTCCTCGCTACAGCCTGCCATGGTTGAGGCAGTTCGCTCCTCGTGGATATCCCTGCATAAAGAAGTTCATTCTTGTAAGAGCCCAAAGAGTACACAGTGGGAGAAATGCTGCTTGTGTTCCACCTGCAACTAAAGCAGAGTTCTTCGGGTAAAACTGCGTGTTTTGGGAGAGGAAATGCTTACAGTCCATACGAGAGTCTGACTTCATTGAGGCAGTTCGCTGCACGTGGGACACCCTGCATATTGAAGATTCATTCGGGGAAGGGCCCTTTGTATAAAGTGTCGGACAAATGCATTTTGTGTTCCACCTGCAACTAAAGCAGAGTTCTTCGGGTAAAAGTGCCGTGTTTTCAGAGAGGAAATCCTTAGAGACCACAGTAGTGCCTGCCATGGCTGAGGCAGTTCGCTCCACATGGGAAACCATTCTTATCGAACAAGTTCATTAGGGGAAGTGCCCATCGAGTACACTGTGGGAGAAAAGCTGCTTGTGTTACCTCTGCAACTAAATCAGAGTTCTACCTTTAAAACTGCGTGTTTTGGGATAGGATATGCTTACAGTCCTCGCTACAGCCTGCCACAGTTGAGGCAGTTCGATCCACGTGGGAATCCCTGCATAAAGAATTTCATTCGTGGAAGAGCCCAAGGATTACACACTAGGAGTAATGCTGCTTGTGTTCCACCTGCAACTAACACAGAGTTCCTTGGGTAAAACTGCCGTGTTTTCAGAGAGAAAATGCTTAGAGGCCTCACTAGAGGCTGCTTGCTTTAGGCATTTCACTCCAAGCGGGACCCCTTGAGTATAGATATTCTTTCGGGCAAAGGCTCATTGGGTACACTGTGGGAGAAAAGCTGCTTGTGTTCCACCTGCAACTAAAGCAGAATTCTTCGGGTAAAACTGCGTGTATTGGGAGAGGAAATGCTTACAGTCTTTACGAGAGCCTGCCTTCGTTGAGGCAGTTCACTGCACGTGGGACACCCTGCATATTAAAGACTCCTTCGGGAAAGGGCCCTTTGTATAAACTGTGGGACAAATGCAGCTTGTGTTCCACCTGCAACTAAAGCAGAGTTCTTCGGGTAAAAGTGCCGTGTTTTCAGAGAGGAAATTCTTAGAGACCACAGTAGTGTCTGCCATGGCTGAGGCAGTTCGCTCCACGGGGGAAACCATTCTTATAGAACAAGTTCATTAGGGGAAGTGCCCATTGTGTACACTGTGGGAGGAAAGCTGATGGTGTTCCCCCTGCAACTAAAGCAGAGTTCTTCGTGTAAAACTGCGTGTTTTGGGAGAGGAAATGCTTACAGTATATGCTACAGCCTGCCTTGGTTGAGGCAGTTCGCTCCACGTCGGAAACCCTGCATATAGAAGTTCATTCTTGGAAGAGCCCAAAGAGTACACAGTGGGAGAAAAGCTGCTTGTGTTACCCCTGCAACTAAAGCAGAGTTCTATCGTTAAACCTGCGTGGTTTGGGAGAGGATATGCTTACAGTCCTCGCTACAGCCTGCCATGGTTGAGGCAGTTCGCTCCACGTGGGAAACCCTGCATATACAAGTTCATTCGTGAAGAGACCAAAGAGTACACAGTGGGAGAAATGCTGCTTGTGTTCCACTTGCAACTAAAGCAGAGTTCTTCGGGTAAAACTGTGTGTTTTGGGAGAGGAAATGCTTACAGTCCTTACGAGAGCCTGCCTTCATTGAGGCAGTTCGCTGCTCGTGGGACAACATGCATATTGAACATTCATTCGGGGAAAGGCCCTTTGTATAAAGTGTGGGACAAATGCAGCTTGTGTTCCACCTGCCACTAAAGCAGAGTTCTTCAGGTAAAAGTCCCGTGTTTTCAGAGAGGAAATTCTTAGAGACCACAGTAGTGCCTGCCATGGCTGAGGCAGTTCGCTCCACGAGGGAAACCATTCTTATAGAACAAGTTCATTAGGGGAAGTGCCCATCGAGTACACTGTGGGAGAAAAGATGCTTGTGTTCCCCCTGCAACTAAAGCAGAGTTCTTCGGGTAAACCTGCGTGATTTGGTAGAGGATATGCTTACATTCCTCGCTACAGCCTGCCATGGTGGAGGCAGTTCGCTCCTCGTGGGTATCCCTGCATAAAGAAGTTCATTCGTGTAAGAGCCCAAAGAGTACACAGTGGGAGAAATGCTGCTTGTGTTCCACCTGCAACTAAAGCAGAGTTCTTCGGGTAAAACTGCGTGTTTTGGGAGAGGAAATGCTTACAGTCCATACGAGAGTCTGCCTTCATTGAGGCAGTTCGCTGCACGTGGGACACCCTGCATATTGAAGATTCATTCGGGGAAGGGCCCTTTGTATAAAGTGTCGGACAAATGCATTTTGTGTTCCACCAGCAACTAAAGCAGAGTTCTTCGGGTAAAAGTGCCGTGTTTTCAGAGAGGAAATCCTTAGAGACCACAGTAGTGCCTGCCATGGCTGAGGCAGTTCGCTCCACATGGGAAACCATTCTTATCGAACAAGTTCATTAGGGGAAGTGCCCATCGAGTACACTGTGGGAGAAAAGCTGCTTGTGTTACCTCTGCAACTAAATCAGAGTTCTACCTTTAAAACTGCGTGTTTTGGGATAGGATATGCTTACAGTCCTCGCTACAGCCTGCCACAGTTGAGGCAGTTCGATCCACGTGGGAATCCCTGCATAAAGAATTTCATTCGTGGAAGAGCCCAAGGATTACACACTAGGAGTAATGCTGCTTGTGTTCCACCTGCAACTAACACAGAGTTCCTTGGGTAAAACTGCCGTGTTTTCAGAGAGGAAATGCTTAGAGGCCTCACTAGAGCCTGCTTGCTTTAGGCCGTTCACTCCAAGCGGGACCCCTTGAGTATAGATATTCTTTCGGGCAAAGGCTCATTGGGTACACTGTGGGAGAAAAGCTGCTTGTGTTCCACCTGCAACTAAAGCAGAATTCTTCGGGTAAAACTGCGTGTATTGGGAGAGGAAATGCTTACAGTCTTTACGAGAGCCTGCCTTCGTTGAGGCAGTTCACTGCACGTGGGACACCCTGCATATTAAAGACTCCTTCGGGGAAGGGCCCTTTGTATAAAGTGTGGGACAAATGCAGCTTGTGTTCCACCTGCAACTAAAGCAGAGTTCTTCGGGTAAAAGTGGGGTGTTTTCAGAGAGGAAATTCTTAGAGACCACAGTAGTGTCTGCCATGGCTGAGGCAGTTCGCTCCACGCGGGAAACCATTCTTATAGAACAAGTTCATTAGGGGAAGTGCCCATTGTGTACACTGTGGGAGGAAAGCTGATGGTGTTCCCCCTACAACTAAAGCAGAGTTCTTCGTGTAAAACTGCGTGTTTTGGGAGAGGAAATGCTTACAGTATTCGCTACAGCCTGCCTTGGTTGAGGCAGTTCGCTCCAAGTGGGAATCCCTGCATAAAGTAGTTCATTCGTGGAAGAGCCCAAAGAATACACAGTGAGAGAAATGCTGCTTGTGTTACCCCTGCAACTAAAGCAGAGTTCTAGCGTTAAAACTGCGTGGTTTGGGAGAGGATATGCTTACAGTCCTCGCTACAGCGTGCCATGGTTGAGGCAGTTCGCTCCACGTGGGAAATCCTGCATATACAAGTTCATTCGTGAAGAGAGCAAAGAGTACACAGTGGGAGAAATGCTGCTTGTGTTCCACTTGCAACTAAAGCAGAGTTCTTCGGGTAAAACTGTGTGTTTTGGGAGAGGAAATGCTTACAGTCCTTACGAGAGCCTGCCTTCATTGAGGCAGTTCGCTGCTCGTGGGACAACCTGCATATTGAACATTCATTCGGGGAAAGGCCCTTTGTATAAAATGTGGGACAAATGCAGCTTGTGTTCCACCTGCAACTAAAGCAGAGTTCTTCGGGTAAAAGTGCCGTGTTTTCAGAGAGGAAATTCTTAGAGACCACAGTAGTGCCTGCCATGGCTGAGGCAGTTCGCTCCACGAGGGAAACCATTCTTATAGAACAAGTTCATTAGGGGAAGTGCCCATCGAGTACACTGTGGGAGAAAAGATGCTTGTGTTCCCCCTGCAACTAAAGCAGAGTTCTTCGGGTAAACCTGCGTGATTTGGTAGAGGATATGCTTACAGTCCTCGCTACAGCCTGCCATGGTTGAGGCAGTTCGCTCCTCGTGGATATCCCTGCATAAAGAAGTTCATTCTTGTAAGAGCCCAAAGAGTACACAGTGGGAGAAATGCTGCTTGTGTTCCACCTGCAACTAAAGCAGAGTTCTTCGGGTAAAACTGCGTGTTTTGGGAGAGGAAATGCTTACAGTCCATACGAGAGTCTGCCTTCATTGAGGCAGTTCGCTGCACGTGGGACACCCTGCATATTGAAGATTCATTCGGGGAAGGGCCCTTTGTATAAAGTGTCGGACAAATGCATTTTGTGTTCCACCTGCAACTAAAGCAGAGTTCTTCGGGTAAAAGTGCCGTGTTTTCAGAGAGGAAATCCTTAGAGACCACAGTAGTGCCTGCCATGGCTGAGGCAGTTCGCTCCACATGGGAAACCATTCTTATCGAACAAGTTCATTAGGGGAAGTGCCCATCGAGTACACTGTGGGAGAAAAGCTGCTTGTGTTACCTCTGCAACTAAATCAGAGTTCTACCTTTAAAACTGCGTGTTTTGGGATAGGATATGCTTACAGTCCTCGCTACAGCCTGCCACAGTTGAGGCAGTTCGATCCACGTGGGAATCCCTGCATAAAGAATTTCATTCGTGGAAGAGCCCAAGGATTACACACTAGGAGTAATGCTGCTTGTGTTCCACCTGCAACTAACACAGAGTTCCTTGGGTAAAACTGCCGTGTTTTCAGAGAGAAAATGCTTAGAGGCCTCACTAGAGGCTGCTTGCTTTAGGCATTTCACTCCAAGCGGGACCCCTTGAGTATAGATATTCTTTCGGGCAAAGGCTCATTGGGTACACTGTGGGAGAAAAGCTGCTTGTGTTCCACCTGCAACTAAAGCAGAATTCTTCGGGTAAAACTGCGTGTATTAGGAGAGGAAATGCTTACAGTCTTTACGAGAGCCTGCCTTCGTTGAGGCAGTTCACTGCACGTGGGACACCCTGCATATTAAAGACTCCTTCGGGGAAGGGCCCTTTGTATAAACTGTGGGACAAATGCAGCTTGTGTTCCACCTGCAACTAAAGCAGAGTTCTTCGGGTAAAAGTGCCGTGTTTTCAGAGAGGAAATTCTTAGAGACCACAGTAGTGTCTGCCATGGCTGAGGCAGTTCGCTCCACGGGGGAAACCATTCTTATAGAACAAGTTCATTAGGGGAAGTGCCCATTGTGTACACTGTGGGAGGAAAGCTGATGGTGTTCCCCCTGCAACTAAAGCAGAGTTCTTCGTGTAAAACTGCGTGTTTTGGGAGAGGAAATGCTTACAGTATATGCTACAGCCTGCCTTGGTTGAGGCAGTTCGCTCCACGTCGGAAACCCTGCATATAGAAGTTCATTCTTGGAAGAGCCCAAAGAGTACACAGTGGGAGAAAAGCTGCTTGTGTTACCCCTGCAACTAAAGCAGAGTTCTATCGTTAAACCTGCGTGGTTTGGGAGAGGATATGCTTACAGTCCTCGCTACAGCCTGCCATGGTTGAGGCAGTTCGCTCCACGTGGGAAACCCTGCATATACAAGTTCATTCGTGAAGAGACCAAAGAGTACACAGTGGGAGAAATGCTGCTTGTGTTCCACTTGCAACTAAAGCAGAGTTCTTCGGGTAAAACTGTGTGTTTTGGGAGAGGAAATGCTTACAGTCCTTACGAGAGCCTGCCTTCATTGAGGCAGTTCGCTGCTCGTGGGACAACATGCATATTGAACATTCATTCGGGGAAAGGCCCTTTGTATAAAGTGTGGGACAAATGCAGCTTGTGTTCCACCTGCCACTAAAGCAGAGTTCTTCAGGTAAAAGTCCCGTGTTTTCAGAGAGGAAATTCTTAGAGACCACAGTAGTGCCTGCCATGGCTGAGGCAGTTCGCTCCACGAGGGAAACCATTCTTATAGAACAAGTTCATTAGGGGAAGTGCCCATCGAGTACACTGTGGGAGAAAAGATGCTTGTGTTCCCCCTGCAACTAAAGCAGAGTTCTTCGGGTAAACCTGCGTGATTTGGTAGAGGATATGCTTACATTCCTCGCTACAGCCTGCCATGGTGGAGGCAGTTCGCTCCTCGTGGGTATCCCTGCATAAAGAAGTTCATTCGTGTAAGAGCCCAAAGAGTACACAGTGGGAGAAATGCTGCTTGTGTTCCACCTGCAACTAAAGCAGAGTTCTTCGGGTAAAACTGCGTGTTTTGGGAGAGGAAATGCTTACAGTCCATACGAGAGTCTGCCTTCATTGAGGCAGTTCGCTGCACGTGGGACACCCTGCATATTGAAGATTCATTCGGGGAAGGGCCCTTTGTATAAAGTGTCGGACAAATGCATTTTGTGTTCCACCAGCAACTAAAGCAGAGTTCTTCGGGTAAAAGTGCCGTGTTTTCAGAGAGGAAATCCTTAGAGACCACAGTAGTGCCTGCCATGGCTGAGGCAGTTCGCTCCACATGGGAAACCATTCTTATCGAACAAGTTCATTAGGGGAAGTGCCCATCGAGTACACTGTGGGAGAAAAGCTGCTTGTGTTACCTCTGCAACTAAATCAGAGTTCTACCTTTAAAACTGCGTGTTTTGGGATAGGATATGCTTACAGTCCTCGCTACAGCCTGCCACAGTTGAGGCAGTTCGATCCACGTGGGAATCCCTGCATAAAGAATTTCATTCGTGGAAGAGCCCAAGGATTACACACTAGGAGTAATGCTGCTTGTGTTCCACCTGCAACTAACACAGAGTTCCTTGGGTAAAACTGCCGTGTTTTCAGAGAGGAAATGCTTAGAGGCCTCACTAGAGGCTGCTTGCTTTAGGCATTTCACTCCAAGCGGGACCCCTTGAGTATAGATATTCTTTCGGGCAAAGGCTCATTGGGTACACTGTGGGAGAAAAGCTGCTTGTGTTCCACCTGCAACTAAAGCAGAATTCTTCGGGTAAAACTGCGTGTATTGGGAGAGGAAATGCTTACAGTCTTTACGAGAGCCTGCCTTCGTTGAGGCAGTTCACTGCACGTGGGACACCCTGCATATTAAAGACTCCTTCAGGGAAGGTCACTTTGTATAAAGTGTGGGACAAATGCAGCTTGTGTTCCACCTGCAACTAAAGCAGAGTTCTTCGGGTAAAAGTGGGGTGTTTTCAGAGAGGAAATTCTTAGAGACCACAGTAGTGTCTGCCATGGCTGAGGCAGTTCGCTCCACGCGGGAAACCATTCTTATAGAACAAGTTCATTAGGGGAAGTGCCCATTGTGTACACTGTGGGAGGAAAGCTGATGGTGTTCCCCCTGCAACTAAAGCAGAGTTCTTCGTGTAAAACTGCGTGTTTTGGGAGAGGAAATGCTTACAGTATTCGCTACAGCCTGCCTTGGTTGAGGCAGTTCGCTCCAAGTGGGAATCCCTGCATAAAGTAGTTCATTCGTGGAAGAGCCCAAAGAATACACAGTGAGAGAAATGCTGCTTGTGTTACCCCTGCAACTAAAGCAGAGTTCTAGCGTTAAAACTGCGTGGTTTGGGAGAGGATATGCTTACAGTCCTCGCTACAGCGTGCCATGGTTGAGGCAGTTCCCTCCACGTGGGAAATCCTGCATATACAAGTTCATTCGTGAAGAGAGCAAAGAGTACACAGTGGGAGAAATGCTGCTTGTGTTCCACTTGCAACTAAAGCAGAGTTCTTCGGGTAAAACTGTGTGTTTTGGGAGAGGAAATGCTTACAGTCCTTACGAGAGCCTGCCTTCATTGAGGCAGTTCGCTGCTTGTGTGACAACCTGCATATTGAACATTCATTCGGGGAAAGGCCGTTTGTATAAAGTGTGGGACAAATGCAGCTTGTGTTCCACCTGCAACTAAAGCAGAGTACTTCGGGTAAAAGTGCCGTGTTTTCAGAGAGGAAATTCTTAGAGACCACAGTAGTGCCTGCCATGGCTGAGGCAGTTCGCTCCACGAGGGAAACCATTCTTATAGAACAAGTTCATTAGGGGAAGTGCCCATCGAGTACACTGTGTGAGAAAAGATGCTTGTGTTCCCCCTGCAACTAAAGCAGAGTTCTTCGGGTAAACCTGCGTGATTTGGTAGAGGATATGCTTACAGTCCTCGCTACAGCCTGCCATGGTTGAGGCAGTTCGCTCCTCGTGGATATCCCTGCATAAAGAAGTTCATTCTTGTAAGAGCCCAAAGAGTACACAGTGGGAGAAATGCTGCTTGTGTTCCACCTGCAACTAAAGCAGAGTTCTTCGGGTAAAACTGCGTGTTTTGGGAGAGGAAATGCTTACAGTCCATACGAGAGTCTGCCTTCATTGAGGCAGTTCGCTGCACGTGGGACACCCTGCATATTGAAGATTCATTCGGGGAAGGGCCCTTTGTATAAAGTGTCGGACAAATGCATTTTGTGTTCCACCTGCAACTAAAGCAGAGTTCTTCGGGTAAAAGTGCCGTGTTTTCAGAGAGGAAATCCTTAGAGACCACAGTAGTGCCTGCCATGGCTGAGGCAGTTCGCTCCACATGGGAAACCATTCTTATCGAACAAGTTCATTAGGGGAAGTGCCCATCGAGTACACTGTGGGAGAAAAGCTGCTTGTGTTACCTCTGCAACTAAATCAGAGTTCTACCTTTAAAACTGCGTGTTTTGGGATAGGATATGCTTACAGTCCTCGCTACAGCCTGCCACAGTTGAGGCAGTTCGATCCACGTGGGAATCCCTGCATAAAGAATTTCATTCGTGGAAGAGCCCAAGGGTTACACACTAGGAGTAATGCTGCTTGTGTTCCACCTGCAACTAACACAGAGTTCCTTGGGTAAAACTGCCGTGTTTTCAGAGAGGAAATGCTTAGAGGCCTCACTAGAGCCTGCTTGCTTTAGGCATTTCACTCCAAGCGGGACCCCTTGAGTATAGATATTCTTTCGGGCAAAGGCTCATTGGGTACACTGTGGGAGAAAAGCTGCTTGTGTTCCACCTGCAACTAAAGCAGAATTCTTCGGGTAAAACTGCGTGTATTGGGAGAGGAAATGCTTACAGTCTTTACGAGAGCCTGCCTTCGTTGAGGCAGTTCACTGCACGTGGGACACCCTGCATATTAAAGACTCCTTCGGGGAAGGGCCCTTTGTATAAACTGTGGGACAAATGCAGCTTGTGTTCCACCTGCAACTAAAGCAGAGTTCTTCGGGTAAAAGTGCCGTGTTTTCAGAGAGGAAATTCTTAGAGACCACAGTAGTGTCTGCCATGGCTGAGGCAGTTCGCTCCACGGGGGAAACCATTCTTATAGAACAAGTTCATTAGGGGAAGTGCCCATTGTGTACACTGTGGGAGGAAAGCTGATGGTGTTCCCCCTGCAACTAAAGCAGAGTTCTTCGTGTAAAACTGCGTGTTTTGGGAGAGGAAATGCTTACAGTATATGCTACAGCCTGCCTTGGTTGAGGCAGTTCGCTCCACGTCGGAAACCCTGCATATAGAAGTTCATTCTTGGAAGAGCCCAAAGAGTACACAGTGGGAGAAAAGCTGCTTGTGTTACCCCTGCAACTAAAGCAGAGTTCTATCGTTAAACCTGCGTGGTTTGGGAGAGGATATGCTTACAGTCCTCGCTACAGCCTGCCATGGTTGAGGCAGTTCGCTCCACGTGGGAAACCCTGCATATACAAGTTCATTCGTGAAGAGACCAAAGAGTACACAGTGGGAGAAATGCTGCTTGTGTTCCACTTGCAACTAAAGCAGAGTTCTTCGGGTAAAACTGTGTGTTTTGGGAGAGGAAATGCTTACAGTCCTTACGAGAGCCTGCCTTCATTGAGGCAGTTCGCTGCTCGTGGGACAACATGCATATTGAACATTCATTCGGGGAAAGGCCCTTTGTATAAAGTGTGGGACAAATGCAGCTTGTGTTCCACCTGCCACTAAAGCAGAGTTCTTCAGGTAAAAGTCCCGTGTTTTCAGAGAGGAAATTCTTAGAGACCACAGTAGTGCCTGCCATGGCTGAGGCAGTTCGCTCCACGAGGGAAACCATTCTTATAGAACAAGTTCATTAGGGGAAGTGCCCATCGAGTACACTGTGGGAGAAAAGATGCTTGTGTTCCCCCTGCAACTAAAGCAGAGTTCTTCGGGTAAACCTGCGTGATTTGGTAGAGGATATGCTTACATTCCTCGCTACAGCCTGCCATGGTGGAGGCAGTTCGCTCCTCGTGGGTATCCCTGCATAAAGAAGTTCATTCGTGTAAGAGCCCAAAGAGTACACAGTGGGAGAAATGCTGCTTGTGTTCCACCTGCAACTAAAGCAGAGTTCTTCGGGTAAAACTGCGTGTTTTGGGAGAGGAAATGCTTACAGTCCATACGAGAGTCTGCCTTCATTGAGGCAGTTCGCTGCACGTGGGACACCCTGCATATTGAAGATTCATTCGGGGAAGGGCCCTTTGTATAAAGTGTCGGACAAATGCATTTTGTGTTCCACCAGCAACTAAAGCAGAGTTCTTCGGGTAAAAGTGCCGTGTTTTCAGAGAGGAAATCCTTAGAGACCACAGTAGTGCCTGCCATGGCTGAGGCAGTTCGCTCCACATGGGAAACCATTCTTATCGAACAAGTTCATTAGGGGAAGTGCCCATCGAGTACACTGTGGGAGAAAAGCTGCTTGTGTTACCTCTGCAACTAAATCAGAGTTCTACCTTTAAAACTGCGTGTTTTGGGATAGGATATGCTTACAGTCCTCGCTACAGCCTGCCACAGTTGAGGCAGTTCGATCCACGTGGGAATCCCTGCATAAAGAATTTCATTCGTGGAAGAGCCCAAGGATTACACACTAGGAGTAATGCTGCTTGTGTTCCACCTGCAACTAACACAGAGTTCGTTGGGTAAAACTGCCGTGTTTTCAGAGAGGAAATGCTTAGAGGCCTCACTAGAGGCTGCTTGCTTTAGGCATTTCACTCCAAGCGGGACCCCTTGAGTATAGATATTCTTTCGGGCAAAGGCTCATTGGGTACACTGTGGGAGAAAAGCTGCTTGTGTTCCACCTGCAACTAAAGCAGAATTCTTCGGGTAAAACTGCGTGTATTGGGAGAGGAAATGCTTACAGTCTTTACGAGAGCCTGCCTTCGTTGAGGCAGTTCACTGCACGTGGGACACCCTGCATATTAAAGACTCCTTCAGGGAAGGTCCCTTTGTATAAAGTGTGGGACAAATGCAGCTTGTGTTCCACCTGCAACTAAAGCAGAGTTCTTCGGGTAAAAGTGGGGTGTTTTCAGAGAGGAAATTCTTAGAGACCACAGTAGTGTCTGCCATGGCTGAGGCAGTTCGCTCCACGCGGGAAACCATTCTTATAGAACAAGTTCATTAGGGGAAGTGCCCATTGTGTACACTGTGGGAGGAAAGCTGATGGTGTTCCCCCTGCAACTAAAGCAGAGTTCTTCGTGTAAAACTGCGTGTTTTGGGAGAGGAAATGCTTACAGTATTCGCTACAGCCTGCCTTGGTTGAGGCAGTTCGCTCCAAGTGGGAATCCCTGCATAAAGTAGTTCATTCGTGGAAGAGCCCAAAGAATACACAGTGAGAGAAATGCTGCTTGTGTTACCCCTGCAACTAAAGCAGAGTTCTAGCGTTAAAACTGCGTGGTTTGGGAGAGGATATGCTTACAGTCCTCGCTACAGCGTGCCATGGTTGAGGCAGTTCGCTCCACGTGGGAAATCCTGCATATACAAGTTCATTCGTGAAGAGAGCAAAGAGTACACAGTGGGAGAAATGCTGCTTGTGTTCCACTTGCAACTAAAGCAGAGTTCTTCGGGTAAAACTGTGTGTTTTGGGAGAGGAAATGCTTACAGTCCTTACGAGAGCCTGCCTTCATTGAGGCAGTTCGCTGCTCGTGGGACAACCTGCATATTGAACATTCATTCGGGGAAAGGCCGTTTGTATAAAGTGTGGGACAAATGCAGCTTGTGTTCCACCTGCAACTAAAGCAGAGTTCTTCGGGTAAAAGTGTCGTGTTTTCAGAGAGGAAATTCTTAGAGACCACAGTAGTGCCTGCCATGGCTGAGGCAGTTCGCTCCACGAGGGAAACCATTCTTATAGAACAAGTTCATTAGGGGAAGTGCCCATCGAGTACACTGTGGGAGAAAAGATGCTTGTGTTCCCCCTGCAACTAAAGCAGAGTTCTTCGGGTAAACCTGCGTGATTTGGTAGAGGATATGCTTACAGTCCTCGCTACAGCCTGCCATGGTTGAGGCAGTTCGCTCCTCGTGGATATCCCTGCATAAAGAAGTTCATTCTTGTAAGAGCCCAAAGAGTACACAGTGGGAGAAATGCTGCTTGTGTTCCACCTGCAACTAAAGCAGAGTTCTTCGGGTAAAACTGCGTGTTTTGGGAGAGGAAATGCTTACAGTCCATACGAGAGTCTGCCTTCATTGAGGCAGTTCGCTGCACGTGGGACACCCTGCATATTGAAGATTCATTCGGGGAAGGGCCCTTTGTATAAAGTGTCGGACAAATGCATTTTGTGTTCCACCTGCAACTAAAGCAGAGTTCTTCGGGTAAAAGTGCCGTGTTTTCAGAGAGGAAATCCTTAGAGACCACAGTAGTGCCTGCCATGGCTGAGGCAGTTCGCTCCACATGGGAAACCATTCTTATCGAACAAGTTCATTAGGGGAAGTGCCCATCGAGTACACTGTGGGAGAAAAGCTGCTTGTGTTACCTCTGCAACTAAATCAGAGTTCTACCTTTAAAACTGCGTGTTTTGGGATAGGATATGCTTACAGTCCTCGCTACAGCCTGCCACAGTTGAGGCAGTTCGATCCACGTGGGAATCCCTGCATAAAGAATTTCATTCGTGGAAGAGCCCAAGGATTACACACTAGGAGTAATGCTGCTTGTGTTCCACCTGCAACTAACACAGAGTTCCTTGGGTAAAACTGCCGTGTTTTCAGAGAGGAAATGCTTAGAGGCCTCACTAGAGCCTGCTTGCTTTAGGCATTTCACTCCAAGCGGGACCCCTTGAGTATAGATATTCTTTCGGGCAAAGGCTCATTGGGTACACTGTGGGAGAAAAGCTGCTTGTGTTCCACCTGCAACTAAAGCAGAATTCTTCGGGTAAAACTGCGTGTATTGGGAGAGGAAATGCTTACAGTCTTTACGAGAGCCTGCCTTCGTTGAGGCAGTTCACTGCACGTGGGACACCCTGCATATTAAAGACTCCTTCGGGGAAGGGCCCTTTGTATAAACTGTGGGACAAATGCAGCTTGTGTTCCACCTGCAACTAAAGCAGAGTTCTTCGGGTAAAAGTGCCGTGTTTTCAGAGAGGAAATTCTTAGAGACCACAGTAGTGTCTGCCATGGCTGAGGCAGTTCGCTCCACGGGGGAAACCATTCTTATAGAACAAGTTCATTAGGGGAAGTGCCCATTGTGTACACTGTGGGAGGAAAGCTGATGGTGTTCCCCCTGCAACTAAAGCAGAGTTCTTCGTGTAAAACTGCGTGTTTTGGGAGAGGAAATGCTTACAGTATATGCTACAGCCTGCCTTGGTTGAGGCAGTTCGCTCCACGTCGGAAACCCTGCATATAGAAGTTCATTCTTGGAAGAGCCCAAAGAGTACACAGTGGGAGAAAAGCTGCTTGTGTTACCCCTGCAACTAAAGCAGAGTTCTATCGTTAAACCTGCGTGGTTTGGGAGAGGATATGCTTACAGTCCTCGCTACAGCCTGCCATGGTTGAGGCAGTTCGCTCCACGTGGGAATCCCTGCATATACAAGTTCATTCGTGAAGAGACCAAAGAGTACACAGTGGGAGAAATGCTGCTTGTGTTCCACTTGCAACTAAAGCAGAGTTCTTCGGGTAAAACTGTGTGTTTTGGGAGAGGAAATGCTTACAGTCCTTACGAGAGCCTGCCTTCATTGAGGCAGTTCGCTGCTCGTGGGACAACATGCATATTGAACATTCATTCGGGGAAAGGCCCTTTGTATAAAGTGTGGGACAAATGCAGCTTGTGTTCCACCTGCCACTAAAGCAGAGTTCTTCAGGTAAAAGTCCCGTGTTTTCAGAGAGGAAATTCTTAGAGACCACAGTAGTGCCTGCCATGGCTGAGGCAGTTCGCTCCACGAGGGAAACCATTCTTATAGAACAAGTTCATTAGGGGAAGTGCCCATCGAGTACACTGTGGGAGAAAAGATGCTTGTGTTCCCCCTGCAACTAAAGCAGAGTTCTTCGGGTAAACCTGCGTGATTTGGTAGAGGATATGCTTACATTCCTCGCTACAGCCTGCCATGGTGGAGGCAGTTCGCTACTCGTGGGTATCCCTGCATAAAGAAGTTCATTCGTGTAAGAGCCCAAAGAGTACACAGTGGGAGAAATGCTGCTTGTGTTCCACCTGCAACTAAAGCAGAGTTCTTCGGGTAAAACTGCGTGTTTTGGGAGAGGAAATGCTTACAGTCCATACGAGAGTCTGCCTTCATTGAGGCAGTTCGCTGCACGTGGGACACCCTGCATATTGAAGATTCATTCGGGGAAGGGCCCTTTGTATAAAGTGTCGGACAAATGCATTTTGTGTTCCACCAGCAACTAAAGCAGAGTTCTTCGGGTAAAAGTGCTGTGTTTTCAGAGAGGAAATACTTAGAGACCACAGTAGTGCCTGCCATGGCTGAGGCAGTTCGCTCCACATGGGAAACCATTCTTATCGAACAAGTTCATTAGGGGAAGTGCCCATCGAGTACACTGTGGGAGAAAAGCTGCTTGTGTTACCTCTGCAACTAAATCAGAGTTCTACCTTTAAAACTGCGTGTTTTGGGATAGGATATGCTTACAGTCCTCGCTACAGCCTGCCACAGTTGAGGCAGTTCGATCCACGTTGGAATCCCTGCATAAAGAATTTCATTCGTGGAAGACCCAAGGATTACACACTAGGAGTAATGCTGCTTGTGTTCCACCTGCAACTAACACAGAGTTCCTTGGGTAAAACTGCCGTGTTTTCAGAGAGGAAATGCTTAGAGGCCTCACTAGAGCCTGCTTGCTTTAGGCATTTCACTCCAAGCGGGACCCCTTGAGTATAGATATTCTTTCGGGCAAAGGCTCATTGGGTACACTGTGGGAGAAAAGCTGCTTGTGTTCCACCTGCAACTAAAGCAGAATTCTTCGGGTAAAACTGCGTGTATTGGGAGAGGAAATGCTTACAGTCTTTACGAGAGCCTGCCTTCGTTGAGGCAGTTCACTGCACGTGGGACACCCTGCATATTAAAGACTCCTACAGGGAAGGTCCCTTTGTATAAAGTGTGGGACATATGCAGCTTGTGTTCCACCTGCAACTAAAGCAGAGTTCTTCGGGTAAAAGTGGGGTGTTTTCAGAGAGGAAATTCTTAGAGACCACAGTAGTGTCTGCCATGGCTGAGGCAGTTCGCTCCACACGGGAAACCATTCGTATAGAACAAGTTCATTAGGGGAAGTGCCCATTGTGTACACTGTGGGAGGAAAGCTGATGGTGTTCCCCCTGCAACTAAAGCAGAGTTCTTCGTGTAAAACTGCGTGTTTTGGGAGAGGAAATGCTTACAGTATTCGCTACAGCCTGCCTTGGTTGATTCAGTTCGCTCCAAGTGGGAATCCCTGCATAAAGTAGTTCATTCGTGGAAGAGCCCAAAGAATACACAGTGAGAGAAATGCTGCTTGTGTTACCCCTGCAACTAAAGCAGAGTTCTAGCGTTAAAACTGCGTGGTTTGGGAGAGGATATGCTTACAGTCCTCGCTACAGCGTGCCATGGTTGAGGCAGTTCGCTCCACGTGGGAAATCCTGCATATACAAGTTCATTCGTGAAGAGAGCAAAGAGTACACAGTGGGAGAAATGCTGCTTGTGTTCCACTTGCAACTAAAGCAGAGTTCTTCGGGTAAAACTGTGTGTTTTGGGAGAGGAAATGCTTACAGTCCTTACGAGAGCCTGCCTTCATTGAGGCAGTTCGCTGCTCGTGGGACAACCTGCATATTGAACATTCATTCGGGGAAAGGCCCTTTGTATAAAGTGTGGGAGAAATGCAGCTTGTGTTCCACCTGCAACTAAAGCAGAGTTCTTCGGGTAAAAGTGCCGTGTTTTCAGAGAGGAAATTCTTAGAGACCACAGTAGTGCCTGCCATGGCTGAGGCAGTTCGCTCCACGAGGGAAACCATTCTTATAGAACAAGTTCATTAGGGGAAGTGCCCATCGAGTACACTGTGGGAGAAAAGATGCTTGTGTTCCCCCTGCAACTAAAGCAGAGTTCTTCGGGTAAACCTGCGTGATTTGGTAGAGGATATGCTTACATTCCTCGCTACAGCCTGCCATGGTGGAGGCAGTTCGCTCCTCGTGGGTATCCCTGCATAAAGAAGTTCATTCGTGTAAGAGCCCAAAGAGTACACAGTGGGAGAAATGCTGCTTGTGTTCCACCTGCAACTAAAGCAGAGTTCTTCGGGTAAAACTGCGTGTTTTGGGAGAGGAAATGCTTACAGTCCATACGAGAGTCTGCCTTCATTGAGGCAGTTCGCTGCACGTGGGACACCCTGCATATTGAAGATTCATTCGGGGAAGGGCCCTTTGTATAAAGTGTCGGACAAATGCATTTTGTGTTCCACCAGCAACTAAAGCAGAGTTCTTCGGGTAAAAGTGCCGTGTTTTCAGAGAGGAAATCCTTAGAGACCACAGTAGTGCCTGCCATGGCTGAGGCAGTTCGCTCCACATGGGAAACCATTCTTTTCTAACAAGTTCATTAGGGGAAGTGCCCATCGAGTACACTGTGGGAGAAAAGCTGCTTGTGTTACCTCTGCAACTAAATCAGAGTTCTACCTTTAAAACTGCGTGTTTTGGGATAGGATATGCTTACAGTCCTCGCTACAGCCTGCCACAGTTGAGGCAGTTCGATCCACGTGGGAATCCCTGCATAAAGAATTTCATTCGTGGAAGAGCCCAAGGATTACACACTAGGAGTAATGCTGCTTGTGTTCCACCTGCAACTAACACAGAGTTCCTTGGGTAAAACTGCCGTGTTTTCAGAGAGGAAATGTTTAGAGGCCTCACTAGAGCCTGCATGCTTTAGGCATTTCACTCCAAGCGGGACCCCTTGAGTATAGATATTCTTTCGGGCAAAGGCTCATTGGGTACACTGTGGGAGAAAAGCTGCTTGTGTTCCACCTGCAACTAAAGCAGAATTCTTCGGGTAAAACTGCGTGTATTGGGAGAGGAAATGCTTACAGTCTTTACGAGAGCCTGCCTTCGTTGAGGCAGTTCACTGCACGTGGGACACCCTGCATATTAAAGACTCCTTCAGGGAAGGTCCCTTTGTATAAAGTGTGGGACAAATGCAGCTTGTGTTCCACCTGCAACTAAAGCAGAGTTCTTCGGGTAAAAGTGCCGTGTTTTCAGAGAGGAAATTCTTAGAGACCACAGTAGTGTCTGCCATGGCTGAGGCAGTTCGCTCCACGGGGGAAACCATTCGTATAGAACAAGTTCATTAGGGGAAGTGCCCATTGTGTACACTGTGGGAGGAAAGCTGATGGTGTTCCCCCTGCAACTAAAGCAGAGTTCTTCGTGTAAAACTGCGTGTTTTGGGAGAGGAAATGCTTACAGTATTCGCTACAGCCTGCCTTGGTTGAGGCAGTTCGCTCCAAGTGGGAATCCCTGCGTAAAGTAGTTCATTCGTGGAAGAGCCCAAAGAATACACAGTGAGAGAAATGCTTCTTGTGTTACCCCTGCAAGTAAAGCAGAGTTCTAGCGTTAAAACTGCGTGGTTTGGGAGAGGATATGCTTACAGTCCTCGCTACAGCGTGCCATGGTTGAGGCAGTTCGCTCCACGTGGGAAATCCTGCATATACAAGTTCATTCGTGAAGAGAGCAAAGAGTACACAGTGGGAGAAATGCTGCTTGTGTTCCACTTGCAACTAAAGCAGAGTTCTTCGGGTAAAACTGTGTGTTTTGGGAGAGGAAATGCTTACAGTCCTTACGAGAGCCTGCCTTCATTGAGGCAGTTCGCTGCTCGTGGGACAACCTGCATATTGAACATTCATTCGGGGAAAGGCCGTTTGTATAAAGTGTGGGACAAATGCAGCTTGTGTTCCACCTGCAACTAAAGCAGAGTTCTTCGGGTAAAAGTGCCGTGTTTTCAGAGAGGAAATTCTTAGAGACCACAGTAGTGCCTGCCATGGCTGAGGCAGTTCGCTCCACGAGGGAAACCATTCTTATAGAACAAGTTCATTAGGGGAAGTGCCCATCGAGTACACTGTGGGAGAAAAGATGCTTGTGTTCCCCCTGCAACTAAAGCAGAGTTCTTCGGGTAAACCTGCGTGATTTGGTAGAGGATATGCTTACATTCCTCGCTACAGCCTGCCATGGTGGAGGCAGTTCGCTCCTCGTGGGTATCCCTGCATAAAGAAGTTCATTCTTGTAAGAGCCCAAAGAGTACACAGTGGGAGAAATGCTGCTTGTGTTCCACCTGCAACTAAAGCAGAGTTCTTCGGGTAAAACTGCGTGTTTTGGGAGAGGAAATGCTTACAGTCCATACGAGAGTCTGCCTTCATTGAGGCAGTTCGCTGCACGTGGGACACCCTGCATATTGAAGATTCATTCGGGGAAGGGCCCTTTGTATAATGTGTCGGACAAATGCATTTTGTGTTCCACCAGCAACTAAAGCAGAGTTCTTCGGGTAAAAGTGCCGTGTTTTCAGAGAGGAAATCCTTAGAGACCACAGTAGTGCCTGCCATGGCTGAGGCAGTTCGCTCCACATGGGAAACCATTCTTATCGAACAAGTTCATTAGGGGAAGTGCCCATCGAGTACACTGTGGGAGAAAAGCTGCTTGTGTTACCTCTGCAACTAAATCAGAGTTCTACCTTTAAAACTGCGTGTTTTGGGATAGGATATGCTTACAGTCCTCGCTACAGCCTGCCACAGTTGAGGCAGTTCGATCCACGTGGGAATCCCTGCATAAAGAATTTCATTCGTGGAAGAGCCCAAGGATTACACACTAGGAGTAATGCTGCTTGTGTTCCACCTGCAACTAACACAGAGTTCCTTGGGTAAAACTGCCGTGTTTTCAGAGAGGAAATGCTTAGAGGCCTCACTAGAGCCTGCTTGCTTTAGGCATTTCACTCCAAGCGGGACCCCTTGAGTATAGATATTCTTTCGGGCAAAGGCTCATTGGGTACACTGTGGGAGAAAAGCTGCTTGTGTTCCACCTGCAACTAAAGCAGAATTCTTCGGGTAAAACTGCGTGTATTGGGAGAGGAAATGCTTACAGTCTTTACGAGAGCCTGCCTTCGTTGAGGCAGTTCACTGCACGTGGGACACCCTGCATATTAAAGACTCCTTCAGGGAAGGTCCCTTTGTATAAAGTGTGGGACAAATGCAGCTTGTGTTCCACCTGCAACTAAAGCAGAGTTCTTCGGGTAAAAGTGGGGTGTTTTCAGAGAGGAAATTCTTAGAGACCACAGTAGTGTCTGCCATGGCTGAGGCAGTTCGCTCCACGCGGGAAACCATTCGTATAGAACAAGTTCATTAGGGGAAGTGCCCATCGAGTACACTGTGGGAGAAAAGATGCTTGTGTTCCCCCTGCAACTAAAGCAGAGTTCTTCGGGTAAACCTGCGTGATTTGGTAGAGGATATGCTTACATTCCTCGCTACAGCCTGCCATGGTGGAGGCAGTTCGCTCCTCGTGGGTATCCCTGCATAAAGAAGTTCATTCGTGTAAGAGCCCAAAGAGTACACAGTGGGAGAAATGCTGCTTGTGTTCCACCTGCAACTAAAGCAGAGTTCTTCGGGTAAAACTGCGTGTTTTGGGAGAGGAAATGCTTACAGTCCATACGAGAGTCTGCCTTCATTGAGGCAGTTCGCTGCACGTGGGACACCCTGCATATTGAAGATTCATTCGGGGAAGGGCCCTTTGTATAAAGTGTCGGACAAATGCATTTTGTGTTCCACCAGCAACTAAAGCAGAGTTCTTCGGGTAAAAGTGCCGTGTTTTCAGAGAGGAAATCCTTAGAGACCACAGTAGTGCCTGCCATGGCTGAGGCAGTTCGCTCCACATGGGAAACCATTCTTTTCTAACAAGTTCATTAGGGGAAGTGCCCATCGAGTACACTGTGGGAGAAAAGCTGCTTGTGTTACCTCTGCAACTAAATCAGAGTTCTACCTTTAAAACTGCGTGTTTTGGGATAGGATATGCTTACAGTCCTCGCTACAGCCTGCCACAGTTGAGGCAGTTCGATCCACGTGGGAATCCCTGCATAAAGAATTTCATTCGTGGAAGAGCCCAAGGATTACACACTAGGAGTAATGCTGCTTGTGTTCCACCTGCAACTAACACAGAGTTCCTTGGGTAAAACTGCCGTGTTTTCAGAGAGGAAATGTTTAGAGGCCTCACTAGAGCCTGCATGCTTTAGGCATTTCACTCCAAGCGGGACCCCTTGAGTATAGATATTCTTTCGGGCAAAGGCTCATTGGGTACACTGTGGGAGAAAAGCTGCTTGTGTTCCACCTGCAACTAAAGCAGAATTCTTCGGGTAAAACTGCGTGTATTGGGAGAGGAAATGCTTACAGTCTTTACGAGAGCCTGCCTTCGTTGAGGCAGTTCACTGCACGTGGGACACCCTGCATATTAAAGACTCCTTCAGGGAAGGTCCCTTTGTATAAAGTGTGGGACAAATGCAGCTTGTGTTCCACCTGCAACTAAAGCAGAGTTCTTCGGGTAAAAGTGCCGTGTTTTCAGAGAGGAAATTCTTAGAGACCACAGTAGTGTCTGCCATGGCTGAGGCAGTTCGCTCCACGGGGGAAACCATTCGTATAGAACAAGTTCATTAGGGGAAGTGCCCATTGTGTACACTGTGGGAGGAAAGCTGATGGTGTTCCCCCTGCAACTAAAGCAGAGTTCTTCGTGTAAAACTGCGTGTTTTGGGAGAGGAAATGCTTACAGTATTCGCTACAGCCTGCCTTGGTTGAGGCAGTTCGCTCCAAGTGGGAATCCCTGCGTAAAGTAGTTCATTCGTGGAAGAGCCCAAAGAATACACAGTGAGAGAAATGCTTCTTGTGTTACCCCTGCAAGTAAAGCAGAGTTCTAGCGTTAAAACTGCGTGGTTTGGGAGAGGATATGCTTACAGTCCTCGCTACAGCGTGCCATGGTTGAGGCAGTTCGCTCCACGTGGGAAATCCTGCATATACAAGTTCATTCGTGAAGAGAGCAAAGAGTACACAGTGGGAGAAATGCTGCTTGTGTTCCACTTGCAACTAAAGCAGAGTTCTTCGGGTAAAACTGTGTGTTTTGGGAGAGGAAATGCTTACAGTCCTTACGAGAGCCTGCCTTCATTGAGGCAGTTCGCTGCTCGTGGGACAACCTGCATATTGAACATTCATTCGGGGAAAGGCCGTTTGTATAAAGTGTGGGACAAATGCAGCTTGTGTTCCACCTGCAACTAAAGCAGAGTTCTTCGGGTAAAAGTGCCGTGTTTTCAGAGAGGAAATTCTTAGAGACCACAGTAGTGCCTGCCATGGCTGAGGCAGTTCGCTCCACGAGGGAAACCATTCTTATAGAACAAGTTCATTAGGGGAAGTGCCCATCGAGTACACTGTGGGAGAAAAGATGCTTGTGTTCCCCCTGCAACTAAAGCAGAGTTCTTCGGGTAAACCTGCGTGATTTGGTAGAGGATATGCTTACATTCCTCGCTACAGCCTGCCATGGTGGAGGCAGTTCGCTCCTCGTGGGTATCCCTGCATAAAGAAGTTCATTCTTGTAAGAGCCCAAAGAGTACACAGTGGGAGAAATGCTGCTTGTGTTCCACCTGCAACTAAAGCAGAGTTCTTCGGGTAAAACTGCGTGTTTTGGGAGAGGAAATGCTTACAGTCCATACGAGAGTCTGCCTTCATTGAGGCAGTTCGCTGCACGTGGGACACCCTGCATATTGAAGATTCATTCGGGGAAGGGCCCTTTGTATAATGTGTCGGACAAATGCATTTTGTGTTCCACCAGCAACTAAAGCAGAGTTCTTCGGGTAAAAGTGCCGTGTTTTCAGAGAGGAAATCCTTAGAGACCACAGTAGTGCCTGCCATGGCTGAGGCAGTTCGCTCCACATGGGAAACCATTCTTATCGAACAAGTTCATTAGGGGAAGTGCCCATCGAGTACACTGTGGGAGAAAAGCTGCTTGTGTTACCTCTGCAACTAAATCAGAGTTCTACCTTTAAAACTGCGTGTTTTGGGATAGGATATGCTTACAGTCCTCGCTACAGCCTGCCACAGTTGAGGCAGTTCGATCCACGTGGGAATCCCTGCATAAAGAATTTCATTCGTGGAAGAGCCCAAGGATTACACACTAGGAGTAATGCTGCTTGTGTTCCACCTGCAACTAACACAGAGTTCCTTGGGTAAAACTGCCGTGTTTTCAGAGAGGAAATGCTTAGAGGCCTCACTAGAGCCTGCTTGCTTTAGGCATTTCACTCCAAGCGGGACCCCTTGAGTATAGATATTCTTTCGGGCAAAGGCTCATTGGGTACACTGTGGGAGAAAAGCTGCTTGTGTTCCACCTGCAACTAAAGCAGAATTCTTCGGGTAAAACTGCGTGTATTGGGAGAGGAAATGCTTACAGTCTTTACGAGAGCCTGCCTTCGTTGAGGCAGTTCACTGCACGTGGGACACCCTGCATATTAAAGACTCCTTCAGGGAAGGTCCCTTTGTATAAAGTGTGGGACAAATGCAGCTTGTGTTCCACCTGCAACTAAAGCAGAGTTCTTCGGGTAAAAGTGGGGTGTTTTCAGAGAGGAAATTCTTAGAGACCACAGTAGTGTCTGCCATGGCTGAGGCAGTTCGCTCCACGCGGGAAACCATTCGTATAGAACAAGTTCATTAGGGGAAGTGCCCATTGTGTACACTGTGGGAGGAAAGCTGATGGTGTTCCCCCTGCAACTAAAGCAGAGTTCTTCGTGTAAAACTGCGTGTTTTGGGAGAGGAAATGCTTACAGTATTCGCTACAGCCTGCCTTGGTTGAGGCAGTTCGCTCCAAGTGGGAATCCCTGCATAAAGTAGTTCATTCGTGGAAGAGCCCAAAGAATACACAGTGAGAGAAATGCTGCTTGTGTTACCCCTGCAACTAAAGCAGAGTTCTAGCGTTAAAACTGCGTGGTTTGGGAGAGGATATGCTTACAGTCCTCGCTACAGCGTGCCATGGTTGAGGCAGTTGGCTCCACGTGGGAAATCCTGCATATACAAGTTCATTCGTGAAGAGAGCAAAGAGTACACAGTGGGAGAAATGCTGCTTGTGTTCCACTTGCAACTAAAGCAGAGTTCTTCGGGTAAAACTGTGTGTTTTGGGAGAGGAAATGCTTACAGTCCTTACGAGAGCCTGCCTTCATTGAGGCAGTTCGCTGCTCGTGGGACAACCTGCATATTGAACATTCATTCGGGGAAAGGCCGTTTGTATAAAGTGTGGGACAAATGCAGCTTGTGTTCCACCTGCAACTAAAGCAGAGTTCTTCGGGTAAAAGTGCCGTGTTTTCAGAGAGGAAATTCTTAGAGACCACAGTAGTGCCTGCCATGGCTGAGGCAGTTCGCTCCACGAGGGAAACCATTCTTATAGAACAAGTTCATTAGGGGAAGTGCCCATCGAGTACACTGTGGGAGAAAAGATGCTTGTGTTCCCCCTGCAACTAAAGCAGAGTTCTTCGGGTAAACCTGCGTGATTTGGTAGAGGATATGCTTACAGTCCTCGCTACAGCCTGCCATGGTTGAGGCAGTTCGCTCCTCGTGGATATCCCTGCATAAAGAAGTTCATTCTTGTAAGAGCCCAAAGAGTACACAGTGGGAGAAATGCTGCTTGGGTTCCACTTGCAACTAAAGCAGAGTTCTTCGGGTAAAACTGCGTGTTTTGGGAGAGGAAATGCTTACAGTCCATACGAGAGTCTGCCTTCATTGAGGCAGTTCGCTGCACGTGGGACACCCTGCATATTGAAGATTCATTCGGGGAAGGGCCCTTTGTATAAAGTGTCGGACAAATGCATTTTGTGTTCCACCTGCAACTAAAGCAGAGTTCTTCGGGTAAAAGTGCCGTGTTTTCAGAGAGGAAATCCTTAGAGACCACAGTAGTGCCTGCCATGGCTGAGGCAGTTCGCTCCACATGGGAAACCATTCTTATCGAACAAGATCATTAGGGGAAGTGCCCATCGAGTACACTGTGGGAGAAAAGCTGCTTGTGTTACCTCTGCAACTAAATCAGAGTTCTACCTTTAAAACTGCGTGTTTTGGGATAGGATATGCTTACAATTCTCGCTACAGCCTGCCACAGTTGAGGCAGTTCGATCCACGTGGGAATCCCTGCATAAAGAATTTCATTCATGGAAGAGCCCAAAGATTACACACTAGGAGTAATGCTGCTTGTGTTCCACCTGCAACTAACACAGAGTTCCTTGGGTAAAACTGCCGTGTTTTCAGAGAGGAAATGCTTAGAGGCCTCACTAGAGCCTGCTTGCTTTAGGCATTTCACTCCAAGCGGGACCCCTTGAGTATAGATATTGTTTCGGGCAAAGGCTCATTGGGTACACTGTGGGAGAAAAGCTGCTTGTGTTCCACCTGCAACTAAAGCAGAATTCTGCGGGTAAAACTGCGTGTATTGGGAGAGGAAATGCTTACAGTCTTTACGAGAGCCTGCCTTCGTTGAGGCAGTTCACTGCACGTGGGACACCCTGCATATTAAAGACTCCTTCGGGGAAGGGCCCTTTGTATAAAGTGTGGGACAAATGCAGCTTGTGTTCCACCTGCAACTAAAGCAGAGTTCTTCGGGTAAAAGTGGGGTGTTTTCAGAGAGGAAATTCTTAGAGACCACAGTAGTGTCTGCCATGGCTGAGGCAGTTCGCTCCACGGGGGAAACGATTCTTATAGAACAAGTTCATTAGGGGAAGTGCCCATTGTGTACACTGTGGGAGGAAAGCTGATGGTGTTCCCCCTGCAACTAAAGCACAGTTCTTCGTGTAAAACTGCGTGTTTTGGAGAGGAAATGCTTACAGTATATGCTACAGCCTGCCTTGGTTGAGGCAGTTCGCTCCACGTCGGAAACCCTGCATATAGAAGTTCATTCTTGGAAGAGCCCATAGAGTACACAGTGGGAGAAAAGCTGCTTGTGTTACCCCTGCAACTAAAGCAGAGTTCTATCGTTAAACCTGCGTGGTTTGGGAGAGGATATGCTTACAGTCCTCGCTACAGCCTGCCATGGTTGAGGCAGTTCGCTCCACGTGGGAAACCCTGCATATACAAGTTCATTCGTGAAGACACCAAAGAGTACACAGTGGGAGAAATGCTGCTTGTCTTCCACTTGCAACTAAAGCAGAGTTCTTCGGGTAAAACTGTGTGTTTTGGGAGAGGAAATGCTTACAGTCCTTACGAGAGCCTGCCTTCATTGAGGCAGTTCGCTGCTCGTGGGACAACATGCATATTGAACATTCATTCGGGGAAAGGCCCTTTGTATAATGTGTGGGACAAATGCAGCTTGTGTTCCACCTGCCACTAAAGCAGAGTCCTTCAGGTAAAAGTCCCGTGTTTTCAGAGAGGAAATTCTTAGAGACCACAGTAGTGCCTGCCATGGCTGAGGCAGTTCGCTCCACGAGGGAAACCATTCTTATAGAACAAGTTCATTAGGGGAAGTGCCCATCGAGTACACTGTGGGAGAAAAGATGCTTGTGTTCCCCCTGCAACTAAAGCAGAGTTCTTCGGGTAAACCTGCGTGATTTGGTAGAGGATATGCTTACATTCCTCGCTACAGCCTGCCATGGTGGAGGCAGTTCGCTCCTCGTGGGTATCCCTGCATAAAGAAGTTCATTCGTGTAAGAGCCCAAAGAGTACACAGTGGGAGAAATGCTGCTTGTGTTCCACCTGCAACTAAAGCAGAGTTCTTCGGGTAAAACTGCGTGTTTTGGGAGAGGAAATGCTTACAGTCCATACGAGAGTCTGCCTTCATTGAGGCAGTTCGCTGCACGTGGGACACCCTGCATATTGAAGATTCATTCGGGGAAGGGCCCTTTGTATAAAGTGTCGGACAAATGCATTTTGTGTTCCACCAGCAACTAAAGCAGAGTTCTTCAGGTAAAAGTGCCGTGTTTTCAGAGAGGAAATCCTTAGAGACCACAGTAGTGCCTGCCATGGCTGAGGCAGTTCGCTCCACATGGGAAACCATTCTTATCGAACAAGTTCATTAGGGGAAGTGCCCATCGAGTACACTGTGGGAGAAAAGCTGCTTGTGTTACCTCTGCAACTAAATCAGAGTTCTACCTTTAAAACTGCGTGTTTTGGGATAGGATATGCTTACAGTCCTCGCTACAGCCTGCCACAGTTGAGGCAGTTCGATCCACGTGGGAATCCCTGCATAAAGAATTTCATTCGTGGAAGAGCCCAAGGATTACACACTAGGAGTAATGCTGCTTGTGTTCCACCTGCAACTAACACAGAGTTCCTTGGGTAAAACTGCCGTGTTTTCGGAGAGGAAATGCTTAGAGGCCTCACTAGAGCCTGCTTGCTTTAGGCATTTCACTCCAAGCGGGACCCCTTGAGTATAGATATTCTTTCGGGCAAAGGCTCATTGGGTACACTGTGGGAGAAAAGCTGCTTGTGTTCCACCTGCAACTAAAGCAGAATTCTTCGGGTAAAACTGCGTGTATTGGGAGAGGAAATGCTTACAGTCTTTACGAGAGCCTGCCTTCGTTGAGGCAGTTCACTGCACGTGGGACACCCTGCATATTAAAGACTCCTTCAGGGAAGGTCCCTTTGTATAAAGTGTGGGACAAATGCAGCTTGTGTTCCACCTGCAACTAAAGCAGAGTTCTTCGGGTAAAAGTGGGGTGTTTTCAGAGAGGAAATTCTTAGAGACCACAGTAGTGTCTGCCATGGCTGAGGCAGTTCGCTCCACGCGGGAAACCATTCTTATAGAACAAGTTCATTAGGGGAAGTGCCCATTGTGTACACTGTGGGAGGAAAGCTGATGGTGTTCCCCCTGCAACTAAAGCAGAGTTCTTCGTGTAAAACTGCGTGTTTTGGGAGAGGAAATGCTTACAGTATTCGCTACAGCATGCCTTGGTTGAGGCAGTTCGCTCCACGTCGGAAACCCTGCATATAGAAGTTCATTCTTGGAAGAGCCCAAAGAGTACACAGTGGGAGAAAAGCTGCTTGTGTTACCCCTGCAACTAAAGCAGAGTTCTAGCATTAAACCTGCGTGGTTTGAGAGAGGATATGCTTACAGTCCTCGCTACAGCCTGCCATGGTTGAGGCAGTTCGCTCCACGTGGGAAACCCTGCATATACAAGTTCATTCGTGAAGAGACCAAAGAGTACACAGTGGGAGAAATGCTGCTTGTGTTCCACTTGCAACTAAAGCAGAGTTCTTCGGGTAAAACTGTGTGTTTTGGGAGAGGAAATGCTTACAGTCCTTACGAGAGCCTGCCTTCATTGAGGCAGTTCGCTGCTCGTGGGACAACATGCATATTGAACATTCATTCGGGGAAAGGCCCTTTGTATAAAGTGTGGGACAAATGCAGCTTGTGTTCCACCTGCCACTAAAGCAGAGTTCTTCAGGTAAAAGTCCAGTGTTTTCAGAGAGGAAATTCTTAGAGACCACAGTAGTGCCTGCCATGGCTGAGGCAGTTCGCTCCACGAGGGAAAATATTCTTATAGAACAAGTTCATTAGGGGAAGTGCCCATCGAGTACACTGTGGGAGAAAAGACGCTTCTGTTCCCCTTGCAACTAAAGCAGAGTTCTTCGGGTAAACCTGCGTGATTTGGTAGAGGATATGCTTACAGTCCTCGCTACAGCCTGCCATGGTGGAGGCAGTTCGCTCCTCGTGGGAATCCCTGCATAAAGAAGTTCATTCGTGTAAGATCCCAAAGAGTACACAGTGGGAGAAATGCTGCTTGTGTTCCACCTGCAACTGAAGCAGAGTTCTTTGGGTAAAACTGCGTGTTATGGGAGAGGAAATGCTTACAGTCCTTACGAGAGCCTGCCTTCATTGAGGCAGTTCGCTGCACGTGGGGCACCCTGCATATTGAAGATTCATTCGGGGAAGGGCCCTTTGTATAAAGTGTGGGACAAATGCAGCTTGTGTTCCACCTGCAACTAAAGCAGAGTTCTTCGTGTAAAACTGCGTGTTTTGGGAGAGGAAATGCTTACAGTATTCGCTACAGCCTACCTTGGTTGAGGCAGTTCGCTCCAAGTGGGAATCCCTGCATAAAGTATTTCATTCGTGGAAGAGCCCAAAGAATACACAGTGGGAGAAATGCTGCTTGTGTTCCACCTGCAACTAAAGCAGAATTCTTTGGTAAAACTGCTGTGTTTTGGAAGAGGAAATGCTTACAGTCCTCGCTACAGCCTGCCATGGTTGAGGCAGTTCGCTCCACGTCGGAAACCCTGCATATAAAAGTTCATTCTTGGAAGAGCCCAAAGAGTACACAGTGGGAGAAAAGCTGCTTGTGTTACCCCTGCAACTAAAGCAGAGTTCTATCGTTAAAACTGCGTGGTTTGGGAGAGGATATGCTTACAGTCCTCGCTACAGCGTGCCATGGTTGAGGCAGTTCGCTCCACGTGGGAAATCCTGCATATACAAGTTCATTCGTGAAGAGAGCAAAGAGTACACAGTGGGAGAAATGCTGCTTGTGTTCCACTTGCAACTAAAGCAGAGTTCTTCGGGTAAAACTGTGTGTTTTGGGAGAGGAAATGCTTACAGTCCTTACGAGAGCCTGCCTTCATTGAGGCAGTTCGCTGCTCGTGGGACAACCTGCATATTGAACATTCATTCGGGGAAAGGCCGTTTGTATAAAGTGTGGGACAAATGCAGCTTGTGTTCCACCTGCAACTAAAGCAGAGTTCTTCGGGTAAAAGTGCCGTGTTTTCAGAGAGGAAATTCTTAGAGACCACAGTAGTGCCTGCCATGGCTGAGGCAGTTCGCTCCACGAGGGAAACCATTCTTATAGAACAAGTTCATTAGGGGAAGTGCCCATCGAGTACACTGTGGGAGAAAAGATGCTTGTGTTCCCCCTGCAACTAAAGCAGAGTTCTTCGGGTAAACCTGCGTGATTTGGTAGAGGATATGCTTACAGTCCTCGCTACAGCCTGCCATGGTTGAGGCAGTTCGCTCCTCGTGGATATCCCTGCATAAAGAAGTTCATTCTTGTAAGAGCCCAAAGAGTACACAGTGGGAGAAATGCTGCTTGTGTTCCACCTGCAACTAAAGCAGAGTTCTTCGGGTAAAACTGCGTGTTTTGGGAGAGGAAATGCTTACAGTCCATACGAGAGTCTGCCTTCATTGAGGCAGTTCGCTGCACGTGGGACACCCTGCATATTGAAGATTCATTCGGGGAAGGGCCCTTTGTATAAAGTGTCGGACAAATGCATTTTGTGTTCCACCTGCAACTAAAGCAGAGTTCTTCGGGTAAAAGTGCCGTGTTTTCAGAGAGGAAATCCTTAGAGACCACAGTAGTGCCTGCCATGGCTGAGGCAGTTCGCTCCACATGGGAAACCATTCTTATCGAACAAGTTCATTAGGGGAAGTGCCCATCGAGTACACTGTGGGAGAAAAGCTGCTTGTGTTACCTCTGCAACTAAATCAGAGTTCTACCTTTAAAACTGCGTGTTTTGGGATAGGATATGCTTACAGTCCTCGCTACAGCCTGCCACAGTTGAGGCAGTTCGATCCACGTGGGAATCCCTGCATAAAGAATTTCATTCGTGGAAGAGCCCAAGGATTACACACTAGGAGTAATGCTGCTTGTGTTCCACCTGCAACTAACACAGAGTTCCTTGGGTAAAACTGCCGTGTTTTCAGAGAGGAAATGCTTAGAGGCCTCACTAGAGCCTGCTTGCTTTAGGCATTTCACTCCAAGCGGGACCCCTTGAGTATAGATATGCTTTCGGGCAAAGGCTCATTGGGTACACTGTGGGAGAAAAGCTGCTTGTGTTCCACCTGCAACTAAAGCAGAATTCTTCGGGTAAAACTGCGTGTATTGGGAGAGGAAATGCTTACAGTCTTTACGAGAGCCTGCCTTCGTTGAGGCAGTTCACTGCACGTGGGACACCCTGCATATTAAAGACTCCTTCGGGGAAGGGCCCTTTGTATAAACTGTGGGACAAATGCAGCTTGTGTTCCACCTGCAACTAAAGCAGAGTTCTTCGGGTAAAAGTGCCGTGTTTTCAGAGAGGAAATTCTTAGAGACCACAGTAGTGTCTGCCATGGCTGAGGCAGTTCGCTCCACGGGGGAAACCATTCTTATAGAACAAGTTCATTAGGGGAAGTGCCCATTGTGTACACTGTGGGAGGAAAGCTGATGGTGTTCCCCCTGCAACTAAAGCAGAGTTCTTCGTGTAAAACTGCGTGTTTTGGGAGAGGAAATGCTTACAGTATATGCTACAGCCTGCCTTGGTTGAGGCAGTTCGCTCCACGTCGGAAACCCTGCATATAGAAGTTCATTCTTGGAAGAGCCCAAAGAGTACACAGTGGGAGAAAAGCTGCTTGTGTTACCCCTGCAACTAAAGCAGAGTTCTATCGTTAAACCTGCGTGGTTTGGGAGAGGATATGCTTACAGTCCTCGCTACAGCCTGCCATGGATGAGGCAGTTCGCTCCACGTGGGAAACCCTGCATATACAAGTTCATTCGTGAAGAGACCAAAGAGTACACAGTGGGAGAAATGCTGCTTGTGTTCCACTTGCAACTAAAGCAGAGTTCTTCGGGTAAAACTGTGTGTTTTGGGAGAGGAAATGCTTACAGTCCTTACGAGAGCCTGCCTTCATTGAGGCAGTTCGCTGCTCGTGGGACAACATGCATATTGAACATTCATTCGGGGAAAGGCCCTTTGTATAAAGTGTGGGACAAATGCAGCTTGTGTTCCAGCTGCCACTAAAGCAGAGTTCTTCAGGTAAAAGTCCCGTGTTTTCAGAGAGGAAATTCTTAGAGACCACAGTAGTGTCTGCCATGGCTGAGGCAGTTCGCTCCACGAGGGAAACCATTCTTATAGAACAAGTTCATTAGGGGAAGTGCCCATCGAGTACACTGTGGGAGAAAAGATGCTTGTGTTCCCCCTGCAACTAAAGCAGAGTTCTTCGGGTAAACCTGCGTGATTTGGTAGAGGATATGCTTACATTCCTCGCTACAGCCTGCCATGGTGGAGGCAGTTCGCTCCTCGTGGGTATCCCTGCATAAAGAAGTTCATTCGTGTAAGAGCCCAAAGAGTACACAGTGGGAGAAATGCTGCTTGTGTTCCACCTGCAACTAAAGCAGAGTTCTTCGGGTAAAACTGCGTGTTTTGGGAGAGGAAATGCTTACAGTCCATACGAGAGTCTGCCTTCATTGAGGCAGTTCGCTGCACGTGGGACACCCTGCATATTGAAGATTCATTCGGGGAAGGGCCCTTTGTATAAAGTGTCGGACAAATGCATTTTGTGTTCCACCAGCAACTAAAGCAGAGTTCTTCGGGTAAAAGTGCCGTGTTTCCAGAGAGGAAATCCTTAGAGACCACAGTAGTGCCTGCCATGGCTGAGGCAGTTCGCTCCACATGGGAAACCATTCTTATCGAACAAGTTCATTAGGGGAAGTGCCCATCGAGTACACTGTGGGAGAAAAGCTGCTTGTGTTACCTCTGCAACTAAATCAGAGTTCTACCTTTAAAACTGCGTGTTTTGGGATAGGATATGCTTACAGTCCTCGCTACAGCCTGCCACAGTTGAGGCAGTTCGATCCACGTGGGAATCCCTGCATAAAGAATTTCATTCGTGGAAGAGCCCAAGGATTACACACTAGGAGTAATGCTGCTTGTGTTCCACCTGCAACTAACACAGAGTTCCTTGGGTAAAACTGCCGTGTTTTCAGAGAGGAAATGCTTAGAGGCCTCACTAGAGCCTGCTTGCTTTAGGCATTTCACTCCAAGCGGGACCCCTTGAGTATAGATATTCTTTCGGGCAAAGGCTCATTGGGTACACTGTGGGAGAAAAGCTGCTTGTGTTCCACCTGCAACTAAAGCAGAATTCTTCGGGTAAAACTGCGTGTATTGGGAGAGGAAATGCTTACAGTCTTTACGAGAGCCTGCCTTCGTTGAGGCAGTTCACTGCACGTGGGACACCCTGCATATTAAAGACTCCTTCAGGGAAGGTCCCTTTGTATAAAGTGTGGGACAAATGCAGCTTGTGTTCCACCTGCAACTAAAGCAGAGTTCTTCGGGTAAAAGTGGGGTGTTTTCAGAGAGGAAATTCTTAGAGACCACAGTAGTGTCTGCCATGGCTGAGGCAGTTCGCTCCACGCGGGAAACCATTCTTATAGAACAAGTTCATTAGGGGAAGTGCCCATTGTGTACACTGTGGGAGGAAAGCTGATGGTGTTCCCCCTGCAACTAAAGCAGAGTTCTTCGTGTAAAACTGCGTGTTTTGGGAGAGGAAATGCTTACAGTATTCGCTACAGCCTGCCTTGGTTGAGGCAGTTCGCTCCAAGTGGGAATCCCTGCATAAAGTAGTTCATTCGTGGAAGAGCCCAAAGAATACACAGTGAGAGAAATGCTGCTTGTGTTACCCCTGCAACTAAAGCAGAGTTCTAGCGTTAAAACTGCGTGGTTTGGGAGAGGATATGCTTACAGTCCTCGCTACAGCGTGCCATGGTTGAGGCAGTTCGCTCCACGTGGGAAATCCTGCATATACAAGTTCATTCGTGAAGAGAGCAAAGAGTACACAGTGGGAGAAATGCTGCTTGTGTTCCACTTGCAACTAAAGCAGAGTTCTTCGGGTAAAACTGTGTGTTTTGGGAGAGGAAATGCTTACAGTCCTTACGAGAGCCTGCCTTCATTGAGGCAGTTCGCTGCTCGTGGGACAACCTGCATATTGAACATTCATTCGGGGAAAGGCCGTTTGTATAAAGTGTGGGACAAATGCAGCTTGTGTTCCACCTGCAACTAAAGCAGAGTTCTTCGGGTAAAAGTGCCGTGTTTTCACAGAGGAAATTCTTAGAGACCACAGTAGTGCCTGCCATGGCTGAGGCAGTTCGCTCCACGAGGGAAACCATTCTTATAGAACAAGTTCATTAGGGGAAGTGCCCATCGAGTACACTGTGGGAGAAAAGATGCTTGTGTTCCCCCTGCAACTAAAGCAGAGTTCTTCGGGTAAACCTGCGTGATTTGGTAGAGGATATGCTTACAGTCCTCGCTACAGCCTGCCATGGTTGAGGCAGTTCGCTCCTCGTGGATATCCCTGCATAAAGAAGTTCATTCTTGTAAGAGCCCAAAGAGTACACAGTGGGAGAAATGCTGCTTGTGTTCCACCTGCAACTAAAGCAGAGTTCTTCGGGTAAAACTGCGTGTTTTGGGAGAGGAAATGCTTACAGTCCATACGAGAGTCTGCCTTCATTGAGGCAGTTCGCTGCACGTGGGACACCCTGCATATTGAAGATTCATTCGGGGAAGGGCCCTTTGTATAAAGTGTCGGACAAATGCATTTTGTGTTCCACCTGCAACTAAAGCAGAGTTCTTCGGGTAAAAGTGCCGTGTTTTCAGAGAGGAAATCCTTAGAGACCACAGTAGTGCCTGCCATGGCTGAGGCAGTTCGCTCCACATGGGAAACCATTCTTATCGAACAAGTTCATTAGGGGAAGTGCCCATCGAGTACACTGTGGGAGAAAAGCTGCTTGTGTTACCTCTGCAACTAAATCAGAGTTCTACCTTTAAAACTGCGTGTTTTGGGATAGGATATGCTTACAGTCCTCGCTACAGCCTGCCACAGTTGAGGCAGTTCGATCCACGTGGGAATCCCTGCATAAAGAATTTCATTCGTGGAAGAGCCCAAGGATTACACACTAGGAGTAATGCTGCTTGTGTTCCACCTGCAACTAACACAGAGTTCCTTGGGTAAAACTGCCGTGTTTTCAGAGAGGAAATGCTTAGAGGCCTCACTAGAGCCTGCTTGCTTTAGGCATTTCACTCCAAGCGGGACCCCTTGAGTATAGATATTCTTTCGGGCAAAGGCTCATTGGGTACACTGTGGGAGAAAAGCTGCTTGTGTTCCACCTGCAACTAAAGCAGAATTCTTCGGGTAAAACTGCGTGTATTGGGAGAGGAAATGCTTACAGTCTTTACGAGAGCCTGCCTTCGTTGAGGCAGTTCACTGCACGTGGGACACCCTGCATATTAAAGACTCCTTCGGGGAAGGGCCCTTTGTATAAAGTGTGGGACAAATGCAGCTTGTGTTCCACCTGCAACTAAAGCAGAGTTCTTCGGGTAAAAGTGCCGTGTTTTCAGAGAGGAAATTCTTAGAGACCACAGTAGTGTCTGCCATGGCTGAGGCAGTTCGCTCCACGGGGGAAACCATTCTTATAGAACAAGTTCATTAGGGGAAGTGCCCATTGTGTACACTGTGGGAGGAAAGCTGATGGTGTTCCCCCTGCAACTAAAGCAGAGTTCTTCGTGTAAAACTGCGTGTTTTGGGAGAGGAAATGCTTACAGTATATGCTACAGCCTGCCTTGGTTGAGGCAGTTCGCTCCACGTCGGAAACCCTGCATATAGAAGTTCATTCTTGGAAGAGCCCAAAGAGTACACAGTGGGAGAAAAGCTGCTTGTGTTACCCCTGCAACTAAAGCAGAGTTCTATCGTTAAACCTGCGTGGTTTGGGAGAGGATATGCTTACAGTCCTCGCTACAGCCTGCCATGGTTGAGGCAGTTCGCTCCACGTGGGAAACCCTGCATATACAAGTTCATTCGTGAAGAGACCAAAGAGTACACAGTGGGAGAAATGCTGCTTGTGTTCCACTTGCAACTAAAGCAGAGTTCTTCGGGTAAAACTGTGTGTTTTGGGAGAGGAAATGCTTACAGTCCTTACGAGAGCCTGCCTTCATTGAGGCAGTTCGCTGCTCGTGGGACAACATGCATATTGAACATTCATTCGGGGAAAGGCCCTTTGTATAAAGTGTGGGACAAATGCAGCTTGTGTTCCACCTGCCACTAAAGCAGAGTTCTTCAGGTAAAAGTCCCGTGTTTTCAGAGAGGAAATTCTTAGAGACCACAGTAGTGCCTGCCATGGCTGAGGCAGTTCGCTCCACGAGGGAAACCATTCTTATAGAACAAGTTCATTAGGGGAAGTGCCCATCGAGTACACTGTGGGAGAAAAGATGCTTGTGTTCCCCCTGCAACTAAAGCAGAGTTCTTCGGGTAAACCTGCGTGATTTGGTAGAGGATATGCTTACATTCCTCGCTACAGCCTGCCATGGTGGAGGCAGTTCGCTCCTCGTGGGTATCCCTGCATAAAGAAGTTCATTCTTGTAAGAGCCCAAAGAGTACACAGTGGGAGAAATGCTGCTTGTGTTCCACCTGCAACTAAAGCAGAGTTCTTCGGGTAAAACTGCGTGTTTTGGGAGAGGAAATGCTTACAGTCCATACGAGAGTCTGCCTTCATTGAGGCAGTTCGCTGCACGTGGGACACCCTGCATATTGAAGATTCATTCGGGGAAGGGCCCTTTGTATAAAGTGTCGGACAAATGCATTTTGTGTTCCACCTGCAACTAAAGCAGAGTTCTTCGGGTAAAAGTGCCGTGTTTTCAGAGAGGAAATCCTTAGAGACCACAGTAGTGCCTGCCATGGCTGAGGCAGTTCGCTCCACATGGGAAACCATTCTTATCGAACAAGATCATTAGGGGAAGTGCCCATCGAGTACACTGTGGGAGAAAAGCTGCTTGTGTTACCTCTGCAACTAAATCAGAGTTCTACCTTTAAAACTGCGTGTTTTGGGATAGGATATGCTTACAATTCTCGCTACAGCCTGCCACAGTTGAGGCAGTTCGATCCACGTGGGAATCCCTGCATAAAGAATTTCATTCATGGAAGAGCCCAAAGATTACACACTAGGAGTAATGCTGCTTGTGTTCCACCTGCAACTAACACAGAGTTCCTTGGGTAAAACTGCCGTGTTTTCAGAGAGGAAATGCTTAGAGGCCTCACTAGAGCCTGCTTGCTTTAGGCATTTCACTCCAAGCGGGACCCCTTGAGTATAGATATTGTTTCGGGCAAAGGCTCATTGGGTACACTGTGGGAGAAAAGCTGCTTGTGTTCCACCTGCAACTAAAGCAGAATTCTGCGGGTAAAACTGCGTGTATTGGGAGAGGAAATGCTTACAGTCTTTACGAGAGCCTGCCTTCGTTGAGGCAGTTCACTGCACGTGGGACACCCTGCATATTAAAGACTCCTTCGGGGAAGGGCCCTTTGTATAAAGTGTGGGACAAATGCAGCTTGTGTTCCACCTGCAACTAAAGCAGAGTTCTTCGGGTAAAAGTGGGGTGTTTTCAGAGAGGAAATTCTTAGAGACCACAGTAGTGTCTGCCATGGCTGAGGCAGTTCGCTCCACGGGGGAAACGATTCTTATAGAACAAGTTCATTAGGGGAAGTGCCCATTGTGTACACTGTGGGAGGAAAGCTGATGGTGTTCCCCCTGCAACTAAAGCACAGTTCTTCGTGTAAAACTGCGTGTTTTGGAGAGGAAATGCTTACAGTATATGCTACAGCCTGCCTTGGTTGAGGCAGTTCGCTCCACGTCGGAAACCCTGCATATAGAAGTTCATTCTTGGAAGAGCCCATAGAGTACACAGTGGGAGAAAAGCTGCTTGTGTTACCCCTGCAACTAAAGCAGAGTTCTATCGTTAAACCTGCGTGGTTTGGGAGAGGATATGCTTACAGTCCTCGCTACAGCCTGCCATGGTTGAGGCAGTTCGCTCCACGTGGGAAACCCTGCATATACAAGTTCATTCGTGAAGACACCAAAGAGTACACAGTGGGAGAAATGCTGCTTGTCTTCCACTTGCAACTAAAGCAGAGTTCTTCGGGTAAAACTGTGTGTTTTGGGAGAGGAAATGCTTACAGTCCTTACGAGAGCCTGCCTTCATTGAGGCAGTTCGCTGCTCGTGGGACAACATGCATATTGAACATTCATTCGGGGAAAGGCCCTTTGTATAATGTGTGGGACAAATGCAGCTTGTGTTCCACCTGCCACTAAAGCAGAGTCCTTCAGGTAAAAGTCCCGTGTTTTCAGAGAGGAAATTCTTAGAGACCACAGTAGTGCCTGCCATGGCTGAGGCAGTTCGCTCCACGAGGGAAACCATTCTTATAGAACAAGTTCATTAGGGGAAGTGCCCATCGAGTACACTGTGGGAGAAAAGATGCTTGTGTTCCCCCTGCAACTAAAGCAGAGTTCTTCGGGTAAACCTGCGTGATTTGGTAGAGGATATGCTTACATTCCTCGCTACAGCCTGCCATGGTGGAGGCAGTTCGCTCCTCGTGGGTATCCCTGCATAAAGAAGTTCATTCGTGTAAGAGCCCAAAGAGTACACAGTGGGAGAAATGCTGCTTGTGTTCCACCTGCAACTAAAGCAGAGTTCTTCGGGTAAAACTGCGTGTTTTGGGAGAGGAAATGCTTACAGTCCATACGAGAGTCTGCCTTCATTGAGGCAGTTCGCTGCACGTGGGACACCCTGCATATTGAAGATTCATTCGGGGAAGGGCCCTTTGTATAAAGTGTCGGACAAATGCATTTTGTGTTCCACCAGCAACTAAAGCAGAGTTCTTCAGGTAAAAGTGCCGTGTTTTCAGAGAGGAAATCCTTAGAGACCACAGTAGTGCCTGCCATGGCTGAGGCAGTTCGCTCCACATGGGAAACCATTCTTATCGAACAAGTTCATTAGGGGAAGTGCCCATCGAGTACACTGTGGGAGAAAAGCTGCTTGTGTTACCTCTGCAACTAAATCAGAGTTCTACCTTTAAAACTGCGTGTTTTGGGATAGGATATGCTTACAGTCCTCGCTACAGCCTGCCACAGTTGAGGCAGTTCGATCCACGTGGGAATCCCTGCATAAAGAATTTCATTCGTGGAAGAGCCCAAGGATTACACACTAGGAGTAATGCTGCTTGTGTTCCACCTGCAACTAACACAGAGTTCCTTGGGTAAAACTGCCGTGTTTTCGGAGAGGAAATGCTTAGAGGCCTCACTAGAGCCTGCTTGCTTTAGGCATTTCACTCCAAGCGGGACCCCTTGAGTATAGATATTCTTTCGGGCAAAGGCTCATTGGGTACACTGTGGGAGAAAAGCTGCTTGTGTTCCACCTGCAACTAAAGCAGAATTCTTCGGGTAAAACTGCGTGTATTGGGAGAGGAAATGCTTACAGTCTTTACGAGAGCCTGCCTTCGTTGAGGCAGTTCACTGCACGTGGGACACCCTGCATATTAAAGACTCCTTCAGGGAAGGTCCCTTTGTATAAAGTGTGGGACAAATGCAGCTTGTGTTCCACCTGCAACTAAAGCAGAGTTCTTCGGGTAAAAGTGGGGTGTTTTCAGAGAGGAAATTCTTAGAGACCACAGTAGTGTCTGCCATGGCTGAGGCAGTTCGCTCCACGCGGGAAACCATTCTTATAGAACAAGTTCATTAGGGGAAGTGCCCATTGTGTACACTGTGGGAGGAAAGCTGATGGTGTTCCCCCTGCAACTAAAGCAGAGTTCTTCGTGTAAAACTGCGTGTTTTGGGAGAGGAAATGCTTACAGTATTCGCTACAGCATGCCTTGGTTGAGGCAGTTCGCTCCACGTCGGAAACCCTGCATATAGAAGTTCATTCTTGGAAGAGCCCAAAGAGTACACAGTGGGAGAAAAGCTGCTTGTGTTACCCCTGCAACTAAAGCAGAGTTCTAGCATTAAACCTGCGTGGTTTGAGAGAGGATATGCTTACAGTCCTCGCTACAGCCTGCCATGGTTGAGGCAGTTCGCTCCACGTGGGAAACCCTGCATATACAAGTTCATTCGTGAAGAGACCAAAGAGTACACAGTGGGAGAAATGCTGCTTGTGTTCCACTTGCAACTAAAGCAGAGTTCTTCGGGTAAAACTGTGTGTTTTGGGAGAGGAAATGCTTACAGTCCTTACGAGAGCCTGCCTTCATTGAGGCAGTTCGCTGCTCGTGGGACAACATGCATATTGAACATTCATTCGGGGAAAGGCCCTTTGTATAAAGTGTGGGACAAATGCAGCTTGTGTTCCACCTGCCACTAAAGCAGAGTTCTTCAGGTAAAAGTCCAGTGTTTTCAGAGAGGAAATTCTTAGAGACCACAGTAGTGCCTGCCATGGCTGAGGCAGTTCGCTCCACGAGGGAAAATATTCTTATAGAACAAGTTCATTAGGGGAAGTGCCCATCGAGTACACTGTGGGAGAAAAGACGCTTCTGTTCCCCTTGCAACTAAAGCAGAGTTCTTCGGGTAAACCTGCGTGATTTGGTAGAGGATATGCTTACAGTCCTCGCTACAGCCTGCCATGGTGGAGGCAGTTCGCTCCTCGTGGGAATCCCTGCATAAAGAAGTTCATTCGTGTAAGATCCCAAAGAGTACACAGTGGGAGAAATGCTGCTTGTGTTCCACCTGCAACTGAAGCAGAGTTCTTTGGGTAAAACTGCGTGTTATGGGAGAGGAAATGCTTACAGTCCTTACGAGAGCCTGCCTTCATTGAGGCAGTTCGCTGCACGTGGGGCACCCTGCATATTGAAGATTCATTCGGGGAAGGGCCCTTTGTATAAAGTGTGGGACAAATGCAGCTTGTGTTCCACCTGCAACTAAAGCAGAGTTCTTCGTGTAAAACTGCGTGTTTTGGGAGAGGAAATGCTTACAGTATTCGCTACAGCCTACCTTGGTTGAGGCAGTTCGCTCCAAGTGGGAATCCCTGCATAAAGTATTTCATTCGTGGAAGAGCCCAAAGAATACACAGTGGGAGAAATGCTGCTTGTGTTCCACCTGCAACTAAAGCAGAATTCTTTGGTAAAACTGCTGTGTTTTGGAAGAGGAAATGCTTACAGTCCTCGCTACAGCCTGCCATGGTTGAGGCAGTTCGCTCCACGTCGGAAACCCTGCATATAAAAGTTCATTCTTGGAAGAGCCCAAAGAGTACACAGTGGGAGAAAAGCTGCTTGTGTTACCCCTGCAACTAAAGCAGAGTTCTATCGTTAAAACTGCGTGGTTTGGGAGAGGATATGCTTACAGTCCTCGCTACAGCGTGCCATGGTTGAGGCAGTTCGCTCCACGTGGGAAATCCTGCATATACAAGTTCATTCGTGAAGAGAGCAAAGAGTACACAGTGGGAGAAATGCTGCTTGTGTTCCACTTGCAACTAAAGCAGAGTTCTTCGGGTAAAACTGTGTGTTTTGGGAGAGGAAATGCTTACAGTCCTTACGAGAGCCTGCCTTCATTGAGGCAGTTCGCTGCTCGTGGGACAACCTGCATATTGAACATTCATTCGGGGAAAGGCCGTTTGTATAAAGTGTGGGACAAATGCAGCTTGTGTTCCACCTGCAACTAAAGCAGAGTTCTTCGGGTAAAAGTGCCGTGTTTTCAGAGAGGAAATTCTTAGAGACCACAGTAGTGCCTGCCATGGCTGAGGCAGTTCGCTCCACGAGGGAAACCATTCTTATAGAACAAGTTCATTAGGGGAAGTGCCCATCGAGTACACTGTGGGAGAAAAGATGCTTGTGTTCCCCCTGCAACTAAAGCAGAGTTCTTCGGGTAAACCTGCGTGATTTGGTAGAGGATATGCTTACAGTCCTCGCTACAGCCTGCCATGGTTGAGGCAGTTCGCTCCTCGTGGATATCCCTGCATAAAGAAGTTCATTCTTGTAAGAGCCCAAAGAGTACACAGTGGGAGAAATGCTGCTTGTGTTCCACCTGCAACTAAAGCAGAGTTCTTCGGGTAAAACTGCGTGTTTTGGGAGAGGAAATGCTTACAGTCCATACGAGAGTCTGCCTTCATTGAGGCAGTTCGCTGCACGTGGGACACCCTGCATATTGAAGATTCATTCGGGGAAGGGCCCTTTGTATAAAGTGTCGGACAAATGCATTTTGTGTTCCACCTGCAACTAAAGCAGAGTTCTTCGGGTAAAAGTGCCGTGTTTTCAGAGAGGAAATCCTTAGAGACCACAGTAGTGCCTGCCATGGCTGAGGCAGTTCGCTCCACATGGGAAACCATTCTTATCGAACAAGTTCATTAGGGGAAGTGCCCATCGAGTACACTGTGGGAGAAAAGCTGCTTGTGTTACCTCTGCAACTAAATCAGAGTTCTACCTTTAAAACTGCGTGTTTTGGGATAGGATATGCTTACAGTCCTCGCTACAGCCTGCCACAGTTGAGGCAGTTCGATCCACGTGGGAATCCCTGCATAAAGAATTTCATTCGTGGAAGAGCCCAAGGATTACACACTAGGAGTAATGCTGCTTGTGTTCCACCTGCAACTAACACAGAGTTCCTTGGGTAAAACTGCCGTGTTTTCAGAGAGGAAATGCTTAGAGGCCTCACTAGAGCCTGCTTGCTTTAGGCATTTCACTCCAAGCGGGACCCCTTGAGTATAGATATGCTTTCGGGCAAAGGCTCATTGGGTACACTGTGGGAGAAAAGCTGCTTGTGTTCCACCTGCAACTAAAGCAGAATTCTTCGGGTAAAACTGCGTGTATTGGGAGAGGAAATGCTTACAGTCTTTACGAGAGCCTGCCTTCGTTGAGGCAGTTCACTGCACGTGGGACACCCTGCATATTAAAGACTCCTTCGGGGAAGGGCCCTTTGTATAAACTGTGGGACAAATGCAGCTTGTGTTCCACCTGCAACTAAAGCAGAGTTCTTCGGGTAAAAGTGCCGTGTTTTCAGAGAGGAAATTCTTAGAGACCACAGTAGTGTCTGCCATGGCTGAGGCAGTTCGCTCCACGGGGGAAACCATTCTTATAGAACAAGTTCATTAGGGGAAGTGCCCATTGTGTACACTGTGGGAGGAAAGCTGATGGTGTTCCCCCTGCAACTAAAGCAGAGTTCTTCGTGTAAAACTGCGTGTTTTGGGAGAGGAAATGCTTACAGTATATGCTACAGCCTGCCTTGGTTGAGGCAGTTCGCTCCACGTCGGAAACCCTGCATATAGAAGTTCATTCTTGGAAGAGCCCAAAGAGTACACAGTGGGAGAAAAGCTGCTTGTGTTACCCCTGCAACTAAAGCAGAGTTCTATCGTTAAACCTGCGTGGTTTGGGAGAGGATATGCTTACAGTCCTCGCTACAGCCTGCCATGGATGAGGCAGTTCGCTCCACGTGGGAAACCCTGCATATACAAGTTCATTCGTGAAGAGACCAAAGAGTACACAGTGGGAGAAATGCTGCTTGTGTTCCACTTGCAACTAAAGCAGAGTTCTTCGGGTAAAACTGTGTGTTTTGGGAGAGGAAATGCTTACAGTCCTTACGAGAGCCTGCCTTCATTGAGGCAGTTCGCTGCTCGTGGGACAACATGCATATTGAACATTCATTCTGGGAAAGGCCCTTTGTATAAAGTGTGGGACAAATGCAGCTTGTGTTCCAGCTGCCACTAAAGCAGAGTTCTTCAGGTAAAAGTCCCGTGTTTTCAGAGAGGAAATTCTTAGAGACCACAGTAGTGTCTGCCATGGCTGAGGCAGTTCGCTCCACGAGGGAAACCATTCTTATAGAACAAGTTCATTAGGGGAAGTGACCATCGAGTACACTGTGGGAGAAAAGATGCTTGTGTTCCCCCTGCAACTAAAGCAGAGTTCTTCGGGTAAACCTGCGTGATTTGGTAGAGGATATGCTTACATTCCTCGCTACAGCCTGCCATGGTGGAGGCAGTTCGCTCCTCGTGGGTATCCCTGCATAAAGAAGTTCATTCGTGTAAGAGCCCAAAGAGTACACAGTGGGAGAAATGCTGCTTGTGTTCCACCTGCAACTAAAGCAGAGTTCTTCGGGTAAAACTGCGTGTTTTGGGAGAGGAAATGCTTACAGTCCATACGAGAGTCTGCCTTCATTGAGGCAGTTCGCTGCACGTGGGACACCCTGCATATTGAAGATTCATTCGGGGAAGGGCCCTTTGTATAAAGTGTCGGACAAATGCATTTTGTGTTCCACCAGCAACTAAAGCAGAGTTCTTCGGGTAAAAGTGCCGTGTTTCCAGAGAGGAAATCCTTAGAGACCACAGTAGTGCCTGCCATGGCTGAGGCAGTTCGCTCCACATGGGAAACCATTCTTATCGAACAAGTTCATTAGGGGAAGTGCCCATCGAGTACACTGTGGGAGAAAAGCTGCTTGTGTTACCTCTGCAACTAAATCAGAGTTCTACCTTTAAAACTGCGTGTTTTGGGATAGGATATGCTTACAGTCCTCGCTACAGCCTGCCACAGTTGAGGCAGTTCGATCCACGTGGGAATCCCTGCATAAAGAATTTCATTCGTGGAAGAGCCCAAGGATTACACACTAGGAGTAATGCTGCTTGTGTTCCACCTGCAACTAACACAGAGTTCCTTGGGTAAAACTGCCGTGTTTTCAGAGAGGAAATGCTTAGAGGCCTCACTAGAGCCTGCTTGCTTTAGGCATTTCACTCCAAGCGGGACCCCTTGAGTATAGATATTCTTTCGGGCAAAGGCTCATTGGGTACACTGTGGGAGAAAAGCTGCTTGTGTTCCACCTGCAACTAAAGCAGAATTCTTCGGGTAAAACTGCGTGTATTGGGAGAGGAAATGCTTACAGTCTTTACGAGAGCCTGCCTTCGTTGAGGCAGTTCACTGCACGTGGGACACCCTGCATATTAAAGACTCCTTCAGGGAAGGTCCCTTTGTATAAAGTGTGGGACAAATGCAGCTTGTGTTCCACCTGCAACTAAAGCAGAGTTCTTCGGGTAAAAGTGGGGTGTTTTCAGAGAGGAAATTCTTAGAGACCACAGTAGTGTCTGCCATGGCTGAGGCAGTTCGCTCCACGCGGGAAACCATTCTTATAGAACAAGTTCATTAGGGGAAGTGCCCATTGTGTACACTGTGGGAGGAAAGCTGATGGTGTTCCCCCTGCAACTAAAGCAGAGTTCTTCGTGTAAAACTGCGTGTTTTGGGAGAGGAAATGCTTACAGTATTCGCTACAGCCTGCCTTGGTTGAGGCAGTTCGCTCCAAGTGGGAATCCCTGCATAAAGTAGTTCATTCGTGGAAGAGCCCAAAGAATACACAGTGAGAGAAATGCTGCTTGTGTTACCCCTGCAACTAAAGCAGAGTTCTAGCGTTAAAACTGCGTGGTTTGGGAGAGGATATGCTTACAGTCCTCGCTACAGCGTGCCATGGTTGAGGCAGTTCGCTCCACGTGGGAAATCCTGCATATACAAGTTCATTCGTGAAGAGAGCAAAGAGTACACAGTGGGAGAAATGCTGCTTGTGTTCCACTTGCAACTAAAGCAGAGTTCTTCGGGTAAAACTGTGTGTTTTGGGAGAGGAAATGCTTACAGTCCTTACGAGAGCCTGCCTTCATTGAGGCAGTTCGCTGCTCGTGGGACAACCTGCATATTGAACATTCATTCGGGGAAAGGCCGTTTGTATAAAGTGTGGGACAAATGCAGCTTGTGTTCCACCTGCAACTAAAGCAGAGTTCTTCGGGTAAAAGTGCCGTGTTTTCACAGAGGAAATTCTTAGAGACCACAGTAGTGCCTGCCATGGCTGAGGCAGTTCGCTCCACGAGGGAAACCATTCTTATAGAACAAGTTCATTAGGGGAAGTGCCCATCGAGTACACTGTGGGAGAAAAGATGCTTGTGTTCCCCCTGCAACTAAAGCAGAGTTCTTCGGGTAAACCTGCGTGATTTGGTAGAGGATATGCTTACAGTCCTCGCTACAGCCTGCCATGGTTGAGGCAGTTCGCTCCTCGTGGATATCCCTGCATAAAGAAGTTCATTCTTGTAAGAGCCCAAAGAGTACACAGTGGGAGAAATGCTGCTTGTGTTCCACCTGCAACTAAAGCAGAGTTCTTCGGGTAAAACTGCGTGTTTTGGGAGAGGAAATGCTTACAGTCCATACGAGAGTCTGCCTTCATTGAGGCAGTTCGCTGCACGTGGGACACCCTGCATATTGAAGATTCATTCGGGGAAGGGCCCTTTGTATAAAGTGTCGGACAAATGCATTTTGTGTTCCACCTGCAACTAAAGCAGAGTTCTTCGGGTAAAAGTGCCGTGTTTTCAGAGAGGAAATCCTTAGAGACCACAGTAGTGCCTGCCATGGCTGAGGCAGTTCGCTCCACATGGGAAACCATTCTTATCGAACAAGTTCATTAGGGGAAGTGCCCATCGAGTACACTGTGGGAGAAAAGCTGCTTGTGTTACCTCTGCAACTAAATCAGAGTTCTACCTTTAAAACTGCGTGTTTTGGGATAGGATATGCTTACAGTCCTCGCTACAGCCTGCCACAGTTGAGGCAGTTCGATCCACGTGGGAATCCCTGCATAAAGAATTTCATTCGTGGAAGAGCCCAAGGATTACACACTAGGAGTAATGCTGCTTGTGTTCCACCTGCAACTAACACAGAGTTCCTTGGGTAAAACTGCCGTGTTTTCAGAGAGGAAATGCTTAGAGGCCTCACTAGAGCCTGCTTGCTTTAGGCATTTCACTCCAAGCGGGACCCCTTGAGTATAGATATTCTTTCGGGCAAAGGCTCATTGGGTACACTGTGGGAGAAAAGCTGCTTGTGTTCCACCTGCAACTAAAGCAGAATTCTTCGGGTAAAACTGCGTGTATTGGGAGAGGAAATGCTTACAGTCTTTACGAGAGCCTGCCTTCGTTGAGGCAGTTCACTGCACGTGGGACACCCTGCATATTAAAGACTCCTTCGGGGAAGGGCCCTTTGTATAAAGTGTGGGACAAATGCAGCTTGTGTTCCACCTGCAACTAAAGCAGAGTTCTTCGGGTAAAAGTGCCGTGTTTTCAGAGAGGAAATTCTTAGAGACCACAGTAGTGTCTGCCATGGCTGAGGCAGTTCGCTCCACGGGGGAAACCATTCTTATAGAACAAGTTCATTAGGGGAAGTGCCCATTGTGTACACTGTGGGAGGAAAGCTGATGGTGTTCCCCCTGCAACTAAAGCAGAGTTCTTCGTGTAAAACTGCGTGTTTTGGGAGAGGAAATGCTTACAGTATATGCTACAGCCTGCCTTGGTTGAGGCAGTTCGCTCCACGTCGGAAACCCTGCATATAGAAGTTCATTCTTGGAAGAGCCCAAAGAGTACACAGTGGGAGAAAAGCTGCTTGTGTTACCCCTGCAACTAAAGCAGAGTTCTATCGTTAAACCTGCGTGGTTTGGGAGAGGATATGCTTACAGTCCTCGCTACAGCCTGCCATGGTTGAGGCAGTTCGCTCCACGTGGGAAACCCTGCATATACAAGTTCATTCGTGAAGAGACCAAAGAGTACACAGTGGGAGAAATGCTGCTTGTGTTCCACTTGCAACTAAAGCAGAGTTCTTCGGGTAAAACTGTGTGTTTTGGGAGAGGAAATGCTTACAGTCCTTACGAGAGCCTGCCTTCATTGAGGCAGTTCGCTGCTCGTGGGACAACATGCATATTGAACATTCATTCGGGGAAAGGCCCTTTGTATAAAGTGTGGGACAAATGCAGCTTGTGTTCCACCTGCCACTAAAGCAGAGTTCTTCAGGTAAAAGTCCCGTGTTTTCAGAGAGGAAATTCTTAGAGACCACAGTAGTGCCTGCCATGGCTGAGGCAGTTCGCTCCACGAGGGAAACCATTCTTATAGAACAAGTTCATTAGGGGAAGTGCCCATCGAGTACACTGTGGGAGAAAAGATGCTTGTGTTCCCCCTGCAACTAAAGCAGAGTTCTTCGGGTAAACCTGCGTGATTTGGTAGAGGATATGCTTACATTCCTCGCTACAGCCTGCCATGGTGGAGGCAGTTCGCTCCTCGTGGGTATCCCTGCATAAAGAAGTTCATTCTTGTAAGAGCCCAAAGAGTACACAGTGGGAGAAATGCTGCTTGTGTTCCACCTGCAACTAAAGCAGAGTTCTTCGGGTAAAACTGCGTGTTTTGGGAGAGGAAATGCTTACAGTCCATACGAGAGTCTGCCTTCATTGAGGCAGTTCGCTGCACGTGGGACACCCTGCATATTGAAGATTCATTCGGGGAAGGGCCCTTTGTATAAAGTGTCGGACAAATGCATTTTGTGTTCCACCAGCAACTAAAGCAGAGTTCTTCGGGTAAAAGTGCCGTGTTTTCAGAGAGGAAATCCTTAGAGACCACAGTAGTGCCTGCCATGGCTGAGGCAGTTCGCTCCACATGGGAAACCATTCTTATCGAACAAGTTCATTAGGGGAAGTGCCCATCGAGTACACTGTGGGAGAAAAGCTGCTTGTGTTACCTCTGCAACTAAATCAGAGTTCTACCTTTAAAACTGCGTGTTTTGGGATAGGATATGCTTACAGTCCTCGCTACAGCCTGCCACAGTTGAGGCAGTTCGATCCACGTGGGAATCCCTGCATAAAGAATTTCATTCGTGGAAGAGCCCAAGGATTACACACTAGGAGTAATGCTGCTTGTGTTCCACCTGCAACTAACACAGAGTTCCTTGGGTAAAACTGCCGTGTTTTCAGAGAGGAAATGCTTAGAGGCCTCACTAGAGCCTGCTTGCTTTAGGCATTTCACTCCAAGCGGGACCCCTTGAGTATAGATATTCTTTCGGGCAAAGACTCATTGGGTACACTGTGGGAGAAAAGCTGCTTGTGTTCCACCTGCAACTAAAGCAGAATTCTTCGGGTAAAACTGCGTGTATTGGGAGAGGAAATGCTTACAGTCTTTACGAGAGCCTGCCTTCGTTGAGGCAGTTCACTGCACGTGGGACACCCTGCATATTAAAGACTCCTTCAGGGAAGGTCCCTTTGTATAAAGTGTGGGACAAATGCAGCTTGTGTTCCACCTGCAACTAAAGCAGAGTTCTTCGGGTAAAAGTGGGGTGTTTTCAGAGAGGAAATTCTTAGAGACCACAGTAGTGTCTGCCATGGCTGAGGCAGTTCGCTCCACGCGGGAAACCATTCTTATAGAACAAGTTCATTAGGGGAAGTGCCCATTGTGTACACTGTGGGAGGAAAGCTGATGGTGTTCCCCCTGCAACTAAAGCAGAGTTCTTCGTGTAAAACTGCGTGTTTTGGGAGAGGAAATGCTTACAGTATTCGCTACAGCCTGCCTTGGTTGAGGCAGTTCGCTCCAAGTGGGAATCCCTGCATAAAGTAGTTCATTCGTGGAAGAGCCCAAAGAATACACAGTGAGAGAAATGCTGCTTGTGTTACCCCTGCAACTAAAGCAGAGTTCTAGCGTTAAAACTGCGTGGTTTGGGAGAGGATATGCTTACAGTCCTCGCTACAGCGTGCCATGGTTGAGGCAGTTCGCTCCACGTGGGAAATCCTGCATATACAAGTTCATTCGTGAAGAGAGCAAAGAGTACACAGTGGGAGAAATGCTGCTTGTGTTCCACTTGCAACTAAAGCAGAGTTCTTCGGGTAAAACTGTGTGTTTTGGGAGAGGAAATGCTTACAGTCCTTACGAGAGCCTGCCTTCATTGAGGCAGTTCGCTGCTCGTGGGACAACCTGCATATTGAACATTCATTCGGGGAAAGGCCGTTTGTATAAAGTGTGGGACAAATGCAGCTTGTGTTCCACCTGCAACTAAAGCAGAGTTCTTCGGGTAAAAGTGCCGTGTTTTCACAGAGGAAATTCTTAGAGACCACAGTAGTGCCTGCCATGGCTGAGGCAGTTCGCTCCACGAGGGAAACCATTCTTATAGAACAAGTTCATTAGGGGAAGTGCCCATCGAGTACACTGTGGGAGAAAAGATGCTTGTGTTCCCCCTGCAACTAAAGCAGAGTTCTTCGGGTAAACCTGCGTGATTTGGTAGAGGATATGCTTACAGTCCTCGCTACAGCCTGCCATGGTTGAGGCAGTTCGCTCCTCGTGGATATCCCTGCATAAAGAAGTTCATTCTTGTAAGAGCCCAAAGAGTACACAGTGGGAGAAATGCTGCTTGTGTTCCACCTGCAACTAAAGCAGAGTTCTTCGGGTAAAACTGCGTGTTTTGGGAGAGGAAATGCTTACAGTCCATACGAGAGTCTGCCTTCATTGAGGCAGTTCGCTGCACGTGGGACACCCTGCATATGGAAGATTCATTCGGGGAAGGGCCCTTTGTATAAAGTGTCGGACAAATGCATTTTGTGTTCCACCTGCAACTAAAGCAGAGTTCTTCGGGTAAAAGTGCCGTGTTTTCAGAGAGGAAATCCTTAGAGACCACAGTAGTGCCTGCCATGGCTGAGGCAGTTCGCTCCACATGGGAAACCATTCTTATCGAACAAGTTCATTAGGGGAAGTGCCCATCGAGTACACTGTGGGAGAAAAGCTGCTTGTGTTACCTCTGCAACTAAATCAGAGTTCTACCTTTAAAACTGCGTGTTTTGGGATAGGATATGCTTACAGTCCTCGCTACAGCCTGCCACAGTTGAGGCAGTTCGATCCACGTGGGAATCCCTGCATAAAGAATTTCATTCGTGGAAGAGCCCAAGGATTACACACTAGGAGTAATGCTGCTTGTGTTCCACCTGCAACTAACACAGAGTTCCTTGGGTAAAACTGCCGTGTTTTCAGAGAGGAAATGCTTAGAGGCCTCACTAGAGCCTGCTTGCTTTAGGCATTTCACTCCAAGCGGGACCCCTTGAGTATAGATATTCTTTCGGGCAAAGGCTCATTGGGTACACTGTGGGAGAAAAGCTGCTTGTGTTCCACCTGCAACTAAAGCAGAATTCTTCGGGTAAAACTGCGTGTATTGGGAGAGGAAATGCTTACAGTCTTTACGAGAGCCTGCCTTCATTGAGGCAGTTCACTGCACGTGGGACACCCTGCATATTAAAGACTCCTTCAGGGAAGGTCCCTTTGTATAAAGTGTGGGACAAATGCAGCTTGTGTTCCACCTGCAACTAAAGCAGAGTTCTTCGGGTAAAAGTGGGGTGTTTTCAGAGAGGAAATTCTTAGAGACCACAGTAGTGTCTGCCATGGCTGAGGCAGTTCGCTCCACGCGGGAAACCATTCTTATAGAACAAGTTCATTAGGGGAAGTGCCCATTGTGTACACTGTGGGAGGAAAGCTGATGGTGTTCCCCCTGCAACTAAAGCAGAGTTCTTCGTGTAAAACTGCGTGTTTTGGGAGAGGAAATGCTTACAGTATTCGCTACAGCCTGCCTTGGTTGAGGCAGTTCGCTCCAAGTGGGAATCCCTGCATAAAGTAGTTCATTCGTGGAAGAGCCCAAAGAATACACAGTGAGAGAAATGCTGCTTGTGTTACCCCTGCAACTAAAGCAGAGTTCTAGCGTTAAAACTGCGTGGTTTGGGAGAGGATATGCTTACAGTCCTCGCTACAGCCTGCCATGGTTGAGGCAGTTCGCTCCACGTGGGAAATCCTGCATATACAAGTTCATTCGTGAAGAGAGCAAAGAGTACACAGTGGGAGAAATGCTGCTTGTGTTCCACTTGCAACTAAAGCAGAGTTCTTCGGGTAAAACTGTGTGTTTTGGGAGAGGAAATGCTTACAGTCCTTACGAGAGCCTGCCTTCATTGAGGCAGTTCGCTGCTCGTGGGACAACCTGCATATTGAACATTCATTCGGGGAAAGGCCGTTTGTATAAAGTGTGGGACAAATGCAGCTTGTGTTCCACCTGCAACTAAAGCAGAGTTCTTCGGGTAAAAGTGCCGTGTTTTCAGAGAGGAAATTCTTAGAGACCACAGTAGTGCCTGCCATGGCTGAGGCAGTTCGCTCCACGAGGGAAACCATTCTTATAGAACAAGTTCATTAGGGGAAGTGCCCATCGAGTACACTGTGGGAGAAAAGATGCTTGTGTTCCCCCTGCAACTAAAGCAGAGTTCTTCGGGTAAACCTGCGTGATTTGGTAGAGGATATGCTTACAGTCCTCGCTACAGCCTGCCATGGTTGAGGCAGTTCGCTCCTCGTGGATATCCCTGCATAAAGAAGTTCATTCTTGTAAGAGCCCAAAGAGTACACAGTGGGAGAAATGCTGCTTGTGTTCCACCTGCAACTAAAGCAGAGTTCTTCGGGTAAAACTGCGTGTTTTGGGAGAGGAAATGCTTACAGTCCATACGAGAGTCTGCCTTCATTGAGGCAGTTCGCTGCACGTGGGACACCCTGCATATTGAAGATTCATTCGGGGAAGGGCCCTTTGTATAAAGTGTCGGACAAATGCATTTTGTGTTCCACCTGCAACTAAAGCAGAGTTCTTCGGGTAAAAGTGCCGTGTTTTCAGAGAGGAAATCCTTAGAGACCACAGTAGTGCCTGCCATGGCTGAGGCAGTTCGCTCCACATGGGAAACCATTCTTATCGAACAAGTTCATTAGGGGAAGTGCCCATCGAGTACACTGTGGGAGAAAAGCTGCTTGTGTTACCTCTGCAACTAAATCAGAGTTCTACCTTTAAAACTGCGTGTTTTGGGATAGGATATGCTTACAGTCCTCGCTACAGCCTGCCACAGTTGAGGCAGTTCGATCCACGTGGGAATCCCTGCATAAAGAATTTCATTCGTGGAAGAGCCCAAGGATTACACACTAGGAGTAATGCTGCTTGTGTTCCACCTGCAACTAACACAGAGTTCCTTGGGTAAAACTGCCGTGTTTTCAGAGAGGAAATGCTTAGAGGCCTCACTAGAGCCTGCTTGCTTTAGGCATTTCACTCCAAGCGGGACCCCTTGAGTATAGATATTCTTTCGGGCAAAGGCTCATTGGGTACACTGTGGGAGAAAAGCTGCTTGTGTTCCACCTGCAACTAAAGCAGAATTCTTCGGGTAAAACTGCGTGTATTGGGAGAGGAAATGCTTACAGTCTTTACGAGAGCCTGCCTTCGTTGAGGCAGTTCACTGCACGTGGGACACCCTGCATATTAAAGACTCCTTCGGGGAAGGGCCCTTTGTATAAAGTGTGGGACAAATGCAGCTTGTGTTCCACCTGCAACTAAAGCAGAGTTCTTCGGGTAAAAGTGCCGTGTTTTCAGAGAGGAAATTCTTAGAGACCACAGTAGTGTCTGCCATGGCTGAGGCAGTTCGCTCCACGGGGGAAACCATTCTTATAGAACAAGTTCATTAGGGGAAGTGCCCATTGTGTACACTGTGGGAGGAAAGCTGATTGTGTTCCCCCTGCAACTAAAGCAGAGTTCTTCGTGTAAAACTGCGTGTTTTGGGAGAGGAAATGCTTACAGTATATGCTACAGCCTGCCTTGGTTGAGGCAGTTCGCTCCACGTCGGAAACCCTGCATATAGAAGTTCATTCTTGGAAGAGCCCAAAGAGTACACAGTGGGAGAAAAGCTGCTTGTGTTACCCCTGCAACTAAAGCAGAGTTCTATCGTTAAACCTGCGTGGTTTGGGAGAGGATATGCTTACAGTCCTCGCTACAGCCTGCCATGGTTGAGGCAGTTCGCTCCACGTGGGAAACCCTGCATATACAAGTTCATTCGTGAAGAGACCAAAGAGTACACAGTGGGAGAAATGCTGCTTGTGTTCCACTTGCAACTAAAGCAGAGTTCTTCGGGTAAAACTGTGTGTTTTGGGAGAGGAAATGCTTACAGTCCTTACGAGAGCCTGCCTTCATTGAGGCAGTTCGCTGCTCGTGGGACAACATGCATATTGAACATTCATTCGGGGAAAGGCCCTTTGTATAAAGTGTGGGACAAATGCAGCTTGTGTTCCACCTGCCACTAAAGCAGAGTTCTTCAGGTAAAAGTCCCGTGTTTTCAGAGAGGAAATTCTTAGAGACCACAGTAGTGCCTGCCATGGCTGAGGCAGTTCGCTCCACGAGGGAAACCATTCTTATAGAACAAGTTCATTAGGGGAAGTGCCCATCGAGTACACTGTGGGAGGAAAGCTGATGGTGTTCCCCCTGCAACTAAAGCAGAGTTCTTCGTGTAAAACTGCGTGTTTTGGGAGAGGAAATGCTTACAGTATTCGCTACAGCCTGCCTTGGTTGAGGCAGTTCGCTCCAAGTGGGAATCCCTGCATAAAGTAGTTCATTCGTGGAAGAGCCCAAAGAATACACAGTGAGAGAAATGCTGCTTGTGTTACCCCTGCAACTAAAGCAGAGTTCTAGCGTTAAAACTGCGTGGTTTGGGAGAGGATATGCTTACAGTCCTCGCTACAGCGTGCCATGGTTGAGGCAGTTCGCTCCACGTGGGAAATCCTGCATATACAAGTTCATTCGTGAAGAGAGCAAAGAGTACACAGTGGGAGAAATGCTGCTTGTGTTCCACTTGCAACTAAAGCAGAGTTCTTCGGGTAAAACTGTGTGTTTTGGGAGAGGAAATGCTTACAGTCCTTACGAGAGCCTGCCTTCATTGAGGCAGTTCGCTGCTCGTGGGACAACCTGCATATTGAACATTCATTCGGGGAAAGGCCGTTTGTATAAAGTGTGGGACAAATGCAGCTTGTGTTCCACCTGCAACTAAAGCAGAGTTCTTCGGGTAAAAGTGCCGTGTTTTCAGAGAGGAAATTCTTAGAGACCACAGTAGTGCCTGCCATGGCTGAGGCAGTTCGCTCCACGAGGGAAACCATTCTTATAGAACAAGTTCATTAGGGGAAGTGCCCATCGAGTACACTGTGGGAGAAAAGATGCTTGTGTTCCCCCTGCAACTAAAGCAGAGTTCTTCGGGTAAACCTGCGTGATTTGGTAGAGGATATGCTTACAGTCCTCGCTACAGCCTGCCATGGTTGAGGCAGTTCGCTCCTCGTGGATATCCCTGCATAAAGAAGTTCATTCTTGTAAGAGCCCAAAGAGTACACAGTGGGAGAAATGCTGCTTGTGTTCCACCTGCAACTAAAGCAGAGTTCTTCGGGTAAAACTGCGTGTTTTGGGAGAGGAAATGCTTACAGTCCATACGAGAGTCTGCCTTCATTGAGGCAGTTCGCTGCACGTGGGACACCCTGCATATTGAAGATTCATTCGGGGAAGGGCCCTTTGTATAAAGTGTCGGACAAATGCATTTTGTGTTCCACCTGCAACTAAAGCAGAGTTCTTCGGGTAAAAGTGCCGTGTTTTCAGAGAGGAAATCCTTAGAGACCACAGTAGTGCCTGCCATGGCTGAGGCAGTTCGCTCCACATGGGAAACCATTCTTATCGAACAAGTTCATTAGGGGAAGTGCCCATCGAGTACACTGTGGGAGAAAAGCTGCTTGTGTTACCTCTGCAACTAAATCAGAGTTCTACCTTTAAAACTGCGTGTTTTGGGATAGGATATGCTTACAGTCCTCGCTACAGCCTGCCACAGTTGAGGCAGTTCGATCCACGTGGGAATCCCTGCATAAAGAATTTCATTCGTGGAAGAGCCCAAGGATTACACACTAGGAGTAATGCTGCTTGTGTTCCACCTGCAACTAACACAGAGTTCCTTGGGTAAAACTGCCGTGTTTTCAGAGAGGAAATGCTTAGAGGCCTCACTAGAGCCTGCTTGCTTTAGGCATTTCACTCCAAGCGGGACCCCTTGAGTATAGATATTCTTTCGGGCAAAGGCTCATTGGGTACACTGTGGGAGAAAAGCTGCTTGTGTTCCACCTGCAACTAAAGCAGAATTCTTCGGGTAAAACTGCGTGTATTGGGAGAGGAAATGCTTACAGTCTTTACGAGAGCCTGCCTTCGTTGAGGCAGTTCACTGCACGTGGGACACCCTGCATATTAAAGACTCCTTCGGGGAAGGGCCCTTTGTATAAAGTGTGGGACAAATGCAGCTTGTGTTCCACCTGCAACTAAAGCAGAGTTCTTCGGGTAAAAGTGCCGTGTTTTCAGAGAGGAAATTCTTAGAGACCACAGTAGTGTCTGCCATGGCTGAGGCAGTTCGCTCCACGGGGGAAACCATTCTTATAGAACAAGTTCATTAGGGGAAGTGCCCATTGTGTACACTGTGGGAGGAAAGCTGATGGTGTTCCCCCTGCAACTAAAGCAGAGTTCTTCGTGTAAAACTGCGTGTTTTGGGAGAGGAAATGCTTACAGTATATGCTACAGCCTGCCTTGGTTGAGGCAGTTCGCTCCACGTCGGAAACCCTGCATATAGAAGTTCATTCTTGGAAGAGCCCAAAGAGTACACAGTGGGAGAAAAGCTGCTTGTGTTACCCCTGCAACTAAAGCAGAGTTCTATCGTTAAACCTGCGTGGTTTGGGAGAGGATATGCTTACAGTCCTCGCTACAGCCTGCCATGGTTGAGGCAGTTCGCTCCACGTGGGAAACCCTGCATATACAAGTTCATTCGTGAAGAGACCAAAGAGTACACAGTGGGAGAAATGCTGCTTGTGTTCCACTTGCAACTAAAGCAGAGTTCTTCGGGTAAAACTGTGTGTTTTGGGAGAGGAAATGCTTACAGTCCTTACGAGAGCCTGCCTTCATTGAGGCAGTTCGCTGCTCGTGGGACAACATGCATATTGAACATTCATTCGGGGAAAGGCCCTTTGTATAAAGTGTGGGACAAATGCAGCTTGTGTTCCACCTGCCACTAAAGCAGAGTTCTTCAGGTAAAAGTCCCGTGTTTTCAGAGAGGAAATTCTTAGAGACCACAGTAGTGCCTGCCATGGCTGAGGCAGTTCGCTCCACGAGGGAAACCATTCTTATAGAACAAGTTCATTAGGGGAAGTGCCCATTGTGTACACTGTGGGAGGAAAGCTGATGGTGTTCCCCCTGCAACTAAAGCAGAGTTCTTCGTGTAAAACTGCGTGTTTTGGGAGAGGAAATGCTTACAGTATTCGCTACAGCCTGCCTTGGTTGAGGCAGTTCGCTCCAAGTGGGAATCCCTGCATAAAGTAGTTCATTCGTGGAAGAGCCCAAAGAATACACAGTGAGAGAAATGCTGCTTGTGTTACCCCTGCAACTAAAGCAGAGTTCTAGCGTTAAAACTGCGTGGTTTGGGAGAGGATATGCTTACAGTCCTCGCTACAGCCTGCCATGGTTGAGGCAGTTCGCTCCACGTGGGAAATCCTGCATATACAAGTTCATTCGTGAAGAGAGCAAAGAGTACACAGTGGGAGAAATGCTGCTTGTGTTCCACTTGCAACTAAAGCAGAGTTCTTCGGGTAAAACTGTGTGTTTTGGGAGAGGAAATGCTTACAGTCCTTACGAGAGCCTGCCTTCATTGAGGCAGTTCGCTGCTCGTGGGACAACCTGCATATTGAACATTCATTCGGGGAAAGGCCGTTTGTATAAAGTGTGGGACAAATGCAGCTTGTGTTCCACCTGCAACTAAAGCAGAGTTCTTCGGGTAAAAGTGCCGTGTTTTCAGAGAGGAAATTCTTAGAGACCACAGTAGTGCCTGCCATGGCTGAGGCAGTTCGCTCCACGAGGGAAACCATTCTTATAGAACAAGTTCATTAGGGGAAGTGCCCATCGAGTACACTGTGGGAGAAAAGATGCTTGTGTTCCCCCTGCAACTAAAGCAGAGTTCTTCAGGTAAACCTGCGTGATTTGGTAGAGGATATGCTTACAGTCCTCGCTACAGCCTGCCATGGTTGAGGCAGTTCGCTCCTCGTGGATATCCCTGCATAAAGAAGTTCATTCTTGTAAGAGCCCAAAGAGTACACAGTGGGAGAAATGCTGCTTGTGTTCCACCTGCAACTAAAGCAGAGTTCTTCGGGTAAAACTGCGTGTTTTGGGAGAGGAAATGCTTACAGTCCATACGAGAGTCTGCCTTCATTGAGGCAGTTCGCTGCACGTGGGACACCCTGCATATTGAAGATTCATTCGGGGAAGGGCCCTTTGTATAAAGTGTCGGACAAATGCATTTTGTGTTCCACCTGCAACTAAAGCAGAGTTCTTCGGGTAAAAGTGCCGTGTTTTCAGAGAGGAAATCCTTAGAGACCACAGTAGTGCCTGCCATGGCTGAGGCAGTTCGCTCCACATGGGAAACCATTCTTATCGAACAAGTTCATTAGGGGAAGTGCCCATCGAGTACACTGTGGGAGAAAAGCTGCTTGTGTTACCTCTGCAACTAAATCAGAGTTCTACCTTTAAAACTGCGTGTTTTGGGATAGGATATGCTTACAGTCCTCGCTACAGCCTGCCACAGTTGAGGCAGTTCGATCCACGTGGGAATCCCTGCATAAAGAATTTCATTCGTGGAAGAGCCCAAGGATTACACACTAGGAGTAATGCTGCTTGTGTTCCACCTGCAACTAACACAGAGTTCCTTGGGTAAAACTGCCGTGTTTTCAGAGAGGAAATGCTTAGAGGCCTCACTAGAGCCTGCTTGCTTTAGGCATTTCACTCCAAGCGGGACCCCTTGAGTATAGATATTCTTTCGGGCAAAGGCTCATTGGGTACACTGTGGGAGAAAAGCTGCTTGTGTTCCACCTGCAACTAAAGCAGAATTCTTCGGGTAAAACTGCGTGTATTGGGAGAGGAAATGCTTACAGTCTTTACGAGAGCCTGCCTTCGTTGAGGCAGTTCACTGCACGTGGGACACCCTGCATATTAAAGACTCCTTCGGGGAAGGGCCCTTTGTATAAAGTGTGGGACAAATGCAGCTTGTGTTCCACCTGCAACTAAAGCAGAGTTCTTCGGGTAAAAGTGCCGTGTTTTCAGAGAGGAAATTCTTAGAGACCACAGTAGTGTCTGCCATGGCTGAGGCAGTTCGCTCCACGGGGGAAACCATTCTTATAGAACAAGTTCATTAGGGGAAGTGCCCATTGTGTACACTGTGGGAGGAAAGCTGATGGTGTTCCCCCTGCAACTAAAGCAGAGTTCTTCGTGTAAAACTGCGTGTTTTGGGAGAGGAAATGCTTACAGTATATGCTACAGCCTGCCTTGGTTGAGGCAGTTCGCTCCACGTCGGAAACCCTGCATATAGAAGTTCATTCTTGGAAGAGCCCAAAGAGTACACAGTGGGAGAAAAGCTGCTTGTGTTACCCCTGCAACTAAAGCAGAGTTCTATCGTTAAACCTGCGTGGTTTGGGAGAGGATATGCTTACAGTCCTCGCTACAGCCTGCCATGGTTGAGGCAGTTCGCTCCACGTGGGAAACCCTGCATATACAAGTTCATTCGTGAAGAGACCAAAGAGTACACAGTGGGAGAAATGCTGCTTGTGTTCCACTTGCAACTAAAGCAGAGTTCTTCGGGTAAAACTGTGTGTTTTGGGAGAGGAAATGCTTACAGTCCTTACGAGAGCCTGCCTTCATTGAGGCAGTTCGCTGCTCGTGGGACAACATGCATATTGAACATTCATTCGGGGAAAGGCCCTTTGTATAAAGTGTGGGACAAATGCAGCTTGTGTTCCACCTGCCACTAAAGCAGAGTTCTTCAGGTAAAAGTCCCGTGTTTTCAGAGAGGAAATTCTTAGAGACCACAGTAGTGCCTGCCATGGCTGAGGCAGTTCGCTCCACGAGGGAAACCATTCTTATAGAACAAGTTCATTAGGGGAAGTGCCCATCGAGTACACTGTGGGAGAAAAGATGCTTGTGTTCCCCCTGCAACTAAAGCAGAGTTCTTCGGGTAAACCTGCGTGATTTGGTAGAGGATATGCTTACATTCCTCGCTACAGCCTGCCATGGTGGAGGCAGTTCGCTCCTCGTGGGTATCCCTGCATAAAGAAGTTCATTCTTGTAAGAGCCCAAAGAGTACACAGTGGGAGAAATGCTGCTTGTGTTCCACCTGCAACTAAAGCAGAGTTCTTCGGGTAAAACTGCGTGTTTTGGGAGAGGAAATGCTTACAGTCCATACGAGAGTCTGCCTTCATTGAGGCAGTTCGCTGCACGTGGGACACCCTGCATATTGAAGATTCATTCGGGGAAGGGCCCTTTGTATAAAGTGTCGGACAAATGCATTTTGTGTTCCACCAGCAACTAAAGCAGAGTTCTTCGGGTAAAAGTGCCGTGTTTTCAGAGAGGAAATCCTTAGAGACCACAGTAGTGCCTGCCATGGCTGAGGCAGTTCGCTCCACATGGGAAACCATTCTTATCGAACAAGTTCATTAGGGGAAGTGCCCATCGAGTACACTGTGGGAGAAAAGCTGCTTGTGTTACCTCTGCAACTAAATCAGAGTTCTACCTTTAAAACTGCGTGTTTTGGGATAGGATATGCTTACAGTCCTCGCTACAGCCTGCCACAGTTGAGGCAGTTCGATCCACGTGGGAATCCCTGCATAAAGAATTTCATTCGTGGAAGAGCCCAAGGATTACACACTAGGAGTAATGCTGCTTGTGTTCCACCTGCAACTAACACAGAGTTCCTTGGGTAAAACTGCCGTGTTTTCAGAGAGGAAATGCTTAGAGGCCTCACTAGAGCCTGCTTGCTTTAGGCATTTCACTCCAAGCGGGACCCCTTGAGTATAGATATTCTTTCGGGCAAAGGCTCATTGGGTACACTGTGGGAGAAAAGCTGCTTGTGTTCCACCTGCAACTAAAGCAGAATTCTTCGGGTAAAACTGCGTGTATTGGGAGAGGAAATGCTTACAGTCTTTACGAGAGCCTGCCTTCGTTGAGGCAGTTCACTGCACGTGGGACACCCTGCATATTAAAGACTCCTTCAGGGAAGGTCCCTTTGTATAAAGTGTGGGACAAATGCAGCTTGTGTTCCACCTGCAACTAAAGCAGAGTTCTTCGGGTAAAAGTGGGGTGTTTTCAGAGAGGAAATTCTTAGAGACCACAGTAGTGTCTGCCATGGCTGAGGCAGTTCGCTCCACGCGGGAAACCATTCGTATAGAACAAGTTCATTAGGGGAAGTGCCCATTGTGTACACTGTGGGAGGAAAGCTGATGGTGTTCCCCCTGCAACTAAAGCAGAGTTCTTCGTGTAAAACTGCGTGTTTTGGGAGAGGAAATGCTTACAGTATTCGCTACAGCCTGCCTTGGTTGAGGCAGTTCGCTCCAAGTGGGAATCCCTGCATAAAGTAGTTCATTCGTGGAAGAGCCCAAAGAATACACACTGAGAGAAATGCTGCTTGTGTTACCCCTGCAACTAAAGCAGAGTTCTAGCGTTAAAACTGCGTGGTTTGGGAGAGGATATGCTTACAGTCCTCGCTACAGCGTGCCATGGTTGAGGCAATTCGCTCCACGTGGGAAATCCTGCATATACAAGTTCATTCGTGAAGAGAGCAAAGAGTACACAGTGGGAGAAATGCTGCTTGTGTTCCACTTGCAACTAAAGCAGAGTTCTTCGGGTAAAACTGTGTGTTTTGGGAGAGGAAATGCTTACAGTCCTTACGAGAGCCTGCCTTCATTGAGGCAGTTCGCTGCTCGTGGGACAACCTGCATATTGAACATTCATTCGGGGAAAGGCCGTTTGTATAAAGTGTGGGACAAATGCAGCTTGTGTTCCACCTGCAACTAAAGCAGAGTTCTTCGGGTAAAAGTGCCGTGTTTTCAGAGAGGAAATTCTTAGAGACCACAGTAGTGCCTGCCATGGCTGAGGCAGTTCGCTCCACGAGGGAAACCATTCTTATAGAACAAGTTCATTAGGGGAAGTGCCCATCGAGTACACTGTGGGAGAAAAGATGCTTGTGTTCCCCCTGCAACTAAAGCAGAGTTCTTCGGGTAAACCTGCGTGATTTGGTAGAGGATATGCTTACAGTCCTCGCTACAGCCTGCCATGGTTGAGGCAGTTCGCTCCTCGTGGATATCCCTGCATAAAGAAGTTCATTCTTGTAAGAGCCCAAAGAGTACACAGTGGGAGAAATGCTGCTTGTGTTCCACCTGCAACTAAAGCAGAGTTCTTCGGGTAAAACTGCGTGTTTTGGGAGAGGAAATGCTTACAGTCCATACGAGAGTCTGCCTTCATTGAGGCAGTTCGCTGCACGTGGGACACCCTGCATAGGAAGATTCATTCGGGGAAGGGCCCTTTGTATAAAGTGTCGGACAAATGCATTTTGTGTTCCACCTGCAACTAAAGCAGAGTTCTTCGGGTAAAAGTGCCGTGTTTTCAGAGAGGAAATCCTTAGAGACCACAGTAGTGCCTGCCATGGCTGAGGCAGTTCGCTCCACATGGGAAACCATTCTTATCGAACAAGTTCATTAGGGGAAGTGCCCATCGAGTACACTGTGGGAGAAAAGCTGCTTGTGTTACCTCTGCAACTAAATCAGAGTTCTACCTTTAAAACTGCGTGTTTTGGGATAGGATATGCTTACAGTCCTCGCTACAGCCTGCCACAGTTGAGGCAGTTCGATCCACGTGGGAATCCCTGCATAAAGAATTTCATTCGTGGAAGAGCCCAAGGATTACACACTAGGAGTAATGCTGCTTGTGTTCCACCTGCAACTAACACAGAGTTCCTTGGGTAAAACTGCCGTGTTTTCAGAGAGGAAATGCTTAGAGGCCTCACTAGAGCCTGCTTGCTTTAGGCATTTCACTCCAAGCGGGACCCCTTGAGTATAGATATTCTTTCGGGCAAAGGCTCATTGGGTACACTGTGGGAGAAAAGCTGCTTGTGTTCCACCTGCAACTAAAGCAGAATTCTTCGGGTAAAACTGCGTGTATTGGGAGAGGAAATGCTTACAGTCTTTACGAGAGCCTGCCTTCGTTGAGGCAGTTCACTGCACGTGGGACACCCTGCATATTAAAGACTCCTTCGGGGAAGGGCCCTTTGTATAAAGTGTGGGACAAATGCAGCTTGTGTTCCACCTGCAACTAAAGCAGAGTTCTTCGGGTAAAAGTGCCGTGTTTTCAGAGAGGAAATTCTTAGAGACCACAGTAGTGTCTGCCATGGCTGAGGCAGTTCGCTCCACGGGGGAAACCATTCTTATAGAACAAGTTCATTAGGGGAAGTGCCCATTGTGTACACTGTGGGAGGAAAGCTGATGGTGTTCCCCCTGCAACTAAAGCAGAGTTCTTCGTGTAAAACTGCGTGTTTTGGGAGAGGAAATGCTTACAGTATATGCTACAGCCTGCCTTGGTTGAGGCAGTTCGCTCCACGTCGGAAACCCTGCATATAGAAGTTCATTCTTGGAAGAGCCCAAAGAGTACACAGTGGGAGAAAAGCTGCTTGTGTTACCCCTGCAACTAAAGCAGAGTTCTATCGTTAAACCTGCGTGGTTTGGGAGAGGATATGCTTACAGTCCTCGCTACAGCCTGCCATGGTTGAGGCAGTTCGCTCCACGTGGGAAACCCTGCATATACAAGTTCATTCGTGAAGAGACCAAAGAGTACACAGTGGGAGAAATGCTGCTTGTGTTCCACTTGCAACTAAAGCAGAGTTCTTCGGGTAAAACTGTGTGTTTTGGGAGAGGAAATGCTTACAGTCCTTACGAGAGCCTGCCTTCATTGAGGCAGTTCGCTGCTCGTGGGACAACATGCATATTGAACATTCATTCGGGGAAAGGCCCTTTGTATAAAGTGTGGGACAAATGCAGCTTGTGTTCCACCTGCCACTAAAGCAGAGTTCTTCAGGTAAAAGTCCCGTGTTTTCAGAGAGGAAATTCTTAGAGACCACAGTAGTGCCTGCCATGGCTGAGGCAGTTCGCTCCACGAGGGAAACCATTCTTATAGAACAAGTTCATTAGGGGAAGTGCCCATCGAGTACACTGTGGGAGAAAAGATGCTTGTGTTCCCCCTGCAACTAAAGCAGAGTTCTTCGGGTAAACCTGCGTGATTTGGTAGAGGATATGCTTACATTCCTCGCTACAGCCTGCCATGGTGGAGGCAGTTCGCTCCTCGTGGGTATCCCTGCATAAAGAAGTTCATTCTTGTAAGAGCCCAAAGAGTACACAGTGGGAGAAATGCTGCTTGTGTTCCACCTGCAACTAAAGCAGAGTTCTTCGGGTAAAACTGCGTGTTTTGGGAGAGGAAATGCTTACAGTCCATACGAGAGTCTGCCTTCATTGAGGCAGTTCGCTGCACGTGGGACACCCTGCATATTGAAGATTCATTCGGGGAAGGGCCCTTTGTATAAAGTGTCGGACAAATGCATTTTGTGTTCCACCAGCAACTAAAGCAGAGTTCTTCGGGTAAAAGTGCCGTGTTTTCAGAGAGGAAATCCTTAGAGACCACAGTAGTGCCTGCCATGGCTGAGGCAGTTCGCTCCACATGGGAAACCATTCTTATCGAACAAGTTCATTAGGGGAAGTGCCCATCGAGTACACTGTGGGAGAAAAGCTGCTTGTGTTAGCTCTGCAACTAAATCAGAGTTCTACCTTTAAAACTGCGTGTTTTGGGATAGGATATGCTTACAGACCTCGCTACAGCCTGCCACAGTTGAGGCAGTTCGATCCACGTGGGAATCCCTGCATAAAGAATTTCATTCGTGGAAGAGCCCAAGGATTACACACTAGGAGTAATGCTGCTTGTGTTCCACCTGCAACTAACACGGAGTTCCTTGGGTAAAACTGCCGTGTTTTCAGAGAGGAAATGCTTAGAGGCCTCACTAGAGCCTGCTTGCTTTAGGCATTTCACTCCAAGCGGGACCCCTTGAGTATAGATATTCTTTCGGGCAAAGGCTCATTGGGTACACTGTGGGAGAAAAGCTGCTTGTGTTCCACCTGCAACTAAAGCAGAATTCTTCGGGTAAAACTGCGTGTATTGGGAGAGGAAATGCTTACAGTCTTTACGAGAGCCTGCCTTCGTTGAGGCAGTTCACTGCACGTGGGACACCCTGCATATTAAAGACTCCTTCAGGGAAGGTCCCTTTGTATAAAGTGTGGGACAAATGCAGCTTGTGTTCCACCTGCAACTAAAGCAGAGTTCTTCGGGTAAAATTGGGGTGTTTTCAGAGAGGAAATTCTTAGAGACCACAGTAGTGTCTGCCATGGCTGAGGCAGTTCGCTCCACGCGGGAAACCATTCGTATAGAACAAGTTCATTAGGGGAAGTGCCCATTGTGTACACTGTGGGAGGAAAGCTGATGGTGTTCCCCCTGCAACTAAAGCAGAGTTCTTCGTGTAAAACTGCGTGTTTTGGGAGAGGAAATGCTTACAGTATTCGCTACAGCCTGCCTTGGTTGAGGCAGTTCGCTCCAAGTGGGAATCCCTGCATAAAGTAGTTCATTCGTGGAAGAGCCCAAAGAATACACAGTGAGAGAAATGCTACTTGTGTTACCCCTGCAACTAAAGCAGAGTTCTAGCGTTAAAACTGCGTGGTTTGGGAGAGGATATGCTTACAGTCCTCGCTACAGCGTGCCATGGTTGAGGCAGTTCGCTCCACGTGGGAAATCCTGCATATACAAGTTCATTCGTGAAGAGAGCAAAGAGTACACAGTGGGAGAAATGCTGCTTGTGTTCCACTTGCAACTAAAGCAGAGTTCTTCGGGTAAAACTGTGTGTTTTGGGAGAGGAAATGCTTACAGTCCTTACGAGAGCCTGCCTTCATTGAGGCAGTTCGCTGCTCGTGGGACAACCTGCATATTGAACATTCATTCGGGGAAAGGCCGTTTGTATAAAGTGTGGGACAAATGCAGCTTGTGTTCCACCTGCAACTAAAGCAGAGTTCTTCGGGTAAAAGTGCCGTGTTTTCAGAGAGGAAATTCTTAGAGACCACAGTAGTGCCTGCCATGGCTGAGGCAGTTCGCTCCACGAGGGAAACCATTCTTATAGAACAAGTTCATTAGGGGAAGTGCCCATCGAGTACACTGTGGGAGAAAAGATGCTTGTGTTCCCCCTGCAACTAAAGCAGAGTTCTTCGGGTAAACCTGCGTGATTTGGTAGAGGATATGCTTACAGTCCTCGCTACAGCCTGCCATGGTTGAGGCAGTTCGCTCCTCGTGGATATCCCTGCATAAAGAAGTTCATTCTTGTAAGAGCCCAAAGAGTACACAGTGGGAGAAATGTTGCTTGTGTTCCACCTGCAACTAAAGCAGAGTTCTTCGGGTAAAACTGCGTGTTTTGGGAGAGGAAATGCTTACAGTCCATACGAGAGTCTGCCTTCATTGAGGCAGTTCGCTGCACGTGGGACACCCTGCATATTGAAGATTCATTCGGGGAAGGGCCCTTTGTATAAAGTGTCGGACAAATGCATTTTGTGTTCCACCTGCAACTAAAGCAGAGTTCTTCGGGTAAAAGTGCCGTGTTTTCAGAGAGGAAATCCTTAGAGACCACAGTAGTGCCTGCCATGGCTGAGGCAGTTCGCTCCACATGGGAAATCATTCTTATCGAACAAGTTCATTAGGGGAAGTGCCCATCGAGTACACTGTGGGAGAAAAGCTGCTTGTGTTACCTCTGCAACTAAATCAGAGTTCTACCTTTAAAACTGCGTGTTTTGGGATAGGATATGCTTACAGTCCTCGCTACAGCCTGCCACAGTTGAGGCAGTTCGATCCACGTGGGAATCCCTGCATAAAGAATTTCATTCGTGGAAGAGCCCAAGGATTACACACTAGGAGTAATGCTGCTTGTGTTCCACCTGCAACTAACACAGAGTTCCTTGGGTAAAACTGCCGTGTTTTCAGAGAGGAAATGCTTAGAGGCCTCACTAGAGCCTGCTTGCTTTAGGCATTTCACTCCAAGCGGGACCCCTTGAGTATAGATATTCTTTCGGGCAAAGGCTCATTGGGTACACTGTGGGAGAAAAGCTGCTTGTGTTCCACCTGCAACTAAAGCAGAATTCTTCGGGTAAAACTGCGTGTATTGGGAGAGGAAATGCTTACAGTCTTTACGAGAGCCTGCCTTCGTTGAGGCAGTTCACTGCACGTGGGACACCCTGCATATTAAAGACTCCTTCGGGGAAGGGCCCTTTGTATAAAGTGTGGGACAAATGCACCTTGTGTTCCACCTGCAACTAAAGCAGAGTTCTTCGGGTAAAAGTGCCGTGTTTTCAGAGAGGAAATTCTTAGAGACCACAGTAGTGTCTGCCATGGCTGAGGCAGTTCGCTCCACGGGGGAAACCATTCTTATAGAACAAGTTCATTAGGGGAAGTGCCCATTGTGTACACTGTGGGAGGAAAGCTGATGGTGTTCCCCCTGCAACTAAAGCAGAGTTCTTCGTGTAAAACTGCGTGTTTTGGGAGAGGAAATGCTTACAGTATATGCTACAGCCTGCCTTGGTTGAGGCAGTTCGCTCCACGTCGGAAACCCTGCATATAGAAGTTCATTCTTGGAAGAGCCCAAAGAGTACACAGTGGGAGAAAAGCTGCTTGTGTTACCCCTGCAACTAAAGCAGAGTTCTATCGTTAAACCTGCGTGGTTTGGGAGAGGATATGCTTACAGTCCTCGCTACAGCCTGCCATGGTTGAGGCAGTTCGCTCCACGTGGGAAACCCTGCATATACAAGTTCATTCGTGAAGAGACCAAAGAGTACACAGTGGGAGAAATGCTGCTTGTGTTCCACTTGCAACTAAAGCAGAGTTCTTCGGGTAAAACTGTGTGTTTTGGGAGAGGAAATGCTTACAGTCCTTACGAGAGCCTGCCTTCATTGAGGCAGTTCGCTGCTCGTGGGACAACATGCATATTGAACATTCATTCGGGGAAAGGCCCTTTGTATAAAGTGTGGGAGAAATGCAGCTTGTGTTCCACCTGCCACTAAAGCAGAGTTCTTCAGGTAAAAGTCCCGTGTTTTCAGAGAGGAAATTCTTAGAGACCACAGTAGTGCCTGCCATGGCTGAGGCAGTTCGCTCCACGAGGGAAACCATTCTTATAGAACAAGTTCATTAGGGGAAGTGCCCATCGAGTACACTGTGGGAGAAAAGATGCTTGTGTTCCCCCTGCAACTAAAGCAGAGTTCTTCGGGTAAACCTGCGTGATTTGGTAGAGGATATGCTTACATTCCTCGCTACAGCCTGCCATGGTGGAGGCAGTTCGCTCCTCGTGGGTATCCCTGCATAAAGAAGTTCATTCTTGTAAGAGCCCAAAGAGTACACAGTGGGAGAAATGCTGCTTGTGTTCCACCTGCAACTAAAGCAGAGTTCTTCGGGTAAAACTGCGTGTTTTGGGAGAGGAAATGCTTACAGTCCATACGAGAGTCTGCCTTCATTGAGGCAGTTCGCTGCACGTGGGACACCCTGCATATTGAAGATTCATTCGGGGAAGGGCCCTTTGTATAAAGTGTCGGACAAATGCATTTTGTGTTCCACCAGCAACTAAAGCAGAGTTCTTCGGGTAAAAGTGCCGTGTTTTCAGAGAGGAAATCCTTAGAGACCACAGTAGTGCCTGCCATGGCTGAGGCAGTTCGCTCCACATGGGAAACCATTCTTATCGAACAAGTTCATTAGGGGAAGTGCCCATCGAGTACACTGTGGGAGAAAAGCTGCTTGTGTTACCTCTGCAACTAAATCAGAGTTCTAGCTTTAAAACTGCGTGTTTTGGGATAGGATATGCTTACAGTCCTCGCTACAGCCTGCCACAGTTGAGGCAGTTCGATCCACGTGGGAATCCCTGCATAAAGAATTTCATTCGTGGAAGAGCCCAAGGATTACACACTAGCAGTAATGCTGCTTGTGTTCCACCTGCAACTAACACAGAGTTCCTTGGGTAAAACTGCCGTGTTTTCAGAGAGGAAATGCTTAGAGGCCTCACTAGAGCCTGCTTGCTTTAGGCATTTCACTCCAAGCGGGACCCCTTGAGTATAGATATTCTTTCGGGCAAAGGCTCATTGGGTACACTGTGGGAGAAAAGCTGCTTGTGTTCCACCTGCAACTAAAGCAGAATTCTTCGGGTAAAACTGCGTGTATTGGGAGAGGAAATGCTTACAGTCTTTACGAGAGCCTGCCTTCGTTGAGGCAGTTCACTGCACGTGGGACACCCTGCATATTAAAGACTCCTTCAGGGAAGGTCCCTTTGTATAAAGTGTGGGACATATGCAGCTTGTGTTCCACCTGCAACTAAAGCAGAGTTCTTCGGGTAAAAGTGGGGTGTTTTCAGAGAGGAAATTCTTAGAGACCACAGTAGTGTCTGCCATGGCTGAGGCAGTTCGCTCCACGCGGGAAACCATTCGTATAGAACAAGTTCATTAGGGGAAGTGCCCATTGTGTACACTGTGGGAGGAAAGCTGATGGTGTTCCCCCTGCAACTAAAGCAGAGTTCTTCGTGTAAAACTGCGTGTTTTGGGAGAGGAAATGCTTACAGTATTCGCTACAGCCTGCCTTGGTTGAGGCAGTTCGCTCCAAGTGGGAATCCCTGCATAAAGTAGTTCATTCGTGGAAGAGCCCAAAGAATACACAGTGAGAGAAATGCTGCTTGTGTTACCCCTGCAACTAAAGCAGAGTTCTAGCGTTAAAACTGCGTGGTTTGGGAGAGGATATGCTTACAGTCCTCGCTACAGCGTGCCATGGTTGAGGCAGTTCGCTCCACGTGGGAAATCCTGCATATACAAGTTCATTCGTGAAGAGAGCAAAGAGTACACAGTGGGAGAAATGCTGCTTGTGTTCCACTTGCAACTAAAGCAGAGTTCTTCGGGTAAAACTGTGTGTTTTGGGAGAGGAAATGCTTACAGTCCTTACGAGAGCCTGCCTTCATTGAGGCAGTTCGCTGCTCGTGGGACAACCTGCATATTGAACATTCATTCGGGGAAAGGACCTTTGTATAAAGTGTGGGAGAAATGCAGCTTGTGTTCCACCTGCAACTAAAGCAGAGTTCTTCGGGTAAAAGTGCCGTGTTTTCAGAGAGGAAATTCTTAGAGACCACAGTAGTGCCTGCCATGGCTGAGGCAGTTCGCTCCACGAGAGAAACCATTCTTATAGAACAAGTTCATTAGGGGAAGTGCCCATCGAGTACACTGTGGGAGAAAAGATGCTTGTGTTCCCCCTGCAACTAAAGCAGAGTTCTTCGGGTAAACCTGCGTGATTTGGTAGAGGATATGCTTACATTCCTCGCTACAGCCTGCCATGGTGGAGGCAGTTCGCTCCTCGTGGGTATCCCTGCATAAAGAAGTTCATTCTTGTAAGAGCCCAAAGAGTACACAGTGGGAGAAATGCTGCTTGTGTTCCACCTGCAACTAAAGCAGAGTTCTTCGGGTAAAACTGCGTGTTTTGGGAGAGGAAATGCTTACAGTCCATACGAGAGTCTGCCTTCATTGAGGCAGTTCGCTGCACGTGGGACACCCTGCATATTGAAGATTCATTCGGGGAAGGGCCCTTTGTATAAAGTGTCGGACAAATGCATTTTGTGTTCCACCAGCAACTAAAGCAGAGTTCTTCGGGTAAAAGTGCCGTGTTTTCAGAGAGGAAATCCTTAGAGACCACAGTAGTGCCTGCCATGGCTGAGGCAGTTCGCTCCACATGGGAAACCATTCTTATCGAACAAGTTCATTAGGGGAAGGGCCCATCGAGTACACTGTGGGAGAAAAGATGCTTGTGTTACCTCTGCAACTAAATCAGAGTTCTACCTTTAAAACTGCGTGTTTTGGGATAGGATATGCTTACAGTCCTCGCTACAGCCTGCCACAGTTGAGGCAGTTCGATCCACGTGGGAATCCCTGCATAAAGAATTTCATTCGTGGAAGAGCCCAAGTATTACACACTAGGAGTAATGCTGCTTGTGTTCCACCTGCAACTAACACAGAGTTCCTTGGGTAAAACTGCCGTGTTTTCGGAGAGGAAATGCTTAGAGGCCTCACTAGAGCCTGCTTGCTTTAGGCATTTCACTCCAAGCGGGACCCCTTGAGTATAGATATTCTTTCGGGCAAAGGCTCATTGGGTACACTGTGGGAGAAAAGCTGCTTGTGTTCCACCTGCAACTAAAGCAGAATTCTTCGGGTAAAACTGCGTGTATTGGGAGAGGAAATGCTTACAGTCTTTACGAGAGCCTGCCTTCGTTGAGGCAGTTCACTGCACGTGGGACACCCTGCATATTAAAGACTCCTTCAGGGAAGGTCCCTTTGTATAAAGTGTGGGACAAATGCAGCTTGTGTTCCACCTGCAACTAAAGCAGAGTTCTTCGGGTAAAAGTGGGGTGTTTTCAGAGAGGAAATTCTTAGAGACCACAGTAGTGTCTGCCATGGCTGAGGCAGTTCGCTCCACGCGGGAAACCATTCTTATAGAACAAGTTCATTAGGGGAAGTGCCCATTGTGTACACTGTGGGAGGAAAGCTGATGGTGTTCCCCCTGCAACTAAAGCAGAGTTCTTCGTGTAAAACTGCGTGTTTTGGGAGAGGAAATGCTTACAGTATTCGCTACAGCCTGCCTTGGTTGAGGCAGTTCGCTCCAAGTGGGAATCCCTGCATAAAGTAGTTCATTCGTGGAAGAGCCCAAAGAATACACACTGAGAGAAATGCTGCTTGTGTTACCCCTGCAACTAAAGCAGAGTTCTAGCGTTAAAACTGCGTGGTTTGGGAGAGGATATGCTTACAGTCCTCGCTACAGCGTGCCATGGTTGAGGCAGTTCGCTCCACGTGGGAAATCCTGCATATACAAGTTCATTCGTGAAGAGAGCAAAGAGTACACAGTGGGAGAAATGCTGCTTGTGTTCCACTTGCAACTAAAGCAGAGTTCTTCGGGTAAAACTGTGTGTTTTGGGAGAGGAAATGCTTACAGTCCTTACGAGAGCCTGCCTTCATTGAGGCAGTTCGCTGCTCGTGGGACAACCTGCATATTGAACATTCATTCGGGGAAAGGCCGTTTGTATAAAGTGTGGGACAAATGCAGCTTGTGTTCCACCTGCAACTAAAGCAGAGTTCTTCGGGTAAAAGTGCCGTGTTTTCAGAGAGGAAATTCTTAGAGACCACAGTAGTGCCTGCCATGGCTGAGGCAGTTCGCTCCACGAGGGAAACCATTCTTATAGAACAAGTTCATTAGGGGAAGTGCCCATCGAGTACACTGTGGGAGAAAAGATGCTTGTGTTCCCCCTGCAACTAAAGCAGAGTTCTTCGGGTAAACCTGCGTGATTTGGTAGAGGATATGCTTACAGTCCTCGCTACAGCCTGCCATGGTTGAGGCAGTTCGCTCCTCGTGGATATCCCTGCATAAAGAAGTTCATTCTTGTAAGAGCCCAAAGAGTACACAGTGGGAGAAATGCTGCTTGTGTTCCACCTGCAACTAAAGCAGAGTTCTTCGGGTAAAACTGCGTGTTTTGGGAGAGGAAATGCTTACAGTCCATACGAGAGTCTGCCTTCATTGAGGCAGTTCGCTGCACGTGGGACACCCTGCATATTGAAGATTCATTCGGGGAAGGGCCCTTTGTATAAAGTGTCGGACAAATGCATTTTGTGTTCCACCTGCAACTAAAGCAGAGTTCTTCGGGTAAAAGTGCCGTGTTTTCAGAGAGGAAATCCTTAGAGACCACAGTAGTGCCTGCCATGGCTGAGGCAGTTCGCTCCACATGGGAAACCATTCTTATCGAACAAGTTCATTAGTGGAAGTGCCCATCGAGTACACTGTGGGAGAAAAGCTGCTTGTGTTACCTCTGCAACTAAATCAGAGTTCTACCTTTAAAACTGCGTGTTTTGGGATAGGATATGCTTACAATTCTCGCTACAGCCTGCCACAGTTGAGGCAGTTCGATCCACGTGGGAATCCCTGCATAAAGAATTTCATTCGTGGAAGAGCCCAAAGATTACACACTAGGAGTAATGCTGCTTGTGTTCCACCTGCAACTAACACAGAGTTCCTTGGGTAAAACTGCCGTGTTTTCAGAGAGGAAATGCTTAGAGGCCTCACTAGAGCCTGCTTGCTTTAGGCATTTCACTCCAAGCGGGACCCCTTGAGTATAGATATTGTTTCGGGCAAAGGCTCATTGGGTACACTGTGGGAGAAAAGCTGCTTGTGTTCCACCTGCAACTAAAGGAGAATTCTGCGGGTAAAACTGCGTGTATTGGGAGAGGAAATGCTTACAGTCTTTACGAGAGCCTGCCTTCGTTGAGGCAGTTCACTGCACGTGGGACACCCTGCATATTAAAGACTCCTTCGGGGAAGGGCCCTTTGTATAAACTGTGGGACAAATGCAGCTTGTGTTCCACCTGCAACTAAAGCAGAGTTCTTCGGGTAAAAGTGGGGTGTTTTCAGAGAGGAAATTCTTAGAGACCACAGTAGTGTCTGCCATGGCTGAGGCAGTTCGCTCCACGGGGGAAACGATTCTTATAGAACAAGTTCATTAGGGGAAGTGCCCATTGTGTACACTGTGGGAGGAAAGCTGATGGTGTTCCCCCTGCAACTAAAGCACAGTTCTTCGTGTAAAACTGCGTGTTTTGGAGAGGAAATGCTTACAGTATATGCTACAGCCTGCCTTGGTTGAGGCAGTTCGCTCCACGTCGGAAACCCTGCATATAGAAGTTCATTCTTGGAAGAGCCCATAGAGTACACAGTGGGAGAAAAGCTGCTTGTGTTACCCCTGCAACTAAAGCAGAGTTCTATCGTTAAACCTGCGTGGTTTGGGAGAGGATATGCTTACAGTCCTCGCTACAGCCTGCCATGGTTGAGGCAGTTCGCTCCACGTGGGAAACCCTGCATATACAAGTTCATTCGTGAAGAGACCAAAGAGTACACAGTGGGAGAAATGCTGCTTGTGTTCCACTTGCAACTAAAGCAGAGTTCTTCGGGTAAAACTGTGTGTTTTGGGAGAGGAAATGCTTACAGTCCTTACGAGAGCCTGCCTTCATTGAGGCAGTTCGCTGCTCGTGGGACAACATGCATATTGAACATTCATTCGGGGAAAGGCCCTTTGTATAAAGTGTGAGACAAATGCAGCTTGTGTTCCACCTGCCACTAAAGCAGAGTCCTTCAGGTAAAAGTCCCGTGTTTTCAGAGAGGAAATTCTTAGAGACCACAGTAGTGCCTGCCATGGCTGAGGCAGTTCGCTCCACGAGGGAAACCATTCTTATAGAACAAGTTCATTAGGGGAAGTGCCCATCGAGTACACTGTGGGAGAAAAGATGCTTGTGTTCCCCCTGCAACTAAAGCAGAGTTCTTCGGGTAAACCTGCGTGATTTGGTAGAGGATATGCTTACATTCCTCGCTACAGCCTGCCATGGTGGAGGCAGTTCGCTCCTCGTGGGTATCCCTGCATAAAGAAGTTCATTCGTGTAAGAGCCCAAAGAGTACACAGTGGGAGAAATGCTGCTTGTGTTCCACCTGCAACTAAAGCAGAGTTCTTCGGGTAAAACTGCGTGTTTTGGGAGAGGAAATGCTTACAGTCCATACGAGAGTCTGCCTTCATTGAGGCAGTTCGCTGCATGTGGGACACCCTGCATATTGAAGATTCATTCGGGGAAGGGCCCTTTGTATAAAGTGTCGGACAAATGCATTTTGTGTTCCACCAGCAACTAAAGCAGAGTTCTTCGGGTAAAAGTGCCGTGTTTTCAGAGAGGAAATCCTTAGAGACCACAGTAGTGCCTGCCATGGCTGAGGCAGTTCGCTCCACATGGGAAACCATTCTTATCGAACAAGTTCATTAGGGGAAGTGCCCATCGAGTACACTGTGGGAGAAAAGCTGCTTGTGTTACCTCTGCAACTAAATCAGAGTTCTACCTTTAAAACTGCGTGTTTTGGGATAGGATATGCTTACAGTCCTCGCTACAGCCTGCCACAGTTGAGGCAGTTCGATCCACGTGGGAATCCCTGCATAAAGAATTTCATTCGTGGAAGAGCCCAAGTATTACACACTAGGGGTAATGCTGCTTGTGTTCCACCTGCAACTAACACAGAGTTCCTTGGGTAAAACTGCCGTGTTTTCGGAGAGGAAATGCTTAGAGGCCTCACTAGAGCCTGCTTGCTTTAGGCATTTCACTCCAAGCGGGACCCCTTGAGTATAGATATTCTTTCGGGCAAAGGCTCATTGGGTACACTGTGGGAGAAAAGCTGCTTGTGTTCCACCTGCAACTAAAGCAGAATTCTTCGGGTAAAACTGCGTGTATTGGGAGAGGAAATGCTTACAGTCTTTACGAGAGCCTGCCTTCGTTGAGGCAGTTCACTGCACGTGGGACACCCTGCATATTAAAGACTCCTTCGGGGAAGGGCCCTTTGTATAAAGTGTGGGACAAATGCAGCTTGTGTTCCACCTGCAACTAAAGCAGAGTTCTTCGGGTAAAAGTGCCGTGTTTTCAGAGAGGAAATTCTTAGAGACCACAGTAGTGTCTGCCATGGCTGAGGCAGTTCGCTCCACGCGGGAAACCATTCTTATAGAACAAGTTCATTAGGGGAAGTGCCCATTGTGTACACTGTGGGAGGAAAGCTGATGGTGTTCCCCCTGCAACTAAAGCAGAGTTCTTCGTGTAAAACTGCGTGTTTTGGGAGAGGAAATGCTTACAGTATTCGCTACAGCATGCCTTGGTTGAGGCAGTTCGCTCCACGTCGGAAACCCTGCATATAGAAGTTCATTCTTGGAAGAGCCCGAAGAGTACACAGTGGGAGAAAAGCTGCTTGTGTTACCCCTGCAACTAAAGCAGAGTTCTAGCATTAAACCTGCGTGGTTTGAGAGAGGATATGCTTACAGTCCTCGCTACAGCCTGCCATGGTTGAGGCAGTTCGCTCCACGTGGGAAACCCTGCATATACAAGTTCATTCGTGAAGAGACCAAAGAGTACACAGTGGGAGAAATGCTGCTTGTGTTCCACTTGCAACTAAAGCAGAGTTCTTCGGGTAAAACTGTGTGTTTTGGGAGAGGAAATGCTTACAGTCCTTACGAGAGCCTGCCTTCATTGAGGCAGTTCGCTGCTCGTGGGACAACATGCATATTGAACATTCATTCGGGGAAAGGCCCTTTGTATAAAGTGTGGGACAAATGCAGCTTGTGTTCCACCTGCCACTAAAGCAGAGATCTTCAGGTAAAAGTCCCGTGTTTTCAGAGAGGAAATTCTTAGAGACCACAGTAGTGCCTGCCATGGCTGAGGCAGTTTGCTCCACGAGGGAAAACATTCTTATAGAACAAGTTCATTAGGGGAAGTGCCCATCGAGTACACTGTGGGAGAAAAGACGCTTCTGTTCCCCTTGCAACTAAAGCAGAGTTCTTCGGGTAAACCTGCGTGATTTGGTAGAGGATATGCTTACAGTCCTCGCTACAGCCTGCCATGGTGGAGGCAGTTCGCTCCTCGTGGGAATCCCTGCATAAAGAAGTTCATTCGTGTAAGATCCCAAAGAGTACACAGTGGGAGAAATGCTGCTTGTGTTCCACCTGCAACTGAAGCAGAGTTATTTGGGTAAAACTGCGTGTTATGGGAGAGGAAATGCTTACAGTCCTTACGAGAGCCTGCCTTCATTGAGGCAGTTCGCTGCACGTGGGAATCCCTGCATAAAGAATTTCATTCGTGGAAGAGCCCAAAGATTACACACTAGGAGTAATGCTGCTTGTGTTCCACCTGCAACTAACACAGAGTTCCTTGGGTAAAACTGCCGTGTTTTAGGAGAGGAAATGCTTAGAGGCCTCACTAGAGCCTGCTTGCTTTAGGCATTTCACTTCACGCGGGACCCCTTGAGTATAGATATTCTTTCGGGCAAAGGCTCATTGGGTACACTGTGGGAGAAAAGCTGCTTGTGTTCCACCTGCAACTAAAGCAGAATTCTTCGGGTAAAACTGCGTGTATTGGGAGAGGAAATGCTTACAGTCCTTACGAGAGCCTGCCTTCGTTGAGGCAGTTCACTGCACGTGGGACATCCTGCATATTGAATACTCCTTCGGGGAAGGGCCCTTTGTATAAACTGTGGGACAAATGCAGCTTGTGTTCCACCTGCAACTAAAGCAGAGTTCTTCGGGTAAAAGTGCCGTGTTTTCAGAGAGGAAATTCTTAGAGACCACAGTAGTGTCTGCCATGGCTGAGGCAGTTCGCTCCACGCGGGAAACCATTCTTATAGAACAAGTTCATTAGGGGAAGTGCCCATTGTGTACACTGTGGGAGGAAAGCTGATGGAGTTCCCCCTGCAACTAAAGCAGGGTTCTAGCATTAAACCTGCATGGTTTGGGAGAGGATATGCTTACAGTCCTCGCTACAGCCTGCCATGGTTGAGGCTCTTCGCTCCACGTGGGAAACCCTGCATATACAAGTTCATTCGTGAAGAGAGCAAAGAGTACACAGTGGGAGAAATGCTGCTTGTGTTCCACTTGCAACTAAAGCAGAGTTCTTCGGGTAAAACTGTGTGTTTTGGGAGAGGAAATGCTTACAGTCCTTACGAGAGCCTGCCTTCACTGAGGCAGTTCGCTGCTCGTGGGACAACATGCATATTGAACATTCATTCGGGGAAAGGCCCTTTGTATAAAGTGTGGGACAAATGCAGCTTGTGTTCCACCTGCCACTAAAGCAGAGATCTTCAGGTAAAAGTCCCGTGTTTTCAGAGAGGAAATTCTTAGAGACCACAGTAGTGCCTGCCATGGCTGAGGCAGTTCGCTCCACGAGGGAAAACATTCTTATAGAACAAGTTCATTAGGGGAAGTGCCCATCGAGTACACTGTGGGAGAAAAGACGCTTCTGTTCCCCTTGCAACTAAAGCAGAGTTCTTCGGGTAAACCTGCGTGATTTGGTAGAGGATATGCTTACAGTCCTCGCTACAGCCTGCCATGGTGGAGGCAGTTCGCTCCTCGTGGGAATCCCTGCATAAAGAAGTTCATTCGTGTAAGATCCCAAAGAGTACACAGTGGGAGAAATGCTGCTTGTGTTCCACCTGCAACTGAAGCAGAGTTCTTTGGGTAAAACTGCGTGTTATGGGAGAGGAAATGCTTACAGTCCTTACGAGAGCCTGCCTTCATTGAGGCAGTTCGCTGCACGTGGGGCACCCTGCATATTGAAGATTCATTCGGGGAAGGGCCCTTTGTATAAAGTGTGGGACAAATGCAGCTTGTGTTCCACCTGCAACTAAAGCAGAGTTCTTCGTGTAAAACTGCGTGTTTTGGGAGAGGAAATGCTTACAGTATTCGCTACAGCCTACCTTGGTTGAGGCAGTTCGCTCCAAGTGGGAATCCCTGCATAAAGTACTTCATTCGTGGAAGAGCCCAAAGAATACACAGTGGGAGAAATGCTGCTTGTGTTCCACCTGCAACTAAAGCAGAATTCTTTGGTAAAACTGCGTGTTTTGGGAGAGGAAATGCTTACAGTCCTCGCTACAGCCTGCCATGGTTGAGGCAGTTCGCTCCACGTCGGAAACCCTGCATATAGAAGTTCATTCGTGGAAGAGCCCAAAGAGTACACAGTGGGAGAAAAGCTGCTTGTGTTACCCCTGCAACTAAAGCAGAGTTCTAGCGTTAAAACTGCGTGGTTTGGGAGAGGATATGCTTATAGTCCTCGCTACAGCATGCCATGGTTGAGGCAGTTCGCTCCACGTGGGAAATCCTGCATATACAAGTTCATTCGTGAAGAGAGCAAAGAGTACACAGTGGGAGAAATGCTGCTTGTGTTCCACTTGCAACTAAAGCAGAGTTCTTCGGGTAAAAGTGCCGTGTTTTCAGAGAGGAAATTCTTAGAGACCACAGTAGTGCCTGCCATGGCTGAGGCAGTTCGCTCCACGAGGGAAACCATTCTTATAGAACAAGTTCATTAGGGGAAGTGCCCATCGAGTACACTGTGGGAGAAAAGATGCTTGTGTTCCCCCTGCAACTAAAGCAGAGTTCTTCGGGTAAACCTGCGTGATTTGGTAGAGGATATGCTTACATTCCTCGCTACAGCCTGCCATGGTGGAGGCAGTTCGCTCCTCGTGGGTATCCCTGCATAAAGAAGTTCATTCGTGTAAGAGCCCAAAGAGTACACAGTGGGAGAAATGCTGCTTGTGTTCCACCTGCAACTAAAGCAGAGTTCTTCGGGTAAAACTGCGTGTTTTGGGAGAGGAAATGCTTACAGTCCATACGAGAGTCTGCCTTCATTGAGGCAGTTCGCTGCACGTGGGACACCCTGCATATTGAAGATTCATTCGGGGAAGGGCCCTTTGTATAAAGTGTCGGACAAATGCATTTTGTGTTCCACCAGCAACTAAAGCAGAGTTCTTCGGGTAAAAGTGCCGTGTTTTCAGAGAGGAAATCCTTAGAGACCACAGTAGTGCCTGCCATGGCTGAGGCAGTTCGCTCCACATGGGAAACCATTCTTATCGAACAAGTTCATTAGGGGAAGGGCCCATCGAGTACACTGTGGGAGAAAAGATGCTTGTGTTACCTCTGCAACTAAATCAGAGTTCTACCTTTAAAACTGCGTGTTTTGGGATAGGATATGCTTACAGTCCTCGCTACAGCCTGCCACAGTTGAGGCAGTTCGATCCACGTGGGAATCCCTGCATAAAGAATTTCATTCGTGGAAGAGCCCAAGGATTACACACTAGGAGTAATGCTGCTTGTGTTCCACCTGCAACTAACACAGAGTTCCTTGGGTAAAACTGCCGTGTTTTCAGAGAGGAAATGCTTAGAGGCCTCACTAGAGCCTGCTTGCTTTAGGCATTTCACTCCAAGCGGGACCCCTTGAGTATAGATATTCTTTCGGGCAAAGGCTCATTGGGTACACTGTGGGAGAAAAGCTGCTTGTGTTCCACCTGCAACTAAAGCAGAATTCTTCGGGTAAAACTGCGTGTATTGGGAGAGGAAATGCTTACAGTCTTTACGAGAGCCTGCCTTCGTTGAGGCAGTTCACTGCACGTGGGACACCCTGCATATTAAAGACTCCTTCAGGGAAGGTCCCTTTGTATAAAGTGTGGGAAAAATGCAGCTTGTGTTCCACCTGCAACTAAAGCAGAGTTCTTCGGGTAAAAGTGCCGTGTTTTCAGAGAGGAAATTCTTAGAGACCACAGTAGTGTCTGCCATGGCTGAGGCAGTTCGCTCCACGCGGGAAACCATTCGTATAGAACAAGTTCATTAGGGGAAGTGCCCATTGTGTACACTGTGGGAGGAAAGCTGATGGTGTTCCCCCTGCAACTAAAGCAGAGTTCTTCGTGTAAAACTGCGTGTTTTGGGAGAGGAAATGCTTACAGTATTCGCTACAGCCTGCCTTGGTTGAGGCAGTTTGCTCCAAGTGGGAATCCCTGCATAAAGTAGTTCATTCGTGGAAGAGCCCAAAGAATACACAGTGAGAGAAATGCTGCTTGTGTTACCCCTGCAACTAAAGCAGAGTTCTAGCGTTAAAACTGCGTGGTTTGGGAGAGGATATGCTTACAGTCCTCGCTACAGCGTGCCATGGTTGAGGCAGTTCGCTCCACGTGGGAAATCCTGCATATACAAGTTCATTCGTGAAGAGAGCAAAGAGTACACAGTGGGAGAAATGCTGCTTGTGTTCCACTTGCAACTAAAGCAGAGTTCTTCGGGTAAAACTGTGTGTTTTGGGAGAGGAAATGCTTACAGTCCTTACGAGAGCCTGCCTTCATTGAGGCAGTTCGCTGCTCGTGGGACAACCTGCATATTGAACATTCATTCGGGGAAAGGCCGTTTGTATAAAGTGTGGGACAAATGCAGCTTGTGTTCCACCTGCAACTAAAGCAGAGTTCTTCGGGTAAAAGTGCCGTGTTTTCAGAGAGGAAATTCTTAGAGACCACAGTAGTGCCTGCCATGGCTGAGGCAGTTCGCTCCACGAGGGAAACCATTCTTATAGAACAAGTTCATTAGGGGAAGTGCCCATCGAGTACACTGTGGGAGAAAAGATGCTTGTGTTCCCCCTGCAACTAAAGCAGAGTTCTTCGGGTAAACCTGCGTGATTTGGTAGAGGATATGCTTACAGTCCTCGCTACAGCCTGCCATGGTTGAGGCAGTTCGCTCCTCGTGGATATCCCTGCATAAAGAAGTTCATTCTTGTAAGAGCCCAAAGAGTACACAGTGGGAGAAATGCTGCTTGTGTTCCACCTGCAACTAAAGCAGAGTTCTTCGGGTAAAACTGCGTGTTTTGGGAGAGGAAATGCTTACAGTCCATACGAGAGTCTGCCTTCATTGAGGCAGTTCGCTGCACGTGGGACACCCTGCATATTGAAGATTCATTCGGGGAAGGGCCCTTTGTATAAAGTGTCGGACAAATGCATTTTGTGTTCCACCTGCAACTAAAGCAGAGTTCTTCGGGTAAAAGTGCCGTGTTTTCAGAGAGGAAATCCTTAGAGACCACAGTAGTGCCTGCCATGGCTGAGGCAGTTCGCTCCACATGGGAAACCATTCTTATCGAACAAGTTCATTAGGGGAAGTGCCCATCGAGTACACTGTGGGAGAAAAGCTGCTTGTGTTACCTCTGCAACTAAATCAGAGTTCTACCTTTAAAACTGCGTGTTTTGGGATAGGATATGCTTACAGTCCTCGCTACAGCCTGCCACAGTTGAGGCAGTTCGATCCACGTGGGAATCCCTGCATAAAGAATTTCATTCGTGGAAGAGCCCAAGGATTACACACTAGGGGTAATGCTGCTTGTGTTCCACCTGCAACTAACACAGAGTTCCTTGGGTAAAACTGCCGTGTTTTCAGAGAGGAAATGCTTAGAGGCCTCACTAGAGCCTGCTTGCTTTAGGCATTTCACTCCAAGCGGGACCCCTTGAGTATAGATATTCTTTCGGGCAAAGGCTCATTGGGTACACTGTGGGAGAAAAGCTGCTTGTGTTCCACCTGCAACTAAAGCAGAATTCTTCGGGTAAAACTGCGTGTATTGGGAGAGGAAATGCTTACAGTCTTTACGAGAGCCTGCCTTCGTTGAGGCAGTTCACTGCACGTGGGACACCCTGCATATTAAAGACTCCTTCAGGGAAGGTCCCTTTGTATAAAGTGTGGGACAAATGCAGCTTGTGTTCCACCTGCAACTAAAGCAGAGTTCTTCGGGTAAAAGTGGGGTGTTTTCAGAGAGGAAATTCTTAGAGACCACAGTAGTGTCTGCCATGGCTGAGGCAGTTCGCTCCACGCGGGAAACCATTCGTATAGAACAAGTTCATTAGGGGAAGTGCCCATTGTGTACACTGTGGGAGGAAAGCTGATGGTGTTCCCCCTGCAACTAAAGCAGAGTTCTTCGTGTAAAACTGCGTGTTTTGGGAGAGGAAATGCTTACAGTATTCGCTACAGCCTGCCTTGGTTGAGGCAGTTCGCTCCAAGTGGGAATCCCTGCATAAAGTAGTTCATTCGTGGAAGAGCCCAAAGAATACACACTGAGAGAAATGCTGCTTGTGTTACCCCTGCAACTAAAGCAGAGTTCTAGCGTTAAAACTGCGTGGTTTGGGAGAGGATATGCTTACAGTCCTCGCTACAGCGTGCCATGGTTGAGGCAGTTCGCTCCACGTGGGAAATCCTTCATATACAAGTTCATTCGTGAAGAGAGCAAAGAGTACACAGTGGGAGAAATGCTGCTTGTGTTCCACTTGCAACTAAAGCAGAGTTCTTCGGGTAAAACTGTGTGTTTTGGGAGAGGAAATGCTTACAGTCCTTACGAGAGCCTGCCTTCATTGAGGCAGTTCGCTGCTCGTGGGACAACCTGCATATTGAACATTCATTCGGGGAAAGGCCCTTTGTATAAAGTGTGGGACAAATGCAGCTTGTGTTCCACCTGCAACTAAAGCAGAGTTCTTCGGGTAAAAGTGCCGTGTTTTCAGAGAGGAAATTCTTAGAGACCACAGTAGTGCCTGCCATGGCTGAGGCAGTTCGCTCCACGAGGGAAACCATTCTTATAGAACAAGTTCATTAGGGGAAGTGCCCATCGAGTACACTGTGGGAGAAAAGATGCTTGTGTTCCCCCTGCAACTAAAGCAGAGTTCTTCGGGTAAACCTGCGTGATTTGGTAGAGGATATGCTTACAGTCCTCGCTACAGCCTGCCATGGTTGAGGCAGTTCGCTCCTCGTGGATATCCCTGCATAAAGAAGTTCATTCTTGTAAGAGCCCAAAGAGTACACAGTGGGAGAAATGCTGCTTGTGTTCCACCTGCAACTAAAGCAGAGTTCTTCGGGTAAAACTGCGTGTTTTGGGAGAGGAAATGCTTACAGTCCATACGAGAGTCTGCCTTCATTGAGGCAGTTCGCTGCACGTGGGACACCCTGCATATTGAAGATTCATTCGGGGAAGGGCCCTTTGTATAAAGTGTCGGACAAATGCATTTTGTGTTCCACCTGCAACTAAAGCAGAGTTCTTCGGGTAAAAGTGCCGTGTTTTCAGAGAGGAAATCCTTAGAGACCACAGTAGTACCTGCCATGGCTGAGGCAGTTCGCTCCACATGGGAAACCATTCTTATCGAACAAGTTCATTAGGGGAAGTGCCCATCGAGTACACTGTGGGAGAAAAGCTGCTTGTGTTACCTCTGCAACTAAATCAGAGTTCTACCTTTAAAACTGCGTGTTTTGGGATAGGATATGCTTACAATTCTCGCTACAGCCTGCCACAGTTGAGGCAGTTCGATCCACGTGGGAATCCCTGCATAAAGAATTTCATTCGTGGAAGAGCCCAAAGATTACACACTAGGAGTAATGCTGCTTGTGTTCCACCTGCAACTAACACAGAGTTCCTTGGGTAAAACTGCCGTGTTTTCAGAGAGGAAATGCTTAGAGGCCTCACTAGAGCCTGCTTGCTTTAGGCATTTCACTCCAAGCGGGACCCCTTGAGTATAGATATTGTTTCGGGCAAAGGCTCATTGGGTACACTGTGGGAGAAAAGCTGCTTGTGTTCCACCTGCAACTAAAGCAGAATTCTGCGGGTAAAACTGCGTGTATTGGGAGAGGAAATGCTTACAGTCTTTACGAGAGCCTGCCTTCGTTGAGGCAGTTCACTGCACGTGGGACACCCTGCATATTAAAGACTCCTTCAGGGAAGGGCCCTTTGTATAAACTGTGGGACAAATGCAGCTTGTGTTCCACCTGCAACTAAAGCAGAGTTCTTCGGGTAAAAGTGGGGTGTTTTCAGAGAGGAAATTCTTAGAGACCACAGTAGTGTCTGCCATGGCTGAGGCAGTTCGCTCCACGGGGGAAACGATTCTTATAGAACAAGTTCATTAGGGGAAGTGCCCATTGTGTACACTGTGGGAGGAAAGCTGATGGTGTTCCCCCTGCAACTAAAGCACAGTTCTTCGTGTAAAACTGCGTGTTTTGGAGAGGAAATGCTTACAGTATATGCTACAGCCTGCCTTGGTTGAGGCAGTTCGCTCCACGTCGGAAACCCTGCATATAGAAGTTCATTCTTGGAAGAGCCCATAGAGTACACAGTGGGAGAAAAGCTGCTTGTGTTACCCCTGCAACTAAAGCAGAGTTCTATCGTTAAACCTGCGTGGTTTGGGAGAGGATATGCTTACAGTCCTCGCTACAGCCTGCCATGGTTGAGGCAGTTCGCTCCACGTGGGAAACCCTGCATATACAAGTTCATTCGTGAAGAGACCAAAGAGTACACAGTGGGAGAAATGCTGCTTGTGTTCCACTTGCAACTAAAGCAGAGTTCTTCGGGTAAAACTGTGTGTTTTGGGAGAGGAAATGCTTACAGTCCTTACGAGAGCCTGCCTTCATTGAGGCAGTTCGCTGCTCGTGGGACAACATGCATATTGAACATTCATTCGGGGAAAGGCCCTTTGTATAAAGTGTGGGACAAATGCAGCTTGTGTTCCACCTGCCACTAAAGCAGAGTCCTTCAGGTAAAAGTCCCGTGTTTTCAGAGAGGAAATTCTTAGAGACCACAGTAGTGCCTGCCATGGCTGAGGCAGTTCGCTCCACGAGGGAAACCATTCTTATAGAACAAGTTCATTAGGGGAAGTGCCCATCGAGTACACTGTGGGAGAAAAGATGCTTGTGTTCCCCCTGCAACTAAAGCAGAGTTCTTCGGGTAAACCTGCGTGATTTGGTAGAGGATATGCTTACATTCCTCGCTACAGCCTGCCATGGTGGAGGCAGTTCGCTCCTCGTGGGTATCCCTGCATAAAGAAGTTCATTCGTGTAAGAGCCCAAAGAGTACACAGTGGGAGAAATGCTGCTTGTGTTCCACCTGCAACTAAAGCAGAGTTCTTCGGGTAAAACTGCGTGTTTTCGGAGAGGAAATGCTTACAGTCCATACGAGAGTCTGCCTTCATTGAGGCAGTTCGCTGCACGTGGGACACCCTGCATATTGAAGATTCATTCGGGGAAGGGCCCTTTTTATAAAGTGTCGGACAAATGCATTTTGTGTTCCACCAGCAACTAAAGCAGAGTTCTTCGGGTAAAAGTGCCGTGTTTTCAGAGAGGAAATCCTTAGAGACCACAGTAGTGCCTGCCATGGCTGAGGCAGTTCGCTCCACATGGGAAACCATTCTTATCGAACAAGTTCATTAGGGGAAGTGCCCATCGAGTACACTGTGGGAGAAAAGCTGCTTGTGTTACCTCTGCAACTAAATCAGAGTTCTACCTTTAAAACTGCGTGTTTTGGGATAGGATATGCTTACAGTCCTCGCTACAGCCTGCCACAGTTGAGGCAGTTCGATCCACGTGGGAATCCCTGCATAAAGAATTTCATTCGTGGAAGAGCCCAAGTATTACACACTAGGAGTAATGCTGCTTGTGTTCCACCTGCAACTAACACAGAGTTCCTTGGGTAAAACTGCCGTGTTTTCGGAGAGGAAATGCTTAGAGGCCTCACTAGAGCCTGCTTGCTTTAGGCATTTCACTCCAAGCGGGACCCCTTGAGTATAGATATTCTTTCGGGCAAAGGCTCATTGGGTACACTGTGGGAGAAAAGCTGCTTGTGTTCCACCTGCAACTAAAGCAGAATTCTTCGGGTAAAACTGCGTGTATTGGGAGAGGAAATGCTTACAGTCTTTACGAGAGCCTGCCTTCGTTGAGGCAGTTCACTGCACGTGGGACACCCTGCATATTAAAGACTCCTTCAGGGAAGGTCCCTTTGTATAAAGTGTGGGACAAATGCAGCTTGTGTTCCACCTGCAACTAAAGCAGAGTTCTTCGGGTAAAAGTGGGGTGTTTTCAGAGAGGAAATTCTTAGAGACCACAGTAGTGTCTGCCATGGCTGAGGCAGTTCGCTCCACGCGGGAAACCATTCTTATAGAACAAGTTCATTAGGGGAAGTGCCCATTGTGTACACTGTGGGAGGAAAGCTGATGGTGTTCCCCCTGCAACTAAAGCAGAGTTCTTCGTGTAAAACTGCGTGTTTTGGGAGAGGAAATGCTTACAGTATTCGCTACAGCATGCCTTGGTTGAGGCAGTTCGCTCCACGTCGGAAACCCTGCATATAGAAGTTCATTCTTGGAAGAGCCCAAAGAGTACACAGTGGGAGAAAAGCTGCTTATGTTACCCCTGCAACTAAAGCAGAGTTCTAGCATTAAACCTGCGTGGTTTGAGAGAGGATATGCTTACAGTCCTCGCTACAGCCTGCCATGGTTGAGGCAGTTCGCTCCACGTGGGAAACCCTGCATATACAAGTTCATTCGTGAAGAGACCAAAGAGTACACAGTGGGAGAAATGCTGCTTGTGTTCCACTTGCAACTAAAGCAGAGTTCTTCGGGTAAAACTGTGTGTTTTGGGAGAGGAAATGCTTACAGTCCTTACGAGAGCCTGCCTTCATTGAGGCAGTTCGCTGCTCGTGGGACAACATGCATATTGAACATTCATTCGGGGAAAGGCCCTTTGTATAAAGTGTGGGACAAATGCAGCTTGTGTTCCACCTGCCACTAAAGCAGAGATCTTCAGGTAAAAGTCCCGTGTTTTCAGAGAGGAAATTCTTAGAGACCACAGTAGTGCCTGCCATGGCTGAGGCAGTTCGCTCCACGAGGGAAAACATTCTTATAGAACAAGTTCATTAGGGGAAGTGCCCATCGAGTACACTGTGGGAGAAAAGATGCTTGTGTTCCCCCTGCAACTAAAGCAGAGTTCTTCGGGTAAACCTGCGTGATTTGGTAGAGGATATGCTTACAGTCCTCGCTACAGCCTGCCATGGTTGAGGCAGTTCGCTCCTCGTGGATATCCCTGCATAAAGAAGTTCATTCTTGTAAGAGCCCAAAGAGTACACAGTGGGAGAAATGCTGCTTGTGTTCCACCTGCAACTAAAGCAGAGTTCTTCGGGTAAAACTGCGTGTTTTGGGAGAGGAAATGCTTACAGTCCATACGAGAGTCTGCCTTCATTGAGGCAGTTCGCTGCACGTGGGACACCCTGCATATTGAAGATTCATTCGGGGAAGGGCCCTTTGTATAAAGTGTCGGACAAATGCATTTTGTGTTCCACCTGCAACTAAAGCAGAGTTCTTCGGGTAAAAGTGCCGTGTTTTCAGAGAGGAAATCCTTAGAGACCACAGTAGTACCTGCCATGGCTGAGGCAGTTCGCTCCACATGGGAAACCATTCTTATCGAACAAGTTCATTAGGGGAAGTGCCCATCGAGTACACTGTGGGAGAAAAGCTGCTTGTGTTACCTCTGCAACTAAATCAGAGTTCTACCTTTAAAACTGCGTGTTTTGGGATAGGATATGCTTACAATTCTCGCTACAGCCTGCCACAGTTGAGGCAGTTCGATCCACGTGGGAATCCCTGCATAAAGAATTTCATTCGTGGAAGAGCCCAAAGATTACACACTAGGAGTAATGCTGCTTGTGTTCCACCTGCAACTAACACAGAGTTCCTTGGGTAAAACTGCCGTGTTTTCAGAGAGGAAATGCTTAGAGGCCTCACTAGAGCCTGCTTGCTTTAGGCATTTCACTCCAAGCGGGACCCCTTGAGTATAGATATTGTTTCGGGCAAAGGCTCATTGGGTACACTGTGGGAGAAAAGCTGCTTGTGTTCCACCTGCAACTAAAGCAGAATTCTGCGGGTAAAACTGCGTGTATTGGGAGAGGAAATGCTTACAGTCTTTACGAGAGCCTGCCTTCGTTGAGGCAGTTCACTGCACGTGGGACACCCTGCATATTAAAGACTCCTTCGGGGAAGGGCCCTTTGTATAAACTGTGGGACAAATGCAGCTTGTGTTCCACCTGCAACTAAAGCAGAGTTCTTCGGGTAAAAGTGGGGTGTTTTCAGAGAGGAAATTCTTAGAGACCACAGTAGTGTCTGCCATGGCTGAGGCAGTTCGCTCCACGGGGGAAACGATTCTTATAGAACAAGTTCATTAGGGGAAGTGCCCATTGTGTACACTGTGGGAGGAAAGCTGATGGTGTTCCCCCTGCAACTAAAGCACAGTTCTTCGTGTAAAACTGCGTGTTTTGGAGAGGAAATGCTTACAGTATATGCTACAGCCTGCCTTGGTTGAGGCAGTTCGCTCCACGTCGGAAACCCTGCATATAGAAGTTCATTCTTGGAAGAGCCCATAGAGTACACAGTGGGAGAAAAGCTGCTTGTGTTACCCCTGCAACTAAAGCAGAGTTCTATCGTTAAACCTGCGTGGTTTGGGAGAGGATATGCTTACAGTCCTCGCTACAGCCTGCCATGGTTGAGGCAGTTCGCTCCACGTGGGAAACCCTGCATATACAAGTTCATTCGTGAAGAGACCAAAGAGTACACAGTGGGAGAAATGCTGCTTGTGTTCCACTTGCAACTAAAGCAGAGTTCTTCGGGTAAAACTGTGTGTTTTGGGAGAGGAAATGCTTACAGTCCTTACGAGAGCCTGCCTTCATTGAGGCAGTTCGCTGCTCGTGGGACAACATGCATATTGAACATTCATTCGGGGAAAGGCCCTTTGTATAAAGTGTGGGACAAATGCAGCTTGTGTTCCACCTGCCACTAAAGCAGAGTCCTTCAGGTAAAAGTCCCGTGTTTTCAGAGAGGAAATTCTTAGAGACCACAGTAGTGCCTGCCATGGCTGAGGCAGTTCGCTCCACGAGGGAAACCATTCTTATAGAACAAGTTCATTAGGGGAAGTGCCCATCGAGTACACTGTGGGAGAAAAGATGCTTGTGTTCCCCCTGCAACTAAAGCAGAGTTCTTCGGGTAAACCTGCGTGATTTGGTAGAGGATATGCTTACAGTCCTCGCTACAGCCTGCCATGGTTGAGGCAGTTCGCTCCTCGTGGATATCCCTGCATAAAGAAGTTCATTCTTGTAAGAGCCCAAAGAGTACACAGTGGGAGAAATGCTGCTTGTGTTCCACCTGCAACTAAAGCAGAGTTCTTCGGGTAAAACTGCGTGTTTTGGGAGAGGAAATGCTTACAGTCCATACGAGAGTCTGCCTTCATTGAGGCAGTTCGCTGCACGTGGGACACCCTGCATATTGAAGATTCATTCGGGGAAGGGCCCTTTGTATAAAGTGTCGGACAAATGCATTTTGTGTTCCACCTGCAACTAAAGCAGAGTTCTTCGGGTAAAAGTGCCGTGTTTTCAGAGAGGAAATCCTTAGAGACCACAGTAGTACCTGCCATGGCTGAGGCAGTTCGCTCCACATGGGAAACCATTCTTATCGAACAAGTTCATTAGGGGAAGTGCCCATCGAGTACACTGTGGGAGAAAAGCTGCTTGTGTTACCTCTGCAACTAAATCAGAGTTCTACCTTTAAAACTGCGTGTTTTGGGATAGGATATGCTTACAATTCTCGCTACAGCCTGCCACAGTTGAGGCAGTTCGATCCACGTGGGAATCCCTGCATAAAGAATTTCATTCGTGGAAGAGCCCAAAGATTACACACTAGGAGTAATGCTGCTTGTGTTCCACCTGCAACTAACACAGAGTTCCTTGGGTAAAACTGCCGTGTTTTCAGAGAGGAAATGCTTAGAGGCCTCACTAGAGCCTGCTTGCTTTAGGCATTTCACTCCAAGCGGGACCCCTTGAGTATAGATATTGTTTCGGGCAAAGGCTCATTGGGTACACTGTGGGAGAAAAGCTGCTTGTGTTCCACCTGCAACTAAAGCAGAATTCTGCGGGTAAAACTGCGTGTATTGGGAGAGGAAATGCTTACAGTCTTTACGAGAGCCTGCCTTCGTTGAGGCAGTTCACTGCACGTGGGACACCCTGCATATTAAAGACTCCTTCGGGGAAGGGCCCTTTGTATAAACTGTGGGACAAATGCAGCTTGTGTTCCACCTGCAACTAAAGCAGAGTTCTTCGGGTAAAAGTGGGGTGTTTTCAGAGAGGAAATTCTTAGAGACCACAGTAGTGTCTGCCATGGCTGAGGCAGTTCGCTCCACGGGGGAAACGATTCTTATAGAACAAGTTCATTAGGGGAAGTGCCCATTGTGTACACTGTGGGAGGAAAGCTGATGGTGTTCCCCCTGCAACTAAAGCACAGTTCTTCGTGTAAAACTGCGTGTTTTGGAGAGGAAATGCTTACAGTATATGCTACAGCCTGCCTTGGTTGAGGCAGTTCGCTCCACGTCGGAAACCCTGCATATAGAAGTTCATTCTTGGAAGAGCCCATAGAGTACACAGTGGGAGAAAAGCTGCTTGTGTTACCCCTGCAACTAAAGCAGAGTTCTATCGTTAAACCTGCGTGGTTTGGGAGAGGATATGCTTACAGTCCTCGCTACAGCCTGCCATGGTTGAGGCAGTTCGCTCCACGTGGGAAACCCTGCATATACAAGTTCATTCGTGAAGAGACCAAAGAGTACACAGTGGGAGAAATGCTGCTTGTGTTCCACTTGCAACTAAAGCAGAGTTCTTCGGGTAAAACTGTGTGTTTTGGGAGAGGAAATGCTTACAGTCCTTACGAGAGCCTGCCTTCATTGAGGCAGTTCGCTGCTCGTGGGACAACATGCATATTGAACATTCATTCGGGGAAAGGCCCTTTGTATAAAGTGTGGGACAAATGCAGCTTGTGTTCCACCTGCCACTAAAGCAGAGTCCTTCAGGTAAAAGTCCCGTGTTTTCAGAGAGGAAATTCTTAGAGACCACAGTAGTGCCTGCCATGGCTGAGGCAGTTCGCTCCACGAGGGAAACCATTCTTATAGAACAAGTTCATTAGGGGAAGTGCCCATCGAGTACACTGTGGGAGAAAAGATGCTTGTGTTCCCCCTGCAACTAAAGCAGAGTTCTTCGGGTAAACCTGCGTGATTTGGTAGAGGATATGCTTACATTCCTCGCTACAGCCTGCCATGGTGGAGGCAGTTCGCTCCTCGTGGGTATCCCTGCATAAAGAAGTTCATTCGTGTAAGAGCCCAAAGAGTACACAGTGGGAGAAATGCTGCTTGTGTTCCACCTGCAACTAAAGCAGAGTTCTTCGGGTAAAACTGCGTGTTTTCGGAGAGGAAATGCTTACAGTCCATACGAGAGTCTGCCTTCATTGAGGCAGTTCGCTGCACGTGGGACACCCTGCATATTGAAGATTCATTCGGGGAAGGGCCCTTTTTATAAAGTGTCGGACAAATGCATTTTGTGTTCCACCAGCAACTAAAGCAGAGTTCTTCGGGTAAAAGTGCCGTGTTTTCAGAGAGGAAATCCTTAGAGACCACAGTAGTGCCTGCCATGGCTGAGGCAGTTCGCTCCACATGGGAAACCATTCTTATCGAACAAGTTCATTAGGGGAAGTGCCCATCGAGTACACTGTGGGAGAAAAGCTGCTTGTGTTACCTCTGCAACTAAATCAGAGTTCTACCTTTAAAACTGCGTGTTTTGGGATAGAATATGCTTACAGTCCTCGCTACAGCCTGCCACAGTTGAGGCAGTTCGATCCACGTGGGAATCCCTGCATAAAGAATTTCATTCGTGGAAGAGCCCAAGTATTACACACTAGGAGTAATGCTGCTTGTGTTCCACCTGCAACTAACACAGAGTTCCTTGGGTAAAACTGCCGTGTTTTCGGAGAGGAAATGCTTAGAGGCCTCACTAGAGCCTGCTTGCTTTAGGCATTTCACTCCAAGCGGGACCCCTTGAGTATAGATATTCTTTCGGGCAAAGGCTCATTGGGTACACTGTGGGAGAAAAGCTGCTTGTGTTCCACCTGCAACTAAAGCAGAATTCTTCGGGTAAAACTGCGTGTATTGGGAGAGGAAATGCTTACAGTCTTTACGAGAGCCTGCCTTCGTTGAGGCAGTTCACTGCACGTGGGACACCCTGCATATTAAAGACTCCTTCAGGGAAGGTCCCTTTGTATAAAGTGTGGGACAAATGCAGCTTGTGTTCCACCTGCAACTAAAGCAGAGTTCTTCGGGTAAAAGTGGGGTGTTTTCAGAGAGGAAATTCTTAGAGACCACAGTAGTGTCTGCCATGGCTGAGGCAGTTCGCTCCACGCGGGAAACCATTCTTATAGAACAAGTTCATTAGGGGAAGTGCCCATTGTGTACACTGTGGGAGGAAAGCTGATGGTGTTCCCCCTGCAACTAAAGCAGAGTTCTTCGTGTAAAACTGCGTGTTTTGGGAGAGGAAATGCTTACAGTATTCGCTACAGCATGCCTTGGTTGAGGCAGTTCGCTCCACGTCGGAAACCCTGCATATAGAAGTTCATTCTTGGAAGAGCCCAAAGAGTACACAGTGGGAGAAAAGCTGCTTGTGTTACCCCTGCAACTAAAGCAGAGTTCTAGCATTAAACCTGCGTTGTTTGAGAGAGGATATGCTTACAGTCCTCGCTACAGCCTGCCATGGTTGAGGCAGTTCGCTCCACGTGGGAAACCCTGCATATACAAGTTCATTCGTGAAGAGACCAAAGAGTACACAGTGGGAGAAATGCTGCTTGTGTTCCACTTGCAACTAAAGCAGAGTTCTTCGGGTAAAACTGTGTGTTTTGGGAGAGGAAATGCTTACAGTCCTTACGAGAGCCTGCCTTCATTGAGGCAGTTCGCTGCTCGTGGGACAACATGCATATTGAACATTCATTCGGGGAAAGGCCCTTTGTATAAAGTGTGGGACAAATGCAGCTTGTGTTCCACCTGCCACTAAAGCAGAGATCTTCAGGTAAAAGTCCCGTGTTTTCAGAGAGGAAATTCTTAGAGACCACAGTAGTGCCTGCCATGGCTGAGGCAGTTCGCTCCACGAGGGAAAACATTCTTATAGAACAAGTTCATTAGGGGAAGTGCCCATCGAGTACACTGTGGGAGAAAAGACGCTTCTGTTCCCCTTGCAACTAAAGCAGAGTTCTTCGGGTAAACCTGCGTGATTTGGTAGAGGATATGCTTACAGTCCTCGCTACAGCCTGCCATGGTGGAGGCAGTTCGCTCCTCGTGGGAATCCCTGCATAAAGAAGTTCATTCGTGTAAGATCCCAAAGAGTACACAGTGGGAGAAATGCTGCTTGTGTTCCACCTGCAACTGAAGCAGAGTTCTTTGGGTAAAACTGCGTGTTATGGGAGAGGAAATGCTTACAGTCCTTACGAGAGCCTGCCTTCATTGAGGCAGTTCGCTGCACGTGGGGCACCCTGCATATTGAAGATTCATTCGGGGAAGGGCCCTTTGTATAAAGTGTGGGACAAATGCAGCTTGTGTTCCACCTGCAACTAAAGCAGAGTTCTTCGTGTAAAACTGCGTGTTTTGGGAGAGGAAATGCTTACAGTATTCGCTACAGCCTACCTTGGTTGAGGCAGTTCGCTCCAAGTGGGAATCCCTGCATAAAGTACTTCATTCGTGGAAGAGCCCAAAGAATACACAGTGGGAGAAATGCTGCTTGTGTTCCACCTGCAACTAAAGCAGAATTCTTTGGTAAAACTGCTGTGTTTTGGAAGAGGAAATGCTTACAGTCCTCGCTACAGCCTGCCATGGTTGAGGCAGTTCGCTCCACGTCGGAAACCCTTCATATAGAAGTTTATTCTTGGAAGAGCCCAAAGAGTACACAGTGGGAGAAAAGCTGCTTGTGTTACCCCTGCAACTAAAGCAGAGTTCTATCGTTAAAACTGCGTGGTTTGGGAGAGGATATGCTTACAGTCCTCGCTACAGCCTGCCATGGTTGAGGCAGTTCGCTCCACGTGGGAAATCCTGCATATACAAGTTCATTCGTGAAGAGAGCAAAGAGTACACAGTGGGAGAAATGCTGCTTGTGTTCCACTTGCAACTAAAGCAGAGTTCTTCGGGTAAAACTGTGTGTTTTGGGAGAGGAAATGCTTACAGTCCTTACGAGAGCCTGCCTTCATTGAGGCAGTTCGCTGCTCGTGGGACAACCTGCATATTGAACATTCATTCGGGGAAAGGCCCTTTGTATAAAGTGTGGGACAAATGCAGCTTGTGTTCCACCTGCAACTAAAGCAGAGTTCTTCGGGTAAAAGTGCCGTGTTTTCAGAGAGGAAATTCTTAGAGACCACAGTAGTGCCTGCCATGGCTGAGGCAGTTCGCTCCACGAGGGAAACCATTCTTGTAGAACAAGTTCATTAGGGGAAGTGCCCATCGAGTACACTGTGGGAGAAAAGATGCTTGTGTTCCCCCTGCAACTAAAGCAGAGTTCTTCGGGTAAACCTGCGTGATTTGGTAGAGGATATGCTTACAGTCCTCGCTACAGCCTGCCATGGTTGAGGCAGTTCGCTCCTCGTGGGTATCCCTGCATAAAGAAGTTCATTCGTGTAAGAGCCCAAAGAGTACACAGTGGGAGAAATGCTGCTTGTGTTCCACCTGCAACTAAAGCAGAGTTCTTCGGGTAAAACTGCGTGTTTTGGGAGAGGAAATGCTTACAGTCCATACGAGAGTCTGCCTTCATTGAGGCAGTTCGCTGCACGTGGGACACCCTGCATATTGAAGATTCATTCGGGGAAGGGCCCTTTGTATAAAGTGTCGGACAAATGCATTTTGTGTTCCACCTGCAACTAAAGCAGAGTTCTTCGGGTAAAAGTGCCGTGTTTTCAGAGAGGAAATCCTTAGAGACCACAGTAGTGCCTGCCATGGCTGAGGCAGTTCGCCCCACACGGGAAACCATTCTTATCGAACAAGTTCATTAGGGGAAGTGCCCATCGAGTACACTGTGGGAGAAAAGCTGCTTGTGTTACCTCTGCAACTAAAGCAGAGTTCTACCTTTAAAACTGCGTGTTTTGGGATAGGATATGCTTACAGTCCTCGCTACAGCCTGCCACAGTTGAGGCAGTTCGATCCACGTGGGAATCCCTGCATAAAGAATTTCATTCGTGGAAGAGCCCAAAGATTACACACTAGGAGTAATGCTGCTTGTGTTCCACCTGCAACTAACACAGAGTTCCTTGGGTAAAACTGCCGTGTTTTAGGAGAGGAAATGCTTAGAGGCCTCTCTAGAGCCTGCTTGCTTTAGGCATTTCACTTCACGCGGGACCCCTTGAGTATAGATATTCTTTCGGGCAAAGGCTCATTGGGTACACTGTGGGAGAAAAGCTGCTTGTGTTCCACCTGCAACTAAAGCAGAATTCTGCGGGTAAAACTGCGTGTATTGGGAGAGGAAATGCTTACAGTCTTTACGAGAGCCTGCCTTCGTTGAGGCAGTTCACTGCACGTGGGACACCCTGCATATTAAAGACTCCTTCGGGGAAGGGCCCTTTGTATAAACTGTGGGACAAATGCAGCTTGTGTTCCACCTGCAACTAAAGCAGAGTTCTTCGGGTAAAAGTGGGGTGTTTTCAGAGAGGAAATTCTTAGAGACCACAGTAGTGTCTGCCATGGCTGAGGCAGTTCGCTCCACGGGGGAAACGATTCTTATAGAACAAGTTCATTAGGGGAAGTGCCCATTGTGTACACTGTGGGAGGAAAGCTGATGGTGTTCCCCCTGCAACTAAAGCACAGTTCTTCGTGTAAAATTGCGTGTTTTGGAGAGGAAATGCTTACAGTATATGCTACAGCCTGCCTTGGTTGAGGCAGTTCGCTCCACGTCGGAAACCCTGCATATAGAAGTTCATTCTTGGAAGAGCCCATAGAGTACACAGTGGGAGAAAAGCTGCTTGTGTTACCCCTGCAACTAAAGCAGAGTTCTATCGTTAAACCTGCGTGGTTTGGGAGAGGATATGCTTACAGTCCTCGCTACAGCCTGCCATGGTTGAGGCAGTTCGCTCCACGTGGGAAACCCTGCATATACAAGTTCATTCGTGAAGAGACCAAAGAGTACACAGTGGGAGAAATGCTGCTTGTGTTCCACTTGCAACTAAAGCAGAGTTCTTCGGGTAAAACTGTGTGTTTTGGGAGAGGAAATGCTTACAGTCCTTACGAGAGCCTGCCTTCATTGAGGCAGTTCGCTGCTCGTGGGACAACATGCATATTGAACATTCATTCGGGGAAAGGCCCTTTGTATAAAGTGTGGGACAAATGCAGCTTGTGTTCCACCTGCCACTAAAGCAGAGTCCTTCAGGTAAAAGTCCCGTGTTTTCAGAGAGGAAATTCTTAGAGACCACAGTAGTGCCTGCCATGGCTGAGGCAGTTCGCTCCACGAGGGAAACCATTCTTATAGAACAAGTTCATTAGGGGAAGTGCCCATCGAGTACACTGTGGGAGAAAAGATGCTTGTGTTCCCCCTGCAACTAAAGCAGAGTTCTTCGGGTAAACCTGCGTGATTTGGTAGAGGATATGCTTACATTCCTCGCTACAGCCTGCCATGGTGGAGGCAGTTCGCTCCTCGTGGGTATCCCTGCATAAAGAAGTTCATTCGTGTAAGAGCCCAAAGAGTACACAGTGGGAGAAATGCTGCTTGTGTTCCACCTGCAACTAAAGCAGAGTTCTTCGGGTAAAACTGCGTGTTTTCGGAGAGGAAATGCTTACAGTCCATACGAGAGTCTGCCTTCATTGAGGCAGTTCGCTGCACGTGGGACACCCTGCATATTGAAGATTCATTCGGGGAAGGGCCCTTTTTATAAAGTGTCGGACAAATGCATTTTGTGTTCCACCAGCAACTAAAGCAGAGTTCTTCGGGTAAAAGTGCCGTGTTTTCAGAGAGGAAATCCTTAGAGACCACAGTAGTGCCTGCCATGGCTGAGGCAGTTCGCTCCACATGGGAAACCATTCTTATCGAACAAGTTCATTAGGGGAAGTGCCCATCGAGTACACTGTGGGAGAAAAGCTGCTTGTGTTACCTCTGCAACTAAATCAGAGTTCTACCTTTAAAACTGCGTGTTTTGGGATAGGATATGCTTACAGTCCTCGCTACAGCCTGCCACAGTTGAGGCAGTTCGATCCACGTGGGAATCCCTGCATAAAGAATTTCATTCGTGGAAGAGCCCAAGTATTACACACTAGGAGTAATGCTGCTTGTGTTCCACCTGCAACTAACACAGAGTTCCTTGGGTAAAACTGCCGTGTTTTCGGAGAGGAAATGCTTAGAGGCCTCACTAGAGCCTGCTTGCTTTAGGCATTTCACTCCAAGCGGGACCCCTTGAGTATAGATATTCTTTCGGGCAAAGGCTCATTGGGTACACTGTGGGAGAAAAGCTGCTTGTGTTCCACCTGCAACTAAAGCAGAATTCTTCGGGTAAAACTGCGTGTATTGGGAGAGGAAATGCTTACAGTCTTTACGAGAGCCTGCCTTCGTTGAGGCAGTTCACTGCACGTGGGACACCCTGCATATTAAAGACTCCTTCAGGGAAGGTCCCTTTGTATAAAGTGTGGGACAAATGCAGCTTGTGTTCCACCTGCAACTAAAGCAGAGTTCTTCGGGTAAAAGTGGGGTGTTTTCAGAGAGGAAATTCTTAGAGACCACAGTAGTGTCTGCCATGGCTGAGGCAGTTCGCTCCACGCGGGAAACCATTCTTATAGAACAAGTTCATTAGGGGAAGTGCCCATTGTGTACACTGTGGGAGGAAAGCTGATGGTGTTCCCCCTGCAACTAAAGCAGAGTTCTTCGTGTAAAACTGCGTGTTTTGGGAGAGGAAATGCTTACAGTATTCGCTACAGCATGCCTTGGTTGAGGCAGTTCGCTCCACGTCGGAAACCCTGCATATAGAAGTTCATTCTTGGAAGAGCCCAAAGAGTACACAGTGGGAGAAAAGCTGCTTGTGTTACCCCTGCAACTAAAGCAGAGTTCTAGCATTAAACCTGCGTGGTTTGAGAGAGGATATGCTTACAGTCCTCGCTACAGCCTGCCATGGTTGAGGCAGTTCGCTCCACGTGGGAAACCCTGCATATACAAGTTCATTCGTGAAGAGACCAAAGAGTACACAGTGGGAGAAATGCTGCTTGTGTTCCACTTGCAACTAAAGCAGAGTTCTTCGGGTAAAACTGTGTGTTTTGGGAGAGGAAATGCTTACAGTCCTTACGAGAGCCTGCCTTCATTGAGGCAGTTCGCTGCTCGTGGGACAACATGCATATTGAACATTCATTCGGGGAAAGGCCCTTTGTATAAAGTGTGGGACAAATGCAGCTTGTGTTCCACCTGCCACTAAAGCAGAGATCTTCAGGTAAAAGTCCCGTGTTTTCAGAGAGGAAATTCTTAGAGACCACAGTAGTGCCTGCCATGGCTGAGGCAGTTCGCTCCACGAGGGAAAACATTCTTATAGAACAAGTTCATTAGGGGAAGTGCCCATCGAGTACACTGTGGGAGAAAAGATGCTTGTGTTCCCCCTGCAACTAAAGCAGAGTTCTTCGGGTAAACCTGCGTGATTTGGTAGAGGATATGCTTACAGTCCTCGCTACAGCCTGCCATGGTTGAGGCAGTTCGCTCCTCGTGGATATCCCTGCATAAAGAAGTTCATTCTTGTAAGAGCCCAAAGAGTACACAGTGGGAGAAATGCTGCTTGTGTTCCACCTGCAACTAAAGCAGAGTTCTTCGGGTAAAACTGCGTGTTTTGGGAGAGGAAATGCTTACAGTCCATACGAGAGTCTGCCTTCATTGAGGCAGTTCGCTGCACGTGGGACACCCTGCATATTGAAGATTCATTCGGGGAAGGGCCCTTTGTATAAAGTGTCGGACAAATGCATTTTGTGTTCCACCTGCAACTAAAGCAGAGTTCTTCGGGTAAAAGTGCCGTGTTTTCAGAGAGGAAATCCTTAGAGACCACAGTAGTACCTGCCATGGCTGAGGCAGTTCGCTCCACATGGGAAACCATTCTTATCGAACAAGTTCATTAGGGGAAGTGCCCATCGAGTACACTGTGGGAGAAAAGCTGCTTGTGTTACCTCTGCAACTAAATCAGAGTTCTACCTTTAAAACTGCGTGTTTTGGGATAGGATATGCTTACAATTCTCGCTACAGCCTGCCACAGTTGAGGCAGTTCGATCCACGTGGGAATCCCTGCATAAAGAATTTCATTCGTGGAAGAGCCCAAAGATTACACACTAGGAGTAATGCTGCTTGTGTTCCACCTGCAACTAACACAGAGTTCCTTGGGTAAAACTGCCGTGTTTTCAGAGAGGAAATGCTTAGAGGCCTCACTAGAGCCTGCTTGCTTTAGGCATTTCACTCCAAGCGGGACCCCTTGAGTATAGATATTGTTTCGGGCAAAGGCTCATTGGGTACACTGTGGGAGAAAAGCTGCTTGTGTTCCACCTGCAACTAAAGCAGAATTCTGCGGGTAAAACTGCGTGTATTGGGAGAGGAAATGCTTACAGTCTTTACGAGAGCCTGCCTTCGTTGAGGCAGTTCACTGCACGTGGGACACCCTGCATATTAAAGACTCCTTCGGGGAAGGGCCCTTTGTATAAACTGTGGGACAAATGCAGCTTGTGTTCCACCTGCAACTAAAGCAGAGTTCTTCGGGTAAAAGTGCCGTGTTTTCAGAGAGGAAATTCTTAGAGACCACAGTAGTGTCTGCCATGGCTGAGGCAGTTCGCTCCACGCGGGAAACCATTCGTATAGAACAAGTTCATTAGGGGAAGTGCCCATTGTGTACACTGTGGGAGGAAAGCTGATGGTGTTCCCCCTGCAACTAAAGCACAGTTCTTCGTGTAAAACTGCGTGTTTTGGAGAGGAAATGCTTACAGTATATGCTACAGCCTGCCTTGGTTGAGGCAGTTCGCTCCACGTCGGAAACCCTGCATATAGAAGTTCATTCTTGGAAGAGCCCATAGAGTACACAGTGGGAGAAAAGCTGCTTGTGTTACCCCTGCAACTAAAGCAGAGTTCTATCGTTAAACCTGCGTGGTTTGGGAGAGGATATGCTTACAGTCCTCGCTACAGCCTGCCATGGTTGAGGCAGTTCGCTCCACGTGGGAAACCCTGCATATACAAGTTCATTCGTGAAGAGACCAAAGAGTACACAGTGGGAGAAATGCTGCTTGTGTTCCACTTGCAACTAAAGCAGAGTTCTTCGGGTAAAACTGTGTGTTTTGGGAGAGGAAATGCTTACAGTCCTTACGAGAGCCTGCCTTCATTGAGGCAGTTCGCTGCTCGTGGGACAACATGCATATTGAACATTCATTCGGGGAAAGGCCCTTTGTATAAAGTGTGGGACAAATGCAGCTTGTGTTCCACCTGCCACTAAAGCAGAGTCCTTCAGGTAAAAGTCCCGTGTTTTCAGAGAGGAAATTCTTAGAGACCACAGTAGTGCCTGCCATGGCTGAGGCAGTTCGCTCCACGAGGGAAACCATTCTTATAGAACAAGTTCATTAGGGGAAGTGCCCATCGAGTACACTGTGGGAGAAAAGATGCTTGTGTTCCCCCTGCAACTAAAGCAGAGTTCTTCGGGTAAACCTGCGTGATTTGGTAGAGGATATGCTTACATTCCTCGCTACAGCCTGCCATGGTGGAGGCAGTTCGCTCCTCGTGGGTATCCCTGCATAAAGAAGTTCATTCGTGTAAGAGCCCAAAGAGTACACAGTGGGAGAAATGCTGCTTGTGTTCCACCTGCAACTAAAGCAGAGTTCTTCGGGTAAAACTGCGTGTTTTCGGAGAGGAAATGCTTACAGTCCATACGAGAGTCTGCCTTCATTGAGGCAGTTCGCTGCACGTGGGACACCCTGCATATTGAAGATTCATTCGGGGAAGGGCCCTTTTTATAAAGTGTCGGACAAATGCATTTTGTGTTCCACCAGCAACTAAAGCAGAGTTCTTCGGGTAAAAGTGCCGTGTTTTCAGAGAGGAAATCCTTAGAGACCACAGTAGTGCCTGCCATGGCTGAGGCAGTTCGCTCCACATGGGAAACCATTCTTATCGAACAAGTTCATTAGGGGAAGTGCCCATCGAGTACACTGTGGGAGAAAAGCTGCTTGTGTTACCTCTGCAACTAAATCAGAGTTCTACCTTTAAAACTGCGTGTTTTGGGATAGGATATGCTTACAGTCCTCGCTACAGCCTGCCACAGTTGAGGCAGTTCGATCCACGTGGGAATCCCTGCATAAAGAATTTCATTCGTGGAAGAGCCCAAGTATTACACACTAGGAGTAATGCTGCTTGTGTTCCACCTGCAACTAACACAGAGTTCCTTGGGTAAAACTGCCGTGTTTTCGGAGAGGAAATGCTTAGAGGCCTCACTAGAGCCTGCTTGCTTTAGGCATTTCACTCCAAGCGGGACCCCTTGAGTATAGATATTCTTTCGGGCAAAGGCTCATTGGGTACACTGTGGGAGAAAAGCTGCTTGTGTTCCACCTGCAACTAAAGCAGAATTCTTCGGGTAAAACTGCGTGTATTGGGAGAGGAAATGCTTACAGTCTTTACGAGAGCCTGCCTTCGTTGAGGCAGTTCACTGCACGTGGGACACCCTGCATATTAAAGACTCCTTCAGGGAAGGTCCCTTTGTATAAAGTGTGGGACAAATGCAGCTTGTGTTCCACCTGCAACTAAAGCAGAGTTCTTCGGGTAAAAGTGGGGTGTTTTCAGAGAGGAAATTCTTAGAGACCACAGTAGTGTCTGCCATGGCTGAGGCAGTTCGCTCCACGCGGGAAACCATTCTTATAGAACAAGTTCATTAGGGGAAGTGCCCATTGTGTACACTGTGGGAGGAAAGCTGATGGTGTTCCCCCTGCAACTAAAGCAGAGTTCTTCGTGTAAAACTGCGTGTTTTGGGAGAGGAAATGCTTACAGTATTCGCTACAGCATGCCTTGGTTGAGGCAGTTCGCTCCACGTCGGAAACCCTGCATATAGAAGTTCATTCTTGGAAGAGCCCAAAGAGTACACAGTGGGAGAAAAGCTGCTTGTGTTACCCCTGCAACTAAAGCAGAGTTCTAGCATTAAACCTGCGTGGTTTGAGAGAGGATATGCTTACAGTCCTCGCTACAGCCTGCCATGGTTGAGGCAGTTCGCTCCACGTGGGAAACCCTGCATATACAAGTTCATTCGTGAAGAGACCAAAGAGTACACAGTGGGAGAAATGCTGCTTGTGTTCCACTTGCAACTAAAGCAGAGTTCTTCGGGTAAAACTGTGTGTTTTGGGAGAGGAAATGCTTACAGTCCTTACGAGAGCCTGCCTTCATTGAGGCAGTTCGCTGCTCGTGGGACAACATGCATATTGAACATTCATTCGGGGAAAGGCCCTTTGTATAAAGTGTGGGACAAATGCAGCTTGTGTTCCACCTGCCACTAAAGCAGAGATCTTCAGGTAAAAGTCCCGTGTTTTCAGAGAGGAAATTCTTAGAGACCACAGTAGTGCCTGCCATGGCTGAGGCAGTTCGCTCCACGAGGGAAAACATTCTTATAGAACAAGTTCATTAGGGGAAGTGCCCATCGAGTACACTGTGGGAGAAAAGACGCTTCTGTTCCCCTTGCAACTAAAGCAGAGTTCTTCGGGTAAACCTGCGTGATTTGGTAGAGGATATGCTTACAGTCCTCGCTACAGCCTGCCATGGTGGAGGCAGTTCGCTCCTCGTGGGAATCCCTGCATAAAGAAGTTCATTCGTGTAAGATCCCAAAGAGTACACAGTGGGAGAAATGCTGCTTGTGTTCCACCTGCAACTGAAGCAGAGTTCTTTGGGTAAAACTGCGTGTTATGGGAGAGGAAATGCTTACAGTCCTTACGAGAGCCTGCCTTCATTGAGGCAGTTCGCTGCACGTGGGGCACCCTGCATATTGAAGATTCATTCGGGGAAGGGCCCTTTGTATAAAGTGTGGGACAAATGCAGCTTGTGTTCCACCTGCAACTAAAGCAGAGTTCTTCGTGTAAAACTGCGTGTTTTGGGAGAGGAAATGCTTACAGTATTCGCTACAGCCTACCTTGGTTGAGGCAGTTCGCTCCAAGTGGGAATCCCTGCATAAAGTACTTCATTCGTGGAAGAGCCCAAAGAATACACAGTGGGAGAAATGCTGCTTGTGTTCCACCTGCAACTAAAGCAGAATTCTTTGGTAAAACTGCTGTGTTTTGGAAGAGGAAATGCTTACAGTCCTCGCTACAGCCTGCCATGGTTGAGGCAGTTCGCTCCACGTCGGAAACCCTTCATATAGAAGTTTATTCTTGGAAGAGCCCAAAGAGTACACAGTGGGAGAAAAGCTGCTTGTGTTACCCCTGCAACTAAAGCAGAGTTCTATCGTTAAAACTGCGTGGTTTGGGAGAGGATATGCTTACAGTCCTCGCTACAGCCTGCCATGGTTGAGGCAGTTCGCTCCACGTGGGAAATCCTGCATATACAAGTTCATTCGTGAAGAGAGCAAAGAGTACACAGTGGGAGAAATGCTGCTTGTGTTCCACTTGCAACTAAAGCAGAGTTCTTCGGGTAAAACTGTGTGTTTTGGGAGAGGAAATGCTTACAGTCCTTACGAGAGCCTGCCTTCATTGAGGCAGTTCGCTGCTCGTGGGACAACCTGCATATTGAACATTCATTCGGGGAAAGGCCCTTTGTATAAAGTGTGGGACAAATGCAGCTTGTGTTCCACCTGCAACTAAAGCAGAGTTCTTCGGGTAAAAGTGCCGTGTTTTCAGAGAGGAAATTCTTAGAGACCACAGTAGTGCCTGCCATGGCTGAGGCAGTTCGCTCCACGAGGGAAACCATTCTTGTAGAACAAGTTCATTAGGGGAAGTGCCCATCGAGTACACTGTGGGAGAAAAGATGCTTGTGTTCCCCCTGCAACTAAAGCAGAGTTCTTCGGGTAAACCTGCGTGATTTGGTAGAGGATATGCTTACAGTCCTCGCTACAGCCTGCCATGGTTGAGGCAGTTCGCTCCTCGTGGGTATCCCTGCATAAAGAAGTTCATTCGTGTAAGAGCCCAAAGAGTACACAGTGGGAGAAATGCTGCTTGTGTTCCACCTGCAACTAAAGCAGAGTTCTTCGGGTAAAACTGCGTGTTTTGGGAGAGGAAATGCTTACAGTCCATACGAGAGTCTGCCTTCATTGAGGCAGTTCGCTGCACGTGGGACACCCTGCATATTGAAGATTCATTCGGGGAAGGGCCCTTTGTATAAAGTGTCGGACAAATGCATTTTGTGTTCCACCTGCAACTAAAGCAGAGTTCTTCGGGTAAAAGTGCCGTGTTTTCAGAGAGGAAATCCTTAGAGACCACAGTAGTGCCTGCCATGGCTGAGGCAGTTCGCCCCACACGGGAAACCATTCTTATCGAACAAGTTCATTAGGGGAAGTGCCCATCGAGTACACTGTGGGAGAAAAGCTGCTTGTGTTACCTCTGCAACTAAAGCAGAGTTCTACCTTTAAAACTGCGTGTTTTGGGATAGGATATGCTTACAGTCCTCGCTACAGCCTGCCACAGTTGAGGCAGTTCGATCCACGTGGGAATCCCTGCATAAAGAATTTCATTCGTGGAAGAGCCCAAAGATTACACACTAGGAGTAATGCTGCTTGTGTTCCACCTGCAACTAACACAGAGTTCCTTGGGTAAAACTGCCGTGTTTTAGGAGAGGAAATGCTTAGAGGCCTCTCTAGAGCCTGCTTGCTTTAGGCATTTCACTTCACGCGGGACCCCTTGAGTATAGATATTCTTTCGGGCAAAGGCTCATTGGGTACACTGTGGGAGAAAAGCTGCTTGTGTTCCACCTGCAACTAAAGCAGAATTCTTCGGGTAAAACTGCGTGTATTGGGAGAGGAAATGCTTACAGTCCTTACGAGAGCCTGCCTTCGTTGAGGCAGTTCACTGCACGTGGGACATCCTGCATATTGAATACTCCTTCGGGGAAGGGCCCTTTGTATAAACTGTGGGACAAATGCAGCTTGTGTTCCACCTGCAACTAAAGCAGAGTTCTTCGGGTAAAAGTGCCGTGTTTTCAGAGAGGAAATTCTTAGAGACCACAGTAGTGTCTGCCATGGCTGAGGCAGTTCGCTCCACGCGGGAAACCATTCTTATAGAACAAGTTCATTAGGGGAAGTGCCCATTGTGTACACTGTGGGAGGAAAGCTGATGGAGTTCCCCCTGCAACTAAAGCAGGGTTCTAGCATTAAACCTGCGTGGTTTGAGAGAGGATATGCTTACAGTCCTCGCTACAGCCTGCCATGGTTGAGGCTGTTCGCTCCACGTGGGAAACCCTGCATATACAAGTTCATTCGTGAAGAGACCAAAGAGTACACAGTGGGAGAAATGCTGCTTGTGTTCCACTTGCAACTAAAGCAGAGTTCTTCGGGTAAAACTGTGTGTTTTGGGAGAGGAAATGCTTACAGTCCTTACGAGAGCCTGCCTTCATTGAGGCAGTTCGCTGCTCGTGGGACAACATGCATATTGAACATTCATTCGGGGAAAGGCCCTTTGTATAAAGTGTGGGACAAATGCAGCTTGTGTTCCACCTGCCACTAAAGCAGAGATCTTCAGGTAAAAGTCCCGTGTTTTCAGAGAGGAAATTCTTAGAGACCACAGTAGTGCCTGCCATGGCTGAGGCAGTTCGCTCCACGAGGGAAAACATTCTTATAGAACAAGTTCATTAGGGGAAGTGCCCATCGAGTACACTGTGGGAGAAAAGACGCTTCTGTTCCCCTTGCAACTAAAGCAGAGTTCTTCGGGTAAACCTGCGTGATTTGGTAGAGGATATGCTTACAGTCCTCGCTACAGCCTGCCATGGTGGAGGCAGTTCGCTCCTCGTGGGAATCCCTGCATAAAGAAGTTCATTCGTGTAAGATCCCAAAGAGTACACAGTGGGAGAAATGCTGCTTGTGTTCCACCTGCAACTGAAGCAGAGTTCTTTGGGTAAAACTGCGTGTTATGGGAGAGGAAATGCTTACAGTCCTTACGAGAGCCTGCCTTCATTGAGGCAGTTCGCTGCACGTGGGGCACCCTGCATATTGAAGATTCATTCGGGGAAGGGCCCTTTGTATAAAGTGTGGGACAAATGCAGCTTGTGTTCCACCTGCAACTAAAGCAGAGTTCTTCGTGTAAAACTGCGTGTTTTGGGAGAGGAAATGCTTACAGTATTCGCTACAGCCTACCTTGGTTGAGGCAGTTCGCTCCAAGGGGGAATCCCTGCATAAAGTACTTCATTCGTGGAAGAGCCCAAAGAATACACAGTGGGAGAAATGCTGCTTGTGTTCCACCTGCAACTAAAGCAGAATTCTTTGGTAAAACTGCGTGTTTTGGGAGAGGAAATGCTTACAGTCCTCGCTACAGCCTGCCATGGTTGAGGCAGTTCGCTCCACGTCGGAAACCCTGCATATAGAAGTTCATTCGTGGAAGAGCCCAAAGAGTACACAGTGGGAGAAAAGCTGCTTGTGTTACCCCTGCAACTAAAGCAGAGTTCTAGCGTTAAAACTGCGTGGTTTGGGAGAGGATATGCTTACAGTCCCCGCTACAGCATGCCATGGTTGAGGCAGTTCGCTCCACGTGGGAAATCCTGCATATACAAGTTCATTCGTGAAGAGAGCAAAGAGTACACAGTGGGAGAAATGCTGCTTGTGTTCCACTTGCAACTAAAGCAGAGTTCTTCGGGTAAAACTGTGTGTTTTGGGAGAGGAAATGCTTACAGTCCTTACGAGAGCCTGCCTTCATTGAGGCAGTTCGCTGCTCGTGGGACAACCTGCATATTGAACATTCATTCGGGGAAAGGCCCTTTGTATAAAGTGTGGGACAAATGCAGCTTGTGTTCCACCTGCATCTAAAGCAGAGTTCTTCGGGTAAAAGTGCCGTGTTTTCAGAGAGGAAATTCTTAGAGACCACAGTAGTGCCTGCCATGGCTGAGGCAGTTCGCTCCACGAGGGAAACCATTCTTATAGAACAAGTTCATTAGGGGAAGTGCCCATCGAGTACACTGTGGGAGAAAAGATGCTTGTGTTCCCCCTGCAACTAAAGCAGAGTTCTTCGGGTAAACCTGCGTGATTTGGTAGAGGATATGCTTACAGTCCTCGCTACAGCCTGCCATGGTTGAGGCAGTTCGCTCCTCGTGGGTATCCCTGCATAAAGAAGTTCATTCGTGTAAGAGCACAAAGAGTACACAGTGGGAGAAATGCTGCTTGTGTTCCACCTGCAACTAAAGCAGAGTTCTTCGGGTAAAACTGCGTGTTTTGGGAGAGGAAATGCTTACAGTCCATACGAGAGTCTGCCTTCATTGAGGCAGTTCGCTGCACGTGGGACACCCTGCATATTGAAGATTCATTCGGGGAAGGGCCCTTTGTATAAAGTGTCGGACAAATGCATTTTGTGTTCCACCTGCAACTAAAGCAGAGTTCTTCGGGTAAAAGTGCCGTGTTTTCAGAGAGGAAATCCTTAGAGACCACAGTAGTGCCTGCCATGGCTGAGGCAGTTCGCTCCACACGGGAAACCATTTTTATCGAACAAGTTCATTAGGGGAAGTGCCCATCGATTACACTGTGGGAGAAAAGCTGCTTGTGTTACCTCTGCAACTAAAGCAGAGTTCTACCTTTAAAACTGCGTGTTTTGGGATAGGATATGCTTACAGTCCTCGCTACAGCCTGCCACAGTTGAGGCAGTTCGATCCACGTGGGAATCCCTGCATAAAGAATTTCATTCGTGGAAGAGCCCAAAGATTACACACTAGGAGTAATGCTGCTTGTGTTCCACCTGCAACTAACACAGAGTTCCTTGGGTAAAACTGCCGTGTTTTCGGAGAGGAAATGCTTAGAGGCCTCACTAGAGCCTGCTTGCTTTAGGCATTTCACTTCACGCGGGACCCCTTGAGTATAGATATTCTTTCGGGCAAAGGCTCATTGGGTACACTGTGGGAGAAAAGCTGCTTGTGTTCCACCTGCAACTAAAGCAGAATTCTTCGGGTAAAACTGCGTGTATTGGGAGAGGAAATGCTTACAGTCCTTACGAGAGCCTGCCTTCGTTGAGGCAGTTCACTGCACGTGGGACATCCTGCATATTGAATACTCCTTCGGGGAAGGGCCCTTTGTATAAACTGTGGGACAAATGCAGCTTGTGTTCCACCTGCAACTAAAGCAGAGTTCTTCGGGTAAAAGTGCCGTGTTTTCAGAGAGGAAATTCTTAGAGACCACAGTAGTGTCTGCCATGGCTGAGGCAGTTCGCTCCACGCGGGAAACCATTCGTATAGAACAAGTTCATTAGGGGAAGTGCCCATTGTGTACACTGTGGGAGGAAAGCTGATGGTGTTCCCCCTGCAACTAAAGCAGAGTTCTTCGTGTAAAACTGCGTGTTTTGGGAGAGGAAATGCTTACAGTATTCGCTACAGCCTGCCTTGGTTGAGGCAGTTCGCTCCACGTCGGAAACCCTGCATATAGAATTTCATTCTTGGAAGAGCCCAAAGAGTACACAGTGGGAGAAAAGCTGCTTGTGTTACCCCTGCAACTAAAGCAGAGTTCTAGCGTTAAACCTGCGTGGTTTGGGAGAGGATATGCTTACAGTCCTCGCTACAGCCTGCCATGGTTGAGGAAGTTCGCTCCACGTGGGAAACCCTGCATATACAAGTTCATTCGTGAAGAGACCAAAGAGTACACAGTGGGAGAAATGCTGCTTGTGTTCCACTTGCAACTAAAGCAGAGTTCTTCGGGTAAAACTGTGTGTTTTGGGAGAGGAAATGCTTACAGTCCTTACGAGAGCCTGCCTTCATTGAGGCAGTTCGCTGCTAGTGGGACACATGCATATTGAACATTCATTCGGGGAAAGGCCCTTTGTATAAAGTGTGGGACAAATGCAGCTTGTGTTCCACCTGCCACTAAAGCAGAGTTCTTCAGGTAAAAGTCCCGTGTTTTCAGAGAGGAAATTCTTAGAGACCACAGTAGTGCCTGCCATGGCTGAGGCAGTTCGCTCCACGAGGGAAACCATTCTTATAGAACAAGTTCATTAGGGGAAGTGCCCATCGAGTACACTGTGGGAGAAAAGACGCTTCTGTTCCCCCTGCAACTAAAGCAGATTTCTTCGGGTAAACCTGCGTGATTTGGTAGAGGATATGCTTACAGTCCTCGCTACAGCCTGCCATGGTGGAGGCAGTTCGCTCCTCGTGGGAATCCCTGCATAAAGAAGTTCATTCGTGTAAGATCCCAAAGAGTACACAGTGGGAGAAATGCTGCTTGTGTTCCACCTGCAACTAAAGCAGAGTTCTTCGGGTAAAACTGCGTGTATTGGGAGAGGAAATGCTTGCAGTCCTTACGAGAGCCTGCCTTCATTGAGGCAGTTCGCTGCACGTGGGGCACCCTGCATATTGAAGATTCATTCGGGGAAGGGCCCTTTGTATAAAGTGTGGGACAAATGCAGCTTGTGTTCCACCTGCAACTAAAGCAGAGTTCTTGGGGAAAAGGGCCGTGTTTTCAGAGAGGAAATCCTTAGAGACAACAGTAGTGCCTGCCATGGCTGAGGCAGTTCGCTCCACGCGGGAAACCATTCTTATAGAACAAGTTCATTAGGGGAAGTGCCCATCGCGTACACTCTTGGGGAAAAGCTGTTTGTGTTACCTCTGCAACTAAAGCAGAGTTCTACCGTTAAAACTGCGTGTTTTGGGATAGGATATGCTTACAGTCCTCGCTACAGCCTGCCACAGTTGAGGCAGTTCGATCCACGTGGGAATCCCTGCATAAAGAATTTCATTCGTGGAAGAGCCCAAAGATTACACACTAGGAGTAATGCTGCTTGTGTTCCACCTGCAACTAACACAGAGTTCCTTGGGTAAAACTGCCGTGTTTTCGGAGAGGAAATGCTTAGAGGCCTCACTAGAGCCTGCTTGCTTTAGGCATTTCACTTCACGCGGGACCCCTTGAGTATAGATATTCTTTCGGGCAAAGGCTCATTGGGTACACTGTGGGAGAAAAGCTGCTTGTGTTCCACCTGCAACTAAAGCAGAATTCTTCGGGTAAAACTGCGTGTATTGGGAGAGGAAATGCTTACAGTCCTTACGAGAGCCTGCCTTCGTTGAGGCAGTTCACTGCACGTGGGACATCCTGCATATTGAATACTCCTTCGGGGAAGGGCCCTTTGTATAAACTGTGGGACAAATGCAGCTTGTGTTCCACCTGCAACTAAAGCAGAGTTCTTCGGGTAAAAGTGCCGTGTTTTCAGAGAGGAAATTCTTAGAGACCACAGTAGTGTCTGCCATGGCTGAGGCAGTTCGCTCCACGCGGGAAACCATTCGTATAGAACAAGTTCATTAGGGGAAGTGCCCATTGTGTACACTGTGGGAGGAAAGCTGATGGTGTTCCCCCTGCAACTAAAGCAGAGTTCTTCGTGTAAAACTGCGTGTTTTGGGAGAGGAAATGCTTACAGTATTCGCTACAGCCTGCCTTGGTTGAGGCAGTTCGCTCCACGTCGGAAACCCTGCATATAGAATTTCATTCTTGGAAGAGCCCAAAGAGTACACAGTGGGAGAAAAGCTGCTTGTGTTACCCCTGCAACTAAAGCAGAGTTCTAGCGTTAAACCTGCGTGGTTTGGGAGAGGATATGCTTACAGTCCTCGCTACAGCCTGCCATGGTTGAGGAAGTTCGCTCCACGTGGGAAACCCTGCATATACAAGTTCATTCGTGAAGAGACCAAAGAGTACACAGTGGGAGAAATGCTGCTTGTGTTCCACTTGCAACTAAAGCAGAGTTCTTCGGGTAAAACTGTGTGTTTTGGGAGAGGAAATGCTTACAGTCCTTACGAGAGCCTGCCTTCATTGAGGCAGTTCACTGCACGTGGGACATCCTGCATATTGAATACTCCTTCGGGGAAGGGCCCTTTGTGTAAACTGTGGGACAAATGCAGCTTGTGTTCCACCTGCAACTAAAGCAGAGTTGTTCGGGTAAAAGTGCCGTGTTTTCAGAGAGGAAATTCTTAGAGACCACAGTAGTGCCTGCCATGGCTGAGGCAGTTCGCTCCACGAGGGAAAACATTCTTATAGAACAAGTTCATTAGGGGAAGTGCCCATCGAGTACACTGTGGGAGAAAAGACGCTTCTGTTCCCCTTGCAACTAAAGCAGAGTTCTTCGGGTAAACCTGCGTGATTTGGAAGAGGATATGCTTACAGTCCTCGCTACAGCCTGCCATGGTGGAGGCAGTTCGCTCCTCGTGGGAATCCCTGCATAAAGAAGTTCATTCGTGTAAGATCCCAAAGAGTACACAGTGGGAGAAATGCTGCTTGTGTTCCACCTGCAACTGAAGCAGAGTTCTTCGGGTAAAACTGCGTGTTATGGGAGAGGAAATTCTTACAGTCCTTACGAGAGCCTGCCTTCATTGAGGCAGTTCGCTGCACGTGGGGCACCCTGCATATTGAAGATTCATTCGGGGAAGGGCCCTTTGTATAAAGTGTGGGACAAATGCAGCTTGTGTTCCACCTGCAACTAAAGCAGAGTTCTTCGGGTAAAAGTGCCTTGTTTTCAGAGAGGAAATCCTTAGAGACAACAGTAGTGCCTGCCATGGCTGAGGCAGTTCGCTCCACGCGGGAAACCATTCTTATAGAACAAGTTCATTAGGGGAAGTGCCCATCGAGTACACTGTGGGAGAAAAGCTGCTTGTGTTACCTCTGCAACTAAAGCAGATTTCTACCGTTAAAACTGCGTGTTTTGAGATAGGATATGCTTACAGTCCTCGCTACAGCCTGCCACGGTTGAGGCAGTTCGATCCACGTGGGAATCCCTGCATAAAGAATTTCATTCGTGGAAGATCCCAAAGATTACACACTAGGAGTAATGCTGCTTGTGTTCCACCTGCAACTAACACAGAGTTCCTTGGGTAAAACTGCCGTGTTTTCGGAGAGGAAATGCTTAGAGGCCTCACTAGAGCCTGCTTGCTTTAGGCATTTCACTCCACGCGGGACCCCTTGAGTATAGATATTCTTTCGGGCAAAGGCTCATTGGGTACACTGTGGGAGAAAAGCTGCTTGTGTTCCACCTGCAACTAAAGCAGAATTATTCGGGTAAAACTGCGTGTATTGGGAGAGGAAATGCTAACAGTCCTTACGAGAGCCTGCCTTCGTTGAGGCAGTTCACCTCACGTGGGACACCCTGCATATTGAAGACTCCTTCGGGGAAGGGCCCTTTGTATAAAGTGTGGGACAAATTCAGCTTGTGTTCCACCTGCAACTAAAGCAGAGTTCGTCGGGTAAAAGTGCCGTGTTTTCAGAGAGGAAATTCTTAGAGACCACAGTAGTGTCTGCCATGGCTGAGGCAGTTCGCTCCACGCGGGAAACCATTCTTATAGAACAAGTTCATTAGGGGAAGTGCCCATTGTGTACACTGTGGGAGGAAAGCTGATGGTGTTCCCCCTGCAACTAAAGCAGAGTTCTTCGTGTAAAACTGCGTGTTTTGGGAGAGGAAATGCTTACAGTATTCGCTACAGCCTGCCTTGGTTGAGGCAGTTCGCTCCAAGTGGGAATCCCTGCATAAAGTAGTTCATTCGTGGAAGAGCACAAAGAATACACAGTGGGAGAAATGCTGCTTGTGTTCCACCTGCAACTAAAGCAGAATTCTTTGGTAAAACTGCTGTTTTTTGGAAGAGGAAATGCTTACAGTCCTGGCTACAGCCTGCCATGGTTGAGGCAGTTCGCTCCACGTCGGAAACCCTGCATATAGAAGTTCATTCGTGGAAGAGCCCAAAGAGTACACAGTGGGAGAAAAGCTGCTTGTGTTACCCCTGCAACTAAAGAAGAGTTCTAGCGTTAAAACTGCGTGGTTTGGGAGAGGATATGCTTACAGTCCTCGCTACAGCGTGCCATGGTTGAGGCAGTTCGCTCCACGTGGGAAATCCTGCATATACAAGTTCATTCGTGAAGAGAGCAAAGAGTACACAGTGGGAGAAATGCTGCTTGTGTTCCACTTGCAACTAAAGCAGAGTTCTTCGGGTAAAACTGTGTGTTTTGGGAGAGGAAATGCTTACAGTCCTTACGAGAGCCTGCCTTCATTGAGGCAGTTCGCTGCTCGTGGGACAACCTGCATATTGAACATTCATTCGGGAAAGGCCCTTTGTATAAAGTGTGGGACAAATGCAGCTTGTGTTCCACCTGCAACTAAAGCAGAGTTCTTCGGGTAAAAGTGCCATGTTTTCAGAGAGGAAATTCTTAGAGACCACAGTAGTGCCTGCCATGGCTGAGGCAGTTCGCTCCATGAGGGAAACCATTCTTATAGAACATGTTCATTAGTGGAAGTGCCCATCGAGTACACTGTGGGAGAAAAGATGCTTGTGTTCCCCCTGCAACTAAAGCAGAGTTCTTCTGGTAAACCTGCGTGATTTGGTAGAGGATATGCTTACAGTCCTCGCTACAGCCTCCCATGGTTGAGGCAGTTCGCTCCTCGTGGGTATCCCTGCATAAAGAAGTTCATTCGTGTAAGAGCCCAAAGAGTACACAGTGGGAGAAATGCTGCTTGTGTTCCACCTGCAACTAACACAGAGTTCCTTGGGTAAAACTGCCGTGTTTTCAGAGAGGAAATGCTTAGAGGCCTCACTAGAGCCTGCTTGCTTTAGGCATTTCACTCCACGCGGGACCCCTTGAGTATAGATATTGTTTCGGTCAAAGGCACATTGGGTACACTGTGGGAGAAAAGCTGCTTGTGTTCCACCTGCAACTAAAGCAGAATTATTCGGGTAAAACTGCGTGTATTGGGAGAGGAAATGCTAACAGTCCTTACGAGAGCCTGCCTTCGTTGAGGCAGTTCACCTCACGTGGGACACCCTGCATATTGGAGACTCCTTCGGGGAAGGGCCCTTTGTATAAAGTGTGGGACAAATGCAGCTTGTGTTCCACCTGCAACTAAAGCAGAGTTCGTCGGGTAAAAGTGCCGTGTTTTCAGAGAGGAAATTCTTAGAGACCACAGTAGTGTCTGCCATGGCTGAGGCAGTTCGCTCCACGCGGGAAACCATTCTTATAGAACAAGTTCATTAGGGGAAGTGCCCATTGTGTACACTGTGGGAGAAAAGCTGATGGTGTTCCCCCTGCAACTAAAGCAGAGTTCTTCGTGTAAAACTGCGTGTTTTGGGAGAGGAAATGCTTACAGTATTCCCTACAGCCTGCCTTGGTTGAGGCAGTTCGCTCCACGTCGGAAACCCTGCATATAGAAGTTCATTCGTGGAAGAGCCCAAAGAGTACACAATGGGAGAAAAGCTGCTTGTGTTACCCCTGCAACTAAAGCAGAGTTCTAGCGTTAAAACTGCGTGGTTTGGGAGAGGATATGCTTACAGTCCCCGCTACAGCCTGCCATGGTTGAGGCAGTTCGCTCCACGTGGGAAATCCTGCATATACATGTTCATTCGTGAAGAGAGCAAAGAGTACACAGTGGGAGAAATGCTGCTTGTGTTCCACTTGCAACTAAAGCAGAGTTCTTCGGGTAAAACTGTGTGTTTTGGGAGAGGAAATGCTTACATAACTTACGAGAGCCTGCCTTCATTGAGGCAGTTCGCTGCTCGTGGGACAACCTGCATATTGAACATTCATTCGGGGAAAGGCCCTTTGTATAAAGTGTGGGACAAATGCAGCTTGTGTTCCACCTGCAATTAAAGCAGAGTTCTTCAGGTAAAAGTGCCGTGTTTTCAGAGAGGAAATTCTTAGAGACCACAGTAGTGCCTGCCATGGCTGAGGCAGTTCGCTCCACGTGGGAAACCATTCTTATAGAACAAGTTCATTAGGGGAAGTGCCCATCGAGTACACCGTGGGAGAAAAGATGCTTGTGTTCCCCCTGCAACTAAAGCAGAGTTCTTCTGATAAACCTGCGTGATTTGGTAGAGGATATGCTTACAGTCCTCGCTACAGCCTGCCATGGTGGAGGCAGTTCGCTCCTCGTGGGTATCCCTGCATAAAGAAGTTCATTCGTGTAAGAGCCCAAAGAGTACACAGTGGGAGAAATGCTGCTTGTCTTCCACCTGCAACTAAAGCAGAGTTCTTCGGGTAAAACTGCGTGTTTTGGGAGAGGAAATGCTTACAGTCCATACGAGAGTCTGCCTTCATTGAGGCAGTTCGCTGCACGTGGGACACCCTGCATATTGAAGATTCATTCGGGGAAGGGCCCTTTGTATAAAGTGTCGGACAAATGCATTTAGTGTTCCACCTGCAACTATAGCAGAGTTCTTCGGGTAAAAGTGCCGTGTTTTCAGAGAGGAAATCCTTAGAGACCACAGTAGTGCCTGCCATGGCTGAGGCAGTTCGCTCCACACGGGAAACCATTCTTATAGAACAAGTTCATTAGGGGAAGTGCCCATCGAGTACACTGTGGGAGAAAAGCTGCTTGTGTTACCTCTGCAACTAAAGCAGAGTTCTACCGTTAAAACTGCGTGTTTTGGGATAGGATATGCTTACAGTCCTCGCTACAGCCTGCCACAGTTGAGGCAGTTCGATCCACGTGGGAATCCCTGCATAAAGAATTTCATTCGTGGAAGAGCCCAAAGATTACACACTAGGAGTAATGCTGCTTGTGTTCCACCTGCAACTAACACAGAGTTCCTTGGGTAAAACTGCCGTGTTTTCAGAGAGGAAATGCTTAGAGGCCTCACTAGAGCCTGCTTGCTTTAGGCATTTCACTCCACGCGGGACCCCTTGAGTATAGATATTGTTTCGGGCAAAGGCTCATTGGGTACACTGTGGGAGAAAAGCTGCTTGTGTTCCACCTGCAACTGAAGCAGAATTATTCGGGTAAAACTGCGTGTATTAGGAGAGGAAATGCTTACAGTCCTTACGAGAGCCTGCCTTCGTTGAGGCAGTTCACTGCACGTGGGATACCCTGCATATTAAAGACTCTTTCGGGGAAGGGCCCTTTGTATTAACTGTGGGACAAATGCATCTTGTGTTCCACCTGCAACAAAAGCAGAGTTCTTCGGGTAAAAGTGCCGTGTTTTCAGAGAGGAAATTCTTAGAGACCACAGTAGTGTCTGCCATGGCTGAGGCAGTTCGCTCCACGCGGGAAACCATTCTTATAGAACAAGTTCATTAGGGGAAGTGCCCATTGTGTACACTGTGGGAGGAAAGCTGATGGTGTTCCCCCTGCAACTAAAGCAGAGTTCTTCGTGTAAAACTGTGTGTTTTGGGAGAGGAAATGCTTACAGTATTCGCTACAGCCTCCCTTGGTTGAGGCAGTTCGCTCCAAGTGGGAATCCCTGCATAATGTAGTTCATTCGTGGAAGATCCCAAAGAGTACACAGTGGGAGAAATGCTGCTTGTGTTCCACCTGCAACTAAAGCAGAATTCTTTGGTAAAACTGCCGTGTTTTGGAAGAGGAAATGCTTACAGTCCTCGCTACAGCCTGCCATGGTTGAGGCAGTTCGCTCCACGTCAGAAACCCTGCATATAGTAGTTCATTCGTGGAAGAGCCCAAAGAGTACACAGTGGGAGAAAACCTGCTTGTGTTACCCCTGCAACTAAAGCAGAGTTCTAGCGTTAAAACTGTGTGGTTTGGGAGAGGATATGCTTACAGTCCTCGCTACAGCCTGCCATGGTTGAGGCAGTTCGCTCCACGTGGGAAACCCTGCATATACAAGTTCATTCGTTAAGAGACCAAAGAGTACACAGTGGGAGAAATGCTGCTTGTGTTCCACTTGCAACTAAAGCAGAGTTCTTCGGGTAAAACTGTGTGTTTTGGGAGAGGAAATGCTTACAGTCCTTACGAGATCCTGCCTTCATTGAGGCAGTTCGCTGCTCGTGGGACAACCTGCATATTGAACATTCATTCGGGGAAAGGCCCTTTGTATAAAGTGTGGGACAAATGCAGCTTGTGTTCCACCTGCAACTAATGCAGAGTTCTTCAGGTAAAAGTGCCGTGTTTTCAGAGAGGAAATTCTTAGAGACCACAGTAGTGCCTGCCATGACTGAGGCAGTTCGCTCCACACGGGAAACCATTCTTATAGAACAAGTTCATTAGGGGAAGTGCCCATCGAGTACACTGTGGGAGAAAAGATGCTTGTGTTCCCCCTGCAACTAAAGCAGAGTTCTTCGGGTAAACCTGCGTGATTTGGTAGAGGATATGCTTACAGTCCTCGATACAGCCTGCCATGGTGGAGGCAGTTCGCTCCTCGTGGGTATCCCTGCATAAAGAAGTTCATTCGTGTAAGAGCACAAAGAGTACACAGTGGGAGAAATGCTGCTTGTCTTCCACCTGCAACTAAAGCAGAGTTCTTCGGGTAAAACTGCGTGTTTTGGGAGAGGAAATGCTTACAGTCCATACGAGAGTCTGCCTTCATTGAGGCAGTTCGCTGCACGTGGGACACCCTGCATATTGAAGATTCATTCGGGGAAGTGCCCTTTGTATAAAGTGTCGGACAAATGCATTTTGTGTTCCACCTGCAACTAAAGCAGAGTTCTTCGGGTAAAAGTGCCGTGTTTTCAGAGAGGAAATCCTTAGAGACCACAGTAGTGCCTGCCATGGCTGAGGCAGTTCGCTCCACACGGGAAACCATTCTTATAGAACAAGTTCATTAGGGGAAGTGCCCATCGAGTACACTGTGGGAGAAAAGCTGCTTGTGTTACCTCTGCAACTAAAGCAGAGTTCCACCGTTAAAACTGCGTTTTGGGGGATAGGATATGCTTACAGTCCTCGCTACAGCCTGCCACAGTTGAGGCAGTTCGATCCACGTGGGAATCCCTGCATAAAGAATTTCATTCATGGAAGAGCCCAAAGATTACACACTAGGAGTAATGCTGCTTGTGTTCCACCTGCAACTAACACAGAGTTCCTTGGGTAAAACTGCCGTGTTTTCGGAGAGGAAATGCTTAGAGGCCTCACTAGAGCCTGCTTGCTTTAGGCATTTCACTCCACGCGGGACCCCTTGAGTATAGAAACTCTTGCGGGCAAAGGCTCATTGGGTACACTGTGGGAGAAAAGCTGCTTGTGTTCCACCTGCAACTAAAGCAGAATTCTTCGGGTAAAACTGCGTGTATTGGGAGAGGAAATGCTTACAATCCTTACGAGAGCCTGCCTTCGTTGAGGCAGTTCACTGCACGTGGGACAACCTGCATATTGAAGACTCCTTCGGGGAAGGGACCTTTGTATAAACTGTGGGACAAATGCAGCTTGTGTTCCACCTGCAACTAAAGCAGAGTTCTTCGGGTAAAAGTGCTGTGTTTTCAGAGAGGAAATTCTTAGAGACCACAGTAGTGTCTGCCATGGCTGAGGCAGTTCGCTCCACGCGGGAAACCATTTTTATACAACAAGTTCATTGGGGATGTGCCCATTGTTTACACTGTGGGAGGAAAGCTGATGGTGTTCCCCCTGCAACTAAAGCAGATTTCTTCGTGTAAAACTGCGTGTTTTGGGAGAGGAAATGCTTACAGTATTCGCTACAGCCTGCCTTGGTTGAGGCACTTCGCTCCACGTGGGAATCCCTGCATAAAGATGTTCATTCGTGGAAGATCCCAAAGAGTACACAGTGGGAGAAATGCTGCTTGTGTTCCACCTGCAACTAAAGCAGAATTCTTTTGTAAAACTGCCGTGTTTTGGAAGAGGAAATGCTTAAAGTCCTCGCTACAGTCTGCCTTTGTTGAGGCAGTTCGCTCCACGTCGGAAACCCTGCATATAGAAGTTCATTCATGGAAGAGCCCAAAGAGTACACAGTGGGAGAAAAGCTGCTTGTGTTACCCCTGCAACTAAAGCAGAGTTCTACCGTTAAAACTGCGTGGTTTGGGAGAGGATATTCTTACAGTCCTCGCTACAGCCTGCCATGGTTGAGGCAGTTCGCTCCACGTGGGAAACCCTGCATATACAAGTTCATTCGTGAGGAGACCAAAGAGTACACAGTGGGAGAAATGCTGCTTGTGTTCCACTTGCAACTAAAGCAGATTTCTTCGGGTAAAACTGTGTGTTTTGTGAGAGGAAATGCTTACAGTCCTTACGAGAGCCTGCCTTCATTGAGGCAGTTCACTGCTCGTGGGACAACCTGCATATTGAACATTCATTCGGGGAAAGGCCCTTTGTATAAAGTGTGGGACAAATGCAGCTTGTGTTCCACCTGCAACTAAAGCAGAGTTCTTCAGGTAAAAGTGCCTTGTTTTCAGAGAGGAAATCCTTAGAGACCACAGTAGTGCCTGCCATGGCTGAGGCAGTTCGCTCCACATGGGAAACCATTCTTATAGAACAAGTTCATTAAGGGAAGTGCCCATCGAGTACACTGTGGGAGAAAAGCTGCTTGTGTTACCTCTGCAACTAGAGCAGAGTTCTACCGTTAAAACTGCGTGTTTTGAGATAGGATATGCTTACAGTCCTCGCTACAGCCTGCCACGGTTTCGGCAGTTCGATCCACGTGGGAATCCCTGCATAAAGAATTTCATTCGTGGAAGATCCCAAAGATTACACACTAGGAGTAATGCTGCTTGTGTTCCACGTGCAACTAACACAGAGTTCCTTGGGTAAAACTGCCGTGTTTTCAGAGAGGAAATGCTTAGAGGCCTCACTAGAGAAGGCTTGCTTTAGGCATTTCACTCCACGTGGGACACCTTGAGTATAGATATTCTTTCGGGCAAAGGCTCATTGGGTACACTGTGGGAGAAAAGCTGCTTTTGTTCCACCTGCAACTAAAGCAGAATTCTTCGGGTAAAACTGCGTGTATTGGGAGAGGAAATGCTAACAGTCCTTACGAGAGCCTGCCTTCGTTGAGGCAGTTCACCTCACGTGGGACACCCTGCATATTGAAGACTACTTCGGGGAAGGGCCCTTTGTATAATGTGTGGGACAAATGCAGCTTGTGTTCCACCTGCAACTAAAGCAGAGTTCTTTGGGTAAAAGTGCCGTGTTTTCAGAGAGGAAATTCTTAGAGACCACAGTAGTGTCTGCCATGGCTGAGGCAGTTCGCTCCACGCGGGAAACCATTCTTATAGAACAAGTTCATTAGGGGAAGTGCCCATTGTGTACACTGTGGGAGGAAAGCTGATTGTGTTCCCCCTGCAACTAAAGCAGAGTTCTTCGTGTAAAACTGCGTGTTTTGGGAGAGGAAATGCTTAGAGTATTCGCTACAGCCTGCCTTGGTTGAGGCAGTTCGCTCCAAGTGGGAATCCCTGCATAAAGTAGTTCATTCGTGGAAGAGCCCAAAGAATACACAGTGGGAGAAATGCTGCTTGTGTTCCACCTGCAACTAAAGCAGAATTCTTTTGTAAAACTGCCGTGTTTTGGAAGAGGAAATGCGTACAGTCCTCGCTACAGCCTGCATTGGTTGAGGCAGTTCGCTCCACGTCGGAAACCCTGCATATAGAAGTTCATTCGTGGAAGAGCCCAAAGAGTACACAGTGGGAGAAAAGCTGCTTGTGTTACCCCTGCAACTAAAGCAGAGTTCTAGCATTAAAACTGCGTGGTTTGGGAGAGGATATGCTTACAGTCCTCGCTAGAGCCTGCCATGGTTGAGGCAGTTCGCTCCACGAGGGAAATCCTGCATATACAAGTTCATTCGTGAAGAGAGCAAAGAGTACACAGTGGGAGAAATGCTGCTTGTGTTCCACTTGCAACTAAAGCAGAGTTCTTCGGGTAAAACTGTGTGTTTTGGGAGAGGAAATGCTTACAGTCCTTACGAGAGCCTGCCTTCATTGAGGCAGTTCGCTGCTCGTGGGACAACATGCATATTGAACATTCATTCGGGGAAAGGCCCTTTGTATAAAGTGTGGGACAAATGCAGCTTGTGTTCCACCTGCCACTAAAGCAGAGTTCTTCAGGTAAAAGTGCCGTGTTTTCAGAGAGGAAATTCTTAGAGACCACAGTAGTGCCTGCCATGGCTGAGGCAGTTCGCTCCACGAGGGAAACCATTCTTATAGAACAAGTTCATTAGGGGAAGTGCCCATCGAGTACACTGTGGGAGAAAAGATGCTTGTGTTCCCCCTGCAACTAAAGCAGAGTTCTTCGGGTAAACCTGCGTGATTTGGTAGAGGATATGCTTACAGTCCTCGCTACAGCCTGCCATGGTGGAGGCAGTTCGCTCCTCGTGGATATCCCTGCATAAAGAAGTTCATTCATGTAAGAGCCCAAAGAGTACACAGTGGGAGAAATGCTGCTTGTGTTCCACCTGCAACTAAAGCAGAGTTCTTCGGGTAAAACTGCGTGTTTTGGGAGAGGAAATGCTTACAGTCCATACGAGAGTCTGCCTTCATTGAGGCAGTTCGCTGCACGTGGGACACCCTGCATATTGAAGATTCATTCGGGGAAGGGCCCTTTGTATAAAGTGTCGGACAAATGCATTTTGTGTTCCACCTGCAACTAAAGCAGAGTTCTTCGGGTAAAAGTGCCGTGTTTTCAGAGAGGAAATCCTTAGAGACCACAGTAGTGCCTGCCATGGCTGAGGCATTTCGCTCCACACGGGAAACCATTCTTATAGAACAAGTTCATTAGGGGAAGTGCCCATCGAGTACACTGTGGGAGAAAAGCTGCTTGTGTTACCTCTGCAACTAAAGCAGAGTTCTAACGTTAAAACTGCGTGTTTTGGGATAGGATATGCTTACAGTCCTCGCTACAGCCTGCCACAGTTGAGGCAGTTCGATCCACGTGGGAATCCCTGCATAAAGAATTTCATTCGTGGAAGAGCCCAAAGATTACACACTAGGAGTAATGCTGCTTGTGTTCCACCTGCAACTAACACAGAGTTCCTTGGGTAAAACTGCCGTGTTTTCGGAGAGGAAATGCTTAGAGGCCTCACTAGAGCCTGCTTGCTTTAGGCATTTCACTCCACGCGGGACCCCTTGAGTATAGATATTGTTTCGGGCAAAGGCTCATTGGGTACACTGTGGGAGAAAAGCTGCTTGTGTTCCACCTGCAACTAAAGCAGAATTATTCGGGTAAAACTGCGTGTATTGGGAGAGGAAATGCTTACAATCCTTACGAGAGCCTGCCTTCGTTGAGGCAGTTCACTGCACGTGGGACACCCTGCATATTAGAGACTCCTTCGAGGAAGGGCCCTTTGTATAAACTGTGGGACAAATGCATCTTGTGTTCCACCTGCAACAAAAGCAGAGTTCTTCGGGTAAAAGTGCCGTGTTTTCAGAGAGGAAATTCTTAGAGACCACAGTAGTGTCTGCCATGGCTGAGGCAGTTCGCTCCACGCGGGAAACCATTCTTATAGAACAAGTTCATTGGGGATGTGCCCATTGTTTACACTGTGAGAGGAAAGCTGATGGTATTCCCCCTGCAACTAAAGCAGATTTCTTCGTGTAAAACTGCGTGTTTTGGGAGAGGAAATGCTTACAGTATTCGCTACAGCCTGCCTTGGTTGAGGCAGTTCGCTCCACGTGGGAATCCCTGCATAAAGAAGTTCATTCGTGGAAGATCCCAAAGAGTACACAGTGGGAGAAATGCTGCTTGTGTTCCACCTGCAACTAAAGCAGAATTCTTTGGTAAAACTGCCGTGTTTTGGAAGAGGAAATGCTTACAGTCCTCGCTACAGCCTGCCTTGGTTGAGGCAGTTCGCTCCACGTCGGAAACCCTGCATAGAGAAGTTCATTCATGGAAGAGCCCAAAGAGTACACAGTGGGAGAAAAGCTGCTTGTGTTCCACCTGCAACTAAAGCAGAGTTCTACCGTTAAAACTGCGTGGTTTGGGAGAGGATATGCTTACAGTCCTCGCTACAGCCTGCCATGGTTGAGGCAGTTCGCTCCACGTGGGAAACCCTGCATATACAGGTTCATTCGTGAGGAGACCAAAGAGTACACAGTGGGAGAAATGCTGCTTGTGTTCCACTTGCAACTAAAGCAGAGTTCTTCGGGTAAAACTGTGTGTTTTGGGAGAGGAAATGCTTACAGTCCTTACGAGAGCCTGCCTTCATTGAGGCAGTTCGCTGCTCGTGGGACAACCTGCATATTGAACATTCATTCGGGGAAAGGCCCTTTGTATAAAGTGTGGGACAATTGCAGCTTGTGTTCCACCTGCCACTAAAGCAGAGTTCTTCAGGTAAAAGTGCCGTGTTTTCAGAGAGGAAATTCTTAGAGACCACAGTAGTGCCTGCCATGGCTGAGGCAGTTCGCTCCACGAGGGAAACCATTCTTATAGAACAAGTTCATTAATGGAAGTGCCCATCGAGTACACTGTGGGAGAAAAGATGCTTGTTTTCCCCCTGCAACTAAAGCAGAGTTCTTCGGGTAAACCTGCGTGATTTGGTAGAGGATATGCTTACAGTCCTCGCTACAGCCTGCCATGGTGGAGGCAGTTCATTCCTCGTGGGAATCCCTGCATAAAGAAGTTCATTCGTGTAAGATCCCAAAGAGTACACAGTGGGAGAAATGCTGCTTGTGTTCCACCTGCAACTAAAGTACCGTTCTTCGGGTAAAACTGCGTGTTATGGGAGAGGAAATGCTTACAGTCCTTACGAGAGCCTGCCTTCATTGAGTCAGTTCGCTGCACGTGGGACACCCTGCATATTGAAGATTCATTCGGGGAAAGGCCCTTTGTATAAAGTGTGGGACAAATGCAGCTTGTGTTCCACCTGCAACTAAAGCAGAGTTCTTCGGGTAAAAGTGCCGTGTTTTCAGAGAGGAAATCCTTAGAGACAACAGTAGTGCCTGCCATGGCTGAGGCAGTTCGCTCCACGTGGGAAACCATTCTTATAGAACAAGTTCATTTGGGGAAGTGCCCATCGAGTACACTGTGGGAGAAAAGCTGCTTGTGTTACCTCTGCAACTAAAGCACAATTCTACCGTTAAAACTGCGTGTTTTGAGATAGGATATGCTTACAGTCCTCGCTACAGCCTGCCACCATTGAGGCAGTTCTATCCACGTGGGAATCCCTGCATAAAGAATTTCATTCGTGGAAGAGCCCAAAGATTACACAGTAGGAGTAATGCTGCTTGTGTTCCACCTGCAACTAACACAGAGTTCCTTGGGTAAAACTGCCGTGTTTTCGGAGAGGAAATGCTTAGAGGCCTCACTAGAGCCTGCTTGCTTTAGGCATTTCACTCCATGCGGGACCCCTTGAGTATAGATATTCTTTCGGGCAAAGGCTCATTGGGTACACTGTGGGAGAAAACCTGCTTGTGTTCCACCTGCAACTAAAGCAGAATTCTTCGGGTAAAACTGCGTGTATTGGGAGAGGAAATGCTTACAGTCCTTACGAGAGCCTGCCTTCATTGAGGCAGTTCACTGCACGTGGGACACCCTGCATATTGAAGACTCCTTCGGGGAAGGGCCCTTTGTATAAACTGTGGGACAAATGCAGCTTGTGTTCCACCTGCAACTAAAGCAGAGTTCTTCGGGTAAAAGTGCCGTGTTTTCAGAGAGGAAATTCTTAGAGACCACAGTAGTGTCTGCCATGGCTGAGGCAGTTCGCTCCACGCGGGAAACCATTCTTATAGAACAAGTTCATTAGGGGAAGTGCCCATTGTGTACACTGTGGGAGGAAAGCTGATGGTGTTCCCCCTGCAACTAAAGCAGAGTTCTTCGTGTAAAACTGCGTGTTTTGGGAGAGGAAATGCTTACAGTATTCGCTACAGCCTGCCTTGGTTGAGGCAGTTCGCTCCACGTGGGAATCCCTGCATAAAGAAGTTCATTCGTGGAAGATCCCAAAGAGTACACAGTGGGAGAAATGCTGCTTGTGTTCCACCTGCAACTAAAGCAGAATTCTTTGGTAAAACTGCCGTGTTTTGGAAGAGGAAATGCTTACAGTCCTCGCTACAGCCTGCCATGGTTGAGGCAGTTCGCTCCACGTCGGAAACCCTGCATATAGAAGTTCATTCATGGAAGAGCCCAAAGAGTACACAGTGGGAGAAAAGCTGCTTGTGTTACCCCTGCAACTAAAGCAGAGTTCTAGCGTTAAAACTGTGTGGTTTGGGAGAGGATATGCTTACAGTCCTCGCTACAGCCTGCCATGGTTGAGGCAGTTCGCTCCACGTGGGAAACCCTGCATATACAAGTTCATTCGTTAAGAGACCAAAGAGTACACAGTGGGAAAATGCTGCTTGTGTTCCACTTGCAACTAAAGCAGAGTTCTTCGGGTAAAACTCTGTGTTTTGGGAGAGGAAATGCTTACAGTCCTTACGAGAGCCTGCCTTCATTGAGGCAGTTCGCTGCTCGTGGGACAACCTGCATATTGAACATTCATTCGGGGAAAGGCCCTTTGTTTAAAGTGTGGGACAAATGCAGCTTGTGTTCCACCTGCCACTAAAGCAGAGTTCTTCAGGAAAAAGTGCCGTGTTTTCAGAGAGGAAATTCTTACAGACCACAGTAGTGTCTGCCATGGCTGAGGCAGTTTGCGCCACACTGGAAACCATTCTTATAGAACAAGTTCATTAGGGGAAGTGCCCATCGAGTACACTGTGGGAGAAAAGATGCTTGTGTTCCCCCTGCAACTGAAGCAGAGTTCTTCAGGTAATCCTGCGTGTATTGGTAGAGGATATGCTTACAGTCCTCGCTACAGCCTGCCATGGTGGAGGCAGTTCGCTCCTCGGTGGAATCCCTGCATAAAGAAGTTCATTCGTGTAAGATCCCAAAGAGTACACAGTGGGAGAAATGCTGCTTGTGTTCCACCTGCAACTAAAGCAGAGTTCTTCGGGTAAAACTGCGTGTTATGGGAGAGGAAATGCTTACAGTCCTTACGAGAGCCTGCCTTCATTGAGGTAGTTCGCTGCACGTGGGACACCCTGCATATTGAAGATTCATTCGGGGAAGGGCCCTTTGTATAAAGTGTGGGACAAATGCAGCTTGTGTTCCACCTGCAACTAAAGCAGAGTTCTTCAGGTAAAAGTGCCTTGTTTTCAGAGAGGAAATCCTTAGAGACAACAGTAGTGCCTGCCATGGCTGAGGCAGTTCGCTCCACACGGGAAACCATTCTTATAGAACAAGTTCATTAGGGGAAGTGCCCATCGAGTACACTGTGGGAGAAAAGCTGCTTGTGTTACCTCTGCAACTAAAGCAGAGTTCTACCGTTAAAACTGCGTTTTTGGGGATAGGATATGCTTACAGTCCTCGCTACAGCCTGCCACAGTTGAGGCAGTTCGATCCACGTGGGAATCCCTGCATAAAGAATTTCATTCGTGGAAGAGCCCAAAGATTACACACTAGGAGTAATGCTGCTTGTGTTCCACCTGCAACTAACACAGAGTTCCTTGGGTAAAACTGCCGTGTTTTCGGAGAGGAAATGCTTAGAGGCCTCACTAGAGCCTGCTTGCTTTAGGCATTTCACTCCACCCAGGACCCCTTGAGTATAGATATTGTTTCGGGCAAAGGCTCATTGGGTACACTGTGGGAGAAAAGCTGCTTGTGTTCCACCTGCAACTAAAGCAGAATTCTTCGGGTAAAACTGCGTGTATTGGGAGAGGAAATGCTAACAGTCCTTACGAGAGCCTGCCTTCGTTGAGGCAGTTCACTGCACGTGGGACACCCTGCATATTAAAGACTCCTTCGGGGAAGGGCCCTTTGTATAAACTGTGGGACAAATGCATCTTGTGTTCCACCTGCAACAAAAGCAGAGTTCTTCGGGTAAAAGTGCCGTGTTTTCAGAGAGGAAATTCTTAGAGACCAGAGTAGTGTCTGCCATGGTTGAGGCAGTTCGCTCCACGCGGGAAACCATTCTTATAGAACAAGTTCATTAGGGGAAGTGCCCATTGTGTACACTGTGGGAGGAAAGCTGATGGTGTTCCCCCTGCAACTAAAGCAGAGTTCTTCGTGTAAAACTGCGTGTTTTGGGAGAGGAAATGCTTACAGTATTCGCTACAGCCTGCCTTGGTTGAGGCAGTTCGCTCCACGTGGGAATCCCTGCATAAAGAAGTTCATTCGTGGAAGATCCCAAAGAGTACACAGTGGGAGAAATGCTGCTTGTGTTCCACCTGCAACTAAAGCAGAATTCTTTGGTAAAACTGCCGTGTTTTGGAAGAGGAAATGCTTACAGTCCTCGCTACAGCCTGCCTTGGTTGAGGCAGTTCGCTCCACGTCGGAAACCCTGCATAGAGAAGTTCATTCATGGAAGAGCCCAAAGAGTACACAGTGGGAGAAAAGCTGCTTGTGTTACCCCTGCAACTAAAGCAGAGTTCTAGCGTTAAAACTGTGTGGTTTGGGAGAGGATATCCTTACAGTCCTCGCTACAGCCTGCCATGGTTGAGGCAGTTCGCTCCACGTGGGAAACCCTGCATATACAAGTTCATTCGTTAAGAGACCAAAGAGTACACAGGGGGAAAATGCTGCTTGTGTTCCACTTGCAACTAAAGCAGAGTTCTTCGGGTAAAACTGTGTGTTTTGGGAGAGGAAATGCTTACAGTCCTTACGAGAGCCTGCCTTCATTGAGGCAGTTCGCTGCTCGTGGGACAACCTGCATATTGAACATTCATTCGGGGAAAGGCCCTTTGTATAAAGTGTGGGACAAATGCAGCTTGTGTTCCACCTGCCACTAAAGCAGAGTTCTTCAGGTAAAAGTGCCGTGTTTTCAGAGAGGAAATTCTTAGAGACCACAGTAGTGCCTGCCATGGCTGAGGCAGTTCGCTCCACACTGGAAACCATTCTTATAGAACAAGTTCATTAGGGGAAATGCCCATCGAGTACACTGTGGGAGAAAAGATGCTTGTGTTCCCCCTGCAACTAAAGCAGAGTTCTTCGGGTAAACCTGCGTGATTTGGTAGAGGATATGCTTACAGTCCTCGCTACAGCCTGCCATGGTGGAGGCAGTTCGCTCCTCGGGGGAATCCCTGCATAAAGAAGTTCATTCGTGTAAGATCCCAAAGAGTACACAGTGGGAGAAATGCTGCTTGTGTTCCACCTGCAACTAAAGCGGAGTTCTTCGGGTAAAACTGCGTGTTATGGGAGAGGAAATGCTTACAGTCCTTACGAGAGCCTGCCTTCATTGAGGCAGTTCGCTGCACGTGGGGCACCCTGCATATTGAAGATTCATTCGTGGAAGGGCCCTTTGTATAAAGTGTGGGACAAATGCAGCTTGTGTTCCACCTGCAACTAAAGCAGAGTTCTTCGGGTAAAAGTGCCTTGTTTTCAGAGAGGAAATCCTTAGAGACAACAGTAGTGCCTGCCATGGCTGAGGCAGTTCGCTCCACGCGGGAAACCATTCTTATAGAACAAGTTCATTAGGGGAAGTGCCCATCGAGTACACTGTGGGAGAAAAGCTGCTTGTGTTACCTCTGCAACTAAAGCAGAGTTCTACCGTTAAAACTGCGTGTTTTGACATAGGATATGCTTACAGTCCTCGCTACAGCCTGCCACGGTTGAGGCAGTTCGATCCACGTGGGAATCCCTGCATAAAGAATTTCATTCGTGAAAGAGCCCAAAGATTACACACTAGGAGTAACGCTGCTTGTGTTCCACCAGCAACTAACACAGATTTCCTTGGGTAAAACTGCCGTGTTTTCGGAGAGGAAATTTTTAGAGGCCTCACTAGAGCCTGCTTGCTTTAGGCATTTCACTCCACGCGGGACCCCTTGAGTATAGATATTCTTTCGGGCAAAGGCTCATTGGGTACACTGTGGGAGAAAAGCTGCTTGTGTTCCACCTGCAACTAAAGCAGAATTCTTCGGGTAAAACTGCGTGTATTGGGAGAGGAAATGCTTACAGTCCTTACGAGAGCCTGCCTTCATTGAGGCAGTTCACTGCACGTGGGACACCCTGCATATTGAAGACTCCTTCGGGGAAGGGCCCTTTGTATAAACTGTGGGACAAATGCAGCTTGTGTTCCACCTGCAACTAAAGCAGAGTTCTTCGGGTAAAAGTGCTGTGTTTTCAGAGAGGAAATTCTTAGAGACCACAGTAGTGTCTGCCATGGCTGATTCAGTTCGCTCCACGCGGGAAACCATTCTTATAGAACAAGTTCATTAGGGGAAGTGCCCATTGTGTACACTGTGGGAGGAAAGCTGATGGTGTTCCCCCTGCAACTAAAGCAGAGTTCTTCGTGTAAAACTGCGTGTTTTGGGAGAGGAAATGCTTACAGTATTCGCTACAGCCTGCCTTGTTTGAGGCAGTTCGCTCCACGTGGGAATCCCTGCATAAAGAATTTCATTCGTGAAAGAGCCCAAAGATTACACACTAGGAGTAATGCTGCTTGTGTTCCACCTGCAACTAACACAGAGTTCCTTGGGTAAAACTGCCGTGTTTTCGGAGAGGAAATGCTTAGAGGCCTAACTAGAGCCTGCTTGCTTTAGGCATTTCACTCCACGCTGGACCCCTTGAGTACAGATATTCTTTCGGGCAAAGGCTCATTGGGTACACTGTGGGAGAAAAGCTGCTTGTGTTGCACCTGCAACTAAAGCAGAATTCTTCGGGTAAAACTGCGTGTATTGGGAGAGGAAATGCTTACAATCCTTACGAGAGCCTGCCTTCGTTGAGGCAGTTCACTGCACCTGGGACAACCTGCATATTGAAGACTCCTTCAGGGAAGGGCACTTTGTATAAAGTGTGGGACAAATGCAGCTTGTGTTCCACCTGCAACTAAAGCAGAGTTCTTCGGGTAAAAGTGCCGTGTTTTCAGAGAGGAAATTCTTAGAGACCACAGTAGTGTCTGCCATGGCTGAGGCAGTTCGCTCCACGCGGGAAACCATTCTTATAGAACAAGTTCATTGGGGATGTGCCCATTGTTTACACTGTGGGAGGAAAGCTGATGGTGTTCCCCCTGCAACTAAAGCAGAGTTCTTCGTGTAAAACTGCGTGTTTTGGGAGAGGAAATGCTTACAGTATTTGCTACAGCCTGCCTTGGTTGAGGCAGTTCGCTCCACGTGGGAATCCCTGCATAAAGAAGTTCATTCGTGGAAGATCCCAAAGAGTACACAGTGGGAGAAATGCTGCTTGTGTTCCACCTGCAACTAAAGCAGAATTCTTTGGTAAAACTGCCCTGTTTTGGAAGAGGAAATGCTTACAGTCCTCGCTACAGCCTGCCTTGGTTGAGGCAGTTCGCTCCACGTCGGAAACCCTGCATATAGAAGTTCATTCATGGAAGAGCCCAAAGAGTACACAGTGGGAGAAAAGCTGCTTGTGTTACCCCTGCAACTAAAGCAGAGTTCTAGGGTTAAAACTGTGTGGTTTGGGAGAGGATATGCTTACAGTCCTCGCTACAGCCTGCCATGGTTGAGGCAGTTCGCTCCACGTGGGAAACCCTGCATATACAAGTTCATTCGTTAAGAGACCAAGCGTACACAGTGGGAAAATGCTGCTTGTTTTCCACTTGCAACTAAAGCAGAGTTCTTCGGGTAAAACTGTGTGTTTTTGGAGAGGAAATGCTTACAGTCCTTACGAGAGCCTGCCTTCATTGAGGCAGTTCACTGCTCGTGGGACACCCTGCATACTGAAGACTCCTTCGGGGAAGGGCCCTTTGTATAAACTGTGGGACAAATGCAGCTTGTGTTCCACCTGCAACTAAAGCAGAGTTCTTCGGGTAAAAGTGCTGTGTTTTCAGAGAGGAAATTCTTAGAGACCACAATAGTGTCTGCCATGGCTGAGGCAGTTCGCTCCACGCGGGAAACCATTCTTATAGAACAAGTTCATTAGGGGAAGTGCCCATCGAGTACACTGTGGGAGAATAGCTGCTTGTGTTACCTCTGCAACTAAAGCAGAGTTCTACGTTAAAACTGCGTGTTTTGAGATAGGATATGCTTACAGTCCTCGCTACAGCCTGCCACTGTTGAGGCAGTTCGATCCACGTGGGAATCCCTGCATAAAGAATTTCATTCGTGAAAGAGCCCAAAGATTACACACTAGGAGTAATGCTGCTTGTGTTCCACCTGCAACTAACACAGAGTTCCTTGGGTAAAACTGCAGTGTTTTCGGAGAGGAAATGCTTAGAGGCCTAACTAGAGCCTGCTTGCTTTAGGCATTTCACTCCACGCTGGACCCCTTGAGTACAGATATTCTTTCGGGCAAAGGCTCATTGGGTACACTGTGGGAGAAAAGCTGCTTGTGTTGCACCTGCAACTAAAGCAGAATTCTTCGGGTAAAACTGCGTGTATTGGGAGAGGAAATGCTTACAATCCTTACGAGAGCCTGCCTTCGTTGAGGCAGTTCACTGCACCTGGGACAACCTGCATATTGAAGACTCCTTCAGGGAAGGGCCCTTTGTATAAAGTGTGGGACAAATGCAGCTTGTGTTCCACCTGCAACTAAAGCAGAGTTCTTCGGGTAAAAGTGCCATGTTTTCAGAGAGGAAATTCTTAGAGACCACAGTAGTGCCTGCCATGGCTGAGGCAGTTCGCTCCATGAGGGAAACCATTCTTATAGAACATGTTCATTAGTGGAAGTGCCCATCGAGTACACTGTGGGAGAAAAGATGCTTGTGTTCCCCCTGCAACTAAAGCAGAGTTCTTCTGGTAAACCTGCGTGATTTGGTAGAGGATATGCTTACAGTCCTCGCTACAGCCTGCCATGGTTGAGGCAGTTCGCTCCTCGTGGGTATCCCTGCATAAAGAAGTTCATTCGTGTAAGAGCCCAAAGAGTACACAGTGGGAGAAATGCTGCTTGTGTTCCACCTGCAACTAACACAGAGTTCCTTGGGTAAAACTGCCGTGTTTTCAGAGAGGAAATGCTTAGAGGCCTCACTAGAGCCTGCTTGCTTTAGGCATTTCACTCCACGCGGGACCCCTTGAGTATAGATATTGTTTCGGTCAAAGGCACATTGGGTACACTGTGGGAGAAAAGCTGCTTGTGTTCCACCTGCAACTAAAGCAGAATTATTCGGGTAAAACTGCGTGTATTGGGAGAGGAAATGCTAACAGTCCTTACGAGAGCCTGCCTTCGTTGAGGCAGTTCACCTCACGTGGGACACCCTGCATATTGGAGACTCCTTCGGGGAAGGGCCCTTTGTATAAAGTGTGGGACAAATGCAGCTTGTGTTCCACCTGCAACTAAAGCAGAGTTCTTCGGGTAAAAGTGCCGTGTTTTCAGAGAGGAAATTCTTAGAGACCACAGTAGTGTCTGCCATGGCTGAGGCAGTTCGCTCCACGCGGGAAACCATTCTTATAGAACAAGTTCATTAGGGGAAGTGCCCATTGTGTACACTGTGGGAGAAAAGCTGATGGTGTTCCCCCTGCAACTAAAGCAGAGTTCTTCGTGTAAAACTGCGTGTTTTGGGAGAGGAAATGCTTACAGTATTCCCTACAGCCTGCCTTGGTTGAGGCAGTTCGCTCCACGTCGGAAACCCTGCATATAGAAGTTCATTCGTGGAAGAGCCCAAAGAGTACACAATGGGAGAAAAGCTGCTTGTGTTACCCCTGCAACTAAAGCAGAGTTCTAGCGTTAAAACTGCGTGGTTTGGGAGAGGATATGCTTACAGTCCCCGCTACAGCCTGCCATGGTTGAGGCAGTTCGCTCCACGTGGGAAATCCTGCATATACATGTTCATTCGTGAAGAGAGCAAAGAGTACACAGTGGGAGAAATGCTGCTTGTGTTCCACTTGCAACTAAAGCAGAGTTCTTCGGGTAAAACTGTGTGTTTTGGGAGAGGAAATTCTTACATAACTTACGAGAGCCTGCCTTCATTGAGGCAGTTCGCTGCTCGTGGGACAACCTGCATATTGAACATTCATTCGGGGAAAGGCCCTTTGTATAAAGTGTGGGACAAATGCAGCTTGTGTTCCACCTGCAATTAAAGCAGAGTTCTTCAGGTAAAAGTGCCGTGTTTTCAGAGAGGAAATTCTTAGAGACCACAGTAGTGCCTGCCATGGCTGAGGCAGTTCGCTCCACGTGGGAAACCATTCTTATAGAACAAGTTCATTAGGGGAAGTGCCCATCGAGTACACCGTGGGAGAAAAGATGCTTGTGTTCCCCCTGCAACTAAAGCAGAGTTCTTCTGGTAAACCTGCGTGATTTGGTAGAGGATATGCTTACAGTCCTCGCTACAGCCTGCCATGGTGGAGGCAGTTCGCTCCTCGTGGGTATCCCTGCATAAAGAAGTTCATTCGTGTAAGAGCCCAAAGAGTACACAGTGGGAGAAATGCTGCTTGTCTTCCACCTGCAACTAAAGCAGAGTTCTTCGGGTAAAACTGCGTGTTTTGGGAGAGGAAATGCTTACAGTCCATACGAGAGTCTGCCTTCATTGAGGCAGTTCGCTGCACGTGGGACACCCTGCATATTGAAGATTCATTCGGGGAAGCGCCCTTTGTATAAAGTGTCGGACAAATGCATTTTGTGTTCCACCTGCAACTATAGCAGAGTTCTTCGGGTAAAAGTGCCGTGTTTTCAGAGAGGAAATCCTTAGAGACCACAGTAGTGCCTGCCATGGCTGAGGCAGTTCGCTCCACACGGGAAACCATTCTTATAGAACAAGTTCATTAGGGGAAGTGCCCATCGAGTACACTGTGGGAGAAAAGCTGCTTGTGTTACCTCTGCAACTAAAGCAGAGTTCTACCGTTAAAACTGCGTGTTTTGGGATAGGATATGCTTACAGTCCTCGCTACAGCCTGCCACAGTTGAGGCAGTTCGATCCACGTGGGAATCCCTGCATAAAGAATTTCATTCGTGGAAGAGCCCAAAGATTACACACTAGGAGTAATGCTGCTTGTGTTCCACCTGCAACTAACACAGAGTTCCTTGGGTAAAACTGCCGTGTTTTCAGAGAGGAAATGCTTAGAGGCCTCACTAGAGCCTGCTTGCTTTAGGCATTTCACTCCACGCGGGACCCCTTGAGTATAGATATTGTTTCGGGCAAAGGCTCATTGGGTACACTGTGGGAGAAAAGCTGCTTGTGTTCCACCTGCAACTAAAGCAGAATTATTCGGGTAAAACTGCGTGTATTAGGAGAGGAAATGCTTACAGTCCTTACGAGAGCCTGCCTTCGTTGAGGCAGTTCACTGCACGTGGGATACCCTGCATATTAAAGACTCTTTCGGGGAAGGGCCCTTTGTATTAACTGTGGGACAAATGCATCTTGTGTTCCACCTGCAACAAAAGCAGAGTTCTTCGGGTAAAAGTGCCGTGTTTTCAGAGAGGAAATTCTTAGAGACCACAGTAGTGTCTGCCATGGCTGAGGCAGTTCGCTCCACGCGGGAAACCATTCTTATAGAACAAGTTCATTAGGGGAAGTGCCCATTGTGTACACTGTGGGAGGAAAGCTGATGGTGTTCCCCCTGCAACTAAAGCAGAGTTCTTCGTGTAAAACTGTGTGTTTTGGGAGAGGAAATGCTTACAGTATTCGCTACAGCCTCCCTTGGTTGAGGCAGTTCGCTCCAAGTGGGAATCCCTGCATAATGTAGTTCATTCGTGGAAGATCCCAAAGAGTACACAGTGGGAGAAATGCTGCTTGTGTTCCACCTGCAACTAAAGCAGAATTCTTTGGTAAAACTGCCGTGTTTTGGAAGAGGAAATGCTTACAGTCCTCGCTACAGCCTGCCATGGTTGAGGCAGTTCGCTCCACGTCAGAAACCCTGCATATAGTAGTTCATTCGTGGAAGAGCCCAAAGAGTACACAGTGGGAGAAAACCTGCTTGTGTTACCCCTGCAACTAAAGCAGAGTTCTAGCGTTAAAACTGTGTGGTTTGGGAGAGGATATGCTTACAGTCCTCGCTACAGCCTGCCATGGTTGAGGCAGTTCGCTCCACGTGGGAAACCCTGCATATACAAGTTCATTCGTTAAGAGACCAAAGAGTACACAGTGGGAGAAATGCTGCTTGTGTTCCACTTGCAACTAAAGCAGAGTTCTTCGGGTAAAACTGTGTGTTTTGGGAGAGGAAATGCTTACAGTCCTTACGAGATCCTGCCTTCATTGAGGCAGTTCGCTGCTCGTGGGACAACCTGCATATTGAACATTCATTCGGGGAAAGGCCCTTTGTATAAAGTGTGGGACAAATGCAGCTTGTGTTCCACCTGCAACTAATGCAGAGTTCTTCAGGTAAAAGTGCCGTGTTTTCAGAGAGGAAATTCTTAGAGACCACAGTAGTGCCTGCCATGGCTGAGGCAGTTCGCTCCACACGGGAAACCATTCTTATAGAACAAGTTCATTAGGGGAAGTGCCCATCGAGTACACTGTGGGAGAAAAGATGCTTGTGTTCCCCCTGCAACTAAAGCAGAGTTCTTCGGGTAAACCTGCGTGATTTGGTAGAGGATATGCTTACAGTCCTCGATACAGCCTGCCATGGTGGAGGCAGTTCGCTCCTCGTGGGTATCCCTGCATAAAGAAGTTCATTCGTGTAAGAGCACAAAGAGTACACAGTGGGAGAAATGCTGCTTGTCTTCCACCTGCAACTAAAGCAGAGTTCTTCGGGTAAAACTGCGTGTTTTGGGAGAGGAAATGCTTACAGTCCATACGAGAGTCTGCCTTCATTGAGGCAGTTCGCTGCACGTGGGACACCCTGCATATTGAAGATTCATTCGGGGAAGTGCCCTTTGTATAAAGTGTCGGACAAATGCATTTTGTGTTCCACCTGCAACTAAAGCAGAGTTCTTCGGGTAAAAGTGCCGTGTTTTCAGAGAGGAAATCCTTAGAGACCACAGTAGTGCCTGCCATGGCTGAGGCAGTTCGCTCCACACGGGAAACCATTCTTATAGAACAAGTTCATTAGGGGAAGTGCCCATCGAGTACACTGTGGGAGAAAAGCTGCTTGTGTTACCTCTGCAACTAAAGCAGAGTTCTACCGTTAAAACTGCGTGTTTTGAGATAGGATATGCTTACAGTCCTCGCTACAGCCTGCCACGGTTGCGGCAGTTCGATCCACGTGGGAATCCCTGCATAAAGAATTTCATTCGTGGAAGATCCCAAAGATTACACACTAGGAGTAATGCTGCTTGTGTTCCACGTGCAACTAACACAGAGTTCCTTGGGTAAAACTGCCGTGTTTTCAGAGAGGAAATGCTTAGAGGCCTCACTAGAGAAGGCTTGCTTTAGGCATTTCACTCCACGTGGGACACCTTGAGTATAGATATTCTTTCGGGCAAAGGCTCATTGGGTACACTGTGGGAGAAAAGCTGCTTTTGTTCCACCTGCAACTAAAGCAGAATTCTTCGGGTAAAACTGCGTGTATTGGGAGAGGAAATGCTAACAGTCCTTACGAGAGCCTGCCTTCGTTGAGGCAGTTCACCTCACGTGGGACACCCTGCATATTGAAGACTACTTCGGGGAAGGGCCCTTTGTATAATGTGTGGGACAAATGCAGCTTGTGTTCCACCTGCAACTAAAGCAGAGTTCTTTGGGTAAAAGTGCCGTGTTTTCAGAGAGGAAATTCTTAGAGACCACAGTAGTGTCTGCCATGGCTGAGGCAGTTCGCTCCACGCGGGAAACCATTCTTATAGAACAAGTTCATTAGGGGAAGTGCCCATTGTGTACACTGTGGGAGGAAAGCTGATGGTGTTCCCCCTGCAACTAAAGCAGAGTTCTTCGTGTAAAACTGCGTGTTTTGGGAGAGGAAATGCTTAGAGTATTCGCTACAGCCTGCCTTGGTTGAGGCAGTTCGCTCCAAGTGGGAATCCCTGCATAAAGTAGTTCATTTGTGGAAGAGCCCAAAGAATACACAGTGGGAGAAATGCTGCTTGTGTTCCACCTGCAACTAAAGCAGAATTCTTTTGTAAAACTGCCGTGTTTTGGAAGAGGAAATGCGTACAGTCCTCGCTACAGCCTGCATTGGTTGAGGCAGTTCGCTCCACGTCGGAAACCCTGCATATAGAAGTTCATTCGTGGAAGAGCCCAAAGAGTACACAGTGGGAGAAAAGCTGCTTGTGTTACCCCTGCAACTAAAGCAGAGTTCTAGCATTAAAACTGCGTGGTTTGGGAGAGGATATGCTTACAGTCCTCGCTAGAGCCTGCCATGGTTGAGGCAGTTCGCTCCACGAGGGAAATCCTGCATATACAAGTTCATTCGTGAAGAGAGCAAAGAGTACACAGTGGGAGAAATGCTGCTTGTGTTCCACTTGCAACTAAAGCAGAGTTCTTCGGGTAAAACTGTGTGTTTTGGGAGAGGAAATGCTTACAGTCCTTACGAGAGCCTGCCTTCATTGAGGCAGTTCGCTGCTCGTGGGACAACATGCATATTGAACATTCATTCGGGGAAAGGCCCTTTGTATAAAGTGTGGGACAAATGCAGCTTGTGTTCCACCTGCCACTAAAGCAGAGTTCTTCAGGTAAAAGTGCCGTGTTTTCAGAGAGGAAATTCTTAGAGACCACAGTAGTGCCTGCCATGGCTGAGGCAGTTCGCTCCACGAGGGAAACCATTCTTATAGAACAAGTTCATTAGGGGAAGTGCCCATCGAGTACACTGTGGGAGAAAAGATGCTTGTGTTCCCCCTGCAACTAAAGCAGAGTTCTTCGGGTAAACCTGCGTGATTTGGTAGAGGATATGCTTACAGTCCTCGCTACAGCCTGCCATGGTGGAGGCAGTTCGCTCCCCGTGGGTATCCCTGCATAAAGAAGTTCATTCATGTAAGAGCCCAAAGAGTACACAGTGGGAGAAATGCTGCTTGTGTTCCACCTGCAACTAAAGCAGAGTTCTTCGGGTAAAACTGCGTGTTTTGGGAGAGGAAATGCTTACAGTCCATACGAGAGTCTGCCTTCATTGAGGCAGTTCGCTGCACGTGGGACACCCTGCATATTGAAGATTCATTCGGGGAAGGGCCCTTTGTATAAAGTGTCGGACAAATGCATTTTGTGTTCCACCTGCAACTAAAGCAGAGTTCTTCGGGTAAAAGTGCCGTGTTTTCAGAGAGGAAATCCTTAGAGACCACAGTAGTGCCTGCCATGGCTGAGGCATTTCGCTCCACACGGGAAACCATTCTTATAGAACAAGTTCATTAGGGGAAGTGCCCATCGAGTACACTGTGGGAGAAAAGCTGCTTGTGTTACCTCTGCAACTAAAGCAGAGTTCTAACGTTAAAACTGCGTGTTTTGGGATAGGATATGCTTACAGTCCTCGCTACAGCCTGCCACAGTTGAGGCAGTTCGATCCACGTGGGAATCCCTGCATAAAGAATTTCATTCGTGGAAGAGCCCAAAGATTACACACTAGGAGTAATGCTGCTTGTGTTCCACCTGCAACTAACACAGAGTTCCTTGGGTAAAACTGCCGTGTTTTCGGAGAGGAAATGCTTAGAGGCCTCACTAGAGCCTGCTTGCTTTAGGCATTTCACTCCACGCGGGACCCCTTGAGTATAGATATTGTTTCGGGCAAAGGCTCATTGGGTACACTGTGGGAGAAAAGCTGCTTGTGTTCCACCTGCAACTAAAGCAGAATTATTCGGGTAAAACTGCGTGTATTGGGAGAGGAAATGCTTACAATCCTTACGAGAGCCTGCCTTCGTTGATGCAGTTCACTGCACGTGGGACACCCTGCATATTAGAGACTCCTTCGAGGAAGGGCCCTTTGTATAAACTGTGGGACAAATGCATCTTGTGTTCCACCTGCAACAAAAGCAGAGTTCTTCGGGTAAAAGTGCCGTGTTTTCAGAGAGGAAATTCTTAGAGACCACAGTAGTGTCTGCCATGGCTGAGGCAGTTCGCTCCACGCGGGAAACCATTCTTATAGAACAAGTTCATTGGGGATGTGCCCATTGTTTACACTGTGAGAGGAAAGCTGATGGTGTTCCCCCTGCAACTAAAGCAGATTTCTTCGTGTAAAACTGCGTGTTTTGGGAGAGGAAATGCTTACAGTATTCGCTACAGCCTGCCTTGGTTGAGGCAGTTCGCTCCACGTGGGAATCCCTGCATAAAGAAGTTCATTCGTGGAAGATCCCAAAGAGTACACAGTGGGAGAAATGCTGCTTGTGTTCCACCTGCAACTAAAGCAGAATTCTTTGGTAAAACTGCCGTGTTTTGTAAGAGGAAATGCTTACAGTCCTCGCTACAGCCTGCCTTGGTTGAGGCAGTTCGCTCCACGTCGGAAACCCTGCATAGAGAAGTTCATTCATGGAAGAGCCCAAAGAGTACACAGTGGGAGAAAAGCTGCTTGTGTTCCACCTGCAACTAAAGCAGAGTTCTACCGTTAAAACTGCGTGGTTTGGGAGAGGATATGCTTACAGTCCTCGCTACAGCCTGCCATGGTTGAGGCAGTTCGCTCCACGTGGGAAACCCTGCATATACAGGTTCATTCGTGAGGAGACCAAAGAGTACACAGTGGGAGAAATGCTGCTTGTGTTCCACTTGCAACTAAAGCAGAGTTCTTCGGGTAAAACTGTGTGTTTTGGGAGAGGAAATGCTTACAGTCCTTACGAGAGCCTGCCTTCATTGAGGCAGTTCGCTGCTCGTGGGACAACCTGCATATTGAACATTCATTCGGGGAAAGGCCCTTTGTATAAAGTGTGGGACAATTGCAGCTTGTGTTCCACCTGCCACTAAAGCAGAGTTCTTCAGGTAAAAGTGCCGTGTTTTCAGAGAGGAAATTCTTAGAGACCACAGTAGTGCCTGCCATGGCTGAGGCAGTTCGCTCCATGAGGGAAACCATTCTTATAGAACAAGTTCATTAATGGAAGTGCCCATCGAGTACACTGTGGGAGAAAAGATGCTTGTTTTCCCCCTGCAACTAAAGCAGAGTTCTTCGGGTAAACCTGCGTGATTTGGTAGAGGATATGCTTACAGTCCTCGCTACAGCCTGCCATGGTGGAGGCAGTTCATTCCTCGTGGGAATCCCTGCATAAAGAAGTTCATTCGTGTAAGATCCCAAAGAGTACACAGTGGGAGAAATGCTGCTTGTGTTCCACCTGCAACTAAAGTACCGTTCTTCGGGTAAAACTGCGTGTTATGGGAGAGGAAATGCTTACAGTCCTTACGAGAGCCTGCCTTCATTGAGTCAGTTCGCTGCACGTGGGACACCCTGCATATTGAAGATTCATTCGGGGAAAGGCCCTTTGTATAAAGTGTGGGACAAATGCAGCTTGTGTTCCACCTGCAACTAAAGCAGAGTTCTTCGGGTAAAAGTGCCGTGTTTTCAGAGAGGAAATCCTTAGAGACAACAGTAGTGCCTGCCATGGCTGAGGCAGTTCGCTCCACGTGGGAAACCATTCTTATAGAACAAGTTCATTTGGGGAAGTGCCCATCGAGTACACTGTGGGAGAAAAGCTGCTTGTGTTACCTCTGCAACTAAAGCACAATTCTACCGTTAAAACTGCGTGTTTTGAGATAGGATATGCTTACAGTCCTCGCTACAGCCTGCCACCATTGAGGCAGTTCTATCCACGTGGGAATCCCTGCATAAAGAATTTCATTCGTGGAAGAGCCCAAAGATTACACAGTAGGAGTAATGCTGCTTGTGTTCCACCTGCAACTAACACAGAGTTCCTTGGGTAAAACTGCCGTGTTTTCGGAGAGGAAATGCTTAGAGGCCTCACTAGAGCCTGCTTGCTTTAGGCATTTCACTCCATGCGGGACCCCTTGAGTATAGATATTCTTTCGGGCAAAGGCTCATTGGGTACACTGTGGGAGAAAACCTGCTTGTGTTCCACCTGCAACTAAAGCAGAATTCTTCGGGTAAAACTGCGTGTATTGGGAGAGGAAATGCTTACAGTCCTTACGAGAGCCTGCCTTCATTGAGGCAGTTCACTGCACGTGGGACACCCTGCATATTGAAGACTCCTTCGGGGAAGGGCCCTTTGTATAAACTGTGGGACAAATGCAGCTTGTGTTCCACCTGCAACTAAAGCAGAGTTCTTCGGGTAAAAGTGCCGTGTTTTCAGAGAGGAAATTCTTAGAGACCACAGTAGTGTCTGCCATGGCTGAGGCAGTTCGCTCCACGCGGGAAACCATTCTTATAGAACAAGTTCATTAGGGGAAGTGCCCATTGTGTACACTGTGGGAGGAAAGCTGATGGTGTTCCCCCTGCAACTAAAGCAGAGTTCTTCGTGTAAAACTGCGTGTTTTGGGAGAGGAAATGCTTACAGTATTCGCTACAGCCTGCCTTGGTTGAGGCAGTTCGCTCCACGTGGGAATCCCTGCATAAAGAAGTTCATTCGTGGAAGATCCCAAAGAGTACACAGTGGGAGAAATGCTGCTTGTGTTCCACCTGCAACTAAAGCAGAATTCTTTGGTAAAACTGCCGTGTTTTGGAAGAGGAAATGCTTACAGTCCTCGCTACAGCCTGCCATGGTTGAGGCAGTTCGCTCCACGTCGGAAACCCTGCATATAGAAGTTCATTCATGGAAGAGCCCAAAGAGTACACAGTGGGAGAAAAGCTGCTTGTGTTACCCCTGCAACTAAAGCAGAGTTCTAGCGTTAAAACTGTGTGGTTTGGGAGAGGATATGCTTACAGTCCTCGCTACAGCCTGCCATGGTTGAGGCAGTTCGCTCCACGTGGGAAACCCTGCATATACAAGTTCATTCGATAAGATACCAAAGAGTACACAGCGGGAAAATGCTGCTTGTGTTCCACTTGCAACTAAAGCAGAGTTCTTCGGGTAAAACTGTGTGTTTTGGGAGAGGAAATGCTTACAGTCCTTACGAGAGCCTGCCTTCATTGAGGCAGTTCGCTGCTCGTGGGACAACCTGCATATTGAACATTCATTCGGGGAAAGGCCCTTTGTTTAAAGTGTGGGACAAATGCAGCTTGTGTTCCACCTGCCACTAAAGCAGAGTTCTTCAGGAAAAAGTGCCGTGTTTTCAGACAGGAAATTCTTACAGACCACAGTAGTGTCTGCCATGGCTGAGGCAGTTTGCTCCACACTGGAAACCATTCTTATAGAACAAGTTCATTAGGGGAAGTGCCCATCGAGTACACTGTGGGAGAAAAGATGCTTGTGTTCCCCCTGCAACTAAAGCAGAGTTCTTCAGGTAATCCTGCGTGTATTGGTAGAGGATATGCTTACAGTCCTCGCTACAGCCTGCCATGGTGGAGGCAGTTCGCTCCTCGGTGGAATCCCTGCATAAAGAAGTTCATTCGTGTAAGATCCCAAAGAGTACACAGTGGGAGAAATGCTGCTTGTGTTCCACCTGCAACTAAAGCAGAGTTCTTCGGGTAAAACTGCGTGTTATGGGAGAGGAAATGCTTACAGTCCTTACGAGAGCCTGCCTTCATTGAGGTAGTTCGCTGCACGTGGGACACCCTGCATATTGAAGATTCATTCGGGGAAGGGCCCTTTGTATAAAGTGTGGGACAAATGCAGCTTGTGTTCCACCTGCAATTAAAGCAGAGTTCTTCAGGTAAAAGTGCCGTGTTTTCAGAGAGGAAATTCTTAGAGACCACAGTAGTGCCTGCCATGGCTGAGGCAGTTCGCTCCACGTGGGAAACCATTCTTATAGAACAAGTTCATTAGGGGAAGTGCCCATCGAGTACACCGTGGGAGAAAAGATGCTTGTGTTCCCCCTGCAACTAAAGCAGAGTTCTTCTGGTAAACCTGCGTGATTTGGTAGAGGATATGCTTACAGTCCTCGCTACAGCCTGCCATGGTGGAGGCAGTTCGCTCCTCGTGGGTATCCCTGCATAAAGAAGTTCATTCGTGTAAGAGCCCAAAGAGTACACAGTGGGAGAAATGCTGCTTGTCTTCCACCTGCAACTAAAGCAGAGTTCTTCGGGTAAAACTGCGTGTTTTGGGAGAGGAAATGCTTACAGTCCATACGAGAGTCTGCCTTCATTGAGGCAGTTCGCTGCACGTGGGACACCCTGCATATTGAAGATTCATTCGGGGAAGCGCCCTTTGTATAAAGTGTCGGACAAATGCATTTTGTGTTCCACCTGCAACTATAGCAGAGTTCTTCGGGTAAAAGTGCCGTGTTTTCAGAGAGGAAATCCTTAGAGACCACAGTAGTGCCTGCCATGGCTGAGGCAGTTCGCTCCACACGGGAAACCATTCTTATAGAACAAGTTCATTAGGGGAAGTGCCCATCGAGTACACTGTGGGAGAAAAGCTGCTTGTGTTACCTCTGCAACTAAAGCAGAGTTCTACCGTTAAAACTGCGTGTTTTGGGATAGGATATGCTTACAGTCCTCGCTACAGCCTGCCACAGTTGAGGCAGTTCGATCCACGTGGGAATCCCTGCATAAAGAATTTCATTCGTGGAAGAGCCCAAAGATTACACACTAGGAGTAATGCTGCTTGTGTTCCACCTGCAACTAACACAGAGTTCCTTGGGTAAAACTGCCGTGTTTTCAGAGAGGAAATGCTTAGAGGCCTCACTAGAGCCTGCTTGCTTTAGGCATTTCACTCCACGCGGGACCCCTTGAGTATAGATATTGTTTCGGGCAAAGGCTCATTGGGTACACTGTGGGAGAAAAGCTGCTTGTGTTCCACCTGCAACTAAAGCAGAATTATTCGGGTAAAACTGCGTGTATTAGGAGAGGAAATGCTTACAGTCCTTACGAGAGCCTGCCTTCGTTGAGGCAGTTCACTGCACGTGGGATACCCTGCATATTAAAGACTCTTTCGGGGAAGGGCCCTTTGTATTAACTGTGGGACAAATGCATCTTGTGTTCCACCTGCAACAAAAGCAGAGTTCTTCGGGTAAAAGTGCCGTGTTTTCAGAGAGGAAATTCTTAGAGACCACAGTAGTGTCTGCCATGGCTGAGGCAGTTCGCTCCACGCGGGAAACCATTCTTATAGAACAAGTTCATTAGGGGAAGTGCCCATTGTGTACACTGTGGGAGGAAAGCTGATGGTGTTCCCCCTGCAACTAAAGCAGAGTTCTTCGTGTAAAACTGTGTGTTTTGGGAGAGGAAATGCTTACAGTATTCGCTACAGCCTCCCTTGGTTGAGGCAGTTCGCTCCAAGTGGGAATCCCTGCATAATGTAGTTCATTCGTGGAAGATCCCAAAGAGTACACAGTGGGAGAAATGCTGCTTGTGTTCCACCTGCAACTAAAGCAGAATTCTTTGGTAAAACTGCCGTGTTTTGGAAGAGGAAATGCTTACAGTCCTCGCTACAGCCTGCCATGGTTGAGGCAGTTCGCTCCACGTCAGAAACCCTGCATATAGTAGTTCATTCGTGGAAGAGCCCAAAGAGTACACAGTGGGAGAAAACCTGCTTGTGTTACCCCTGCAACTAAAGCAGAGTTCTAGCGTTAAAACTGTGTGGTTTGGGAGAGGATATGCTTACAGTCCTCGCTACAGCCTGCCATGGTTGAGGCAGTTCGCTCCACGTGGGAAACCCTGCATATACAAGTTCATTCGTTAAGAGACCAAAGAGTACACAGTGGGAGAAATGCTGCTTGTGTTCCACTTGCAACTAAAGCAGAGTTCTTCGGGTAAAACTGTGTGTTTTGGGAGAGGAAATGCTTACAGTCCTTACGAGATCCTGCCTTCATTGAGGCAGTTCGCTGCTCGTGGGACAACCTGCATATTGAACATTCATTCGGGGAAAGGCCCTTTGTATAAAGTGTGGGACAAATGCAGCTTGTGTTCCACCTGCAACTAATGCAGAGTTCTTCAGGTAAAAGTGCCGTGTTTTCAGAGAGGAAATTCTTAGAGACCACAGTAGTGCCTGCCATGGCTGAGGCAGTTCGCTCCACACGGGAAACCATTCTTATAGAACAAGTTCATTAGGGGAAGTGCCCATCGAGTACACTGTGGGAGAAAAGATGCTTGTGTTCCCCCTGCAACTAAAGCAGAGTTCTTCGGGTAAACCTGCGTGATTTGGTAGAGGATATGCTTACAGTCCTCGATACAGCCTGCCATGGTGGAGGCAGTTCGCTCCTCGTGGGTATCCCTGCATAAAGAAGTTCATTCGTGTAAGAGCACAAAGAGTACACAGTGGGAGAAATGCTGCTTGTCTTCCACCTGCAACTAAAGCAGAGTTCTTCGGGTAAAACTGCGTGTTTTGGGAGAGGAAATGCTTACAGTCCATACGAGAGTCTGCCTTCATTGAGGCAGTTCGCTGCACGTGGGACACCCTGCATATTGAAGATTCATTCGGGGAAGTGCCCTTTGTATAAAGTGTCGGACAAATGCATTTTGTGTTCCACCTGCAACTAAAGCAGAGTTCTTCGGGTAAAAGTGCCGTGTTTTCAGAGAGGAAATCCTTAGAGACCACAGTAGTGCCTGCCATGGCTGAGGCAGTTCGCTCCACACGGGAAACCATTCTTATAGAACAAGTTCATTAGGGGAAGTGCCCATCGAGTACACTGTGGGAGAAAAGCTGCTTGTGTTACCTCTGCAACTAAAGCAGAGTTCTACCGTTAAAACTGCGTTTTTGGGGATAGGATATGCTTACAGTCCTCGCTACAGCCTGCCACAGTTGAGGCAGTTCGATCCACGTGGGAATCCCTGCATAAAGAATTTCATTCGTGGAAGAGCCCAAAGATTACACACTAGGAGTAATGCTGCTTGTGTTCCACCTGCAACTAACACAGAGTTCCTTGGGTAAAACTGCCGTGTTTTCGGAGAGGAAATGCTTAGAGGCCTCACTAGAGCCTGCTTGCTTTAGGCATTTCACTCCACCCAGGACCCCTTGAGTATAGATATTGTTTCGGGCAAAGGCTCATTGGGTACACTGTGGGAGAAAAGCTGCTTGTGTTCCACCTGCAACTAAAGCAGAATTCTTCGGGTAAAACTGCGTGTATTGGGAGAGGAAATGCTAACAGTCCTTACGAGAGCCTGCCTTCGTTGAGGCAGTTCACTGCACGTGGGACACCCTGCATATTAAAGACTCCTTCGGGGAAGGGCCCTTTGTATAAACTGTGGGACAAATGCATCTTGTGTTCCACCTGCAACAAAAGCAGAGTTCTTCGGGTAAAAGTGCCGTGTTTTCAGAGAGGAAATTCTTAGAGACCAGAGTAGTGTCTGCCATGGTTGAGGCAGTTCGCTCCACGCGGGAAACCATTCTTATAGAACAAGTTCATTAGGGGAAGTGCCCATTGTGTACACTGTGGGAGGAAAGCTGATGGTGTTCCCCCTGCAACTAAAGCAGAGTTCTTCGTGTAAAACTGCGTGTTTTGGGAGAGGAAATGCTTACAGTATTCGCTACAGCCTGCCTTGGTTGAGGCAGTTCGCTCCACGTGGGAATCCCTGCATAAAGAAGTTCATTCGTGGAAGATCCCAAAGAGTACACAGTGGGAGAAATGCTGCTTGTGTTCCACCTGCAACTAAAGCAGAATTCTTTGGTAAAACTGCCGTGTTTCGGAAGAGGAAATGCTTACAGTCCTCGCTACAGCCTGCCTTGGTTGAGGCAGTTCGCTCCACGTCGGAAACCCTGCATAGAGAAGTTCATTCATGGAAGAGCCCAAAGAGTACACAGTGGGAGAAAAGCTGCTTGTGTTACCCCTGCAACTAAAGCAGAGTTCTAGCGTTAAAACTGTGTGGTTTGGGAGAGGATATCCTTACAGTCCTCGCTACAGCCTGCCATGGTTGAGGCAGTTCGCTCCACGTGGGAAACCCTGCATATACAAGTTCATTCGTTAAGAGACCAAAGAGTACACAGGGGGAAAATGCTGCTTGTGTTCCACTTGCAACTAAAGCAGAGTTCTTCGGGTAAAACTGTGTGTTTTGGGAGAGGAAATGCTTACAGTCCTTACGAGAGCCTGCCTTCATTGAGGCAGTTCGCTGCTCGTGGGACAACCTGCATATTGAACATTCATTCGGGGAAAGGCCCTTTGTATAAAGTGTGGGACAAATGCAGCTTGTGTTCCACCTGCCACTAAAGCAGAGTTCTTCAGGTAAAAGTGCCGTGTTTTCAGAGAGGAAATTCTTAGAGACCACAGTAGTGCCTGCCATGGCTGAGGCAGTTCGCTCCACACTGGAAACCATTCTTATAGAACAAGTTCATTAGGGGAAATGCCCATCGAGTACACTGTGGGAGAAAAGATGCTTGTGTTCCCCCTGCAACTAAAGCAGAGTTCTTCGGGTAAACCTGCGTGATTTGGTAGAGGATATGCTTACAGTCCTCGCTACAGCCTGCCATGGTGGAGGCAGTTCGCTCCTCGGGGGAATCCCTGCATAAAGAAGTTCATTCGTGTAAGATCCCAAAGAGTACACAGTGGGAGAAATGCTGCTTGTGTTCCACCTGCAACTAAAGCGGAGTTCTTCGGGTAAAACTGCGTGTTATGGGAGAGGAAATGCTTACAGTCCTTACGAGAGCCTGCCTTCATTGAGGCAGTTCGCTGCACGTGGGGCACCCTGCATATTGAAGATTCATTCGTGGAAGGGCCCTTTGTATAAAGTGTGGGACAAATGCAGCTTGTGTTCCACCTGCAACTAAAGCAGAGTTCTTCGGGTAAAAGTGCCTTGTTTTCAGAGAGGAAATCCTTAGAGACAACAGTAGTGCCTGCCATGGCTGAGGCAGTTCGCTCCACGCGGGAAACCATTCTTATAGAACAAGTTCATTAGGGGAAGTGCCCATCGAGTACACTGTGGGAGAAAAGCTGCTTGTGTTACCTCTGCAACTAAAGCAGAGTTCTACCGTTAAAACTGCGTGTTTTGACATAGGATATGCTTACAGTCCTCGCTACAGCCTGCCACGGTTGAGGCAGTTCGATCCACGTGGGAATCCCTGCATAAAGAATTTCATTCGTGAAAGAGCCCAAAGATTACACACTAGGAGTAACGCTGCTTGTGTTCCACCAGCAACTAACACAGATTTCCTTGGGTAAAACTGCCGTGTTTTCGGAGAGGAAATTTTTAGAGGCCTCACTAGAGCCTGCTTGCTTTAGGCATTTCACTCCACGCGGGACCCCTTGAGTATAGATATTCTTTCGGGCAAAGGCTCATTGGGTACACTGTGGGAGAAAAGCTGCTTGTGTTCCACCTGCAACTAAAGCAGAATTCTTCGGGTAAAACTGCGTGTATTGGGAGAGGAAATGCTTACAGTCCTTACGAGAGCCTGCCTTCATTGAGGCAGTTCACTGCACGTGGGACACCCTGCATATTGAAGACTCCTTCGGGGAAGGGCCCTTTGTATAAACTGTGGGACAAATGCAGCTTGTGTTCCACCTGCAACTAAAGCAGAGTTCTTCGGGTAAAAGTGCTGTGTTTTCAGAGAGGAAATTCTTAGAGACCACAGTAGTGTCTGCCATGGCTGATTCAGTTCGCTCCACGCGGGAAACCATTCTTATAGAACAAGTTCATTAGGGGAAGTGCCCATTGTGTACACTGTGGGAGGAAAGCTGATGGTGTTCCCCCTGCAACTAAAGCAGAGTTCTTCGTGTAAAACTGCGTGTTTTGGGAGAGGAAATGCTTACAGTATTCGCTACAGCCTGCCTTGTTTGAGGCAGTTCGCTCCACGTGGGAATCCCTGCATAAAGAATTTCATTCGTGAAAGAGCCCAAAGATTACACACTAGGAGTAATGCTGCTTGTGTTCCACCTGCAACTAACACAGAGTTCCTTGGGTAAAACTGCCGTGTTTTCGGAGAGGAAATGCTTAGAGGCCTAACTAGAGCCTGCTTGCTTTAGGCATTTCACTCCACGCTGGACCCCTTGAGTACAGATATTCTTTCGGGCAAAGGCTCATTGGGTACACTGTGGGAGAAAAGCTGCTTGTGTTGCACCTGCAACTAAAGCAGAATTCTTCGGGTAAAACTGCGTGTATTGGGAGAGGAAATGCTTACAATCCTTACGAGAGCCTGCCTTCGTTGAGGCAGTTCACTGCACCTGGGACAACCTGCATATTGAAGACTCCTTCAGGGAAGGGCCCTTTGTATAAAGTGTGGGACAAATGCAGCTTGTGTTCCACCTGCAACTAAAGCAGAGTTCTTCGGGTAAAAGTGCCGTGTTTTCAGAGAGGAAATTCTTAGAGACCACAGTAGTGTCTGCCATGGCTGAGGCAGTTCGCTCCACGCGGGAAACCATTCTTATAGAACAAGTTCATTGGGGATGTGCCCATTGTTTACACTGTGGGAGGAAAGCTGATGGTGTTCCCCCTGCAACTAAAGCAGAGTTCTTCGTGTAAAACTGCGTGTTCTGGGAGAGGAAATGCTTACAGTATTTGCTACAGCCTGCCTTGGTTGAGGCAGTTCGCTCCACGTGGGAATCCCTGCATAAAGAAGTTCATTCGTGGAAGATCCCAAAGAGTACACAGTGGGAGAAATGCTGCTTGTGTTCCACCTGCAACTAAAGCAGAATTCTTTGGTAAAACTGCCCTGTTTTGGAAGAGGAAATGCTTACAGTCCTCGCTACAGCCTGCCTTGGTTGAGGCAGTTCGCTCCACGTCGGAAACCCTGCATATAGAAGTTCATTCATGGAAGAGCCCAAAGAGTACACAGTGGGAGAAAAGCTGCTTGTGTTACCCCTGCAACTAAAGCAGAGTTCTAGGGTTAAAACTGTGTGGTTTGGGAGAGGATATGCTTACAGTCCTCGCTACAGCCTGCCATGGTTGAGGCAGTTCGCTCCACGTGGGAAACCCTGCATATACAAGTTCATTCGTTAAGAGACCAAGCGTACACAGTGGGAAAATGCTGCTTGTTTTCCACTTGCAACTAAAGCAGAGTTCTTAGGGTAAAACTGTGTGTTTTTGGAGAGGAAATGCTTACAGTCCTTACGAGAGCCTGCCTTCATTGAGGCAGTTCACTGCTCGTGGGACACCCTGCATACTGAAGACTCCTTCGGGGAAGGGCCCTTTGTATAAACTGTGGGACAAATGCAGCTTGTGTTCCACCTGCAACTAAAGCAGAGTTCTTCGGGTAAAAGTGCTGTGTTTTCAGAGAGGAAATTCTTAGAGACCACAATAGTGTCTGCCATGGCTGAGGCAGTTCGCTCCACGCGGGAAACCATTCTTATAGAACAAGTTCATTAGGGGAAGTGCCCATCGAGTACACTGTGGGAGAATAGCTGCTTGTGTTACCTCTGCAACTAAAGCAGAGTTCTACGTTAAAACTGCGTGTTTTGAGATAGGATATGCTTACAGTCCTCGCTACAGCCTGCCACTGTTGAGGCAGTTCGATCCACGTGGGAATCCCTGCATAAAGAATTTCATTCGTGAAAGAGCCCAAAGATTACACACTAGGAGTAATGCTGCTTGTGTTCCACCTGCAACTAACACAGAGTTCCTTGGGTAAAACTGCCGTGTTTTCGGAGAGGAAATGCTTAGAGGCCTAACTAGAGCCTGCTTGCTTTAGGCATTTCACTCCACGCTGGACCCCTTGAGTACAGATATTCTTTCGGGCAAAGGCTCATTGGGTACACTGTGGGAGAAAAGCTGCTTGTGTTGCACCTGCAACTAAAGCAGAATTCTTCGGGTAAAACTGCGTGTATTGGGAGAGGAAATGCTTACAATCCTTACGAGAGCCTGCCTTCGTTGAGGCAGTTCACTGCACCTGGGACAACCTGCATATTGAAGACTCCTTCAGGGAAGGGCCCTTTGTATAAAGTGTGGGACAAATGCAGCTTGTGTTCCACCTGCAACTAAAGCAGAGTTCTTCGGGTAAAAGTGCCATGTTTTCAGAGAGGAAATTCTTAGAGACCACAGTAGTGCCTGCCATGGCTGAGGCAGTTCGCTCCATGAGGGAAACCATTCTTATAGAACATGTTCATTAGTGGAAGTGCCCATCGAGTACACTGTGGGAGAAAAGATGCTTGTGTTCCCCCTGCAACTAAAGCAGAGTTCTTCTGGTAAACCTGCGTGATTTGGTAGAGGATATGCTTACAGTCCTCGCTACAGCCTGCCATGGTTGAGGCAGTTCGCTCCTCGTGGGTATCCCTGCATAAAGAAGTTCATTCGTGTAAGAGCCCAAAGAGTACACAGTGGGAGAAATGCTGCTTGTGTTCCACCTGCAACTAACACAGAGTTCCTTGGGTAAAACTGCCGTGTTTTCAGAGAGGAAATGCTTAGAGGCCTCACTAGAGCCTGCTTGCTTTAGGCATTTCACTCCACGCGGGACCCCTTGAGTATAGATATTGTTTCGGTCAAAGGCACATTGGGTACACTGTGGGAGAAAAGCTGCTTGTGTTCCACCTGCAACTAAAGCAGAATTATTCGGGTAAAACTGCGTGTATTGGGAGAGGAAATGCTAACAGTCCTTACGAGAGCCTGCCTTCGTTGAGGCAGTTCACCTCACGTGGGACACCCTGCATATTGGAGACTCCTTCGGGGAAGGGCCCTTTGTATAAAGTGTGGGACAAATGCAGCTTGTGTTCCACCTGCAACTAAAGCAGAGTTCTTCGGGTAAAAGTGCCGTGTTTTCAGAGAGGAAATTCTTAGAGACCACAGTAGTGTCTGCCATGGCTGAGGCAGTTCGCTCCACGCGGGAAACCATTCTTATAGAACAAGTTCATTAGGGGAAGTGCCCATTGTGTACACTGTGGGAGAAAAGCTGATGGTGTTCCCCCTGCAACTAAAGCAGAGTTCTTCGTGTAAAACTGCGTGTTTTGGGAGAGGAAATGCTTACAGTATTCCCTACAGCCTGCCTTGGTTGAGGCAGTTCGCTCCACGTCGGAAACCCTGCATATAGAAGTTCATTCGTGGAAGAGCCCAAAGAGTACACAATGGGAGAAAAGCTGCTTGTGTTACCCCTGCAACTAAAGCAGAGTTCTAGCGTTAAAACTGCGTGGTTTGGGAGAGGATATGCTTACAGTCCCCGCTACAGCCTGCCATGGTTGAGGCAGTTCGCTCCACGTGGGAAATCCTGCATATACATGTTCATTCGTGAAGAGAGCAAAGAGTACACAGTGGGAGAAATGCTGCTTGTGTTCCACTTGCAACTAAAGCAGAGTTCTTCGGGTAAAACTGTGTGTTTTGGGAGAGGAAATTCTTACATAACTTACGAGAGCCTGCCTTCATTGAGGCAGTTCGCTGCTCGTGGGACAACCTGCATATTGAACATTCATTCGGGGAAAGGCCCTTTGTATAAAGTGTGGGACAAATGCAGCTTGTGTTCCACCTGCAATTAAAGCAGAGTTCTTCAGGTAAAAGTGCCGTGTTTTCAGAGAGGAAATTCTTAGAGACCACAGTAGTGCCTGCGATGGCTGAGGCAGTTCGCTCCACGTGGGAAACCATTCTTATAGAACAAGTTCATTAGGGGAAGTGCCCATCGAGTACACCGTGGGAGAAAAGATGCTTGTGTTCCCCCTGCAACTAAAGCAGAGTTCTTCTGGTAAACCTGCGTGATTTGGTAGAGGATATGCTTACAGTCCTCGCTACAGCCTGCCATGGTGGAGGCAGTTCGCTCCTCGTGGGTATCCCTGCATAAAGAAGTTCATTCGTGTAAGAGCCCAAAGAGTACACAGTGGGAGAAATGCTGCTTGTCTTCCACCTGCAACTAAAGCAGAGTTCTTCGGGTAAAACTGCGTGTTTTGGGAGAGGAAATGCTTACAGTCCATACGAGAGTCTGCCTTCATTGAGGCAGTTCGCTGCACGTGGGACACCCTGCATATTGAAGATTCATTCGGGGAAGCGCCCTTTGTATAAAGTGTCGGACAAATGCATTTTGTGTTCCACCTGCAACTATAGCAGAGTTCTTCGGGTAAAAGTGCCGTGTTTTCAGAGAGGAAATCCTTAGAGACCACAGTAGTGCCTGCCATGGCTGAGGCAGTTCGCTCCACACGGGAAACCATTCTTATAGAACAAGTTCATTAGGGGAAGTGCCCATCGAGTACACTGTGGGAGAAAAGCTGCTTGTGTTACCTCTGCAACTAAAGCAGAGTTCTACCGTTAAAACTGCGTGTTTTGGGATAGGATATGCTTACAGTCCTCGCTACAGCCTGCCACAGTTGAGGCAGTTCGATCCACGTGGGAATCCCTGCATAAAGAATTTCATTCGTGGAAGAGCCCAAAGATTACACACTAGGAGTAATGCTGCTTGTGTTCCACCTGCAACTAACACAGAGTTCCTTGGGTAAAACTGCCGTGTTTTCAGAGAGGAAATGCTTAGAGGCCTCACTAGAGCCTGCTTGCTTTAGGCATTTCACTCCACGCGGGACCCCTTGAGTATAGATATTGTTTCGGGCAAAGGCTCATTGGGTACACTGTGGGAGAAAAGCTGCTTGTGTTCCACCTGCAACTAAAGCAGAATTATTCGGGTAAAACTGCGTGTATTAGGAGAGGAAATGCTTACAGTCCTTACGAGAGCCTGCCTTCGTTGAGGCAGTTCACTGCACGTGGGATACCCTGCATATTAAAGACTCTTTCGGGGAAGGGCCCTTTGTATTAACTGTGGGACAAATGCATCTTGTGTTCCACCTGCAACAAAAGCAGAGTTCTTCGGGTAAAAGTGCCGTGTTTTCAGAGAGGAAATTCTTAGAGACCACAGTAGTGTCTGCCATGGCTGAGGCAGTTCGCTCCACGCGGGAAACCATTCTTATAGAACAAGTTCATTAGGGGAAGTGCCCATTGTGTACACTGTGGGAGGAAAGCTGATGGTGTTCCCCCTGCAACTAAAGCAGAGTTCTTCGTGTAAAACTGTGTGTTTTGGGAGAGGAAATGCTTACAGTATTCGCTACAGCCTCCCTTGGTTGAGGCAGTTCGCTCCAAGTGGGAATCCCTGCATAATGTAGTTCATTCGTGGAAGATCCCAAAGAGTACACAGTGGGAGAAATGCTGCTTGTGTTCCACCTGCAACTAAAGCAGAATTCTTTGGTAAAACTGCCGTGTTTTGGAAGAGGAAATGCTTACAGTCCTCGCTACAGCCTGCCATGGTTGAGGCAGTTCGCTCCACGTCAGAAACCCTGCATATAGTAGTTCATTCGTGGAAGAGCCCAAAGAGTACACAGTGGGAGAAAACCTGCTTGTGTTACCCCTGCAACTAAAGCAGAGTTCTAGCGTTAAAACTGTGTGGTTTGGGAGAGGATATGCTTACAGTCCTCGCTACAGCCTGCCATGGTTGAGGCAGTTCGCTCCACGTGGGAAACCCTGCATATACAAGTTCATTCGTTAAGAGACCAAAGAGTACACAGTGGGAGAAATGCTGCTTGTGTTCCACTTGCAACTAAAGCAGAGTTCTTCGGGTAAAACTGTGTGTTTTGGGAGAGGAAATGCTTACAGTCCTTACGAGATCCTGCCTTCATTGAGGCAGTTCGCTGCTCGTGGGACAACCTGCATATTGAACATTCATTCGGGGAAAGGCCCTTTGTATAAAGTGTGGGACAAATGCAGCTTGTGTTCCACCTGCAACTAATGCAGAGTTCTTCAGGTAAAAGTGCCGTGTTTTCAGAGAGGAAATTCTTAGAGACCACAGTAGTGCCTGCCATGGCTGAGGCAGTTCGCTCCACACGGGAAACCATTCTTATAGAACAAGTTCATTAGGGGAAGTGCCCATCGAGTACACTGTGGGAGAAAAGATGCTTGTGTTCCCCCTGCAACTAAAGCAGAGTTCTTCGGGTAAACCTGCGTGATTTGGTAGAGGATATGCTTACAGTCCTCGATACAGCCTGCCATGGTGGAGGCAGTTCGCTCCTCGTGGGTATCCCTGCATAAAGAAGTTCATTCGTGTAAGAGCACAAAGAGTACACAGTGGGAGAAATGCTGCTTGTCTTCCACCTGCAACTAAAGCAGAGTTCTTCGGGTAAAACTGCGTGTTTTGGGAGAGGAAATGCTTACAGTCCATACGAGAGTCTGCCTTCATTGAGGCAGTTCGCTGCACGTGGGACACCCTGCATATTGAAGATTCATTCGGGGAAGTGCCCTTTGTATAAAGTGTCGGACAAATGCATTTTGTGTTCCACCTGCAACTAAAGCAGAGTTCTTCGGGTAAAAGTGCCGTGTTTTCAGAGAGGAAATCCTTAGAGACCACAGTAGTGCCTGCCATGGCTGAGGCAGTTCGCTCCACACGGGAAACCATTCTTATAGAACAAGTTCATTAGGGGAAGTGCCCATCGAGTACACTGTGGGAGAAAAGCTGCTTGTGTTACCTCTGCAACTAAAGCAGAGTTCTACCGTTAAAACTGCGTGTTTTGAGATAGGATATGCTTACAGTCCTCGCTACAGCCTGCCACGGTTGCGGCAGTTCGATCCACGTGGGAATCCCTGCATAAAGAATTTCATTCGTGGAAGATCCCAAAGATTACACACTAGGAGTAATGCTGCTTGTGTTCCACGTGCAACTAACACAGAGTTCCTTGGGTAAAACTGCCGTGTTTTCAGAGAGGAAATGCTTAGAGGCCTCACTAGAGAAGGCTTGCTTTAGGCATTTCACTCCACGTGGGACACCTTGAGTATAGATATTCTTTCGGGCAAAGGCTCATTGGGTACACTGTGGGAGAAAAGCTGCTTTTGTTCCACCTGCAACTAAAGCAGAATTCTTCGGGTAAAACTGCGTGTATTGGGAGAGGAAATGCTAACAGTCCTTACGAGAGCCTGCCTTCGTTGAGGCAGTTCACCTCACGTGGGACACCCTGCATATTGAAGACTACTTCGGGGAAGGGCCCTTTGTATAATGTGTGGGACAAATGCAGCTTGTGTTCCACCTGCAACTAAAGCAGAGTTCTTTGGGTAAAAGTGCCGTGTTTTCAGAGAGGAAATTCTTAGAGACCACAGTAGTGTCTGCCATGGCTGAGGCAGTTCGCTCCACGCGGGAAACCATTCTTATAGAACAAGTTCATTAGGGGAAGTGCCCATTGTGTACACTGTGGGAGGAAAGCTGATGGTGTTCCCCCTGCAACTAAAGCAGAGTTCTTCGTGTAAAACTGCGTGTTTTGGGAGAGGAAATGCTTAGAGTATTCGCTACAGCCTGCCTTGGTTGAGGCAGTTCGCTCCAAGTGGGAATCCCTGCATAAAGTAGTTCATTCGTGGAAGAGCCCAAAGAATACACAGTGGGAGAAATGCTGCTTGTGTTCCACCTGCAACTAAAGCAGAATTCTTTTGTAAAACTGCCGTGTTTTGGAAGAGGAAATGCGTACAGTCCTCGCTACAGCCTGCATTGGTTGAGGCAGTTCGCTCCACGTCGGAAACCCTGCATATAGAAGTTCATTCGTGGAAGAGCCCAAAGAGTACACAGTGGGAGAAAAGCTGCTTGTGTTACCCCTGCAACTAAAGCAGAGTTCTAGCATTAAAACTGCGTGGTTTGGGAGAGGATATGCTTACAGTCCTCGCTAGAGCCTGCCATGGTTGAGGCAGTTCGCTCCACGAGGGAAATCCTGCATATACAAGTTCATTCGTGAAGAGAGCAAAGAGTACACAGTGGGAGAAATGCTGCTTGTGTTCCACTTGCAACTAAAGCAGAGTTCTTCGGGTAAAACTGTGTGTTTTGGGAGAGGAAATGCTTACAGTCCTTACGAGAGCCTGCCTTCATTGAGGCAGTTCGCTGCTCGTGGGACAACATGCATATTGAACATTCATTCGGGGAAAGGCCCTTTGTATAAAGTGTGGGACAAATGCAGCTTGTGTTCCACCTGCCACTAAAGCAGAGTTCTTCAGGTAAAAGTGCCGTGTTTTCAGAGAGGAAATTCTTAGAGACCACAGTAGTGCCTGCCATGGCTGAGGCAGTTCGCTCCACGAGGGAAACCATTCTTATAGAACAAGTTCATTAGGGGAAGTGCCCATCGAGTACACTGTGGGAGAAAAGATGCTTGTGTTCCCCCTGCAACTAAAGCAGAGTTCTTCGGGTAAACCTGCGTGATTTGGTAGAGGATATGCTTACAGTCCTCGCTACAGCCTGCCATGGTGGAGGCAGTTCGCTCCCCGTGGGTATCCCTGCATAAAGAAGTTCATTCATGTAAGAGCCCAAAGAGTACACAGTGGGAGAAATGCTGCTTGTGTTCCACCTGCAACTAAAGCAGAGTTCTTCGGGTAAAACTGCGTGTTTTGGGAGAGGAAATGCTTACAGTCCATACGAGAGTCTGCCTTCATTGAGGCAGTTCGCTGCACGTGGGACACCCTGCATATTGAAGATTCATTCGGGGAAGGGCCCTTTGTATAAAGTGTCGGACAAAAGCATTTTGTGTTCCACCTGCAACTAAAGCAGAGTTCTTCGGGTAAAAGTGCCGTGTTTTCAGAGAGGAAATCCTTAGAGACCACAGTAGTGCCTGCCATGGCTGAGGCATTTCGCTCCACACGGGAAACCATTCTTATAGAACAAGTTCATTAGGGGAAGTGCCCATCGAGTACACTGTGGGAGAAAAGCTGCTTGTGTTACCTCTGCAACTAAAGCAGAGTTCTAACGTTAAAACTGCGTGTTTTGGGATAGGATATGCTTACAGTCCTCGCTACAGCCTGCCACAGTTGAGGCAGTTCGATCCACGTGGGAATCCCTGCATAAAGAATTTCATTCGTGGAAGAGCCCAAAGATTACACACTAGGAGTAATGCTGCTTGTGTTCCACCTGCAACTAACACAGAGTTCCTTGGGTAAAACTGCCGTGTTTTCGGAGAGGAAATGCTTAGAGGCCTCACTAGAGCCTGCTTGCTTTAGGCATTTCACTCCACGCGGGACCCCTTGAGTATAGATATTGTTTCGGGCAAAGGCTCATTGGGTACACTGTGGGAGAAAAGCTGCTTGTGTTCCACCTGCAACTAAAGCAGAATTATTCGGGTAAAACTGCGTGTATTGGGAGAGGAAATGCTTACAATCCTTACGAGAGCCTGCCTTCGTTGATGCAGTTCACTGCACGTGGGACACCCTGCATATTAGAGACTCCTTCGAGGAAGGGCCCTTTGTATAAACTGTGGGACAAATGCATCTTGTGTTCCACCTGCAACAAAAGCAGAGTTCTTCGGGTAAAAGTGCCGTGTTTTCAGAGAGGAAATTCTTAGAGACCACAGTAGTGTCTGCCATGGCTGAGGCAGTTCGCTCCACGCGGGAAACCATTCTTATAGAACAAGTTCATTGGGGATGTGCCCATTGTTTACACTGTGAGAGGAAAGCTGATGGTGTTCCCCCTGCAACTAAAGCAGATTTCTTCGTGTAAAACTGCGTGTTTTGGGAGAGGAAATGCTTACAGTATTCGCTACAGCCTGCCTTGGTTGAGGCAGTTCGCTCCACGTGGGAATCCCTGCATAAAGAAGTTCATTCGTGGAAGATCCCAAAGAGTACACAGTGGGAGAAATGCTGCTTGTGTTCCACCTGCAACTAAAGCAGAATTCTTTGGTAAAACTGCCGTGTTTTGTAAGAGGAAATGCTTACAGTCCTCGCTACAGCCTGCCTTGGTTGAGGCAGTTCGCTCCACGTCGGAAACCCTGCATATAGAAGTTCATTCATGGAAGAGCCCAAAGAGTACACAGTGGGAGAAAAGCTGCTTGTGTTCCACCTGCAACTAAAGCAGAGTTCTACCGTTAAAACTGCGTGGTTTGGGAGAGGATATGCTTACAGTCCTCGCTACAGCCTGCCATGGTTGAGGCAGTTCGCTCCACGTGGGAAACCCTGCATATACAGGTTCATTCGTGAGGAGACCAAAGAGTACACAGTGGGAGAAATGCTGCTTGTGTTCCACTTGCAACTAAAGCAGAGTTCTTCGGGTAAAACTGTGTGTTTTGGGAGAGGAAATGCTTACAGTCCTTACGAGAGCCTGCCTTCATTGAGGCAGTTCGCTGCTCGTGGGACAACCTGCATATTGAACATTCATTCGGGGAAAGGCCCTTTGTATAAAGTGTGGGACAATTGCAGCTTGTGTTCCACCTGCCACTAAAGCAGAGTTCTTCAGGTAAAAGTGCCGTGTTTTCAGAGAGGAAATTCTTAGAGACCACAGTAGTGCCTGCCATGGCTGAGGCAGTTCGCTCCATGAGGGAAACCATTCTTATAGAACAAGTTCATTAATGGAAGTGCCCATCGAGTACACTGTGGGAGAAAAGATGCTTGTTTTCCCCCTGCAACTAAAGCAGAGTTCTTCGGGTAAACCTGCGTGATTTGGTAGAGGATATGCTTACAGTCCTCGCTACAGCCTGCCATGGTGGAGGCAGTTCATTCCTCGTGGGAATCCCTGCATAAAGAAGTTCATTCGTGTAAGATCCCAAAGAGTACACAGTGGGAGAAATGCTGCTTGTGTTCCACCTGCAACTAAAGTACCGTTCTTCGGGTAAAACTGCGTGTTATGGGAGAGGAAATGCTTACAGTCCTTACGAGAGCCTGCCTTCATTGAGTCAGTTCGCTGCACGTGGGACACCCTGCATATTGAAGATTCATTCGGGGAAAGGCCCTTTGTATAAAGTGTGGGACAAATGCAGCTTGTGTTCCACCTGCAACTAAAGCAGAGTTCTTCGGGTAAAAGTGCCGTGTTTTCAGAGAGGAAATCCTTAGAGACAACAGTAGTGCCTGCCATGGCTGAGGCAGTTCGCTCCACGTGGGAAACCATTCTTATAGAACAAGTTCATTTGGGGAAGTGCCCATCGAGTACACTGTGGGAGAAAAGCTGCTTGTGTTACCTCTGCAACTAAAGCACAATTCTACCGTTAAAACTGCGTGTTTTGAGATAGGATATGCTTACAGTCCTCGCTACAGCCTGCCACCATTGAGGCAGTTCTATCCACGTGGGAATCCCTGCATAAAGAATTTCATTCGTGGAAGAGCCCAAAGATTACACAGTAGGAGTAATGCTGCTTGTGTTCCACCTGCAACTAACACAGAGTTCCTTGGGTAAAACTGCCGTGTTTTCGGAGAGGAAATGCTTAGAGGCCTCACTAGAGCCTGCTTGCTTTAGGCATTTCACTCCATGCGGGACCCCTTGAGTATAGATATTCTTTCGGGCAAAGGCTCATTGGGTACACTGTGGGAGAAAACCTGCTTGTGTTCCACCTGCAACTAAAGCAGAATTCTTCGGGTAAAACTGCGTGTATTGGGAGAGGAAATGCTTACAGTCCTTACGAGAGCCTGCCTTCATTGAGGCAGTTCACTGCACGTGGGACACCCTGCATATTGAAGACTCCTTCGGGGAAGGGCCCTTTGTATAAACTGTGGGACAAATGCAGCTTGTGTTCCACCTGCAACTAAAGCAGAGTTCTTCGGGTAAAAGTGCCGTGTTTTCAGAGAGGAAATTCTTAGAGACCACAGTAGTGTCTGCCATGGCTGAGGCAGTTCGCTCCACGCGGGAAACCATTCTTATAGAACAAGTTCATTAGGGGAAGTGCCCATTGTGTACACTGTGGGAGGAAAGCTGATGGTGTTCCCCCTGCAACTAAAGCAGAGTTCTTCGTGTAAAACTGCGTGTTTTGGGAGAGGAAATGCTTACAGTATTCGCTACAGCCTGCCTTGGTTGAGGCAGTTCGCTCCACGTGGGAATCCCTGCATAAAGAAGTTCATTCGTGGAAGATCCCAAAGAGTACACAGTGGGAGAAATGCTGCTTGTGTTCCACCTGCAACTAAAGCAGAATTCTTTGGTAAAACTGCCGTGTTTTGGAAGAGGAAATGCTTACAGTCCTCGCTACAGCCTGCCATGGTTGAGGCAGTTCGCTCCACGTCGGAAACCCTGCATATAGAAGTTCATTCATGGAAGAGCCCAAAGAGTACACAGTGGGAGAAAAGCTGCTTGTGTTACCCCTGCAACTAAAGCAGAGTTCTAGCGTTAAAACTGTGTGGTTTGGGAGAGGATATGCTTACAGTCCTCGCTACAGCCTGCCATGGTTGAGGCAGTTCGCTCCACGTGGGAAACCCTGCATATACAAGTTCATTCGATAGGATACCAAAGAGTACACAGCGGGAAAATGCTGCTTGTGTTCCACTTGCAACTAAAGCAGAGTTCTTCGGGTAAAACTGTGTGTTTTGGGAGAGGAAATGCTTACAGTCCTTACGAGAGCCTGCCTTCATTGAGGCAGTTCGCTGCTCGTGGGACAACCTGCATATTGAACATTCATTCGGGGAAAGGCCCTTTGTTTAAAGTGTGGGACAAATGCAGCTTGTGTTCCACCTGCCACTAAAGCAGAGTTCTTCAGGAAAAAGTGCCGTGTTTTCAGAGAGGAAATTCTTACAGACCACAGTAGTGTCTGCCATGGCTGAGGCAGTTTGCTCCACACTGGAAACCATTCTTATAGAACAAGTTCATTAGGGGAAGTGCCCATCGAGTACACTGTGGGAGAAAAGATGCTTGTGTTCCCCCTGCAACTAAAGCAGAGTTCTTCAGGTAATCCTGCGTGTATTGGTAGAGGATATGCTTACAGTCCTCGCTACAGCCTGCCATGGTGGAGGCAGTTCGCTCCTCGGTGGAATCCCTGCATAAAGAAGTTCATTCGTGTAAGATCCCAAAGAGTACACAGTGGGAGAAATGCTGCTTGTGTTCCACCTGCAACTAAAGCAGAGTTCTTCGGGTAAAACTGCGTGTTATGGGAGAGGAAATGCTTACAGTCCTTACGAGAGCCTGCCTTCATTGAGGTAGTTCGCTGCACGTGGGACACCCTGCATATTGAAGATTCATTCGGGGAAGGGCCCTTTGTATAAAGTGTGGGACAAATGCAGCTTGTGTTCCACCTGCAATTAAAGCAGAGTTCTTCAGGTAAAAGTGCCGTGTTTTCAGAGAGGAAATTCTTAGAGACCACAGTAGTGCCTGCCATGGCTGAGGCAGTTCGCTCCACGTGGGAAACCATTCTTATAGAACAAGTTCATTAGGGGAAGTGCCCATCGAGTACACCGTGGGAGAAAAGATGCTTGTGTTCCCCCTGCAACTAAAGCAGAGTTCTTCTGGTAAACCTGCGTGATTTGGTAGAGGATATGCTTACAGTCCTCGCTACAGCCTGCCATGTTGGAGGCAGTTCGCTCCTCGTGGGTATCCCTGCATAAAGAAGTTCATTCGTGTAAGAGCCCAAAGAGTACACAGTGGGAGAAATGCTGCTTGTCTTCCACCTGCAACTAAAGCAGAGTTCTTCGGGTAAAACTGCGTGTTTTGGGAGAGGAAATGCTTACAGTCCATACGAGAGTCTGCCTTCATTGAGGCAGTTCGCTGCACGTGGGACACCCTGCATATTGAAGATTCATTCGGGGAAGCGCCCTTTGTATAAAGTGTCGGACAAATGCATTTTGTGTTCCACCTGCAACTATAGCAGAGTTCTTCGGGTAAAAGTGCCGTGTTTTCAGAGAGGAAATCCTTAGAGACCACAGTAGTGCCTGCCATGGCTGAGGCAGTTCGCTCCACACGGGAAACCATTCTTATAGAACAAGTTCATTAGGGGAAGTGCCCATCGAGTACACTGTGGGAGAAAAGCTGCTTGTGTTACCTCTGCAACTAAAGCAGAGTTCTACCGTTAAAACTGCGTGTTTTGGGATAGGATATGCTTACAGTCCTCGCTACAGCCTGCCACAGTTGAGGCAGTTCGATCCACGTGGGAATCCCTGCATAAAGAATTTCATTCGTGGAAGAGCCCAAAGATTACACACTAGGAGTAATGCTGCTTGTGTTCCACCTGCAACTAACACAGAGTTCCTTGGGTAAAACTGCCGTGTTTTCAGAGAGGAAATGCTTAGAGGCCTCACTAGAGCCTGCTTGCTTTAGGCATTTCACTCCACGCGGGACCCCTTGAGTATAGATATTGTTTCGGGCAAAGGCTCATTGGGTACACTGTGGGAGAAAAGCTGCTTGTGTTCCACCTGCAACTAAAGCAGAATTATTCGGGTAAAACTGCGTGTATTAGGAGAGGAAATGCTTACAGTCCTTACGAGAGCCTGCCTTCGTTGAGGCAGTTCACTGCACGTGGGATACCCTGCATATTAAAGACTCTTTCGGGGAAGGGCCCTTTGTATTAACTGTGGGACAAATGCATCTTGTGTTCCACCTGCAACAAAAGCAGAGTTCTTCGGGTAAAAGTGCCGTGTTTTCAGAGAGGAAATTCTTAGAGACCACAGTAGTGTCTGCCATGGCTGAGGCAGTTCGCTCCACGCGGGAAACCATTCTTATAGAACAAGTTCATTAGGGGAAGTGCCCATTGTGTACACTGTGGGAGGAAAGCTGATGGTGTTCCCCCTGCAACTAAAGCAGAGTTCTTCGTGTAAAACTGTGTGTTTTGGGAGAGGAAATGCTTACAGTATTCGCTACAGCCTCCCTTGGTTGAGGCAGTTCGCTCCAAGTGGGAATCCCTGCATAATGTAGTTCATTCGTGGAAGATCCCAAAGAGTACACAGTGGGAGAAATGCTGCTTGTGTTCAACCTGCAACTAAAGCAGAATTCTTTGGTAAAACTGCCGTGTTTTGGAAGAGGAAATGCTTACAGTCCTCGCTACAGCCTGCCATGGTTGAGGCAGTTCGCTCCACGTCAGAAACCCTGCATATAGTAGTTCATTCGTGGAAGAGCCCAAAGAGTACACAGTGGGAGAAAAGCTGCTTGTGTTACCCCTGCAACTAAAGCAGAGTTCTAGCGTTAAAACTGTGTGGTTTGGGAGAGGATATGCTTACAGTCCTCGCTACAGCCTGCCATGGTTGAGGCAGTTCGCTCCACGTGGGAAACCCTGCATATACAAGTTCATTCGTTAAGAGACCAAAGAGTACACAGTGGGAGAAATGCTGCTTGTGTTCCACTTGCAACTAAAGCAGAGTTCTTCGGGTAAAACTGTGTGTTTTGGGAGAGGAAATGCTTACAGTCCTTACGAGATCCTGCCTTCATTGAGGCAGTTCGCTGCTCGTGGGACAACCTGCATATTGAACATTCATTCGGGGAAAGGCCCTTTGTATAAAGTGTGGGACAAATGCAGCTTGTGTTCCACCTGCAACTAATGCAGAGTTCTTCAGGTAAAAGTGCCGTGTTTTCAGAGAGGAAATTCTTAGAGACCACAGTAGTGCCTGCCATGGCTGAGGCAGTTCGCTCCACACGGGAAACCATTCTTATAGAACAAGTTCATTAGGGGAAGTGCCCATCGAGTACACTGTGGGAGAAAAGATGCTTGTGTTCCCCCTGCAACTAAAGCAGAGTTCTTCGGGTAAACCTGCGTGATTTGGTAGAGGATATGCTTACAGTCCTCGATACAGCCTGCCATGGTGGAGGCAGTTCGCTCCTCGTGGGTATCCCTGCATAAAGAAGTTCATTCGTGTAAGAGCACAAAGAGTACACAGTGGGAGAAATGCTGCTTGTCTTCCACCTGCAACTAAAGCAGAGTTCTTCGGGTAAAACTGCGTGTTTTGGGAGAGGAAATGCTTACAGTCCATACGAGAGTCTGCCTTCATTGAGGCAGTTCGCTGCACGTGGGACACCCTGCATATTGAAGATTCATTCGGGGAAGTGCCCTTTGTATAAAGTGTCGGACAAATGCATTTTGTGTTCCACCTGCAACTAAAGCAGAGTTCTTCGGGTAAAAGTGCCGTGTTTTCAGAGAGGAAATCCTTAGAGACCACAGTAGTGCCTGCCATGGCTGAGGCAGTTCGCTCCACACGGGAAACCATTCTTATAGAACAAGTTCATTAGGGGAAGTGCCCATCGAGTACACTGTGGGAGAAAAGCTGCTTGTGTTACCTCTGCAACTAAAGCAGAGTTCTACCGTTAAAACTGCGTGTTTTGAGATAGGATATGCTTACAGTCCTCGCTACAGCCTGCCACGGTTGCGGCAGTTCGATCCACGTGGGAATCCCTGCATAAAGAATTTCATTCGTGGAAGATCCCAAAGATTACACACTAGGAGTAATGCTGCTTGTGTTCCACGTGCAACTAACACAGAGTTCCTTGGGTAAAACTGCCGTGTTTTCAGAGAGGAAATGCTTAGAGGCCTCACTAGAGAAGGCTTGCTTTAGGCATTTCACTCCACGTGGGACACCTTGAGTATAGATATTCTTTCGGGCAAAGGCTCATTGGGTACACTGTGGGAGAAAAGCTGCTTTTGTTCCACCTGCAACTAAAGCAGAATTCTTCGGGTAAAACTGCGTGTATTGGGAGAGGAAATGCTAACAGTCCTTACGAGAGCCTGCCTTCGTTGAGGCAGTTCACCTCACGTGGGACACCCTGCATATTGAAGACTACTTCGGGGAAGGGCCCTTTGTATAATGTGTGGGACAAATGCAGCTTGTGTTCCACCTGCAACTAAAGCAGAGTTCTTTGGGTAAAAGTGCCGTGTTTTCAGAGAGGAAATTCTTAGAGACCACAGTAGTGTCTGCCATGGCTGAGGCAGTTCGCTCCACGCGGGAAACCATTCTTATAGAACAAGTTCATTAGGGGAAGTGCCCATTGTGTACACTGTGGGAGGAAAGCTGATGGTGTTCCCCCTGCAACTAAAGCAGAGTTCTTCGTGTAAAACTGCGTGTTTTGGGAGAGGAAATGCTTAGAGTATTCACTACAGCCTGCCTTGGTTGAGGCAGTTCGCTCCAAGTGGGAATCCCTGCATAAAGTAGTTCATTCGTGGAAGAGCCCAAAGAATACACAGTGGGAGAAATGCTGCTTGTGTTCCACCTGCAACTAAAGCAGAATTCTTTTGTAAAACTGCCGTGTTTTGGAAGAGGAAATGCGTACAGTCCTCGCTACAGCCTGCATTGGTTGAGGCAGTTCGCTCCACGTCGGAAACCCTGCATATAGAAGTTCATTCGTGGAAGAGCCCAAAGAGTACACAGTGGGAGAAAAGCTGCTTGTGTTACCCCTGCAACTAAAGCAGAGTTCTAGCATTAAAACTGCGTGGTTTGGGAGAGGATATGCTTACAGTCCTCGCTAGAGCCTGCCATGGTTGAGGCAGTTCGCTCCACGAGGGAAATCCTGCATATACAAGTTCATTCGTGAAGAGAGCAAAGAGTACACAGTGGGAGAAATGCTGCTTGTGTTCCACTTGCAACTAAAGCAGAGTTCTTCGGGTAAAACTGTGTGTTTTGGGAGAGGAAATGCTTACAGTCCTTACGAGAGCCTGCCTTCATAGAGGCAGTTCGCTGCTCGTGGGACAACATGCATATTGAACATTCATTCGGGGAAAGGCCCTTTGTATAAAGTGTGGGACAAATGCAGCTTGTGTTCCACCTGCCACTAAAGCAGAGTTCTTCAGGTAAAAGTGCCGTGTTTTCAGAGAGGAAATTCTTAGAGACCACAGTAGTGCCTGCCATGGCTGAGGCAGTTCGCTCCACGAGGGAAACCATTCTTATAGAACAAGTTCATTAGGGGAAGTGCCCATCGAGTACACTGTGGGAGAAAAGATGCTTGTGTTCCCCCTGCAACTAAAGCAGAGTTCTTCGGGTAAACCTGCGTGATTTGGTAGAGGATATGCTTACAGTCCTCGCTACAGCCTGCCATGGTGGAGGCAGTTCGCTCCCCGTGGGTATCCCTGCATAAAGAAGTTCATTCATGTAAGAGCCCAAAGAGTACACAGTGGGAGAAATGCTGCTTGTGTTCCACCTGCAACTAAAGCAGAGTTCTTCGGGTAAAACTGCGTGTTTTGGGAGAGGAAATGCTTACAGTCCATACGAGAGTCTGCCTTCATTGAGGCAGTTCGCTGCACGTGGGACACCCTGCATATTGAAGATTCATTCGGGGAAGGGCCCTTTGTATAAAGTGTCGGACAAATGCATTTTGTGTTCCACCTGCAACTAAAGCAGAGTTCTTCGGGTAAAAGTGCCGTGTTTTCAGAGAGGAAATCCTTAGAGACCACAGTAGTGCCTGCCATGGCTGAGGCATTTCGCTCCACACGGGAAACCATTCTTATAGAACAAGTTCATTAGGGGAAGTGCCCATCGAGTACACTGTGGGAGAAAAGCTGCTTGTGTTACCTCTGCAACTAAAGCAGAGTTCTAACGTTAAAACTGCGTGTTTTGGGATAGGATATGCTTACAGTCCTCGCTACAGCCTGCCACAGTTGAGGCAGTTCGATCCACGTGGGAATCCCTGCATAAAGAATTTCATTCGTGGAAGAGCCCAAAGATTACACACTAGGAGTAATGCTGCTTGTGTTCCACCTGCAACTAACACAGAGTTCCTTGGGTAAAACTGCCGTGTTTTCGGAGAGGAAATGCTTAGAGGCCTCACTAGAGCCTGCTTGCTTTAGGCATTTCACTCCACGCGGGACCCCTTGAGTATAGATATTGTTTCGGGCAAAGGCTCATTGGGTACACTGTGGGAGAAAAGCTGCTTGTGTTCCACCTGCAACTAAAGCAGAATTATTCGGGTAAAACTGCGTGTATTGGGAGAGGAAATGCTTACAATCCTTACGAGAGCCTGCCTTCGTTGAGGCAGTTCACTGCACGTGGGACACCCTGCATATTAGAGACTCCTTCGAGGAAGGGCCCTTTGTATAAACTGTGGGACAAATGCATCTTGTGTTCCACCTGCAACAAAAGCAGAGTTCTTCGGGTAAAAGTGCCGTGTTTTCAGAGAGGAAATTCTTAGAGACCACAGTAGTGTCTGCCATGGCTGAGGCAGTTCGCTCCACGCGGGAAACCATTCTTATAGAACAAGTTCATTGGGGATGTGCCCATTGTTTACACTGTGAGAGGAAAGCTGATGGTGTTCCCCCTGCAACTAAAGCAGATTTCTTCGTGTAAAACTGCGTGTTTTGGGAGAGGAAATGCTTACAGTATTCGCTACAGCCTGCCTTGGTTGAGGCAGTTCGCTCCACGTGGGAATCCCTGCATAAAGAAGTTCATTCGTGGAAGATCCCAAAGAGTACACAGTGGGAGAAATGCTGCTTGTGTTCCACCTGCAACTAAAGCAGAATTCTTTGGTAAAACTGCCGTGTTTTGTAAGAGGAAATGCTTACAGTCCTCGCTACAGCCTGCCTTGGTTGAGGCAGTTCGCTCCACGTCGGAAACCCTGCATATAGAAGTTCATTCATGGAAGAGCCCAAAGAGTACACAGTGGGAGAAAAGCTGCTTGTGTTCCACCTGCAACTAAAGCAGAGTTCTACCGTTAAAACTGCGTGGTTTGGGAGAGGATATGCTTACAGTCCTCGCTACAGCCTGCCATGGTTGAGGCAGTTCGCTCCACGTGGGAAACCCTGCATATACAGGTTCATTCGTGAGGAGACCAAAGAGTACACAGTGGGAGAAATGCTGCTTGTGTTCCACTTGCAACTAAAGCAGAGTTCTTCGGGTAAAACTGTGTGTTTTGGGAGAGGAAATGCTTACAGTCCTTACGAGAGCCTGCCTTCATTGAGGCAGTTCGCTGCTCGTGGGACAACCTGCATATTGAACATTCATTCGGGGAAAGGCCCTTTGTATAAAGTGTGGGACAATTGCAGCTTGTGTTCCACCTGCCACTAAAGCAGAGTTCTTCAGGTAAAAGTGCCGTGTTTTCAGAGAGGAAATTCTTAGAGACCACAGTAGTGCCTGCCATGGCTGAGGCAGTTCGCTCCATGAGGGAAACCATTCTTATAGAACAAGTTCATTAATGGAAGTGCCCATCGAGTACACTGTGGGAGAAAAGATGCTTGTTTTCCCCCTGCAACTAAAGCAGAGTTCTTCGGGTAAACCTGCGTGATTTGGTAGAGGATATGCTTACAGTCCTCGCTACAGCCTGCCATGGTGGAGGCAGTTCATTCCTCGTGGGAATCCCTGCATAAAGAAGTTCATTCGTGTAAGATCCCAAAGAGTACACAGTGGGAGAAATGCTGCTTGTGTTCCACCTGCAACTAAAGTACCGTTCTTCGGGTAAAACTGCGTGTTATGGGAGAGGAAATGCTTACAGTCCTTACGAGAGCCTGCCTTCATTGAGTCAGTTCGCTGCACGTGGGACACCCTGCATATTGAAGATTCATTCGGGGAAAGGCCCTTTGTATAAAGTGTGGGACAAATGCAGCTTGTGTTCCACCTGCAACTAAAGCAGAGTTCTTCGGGTAAAAGTGCCGTGTTTTCAGAGAGGAAATCCTTAGAGACAACAGTAGTGCCTGCCATGGCTGAGGCAGTTCGCTCCACGTGGGAAACCATTCTTATAGAACAAGTTCATTTGGGGAAGTGCCCATCGAGTACACTGTGGGAGAAAAGCTGCTTGTGTTACCTCTGCAACTAAAGCACAATTCTACCGTTAAAACTGCGTGTTTTGAGATAGGATATGCTTACAGTCCTCGCTACAGCCTGCCACCATTGAGGCAGTTCTATCCACGTGGGAATCCCTGCATAAAGAATTTCATTCGTGGAAGAGCCCAAAGATTACACAGTAGGAGTAATGCTGCTTGTGTTCCACCTGCAACTAACACAGAGTTCCTTGGGTAAAACTGCCGTGTTTTCGGAGAGGAAATGCTTAGAGGCCTCACTAGAGCCTGCTTGCTTTAGGCATTTCACTCCATGCGGGACCCCTTGAGTATAGATATTCTTTCGGGCAAAGGCTCATTGGGTACACTGTGGGAGAAAACCTGCTTGTGTTCCACCTGCAACTAAAGCAGAATTCTTCGGGTAAAACTGCGTGTATTGGGAGAGGAAATGCTTACAGTCCTTACGAGAGCCTGCCTTCATTGAGGCAGTTCACTGCACGTGGGACACCCTGCATATTGAAGACTCCTTCGGGGAAGGGCCCTTTGTATAAACTGTGGGACAAATGCAGCTTGTGTTCCACCTGCAACTAAAGCAGAGTTCTTCGGGTAAAAGTGCCGTGTTTTCAGAGAGGAAATTCTTAGAGACCACAGTAGTGTCTGCCATGGCTGAGGCAGTTCGCTCCACGCGGGAAACCATTCTTATAGAACAAGTTCATTAGGGGAAGTGCCCATTGTGTACACTGTGGGAGGAAAGCTGATGGTGTTCCCCCTGCAACTAAAGCAGAGTTCTTCGTGTAAAACTGCGTGTTTTGGGAGAGGAAATGCTTACAGTATTCGCTACAGCCTGCCTTGGTTGAGGCAGTTCGCTCCACGTGGGAATCCCTGCATAAAGAAGTTCATTCGTGGAAGATCCCAAAGAGTACACAGTGGGAGAAATGCTGCTTGTGTTCCACCTGCAACTAAAGCAGAATTCTTTGGTAAAACTGCCGTGTTTTGGAAGAGGAAATGCTTACAGTCCTCGCTACAGCCTGCCATGGTTGAGGCAGTTCGCTCCACGTCGGAAACCCTGCATATAGAAGTTCATTCATGGAAGAGCCCAAAGAGTACACAGTGGGAGAAAAGCTGCTTGTGTTACCCCTGCAACTAAAGCAGAGTTCTAGCGTTAAAACTGTGTGGTTTGGGATAGGATATGCTTACAGTCCTCGCTACAGCCTGCCATGGTTGAGGCAGTTCGCTCCACGTGGGAAACCCTGCATATACAAGTTCATTCGATAAGATACCAAAGAGTACACAGCGGGAAAATGCTGCTTGTGTTCCACTTGCAACTAAAGCAGAGTTCTTCGGGTAAAACTGTGTGTTTTGGGAGAGGAAATGCTTACAGTCCTTACGAGAGCCTGCCTTCATTGAGGCAGTTCGCTGCTCGTGGGACAACCTGCATATTGAACATTCATTCGGGGAAAGGCCCTTTGTTTAAAGTGTGGGACAAATGCAGCTTGTGTTCCACCTGCCACTAAAGCAGAGTTCTTCAGGAAAAAGTGCCGTGTTTTCAGAGAGGAAATTCTTACAGACCACAGTAGTGTCTGCCATGGCTGAGGCAGTTTGCTCCACACTGGAAACCATTCTTATAGAACAAGTTCATTAGGGGAAGTGCCCATCGAGTACACTGTGGGAGAAAAGATGCTTGTGTTCCCCCTGCAACTAAAGCAGAGTTCTTCAGGTAATCCTGCGTGTATTGGTAGAGGATATGCTTACAGTCCTCGCTACAGCCTGCCATGGTGGAGGCAGTTCGCTCCTCGGTGGAATCCCTGCATAAAGAAGTTCATTCGTGTAAGATCCCAAAGAGTACACAGTGGGAGAAATGCTGCTTGTGTTCCACCTGCAACTAAAGCAGAGTTCTTCGGGTAAAACTGCGTGTTATGGGAGAGGAAATGCTTACAGTCCTTACGAGAGCCTGCCTTCATTGAGGTAGTTCGCTGCACGTGGGACACCCTGCATATTGAAGATTCATTCGGGGAAGGGCCCTTTGTATAAAGTGTGGGACAAATGCAGCTTGTGTTCCACCTGCAACTAAAGCAGAGTTCTTCAGGTAAAAGTGCCTTGTTTTCAGAGAGGAAATCCTTAGAGACAACAGTAGTGCCTGCCATGGCTGAGGCAGTTCGCTCCACACGGGAAACCATTCTTATAGAACAAGTTCATTAGGGGAAGTGCCCATCGAGTACACTGTGGGAGAAAAGCTGCTTGTGTTACCTCTGCAACTAAAGCAGAGTTCTACCGTTAAAACTGCGTTTTTGGGGATAGGATATGCTTACAGTCCTCGCTACAGCCTGCCACAGTTGAGGCAGTTCGATCCACGTGGGAATCCCTGCATAAAGAATTTCATTCGTGGAAGAGCCCAAAGATTACACACTAGGAGTAATGCTGCTTGTGTTCCACCTGCAACTAACACAGAGTTCCTTGGGTAAAACTGCCGTGTTTTCGGAGAGGAAATGCTTAGAGGCCTCACTAGAGCCTGCTTGCTTTAGGCATTTCACTCCACCCAGGACCCCTTGAGTATAGATATTGTTTCGGGCAAAGGCTCATTGGGTACACTGTGGGAGAAAAGCTGCTTGTGTTCCACCTGCAACTAAAGCAGAATTCTTCGGGTAAAACTGCGTGTATTGGGAGAGGAAATGCTAACAGTCCTTACGAGAGCCTGCCTTCGTTGAGGCAGTTCACTGCATGTGGGACACCCTGCATATTAAAGACTCCTTCGGGGAAGGGCCCTTTGTATAAACTGTGGGACAAATGCATCTTGTGTTCCACCTGCAACAAAAGCAGAGTTCTTCGGGTAAAAGTGCCGTGTTTTCAGAGAGGAAATTCTTAGAGACCAGAGTAGTGTCTGCCATGGTTGAGGCAGTTCGCTCCACGCGGGAAACCATTCTTATAGAACAAGTTCATTAGGGGAAGTGCCCATTGTGTACACTGTGGGAGGAAAGCTGATGGTGTTCCCCCTGCAACTAAAGCAGAGTTCTTCGTGTAAAACTGCGTGTTTTGGGAGAGGAAATGCTTACAGTATTCGCTACAGCCTGCCTTGGTTGAGGCAGTTCGCTCCACGTGGGAATCCCTGCATAAAGAAGTTCATTCGTGGAAGATCCCAAAGAGTACACAGTGGGAGAAATGCTGCTTGTGTTCCACCTGCAACTAAAGCAGAATTCTTTGGTAAAACTGCCGTGTTTTGGAAGAGGAAATGCTTACAGTCCTCGCTACAGCCTGCCTTGGTTGAGGCAGTTCGCTCCACGTCGGAAACCCTGCATAGAGAAGTTCATTCATGGAAGAGCCCAAAGAGTACACAGTGGGAGAAAAGCTGCTTGTGTTACCCCTGCAACTAAAGCAGAGTTCTAGCGTTAAAACTGTGTGGTTTGGGAGAGGATATCCTTACAGTCCTCGCTACAGCCTGCCATGGTTGAGGCAGTTCGCTCCACGTGGGAAACCCTGCATATACAAGTTCATTCGTTAAGAGACCAAAGAGTACACAGGGGGAAAATGCTGCTTGTGTTCCACTTGCAACTAAAGCAGAGTTCTTCGGGTAAAACTGTGTGTTTTGGGAGAGGAAATGCTTACAGTCCTTACGAGAGCCTGCCTTCATTGAGGCAGTTCGCTGCTCGTGGGACAACCTGCATATTGAACATTCATTCGGGGAAAGGCCCTTTGTATAAAGTGTGGGACAAATGCAGCTTGTGTTCCACCTGCCACTAAAGCAGAGTTCTTCAGGTAAAAGTGCCGTGTTTTCAGAGAGGAAATTCTTAGAGACCACAGTAGTGCCTGCCATGGCTGAGGCAGTTCGCTCCACACTGGAAACCATTCTTATAGAACAAGTTCATTAGGGGAAATGCCCATCGAGTACACTGTGGGAGAAAAGATGCTTGTGTTCCCCCTGCAACTAAAGCAGAGTTCTTCGGGTAAACCTGCGTGATTTGGTAGAGGATATGCTTACAGTCCTCGCTACAGCCTGCCATGGTGGAGGCAGTTCGCTCCTCGGGGGAATCCCTGCATAAAGAAGTTCATTCGTGTAAGATCCCAAAGAGTACACAGTGGGAGAAATGCTGCTTGTGTTCCACCTGCAACTAAAGCGGAGTTCTTCGGGTAAAACTGCGTGTTATGGGAGAGGAAATGCTTACAGTCCTTACGAGAGCCTGCCTTCATTGAGGCAGTTCGCTGCACGTGGGGCACCCTGCATATTGAAGATTCATTCGTGGAAGGGCCCTTTGTATAAAGTGTGGGACAAATGCAGCTTGTGTTCCACCTGCAACTAAAGCAGAGTTCTTCGGGTAAAAGTGCCTTGTTTTCAGAGAGGAAATCCTTAGAGACAACAGTAGTGCCTGCCATGGCTGAGGCAGTTCGCTCCACGCGGGAAACCATTCTTATAGAACAAGTTCATTAGGGGAAGTGCCCATCGAGTACACTGTGGGAGAAAAGCTGCTTGTGTTACCTCTGCAACTAAAGCAGAGTTCTACCGTTAAAACTGCGTGTTTTGACATAGGATATGCTTACAGTCCTCGCTACAGCCTGCCACGGTTGAGGCAGTTCGATCCACGTGGGAATCCCTGCATAAAGAATTTCATTCGTGAAAGAGCCCAAAGATTACACACTAGGAGTAACGCTGCTTGTGTTCCACCAGCAACTAACACAGATTTCCTTGGGTAAAACTGCCGTGTTTTCGGAGAGGAAATTTTTAGAGGCCTCACTAGAGCCTGCTTGCTTTAGGCATTTCACTCCACGCGGGACCCCTTGAGTATAGATATTCTTTCGGGCAAAGGCTCATTGGGTACACTGTGGGAGAAAAGCTGCTTGTGTTCCACCTGCAACTAAAGCAGAATTCTTCGGGTAAAACTGCGTGTATTGGGAGAGGAAATGCTTACAGTCCTTACGAGAGCCTGCCTTCATTGAGGCAGTTCACTGCACGTGGGACACCCTGCATATTGAAGACTCCTTCGGGGAAGGGCCCTTTGTATAAACTGTGGGACAAATGCAGCTTGTGTTCCACCTGCAACTAAAGCAGAGTTCTTCGGGTAAAAGTGCTGTGTTTTCAGAGAGGAAATTCTTAGAGACCACAGTAGTGTCTGCCATGGCTGATTCAGTTCGCTCCACGCGGGAAACCATTCTTATAGAACAAGTTCATTAGGGGAAGTGCCCATTGTGTACACTGTGGGAGGAAAGCTGATGGTGTTCCCCCTGCAACTAAAGCAGAGTTCTTCGTGTAAAACTGCGTGTTTTGGGAGAGGAAATGCTTACAGTATTCGCTACAGCCTGCCTTGTTTGAGGCAGTTCGCTCCACGTGGGAATCCCTGCATAAAGAAGTTCATTCGTGGAAGATCCCAAAGAGTACACAGTGGGAGAAATGCTGCTTGTGTTCCACCTGCAACTAAAGCAGAATTCTTTGGTAAAACTGCCGTGTTTTGGAAGAGGAAATGCTTACAGTCCTCGCTACAGCCTGCCTTGGTTGAGGCAGTTAGCTCCACGTCGGAAACCCTGCATATAGAAGTTCATTCATGGAAGAGCCCAAAGAGTACACAGTGGGAGAAAAGCTGCTTGTGTTACCCCTGCAACTAAAGCAGAGTTCTAGGGTTAAAACTGTGTGGTTTGGGAGAGGATATGCTTACAGTCCTCGCTACAGCCTGCCATGGTTGAGGCAGTTCGCTCCACGTGGGAAACCCTGCATATACAAGTTCATTCGTTAAGAGACCAAGCGTACACAGTGGGAAAATGCTGCTTGTGTTCCACTTGCAACTAAAGCAGAGTTCCTCGGGTAAAACTGTGTGTTTTTGGAGAGGAAATGCTTACAGTCCTTACGAGAGCCTGCCTTCATTGAGGCAGTTCACTGCTCGTGGGACACCCTGCATACTGAAGACTCCTTCGGGGAAGGGCCCTTTGTATAAACTGTGGGACAAATGCAGCTTGTGTTCCACCTGCAACTAAAGCAGAGTTCTTCGGGTAAAAGTGCTGTGTTTTCAGAGAGGAAATTCTTAGAGACCACAATAGTGTCTGCCATGGCTGAGGCAGTTCGCTCCACGCGGGAAACCATTCTTATAGAACAAGTTCATTAGGGGAAGTGCCCATCGAGTACACTGTGGGAGAATAGCTGCTTGTGTTACCTCTGCAACTAAAGCAGAGTTCTACGTTAAAACTGCGTGTTTTGAGATAGGATATGCTTACAGTCCTCGCTACAGCCTGCCACTGTTGAGGCAGTTCGATCCACGTGGGAATCCCTGCATAAAGAATTTCATTCGTGAAAGAGCCCAAAGATTACACACTAGGAGTAATGCTGCTTGTGTTCCACCTGCAACTAACACAGAGTTCCTTGGGTAAAACTGCCGTGTTTTCGGAGAGGAAATGCTTAGAGGCCTAACTAGAGCCTGCTTGCTTTAGGCATTTCACTCCACGCTGGACCCCTTGAGTACAGATATTCTTTCGGGCAAAGGCTCATTGGGTACACTGTGGGAGAAAAGCTGCTTGTGTTGCACCTGCAACTAAAGCAGAATTCTTCGGGTAAAACTGCGTGTATTGGGAGAGGAAATGCTTACAATCCTTACGAGAGCCTGCCTTCGTTGAGGCAGTTCACTGCACCTGGGACAACCTGCATATTGAAGACTCCTTCAGGGAAGGGCCCTTTGTATAAAGTGTGGGACAAATGCAGCTTGTGTTCCACCTGCAACTAAAGCAGAGTTCTTCGGGTAAAAGTGCCGTGTTTTCAGAGAGGAAATTCTTAGAGACCACAGTAGTGTCTGCCATGGCTGAGGCAGTTCGCTCCACGCGGGAAACCATTCTTATAGAACAAGTTCATTGGGGATGTGCCCATTGTTTACACTGTGGGAGGAAAGCTGATGGTGTTCCCCCTGCAACTAAAGCAGAGTTCTTCGTGTAAAACTGCGTGTTTTGGGAGAGGAAATGCTTACAGTATTTGCTACAGCCTGCCTTGGTTGAGGCAGTTCGCTCCACGTGGGAATCCCTGCATAAAGAAGTTCATTCGTGGAAGATCCCAAAGAGTACACAGTGGGAGAAATGCTGCTTGTGTTCCACCTGCAACTAAAGCAGAATTCTTTGGTAAAACTGCCCTGTTTTGGAAGAGGAAATGCTTACAGTCCTCGCTACAGCCTGCCTTGGTTGAGGCAGTTCGCTCCACGTCGGAAACCCTGCATATAGAAGTTCATTCATGGAAGAGCCCAAAGAGTACACAGTGGGAGAAAAGCTGCTTGTGTTACCCCTGCAACTAAAGCAGAGTTCTAGGGTTAAAACTGTGTGGTTTGGGAGAGGATATGCTTACAGTCCTCGCTACAGCCTGCCATGGTTGAGGCAGTTCGCTCCACGTGGGAAACCCTGCATATACAAGTTCATTCGTTAAGAGACCAAGCGTACACAGTGGGAAAATGCTGCTTGTGTTCCACTTGCAACTAAAGCAGAGTTCTTCGGGTAAAACTGTGTGTTTTTGGAGAGGAAATGCTTACAGTCCTTACGAGAGCCTGCCTTCATTGAGGCAGTTCACTGCTCGTGGGACACCCTGCATACTGAAGACTCCTTCGGGGAAGGGCCCTTTGTATAAACTGTGGGACAAATGCAGCTTGTGTTCCACCTGCAACTAAAGCAGAGTTCTTCGGGTAAAAGTGCTGTGTTTTCAGAGAGGAAATTCTTAGAGACCACAATAGTGTCTGCCATGGCTGAGGCAGTTCGCTCCACGCGGGAAACCATTCTTATAGAACAAGTTCATTAGGGGAAGTGCCCATCGAGTACACTGTGGGAGAATAGCTGCTTGTGTTACCTCTGCAACTAAAGCAGAGTTCTACGTTAAAACTGCGTGTTTTGAGATAGGATATGCTTACAGTCCTCGCTACAGCCTGCCACTGTTGAGGCAGTTCGATCCACGTGGGAATCCCTGCATAAAGAATTTCATTCGTGAAAGAGCCCAAAGATTACACACTAGGAGTAATGCTGCTTGTGTTCCACCTGCAACTAACACAGAGTTCCTTGGGTAAAACTGCCGTGTTTTCGGAGAGGAAATGCTTAGAGGCCTAACTAGAGCCTGCTTGCTTTAGGCATTTCACTCCACGCTGGACCCCTTGAGTACAGATATTCTTTCGGGCAAAGGCTCATTGGGTACACTGTGGGAGAAAAGCTGCTTGTGTTGCACCTGCAACTAAAGCAGAATTCTTCGGGTAAAACTGCGTGTATTGGGAGAGGAAATGCTTACAATCCTTACGAGAGCCTGCCTTCGTTGAGGCAGTTCACTGCACCTGGGACAACCTGCATATTGAAGACTCCTTCAGGGAAGGGCCCTTTGTATAAAGTGTGGGACAAATGCAGCTTGTGTTCCACCTGCAACTAAAGCAGAGTTCTTCGGGTAAAAGTGCCGTGTTTTCAGAGAGGAAATTCTTAGAGACCACAGTAGTGTCTGCCATGGCTGAGGCAGTTCGCTCCACGCGGGAAACCATTCTTATAGAACAAGTTCATTGGGGATGTGCCCATTGTTTACACTGTGGGAGGAAAGCTGATGGTGTTCCCCCTGCAACTAAAGCAGAGTTCTTCGTGTAAAACTGCGTGTTTTGGGAGAGGAAATGCTTACAGTATTTGCTACAGCCTGCCTTGGTTGAGGCAGTTCGCTCCACGTGGGAATCCCTGCATAAAGAAGTTCATTCGTGGAAGATCCCAAAGAGTACACAGTGGGAGAAATGCTGCTTGTGTTCCACCTGCAACTAAAGCAGAATTCTTTGGTAAAACTGCCCTGTTTTGGAAGAGGAAATGCTTACAGTCCTCGCTACAGCCTGCCTTGGTTGAGGCAGTTCGCTCCACGTCGGAAACCCTGCATATAGAAGTTCATTCATGGAAGAGCCCAAAGAGTACACAGTGGGAGAAAAGCTGCTTGTGTTACCCCTGCAACTAAAGCAGAGTTCTACCGTTAAAACTGCGTGGTTTGGGAGAGGATATGCTTACAGTCCTCGCTACAGCCTGCCATGGTTGAGGCAGTTCGCTCCACGTGGGAAACCCTGCATATACAGGTTCATTCGTGAGGAGAACAAAGAGTACACAGTGGGAGAAATGCTGCTTGTGTTCCACTTGCAACTAAAGCAGAGTTCTTCGGGTAAAACTGTGTGTTTTGGGAGAGGAAATGCTTACAGTCCTTACGAGAGCCTGCCTTCATTGAGGCAGTTCACTGCTCGTGGGACATCCTGCATATTGAACATTCATTCGGGGAAAGGCCCTTTGTATAAAGTGTGGGACAATTGCAGCTTGTGTTCCACCTGCCACTAAAGCAGAGTTCTACAGGTAAAAGTGCCGTGTTTTCAGAGAGGAAATTCTTAGAGACCACAGTAGTGCCTGCCATGGCTGAGGCAGTTCGCTCCACGAGGGAAACCATTCTTATAGAACAAGTTCATTAAGGGAAGTGCCCATCGAGTACACTGTGGGAGAAAAGATGCTTGTGTTCCCCCTGCAACTAAAGCAGAGTTCTTCGGGTAAACCTGCGTGATTTGGTAGAGGATATGCTTACAGTCCTCGCTACAGCCTGCCATGGTGGAGGCAGTTCATTCCTCGTGGGAATCCCTGCATAAAGAAGTTCATTCGTGTAAGATCCCAAAGAGTACACAGTGGGAGAAATGCTGCTTGTGTTCCACCTGCAACTAAAGCACCGTTCTTCGGGTAAAACTGCGTGTTATGGGAGAGGAAATGCTTACAGTCCTTACGAGAGCCTGCCTTCATTGAGTCAGTTCGCTGCACGTGGGACACCCTGCATATTGAAGATTCATTCGGGGAAAGGCCCTTTGTATAAAGTGTGGGACAAATGCAGCTTGTGTTCCACCTGCAACTAAAGCAGAGTTCTTCGGGTAAAAGTGCCGTGTTTTCAGAGAGGAAATCCTTAGAGACAACAGTAGTGCCTGCCATGGCTGAGGCAGTTCGCTCCACGCGGGAAACCATTCTTATAGAACAAGTTCATTTGGGGAAGTGCCCATCGAGTACACTGTGGGAGAAAAGCTGCTTGTGTTACCTCTGCAACTAAAGCACAATTCTACCGTTAAAACTGTGTGTTTTGAGATAGGATATGCTTACAGTCCTCGCTACAGCCTGCCACCATTGAGGCAGTTCTATCCACGTGGGAATCCCTGCATAAAGAATTTCATTCGTGGAAGAGCCCAAAGATTACACAGTAGGAGTAATGCTGCTTGTGTTCCACCTGCAACTAACACAGAGTTCCTTGGGTAAAACTGCCGTGTTTTCGGAGAGGAAATGCTTAGAGGCCTCACTAGAGCCTGCTTGCTTTAGGCATTTCACTCCACGCGGGACCCCTTGAGTATAGATATTCTTTCGGGCAAAGGCTCATTGGGTACACTGTGGGAGAAAAGCTGCTTGTGTTCCACCTGCAACTAAAGCAGAATTCTTCGGGTAAAACTGCGTGTATTGGGAGAGGAAATGCTTACAGTCCTTACAAGAGCCTGCCTTCGTTGAGGCAGTTCACTGCACGTGGGACACCCTGCATATTGAAGACTCCTTCGGGGAAGGGCCCTTTGTATAAACTGTGGGACAAATGCAGCTTGTGTTCCACCTGCAACTAAAGCAGAGTTCTTCGGGTAAAAGTGCCGTGTTTTCAGAGAGGAAATCCTTAGAGACAACAGTAGTGCCTGCCATGGCTGAGGCAGTTCGCTCAACGCGGGAAACCATTCTTATAGAACAAGTTCATTTGGGGAAGTGCCCATCGAGTACACTGTGGGAGAAAAGCTGCTTGTGTTACCTCTGCAACTAAAGCACAATTCTACCGTTAAAACTGCGTGTTTTGAGATAGGATATGCTTACAGTCCTCGCTACAGCCTGCCACCATTGAGGCAGTTCTATCCACGTGGGAATCCCTGCATAAAGAATTTCATTCGTGGAAGAGCCCAAAGATTACACAGTAGGAGTAATGCTGCTTGTGTTCCACCTGCAACTAACACAGAGTTCCTTGGGTAAAACTGCCGTGTTTTCGGAGAGGAAATGCTTAGAGGCCTCACTAGAGCCTGCTTGCTTTAGGCATTTCACTCCACGCGGGACCCCTTGAGTATAGATATTCTTTCGGGCAAAGGCTCATTGGGTACACTGTGGGAGAAAAGCTGCTTGTGTTCCACCTGCAACTAAAGCAGAATTCTTCGGGTAAAACTGCGTGTATTGGGAGAGGAAATGCTTACAGTCCTTACAAGAGCCTGCCTTCATTGAGGCAGTTCACTGCACGTGGGACACCCTGCATATTGAAGACTCCTTCGGTGAAGGGCCCTTTGTATAAACTGTGGGACAAATGCAGCTTGTGTTCCACCTGCAACTAAAGCAGAGTTCTTCGGGTAAAAGTGCCGTGTTTTCAGAGAGGAAATTCTTAGAGACCACAGTAGTGTCTGCCATGGCTGAGGCAGTTCGCTCCACGCGGGAAACCATTCTTATAGAACAAGTTCATTAGGGGAAGTGCCCATTGTGTACACTGTGGGAGGAAAGCTGATGGTGTTCCCCCTGCAACTAAAGCAGAGTTCTTCGTGTAAAACTGCGTGTTTTGGGAGATGAAATGCTTACAGTATTCGCTACAGCCTGCCTTGGTTGAGGCAGTTCGCTCCACGTGGGAATCCCTGCATAAAGAAGTTCATTCGTGGAAGATCCCAAAGAGTACACAGTGGGAGAAATGCTGCTTGTGTTCCACCTGCAACTAAAGCAGAATTCTTTGGTAAAACTGCCGTGTTTTGGAAGAGGAAATGCTTACAGTCCTCGCTACAGCCTGCCTTGGTTGAGGCAGTTCGCTCCACGTCGGAAACCCTGCATAGAGAAGTTCATTCATGGAAGAGCCCAAAGAGTACACAGTGGGAGAAAAGCTGCTTGTGTTACCCCTGCAACTAAAGCAGAGTTCTAGCGTTAAAACTGTGTGGTTTGGGAGAGGATATGCTTACAGTCCTCGCTACAGCCTGCCATGGTTGAGGCAGTTCGCTCCACGTGGGAAACCCTGCATATACAAGTTCATTCGTTAAGAGACCAAAGAGTACACAGTGGGAAAATGCTGCTTGTGTTCCAATTGCAACTAAAGCAGAGTTCTTCGTGTAAAACTGCGTGTTTTGGGAGAGGAAATGCTTACAGTATTCGCTGCAGCCTGCCTTGGTTGAGGCAGTTCGCTCCACGTGGGAATCCCTGCATAAAGAAGTTCATTCGTGGAAGATCCCAAAGAGTACACAGTGGGAGAAATGCTGCTTGTGTTCCACCAGCAACTAAAGCAGAATTCTTTGGTAAAACTGCCGTGTTTTGGAAGAGGAAATGCTTACAGTCCTCGCTACAGCCTGCCATGGTTGAGGCAGTTCGCTCCACGTCGGAAACCCTGCATATAGAAGTTCATTCATGGAAGAGCCCAAAGAGTACACAGTGGGAGAAAAGCTGCTTGTGTTACCCCTGCAACTAAAGCAGAGTTCTAGCGTTAAAACTGTGTGGTTTGGGAGAGGATATGCTTACAGTCCTCGCTACAGCCTGCCATGGTTGGGGCAGTTCGCTCCACGTGGGAAACCCTGCATATACAAGTTCATTCATTAAGAGACCAAAGAGTACACAGGGGGAAAATGCTGCTTGTGTTCCACTTGCAACTAAAGCAGAGTTCTTCGGGTAAAACTGTGTGTTTTGGGAGAGGAAATGCTTACAGTCCTTACGAGAGCCTGCCTTCATTGAGGCAGTTCGCTGCTTGTGGGACAACCTGCATATTGAACATTCATTCGGGGAAAGGCCCTTTGTGTAAAGTGTGGGACAAATGCAGCTTGTGTTCCACCTGCCACTAAAGCAGAGTTCTTCAGGAAAAAGTGCCGTGTTTTCAGAGAGGAAATTCTTACAGACCACAGTAGTGTCTGCCATGGCTGAGGCAGTTCGCTCCACGCGGGAAACCATTCTTATAGAACAAGTTCATTAGGGGAAGTGCCCATTGTGTACACTGTGGGAGAAAAGATGCTTGTGTTCCCCCTGCAACTAAAGCAGAGTTCTTCAGGTAAACCTGCGTGTATTGGTAGAGGATATGCTTACAGTCCTCGCTACAGCCTGCCATGGTGGAGGCAGTTCGCTCCTCGGGGGAATCCCTGCATAAAGAATTTCATTCGTGTAAGATCCCAAAGAGTACACAGTGGGAGAAATGCTGCTTGTGTTCCACCTGCAACTAAACCACCGTTCTTCGGGTAAAACTGCGTGTTATGGGAGAGGAAATGCTTACAGTCCTTACGAGAGCCTGCCTTCATTGAGGCAGTTCGCTGCACGTGGGACACCCTGCATATTGAAGATTCATTCGGGGAAGGGCCCTTTGTATAAAGTGTGGGACAAATGCAGCTTGTGTTCCACCTGCAACTAAAGCAGAGTTCTTCGGGTAAAAGTGCCGTGTTTTCAGAGAGGAAGTCCTTAGAGACAACAGTAGTGCCTGCCATGGCTGAGGCAGTTCGCTCCACGCGGGAAACCATTCTTATAGAACAAGTTCATTTGGGGAAGTGCCCATCGAGTACAATGTGGGAGAAAAGCTGCTTGTGTTACCTCTGCAACTAAAGCACAATTCTACCGTTAAAACTGTGTGTTTTGAGATAGGATATGCTTACAGTCCTCGCTACAGCCTGCCACGGTTGAGGCAGTTCGATCCACGTGGGAATCCCTGCATAAAGAATTTCATTCGTGGAAGAGCCCAAAGATTACACACTAGGAGTAATGCTGCTTGTGTTCCACCTGCAACTAACACAGAGTTCCTTGGGTAAAACTGCCGTGTTTTCGGAGAGGAAATGCTTAGAGGCCTCACTAGAGCCTGCTTGCTTTAGGCATTTCACTCCACGCGGGACCCCTTGAGTATAGATATTCTTTCGGGCAAAGGCTCATTGGGTACACTGTGGGAGAAAAGCTGCTTGTGTTCCACCTGTAACTAAAGCAGAATTCTTCGGGTAAGACTGCGTGTATTGGGAGAGGAAATGCTTACAGTCCTTACGAGAGCCTGCCTTCGTTGAGGCAGTTCACTGCACGTGGGACACCCTACATATTGAAGACTCCTTCGGGGAAGGGCCCTTTGTATAAAATGTGGGACAAATGCAGCTTGTGTTCCACCTGCAACTAAAGCAGAGTTCTTCGGGTAAAAGTGCCGTGTTTTCAGAGAGGAAATTCTTAGAGACCACAGTAGTGTCTGCCATGGCTGAGGCAGTTCGCTCCACGCGGGAAACCATTCTTATAGAACAAGTTCATTAGGGGAAGTGCCCATTGTGTACACTGTGGGAGGAAAGCTGATGGTGTTCCCCCTGCAACTAAAGCAGAGTTCTTCGTGTAAAACTGCGTGTTTTTGGAGAGGAAATGCTTACAGTATTCGCTACAGCCTGCCTTGGTTGAGGCAGTTCTCTCCACGTGGGAATCCCTGCATAAAGAAGTTCATTCGTGGAAGATCCCAAAGAGTACACAGTGGGAGAAATGCTGCTTGTGTTCCACCTGCAACTAAAGCAGAATTCTTTGGTAAAACTGCCGTGTTTTGGAAGAGGAAATGCTTACAGTCCTCGCTACAGCCTGCCTTGGTTGAGGCAGTTCGCTCCACGTCGGAAACCCTGCATAGAGAAGTTCATTCATGGAAGAGCCCAAAGAGTACACAGTGGGAGAAAAGCTGCTTGTGTTACCCCTGCAACTAAAGCAGAGTTCTAGCGTTAAAACTGTGTGGTTTGGGAGAGGATATGCTTACAGTCCTCGCTACAGCCTGCCATGGTTGAGGCAGTTCGCTCCACGTGGGAAACCCTGCATATACAAGTTCATTCGTTAAGAGACCAAAGAGTACACAGTGGGAAAATGCTGCTTGTGTTCCAATTGCAACTAAAGCAGAGTTCTTCGTGTAAAACTGCGTGTTTTGGGAGAGGAAATGCTTACAGTATTCGCTGCAGCCTGCCTTGGTTGAGGCAGTTCGCTCCACGTGGGAATCCCTGCATAAAGAAGTTCATTCGTGGAAGATCCCAAAGAGTACACAGTGGGAGAAATGCTGCTTGTGTTCCACCTGCAACTAAAGCAGAATTCTTTGGTAAAACTGCCGTGTTTTGGAAGAGGAAATGCTTACAGTCCTCGCTACAGCCTGCCATGGTTGAGGCAGTTCGCTCCACGTCGGAAACCCTGCATATAGAAGTTCATTCATGGAAGAGCCCAAAGAGTACACAGTGGGAGAAAAGCTGCTTGTGTTACCCCTGCAACTAAAGCAGAGTTCTAGCGTTAAAACTGTGTGGTTTGGGAGAGGATATGCTTACAGTCCTCGCTACAGCCTGCCATGGTTGAGGCAGTTCGCTCCACGTGGGAAACCCTGCATATACAAGTTCATTCGTTAAGAGACCAAAGAGTACACAGGGGGAAAATGCTGCTTGTGTTCCACTTGCAACTAAAGCAGAGTTCTTCGGGTAAAACTGTGTGTTTTGGGAGAGGAAATGCTTACAGTCCTTACGAGAGCCTGCCTTCATTGAGGCAGTTCGCTGCTCGTGGGACAACCTGCATATTGAACATTCATTCGGGGAAAGGCCCTTTGTGTAAAGTGTGGGACAAATGCAGCTTGTGTTCCACCTTCCACTAAAGCAGAGTTCTTCAGGAAAAAGTGCCGTGTTTTCAGAGAGGAAATTCTTACAGACCACAGTAGTGTCTGCCATGGCTGAGGCAGTTCGCTCCACGCGGGAAACCATTCTTATAGAACAAGTTCATTAGGGGAAGTGCCCATTGTGTACACTGTGGGAGGAAAGCTGATGGTGTTCCCCCTGCAACTAAAGCAGAGTTCTTCGTGTAAAACTGCGTGTTTTGGGAGAGGAAATGCTTACAGTATTCGCTACAGCCTGCCTTGGTTGAGGCAGTTAGCTCCACGTGGGAATCCCTGCATAAAGAAGTTCATTCGTGGAAGATCCCAAAGAGTACACAGTGGGAGAAATCCTGCTTGTGTTCCACCTGCAACTAAAGCAGAATTCTTTGGTAAAACTGCCGTGTTTTGGAAGAGGAAATTCTTACAGTCCTCGCTACAGCCTGCCATGGTTGAGGCAGTTCGCTCCACGTCGGAAACCCTGCATATAGAAGTTCATTCATGGAAGAGCCCAAAGAGTACACAGTGGGAGAAAAGCTGCTTGTGTTACCCCTGCAACTAAAGCAGAGTTCTAGCGTTAAAACTGTGTGGTTTGGGAGAGGATATGCTTACAGTCCTCGCTACAGCCTGCCATGGTTGAGGCAGTTCGCTCCACGTGGGAAACCCTGCATATACAAGTTCATTCGATAAGATACCAAAGAGTACACAGTGGGAAAATGCTGCTTGTGTTCCACTTGCAACTAAAGCAGAGTTCTTCGGGTAAAACTGTGTGTTTTGGGAGAGGAAATGCTTACAGTCCTTACGAGAGCCTGCCTTCATTGAGGCAGTTCGCTGCTCGTGGGACAACCTGCATATTGAACATTCATTCGGGGAAAGGCCCTTTGTTTAAAGTGTGGGACAAATGCAGCTTGTGTTCCACCTGCCACTAAAGCAGAGTTCTTCAGGAAAAAGTGCCGTGTTTTCAGAGAGGAAATTCTTACAGACCACAGTAGTGTCTGCCATGGCTGAGGCAGTTTGCTCCACACTGGAAACCATTCTTATAGAACAAGTTCATTAGGGGAAGTGCCCATCGAGTACACTGTGGGAGAAAAGATGCTTGTGTTCCCCCTGCAACTAAAGCAGAGTTCTTCAGGTAATCCTGCGTGTATTGGTAGAGGATATGCTTACAGTCCTCGCTACAGCCTGCCATGGTGGAGGCAGTTCGCTCCTCGGTGGAATCCCTGCATAAAGAAGTTCATTCGTGTAAGATCCCAAAGAGTACACAGTGGGAGAAATGCTGCTTGTGTTCCACCTGCAACTAAAGCAGAGTTCTTCGGGTAAAACTGCGTGTTATGGGAGAGGAAATGCTTACAGTCCTTACGAGAGCCTGCCTTCATTGAGGTAGTTCGCTGCACGTGGGACACCCTGCATATTGAAGATTCATTCGGGGAAGGGCCCTTTGTATAAAGTGTGGGACAAATGCAGCTTGTGTTCCACCTGCAACTAAAGCAGAGTTCTTCAGGTAAAAGTGCCTTGTTTTCAGAGAGGAAATCCTTAGAGACAACAGTAGTGCCTGCCATGGCTGAGGCAGTTCGCTCCACACGGGAAACCATTCTTATAGAACAAGTTCATTAGGGGAAGTGCCCATCGAGTACACTGTGGGAGAAAAGCTGCTTGTGTTACCTCTGCAACTAAAGCAGAGTTCTACCGTTAAAACTGCGTTTTTGGGGATAGGATATGCTTACAGTCCTCGCTACAGCCTGCCACAGTTGAGGCAGTTCGATCCACGTGGGAATCCCTGCATAAAGAATTTCATTCGTGGAAGAGCCCAAAGATTACACACTAGGAGTAATGCTGCTTGTGTTCCACCTGCAACTAACACAGAGTTCCTTGGGTAAAACTGCCGTGTTTTCGGAGAGGAAATGCTTAGAGGCCTCACTAGAGCCTGCTTGCTTTAGGCATTTCACTCCACCCAGGACCCCTTGAATATAGATATTGTTTCGGGCAAAGGCTCATTGGGTACACTGTGGGAGAAAAGCTGCTTGTGTTCCACCTGCAACTAAAGCAGAATTCTTCGGGTAAAACTGCGTGTATTGGGAGAGGAAATGCTAACAGTCCTTACGAGAGCCTGCCTTCGTTGAGGCAGTTCACTGCACGTGGGACACCCTGCATATTAAAGACTCCTTCGGGGAAGGGCCCTTTGTATAAACTGTGGGACAAATGCATCTTGTGTTCCACCTGCAACAAAAGCAGAGTTCTTCGGGTAAAAGTGCCGTGTTTTCAGAGAGGAAATTCTTAGAGACCAGAGTAGTGTCTGCCATGGTTGAGGCAGTTCGCTCCACGCGGGAAACCATTCTTATAGAACAAGTTCATTAGGGGAAGTGCCCATTGTGTACACTGTGGGAGGAAAGCTGATGGTGTTCCCCCTGCAACTAAAGCAGAGTTCTTCGTGTAAAACTGCGTGTTTTGGGAGAGGAAATGCTTACAGTATTCGCTACAGCCTGCCTTGGTTGAGGCAGTTCGCTCCACGTGGGAATCCCTGCATAAAGAAGTTCATTCGTGGAAGATCCCAAAGAGTACACAGTGGGAGAAATGCTGCTTGTGTTCCACCTGCAACTAAAGCAGAATTCTTTGGTAAAACTGCCGTGTTTTGGAAGAGGAAATGCTTACAGTCCTCGCTACAGCCTGCCTTGGTTGAGGCAGTTCGCTCCACGTCGGAAACCCTGCATAGAGAAGTTCATTCATGGAAGAGCCCAAAGAGTACACAGTGGGAGAAAAGCTGCTTGTGTTACCCCTGCAACTAAAGCAGAGTTCTAGCGTTAAAACTGTGTGGTTTGGGAGAGGATATCCTTACAGTCCTCGCTACAGCCTGCCATGGTTGAGGCAGTTCGCTCCACGTGGGAAACCCTGCATATACAAGTTCATTCGTTAAGAGACCAAAGAGTACACAGGGGGAAAATGCTGCTTGTGTTCCACTTGCAACTAAAGCAGAGTTCTTCGGGTAAAACTGTGTGTTTTGGGAGAGGAAATGCTTACAGTCCTTACGAGAGCCTGCCTTCATTGAGGCAGTTCGCTGCTCGTGGGACAACCTGCATATTGAACATTCATTCGGGGAAAGGCCCTTTGTATAAAGTGTGGGACAAATGCAGCTTGTGTTCCACCTGCCACTAAAGCAGAGTTCTTCAGGTAAAAGTGCCGTGTTTTCAGAGAGGAAATTCTTAGAGACCACAGTAGTGCCTTCCATGGCTGAGGCAGTTCGCTCCACACTGGAAACCATTCTTATAGAACAAGTTCATTAGGGGAAATGCCCATCGAGTACACTGTGGGAGAAAAGATGCTTGTGTTCCCCCTGCAACTAAAGCAGAGTTCTTCGCGTAAACCTGCGTGATTTGGTAGAGGATATGCTTACAGTCCTCGCTACAGCCTGCCATGGTGGAGGCAGTTCGCTCCTCGGGGGAATCCCTGCATAAAGAAGTTCATTCGTGTAAGATCCCAAAGAGTACACAGTGGGAGAAATGCTGCTTGTGTTCCACCTGCAACTAAAGCGGAGTTCTTCGGGTAAAACTGCGTGTTATGGGAGAGGAAATGCTTACAGTCCTTACGAGAGCCTGCCTTCATTGAGGCAGTTCGCTGCACGTGGGGCACCCTGCATATTGAAGATTCATTCGTGGAAGGGCCCTTTGTATAAAGTGTGGGACAAATGCAGCTTGTGTTCCACCTGCAACTAAAGCAGAGTTCTTCGGGTAAAAGTGCCTTGTTTTCAGAGAGGAAATCCTTAGAGACAACAGTAGTGCCTGCCATGGCTGAGGCAGTTCGCTCCACGCGGGAAACCATTCTTATAGAACAAGTTCATTAGGGGAAGTGCCCATCGAGTACACTGTGGGAGAAAAGCTGCTTGTGTTACCTCTGCAACTAAAGCAGAGTTCTACCGTTAAAACTGCGTGTTTTGACATAGGATATGCTTACAGTCCTCGCTACAGCCTGCCACGGTTGAGGCAGTTCGATCCACGTGGGAATCCCTGCATAAAGAATTTCATTCGTGAAAGAGCCCAAAGATTACACACTAGGAGTAACGCTGCTTGTGTTCCACCAGCAACTAACACAGATTTCCTTGGGTAAAACTGCCGTGTTTTCGGAGAGGAAATTTTTAGAGGCCTCACTAGAGCCTGCTTGCTTTAGGCATTTCACTCCACGCGGGACCCCTTGAGTATAGATATTCTTTCGGGCAAAGGCTCATTGGGTACACTGTGGGAGAAAAGCTGCTTGTGTTCCACCTGCAACTAAAGCAGAATTCTTCGGGTAAAACTGCGTGTATTGGGAGAGGAAATGCTTACAGTCCTTACGAGAGCCTGCCTTCATTGAGGCAGTTCACTGCACGTGGGACACCCTGCATATTGAAGACTCCTTCGGGGAAGGGCCCTTTGTATAAACTGTGGGACAAATGCAGCTTGTGTTCCACCTGCAACTAAAGCAGAGTTCTTCGGGTAAAAGTGCTGTGTTTTCAGAGAGGAAATTCTTAGAGACCACAGTAGTGTCTGCCATGGCTGATTCAGTTCGCTCCACGCGGGAAACCATTCTTATAGAACAAGTTCATTAGGGGAAGTGCCCATTGTGTACACTGTGGGAGGAAAGCTGATGGTGTTCCCCCTGCAACTAAAGCAGAGTTCTTCGTGTAAAACTGCGTGTTTTGGGAGAGGAAATGCTTACAGTATTCGCTACAGCCTGCCTTGTTTGAGGCAGTTCGCTCCACGTGGGAATCCCTGCATAAAGAAGTTCATTCGTGGAAGATCCCAAAGAGTACACAGTGGGAGAAATGCTGCTTGTGTTCCACCTGCAACTAAAGCAGAATTCTTTGGTAAAACTGCCATGTTTTGGAAGAGGAAATGCTTACAGTCCTCGCTACAGCCTGCCTTGGTTGAGGCAGTTAGCTCCACGTCGGAAACCCTGCATATAGAAGTTCATTCATGGAAGAGCCCAAAGAGTACACAGTGGGAGAAAAGCTGCTTGTGTTACCCCTGCAACTAAAGCAGAGTTCTAGGGTTAAAACTGTGTGGTTTGGGAGAGGATATGCTTACAGTCCTCGCTACAGCCTGCCATGGTTGAGGCAGTTCGCTCCACGTGGGAAACCCTGCATATACAAGTTCATTCGTTAAGAGACCAAGCGTACACAGTGGGAAAATGCTGCTTGTGTTCCACTTGCAACTAAAGCAGAGTTCTTCGGGTAAAACTGTGTGTTTTTGGAGAGGAAATGCTTACAGTCCTTACGAGAGCCTGCCTTCATTGAGGCAGTTCACTGCTCGTGGGACACCCTGCATACTGAAGACTCCTTCGGGGAAGGGCCCTTTGTATAAACTGTGGGACAAATGCAGCTTGTGTTCCACCTGCAACTAAAGCAGAGTTCTTCGGGTAAAAGTGCTGTGTTTTCAGAGAGGAAATTCTTAGAGACCACAATAGTGTCTGCCATGGCTGAGGCAGTTCGCTCCACGCGGGAAACCATTCTTATAGAACAAGTTCATTAGGGGAAGTGCCCATCGAGTACACTGTGGGAGAATAGCTGCTTGTGTTACCTCTGCAACTAAAGCAGAGTTCTACGTTAAAACTGCGTGTTTTGAGATAGGATATGCTTACAGTCCTCGCTACAGCCTGCCACTGTTGAGGCAGATCGATCCACGTGGGAATCCCTGCATAAAGAATTTCATTCGTGAAAGAGCCCAAAGATTACACACTAGGAGTAATGCTGCTTGTGTTCCACCTGCAACTAACACAGAGTTCCTTGGGTAAAACTGCCGTGTTTTCGGAGAGGAAATACTTAGAGGCCTAACTAGAGCCTGCTTGCTTTAGGCATTTCACTCCACGCTGGACCCCTTGAGTACAGATATTCTTTCGGGCAAAGGCTCATTGGGTACACTGTGGGAGAAAAGCTGCTTGTGTTGCACCTGCAACTAAAGCAGAATTCTTCGGGTAAAACTGCGTGTATTGGGAGAGGAAATGCTTACAATCCTTACGAGAGCCTGCCTTCGTTGAGGCAGTTCACTGCACCTGGGACAACCTGCATATTGAAGACTCCTTCAGGGAAGGGCCCTTTGTATAAAGTGTGGGACAAATGCAGCTTGTGTTCCACCTGCAACTAAAACAGAGTTCTTCGGGTAAAAGTGCCGTGTTTTCAGAGAGGAAATTCTTAGAGACCACAGTAGTGTCTGCCATGGCTGAGGCAGTTCGCTCCACGCGGGAAACCATTCTTATAGAACAAGTTCATTGGGGATGTGCCCATTGTTTACACTGTGGGAGGAAAGCTGATGGTGTTCCCCCTGCAACTAAAGCAGAGTTCTTCGTGTAAAACTGCGTGTTTTGGGAGAGGAAATGCTTACAGTATTTGCTACAGCCTGCCTTGGTTGAGGCAGTTCGCTCCACGTGGGAATCCCTGCATAAAGAAGTTCATTCGTGGAAGATCCCAAAGAGTACACAGTGGGAGAAATGCTGCTTGTGTTCCACCTGCAACTAAAGCAGAATTCTTTGGTAAAACTGCCCTGTTTTGGAAGAGGAAATGCTTACAGTCCTCGCTACAGCCTGCCTTGGTTGAGGCAGTTCGCTCCACGTCAGAAACCCTGCATATAGAAGTTCATTCATGGAAGAGCCCAAAGAGTACACAGTGGGAGAAAAGCTGCTTTTGTTACCCCTGCAACTAAAGCAGAGTTCTAGGGTTAAAACTGTGTGGTTTGGGAGAGGATATGCTTACAGTCCTCGCTACAGCCTGCCATGGTTGAGGCAGTTCGCTCCACGTGGGAAACCCTGCATATACAAGTTCATTCGTTAAGAGACCAAGCGTACACAGTGGGAAAATGCTGCTTGTGTTCCACTTGCAACTAAAGCAGAGTTCTTCGGGTAAAACTGTGTGTTTTTGGAGAGGAAATGCTTACAGTCCTTACGAGAGCCTGCCTTCATTGAGGCAGTTCACTGCTCGTGGGACACCCTGCATACTGAAGACTCCTTCGGGGAAGGGCCCTTTGTATAAACTGTGGGACAAATGCAGCTTGTGTTCCACCTGCAACTAAAGCAGAGTTCTTCGGGTAAAAGTGCTGTGTTTTCAGAGAGGAAATTCTTAGAGACCACAATAGTGTCTGCCATGGCTGAGGCAGTTCGCTCCACGCGGGAAACCATTCTTATAGAACAAGTTCATTAGGGGAAGTGCCCATCGAGTACACTGTGGGAGAATAGCTGCTTGTGTTACCTCTGCAACTAAAGCAGAGTTCTACGTTAAAACTGCGTGTTTTGAGATAGGATATGCTTACAGTCCTCGCTACAGCCTGCCACTGTTGAGGCAGTTCGATCCACGTGGGAATCCCTGCATAAAGAATTTCATTCGTGAAAGAGCCCAAAGATTACACACTAGGAGTAATGCTGCTTGTGTTCCACCTGCAACTAACACAGAGTTCCTTGGGTAAAACTGCCGTGTTTTCGGAGAGGAAATGCTTAGAGGCCTAACTAGAGCCTGCTTGCTTTAGGCATTTCACTCCACGCTGGACCCCTTGAGTACAGATATTCTTTCGGGCAAAGGCTCATTGGGTACACTGTGGGAGAAAAGCTGCTTGTGTTGCACCTGCAACTAAAGCAGAATTCTTCGGGTAAAACTGCGTGTATTGGGAGAGGAAATGCTTACAATCCTTACGAGAGCCTGCCTTCGTTGAGGCAGTTCACTGCACCTGGGACAACCTGCATATTGAAGACTCCTTCAGGGAAGGGCCCTTTGTATAAAGTGTGGGACAAATGCAGCTTGTGTTCCACCTGCAACTAAAGCAGAGTTCTTCGGGTAAAAGTGCCGTGTTTTCAGAGAGGAAATTCTTAGAGACCACAGTAGTGTCTGCCATGGCTGAGGCAGTTCGCTCCACGCGGGAAACCATTCTTATAGAACAAGTTCATTGGGGATGTGCCCATTGTTTACACTGTGGGAGGAAAGCTGATGGTGTTCCCCCTGCAACTAAAGCAGAGTTCTTCGTGTAAAACTGCGTGTTTTGGGAGAGGAAATGCTTACAGTATTTGCTACAGCCTGCCTTGCTTGAGGCAGTTCGCTCCACGTGGGAATCCCTGCATAAAGAAGTTCATTCGTGGAAGATCCCAAAGAGTACACAGTGGGAGAAATGCTGCTTGTGTTCCACCTGCAACTAAAGCAGAATTCTTTGGTAAAACTGCCCTGTTTTGGAAGAGGAAATGCTTACAGTCCTCGCTACAGCCTGCCTTGGTTGAGGCAGTTCGCTCCACGTCGGAAACCCTGCATATAGAAGTTCATTCATGGAAGAGCCCAAAGAGTACACAGTGGGAGAAAAGCTGCTTGTGTTACCCCTGCAACTAAAGCAGAGTTCTACCGTTAAAACTGCGTGGTTTGGGAGAGGATATGCTTACAGTCCTCGCTACAGCCTGCCATGGTTGAGGCAGTTCGCTCCACGTGGGAAACCCTGCATATACAGGTTCATTCGTGAGGAGAACAAAGAGTACACAGTGGGAGAAATGCTGCTTGTGTTCCACTTGCAACTAAAGCAGAGTTCTTCGGGTAAAACTGTGTGTTTTGGGAGAGGAAATGCTTACAGTCCTTACGAGAGCCTGCCTTCATTGAGGCAGTTCACTGCTCGTGGGACATCCTGCATATTGAACATTCATTCGGGGAAAGGCCCTTTGTATAAAGTGTGGGACAATTGCAGCTTGTGTTCCACCTGCCACTAAAGCAGAGTTCTACAGGTAAAAGTGCCGTGTTTTCAGAGAGGAAATTCTTAGAGACCACAGTAGTGCCTGCCATGGCTGAGGCAGTTCGCTCCACGAGGGAAACCATTCTTATAGAACAAGTTCATTAAGGGAAGTGCCCATCGAGTACACTGTGGGAGAAAAGATGCTTGTGTTCCCCCTGCAACTAAAGCAGAGTTCTTCGGGTAAACCTGCGTGATTTGGTAGAGGATATGCTTACAGTCCTCGCTACAGCCTGCCATGGTGGAGGCAGTTCATTCCTCGTGGGCATCCCTGCATAAAGAAGTTCATTCGTGTAAGATCCCAAAGAGTACACAGTGGGAGAAATGCTGCTTGTGTTCCACCTGCAACTAAAGCACCGTTCTTCGGGTAAAACTGCGTGTTATGGGAGAGGAAATGCTTACAGTCCTTACGAGAGCCTGCCTTCATTGAGTCAGTTCGCTGCACGTGGGACACCCTGCATATTGAAGATTCATTCGGGGAAAGGCCCTTTGTATAAAGTGTGGGACAAATGCAGCTTGTGTTCCACCTGCAACTAAAGCAGAGTTCTTCGGGTAAAAGTGCCGTGTTTTCAGAGAGGAAATCCTTAGAGACAACAGTAGTGCCTGCCATGGCTGAGGCAGTTCGCTCCACGCGGGAAACCATTCTTATAGAACAAGTTCATTTGGGGAAGTGTCCATCGAGTACACTGTGGGAGAAAAGCTGCTTGTGTTACCTCTGCAACTAAAGCACAATTCTACCGTTAAAACTGCGTGTTTTGAGATAGGATATGCTTACAGTCCTCGCTACAGCCTGCCACCATTGAGGCAGTTCTATCCACGTGGGAATCCCTGCATAAAGAATTTCATTCGTGGAAGAGCCCAAAGATTACACAGTAGGAGTAATGCTGCTTGTGTTCCACCTGCAACTAACACAGAGTTCCTTGGGTAAAACTGCCGTGTTTTCGGAGAGGAAATGCTTAGAGGCCTCACTAGAGCCTGCTTGCTTTAGGCATTTCACTCCACGCGGGACCCCTTGAGTATAGATATTCTTTCGGGCAAAGGCTCATTGGGTACACTGTGGGAGAAAAGCTGCTTGTGTTCCACCTGCAACTAAAGCAGAATTCTTCGGGTAAAACTGCGTGTATTGGGAGAGGAAATGCTTACAGTCCTTACAAGAGCCTGCCTTCGTTGAGGCAGTTCACTGCACGTGGGACACCCTGCATATTGAAGACTCCTTCGGGGAAGGGCCCTTTGTATAAACTGTGGGACAAATGCAGCTTGTGTTCCACCTGCAACTAAAGCAGAGTTCTTCGGGTAAAAGTGCCGTGTTTTCAGAGAGGAAATCCTTAGAGACAACAGTAGTGCCTGCCATGGCTGAGGCAGTTCGCTCAACGCGGGAAACCATTCTTATAGAACAAGTTCATTTGGGGAAGTGCCCATCGAGTACACTGTGGGAGAAAAGCTGCTTGTGTTACCTCTGCAACTAAAGCACAATTCTACCGTTAAAACTGCGTGTTTTGAGATAGGATATGCTTACAGTCCTCGCTACAGCCTGCCACCATTGAGGCAGTTCTATCCACGTGGGAATCCCTGCATAAAGAATTTCATTCGTGGAAGAGCCCAAAGATTACACAGTAGGAGTAATGCTGCTTGTGTTCCACCTGCAACTAACACAGAGTTCCTTGGGTAAAACTGCCGTGTTTTCGGAGAGGAAATGCTTAGAGGCCTCACTAGAGCCTGCTTGCTTTAGGCATTTCACTCCACGCGGGACCCCTTGAGTATAGATATTCTTTCGGGCAAAGGCTCATTGGGTACACTGTGGGAGAAAAGCTGCTTGTGTTCCACCTGCAACTAAAGCAGAATTCTTCGGGTAAAACTGCGTGTATTGGGAGAGGAAATGCTTACAGTCCTTACAAGAGCCTGCCTTCGTTGAGGCAGTTCACTGCACGTGGGACACCCTGCATATTGAAGACTCCTTCGGGGAAGGGCCCTTTGTATAAACTGTGGGACAAATGCAGCTTGTGTTCCACCTGCAACTAAAGCAGAGTTCTTCGGGTAAAAGTGCCGTGTTTTCAGAGAGGAAATTCTTAGAGACCACAGTAGTGTCTGCCATGGCTGAGGCAGTTCGCTCCACGCGGGAAACCATTCTTATAGAACAAGTTCATTAGGGGAAGTGCCCATTGTGTACACTGTGGGAGGAAAGCTGATGGTGTTCCCCCTGCAACTAAAGCAGAGTTCTTCGTGTAAAACTGCGTGTTTTGGGAGAGGAAATGCTTACAGTATTCGCTACAGCCTGCCTTGGTTGAGGCAGTTCGCTCCACGTGGGAATCCCTGCATAAAGAAGTTCATTCGTGGAAGATCCCAAAGAGTACACAGTGGGAGAAATGCTGCTTGTGTTCCACCTGCAACTAAAGCAGAATTCTTTGGTAAAACTGCCGTGTTTTGGAAGAGGAAATGCTTACAGTCCTCGCTACAGCCTGCCTTGGTTGAGGCAGTTCGCTCCACGTCGGAAACCCTGCATAGAGAAGTTCATTCATGGAAGAGCCCAAAGAGTACACAGTGGGAGAAAAGCTGCTTGTGTTACCCCAGCAACTAAAGCAGAGTTCTAGCGTTAAAACTGTGTGGTTTGGGAGAGGATATGCTTACAGTCCTCGCTACAGCCTGCCATGGTTGAGGCAGTTCGCTCCACGTGGGAAACCCTGCATATACAAGTTCATTCGTTAAGAGACCAAAGAGTACACAGTGGGAAAATGCTGCTTGTGTTCCACTTGCAACTAAAGCAGAGTTCTTCGGGTAAAACTGTGTGTTTTGGGAGAGGAAATGCTTACAGTCCTTACGAGAGCCTGCCTTCATTGAGGCAGTTCGCTGCTCGTGGGACAACCTGCATATTGAACATTCATTCGGGGAAAGGCCCTTTGTGTAAAGTGTGGGACAAATGCAGCTTGTGTTCCACCTGCCACTAAAGCAGAGTTCTTCAGGAAAAAGTGCCGTGTTTTCAGAGAGGAAATTCTTAGAGACCACAGTAGTGTCTGCCATGGCTGAGGCAGTTCGCTCCACACTGGAAACCATTCTTATAGAACAAGTTCATTAGGGGAAGTGCCCATCGAGTACACTGAGGGAGAAAAGATGCTTGTGTTCCCCCTGCAACTAAAGCAGAGTTCTTCAGGTAAACCTGCGTGATTTGGTAGAGGATATGCTTACAGTCCTCGCTACAGCCTGCCATGGTGGAGGCAGTTCGCTCCTCGGGGGAATCCCTGCATAAAGAAGTTCATTCGTGTAAGATCCCAAAGAGTACACAGTGGGAGAAATGCTGCTTGTGTTCCACCTGCAACTAAAGCAGAGTTCTTCGGGTAAAACTGCGTGTTATGGGAGAGGAAATGCTTACAGTCCTTACGAGAGCCTGCCTTCATTGAGGCAGTTCGCTGCACGTGGGACACCCTGCATATTGAAGATTCATTCGGGGAAGGGCCCTTTGTATAAAGTGTGGGACAAATGCAGCTTGTGTTCCACCTGCAACTAAAGCAGAGTTCTTCGGGTAAAAGTGCCTTGTTTTCAGAGAGGAAATCCTTAGAGACAACAGTAGTGCCTGCCATGGCTGAGGCAGTTCGCTCAACGCGGGAAACCATTCTTATAGAACAAGTTCATTAGGGGAAGTGCCCATCGAGTACACTGTGGGAGAAAAGCTGCTTGTGTTACCTCTGCAACTAAAGCAGAGTTCTACCGTTAAAACTGCGTGTTTTGAGATAGGATATGCTTACAGTCCTCGCTACAGCCTGCCACGGTTGAGGCAGTTCGATCCACGTGGGAATCCCTGCATAAAGAATTTCATTCGTGAAAGAGCCCAAAGATTACACACTAGGAGTAATGCTGCTTGTGTTCCACCAGCAACTAACACAGAGTTCCTTGGGTAAAACTGCCGTGTTTTCGGAGAGGAAATGCTTAGAGGCCTCACTAGAGCCTGCTTGCTTTAGGCATTTCACTCCACGCGGGACCCCTTGAGTATAGATATTCTTTCGGGCAAAGGCTCATTGGGTACACTGTGGGAGAAAAGCTGCTTGTGTTCCACCTGCAACTAAAGCAGAATTCTTCGGGTAAAACTGCGTGTATTGGGAGAGGAAATGCTTACAGTCCTTACGAGAGCCTGCCTTCGTTGAGGCATTTCACTGCACGTGGGACACCCTGCATATTGAAGACTCCTTCGGGGAAGGGCCCTTTGTATAAACTGTGGGACAAATGCAGCTTGTGTTCCACCTGCAACTAAAGCAGAGTTCTTCGGGTAAAAGTGCTGTGTTTTCAGAGAGGAAATTCTTAGAGACCACAGTAGTGTCTGCCATGGCTGAGGCAGTTCGCTCCACGCGGGAAACCATTCTTATAGAACAAGTTCATTAGGGGAAGTGCCCATTGTGTACACTGTGGGAGGAAAGCTGATGGTGTTCCCCCTGCAACTAAAGCAGAGTTCTTCGTGTAAAACTGCGTGTTTTGGGAGAGGAAATGCTTACAGTATTCGCTACAGCCTGCCTTGGTTGAGGCAGTTCGCTCCACGTGGGAATCCCTGCATAAAGAAGTTCATTCGTGGAAGATCCCAAAGAGTACACAGTGGGAGAAATGCTGCTTGTGTTCCACCTGCAACTAAAGCAGAATTCTTTGGTAAAACTGCCGTGTTTTGGAAGAGGAAATGCTTACAGTCCTCGCTACAGCCTGCCTTGATTGAGGCAGTTCGCTCCACGTCGGAAACCCTGCATAGAGAAGTTCATTCATGGAAGAGCCCAAAGAGTACACAGTGGGAGAAAAGCTGCTTGTGTTACCCCTGCAACTAAAGCAGAGTTCTAGCGTTAAAACTGTGTGGTTTGGGAGAGGATATGCTTACAGTCCTCGCTACAGCCTGCCATGGTTGAGGCAGTTCGCTCCACGTGGGAAACCCTGCATATACATGTTCATTCGTTAAGAGACCAAAGAGTACACAGTGGGAAAATGCTGCTTGTGTTCCACTTGCAACTAAAGCAGAGTTCTTCGGGTAAAACTGTGTGTTTTGGGAGAGGAAATGCTTACAGTCCTTACGAGAGCCTGCCTTCATTGAGGCAGTTCACTGCTCGTGGGACAACCTGCATATTGAACATTCATTCGGGGAATGGCCATTTGTATAAACTGTGGGACAAATGCAGCTTGTGTTCCACCTGCAACTAATGCAGAGTTCTTAAGGTAAAAGTGCCATGTTTTCAGAGAGGAAATTCTTAGAGACCACAGTAGTGCCTGCCATGGCTGAGGCAGTTCGCTCCACGAGGGAAATAATTCTTATAGAACAAGTTCATTAAGGGAAGTGCCCATTGAGTACACTGTGGGAGAAAAGATGCTTGTGTTCCCCTTGCAACTAAAGCAGATTTCTTCGGGTAAACCTGCGTGTATTGGTAGAGGATATGCTTACAGTCCTCGCTACAGCCTGCCATGGTGGAGGCAGTTCGCTCCTCGTGGGAATCCCTGCATAAAGAAGTTCATTCGTGTAAGATCCCAAAGAGTACACAGTGGGAGAAATGCTGCTTGTGTTCCACCTGCAACTAAACCACCGTTCTTCGGGTAAAACTGCGTGTTATGGGAGAGGAAATGCTTACAGTCCTTACGAGAGCCTGCCTTCATTGAGGCAGTTCGCTGCACGTGGGACACCCTGCATATTGAAGATTCATTCGGGGAAGGGCCCTTTGTATAAAGTGTGGGACAAATGCAGCTTGTGTTCCACCTGCAACTAAAGCAGAGTTCTTCGGGTAAAAGTGCCGTGTTTTCAGAGAGGAAATTCTTAGAGACCACAGTAGTGTCTGCCATGGCTGAGGCAGTTCGCTCCACGCGGGAAACCATTCTTATAGAACAAGTTCATTAGGGGAAGTGCCCATTGTGTACACTGTGGGAGGAAAGCTGATGGTGTTCCCCCTGCAACTAAAGCAGAGTTCTTCGTGTAAAACTGCGTGTTTTTGGAGAGGAAATGCTTACAGTATTCGCTACAGCCTGCCTTGGTTGAGGCAGTTCTCTCCACGTGGGAATCCCTGCATAAAGAAGTTCATTCGTGGAAGATCCCAAAGAGTACACAGTGGGAGAAATGCTGCTTGTGTTCCACCTGCAAGTAAAGCAGAATTCTTTGGTAAAACTGCCGTGTTTTGAAGAGGAAATGCTTACAGTCCTCGCTACAGCCTGCCTTGGTTGAGGCAGTTCGCTCCACGTCGGAAACCCTGCATAGAGAAGTTCATTCATGGAAGAGCCCAAAGAGTACACAGTGGGAGAAAAGCTGCTTGTGTTACCCCTGCAACTAAAGCAGAGTTCTAGCGTTAAAACTGTGTGGTTTGGGAGAGGATATGCTTACAGTCCTCGCTACAGCCTGCCATGGTTGAGGCAGTTCGCTCCACGTGGGAAACCCTGCATATACAAGTTCATTCGTTAAGAGACCAAAGAGTACACAGTGGGAAAATGCTGCTTGTGTTCCAATTGCAACTAAAGCAGAGTTCTTCGTGTAAAACTGCGTGTTTTGGGAGAGGAAATGCTTACAGTATTCGCTGCAGCCTGCCTTGGTTGAGGCAGTTCGCTCCACGTGGGAATCCCTGCATAAAGAAGTTCATTCGTGGAAGATCCCAAAGAGTACACAGTGGGAGAAATGCTGCTTGTGTTCCACCTGCAACTAAAGCAGAATTCTTTGGTAAAACTGCCGTGTTTTGGAAGAGGAAATGCTTACAGTCCTCGCTACAGCCTGCCATGGTTGAGGCAGTTCGCTCCACGTCGGAAACCCTGCATATAGAAGTTCATTCATGGAAGAGCCCAAAGAGTACACAGTGGGAGAAAAGCTGCTTGTGTTACCCCTGCAACTAAAGCAGAGTTCTAGCGTTAAAACTGTGTGGTTTGGGAGAGGATATGCTTACAGTCCTCGCTACAGCCTGCCATGGTTGAGGCAGTTCGCTCCACGTGGGAAACCCTGCATATACAAGTTCATTCGTTAAGAGACCAAAGAGTACACAGGGGGAAAATGCTGCTTGTGTTCCACTTGCAACTAAAGCAGAGTTCTTCGGGTAAAACTGTGTGTTTTGGGAGAGGAAATGCTTACAGTCCTTACGAGAGCCTGCCTTCATTGAGGCAGTTCGCTGCTCGTGGGACAACCTGCATATTGAACATTCATTCGGGGAAAGGCCCTTTGTGTAAAGTGTGGGACAAATGCAGCTTGTGTTCCACCTGCCACTAAAGCAGAGTTCTTCAGGAAAAAGTGCCGTGTTTTCAGAGAGGAAATTCTTACAGACCACAGTAGTGTCTGCCATGGCTGAGGCAGTTCGCTCCACGCGGGAAACCATTCTTATAGAACAAGTTCATTAGGGGAAGTGCCCATTGTGTACACTGTGGGAGAAAAGATGCTTGTGTTCCCCCTGCAACTAAAGCAGAGTTCTTCAGGTAAACCTGCGTGTATTGGTAGAGGATATGCTTACAGTCCTTGCTACAGCCTGCCATGGTGGAGGCAGTTCGCTCCTCGGGGGAATCCCTGCATAAAGAAGTTCATTCGTGTAAGATCCCAAAGAGTACACAGTGGGAGAAATGCTGCTTGTGTTCCACCTGCAACTAAACCACCGTTCTTCGGGTAAAACTGCGTGTTATGGGAGAGGAAATGCTTACAGTCCTTACGAGAGCCTGCCTTCATTGAGGCAGTTCGCTGCACGTGGGACACCCTGCATATTGAAGATTCATTCGGGGAAGGGCCCTTTGTATAAAGTGTGGGACAAATGCAGCTTGTGTTCCACCTGCAACTAAAGCAGAGTTCTTCGGGTAAAAGTGCCGTGTTTTCAGAGAGGAAGTCCTTAGAGACAACAGTAGTGCCTGCCATGGCTGAGGCAGTTCGCTCCACGCGGGAAACCATTCTTATAGAACAAGTTCATTTGGGGAAGTGCCCATCGAGTACAATGTGGGAGAAAAGCTGCTTGTGTTACCTCTGCAACTAAAGCACAATTCTACCGTTAAAACTGTGTGTTTTGAGATAGGATATGCTTACAGTCCTCGCTACAGCCTGCCACGGTTGAGGCAGTTCGATCCACGTGGGAATCCCTGCATAAAGAATTTCATTCGTGGAAGAGCCCAAAGATTACACACTAGGAGTAATGCTGCTTGTGTTCCACCTGCAACTAACACAGAGTTCCTTGGGTAAAACTGCCGTGTTTTCGGAGAGGAAATGCTTAGAGGCCTCACTAGAGCCTGCTTGCTTTAGGCATTTCACTCCACGCGGGACCCCTTGAGTATAGATATTCTTTCGGGCAAAGGCTCATTGTGTACACTGTGGGAGAAAAGCTGCTTGTGTTCCACCTGTAACTAAAGCAGAATTCTTCGGGTAAGACTGCGTGTATTGGGAGAGGAAATGCTTACAGTCCTTACGAGAGCCTGCCTTCGTTGAGGCAGTTCACTGCACGTGGGACACCCTACATATTGAAGACTCCTTCGGGGAAGGGCCCTTTGTATAAAATGTGGGACAAATGCAGCTTGTGTTCCACCTGCAACTAAAGCAGAGTTCTTCGGGTAAAAGTGCCGTGTTTTCAGAGAGGAAATTCTTAGAGACCACAGTAGTGTCTGCCATGGCTGAGGCAGTTCGCTCCACGCGGGAAACCATTCTTATAGAACAAGTTCATTAGGGGAAGTGCCCATTGTGTACACTGTGGGAGGAAAGCTGATGGTGTTCCCCCTGCAACTAAAGCAGAGTTCTTCGTGTAAAACTGCGTGTTTTGGGAGAGGAAATGCTTACAGTATTCGCTACAGCCTGCCTTGGTTGAGGCAGTTCTCTCCACGTGGGAATCCCTGCATAAAGAAGTTCATTCGTGGAAGATCCCAAAGAGTACACAGTGGGAGAAATGCTGCTTGTGTTCCACCTGCAACTAAAGCAGAATTCTTTGGTAAAACTGCCGTGTTTTGGAAGAGGAAATGCTTACAGTCCTCGCTACAGCCTGCCTTGGTTGAGGCAGTTCGCTCCACGTCGGAAACCCTGCATAGAGAAGTTCATTCATGGAAGAGCCCAAAGAGTACACAGTGGGAGAAAAGCTGCTTGTGTTACCCCTGCAACTAAAGCAGAGTTCTAGCGTTAAAACTGTGTGGTTTGGGAGAGGATATGCTTACAGTCCTCGCTACAGCCTGCCATGGTTGAGGCAGTTCGCTCCACGTGGGAAACCCTGCATATACAAGTTCATTCGTTAAGAGACCAAAGAGTACACAGTGGGAAAATGCTGCTTGTGTTCCAATTGCAACTAAAGCAGAGTTCTTCGTGTAAAACTGCGTGTTTTGGGAGAGGAAATGCTTACAGTATTCGCTGCAGCCTGCCTTGGTTGAGGCAGTTCGCTCCACGTGGGAATCCCTGCATAAAGAAGTTCATTCGTGGAAGATCCCAAAGAGTACACAGTGGGAGAAATGCTGCTTGTGTTCCACCTGCAACTAAAGCAGAATTCTTTGGTAAAACTGCCGTGTTTTGGAAGAGGAAATGCTTACAGTCCTCGCTACAGCCTGCAATGGTTGAGGCAGTTCGCTCCACGTCGGAAAACCTGCATATAGAAGTTCATTCATGGAAGAGCCCAAAGAGTACACAGTGGGATAAAAGCTGCTTGTGTTACCCCTGCAACTAAAGCAGAGTTCTAGCGTTAAAACTGTGTGGTTTGGGAGAGGATATGCTTACAGTCCTCGCTACAGCCTGCCATGGTTGAGGCAGTTCGCTCCACGTGGGAAACCCTGCATATACAAGTTCATTCTTTAAGAGACCAAAGAGTACACAGGGGGAAAATGCTGCTTGTGTTCCACTTGCAACTAAAGCAGAGTTCTTCGGGTAAAACTGTGTGTTTTGGGAGAGGAAATGCTTACAGTCCTTACGAGAGCCTGCCTTCATTGAGGCAGTTCGCTGCTCGTGGGACAACCTGCATATTGAACATTCATTCGGGGAAAGGCCCTTTGTGTAAAGTGTGGGACAAATGCAGCTTGTGTTCCACCTGCCACTAAAGCAGAGTTCTTCAGGAAAAAGTGCCGTGTTTTGAGAGAGGAAATTCTTACAGACCACAGTAGTGTCTGCCATGGCTGAGGCAGTTCGCTCCACGCGGGAAACCATTCTTATAGAACAAGTTCATTAGGGGAAGTGCCCATTGTGTACACTGTGGGAGGAAAGCTGATGGTGTTCCCCCTGCAACTAAAGCAGAGTTCTTCGTGTAAAACTGCGTGTTTTGGGAGAGGAAATGCTTACAGTATTCGCTACAGCCTGCCTTGGTTGAGGCAGTTAGCTCCACGTGGGAATCCCTGCATAAAGAAGTTCATTCGTGGAAGATCCCAAAGAGTACACAGTGGGAGAAATGCTGCTTGTGTTCCACCTGCAACTAAAGCAGAATTCTTTGGTAAAACTGCCGTGTTTTGGAAGAGGAAATGCTTACAGTCCTCGCTACAGCCTGCCATGGTTGAGGCAGTTCGCTCCACGTCGGAAACCCTGCATATAGAAGTTCATTCATGGAAGAGCCCAAAGAGTACACAGTGGGAGAAAAGCTGCTTGTGTTACCCCTGCAACTAAAGCAGAGTTCTAGCGTTAAAACTGTGTGGTTTGGGAGAGGATATGCTTACAGTCCTCGCTACAGCCTGCCATGGTTGAGGCAGTTCGCTCCACGTGGGAAACCCTGCATATACAGGTTCATTCGTGAGGAGACCAAAGAGTACACAGTGGGAGAAATGCTGCTTGTGTTCCACTTGCAACTAAAGCAGAGTTCTTCGGGTAAAACTGTGTGTTTTGGGAGAGGAAATGCTTACAGTCCTTACGAGAGCCTGCCTTCATTGAGGCAGTTCGCTGCTCGTGGGACAACCTGCATATTGAACATTCATTCGGGGAAAGGCCCTTTGTTTAAAGTGTGTGACAAATGCAGCTTGTGTTCCACCTGCCACTAAAGCAGAGTTCTTCAGGAAAAAGTGCCGTGTTTTCAGAGAGGAAATTCTTACAGACCACAGTAGTGTCTGCCATGGCTGAGGCAGTTTGCTCCACACTGGAAACCATTCTTATAGAACAAGTTCATTAGGGGAAGTGCCCATCGAGTACACTGTGGGAGAAAAGATGCTTGTGTTCCCCCTGCAACTAAAGCAGAGTTCTTCAGGTAATCCTGCGTGTATTGGTAGAGGATATGCTTACAGTCCTCGCTACAGCCTGCCATGGTGGAGGCAGTTCGCTCCTCGGTGGAATCCCTGCATAAAGAAGTTCATTCGTGTAAGATCCCAAAGAGTACACAGTGGGAGAAATGCTGCTTGTGTTCCACCTGCAACTAAAGCAGAGTTCTTCGGGTAAAACTGCGTGTTATGGGAGAGGAAATGCTTACAGTCCTTACGAGAGCCTGCCTTCATTGAGGTAGTTCGCTGCACGTGGGACACCCTGCATATTGAAGATTCATTCGGGGAAGGGCCCTTTGTATAAAGTGTGGGACAAATGCAGCTTGTGTTCCACCTGCAACTAAAGCAGAGTTCTTCAGGTAAAAGTGCCTTGTTTTCAGAGAGGAAATCCTTAGAGACAACAGTAGTGCCTGCCATGGCTGAGGCAGTTCGCTCCACACGGGAAACCATTCTTATAGAACAAGTTCATTAGGGGAAGTGCCCATCGAGTACACTGTGGGAGAAAAGCTGCTTGTGTTACCTCTGCAACTAAAGCAGAGTTCTACCGTTAAAACTGCGTTTTTGGGGATAGGATATGCTTACAGTCCTCGCTACAGCCTGCCACAGTTGAGGCAGTTCGATCCACGTGGGAATCCCTGCATAAAGAATTTCATTCGTGGAAGAGCCCAAAGATTACACACTAGGAGTAATGCTGCTTGTGTTCCACCTGCAACTAACACAGAGTTCCTTGGGTAAAACTGCCGTGTTTTCGGAGAGGAAATGCTTAGAGGCCTCACTAGAGCCTGCTTGCTTTAGGCATTTCACTCCACCCAGGACCCCTTGAATATAGATATTGTTTCGGGCAAAGGCTCATTGGGTACACTGTGGGAGAAAAGCTGCTTGTGTTCCACCTGCAACTAAAGCAGAATTCTTCGGGTAAAACTGCGTGTATTGGGAGAGGAAATGCTAACAGTCCTTACGAGAGCCTGCCTTCGTTGAGGCAGTTCACTGCACGTGGGACACCCTGCATATTAAAGACTCCTTCGGGGAAGGGCCCTTTGTATAAACTGTGGGACAAATGCATCTTGTGTTCCACCTGCAACAAAAGCAGAGTTCTTCGGGTAAAAGTGCCGTGTTTTCAGAGAGGAAATTCTTAGAGACCAGAGTAGTGTCTGCCATGGTTGAGGCAGTTCGCTCCACGCGGGAAACCATTCTTATAGAACAAGTTCATTAGGGGAAGTGCCCATTGTGTACACTGTGGGAGGAAAGCTGATGGTGTTCCCCCTGCAACTAAAGCAGAGTTCTTCGTGTAAAACTGCGTGTTTTGGGAGAGGAAATGCTTACAGTATTCGCTACAGCCTGCCTTGGTTGAGGCAGTTCGCTCCACGTGGGAATCCCTGCATAAAGAAGTTCATTCGTGGAAGATCCCAAAGAGTACACAGTGGGAGAAATGCTGCTTGTGTTCCACCTGCAACTAAAGCAGAATTCTTTGGTAAAACTGCCGTGTTTCGGAAGAGGAAATGCTTACAGTCCTCGCTACAGCCTGCCTTGGTTGAGGCAGTTCGCTCCACGTCGGAAACCCTGCATAGAGAAGTTCATTCATGGAAGAGCCCAAAGAGTACACAGTGGGAGAAAAGCTGCTTGTGTTACCCCTGCAACTAAAGCAGAGTTCTAGCGTTAAAACTGTGTGGTTTGGGAGAGGATATCCTTACAGTCCTCGCTACAGCCTGCCATGGTTGAGGCAGTTCGCTCCACGTGGGAAACCCTGCATATACAAGTTCATTCGTTAAGAGACCAAAGAGTACACAGGGGGAAAATGCTGCTTGTGTTCCACTTGCAACTAAAGCAGAGTTCTTCGGGTAAAACTGTGTGTTTTGGGAGAGGAAATGCTTACAGTCCTTACGAGAGCCTGCCTTCATTGAGGCAGTTCGCTGCTCGTGGGACAACCTGCATATTGAACATTCATTCGGGGAAAGGCCCTTTGTATAAAGTGTGGGACAAATGCAGCTTGTGTTCCACCTGCCACTAAAGCAGAGTTCTTCAGGTAAAAGTGCCGTGTTTTCAGAGAGGAAATTCTTAGAGACCACAGTAGTGCCTGCCATGGCTGAGGCAGTTCGCTCCACACTGGAAACCATTCTTAGAGAACAAGTTCATTAGGGGAAATGCCCATCGAGTACACTGTGGGAGAAAAGATGCTTGTGTTCCCCCTGCAACTAAAGCAGAGTTCTTCGGGTAAACCTGCGTGATTTGGTAGAGGATATGCTTACAGTCCTCGCTACAGCCTGCCATGGTGGAGGCAGTTCGCTCCTCGGGGGAATCCCTGCATAAAGAAGTTCATTCGTGTAAGATCCCAAAGAGTACACAGTGGGAGAAATGCTGCTTGTGTTCCACCTGCAACTAAAGCGGAGTTCTTCGGGTAAAACTGCGTGTTATGGGAGAGGAAATGCTTACAGTCCTTACGAGAGCCTGCCTTCATTGAGGCAGTTCGCTGCACGTGGGGCACCCTGCATATTGAAGATTCATTCGTGGAAGGGCCCTTTGTATAAAGTGTGGGACAAATGCAGCTTGTGTTCCACCTGCAACTAAAGCAGAGTTCTTCGGGTAAAAGTGCCTTGTTTTCAGAGAGGAAATCCTTAGAGACAACAGTAGTGCCTGCCATGGCTGAGGCAGTTCGCTCCACGCGGGAAACCATTCTTATAGAACAAGTTCATTAGGGGAAGTGCCCATCGAGTACACTGTGGGAGAAAAGCTGCTTGTGTTACCTCTGCAACTAAAGCAGAGTTCTACCGTTAAAACTGCGTGTTTTGACATAGGATATGCTTACAGTCCTCGCTACAGCCTGCCACGGTTGAGGCAGTTCGATCCACGTGGGAATCCCTGCATAAAGAATTTCATTCGTGAAAGAGCCCAAAGATTACACACTAGGAGTAATGCTGCTTGTGTTCCACCAGCAACTAACACAGATTTCCTTGGGTAAAACTGCCGTGTTTTCGGAGAGGAAATTTTTAGAGGCCTCACTAGAGCCTGCTTGCTTTAGGCATTTCACTCCACGCGGGACCCCTTGAGTATAGATATTCTTTCGGGCAAAGGCTCATTGGGTACACTGTGGGAGAAAAGCTGCTTGTGTTCCACCTGCAACTAAAGCAGAATTCTTCGGGTAAAACTGCGTGTATTGGGAGAGGAAATGCTTACAGTCCTTACGAGAGCCTGCCTTCATTGAGGCAGTTCACTGCACGTGGGACACCCTGCATATTGAAGACTCCTTCGGGGAAGGGCCCTTTGTATAAACTGTGGGACAAATGCAGCTTGTGTTCCACCTGCAACTAAAGCAGAGTTCTTCGGGTAAAAGTGCTGTGTTTTCAGAGAGGAAATTCTTAGAGACCACAGTAGTGTCTGCCATGGCTGATTCAGTTCGCTCCACGCGGGAAACCATTCTTATAGAACAAGTTCATTAGGGGAAGTGCCCATTGTGTACACTGTGGGAGGAAAGCTGATGGTGTTCCCCCTGCAACTAAAGCAGAGATCTTCGTGTAAAACTGCGTGTTTTGGGAGAGGAAATGCTTACAGTATTCGCTACAGCCTGCCTTGTTTGAGGCAGTTCGCTCCACGTGGGAATCCCTGCATAAAGAAGTTCATTCGTGGAAGATCCCAAAGAGTACACAGTGGGAGAAATGCTGCTTGTGTTCCACCTGCAACTAAAGCAGAATTCTTTGGTAAAACTGCCGTGTTTTGGAAGAGGAAATGCTTACAGTCCTCGCTACAGCCTGCCTTGGTTGAGGCAGTTAGCTCCACGTCGGAAACCCTGCATATAGAAGTTCATTCATGGAAGAGCCCAAAGAGTACACAGTGGGAGAAAAGCTGCTTGTGTTACCCCTGCAACTAAAGCAGAGTTCTAGGGTTAAAACTGTGTGGTTTGGGAGAGGATATGCTTACAGTCCTCGCTACAGCCTGCCATGGTTGAGGCAGTTCGCTCCACGTGGGAAACCCTGCATATACAAGTTCATTCGTTAAGAGACCAAGCGTACACAGTGGGAAAATGCTGCTTGTGTTCCACTTGCAACTAAAGCAGAGTTCTTCGGGTAAAACTGTGTGTTTTTGGAGAGGAAATGCTTACAGTCCTTACGAGAGCCTGCCTTCATTGAGGCAGTTCACTGCTCGTGGGACACCCTGCATACTGAAGACTCCTTCGGGGAAGGGCCCTTTGTATAAACTGTGGGACAAATGCAGCTTGTGTTCCACCTGCAACTAAAGCAGAGTTCTTCGGGTAAAAGTGCTGTGTTTTCAGAGAGGAAATTCTTAGAGACCACAATAGTGTCTGCCATGGCTGAGGCAGTTCGCTCCACGCGGGAAACCATTCTTATAGAACAAGTTCATTAGGGGAAGTGCCCATCGAGTACACTGTGGGAGAATAGCTGCTTGTGTTACCTCTGCAACTAAAGCAGAGTTCTACGTTAAAACTGCGTGTTTTGAGATAGGATATGCTTACAGTCCTCGTTACAGCCTGCCACTGTTGAGGCAGTTCGATCCACGTGGGAATCCCTGCATAAAGAATTTCATTCGTGAAAGAGCCCAAAGATTACACACTAGGAGTAATGCTGCTTGTGTTCCACCTGCAACTAACACAGAGTTCCTTGGGTAAAACTGCCGTGTTTTCGGAGAGGAAATACTTAGAGGCCTAACTAGAGCCTGCTTGCTTTAGGCATTTCACTCCACGCTGGACCCCTTGAGTACAGATATTCTTTCGGGCAAAGGCTCATTGGGTACACTGTGGGAGAAAAGCTGCTTGTGTTGCACCTGCAACTAAAGCAGAATTCTTCGGGTAAAACTGCGTGTATTGGGAGAGGAAATGCTTACAATCCTTACGAGAGCCTGCCTTCGTTGAGGCAGTTCACTGCACCTGGGACAACCTGCATATTGAAGACTCATTCAGGGAAGGGCCCTTTGTATAAAGTGTGGGACAAATGCAGCTTGTGTTCCACCTGCAACTAAAGCAGAGTTCTTCGGGTAAAAGTGCCGTGTTTTCAGAGAGGAAATTCTTAGAGACCACAGTAGTGTCTGCCATGGCTGAGGCAGTTCGCTCCACGCGGGAAACCATTCTTATAGAACAAGTTCATTGGGGATGTGCCCATTGTTTACACTGTGGGAGGAAAGCTGATGGTGTTCCCCCTGCAACTAAAGCAGAGTTCTTCGTGTAAAACTGCGTGTTTTGGGAGAGGAAATGCTTACAGTATTTGCTACAGCCTGCCTTGGTTGAGGCAGTTCGCTCCACGTGGGAATCCCTGCATAAAGAAGTTCATTCGTGGAAGATCCCAAAGAGTACACAGTGGGAGAAATGCTGCTTGTGTTCCACCTGCAACTAAAGCAGAATTCTTTGGTAAAACTGCCCTGTTTTGGAAGAGGAAATGCTTACAGTCCTCGCTACAGCCTGCCTTGGTTGAGGCAGTTCGCTCCACGTCGGAAACCCTGCATATAGAAGTTCATTCATGGAAGAGCCCAAAGAGTACACAGTGGGAGAAAAGCTGCTTGTGTTACCCCTGCAACTAAAGCAGAGTTCTAGGGTTAAAACTGTGTGGTTTGGGAGAGGATATGCTTACAGTCCTCGCTACAGCCTGCCACCATTGAGGCAGTTCTATCCACGTGGGAATCCCTGCATAAAGAATTTCATTCGTGGAAGAGCCCAAAGATTACACAGTAGGAGTAATGCTGCTTGTGTTCCACCTGCAACTAACACAGAGTTCCTTGGGTAAAACTGCCGTGTTTTCGGAGAGGAAATGCTTAGAGGCCTCACTAGAGCCTGCTTGCTTTAGGCATTTCACTCCACGCGGGACCCCTTGAGTATAGATATTCTTTCGGGCAAAGGCTCATTGGGTACACTGTGGGAGAAAAGCTGCTTGTGTTCCACCTGCAACTAAAGCAGAATTCTTCGGGTAAAACTGCGTGTATTGGGAGAGGAAATGCTTACAGTCCTTACAAGAGCCTGCCTTCGTTGAGGCAGTTCACTGCACGTGGGACACCCTGCATATTGAAGACTCCTTCGGGGAAGGGCCCTTTGTATAAACTGTGGGACAAATGCAGCTTGTGTTCCACCTGCAACTAAAGCAGAGTTCTTCGGGTAAAAGTGCCGTGTTTTCAGAGAGGAAATTCTTAGAGACCACAGTAGTGTCTGCCATGGCTGAGGCAGTTCGCTCCACGCGGGAAACCATTCTTATAGAACAAGTTCATTAGGGGAAGTGCCCATTGTGTACACTGTGGGAGGAAAGCTGATGGTGTTCCCCCTGCAACTAAAGCAGAGTTCTTCGTGTAAAACTGCGTGTTTTGGGAGAGGAAATGCTTACAGTATTCGCTACAGCCTGCCTTGGTTGAGGCAGTTCGCTCCACGTGGGAATCCCTGCATAAAGAAGTTCATTCGTGGAAGATCCCAAAGAGTACACAGTGGGAGAAATGCTGCTTGTGTTCCACCTGCAACTAAAGCAGAATTCTTTGGTAAAACTGCCGTGTTTTGGAAGAGGAAATGCTTACAGTCCTCGCTACAGCCTGCCTTGGTTGAGGCAGTTCGCTCCACGTCGGAAACCCTGCATAGAGAAGTTCATTCATGGAAGAGCCCAAAGAGTACACAGTGGGAGAAAAGCTGCTTGTGTTACCCCAGCAACTAAAGCAGAGTTCTAGCGTTAAAACTGTGTGGTTTGGGAGAGGATATGCTTACAGTCCTCGCTACAGCCTGCCATGGTTGAGGCAGTTCGCTCCACGTGGGAAACCCTGCATATACAAGTTCATTCGTTAAGAGACCAAAGAGTACACAGTGGGAAAATGCTGCTTGTGTTCCACTTGCAACTAAAGCAGAGTTCTTCGGGTAAAACTGTGTGTTTTGGGAGAGGAAATGCTTACAGTCCTTACGAGAGCCTGCCTTCATTGAGGCAGTTCGCTGCTCGTGGGACAACCTGCATATTGAACATTCATTCGGGGAAAGGCCCTTTGTGTAAAGTGTGGGACAAATGCAGCTTGTGTTCCACCTGCCACTAAAGCAGAGTTCTTCAGGAAAAAGTGCCGTGTTTTCAGAGAGGAAATTCTTAGAGACCACAGTAGTGTCTGCCATGGCTGAGGCAGTTCGCTCCACACTGGAAACCATTCTTATAGAACAAGTTCATTAGGGGAAGTGCCCATCGAGTACACTGAGGGAGAAAAGATGCTTGTGTTCCCCCTGCAACTAAAGCAGAGTTCTTCGGGTAAACCTGCGTGATTTGGTAGAGGATATGCTTACAGTCCTCGCTACAGCCTGCCATGGTGGAGGCAGTTCGCTCCTCGGGGGAATCCCTGCATAAAGAAGTTCATTCGTGTAAGATCCCAAAGAGTACACAGTGGGAGAAATGCTGCTTGTGTTCCACTTGCAACTAAAGCAGAGTTCTTCGGGTAAAACTGCGTGTTATGGGAGAGGAAATGCTTACAGTCCTTACGAGAGCCTGCCTTCATTGAGGCAGTTCGCTGCACGTGGGACACCCTGCATATTGAAGATTCATTCGGGGAAGGGCCCTTTGTATAAAGTGTGGGACAAATGCAGCTTGTGTTCCACCTGCAACTAAAGCAGAGTTCTTCGGGTAAAAGTGCCTTGTTTTCAGAGAGGAAATCCTTAGAGACAACAGTAGTGCCTGCCATGGCTGAGGCAGTTCGCTCAACGCGGGAAACCATTCTTATAGAACAAGTTCATTAGGGGAAGTGCCCATCGAGTACACTGTGGGAGAAAAGCTGCTTGTGTTACCTCTGCAACTAAAGCAGAGTTCTACCGTTAAAACTGCGTGTTTTGAGATAGGATATGCTTACAGTCCTCGCTACAGCCTGCCACGGTTGAGGCAGTTCGATCCACGTGGGAATCCCTGCATAAAGAATTTCATTCGTGAAAGAGCCCAAAGATTACACACTAGGAGTAATGCTGCTTGTGTTCCACCAGCAACTAACACAGAGTTCCTTGGGTAAAACTGCCGTGTTTTCGGAGAGGAAATGCTTAGAGGCCTCACTAGAGCCTGCTTGCTTTAGGCATTTCACTCCACGCGGGACCCCTTGAGTATAGATATTCTTTCGGGCAAAGGCTCATTGGGTACACTGTGGGAGAAAAGCTGCTTGTGTTCCACCTGCAACTAAAGCAGAATTCTTCGGGTAAAACTGCGTGTATTGGGAGAGGAAATGCTTACAGTCCTTACGAGAGCCTGCCTTCGTTGAGGCAGTTCACTGCACGTGGGTCACCCTGCATATTGAAGACTCCTTCGGGGAAGGGCCCTTTGTATAAACTGTGGGACAAATGCAGCTTGTGTTCCACCTGCAACTAAAGCAGAGTTCTTCGGGTAAAAGTGCTGTGTTTTCAGAGAGGAAATTCTTAGAGACCACAGTAGTGTCTGCCATGGCTGAGGCAGTTCGCTCCACGCGGGAAACCATTCTTATAGAACAAGTTCATTAGGGGAAGTGCCCATTGTGTACACTGTGGGAGGAAAGCTGATGGTGTTCCCCCTGCAACTAAAGCAGAGTTCTTCGTGTAAAACTGCGTGTTTTGGGAGAGGAAATGCTTACAGTATTCGCTACAGCCTGCCTTGGTTGAGGCAGTTCGCTCCACGTGGGAATCCCTGCATAAAGAAGTTCATTCGTGGAAGATCCCAAAGAGTACACAGTGGGAGAAATGCTGCTTGTGTTCCACCTGCAACTAAAGCAGAATTCTTTGGTAAAACTGCCGTGTTTTGGAAGAGGAAATGCTTACAGTCCTCGCTACAGCCTGCCTTGATTGAGGCAGTTCGCTCCACGTCGGAAACCCTGCATAGAGAAGTTCATTCATGGAAGAGCCCAAAGAGTACACAGTGGGAGAAAAGCTGCTTGTGTTACCCCAGCAACTAAAGCAGAGTTCTAGCGTTAAAACTGTGTGGTTTGGGAGAGGATATGCTTACAGTCCTCGCTACAGCCTGCCATGGTTGAGGCAGTTCGCTCCACGTGGGAAACCCTGCATATACATGTTCATTCGTTAAGAGACCAAAGAGTACACAGTGGGAAAATGCTGCTTGTGTTCCACTTGCAACTAAAGCAGAGTTCTTCGGGTAAAACTGTGTGTTTTGGGAGAGGAAATGCTTACAGTCCTTACGAGAGCCTGCCTTCATTGAGGCAGTTCACTGCTCGTGGGACAACCTGCATATTGAACATTCATTCGGGGAATGGCCATTTGTATAAACTGTGGGACAAATGCAGCTTGTGTTCCACCTGCAACTAATGCAGAGTTCTTAAGGTAAAAGTGCCATGTTTTCAGAGAGGAAATTCTTAGAGACCACAGTAGTGCCTGCCATGGCTGAGGCAGTTCGCTCCACGAGGGAAATAATTCTTATAGAACCAGTTCATTAAGGGAAGTGCCCATTGAGTACACTGTGGGAGAAAAGATGCTTGTGTTCCCCTTGCAACTAAAGCAGATTTCTTCGGGTAAACCTGCGTGTATTGGTAGAGGATATGCTTACAGTCCTCGCTACAGCCTGCCATGGTGGAGGCAGTTCGCTCCTCGTGGGAATCCCTGCATAAAGAAGTTCATTCGTGTAAGATCCCAAAGAGTACACAGTGGGAGAAATGCTGCTTGTGTTCCACCTGCAACTAAACCACCGTTCTTCGGGTAAAACTGCGTGTTATGGGAGAGGAAATGCTTACAGTCCTTACGAGAGCCTGCCTTCATTGAGGCAGTTCGCTGCACGTGGGACACCCTGCATATTGAAGATTCATTCGGGGAAGGGCCCTTTGTATAAAGTGTGGGACAAATGCAGCTTGTGTTCCACCTGCAACTAAAACAGAGTTCTTCGGGTAAAAGTGCCGTGTTTTCAGAGAGGAAGTCCTTAGAGACAACAGTAGTGCCTGCCATGGCTGAGGTAGTTCGCTCCACGCGGGAAACCATTCTTATAGAACAAGTTCATTTGGGGAAGTGCCCATCGAGTACAATGTGGGAGAAAAGCTGCTTGTGTTACCTCTGCAACTAAAGCACAATTCTACCGTTAAAACTGTGTGTTTTGAGATAGGATATGCTTACAGTCCTCGCTACAGCCTGCCACGGTTGAGGCAGTTCGATCCACGTGGGAATCCCTGCATAAAGAATTTCATTCGTGGAAGAGCCCAAAGATTACACACTAGGAGTAATGCTGCTTGTGTTCCACCTGCAACTAACACAGAGTTCCTTGGGTAAAACTGCCGTGTTTTCGGAGAGGAAATGCTTAGTGGCCTCACTAGAGCCTGCTTGCTTTAGGCATTTCACTCCACGCGGGACCCCTTGAGTATAGATATTCTTTCGGGCAAAGGCTCATTGTGTACACTGTGGGAGAAAAGCTGCTTGTGTTCCACCTGTAACTAAAGCAGAATTCTTCGGGTAAGACTGCGTGTATTGGGAGAGGAAATGCTTACAGTCCTTACGAGAGCCTGCCTTCGTTGAGGCAGTTCACTGCACGTGGGACACCCTACATATTGAAGACTCCTTCGGGGAAGGGCCCTTTGTATAAAATGTGGGACAAATGCAGCTTGTGTTCCACCTGCAACTAAAGCAGAGTTCTTCGGGTAAAAGTGCCGTGTTTTCAGAGAGGAAATTCTTAGAGACCACAGTAGTGTCTGCCATGGCTGAGGCAGTTCGCTCCACGCGGGAAACCATTCTTATAGAACAAGTTCATTAGGGGAAGTGCCCATTGTGTACACTGTGGGAGGAAAGCTGATGGTGTTCCCCCTGCAACTAAAGCAGAGTTCTTCGTGTAAAACTGCGTGTTTTTGGAGAGGAAATGCTTACAGTATTCGCTACAGCCTGCCTTGGTTGAGGCAGTTCTCTCCACGTGGGAATCCCTGCATAAAGAAGTTCATTCGTGGAAGATCCCAAAGAGTACACAGTGGGAGAAATGCTGCTTGTGTTCCACCTGCAACTAAAGCAGAATTCTTTGGTAAAACTGCCGTGTTTTGGAAGAGGAAATGCTTACAGTCCTCGCTACAGCCTGCCTTGGTTGAGGCAGTTCGCTACACGTCGGAAACCCTGCATAGAGAAGTTCATTCATGGAAGAGCCCAAAGAGTACACAGTGGGAGAAAAGCTGCTTGTGTTACCCCTGCAACTAAAGCAGAGTTCTAGCGTTAAAACTGTGTGGTTTGGGAGAGGATATGCTTACAGTCCTCGCTACAGCCTGCCATGGTTGAGGCAGTTCGCTCCACGTGGGAAACCCTGCATATACAAGTTCATTCGTTAAGAGACCAAAGAGTACACAGTGGGAAAATGCTGCTTGTGTTCCAATTTTAACTAAAGCAGAGTTCTTCGTGTAAAACTGCGTGTTTTGGGAGAGGAAATGCTTACAGTATTCGCTGCAGCCTGCCTTGGTTGAGGCAGTTCGCTCCACGTGGGAATCCCTGCATAAAGAAGTTCATTCGTGGAAGATCCCAAAGAGTACACAGTGGGAGAAATGCTGCTTGTGTTCCACCTGCAACTAAAGCAGAATTCTTTGGTAAAACTGCCGTGTTTTGGAAGAGGAAATGCTTACAGTCCTCGCTACAGCCTGCCATGGTTGAGGCAGTTCGCTCCACGTCGGAAAACCTGCATATAGAAGTTCATTCATGGAAGAGCCCAAAGAGTACACAGTGGGAGAAAAGCTGCTTGTGTTACCCCTGCAACTAAAGCAGAGTTCTAGCGTTAAAACTGTGTGGTTTGGGAGAGGATATGCTTACAGTCCTCGCTACAGCCTGCCATGGTTGAGGCAGTTCGCTCCACGTGGGAAACCCTGCATATACAAGTTCATTCGTTAAGAGACCAAAGAGTACACAGGGGGAAAATGCTGCTTGTGTTCCACTTGCAACTAAAGCAGAGTTCTTCGGGTAAAACTGTGTGTTTTGGGAGAGGAAATGCTTACAGTCCTTACGAGAGCCTGCCTTCATTGAGGCAGTTCGCTGCTCGTGGGACAACCTGCATATTGAACATTCATTCGGGGAAAGGCCCTTTGTGTAAAGTGTGGGACAAATGCAGCTTGTGTTCCACCTGCCACTAAAGCAGAGTTCTTCAGGAAAAAGTGCCGTGTCTTCAGAGAGGAAATTCTTACAGACCACAGTAGTGTCTGCCATGGCTGAGGCAGTTCGCTCCACACTGGAAACCATTCTTATAAAACAAGTTCATTAGGGGAAGTGCCCATCGAGTACACTGTGGGAGAAAAGATGCTTGTGTTCCCCCTGCAACTAAAGCAGAGTTCTTCAGGTAAACCTGCGTGATTTGGTAGAGGATATGCTTACAGTCCTCGCTACAGCCTGCCATGGTGGAGGCAGTTCGCTCCTCGGGGGAATCCCTGCATAAAGAAGTTCATTCGTGTAAGATCCCAAAGAGTACACAGTGGGAGAAATGCTGCTTGTGTTCCACCTGCAACTAAAGCAGAGTTCTTCGGGTAAAACTGCGTGTTATGGGAGAGGAAATGCTTACAGTCCTTACGAGAGCCTGCCTTCATTGAGGTAGTTCGCTGCACGTGGGACACCCTGCATATTGAAGATTCATTCGGGGAAGGGCCCTTTGTATAAAGTGTGGGACAAATGCAGCTTGTGTTCCACCTGCAACTAAAGCAGAGTTCTTCAGGTAAAAGTGCCTTGTTTTCAGAGAGGAAATCCTTAGAGACAACAGTAGTGCCTGCCATGGCTGAGGCAGTTCGCTCCACACGGGAAACCATTCTTATAGAACAAGTTCATTAGGGGAAGTGCCCATCGAGTACACTGTGGGAGAAAAGCTGCTTGTGTTACCTCTGCAACTAAAGCAGAGTTCTACCGTTAAAACTGCGTTTTTGGGGATAGATTATGCTTACAGTCCTCGCTACAGCCTGCCACAGTTGAGGCAGTTCGATCCACGTGGGAATCCCTGCATAAAGAATTTCATTCGTGGAAGAGCCCAAAGATTACACACTAGGAGTAATGCTGCTTGTGTTCCACCTGCAACTAACACAGAGTTCCTTGGGTAAAACTGCCGTGTTTTCGGAGAGGAAATGCTTAGAGGCCTCACTAGAGCCTGCTTGCTTTAGGCATTTCACTCCACCCGGGACCCCTTGAGTATAGATATTGTTTCGGGCAAAGGCTCAGTGGGTACACTGTGGGAGAAAAGCTGCTTGTGTTCCACCTGCAACTAAAGCAGAATTCTTCGGGTAAAACTGCGTGTATTGGGAGAGGAAATGCTAACAGTCCTTACGAGAGCCTGCCTTCGTTGAGGCAGTTCACTGCACGTGGGACACCCTGCATATTAAAGACTCCTTCGGGGAAGGGCCCTTTGTATAAACTGTGGGACAAATGCATCTTGTGTTCCACCTGCAACAAAAGCAGAGTTCTTCGGGTAAAAGTGCCGTGTTTTCAGAGAGGAAATTCTTAGAGACCAGAGTAGTGTCTGCCATGGTTGAGGCAGTTCGCTCCACGCGGGAAACCATTCTTATAGAACAAGTTCATTAGGGGAAGTGCCCATTGTGTACACTGTGGGAGGAAAGCTGATGGTGTTCCCCCTGCAACTAAAGCAGAGTTCTTCGTGTAAAACTGCGTGTTTTGGGAGAGGAAATGCTTACAGTATTCGCTACAGCCTGCCTTGGTTGAGGCAGTTCGCTCCACGTGGGAATCCCTGCATAAAGAAGTTCATTCGTGGAAGATCCCAAAGAGTACACAGTGGGAGAAATGCTGCTTGTGTTCCACCTGCAACTAAAGCAGAATTCTTTGGTAAAACTGCCGTGTTTTGGAAGAGGAAATGCTTACAGTCCTCGCTACAGCCTGCCTTGGTTGAGGCAGTTCGCTCCACGTCGGAAACCCTGCATAGAGAAGTTCATTCATGGAAGAGCCCAAAGTGTACACAGTGGGAGAAAAGCTGCTTGTGTTACCTCTGCAACTAAAGCAGAGTTCTAGCGTTAAAACTGTGTGGTTTGGGAGAGGATATCCTTACAGTCCTCGCTACAGCCTGCCATGGTTGAGGCAGTTCGCTCCACGTGGGAAACCCTGCATATACAAGTTCATTCGTTAAGAGACCAAAGAGTACACAGGGGGAAAATGCTGCTTGTGTTCCACTTGCAACTAAAGCAGAGTTCTTCGGGTAAAACTGTGTGTTTTGGGAGAGGAAATGCTTACAGTCCTTACGAGAGCCTGCCTTCATTGAGGCAGTTCGCTGCTCGTGGGACAACCTGCATATTGAACATTCATTCGGGGAAAGGCCCTTTGTATAAAGTGTGGGACAAATGCAGCTTGTGTTCCACCTGCCACTAAAGCAGAGTTCTTCAGGTAAAAGTGCCGTGTTTTCAGAGAGGAAATTCTTAGAGACCACAGTAGTGCCTGCCATGGCTGAGGCAGTTCGCTCCACACTGGAAACCATTCTTATAGAACAAGTTCATTAGGGGAAATGCCCATCGAGTACACTGTGGGAGAAAAGATGCTTGTGTTCCCCCTGCAACTAAAGCAGAGTTCTTCGGGTAAACCTGCGTGATTTGGTAGAGGATATGCTTACAGTCCTCGCTACAGCCTGCCATGGTGGAGGCAGTTCGCTCCTCGGGGGAATCCCTGCATAAAGAAGTTCATTCGTGTAAGATCCCAAAGAGTACACAGTGAGAGAAATGCTGCTTGTGTTCCACCTGCAACTAAAGCGGAGTTCTTCGGGTAAAACTGCGTGTTATGGGAGAGGAAATGCTTACAGTCCTTACGAGAGCCTGCCTTCATTGAGGCAGTTCGCTGCACGTGGGGCACCCTGCATATTGAAGATTCATTCGTGGAAGGGCCCTTTGTATAAAGTGTGGGACAAATGCAGCTTGTGTTCCACCTGCAACTAAAGCAGAGTTCTTCGGGTAAAAGTGCCTTGTTTTCAGAGAGGAAATCCTTAGAGACAACAGTAGTGCCTGCCATGGCTGAGGCAGTTCGCTCCACGCGGGAAACCATTCTTATAGAACAAGTTCATTAGGGGAAGTGCCCATCGAGTACACTGTGGGAGAAAAGCTGCTTGTGTTACCTCTGCAACTAAAGCAGAGTTCTACCGTTAAAACTGCGTGTTTTGACATAGGATATGCTTACAGTCCTCGCTACAGCCTGCCACGGTTGAGGCAGTTCGATCCACGTGGGAATCCCTGCATAAAGAATTTCATTCGTGAAAGAGCCCAAAGATTACACACTAGGAGTAACGCTGCTTGTGTTCCACCAGCAACTAACACAGATTTCCTTGGGTAAAACTGCCGTGTTTTCGGAGAGGAAATTTTTAGAGGCCTCACTAGAGCCTGCTTGCTTTAGGCATTTCACTCCACGCGGGACCCCTTGAGTATAGATATTCTTTCGGGCAAAGGCTCATTGGGTACACTGTGGGAGAAAAGCTGCTTGTGTTCCACCTGCAACTAAAGCAGAATTCTTCGGGTAAAACTGCGTGTATTGGGAGAGGAAATGCTTACAGTCCTTACGAGAGCCTGCCTTCATTGAGGCAGTTCACTGCACGTGGGACACCCTGCATATTGAAGACTCCTTCGGGGAAGGGCCCTTTGTATAAACTGTGGGACAAATGCAGCTTGTGTTCCACCTGCAACTAAAGCAGAGTTCTTCGGGTAAAAGTGCTGTGTTTTCAGAGAGGAAATTCTTAGAGACCACAGTAGTGTCTGCCATGGCTGATTCAGTTCGCTCCACGCGGGAAACCATTCTTATAGAACAAGTTCATTAGGGGAAGTGCCCATTGTGTACACTGTGGGAGGAAAGCTGATGGTGTTCCCCCTGCAACTAAAGCAGAGTTCTTCGTGTAAAACTGCGTGTTTTGGGAGAGGAAATGCTTACAGTATTCGCTACAGCCTGCCTTGTTTGAGGCAGTTCGCTCCACGTGGGAATCCCTGCATAAAGAAGTTCATTCGTGGAAGATCCCAAAGAGTACACAGTGGGAGAAATGCTGCTTGTGTTCCACCTGCAACTAAAGCAGAATTCTTTGGTAAAACTGCCGTGTTTTGGAAGAGGAAATGCTTACAGTCCTCGCTACAGCCTGCCTTGGTTGAGGCAGTTAGCTCCACGTCGGAAACCCTGCATATAGAAGTTCATTCATGGAAGAGCCCAAAGAGTACACAGTGGGAGAAAAGCTGCTTGTGTTACCCCTGCAACTAAAGCAGAGTTCTAGGGTTAAAACTGTGTGGTTTGGGAGAGGATATGCTTACAGTCCTCGCTACAGCCTGCCATGGTTGAGGCAGTTCGCTCCACGTGGGAAACCCTGCATATACAAGTTCATTCGTTAAGAGACCAAGCGTACACAGTGGGAAAATGCTGCTTGTGTTCCACTTGCAACTAAAGCAGAGTTCTTCGGGTAAAACTGTGTGTTTTTGGAGAGGAAATGCTTACAGTCCTTACGAGAGCCTGCCTTCATTGAGGCAGTTCACTGCTCGTGGGACACCCTGCATACTGAAGACTCCTTCGGGGAAGGGCCCTTTGTATAAACTGTGGGACAAATGCAGCTTGTGTTCCACCTGCAACTAAAGCAGAGTTCTTCGGGTAAAAGTGCTGTGTTTTCAGAGAGGAAATTCTTAGAGACCACAATAGTGTCTGCCATGGCTGAGGCAGTTCGCTCCACGCGGGAAACCATTCTTATAGAACAAGTTCATTAGGGGAAGTGCCCATCGAGTACACTGTGGGAGAATAGCTGCTTGTGTTACCTCTGCAACTAAAGCAGAGTTCTACGTTAAAACTGCGTGTTTTGAGATAGGATATGCTTACAGTCCTCGCTACAGCCTGCCACTGTTGAGGCAGTTCGATCCACGTGGGAATCCCTGCATAAAGAATTTCATTCGTGAAAGAGCCCAAAGATTACACACTAGGAGTAATGCTGCTTGTGTTCCACCTGCAACTAACACAGAGTTCCTTGGGTAAAACTGCCGTGTTTTCGGAGAGGAAATACTTAGAGGCCTAACTAGAGCCTGCTTGCTTTAGGCATTTCACTCCACGCTGGACCCCTTGAGTACAGATATTCTTTCGGGCAAAGGCTCATTGGGTACACTGTGGGAGAAAAGCTGCTTGTGTTGCACCTGCAACTAAAGCAGAATTCTTCGGGTAAAACTGCGTGTATTGGGAGAGGAAATGCTTACAATCCTTACGAGAGCCTGCCTTCGTTGAGGCAGTTCACTGCACCTGGGACAACCTGCATATTGAAGACTCCTTCAGGGAAGGGCCCTTTGTATAAAGTGTGGGACAAATGCAGCTTGTGTTCCACCTGCAACTAAAGCAGAGTTCTTCGGGTAAAAGTGCCGTGTTTTCAGAGAGGAAATTCTTAGAGACCACAGTAGTGTCTGCCATGGCTGAGGCAGTTCGCTCCACGCGGGAAACCATTCTTATAGAACAAGTTCATTGGGGATGTGCCCATTGTTTACACTGTGGGAGGAAAGCTGATGGTGTTCCCCCTGCAACTAAAGCAGAGTTCTTCGTGTAAAACTGCGTGTTTTGGGAGAGGAAATGCTTACAGTATTTGCTACAGCCTGCCTTGGTTGAGGCAGTTCGCTCCACGTGGGAATCCCTGCATAAAGAAGTTCATTCGTGGAAGATCCCAAAGAGTACACAGTGGGAGAAATGCTGCTTGTGTTCCACCTGCAACTAAAGCAGAATTCTTTGGTAAAACTGCCCTGTTTTGGAAGAGGAAATGCTTACAGTCCTCGCTACAGCCTGCCTTGGTTGAGGCAGTTCGCTCCACGTCGGAAACCCTGCATATAGAAGTTCATTCATGGAAGAGCCCAAAGAGTACACAGTGGGAGAAAAGCTGCTTGTGTTACCCCTGCAACTAAAGCAGAGTTCTAGGGTTAAAACTGTGTGGTTTGGGAGAGGATATGCTTACAGTCCTCGCTACAGCCTGCCATGGTTGAGGCAGTTCGCTCCACGTGGGAAACCCTGCATATACAAGTTCATTCGTTAAGAGACCAAGCGTACACAGTGGGAAAATGCTGCTTGTGTTCCACTTGCAACTAAAGCAGAGTTCTTCGGGTAAAACTGTGTGTTTTTGGAGAGGAAATGCTTACAGTCCTTACGAGAGCCTGCCTTCATTGAGGCAGTTCACTGCTCGTGGGACACCCTGCATACTGAAGACTCCTTCGGGGAAGGGCCCTTTGTATAAACTGTGGGACAAATGCAGCTTGTGTTCCACCTGCAACTAAAGCAGAGTTCTTCGGGTAAAAGTGCTGTGTTTTCAGAGAGGAAATTCTTAGAGACCACAATAGTGTCTGCCATGGCTGAGGCAGTTCGCTCCACGCGGGAAACCATTCTTATAGAACAAGTTCATTAGGGGAAGTGCCCATCGAGTACACTGTGGGAGAATAGCTGCTTGTGTTACCTCTGCAACTAAAGCAGAGTTCTACGTTAAAACTGCGTGTTTTGAGATAGGATATGCTTACAGTCCTCGCTACAGCCTGCCACTGTTGAGGCAGTTCGATCCACGTGGGAATCCCTGCATAAAGAATTTCATTCGTGAAAGAGCCCAAAGATTACACACTAGGAGTAATGCTGCTTGTGTTCCACCTGCAACTAACACAGAGTTCCTTGGGTAAAACTGCCGTGTTTTCGGAGAGGAAATGCTTAGAGGCCTAACTAGAGCCTGCTTGCTTTAGGCATTTCACTCCACGCTGGACCCCTTGAGTACAGATATTCTTTCGGGCAAAGGCTCATTGGGTACACTGTGGGAGAAAAGCTGCTTGTGTTGCACCTGCAACTAAAGCAGAATTCTTCGGGTAAAACTGCGTGTATTGGGAGAGGAAATGCTTACAATCCTTACGAGAGCCTGCCTTCGTTGAGGCAGTTCACTGCACCTGGGACAACCTGCATATTGAAGACTCCTTCAGGGAAGGGCCCTTTGTATAAAGTGTGGGACAAATGCAGCTTGTGTTCCACCTGCAACTAAAGCAGAGTTCTTCGGGTAAAAGTGCCGTGTTTTCAGAGAGGAAATTCTTAGAGACCACAGTAGTGTCTGCCATGGCTGAGGCAGTTCGCTCCACGCGGGAAACCATTCTTATAGAACAAGTTCATTGGGGATGTGCCCATTGTTTACACTGTGGGAGGAAAGCTGATGGTGTTCCCCCTGCAACTAAAGCAGAGTTCTTCGTTTAAAACTGCGTGTTTTGGGAGAGGAAATGCTTACAGTATTTGCTACAGCCTGCCTTGGTTGAGGCAGTTCGCTCCACGTGGGAATCCCTGCATAAAGAAGTTCATTCGTGGAAGATCCCAAAGAGTACACAGTGGGAGAAATGCTGCTTGTGTTCCACCTGCAACTAAAGCAGAATTCTTTGGTAAAACTGCCCTGTTTTGGAAGAGGAAATGCTTACAGTCCTCGCTACAGCCTGCCTTGGTTGAGGCAGTTCGCTCCACGTCGGAAACCCTGCATATAGAAGTTCATTCATGGAAGAGCCCAAAGAGTACACAGTGGGAGAAAAGCTGCTTGTGTTACCCCTGCAACTAAAGCAGAGTTCTACCGTTAAAACTGCGTGGTTTGGGAGAGGATATGCTTACAGTCCTCGCTACAGCCTGCCATGGTTGAGGCAGTTCGCTCCACGTGGGAAACCCTGCATATACAGGTTCATTCGTGAGGAGAACAAAGAGTACACAGTGGGAGAAATGCTGCTTGTGTTCCACTTGCAACTAAAGCAGAGTTCTTCGGGTAAAACTGTGTGTTTTGGGAGAGGAAATGCTTACAGTCCTTACGAGAGCCTGCCTTCATTGAGGCAGTTCACTGCTCGTGGGACATCCTGCATATTGAACATTCATTCGGGGAAAGGCCCTTTGTATAAAGTGTGGGACAATTGCAGCTTGTGTTCCACCTGCCACTAAAGCAGAGTTCTACAGGTAAAAGTGCCGTGTTTTCAGAGAGGAAATTCTTAGAGACCACAGTAGTGCCTGCCATGGCTGAGGCAGTTCGCTCCACGAGGGAAACCATTCTTATAGAACAAGTTCATTAAGGGAAGTGCCCATCGAGTACACTGTGGGAGAAAAGATGCTTGTGTTCCCCCTGCAACTAAAGCAGAGTTCTTCGGGTAAACCTGCGTGATTTGGTAGAGGATATGCTTACAGTCCTCGCTACAGCCTGCCATGGTGGAGGCAGTTCATTCCTCGTGGGAATCCCTGCATAAAGAAGTTCATTCGTGTAAGATCCCAAAGAGTACACAGTGGGAGAAATGCTGCTTGTGTTCCACCTGCAACTAAAGCACCGTTCTTCGGGTAAAACTGCGTGTTATGGGAGAGGAAATGCTTACAGTCCTTACGAGAGCCTGCCTTCATTGAGGCAGTTCGCTGCACGTGGGACACCCTGCATATTGAAGATTCATTCGGGGAAGGGCCCTTTGTATAAAGTGTGGGACAAATGCAGCTTGTGTTCCACCTGCAACTAAAACAGAGTTCTTCGGGTAAAAGTGCCGTGTTTTCAGAGAGGAAGTCCTTAGAGACAACAGTAGTGCCTGCCATGGCTGAGGTAGTTCGCTCCACGCGGGAAACCATTCTTATAGAACAAGTTCATTTGGGGAAGTGCCCATCGAGTACAATGTGGGAGAAAAGCTGCTTGTGTTACCTCTGCAACTAAAGCACAATTCTACCGTTAAAACTGCGTGTTTTGAGATAGGATATGCTTACAGTCCTCGCTACAGCCTGCCACCATTGAGGCAGTTCTATCCACGTGGGAATCCCTGCATAAAGAATTTCATTCGTGGAAGAGCCCAAAGATTACACAGTAGGAGTAATGCTGCTTGTGTTCCACCTGCAACTAACACAGAGTTCCTTGGGTAAAACTGCCGTGTTTTCGGAGAGGAAATGCTTAGAGGCCTCACTAGAGCCTGCTTGCTTTAGGCATTTCACTCCACGCGGGACCCCTTGAGTATAGATATTCTTTCGGGCAAAGGCTCATTGGGTACACTGTGGGAGAAAAGCTGCTTGTGTTCCACCTGCAACTAAAGCAGAATTCTTCGGGTAAAACTGCGTGTATTGGGAGAGGAAATGCTTACAGTCCTTACAAGAGCCTGCCTTCGTTGAGGCAGTTCACTGCACGTGGGACACCCTGCATATTGAAGACTCCTTCGGGGAAGGGCCCTTTGTATAAACTGTGGGACAAATGCAGCTTGTGTTCCACCTGCAACTAAAGCAGAGTTCTTCGGGTAAAAGTGCCGTGTTTTCAGAGAGGACATCCTTAGAGACAACAGTAGTGCCTGCCATGGCTGAGGCAGTTCGCTCAACGCGGGAAACCATTCTTATAGAACAAGTTCATTTGGGGAAGTGCCCATCGAGTACACTGTGGGAGAAAAGCTGCTTGTGTTACCTCTGCAACTAAAGCACAATTCTACCGTTAAAACTGCGTGTTTTGAGATAGGATATGCTTACAGTCCTCGCTACAGCCTGCCACCATTGAGGCAGTTCTATCCACGTGGGAATCCCTGCATAAAGAATTTCATTCGTGGAAGAGCCCAAAGATTACACAGTAGGAGTAATGCTGCTTGTGTTCCACCTGCAACTAACACAGAGTTCCTTGGGTAAAACTGCCGTGTTTTCGGAGAGGAAATGCTTAGAGGCCTCACTAGAGCCTGCTTGCTTTAGGCATTTCACTCCACGCGGGACCCCTTGAGTATAGATATTCTTTCGGGCAAAGGCTCATTGGGTACACTGTGGGAGAAAAGCTGCTTGTGTTCCACCTGCAACTAAAGCAGAATTCTTCGGGTAAAACTGCGTGTATTGGGAGAGGAAATGCTTACAGTCCTTACAAGAGCCTGCCTTCGTTGAGGCAGTTCACTGCACGTGGGACACCCTGCATATTGAAGACTCCTTCGGGGAAGGGCCCTTTGTATAAACTGTGGGACAAATGCAGCTTGTGTTCCACCTGCAACTAAAGCAGAGTTCTTCGGGTAAAAGTGCCGTGTTTTCAGAGAGGAAATTCTTAGAGACCACAGTAGTGTCTGCCATGGCTGAGGCAGTTCGCTCCACGCGGGAAACCATTCTTATAGAACAAGTTCATTAGGGGAAGTGCCCATTGTGTACACTGTGGGAGGAAAGCTGATGGTGTTCCCCCTGCAACTAAAGCAGAGTTCTTCGTGTAAAACTGCGTGTTTTGGGAGAGGAAATGCTTACAGTATTCGCTACAGCCTGCCTTGGTTGAGGCAGTTCGCTCCACGTGGGAATCCCTGCATAAAGAAGTTCATTCGTGGAAGATCCCAAAGAGTACACAGTGGGAGAAATGCTGCTTGTGTTCCACCTGCAACTAAAGCAGAATTCTTTGGTAAAACTGCCGTGTTTTGGAAGAGGAAATGCTTACAGTCCTCGCTACAGCCTGCCTTGGTTGAGGCAGTTCGCTCCACGTCGGAAACCCTGCATAGAGAAGTTCATTCATGGAAGAGCCCAAAGAGTACACAGTGGGAGAAAAGCTGCTTGTGTTACCCCAGCAACTAAAGCAGAGTTCTAGCGTTAAAACTGTGTGGTTTGGGAGAGGATATGCTTACAGTCCTCGCTACAGCCTGCCATGGTTGAGGCAGTTCGCTCCACGTGGGAAACCCTGCATATACAAGTTCATTCGTTAAGAGACCAAAGAGTACACAGTGGGAAAATGCTGCTTGTGTTCCACTTGCAACTAAAGCAGAGTTCTTCGGGTAAAACTGTGTGTTTTGGGAGAGGAAATGCTTACAGTCCTTACGAGAGCCTGCCTTCATTGAGGCAGTTCGCTGCTCGTGGGACAACCTGCATATTGAACATTCATTCGGGGAAAGGCCCTTTGTGTAAAGTGTGGGACAAATGCAGCTTGTGTTCCACCTGCCACTAAAGCAGAGTTCTTCAGGAAAAAGTGCCGTGTTTTCAGAGAGGAAATTCTTAGAGACCACAGTAGTGTCTGCCATGGCTGAGGCAGTTCGCTCCACACTGGAAACCATTCTTATAGAACAAGTTCATTAGGGGAAGTGCCCATCGAGTACACTGAGGGAGAAAAGATGCTTGTGTTCCCCCTGCAACTAAAGCAGAGTTCTTCAGGTAAACCTGCGTGATTTGGTAGAGGATATGCTTACAGTCCTCGCTACAGCCTGCCATGGTGGAGGCAGTTCGCTCCTCGGGGGAATCCCTGCATAAAGAAGTTCATTCGTGTAAGATCCCAAAGAGTACACAGTGGGAGAAATGCTGCTTGTGTTCCACCTGCAACTAAAGCAGAGTTCTTCGGGTAAAACTGCGTGTTATGGGAGAGGAAATGCTTACAGTCCTTACGAGAGCCTGCCTTCATTGAGGCAGTTCGCTGCACGTGGGACACCCTGCATATTGAAGATTCATTCGGGGAAGGGCCCTTTGTATAAAGTGTGGGACAAATGCAGCTTGTGTTCCACCTGCAACTAAAGCAGAGTTCTTCGGGTAAAAGTGCCTTGTTTTCAGAGAGGAAATCCTTAGAGACAACAGTAGTGCCTGCCATGGCTGAGGCAGTTCGCTCAACGCGGGAAACCATTCTTATAGAACAAGTTCATTAGGGGAAGTGCCCATCGAGTACACTGTGGGAGAAAAGCTGCTTGTGTTACCTCTGCAACTAAAGCAGAGTTCTACCGTTAAAACTGCGTGTTTTGAGATAGGATATGCTTACAGTCCTCGCTACAGCCTGCCACGGTTGAGGCAGTTCGATCCACGTGGGAATCCCTGCATAAAGAATTTCATTCGTGAAAGAGCCCAAAGATTACACACTAGGAGTAATGCTGCTTGTGTTCCACCAGCAACTAACACAGAGTTCCTTGGGTAAAACTGCCGTGTTTTCGGAGAGGAAATGCTTAGAGGCCTCACTAGAGCCTGCTTGCTTTAGGCATTTCACTCCACGCGGGACCCCTTGAGTATAGATATTCTTTCGGGCAAAGGCTCATTGGGTACACTGTGGGAGAAAAGCTGCTTGTGTTCCACCTGCAACTAAAGCAGAATTCTTCGGGTAAAACTGCGTGTATTGGGAGAGGAAATGCTTACAGTCCTTACGAGAGCCTGCCTTCGTTGAGGCAGTTCACTGCACGTGGGTCACCCTGCATATTGAAGACTCCTTCGGGGAAGGGCCCTTTGTATAAACTGTGGGACAAATGCAGCTTGTGTTCCACCTGCAACTAAAGCAGAGTTCTTCGGGTAAAAGTGCTGTGTTTTCAGAGAGGAAATTCTTAGAGACCACAGTAGTGTCTGCCATGGCTGAGGCAGTTCGCTCCACGCGGGAAACCATTCTTATAGAACAAGTTCATTAGGGGAAGTGCCCATTGTGTACACTGTGGGAGGAAAGCTGATGGTGTTCCCCCTGCAACTAAAGCAGAGTTCTTCGTGTAAAACTGCGTGTTTTGGGAGAGGAAATGCTTACAGTATTCGCTACAGCCTGCCTTGGTTGAGGCAGTTCGCTCCACGTGGGAATCCCTGCATAAAGAATTTCATTCGTGGAAGATCCCAAAGAGTACACAGTGGGAGAAATGCTGCTTGTGTTCCACCTGCAACTAAAGCAGAATTCTTTGGTAAAACTGCCGTGTTTTGGAAGAGGAAATGCTTACAGTCCTCGCTACAGCCTGCCTTGGTTGAGGCAGTTCGCTCCACGTCGGAAACCCTGCATAGAGAAGTTCATTCATGGAAGAGCCCAAAGAGTACACAGTGGGAGAAAAGCTGCTTGTGTTACCCCAGCAACTAAAGCAGAGTTCTAGCGTTAAAACTGTGTGGTTTGGGAGAGGATATGCTTACAGTCCTCGCTACAGCCTGCCATGGTTGAGGCAGTTCGCTCCACGTGGGAAACCCTGCATATACATGTTCATTCGTTAAGAGACCAAAGAGTACACAGTGGGAAAATGCTGCTTGTGTTCCACTTGCAACTAAAGCAGAGTTCTTCGGGTAAAACTGTGTGTTTTGGGAGAGGAAATGCTTACAGTCCTTACGAGAGCCTGCCTTCATTGAGGCAGTTCACTGCTCGTGGGACAACCTGCATATTGAACATTCATTCGGGGAATGGCCATTTGTATAAACTGTGGGACAAATGCAGCTTGTGTTCCACCTGCAACTAATGCAGAGTTCTTAAGGTAAAAGTGCCATGTTTTCAGAGAGGAAATTCTTAGAGACCACAGTAGTGCCTGCCATGGCTGAGGCAGTTCGCTCCACGAGGGAAATAATTCTTATAGAACAAGTTCATTAAGGGAAGTGCCCATTGAGTACACTGTGGGAGAAAAGATGCTTGTGTTCCCCTTGCAACTAAAGCAGATTTCTTCGGGTAAACCTGCGTGTATTGGTAGAGGATATGCTTACAGTCCTCGCTACAGCCTGCCATGGTGGAGGCAGTTCGCTCCTCGTGGGAATCCCTGCATAAAGAAGTTCATTCGTGTAAGATCCCAAAGAGTACACAGTGGGAGAAATGCTGCTTGTGTTCCACCTGCAACTAAACCACCGTTCTTCGGGTAAAACTGCGTGTTATGGGAGAGGAAATGCTTACAGTCCTTACGAGAGCCTGCCTTCATTGAGGCAGTTCGCTGCACGTGGGACACCCTGCATATTGAAGATTCATTCGGGGAAGGGCCCTTTGTATAAAGTGTGGGACAAATGCAGCTTGTGTTCCACCTGCAACTAAAACAGAGTTCTTCGGGTAAAAGTGCCGTGTTTTCAGAGAGGAAGTCCTTAGAGACAACAGTAGTGCCTGCCATGGCTGAGGTAGTTCGCTCCACGCGGGAAACCATTCTTATAGAACAAGTTCATTTGGGGAAGTGCCCATCGAGTACAATGTGGGAGAAAAGCTGCTTGTGTTACCTCTGCAACTAAAGCACAATTCTACCGTTAAAACTGTGTGTTTTGAGATAGGATATGCTTACAGTCCTCGCTACAGCCTGCCACGGTTGAGGCAGTTCGATCCACGTGGGAATCCCTGCATAAAGAATTTCATTCGTGGAAGAGCCCAAAGATTACACACTAGGAGTAATGCTGCTTGTGTTCCACCTGCAACTAACACAGAGTTCCTTGGGTAAAACTGCCGTGTTTTCGGAGAGGAAATGCTTAGTGGCCTCACTAGAGCCTGCTTGCTTTAGGCATTTCACTCCACGCGGGACCCCTTGAGTATAGATATTCTTTCGGGCAAAGGCTCATTGTGTACACTGTGGGAGAAAAGCTGCTTGTGTTCCACCTGTAACTAAAGCAGAATTCTTCGGGTAAGACTGCGTGTATTGGGAGAGGAAATGCTTACAGTCCTTACGAGAGCCTGCCTTCGTTGAGGCAGTTCACTGCACGTGGGACACCCTACATATTGAAGACTCCTTCGGGGAAGGGCCCTTTGTATAAAATGTGGGACAAATGCAGCTTGTGTTCCACCTGCAACTAAAGCAGAGTTCTTCGGGTAAAAGTGCCGTGTTTTCAGAGAGGAAATTCTTAGAGACCACAGTAGTGTCTGCCATGGCTGAGGCAGTTCGCTCCACGCGGGAAACCATTCTTATAGAACAAGTTCATTAGGGGAAGTGCCCATTGTGTACACTGTGGGAGGAAAGCTGATGGTGTTCCCCCTGCAACTAAAGCAGAGTTCTTCGTGTAAAACTGCGTGTTTTTGGAGAGGAAATGCTTACAGTATTCGCTACAGCCTGCCTTGGTTGAGGCAGTTCTCTCCACGTGGGAATCCCTGCATAAAGAAGTTCATTCGTGGAAGATCCCAAAGAGTACACAGTGGGAGAAATGCTGCTTGTGTTCCACCTGCAACTAAAGCAGAATTCTTTGGTAAAACTGCCGTGTTTTGGAAGAGGAAATGCTTACAGTCCTCGCTACAGCCTGCCTTGGTTGAGGCAGTTCGCTCCACGTCGGAAACCCTGCATAGAGAAGTTCATTCATGGAAGAGCCCAAAGAGTACACAGTGGGAGAAAAGCTGCTTGTGTTACCCCTGCAACTAAAGCAGAGTTCTAGCGTTAAAACTGTGTGGTTTGGGAGAGGATATGCTTACAGTCCTCGCTACAGCCTGCCATGGTTGAGGCAGTTCGCTCCACGTGGGAAACCCTGCATATACAAGTTCATTCGTTAAGAGACCAAAGAGTACACAGTGGGAAAATGCTGCTTGTGTTCCAATTGCAACTAAAGCAGAGTTCTTCGTGTAAAACTGCGTGTTTTGGGAGAGGAAATGCTTACAGTATTCGCTGCAGCCTGCCTTGGTTGAGGCAGTTCGCTCCACGTGGGAATCCCTGCATAAAGAAGTTCATTCGTGGAAGATCCCAAAGAGTACACAGTGGGAGAAATGCTGCTTGTGTTCCACCTGCAACTAAAGCAGAATTCTTTGGTAAAACTGCCGTGTTTTGGAAGAGGAAATGCTTACAGTCCTCGCTACAGCCTGCCATGGTTGAGGCAGTTCGCTCCACGTCGGAAACCCTGCATATAGAAGTTCATTCATGGAAGAGCCCAAAGAGTACACAGTGGGAGAAAAGCTGCTTGTGTTACCCCTGCAACTAAAGCAGAGTTCTAGCGTTAAAACTGTGTGGTTTGGGAGAGGATATGCTTACAGTCCTCGCTACAGCCTGCCATGGTTGAGGCAGTTCGCTCCACGTGGGAAACCCTGCATATACAAGTTCATTCGTTAAGAGACCAAAGAGTACACAGGGGGAAAATGCTGCTTGTGTTCCACTTGCAACTAAAGCAGAGTTCTTCGGGTAAAACTGTGTGTTTTGGGAGAGGAAATGCTTACAGTCCTTACGAGAGCCTGCCTTCATTGAGGCAGTTCGCTGCTCGTGGGACAACCTGCATATTGAACATTCATTCGGGGAAAGGCCCTTTGTGTAAAGTGTGGGACAAATGCAGCTTGTGTTCCACCTGCCACTAAAGCAGAGTTCTTCAGGAAAAAGTGCCGTGTCTTCAGAGAGGAAATTCTTACAGACCACAGTAGTGTCTGCCATGGCTGAGGCAGTTCGCTCCACACTGGAAACCATTCTTATAAAACAAGTTCATTAGGGGAAGTGCCCATCGAGTACACTGTGGGAGAAAAGATGCTTGTGTTCCCCCTGCAACTAAAGCAGAGTTCTTCAGGTAAACCTGCGTGATTTGGTAGAGGATATGCTTACAGTCCTCGCTACAGCCTGCCATGGTGGAGGCAGTTCGCTCCTCGGGGGAATCCCTGCATAAAGAAGTTCATTCGTGTAAGATCCCAAAGAGTACACAGTGGGAGAAATGCTGCTTGTGTTCCACCTGCAACTAAAGCAGAGTTCTTCGGGTAAAACTGCGTGTTATGGGAGAGGAAATGCTTACAGTCCTTACGAGAGCCTGCCTTCATTGAGGTAGTTCGCTGCACGTGGGACACCCTGCATATTGAAGATTCATTCGGGGAAGGGCCCTTTGTATAAAGTGTGGGACAAATGCAGCTTGTGTTCCACCTGCAACTAAAGCAGAGTTCTTCAGGTAAAAGTGCCTTGTTTTCAGAGAGGAAATCCTTAGAGACAACAGTAGTGCCTGCCATGGCTGAGGCAGTTCGCTCCACACGGGAAACCATTCTTATAGAACAAGTTCATTAGGGGAAGTGCCCATCGAGTACACTGTGGGAGAAAAGCTGCTTGTGTTACCTCTGCAACTAAAGCAGAGTTCTACCGTTAAAACTGCGTTTTTGGGGATAGATTATGCTTACAGTCCTCGCTACAGCCTGCCACAGTTGAGGCAGTTCGATCCACGTGGGAATCCCTGCATAAAGAATTTCATTCGTGGAAGAGCCCAAAGATTACACACTAGGAGTAATGCTGCTTGTGTTCCACCTGCAACTAACACAGAGTTCCTTGGGTAAAACTGCCGTGTTTTCGGAGAGGAAATGCTTAGAGGCCTCACTAGAGCCTGCTTGCTTTAGGCATTTCACTCCACCCGGGACCCCTTGAGTATAGATATTGTTTCGGGCAAAGGCTCAGTGGGTACACTGTGGGAGAAAAGCTGCTTGTGTTCCACCTGCAACTAAAGCAGAATTCTTCGGGTAAAACTGCGTGTATTGGGAGAGGAAATGCTAACAGTCCTTACGAGAGCCTGCCTTCGTTGAGGCAGTTCACTGCACGTGGGACACCCTGCATATTAAAGACTCCTTCGGGGAAGGGCCCTTTGTATAAACTGTGGGACAAATGCATCTTGTGTTCCACCTGCAACAAAAGCAGAGTTCTTCGGGTAAAAGTGCCGTGTTTTCAGAGAGGAAATTCTTAGAGACCAGAGTAGTGTCTGCCATGGTTGAGGCAGTTCGCTCCACGCGGGAAACCATTCTTATAGAACAAGTTCATTAGGGGAAGTGCCCATTGTGTACACTGTGGGAGGAAAGCTGATGGTGTTCCCCCTGCAACTAAAGCAGAGTTCTTCGTGTAAAACTGCGTGTTTTGGGAGAGGAAATGCTTACAGTATTCGCTACAGCCTGCCTTGGTTGAGGCAGTTCGCTCCACGTGGGAATCCCTGCATAAAGAAGTTCATTCGTGGAAGATCCCAAAGAGTACACAGTGGGAGAAATGCTGCTTGTGTTCCACCTGCAACTAAAGCAGAATTCTTTGGTAAAACTGCCGTGTTTTGGAAGAGGAAATGCTTACAGTCCTCGCTACAGCCTGCCTTGGTTGAGGCAGTTCGCTCCACGTCGGAAACCCTGCATATAGAAGTTCATTCATGGAAGAGCCCAAAGAGTACACAGTGGGAGAAAAGCTGCTTGTGTTACCCCTGCAACTAAAGCAGAGTTCTAGCGTTAAAACTGTGTGGTTTGGGAGAGGATATGCGTACAGTCTTCGCTACAGCCTGCCATGGTTGAGGCAGTTCGCTCCACGTGGGAAACCCTGCATATACAAGTTCATTCGTTAAGAGACCAAAGAGTACACAGTGGGAAAATGCTGCTTGTGTTCCACTTGCAACTAAAGCAGAGTTCTTCGGGTAAAACTGTGTGTTTTGGGAGAGGAAATGCTTACAGTCCTTACGAGAGCCTGCCTTCATTGAGGCAGTTCGCTGCTCGTGGGACAACCTGCATATTGAACATTCATTCGGGGAAAGGCCCTTTGTATAAAGTGTGGGACAAATGCAGCTTGTGTTCCACCTGCCACTAAAGCAGAGTTCTTCAGGTAAAAGTGCCGTGTTTTCAGAGAGGAAATTCTTAGAGACCACAGTAGTGCCTGCCATGGCTGAGGCAGTTCGCTCCACACTGGAAACCATTCTTATAGAACAAGTTCATTAGGGGAAATGCCCATCGAGTACACTGTGGGAGAAAAGATGCTTGTGTTCCCCCTGCAACTAAAGCAGAGTTCTTCGGGTAAACCTGCGTGATTTGGTAGAGGATATGCTTACAGTCCTCGCTACAGCCTGCCATGGTGGAGGCAGTTCGCTCCTCGGGGGAATCCCTGCATAAAGAAGTTCATTCGTGTAAGATCCCAAAGAGTACACAGTGGGAGAAATGCTGCTTGTGTTCCACCTGCAAATAAAGAGGAGTTCTTCGGGTAAAACTGCGTGTTATGGGAGAGGAAATGCTTACAGTCCTTACGAGAGCCTGCCTTCATTGAGGCAGTTCGCTGCACGTGGGGCACCCTGCATATTGAAGATTCATTCGTGGAAGGGCCCTTTGTTTAAAGTGTGGGACAAATGCAGCTTGTGTTCCACCTGCAACTAAAGCAGAGTTCTTCGGGTAAAAGTGCCTTGTTTTCAGAGAGGAAATCCTTAGAGACAACAGTAGTGCCTGCCATGGCTGAGGCAGTTCGCTCCACGCGGGAAACCATTCTTATAGAACAAGTTCATTAGGGGAAGTGCCCATCGAGTACACTGTGGGAGAAAAGCTGCTTGTGTTACCTCTGCAACTAAAGCAGAGTTCTACCGTTAAAACTGCGTGTTTTGACACAGGATATGCTTACAGTCCTCGCTACAGCCTGCCACGGTTGAGGCAGTTCGATCCACGTGGGAATCCCTGCATAAAGAATTTCATTCGTGAAAGAGCCCAAAGATTACACACTAGGAGTAATGCTGCTTGTGTTCCACCAGCAACTAACACAGAGTTCCTTGGGTAAAATTGCCGTGTTTTCGGAGAGGAAATTTTTAGAGGCCTCATTAGAGCCTGCTTGCTTTAGGCATTTCAATCCACGCGGGACCCCTTGAGTATAGATATTCTTTCGGGCAAAGGCTCATTGGGTACACTGTGGGAGAAAAGCTGCTTGTGTTCCACCTGCAACTAAAGCAGAATTCTTCGGGTAAAACTGCGTGTATTGGGAGAGGAAATGCTTACAGTCCTTACGAGAGCCTGCCTTCATTGAGGCAGTTCACTGCACGTGGGACACCCTGCATATTGAAGACTCCTTCGGGGAAGGGCCCTTTGTATAAACTGGGACAAATGCAGCTTGTGTTCCACCTGCAACTAAAGCAGAGTTCTTCGGGTAAAAGTGCTGTGTTTTCAGAGAGGAAATTCTTAGAGACCACAGTAGTGTCTGCCATGGCTGATTCAGTTCGCTCCACGCGGGAAACCATTCTTATAGAACAAGTTCATTAGGGGAAGTGCCCATTGTGTACACTGTGGGAGGAAAGCTGATGGTGTTCCCCCTGCAACTAAAGCAGAGTTCTTCGTGTAAAACTGCGTGTTTTGGGAGAGGAAATGCTTACAGTATTCGCTACAGCCTGCCTTGTTTGAGGCAGTTCGCTCCACGTGGGAATCCCTGCATAAAGAAGTTCATTCGTGGAAGATCCCAAAGAGTACACAGTGGGAGAAATGCTGCTTGTGTTCCACCTGCAACTAAAGCAGAATTCTTTGGTAAAACTGCCGTGTTTTGGAAGAGGAAATGCTTACAGTCCTCGCTACAGCCTGCCTTGGTTGAGGCAGTTAGCTCCACGTCGGAAACCCTGCATATAGAAGTTCATTCATGGAAGAGCCCAAAGAGTACACAGTGGGAGAAAAGCTGCTTGTGTTACCCCTGCAACTAAAGCAGAGTTCTAGCGTTAAAACTGTGTGGTTTGGGAGAGGATATGCTTACAGTCCTCGCTACAGCCTGCCATGGTTGAGGCAGTTCGCTCCACGTGGGAAACCCTGCATATACAAGTTCATTCGTTAAGAGACCAAGAGTACACAGTGGGAAAATGCTGCTTGTGTTCCACTTGCAACTAAAGCAGAGTTCTTCGGGTAAAACTGTGTGTTTTTGGAGAGGAAATGCTTACAGTCCTTACGAGAGCCTGCCTTCATTGAGGCAGTTCACTGCTCGTGGGACACCCTGCATACTGAAGACTCCTTCGGGGAAGGGCCCTTTGTAAAAACTGTGGGACAAATGCAGCTTGTGTTCCACCTGCAACTAAAGCAGAGTTCTTCGGGTAAAAGTGCTGTGTTTTCAGAGAGGAAATTCTTAGAGACCACAATAGTGTCTGCCATGGCTGAGGCAGTTCGCTCCACGCGGGAAACCATTCTTATAGAACAAGTTCATTAGGGGAAGTGCCCATCGAGTACACTGTGGGAGAATAGCTGCTTGTGTTACCTCTGCAACTAAAGCAGAGTTCTACGTTAAAACTGCGTGTTTTGAGATAGGATATGCTTACAGTCCTCGCTACAGCCTGCCACGGTTGAGGCAGTTCGATCCACGTGGGAATCCCTGCATAAAGAATTTCATTCGTGGAAGAGCCCAAAGATTACACACTAGGAGTAATGCTGCTTGTGTTCCACCTGCAACTAACACAGAGTTCCTTGGGTAAAACTGCCGTGTTTTTGGAGAGGAAATGCTTAGAGGCCTAACTAGAGCCTGCTTGCTTTAGGCATTTCACTCCACGCTGGACCCCTTGAGTACAGATATTCTTTCGGGCAAAGGCTCATTGTGTACACTGTGGGAGAAAAGCTGCTTGTGTTGCACCTGCAACTAAAGCAGAATTCTTCGGGTAAAACTGCGTGTATTGGGAGAGGAAATGCTTACAATCCTTACGAGAGCCTGCCTTCGTTGAGGCAGTTCACTGCACCTGGGACAACCTGCATATTGAAGACTCCTTCAGGGAAGGGCCCTTTGTATAAAGTGTGGGACAAATGCAGCTTGTGTTCCACCTGCAACTAAAGCAGAGTTCTTCGGGTAAAAGTGCCGTGTTTTCAGAGAGGAAATTCTTAGAGACCACAGTAGTGTCTGCCATGGCTGAGGCAGTTCGCTCCACGCGGGAATCCATTCTTATAGAACAAGTTCATTGGGGATGTGCCCATTGTTTACACTGTGGGAGGAAAGGTGATGGTGTTCCCCCTGCAACTAAAGCAGATTTCTTCGTGTAAAACTGCGTGTTTTGGGAGAGGAAATGCTTACAGTATTCGCTACAGCCTGCCTTGGTTGAGGCAGTTCGCTCCACGTGGGAATCCCTGCATAAAGAAGTTCATTCGTGGAAGATCCCAAAGAGTACACAGTGGGAGAAATGCTGCTTGTGTTCCACCTGCAACTAAAGCAGAATTCTTTGGTAAAACTGCCGTGTTTTGGAAGAGGAAATGCTTACAGTCCTCGCTACAGCCTGCCTTGATTGAGGCAGTTCGCGCCACGTCGGAAACCCTGCATATAGAAGTTCATTCATGGAAGAGCCCAAAGAGTACACAGTGGGAGAAAAGCTGCTTGTGTTACCCCTGCAACTAAAGCAGAGTTCTACCGTTAAAACTGCGTGGTTTGGGAGAGGATATGCTTACAGTCCTCGCTACAGCCTGCCATGGTTGAGGCAGTTCGCTCCACGTGGGAAACCCTGCATATACAGGTTCATTCGTGAGGAGAACAAAGTGTACACAGTGGGAGAAATGCTGCTTGTGTTCCACTTGCAACTAAAGCAGAGTTCTTCGGTTAAAACTCTGTGTTTTGGGAGAGGAAATGCTTACAGTCCTTACGAGAGCCTGCCTTCATTGAGGCAGTTCACTGCTCGTGGGACATCCTGCATATTGAACATTCATTCGGGGAAAGGCACTTTGTATAAAGTGTGGGACAATTGCAGCTTGTGTTCCACCTGCCACTAAAGCAGAGTTCTTCAGGTAAAAGTGCCGTGTTTTCAGAGAGGAAATTCTTAGAGACCACAGTAGTGCCTGCCATGGCTGAGGCAGTTCGCTCCACGAGGGAAACCATTCTTATAGAACAAGTTCATTAAGGGAAGTGCCCATCGAGTACACTGTGGGAGAAAAGATGCTTGTGTTCCCCCTGCAACTAAAGCAGAGTTCTTCGGGTAAACCTGCATGATTTGGTAGAGGATATGCTTACAGTCCTCGCTACAGCCTGCCATGGTGGAGGCAGTTCATTCCTCGTGGGAATCCCTGCATAAAGAAGTTCATTCGTGTAAGATCCCAAAGAGTACACAGTGGGAGAAATGCTGCTTGTGTTCCACCTGCAACTAAAGCACCGTTCTTCGGGTAAAACTGCGTGTTATGGGAGAGGAAATGCTTACAGTCCTTACGAGAGCCTGCCTTCATTGAGTCAGTTCGCTGCACGTGGGACACCCTGCATATTGAAGATTCATTCGGGGAAAGGCCCTTTCTATAAAGTGTGGGACAAATGCAGCTTGTGTTCCACCTGCAACTAAAGCAGAGTTCTTCGGGTAAAAGTGCCGTGTTTTCAGAGAGGAAATCCTTAGAGACAACAGTAGTGCCTGCCATGGCTGAGGCAGTTCGCTCCACGCGGGAAACCATTCTTATAGAACAAGTTCATTTGGGGAAGTGCCCATCGAGTACACTGTGGGAGAAAAGCTGCTTGTGTTACCTCTGCAACTAAAGCAGAGTTCTACCGTTAAAACTGCGTGTTTTGAGATAGGATATGCTTACAGTCCTCGCTACAGCCTGCCACCATTGAGGCAGTTCTATCCACGTGGGAATCCCTGCATAAAGAATTTCATTCGTGGAAGAGCCCAAAGATTACACAGTAGGAGTAATGCTGCTTGTGTTCCACCTGCAACTAACACAGAGTTCCTTGGGTAAAACTGCCGTGTTTTCGGAGAGGAAATGCTTAGAGGCCTCACTAGAGCCTGCTTGCTTTAGGCATTTCACTCCACGCGGGACCCCTTGAGTATAGATATTCTTTCGGGCAAAGGCTCATTGGGTACACTGTGGGAGAAAAGCTGCTTGTGTTCCACCTGCAACTAAAGCAGAATTCTTCGGGTAAAACTGCGTGTATTGGGAGAGGAAATGCTTACAGTCCTTACAAGAGCCTGCCTTCGTTGAGGCAGTTCACTGCACGTGGGACACCCTGCATATTGAAGACTCCTTCGGGGAAGGGCCCTTTGTATAAACTGTGGGACAAATGCAGCTTGTGTTCCACCTGCAACTAAAGCAGAGTTCTTCGGGTAAAAGTGCCGTGTTTTCAGAGAGGAAATTCTTAGAGACCACAGTAGTGTCTGCCATGGCTGAGGCAGTTCGCTCCACGCGGGAAACCATTCTTATAGAACAAGTTCATTAGGGGAAGTGCCCATTGTGTACACTGTGGGAGGAAAGCTGATGGTGTTCCCCCTGCAACTAAAGCAGAGTTCTTCGTGTAAAACTGCGTGTTTTGGGAGAGGAAATGCTTACAGTATTCGCTACAGCCTGCCTTGGTTGAGGCAGTTCGCTCCACGTGGGAATCCCTGCATAAAGAAGTTCATTCGTGGAAGATCCCAAAGAGTACACAGTGGGAGAAATGCTGCTTGTGTTCCACCTGCAACTAAAGCAGAATTCTTTGTTAAAACTGCCGTGTTTTGGAAGAGGAAATGCTTACAGTCCTCGCTACAGCCTGCCTTGGTTGAGGCAGTTCGCTCCACGTCGGAAACCCTGCATATAGAAGTTCATTCATGGAAGAGCCCAAAGAGTACACAGTGGGAGAAAAGCTGCTTGTGTTACCCCAGCAACTAAAGCAGAGTTCTAGCGTTCAAACTGTGTGGTTTGGGAGAGGATATGCTTACAGTCCTCGCTACAGCCTGCCATGGTTGAGGCAGTTCGCTCCACGTGGGAAACCCTGCATATACAAGTTCATTCGTTAAGAGACCAAAGAGTACACAGTGAAAAATGCTGCTTGTGTTCCACTTGCAACTAAAGCAGAGTTCTTCGGGTAAAACTGTGTGTTTTGGGAGAGGAAATGCTTACAGTCCTTACGAGAGCCTGCCTTCATTGAGGCAGTTCGCTGCTCGTGGGACAACCTGCATATTGAACATTCATTCGGGGAAAGGCCCTTTGTGTAAAGTGTGGGACAAATGCAGCTTGTGTTCCACCTGCCACTAAAGCAGAGTTCTTCAGGAAAAAGTGCCGTGTTTTCAGAGAGGAAATTCTTAGAGACCACAGTAGTGTCTGCCATGGCTGAGGCAGTTCGCTCCACACTGGAAACCATTCTTATAGAACAAGTTCATTAGGGGAAGTGCCCATCGAGTACACTGTGGGAGAAAAGATGCTTGTGTTCCCCCTGCAACTAAAGCAGAGTTCTTCAGGTAAACCTGCGTGATTTGGTAGAGGATATGCTTACAGTCCTCGCTACAGCCTGCCATGGTGGAGGCAGTTCGCTCCTCGTGGGAATCCCTGCATAAAGAAGTTCATTCGTGTAAGATCCCAAAGAGTACACAGTGGGAGAAATGCTGCTTGTGTTCCACCTGCAACTAAACCACCGTTCTTCGGGTAAAACTGCGTGTTATGGGAGAGGAAATGCTTACAGTCCTTAGGAGAGCCTGCCTTCATTGAGGCAGTTCGCTGCACGTGGGACACCCTGCATATTGAAGATTCATTCGGGTAAGGGCCCTTTGTATAAAGTGTGGGACAAATGCAGCTTGTGTTCCACCTGCAACTAAAACAGAGTTCTTCGGGTAAAAGTGCCGTGTTTTCAGAGAGGAAGTCCTTAGAGACAACAGTAGTGCCTGCCATGGCTGAGGTAGTTCGCTCCACGCGAGAAACCATTCTTATAGAACAAGTTCATTTGGGGAAGTGCCCATCGAGTACAATGTGGGAGAAAAGCTGCTTGTGTTACCTCTGCAACTAAAGCACAATTCTACCGTTAAAACTGTGTGTTTTGAGATAGGATATGCTTACAGTCCTCGCTACAGCCTGCCACGGTTGAGGCAGTTCGATCCACGTGGGAATCCCTGCATAAAGAATTTCATTCGTGGAAGAGCCCAAAGATTACACACTAGGAGTAATGCTGCTTGTGTTCCACCTGCAACTAACACAGAGTTCCTTGGGTAAAACTGCCGTGTTTTTGGAGAGGAAATGCTTAGAGGCCTCACTAGAGCCTGCTTGCTTTAGGCATTTCACTCCACGCGGGACCCCTTGAGTATAGATATTCTTTCGGGCAAAGGCTCATTGTGTACACTGTGGGAGAAAAGCTGCTTGTGTTCCACCTGTAACTAAAGCAGAATTCTTCGGGTAAGACTGCGTGTATTGGGAGAGGAAATGCTTACAGTCCTTACGAGAGCCTGCCTTCGTTGAGGCAGTTCACTGCACGTGGGACACCCTACATATTGAAGACTCCTTCGGGGAAGGGCCCTTTGTATAAACTGTGGGACAAATGCAGCTTGTGTTCCACCTGCAACTAAAGCAGAGTTCTTCGGGTAAAAGTGCCGTGTTTTCAGAGAGGAAATTCTTAGAGACCACAGTAGTGTCTGCCATGGCTGAGGCAGTTCGCTCCACACGGGAAACCATTCTTATAGAACAAGTTCATTAGGGGAAGTGCCCATTGTGTACACTGTGGGAGGAAAGCTGATGGTGTTCCCCCTGCAACTAAAGCAGAGTTCTTCGTGTAAAACTGCGTGTTTTGGGAGAGGAAATGCTTACAGTATTCGCTACAGCCTGCCTTGGTTGAGGCAGTTCTTTCCACGTGGGAATCCCTGCATAAAGAAGTTCATTCGTGGAAGATCCCAAAGAGTACACAGTGGGAGAAATGCTGCTTGTGTTCCACCTGCAACTAAAGCAGAATTCTTTGGTAAAACTGCCGTGTTTTGGAAGAGGAAATGCTTACAGTCCTCGCTACAGCCTGCCTTGGTTGAGGCAGTTCGCTCCACGTCGGAAACCCTGCATAGAGAAGTTCATTCATGGAAGAGCCCAAAGAGTACACAGTGGGAGAAAAGCTGCTTGTGTTACCCCTGCAACTAAAGCAGAGTTCTAGCGTTAAAACTGTGTGGTTTGGGAGAGGATATGCTTACAGTCCTCGCTACAACCTGCCATGGTTGAGGCAGTTCGCTCCACGTGGGAAACCCTGCATATACAAGTTCATTCGTTAAGAGACCAAAGAGTACACAGTGGGAAAATGCTGCTTCTGTTCCAATTGCAACTAAAGCAGAGTTCTTCGGGTAAAACTGTGTGTTTTGGGAGAGGAAATGCTTACAGTCCTTACGAGAGCCTGCCTTCATTGAGGCAGTTCGCTGCTCGTGGGACAACCTGCATATTGAACATTCATTCGGGGAAAGGCCCTTTGTATAAAGTGTGGGACAAATGCAGCTTGTGTTCCACCTGCCACTAAAGCAGAGTTCTTCAGGAAAAAGTTCCGTGTTTTCAGAGAGGAAATTCTTAGAGACCACAGTAGTGCCTGCCATGGCTGAGGCAGTTCGCTCCACACTGGAAACCATTCTTATAGAACAAGTTCATTAGGGGAAGTGCCCATCGAGTACACTGTGGGAGAAAAGCTGCTTGTGTTACCTCTGCAACTAAAGCAGAGTTCTACCGTTAAAACTGCGTGTTTTGAGATAGGATATGCTTACAGTCCTCGCTACAGCCTGCCACGGTTGAGGCAGTTCGATCCACGTGGGAATCCCTGCATAAAGAATTTCATTCGTGAAAGAGCCCAAAGATTACACACTAGGAGTAATGCTGCTTGTGTTCCACCTGCATCAAACACAGAGTTCCTTGGGTAAAACTGCCGTGTTTTCGGAGAGGAAATGCTTAGAGGCCTCACTAGAGCCTGCTTGCTTTAGGCATTTCACTCCACGCGGGACCCCTTGAGTATAGATATTGTTTCGGTCAAAGGCTCATTTGGTACACTGTGGGAGAAAAGCTGCTTGTGTTCCACCTGCAACTAAAGCAGAATTCTTCAGGTAAAACTGCGTGTATTGGGAGAGGAAATGCTAACAGTCCTTACGAGAGCCTGCCTTCGTTGAGGCAGTTCACTGCACGTGGGACACCCTGCATATTGAAGACTCCTTCGGGGAAGGGCCCTTTGTATAAAGTGTGGGACAAATGCAGCTTGTGTTCCACCTGCAACTAAAGCAGAGTTCTTCGGGTAAAAGTGCCGTGTTTTCAGAGAGGAAATTCTTAGAGACCACAGTAGTGTCAGCCATGGCTGAGGCAGTTCGCTCCACGCGGGAAACCATTCTTATAGAACAAGTTCATTAGGGGAAGTGCCCATTGTGTACACTGTGGGAGGAAAGCTGATGGTGTTCCCCCTGCAACTAAAGCAGAGTTCTTAGTGTAAAACTGCGTGTTTTGGGAGAGGAAATGATTACAGTATTTGCTACAGCCTGCCTTGGTTGAGGCAGTTCGCTCCACGTGGGAATCCCTGCATAAAGAAGTTCATTCATGGAAGATCCCAAAGACTACACAGTGGGAGAAATGCTGCTTGTGTTCCACCTGCAACTAAACCACCGTTCTTCGGGTAAAACTGCGTGTTATGGGAGAGGAAATGCTTACAGTCCTTACGAGAGCCTGCCTTCATTGAGGCAGTTCGCTGCACGCGGGACACCCTGCATATTGAAGATTCATTCGGGGAAGGGCCCTTTGTATAAAGTGTTGGACAAATGCAGCTTGTGTTCCACCTGCAACTAAAGCAGAGTTCTTCGGGTAAAAGTGCCGTGTTTTCAGAGAGGAAATCCTTAGAGACAACAGTAGTGCCTGCCATGGCTGAGGCAGTTCGCTCCACGCGGGAAACCATTCTTATAGAACAAGTTCATTTAGGGAAGTGCCCATCGAGTACACTGTGGGAGAAAAGCTGCTTGTGTTACCTCTGCAACTAAAGCACAATTCTACCGTTAAAACTGTGTGTTTTGAGATAGGATATGCTTACAGTCCTCGCTACAGCCTGCCACGGTTGAGGCAGTTCGATCCACGTGGAAATCCCTGCATAAAGAATTTCATTCGTGGAAGAGCCCAAAGATTACACACTAGGAGTAATGCTGCTTGTGTTCCACCTGAAACTAACACAGAGTTCCTTGGGTAAAACTGCCGTGTTTTCAGAGAGGAAATGCTTAGAGGCCTCACTAGAGCCTGCTTGCTTTAGGCATTTCACTCCACGCGGGACCCCTTGAGTATAGATATTCTTTCGGGCAAAGGCTCATTGGGTACACTGTGGGAGAAAAGCTGCTTGTGTTCCACCTGCAACTAAAGCAGAATTCTTCGGGTAAAACTGCGTGTATTGGGAGAGGAAATGCTAACAGTCCTTATGAGAGCCTGCCTTCGTTGAGGCAGTTCACCTCACGTGGGACACCCTGCATATTGAAGACTCCTTCGGGGAAGGGCCCTTTGTATAAAGTGTGGGACAAATGCAACTTGGGTTCCCCCTGCAACTAAAGCAGAGTTCTTCGTGTAAAACTGCGTGTTTTTGGAGAGGAAATGCTTACAGTATTCGCTACAGCCTGCCTTGGTTGAGGCAGTTCGCTCCACGTGGGAATCCCTGCATAAAGAAGTTCATTCGTGGAAGATCCCAAAGAGTACACAGTGGGAGAAATGCTGCTTGTGTTCCACCTGCAACTAAACCACCGTTCTTCGGGTAAAACTGCGTGTTATGGGAGAGGAAATGCTTACAGTCCTTACGAGGGCCTGCCTTCATTGAGGCAGTTCGCTGCACGTGGGACACCCTGCATATTGAAGATTCATTCGGGGAAGGGCCCTTTGTATAATGTGTGGGACAAACGCAGCTTGTGTTCCACCTGCAACTAAAGCAGAGTTCTTCGGGTAAAAGTGCCGTGTTTTCAGAGAGGAAATCCTTAGAGACAACAGTAGTGCCTGCCATGGCTGAGGCAGTTCGCTCCACGCGGGAAACAATTCTTATAGAACAAGTTCATTTGGGGAATTGCCCATCGAGTACACTGTGGGAGAAAAGCTGCTTGTGTTACCTCTTCAACTAAAGCAGAGTTCTACAGTTAAAACTGCGTGTTTTGAGATAGGATAGGCTTACAGTCCTCGCTACAGCCTGCCACGGTTGAGGCAGTTCGATCCACGTGGGAATCCCTGCATAAAGAATTTCATTCGTGGAAGAGCCCAAAGATTACACACTAGGAGTAATGCTGCTTGTGTTCCACCTGCAACTAACACAGAGTTCCTTGGGTAAAACTGCCGTGTTATCGGAGAGGAAATGCTTAGAGGCCTCACTAGAGCCTGCTTGCTTTAGGCATTTCACTCCACGCGGGACCCCTTGAGTATAGATATTCTTTCGGGCAAAGGCTCATTGGGTACACTGTGGGAGAAAAGCTGCTTGTGTTCCACCTGCAACTAAAGCAGAATTCTTCGGGTAAAACTGCGTGTATTGGGAGAGGAAATGCTTACAGTCCTTACGAGAGCCTGCCTTCGTTGAGGCAGTTCACTGCACGTGGGATACCCTGCATATTGAAGACTCCTTCGGGGAAGGGCCCTTTGTATAAACTGTGGGACAAATGCAGCTTGTGTTCCACCTGCAACTAAAGCAGAGTTCTTCGGGTAAAAGTGCTGTGTTTTCAGAGAGGAAATTCTTAGAGACCACAGTAGTGTCTGCCATGGCTGAGGCAGTTCGCTCCACGCGGGAAACCATTCTTATAAAACAAGTTCATTAGGGGAAGTGCCCATTGTGTACACTGTGGGAGGAAAGCTGATGGTGTTCCCCCTGCAACTAAAGCAGAGTTCTTCGTGTAAAACTGCGTGTTTTGGGAGAGGAAATGCTTACAGTATTCGCTACAGCCTGCCTTGGTTGAGGCAGTTCGCTCCACGTGGGAATCCCTGCATAAAGAAGTTCATTCGTGGAAGATCCCAAAGAGTACACAGTGGGAGAAATGCTGCTTGTGTTTCACCTGCAACTAAAGCAGAATTCTTTGGTAAAACTGCCGTGTTTTGGAAGAGGAAATGCTTACAGTCCTCGCTACAGCCTGCCTTGGTTGAGGCAGTTCGCTCCACGTCGGAAACCCTGCATAGAGAAGTTCATTCATGGAAGAGCCCAAAGAGTACACAGTGGGAGAAAAGCTGCTTGTGTTACCCCTGCAACTAAAGCAGAGTTCTAGCGTTAAAACTGTGTGGTTTGGGAGAGGATATGCTTACAGTCCTCGCTACAGCCTGCCATGGTTGAGGCAGTTCGCTCCACGTGGGAAACCCTGCATATACAAGTTCATTCGTTAAGAGACCAAAGAGTACACAGTGGGAAAATGCTGCTTGTGTTCCAATTGCAACTAAAGCAGAGTTCTTCGGGTAAAACTGTGTGTTTTGGGAGAGGAAATGCTTACAGTCCTTACGAGAGCCTGCCTTCATTGAGGCAGTTCGCTGCTCGTGGGACAACCTGCATATTGAACATTCATTCGGGGAAAGGCCCTTTGTATAAAGTGTGGGACAAATGCAGCTTGTGTTCCACCTGCCACTAAAGCAGAGTTCTTCAGGTAAAAGTGCCGTGTTTTCAGAGAGGAAATTCTTAGAGACCACAGTAGTGCCTGCCATGGCTGAGGCAGTTCGCTCCACACTGGAAACCATTCTTATAGAACAAGTTCATTAGGGGAAGTGCCCATCGAGTACACTGGGGGAGAAAAGCTGCTTGTGTTACCTCTGCAACTAAAGCAGAGTTCTACCGTTAAAACTGCGTGTTTTGAGATAGGATATGCTTAGAGTCCTCGCTACAGCCTGCCACGGTTGAGGCAGTTCGATCCACGTGGGAATCCCTGCATAAAGAATTTCATTCGTGAATGAGCCCAAAGATTACACACTAGGAGTAATGCTGCTTGTGTTCCACCTGCATCTAACACAGAGTTCCTTGGGTAAAACTGCCGTGTTTTCGGAGAGGAAATGCTTAGAGGCCTCACTAGAGCCTGCTTGCTTTAGGCATTTCACTCCACGCGGGACCCCTTGAGTATAGATATTGTTTCGGTCAAAGGCTCATTGGGTACACTGTGGGAGAAAAGCTGCTTGTGTTCCACCTGCAACTAAAGCAGAATTCTTCGGGTAAAACTGCGTGTATTGGGAGAGGAAATGCTAACAGTCCTTATGAGAGCCTGCCTTCGTTGAGGCAGTTCACTGCACGTGGGACACCCTGCATATTGAAGACTCCTTCGGGGAAGGGCCCTTTGTATAAACTGTGGGACAAATGCAGCTTGTGTTCCACCTGCAACTAAAGCAGAGTTCTTTGGGTAAAAGTGCTGTGTTTTCAGAGAGGAAATTCTTAGAGACCACAGTAGTGTCTGCCATGGCTGAGGCAGTTCGCTCCACACTGGAAACCATTCTTATAGAACAAGTTCATTAGGGGAAGTGCCCATTGTGTATACTGCGGGAGGAAAGCTGATGGTGTTCCCCCTGCATTTAAAGCAGAGTTCTTCGTGTAAAACTGCGTGTTTAGGGAGAGGAAATGCTTACAGTATTCGCTACAGCCTGCCTTGGTTGAGGCAGTACGCTCCACGTGGGAATCCGTGCATAAAGAAGTTCATTCGTGGAAGATCCCAAAGAGTACACAGTGGGAGAAATGCTGCTTGTGTTCCACCTGCAACTAAACCACCGTTCTTCGGGTAAAACTGCGTGCTATGGGAGAGGAAATGCTTACAGTCCTTACGAGAGCCTGCCTTCATTGAGGCAGTTCGCTGCACGTGGGACACCCTGCATATTGAAGATTCATTCGGGGAAGGGCCCTTTGTATAAAGTATGGGACAAATGCAGCTTGTGTTCCACCTGCAACTAAAGCAGAGTTCTTCGGGTAAAAGTGCCGTGTTTTCAGAGAGGAAATCCTTAGAGACAACAGTAGTGCCTGCCATGGCTGAGGCAGTTCGCTCCACGCGGGAAACCATTCTTATAGAACAAGTTCATTTGGGGAAGTGCCCATCGAGTACACTGTGGGAGAAAAGCTGCTTGTGTTACCTCTGCAACTAAAGCACAATTCTACCGTTAAAACTGTGTGTTTTGAGATAGGATATGCTTACAGTCCTCGCTACAGCCTGCCACGGATGAGGCAGTTTGATCCACGTGGGAATCCCTGCATAAAGAATTTCATTCGTGGAAGAGCCCAAAGATTACACACTAGGAGTAATGCTGCTTGTGTTCCACCTGCAACTAACACAGAGTTCCTTGGGTAAAACTGCCGTGTTTTCGGAGAGGAAATGCTTAGAGGCCTCACTAGAGCCTGCTTGCTTTAGGCATTTCACTCCATGCGGGACCCCTTGAGTATAGATATTCTTTCGGGCAAAGGCTCATTGGGTACACTGTGGGAGAAAAGCTGCTTGTGTTCCACCTGCAACTAAAGCAGAATTCTTCGGGTAAAACTGCGTGTATTGGGAGAGGAAATGCTTACAGTCCTTACAAGAGCCTGCCTTCGTTGAGGCAGTTCACTGCACGTGGGACACCCTGCATATTGAAGACTCCTTCGGGGAAGGGCCCTTTGTATAAAGTGTGGGACAAATGCAGCTTGTGTTCCACCTGCAACTAAAGCAGAGTTCTTCGGGTAAAAGTGCTGTGTTTTCAGAGAGGAAATTCTTAGAGACCACAGTAGTGTCTGCCATGGCTGAGGCAGTTCGCTCCACGCGGGAAACCATTCTTATAGAACAAGTTCATTAGGGGAAGTGCCCATTGTGTACACTGTGGGAGGAAAGCTGATGGTGTTCCCCCTGCAACTAAAGCAGAGTTCTTCATGTAAAACTGCGTGTTTTGGGAGAGGAAATGCTTACAGTATTCGCTACAGCCTGCCTTGGTTGAGGCAGTTCGCTCCACGTGGGAATCCCTGCATAAAGAAGTTCATTCGTGGCAGATCCCTAAGAGTACACAGTGGGAGAAATGCTGCTTGTGTTCCACCTGCAACTAAAGCAGAATTCTTTGGTAAAACTGCTGTGTTTTGGAAGAGGAAATGCTTACAGTCCTCGCTACAGCCTGCCTTGGTTGAGGCAGTTCGCTCCACGTCGGAAACCCTGCATAGAGAAGTTCATTCATGGAAGAGCCCAAAGAGTACACAGTGGGAGAAAAGCTGCTTGTGTTACCCCTGCAACTAAAGCAGAGTTCTAGCGTTAAAACTGTGTGGTTTGGGAGAGGATATGCTTACAGTCCTCGCTACAGCCTGCCATGGTTGAGGCAGTTCGCTCCACGTGGGAAACCCTGCATATACCAGTTCATTCGTTAAGAGACCAAAGAGTACACAGTGGGAAAATGCTGCTTGTGTTCCACTTGCAACTAAAGCAGAGTTCTTCGGGTAAAACTGTGTGTTTTGGGAGAGGAAATGCTTACAGTCCTTACGAGAGCCTGCCTTCATTGAGGCAGTTCGCTGCTCGTGGGACAACCTGCATATTGAACATTCATTCGGGGAAAGGCCCTTTGTATAAAGTGTGGGACAAATGCAGCTTGTGTTCCACCTGCCACTAAAGCAGAGTTCTTCAGGTAAAAGTGCCGTGTTTTCAGAGAGGAAATTCTTAGAGACCACAGTAGTGCCTGCCATGGCTGAGGCAGTTCGCTCCACACTGGAAACCATTCTTATAGAACAAGTTCATTAGGGGAAGTGCCCATCGAGTACACTGTGGGAGAAAAGATGCTTGTGTTCCCCCTGCAACTAAAGCAGAGTTCTTCGGGTAAACCTGCGTGATTTGGTAGAGGATATGCTTACAGTCCTCGCTACAGCCTGCCATGGTGGAGGCAGTTCGCTCCTCGTGGGAATCCCTGCATAAAGAAGTTCATTCGTGTAAGATCCCAAAGAGTACACAGTGGGAGAAATGCTGCTTGTGTTCCACCTGCAACTAAAGCAGAGTTCTTCGGGTAAAACTGCGTGTTATGGGAGAGGAAATGCTTACAGTCCTCGCTACAGCCTGCCACGGTTGAGGCAGTTCGATCCACGTGGGAATCCCTGCATAAAGAATTTCATTCGTGAAAGAGCCCAAAGATTACACACTAGGAGTAATGCTGCTTGTGTTCCACCTGCAACTAACACAGAGTTCCTTGGGTAAAACTGCCGTGTTTTTGGAGAGGAAATGCTTAGAGGCCTAACTAGAGCCTGCTTGCTTTAGGCATTTCACTCCACGCGGGACCCCTTGAGTACAGATATTCTTTCGGGCAAAGGCTCATTGGGTACACTGTGGGAGAAAAGCTGCTTGTGTTCCACCTGCAACTAAAGCAGAATTATTCGGGTAAAACTGCGTGTATTGGGAGAGGAAATGCTAACAGTCCTTATGAGAGCCTGCCTTCATTGAGGCAGTTCACCTCACGTGGGACACCCTGCATATTGAAGACTCCTTCGGGGAAGGGCCCTTTGTATAAAGTGTGGGACAAATGCAGCTTGTGTTCCACCTGCAACTAAAGCAGAGTTCTTCGGGTAAAAGTGCCGTGTTTTCAGAGAGGACATCCTTAGAGACAACAGTAGTGCCTGCCATGGCTGAGGCAGTTCGCTCCACGCGGGAAACCATTCTTATAGAACAAGTTCATTTGGGGAAGTGCCCATCGAGTACACTGTGGGAGAAAAGCTGCTTGTGTTACCTCTGCAACTAAAGCACAATTCTACCGTTAAAACTGTGTGTTTTGAGATAGGATATGCTTACAGTCCTCACTACAGCCTGCCACGGTTGAGGCAGTTTGATCCACGTGGGAATCCCTGCATAAAGAATTTCATTCGTGGAAGAGCCCAAAGATTACACACTAGGAGTAATGCTGCTTGTGTTCCACCTGCAACTAACACAGAGTTCCTTGGGTAAAACTGCCGTGTTTTCGGAGAGGAAATGCTTAGAGGCCTCACTAGAGCCTGCTTGCTTTAGGCATTTCACTCCACGCGGGACCCCTTGAGTATAGATATTCTTTCGGGCAAAGGCTCATTGGGTACACTGTGGGAGAAAAGCTGCTTGTGTTCCACCTGCAACTAAAGCAGAATTCTTCGGGTAAAACTGCGTGTATTGGGAGAGGAAATGCTTACAGTCCTTACGAGAGCCTGCCTTCGTTGAGGCAGTTCACTGCACGTGGGACACCCTGCATATTGAAGACTCCTTCGGGGAAGGGCCCTTTGTATAAAGTGTGGGACAAATGCAGCTTGTGTTCCACCTGCAACTAAAGCAGAGTTCTTCGGGTAAAAGTGCTGTGTTTTCAGAGAGGAAATTCTTAGAGACCACAGTAGTGTCTGCCATGGCTGAGGCAGTTCGCTCCACGCGGGAAACCATTCTTATAGAACAAGTTCATTAGGGGAAGTGCCCATTGTGTACACTGTGGGAGGAAAGCTGATGGTGTTCCCCCTGCAACTAAAGCAGAGTTCTTCGTGTAAAACTGCGTGTTTTGGGAGAGGAAATGCTTACAGTATTCGCTACAGCCTGCCTTGGTTGAGGCAGTTCGATCCACGTGGGAATCCCTGCATAAAGAAGTTCATTCATGGAAGATCCCTAAGAGTACACAGTGGGAGAAATGCTGCTTGTGTTCCACCTGCAACTAAAGCAGAATTCTTTGGTAAAACTGCTGTGTTTTGGAAGAGGAAATGCTTACAGTCCTCGCTACAGCCTGCCTTGGTTGAGGCAGTTCGCTCCACGTCGGAAACCCTGCATAGAGAAGTTCATTCATGGAAGAGCCCAAAGAGTACACAGTGGGAGAAAAGCTGCTTGTGTTACCCCAGCAACTAAAGCAGAGTTCTAGCGTTAAAACTGTGTGGTTTGGGAGAGGATATGCTTACAGTCCTCGCTACAGCCTGCCATGGTTGAGGCAGTTCGCTCCACGTGGGGAACCCTGCATATACAAGTTCATTCGTTAAGAGACCAAAGAGTACACAGTGGGAAAATGCTGCTTGTGTTCCACTTGCAACTAAAGCAGAGTTCTTCGGGTAAAACTCTGTGTTTTGGGAGAGGAAATGCTTACAGTCCTTACGAGAGCCTGCCTTCATTGAGGCAGTTCGCTGCTCGTGGGAAAACCTGCATATTGAACATTCATTCGGGGAAAGGCCCTTTGTATAAAGTGTGGGACAAATGCAGCTTGTGTTCCACCTGCCACTAAAGCAGAGTTCTTCAGGTAAAAGTGCCGTGTTTTCAGAGAGGAAATTCTTAGAGACCACAGTAGTGCCTGCCATGGCTGAGGCCGTTCGCTCCACACTGGAAACCATTCTTATAGAACAAGTTCATTAGGGGAAGTGCCCATCGAGTACACTGTGGGAGAAAAGCTGCTTGTGTTACCTCTGCAACTAGAGCAGAGTTCCACCGTTAAAACTGCGTGTTTTGAGATAGGATATGCTTACAGTCCTCGCTACAGCCTGCCACGGTTGAGGCAGTTCGATCCACGTGGGAATCCCTGCATAAAGAATTTCATTCGTGAAAGAGCCCAAAGATTACACACTAGGAGTAATGCTGCTTGTGTTCCACCTGCAACTAACACAGAGTTCCTTGGGTAAAACTGCCGTGTTTTCGGAGAGGAAATGCTTAGAGGCCTAACTAGAGCCTGCTTGCTTTAGGCATTTCACTCCACGCGGGACCCCTTGAGTACAGATATTCTTTCGGGCAAAGGCTCATTGGGTACACTGTGGGAGAAAAGCTGCTTGTGTTCCACCTGCAACTAAAGCAGAATTATTCGGGTAAAACTGCGTGTATTGGGAGAGGAAATGCTAACAGTCCTTATGAGAGCCTGCCTTCGTTGAGGCAGTTCACCTCACGTGGGACACCCTGCATATTGAAGACTCCTTCGGGGAAGGGCCCTTTGTATAAAGTGTGGGACAAATGCAGCTTGTGTTCCACCTGCAACTAAAGCAGAGTTCTTCGGGTAAAAGTGCCGTGTTTTCAGAGAGGACATCCTTAGAGACAACAGTAGTGCCTGCCATGGCTGAGGCAGTTCGCTCCACGCGGGAAACCATTCTTATAGAACAAGTTCATTTGGGGAAGTGCCCATCGAGTACACTGTGGGAGAAAAGCTGCTTGTGTTACCTCTGCAACTAAAGCACAATTCTACCGTTAAAACTGTGTGTTTTGAGATAGGATATGCTTACAGTCCTCGCTACAGCCTGCCACGGTTGAGGCAGTTCGATCCACGTGGGAATCCCTGCATAAAGAATTTCATTCGTGGAAGAGCCCAAAGATTACACACTAGGAGTAATGCTGCTTGTGTTCCACCTGCAACTAACACAGAGTTCCTTGGGTAAAACTGCCGTGTTTTCGGAGAGGAAATGCTTAGAGGCCTCACTAGAGCCTGCTTGCTTTAGGCATTTCACTCCACGCGGGACCCCTTGAGTATAGATATGCTTTCGGGCAAAGGCTCATTGGGTACACTGTGGGAGAAAAGCTGCTTGTGTTCCACCTGCAACTAAAGCAGAATTCTTCGGGTAAAACTGCGTGTATTGGGAGAGGAAATGCTTACAGTCCTTACGAGAGCCTTCCTTCGTTGAGGCAGTTCACTGCACGTGGGACACCCTGCATATTGAAGACTCCTTCGGGGAAGGGCCCTTTGTATAAACTGTGGGACAAATGCAGCTTGTGTTCCACCTGCAACTAAAGCAGAGTTCTTCGGGTAAAAGTGCCGTGTTTTCAGAGAGGAAATCCTTAGAGACCACAGTAGTGCCTGCCATGGCTGAGGCAGTTCGCTCCACGCGGGAAACCATTCTTATAGAACAAGTTCATTAGGGGAAGTGCCCATTGTGTACACTGTGGGAGGAAAGCTGATGGTGTTCCCCCTGCAACTAAAGCAGAGTTCTTCGTGTAAAACTGCGTGTTTTGGGAGAGGAAATGCTTACAGTATTCGCTACAGCCTGCCTTGGTTGAGGCAGTTCGCTCCACGTGGGAATCCCTGCATAAAGAAGTTCATTCGTGGAAGATCCCTAAGAGTACACAGTGGGAGAAATGCTGCTTGTGTTCCACCTGCAACTAAAGCAGAATTCTTTGGTAAAACTGCTGTGTTTTGGAAGAGGAAATGCTTACAGTCCTCGCTACAGCCTGCCTTGGTTGAGGCAGTTCGCTCCACGTCGGAAACCCTGCATAGAGAAGTTCATTCATGGAAGAGCCCAAAGAGTACACAGTGGGAGAAAAGCTGCTTGTGTTACCCCTGCAACTAAAGCAGAGTTCTAGCGTTAAAACTGTGTGGTTTGGGAGAGGATATGCTTACAGTCCTCGCTACAGCCTGCCATGGTTGAGGCAGTTCGCTCCACGTGGGAAACCCTGCATATACAAGTTCATTCGTTAAGAGACCAAAGAGTACACAGTGGGAAAATGCTGCTTGTGTTCCACTTGCAACTAAAGCAGAGTTCTTCGGGTAAAACTGTGTGTTTTGGGAGAGGAAATGCTTACAGTCCTTACGAGAGCCTGCCTTCATTGAGGCAGTTCGCTGCTCGTGGGACAACCTGCATATTGAACATTCATTCGGGGAAAGGCCCTTTGTATAAAGTGTGGGACAAATGCAGCTTGTGTTCCACCTGCCACTAAAGCAGAGTTCTTCAGGTAAAAGTGCCGTGTTTTCAGAGAGGAAATTCTTAGAGACCACAGTAGTGCCTGCCATGGCTGAGGCAGTTCGCTCCACACTGGAAACCATTCTTATAGAACAAGTTCATTAGGGGAAGTGCCCATCGAGTACACTGTGGGAGAAAAGATGCTTGTGTTCCCCCTGCAACTAAAGCAGAGTTCTTCGGGTAAACCTGCGTGATTTGGTAGAGGATATGCTTACAGTCCTCGCTACAGCCTGCCATGGTGGAGGCAGTTCGCTCCTCGTGGGAATCCCTGCATAAAGAAGTTCATTCGTGTAAGATCCCAAAGAGTACACAGTGGGAGAAATGCTGCTTGTGTTCCACCTGCAACTAAAGCAGAGTTCTTCGGGTAAAACTGCGTGTTATGGGAGAGGAAATGCTTACAGTCCTCGCTACAGCCTGCCACGGTTGAGGCAGTTCGATCCACGTGGGAATCCCTGCATAAAGAATTTCATTCGTGAAAGAGCCCAAAGATTACACACTAGGAGTAATGCTGCTTGTGTTCCACCTGCAACTAACACAGAGTTCCTTGGGTAAAACTGCCGTGTTTTCGGAGAGGAAATGCTTAGAGGCCTAACTAGAGCCTGCTTGCTTTAGGCATTTCACTCCACGCGGGACCCCTTGAGTACAGATATTCTTTCGGACAAAGGCTCATTGGGTACACTGTGGGAGAAAAGCTGCTTGTGTTCCACCTGCAACTAAAGCAGAATTATTCGGGTAAAACTGCGTGTATTGGGAGAGGAAATGCTAACAGTCCTTATGAGAGCCTGCCTTCATTGAGGCAGTTCACCTCACGTGGGACACCCTGCATATTGAAGACTCCTTCGGGGAAGGGCCCTTTGTATAAAGTGTGGGACAAATGCAGCTTGTGTTCCACCTGCAACTAAAGCAGAGTTCTTCGGGTAAAAGTGCCGTGTTTTCAGAGAGGACATCCTTAGAGACAACAGTAGTGCCTGCCATGGCTGAGGCAGTTCGCTCCACGCGGGAAACCATTCTTATAGAACAAGTTCATTTGGGGAAGTGCCCATCGAGTACACTGTGGGAGAAAAGCTGCTTGTGTTACCTCTGCAACTAAAGCACAATTCTACCGTTAAAACTGTGTGTTTTGAGATAGGATATGCTTACAGTCCTCACTACAGCCTGCCACGGTTGAGGCAGTTTGATCCACGTGGGAATCCCTGCATAAAGAATTTCATTCGTGGAAGAGCCCAAAGATTACACACTAGGAGTAATGCTGCTTGTGTTCCACCTGCAACTAACACAGAGTTCCTTGGGTAAAACTGCCGTGTTTTCGGAGAGGAAATGCTTAGAGGCCTCACTAGAGCCTGCTTGCTTTAGGCATTTCACTCCACGCGGGACCCCTTGAGTATAGATATTCTTTCGGGCAAAGGCTCATTGGGTACACTGTGGGAGAAAAGCTGCTTGTGTTCCACCTGCAACTAAAGCAGAATTCTTCGGGTAAAACTGCGTGTATTGGGAGAGGAAATGCTTACAGTCCTTACGAGAGCCTGCCTTCGTTGAGGCAGTTCACTGCACGTGGGACACCCTGCATATTGAAGACTCCTTCGGGGAAGGGCCCTTTGTATAAACTGTGGGACAAATGCAGCTTGTGTTCCACCTGCAACTAAAGCAGAGTTCTTCGGGTAAAAGTGCTGTGTTTTCAGAGAGGAAATTCTTAGAGACCACAGTAGTGTCTGCCATGGCTGAGGCAGTTCGCTCCACGCGGGAAACCATTCTTATAGAACAAGTTCATTAGGGGAAGTGCCCATTGTGTACACTGTGGGAGGAAAGCTGATGGTGTTCCCCCTGCAACTAAAGCAGAGTTCTTCGTGTAAAACTGCGTGTTTTGGGAGAGGAAATGCTTACAGTATTCGCTACAGCCTGCCTTGGTTGAGGCAGTTCGATCCACGTGGGAATCCCTGCATAAAGAAGTTCATTCATGGAAGATCCCTAAGAGTACACAGTGGGAGAAATGCTGCTTGTGTTCCACCTGCAACTAAAGCAGAATTCTTTGGTAAAACTGCTGTGTTTTGGAAGAGGAAATGCTTACAGTCCTCGCTACAGCCTGCCTTGGTTGAGGCAGTTCGCTCCACGTCGGAAACCCTGCATAGAGAAGTTCATTCATGGAAGAGCCCAAAGAGTACACAGTGGGAGAAAAGCTGCTTGTGTTACCCCAGCAAATAAAGCAGAGTTCTAGCGTTAAAACTGTGTGGTTTGGGAGAGGATATGCTTACAGTCCTCGCTACAGCCTGCCATGGTTGAGGCAGTTCGCTCCACGTGGGGAACCCTGCATATACAAGTTCATTCGTTAAGAGACCAAAGAGTACACAGTGGGAAAATGCTGCTTGTGTTCCACTTGCAACTAAAGCAGAGTTCTTCGGGTAAAACTCTGTGTTTTGGGAGAGGAAATGCTTACAGTCCTTACGAGAGCCTGCCTTCATTGAGGCAGTTCGCTGCTCGTGGGACAACCTGCATATTGAACATTCATTCGGGGAAAGGCCCTTTGTATAAAGTGTGGGACAAATGCAGCTTGTGTTCCACCTGCCACTAAAGCAGAGTTCTTCAGGTAAAAGTGCCGTGTTTTCAGAGAGGAAATTCTTAGAGACCACAGTAGTGCCTGCCATGGCTGAGGCCGTTCGCTCCACACTGGAAACCATTCTTATAGAACAAGTTCATTAGGGGAAGTGCCCATCGAGTACACTGTGGGAGAAAAGCTGCTTGTGTTACCTCTGCAACTAGAGCAGAGTTCCACCGTTAAAACTGCGTGTTTTGAGATAGGATATGCTTACAGTCCTCGCTACAGCCTGCCACGGTTGAGGCAGTTCGATCCACGTGGGAATCCCTGCATAAAGAATTTCATTCGTGAAAGAGCCCAAAGATTACACACTAGGAGTAATGCTGCTTGTGTTCCACCTGCAACTAACACAGAGTTCCTTGGGTAAAACTGCCGTGTTTTCGGAGAGGAAATGCTTAGAGGCCTAACTAGAGCCTGCTTGCTTTAGGCATTTCACTCCACGCGGGACCCCTTGAGTACAGATATTCTTTCGGGCAAAGGCTCATTGGGTACACTGTGGGAGAAAAGCTGCTTGTGTTCCACCTGCAACTAAAGCAGAATTATTCGGGTAAAACTGCGTGTATTGGGAGAGGAAATGCTAACAGTCCTTATGAGAGCCTGCCTTCGTTGAGGCAGTTCACCTCACGTGGGACACCCTGCATATTGAAGACTCCTTCGGGGAAGGGCCCTTTGTATAAAGTGTGGGACAAATGCAGCTTGTGTTCCACCTGCAACTAAAGCAGAGTTCTTCGGGTAAAAGTGCCGTGTTTTCAGAGAGGACATCCTTAGAGACAACAGTAGTGCCTGCCATGGCTGAGGCAGTTCGCTCCACGCGGGAAACCATTCTTATAGAACAAGTTCATTTGGGGAAGTGCCCATCGAGTACACTGTGGGAGAAAAGCTGCTTGTGTTACCTCTGCAACTAAAGCACAATTCTACCGTTAAAACTGTGTGTTTTGAGATAGGATATGCTTACAGTCCTCGCTACAGCCTGCCACGGTTGAGGCAGTTCGATCCACGTGGGAATCCCTGCATAAAGAATTTCATTCGTGGAAGAGCCCAAAGATTACACACTAGGAGTAATGCTGCTTGTGTTCCACCTGCAACTAACACAGAGTTCCTTGGGTAAAACTGCCGTGTTTTCGGAGAGGAAATGCTTAGAGGCCTCACTAGAGCCTGCTTGCTTTAGGCATTTCACTCCACGCGGGACCCCTTGAGTATAGATATGCTTTCGGGCAAAGGCTCATTGGGTACACTGTGGGAGAAAAGCTGCTTGTGTTCCACCTGCAACTAAAGCAGAATTCTTCGGGTAAAACTGCGTGTATTGGGAGAGGAAATGCTTACAGTCCTTACGAGAGCCTGCCTTCGTTGAGGCAGTTCACTGCACGTGGGACACCCTGCATATTGAAGACTCCTTCGGGGAAGGGCCCTTTGTATAAACTGTGGGACAAATGCAGCTTGTGTTCCACCTGCAACTAAAGCAGAGTTCTTCGGGTAAAAGTGCCGTGTTTTCAGAGAGGAAATCCTTAGAGACCACAGTAGTGCCTGCCATGGCTGAGGCAGTTCGCTCCACGCGGGAAACCATTCTTATAGAACAAGTTCATTAGGGGAAGTGCCCATTGTGTACACTGTGGGAGGAAAGCTGATGGTGTTCCCCCTGCAACTAAAGCAGAGTTCTTCGTGTAAAACTGCGTGTTTTGGGAGAGGAAATGCTTACAGTATTCGCTACAGCCTGCCTTGGTTGAGGCAGTTCGCTCCACGTGGGAATCCCTGCATAAAGAAGTTCATTCGTGGAAGATCCCTAAGAGTACACAGTGGGAGAAATGCTGCTTGTGTTCCACCTGCAACTAAAGCAGAATTCTTTGGTAAAACTGCTGTGTTTTGGAAGAGGAAATGCTTACAGTCCTCGCTACAGCCTGCCTTGGTTGAGGCAGTTCGCTCCACGTCGGAAACCCTGCATAGAGAAGTTCATTCATGGAAGAGCCCAAAGAGTACACAGTGGGAGAAAAGCTGCTTGTGTTACCCCTGCAACTAAAGCAGAGTTCTAGCGTTAAAACTGTGTGGTTTGGGAGAGGATATGCTTACAGTCCTCGCTACAGCCTGCCATGGTTGAGGCAGTTCGCTCCACGTGGGAAACCCTGCATATACAAGTTCATTCGTTAAGAGACCAAAGAGTACACAGTGGGAAAATGCTGCTTGTGTTCCACTTGCAACTAAAGCAGAGTTCTTCGGGTAAAACTCTGTGTTTTGGGAGAGGAAATGCTTACAGTCCTTACGAGAGCCTGCCTTCATTGAGGCAGTTCGCTGCTCGTGGGACAACCTGCATATTGAACATTCATTCGGGGAAAGGCCCTTTGTATAAAGTGTGGGACAAATGCAGCTTGTGTTCCACCTGCCACTAAAGCAGAGTTCTTCAGGTAAAAGTGCCGTGTTTTCAGAGAGGAAATTCTTAGAGACCACAGTAGTGCCTGCCATGGCTGAGGCAGTTCGCTCCACACTGGAAACCATTCTTATAGAACAAGTTCATTAGGGGAAGTGCCCATCGAGTACACTGTGGGAGAAAAGATGCTTGTGTTCCCCCTGCAACTAAAGCAGAGTTCTTCGGGTAAACCTGCGTGATTTGGTAGAGGATATGCTTACAGTCCTCGCTACAGCCTGCCATGGTGGAGGCAGTTCGTCCTCGTGGGAATCCCTGCATAAAGAAGTTCATTCGTGTAAGATCCCAAAGAGTACACAGTGGGAGAAATGCTGCTTGTGTTCCACCTGCAACTAAAGCAGAGTTCTTCGGGTAAAACTGCGTGTTATGGGAGAGGAAATGCTTACAGTCCTTACGAGAGCCTGCCTTCATTGAGGCAGTTCGCTGCACGTGGGGCACCCTGCATATTGAAGATTCATTCGGGGAAGGGCCCTTTGTATAAAGTGTGGGACAAATGCAGCTTGTGTTCCACCTGCAACTAAAGCAGAGTTCTTCGGGTAAAAGTGCTGTGTTTTCAGAGAGGAAATTCTTAGAGACCACAATAGTGTCTGCCATGGCTGAGGCAGTTCGCTCCACGCGGGAAACCATTCTTATAGAACAAGTTCATTAGGGGAAGTGCCCATCGAGTACACTGTGGGAGAATAGCTGCTTGTGTTACCTCTGCAACTAAAGCAGAGTTCTACGTTAAAACTGCGTGTTTTGAGATAGGATATGCTTACAGTCCTCGCTACAGCCTGCCACTGTTGAGGCAGTTCGATCCACGTGGGAATCCCTGCATAAAGAATTTCATTCGTGAAAGAGCCCAAAGATTACACACTAGGAGTAATGCTGCTTGTGTTCCACCTGCAACTAACACAGAGTTCCTTGGGTAAAACTGCCGTGTTTTCGGAGAGGAAATGCTTAGAGGCCTAACTAGAGCCTGCTTGCTTTAGGCATTTCACTCCACGCGGGACCCCTTGAGTACAGATATTCTTTCGGGCAAAGGCTCATTGGGTACACTGTGGGAGAAAAGCTGCTTGTGTTCCACCTGCAACTAAAGCAGAATTATTCGGGTAAAACTGCGTGTATTGGGAGAGGAAATGCTAACAGTCCTTATGAGAGCCTGCCTTCGTTGAGGCAGTTCACCTCACGTGGGACACCCTGCATATTGAAGACTCCTTCGGGGAAGGGCCCTTTGTATAAAGTGTGGGACAAATGCAGCTTGTGTTCCACCTGCAACTAAAACAGATTTCTTCAGGTAAAAGTGCCGTGTTTTCAGAGAGGAAATCCTTAGAGACAACAGTAGTGCCTGCCATGGATGAGGCAGTTCGCTCCACGCGGGAAACCATTCTTATAGAACAAGTTCATTTGGGGAAGTGCCCATCGAGTACACTGTGGGAGAAAAGCTGCTTGTGTTACCTCTGCAACTAAAGCACAATTCTACCGTTAAAACTGTGTGTTTTGAGATAGGATATGCTTACAGTCCTCGCTACAGCCTGCCACGGTTGAGGCAGTTCGATCCACGTGGGAATCCCTGCATAAAGAATTTCATTCGTGGAAGAGCCCAAAGATTACACACTAGGAGTAATGCTGCTTGTGTTCCACCTGCAACTAACACAGAGTTCCTTGGGTAAAACTGCCGTGTTTTCGGAGAGGAAATGCTTAGAGGCCTCACTAGAGCCTGCTTGCTTTAGGCATTTCACTCCACGCGGGACCCCTTGAGTATAGATATGCTTTCGGGCAAAGGCTCATTGGGTACACTGTGGGAGAAAAGCTGCTTGTGTTCCACCTGCAACTAAAGCAGAATTCTTCGGGTAAAACTGCGTGTATTGGGAGAGGAAATGCTTACAGTCCTTACGAGAGCCTGCCTTCGTTGAGGCAGTTCACTGCACGTGGGACACCCTGCATATTGAAGACTCCTTCGGGGAAGGGCCCTTTGTATAAACTGTGGGACAAATGCAGCTTGTGTTCCACCTGCAACTAAAGCAGAGTTCTTCGGGTAAAAGTGCTGTGTTTTCAGAGAGGAAATTCTTAGAGACCACAGTAGTGTCTGCCATGGCTGAGGCAGTTCGCTCCACGCGGGAAACCATTCTTATAGAACAAGTTCATTAGGGGAAGTGCCCATTGTGTACACTGTGGGAGGAAAGCTGATGGTGTTCCCCCTGCAACTAAAGCAGAGTTCTTCGTGTAAAACTGCGTGTTTTGGGAGAGGAAATGCTTACAGTATTCGCTACAGCCTGCCTTGGTTGAGGCAGTTCGCTCCACGTGGGAATCCCTGCATAAAGAAGTTCATTCGTGGAAGATCCCTAAGAGTACACAGTGGGAGAAATGCTGCTTGTGTTCCACCTGCAACTAAAGCAGAATTCTTTGGTAAAACTGCTGTGTTTTGGAAGAGGAAATGCTTACAGTCCTCACTACAGCCTGCCTTGGTTGAGGCAGTTCGCTCCACGTCGGAAACCATGCATAGAGAAGTTCATTCATGGAAGAGCCCAAAGAGTACACAGTGGGAGAAAAGCTGCTTGTGTTACCCCTGAAACTAAAGCAGAGTTCTAGCGTTAAAACTGTGTGGTTTGGGAGAGGATATGCTTACAGTCCTCGCTACAGCCTGCCATGGTTGAGGCAGTTCGCTCCACGTGGGAAACCCTGCATATACAAGTTCATTCGTTAAGAGACCAAAGAGTACACAGTGGGAAAATGCTGCTTGTGTTCCACTTGCAACTAAAGCAGAGTTCTTCGGGTAAAACTGTGTGTTTTGGGAGAGGAAATGCTTACAGTCCTTACGAGAGCCTGCCTTCATTGAGGCAGTTCGCTGCTCGTGGGACAACCTGCATATTGAACATTCATTCGGGGAAAGGCCCTTTGTATAAAGTGTGGGACAAATGCAGCTTGTGTTCCACCTGCCACTAAAGCAGAGTTCTTCAGGTAAAAGTGCCGTGTTTTCAGAGAGGAATTTCTTAGAGACCACAGTAGTGCCTGCCATGGCTGAGGCGGTTCGCTCCACACTGGAAACCATTCTTATAGAACAAGTTCATTAGGGGAAGTGCCCATCGAGTACACTGTGGGAGAAAAGATGCTTGTGTTCCCCCTGCAACTAAAGCAGAGTTCTTCGGGTAAACCTGCGTGATTTGGTAGAGGATATGCTTAGAGTCCTCGCTACAGCCTGCCATGGTGGAGGCAGTTCGCTCCTCGTGGGAATCCCTGCATAAAGAAGTTCATTCGTGTAAGATCCCAAAGAGTACACAGTGGGAGAAATGCTGCTTGTGTTCCACCTGCAACTAAAGCAGAGTTCTTCGGGTAAAACTGCGTGTTATGGGAGAGGAAATGCTTACAGTCCTTACGAGAGCCTGCCTTCATTGAGGCAGTTCGCTGCACGTGGGGCACCCTGCATATTGAAGATTCATTCGGGGAAGGGCCCTTTGTATAAAGTGTGGGACAAATGCAGCTTGTGTTCCACCTGCAACTAAAGCAGAGTTCATCGGGTAAAAGTGCCTTGTTTTCAGAGAGGAAATCCTTAGAGACAACAGTAGTGCCTGCCATGGCTGAGGCAGTTCGCTCCACGCGGGAAACCATTCTTATAGAACAAGTTCATTAGGGGAAGTGCCCATCGAGTACACTGTGGGAGAAAAGCTGCTTGTGTTACCTCTGCAACTAGAGCAGAGTTCTACCGTTAAAACTGCGTGTTTTGAGATAGGATATGCTTACAGTCCTCGCTACAGCCTGCCACGGTTGAGGCAGTTCGATCCACGTGGGAATCCCTGCATAAAGAATTTCATTCGTGAAAGAGCCCAAAGATTACACACTAGGAGTAATGCTGCTTGTGTTCCACCTGCAACTAACACAGAGTTCCTTGGGTAAAACTGCCGTGTTTTCGGAGAGGAAATGCTTAGAGGCCTAACTAGAGCCTGCTTGCTTTAGGCATTTCACTCCACGTGGGACCCCTTGAGTACAGATATTCTTTCGGGCAAAGGCTCATTGGGTACACTGTGGGAGATAAGCTGCTTGTGTTCCACCTGCAACTGAAGCAGAATTATTCGGGTAAAACTGCGTGTATTGGGAGAGGAAATGCTAACAGTCCTTATGAGAGCCTGCCTTCGTTGAGGCAGTTCACCTCACGTGGGACACCCTGCATATTGAAGACTCCTTCGGGGAAGGGCCCTTTGTATAAAGTGTGGGACAAATGCAGCTTGTGTTCCACCTGCAACTAAAGCAGAGTTCTTCGGGTAAAAGTGCCGTGTTTTCAGAGAGGACATCCTTAGAGACAACAGTAGTGCCTGCCATGGCTGAGGCAGTTCGCTCCACGCGGGAAACCATTCTTATAGAACAAGGTCATTTGGGGAAGTGCCCATCGAGTACACTGTGGGAGAAAAGCTGCTTGTGTTACCTCTGCAACTAAAGCACAATTCTACTGTTAAAACTGTGTGTTTTGAGATAGGATATGCTTACAGTCCTCGCTACAGCCTGCCACGGTTGAGGCAGTTCGATCCACGTGGGAATCCCTGCATAAAGAATTTCATTCGTGGAAGAGCCCAAAGATTACACACTAGGAGTAATGCTGCTTGTGTTCCACCTGCAACTAACACAGCGTTCCTTGGGTAAAACTGCCGTGTTTTCGGAGAGGAAATGCTTAGAGGCCTCACTAGAGCCTGCTTGCTTTAGGCATTTCACTCCACGCGGGACCCCTTGAGTATAGATATTCTTTCGGGCAAAGGCTCATTGGGTACACTGTGGGAGAAAAGCTGCTTGTGTTCCACCTGCAACTAAAGCAGAATTATTCGGGTAAAACTGCGTGTATTGGGAGAGGAAATGCTAACAGTCCTTATGAGAGTCTGCCTTCGTTGAGGCAGTTCACCTCACGTGGGACACCCTGCATATTGAAGACTCCTTCGGGGAAGGGCCCTTTGTATAAAGTGTGGGACAAATGCAGCTTGTGTTCCACCTGCAACTAAAACAGATTTCTTCAGGTAAAAGTGCCGTGTTTTCAGAGAGGAAATCCTTAGAGACCACAGTAGTGCCTGCCATGGCTGAGGCAGTTCGCTCCACGCGGGAAACCATTCTTATAGAACAAGTTCATTAGGGGAAGTGCCCATTGTGTACACTGTGGGAGGAAAGCTGATGGTGTTCCCCCTGCAACTAAAGCAGAGTTCTTCGTGTAAAACTGCGTGTTTTGGGAGAGGAAATGCTTACAGTATTCGCTACAGCCTGCCTTGGTTGAGGCAGTTCGCTCCACGTGGGAATCCCTGCATAAAGAAGTTCATTCATGGAAGATCCCTAAGAGTACACAGTGGGAGAAATGCTGCTTGGGTTCCACCTGCAACTAAAGCAGAATTCTTTGGTAAAACTGCTGTGTTTTGGAAGAGGAAATGCTTACAGTCCTCGCTACAGCCTGCCTTGGTTGAGGCAGTTCGCTCCACGTCGGAAACCCTGCATAGAGAAGTTCATTCATGGAAGAGCCCAAAGAGTACACAGTGGGAGAAAAGCTGCTTGTGTTACCCCTGCAACTAAAGCAGAGTTCTAGCGTTAAAACTGTGTGGTTTGGGAGAGGATATGCTTACCGTCCTCGCTACAGCCTGCCATGGTTGAGGCAGTTCGCTCCACGTGGGAAACCCTGCATATACAAGTTCATTCGTTAAGAGACCAAAGAGTACACAGTGGGAAAATGCTGCTTGTGTTCCACTTGCAACTAAAGCAGAGTTCTTCGGGTAAAACTGTGTGTTTTGGGAGAGGAAATGCTTACAGTCCTTACGAGAGCCTGCCTTCATTGAGGCAGTTCGCTGCTCGTGGGACAACCTGCATATTGAACATTCATTCGGGGAAAGGCCCTTTGTATAAAGTGTGGGACAAATGCAGCTTGTGTTCCACCTGCCACTAAAGCAGAGTTCTTCAGGTAAAAGTGCCGTGTTTTCAGAGAGGAAATTCTTAGAGACCACAGTAGTGCCTGCCATGGCTGAGGCAGTTCGCTCCACACTGGAAACCATTCTTATAGAACAAGTTCATTAGGGGAAGTGCCCATCGAGTACACTGTGGGAGAAAAGATGCTTGTGTTCCCCCTGCAACTAAAGCAGAGTTCTTCGGGTAAACCTGCGTGATTTGGTAGAGGATATGCTTACAGTCCTCGCTACAGCCTGCCATGGTGGAGGCAGTTCGCTCCTCGTGGGAATCCCTGCATAAAGAAGTTCATTCGTGTAAGATCCCAAAGAGTACACAGTGGGAGAAATGCTGCTTGTGTTCCACCTGCAACTAAAGCAGAGTTCTTCGGGTAAAACTGCGTGTTATGGGAGAGGAAATGCTTACAGTCCTTACGAGAGCCTGCCTTCATTGAGGCAGTTCGCTGCACGTGGGGCACCCTGCATATTGAAGATTCATTCGGGGAAGGGCCCTTTGTATAAAGTGTGGGACAAATGGAGCTTGTGTTCCACCTGCAACTAAAGCAGAGTTCTTCGGGTAAAAGTGCCTTGTTTTCAGAGAGGAAATCCTTAGAGACAACAGTAGTGCCTGCCATGGCTGAGGCAGTTCGCTCCACGCGGGAAACCATTCTTATAGAACAAGTTCATTAGGGGAAGTGCCCATCGAGTACACTGTGGGAGAAAAGCTGCTTGTGTTACCTCTGCAACTAGAGCAGAGTTCTACCGTTAAAACTGCGTGTTTTGAGATAGGATATGCTTACAGTCCTCGCTACAGCCTGCCACGGTTGAGGCAGTTCGATCCACGTGGGAATCCCTGCATAAAGAATTTCATTCGTGAAAGAGCCCAAAGATTACACACTAGGAGTAATGCTGCTTGTGTTCCACCTGCAACTAACACAGAGTTCCTTGGGTAAAACTGCCGTGTTTTCGGAGAGGAAATGCTTAGAGGCCTAACTAGAGCCTGCTTGCTTTAGGCATTTCACTCCACGCGGGACCCCTTGAGTACAGATATTCTTTCGGGCAAAGGCTCATTGGGTACACTGTGGGAGAAAAGCTGCTTGTGTTCCACCTGCAACTAAAGCAGAATTATTCGGGTAAAACTGCGTGTATTGGGAGAGGAAATGCTAACAGTCCTTATGAGAGTCTGCCTTCGTTGAGGCAGTTCACCTCACGTGGGACACCCTGCATATTGAAGACTCCTTCGGGGAAGGGCCCTTTGTATAAAGTGTGGGACAAATGCAGCTTGTGTTCCACCTGCAACTAAAACAGATTTCTTCAGGAAAAAGTGCCGTGTTTTCAGAGAGGAAATCCTTAGAGACAACAGTAGTGCCTGCCATGGCTGAGGCAGTTCGCTCCACGCGGGAAACCATTCTTATAGAACAAGTTCATTAGGGGAAGTGCCCATTGTGTACACTGTGGGAGGAAAGCTGATGGTGTTCCCCCTGCAACTAAAGGAGAGTTCTTCGTGTAAAACTGCGTGTTTTGGGAGAGGAAATGCTTACAGTATTCGCTACAGCCTGCCTTGGTTGAGGCAGTTCGCTCCACGTGGGAATCCCTGCATAAAGAAGTTCATTCGTGGAAGATCCCTAAGAGTACACAGTGGGAGAAATGCTGCTTGTGTTCCACCTGCAACTAAAGCAGAATTCTTTGGTAAAACTGCTGTGTTTTGGAAGAGGAAATGCTTACAGTCCTCGCTACAGCCTGCCTTGGTTGAGGCAGTTCGCTCCACGTCGGAAACCCTGCATAGAGAAGTTCATTCATGGAAGAGCCCAAAGAGTACACAGTGGGAGAAAAGCTGCTTGTGTTACCCCTGCAACTAAAGCAGAGTTCTAGCGTTAAAACTGTGTGGTTTAGGAGAGGATATGCTTACAGTCCTCGCTACAGCCTGCCATGGTTGAGGCAGTTCGCTCCACGTGGGAAACCCTGCATATACAAGTTCATTCGTTAAGAGACCAAAGAGTACACAGTGGGAAAATGCTGCTTGTGTTCCACTTGCAACTAAAGCAGAGTTCTTCGGGTAAAACTGTGTGTTTTGGGAGAGGAAATGCTTACAGTCCTTACGAGAGCCTGCCTTCATTGAGGCAGTTCGCTGCTCGTGGGACAACCTGCATATTGAACATTCATTCGGGGAAAGGCCCTTTGTATAAAGTGTGGGACAAATGCAGCTTGTGTTCCACCTGCCACTAAAGCAGAGTTCTTCAGGTAAAAGTGCCGTGTTTTCAGAGAGGAAATTCTTAGAGACCACAGTAGTGCCTGCCATGGCTGAGGCAGTTCGCTCCACACTGGAAACCATTCTTATAGAACAAGTTCATTAGGGGAAGTGCCCATCGAGTACACTGTGGGAGAAAAGATGCTTGTGTTCCCCCTGCAACTAAAGCAGAGTTCTTCGGGTAAACCTGCGTGATTTGGTAGAGGATATGCTTACAGTCCTCGCTACAGCCTGCCATGGTGGAGGCAGTTCGCTCCTCGTGGGAATCCCTGCATAAAGAAGTTCATTCGTGTAAGATCCCAAAGAGTACACAGTGGGAGAAATGCTGCTTGTGTTCCACCTGCAACTAAAGCAGAGTTCTTCGGGTACAACTGCGTGTTATGGGAGAGGAAATGCTTACAGTCCTTACGAGAGCCTGCCTTCATTGAGGCAGTTCGCTGCACGTGGGGCACCCTGCATATTGAAGATTCATTCGGGGAAGGGCCCTTTGTATAAAGTGTGGGACAAATGCAGCTTGTGTTCCACCTGCAACTAAAGCAGAGTTCTTCGGGTAAAAGTGCCTTGTTTTCAGAGAGGAAATCCTTAGAGACAACAGTAGTGCCTGCCATGGCTGAGGCAGTTCGCTCCACGCGGGAAACCATTCTTATAGAACAAGTTCATTAGGGGAAGTGCCCATCGAGTACACTGTGGGAGAAAAGCTGCTTGTGTTACCTCTGCAACTAGAGCAGAGTTCTACCGTTAAAACTGCGTGTTTTGAGATAGGATATGCTTACAGTCCTCGCTACAGCCTGCCACGGTTGAGGCAGTTCGATCCACGTGGGAATCCCTGCATAAAGAATTTCATTCGTGAAAGAGCCCAAAGATTACACACTAGGAGTAATGCTGCTTGTGTTCCACCTGCAACTAACACAGAGTTCCTTGGGTAAAACTGCCGTGTTTTCGGAGAGGAAATGCTTAGAGGCCTCACTAGAGCCTGCTTGCTTTAGGCATTTCACTCCACGCGGGACCCCTTGAGTATAGATATTCTTTCGGGCAAAGGCTCATTGGGTACACTGTGGGAGAAAAGCTGCTTGTGTTCCACCTGCAACTAAAGCAGAATTCTTCGGGTAAAACTGCGTGTATTGGGAGAGGAAATGCTTACAGTCCTTACGAGAGCCTGCCTTCGTTGAGGCAGTTCACTGCACGTGGGACACCCTGCATATTGAAGACTCCTTCGGGGAAGGGCCCTTTGTATAAACTGTGGGACAAATGCAGCTTGTGTTCCACCTGCAACTAAAGCAGAGTTCTTCGGGTAAAAGTGCCGTGTTTTCAGAGAGGAAATCCTTAGAGACCACAGTAGTGCCTGCCATGGCTGAGGCAGTTCGCTCCACGCGGGAAACCATTCTTATAGAACAAGTTCATTAGGGGAAGTGCCCATTGTGTACACTGTGGGAGGAAAGCTGATGGTGTTCCCCCTGCAACTAAAGCAGAGTTCTTCGTGTAAAACTGCGTGTTTTGGGAGAGGAAATGCTTACAGTATTCGCTACAGCCTGCCTTGGTTGAGGCAGTTCGCTCCACGTGGGAATCCCTGCATAAAGAAGTTCATTCGTGGAAGATCCCTAAGAGTACACAGTGGGAGAAATGCTGCTTGTGTTCCACCTGCAACTAAAGCAGAATTCTTTGGTAAAACTGCTGTGTTTTGGAAGAGGAAATGCTTACAGTCCTCGCTACAGCCTGCCTTGGTTGAGGCAGTTCGCTCCACGTCGGAAACCCTGCATAGAGAAGTTCATTCATGGAAGAGCCCAAAGAGTACACAGTGGGAGAAAAGCTGCTTGTGTTACCCCTGCAACTAAAGCAGAGTTCTAGCGTTAAAACTGTGTGGTTTGGGAGAGGATATGCTTACAGTCCTCGCTACAGCCTGCCATGGTTGAGGCAGTTCGCTCCACGTGGGAAACCCTGCATATACAAGTTCATTCGTTAAGAGACCAAAGAGTACACAGTGGGAAAATGCTGCTTGTGTTCCACTTGCAACTAAAGCAGAGTTCTTCGGGTAAAACTCTGTGTTTTGGGAGAGGAAATGCTTACAGTCCTTACGAGAGCCTGCCTTCATTGAGGCAGTTCGCTGCTCGTGGGACAACCTGCATATTGAACATTCATTCGGGGAAAGGCCCTTTGTATAAAGTGTGGGACAAATGCAGCTTGTGTTCCACCTGCCACTAAAGCAGAGTTCTTCAGGTAAAAGTGCCGTGTTTTCAGAGAGGAAATTCTTAGAGACCACAGTAGTGCCTGCCATGGCTGAGGCAGTTCGCTCCACACTGGAAACCATTCTTATAGAACAAGTTCATTAGGGGAAGTGCCCATCGAGTACACTGTGGGAGAAAAGATGCTTGTGTTCCCCCTGCAACTAAAGCAGAGTTCTTCGGGTAAACCTGCGTGATTTGGTAGAGGATATGCTTACAGTCCTCGCTACAGCCTGCCATGGTGGAGGCAGTTCGTCCTCGTGGGAATCCCTGCATAAAGAAGTTCATTCGTGTAAGATCCCAAAGAGTACACAGTGGGAGAAATGCTGCTTGTGTTCCACCTGCAACTAAAGCAGAGTTCTTCGGGTAAAACTGCGTGTTATGGGAGAGGAAATGCTTACAGTCCTTACGAGAGCCTGCCTTCATTGAGGCAGTTCGCTGCACGTGGGGCACCCTGCATATTGAAGATTCATTCGGGGAAGGGCCCTTTGTATAAAGTGTGGGACAAATGCAGCTTGTGTTCCACCTGCAACTAAAGCAGAGTTCTTCGGGTAAAAGTGCCTTGTTTTCAGAGAGGAAATCCTTAGAGACAACAGTAGTGCCTGCCATGGCTGAGGCAGTTCGCTCCACGCGGGAAACCATTCTTATAGAACAAGTTCATTAGGGGAAGTGCCCATCTAGTACACTGTGGGAGAAAAGCTGCTTGTGTTACCTCTGCAACTAGAGCAGAGTTCTACCATTAAAACTGCGTGTTTTGAGATAGGATATGCTTACAGTCCTCGCTACAGCCTGCCACGGTTGAGGCAGTTCGATCCACGTGGGAATCCCTGCATAAAGAATTTCATTCATGAAAGAGCCCAAAGATTACACACTAGGAGTAATGCTGCTTGTGTTCCACCTGCAACTAACACAGAGTTCCTTGGGTAAAACTGCCGTGTTTTCGGAGAGGAAATGCTTAGAGGCCTAACTAGAGCCTGCTTGCTTTAGGCATTTCACTCCACGCGGGACCCCTTGAGTACAGATATTCTTTCGGGCAAAGGCTCATTGGGTACACTGTGGGAGAAAAGCTGCTTGTGTTCCACCTGCAACTAAAGCAGAATTATTCGGGTAAAACTGCGTGTATTGGGAGAGGAAATGCTAACAGTCCTTATGAGAGCCTGCCTTCGTTGAGGCAGTTCACCTCACGTGGGACACCCTGCATATTGAAGACTCCTTCGGGGAAGGGCCCTTTGTATAAAGTGTGGGACAAATGCAGCTTGTGTTCCACCTGCAACTAAAACAGATTTCTTCAGGTAAAAGTGCCGTGTTTTCAGAGAGGAAATCCTTAGAGACAACAGTAGTGCCTGCCATGGATGAGGCAGTTCGCTCCACGCGGGAAACCATTCTTATAGAACAAGTTCATTTGGGGAAGTGCCCATCGAGTACACTGTGGGAGAAAAGCTGCTTGTGTTACCTCTGCAACTAAAGCACAATTCTACCGTTAAAACTGTGTGTTTTGAGATAGGATATGCTTACAGTCCTCGCTACAGCCTGCCACGGTTGAGGCAGTTCGATCCACGTGGGAATCCCTGCATAAAGAATTTCATTCGTGGAAGAGCCCAAAGATTACACACTAGGAGTAATGCTGCTTGTGTTCCACCTGCAACTAACACAGAGTTCCTTGGGTAAAACTGCCGTGTTTTCGGAGAGGAAATGCTTAGAGGCCTCACTAGAGCCTGCTTGCTTTAGGCATTTCACTCCACGCGGGACCCCTTGAGTATAGATATGCTTTCGGGCAAAGGCTCATTGGGTACACTGTGGGAGAAAAGCTGCTTGTGTTCCACCTGCAACTAAAGCAGAATTCTTCGGGTAAAACTGCGTGTATTGGGAGAGGAAATGCTTACAGTCCTTACGAGAGCCTGCCTTCGTTGAGGCAGTTCACTGCACGTGGGACACCCTGCATATTGAAGACTCCTTCGGGGAAGGGCCCTTTGTATAAACTGTGGGACAAATGCAGCTTGTGTTCCACCTGCAACTAAAGCAGAGTTCTTCGGGTAAAAGTGCTGTGTTTTCAGAGAGGAAATTCTTAGAGACCACAGTAGTGTCTGCCATGGCTGAGGCAGTTCGCTCCACGCGGGAAACCATTCTTATAGAACAAGTTCATTAGGGGAAGTGCCCATTGTGTACACTGTGGGAGGAAAGCTGATGGTGTTCCCCCTGCAACTAAAGCAGAGTTCTTCGTGTAAAACTGCGTGTTTTGGGAGAGGAAATGCTTACAGTATTCGCTACAGCCTGCCTTGGTTGAGGCAGTTCGCTCCACGTGGGAATCCCTGCATAAAGAAGTTCATTCGTGGAAGATCCCTAAGAGTACACAGTGGGAGAAATGCTGCTTGTGTTCCACCTGCAACTAAAGCAGAATTCTTTGGTAAAACGGCTGTGTTTTGGAAGAGGAAATGCTTACAGTCCTCACTACAGCCTGCCTTGGTTGAGGCAGTTCGTTCCCTGTCGGAAACCATGCATAGAGAAGTTCATTCATGGAAGAGCCCAAAGAGTACACAGTGGGAGAAAAGCTGCTTGTGTTACCCCTGAAACTAAAGCAGAGTTCTAGCGTTAAAACTGTGTGGTTTGGGAGAGGATATGCTTACAGTCCTCGCTACAGCCTGCCATGGTTGAGGCAGTTCGCTCCACGTGGGAAACCCTGCATATACAAGTTCATTCGTTAAGAGACCAAAGAGTACACAGTGGGAAAATGCTGCTTGTGTTCCACTTGCAACTAAAGCAGAGTTCTTCGGGTAAAACTGTGTGTTTTGGGAGAGGAAATGCTTACAGTCCTTACGAGAGCCTGCCTTCATTGAGGCAGTTCGCTGCTCGTGGGACAACCTGCATATTGAACATTCATTCGGGGAAAGGCCCTTTGTATAAAGTGTGGGACAAATGCAGCTTGTGTTCCACCTGCCACTAAAGCAGAGTTCTTCAGGTAAAAGTGCCGTGTTTTCAGAGAGGAATTTCTTAGAGACCACAGTAGTGCCTGCCATGGCTGAGGCGGTTCGCTCCACACTGGAAACCATTCTTATAGAACAAGTTCATTAGGGGAAGTGCCCATCGAGTACACTGTGGGAGAAAAGATGCTTGTGTTCCCCCTGCAACTAAAGCAGAGTTCTTCGGGTAAACCTGCGTGATTTGGTAGAGGATATGCTTAGAGTCCTCGCTACAGCCTGCCATGGTGGAGGCAGTTCGCTCCTCGTGGGAATCCCTGCATAAAGAAGTTCATTCGTGTAAGATCCCAAAGAGTACACAGTGGGAGAAATGCTGCTTGTGTTCCACCTGCAACTAAAGCAGAGTTCTTCGGGTAAAACTGCGTGTTATGGGAGAGGAAATGCTTACAGTCCTTACGAGAGCCTGCCTTCATTGAGGCAGTTCGCTGCACGTGGGGCACCCTGCATATTGAAGATTCATTCGGGGAAGGGCCCTTTGTATAAAGTGTGGGACAAATGCAGCTTGTGTTCCACCTGCAACTAAAGCAGAGTTCATCGGGTAAAAGTGCCTTGTTTTCAGAGAGGAAATCCTTAGAGACAACAGTAGTGCCTGCCATGGCTGAGGCAGTTCGCTCCACGCGGGAAACCATTCTTATAGAACAAGTTCATTAGGGGAAGTGCCCATCGAGTACACTGTGGGAGAAAAGCTGCTTGTGTTACCTCTGCAACTAGAGCAGAGTTCTACCGTTAAAACTGCGTGTTTTGAGATAGGATATGCTTACAGTCCTCGCTACAGCCTGCCACGGTTGAGGCAGTTCGATCCACGTGGGAATCCCTGCATAAAGAATTTCATTCGTGAAAGAGCCCAAAGATTACACACTAGGAGTAATGCTGCTTGTGTTCCACCTGCAACTAACACAGAGTTCCTTGGGTAAAACTGCCGTGTTTTCGGAGAGGAAATGCTTAGAGGCCTAACTAGAGCCTGCTTGCTTTAGGCATTTCACTCCACGTGGGACCCCTTGAGTACAGATATTCTTTCGGGCAAAGGCTCATTGGGTACACTGTGGGAGATAAGCTGCTTGTGTTCCACCTGCAACTGAAGCAGAATTATTCGGGTAAAACTGCGTGTATTGGGAGAGGAAATGCTAACAGTCCTTATGAGAGCCTGCCTTCGTTGAGGCAGTTCACCTCACGTGGGACACCCTGCATATTGAAGACTCCTTCGGGGAAGGGCCCTTTGTATAAAGTGTGGGACAAATGCAGCTTGTGTTCCACCTGCAACTAAAGCAGAGTTCTTCGGGTAAAAGTGCCGTGTTTTCAGAGAGGACATCCTTAGAGACAACAGTAGTGCCTGCCATGGCTGAGGCAGTTCGCTCCACGCGGGAAACCATTCTTATAGAACAAGGTCATTTGGGGAAGTGCCCATCGAGTACACTGTGGGAGAAAAGCTGCTTGTGTTACCTCTGCAACTAAAGCACAATTCTACTGTTAAAACTGTGTGTTTTGAGATAGGATATGCTTACAGTCCTCGCTACAGCCTGCCACGGTTGAGGCAGTTCGATCCACGTGGGAATCCCTGCATAAAGAATTTCATTCGTGGAAGAGCCCAAAGATTACACACTAGGAGTAATGCTGCTTGTGTTCCACCTGCAACTAACACAGCGTTCCTTGGGTAAAACTGCCGTGTTTTCGGAGAGGAAATGCTTAGAGGCCTCACTAGAGCCTGCTTGCTTTAGGCATTTCACTCCACGCGGGACCCCTTGAGTATAGATATTCTTTCGGGCAAAGGCTCATTGGGTACACTGTGGGAGAAAAGCTGCTTGTGTTCCACCTGCAACTAAAGCAGAATTATTCGGGTAAAACTGCGTGTATTGGGAGAGGAAATGCTAACAGTCCTTATGAGAGTCTGCCTTCGTTGAGGCAGTTCACCTCACGTGGGACACCCTGCATATTGAAGACTCCTTCGGGGAAGGGCCCTTTGTATAAAGTGTGGGACAAATGCAGCTTGTGTTCCACCTGCAACTAAAACAGATTTCTTCAAGTAAAAGTGCCGTGTTTTCAGAGAGGAAATCCTTAGAGACCACAGTAGTGCCTGCCATGGCTGAGGCAGTTCGCTCCACGCGGGAAACCATTCTTATAGAACAAGTTCATTAGGGGAAGTGCCCATTGTGTACACTGTGGGAGGAAAGCTGATGGTGTTCCCCCTGCAACTAAAGCAGAGTTCTTCGTGTAAAACTGCGTGTTTTGGGAGAGGAAATGCTTACAGTATTCGCTACAGCCTGCCTTGGTTGAGGCAGTTCGCTCCACGTGGGAATCCCTGCATAAAGAAGTTCATTCATGGAAGATCCCTAAGAGTACACAGTGGGAGAAATGCTGCTTGTGTTCCACCTGCAACTAAAGCAGAATTCTTTGGTAAAACGGCTGTGTTTTGGAAGAGGAAATGCTTACAGTCCTCGCTACAGCCTGCCTTGGTTGAGGCAGTTCGCTCCACGTCGGAAACCCTGCATAGAGAAGTTCATTCATGGAAGAGCCCAAAGAGTACACAGTGGGAGAAAAGCTGCTTGTGTTACCCCTGCAACTAAAGCAGAGTTCTAGCGTTAAAACTGTGTGGTTTGGGAGAGGATATGCTTACCGTCCTCGCTACAGCCTGCCATGGTTGAGGCAGTTCGCTCCACGTGGGAAACCCTGCATATACAAGTTCATTCGTTAAGAGACCAAAGAGTACACAGTGGGAAAATGCTGCTTGTGTTCCACTTGCAACTAAAGCAGAGTTCTTCGGGTAAAACTGTGTGTTTTGGGAGAGGAAATGCTTACAGTCCTTACGAGAGCCTGCCTTCATTGAGGCAGTTCGCTGCTCGTGGGACAACCTGCATATTGAACATTCATTCGGGGAAAGGCCCTTTGTATAAAGTGTGGGACAAATGCAGCTTGTGTTCCACCTGCCACTAAAGCAGAGTTCTTCAGGTAAAAGTGCCGTGTTTTCAGAGAGGAAATTCTTAGAGACCACAGTAGTGCCTGCCATGGCTGAGGCAGTTCGCTCCACACTGGAAACCATTCTTATAGAACAAGTTCATTAGGGGAAGTGCCCATCGAGTACACTGTGGGAGAAAAGATGCTTGTGTTCCCCCTGCAACTAAAGCAGAGTTCTTCGGGTAAACCTGCGTGATTTGGTAGAGGATATGCTTACAGTCCTCGCTACAGCCTGCCATGGTGGAGGCAGTTCGCTCCTCGTGGGAATCCCTGCATAAAGAAGTTCATTCGTGTAAGATCCCAAAGAGTACACAGTGGGAGAAATGCTGCTTGTGTTCCACCTGCAACTAAAGCAGAGTTCTTCGGGTAAAACTGCGTGTTATGGGAGAGGAAATGCTTACAGTCCTTACGAGAGCCTGCCTTCATTGAGGCAGTTCGCTGCACGTGGGGCACCCTGCATATTGAAGATTCATTCGGGGAAGGGCCCTTTGTATAAAGTGTGGGACAAATGGAGCTTGTGTTCCACCTGCAACTAAAGCAGAGTTCTTCGGGTAAAAGTGCCTTGTTTTCAGAGAGGAAATCCTTAGAGACAACAGTAGTGCCTGCCATGGCTGAGGCAGTTCGCTCCACGCGGGAAACCATTCTTATAGAACAAGTTCATTAGGGGAAGTGCCCATCGAGTACACTGTGGGAGAAAAGCTGCTTGTGTTACCTCTGCAACTAGAGCAGAGTTCTACCGTTAAAACTGCGTGTTTTGAGATAGGATATGCTTACAGTCCTCGCTACAGCCTGCCACGGTTGAGGCAGTTCGATCCACGTGGGAATCCCTGCATAAAGAATTTCATTCGTGAAAGAGCCCAAAGATTACACACTAGGAGTAATGCTGCTTGTGTTCCACCTGCAACTAACACAGAGTTCCTTGGGTAAAACTGCCGTGTTTTCGGAGAGGAAATGCTTAGAGGCCTCACTAGAGCCTGCTTGCTTTAGGCATTTCACTCCACGCGGGACCCCTTGAGTACAGATATTCTTTGGGGCAAAGGCTCATTGGGTACACTGTGGGAGAAAAGCTGCTTGTGTTCCACCTGCAACTAAAGCAGAATTATTCGGGTAAAACTGCGTGTATTGGGAGAGGAAATGCTAACAGTCCTTATGAGAGTCTGCCTTCGTTGAGGCAGTTCACCTCACGTGGGACACCCTGCATATTGAAGACTCCTTCGGGGAAGGGCCCTTTGTATAAAGTGTGGGACAAATGCAGCTTGTGTTCCACCTGCAACTAAAACAGATTTCTTCAGGTAAAAGTGCCGTGTTTTCAGAGAGGAAATCCTTAGAGACAACAGTAGTGCCTGCCATGGCTGAGGCAGTTCGCTCCACGCGGGAAACCATTCTTATAGAACAAGTTCATTAGGGGAAGTGCCCATTGTGTACACTGTGGGAGGAAAGCTGATGGTGTTCCCCCTGCAACTAAAGCAGAGTTCTTCGTGTAAAACTGCGTGTTTTGGGAGAGGAAATGCTTACAGTATTCGCTACAGCCTGCCTTGGTTGAGGCAGTTCGCTCCACGTGGGAATCCCTGCATAAAGAAGTTCATTCGTGGAAGATCCCTAAGAGTACACAGTGGGAGAAATGCTGCTTGTGTTCCACCTGCAACTAAAGCAGAATTCTTTGGTAAAACTGCTGTGTTTTGGAAGAGGAAATGCTTACAGTCCTCGCTACAGCCTGCCTTGGTTGAGGCAGTTCGCTCCACGTCGGAAACCCTGCATAGAGAAGTTCATTCATGGAAGAGCCCAAAGAGTACACAGTGGGAGAAAAGCTGCTTGTGTTACCCCTGCAACTAAAGCAGAGTTCTAGCGTTAAAACTGTGTGGTTTGGGAGAGGATATGCTTACAGTCCTCGCTACAGCCTGCCATGGTTGAGGCAGTTCGCTCCACGTGGGAAACCCTGCATATACAAGTTCATTCGTTAAGAGACCAAAGAGTACACAGTGGGAAAATGCTGCTTGTGTTCCACTTGCAACTAAAGCAGAGTTCTTCGGGTAAAACTGTGTGTTTTGGGAGAGGAAATGCTTACAGTCCTTACGAGAGCCTGCCTTCATTGAGGCAGTTCGCTGCTCGTGGGACAACCTGCATATTGAACATTCATTCGGGGAAAGGCCCTTTGTATAAAGTGTGGGACAAATGCAGCTTGTGTTCCACCTGCCACTAAAGCAGAGTTCTTCAGGTAAAAGTGCCGTGTTTTCAGAGAGGAAATTCTTAGAGACCACAGTAGTGCCTGCCATGGCTGAGGCAGTTCGCTCCACACTGGAAACCATTCTTATAGAACAAGTTCATTAGGGGAAGTGCCCATCGAGTACACTGTGGGAGAAAAGATGCTTGTGTTCCCCCTGCAACTAAAGCAGAGTTCTTCGGGTAAACCTGCGTGATTTGGTAGAGGATATGCTTACAGTCCTCGCTACAGCCTGCCATGGTGGAGGCAGTTCGATCCTCGTGGGAATCCCTGCATAAAGAAGTTCATTCGTGTAAGATCCCAAAGAGTACACAGTGGGAGAAATGCTGCTTGTGTTCCACCTGCAACTAAAGCAGAGTTCTTCGGGTACAACTGCGTGTTATGGGAGAGGAAATGCTTACAGTCCTTACGAGAGCCTGCCTTCATTGAGGCAGTTCGCTGCACGTGGGGCACCCTGCATATTGAAGATTCATTCGGGGAAGGGCCCTTTGTATAAAGTGTGGGACAAATGCAGCTTGTGTTCCACCTGCAACTAAAGCAGAGTTCTTCGGGTAAAAGTGCCTTGTTTTCAGAGAGGAAATCCTTAGAGACAACAGTAGTGCCTGCCATGGCTGAGGCAGTTCGCTCCACGCGGGAAACCATTCTTATAGAACAAGTTCATTAGGGGAAGTGCCCATCGAGTACACTGTGGGAGAAAAGCTGCTTGTGTTACCTCTGCAACTAGAGCAGAGTTCTACCGTTAAAACTGCGTGTTTTGAGATAGGATATGCTTACAGTCCTCGCTACAGCCTGCCACGGTTGAGGCAGTTCGATCCACGTGGGAATCCCTGCATAAAGAATTTCATTCGTGAAAGAGCCCAAAGATTACACACTAGGAGTAATGCTGCTTGTGTTCCACCTGCACCTAACACAGAGTTCCTTGGGTAAAACTGCCGTGTTTTCGGAGAGGAAATGCTTAGAGGCCTAACTAGAGCCTGCTTGCTTTAGGCATTTCACTCCACGCAGGACCCCTTGAGTACAGATATTCTTTCGGGCAAAGGCTCATTGGGTACACTGTGGGAGAAAAGCTGCTTGTGTTCCACCTGCAACTAAAGCAGAATTCTTCGGGTAAAACTGCGTGTATTGGGAGAGGAAATGCTTACAGTCCTTACGAGAGCCTGCCTTCGTTGAGGCAGTTCACTGCACGTGGGACACCCTGCATATTGAAGACTCCTTCGGGGAAGGGCCCTTTGTATAAACTGTGGGACAAATGCAGCTTGTGTTCCACCTGCAACTAAAGCAGAGTTCTTCGGGTAAAAGTGCTGTGTTTTCAGAGAGGAAATTCTTAGAGACCACAGTAGTGTCTGCCATGGCTGAGGCAGTTCGCTCCACGCGGGAAACCATTCTTATAGAACAAGTTCATTAGGGGAAGTGCCCATTGTGTACACTGTGGGAGGAAAGCTGATGGTGTTCCCCCTGCAACTAAAGCAGAGTTCTTCGTGTAAAACTGCGTGTTTTGGGAGAGGAAATGCTTACAGTATTCGCTACAGCCTGCCTTGGTTGAGGCAGTTCGCTCCACGTGGGAATCCCTGCATAAAGAAGTTCATTCGTGGAAGATCCCTAAGAGTACACAGTGGGAGAAATGCTGCTTGTGTTCCACCTGCAACTAAAGCAGAATTCTTTGGTAAAACTGCTGTGTTTTGGAAGAGGAAATGCTTACAGTCCTCGCTACAGCCTGCCTTGGTTGAGGCAGTTCGCTCCACGTCGGAAACCCTGAATAGAGAAGTTCATTCATGGAAGAGCCCAAAGAGTACACAGTGGGAGAAAAGCTGCTTGTGTTACCCCTGCAACTAAAGCAGAGTTCTAGCGTTAAAACTGTGTGGTTTGGGAGAGGATATGCTTACAGTCCTCGCTACAGCCTGCCATGGTTGAGGCAGTTCGCTCCACGTGGGAAACCCTGCATATACAAGTTCATTCGTTAAGAGACCAAAGAGTACACAGTGGGAAAATGCTGCTTGTGTTCCACTTGCAACTAAAGCAGAGTTCTTCGGGTAAAACTGTGTGTTTTGGGAGAGGAAATGCTTACAGTCCTTACGAGAGCCTGCCTTCATTGAGGCAGTTCGCTGCTCGTGGGACAACCTGCATATTGAACATTCATTCGGGGAAAGGCCCTTTGTATAAAGTGTGGGACAAATGCAGCTTGTGTTCCACCTGCCACTAAAGCAGAGTTCTTCAGGTAAAAGTGCCGTGTTTTCAGAGAGGAAATTCTTAGAGACCACAGTAGTGCCTGCCATGGCTGAGGCAGTTCGCTCCACACTGGAAACCATTCTTATAGAACAAGTTCATTAGGGGAAGTGCCCATCGAGTACACTGTGGGAGAAAAGATGCTTGTGTTCCCCCTGCAACTAAAGCAGAGTTCTTCGGGTAAACCTGCGTGAATTGGTAGAGGATATGCTTACAGTCCTCGCTACAGCCTGCCATGGTGGAGGCAGTTCGCTCCTCGTGGGAATCCCTGCATAAAGAAGTTCATTCGTGTAAGATCCCAAAGAGTACACAGTGGGAGAAATGCTGCTTGTGTTCCACCTGCAACTAAAGCAGAGTTCTTCGGGTAAAACTGCGTGTTATGGGAGAGGAAATGCTTACAGTCCTTACGAGAGCCTGCCTTCATTGAGGCAGTTCGCTGCACGTGGGGCACCCTGCATATTGAAGACTCCTTCGGGGAAGGGCCCTTTGTATAAAGTGTGGGACAAATGCAGCTTGTGTTCCACCTGCAACTAAAACAGATTTCTTCAGGTAAAAGTGCCGTGTTTTCAGAGAGGAAATCCTTAGAGACAACAGTAGTGCCTGCCATGGCTGAGGCAGTTCGCTCCACGCTGGAAACCATTCTTATAGAACAAGTTCATTAGGGGAAGTGCCCATCGAGTACACTGTGGTAGAAAAGCTGCTTGTGTTACCTCTGCAAGTAAAGCACAATTCTACCGTTAAAACTGTGTGTTTTGAGATAGGATATGCTTACAGTCCTCGCTACAGCCTGCCATGGTTGAGGCAGTTCGATCCACGTGGGAATCCCTGCATAAAGAATTTCATTCGTGAAAGAGCCCAAAGATTACACACTAGGAGTAATGCTGCTTGTGTTCCACCTGCAACTAACACAGAGTTCCTTGGATAAAACTGCCGTGTTTTCGGAGAGGAAATGCTTAGAGGCCTAACTAGAGCCTGCTTGCTTTAGGCATTTCACTCCACGCGGGACCCCTTGAGTACAGATGTTCTTTCGGGCAAAGGCTCATTGGGTACACTGAGGGAGAAAAGCTGCTTGTGTTCCACCTGCAACTAAAGCAGAATTATTCGGGTAAAACTGCGTGTATTGGGAGAGGAAATGCTAACAGTCCTTATGAGAGCCTGCCTTCGTTGAGGCAGTTCACCTCACGTGGGACACCCTGCATATTGAAGACTCCTTCGGGGAAGGGCCCTTTGTATAAAGTGTGGGACAAATGCAGCTTGTGTTCCACCTGCAACTAAAACAGATTTCTTCAGGTAAAAGTGCCGTGTTTTCAGAGAGGAAATCCTTAGAGACAACAGTAGTGCCTGCCATGGCTGAGGCAGTTCGCTCCACGCGGGAAACCATTCTTATAGAACAAGTTCATTTGGGGAAGTGCCCATCGAGTACACTGTGGGAGAAAAGCTGCTTGTGTTACCTCTGCAACTAAAGCACAATTCTACCGTTAAAACTGTGTGTTTTGAGATAGGATATGCTTACAGTCCTCGCTACAGCCTGCCACGGTTGAGGCAGTTCGATCCACGTGGGAATCCCTGCATAAAGAATTTCATTCGTGGAAGAGCCCAAAGATTACACACTAGGAGTAATGCTGCTTGTGTTCCACCTGCAACTAACACAGAGTTCCTTGGGTAAAACTGCCGTGTTTTCGGAGAGGAAATGCTTAGAGGCCTCACTAGAGCCTGCTTGCTTTAGGCATTTCACTCCACGCGGGACCCCTTGAGTATAGATATGCTTTCGGTCAAAGGCTCATTGGGTACACTGTGGGAGAAAAGCTGCTTGTGTTCCACCTGCAACTAAAGCAGAATTCTTCGGGTAAAACTGCGTGTATTGGGAGAGGAAATGCTTACAGTCCTTACGAGAGCCTGCCTTCGTTGAGGCAGTTCACTGCACGTGGGACACCCTGCATATTGAAGACTCCTTCGGGGAAGGGCCCTTTGTATAAACTGTGGGACAAATGCAGCTTGTGTTCCACCTGCAACTAAAGCAGAGTTCTTCGGGTAAAAGTGCCGTGTTTTCAGAGAGGAAATTCTTAGAGACCACAGTAGTGTCTGCCATGGCTGAGGCAGTTCGCTCCACGCGGGAAACCATTCTTATAGAACAAGTTCATTAGGGGAAGTGCCCATTGTGTACACTGTGGGAGGAAAGCTGATGGTGTTCGCCCTGCAACTAAAGCAGAGTTCTTCGTGTAAAACTGCGTGTTTTGGGAGAGGAAATGCTTACAGTATTCGCTACAGCCTGCCTTGGTTGAGGCAGTTCGCTCCACGTGGGAATCCCTGCATAAAGAAGTTCATTCGTGGAAGATCCCAAAGAGTACACAGTGGGAGAAATGCTGCTTGTGTTCCACCTGCAACTAAAGCAGAATTCTTTGGTAAAACTGCTGTGTTTTGGAAGAGGAAATGCTTACAGTCCTCGCTACAGCCTGCCTTGGGTGAGGCAGTTCGCTCCACGTCGGAAACCCTGCATAGAGAAGTTCATTCATGGAAGAGCCCAAAGAGTACACAGTGGGAGAAAAGCTGCTTGTGTTACCCCTGCAACTAAAGCAGAGTTCTAGCGTTAAAACTGTGTGGTTTGGGAGAGGATATGCTTACAGTCCTCGCTACAGCCTGCCATGGTTGAGGCAGTTCGCTCCACGTGGGAAACCCTGCATATACAAGTTCATTCGTTAAGAGACCAAAGAGTACACAGTGGGAAAATGCTGCTTGTGTTCCACTTGCAACTAAAGCAGAGTTCTTCGGGTAAAACTGTGTGTTTTGGGAGAGGAAATGCTTACAGTCCTTACGAGAGCCTGCCTTCATTGAGGCAGTTCGCTGCTCGTGGGACAACCTGCATATTGAACATTCATTCGGGGAAAGGCCCTTTGTATAAAGTGTGGGACAAATGCAGCTTGTGTTCCACCTGCCACTAAAGCAGAGTTCTTCAGGTAAAAGTGCCGTGTTTTCAGAGAGGAAATTCTTAGAGACCACAGTAGTGCCTGCCATGGCTGAGGCAGTTCGCTCCACACTGGAAACCATTCTTATAGAACAAGTTCATTAGGGGAAGTGCCCATCGAGTACACTGTGGGAGAAAAGATGCTTGTGTTCCCCCTGCAACTAAAGCAGAGTTCTTCGGGTAAACCTGCGTGATTTGGTAGAGGATATGCTTACAGTCCTCGCTACAGCCTGCCATGGTGGAGGCAGTTCGCTCCTCGTGGGAATCCCTGCATAAAGAAGTTCATTCGTGTAAGATCCCAAAGAGTACACAGTGGGAGAAATGCTGCTTGTGTTCCACCTGCAACTAAAGCAGAGTTCTTCGGGTAAAACTGCGTGTTATGGGAGAGGAAATGCTTACAGTCCTTACGAGAGCCTGCCTTCATTGAGGCAGTTCGCTGCACGTGGGGCACCTTGCATATTGAAGATTCATTCGGGGAAGGGCCCTTTGTATAAAGTGTGGGACAAATGCAGCTTGTGTTCCACCTGCAACTAAAGCAGAGTTCTTCGGGTAAAAGTGCCTTGTTTTCAGAGAGGAAATCCTTAGAGACAACAGTAGTGCCTGCCATGGCTGAGGCAGTTCGCTCCACGCGGGAAACCATTCTTATAGAACAAGTTCATTAGGGGAAGTGCCCATCGAGTACACTGTGGGAGAAAAGCTGCTTGTGTTACCTCTGCAACTAGAGCAGAGTTCTACCGTTAAAACTGCGTGTTTTGAGATAGGATATGCTTACAGTCCTCGCTACAGCCTGCCACGGTTGAGGCAGTTCGATCCACGTGGGAATCCCTGCATAAAGAATTTCATTCGTGAAAGAGCCCAAAGATTACACACTAGGAGTAATGCTGCTTGTGTTCCACCTGCAACTAACACAGAGTTCCTTGGGTAAAACTGCCGTGTTTTCGGAGAGGAAATGCTTAGAGGCCTAACTAGAGCCTGCTTGCTTTAGGCATTTCACTCCACGCGGGACCCCTTGAGTACAGATGTTCTTTCGGGCAAAGGCTCATTGGGTACACTGAGGGAGAAAAGCTGCTTGTGTTCCACCTGCAACTAAAGCAGAATTATTCGGGTAAAACTGCGTGTATTGGGAGAGGAAATGCTAACAGTCCTTATGAGAGCCTGCCTTCGTTGAGGCAGTTCACCTCACGTGGGACACCCTGCATATTGAAGACTCCTTCGGGGAAGGGCCCTTTGTATAAAGTGTGGGACAAATGCAGCTTGTGTTCCACCTGCAACTAAAACAGATTTCTTCAGGTAAAAGTGCCGTGTTTTCAGAGAGGAAATCCTTAGAGACAACAGTAGTGCCTGCCATGGCTGAGGCAGTTCGCTCCACGCGGGAAACCATTCTTATAGAACAAGTTCATTTGGGGAAGTGCCCATCGAGTACACTGTGGGAGAAAAGCTGCTTGTGTTACCTCTGCAACTAAAGCACAATTCTACCGTTAAAACTGTGTGTTTTGAGATAGGATATGCTTACAGTCCTCGCTACAGCCTGCCACGGTTGAGGCAGTTCGATCCACGTGGGAATCCCTGCATAAAGAATTTCATTCGTGGAAGAGCCCAAAGATTACACACTAGGAGTAATGCTGCTTGTGTTCCACCTGCAACTAACACAGAGTTCCTTGGGTAAAACTGCCGTGTTTTCGGAGAGGAAATGCTTAGAGGCCTCACTAGAGCCTGCTTGCTTTAGGCATTTCACTCCACGCGGGACCCCTTGAGTATAGATATGCTTTCGGTCAAAGGCTCATTGGGTACACTGTGGGAGAAAAGCTGCTTGTGTTCCACCTGCAACTAAAGCAGAATTCTTCGGGTAAAACTGCGTGTATTGGGAGAGGAAATGCTTACAGTCCTTACGAGAGCCTGCCTTCGTTGAGGCAGTTCACTGCACGTGGGACACCCTGCATATTGAAGACTCCTTCGGGGAAGGGCCCTTTGTATAAACTGTGGGACAAATGCAGCTTGTGTTCCACCTGCAACTAAAGCAGAGTTCTTCGGGTAAAAGTGCCGTGTTTTCAGAGAGGAAATTCTTAGAGACCACAGTAGTGTCTGCCATGGCTGAGGCAGTTCGCTCCACGCGGGAAACCATTCTTATAGAACAAGTTCATTAGGGGAAGTGCCCATTGTGTACACTGTGGGAGGAAAGCTGATGGTGTTCGCCCTGCAACTAAAGCAGAGTTCTTCGTGTAAAACTGCGTGTTTTGGGAGAGGAAATGCTTACAGTATTCGCTACAGCCTGCCTTGGTTGAGGCAGTTCGCTCCACGTGGGAATCCCTGCATAAAGAAGTTCATTCGTGGAAGATCCCAAAGAGTACACAGTGGGAGAAATGCTGCTTGTGTTCCACCTGCAACTAAAGCAGAATTCTTTGGTAAAACTGCTGTGTTTTGGAAGAGGAAATGCTTACAGTCCTCGCTACAGCCTGCCTTGGGTGAGGCAGTTCGCTCCACGTCGGAAACCCTGCATAGAGAAGTTCATTCATGGAAGAGCCCAAAGAGTACACAGTGGGAGAAAAGCTGCTTGTGTTACACCTGCAACTAAAGCAGAGTTCTAGCGTTAAAACTGTGTGGTTTGGGAGAGGATATGCTTACAGTCCTCGCTACAGCCTGCCATGGTTGAGGCAGTTCGCTCCACGTGGGAAACCCTGCATATACAAGTTCATTCGTTAAGAGACCAAAGAGTACACAGTGGGAAAATGCTGCTTGTGTTCCACTTGCAACTAAAGCAGAGTTCTTCGGGTAAAACTGTGTGTTTTGGGAGAGGAAATGCTTACAGTCCTTACGAGAGCCTGCCTTCATTGAGGCAGTTCGCTGCTCGTGGGACAACCTGCATATTGAACATTCATTCGGGGAAAGGCCCTTTGTATAAAGTGTGGGACAAATGCAGCTTGTGTTCCACCTGCCACTAAAGCAGAGTTCTTCAGGTAAAAGTGCCGTGTTTTCAGAGAGGAAATTCTTAGAGACCACAGTAGTGCCTGCCATGGCTGAGGCAGTTCGCTCCACACTGGAAACCATTCTTATAGAACAAGTTCATTAGGGGAAGTGCCCATCGAGTACACTGTGGGAGAAAAGATGCTTGTGTTCCCCCTGCAACTAAAGCAGAGTTCTTCGGGTAAACCTGCGTGATTTGGTAGAGGATATGCTTACAGTCCTCGCTACAGCCTGCCATGGTGGAGGCAGTTCGCTCCTCGTGGGAATCCCTGCATAAAGAAGTTCATTCGTGTAAGATGCCAAAGAGTACACAGTGGGAGAAATGCTGCTTGTGTTCCACCTGCAACTAAAGCAGAGTTCTTCGGGTAAAACTGCGTGTTATGGGAGAGGAAATGCTTACAGACCTTACGAGAGCCTGCCTTCATTGAGGCAGTTCGCTGCACGTGGGGCACCCTGCATATTGAAGATTCATTCGGGGAAGGGCCCTTTGTATAAAGTGTGGGACAAATGCAGCTTGTGTTCCACCTGCAACTAAAGCAGAGTTCTTCGGGTAAAAGTGCCTTGTTTTCAGAGAGGAAATCCTTAGAGACAACAGTAGTGCCTGCCATGGCTGAGGCAGTTCGCTCCACGCGGGAAACCATTCTTATAGAACAAGTTCATTAGGGGAAGTGCCCATCGAGTACACTGTGGGGGAAAAGCTGCTTGTGTTACCTCTGCAACTAAAGCAGAGTTCTACCGTTAAAACTGCGTGTTTTGAGATAGGATATGCTTACAGTCCTCGCTACAGCCTGCCACGGTTGAGGCAGTTCGCTCCTCGTGGGAATCCCTGCATAAAGAAGTTCATTCGTGTAAGATCCCAAAGAGTACACAGTGGGAGAAATGCTGCTTGTGTTCCACCTGCAACTAAAGCAGAGTTCTTCGGGTAAAACTGCGTGTTATGGGAGAGGAAATGCTTACAGTCCTTACGAGAGCCTGCCTTCATTGAGGCAGTTCGCTGCACGTGGGGCACCTTGCATATTGAAGATTCATTCGGGGAAGGGCCCTTTGTATAAAGTGTGGGACAAATGCAGCTTGTGTTCCACCTGCAACTAAAGCAGAGTTCTTCGGGTAAAAGTGCCTTGTTTTCAGAGAGGAAATCCTTAGAGACAACAGTAGTGCCTGCCATGGCTGAGGCAGTTCGCTCCACGCGGGAAACCATTCTTATAGAACAAGTTCATTAGGGGAAGTGCCCATCGAGTACACTGTGGGAGAAAAGCTGCTTGTGTTACCTCTGCAACTAGAGCAGAGTTCTACCGTTAAAACTGCGTGTTTTGAGATAGGATATGCTTACAGTCCTCGCTACAGCCTGCCACGGTTGAGGCAGTTCGATCCACGTGGGAATCCCTGCATAAAGAATTTCATTCGTGAAAGAGCCCAAAGATTACACACTAGGAGTAATGCTGCTTGTGTTCCACCTGCAACTAACACAGAGTTCCTTGGGTAAAACTGCCGTGTTTTCGGAGAGGAAATGCTTAGAGGCCTAACTAGAGCCTGCTTGCTTTAGGCATTTCACTCCACGCGGGACCCCTTGAGTACAGATATTCTTTCGGGCAAAGGCTCTTTGGGTACACTGTGGGAGAAAAGCTGCTTGTGTTCCACCTGCAACTAAAGCAGAATTCTTCGGGTAAAACTGCGTGTATTGGGAGAGGAAATGCTTACAGTACTTACGAGAGCCTGCCTTCGTTGAGGCAGTTCACTGCACGTGGGACACCCTGCGTATTGAAGACTCCTTCGGGGAAGGGCCCTTTGTATAAACTGTGGGACAAATGCAGCTTGTGTTCCACCTGCAACTAAAGCAGAGTTCTTCGGGTAAAAGTGCTGTGTTTTCAGAGAGGAAATTCTTAGAGACCACAGTAGTGTCTGCCATGGCTGAGGCAGTTCGCTCCACGCGGGAAACCATTCTTATAGAACAAGTTCATTAGGGGAAGTGCCCATTGTGTACACTGTGGGAGGAAAGCTGATGGTGTTCCCCCTGCAACTAAAGCAGAGTTCTTCGTGTAAAACTGCGTGTTTTGGGAGAGGAAATGCTTACAGTATTCGCTACAGCCTGCCTTGGTTGAGGCAGTTCGCTCCACGTGGGAATCCCTGCATAAAGAAGTTCATTCGTGGAAGATCCCTAAGAGTACACAGTGGGAGAAATGCTTGTGTTCCACCTGCAACTAAAGCAGAATTCTTTGGTAAAACTGCTGTGTTTTGGAAGAGGAAATGCTTACAGTCCTCGCTACAGCCTGCCTTGGTTGAGGCAGTTCGCTCCACGTCGGAAACCCTGCATAGAGAAGTTCATTCATGGAAGAGCCCAAAGAGTACACAGTGGGAGAAAAGCTGCTTGTGTTACCCCTGCAACTAAAGCAGAGTTCTAGCGTTAAAACTGTGTGGTTTGGGAGAGGATATGCTTACAGTCCTCGCTACAGCCTGCCATGGTTGAGGCAGTTCGCTCCACGTGGGAAACCCTGCATATACAAGTTCATTCGTTAAGAGACCAAAGAGTACACAGTGGGAAAATGCTGCTTGTGTTCCACTTGCAACTAAAGCAGAGTTCTTCGGGTAAAACTGTGTGTTTTGGGAGAGGAAATGCTTACAGTCCTTACGAGAGCCTGCCTTCATTGAGGCAGTTCGCTGCTCGTGGGACAACCTGCATATTGAACATTCATTCGGGGAAAGGCCCTTTGTATAAAGTGTGGGACAAATGCAGCTTGTGTTCCACCTGCCTCTAAAGCAGAGTTCTTCAGGTAAAAGTGCCGTGTTTTCAGAGAGGAAATTCTTAGAGACCACAGTAGTGCCTGCCATGGCTGAGGCAGTTCGCTCCACACTGGAAACCATTCTTAGAGAACAAGTTCATTAGGGGAAGTGCCCATCGAGTACACTGTGGGAGAAAAGATGCTTGTGTTCCCCCTGCAACTAAAGCAGAGTTCTTCGGGTAAACCTGCGTGATTTGGTAGAGGATATGCTTACAGTCCTCGCTACAGCCTGCCATGGTGGAGGCAGTTCGCTCCTCGTGGGAATCCCTGCATAAAGAAGTTCATTCGTGTAAGATGCCAAAGAGTACACAGTGGGAGAAATGCTGCTTGTGTTCCACCTGCAACTAAAGCAGAGTTCTTCGGGTAAAACTGCGTGTTATGGGAGAGGAAATGCTTACAGACCTTACGAGAGCCTGCCTTCATTGAGGCAGTTCGCTGCACGTGGGGCACCCTGCATATTGAAGATTCATTCGGGGAAGGGCCCTTTGTATAAAGTGTGGGACAAATGCAGCTTGTGTTCCACCTGCAACTAAAGCAGAGTTCTTCGGGTAAAAGTGCCTTGTTTTCAGAGAGGAAATCCTTAGAGACAACAGTAGTGCCTGCCATGGCTGAGGCAGTTCGCTCCACGCGGGAAACCATTCTTATAGAACAAGTTCATTAGGGGAAGTGCCCATCGAGTACACTGTGGGGGAAAAGCTGCTTGTGTTACCTCTGCAACTAAAGCAGAGTTCTACCGTTAAAACTGCGTGTTTTGAGATAGGATATGCTTACAGTCCTCGCTACAGCCTGCCACGGTTGAGGCAGTTCGATCCACGTGGGAATCCCTGCATAAAGAATTTCATTCGTGAAAGAGCCCAAAGATTACACACTAGGAGTAATGCTGCTTGTGTTCCACCTGCAACTAACACAGAGTTCCTTGGGTAAAACTGCCGTGTTTTCGGAGAGGAAATGCTTAGAGGCCTAACTAGAGCCTGCTTGCTTTAGGCATTTCACTCCACGCGGGACCCCTTGAGTACAGATATTCTTTCGGGCAAAGGCTCATTGGGTACACTGTGGGAGAAAAGCTGCTTGTGTTCCACCTGCAACTAAAGCAGAATTATTCGGGTAAAACTGCGTGTATTGGGAGAGGAAATGCTAACAGTCCTTATGAGAGCCTGCCTTCATTGAGGCAGTTCACCTCACGTGGGACACCCTGCATATTGAAGACTCCTTCGGGGAAGGGCCCTTTGTATAAAGTGTGGGACAAATGCAGCTTGTGTTCCACCTGCAACTAAAACAGATTTCTTCAGGTAAAAGTGCCGTGTTTTCAGAGAGGAAATCCTTAGAGACAACAGTAGTGCCTGCCATGGCTGAGGCAGTTCGCTCCACGCGGGAAACCATTCTTATAGAACAAGTTCATTTGGGGAAGTGCCCATCGAGTACACTGTGGGAGAAAAGCTGCTTGTGTTACCTCTGCAACTAAAGCACCATTCTACCGTTAAAACTGTGTGTTTTGAGATAGGATATGCTTACAGTCCTCGCTACAGCCTGCCACGGTTGAGGCAGTTCGATCCACGTGGGAATCCCTGCATAAAGAATTTCATTCGTGGAAGAGCCCAAAGATTACACACTAGGAGTAAAGCTGCTTGTGTTCCACCTGCAACTAACACAGAGTTCCTTGGGAAAAACTGCCGTGTTTTCGGTGAGGAAATGCTTAGAGGCCTCACTAGAGCCTGCTTGCTTTAGGCATTTCACTCCACGCGGGACCTCTTGAGTATAGATATGCTTTCGGGCAAAGGCTCATTGGGTACACTGTGGGAGAAAAGCTGCTTGTGTTCCACCTGCAACTAAAGCAGAATTCTTCGGGTAAAACTGCGTGTATTGGGAGAGGAAATGCTTACAGTCCTTACAAGAGCCTGCCTTCGTTGAGGCAGTTCACTGCACGTGGGACACCCTGCATATTGAAGACTCCTTCGGGGAAGGGCCCTTTGTATAAACTGTGGGACAAATGCAGCTTTTGTTCCACCTGCAACTAAAGCAGAGTTTTTCGGGTAAAAGTGCTGTGTTTTCAGAGAGGAAATTCTTAGAGACCACAGTAGTGTCTGCCATGGCTGAGGCAGTTCGCTCCACGCGGGAAACCATTCTTATAGAACAAGTTCATTAGGGAAAGTGCCCATTGTGTACACTGTGGGAGGAAAGCTGATGGTGTTCCCCCTGCAACTAAAGCAGAGTTCTTCGTGTAAAACTGCGTGTTTTGGGAGAGGAAATGCTTACAGTATTCGCTACAGCCTGCCTTGGTTGAGGCAGTTCGCTCCAGTGGGAATCCCTGCATAAAGAAGTTCATTCGTGGAAGATCCCTAAGAGTACACAGTGGGAGAAATGCTGCTTGTGTTCCACCTGCAACTAAAGCAGAATTCTTTGGTAAAACTGCTGTGTTTTGGAAGAGGAAATGCTTACAGTCCTCGCTACAGCCTGCCTTGGTTGAGGCAGTTCGCTCCACGTCAGAAACCCTGCATAGAGAAGTTCATTCATGGAAGAGCCCAAAGAGTACACAGTGGGAGAAAAGCTGCTTGTGTTACCCCTGCAACTAAAGCAGAGTTCTAGCGTTAAAACTGTGTGGTTTGGGAGAGGATATGCTTACAGTCCTCGCTACAGCCTGCCATGGTTGAGGCAGTTCGCTCCACGTGGGAAACCCTGCATATACAAGTTCATTCGTTAAGAGACCAAAGAGTACACAGTGGGAAAATGCTGCTTGTGTTCCACTTGCAACTAAAGCAGAGTTCTTCGGGTAAAACTGTGTGTTTTGGGAGAGGAAATGCTTACAGTCCTTACGAGAGCCTGCCTTCATTGAGGCAGTTCGCTGCTCGTGGGACAACCTGCATATTGAACATTCATTCGGGGAAAGGCCCTTTGTATAAAGTGTGGGACAAATGCAGCTTGTGTTCCACCTGCCACTAAAGCAGAGTTCTTCAGGTAAAAGTGCCGTGTTTTCAGAGAGGAAATTCTTAGAGACCACAGTAGTGCCTGCCATGGCTGAGGCAGTTCGCTCCACACTGGAAACCATTCTTATAGAACAAGTTCATTAGGGGAAGTGCCCATCGAGTACACTGTGGGAGAAAAGATGCTTGTGTTCCCCCTGCAACTAAAGCAGAGTTCTTCGGGTAAACCTGCGTGATTTGGTAGAGGATATGCTTACAGTCCTCGCTACAGCCTGCCATGGTGGAGGCAGTTCGCTCCTCGTGGGAATCCCTGCATAAAGAAGTTCATTCGTGTAAGATCCCAAAGAGTACACAGTGGGAGAAATGCTGCTTGTGTTCCACCTGCAACTAAAGCACCGTTCTTCGGGTAAAACTGCGTGTTATGGGAGAGGAAATGCTTACAGTCCTTACGAGAGCCTGCCTTCATTGAGGCAGTTCGCTGCACGTGGGGCACCCTGCATATTGAAGATTCATTCGGGGAAGGGCCCTTTGTATAAAGTGTGGGACAAATGGAGCTTGAGTTCCACCTGCAACTAAAGCAGAGTTCTTCGGGTAAAAGTGCCTTGTTTTCAGAGAGGAAATCCTTAGAGACAACAGTAGTGCCTGCCATGGCTGAGGCAGTTCGCTCCACGCGGGAAACCATTCTTATAGAACAAGTTCATTAGGGGAAGTGCCCATCGAGTACACTGTGGGAGAAAAGCTGCTTGTGTTACCTCTGCAACTAAAGCAGAGTTCTACCGTTAAAACTCCGTGTTTTGAGATAGGATATGCTTACAGTCCTCGCTACAGCCTGCCACGGTTGAGGCAGTTCGATCCACGTGGGAATCCCTGCATAAAGAATTTCATTCGTGAAAGAGCCCAAAGATTACACAATAGGAGTAATGCTGCTTGTGTTCCACCTGCAACTAAAGCAGAGTTCTTCGGGTAAAAGTGCCTTGTTTTCAGAGAGGAAATCCTTAGAGACAACAGTAGTGCCTGCCATGGCTGAGGCAGTTCGCTCCACGCGGGAAACCATTCTTATAGAACAAGTTCATTAGGGGAAGTGCCCATCGAGTACACTGTGGGAGAAAAGCTGCTTGTGTTACCTCTGCAACTAAAGCAGAGTTCTACCGTTAAAACTGCGTGTTTTGAGATAGGATATGCTTACAGTCCTCGCTACAGCCTGCCACGGTTGAGGCAGTTCGATCCACGTGGGAATCCCTGCATAAAGAATTTCATTCGTGAAAGAGCCCAAAGATTACACAATAGGAGTAATGCTGCTTGTGTTCCACCTGCAACTAACACAGAGTTCCTTGGGTAAAACTGCCGTGTTTTCGGAGAGGAAATGCTTAGAGGCCTAACTAGAGCCTGCTTGCTTTAGGCATTTCACTCCACGCGGGACCCCTTGAGTACAGATATTCTTTCGGGCAAAGGCTCAATGGGTACACTGTGGGAGAAAAGCTGCTTGTGTTCCACCTGCAACTAAAGCAGAATTATTCGGGTAAAACTGCGTGTATTGGGAGAGGAAATGCTAACAGTCCTTATGAGAGCCTGCCTTCGTTGAGGCAGTTCACCTCACGTGGGACACCCTGCATATTGAAGACTCCTTCGGGGAAGGGCCCTTTGTATAAAGTGTGGGACAAATGCAGCTTGTGTTCCACCTGCAACTAAAACAGATTTCTTCAGGTAAAAGTGCCGTGTTTTCAGAGAGGAAATCCTTAGAGACAACAGTAGTGCCTGCCATGGCTGAGGCAGTTCGCTCCACGCGGGAAACCATTCTTATAGAACAAGTTCATTAGGGGAAGTGCCCATCGAGTACACTGTGGTAGAAAAGCTGCTTGTGTTACCTCTGCAACTAAAGCACAATTCTACCGTTAAAACTGTGTGTTTTGAGATAGGATATGCTTACAGTCCTCGCTACAGCCTGCCACGGTTGAGGCAGTTTGATCAACGTGGGAATCCCTGCATAAAGAATTTCATTCGTGAAAGAGCCCAAAGATTACACACTAGGAGTAATGCTGCTTGTGTTCCACCTGCAACTAACACAGAGTTCCTTGGATAAAACTGCCGTGTTTTCGGAGAGGAAATGCTTAGAGGCCTAACTAGAGCCTGCTTGCTTTAGGCATTTCACTCCACGCGGGACCCCTTGAGTACAGATATTCTTTCGGGCAAACGCTCACTGGGTACACTGAGGGAGAAAAGCTGCTTGTGTTCCACCTGCAACTAAAGCAGAATTATTCGGGTAAAACTGCGTGTATTGGGAGAGGAAATGCTAACAGTCCTTATGAGAGCCTGCCTTCGTTGAGGCAGTTCACCTCACGTGGGACACCCTGCATATTGAAGACTCCTTCGGGGAAGGGCCCTTTGTATAAAGTGTGGGACAAATGCAGCTTGTGTTCCACCTGCAACTAAAACAGATTTCTTCAGGTAAAAGTGCCGTGTTTTCAGAGAGGAAATCCTTAGAGACAACAGTAGTGCCTGCCATGGCTGAGGCAGTTCGCTCCACGCGGGAAACCATTCTTATAGAACAAGTTCATTTGGGGAAGTGCCCATCGAGTACACTGTGGGAGAAAAGCTGCTTGTGTTACCTCTGCAACTAAAGCACAATTCTACCGTTAAAACTGTGTGTTTTGAGATACGATATGCTTACAGTCCTCGCTACAGCCTGCCACGGTTGAGGCAGTTCGATCCACGTGGGAATCCCTGCATAAAGAATTTCATTCGTGGAAGAGCCCAAAGATTACACACTAGGAGTAATGCTGCTTGTGTTCCAACTGCAACTAACACAGAGTTCCTTGGGTAAAACTGCCGTGTTTTCGGAGAGGAAATGCTTAGAGGCCTCACTAGAGCCTGCTTGCTTTAGGCATTTCACTCCACACGGGACCCCTTGAGTATAGATATGCTTTCGGGCAAAGGCTCATTGGGTACACTGTGGGAGAAAATCTGCTTGTGTTCCACCTGCAACTAAAGCAGAATTCTTCGGGTAAAACTGCGTGTATTGGGAGAGGAAATGCTTACAGTCCTTACGAGAGCCTGCCTTCGTTGAGGCAGTTCACTGCACGTGGGACACCCTGCATATTGAAGACTCCTTCGGGGAAGGGCCCTTTGTATAAACTGTGGGACAAATGCAGCTTGTGTTCCACCTGCAACTAAAGCAGAGTTCTTCGGGTAAAAGTGCCGTGTTTTCAGAGAGGAAATTCTTAGAGACCACAGTAGTGTCTGCCATGGCTGAGGCAGTTCGCTCCACGCGGGAAACCATTCTTATAGAACAAGTTCATTAGGGGAAGTGCCCATTGTGTACACTGTGGGAGGAAAGCTGATGGTGTTCCCCCTGCAACTAAAGCAGAGTTCTTCGTGTAAAACTGCGTGTTTTGGGAGAGGAAATGCTTACAGTATTCGCTACAGCCTGCCTTGGTTGAGGCAGTTCGCTCCACGTGGGAATCCCTGCATAAAGAAGTTCATTCGTGGAAGATCCCTAAGAGTACACAGTGGGAGAAATGCTGCTTGTGTTCCACCTGCAACTAAAGCAGAATTCTTTGGTAAAACTGCTGTGTTTTGGAAGAGGAAATGCTTACAGTCCTCGCTACAGCCTGCCTTGGTTGAGGCAGTTCGCTCCACGTCGGAAACCCTGCATAGAGAAGTTCATTCATGGAAGAGCCCAAAGAGTACACAGTGGGAGAAAAGCTGCTTGTGTTACCCCTGCAACTAAAGCAGAGTTCTAGCGTTAAAACTGTGTGGTTTGGGAGAGGATATGCTTACAGTCCTCGCTACAGCCTGCCATGGTTGAGGCAGTTCGCTCCACGTGGGAAACCCTGCATATACAAGTTCATTCGTTAAGAGACCAAAGAGTACACAGTGGGAAAATGCTGCTTGTGTTCCACTTGCAACTAAAGCAGAGTTCTTCGGGTAAAACTGTGTGTTTTGGGAGAGGAAATGCTTACAGTCCTTACGAGAGCCTGCCTTCATTGAGGCAGTTCGCTGCTCGTGGGACAACCTGCATATTGAACATTCATTCGGGGAAAGGCCCTTTGTATAAAGTGTGGGACAAATGCAGCTTGTGTCCACCTGCCACTAAAGCAGAGTTCTTCAGGTAAAAGTGCCGTGTTTTCAGAGAGGAAATTCTTAGAGACCACAGTAGTGCCTGCCATGGCTGAGGCAGTTCGCTCCACACTGGAAACCATTCTTATAGAACAAGTTCATTAGGGGAAGTGCCCATCGAGTACACTGTGGGAGAAAAGATGCTTGTGTTCCCCCTGCAACTAAAGCAGAGTTCTTCGGGTAAACCTGCGTGATTTGGTAGAGGATATGCTTACAGTCCTCGCTACAGCCTGCCATCGTGGAGGCAGTTCGCTCCTCGTGGGAATCCCTGCATAAAGAAGTTCATTCGTGTAAGATCCCAAAGAGTACACAGTGGGAGAAATGCTGCTTGTGTTCCACCTGCAACTAAAGCACCGTTCTTCGGGTAAAACTGCGTGTTATGGGAGAGGAAATGCTTACAGTCCTTACGAGAGCCTGCCTTCATTGAGGCAGTTCGCTGCACGTGGGGCACCCTGCATATTGAAGATTCATTCGGGGAAGGGCCCTTTGTATAAAGTGTGGGACAAATGCAGCTTGTGTTCCACCTGCAACTAAAGCAGAGTTCTTCGGGTAAAAGTGCCTTGTTTTCAGAGAGGAAATCCTTAGAGACAACAGTAGTGCCTGCCATGGCTGAGGCAGTTCGCTCCACGCGGGAAACCATTCTTATAGAACACGTTCATTAGGGGAAGTGCCCATCGAGTACACTGTGGGGGAAAAGCTGCTTGTGTTACCTCTGCAACTAAAGCAGAGTTCTACCGTTAAAACTGCGTGTTTTGAGATAGGATATGCTTACAGTCCTCGCTACAGCCTGCCACGGTTGAGGCAGTTCGATCCACGTGGGAATCCCTGCATAAAGAATTTCATTCGTGAAAGAGCCCAAAGATTACACACTAGGAGTAATGCTGCTTGTGTTCCACCTGCAACTAACACAGAGTTCCTTGGGTAAAACTGCCGTGTTTTCGGAGAGGAAATGCTTAGAGGCCTAACTAGAGCCTGCTTGCTTTAGGCATTTCACTCCACGCGGGACCCCTTGAGTACAGATATTCTTTCGGGCAAAGGCTCATTGGGTACACTGTGGGAGAAAAGCTGCTTGTGTTCCACCTGCAACTAAAGCAGAATTATTCGGGTAAACTGCGTGTATTGGGAGAGGAAATGCTAACAGTCCTTATGAGAGCCTGCCTTCGTTGAGGCAGTTCACCTCACGTGGGACACCCTGCATATTGAAGACTCCTTCGGGGAAGGGCCCTTTGTATAAAGTGTGGGACAAATGCAGCTTGTGTTCCACCTGCAACTAAAACAGATTTCTTCAGGTAAAAGTGCCGTGTTTTCAGAGAGGAAATCCTTAGAGACAACAGTAGTGCCTGCCATGGCTGAGGCAGTTCGCTCCACGCGGGAAACCATTCTTATAGAACAAGTTCATTTGGGGAAGTGCCCATCGAGTACACTGTGGGAGAAAAGCTGCTTGTGTTACCTCTGCAACTAAAGCACAATTCTACCGTTAAAACTGTGTGTTTTGAGATAGGATATGCTTACAGTCCTCGCTACAGCCTGCCACGGTTGAGGCAGTTGCATCCACGTGGGAATCCCTGCATAAAGAATTTCATTCGTGGAAGAGCCCAAAGATTACACACTAGGAGTAATGCTGCTTGTGTTCCACCTGCCACTAACACAGAGTTCCTTGGGTAAAACTGCCGTGTTTTCGGAGAGGAAATGCTTAGAGGCCTCACTAGAGCCGGCTTGCTTTAGGCATTTCACTCCACGCGGGACCCCTTGAGTATAGATATTCTTTTGGGCAAAGGCTCATTGGGTACACTGTGGGAGAAATGCTGCTTGTGTTCCACCTGCAACTAAAGCAGAATTCTTCGGGTAAAACTGCGTGTATTGGGAGAGGAAATGCTTACAGTCCTTACGAGAGCCTGCCTTCGTTGAGGCAGTTCACTGCACGTGGGACACCCTGCATATTGAAGACTCCTTCGGGGAAGGGCCCTTTGTATAAACTGTGGGACAAATGCAGCTTGTGTTCCACCTGCAACTAAAGCAGAGTTCTTCGGGTAAAAGTGCTGTGTTTTCAGAGAGGAAATTCTTAGAGACCACAGTAGTGTCTGCCATGGCTGAGGCAGTTCGCTCCACGCGGGAAACCATTCTTATAGAACAAGTTCATTAGGGGAAGTGCCCATTGTGTACACTGTGGGAGGAAAGCTGATGGTGTTCCCCCTGCAACTAAAGCAGAGTTCTTCGTGTAAAACTGCGTGTTTTGGGAGAGGAAATGCTTACAGTATTCGCTACAGCCTGCCTTGGTTGAGGCAGTTCGCTCCACGTGGGAATCCCTGCATAAAGAAGTTCATTCGTGGAAGATCCCTAAGAGTACACAGTGGGAGAAATGCTGCTTGTGTTCCACCTGCAACTAAAGCAGAATTCTTTGGTAAAACTGCCGTGTTTTGGAAGAGGAAATGCTTACAGTCCTCGCTACAGCCTGCCTTGGTTGAGGCAGTTCGCTCCACGTCGGAAACCCTGCATATAGAAGTTCATTCATGGAAGAGCCCAAAGAGTACACAGTGGGAGAAAAGCTGCTTGTGTTACCCCTGCAACTAAAGCAGAGTTCTAGCGTTAAAACTGTGTGGTTTGGGAGAGGATATGCTTACAGTCCTCGCTACAGCCTGCCATGGTTGAGGCAGTTCGCTCCACGTGGGAAACCCTGCATATACAAGTTCATTCGTTAAGAGACCAAAGAGTACACAGTGGGAAAATGCTGCTTGTGTTCCACTTGCAACTAAAGCAGAGTTCTTCGGGTAAAACTGTGTGTTTTGGGAGAGGAAATGCTTACAGTCCTTACGAGAGCCTGCCTTCATTGAGGCAGTTCGCTGCTCGTGGGACAACCTGCATATTGAACATTCATTCGGGGAAAGGCCCTTTGTATAAAGTGTGGGACAAATGCAGCTGTGTTCCACCTGCCACTAAAGCAGAGTTCTTCAGGTAAAAGTGCCGTGTTTTCAGAGAGGAAATTCTTAGAGACCACAGTAGTGCCTGCCATGGCTGAGGCAGTTCGCTCCACACTGGAAACCATTCTTATAGAACAAGTTCATTAGGGGAAGTGCCCATCGAGTACACTGTGGGAGAAAAGATGCTTGTGTTCCCCCTGCAACTAAAGCAGAGTTCTTCGGGTATACCTGCGTGATTTGGTAGAGGATATGCTTACAGTCCTCGCTACAGCCTGCCATGGTGGAGGCAGTTCGCTCCTTGTGGGAATCCCTGCATAAAGAAGTTCATTCGTGTAAGATCCCAAAGAGTACACAGTGGGAGAAATGCTGCTTGTGTTCCACCTGCAACTAAAGCAGAGTTCTTCGGGTAAAACTGCGTGTTATGGGAGAGGAAATGCTTACAGTCCTTACGAGAGCCTGCCTTCATTGAGGCAGCTCGCTGCACGTGGGGCACCCTGCATATTGAAGATTCATTCGGGGAAGGGCCCTTTGTATAAAGTGTGGGACAAATGCAGCTTGTGTTCCACCTGCAACTAAAGCAGAGTTCTTCGGGTAAAAGTGCCTTGTTTTCAGAGAGGAAATCCTTAGAGACAACAGTAGTGCCTGCCATGGCTGAGGCAGTTCGCTCCACGCGGGAAACCATTCTTATAGAACAAGTTCATTATGGGAAGTGCCCATCGAGTACACTGTGGGAGAAAAGCTGCTTGTGTTACCTCTGCAACTAAAGCACAATTCTACCGTTAAAACTGTGTGTTTTGAGATAGGATATGCTTACAGTCCTCGCTACAACCTGCCACGGTTGAGGCAGTTCGATCCACGTGGGAATCCCTGCATAAAGAATTTCATTCGTGGAAGAGCCCAAAGATTACACACTAGGAGTAATGCTGCTTGTGTTCCACCTGCAACTAACACAGAGTTCCTTGGGTAAAACTGCCGTGTTTTCGGAGAGGAAATGCTTAGAGGCCTCACTACAGCCTGCTTGCTTTAGGCATTTCATTCCACGCGGGACCCATTGAGTATAGATATTGTTTCGTTCAAAGGCTCATTGGGTACACTGTGGGAGAAAAGCTGCTTGTGTTCCACCTGCAACTAAAGCAGAATTCTTCGGGCAAAACTGCGTGTATTGGCAGAGGAAATGCTAACAGTCCTTATGAGAGCCTGCCTTCATTGAGGCAGTTCACCTCACGTGGGACACCCTGCATATTGAAGACTCCTTCGGGGAAGGGCCCTTTGTATAAAGTGTGGGACAAATGCAGCTTGTGTTCCACCTGCAACTAAAGCAGAGTTCTTCGGGTAAAAGTGCCGTGTTTTCAGAGAGGAAATCCTTAGAGACAACAGTAGTGCCTGCCATGGCTGAGGCAGTTCGCTCCACGCGGGAAACCATTCTTATAGAAAAAGTTCATTTGGGGAAGTGCCCATCGAGTACACTGTGGGAGAAAAGCTGCTTGTGTTACCTCTGCAACTAAAGCACAATTCTACCGTTAAAACTGTGTGTTTTGAGATAGGATATGCTTACAGTCCTCGCTACAGCCTGCCACGGTTGAGGCAGTTCGATCCACGTGGGAATCCCTGCATAAAGAATTTCATTCGTGGAAGAGCCCAAAGATTACACACTAGGAGTAATGCTGCTTGTGTTCCACCTGCAACTAACACAGAGTTCCTTGGGTAAAACTGCCGTGTTTTCGGAGAGGAAATGCTTAGAGGCCTCACTAGAGCCTGCTTGCTTTAGGCATTTCACTCCACGCGGGACCCCTTGAGTATAGATATTCTTTCGGGCAAAGGCTCATTGGGTACACTGTGGGAGAAAAGCTGCTTGTGTTCCACCTGCAACTAAAGCAGAATTCTTCGGGTAAAACTGCGTGTATTGGGAGAGGAAATGCTTACAGTCCTTACGAGAGCCTGCCTTCGTTGAGGCAGTTCACTGCACGTGGGACACCCTGCATATTGAAGACTCCTTCGGGGAAGGGCCCTTTGTATAAACTGTGGGACAAATGCAGCTTGTGTTCCACCTGCAACTAAAGCAGAGTTCTTCGGGTAAAAGTGCTGTGTTTTCAGAGAGGAAATTCTTAGAGACCACAGTAGTGTCTGCCATGGCTGAGGCAGTTCGCTCCACGCGGGAAACCATTCTTATAGAACAAGTTCATTAGGGGAAGTGCCCATTGTGTACACTGTGGGAGGAAAGCTGATGGTGTTCCCCCTGCAACTAAAGCAGAGTTCTTCGTGTAAAACTGCGTGTTTTGGGAGAGGAAATGCTTACAGTATTCGCTACAGCCTGCCTTGGTTGAGGCAGTTCGCTCTACGTGGGAATCCCTGCATAAAGAAGTTCATTCGTGGAAGATCCCAAAGAGTACACAGTGGGAGAAATGCTGCCTGTGTTCCACCTGCAACTAAAGCAGAATTCTTTGGTAAAACTGCCGTGTTTTGGAAGAGGAAATGCTTACAGTCCTCGCTACAGCCTGCCTTGGTTGAGGCAGTTCGCTCCACGTCGGAAACCCTGCATAGAGAAGTTCATTCATGGAAGAGCCCAAAGAGTACACAGTGGGAGAAAAGCTGCTTGTGTTACCCCTGCAACTAAAGCAGAGTTCTAGCGTTAAAACTGTGTGGTTTGGGAGAGGATATGCTTACAGTCCTCGCTACAGCCTGCCATGGTTGAGGCTGTTCGCTCCACGTGGGAAACCCTGCATATACAAGTTCATTCGTTAAGAGACCAAAGAGTACACAGTGGGAAAATGCTGCTTGTGTTCCACTTGCAACTAAAGCAGAGTTCTTCGGGTAAAACTGTGTGTTTTGGGAGAGGAAATGCTTACAGTCCTTACGAGAGCCTGCCTTCATTGAGGCAGTTCGCTGCTCGTGGGACAACCTGCATATTGAACATTCATTCGGGGAAAGGCCCTTTGTATAAAGTGTGGGACAAATTCAGCTTGTGTTCCACCTGCCACTAAAGCAGAGTTCTTCAGGTAAAAGTGCCGTGTTTTCAGAGAGGAAATTCTTAGAGACCACAGTAGTGCCTGCCATGGCTGAGGCATTTCGCTCCACACTGGAAACCATTCTTATAGAACAAGTTCATTAAGGGAAGTGCCCATCGAGTACACTGTGGGAGAAAAGATGCTTGTGTTCCCCCTGCAACTAAAGCAGAGTTCTTCGGGTAAACCTGCGTGATTTGGTAGAGGATATGCTTACAGTCCTCGCTACAGCCTGCCATGGTGGAGGCAGTTCGCTCCTCGTGGGAATCCCTGCATAAAGAAGTTCATTCGTGTAAGATCCCAAAGAGTACACAGTGGGAGAAATGCTGCTTGTGTTCCACCTGCAACTAAAGCAGAGTTCTTCGGGTAAAACTGCGTGTTATGGGAGAGGAAATGCTTACAGTCCTTACGAGAGCCTGCCTTCATTGAGGCAGTTCGCTGCACGTGGGGCACCCTGCATATTGAAGATTCATTCGGGGAAGGGCCCTTTGTATAAAGTGTGGGACAAATGCAGCTTGTGTTCCACCTGCAACTAAAGCAGAGTTCTTCGGGTAAAAGTGCCTTGTTTTCAGAGAGGAAATCCTTAGAGACAACAGTAGTGCCTGCCATGGCTGAGGCAGTTCGCTCCACGCGGGAAACCATTCTTTTTTTTTTTTTTTTTTTTTTCCTTTTTGCGTTATGTGGGCCTCTCACTGTTGTGGCCTCTCCCGTTGCGGAGCACAGGCTCCAGATGCGCAGGCCCAGCGGCCATGGCTCACGGGCCCAGCCGCTCCACGGCATATGGGATCCTCCCAGACCGGGGCACGAACCCGTATCCCCTGCATCGGCAGGCGGACTCTCAACCACTGCGCCACCAGGGAGGCCCGGGAAACCATTCTTATAGAACAAGTTCATTAGGGGAAGTGCCCATCGAGTACACTGTGGGAGAAAAGCTGCTTGTGTTACCTCTGCAACTAAAGCAGAGTTCTACCGTTAAAACTGCGTGTTTTGAGATAGGATATGCTTACAGTCCTCGCTACAGCCTGCCACGGTTCAGGCAGTTCGATCCACGTGGGAATCCCTGCATAAAGAATTTCATTCGTGAAAGAGCCCAAAGATTACACACTAGGAGTAATGTTGCTTGTGTTCCACCTGCAACTAACACAGAGTTCCTTGGGTAAAACTGCCGTGTTTTCGGAGAGGAAATGCTTAGAGGCCTCACTAGAGCCTGCTTGCTTTAGGCATTTCACTCCACGTGGGACCCCTTGAGTATAGATATTGTTTCGGTCAAAGGCTCATTGGGTACACTGTGGGAGAAAAGCTGCTTGTGTTCCACCTGCAACTAAAGCAGAATTCTTCGGGTAAAACTGCGGGTATTGGGAGAGGAAATGCTAACAGTCCTTATGAGAGCCTGCCTTCGTTGAGGCAGTTCACCTCACGTGGGACACCCTGCATATTGAAGACTCCTTCGGGGAAGGGCCCTTTGTATAAAGTGTGGGACAAATGCAGCTTGTGTTCCACCTGCAACTAAAGCAGAGTTCTTCGGGGAAAAGTGCCGTGTTTTCAGAGAGGAAATTCTTAGAGACAACAGTAGTGCCTGCCATGGCTGAGGCAGTTCGCTCCACGCGGGAAACCATTCTTATAGAACAAGTTCATTTGGGAAAGAGCCCATCGAGTACACTGTGGGAGAAATTCTGCTTGTGTTACCTCTGCAACTAAAGCACAATTCTACCGTTAAAACTGTGTGTTTTGAGATAGGATATGCTTACAGTCCTCGCTACAGCCTTCCACGGTTGAGGCAGTTCGATCCACGTGGGAATCCCTGCATAAAGAATTTCATTCGTGGAAGAGCCCAAAGATTACACACTAGGAGTAATGCTGCTTGTGTTCCACCTGCAACTAACACAGAGTTCCTTGGGTAAAACTGCCGTGTTTTCGGAGAGGAAATGCTTAGAGGCCTCACTAGAGCCTGCTTGCTTTAGGCATTTAACTCCACGCGGGACCCCTTGAGTATAGATATTCTTTCGGGCAAAGGCTCATTGGGTACACTGTGGGAGAAAAGCTGCTTGTGTTCCACCTGCAACTAAAGCAGAATTCTTCGGGTAAAACTGCGTGTATTGGGAGAGGAAATGCTTACAGTCCTTACGAGAGCCTGCCTTCGTTGAGGCAGTTCACTGCACGTGGGACACCCTGCATATTGAAGACTCCTTCGGGGAAGGGCCCTTTGTATAAAGTGTGGGACAAATGCAGCTTGTGTTCCACCTGCAACTAAAGCAGAGTTCTTCGGGTAAAACTGCCGTGTTTTCAGAGAGGAAATTCTTAGAGACCACAGTAGTGTCAGCCATGGCTGAGGCAGTTTGCTCCACGCGGGAAACCATTCTTATAGAACAAGTTCATTAGGGGAAGTGCCCATTGTGTACACTGTGGGAGGAAAGCTGATGGTGTTCCCCCTGCAACTAAAGCAGAGTTCTTCGTGTAAAACTGCGTGTTTTGGGAGAGGAAATGCTTACATTATTCGAAACAGCCTGCCTTGGTTGAGGCAGTTCGCTCCACGTGGGAATCCCTGCATAAAGAAGTTCATTCGTGGAAGATCCCAAAGAGTACACAGTGGGAGAAATGCTGCTTGTGTTCCACCTGCAACTAAAGCAGAATTCTTTGGTAAAACTGCCGTGTTTTGGAAGAGGAAATGCTTACAGTCCTCGCTACAGCCTGCCTTGGTTGAGGCAGTTCGCTCCACGTTGGAAACCCTGCATATAGAAGTTCATTCATGGAAGAGCCCAAAGAGTACACAGTGGGAGAAAAGCTGCTTGTGTTACCCCTGCAACTAAAGCAGAGTTCTAGCGTTAAAACTGTTTGGTTTGGGAGAGGATATGCTTACAGTCCTCGCTACAGCCTGCCATGGTTGAGGCAGTTCGCTCCACGTGGGAAACCCTGCATATACAAGTTCATTCGTTAAGAGACCAAAGAGTACACAGTGGGAAAATGCTGCTTGTGTTCCACTTGCAACTAAAGCAGAGTTCTTCGGGTAAAACTGTGTGTTTTGAGAGAGGAAATGCTTACAGTCCTTACGAGAGCCTGCCTTCATTGAGGCAGTTCGCTGCTCGTGGGACAACCTGCATATTGAACATTCATTCGGGGAATGGCCCTTTGTATAAACTGTGGGACAAATGCAGCTTGTGTTCCACCTGCCACTAAAGCAGAGTTCTTAAGGTAAAAGTGCCGTGTTTTCAGAGAGGAAATTCTTAGAGACCACAGTACTGCCTGCCATGGCTGAGGCAGTTCGCTCCACGCGGGAAACCATTCTTATAGAACAAGTTCATTAAGGGAAGTGCCCATCGAGTACACTGTGGGAGAAAAGATGCTTGTGTTCCCCATGCAACTAAAGCAGAGTTCTTCGGGTAAACCTGCGTGATTTGGTAGAGGATATGCTTACAGTCCTCGCTACAGCCTGCCATGGTGGAGGCAGTTCGCTCTTCGTGGGTATCCCTGCATAAAGTAGTTCATTCGTGTAAGAGCCCAAAGAGTACACAGTGGGAGAAATGCTGCTTGTGTTCCACCTGCAACTAAAGCAGTGTTCTTCGGGTAAAACTGCGTGTTTTGGGAGAGGAAATGCTTACAGTCCATACGAGAGTCTGCCTTCATTGAGGCAGTTCGCTGCACGTGGGACACCCTGCATATTGAAGATTCATTCGGGGAAGGGCCCTTTGTATAAAGTGTCGGACAAATGCATTTTGTGTTCCACCTGCAACTAAAGCAGAGTTCTTCGGGTTAAAGTGCCGTGTTTTCAGAGAGGAAATCCTTAGAGACCACAGTAGTGCCTGCCATGGCTGAGGCAGTTTGCTCCATGCGGAAACCATTCTTATAGTACAAGTTCATTAGGGGAAGTGGCCATTGTGTACACTGTGGGAGGAAAGCTGATGGTGTTCCCCCTGCAACTAAAGCAGAGTTCTTCGTGTAAAACTGCGTGTTTTGGGAGAGGAAATGCTTACAGTATTCGCTACAGCCTGCCTTGGTTGAGGCAGTTCGCTCCACGTGGGAATCCCTGCACAAAGAAGTTCATTCGTGGAAAATCCCAAAGAGTACACAGTGGGAGAAATGCTGCTTGTGTTCCACCTGCAACTAAAGCAGAGTTCTTCGGGTAAAACTGCGTGTTATGGGAGAGGAAATGCTTACAGTCCTTACGAGAGCCTGCCTTCATTGAGGCAGCTCGCTGCACGTGGGGCACCCTGCATATTGAAGATTCATTCGGGGAAGGGCCCTTTGTATAAAGTGTGGGACAAATGCAGCTTGTGTTCCACCTGCAACTAAAGCAGAGTTCTTCGGGTAAAAGTGCCTTGTTTTCAGAGAGGAAATCCTTAGAGACAACAGTAGTGCCTGCCATGGCTGAGGCAGTTCGCACCACGCGGGAAACCATTCTTATAGAACAAGTTCATTATGGGAAGTGCCCATCGAGTACACTGTGGGAGAATAGCTGCTTGTGTTACCTCTGCAACTAAAGCACAATTCTACCGTTAAAACTGTGTGTTTTGAGATAGGATATGCTTACAGTCCTCGCTACAACCTGCCACGGTTGAGGCAGTTCGATCCACGTGGGAATCCCTGCATAAAGAATTTCATTCGTGGAAGAGCCCAAAGATTACACACTAGGAGTAATGCTGCTTGTGTTCCACCTGCAACTAACACAGAGTTCCTTGGGTAAAACTGCCGTGTTTTCGGAGAGGAAATGCTTAGAGGCCTCACTACAGCCTGCTTGCTTTAGGCATTTCATTCCACGCGGGACCCATTGAGTATAGATATTGTTTCGTTCAAAGGCTCATTGGGTACACTGTGGGAGAAAAGCTGCTTGTGTTCCACCTGCAACTAAAGCAGAATTCTTCGGGCAAAACTGCGTGTATTGGCAGAGGAAATGCTAACAGTCCTTATGAGAGCCTGCCTTCATTGAGGCAGTTCACCTCACGTGGGACACCCTGCATATTGAAGACTCCTTCGGGGAAGGGCCCTTTGTATAAAGTGTGGGACAAATGCAGCTTGTGTTCCACCTGCAACTAAAGCAGAGTTCTTCGGGTAAAAGTGCCGTGTTTTCAGAGAGGAAATCCTTAGAGACAACAGTAGTGCCTGCCATGGCTGAGGCAGTTCGCTCCACGCGGGAAACCATTCTTATAGAAAAAGTTCATTTGGGGAAGTGCCCATCGAGTACACTGTGGGAGAAAAGCTGCTTGTGTTACCTCTGCAACTAAAGCACAATTCTACCGTTAAAACTGTGTGTTTTGAGATAGGATATGCTTACAGTCCTCGCTACAGCCTGCCACGGTTGAGGCAGTTCGATCCACGTGGGAATCCCTGCATAAAGAATTTCATTCGTGGAAGAGCCCAAAGATTACACACTAGGAGTAATGCTGCTTGTGTTCCACCTGCAACTAACACAGAGTTCCTTGGGTAAAACTGCCGTGTTTTCGGAGAGGAAATGCTTAGAGGCCTCACTAGAGCCTGCTTGCTTTAGGCATTTCACTCCACGCGGGACCCCTTGAGTATAGATATGCTTTCGGGCAAAGGCTCATTGGGTACACTGTGGGAGAAAAGCTGCTTGTGTTCCACCTGCAACTAAAGCAGAATTCTTCGGGTAAAACTGCGTGTATTGGGAGAGGAAATGCTTACAGTCCTTACGAGAGCCTGCCTTCGTTGAGGCAGTTCACTGCACGTGGGACACCCTGCATATTGAAGACTCCTTCGGGGAAGGGCCCTTTGTATAAACTGTGGGACAAATGCAGCTTGTGTTCCACCTGCAACTAAAGCAGAGTTCTTCGGGTAAAAGTGCTGTGTTTTCAGAGAGGAAATTCTTAGAGACCACAGTAGTGTCTGCCATGGCTGAGGCAGTTCGCTCCACGCGGGAAACCATTCTTATAGAACAAGTTCATTAGGGGAAGTGCCCATTGTGTACACTGTGGGAGGAAAGCTGATGGTGTTCCCACTGCAACTAAAGCAGAGTTCTTCGTGTAAAACTGCGTGTTTTGGGAGAGGAAATGCTTACAGTATTCGCTACAGCCTGCCTTGGTTGAGGCAGTTCGCTCTACGTGGGAATCCCTGCATAAAGAAGTTCATTCGTGGAAGATCCCAAAGAGTACACAGTGGGAGAAATGCTGCTTGTGTTCCACCTGCAACTAAAGCAGAATTCTTTGGTAAAACTGCCGTGTTTTGGAAGAGGAAATGCTTACAGTCCTCGCTACAGCCTGCCTTGGTTGAGGCAGTTCGCTCCACGTCGGAAACCCTGCATAGAGAAGTTCATTCATGGAAGAGCCCAAAGAGTACACAGTGGGAGAAAAGCTGCTTGTGTTACCCCTGCAACTAAAGCAGAGTTCTAGCGTTAAAACTGTGTGGTTTGGGAGAGGATATGCTTACAGTCCTCGCTACAGCCTGCCATGGTTGAGGCTGTTCGCTCCACGTGGGAAACCCTGCATATACAAGTTCATTCGTTAAGAGACCAAAGAGTACACAGTGGGAAAATGCTGCTTGTGTTCCACTTGCAACTAAAGCAGAGTTCTTCGGGTAAAACTGTGTGTTTTGGGAGAGGAAATGCTTACAGTCCTTACGAGAGCCTGCCTTCATTGAGGCAGTTCGCTGCTCGTGGGACAACCTGCATATTGAACATTCATTCGGGGAAAGGCCCTTTGTATAAAGTGTGGGACAAATGCAGCTTGTGTTCCACCTGCCACTAAAGCAGAGTTCTTCAGGTAAAAGTGCCGTGTTTTCAGAGAGGAAATTCTTAGAGACCACAGTAGTGCCTGCCATGGCTGAGGCATTTCGCTCCACACTGGAAACCATTCTTATAGAACAAGTTCATTAGGGGAAGTGCCCATCGAGTACACTGTGGGAGAAAAGATGCTTGTGTTCCCCCTGCAACTAAAGCAGAGTTCTTCGGGTAAACCTGCGTGATTTGGTAGAGGATATGCTTACAGTCCTCGCTACAGCCTGCCATGGTGGAGGCAGTTCGCTCCTCGTGGGAATCCCTGCATAAAGAAGTTCATTCGTGTAAGATCCCAAAGAGTACACAGTGGGAGAAATGCTGCTTGTGTTCCACCTGCAACTAAAGCAGAGTTCTTCGGGTAAAACTGCGTGTTATGGGAGAGGAAATGCTTACAGTCCTTACGAGAGCCTGCCTTCATTGAGGCAGTTCGCTGCACGTGGGGCACCCTGCATATTGAAGATTCATTCGGGGAAGGGCCCTTTGTATAAAGTGTGGGACAAATGCAGCTTGTGTTCCACCTGCAACTAAAGCAGAGTTCTTCGGGTAAAAGTGCCTTGTTTTCAGAGAGGAAATCCTTAGAGACAACAGTAGTGCCTGCCATGGCTGAGGCAGTTCGCTCCACGCGGGAAACCATTCTTTTTTTTTTTTTTTTTTTTCCTTTTTGCGTTATGTGGGCCTCTCACTGTTGTGGCCTCTCCCGTTGCGGAGCACAGGCTCCAGATGCGCAGGCCCAGCGGCCATGGCTCACGGGCCCAGCCGCTCCACGGCATATGGGATCCTCCCAGACCGGGGCACGAACCCGTATCCCCTGCATCGGCAGGCGGACTCTCAACCACTGCGCCACCAGGGAGGCCCGGGAAACCATTCTTATAGAACAAGTTCATTAGGGGAAGTGCCCATCGAGTACACTGTGGGAGAAAAGCTGCTTGTGTTACCTCTGCAACTAAAGCAGAGTTCTACCGTTAAAACTGCGTGTTTTGAGATAGGATATGCTTACAGTCCTCGGTACAGCCTGCCACGGTTCAGGCAGTTCGATCCACGTGGGAATCCCTGCATAAAGAATTTCATTCGTGAAAGAGCCCAAAGATTACACACTAGGAGTAATGTTGCTTGTGTTCCACCTGCAACTAACACAAAGTTCCTTGGGTAAAACTGCCGTGTTTTCGGAGAGGAAATGCTTAGAGGCCTCACTAGAGCCTGCTTGCTTTAGGCATTTCACTCCACGTGGGACCCCTTGAGTATAGATATTGTTTCGGTCAAAGGCTCATTGGGTACACTGTGGGAGAAAAGCTGCTTGTGTTCCACCTGCAACTAAAGCAGAATTCTTCGGGTAAAACTGCGGGTATTGGGAGAGGAAATGCTAACAGTCCTTATGAGAGCCTGCCTTCGTTGAGGCAGTTCACCTCACGTGGGACACCCTGCATATTGAAGACTCCTTCGGGGAAGGGCCCTTTGTATAAAGTGTGGGACAAATGCAGCTTGTGTTCCACCTGCAACTAAAGCAGAGTTCTTCGGGGAAAAGTGCCGTGTTTTCAGAGAGGAAATTCTTAGAGACAACAGTAGTGCCTGCCATGGCTGAGGCAGTTCGCTCCACGCGGGAAACCATTCTTATAGAACAAGTTCATTTGGGAAAGAGCCCATCGAGTACACTGTGGGAGAAATGCTGCTTGTGTTACCTCTGCAACTAAAGCACAATTCTACCGTTAAAACTGTGTGTTTTGAGATAGGATATGCTTACAGTCCTCGCTACAGCCTTCCACGGTTGAGGCAGTTCGATCCACGTGGGAATCCCTGCATAAAGAATTTCATTCGTGGAAGAGCCCAAAGATTACACACTAGGAGTAATGCTGCTTGTGTTCCACCTGCAACTAACACAGAGTTCCTTGGGTAAAACTGCCGTGTTTTCGGAGAGGAAATGCTTAGAGGCCTCACTAGAGCCTGCTTGCTTTAGGCATTTAACTCCACGCGGGACCCCTTGAGTATAGATATTCTTTCGGGCAAAGGCTCATTGGGTACACTGTGGGAGAAAAGCTGCTTGTGTTCCACCTGCAACTAAAGCAGAATTCTTCGGGTAAAACTGCGTGTATTGGGAGAGGAAATGCTTACAGTCCTTACGAGAGCCTGCCTTCGTTGAGGCAGTTCACTGCACGTGGGACACCCTGCATATTGAAGACTCCTTCGGGGAAGGGCCCTTTGTATAAAGTGTGGGACAAATGCAGCTTGTGTTCCACCTGCAACTAAAGCAGAGTTCTTCGGGTAAAAGTGCCGTGTTTTCAGAGAGGAAATTCTTAGAGACCACAGTAGTGTCAGCCATGGCTGAGGCAGTTTGCTCCACGCGGGAAACCATTCTTATAGAACAAGTTCATTAGGGGAAGTGCCCATTGTGTACACTGTGGGAGGAAAGCTGATGGTGTTCCCCCTGCAACTAAAGCAGAGTTCTTCGTGTAAAACTGCGTGTTTTGGGAGAGGAAATGCTTACAGTATTCGAAACAGCCTGCCTTGGTTGAGGCAGTTCGCTCCACGTGGGAATCCCTGCATAAAGAAGTTCATTCGTGGAAGATCCCAAAGAGTACACAGTGGGAGAAATGCTGCTTGTGTTCCACCTGCAACTAAAGCAGAATTCTTTGGTAAAACTGCCGTGTTTTGGAAGAGGAAATGCTTACAGTCCTCGCTACAGCCTGCCTTGGTTGAGGCAGTTCGCTCCACGTTGGAAACCCTGCATATAGAAGTTCATTCATGGAAGAGCCCAAAGAGTACACAGTGGGAGAAAAGCTGCTTGTGTTACCCCTGCAACTAAAGCAGAGTTCTAGCGTTAAAACTGTTTGGTTTGGGAGAGGACATGCTTACAGTCCTCGCTACAGCCTGCCATGGTTGAGGCAGTTCGCTCCACGTGGGAAACCCTGCATATACAAGTTCATTCGTTAAGAGACCAAAGAGTACACAGTGGGAAAATGCTGCTTGTGTTCCACTTGCAACTAAAGCAGAGTTCTTCGGGTAAAACTGTGTGTTTTGAGAGAGGAAATGCTTACAGTCCTTACGAGAGCCTGCCTTCATTGAGGCAGTTCGCTGCTCGTGGGACAACCTGCATATTGAACATTCATTCGGGGAATGGCCCTTTGTATAAACTGTGGGACAAATGCAGCTTGTGTTCCACCTGCCACTAAAGCAGAGTTCTTAAGGTAAAAGTGCCGTGTTTTCAGAGAGGAAATTCTTAGAGACCACAGTACTGCCTGCCATGGCTGAGGCAGTTCGCTCCACGCGGGAAACCATTCTTATAGAACAAGTTCATTAAGGGAAGTGCCCATCGAGTACACTGTGGGAGAAAAGATGCTTGTGTTCCCCATGCAACTAAAGCAGAGTTCTTCGGGTAAACCTGCGTGATTTGGTAGAGGATATGCTTACAGTCCTCGCTACAGCCTGCCATGGTGGAGGCAGTTCGCTCTTCGTGGGTATCCCTGCATAAAGTAGTTCATTCGTGTAAGAGCCCAAAGAGTACACAGTGGGAGAAATGCTGCTTGTGTTCCACCTGCAACTAAAGCAGTGTTCTTCGGGTAAAACTGCGTGTTTTGGGAGAGGAAATGCTTACAGTCCATACGAGAGTCTGCCTTCATTGAGGCAGTTCGCTGCACGTGGGACACCCTGCATATTGAAGATTCATTCGGGGAAGGGCCCTTTGTATAAAGTGTCGGACAAATGCATTTTGTGTTCCACCTGCAACTAAAGCAGAGTTCTTCGGGTTAAAGTGCCGTGTTTTCAGAGAGGAAATCCTTAGAGACCACAGTAGTGCCTGCCATGGCTGAGGCAGTTTGCTCCATGCGGAAACCATTCTTATAGTACAAGTTCATTAATGGAAGTGGCCATTGTGTACACTGTGGGAGGAAAGCTGATGGTGTTCCCCCTGCAACTAAAGCAGAGTTCTTCGTGTAAAACTGCGTGTTTTGGGAGAGGAAATGCTTACAGTATTCGCTACAGCCTGCCTTGGTTGAGGCAGTTCGCTCCACGTGGGAATCCCTGCACAAAGAAGTTCATTCGTGGAAAATCCCAAAGAGTACACAGTGGGAGAAATGCTGCTTGTGTTCCACCTGCAACTAAAGCAGAATTCTTTGGTAAAACTGCCGTGTTTTGGAAGAGGAAATGCTTACATTCCCCGCTACAGCCTGCCTTGGTTGAGGCAGTTCGCTCCACGTCGGAAACCCTGCATATAGAAGTTCATTCATGGAAGAGCCCAAAGAGTACACAGTGGGAGAAAAGCTGCTTGTGTTACCCCTGCAACTAAAGCAGAGTTCTAGCGTTAAAACTGCGTGGTTTGGGAGAGGATATGCTTACAGTCCTCACTACAGCCTGCCATGGTTGAGGCAGTTCGCTCCACGTGGGAAACCCTGCATATACAAGTTCATTCGGGAGGAGACCAAAGAGTACACAGTGGGAGAAATGCTGCTTGTGTTCCACTTGCAACTAAAGCAGAGTTCTTCGGGTAAAACTGTGTGTTTTGGGAGAGGAAATGCTTACAGTCCTTACGAGAGCCTGCCTTCATTGAGGCAGTTCACTGCTCGTGGGACAACCTGCATATTGAACATTCATTCGGGGAAAGGCCCTTTGTATAAAGTGTGGGACAAATGCAGCTTGTGTTCCACCTGCCACTAAAGCAGAGTTCTTCAGGTAAAAGTGCCGTGTTTTCAGAGAGGAAATTCTTAGAGACCACAGTAGTGCCTGCCATGGCTGAGGCAGTTCGCTCCACGAGGGAAACCATTCTTATAGAACAAGTTCATTAAGGGAAGTGCCCATCGAGTACACTGTGGGAGAAAAGATGCTTGTGTTCCCCCTGCAACTAAAGCAGAGTTCTTCGGGTAAACATGCGTGATTTGGTAGAGGATATGCTTACAGTCCTCGCTACAGCCTGCCATGGTGGAGGCAGTTCGCTCCTCGTGGGAATCCCTGCATAAAGAAGTTCATTCGTGTACGATCCCAAAGAGTACACAGTGGGAGAAATGCTGCTTGTGTTCCACCTGCAACTAAACCACCGTTCTTCGGGTAAAACTGCGTGTTATGGGAGAGGAAAGGCTTACACTCTTTACGAGAGCCTGCCTTCATTGAGGCAGTTCGCTGCACGTGGGACACCCTGCATATTGAAGATTCATTCGGGGAAGGGCCCTTTGTATAAAGTGTGGGACAAATGCAGCTTGTGTTCCACCTGCAACTAAAGCAGAGTTCTTCGGGTAAAAGTGCCGTGTTTTCAGAGAGGAAATCCTTAGAGACAACAGTAGTGCCTGCCATGGCTGAGGCAGTTCGCTCCACGCGGGAAACCATTCTTATAGAACAAGTTCATTTGGGGAAGTGCCCATCGAGTACACTGTGGGAGAAAAGCTGCTTGTGTTACCTCTGCAACTAAAGCACAATTCTACCGTTAAAACTGTGTGTTTTGAGATAGGATATGCTTACAGTCCTCGCTACAGCCTGCCACGGTTGAGGCAGTTCGATCCACGTGGGAATCCCTGCATAAAGAATTTCATTCGTGGAAGAGCCCAAAGATTACACACTAGGAGTAATGCTGCTTGTGTTCCACCTGCAACTAAAACAGAGTTCCTTGGGTAAAACTGCCGTGTTTTCGGAGAGGAAATGCTTAGAGGCCTCACTAGAGCCTGCTTGCTTTAGGCATTTCACTCCACGCGGGACCCCTTGAGTATAGACATTCTTTCGGGCAAAGGCTCATTGGGTACACTGTGGGAGAAAAGCTGCTTGTGTTCCACCTGCAACTAAAGCAGAATTCTTCGGGTAAAACTGCGTGTATTGGGAGAGGAAATGCTTACAGTCCTTACGAGAGACTGCCTTCGTTGAGGCAGTTCACTGCACGTGGGACACCCTGCATATTGAAGACTCCTTCGGGGAAGGGCCCTTTGTATAAAGTGTGGGACAAATGCAGCTTGTGTTCCACCTGCAACTAAAGCAGAGTTCTTCGGTGAAAAGTGCCGTGTTTTCAGAGAGGAAATTCTTAGAGACAACAGTAGTGCCTGCCATGGCTGAGGCAGTTCGCTCCACGCGGGAAACCATTCTTATAGAACAAGTTCATTTGGGAAAGAGCCCATCGAGTACACTGTGGGAGAAATGCTGCTTGTGTTACCTCTGCAACTAAAGCACAATTCTACCGTTAAAACTGTGTGTTTTGAGATAGGATATGCTTACAGTCCTCGCTACAGCCTTCCACGGTTGAGGCAGTTCGATCCACGTGGGAATCCCTGCATAAAGAATTTCATTCGTGGAAGAGCCCAAAGATTACACACTAGGAGTAATGCTGCTTGTGTTCCACCTGCAACTAACACAGAGTTCCTTGGGTAAAACTGCCGTGTTTTCGGAGAGGAAATGCTTAGAGGCCTCACTAGAGCCTGCTTGCTTTAGGCATTTCACTCCACGCGGGACCCCTTGAGTATAGATATTCTTTCGGGCAAAGGCTCATTGGGTACACTGTGGGAGAAAAGCTGCTTGTGTTCCACCTGCAACTAAAGCAGAATTCTTCGGGTAAAACTGCGTGTATTGGGAGAGGAAATGCTTACAGTCCTTACGAGAGCCTGCCTTCGTTGAGGCAGTTCACTGCACGTGGGACACCCTGCATATTGAAGACTCCTTCGGGGAAGGGCCCTTTGTATAAAGTGTGGGACAAATGCAGCTTGTGTTCCACCTGCAACTAAAGCAGAGTTCTTCGGGTAAAAGTGCCGTGTTTTCAGAGAGGAAATTCTTAGAGACCACAGTAGTGTCAGCCATGGCTGAGGCAGTTTGCTCCACGCGGGAAACCATTCTTATAGAACAAGTTCATTAGGGGAAGTGCCCATTGTGTACACTGTGGGAGGAAAGCTGATGGTGTTCCCCCTGCAACTAAAGCAGAGTTCTTCGTGTAAAACTGCGTGTTTTGGGAGAGGAAATGCTTACAGTATTCGAAACAGCCTGCCTTGGTTGAGGCAGTTCGCTCCACGTGGGAATCCCTGCATAAAGAAGTTCATTCGTGGAAGATCCCAAAGAGTACACAGTGGGAGAAATGCTGCTTGTGTTCCACCTGCAACTAAAGCAGAATTCTTTGGTAAAACTGCCGTGTTTTGGAAGAGGAAATGCTTACAGTCCTCGCTACAGCCTGCCTTGGTTGAGGCAGTTCGCTCCACGTTGGAAACCCTGCATATAGAAGTTCATTCATGGAAGAGCCCAAAGAGTACACAGTGGGAGAAAAGCTGCTTGTGTTACCCCTGCAACTAAAGCAGAGTTCTAGCGTTAAAACTGTTTGGTTTGGGAGAGGATATGCTTACAGTCCTCGCTACAGCCTGCCATGGTTGAGGCAGTTCGCTCCACGTGGGAAACCCTGCATATACAAGTTCATTCGTTAAGAGACCAAAGAGTACACAGTGGGAAAATGCTGCTTGTGTTCCACTTGCAACTAAAGCAGAGTTCTTCGGGTAAAACTGTGTGTTTTGAGAGAGGAAATGCTTACAGTCCTTACGAGAGCCTGCCTTCATTGAGGCAGTTCGCTGCTCGTGGGACAACCTGCATATTGAACATTCATTCGGGGAATGGCCCTTTGTATAAACTGTGGGACAAATGCAGCTTGTGTTCCACCTTCCACTAAAGCAGAGTTCTTAAGGTAAAAGTGCCGTGTTTTCAGAGAGGAAATTCTTAGAGACCACAGTACTGCCTGCCATGGCTGAGGCAGTTCGCTCCACGCGGGAAACCATTCTTATAGAACAAGTTCATTAAGGGAAGTGCCCATCGAGTACACTGTGGGAGAAAAGATGCTTGTGTTCCCCATGCAACTAAAGCAGAGTTCTTCGGGTAAACCTGCGTGATTTGGTAGAGGATATGCTTACAGTCCTCGCTACAGCCTGCCATGGTGGAGGCAGTTCGCTCTTCGTGGGTATCCCTGCATAAAGTAGTTCATTCGTGTAAGAGCCCAAAGAGTACACAGTGGGAGAAATGCTGCTTGTGTTCCACCTGCAACTAAAGCAGTGTTCTTCGGGTAAAACTGCGTGTTTTGGGAGAGGAAATGCTTACAGTCCATACGAGAGTCTGCCTTCATTGAGGCAGTTCGCTGCACGTGGGACACCCTGCATATTGAAGATTCATTCGGGGAAGGGCCCTTTGTATAAAGTGTCGGACAAATGCATTTTGTGTTCCACCTGCAACTAAAGCAGAGTTCTTCGGGTTAAAGTGCCGTGTTTTCAGAGAGGAAATCCTTAGAGACCACAGTAGTGCCTGCCATGGCTGAGGCAGTTTGCTCCATGCGGAAACCATTCTTATAGTACAAGTTCATTAGGGGAAGTGGCCATTGTGTACACTGTGGGAGGAAAGCTGATGGTGTTCCCCCTGCAACTAAAGCAGAGTTCGTCGTGTAAAACTGCGTGTTTTGGGAGAGGAAATGCTTACAGTATTCGCTACAGCCTGCCTTGGTTGAGGCAGTTCGCTCCACGTGGGAATCCCTGCACAAAGAAGTTCATTCGTGGAAAATCCCAAAGAGTACACAGTGGGAGAAATGCTGCTTGTGTTCCACCTGCAACTAAAGCAGAGTTCTTCGGGTAAAACTGCGTGTTATGGGAGAGGAAATGCTTACAGTCCTTACGAGAGCCTGCCTTCATTGAGGCAGCTCGCTGCACGTGGGGCACCCTGCATATTGAAGATTCATTCGGGGAAGGGCCCTTTTTATAAAGTGTGGGACAAATGCAGCTTGTGTTCCACCTGCAACTAAAGCAGAGTTCTTCGGGTAAAAGTGCCTTGTTTTCAGAGAGGAAATCCTTAGAGACAACAGTAGTGCCTGCCATGGCTGAGGCAGTTCGCACCACGCGGGAAACCATTCTTATAGAACAAGTTCATTATGGGAAGTGCCCATCGAGTACACTGTGGGAGAAAAGCTGCTTGTGTTACCTCTGCAACTAAAGCACAATTCTACCGTTAAAACTGTGTGTTTTGAGATAGGATATGCTTACAGTCCTCGCTACAACCTGCCACGGTTGAGGCAGTTCGATCCACGTGGGAATCCCTGCATAAAGAATTTCATTCGTGGAAGAGCCCAAAGATTACACACTAGGAGTAATGCTGCTTGTGTTCCACCTGCAACTAACACAGAGTTCCTTGGGTAAAACTGCCGTGTTTTCGGAGAGGAAATGCTTAGAGGCCTCACTACAGCCTGCTTGCTTTAGGCATTTCATTCCACGCGGGACCCATTGAGTATAGATATTGTTTCGTTCAAAGGCTCATTGGGTACACTGTGGGAGAAAAGCTGCTTGTGTTCCACCTGCAACTAAAGCAGAATTCTTCGGGCAAAACTGCGGGTATTGGCAGAGGAAATGCTAACAGTCCTTATGAGAGCCTGCCTTCATTGAGGCAGTTCACCTCACGTGGGACACCCTGCATATTGAAGACTCCTTCGGGGAAGGGCCCTTTGTATAAAGTGTGGGACAAATGCAGCTTGTGTTCCACCTGCAACTAAAGCAGAGTTCTTCGGGTAAAAGTGCCGTGTTTTCAGAGAGGAAATCCTTAGAGACAACAGTAGTGCCTGCCATGGCTGAGGCAGTTCGCTCCACGCGGGAAACCATTCTTATAGAAAAAGTTCATTTGGGGAACTGCCCATCGAGTACACTGTGGGAGAAAAGCTGCTTGTGTTACCTCTGCAACTAAAGCACAATTCTACCGTTAAAACTGTGTGTTTTGAGATAGGATATGCTTACAGTCCTCGCTACAGCCTGCCACGGTTGAGGCAGTTCGATCCACGTGGGAATCCCTGCATAAAGAATTTCATTCGTGGAAGAGCCCAAAGATTACACACTAGGAGTAATGCTGCTTGTGTTCCACCTGCAACTAACACAGAGTTCCTTGGGTAAAACTGCCGTGTTTTCGGAGAGGAAATGCTTAGAGGCCTCACTAGAGCCTGCTTGCTTTAGGCATTTCACTCCACGCGGGACCCCTTGAGTATAGATATTCTTTCGGGCAAAGGCTCATTGGGTACACTGTGGGAGAAAAGCTGCTTGTGTTCCACCTGCAACTAAAGCAGAATTCTTCGGGTAAAACTGCGTGTATTGGGAGAGGAAATGCTTACAGTCCTTACGAGAGCATGCCTTCGTTGAGGCAGTTCACTGCACGTGGGACACCCTGCATATTGAAGACTCCTTCGGGGAAGGGCCCTTTGTATAAACTGTGGGACAAATGCAGCTTGTGTTCCACCTGCAACTAAAGCAGAGTTCTTCAGGTAAAAGTGCTGTGTTTTCAGAGAGGAAATTCTTAGAGACCACAGTAGTGTCTGCCATGGCTGAGGCAGTTCGCTCCACGCGGGAAACCATTCTTATAGAACAAGTTCATTAGGGGAAGTGCCCATTGTGTACACTGTGGGAGGAAAGCTGATGGTGTTCCCCCTGCAACTAAAGCAGAGTTCTTCGTGTAAAACTGCGTGTTTTGGGAGAGGAAATGCTTACAGTATTCGCTACAGCCTGCCTTGGTTGAGGCAGTTCGCTCTACGTGGGAATCCCTGCATAAAGAAGTTCATTCGTGGAAGATCCCAAAGAGTACACAGTGGGAGAAATGCTGCTTGTGTTCCACCTGCAACTAAAGCAGAATTCTTTGGTAAAACTGCCGTGTTTTGGAAGAGGAAATGCTTACAGTCCTCGCTACAGCCTGCCTTGGTTGAGGCAGTTCGCTCCACGTCGGAAACCCTGCATAGAGAAGTTCATTCATGGAAGAGCCCAAAGAGTACACAGTGGGAGAAAAGCTGCTTGTGTTACCCCTGCAACTAAAGCAGAGTTCTAGCGTTAAAACTGTGTGGTTTGGGAGAGGATATGCTTACAGTCCTCGCTACAGCCTGCCATGTTTGAGGCTGTTCGCTCCACGTGGGAAACCCTGCATATACAAGTTCATTCGTTAAGAGACCAAAGAGTACACAGTGGGAAAATGCTGCTTGTGTTCCACTTGCAACTAAAGCAGAGTTCTTCGGGTAAAACTGTGTGTTTTGGGAGAGGAAATGCTTACAGTCCTTACGAGAGCCTGCCTTCATTGAGGCAGTTCGCTGCTCGTGGGACAACCTGCATATTGAACATTCATTCGGGGAAAGGCCCTTTGTATAAAGTGTGGGACAAATGCAGCTTGTGTTCCACCTGCCACTAAAGCAGAGTTCTTCAGGTAAAAGTGCCGTGTTTTCAGAGAGGAAATTCTTAGAGACCACAGTAGTGCCTGCCATGGCTGAGGCATTTCGCTCCACACTGGAAACCATTCTTATAGAACAAGTTCATTAGGGGAAGTGCCCATCGAGTACACTGTGGGAGAAAAGATGCTTGTGTTCCCCCTGCAACTAAAGCAGAGTTCTTCGGGTAAACCTGCGTGATTTGGTAGAGGATATGCTTACAGTCCTCGCTACAGCCTGCCATGGTGGAGGCAGTTCGCTCCTCGTGGGAATCCCTGCATAAAGAAGTTCATTCGTGTAAGATCCCAAAGAGTACACAGTGGGAGAAATGCTGCTTGTGTTCCACCTGCAACTAAAGCAGAGTTCTTCGGGTAAAACTGCGTGTTATGGGAGAGGAAATGCTTACAGTCCTTACGAGAGCCTGCCTTCATTGAGGCAGTTCGCTGCACGTGGGGCACCCTGCATATTGAAGATTCATTCGGGGAAGGGCCCTTTGTATAAAGTGTGGGACAAATGCAGCTTGTGTTCCACCTGCAACTAAAGCAGAGTTCTTCGGGTAAAAGTGCCTTGTTTTCAGAGAGGAAATCCTTAGAGACAACAGTAGTGCCTGCCATGGCTGAGGCAGTTCGCTCCACGCGGGAAACCATTCTTTTTTTTTTTTTTTTTTTTTTCCTTTTTGCGTTATGTGGGCCTCTCACTGTTGTGGCCTCTCCCGTTGCGGAGCACAGGCTCCAGATGCGCAGGCCCAGCGGCCATGGCTCACGGGCCCAGCCGCTCCACGGCATATGGGATCCTCCCAGACCGGGGCACGAACCCGTATCCCCTGCATCGGCAGGCGGACTCTCAACCACTGCGCCACCAGGGAGGCCCGGGAAACCATTCTTATAGAACAAGTTCATTAGGGGAAGTGCCCATCGAGTACACTGTGGGAGAAAAGCTGCTTGTGTTACCTCTGCAACTAAAGCAGAGTTCTACCGTTAAAACTGCGTGTTTTGAGATAGGATATGCTTACAGTCCTCGCTACAGCCTGCCACGGTTCAGGCAGTTCGATCCACGTGGGAATCCCTGCATAAAGAATTTCATTCGTGAAAGAGCCCAAAGATTACACACTAGGAGTAATGTTGCTTGTGTTCCACCTGCAACTAACACAAAGTTCCTTGGGTAAAACTGCCGTGTTTTCGGAGAGGAAATGCTTAGAGGCCTCACTAGAGCCTGCTTGCTTTAGGCATTTCACTCCACGTGGGACCCCTTGAGTATAGATATTGTTTCGGTCAAAGGCTCATTGGGTACACTGTGGGAGAAAAGCTGCTTGTGTTCCACCTGCAACTAAAGCAGAATTCTTCGGGTAAAACTGCGGGTATTGGGAGAGGAAATGCTAACAGTCCTTATGAGAGCCTGCCTTCGTTGAGGCAGTTCACCTCACGTGGGACACCCTGCATATTGAAGACTCCTTCGGGGAAGGGCCCTTTGTATAAAGTGTGGGACAAATGCAGCTTGTGTTCCACCTGCAACTAAAGCAGAGTTCTTCGGGGAAAAGTGCCGTGTTTTCAGAGAGGAAATTCTTAGAGACAACAGTAGTGCCTGCCATGGCTGAGGCAGTTCGCTCCACGCGGGAAACCATTCTTATAGAACAAGTTCATTTGGGAAAGAGCCCATCGAGTACACTGTGGGAGAAATGCTGCTTGTGTTACCTCTGCAACTAAAGCACAATTCTACCGTTAAAACTGTGTGTTTTGAGATAGGATATGCTTACAGTCCTCGCTACAGCCTTCCACGGTTGAGGCAGTTCGATCCACGTGGGAATCCCTGCATAAAGAATTTCATTCGTGGAAGAGCCCAAAGATTACACACTAGGAGTAATGCTGCTTGTGTTCCACCTGCAACTAACACAGAGTTCCTTGGGTAAAACTGCCGTGTTTTCGGAGAGGAAATGCTTAGAGGCCTCACTAGAGCCTGCTTGCTTTAGGCATTTAACTCCACGCGGGACCCCTTGAGTATAGATATTCTTTCGGGCAAAGGCTCATTGGGTACACTGTGGGAGAAAAGCTGCTTGTGTTCCACCTGCAACTAAAGCAGAATTCTTCGGGTAAAACTGCGTGTATTGGGAGAGGAAATGCTTACAGTCCTTACGAGAGCCTGCCTTCGTTGAGGCAGTTCACTGCACGTGGGACACCCTGCATATTGAAGACTCCTTCGGGGAAGGGCCCTTTGTATAAAGTGTGGGACAAATGCAGCTTGTGTTCCACCTGCAACTAAAGCAGAGTTCTTCGGGTAAAAGTGCCGTGTTTTCAGAGAGGAAATTCTTAGAGACCACAGTAGTGTCAGCCATGGCTGAGGCAGTTTGCTCCACGCGGGAAACCATTCTTATAGAACAAGTTCATTAGGGGAAGTGCCCATTGTGTACACTGTGGGAGGAAAGCTGATGGTGTTCCCCCTGCAACTAAAGCAGAGTTCTTCGTGTAAAACTGCGTGTTTTGGGAGAGGAAATGCTTACAGTATTCGAAACAGCCTGCCTTGGTTGAGGCAGTTCGCTCCACGTGGGAATCCCTGCATAAAGAAGTTCATTCGTGGAAGATCCCAAAGAGTACACAGTGGGAGAAATGCTGCTTGTGTTCCACCTGCAACTAAAGCAGAATTCTTTGGTAAAACTGCCGTGTTTTGGAAGAGGAAATGCTTACAGTCCTCGCTACAGCCTGCCTTGGTTGAGGCAGTTCGCTCCACGTTGGAAACCCTGCATATAGAAGTTCATTCATGGAAGAGCCCAAAGAGTACACAGTGGGAGAAAAGCTGCTTGTGTTACCCCTGCAACTAAAGCAGAGTTCTAGCGTTAAAACTGTTTGGTTTGGGAGAGGATATGCTTACAGTCCTCGCTACAGCCTGCCATGGTTGAGGCAGTTCGCTCCACGTGGGAAACCCTGCATATACAAGTTCATTCGTTAAGAGACCAAAGAGTACACAGTGGGAAAATGCTGCTTGTGTTCCACTTGCAACTAAAGCAGAGTTCTTCGGGTAAAACTGTGTGTTTTGAGAGAGGAAATGCTTACAGTCCTTACGAGAGCCTGCCTTCATTGAGGCAGTTCGCTGCTCGTGGGACAACCTGCATATTGAACATTCATTCGGGGAATGGCCCTTTGTATAAACTGTGGGACAAATGCAGCTTGTGTTCCACCTGCCACTAAAGCAGAGTTCTTAAGGTAAAAGTGCCGTGTTTTCAGAGAGGAAATTCTTAGAGACCACAGTACTGCCTGCCATGGCTGAGGCAGTTCGCTCCACGCGGGAAACCATTCTTATAGAACAAGTTCATTAAGGGAAGTGCCCATCGAGTACACTGTGGGAGAAAAGATGCTTGTGTTCCCCATGCAACTAAAGCAGAGTTCTTCGGGTAAACCTGCGTGATTTGGTAGAGGATATGCTTACAGTCCTCGCTACAGCCTGCCATGGTGGAGGCAGTTCGCTCTTCGTGGGTATCCCTGCATAAAGTAGTTCATTCGTGTAAGAGCCCAAAGAGTACACAGTGGGAGAAATGCTGCTTGTGTTCCACCTGCAACTAAAGCAGTGTTCTTCGGGTAAAACTGCGTGTTTTGGGAGAGGAAATGCTTACAGTCCATACGAGAGTCTGCCTTCATTGAGGCAGTTCGCTGCACGTGGGACACCCTGCATATTGAAGATTCATTCGGGGAAGGGCCCTTTGTATAAAGTGTCGGACAAATGCATTTTGTGTTCCACCTGCAACTAAAGCAGAGTTCTTCGGGTTAAAGTGCCGTGTTTTCAGAGAGGAAATCCTTAGAGACCACAGTAGTGCCTGCCATGGCTGAGGCAGTTTGCTCCATGTGGAAACCATTCTTATAGTACAAGTTCATTAATGGAAGTGGCCATTGTGTACACTGTGGGAGGAAAGCTGATGGTGTTCCCCCTGCAACTAAAGCAGAGTTCTTCGTGTAAAACTGCGTGTTTTGGGAGAGGAAATGCTTACAGTATTCGCTACAGCCTGCCTTGGTTGAGGCAGTTCGCTCCACGTGGGAATCCCTGCACAAAGAAGTTCATTCGTGGAAAATCCCAAAGAGTACACAGTGGGAGAAATGCTGCTTGTGTTCCACCTGCAACTAAAGCAGAATTCTTTGGTAAAACTGCCGTGTTTTGGAAGAGGAAATGCTTACATTCCCCGCTACAGCCTGCCTTGGTTGAGGCAGTTCGCTCCACGTCGGAAACCCTGCATATAGAAGTTCATTCATGGAAGAGCCCAAAGAGTACACAGTGGGAGAAAAGCTGCTTGTGTTACCCCTGCAACTAAAGCAGAGTTCTAGCGTTAAAACTGCGTGGTTTGGGAGAGGATATGCTTACAGTCCTCACTACAGCCTGCCATGGTTGAGGCAGTTCGCTCCACGTGGGAAACCCTGCATATACAAGTTCATTCGTGAGGAGACCAAAGAGTACACAGTGGGAGAAATGCTGCTTGTGTTCCACTTGCAACTATAGCAGAGTTCTTCGGGTAAAACTGTGTGTTTTGGGAGAGGAAATGCTTACAGTCCTTACGAGAGCCTGCCTTCATTGAGGCAGTTCACTGCTCGTGGGACAACCTGCATATTGAACATTCATTCGGGGAAAGGCCCTTTGTATAAAGTGTGGGACAAATGCAGCTTGTGTTCCACCTGCCACTAAAGCAGAGTTCTTCAGGTAAAAGTGCCGTGTTTTCAGAGAGGAAATTCTTAGAGACCACAGTAGTGCCTGCCATGGCTGAGGCAGTTCGCTCCACGAGGGAAACCATTCTTATAGAACAAGTTCATTAAGGGAAGTGCCCATCGAGTACACTGTGGGAGAAAAGATGCTTGTGTTCCCCCTGCAACTAAAGCAGAGTTCTTCGGGTAAACATGCGTGATTTGGTAGAGGATATGCTTACAGTCCTCGCTACAGCCTGCCATGGTGGAGGCAGTTCGCTCCTCGTGGGAATCCCTGCATAAAGAAGTTCATTCGTGTACGATCCCAAAGAGTACACAGTGGGAGAAATGCTGCTTGTGTTCCACCTGCAACTAAACCACCGTTCTTCGGGTAAAACTGCGTGTTATGGGAGAGGAAAGGCTTACACTCTTTACGAGAGCCTGCCTTCATTGAGGCAGTTCGCTGCACGTGGGACACCCTGCATATTGAAGATTCATTCGGGGAAGGGCCCTTTGTATAAAGTGTGGGACAAATGCAGCTTGTGTTCCACCTGCAACTAAAGCAGAGTTCTTCGGGTAAAAGTGCCGTGTTTTCAGAGAGGAAATCCTTAGAGACAACAGTAGTGCCTGCCATGGCTGAGGCAGTTCGCTCCACGCGGGAAACCATTCTTATAGAACAAGTTCATTTGGGGAAGTGCCCATCGAGTACACTGTGGGAGAAAAGCTGCTTGTGTTACCTCTGCAACTAAAGCACAATTCTACCGTTAAAACTGTGTGTTTTGAGATAGGATATGCTTACAGTCCTCGCTACAGCCTGCCACGGTTGAGGCAGTTCGATCCACGTGGGAATCCCTGCATAAAGAATTTCATTCGTGGAAGAGCCCAAAGATTACACACTAGGAGTAATGCTGCTTGTGTTCCACCTGCAACTAAAACAGAGTTCCTTGGGTAAAACTGCCGTGTTTTCGGAGAGGAAATGCTTAGAGGCCTCACTAGAGCCTGCTTGCTTTAGGCATTTCACTCCACGCGGGACCCCTTGAGTATAGACATTCTTTCGGGCAAAGGCTCATTGGGTACACTGTGGGAGAAAAGCTGCTTGTGTTCCACCTGCAACTAAAGCAGAATTCTTCGGGTAAAACTGCGTGTATTGGGAGAGGAAATGCTTACAGTCCTTACGAGAGACTGCCTTCGTTGAGGCAGTTCACTGCACGTGGGACACCCTGCATATTGAAGACTCCTTCGGGGAAGGGCCCTTTGTATAAAGTGTGGGACAAATGCAGCTTGTGTTCCACCTGCAACTAAAGCAGAGTTCTTCGGGTAAAAGTGCTGTGTTTTCAGAGAGGAAATTCTTAGAGACCACAGTAGTGTCTGCCATGGCTGAGGCAGTTCGCTCCACGCGGGAAACCATTCTTATAGAACAAGTTCATTAGGGGAAGTGCCCATTGTGTACACTGTGGGAGGAAAGCTGATGGTGTTCCCCCTGCAACTAAAGCAGAGTTCTTCGTGTAAAACTGCGGGTTTTGGGAGAGGAAATGCTTACAGTATTCGCTACAGCCTGCCTTGGTTGAGGCAGTTCGCTCCACGTGGGAATCCCTGCATAAAGAAGTTCATTCGTGGAAGATCCCAAAGAGTACACAGTGGGAGAAATGCTGCTTGTGTTCCACCTGCAACTAAACCACCGTTCTTCGGGTAAAACTGCGTGTTATGGGAGAGGAAATGCTTACAGTCCTTACGAGAGCCTGCCTTCATTGACGCAGTTCGCTGCACATGAGACACCCTGCATATTGAAGATTCATTCGGGGAAGGGCCCTTTGTATAAAGTGTGGGACAAATGCAGCTTGTGTTCCACCTGCAACTAAAGCAGAGTTCTTCGGGTAAAAGTGCCGTGTTTTCAGAGAGGAAATCCTTAGAGACAACAGTAGTGCCTGCCATGGCTGAGGCAGTTCGCTCCACGCGGGAAACCATTCTTATAGAAAAAGTTCATTTGGGGAAGTGCCCATCGAGTACACTGTGGGAGAAAAGCTGCTTGTGTTACCTCTGCAACTAAAGCACAATTCTACCGTTAAAACTGTGTGTTTTGAGATAGGATATGCTTACAGTCCTCGCTACAGCCTGCCACGGTTGAGGCAGTTCTATCCACGTGGGAATCCCTGCATAAAGAATTTCATTCGTGGAAGAGCCCAAAGATTACACACTAGGAGTAATGCTGCTTGTGTTCCACCTGCAACTAACACAGAGTTCCTTGGGTAAAACTGCCGTGTTTTCGGAGAGGAAATGCTTAGAGGCCTCACTAGAGCCTGCTTGCTTTAGGCATTTCACTCCACGCGGGACCCCTTGAGTATAGATATTCTTTCGGGCAAAGGCTCATTGGGTACACTGTGGGAGAAAAGCTGCTTGTGTTCCACCTGCAACTAAAGCAGAATTCTTCGGGTAAAACTGCGTGTATTGGGAGAGGAAATGCTTACAGTCCTTATGAGAGCCTGCCTTCGTTGAGGCAGTTCACTGCACGTGGGACACCCTGCATATTGAAGACTCCTTCGGGGAAGGGCCCTTTGTATAAACTGTGGGACAAATGCAGCTTGTGTTCCACCTGCAACTAAAGCAGAGTTCTTCGGGTAAAAGTGCTGTGTTTTCAGAGAGGAAATTCTTAGAGACCACAGTAGTGTCTGCCATGGCTGAGGCAGTTCGCTCCACGCGGGAAACCATTCTTATAGAACAAGTTCATTAGGGGAAGTGCCCATTGTGTACACTGTGGGAGGAAAGCTGATGGTGTTCCCCCTGCAACTAAAGCAGAGTTCTTCGTGTAAAACTGCGTGTTTTGGGAGAGGAAATGCTTACAGTATTCGCTACAGCCTGCCTTGGTTGAGGCAGTTCGCTCTACGTGGGAATCCCTGCATAAAGAAGTTCATTCGTGGAAGATCCCAAAGAGTACACAGTGGGAGAAATGCTGCTTGTGTTCCACCTGCAACTAAAGCAGAATTCTTTGGTAAAACTGCCGTGTTTTGGAAGAGGAAATGCTTACAGTCCTCGCTACAGCCTGCCTTGGTTGAGGCAGTTAGCTCCACGTCGGAAACCCTGCATAGAGAAGTTCATTCATGGAAGAGCCCAAAGAGTACACAGTGGGAGAAAAGCTGCTTGTGTTACCCCTGCAACTAAAGCAGAGTTCTAGCGTTAAAACTGTGTGGTTTGGGAGAGGATATGCTTACAGTCCTCGCTACAGCCTGCCATGTTTGAGGCTGTTCGCTCCACGTGGGAAACCCTCCATATACAAGTTCATTCGTTAAGAGACCAAAGAGTACACAGTGGGAAAATGCTGCTTGTGTTCCACTTGCAACTAAAGCAGAGTTCTTCGGGTAAAACTGTGTGTTTTGGGAGAGGAAATGCTTACAGTCCTTACGAGAGCCTGCCTTCATTGAGGCAGTTCGCTGCTCGTGGGACAACCTGCATATTGAACATTCATTCGGGGAAAGGCCTTTTGTATAAAGTGTGGGACAAATGCAGCTTGTGTTCCACCTGCAACTAAAGCAGAGTTCTTCAGGTAAAAGTGCCGTGTTTTCAGAGAGGAAATTCTTAGAGACCACAGTAGTGCCTGCCATGGCTGAGGCATTTCGCTCCACACTGGAAACCATTCTTATAGAACAAGTTCATTAGGGGAAGTGCCCATCGAGTACACTGTGGGAGAAAAGATGCTTGTGTTCCCCCTGCAACTAAAGCAGAGTTCTTCGGGTAAACCTGCGTGATTTGGTAGAGGATATGCTTACAGTCCTCGCTACAGCCTGCCATGGTGGAGGCAGTTCGCTCCTCGTGGGAATCCCTGCATAAAGAAGTTCATTCGTGTAAGATCCCAAAGAGTACACAGTGGGAGAAATGCTGCTTGTGTTCCACCTGCAACTAAAGCAGAGTTCTTCGGGTAAAACTGCGTGTTATGGGAGAGGAAATGCTTACAGTCCTTACGAGAGCCTGCCTTCATTGAGGCAGTTCGCTGCACGTGGGGCACCCTGCATATTGAAGATTCATTCGGGGAAGGGCCCTTTGTATAAAGTGTGGGACAAATGCAGCTTCTGTTCCACCTGCAACTAAAGCAGAGTTCTTCGGGTAAAAGTGCCTTGTTTTCAGAGAGGAAATCCTTAGAGACAACAGTAGTGCCTGCCATGGATGAGGCAGTTCGCTCCACGCGGGAAACCATTCTTTTTTTTTTTTTTTTTTTTTCCTTTTTGCGTTATGTGGGCCTCTCACTGTTGTGGCCTCTCCCATTGCGGAGCACAGGCTCCAGATGCGCAGGCCCAGCGGCCATGGATCACTGGGCCAGCCGCTCCGCGGCATATGGGATCCTCCCAGACCGGGGCACGAACCCGTATCCCCTGCATCGGCAGGCGGACTCTCAACCACTGCGCCACCAGGGAGGCCCGGGAAACCATTCTTATAGAACAAGTTCATTAGGGGAAGTGCCCATCGAGTACACTGTGGGAGAAAAGCTGCTTGTGTTACCTCTGCAACTAAAGCAGAGTTCTACCGTTAAAACTGCGTGTTTTGAGATAGGATATGCTTACAGTCCTCGCTACAGCCTGCCACGGTTGAGGCAGTTCGATCCACGTGGGAATCCCTGCATAAAGAATTTCATTCGTGAAAGAGCCCAAAGATTACACACTAGGAGTAATGCTGCTTGTGTTCCACCTGCAACTAACACAGAGTTCCTTGGGTAAAACTGCCGTGTTTTCGGAGAGGAAATGCTTAGAGGCCTCACTAGAGCCTGCTTGCTTTAGGCATTTCACTCCACGCGGGACCCCTTGAGTATAGATATTGTTTCGGTCAAAGGCTCATTGGGTACACTGTGGGAGGAAAGCTGATGGTGTTCCCCCTGCAACTAAAGCAGAGTTCTTCGTGTAAAACTGCGTGTTTTGGGAGAGGAAATGCTTACAGTATTCGCTACAGCCTGCCTTGGTTGAGGCAGTTCGCTCTACGTGGGAATCCCTGCATAAAGAAGTTCATTCGTGGAAGATCCCAAAGAGTACACAGTGGGAGAAATGCTGCTTGTGTTCCACCTGCAACTAAAGCAGAATTCTTTGGTAAAACTGCCGTGTTTTGGAAGAGGAAATGCTTACAATCCTCGCTACAGCCTGCCTTGGTTGAGGCAGTTCGCTCCACGTCGGAAACCCTGCATAGAGAAGTTCATTCATGGAAGAGCCCAAAGAGTACACAGTGGGAGAAAAGCTGCTTGTGTTACCCCTGCAACTAAAGCAGAGTTCTAGCGTTAAAACTGTGTGGTTTGGGAGAGGATATGCTTACAATCGTCGCTACAGCCTGCCATGGTTGAGGCTGTTCGCTCCACGTGGGAAACCCTGCATATACAAGTTCATTCGTTAAGAGACCAAAGAGTACACAGTGGGAAAATGCTGCTTGTGTTCCACTTGCAACTAAAGCAGAGTTCTTCGGGTAAAACTGTGTGTTTTGGGAGAGGAAATGCTTACAGTCCTTACGAGAGCCTGCCTTCATTGAGGCAGTTCGCTGCTCGTGGGACAACCTGCATATTGAACATTCATTCGGGGAAAGGCCCTTTGTATAAAGTGTGGGACAAATGCAGCTTGTGTTCCACCTGCAAGTAAAGCAGAGTTCTTCAGGTAAAAGTGCCGTGTTTTCAGAGAGGAAATTCTTAGAGACCACAGTAGTGCCTGCCATGGCTGAGGCATTTCGCTCCACACTGGAAACCATTCTTATAGAACAAGTTCATTAGGGGAAGTGCCCATCGAGTACACTGTGGGAGAAAAGATGCTTGTGTTCCCCCTGCACCTAAAGCAGAGTTCTTCGGGTAAACCTGCGTGATTTGGTAGAGGATATGCTTACAGTCCTCGCTACAGCCTGCCATGGTGGAGGCAGTTCGCTCCTCGTGGGAATCCCTGCATAAAGAAGTTCATTCGTGTAAGATCCCAAAGAGTACACAGTGGGAGAAATGCTGCTTGTGTTCCACCTGCAACTAAAGCAGAGTTCTTCGGGTAAAACTGCGTGTTATGGGAGAGGAAATGCTTACAGTCCTTACGAGAGCCTGCCTTCATTGAGGCAGTTCGCTGCACGTGGGGCACCCTGCATATTGAAGATTCATTCGGGGAAGGGCCCTTTGTATAAAGTGTGGGACAAATGCAGCTTGTGTTCCACCTGCAACTAAAGCAGAGTTCTTCGGGTAAAAGTGCCGTGTTTTCAGAGAGGAAATTCTTAGAGACCACAGTAGTGCCTGCCATGGCTGAGGCAGTTCGTTCCACGAGGGAAACCATTCTTATAGAACAAGTTCATTAAGGGAAGTGCCCATCGAGTACACTGTGGGAGAAAAGATGCTTGTGTTCCCCCTGCAACTAAAGCAGAGTTCTTCGGGTAAACATGCGTGATTTGGTAGAGGATATGCTTACAGTCCTCGCTACAGCCTGCCATGGTGGAGGCAGTTCGCTCCTCGTGGGAATCCCTGCATAAAGAAGTTCATTCGTGTACGATCCCAAAGAGTACACAGTGGGAGAAATGCTGCTTGTGTTCCACCTGCAACTAAACCACCGTTCTTCGGGTAAAACTGCGTGTTATGGGAGAGGAAAGGCTTACACTCTTTACGAGAGCCTGCCTTCATTGAGGCAGTTCGCTGCACGTGGGACACCCTGCATATTGAAGATTCATTCGGGGAAGGGCCCTTTGTATAAAGTGTGGGACAAATGCAGCTTGTGTTCCACCTGCAACTAAAGCAGAGTTCTTCGGGTAAAAGTGCCGTGTTTTCAGAGAGGAAATCCTTAGAGACAACAGTAGTGCCTGCCATGGCTGAGGCAGTTCGCTCCACGCGGGAAACCATTCTTATAGAACAAGTTCATTTGGGGAAGTGCCCATCGAGTACACTGTGGGAGAAAAGCTGCTTGTGTTACCTCTGCAACTAAAGCACAATTCTACCGTTAAAACTGTGTGTTTTGAGATAGGATATGCTTACAGTCCTCGCTACAGCCTGCCACGGTTGAGGCAGTTCGATCCACGTGGGAATCCCTGCATAAAGAATTTCATTCGTGGAAGAGCCCAAAGATTACACACTAGGAGTAATGCTGCTTGTGTTCCACCTGCAACTAACACAGAATTCCTTGGGTAAAACTGCCGTGTTTTCGGAGAGGAAATGCTTAGAGGCCTCACTAGAGCCTGCTTGCTTTAGGCATTTCACTCCACGCGGGACCCCTTGAGTATAGATATTCTTTCGGGCAAAGGCTCATTGGGTACACTGTGGGAGAAAAGCTGCTTGTGTTCCACCTGCAACTAAAGCAGAATTCTTCGGGTAAAACTGCGTGTATTGGGAGAGGAAATGCTTACAGTCCTTACGAGAGACTGCCTTCGTTGAGGCAGTTCACTGCATGTGGGACACCCTGCATATTGAAGACTCCTTCGGGGAAGGGCCCTTTGTATAAAGTGTGGGACAAATGCAGCTTGTGTTCCACCTGCAACTAAAGCAGAGTTCTTCGGGTAAAAGTGCTGTGTTTTCAGAGAGGAAATTCTTAGAGACCACAGTAGTGTCTGCCATGGCTGAGGCAGTTCGCTCCACGCGGGAAACAATTCTTATAGAACAAGTTCATTAGGGGAAGTGCCCATTGTGTACACTGTGGGAGGAAAGCTGATGGTGTTCCCCCTGCAACTAAAGCAGAGTTCTTCGTGTAAAACTGCGTGTTTTGGGAGAGGAAATGCTTACAGTATTCGCTACAGCCTGTCTTGGTTGAGGCAGTTCGCTCCACGTGGGAATCCCTGCATAAAGAAGTTCATTCGTGGAAGATCCCAAAGAGTACACAGTGGGAGAAATGCTGCTTGTGTTCCACCTGCAACTAAACCACCGTTCTTCGGGTAAAACTGCGTGTTATGGGAGAGGAAATGCTTACAGTCCTCGCTACAGCCTGCCTTCATTGAGGCAGTTCGCTGCACGTGGGACACCCTGCATATTGAAGATTCATTCGGGGAAGGGCCCTTTGTATAAAGTGTGGGACAAATGCAGCTTGTGTTCCACCTGCAACTAAAGCAGAGTTCTTCGGGTAAAAGTGCCGTGTTTTCAGAGAGGAAATCCTTAGAGACAACAGTAGTGCCTGCCATGGCTGAGGCAGTTCGCTCCACGCGGGAAACCATTCTTATAGAACAAGTTCATTTGGGGAAGTGCCCATCGAGTACACTGTGGGAGAAAAGCTGCTTGTTTTACCTCTGCAACTAAAGCACAATTCTACCGTTAAAACTGTGTGTTTTGAGATAGGATATGCTTACAGTCCTCGCTACAGCCTTCCACGGTTGAGGCAGTTCTATCCACGTGGGAATCCCTGCATAAAGAATTTCATTCGTGGAAGAGCCCAAAGATTACACAGTAGGAGTAATGCTGCTTGTGTTCCACCTGCAACTAACACAGAGTTCCTTGGGTAAAACTGCCGTGTTTTCGGAGAGGAAATGCTTAGAGGCCTCACTAGAGCCTGCTTGCTTTAGGCATTTCACTCCACGCGGGACCCCTTGAGTATAGATATTCTTTCGGGCAAAGGCTCATTAGGTACACTGTGGGAGAAAAGCTGCTTGTGTTCCACCTGCAACTAAAGCAGAATTCTTCGGGTAAAACTGCGTGAATTGGGAGAGGAAATGCTTACAGTCCTTACGAGAGCCTGCCTTCGTTGAGGCAGTTCACTGCACGTGGGACACCCTGCATATTGAAGACTCCTTCTGGGAAGGGCCCTTTGTATAAACTGTGGGACAAATGCAGCTTGTGTTCCACCTGCAACTAAAGCAGAGTTCTTCGGGTAAAAGTGCCGTGTTTTCAGAGAGGAAATTCTTAGAGACCACAGTAGTGTCTGCCATGGCTGAGGCAGTTCGCTCCACGTGGGAAACCATTCTTATAGAACAAGTTCATTAGGGGAAGTGCCCATTGTGTACACTGTGGGAGGAAAGCTGATGGTGTTCCCCCTGCAACTAAAGCAGAGTTCCTCGTGTAAAACTGCGTGTTTTGGGAGAGGAAATGCTTACAGTATTCGCTACAGCCTGCCTTGGTTGAGGCAGTTCGCTCCACGTGGGAATCCCTGCATAAAGAATTTCATTCGTGGAAGATCCCAAAGAGTACACAGTGGGAGAAATGCTGCTTGTGTTCCACCTGCAACTAAAGCAGAATTCTTTGGTAAAACTGCCGTGTTTTGGAAGAGGAAATGCTTACAGTCCTCGCTACAGCCTGCCTTGGTTGACGCAGTTCACTCCACGTCGGAAACCCTGCATATAGAAGTTCATTCATGGATGAGCCCAAAGAGTACACAGTGGGAAAAAAGCTGCTTGTGTTACCCCTGCAACTAAAGCAGAGTTCTAGCGTTAAAACTGTGTGGTTTGGGAGAGGATATGCTTACAGTCCTCGCTACAGCCTGCCATGGTTGAGGCAGTTCGCTCCACGTGGGAAACCCTGCATATACAAGTTCATTCGTTAAGAGACCAAAGAGTACACAGTGGGAAAATGCTGCTTGTTTTCCACTTGCAACTAAAGCAGAGTTCTTCGGGTAAAACTCTGTGTTTTGGGAGAGGAAATGCTTACAGTCCTTACGAGAGCCTGCCTTCATTGAGGCAGTTCGCTGCTCGTGGGACAACCTGCATATTGAACATTCATTCGGGGAAAGGCCCTTTGTATAAAGTGTGGGACAAATGCAGCTTGTGTTCCACCTGCCACTAAAGCAGAGTTCTTCAGGTAAAAGTGCCGTGTTTTCAGAGAGGAAATTCTTAGAGACCACAGTAGTGCCTGCCATGGCTGAGGCCGTTCGCTCCACACTGGAAACCATTCTTATAGAACAAGTTCATTAGGGGAAGTGCCCATCGAGTACACTGTGGGAGAAAAGATGCTTGTGTTCCCCCTGCAAATAAAGCAGAGTTCTTCGGGTAAACCTGCGTGATTTGGTAGAGGATATGCTTACAGTCCTCGCTACAGCCTGCCATGGTGGAGGCAGTTCGCTCCTCGTGGGAATCCCTGCATAAAGAAGTTCATTCGTGTAAGATCCCAAAGAGTACACAGTGGGAGAAATGCTGTTTGTGTTCCACCTGCAAAAAAAGCAGAGTTCTTCGGGTAAAACTGCGTGTTATGGGAGAGGAAATGCTTACAGTCCTTACGAGAGCCTGCCTTCATTGAGGCAGTTCGCTGCACGTGGGGCACCCTGCATATTGAAGATTCATTCGGGGAAGGGCCCTTTGTATAAAGTGTGGGACAAATGCAGCTTGTGTTCCACCTGCAACTAAAGCAGAGTTCTTCGGGTAAAAGTGCCTTGTTTTCAGAGAGGAAATCCTTAGAGACAACAGTAGTGCCTGCCATGGCTGAGGCAGTTCGCTCCACGCGGGAAACCATTCTTATAGAACAAGTTCATTAGGGGAAGTGCCCATCGAGTACACTGTGGGAGAAAAGCTGCTTGTGTTACCTCTGCAACTAAAGCAGAGTTCTACCGTTAAAACTGCGTGTTTTGAGATACGATATGCTTACAGTCCTCGCTACAGCCTGCCACGGTTGAGGCAGTTCGATCCACGTGGGAATCCCTGCATAAAGAATTTCATTCGTGGAAGAGCCCAAAGATTACACACTAGGAGTAACGCTGCTTGTGTTCCACCTGCAACTAACACAGAGTTCCTTGGGTAAAACAGCCGTGTTTTCGGAGAGGAAATGCTTAGAGGCCTCACTAGAGCCTGCTTGCTTTAGGCATTTCACTCCACGCGGGACCCCTTGAGTATAGATATTGTTTCGGTCAAAGGCTCATTTGGTACACTGTGGGAGAAAAGCTGCTTGTGTTCCACCTGCAACTAAAGCAGAATTCTTCAGGTAAAACTGCGTGTATTGGGAGAGGAAATGCTAACAGTCCTTATGAGAGCCTGCCTTCGTTGAGGCAGTTCACCTCACGTGGGACACCCTGCATATTGAAGACTCCTTCGGGGAAGGGCCCTTTGTATAAAGTGTGGGACAAATGCAGCTTGTGTTCCACCTGCAACTAAAGCAGAGTTCTTCACGTAAAAGTGCCGTGTTTTCAGAGAGGAAATTCTTAGAGACAACAGTAGTGCCTGCCATGGCTTAGGCAGTTCGCTCCACGCGGGAAACCATTCTTATAGAACAAGTTCATTTGGGGAAGTGCCCATCGAGTACACTGTGGGAGAAAAGCTGCTTGGGTTACCTCTGCAACTAAAGCAGAATTCTACCGTTAAAACTGTGTGTTTTGAGATAGGATATGCTTACAGTCTTTGCTACAGCCTGCCTTGGTTGAGGCAGTTCGCTCCACGTCGGAAACCCTGCATATAGAAGTTCATTCATGGAAGAGCCCAAAGTGTACACAGTGGGAGAAAAGCTGCTTGTGTTACCCCTGCAACTAAAGCAGAGTTCTAGCGTTAAAACTGTGTGGTTTAGGAGAGGATATGCTTACAGTCCTCGCTATAACCTGCCATGGTTGAGGCAGTTCGCTCCACGTGGGAAATCCTGCATATACAATTCATTCGTTAAGAGACCAAAGAGTACACAGTGGGAAAATGCTGCTTGTGTTCCACTTGCAACTAAAGCAGAGATCTTCGGTTAAAACTGTGTGTTTTGGGAGAGGAAATGCTTACATTCCTTACGAGAGCCTGCCTTCATTGAGGCAGTTCGCTGCTCGTGGGACAACCTGCATATTGAACATTCATTCGGGGAAAGGCCCTTTGTATAAAGTGTGGGACAAATGCAGCTTGTGTTCCACCTGCCACTAAAGCAGAGTTCTTCAGGTAAAAGTGCCGTGTTTTCAGAGAGGAAATTCTTAGAGACCACAGTAGTGCCTGCCATGGCTGAGGCAGTTCGCCCCACGCTGGAAACCATTCTTATAGAACAAGTTCATTAGGGGAAGTGCCCATCGAGTACACTGTGGGAGAAAAGCTGCTTGTGTTACCTCTGCAACTAAAGCAGAGTTCTACCGTTAAAACTGCGTGTTTTGAGATAGGATATGCTTACAGTCCTCGCTACAGCCTGCCACGGTTGAGGCAGTTCGGTCCACGTGGGAATCCCTGCATAAAGAATTTCATTCGTGGAAGAGCCCAAAGATTACACACTAGGAGTAATGCTGCTTGTGTTCCACCTGCAACTAACACAGAGTTCCTTGGGTAAAACTGCCGTGTTTTCGGAGAGGAAATGCTTAGAGGCCTCACTAGAGCCTGCTTGCTTTAGGCATTTCACTCCACGCGGGACCCCTTGAGTATAGATATTCTTTCGGGCAAAGGCTCATTGGGTACACTGTGGGAGAAAAGCTGCTTGTGTTCCACCTGCAACTAAAGCAGAATTCTTCGGGTAAAACTGCGTGTATTGGGAGAGGAAATGCTTACAGTCCTTACGAGAGCCTGCCTTCGTTGAGGCAGTTCACTGCACGTGGGACACCCTGCATATTGAAGACTCCTTCGGGGAAGGGCCCTTTGTATAAAGTGTGGGACAAATGCAGCTTGTGTTCCACCTGCAACTAAAGCAGAGTTCTTCGGGTAAAAGTGCCGTGTTTTCAGAGAGGAAATTCTTAGAGACCACAGTAGTGTCAGCCATGGCTGAGGCAGTTTGCTCCACGCGGGAAACCATTCTTATAGAACAAGTTCATTAGGGGAAGTGCCCATTGTGTACACTGTGGGAGGAAAGCTGATGGTGTTCCCCCTGCAACTAAAGCAGAGTTCTTCGTGTAAAACTGCGTGTTTTGGGAGAGGAAATGCTTACAGTATTCGAAACAGCCTGCCTTGGTTGAGGCAGTTCGCTCCACGTGGGAATCCCTGCATAAAGAAGTTCATTCGTGGAAGATCCCAAAGAGTACACAGTGGGAGAAATGCTGCTTGTGTTCCACCTGCAACTAAAGCAGAATTCTTTGGTAAAACTGCCGTGTTTTGGAAGAGGAAATGCTTACAGTCCTCGCTACAGCCTGCCTTGGTTGAGGCAGTTCGCTCCACGTCGGAAACCCTGCATATAGAAGTTCATTCATGGAAGAGCCCAAAGAGTACACAGTGGGAGAAAAGCTGCTTGTGTTACCCCTGCAACTAAAGCAGAGTTCTAGCGTTAAAACTGTTTGGTTTGGGAGAGGATATGCTTACAGTCCTCGCTACAGCCTGCCATGGTTGAGGCAGTTCGCTCCACGTGGGAAACCCTGCATATACAAGTTCATTCGTTAAGAGACCAAAGAGTACACAGTGGGAAAATGCTGCTTGTGTTCCACTTGCAACTAAAGCAGAATTCTTCGGGTAAAACTGTGTGTTTTGAGAGAGGAAATGCTTACAGTCCTTACGAGAGCCTGCCTTCATTGAGGCAGTTCGCTGCTCGTGGGACAACCTGCATATTGAACATTCATTCAGGGAATGGCCCTTTGTATAAACTGTGGGACAAATGCAGCTTGTGTTCCACCTGCCACTAAAGCAGAGTTCTTAAGGTAAAAGTGCCGTGTTTTCAGAGAGGAAATTCTTAGAGACCACAGTACTGCCTGCCATGGCTGAGGCAGTTCGCTCCACGCGGGAAACCATTCTTATAGAACAAGTTCATTAAGGGAAGTGCCCATCTAGTACACTGTGGGAGAAAAGATGCTTGTGTTCCCCATGCAACTAAAGCAGAGTTCTTCGGGTAAACCTGCGTGATTTGGTAGAGGATATGCTTACAGTCCTCGCTACAGCCTGCCATGGTGGAGGCAGTTCGCTCTTCGTGGGTATCCCTGCATAAAGTAGTTCATTCGTGTAAGAGCCCAAAGAGTACACAGTGGGAGAAATGCTGCTTGTGTTCCACCTGCAACTAAAGCAGTGTTCTTCGGGTAAAACTGCGTGTTTTGGGAGAGGAAATGCTTACAGTCCATACGAGAGTCTGCCTTCATTGAGGCAGTTCGCTGCACGTGTGACACCCTGCATATTGAAGATTCATTCGGGGAAGGGCCCTTTGTATAAAGTGTCGGACAAATGCATTTTGTGTTCCACCTGCAACTAAAGCAGAGTTCTTCGGGTTAAAGTGCCGTGTTTTCAGAGAGGAAATCCTTAGAGACCACAGTAGTGCCTGCCATGGCTGAGGCAGTTTGCTCCATGCGGAAATCATTCTTATAGTACAAGTTCATTAGGGGAAGTGCCCATTGTGTACACTGTGGGAGGAAAGCTGATGGTGTTCCCCCTGCAACTAAAGCAGAGTTCTTCGTGTAAAACTGCGTGTTTTGGGAGAGGAAATGCTTACAGTATTCGCTACAGCCTGCCTTGGTTGAGGCAGTTCGCTCCACGTGGGAATCCCTGCATAAAGAAGTTCATTCGTGGAAAATCCCAAAGAGTACACAGTGGGAGAAATGCTGCTTGTGTTCCACCTGCAACTAAAGCAGAATTCTTTGGTAAAACTGCCGTGTTTTGGAAGAGGAAATGCTTACATTCCCCGCTACAGCCTGCCTTGGTTGAGGCAGTTCGCTCCACGTCGGAAACCCTGCATATAGAAGTTCATTCATGGAAGAGCCCAAAGAGTACACAGTGGGAGAAAAGCTGCTTGTGTTACCCCTGCAACTAAAGCAGAGTTCTAGCGTTAAAACTGCGTGGTTTGGGAGAGGATATGCTTAGAGTCCTCGCTACAGCCTGCCATGGTTGAGGCAGTTCGCTCCACGTGGGAAACCCTGCATATACAAGTTCATTCGTGAGGAGACCAAAGAGTACACAGTGGGAGAAATGCTGCTTGTGTTCCACTTGCAACTAAAGCAGAGTTCTTGGGGTAAAACTGTGTGTTTTGGGAGAGGAAATGCTTACAGTCCTTACGAGAGCCTGCCTTCATTGAGCCAGTTCACTGCTCGTGGGACAACCTGCATATTGAACATTCATTCGGGGAAAGGCCCTTTGTATAAAGTGTGGGACAAATGCAGCTTGTGTTCCACCTGCCACTAAAGCAGAGTTCTTCAGGTAAAAGTGCCATGTTTTCAGAGAGGAAATTCTTAGAGACCACAGTAGTGCCTGCCATGGCTGAGGCAGTTCGCTCCACGAGGGAAACCATTCTTATAGAACAAGTTCATTAAGGGAAGTGCCCATCGAGTACACTGTGGGAGAAAAGATGCTTGTGTTCCCCCTGCAACTAAAGCAGAATTCTTCGGGTAAACATGCGTGATTTGGTAGAGGATATGCTTACAGTCCTCGCTACAGCCTGCCATGGTGGAGGCAGTTCGCTCCTCGTGGGAATCCCTGCATAAAGAAGTTCATTCGTGTACGATCCCAAAGAGTACACAGTGGGAGAAATGCTGCTTGTGTTCCACCTGCAACTAAACCACCGTTCTTCGGGTAAAACTGCGTGTTATGGGAGAGGAAAGGCTTACACTCTTTACGAGAGCCTGCCTTCATTGAGGCAGTTCGCTGCACGTGGGACACCCTGCATATTGAAGATTCATTCGGGGAAGGGCCCTTTGTATAAAGTGTGGGACAAATGCAGCTTGTGTTCCACCTGCAACTAAAGCAGAGTTCTTCGGGTAAAAGTGCCGTGTTTTCAGAGAGGAAATCCTTAGAGACAACAGTAGTGCCTGCCATGGCTGAGGCAGTTCGCTTCACGCGGGAAACCATTCTTATAGAACAAGTTCATTTGGGGAAGTGCCCATCGAGTACACTGTGGGAGAAAAGCTGCTTGTGTTACCTCTGCAACTAAAGCACAATTCTACCGTTAAAACTGTGTGTTTTGAGATAGGATATGCTTAAAGTCCTTGCTACAGCCTGCCACGGTTGAGGCAGATCGATCCACGTGGGAATCCCTGCATAAGAATTTCATTCGTGGAAGAGCCCAAAGATTACACACTAGGAGTAATGCTGCTTGTGTTCCACCTGCAACTAACACAGAATTCCTTGGGTAAAACTGCCGTGTTTTCGGAGAGGAAATGCTTAGAGGCCTCACTAGAGCCTGCTTGCTTTAGGCATTTCACTCCACGCGGGACCCCTTGAGTATAGATATTCTTTCGGGCAAAGGCTCATTGGGTACACTGTGGGAGAAAAGCTGCTTGTGTTCCACCTGCAACTAAAGCAGAATTCTTCGGGTAAAACTGCGTGTATTGGGAGAGGAAATGCTTACAGTCCTTACGAGAGACTGCCTTCGTTGAGGCAGTTCACTGCATGTGGGACACCCTGCATATTGAAGACTCCTTCGGGGAAGGGCCCTTTGTATAAAGTGTGGGACAAATGCAGCTTGTGTTCCACCTGCAACTAAAGCAGAGTTCTTCGGGTAAAAGTGCTGTGTTTTCAGAGAGGAAATTCTTAGAGACCACAGTAGTGTCTGCCATGGCTGAGGCAGTTCGCTCCACGCGGGAAACCATTCTTATAGAACAAGTTCATTAGGGGAAGTGCCCATTGTGTACACTGTGGGAGGAAAGCTGATGGTGTTCCCCCTGCAACTAAAGCAGAGTTCTTCGTGTAAAACTGCGTGTTTTGGGAGAGGAAATGCTTACAGTATTCGCTACAGCCTGCCTTGGTTGAGGCAGTTCGCTCCACGTGGGAATCCCTGCATAAAGAAGTTCATTCGTGGAAGATCCCAAAGAGTACACAGTGGGAGAAATGCTGCTTGTGTTCCACCTGCAACTAAACCACCGTTCTTCGGGTAAAACTGCGTGTTATGGGAGAGGAAATGCTTACAGTCCTCGCTACAGCCTGCCTTCATTGAGGCAGTTCGCTGCACGTGGGACACCCTGCATATTGAAGATTCATTCGGGGAAGGGCCCTTTGTATAAAGTGTTGGACAAATGCAGCTTGTGTTCCACCTGCAACTAAAGCAGAGTTCTTCGGGTAAAAGTGCCGTGTTTTCAGAGAGGAAATCCTTAGAGACAACAGTAGTGCCTGCCATGGCTGAGGCAGTTCGCTCCACGCGGGAAACCATTCTTATAGAACAAGTTCATTTGGGGAAGTGCCCATCGAGTACACTGTGAGAGAAAAGCTGCTTGTTTTACCTCTGCAACTAAAGCACAATTCTACCGTTAAAACTGTGTGTTTTGAGATAGGATATGCTTACAGTCCTCGCTACAGCCTGCCACGGTTGAGGCAGTTCTATCCACGTGGGAATCCCTGCATAAAGAATTTCATTCGTGGAAGAGCCCAAAGATTACACAGTAGGAGTAATGCTGCTTGTGTTCCACCTGCAACTAACACAGAGTTCCTTGGGTAAAACTGCCGTGTTTTCGGAGAGGAAATGCTTAGAGGCCTCACTAGAGCCTGCTTGCTTTAGGCATTTCACTCCACGCGGGACCCCTTGAGTATAGATATTCTTTCGGTCAAAGGCTCATTAGGTACACTGTGGGAGAAAAACTGCTTGTGTTCCACCTGCAACTAAAGCAGAATTCTTCGGGTAAAACTGCGTGTATTGGGAGAGGAAATGCTTACAGTCCTTACGAGAGCCTGCCTTCGTTGAGGCAGTTCACTGCACGTGGGACACCCTGCATATTGAAGACTCCTTCGGGGAAGGGCCCTTTGTATAAACTGTGGGACAAATGCAGCTTGTGTTCCACCTGCAACTAAAGCAGAGTTCTTCGGGTAAAAGTGCCGTGTTTTCAGAGAGGAAATTCTTAGAGACCACAGTAGTGTCTGCCATGGCTGAGGCAGTTCGCTCCACGCGGGAAACCATTCTTATAGAACAAGTTCATTAGGGGAAGTGCCCATTGTGTACACTGTGGGAGGAAAGCTGATGGTGTTCCCCCTGCAACTAAAGCAGAGTTCCTCGTGTAAAACTGCGTGTTTTGGGAGAGGAAATGCTTACAGTATTCGCTACAGCCTGCCTTGGTTGAGGCAGTTCGCTCCACGTGGGAATCCCTGCATAAAGAATTTCATTCGTGGAAGATCCCAAAGAGTACACAGTGGGAGAAATGCTGCTTGTGTTCCACCTGCAACTAAAGCAGAATTCTTTGGTAAAACTGCCGTGTTTTGGAAGAGGAAATGCTTACAGTCCTCGCTACAGCCTGCCTTGGTTGAGGCAGTTCACTCCACGTCGGAAACCCTGCATATAGAAGTTCATTCATGGAAGAGCCCAAAGAGTACACAGTGGGAAAAAAGCTGCTTGTGTTACCCCTGCAACTAAAGCAGAGTTCTAGCATTAAAACTGTGTGGTTTGGGAGAGGATATGCTTACAGTCCTCGCTACAGCCTGCCATGGTTGAGGCAGTTCGCTCCACGTGGGAAACCCTGCATATACAAGTTCATTCGTTAAGAGACCAAAGAGTACACAGTGGGAAAATGCTGCTTGTGTTCCACTTGCAACTAAAGCAGAGTTCTTCGGGTAAAACTCTGTGTTTTGGGAGAGGAAATGCTTACAGTCCTTACGAGAGCCTGCCTTCATTGAGGCAGTTCGCTGCTCGTGGGACAACCTGCATATTGAACATTCATTCGGGGAAAGGCCCTTTGTATAAAGTGTGGGACAAATGCAGCTTTTGTTCCACCTGCCACTAAAGCAGAGTTCTTCAGGTAAAAGTGCCGTGTTTTCAGAGAGGAAATTCTTAGAGACCACAGTAGTGCCTGCCATGGCTGAGGCCGTTCGCTCCACACTGGAAACCATTCTTATAGAACAAGTTCATTAGGGGAAGTGCCCATCGAGTACACTGTGGGAGAAAAGATGCTTGTGTTCCCCCTGCAACTAAAGCAGAGTTCTTCGGGTAAACCTGCGTGATTTGGTAGAGGATATGCTTACAGTCCTCGCTACAGCCTGCCATGGTGGAGGCAGTTCGCTCCTCGTGGGAATCCCTGCATAAAGAAGTTCATTCGTGTAAGATCCCAAAGAGTACACAGTGGGAGAAATGCTGTTTGTGTTCCACCTGCAAAAAAAGCAGAGTTCTTCGGGTAAAACTGCGTGTTATGGGAGAGGAAATGCTTACAGTCCTTACGAGAGCCTGCCTTCATTGAGGCAGTTCGCTGCACGTGGGGCACCCTGCATATTGAAGATTCATTCGGGGAAGGGCCCTTTGTATAAAGTGTGGGACAAATGCAGCTTGTGTTCCACCTGCAACTAAAGCAGAGTTCTTCAGGTAAAAGTGCCTTGTTTTCAGAGAGGAAATCCTTAGAGACAACAGTAGTGCCTGCCATGGCTGAGGCAGTTCGCTCCACGCGGGAAACCATTCTTATAGAACAAGTTCATTAGGGGAAGTGCCCATCGAGTACACTGTGGGAGAAAAGCTGCTTGTGTTACCTCTGCAACTAAAGCAGAGTTCTACCGTTAAAACTGCGTGTTTTGAGATACGATATGCTTACAGTCCTCGCTACAGCCTGCCACGGTTGAGGCAGTTCGATCCACGTGGGAATCCCTGCATAAAGAATTTCATTCGAGGAAGAGCCCAAAGATTACACACTAGGAGTAATGCTGCTTGTGTTCCACCTGCAACTAACACAGAGTTCCTTGGGTAAAACTGCCGTGTTTTCGGAGAGGAAATGCTTAGAGGCCTCACTAGAGCCTGCTTGCTTTAGGCATTTCACTCCACGCGGGACCCCTTGAGTATAGATAATGTTTCGGTCAAAGGCTCATTTGGTACACTGTGGGAGAAAAGCTGCTTGTGTTCCACCTGCAACTAAAGCAGAATTCTTCGGGTAAAACTGCGTGTATTGGGAGAGGAAATGCTAACAGTCCTTACGAGAGCCTGCCTTCGTTGAGGCAGTTCACCTCACGTGGGACACCCTGCATATTGAAGACTCCTTCGGGGAAGGGCCCTTTGTATAAAGTGTGGGACAAATGCAGCTTGTGTTCCACCTGCAACTAAAGCAGAGTTCTTCACGTAAAAGTGCCGTGTTTTCAGAGAGGAAATTCTTAGAGACAACAGTAGTGCCTGCCATGGCTTAGGCAGTTCGCTCCACGCGGGAAACCATTCTTATAGAACAAGTTCATTTGGGGAAGTGCCCATCGAGTACACTGTGGGAGAAAAGCTGCTTGGGTTACCTCTGCAACTAAAGCAGAATTCTACCGTTAAAACTGTGTGTTTTGAGATAGGATATGCTTACAGTCCTTGCTACAGCCTGCCTTGGTTGAGGCAGTTCGCTCCACGTCGGAAACCCTGCATATAGAAGTTCATTCATGGAAGAGCCCAAAGAGTACACAGTGGGAGAAAAGCTGCTTGTGTTACCCCTGCAACTAAAGCAGAGTTCTAGCGTTAAAACTGTGTGGTTTAGGAGAGGATATGCTTACAGTCCTCGCTATAACCTGCCATGGTTGAGGCAGTTCGCTCCACGTGGGAAATCCTGCATATACAATTCATTCGTTAAGAGACCAAAGAGTACACAGTGGGAAAATGCTGCTTGTGTTCCACTTGCAACTAAAGCAGAGATCTTCGGTTAAAACTGTGTGTTTTGGGAGAGGAAATGCTTACATTCCTTACGAGAGCCTGCCTTCATTGAGGCAGTTCGCTGCTCGTGGGACAACCTGCATATTGAACATTCATTCGGGGAAAGGCCCTTTGTATAAAGTGTGGGACAAATGCAGCTTGTGTTCCACCTGCCACTAAAGCAGAGTTCTTCAGGTAAAAGTGCTGTGTTTTCAGAGAGGAAATTCTTAGAGACCACAGTAGTGCCTGCCATGGCTGAGGCAGTTCGCTCCACGCTGGAAACCATTCTTATAGAACAAGTTCATTAGGGGAAGTGCCCATCGAGTACACTGTGGGAGAAAAGCTGCTTGTGTTACCTCTGCAACTAAAGCAGAGTTCTACCGTTAAAACTGCGTGTTTTGAGATAGGATATGCTTACAGTCCTCGCTACAGCCTGCCACGGTTGAGGCAGTTCGATCCACGTGGGAATCCCTGCATAAAGATTTTCATTCTTGGAAGAGCCCAAAGATTACACACTAGGAGTAATGCTGCTTGTGTTCCACCTGCAACTAACACAGAGTTCCTTGGGTAAAAATGCCGTGTTTTCGGAGAGGAAATGCTTAGAGGCCTCACTAGAGCCTGCTTGCTTTAGGCATTTCACTCCACGCGGGACCCCTTGAGTATAGATATTCTTTCGGGCAAAGGCTCATTAGGTACACTGTGGGAGAAAAGCTGCTTGTGTTCCACCTGCAACTAAAGCAGAATTCTTCGGGTAAAACTGCGTGTATTGGGAGAGGAAATGCTTACAGCCCTTACGAGAGCCTGCCTTCGTTGAGGCAGTTCACTGCACGTGGGACACCCTGAATATTGAAGACTCCTTCGGGGAAGGGCCCTTTGTATAAAGTGTGGGACAAATGCAGCTTGTGTTCCACCTGCAACTAAAGCAGAGTTCTTCGGGTAAAAGTGCCGTGTTTTCAGAGAGGAAATTCTTAGAAACCACAGTAGTGTCTGCCATGGCTGAGGCAGTTCGCTCCACGCGGGAAACCATTCTTATAGAACAAGTTCATTAGGGGAAGTGCCCATTGTGTACACTGTGGGAGGAAAGCTGATGGTGTTCCCCCTGCAACTAAAGCAGAGTTCCTCGTGTAAAACTGCGTGTTTTGGGAGAGGAAATGCTTACAGTATTCGCTACAGCCTGCCTTGGTTGAGGCAGTTCGCTCCACGTGGGAATCCCTGCATAAAGAATTTCATTCGTGGAAGATCCCAAAGAGTACACAGTGGGAGAAATGCTGCTTGTGTTCCACCTGCAACTAAAGCAGAATTCTTTGGTAAAACTGCCGTGTTTTGGAAGAGGAAATGCTTACAGTCCTCGCTACAGCCTGCCTTGGTTGAGGCAGTTCGCTCCACGTCGGAAACCCTGCATAGAGAAGTTCATTCATGGAAGAGCCCAAAGAGTACACAGTGGGAGAAAAGCTGCTTGTGTTACCCCTGCAACTAAAGCAGACTTCTAGCGTTAAAACTGTGTGGTTTGGGAGAGGATATGCTTACAGTCCTCGCTACAGCCTGCCATGGTTGAGGCTGTTCGCTCCACGTGGGAAACCCTGCATATACAAGTTCATTCGTTAAGAGACCAAAGAGTACACAGTGGGAAAATGCTGCTTGTGTTCCACTTGCAACTAAAGCAGAGTTCTTCGGGTAAAACTGTGTGTTTTGGGAGAGGAAATGCTTACAGTCCTTACGAGAGCCTGCCTTCATTGAGGCAGTTCACTGCTCGTGGGACAACCTGCATATTGAACATTCATTCGGGGAAAGGCCCTTTGTATAAAGTGTGGGACAAATGCAGCTTGTGTTCCACCTGCCACTAAAGCAGAGTTCTTCAGGTAAAAGTGCCGTGTTTTCAGAGAGGAAATTCTTAGAGACCACAGTAGTGCCTGCCATGGCTGAGGCTGTTCGCTCCACACTGGAAACCATTCTTATAGAACAAGTTCATTAGCGGAAGTGCCCATCGAGTACACTGTGGGAGAAAAGATGCTTGTGTTCCCCCTGCAACTAAAGCAGAGTTCTTCGGGTAAACCTGCGTGATTTGGTAGAGGATATGCTTACAGTCCTCGATACAGCCTGCCATGGTGGAGGCAGTTCGCTCCTCGTGGGAATCCCTGCATAAAGAAGTTCATTCGTGTAAGACCCCAAAGAGTACACAGTGGGAGAAATGCTGTTTGTGTTCCACCTGCAAAAAAAGCAGAGTTCTTCGGGTAAAACTGCGTGTTATGGGAGAGGAAATGCTTACAGTCCTTACGAGAGCCTGCCTTCATTGAGGCAGTTCGCTGCACGTGGGGCACCCTGCATATTGAAGATTCATTCGGGGAAGGGCCCTTTGTATAAAGTGTGGGACAAATGCAGCTTGTGTTCCACCTGCAACTAAAGCAGAGTTCTTCGGGTAAAAGTGCCTTGTTTTCAGAGAGGAAATCCTTAGAGACAACAGTAGTGCCTGCCATGGCTGAGGCAGTTCGCTCCACGCGGGAAACCATTCTTATAGAACAAGTTCATTAGGGGAAGTGCCCATCGAGTACACTGTGGGAGAAAAGCTGCTTGTGTTACCTCTGCAACTAAAGCAGAGTTCTACCGTTAAAACTGCGTGTTTTGAGATAGGATATGCTTACAGTCCTCGCTACAGCCTGCCACGGTTGAGGCAGTTCGATCCACGTGGGAATCCCTGCATAAAGAATTTCATTCGTGAAAGAGCCCAAAGATTACACACTAGGAGTAATGCTGTTTGTGTTCCACCTGCAACTAACACAGAGTTCCTTGGGTAAAACTGCCGTGTTTTCGGAGAGGAAATGCTTAGAGGCCTCACTAGAGCCTGCTTGCTTTAGGCATTTCACTCCACGCAGGACCCCTTGAGTATAGATATTGTTTCGGTCAAAGGCTCATTTGGTACACTGTGGGAGAAAAGCTGCTTGTGTTCCACCTGCAACTAAAGCAGAATTCTTCGGGTAAAACTGCGTGTATTGGGAGAGGAAATGCTAACAGTCCTTATGAGAGCCTGCCTTCGTTGAGGCAGTTCACCTCACGTGGGACACCCTGCATATTGAAGACTCCTTCGGGGAAGGGCCCTTTGTATAAACTGTGGGACAAATGCAGCTTGTGTTCCACCTGCAACTAAAGCAGAGTTCTTCAGGGAAAAGTGCTGTGTTTTCAGAGAGGAAATTCTTAGAGACCACAGTAGTGTCTGCCATGGCTGAGGCAGTTCGCTCCACGCGGGAAACCATTCTTATAGAACAAGTTCATTAGGGGAAGTGCCCATTGTGTACACTGTGGGAGGAAAGCTGATGGTGTTCCCCCTGCAACTAAAGCAGAGTTCTTCGTGTAAAACTGCGTGTTTTGTGAGAGGAAATGCTTACAGTATTCGCTACAGCCTGCCTTGGTTGAGGCAGTTCGCTCCACGTGGGAATCCCTGCATAAAGAAGTTCATTCGTGGAAGATCCCAAAGAGTACACAGTGGGAGAAATGCTGCTTGTGTTCCACCTGCAACTAAACCACCGTTCTTCGGGTAAAACTGCGTGTTATGGGAGAGGAAATGCTGACAGTCCTTACGAGAGCCTGCCTTCATTGACGCAGTTCGCTGCACGTGAGACACCCTGCATATTGAAGATTCATTCGGGGAAGGGCCCTTTGTATAAAGTGTGGGACAAATGCAGCTTGTGTTCCACCTGCAACTAAAGCAGAGTTCTTCGGGTAAAAGTGCCGTGTTTTCAGAGAGGAAATCCTTAGAGACAACAGTAGTGCCTGCCATGGCTGAGGCAGTTCGCTCCACGCGGGAAACCATTCTTATAGAAAAAGTTCATTTGGGGAAGTGCCCATCGAGTACACTGTGGGAGAAAAGCTGCTTGTGTTACCTCTGCAACTAAAGCACAATTCTACCGTTAAAACTGTGTGTTTTGAGATAGGATATGCTTACAGTCCTCGCTACAGCCTGCCACGGTTGAGGCAGTTCAATCCACGTGGGAATCCCTGCATAAAGAATTTCATTCGTGGAAGAGCCCAAAGATTACACACTAGGAGTAATGCTGCTTGTGTTCCACCTGCAACTAACACAGAGTTCCTTGGGTAAAACTGCCGTGTTTTCGGAGAGGAAATGCTTAGAGGCCTCACTAGAGCCTGCTTGCTTTAGGCATTTCACTCCACGCGGGACCCCTTGAGTATAGATATTCTTTCGGGCAAAGGCTCATTGGGTACACTGTGGGAGAAAAGCTGCTTGTGTTCCACCTGCAACTAAAGCAGAATTCTTCGGGTAAAACTGCGTGTATTGGGAGAGGAAATGCTTACAGTCCTTACGAGAGCCTGCCTTCGTTGAGGCAGTTCACTGCACGTGGGACACCCTGCATATTGAAGACTCCTTCGGGGAAGGGCCCTTTGTATAAACTGTGGGACAAATGCAGCTTGTGTTCCACCTGCAACTAAAGCAGAGTTCTTCGGGTAAAAGTGCTGTGTTTTCAGAGAGGAAATTCTTAGAGACCACAGTAGTGTCTGCCATGGCTGAGGCAGTTCGCTCCACGCGGGAAACCATTCTTATAGAACAAGTTCATTAGGGGAAGTGCCCATTGTGTACACTGTGGGAGGAAAGCTGATGGTGTTCCCCCTGCAACTAAAGCAGAGTTCTTCGTGTAAAACTGCATGTTTTGGGAGAGGAAATGCTTACAGTATTCGCTACAGCCTGCCTTGGTTGAGGCAGTTCGCTCTACGTGGGAATCCCTGCATAAAGAAGTTCATTCGTGGAAGATCCCAAAGAGTACACAGTGGGAGAAATGCTGCTTGTGTTCCACCTGCAACTAAAGCAGAATTCTTTGGTAAAACTGCCGTGTTTTGGAAGAGGAAATGCTTACAGTCCTCGCTACAGCCTGCCTTGGTTGAGGCAGTTCGCTCCACGTCGGAAACCCTGCATAGAGAAGTTCATTCATGGAAGAGCCCAAAGAGTACACAGTGGGAGAAAAGCTGCTTGTGTTACCCCTGCAACTAAAGCAGACTTCTAGCGTTAAAACTGTGTGGTTTGGGAGAGGATATGCTTACAGTCCTCGCTACAGCCTGCCATGGTTGAGGCTGTTCGCTCCACGTGGGAAACCCTGCATATACAAGTTCATTCGTTAAGAGACCAAAGAGTACACAGTGGGAAAATGCTGCTTGTGTTCCACTTGCAACTAAAGCAGAGTTCTTCGGGTAAAACTGTGTGTTTTGGGAGAGGAAATGCTTACAGTCCTTACGAGAGCCTGCCTTCATTGAGGCAGTTCGCTGCTCGTGGGACAACCTGCATATTGAACATTCATTCGGGGAAAGGCCCTTTGTATAAAGTGTGGGACAAATGCAGCTTGTGTTCCACCTGCAACTAAAGCAGAGTTCTTCAGGTAAAAGTGCCGTGTTTTCAGAGAGGAAATTCTTAGAGACCACAGTAGTGCCTGCCATGGCTGAGGCAGTTCGCTCCACACTGGAAACCATTCTTATAGAACAAGTTCATTAGGGGAAGTGCCCATCGAGTACACTGTGGGAGAAAAGATGCTTGTGTTCCCCCTGCAACTAAAGCAGAGTTCTTCGGGTAAACCTGCGTGATTTGGTAGAGGATATGCTTACAGTCCTCGCTACAGCCTGCCATGGTGGAGGCAGTTCGCTCCTCGTGGGAATCCCTGCATAAAGAAGTTCATTCGTGTAAGATCCCAAAGAGTACACAGTGGGAGAAATGCTGCTTGTGTTCCACCTGCAACTAAAGCAGAGTTCTTCGGGTAAAACTGCGTGTTATGGGAGAGGAAATGCTTACAGTCCTTACGAGAGCCTGCCTTCATTGAGGCAGTTCGCTGCACGTGGGGCACCCTGCATATTGAAGATTCATTCGGGGAAGGGCCGTTTGTATAAAGTGTGGGACAAATGCAGCTTGTGTTCCACCTGCAACTAAAGCAGAGTTCTTCGGGTAAAAGTGCCTTGTTTTCAGAGAGGAAATCCTTAGAGACAACAGTAGTGCCTGCCATGGCTGAGGCAGTTCGCTCCACGCGGGAAACCATTCTTTTTTTTTTTTTTTTTTTTTTCCTTTTTGCGTTATGTGGGCCTCTCACTGTTGTGGCCTCTCCCGTTGCGGAGCACAGGCTGCGGATGCACAGGCTCAGCGGCCATGGCTCACGGGCCCAGCCGCTCTGCGGCATATGGGATCCTCCCAGACCGGGGCACGAACCCGTATCCCCTGCATCGGCAGGCAGACTCTCAACCACTGCGCCACCAGGGAGGCCCGGGAAACCATTCTTATAGAACAAGTTCATTAGGGGAAGTGCCCATCGAGTACACTGTGGGAGAAAACCTGCTTGTGTTACCTCTGCAACTAAAGCAGAGTTCTACCGTTAAAACTGCGTGTTTTGAGATAGGATATGCTTACAGTCCTCGCTACAGCCTGCCACGGTTGAGGCAGTTCGATCCACGTGGGAATCCCTGCATAAAGAATTTCATTCGTGAAAGAGCCCAAAGATTACACACTAGGAGTAATGCTGCTTGTGTTCCACCTGCAACTAACACAGAGTTCCTTGGGTAAAACTGCCGTGTTTTCGGAGAGGAAATGCTTAGAGGCCTCACTAGAGCCTGCTTGCTTTAGGCATTTCACTCCACGCGGGACCCCTTGAGTATAGATATTGTTTCGGTCAAAGGCTCATTGGGTACACTGTGGGAGAAAATCTGCTTGTGTTCCACCTGCAACTAAAGCAGAATTCTTCGGGTAAAACTGCGGGTATTGGGAGAGGAAATGCTAACAGTCCTTATGAGAGCCTGCCTTCGTTGAGGCAGTTCACCTCACGTGGGACACCCTGAATATTGAAGACTCCTTTGGGGAAGGGCCTTTGTATAAAGTGTGGGACAAATGCAGCTTGTGTTCCACCTGCAACTAAAGCAGAGTTCTTCGGGTAAAAGTGCCGTGTTTTCAGAGAGGAAATTCTTAGAGACAACAGTAGTGCCTGCCATGGCTGAGGCAGTTCGCTCCACGCGGGAAACCATTCTTATAGAACAAGTTCATTTGGGAAAGTGCCCATCGAGTACACTGTGGGAGAAAAGCTGCTTGTGTTACCTCTGCAACTAAAGCACAATTCTACCGTTAAAACTGTGTGTTTTGAGATAGGATATGCTTACAGTCCTCGCTACAGCCTTCCACGGTTGAGGCAGTTCGATCCACGTGGGAATCCCTGCATAAAGAATTTCATTCGTGGAAGAGCCCAAAGATTACACACTAGGAGTAATGCTGCTTGTGTTCCACCTGCAACTAACACAGAGTTCCTTGGGTAAAACTGCCGTGTTTTCGAAGAGGAAATGCTTAGAGGCCTCACTAGAGCCTGCTTGCTTTAGGCATTTCACTCCACGCGGGACCCCTTGAGTATAGATATTCTTTCGGGCAAAGGCTCATTGGGTACACTGTGGGAGAAAAGCTGCTTGTGTTCCACCTGCAACTAAAGCAGAATTCTTCGGGTAAACCTGCGTGATTTGGTAGAGGATATGCTTACAGTCCTCGTTACAGCCTTCCATGGTGGAGGCAGTTCGCTCCACGTGGGAAACCCTGCATATACAAGTTCATTCGTTAAGAGACCAAAGAGTACACAGTGGGAAAATGCTGCTTGTGTTCCACTTGCAACTAAAGCAGAGTTCTTCGGGTAAAACTGTGTGTTTTGAGAGAGGAAATGCTTACAGTCCTTACGAGAGCCTGCCTTCATTGAGGCAGTTCGCTGCTCGTGGGACAACCTGCATATTGAACATTCATTCGGGGAATGGCCCTTTGTATAAACTGTGGGACAAATGCAGCTTGTGTTCCACCTGCAACTAAAGCAGAGTTCTTAAGGTAAAAGTGCCGTGTTTTCAGAGAGGAAATTCTTAGAGACCACAGTAGTGCCTGCCATGGCTGAGGCAGTTCGCTCCACGCGGGAATCCATTCTTATAGAACAAGTTCATTAGGGGAAGTGCCCATCGAGTACACTGTGGGAGAAAAGATGCTTGTGTTCCCCCTGCAACTAAAGCAGAGTTCTTCGGGTAAACCTGCGTGATTTGGTAGAGGATATGCTTACAGTCCTCGCTACAGCCTGCCATGGTGGAGGCAGTTCGCTCCTCGTGGGAATCCCTGCATAAAGAAGTTCATTCGTGTAAGATCCCAAAGAGTACACAGTGGGAGAAATGCTGCTTGTGTTCCACCTGCAACTAAAGCAGAGTTCTTCGGGTAAAACTGCATGTTATGGGAGAGGAAATGCTTACAGTCCTTACGAGAGCCTGCCTTCATTGAGGCAGTTCGCTGCACGTGGGGCACCCTGCATATTGAAGATTCATTCGGGGAAGGGCCCTTTGTATAAAGTGTGGGACAAATGCAGCTTGTGTTCCACCTGCAACTAAAGCAGAGTTCTTCGGGTAAAAGTGCCTTGTTTTCAGAGAGGAAATCCTTAGAGACAACAGTAGTGCCTGCCATGGCTGAGGCAGTACGCTCCACGCGGGAAACCATTCTTATAGAACAAGTTCATTAGGGGAAGTGCCCATCGAGTACACTGTGGGAGAAAAGCTGCTTGTGTTACCTCTGCAACTAAAGCAGAGTTCTACCGTTAAAACTGCGTGTTTTGAGATAGGATATGCTTACAGTCCTCGCTACAGCCTGCCACGGTTGAGGCAGTTCGATCCACGTGGGAATCCCTGCATAAAGAATTTCATTCGTGAAAGAGCCCAAAGATTACACACTAGGAGTAATGCTGCTTGTGTTCCACCTGCAACTAACACAGAGTTCCTTGGGTAAAACTGCCGTGTTTTCGGAGAGGAAATGCTTAGAGGCCTCACTAGAGCCTGCTTGCTTTAGGCATTTCACTCCACGCGGGACCCCTTGAGTATAGATATTCTTTCGGGCAAAGGCTCATTGGGTACACTGTGGGAGAAAAGCTGCTTGTGTTCCACCTGCAAGTAAAGCAGAATTCTTCGGGTAAAACTGCGTGTATTGGGAGAGGAAATGCTTACAGTCCTTACGAGAGCCTGCCTTCGTTGAGGCAGTTCACTGCACGTGGGACACCCTGCATATTGAAGACTCCTTCGGGGAAGGGCCCTTTGTATAAACTGTGGGACAAATGCAGCTTGTGTTCCACCTGCAACTAAAGCAGAGTTCTTCGGGTAAAAGTGCCGTGTTTTCAGAGAGGAAATTCTTAGAGACCACAGTAGTGTCTGCCATGGCTGAGGCAGTTCGCTCCACGCGGGAAACCATTCTTATAGAACAAGTTCATTAGGGGAAGTGCCCATTGTGTACACTGTGGGAGGAAAGCTGATGGTGTTCCCCCTGCAACTAAAGCAGAGTTCTTCGTGTAAAACTGCATGTTTTGGGAGAGGAAATGCTTACAGTATTCGCTACAGCCTGCCTTGGTTGAGGCAGTTCGCTCTACGTGGGAATCCCTGCATAAAGAAGTTCATTCGTGGAAGATCCCAAAGAGTACACAGTGGGAGAAATGCTGCTTGTGTTCCACCTGCAACTAAAGCAGAATTCTTTGGTAAAACTGCCGTGTTTTGGAAGAGGAAATGCTTACAGTCCTCGCTACAGCCTGCCTTGGTTGAGGCAGTTCGCTCCACGTCGGAAACCCTGCATAGAGAAGTTCATTCATGGAAGAGCCCAAAGAGTACACAGTGGGAGAAAAGCTGCTTGTGTTACCCCTGCAACTAAAGCAGACTTCTAGCGTTAAAACTGTGTGGTTTGGGAGAGGATATGCTTACAGTCCTCGCTACAGCCTGCCATGGTTGAGGCTGTTCGCTCCACGTGGGAAACCCTGCATATACAAGTTCATTCGTTAAGAGACCAAAGAGTACACAGTGGGAAAATGCTGCTTGTGTTCCACTTGCAACTAAAGCAGAGTTCTTCGGGTAAAACTGTGTGTTTTGGGAGAGGAAATGCTTACAGTCCTTACGAGAGCCTGCCTTCATTGAGGCAGTTCGCTGCTCGTGGGACAACCTGCATATTGAACATTCATTCGGGGAAAGGCCCTTTGTATAAAGTGTGGGACAAATGCAGCTTGTGTTCCACCTGCAACTAAAGCAGAGTTCTTCAGGTAAAAGTGCCGTGTTTTCAGAGAGGAAATTCTTAGAGACCACAGTAGTGCCTGCCATGGCTGAGGCAGTTCGCTCCACACTGGAAACCATTCTTATAGAACAAGTTCATTAGGGGAAGTGCCCATCGAGTACACTGTGGGAGAAAAGATGCTTGTGTTCCCCCTGCAACTAAAGCAGAGTTCTTCGGGTAAACCTGCGTGATTTGGTAGAGGATATGCTTACAGTCCTCGCTACAGCCTGCCATGGTGGAGGCAGTTCGCTCTTCGTGGATATCCCTGCATAAAGAAGTTCATTCGTGTAAGATCCCAAAGAGTACACAGTGGGAGAAATGCTGCTTGTGTTCTACCTGCAACTAAAGCAGAGTTCTTCGGGTAAAACTGCGTGTTATGGGAGAGGAAATGCTTACAGTCCTTACGAGAGCCTGCCTTCATTGAGGCAGTTCGCTGCACGTGGGGCACCCTGCATATTGAAGATTCATTCGGGGAAGGGCCCTTTGTATAAAGTGTGGGACAAATGCAGCTTGTGTTCCACCTGCAACTAAAGCAGAGTTCTTCGGGTAAAAGTGCCTTGTTTTCAGAGAGGAAATCCTTAGAGACAACAGTAGTGCCTGCCATGGCTGAGGCAGTTCGCTCCACGCGGGAAACCATTCTTTTTTTTTTTTTTTTTTTTTTTTCCTTTTTGCGTTATGTGGGCCTCTCACTGTTGTGGCCTCTCCCGTTGCGGAGCACAGGCTGCGGATGCACAGGCTCAGCGGCCATGGCTCACCGGCCCAGCCGCTCCGCGGCATATGGGATCCTCCCAGACCGGGGCACGAACCCGTATCCCCTGCATCGGCAGGCGGACTCTCAACCACTGCGCCACCAGGGAGGCCCGGGAAACCATTCTTATAGAACAAGTTCATTAGGGGAAGTGCCCATCGAGTACACTGTGGGAGAAAACCTGCTTGTGTTACCTCTGCAACTAAAGCAGAGTTCTACCGTTAAAACTGCGTGTTTTGAGATAGGATATGCTTACAGTCCTCGCTACAGCCTGCCACGGTTGAGACAGTTCGATCCACGTGGGAATCCCTGCATAAAGAATTTCATTCGTGAAAGAGCCCAAAGATTACACACTAGGAGTAATGCTGCTTGTGTTCCACCTGCAACTAACACAGAGTTCCTTGGGTAAAACTGCCGTGTTTTCGGAGAGGAAATGCTTAGAGGCCTCACTAGAGCCTGCTTGCTTTAGGCATTTCACTCCACGCGGGACCCCTTGAGTATAGATATTCTTTCGGTCAAAGGCTCATTGGGTACACTGTGGGAGAAAAGCTGCTTGTGTTCCACCTGCAACTAAAGCAGAATTCTTCGGGTAAAACTGCGGGTATTGGGAGAGGAAATGCTAACAGTCCTTATGAGAGCCTGCCTTCGTTGAGGCAGTTCACCTCACGTGGGACACCCTGAATATTGAAGACTCCTTCGGGGAAGGGCCCTTTGTATAAAGTGTGGGACAAATGCAGCTTGTGTTCCACCTGCAACTAAAGCAGAGTTCTTCGGGTAAAAGTGCCGTGTTTTCAGAGAGGAAATTCTTAGAGACAACAGTAGTGCCTGCCATGGCTGAGGCAGTTCGCTCCACGCGGGAAACCATTCTTATAGAACAAGTTCATTTGGGAAAGTGCCCATCGAGTACACTGTGGGAGAAAAGCTGCTTGTGTTACCTCTGCAACTAAAGCACAATTCTACCGTTAAAACTGTGTGTTTTGAGATAGGATATGCTTACAGTCCTCGCTACAGCCTTCCACGGTTGAGGCAGTTCGATCCACGTGGGAATCCCTGCATAAAGAATTTCATTCGTGGAAGAGCCCAAAGATTACACACTAGGAGTAATGCTGCTTGTGTTCCACCTGCAACTAACACAGAGTTCCTTGGGTAAAACTGCCGTGTTTTAGGAGAGGAAATGCTTAGAGGCCTCACTAGAGCCTGCTTGCTTTAGGCATTTCACTTCACGCGGGACCCCTTGAGTATAGATATTCTTTTGGGCAAAAGCTCATTGGGTACACTGTGGGAGAAGAGCTGCTTGTGTTCCACCTGCAACTAAAGCAGAATTCTTCGGGTAAAACTGCGTGTATTGGGAGAGGAAATGCTTACAGTCCTTACGAGAGCCTGTCATCGTTGAGGCAGTTCACTGCATGTGGGACACCCTGCATATTGAAGACTCCTTCGGGGAAGGGCCCTTTGTATAAACTGTGGGACAAATGCAGCTTGTGTTCCACCTGCAACTAAAGCAGAGTTCTTCGGGTAAAAGTGCCGTGTTTTCAGAGAGGAAATTCTTAGAGACCACAGTAGTGTCAGCCATGGCTGAGGCAGTTTGCTCCACGCGGTAAACCATTCTTATAGAACAAGTTCATTAGGGGAAGTGCCCATTGTGTACACTGTGGGAGGAAAGCTGATGGTGTTCCCCCTGCAACTAAAGCAGAGTTCTTCGTGTAAAACTGTGTGTTTTGGGAGAGGAAATGCTTACAGTATTCGAAACAGCCTGCCTTGGTTGAGGCAGTTCGCTCCACGTGGGAATCCCTGCATAAAGAAGTTCATTCGTGGAAGATCCCAAAGAGTACACAGTGGGAGAAATGCTGCTTGTGTTCCACCTGCAACTAAAGCAGAATTCTTTGGTAAAACTGCCGTGTTTTGGAAGAGGAAATGCTTACAGTCCTCGCTACAGCCTGCCTTGGTTGAGGCAGTTCGCTCCACGTCGGAAACTCTGCATATAGAAGTTCATTCATGGAAGAGCCCAAAGAGTACACAGTGGGAGAAAAGCTGCTTGTGTTACCCCTGCAACTAAAGCAGAGTTCTAGCGTTAAAACTGTTTGGTTTGGGAGAGGATATGCTTACAGTCCTCGCTACAGCCTGCCATGGTTGAGGCAGTTCGCTCCACGTGGGAAACCCTGCATATACAAGTTCATTCGTTAAGAGACCAAAGAGTACACAGTGGGAAAATGCTGCTTGTGTTCCACTTGCAACTAAAGCAGAGTTCTTCGGGTAAAACTGTGTGTTTTGAGAGAGGAAATGCTTACAGTCCTTACGAGAGCCTGCCTTCATTGAGGCAGTTCGCTGCTCGTGGGACAACCTGCATATTGAACATTCATTCGGGGAATGGCCCTTTGTATAAACTGTGGGACAAATGCAGCTTGTGTTCCACCTGCAACTAAAGCAGAGTTCTTAAGGTAAAAGTGCCGTGTTTTCAGAGAGGAAATTCTTAGAGACCACAGTAGTGCCTGCCATGGCTGAGGCAGTTCGCTCCACGCGGGAATCCATTCTTATAGAACAAGTTCATTAGGGGAAGTGCCCATCGAGTACACTGTGGGAGAAAAGATGCTTGTGTTCCCCCTGCAACTAAAGCAGAGTTCTTCGGGTAAACCTGCGTGATTTGGTAGAGGATATGCTTACAGTCCTCGCTACAGCCTGCCATGGTGGAGGCAGTTCGCTCCTCGTGGGAATCCCTGCATAAAGAAGTTCATTCGTGTAAGATCCCAAAGAGTACACAGTGGGAGAAATGCTGCTTGTGTTCCACCTGCAACTAAAGCAGAGTTCTTCGGGTAAAACTGCATGTTATGGGAGAGGAAATGCTTACAGTCCTTACGAGAGCCTGCCTTCATTGAGGCAGTTCGCTGCACGTGGGGCACCCTGCATATTGAAGATTCATTCGGGGAAGGGCCCTTTGTATAAAGTGTGGGACAAATGCAGCTTGTGTTCCACCTGCAACTAAAGCAGAGTTCTTCGGGTAAAAGTGCCTTGTTTTCAGAGAGGAAATCCTTAGAGACAACAGTAGTGCCTGCCATGGCTGAGGCAGTACGCTCCACGCGGGAAACCATTCTTATAGAACAAGTTCATTAGGGGAAGTGCCCATCGAGTACACTGTGGGAGAAAAGCTGCTTGTGTTACCTCTGCAACTAAAGCAGAGTTCTACCGTTAAAACTGCGTGTTTTGAGATAGGATATGCTTACAGTCCTCGCTACAGCCTGCCACGGTTGAGGCAGTTCGATCCACGTGGGAATCCCTGCATAAAGAATTTCATTCGTGAAAGAGCCCAAAGATTACACACTAGGAGTAATGCTGCTTGTGTTCCACCTGCAACTAACACAGAGTTCCTTGGGTAAAACTGCCGTGTTTTCGGAGAGGAAATGCTTAGAGGCCTCACTAGAGCCTGCTTGCTTTAGGCATTTCACTCCACGCGGGACCCCTTGAGTATAGATATTCTTTCGGGCAAAGGCTCATTGGGTACACTGTGGGAGAAAAGCTGCTTGTGTTCCACCTGCAAGTAAAGCAGAATTCTTCGGGTAAAACTGCGTGTATTGGGAGAGGAAATGCTTACAGTCCTTACGAGAGCCTGCCTTCGTTGAGGCAGTTCACTGCACGTGGGACACCCTGCATATTGAAGACTCCTTCGGGGAAGGGCCCTTTGTATAAACTGTGGGACAAATGCAGCTTGTGTTCCACCTGCAACTAAAGCAGAGTTCTTCGGGTAAAAGTGCCGTGTTTTCAGAGAGGAAATTCTTAGAGACCACAGTAGTGTCTGCCATGGCTGAGGCAGTTCGCTCCACGCGGGAAACCATTCTTATAGAACAAGTTCATTAGGGGAAGTGCCCATTGTGTACACTGTGGGAGGAAAGCTGATGGTGTTCCCCCTGCAACTAAAGCAGAGTTCTTCGTGTAAAACTGCATGTTTTGGGAGAGGAAATGCTTACAGTATTCGCTACAGCCTGCCTTGGTTGAGGCAGTTCGCTCTACGTGGGAATCCCTGCATAAAGAAGTTCATTCGTGGAAGATCCCAAAGAGTACACAGTGGGAGAAATGCTGCTTGTGTTCCACCTGCAACTAAAGCAGAATTCTTTGGTAAAACTGCCGTGTTTTGGAAGAGGAAATGCTTACAGTCCTCGCTACAGCCTGCCTTGGTTGAGGCAGTTCGCTCCACGTCGGAAACCCTGCATAGAGAAGTTCATTCATGGAAGAGCCCAAAGAGTACACAGTGGGAGAAAAGCTGCTTGTGTTACCCCTGCAACTAAAGCAGACTTCTAGCGTTAAAACTGTGTGGTTTGGGAGAGGATATGCTTACAGTCCTCGCTACAGCCTGCCATGGTTGAGGCTGTTCGCTCCACGTGGGAAACCCTGCATATACAAGTTCATTCGTTAAGAGACCAAAGAGTACACAGTGGGAAAATGCTGCTTGTGTTCCACTTGCAACTAAAGCAGAGTTCTTCGGGTAAAACTGTGTGTTTTGGGAGAGGAAATGCTTACAGTCCTTACGAGAGCCTGCCTTCATTGAGGCAGTTCGCTGCTCGTGGGACAACCTGCATATTGAACATTCATTCGGGGAAAGGCCCTTTGTATAAAGTGTGGGACAAATGCAGCTTGTGTTCCACCTGCAACTAAAGCAGAGTTCTTCAGGTAAAAGTGCCGTGTTTTCAGAGAGGAAATTCTTAGAGACCACAGTAGTGCCTGCCATGGCTGAGGCAGTTCGCTCCACACTGGAAACCATTCTTATAGAACAAGTTCATTAGGGGAAGTGCCCATCGAGTACACTGTGGGAGAAAAGATGCTTGTGTTCCCCCTGCAACTAAAGCAGAGTTCTTCGGGTAAACCTGCGTGATTTGGTAGAGGATATGCTTACAGTCCTCGCTACAGCCTGCCATGGTGGAGGCAGTTCGCTCTTCGTGGATATCCCTGCATAAAGAAGTTCATTCGTGTAAGATCCCAAAGAGTACACAGTGGGAGAAATGCTGCTTGTGTTCCACCTGCAACTAAAGCAGAGTTCTTCGGGTAAAACTGCGTGTTATGGGAGAGGAAATGCTTACAGTCCTTACGAGAGCCTGCCTTCATTGAGGCAGTTCGCTGCACGTGGCGCACCCTGCATATTGAAGATTCATTCGGGGAAGGGCCGTTTGTATAAAGTGTGGGACAAATGCAGCTTGTGTTCCACCTGCAACTAAAGCAGAGTTCTTCGGGTAAAAGTGCCTTGTTTTCAGAGAGGAAATCCTTAGAGACAACAGTAGTGCCTGCCATGGCTGAGGCAGTTCGCTCCACGCGGGAAACCATTCTTTTTTTTTTTTTTTTTTTTTCCTTTTTGCGTTATGTGGGCCTCTCACTGTTGTGGCCTCTCCCGTTGCGGAGCACAGGCTGCGGATGCGCAGGCTCAGCGGCCATGGCTCACGGGCCCAGCCGCTCCGCGGCATATGGGATCCTCCCAGACCGGGGCACGAACCCGTATCCCCTGCATCGGCAGGCGGACTCTCAACCACTGCGCCACCAGGGAGGCCCGGGAAACCATTCTTATAGAACAAGTTCATTAGGGGAAGTGCCCATCGAGTACACTGTGGGAGAAAACCTGCTTGTGTTACCTCTGCAACTAAAGCAGAGTTCTACCGTTAAAACTGCGTGTTTTGAGATAGGATATGCTTACAGTCCTCGCTACAGCCTGCCACGGTTGAGGCAGTTCGATCCACGTGGGAATCCCTGCATAAAGAATTTCATTCGTGAAAGAGCCCAAAGATTACACACTAGGAGTAATGCTGCTTGTGTTCCACCTGCAACTAACACAGAGTTCCTTGGGTAAAACTGCCGTGTTTTCGGAGAGGAAATGCTTAGAGGCCTCACTAGAGCCTGCTTGCTTTAGGCATTTCACTCCACGCGGGACCCCTTGAGTATAGATATTGTTTCGGTCAAAGGCTCATTGGGTACACTGTGGGAGAAAAGCTGCTTGTGTTCCACCTGCAACTAAAGCAGAATTCTTCGGGTAAAACTGCGGGTATTGGGAGAGGAAATGCTAACAGTCCTTATGAGAGCCTGCTTTCGTTGAGGCAGTTCACTGCACGTGGGACACCCTGCATATTGAAGACTCCTTCGGGGAAGGGCCCTTTGTATAAACTGTGGGACAAATGCAGCTTGTGTTCCACCTGCAACTAAAGCAGAGTTCTTCGGGTAAAAGTGCCGTGTTTTCAGAGAGGAAATCCTTAGAGACAACAGTAGTGCCTGCCATGGCTGAGGCAGTTCGCTACACGCGGGAAACCATTCTTATAGAACAAGTTCATTTGGGAAAGTGCCCATCGAGTACACTGTGGGAGAAAAGCTGCTTGTGTTACCTCTGCAACTAAAGCACAATTCTACCGTTAAAACTGTGTGTTTTGAGATAGGATATGCTTACAGTCCTCGCTACAGCCTGCCACGGTTGAGGCAGTTCTATCCACGTGGGAATCCCTGCATAAAGAATTTCATTCGTGGAAGAGCCCAAAGATTACACACTAGGAGTAATGCTGCTTGTGTTCCACCTGCAACTAACACAGAGTTCCTTGGGTAAAACTGCCGTGTTTTCGGAGAGGAAATGCTTAGAGGCCTCACTAGAGCCTGCTTGCTTTAGGCATTTCACTCCACGCGGGACCCCTTGAGTATAGATATTCTTTCGGTCAAAGGCTCATTGGGTACACTGTGGGAGAAAAGCTGCTTGTGTTCCACCTGCAACTAAAGCAGAATTCTTCGGGTAAAACTGCGTGTATTGGGAGAGGAAATGCTTACAGTCCTTATGAGAGCCTGCCTTCGTTGAGGCAGTTCACTGCACGTGGGACACCCTGCATATTGAAGACTCCTTCGGGGAAGGGCCCTTTGTATAAACTGTGGGACAAATGCAGCTTGTGTTCCACCTGCAACTAAAGCAGAGTTCTTCGGGTAAAAGTGCCGTGTTTTCAGAGAGGAAATTCTTAGAGACCACAGTAGTGTCTGCCATGGCTGAGGCAGTTCGCTCCACGCGGGAAACCATTCTTATAGAACAAGTTCATTAGGGGAAGTGCCCATTGTGTACACTGTGGGAAGAAAGCTGATGGTGTTCCCCCTGCAACTAAAGCAGAGTTCTTCGTGTAAAACTGCATGTTTTGGGAGAGGAAATGCTTACAGTATTCGCTACAGCCTGCCTTGGTTGAGGCAGTTCGCTCTACGTGGGAATCCCTGCATAAAGAAGTTCATTCGTGGAAGATCCCAAAGAGTACACAGTGGGAGAAATGCTGCTTGTGTTCCACCTGCAACTAAAGCAGAATTCTTTGGTAAAACTGCCGTGTTTTGGAAGAGGAAATGCTTACAGTCCTCGCTACAGCCTGCCTTGGTTGAGGCAGTTCGCTCCACGTCGGAAACCCTGCATAGAGAAGTTCATTCATGGAAGAGCCCAAAGAGTACACAGTGGGAGAAAAGCTGCTTGTGTTACCCCTGCAACTAAAGCAGACTTCTAGCGTTAAAACTGTGTGGTTTGGGAGAGGATATGCTTACAGTCCTCGCTACAGCCTGCCATGGTTGAGGCTGTTCGCTCCACGTGGGAAACCCTGCATATACAAGTTCATTCGTTAAGAGACCAAAGAGTACACAGTGGGAAAATGCTGCTTGTGTTCCACTTGCAACTAAAGCAGAGTTCTTCGGGTAAAACTGTGTGTTTTGGGAGAGGAAATGCTTACAGTCCTTACGAGAGCCTGCCTTCATTGAGGCAGTTCGCTGCTCGTGGGACAACCTGCATATTGAACATTCATTCGGGGAATGGCCCTTTGTATAAACTGTGGTACAAATGCAGCTTGTGTTCCACCTGCAACCAAAGCAGAGTTCTTAAGGTAAACGTGCCGTGTTTTCAGAGAGGAAATTCTTAGAGACCACAGTAGTGTCTGCCATGGCTGAGGCAGTTCGCTCCACGCGGGAAACCATTCTTATAGAACAAGTTCATTAAGGGAAGTGCCCATCGAGTACACTGTGGGAGAAAAGATGCTTGTGTTCCCCCTGCAACTAAAGCAGAGTTCTTCGGGTAAACCTGCGTGATTTGGTAGAGGATATGCTTACAGTCCTCGCTACAGCCTGCCATGGTGGAGGCAGTTCGCTCCTCGTGGGAATCCCTGCATAAAGAAGTTCATTCGTGTAAGAGCCCAAAGAGTACACAGTGGGAGAAATGCTGCTTGTGTTCCACCTGCAACTAAAGCAGTGTTCTTCGGGTAAAACTGCGTGTTTTGGGAGAGGAAATGCTTACAGTCCATACGAGAGTCTGCCTTCATTGAGGCAGTTCGCTGCACGTGGGACACCCTGCATATTGAAGACTCATTCGGGGAAGGGCCCTTTGTATAAAGTGTCGAACAAATGCATTTTGTGTTCCACCTGCAACTAAAGCAGAGTTCTTCGGGTTAAAGTGCCGTGTTTTCAGAGAGGAAATCCTTAGAGACCACAGTAGTGCCTGCCATGGCTGAGGCAGTTTGCTCCACGTGGAAACCATTCTTATAGAACAAGTTCATTAGGGGAAGTGCCCATTGTGTACACTGTGGGAGGAAAGCTGATGGTGTTCCCCCTGCAACTAAAGCAGAGTTCTTCGTGTAAAACTGCGTGTTTTGGGAGAGGAAATGCTTACAGTATTCGCTACAGCCTGCCTTGGTTGATGCAGTTCGCTCCACGTGGGAATCCCTGCATAAAGAACTTCATTCGTGGAAGATCCCAAAGAGTACACAGTGGGAGAAATGCTGCTTGTGTTCCACCTGCAACTAAAGCAGAATTCTTTGGTAAAACTGCCGTGTTTTGGAAGAGGAAATGCTTACAGTCCTCGCTACAGCCTGCCTTGGTTGAGGCAGTTCGCTCCACGTCGGAAACCCTGCATATAGAAGTTCATTCATGGAAGAGCCCAAAGAGTACACAGTGGGAGAAAAGCTGCTTGTGTTACTCCTGCAACTAAAGCAGAGTTCTAGCGTTAAAACTGCGTGGTTTGGGAGAGGATATGCTTACAGTCCTCACTACAGCCTGCCATGGTTGAGGCAGTTCGCTCCACGTGGGAAACCCTGCATATACAAGTTCATTCGTGAGGAGACCAAAGAGTACACAGTGGGAGAAATGCTGCTTGTGTTCCACTTGCAACTAAAGCAGAGTTCTTCGGGTAAAACTGTGTGTTTTGGGAGAGGAAATGCTTACAGTCCTTACGAGAGCCTGCCTTCATTGAGGCAGTTCGCTGCTCGTGGGACAACCTGCATATTGAACATTCATTCGGGGAATGGCCCTTTGTATAAACTGTGGTACAAATGCAGCTTGTGTTCCACCTGCAACCAAAGCAGAGTTCTTAAGGTAAACGTGCCGTGTTTTCAGAGAGGAAATTCTTAGAGACCACAGTAGTGTCTGCCATGGCTGAGGCAGTTCGCTCCACGCGGGAAACCATTCTTATAGAACAAGTTCATTAAGGGAAGTGCCCATCGAGTACACTGTGGGAGAAAAGATGCTTGTGTTCCCCCTGCAACTAAAGCAGAGTTCTTCGGGTAAACCTGCGTGATTTGGTAGAGGATATGCTTACAGTCCTCGCTACAGCCTGCCATGGTGGAGGCAGTTCGCTCCTCGTGGGAATCCCTGCATAAAGAAGTTCATTCGTGTAAGATCCCAAAGAGTACACAGTGGGAGAAATGCTGCTTGTGTTCCACCTGCAACTAAAGCAGAGTTCTTCGGGTAAAACTGCGTGTTATGGGAGAGGAAATGCTTACAGTCCTAACGAGAGCCTGCCTTCATTGAGGCAGTTCGCTGCTCGTGGGACAACCTGCATATTGAACATTCATTCGGGGAATGGCCCTTTGTATAAACTGTGGGACAAATGCAGCTTGTGTTCCACCTGCAACTAAAGCAGAGTTCTTAAGGTAAAAGTGCCGTGTTTTCAGAGAGGAAATTCTTAGAGACCACAGTAGTGCCTGCCATGGCTGAGGCAGTTCGCTCCACGCGGGAATCCATTCTTATAGAACAAGTTCATTAGGGGAAGTGCCCATCGAGTACACTGTGGGAGAAAAGATGCTTGTGTTCCCCCTGCAACTAAAGCAGAGTTCTTCGGGTAAACCTGCGTGATTTGGTAGAGGATATGCTTACAGTCCTCGCTACAGCCTGCCATGGTGGAGGCAGTTCGCTCCTCGTGGGAATCCCTGCATAAAGAAGTTCATTCGTGTAAGATCCCAAAGAGTACACAGTGGGAGAAATGCTGCTTGTGTTCCACCTGCAACTAAAGCAGAGTTCTTCGGGTAAAACTGCATGTTATGGGAGAGGAAATGCTTACAGTCCTTACGAGAGCCTGCCTTCATTGAGGCAGTTCGCTGCACGTGGGGCACCCTGCATATTGAAGATTCATTCGGGGAAGGGCCCTTTGTATAAAGTGTGGGACAAATGCAGCTTGTGTTCCACCTGCAACTAAAGCAGAGTTCTTCGGGTAAAAGTGCCGTGTTTTCAGAGAGGAAATCCTTAGAGACAACAGTAGTGCCTGCCATGGCTGAGGCAGTTCGCTCCACGCGGGAAACCATTCTTTTTTTTTTTTTTTTTTTTTTCCTTTTTGCGTTATGTGGGCCTCTCACTGTTGTGGCCTCTCCCGTTGCGGAGCACAGGCTGCGGATGCACAGGCTCAGCGGCCATGGCTCACGGGCCCAGCCGCTCCGCGGCATATGGGATCCTCCCAGACCGGGGCACGAACCCGTATCCCCTGCATCGGCAGGCGGACTCTCAACCACTGCGCCACCAGGGAGGCCCGGGAAACCATTCTTATAGAACAAGTTCATTAGGGGAAGTGCCCATCGAGTACACTGTGGGAGAAAACCTGCTTGTGTTACCTCTGCAACTAAAGCAGAGTTCTACCGTTAAAACTGCGTGTTTTGAGATAGGATATGCTTACAGTCCTCGCTACAGCCTGCCACGGTTGAGGCAGTTCGATCCACGTGGGAATCCCTGCATAAAGAATTTCATTCGTGAAAGAGCCCAAAGATTACACACTAGGAGTAATGCTGCTTGTGTTCCACCTGCAACTAACACAGAGTTCCTTGGGTAAAACTGCCGTGTTTTCGGAGAGGAAATGCTTAGAGGCCTCACTAGAGCCTGCTTGCTTTAGGCATTTCACTCCACGCGGGACCCCTTGAGTATAGATATTGTTTCGGTCAAAGGCTCATTGGGTACACTGTGGGAGAAAAGCTGCTTGTGTTCCACCTGCAACTAAAGCAGAATTCTTCGGGTAAAACTGCGGGTATTGGGAGAGGAAATGCTAACAGTCCTTATGAGAGCCTGCCTTCGTTGAGGCAGTTCACTGCACGTGGGACACCCTGCATATTGAAGACTCCTTCGGGGAAGGGCCCTTTGTATAAACTGTGGGACAAATGCAGCTTGTGTTCCACCTGCAACTAAAGCAGAGTTCTTCGGGTAAAAGTGCCGTGTTTTCAGAGAGGAAATCCTTAGAGACAACAGTAGTGCCTGCCATGGCTGAGGCAGTTCGCTCCACGCGGGAAACCATTCTTATAGAACAAGTTCATTTGGGAAAGTGCCCATCGAGTACACTGTGGGAGAAAAGCTGCTTGTGTTACCTCTGCAACTAAAGCACAATTCTACCGTTAAAACTGTATGTTTTGAGATAGGATATGCTTACAGTCCTCGCTACAGCCTTCCACGGTTGAGGCAGTTCGATCCACGTGGGAATCCCTGCATAAAGAATTTCATTCGTGGAAGAGCCCAAAGATTACACACTAGGAGTAATGCTGCTTGTGTTCCACCTGCAACTAACACAGAGTTCCTTGGGTAAAACTGCCGTGTTTTCGGAGAGGAAATGCTTAGAGGCCTCACTAGAGCCTGCTTGCTTTAGGCATTTCACTCCACGCGGGACCCCTTGAGTATAGATATTCTTTCGGGCAAAGGCTCATTGGGTACACTGTGGGAGAAAAGCTGCTTGTGTTCCACCTGCAACTAAAGCAGAATTCTTCGGGTAAAACTGCGTGTATTGGGAGAGGAAATGCTTACAGTCCTTACGAGAGCCTGCCTTCGTTGAGGCAGTTCACTGCACGTGGGACACCCTGCATATTGAAGACTCCTTCGGGGAAGGGCCCTTTGTATAAACTGTGGGACAAATGCAGCTTGTGTTCCACCTGCAACTAAAGCAGAGTTCTTCGGGTAAAAGTGCCGTGTTTTCAGAGAGGAAATTCTTAGAGACCACAGTAGTGTCTGCCATGGCTGAGGCAGTTCGCTCCACGCGGGAAACCATTCTTATAGAACAAGTTCATTAGGGGAAGTGCCCATTGTGTACACTGTGGGAGGAAAGCTGATGGTGTTCCCCCTGCAACTAAAGCACAGTACTTCGTGTAAAACTGCGTGTTTTGGGAGAGGAAATGCTTACAGTATTCGCTACAGCCTGCCTTGGTTGAGGCAGTTCGCTCCACGTGGGAATCCCTGCATAAAGAATTTCATTCGTGGAAGATCCCAAAGAGTACACAGTGGGAGAAATGCTGCTTGTGTTCCACCTGCAACTAAAGCAGAATTCTTTGGTAAAACTGCCGTGTTTTGGAAGAGGAAATGCTTACAGTCCTCGCTACAGCCTGCCTTGGTTGAGGCAGTTCGCTCCACGTCGGAAACCCTGCATAGAGAAGTTCATTCATGGAAGAGCCCAAAGAGTACACAGTGGGAGAAAAGCTGCTTGTGTTACCCCTGCAACTAAAGCAGACTTCTAGCGTTAAAACTGTGTGGTTTGGGAGAGGATATGCTTACAGTCCTCGCTACAGCCTGCCATGGTTGAGGCTGTTCGCTCCACGTGGGAAACCCTGCATATACAAGTTCATTCGTTAAGAGACCAAAGAGTACACAGTGGGAAAATGCTGCTTGTGTTCCACTTGCAACTAAAGCAGAGTTCTTCGGGTAAAACTGTGTGTTTTGGGAGAGGAAATGCTTACAGTCCTTACGAGAGCCTGCCTTCATTGAGGCAGTTCGCTGCTCGTGGGACAACCTGCATATTGAACATTCATTCGGGGAAAGGCCCTTTGTATAAAGTGTGGGACAAATGCAGCTTGTGTTCCACCTGCAACTAAAGCAGAGTTCTTCAGGTAAAAGTGCCGTGTTTTCAGAGAGGAAATTCTTAGAGACCACAGTAGTGCCTGCCATGGCTGAGGCAGTTCGCTCCACACTGGAAACCATTCTTATAGAACAAGTTCATTAGGGGAAGTGCCCATCGAGTACACTGTGGGAGAAAAGATGCTTGTGTTCCCCCTGCAACTAAAGCAGAGTTCTTCGGGTAAACCTGCGTGATTTGGTAGAGGATATGCTTACAGTCCTCGCTACAGCCTGCCATGGTGGAGGCAGTTCGCTCTTCGTGGATATCCCTGCATAAAGAAGTTCATTCGTGTAAGATCCCAAAGAGTACACAGTGGGAGAAATGCTGCTTGTGTTCCACCTGCAACTAAAGCAGAGTTCTTCGGGTAAAACTGCGTGTTATGGGAGAGGAAATGCTTACAGTCCTTACGAGAGCCTGCCTTCATTGAGGCAGTTCGCTGCACGTGGCGCACCCTGCATATTGAAGATTCATTCGGGGAAGGGCCGTTTGTATAAAGTGTGGGACAAATGCAGCTTGTGTTCCACCTGCAACTAAAGCAGAGTTCTTCGGGTAAAAGTGCCTTGTTTTCAGAGAGGAAATCCTTAGAGACAACAGTAGTGCCTGCCATGGCTGAGGCAGTTCGCTCCACGCGGGAAACCATTCTTTTTTTTTTTTTTTTTTTTTCCTTTTTGCGTTATGTGGGCCTCTCACTGTTGTGGCCTCTCCCGTTGCGGAGCACAGGCTGCGGATGCGCAGGCTCAGCGGCCATGGCTCACGGGCCCAGCCGCTCCGCGGCATATGGGATCCTCCCAGACCGGGGCACGAACCCGTATCCCCTGCATCGGCAGGCGGACTCTCAACCACTGCGCCACCAGGGAGGCCCGGGAAACCATTCTTATAGAACAAGTTCATTAGGGGAAGTGCCCATCGAGTACACTGTGGGAGAAAACCTGCTTGTGTTACCTCTGCAACTAAAGCAGAGTTCTACCGTTAAAACTGCGTGTTTTGAGATAGGATATGCTTACAGTCCTCGCTACAGCCTGCCACGGTTGAGGCAGTTCGATCCACGTGGGAATCCCTGCATAAAGAATTTCATTCGTGAAAGAGCCCAAAGATTACACACTAGGAGTAATGCTGCTTGTGTTCCACCTGCAACTAACACAGAGTTCCTTGGGTAAAACTGCCGTGTTTTCGGAGAGGAAATGCTTAGAGGCCTCACTAGAGCCTGCTTGCTTTAGGCATTTCACTCCACGCGGGACCCCTTGAGTATAGATATTGTTTCGGTCAAAGGCTCATTGGGTACACTGTGGGAGAAAAGCTGCTTGTGTTCCACCTGCAACTAAAGCAGAATTCTTCGGGTAAAACTGCGGGTATTGGGAGAGGAAATGCTAACAGTCCTTATGAGAGCCTGCTTTCGTTGAGGCAGTTCACTGCACGTGGGACACCCTGCATATTGAAGACTCCTTCGGGGAAGGGCCCTTTGTATAAACTGTGGGACAAATGCAGCTTGTGTTCCACCTGCAACTAAAGCAGAGTTCTTCGGGTAAAAGTGCCGTGTTTTCAGAGAGGAAATCCTTAGAGACAACAGTAGTGCCTGCCATGGCTGAGGCAGTTCGCTCCACGCGGGAAACCATTCTTATAGAACAAGTTCATTTGGGAAAGTGCCCATCGAGTACACTGTGGGAGAAAAGCTGCTTGTGTTACCTCTGCAACTAAAGCACAATTCTACCGTTAAAACTGTGTGTTTTGAGATAGGATATGCTTACAGTCCTCGCTACAGCCTGCCACGGTTGAGGCAGTTCTATCCACGTGGGAATCCCTGCATAAAGAATTTCATTCGTGGAAGAGCCCAAAGATTACACACTAGGAGTAATGCTGCTTGTGTTCCACCTGCAACTAACACAGAGTTCCTTGGGTAAAACTGCCGTGTTTTCGGAGAGGAAATGCTTAGAGGCCTCACTAGAGCCTGCTTGCTTTAGGCATTTCACTCCACGCGGGACCCCTTGAGTATAGATATTCTTTCGGTCAAAGGCTCATTGGGTACACTGTGGGAGAAAAGCTGCTTGTGTTCCACCTGCAACTAAAGCAGAATTCTTCGGGTAAAACTGCGTGTATTGGGAGAGGAAATGCTTACAGTCCTTATGAGAGCCTGCCTTCGTTGAGGCAGTTCACTGCACGTGGGACACCCTGCATATTGAAGACTCCTTCGGGGAAGGGCCCTTTGTATAAACTGTGGGACAAATGCAGCTTGTGTTCCACCTGCAACTAAAGCAGAGTTCTTCGGGTAAAAGTGCCGTGTTTTCAGAGAGGAAATTCTTAGAGACCACAGTAGTGTCTGCCATGGCTGAGGCAGTTCGCTCCACGCGGGAAACCATTCTTATAGAACAAGTTCATTAGGGGAAGTGCCCATTGTGTACACTGTGGGAGGAAAGCTGATGGTGTTCCCCCTGCAACTAAAGCAGAGTTCTTCGTGTAAAACTGCATGTTTTGGGAGAGGAAATGCTTACAGTATTCGCTACAGCCTGCCTTGGTTGAGGCAGTTCGCTCTACGTGGGAATCCCTGCATAAAGAAGTTCATTCGTGGAAGATCCCAAAGAGTACACAGTGGGAGAAATGCTGCTTGTGTTCCACCTGCAACTAAAGCAGAATTCTTTGGTAAAACTGCCGTGTTTTGGAAGAGGAAATGCTTACAGTCCTCGCTACAGCCTGCCTTGGTTGAGGCAGTTCGCTCCACGTCGGAAACCCTGCATAGAGAAGTTCATTCATGGAAGAGCCCAAAGAGTACACAGTGGGAGAAAAGCTGCTTGTGTTACCCCTGCAACTAAAGCAGACTTCTAGCGTTAAAACTGTGTGGTTTGGGAGAGGATATGCTTACAGTCCTCGCTACAGCCTGCCATGGTTGAGGCTGTTCGCTCCACGTGGGAAACCCTGCATATACAAGTTCATTCGTTAAGAGACCAAAGAGTACACAGTGGGAAAATGCTGCTTGTGTTCCACTTGCAACTAAAGCAGAGTTCTTCGGGTAAAACTGTGTGTTTTGGGAGAGGAAATGCTTACAGTCCTTACGAGAGCCTGCCTTCATTGAGGCAGTTCGCTGCTCGTGGGACAACCTGCATATTGAACATTCATTCGGGGAATGGCCCTTTGTATAAACTGTGGTACAAATGCAGCTTGTGTTCCACCTGCAACCAAAGCAGAGTTCTTAAGGTAAACGTGCCGTGTTTTCAGAGAGGAAATTCTTAGAGACCACAGTAGTGTCTGCCATGGCTGAGGCAGTTCGCTCCACGCGGGAAACCATTCTTATAGAACAAGTTCATTAAGGGAAGTGCCCATCGAGTACACTGTGGGAGAAAAGATGCTTGTGTTCCCCCTGCAACTAAAGCAGAGTTCTTCGGGTAAACCTGCGTGATTTGGTAGAGGATATGCTTACAGTCCTCGCTACAGCCTGCCATGGTGGAGGCAGTTCGCTCCTCGTGGGAATCCCTGCATAAAGAAGTTCATTCGTGTAAGAGCCCAAAGAGTACACAGTGGGAGAAATGCTGCTTGTGTTCCACCTGCAACTAAAGCAGTGTTCTTCGGGTAAAACTGCGTGTTTTGGGAGAGGAAATGCTTACAGTCCATACGAGAGTCTGCCTTCATTGAGGCAGTTCGCTGCACGTGGGACACCCTGCATATTGAAGACTCATTCGGGGAAGGGCCCTTTGTATAAAGTGTCGAACAAATGCATTTTGTGTTCCACCTGCAACTAAAGCAGAGTTCTTCGGGTTAAAGTGCCGTGTTTTCAGAGAGGAAATCCTTAGAGACCACAGTAGTGCCTGCCATGGCTGAGGCAGTTTGCTCCACGTGGAAACCATTCTTATAGAACAAGTTCATTAGGGGAAGTGCCCATTGTGTACACTGTGGGAGGAAAGCTGATGGTGTTCCCCCTGCAACTAAAGCAGAGTTCTTCGTGTAAAACTGCGTGTTTTGGGAGAGGAAATGCTTACAGTATTCGCTACAGCCTGCCTTGGTTGATGCAGTTCGCTCCACGTGGGAATCCCTGCATAAAGAACTTCATTCGTGGAAGATCCCAAAGAGTACACAGTGGGAGAAATGCTGCTTGTGTTCCACCTGCAACTAAAGCAGAATTCTTTGGTAAAACTGCCGTGTTTTGGAAGAGGAAATGCTTACAGTCCTCGCTACAGCCTGCCTTGGTTGAGGCAGTTCGCTCCACGTCGGAAACCCTGCATATAGAAGTTCATTCATGGAAGAGCCCAAAGAGTACACAGTGGGAGAAAAGCTGCTTGTGTTACTCCTGCAACTAAAGCAGAGTTCTAGCGTTAAAACTGCGTGGTTTGGGAGAGGATATGCTTACAGTCCTCACTACAGCCTGCCATGGTTGAGGCAGTTCGCTCCACGTGGGAAACCCTGCATATACAAGTTCATTCGTGAGGAGACCAAAGAGTACACAGTGGGAGAAATGCTGCTTGTGTTCCACTTGCAACTAAAGCAGAGTTCTTCGGGTAAAACTGTGTGTTTTGGGAGAGGAAATGCTTACAGTCCTTACGAGAGCCTGCCTTCATTGAGGCAGTTCGCTGCTCGTGGGACAACCTGCATATTGAACATTCATTCGGGGAATGGCCCTTTGTATAAACTGTGGTACAAATGCAGCTTGTGTTCCACCTGCAACCAAAGCAGAGTTCTTAAGGTAAACGTGCCGTGTTTTCAGAGAGGAAATTCTTAGAGACCACAGTAGTGTCTGCCATGGCTGAGGCAGTTCGCTCCACGCGGGAAACCATTCTTATAGAACAAGTTCATTAAGGGAAGTGCCCATCGAGTACACTGTGGGAGAAAAGATGCTTGTGTTCCCCCTGCAACTAAAGCAGAGTTCTTCGGGTAAACCTGCGTGATTTGGTAGAGGATATGCTTACAGTCCTCGCTACAGCCTGCCATGGTGGAGGCAGTTCGCTCCTCGTGGGAATCCCTGCATAAAGAAGTTCATTCGTGTAAGATCCCAAAGAGTACACAGTGGGAGAAATGCTGCTTGTGTTCCACCTGCAACTAAAGCAGAGTTCTTCGGGTAAAACTGCGTGTTATGGGAGAGGAAATGCTTACAGTCCTAACGAGAGCCTGCCTTCATTGAGGCAGTTCGCTGCTCGTGGGACAACCTGCATATTGAACATTCATTCGGGGAATGGCCCTTTGTATAAACTGTGGGACAAATGCAGCTTGTGTTCCACCTGCAACTAAAGCAGAGTTCTTAAGGTAAAAGTGCCGTGTTTTCAGAGAGGAAATTCTTAGAGACCACAGTAGTGCCTGCCATGGCTGAGGCAGTTCGCTCCACGCGGGAATCCATTCTTATAGAACAAGTTCATTAGGGGAAGTGCCCATCGAGTACACTGTGGGAGAAAAGATGCTTGTGTTCCCCCTGCAACTAAAGCAGAGTTCTTCGGGTAAACCTGCGTGATTTGGTAGAGGATATGCTTACAGTCCTCGCTACAGCCTGCCATGGTGGAGGCAGTTCGCTCCTCGTGGGAATCCCTGCATAAAGAAGTTCATTCGTGTAAGATCCCAAAGAGTACACAGTGGGAGAAATGCTGCTTGTGTTCCACCTGCAACTAAAGCAGAGTTCTTCGGGTAAAACTGCATGTTATGGGAGAGGAAATGCTTACAGTCCTTACGAGAGCCTGCCTTCATTGAGGCAGTTCGCTGCACGTGGGGCACCCTGCATATTGAAGATTCATTCGGGGAAGGGCCCTTTGTATAAAGTGTGGGACAAATGCAGCTTGTGTTCCACCTGCAACTAAAGCAGAGTTCTTCGGGTAAAAGTGCCGTGTTTTCAGAGAGGAAATCCTTAGAGACAACAGTAGTGCCTGCCATGGCTGAGGCAGTTCGCTCCACGCGGGAAACCATTCTTTTTTTTTTTTTTTTTTTTTTCCTTTTTGCGTTATGTGGGCCTCTCACTGTTGTGGCCTCTCCCGTTGCGGAGCACAGGCTGCGGATGCACAGGCTCAGCGGCCATGGCTCACGGGCCCAGCCGCTCCGCGGCATATGGGATCCTCCCAGACCGGGGCACGAACCCGTATCCCCTGCATCGGCAGGCGGACTCTCAACCACTGCGCCACCAGGGAGGCCCGGGAAACCATTCTTATAGAACAAGTTCATTAGGGGAAGTGCCCATCGAGTACACTGTGGGAGAAAACCTGCTTGTGTTACCTCTGCAACTAAAGCAGAGTTCTACCGTTAAAACTGCGTGTTTTGAGATAGGATATGCTTACAGTCCTCGCTACAGCCTGCCACGGTTGAGGCAGTTCGATCCACGTGGGAATCCCTGCATAAAGAATTTCATTCGTGAAAGAGCCCAAAGATTACACACTAGGAGTAATGCTGCTTGTGTTCCACCTGCAACTAACACAGAGTTCCTTGGGTAAAACTGCCGTGTTTTCGGAGAGAAAATGCTTAGAGGCCTCACTAGAGCCTGCTTGCTTTAGGCATTTCACTCCACGCGGGACCCCTTGAGTATAGATATTGTTTCGGTCAAAGGCTCATTGGGTACACTGTGGGAGAAAAGCTGCTTGTGTTCCACCTGCAACTAAAGCAGAATTCTTCGGGTAAAACTGCGGGTATTGGGAGAGGAAATGCTAACAGTCCTTATGAGAGCCTGCCTTCGTTGAGGCAGTTCACTGCACGTGGGACACCCTGCATATTGAAGACTCCTTCGGGGAAGGGCCCTTTGTATAAACTGTGGGACAAATGCAGCTTGTGTTCCACCTGCAACTAAAGCAGAGTTCTTCGGGTAAAAGTGCCGTGTTTTCAGAGAGGAAATCCTTAGAGACAACAGTAGTGCCTGCCATGGCTGAGGCAGTTCGCTCCACGCGGGAAACCATTCTTATAGAACAAGTTCATTTGGGAAAGTGCCCATCGAGTACACTGTGGGAGAAAAGCTGCTTGTGTTACCTCTGCAACTAAAGCACAATTCTACCGTTAAAACTGTATGTTTTGAGATAGGATATGCTTACAGTCCTCGCTACAGCCTTCCACGGTTGAGGCAGTTCGATCCACGTGGGAATCCCTGCATAAAGAATTTCATTCGTGGAAGAGCCCAAAGATTACACACTAGGAGTAATGCTGCTTGTGTTCCACCTGCAACTAACACAGAGTTCCTTGGGTAAAACTGCCGTGTTTTCGGAGAGGAAATGCTTAGAGGCCTCACTAGAGCCTGCTTGCTTTAGGCATTTCACTCCACGCGGGACCCCTTGAGTATAGATATTCTTTCGGTCAAAGGCTCATTGGGTACACTGTGGGAGAAAAGCTGCTTGTGTTCCACCTGCAACTAAAGCAGAATTCTTCGGGTAAAACTGCGTGTATTGGGAGAGGAAATGCTTACAGTCCTTACGAGAGCCTGCCTTCGTTGAGGCAGTTCACTGCACGTGGGACACCCTGCATATTGAAGACTCCTTCGGGGAAGGGCCCTTTGTATAAACTGTGGGACAAATGCAGCTTGTGTTCCACCTGCAACTAAAGCAGAGTTCTTCGGGTAAAAGTGCCGTGTTTTCAGAGAGGAAATTCTTAGAGACCACAGTAGTGTCTGCCATGGCTGAGGCAGTTCGCTCCACGCGGGAAACCATTCTTATAGAACAAGTTCATTAGGGGAAGTGCCCATTGTGTACACTGTGGGAGGAAAGCTGATGGTGTTCCCCCTGCAACTAAAGCACAGTACTTCGTGTAAAACTGCGTGTTTTGGGAGAGGAAATGCTTACAGTATTCGCTACAGCCTGCCTTGGTTGAGGCAGTTCGCTCCACGTGGGAATCCCTGCATAAAGAATTTCATTCGTGGAAGATCCCAAAGAGTACACAGTGGGAGAAATGCTGCTTGTGTTCCACCTGCAACTAAAGCAGAATTCTTTGGTAAAACTGCCGTGTTTTGGAAGAGGAAATGCTTACAGTCCTCGCTACAGCCTGCCTTGGTTGAGGCAGTTCGCTCCACGTCGGAAACCCTGCATAGAGAAGTTCATTCATGGAAGAGCCCAAAGAGTACACAGTGGGAGAAAAGCTGCTTGTGTTACCCCTGCAACTAAAGCAGACTTCTAGCGTTAAAACTGTGTGGTTTGGGAGAGGATATGCTTACAGTCCTCGCTACAGCCTGCCATGGTTGAGGCTGTTCGCTCCACGTGGGAAACCCTGCATATACAAGTTCATTCGTTAAGAGACCAAAGAGTACACAGTGGGAAAATGCTGCTTGTGTTCCACTTGCAACTAAAGCAGAGTTCTTCGGGTAAAACTGTGTGTTTTGGGAGAGGAAATGCTTACAGTCCTTACGAGAGCCTGCCTTCATTGAGGCAGTTCGCTCCTCGTGGGACAACCTGCATATTGAACATTCATTCGGGGAAAGGCCCTTTGTATAAAGTGTGGGACAAATGCAGCTTGTGTTCCACCTGCAACTAAAGCAGAGTTCTTCAGGTAAAAGTGCCCTGTTTTCAGAGAGGAAATTCTTAGAGACCACAGTAGTGCCTGCCATGGCTGAGGCAGTTCGCTCCACACTGGAAACCATTCTTATAGAACAAGTTCATTAGGGGAAGTGCCCATCGAGTACACTGTGGGAGAAAAGATGCTTGTGTTCCCCCTGCAACTAAAGCAGAGTTCTTCGGGTAAACCTGCGTGATTTGGTAGAGGATATGCTTACAGTCCTCGCTACAGCCTGCCATGGTGGAGGCAGTTCGCTCTTCGTGGATATCCCTGCATAAAGTAGTTCATTCGTGTAAGAGCCCAAAGAGTACACAGTGGGAGAAATGCTGCTTGTGTTCCACCTGCAACTAAAGCAGTGTTCTTCGGGTAAAACTGCGTGTTTTGGGAGAGGAAATGCTTACAGTCCATACGAGAGTCTGCCTTCATTGAGGCAGTTCGCTGCACGTGGAACACCCTGCATATTGAAGACTCATTCGGGGAAGGGCCCTTTGTATAAAGTGTCGAACAAATGCATTTTGTGTTCCACCTGCAACTAAAGCAGAGTTCTTCGGGTTAAAGTGCCGTGTTTTCAGAGAGGAAATCCTTAGAGACCACAGTAGTGCCTGCCATGGCTGAGGCAGTTTGCTCCACGTGGAAACCATTCTTATAGAACAAGTTCATTAGGGGAAGTGCCCATTGTGTACACTGTGGGAGGAAAGCTGATGGTGTTCCCCCTGCAACTAAAGCAGAGTTCTTCGTGTAAAACTGCGTGTTTTGGGAGAGGAAATGCTTACAGTATTCGCTACAGCCTGCCTTGGTTGAGGCAGTTCACTCCACGTGGGAATCCCTGCATAAAGAACTTCATTCGTGGAAGATCCCAAAGAGTACACAGTGGGAGAAATGCTGCTTGTGTTCCACCTGCAACTAAAGCAGAATTCTTTGGTAAAACTGCCGTGTTTTGGAAGAGGAAATGCTTACAGTCCTCGCTACAGCCTGCCTTGGTTGAGGCAGTTCGCTCCACGTCGGAAACCCTGCATAGAGAAGTTCATTCATGGAAGAGCCCAAAGAGTACACAGTGGGAGAAAAGCTGCTTGTGTTACCCCTGCAACTAAAGCAGAGTTCTAGCGTTAAAACTGCGTGGTTTGGGAGAGGATATGCTTACAGTCCTCACTACAGCCTGCCATGGTTGAGGCAGTTCGCTCCACGTGGGAAACCCTGCATATACAAGTTCATTCGTGAGGAGACCAAAGAGTACACAGTGGGAGAAATGCTGCTTGTGTTCCACCTGCAACTAAAGCAGAGTTCTTCGGGTAAAACTGCGTGTTATGGGAGAGGAAATGCTTACAGTCCTTACGAGAGCCTGCCTTCATTGAGGCAGTTCGCTGCACGTGGGGCACCCTGCATATTGAAGATTCATTCGGGGAAGGGCCGTTTGTATAAAGTGTGGGACAAATGCAGCTTGTGTTCCACCTGCAACTAAAGCAGAGTTCTTCGGGTAAAAGTGCCTTGTTTTCAGAGAGGAAATCCTTAGAGACAACAGTAGTGCCTGCCATGGCTGAGGCAGTTCGCTCCACGCGGGAATCCATTCTTTTTTTTTTTTTTTTTTTTTTTTTTCCTTTTTGCGTTATGTGGGCCTCTCACTGTTGTGGCCTCTCCCGTTGCGGAGCACAGGCTGCGGATGCGCAGGCTCAGCGGCCATGGCTCACGGGCCCAGCCGCTCCGCGGCATATGGGATCCTCCCAGACCGGGGCACGAACCCGTATCCCCTGCATCGGCAGGCGGACTCTCAACCACTGCGCCACCAGGGAGGCCCGGGAAACCATTCTTATAGAACAAGTTCATTAGGGGAAGTGCCCATCGAGTACACTGTGGGAGAAAACCTGCTTGTGTTACCTCTGCAACTAAAGCAGAGTTCTACCGTTAAAACTGCGTGTTTTGAGATAGGATATGCTTACAGTCCTCGCTACAGCCTGCCACGGTTGAGGCAGTTCGATCCACGTGGGAATCCCTGCATAAAGAATTTCATTCGTGAAAGAGCCCAAAGATTACACACTAGGAGTAATGCTGCTTGTGTTCCACCTGCAACTAACACAGAGTTCCTTGGGTAAAACTGCCGTGTTTTCGGAGAGGAAATGCTTAGAGGCCTCACTAGAGCCTGCTTGCTTTAGGCATTTCACTCCACGCGGGACCCCTTGAGTATAGATATTGTTTCGGTCAAAGGCTCATTGGGTACACTGTGGGAGAAAAGCTGCTTGTGTTCCACCTGCAACTAAAGCAGAATTCTTCGGGTAAAACTGCGGGTATTGGGAGAGGAAATGCTAACAGTCCTTATGAGAGCCTGCCTTCGTTGAGGCAGTTCACCTCACGTGGGACACCCTGAATATTGAAGACTCCTTCGGGGAAGGGCCCTTTGTATAAAGTGTGGGACAAATGCAGCTTGTGTTCCACCTGCAACTAAAGCAGAGTTCTTCGGGTAAAAGTGCCGTGTTTTCAGAGAGGAAATTCTTAGAGACAACAGTAGTGCCTGCCATGGCTGAGGCAGTTCGCTCCACGCGGGAAACCATTCTTATAAAACAAGTTCATTTGGGAAAGTGCCCATCGAGTACACTGTGGGAGAAAAGCTGCTTGTGTTACCTCTGCAACTAAAGCACAATTCTACCGTTAAAACTGTGTGTTTTGAGATAGGATATGCTTACAGTCCTCGCTACAGCCTTCCACGGTTGAGGCAGTTCGATCCACGTGGGAATCCCTGCATAAAGAATTTCATTCGTGGAAGAGCCCAAAGATTACACACTAGGAGTAATGCTGCTTGTGTTCCACCTGCAACTAACACAGAGTTCCTTGGGTAAAACTGCCGTGTTTTCGGAGAGGAAATGCTTAGAGGCCTCACTAGAGCCTGCTTGCTTTAGGCATTTCACTCCACGCGGGACCCCTTGAGTATAGATATTCTTTCGGGCAAAGGCTCATTGGGTACAATGTGGGAGAAAAGCTGCTTGTGTTCCACCTGCAACTAAAGCAGAATTCTTCGGGTAAAACTGCGTGTATTGGGAGAGGAAATGCTTACAGTCCTTACGAGAGCCTGCCTTCGTTGAGGCAGTTCACCTCACGTGGGACACCCTGAATATTGAAGACTCCTTCGGGGAAGGGCCCTTTGTATAAACTGTGGGACAAATGCAGCTTGTGTTCCATCTGCAACTAAAGCAGAGTTCTTCGGGTAAAAGTGCCGTGTTTTCAGAGAGGAAATTCTTAGAGACCACAGTAGTGTCAGCCATGGCTGAGGCAGTTCGCTCCACGCGGGAAACCATTCTTATAGAACAAGTTCATTAGGGGAAGTGCCCATTGTGTACACTGTGGGAGGAAAGCTGATGGTGTTCCCCCTGCAACTAAAGCAGAGTTCTTCGTGTAAAACTGCATGTTTTGGGAGAGGAAATGCTTACAGTATTCGCTACAGCCTGCCTTGGTTGAGGCAGTTCGCTCTACGTGGGAATCCCTGCATAAAGAAGTTCATTCGTGGAAGATCCCAAAGAGTACACAGTGGGAGAAATGCTGCTTGTGTTCCACCTGCAACTAAAGCAGAATTCTTTGGTAAAACTGCCGTGTTTTGGAAGAGGAAATGCTTACAGTCCTCGCTACAGCCTGCCTTGGTTGAGGCAGTTCGCTCCACGTCGGAAACCCTGCATAGAGAAGTTCATTCATGGAAGAGCCCAAAGAGTACACAGTGGGAGAAAAGCTGCTTGTGTTACCCCTGCAACTAAAGCAGACTTCTAGCGTTAAAACTGTGTGGTTTGGGAGAGGATATGCTTACAGTCCTCGCTACAGCCTGCCATGGTTGAGGCTGTTCGCTCCACGTGGGAAACCCTGCATATACAAGTTCATTCGTTAAGAGACCAAAGAGTACACAGTGGGAAAATGCTGCTTGTGTTCCACTTGCAACTAAAGCAGAGTTCTTCGGGTAAAACTGTGTGTTTTGGGAGAGGAAATGCTTACAGTCCTTACGAGAGCCTGCCTTCATTGAGGCAGTTCGCTGCTCGTGGGACAACCTGCATATTGAACATTCATTCGGGGAAAGGCCCTTTGTATAAAGTGTGGGACAAATGCAGCTTGTGTTCCACCTGCAACTAAAGCAGAGTTCTTCAGGTAAAAGTGCCCTGTTTTCAGAGAGGAAATTCTTAGAGACCACAGTAGTGCCTGCCATGGCTGAGGCAGTTCGCTCCACACTGGAAACCATTCTTATAGAACAAGTTCATTAGGGGAAGTGCCCATCGAGTACACTGTGGGAGAAAAGATGCTTGTGTTCCCCCTGCAACTAAAGCAGAGTTCTTCGGGTAAACCTGCGTGATTTGGTAGAGGATATGCTTACAGTCCTCGCTACAGCCTGCCATGGTGGAGGCAGTTCGCTCCTCGTGGGAATCCCTGCATAAAGAAGTTCATTCGTGTAAGATCCCAAAGAGTACACAGTGGGAGAAATGCTGCTTGTGTTCCACCTGCAACTAAAGCAGAGTTCTTCGGGTAAAACTGCGTGTTATGGGAGAGGAAATGCTTACAGTCCTTACGAGAGCCTGCCTTCATTGAGGCAGTTCGCTGCACGTGGGGCACCCTGCATATTGAAGATTCATTCGGGGAAGGGCCCTTTGTATAAAGTGTGGGACAAATGCAGCTTGTGTTCCACCTGCAACTAAAGCAGAGTTCTTCGGGTAAAAGTGCCTTGTTTTCAGAGAGGAAATCCTTAGAGACAACAGTAGTGCCTGCCATGGCTGAGGCAGTTCGCTCCACGCGGGAAACCATTCTTTTTTTTTTTTTTTTTTTTTTTTCCTTTTTGCGTTATGTGGGCCTCTCACTGTTGTGGCCTCTCCCGTTGCGGAGCACAGGCTGCGGATGCGCAGGCTCAGCGGCCATGGCTCACGGGCCCAGCCGCTCTGCGGCATATGGGATCCTCCCAGACCGGGGCACGAACCCGTATCCCCTGCATCGGCAGGCGGACTCTCAACCACTGCGCCACCAGGGAGGCCCGGGAAACCATTCTTATAGAACAAGTTCATTAGGGGAAGTGCCCATCGAGTACACTGTGGGAGAAAACCTGCTTGTGTTACATCTGCAACTAAAGCAGAGTTCTACCGTTAAAACTGCGTGTTTTGAGATAGGATATGCTTACAGTCCTCGCTACAGCCTGCCACGGTTGAGGCAGTTCGATCCACGTGGGAATCCCTGCATAAAGAATTTCATTCGTGAAAGAGCCCAAAGATTACACACTAGGAGTAATGCTGCTTGTGTTCCACCTGCAACTAACACAGAGTTCCTTGGGTAAAACTGCCGTGTTTTCGGAGAGGAAATGCTTAGAGGCCTCACTAGAGCCTGCTTGCTTTAGGCATTTCACTCCACGCGGGACCCCTTGAGTATAGATATTCTTTCGGTCAAAGGCTCATTGGGTACACTGTGGGAGAAAAGCTGCTTGTGTTCCACCTGCAACTAAAGCAGAATTCTTCGGGTAAAACTGCGGGTATTGGGAGAGGAAATGCTAACAGTCCTTATGAGAGCCTGCCTTCGTTGAGGCAGTTCACCTCACGTGGGACACCCTGAATATTGAAGACTCCTTCGGGGAAGGGCCCTTTGTATAAAGTGTGGGACAAATGCAGCTTGTGTTCCACCTGCAACTAAAGCAGAGTTCTTCGGGTAAAAGTGCCGTGTTTTCAGAGAGGAAATTCTTAGAGACAACAGTAGTGCCTGCCATGGCTGAGGCAGTTCGCTCCACGCGGGAAACCATTCTTATAAAACAAGTTCATTTGGGAAAGTGCCCATCGAGTACACTGTGGGAGAAAAGCTGCTTGTGTTACCTCTGCAACTAAAGCACAATTCTACCATTAAAACTGTGTGTTTTGAGATAGGATATGCTTACAGTCCTCGCTACAGCCTTCCACGGTTGAGGCAGTTCGATCCACGTGGGAATCCCTGCATAAAGAATTTCATTCGTGGAAGAGCCCAAAGATTACACACTAGGAGTAATGCTGCTTGTGTTCCACCTGCAACTAACACAGAGTTCCTTGGGTAAAACTGCCGTGTTTTCGGAGAGGAAATGCTTAGAGGCCTCACTAGAGCCTGCTTGCTTTAGGCATTTCACTCCACGCGGGACCCCTTGAGTATAGATATTCTTTCGGGCAAAGGCTCATTGGGTACAATGTGGGAGAAAAGCTGCTTGTGTTCCACCTGCAACTAAAGCAGAATTCTTCGGGTAAAACTGCGTGTATTGGGAGAGGAAATGCTTACAGTCCTTACGAGAGCCTGCCTTCGTTGAGGCAGTTCACCTCACGTGGGACACCCTGAATATTGAAGACTCCTTCGGGGAAGGGCCCTTTGTATAAACTGTGGGACAAATGCAGCTTGTGTTCCATCTGCAACTAAAGCAGAGTTCTTCGGGTAAAAGTGCCGTGTTTTCAGAGAGGAAATTCTTAGAGACCACAGTAGTGTCAGCCATGGCTGAGGCAGTTCGCTCCACGCGGGAAACCATTCTTATAGAACAAGTTCATTAGGGGAAGTGCCCATTGTGTACACTGTGGGAGGAAAGCTGATGGTGTTCCCCCTGCAACTAAAGCAGAGTTCTTCGTGTAAAACTGCATGTTTTGGGAGAGGAAATGCTTACAGTATTCGCTACAGCCTGCCTTGGTTGATGCAGTTCGCTCTACGTGGGAATCCCTGCATAAAGAAGTTCATTCGTGGAAGATCCCAAAGAGTACACAGTGGGAGAAATGCTGCTTGTGTTCCACCTGCAACTAAAGCAGAATTCTTTGGTAAAACTGCCGTGTTTTGGAAGAGGAAATGCTTACAGTCCTCGCTACAGCCTGCCTTGGTTGAGGCAGTTCGCTCCACGTCGGAAACCCTGCATAGAGAAGTTCATTCATGGAAGAGCCCAAAGAGTACACAGTGGGAGAAAAGCTGCTTGTGTTACCCCTGCAACTAAAGCAGACTTCTAGCGTTAAAACTGTGTGGTTTGGGAGAGGATATGCTTACAGTCCTCGCTACAGCCTGCCATGGTTGAGGCTGTTCGCTCCACGTGGGAAACCCTGCATATACAAGTTCATTCGTTAAGAGACCAAAGAGTACACAGTGGGAAAATGCTGCTTGTGTTCCACTTGCAACTAAAGCAGAGTTCTTCGGGTAAAACTGTGTGTTTTGGGAGAGGAAATGCTTACAGTCCTTACGAGAGCCTGCCTTCATTGAGGCAGTTCGCTGCTCGTGGGACAACCTGCATATTGAACATTCATTCGGGGAAAGGCCCTTTGTATAAAGTGTGGGACAAATGCAGCTTGTGTTCCACCTGCAACTAAAGCAGAGTTCTTCAGGTAAAAGTGCCCTGTTTTCAGAGAGGAAATTCTTAGAGACCACAGTAGTGCCTGCCATGGCTGAGGCAGTTCGCTCCACACTGGAAACCATTCTTATAGAACAAGTTCATTAGGGGAAGTGCCCATCGAGTACACTGTGGGAGAAAAGTTGCTTGTGTTCCCCCTGCAACTAAAGCAGAGTTCTTCGGGTAAACCTGCGTGATTTGGTAGAGGATATGCTTACAGTCCTCGCTACAGCCTGCCATGGTGGAGGCAGTTCGCTCCTCGTGGGAATCCCTGCATAAAGAAGTTCATTCGTGTAAGATCCCAAAGAGTACACAGTGGGAGAAATGCTGCTTGTGTTCCACCTGCAACTAAAGCAGAGTTCTTCGGGTAAAACTGCGTGTTATGGGAGAGGAAATGCTTACAGTCCTTACGAGAGCCTGCCTTCATTGAGGCAGTTCGCTGCACGTGGGGCACCCTGCATATTGAAGATTCATTCGGGGAAGGGCCCTTTGTATAAAGTGTGGGACAAATGCAGCTTGTGTTCCACCTGCAACTAAAGCAGAGTTCTTCGGGTAAAAGTGCCTTGTTTTCAGAGAGGAAATCCTTAGAGACAACAGTAGTGCCTGCCATGGCTGAGGCAGTTCGCTCCACGCGGGAAACCATTCTTTTTTTTTTTTTTTTTTTTTTTCCTTTTTGCGTTATGTGGGCCTCTCACTGTTGTGGCCTCTCCCGTTGCGGAGCACAGGCTGCGGATGCGCAGGCTCAGCGGCCATGGCTCACGGGCCCAGCCGCTCCGCGGCATATGGGATCCTCCCAGACCGGGGCACGAACCCGTATCCCCTGCATCGGCAGGCGGACTCTCAACCACTGCGCCACCAGGGAGGCCCGGGAAACCATTCTTATAGAACAAGTTCATTAGGGGAAGTGCCCATCGAGTACACTGTGGGAGAAAACCTGCTTGTGTTACCTCTGCAACTAAAGCAGAGTTCTACCGTTAAAACTGCGTGTTTTGAGATAGGATATGCTTACAGTCCTCGCTACAGCCTGCCACGGTTGAGGCAGTTCGATCCACGTGGGAATCCCTGCATAAAGAATTTCATTCATGAAAGAGCCCAAAGATTACACACTAGGAGTAATGCTGCTTGTGTTCCACCTGCAACTAACACAGAGTTCCTTGGGTAAAACTGCCGTGTTTTCGGAGAGGAAATGCTTAGAGGCCTCACTAGAGCCTGCTTGCTTTAGGCATTTCACTCCACGCGGGACCCCTTGAGTATAGATATTGTTTCGGTCAAAGGCTCATTGGGTACACTGTGGGAGAAAAGCTGCTTGTGTTCCACCTGCAACTAAAGCAGAATTCTTCGGGTAAAACTGCGGGTATTGGGAGAGGAAATGCTAACAGTCCTTATGAGAGCCTGCCTTCGTTGAGGCAGTTCACCTCACGTGGGACACCCTGAATATTGAAGACTCCTTCGGGGAAGGGCCCTTTGTATAAAGTGTGGGACAAATGCAGCTTGTGTTCCACCTGCAACTAAAGCAGAGTTCTTCGGGTAAAAGTGCCGTGTTTTCAGAGAGGAAATTCTTAGAGACAACAGTAGTGCCTGCCATGGCTGAGGCAGTTCGCTCCACGCGGGAAACCATTCTTATAAAACAAGTTCATTTGGGAAAGTGCCCATCGAGTACACTGTGGGAGAAAAGCTGCTTGTGTTACCTCTGCAACTAAAGCACAATTCTACCGTTAAAACTGTGTGTTTTGAGATAGGATATGCTTACAGTCCTCGCTACAGCCTTCCACGGTTGAGGCAGTTCAATCCACGTGGGAATCCCTGCATAAAGAATTTCATTCGTGGAAGAGCCCAAAGATTACACACTAGGAGTAATGCTGCTTGTGTTCCACCTGCAACTAACACAGAGTTCCTTGGGTAAAACTGCCGTGTTTTCGGAGAGGAAATGCTTAGAGGCCTCACTAGAGCCTGCTTGCTTTAGGCATTTCACTCCACGCGGGACCCCTTGAGTATAGATATTCTTTCGGGCAAAGGCTCATTGGGTACAATGTGGGAGAAAAGCTGCTTGTGTTCCACCTGCAACTAAAGCAGAATTCTTCGGGTAAAACTGCGTGTATTGGGAGAGGAAATGCTTACAGTCCTTACGAGAGCCTGCCTTCGTTGAGGCAGTTCACCTCACGTGGGACACCCTGAATATTGAAGACTCCTTCGGGGAAGGGCCCTTTGTATAAACTGTGGGACAAATGCAGCTTGTGTTCCATCTGCAACTAAAGCAGAGTTCTTCGGGTAAAAGTGCCGTGTTTTCAGAGAGGAAATTCTTAGAGACCACAGTAGTGTCAGCCATGGCTGAGGCAGTTCGCTCCACGCGGGAAACCATTCTTATAGAACAAGTTCATTAGGGGAAGTGCCCATTGTGTACACTGTGGGAGGAAAGCTGATGGTGTTCCCCCTGCAACTAAAGCAGAGTTCTTCGTGTAAAACTGCATGTTTTGGGAGAGGAAATGCTTACAGTATTCGCTACAGCCTGCCTTGGTTGAGGCAGTTCGCTATACGTGGGAATCCCTGCATAAAGAAGTTCATTCGTGGAAGATCCCAAAGAGTACACAGTGGGAGAAATGCTGCTTGTGTTCCACCTGCAACTAAAGCAGAATTCTTTGGTAAAACTGCCGTGTTTTGGAAGAGGAAATGCTTACAGTCCTCGCTACAGCCTGCCTTGGTTGAGGCAGTTCGCTCCACGTCGGAAACCGTGCATAGAGAAGTTCATTCATGGAAGAGCCCAAAGAGTACACAGTGGGAGAAAAGCTGCTTGTGTTACCCCTGCAACTAAAGCAGACTTCTAGCGTTAAAACTGTGTGGTTTGGGAGAGGATATGCTTACAGTCCTCGCTACAGCCTGCCATGGTTGAGGCTGTTCGCTCCACGTGGGAAACCCTGCATATACAAGTTCATTCGTTAAGAGACCAAAGAGTACACAGTGGGAAAATGCTGCTTGTGTTCCACTTGCAACTAAAGCAGAGTTCTTCGGGTAAAACTGTGTGTTTTGGGAGAGGAAATGCTTACAGTCCTTACGAGAGCCTGCCTTCATTGAGGCAGTTCGCTGCTCGTGGGACAACCTGCATATTGAACATTCATTCGGGGAAAGGCCCTTTGTATAAAGTGTGGGACAAATGCAGCTTGTGTTCCACCTGCAACTAAAGCAGAGTTCTTCAGGTAAAAGTGCCCTGTTTTCAGAGAGGAAATTCTTAGAGACCACAGTAGTGCCTGCCATGGCTGAGGCAGTTCGCTCCACACTGGAAACCATTCTTATAGAACAAGTTCATTAGGGGAAGTGCCCATCGAGTACACTGTGGGAGAAAAGATGCTTGTGTTCCCCCTGCAACTAAAGCAGAGTTCTTCGGGTAAACCTGCGTGATTTGGTAGAGGATATGCTTACAGTCCTCGCTACAGCCTGCCATGGTGGAGGCAGTTCGCTCCTCGTGGGAATCCCTGCATAAAGAAGTTCATTCGTGTAAGATCCCAAAGAGTACACAGTGGGAGAAATGCTGCTTGTGTTCCACCTGCAACTAAAGCAGAGTTCTTCGGGTAAAACTGCGTGTTATGGGAGAGGAAATGCTTACAGTCCTTACGAGAGCCTGCCTTCATTGAGGCAGTTCGCTGCACGTGGGGCACCCTGCATATTGAAGATTCATTCGGGGAAGGGCCCTTTGTATAAAGTGTGGGACAAATGCAGCTTGTGTTCCACCTGCAACTAAAGCAGAGTTCTTCGGGTAAAAGTGCCTTGTTTTCAGAGAGGAAATCCTTAGAGACAACAGTAGTGCCTGCCATGGCTGAGGCAGTTCGCTCCACGCGGGAAACCATTCTTTTTTTTTTTTTTTTTTTTTTTTCCTTTTTGCGTTATGTGGGCCTCTCACTGTTGTGGCCTCTCCCGTTGCGGAGCACAGGCTGCGGATGCGCAGGCTCAGCGGCCATGGCTCACGGGCCCAGCCGCTCCGCGGCATATGGGATCCTCCCAGACCGGGGCACGAACCCGTATCCCCTGCATCGGCAGGCGGACTCTCAACCACTGCGCCACCAGGGAGGCCCGGGAAACCATTCTTATAGAACAAGTTCATTAGGGGAAGTGCCCATCGAGTACACTGTGGGAGAAAACCTGCTTGTGTTACATCTGCAACTAAAGCAGAGTTCTACCGTTAAAACTGCGTGTTTTGAGATAGGATATGCTTACAGTCCTCGCTACAGCCTGCCACGGTTGAGACAGTTCGATCCACGTGGGAATCCCTGCATAAAGAATTTCATTCATGAAAGAGCCCAAAGATTACACACTAGGAGTAATGCTGCTTGTGTTCCACCTGCAACTAACACAGAGTTCCTTGGGTAAAACTGCCGTGTTTTCGGAGAGGAAATGCTTAGAGGCCTCACTAGAGCCTGCTTGCTTTAGGCATTTCACTCCACGCGGGACCCCTTGAGTATAGATATTGTTTCGGTCAAAGGCTCATTGGGTACACTGTGGGAGAAAAGCTGCTTGTGTTCCACCTGCAACTAAAGCAGAATTCTTCGGGTAAAACTGCGGGTATTGGGAGAGGAAATGCTAACAGTCCTTATGAGAGCCTGCCTTCATTGAGGCAGTTCACCTCACGTGGGACACCCTGAATATTGAAGACTCCTTCGGGGAAGGGCCCTTTGTATAAAGTGTGGGACAAATGCAGCTTGTGTTCCACCTGCAACTAAAGCAGAGTTCTTCGGGTAAAAGTGCCGTGTTTTCAGAGAGGAAATTCTTAGAGACAACAGTAGTGCCTGCCATGGCTGAGGCAGTTCGCTCCACGCGGGAAACCATTCTTATAGAACAAGTTCATTTGGGAAAGTGCCCATTGTGTACACTGTGGGAGAAAAGCTGCTTGTGTTACCTCTGCAACTAAAGCACAATTCTACCGTTAAAACTGTGTGTTTTGAGATAGGATATGCTTACAGTCCTCGCTACAGCCTTCCACGGTTGAGGCAGTTCGATCCACGTGGGAATCCCTGCATAAAGAATTTCATTCGTGGAAGAGCCCAAAGATTACACACTAGGAGTAATGCTGCTTGTGTTCCACCTGCAACTAACACAGAGTTCCTTGGGTAAAACTGCCGTGTTTTCGGAGAGGAAATGCTTAGAGGCCTCACTAGAGCCTGCTTGCTTTAGGAATTTCACTCCACGCGGGACCCCTTGAGTATAGATATTCTTTCGGGCAAAGGCTCATTGGGTACACTGTGGGAGAAAAGCTGCTTGTGTTCCACCTGCAACTAAAGCAGAATTCTTCGGGTAAAACTGCGTGTATTGGGAGAGGAAATGCTTACAGTCCTTACGAGAGCCTGCCTTCGTTGAGGCAGTTCACTGCACGTGGGACACCCTGCATATTGAAGACTCCTTCGGGGAAGGGCCTTTTGTATAAACTGTGGGACAAATGCAGCTTGTGTTCCACCTGCAACTAAAGCAGAGTTCTTCGGGTAAAAGTGCCGTGTTTTCAGAGAGGAAATTCTTAGAGACCACAGTAGTGTCAGCCATGGCTGAGGCAGTTCGCTCCACGCGGGAAACCATTCTTATAGAACAAGTTCATTAGGGGAAGTGCCCATTGTGTACACTGTGGGAGGAAAGCTGATGGTGTTCCCCCTGCAACTAAAGCAGAGTTCTTCGTGTAAAACTGTGTGTTTTGGGAGATGAAATGCTTACAGTATTCGAAACAGCCTGCCTTGGTTGAGGCAGTTCGCTCCACGTGGGAATCCCTGCATAAAGAAGTTCATTCGTGGAAGATCTCAAAGAGTACACAGTGGGAGAAATGCTGCTTGTGTTCCACCTGCAACTAAAGCAGAATTCTTTGGTAAAACTGCCGTGTTTTGGAAGAGGAAATGCTTACAGTCCTCGCTACAGCCTGCCTTGGTTGAGGCAGTTCGCTCCACGTCGGAAACCCTGCATATAGAAGTTCATTCATGGAAGAGCCCAAAGAGTACACAGTGGGAGAAAAGCTGCTTGTGTTACCCCTGCAACTAAAGCAGAGTTCTAGCGTTAAAACTGTGTGGTTTGGGAGAGGATATGCTTACAGTCCTCGCTACAGCCTGCCATGGTTGAGGCAGTTCAGCCTGCCTTGGTTGAGGCAGTTCGCTCCACGTGGGAAACCCTGCATATTCAAGTTCATTCGTTAAGAGACCAAAGAGTACACAGTGGGAAAATGCTGCTTGTGTTCCACTTGCAACTAAAGCAGAGTTCTTCGGGTAAAACTGTGTGTTTTGAGAGAGGAAATGCTTACAGTCCTTACGAGAGCCTGCCTTCATTGAGGCAGTTCGCTGCTCGTGGGACAACCTGCATATTGAACATTCATTCGGGGAATGGCCCTTTGTATAAACTGTGGGACAAATGCAGCTTGTGTTCCACCTGCAACTAAAGCAGAGTTCTTAAGGTAAAAGTGCCGTGTTTTCAGAGAGGAAATTCTTAGAGACCACAGTAGTGCCTGCCATGGCTGAGGCAGTTCGCTCCACGCGGGAATCCATTCTTATAGAACAAGTTCATTAAGGGAAGTGCCCATCGAGTACACTGTGGGAGAAAAGATGCTTGTGGTCCCCCTGCAACTAAAGCAGAGTTCTTCGGGTAAACCTGCGTGATTTGGTAGAGGATATGCTTACAGTCCTCGCTACAGCCTGCCATGGTGGAGGCAGTTCGCTCTTCGTGGGTATCCCTGCATAAAGTAGTTCATTCGTGTAAGAGCCCAAAGAGTACACAGTGGGAGAAATGCTGCTTGTGTTCCACCTGCAACTAAAGCAGTGTTCTTCGGGTAAAACTGCGTGTTTTGGGAGAGGAAATGCTTACAGTCCATACGAGAGTCTGCCTTCATTGAGGCAGTTCGCTGTACGTGGGACACCCTGCATATTGAAGATTCATTCGGGGAAGGGCCCTTTGTATAAAGTGTCGGACAAATGCATTTTGTGTTCCACCTGCAACTAAAGCAGAGTTCTTCGGGTTAAAGTGCCGTGTTTTCAGAGAGGAAATCCTTAGAGACCACAGTAGTGCCTGCCATGGCTGAGGCAGTTTGCTCCATGCGGAAACCATTCTTATAGTACAAGTTCATTAGGGGAAGTGCCCATTGTGTACACTGTGGGAGGAAAGCTGATGGTGTTCCCCCTGCAACTAAAGCAGAGTTCTTCGTGTAAAACTGCGTGTTTTGGGAGAGGAAATGCTTACACTATTCGCTACAGCCTGCCTTGGTTGAGGCAGTTCGCTCCACGTGGGAATCCCTGCATAAAGAACTTCATTCGTGGAAGATCCCAAAGAGTACACAGTGGGAGAAATGCTGCTTGTGTTCCACCTGCAACTAAAGCAGAATTCTTTGGTAAAACTGCCGTGTTTTGGAAGAGGAAATGCTTACAGTCCTCGCTACAGCCTGCCTTGGTTGAGGCAGTTCGCTCCACGTCGGAAACCCTGCATATAGAAGTTCATTCATGGAAGAGCCCAAAGAGTACACAGTGGGAGAAAAGCTGCTTGTGTTACCCCTGCAACTAAAGCAGAGTTCTAGCGTTAAAACTGCGTGGTTTGGGAGAGGATATGCTTACAGTCCTCACTACAGCCTGCCATGATTGAGGCAGTTCGCTCCACGTGGGAAATCCTGCATATACAAGTTCATTCGTGAGGAGACCAAAGAGTACACAGTGGGAGAAATGCTGCTTGTGTTCCACTTGCAACTAAAGCAGAGTTCTTCGGTTAAAACTGTGTGTTTTGGGAGAGGAAATGCTTACAGTCCTTACGAGAGCCTGCCTTCATTGAGGCAGTTCGCTGCTCGTGGGACAACCTGCATATTGAACATTCATTCGGGGAATGGCCCTTTGTATAAACTGTGGTACAAATGCAGCTTGTGTTCCACCTGCAACCAAAGCAGAGTTCTTAAGGTAAAAGTGCCGTGTTTTCAGAGAGGAAATTCTTAGAGACCACAGTAGTGTCTGCCATGGCTGAGGCAGTTCGCTCCACGCGGGAAACCATTCTTATAGAACAAGTTCATTAAGGGAAGTGCCCATCGAGTACACTGTGGGAGAAAAGATGCTTGTGTTCCCCCTGCAACTAAAGCAGAGTTCTTCGGGTAAACCTGCGTGATTTGGTAGAGGATATGCTTACAGTCCTCGCTACAGCCTGCCATGGTGGAGGCAGTTCGCTCTTCGTGGGAATCCCTGCATAAAGAAGTTCATTCGTGTAAGATCCCAAAGAGTACACAGTGGGAGAAATGCTGCTTGTGTTCCACCTGCAACTAAAGCAGAGTTCTTCGGGTAAAACTGCGTGTTATGGGAGAGGAAATGCTTACAGTCCTTACGAGAGCCTGCCTTCATTGAGGCAGTTCGCTGCACGTGGGGCACCCTGCATATTGAAGATTCATTCGGGGAAGGGCCCTTTGTATAAAGTGTGGGACAAATGCAGCTTGTGTTCCACCTGCAACTAAAGCAGAGTTCTTCGGGTAAAAGTGCCTTGTTTTCAGAGAGGAAATCCTTAGAGACAACAGTAGTGCCTGCCATGGCTGAGGCAGTTCGCTCCACGCGGGAAACCATTCTTTTTTTTTTTTTTTTTTTTTTTCCTTTTTGCGTTATGTGGGCCTCTCACTGTTGTGGCCTCTCCCGTTGCGGAGCACAGGCTGCGGATGCGCAGGCTCAGCGGCCATGGCTCACGGGCCCAGCCGCTCCGCGGCATATGGGATCCTCCCAGACCGGGGCACGAACCCGTATCCCCTGCATCGGCAGGCGGACTCTCAACCACTGCGCCACCAGGGAGGCCCGGGAAACCATTCTTATAGAACAAGTTCATTAGGGGAAGTGCCCATCGAGTACACTGTGGGAGAAAACCTGCTTGTGTTACATCTGCAACTAAAGCAGAGTTCTACCGTTAAAACTGCGTGTTTTGAGATAGGATATGCTTACAGTCCTCGCTACAGCCTGCCACGGTTGAGACAGTTCGATCCACGTGGGAATCCCTGCATAAAGAATTTCATTCGTGAAAGAGCCCAAAGATTACACACTAGGAGTAATGCTGCTTGTGTTCCACCTGCAACTAACACAGAGTTCCTTGGGTAAAACTGCCGTGTTTTCGGAGAGGAAATGCTTAGAGGCCTCACTAGAGCCTGCTTGCTTTAGGCATTTCACTCCACGCGGGACCCCTTGAGTATAGATATTGTTTCGGTCAAAGGCTCATTGGGTACACTGTGGGAGAAAAGCTGCTTGTGTTCCACCTGCAACTAAAGCAGAATTCTTCGGGTAAAACTGCGGGTATTGGGAGAGGAAATGCTAACAGTCCTTATGAGAGCCTGCCTTCGTTGAGGCAGTTCACCTCACGTGGGACACCCTGAATATTGAAGACTCCTTCGGGGAAGGGCCCTTTGTATAAAGTGTGGGACAAATGCAGCTTGTGTTCCACCTGCAACTAAAGCAGAGTTCTTCGGGTAAAAGTGCCGTGTTTTCAGAGAGGAAATTCTTAGAGACAACAGTAGTGCCTGCCATGGCTGAGGCAGTTCGCTCCACGCGGGAAACCATTCTTATAGAACAAGTTCATTTGGGAAAGTGCCCATCGAGTACACTGTGGGAGAAAAGCTGCTTGTGTTACCTCTGCAACTAAAGCACAATTCTACCGTTAAAACTGTGTGTTTTGAGATAGGATATGCTTACAGTCCTCGCTACAGCCTTCCACGGTTGAGGCAGTTCGATCCACGTGGGAATCCCTGCATAAAGAATTTCATTCGTGGAAGAGCCCAAAGATTACACACTAGGAGTAATGCTGCTTGTGTTCCACCTGCAACTAACACAGAGTTCCTTGGGTAAAACTGCCGTGTTTTCGGAGAGGAAATGCTTAGAGGCCTCACTAGAGCCTGCTTGCTTTAGGAATTTCACTCCACGCGGGACCCCTTGAGTATAGATATTCTTTCGGGCAAAGGCTCATTGGGTACACTGTGGGAGAAAAGCTGCTTGTGTTCCACCTGCAACTAAAGCAGAATTCTTCGGGTAAAACTGCGTGTATTGGGAGAGGAAATGCTTACAGTCCTTACGAGAGCCTGCCTTCGTTGAGGCAGTTCACTGCACGTGGGACACCCTGCATATTGAAGACTCCTTCGGGGAAGGGCCTTTTGTATAAACTGTGGGACAAATGCAGCTTGTGTTCCACCTGCAACTAAAGCAGAGTTCTTCGGGTAAAAGTGCCGTGTTTTCAGAGAGGAAATTCTTAGAGACCACAGTAGTGTCAGCCATGGCTGAGGCAGTTTGCTCCACGCGGGAAACCATTCTTATAGAACAAGTTCATTAGGGGAAGTGCCCATTGTGTACACTGTGGGAGGAAAGCTGATGGTGTTCCCCCTGCAACTAAAGCAGAGTTCTTCGTGTAAAACTGTGTGTTTTGGGAGAGGAAATGCTTACAGTATTCGAAACAGCCTGCCTTGGTTGAGGCAGTTCGCTCCACGTGGGAATCCCTGCATAAAGAAGTTCATTCGTGGAAGATCCCAAAGAGTACACAGTGGGAGAAATGCTGCTTGTGTTCCACCTGCAACTAAAGCAGAATTCTTTGGTAAAACTGCCGTGTTTTGGAAGAGGAAATGCTTACAGTCCTCGCTACAGCCTGCCTTGGTTGAGGCAGTTCGCTCCACGTCGGAAACCCTGCATATAGAAGTTCATTCATGGAAGAGCCCAAAGAGTACACAGTGGGAGAAAAGCTGCTTGTGTTACCCCTGCAACTAAAGCAGAGTTCTAGCGTTAAAACTGTGTGGTTTGGGAGAGGATATGCTTACAGTCCTCGCTACAGCCTGCCATGGTTGAGGCAGTTCAGCCTGCCTTGGTTGAGGCAGTTCGCTCCACGTGGGAAACCCTGCATATACAAGTTCATTCGTTAAGAGACCAAAGAGTACACAGTGGGAAAATGCTGCTTGTGTTCCACTTGCAACTAAAGCAGAGTTCTTCCGGTAAAACTGTGTGTTTTGAGAGAGGAAATGCTTACAGTCCTTACGAGAGCCTGCCTTCATTGAGGCAGTTCGCTGCTCGTGGGACAACCTGCATATTGAACATTCATTCGGGGAATGGCCCTTTGTATAAACTGTGGGACAAATGCAGCTTGTGTTCCACCTGCAACTAAAGCAGAGTTCTTAAGGTAAAAGTGCCGTGTTTTCAGAGAGGAAATTCTTAGAGACCACAGTAGTGCCTGCCATGGCTGAGGCAGTTCGCTCCACGCGGGAATCCATTCTTATAGAACAAGTTCATTAAGGGAAGTGCCCATCGAGTACACTGTGGGAGAAAAGATGCTTGTGTTCCCCCTGCAACTAAAGCAGAGTTCTTCGGGTAAACCTGCGTGATTTGGTAGAGGATATGCTTACAGTCCTCGCTACAGCCTGCCATGGTGGAGGCAGTTCGCTCTTCGTGGGTATCCCTGCATAAAGTAGTTCATTCGTGTAAGAGCCCAAAGAGTACACAGTGGGAGAAATGCTGCTTGTGTTCCACCTGCAACTAAAGCAGTGTTCTTCGGGTAAAACTGCGTGTTTTGGGAGAGGAAATGCTTACAGTCCATACGAGAGTCTGCCTTCATTGAGGCAGTTCGCTGTACGTGGGACACCCTGCATATTGAAGATTCATTCGGGGAAGGGCCCTTTGTATAAAGTGTCGGACAAATGCATTTTGTGTTCCACCTGCAACTAAAGCAGAGTTCTTCGGGTTAAAGTGCCGTGTTTTCAGAGAGGAAATCCTTAGAGACCACAGTAGTGCCTGCCATGGCTGAGGCAGTTTGCTCCATGCGGAAACCATTCTTATAGTACAAGTTCATTAGGGGAAGTGCCCATTGTGTACACTGTGGGAGGAAAGCTGATGGTGTTCCCCCTGCAACTAAAGCAGAGTTCTTCGTGTAAAACTGCGTGTTTTGGGAGAGGAAATGCTTACAGTATTCGCTACAGCCTGCCTTGGTTGAGGCAGTTCGCTCCACGTGGGAATCCCTGCATAAAGAACTTCATTCGTGGAAGATCCCAAAGAGTACACAGTGGGAGAAATGCTGCTTGTGTTCCACCTGCAACTAAAGCAGAATTCTTTGGTAAAACTGCCGTGTTTTGGAAGAGGAAATGCTTACAGTCCTCGCTACAGCCTGCCTTGGTTGAGGCAGTTCGCTCCACGTCGGAAACCCTGCATATAGAAGTTCATTCATGGAAGAGCCCAAAGAGTACACAGTGGGAGAAAAGCTGCTTGTGTTACCCCTGCAACTAAAGCAGAGTTCTAGCGTTAAAACTGCGTGGTTTGGGAGAGGATATGCTTACAGTCCTCACTACAGCCTGCCATGGTTGAGGCAGTTCGCTCCACGTGGGAAACCCTGCATATACAAGTTCATTCGTGAGGAGACCAAAGAGTACACAGTGGGAGAAATGCTGCTTGTGTTCCACTTGCAACTAAAGCAGAGTTCTTCGGGTAAAACTGTGTGTTTTGGGAGAGGAAATGCTTACAGTCCTTACGAGAGCCTGCCTTCATTGAGGCAGTTCGCTGCTCGTGGGACAACCTGCATATTGAACATTCATTCGGGGAATGGCCCTTTGTATAAACTGTGGTACAAATGCAGCTTGTGTTCCACCTGCAACCAAAGCAGAGTTCTTAAGGTAAAAGTGCCGTGTTTTCAGAGAGGAAATTCTTAGAGACCACAGTAGTGTCTGCCATGGCTGAGGCAGTTCGCTCCACGCGGGAAACCATTCTTATAGAACAAGTTCATTAAGGGAAGTGCCCATCGAGTACACTGTGGGAGAAAAGATGCTTGTGTTCCCCCTGCAACTAAAGCAGAGTTCTTCGGGTAAACCTGCGTGATTTGGTAGAGGATATGCTTACAGTCCTCGCTACAGCCTGCCATGGTGGAGGCAGTTCGCTCTTCGTGGGAATCCCTGCATAAAGAAGTTCATTCGTGTAAGATCCCAAAGAGTACACAGTGGGAGAAATGCTGCTTGTGTTCCACCTGCAACTAAAGCAGAGTTCTTCGGGTAAAACTGCGTGTTATGGGAGAGGAAATGCTTACAGTCCTTACGAGAGCCTGCCTTCATTGAGGCAGTTCGCTGCACGTGGGGCACCCTGCATATTGAAGATTCATTCGGGGAAGGGCCCTTTGTATAAAGTGTGGGACAAATGCAGCTTGTGTTCCACCTGCAACTAAAGCAGAGTTCTTCGGGTAAAAGTGCCTTGTTTTCAGAGAGGAAATCCTTAGAGACAACAGTAGTGCCTGCCATGGCTGAGGCAGTACGCTCCACGCGGGAAACCATTCTTATAGAACAAGTTCATGTGGGGAAGTGCCCATCGAGTACACTGTGGGAGAAAAGCTGCTTGTGTTAACTCTGCAACTAAAGCAGAGTTCTACCGTTAAAACTGCGTGTTTTGAAATAGGATATGCTTACAGTCCTCGCTACAGCCTGCCACGGTTGAGGCAGTTCGATCCACGTGGGAATCCCTGCATAAAGAATTTCATTCGTGAAAGAGCCCAAAGATTACACACTAGGAGTAATGCTGCTTGTGTTCCACCTGCAACTAACACAGAGTTCCTTGGGTAAAACTGCCGTGTTTTCGGAGAGGAAATGCTTAGAGGCCTCACTAGAGCCTGCTTGCTTTAGGCATTTCACTCCACGCAGGACCCCTTGAGTATAGATATTCTTTCGGGCAAAGGCTCATTGGGTACACTGTGGGAGAAAAGCTGCTTGTGTTCCACCTGCAACTAAAGCAGAATTCTTCGGGTAAAACTGCGTGTATTGGGAGAGGAAATGCTTACAGTCCTTACGAGAGCCTGCCTTCATTGAGGCAGTTCACTGCACGTGGGACACCCTGCATATTGAAGACTCCTTCGGGGAAGGGCCCTTTGTATAAACTGTGGGACAAATGCAGCTTGTGTTCCACCTGCAACTAAAGCAGAGTTCTTCAGGGAAAAGTGCTGTGTTTTCAGAGAGGAAATTCTTAGAGACCACAGTAGTGTCTGCCATGGCTGAGGCAGTTCGCTCCACGCGGGAAACCATTCTTATAGAACAAGTTCATTAGGGGAAGTGCCCATTGTGTACACTGTGGGAGGAAAGCTGATGGTGTTCCCCCTGCAACTAAAGCAGAGTTCTTCGTGTAAAACTGCGTGTTTTGTGAGAGAAAATGCTTACATTATTCGCTACAGCCTGCCTTGGTTGAGGCAGTTCGCTCCACGTGGGTATCCCTGCATAAAGAAGTTCATTCGTGGAAGATCCCAAAGAGTACACAGTGGGAGAAATGCTGCTTGTGTTCCACCTGCAACTAAACCACCGTTCTTCGGGTAAAACTGCGTGTTATGGGAGAGGAAATGCTTACAGTCCTTACGAGAGCCTGCCTTCATTGACGCAGTTCGCTGCACGTGAGACACCCTGCATATTGAAGATTCATTCGGGGAAGGGCCCTTTGTATAAAGTGTGGGACAAATGCAGCTTGTGTTCCACCTGCAACTAAAGCAGAGTTCTTCGGGTAAAAGTGCCGTGTTTTCAGAGAGGAAATCCTTAGAGACAACAGTAGTGCCTGCCATGGCTGAGGCAGTTCGCTCCACGCGGGAAACCATTCTTATAGAAAAAGTTCATTTGGGGAATTGCCCATCGAGTACACTGTGGGAGAAAAGCTGCTTGTGTTACCTCTGCAACTAAAGCACAATTCTACCGTTAAAACTGTGTGTTTTGAGATAGGATATGCTTACAGTCCTCGCTACAGCCTGCCACGGTTGAGGCAGTTCGATCCACGTGGGAATCCCTGCATAAAGAATTTCATTCGTGGAAGAGCCCAAAGATTACACACTAGGAGTAATGCTGCTTGTGTTCCACCTGCAACTAACACAGAGTTCCTTGGGTAAAACTGCCGTGTTTTCGGAGAGGAAATGCTTAGAGGCCTCACTAGAGCCTGCTTGCTTTAGGCATTTCACTCCACGCGGGACCCCTTGAGTATAGATATTCTTTCGGGCAAAGGCTCATTGGGTACAATGTGGGAGAAAAGCTGCTTGTGTTCCACCTGCAACTAAAGCAGAATTCTTCGGGTAAAACTGCGTGTATTGGGAGAGGAAATGCTTACAGTCCTTACGAGAGCCTGCCTTCGTTGAGGCAGTTCACCTCACGTGGGACATCCTGAATATTGAAGACTCCTTCGGGGAAGGGCCCTTTGTATAAACTGTGGGACAAATGCAGCTTGTGTTCCATCTGCAACTAAAGCAGAGTTCTTCGGGTAAAAGTGCCGTGTTTTCAGAGAGGAAATTCTTAGAGACCACAGTAGTGTCAGCCATGGCTGAGGCAGTTCGCTCCACGCGGGAAACCATTCTTATAGAACAAGTTCATTAGGGGAAGTGCCCATTGTGTACACTGTGGGAGGAAAGCTGATGGTGTTCCCCCTGCAACTAAAGCAGAGTTCTTCGTGTAAAACTGCATGTTTTGGGAGAGGAAATGCTTACAGTATTCGCTACAGCCTGCCTTGGTTGATGCAGTTCGCTCTACGTGGGAATCCCTGCATAAAGAAGTTCATTCGTGGAAGATCCCAAAGAGTACACAGTGGGAGAAATGCTGCTTGTGTTCCACCTGCAACTAAAGCAGAATTCTTTGGTAAAACTGCCGTGTTTTGGAAGAGGAAATGCTTACAGTCCTCGCTACAGCCTGCCTTGGTTGAGGCAGTTCGCTCCACGTCGGAAACCCTGCATAGAGAAGTTCATTCATGGAAGAGCCCAAAGAGTACACAGTGGGAGAAAAGCTGCTTGTGTTACCCCTGCAACTAAAGCAGACTTCTAGCGTTAAAACTGTGTGGTTTGGGAGAGGATATGCTTACAGTCCTCGCTACAGCCTGCCATGGTTGAGGCTGTTCGCTCCACGTGGGAAACCCTGCATATACAAGTTCATTCGTTAAGAGACCAAAGAGTACACAGTGGGAAAATGCTGCTTGTGTTCCACTTGCAACTAAAGCAGAGTTCTTCGGGTAAAACTGTGTGTTTTGGGAGAGGAAATGCTTACAGTCCTTACGAGAGCCTGCCTTCATTGAGGCAGTTCGCTGCTCGTGGGACAACCTGCATATTGAACATTCATTCGGGGAAAGGCCCTTTGTATAAAGTGTGGGACAAATGCAGCTTGTGTTCCACCTGCAACTAAAGCAGAGTTCTTCAGGTAAAAGTGCCCTGTTTTCAGAGAGGAAATTCTTAGAGACCACAGTAGTGCCTGCCATGGCTGAGGCAGTTCGCTCCACACTGGAAACCATTCTTATAGAACAAGTTCATTAGGGGAAGTGCCCATCGAGTACACTGTGGGAGAAAAGATGCTTGTGTTCCCCCTGCAACTAAAGCAGAGTTCTTCGGGTAAACCTGCGTGATTTGGTAGAGGATATGCTTACAGTCCTCGCTACAGCCTGCCATGGTGGAGGCAGTTCGCTCCTCGTGGGAATCCCTGCATAAAGAAGTTCATTCGTGTAAGATCCCAAAGAGTACACAGTGGGAGAAATGCTGCTTGTGTTCCACCTGCAACTAAAGCAGAGTTCTTCGGGTAAAACTGCGTGTTATGGGAGAGGAAATGCTTACAGTCCTTACGAGAGCCTGCCTTCATTGAGGCAGTTCGCTGCACGTGGGGCACCCTGCATATTGAAGATTCATTCGGGGAAGGGCCCTTTGTATAAAGTGTGGGACAAATGCAGCTTGTGTTCCACCTGCAACTAAAGCAGAGTTCTTCGGGTAAAAGTGCCTTGTTTTCAGAGAGGAAATCCTTAGAGACAACAGTAGTGCCTGCCATGGCTGAGGCAGTTCGCTCCACGCGGGAAACCATTCTTTTTTTTTTTTTTTTTTTTTTCCTTTTTGCGTTATGTGGGCCTCTCACTGTTGTGGCCTCTCCCGTTGCGGAGCACAGGCTGCGGATGCGCAGGCTCAGCGGCCATGGCTCACGGGCCCAGCCGCTCCGCGGCATATGGGATCCTCCCAGACCGGGGCACGAACCCGTATCCCCTGCATCGGCAGGCGGACTCTCAACCACTGCGCCACCAGGGAGGCCCGGGAAACCATTCTTATAGAACAAGTTCATTAGGGGAAGTGCCCATCGAGTACACTGTGGGAGAAAACCTGCTTGTGTTACCTCTGCAACTAAAGCAGAGTTCTACCGTTAAAACTGCGTGTTTTGAGATAGGATATGCTTACAGTCCTCGCTACAGCCTGCCACGGTTGAGGCAGTTCGATCCACGTGGGAATCCCTGCATAAAGAATTTCATTCGTGAAAGAGCCCAAAGATTACACACTAGGAGTAATGCTGCTTGTGTTCCACCTGCAACTAACACAGAGTTCCTTGGGTAAAACTGCCGTGTTTTCGGAGAGGAAATGCTTAGAGGCCTCACTAGAGCCTGCTTGCTTTAGGCATTTCACTCCACGCGGGACCCCTTGAGTATAGATATTGTTTCGGTCAAAGGCTCATTGGGTACACTGTGGGAGAAAAGCTGCTTGTGTTCCACCTGCAACTAAAGCAGAATTCTTCGGGTAAAACTGCGGGTATTGGGAGAGGAAATGCTAACAGTCCTTATGAGAGCCTGCCTTCGTTGAGGCAGTTCACCTCACGTGGGACACCCTGAATATTGAAGACTCCTTCGGGGAAGGGCCCTTTGTATAAAGTGTGGGACAAATGCAGCTTGTGTTCCACCTGCAACTAAAGCAGAGTTCTTCGGGTAAAAGTGCCGTGTTTTCAGAGAGGAAATTCTTAGAGACAACAGTAGTGCCTGCCATGGCTGAGGCAGTTCGCTCCACGCGGGAAACCATTCTTATAAAACAAGTTCATTTGGGAAAGTGCCCATCGAGTACACTGTGGGAGAAAAGCTGCTTGTGTTACCTCTGCAACTAAAGCACAATTCTACCGTTAAAACTGTGTGTTTTGAGATAGGATATGCTTACAGTCCTCGCTACAGCCTTCCACGGTTGAGGCAGTTCGATCCACGTGGGAATCCCTGCATAAAGAATTTCATTCGTGGAAGAGCCCAAAGATTACACACTAGGAGTAATGCTGCTTGTGTTCCACCTGCAACTAACACAGAGTTCCTTGGGTAAAACTGCCGTGTTTTCGGAGAGGAAATGCTTAGAGGCCTCACTAGAGCCTGCTTGCTTTAGGCATTTCACTCCACGCGGGACCCCTTGAGTATAGATATTCTTTCGGGCAAAGGCTCATTGGGTACAATGTGGGAGAAAAGCTGCTTGTGTTCCACCTGCAACTAAAGCAGAATTCTTCGGGTAAAACTGCGTGTATTGGGAGAGGAAATGCTTACAGTCCTTACGAGAGCCTGCCTTCGTTGAGGCAGTTCACCTCACGTGGGACACCCTGAATATTGAAGACTCCTTCGGGGAAGGGCCCTTTGTATAAACTGTGGGACAAATGCAGCTTGTGTTCCATCTGCAACTAAAGCAGAGTTCTTCGGGTAAAAGTGCCGTGTTTTCAGAGAGGAAATTCTTAGAGACCACAGTAGTGTCAGCCATGGCTGAGGCAGTTCGCTCCACGCGGGAAACCATTCTTATAGAACAAGTTCATTAGGGGAAGTGCCCATTGTGTACACTGTGGGAGGAAAGCTGATGGTGTTCCCCCTGCAACTAAAGCAGAGTTCTTCGTGTAAAACTGCATGTTTTGGGAGAGGAAATGCTTACAGTATTCGCTACAGCCTGCCTTGGTTGAGGCAGTTCGCTCTACGTGGGAATCCCTGCATAAAGAAGTTCATTCGTGGAAGATCCCAAAGAGTACACAGTGGGAGAAATGCTGCTTGTGTTCCACCTGCAACTAAAGCAGAATTCTTTGGTAAAACTGCCGTGTTTTGGAAGAGGAAATGCTTACAGTCCTCGCTACAGCCTGCCTTGGTTGAGGCAGTTCGCTCCACGTCGGAAACCCTGCATAGAGAAGTTCATTCATGGAAGAGCCCAAAGAGTACACAGTGGGAGAAAAGCTGCTTGTGTTACCCCTGCAACTAAAGCAGACTTCTAGCGTTAAAACTGTGTGGTTTGGGAGAGGATATGCTTACAGTCCTCGCTACAGCCTGCCATGGTTGAGGCTGTTCGCTCCACGTGGGAAACCCTGCATATACAAGTTCATTCGTTAAGAGACCAAAGAGTACACAGTGGGAAAATGCTGCTTGTGTTCCACTTGCAACTAAAGCAGAGTTCTTCGGGTAAAACTGTGTGTTTTGGGAGAGGAAATGCTTACAGTCCTTACGAGAGCCTGCCTTCATTGAGGCAGTTCGCTGCTCGTGGGACAACCTGCATATTGAACATTCATTCGGGGAAAGGTCCTTTGTATAAAGTGTGGGACAAATGCAGCTTGTGTTCCACCTGCAACTAAAGCAGAGTTCTTCAGGTAAAAGTGCCCTGTTTTCAGAGAGGAAATTCTTAGAGACCACAGTAGTGCCTGCCATGGCTGAGGCAGTTCGCTCCACACTGGAAACCATTCTTATAGAACAAGTTCATTAGGGGAAGTGCCCATCGAGTACACTGTGGGAGAAAAGATGCTTGTGTTCCCCCTGCAACTAAAGCAGAGTTCTTCGGGTAAACCTGCGTGATTTGGTAGAGGATATGCTTACAGTCCTCGCTACAGCCTGCCATGGTGGAGGCAGTTCGCTCCTCGTGGGAATCCCTGCATAAAGAAGTTCATTCGTGTAAGATCCCAAAGAGTACACAGTGGGAGAAATGCTGCTTGTGTTCCACCTGCAACTAAAGCAGAGTTCTTCGGGTAAAACTGCGTGTTATGGGAGAGGAAATGCTTACAGTCCTTACGAGAGCCTGCCTTCATTGAGGCAGTTCGCTGCACGTGGGGCACCCTGCATATTGAAGATTCATTCGGGGAAGGGCCCTTTGTATAAAGTGTGGGACAAATGCAGCTTGTGTTCCACCTGCAACTAAAGCAGAGTTCTTCGGGTAAAAGTGCCTTGTTTTCAGAGAGGAAATCCTTAGAGACAACAGTAGTGCCTGCCATGGCTGAGGCAGTTCGCTCCACGCGGGAAACCATTCTTTTTTTTTTTTTTCCTTTTTGCGTTATGTGGGCCTCTCACTGTTGTGGCCTCTCCCGTTGCGGAGCACAGGCTGCGGATGCGCAGGCTCAGCGGCCATGGCTCACGGGCCCAGCCGCTCCGCGGCATATGGGATCCTCCCAGACCGGGGCACGAACCCGTATCCCCTGCATCGGCAGGCGGACTCTCAACCACTGCGCCACCAGGGAGGCCCGGGAAACCATTCTTATAGAACAAGTTCATTAGGGGAAGTGCCCATCGAGTACACTGTGGGAGAAAACCTGCTTGTGTTACATCTGCAACTAAAGCAGAGTTCTACCGTTAAAACTGCGTGTTTTGAGATAGGATATGCTTACAGTCCTCGCTACAGCCTGCCACGGTTGAGACAGTTCGATCCACGTGGGAATCCCTGCATAAAGAATTTCATTCGTGAAAGAGCCCAAAGATTACACACTAGGAGTAATGCTGCTTGTGTTCCACCTGCAACTAACACAGAGTTCCTTGGGTAAAACTGCCGTGTTTTCGGAGAGGAAATGCTTAGAGGCCTCACTAGAGCCTGCTTGCTTTAGGCATTTCACTCCACGCGGGACCCCTTGAGTATAGATATTGTTTCGGTCAAAGGCTCATTGGGTACACTGTGGGAGAAAAGCTGCTTGTGTTCCACCTGCAACTAAAGCAGAATTCTTCGGGTAAAACTGCGGGTATTGGGAGAGGAAATGCTAACAGTCCTTATGAGAGCCTGCCTTCGTTGAGGCAGTTCACCTCACGTGGGACACCCTGAATATTGAAGACTCCTTCGGGGAAGGGCCCTTTGTATAAAGTGTGGGACAAATGCAGCTTGTGTTCCACCTGCAACTAAAGCAGAGTTCTTCGGGTAAAAGTGCCGTGTTTTCAGAGAGGAAATTCTTAGAGACAACAGTAGTGCCTGCCATGGCTGAGGCAGTTCGCTCCACGCGGGAAACCATTCTTATAGAACAAGTTCATTTGGGAAAGTGCCCATTGTGTACACTGTGGGAGAAAAGCTGCTTGTGTTACCTCTGCAACTAAAGCACAATTCTACCGTTAAAACTGTGTGTTTTGAGATAGGATATGCTTACAGTCCTCGCTACAGCCTTCCACGGTTGAGGCAGTTCGATCCACGTGGGAATCCCTGCATAAAGAATTTCATTCGTGGAAGAGCCCAAAGATTACACACTAGGAGTAATGCTGCTTGTGTTCCACCTGCAACTAACACAGAGTTCCTTGGGTAAAACTGCCGTGTTTTCGGAGAGGAAATGCTTAGAGGCCTCACTAGAGCCTGCTTGCTTTAGGAATTTCACTCCACGCGGGACCGCTTGAGTATAGATATTCTTTCGGGCAAAGGCTCATTGGGTACACTGTGGGAGAAAAGCTGCTTGTGTTCCACCTGCAACTAAAGCAGAATTCTTCGGGTAAAACTGCGTGTATTGGGAGAGGAAATGCTTACAGTCCTTACGAGAGCCTGCCTTCATTGAGGCAGTTCACTGCACGTGGGACACCCTGCATATTGAAGACTCCTTCGGGGAAGGGCCTTTTGTATAAACTGTGGGACAAATGCAGCTTGTGTTCCACCTGCAACTAAAGCAGAGTTCTTCGGGTAAAAGTGCCGTGTTTTCAGAGAGGAAATTCTTAGAGACCACAGTAGTGTCAGCCATGGCTGAGGCAGTTTGCTCCACGCGGGAAACCATTCTTATAGAACAAGTTCATTAGGGGAAGTGCCCATTGTGTACACTGTGGGAGGAAAGCTGATGGTGTTCCCCCTGCAACTAAAGCAGAGTTCTTCGTGTAAAACTGTGTGTTTTGGGAGATGAAATGCTTACAGTATTCGAAACAGCCTGCCTTGGTTGAGGCAGATCGCTCCACGTGGGAATCCCTGCATAAAGAAGTTCATTCGTGGAAGATCCCAAAGAGTACACAGTGGGAGAAATGCTGCTTGTGTTCCACCTGCAACTAAAGCAGAATTCTTTGGTAAAACTGCCGTGTTTTGGAAGAGGAAATGCTTACAGTCCTCGCTACAGCCTGCCTTGGTTGAGGCAGTTCGCTCCACGTCGGAAACCCTGCATAGAGAAGTTCATTCATGGAAGAGCCCAAAGAGTACACAGTGGGAGAAAAGCTGCTTGTGTTACCCCTGCAACTAAAGCAGAGTTCTAGCGTTAAAACTGTGTGGTTTGGGAGAGGATATGCTTACAGTCCTCGCTACAGCCTGCCATGGTTGAGGCAGTTCAGCCTGCCTTGGTTGAGGCAGTTCGCTCCACGTGGGAAACCCTGCATATACAAGTTCATTCGTTAAGAGACCAAAGAGTACACAGTGGGAAAATGCTGCTTGTGTTCCACTTGCAACTAAAGCAGAGTTCTTCGGGTAAAACTGTGTGTTTTGAGAGAGGAAATGCTTACAGTCCTTACGAGAGCCTGCCTTCATTGAGGCAGTTCGCTGCTCGTGGGACAACCTGCATATTGAACATTCATTCGGGGAATGGCCCTTTGTATAAACTGTGGGACAAATGCAGCTTGTGTTCCACCTGCAACTAAAGCAGAGTTCTTAAGGTAAAAGTGCCGTGTTTTCAGAGAGGAAATTCTTAGAGACCACAGTAGTGCCTGCCATGGCTGAGGCAGTTCGCTCCACGCGGGAATCCATTCTTATAGAACAAGGTCATTAAGGGAAGTGCCCATCGAGTACACTGTGGGAGAAAAGATGCTTGTGTTCCCCCTGCAACTAAAGCAGAGTTCTTCGGGTAAACCTGCATGATTTGGTAGAGGATATGCTTACAGTCCTCGCTACAGCCTGCCATGGTGGAGGCAGTTCGCTCTTCGTGGGTATCCCTGCATAAAGTAGTTCATTCGTGTAAGAGCCCAAAGAGTACACAGTGGGAGAAATGCTGCTTGTGTTCCACCTGCAACTAAAGCAGTGTTCTTCGGGTAAAACTGTGTGTTTTGGGAGAGGAAATGCTTACAGTCCATACGAGAGCCTGCCTTCATTGAGGCAGTTCGCTGTACGTGGGACACCCTGCATATTGAAGATTCATTCGGGGAAGGGCCCTTTGTATAAAGTGTCGGACAAATGCATTTTGTGTTCCACCTGCAACTACAGCAGAGTTCTTCGGGTTAAAGTGCCGTGTTTTCAGAGAGGAAATCCTTAGAGACCACAGTAGTGCCTGCCATGGCTGAGGCAGTTTGCTCCATGCGGAAACCATTCTTATAGTACAAGTTCATTAGGGGAAGTGCCCATTGTGTACACTGTGGGAGGAAAGCTGATGGTGTTCCCCCTGCAACTAAAGCAGAGTTCTTCGTGTAAAACTGCGTGTTTTGGGAGAGGAAATGCTTACAGTATTCGCTACAGCCTGCCTTGGTTGAGGCAGTTCGCTCCACGTGGGAATCCCTGCATAAAGAACTTCATTCGTGGAAGATCCCAAAGAGTACACAGTGGGAGAAATGCTGCTTGTGTTCCACCTGCAACTAAAGCAGAATTCTTTGGTAAAACTGCCGTGTTTTGGAAGAGGAAATGCTTACAGTCCTCGCTACAGCCTGCCTTGGTTGAGGCAGTTCGCTCCACGTCGGAAACCCTGCATATAGAAGTTCATTCATGGAAGAGCCCAAAGAGTACACAGTGGGAGAAAAGCTGCTTGTGTTACCCCTGCAACTAAAGCAGAGTTCTAGCGTTAAAACTGCGTGGTTTGGGAGAGGATATGCTTACAGTCCTCACTACAGCCTGCCATGGTTGAGGCAGTTCGCTCCACGTGGGAAATCCTGCATATACAAGTTCATTCGTGAGGAGACCAAAGAGTACACAGTGGGAGAAATGCTGCTTGTGTTCCACTTGCAACTAAAGCAGAGTTCTTCGGGTAAAACTGTGTGTTTTGGGAGAGGAAATGCTTACAGTCCTTACGAGAGCCTGCCTTCATTGAGGCAGTTCGCTGCTCGTGGGACAACCTGCATATTGAACATTCATTCGGGGAATGGCCCTTTGTATAAACTGTGGTACAAATGCAGCTTGTGTTCCACCTGCAACCAAAGCAGAGTTCTTAAGGTAAAAGTGCCGTGTTTTCAGAGAGGAAATTCTTAGAGACCACAGTAGTGTCTGCCATGGCTGAGGCAGTTCGCTCCACGCGGGAAACCATTCTTATAGAACAAGTTCATTAAGGGAAGTGCCCATCGAGTACACTGTGGGAGAAAAGATGCTTGTGTTCCCCCTGCAACTAAAGCAGAGTTCTTCGGGTAAACCTGCGTGATTTGGTAGAGGATATGCTTACAGTCCTCGCTACAGCCTGCCATGGTGGAGGCAGTTCGCTCTTCGTGGGAATCCCTGCATAAAGAAGTTCATTCGTGTAAGATCCCAAAGAGTACACAGTGGGAGAAATGCTGCTTGTGTTCCACCTGCAACTAAAGCAGAGTTCTTCGGGTAAAACTGCGTGTTATGGGAGAGGAAATGCTTACAGTCCTTACGAGAGCCTGCCTTCATTGAGGCAGTTCGCTGCACGTGGGGCACCCTGCATATTGAAGATTCATTCGGGGAAGGGCCCTTTGTATAAAGTGTGGGACAAATGCAGCTTGTGTTCCACCTGCAACTAAAGCAGAGTTCTTCGGGTAAAAGTGCCTTGTTTTCAGAGAGGAAATCCTTAGAGACAACAGTAGTGCCTGCCATGGCTGAGGCAGTACGCTCCACGCGGGAAACCATTCTTATAGAACAAGTTCATGTGGGGAAGTGCCCATCGAGTACACTGTGGGAGAAAAGCTGCTTGTGTTAACTCTGCAACTAAAGCAGAGTTCTACCGTTAAAACTGCGTGTTTTGAAATAGGATATGCTTACAGTCCTCGCTACAGCCTGCCACGGTTGAGGCAGTTCGATCCACGTGGGAATCCCTGCATAAAGAATTTCATTCGTGAAAGAGCCCAAAGATTACACACTAGGAGTAATGCTGCTTGTGTTCCACCTGCAACTAACACAGAGTTCCTTGGGTAAAACTGCCGTGTTTTCGGAGAGGAAATGCTTAGAGGCCTCACTAGAGCCTGCTTGCTTTAGGCATTTCACTCCACGCAGGACCCCTTGAGTATAGATATTCTTTCGGGCAAAGGCTCATTGGGTACACTGTGGGAGAAAAGCTGCTTGTGTTCCACCTGCAACTAAAGCAGAATTCTTCGGGTAAAACTGCGTGTATTGGGAGAGGAAATGCTTACAGTCCTTACGAGAGCCTGCCTTCATTGAGGCAGTTCACTGCACGTGGGACACCCTGCATATTGAAGACTCCTTCGGGGAAGGGCCCTTTGTATAAACTGTGGGACAAATGCAGCTTGTGTTCCACCTGCAACTAAAGCAGAGTTCTTCAGGGAAAAGTGCTGTGTTTTCAGAGAGGAAATTCTTAGAGACCACAGTAGTGTCTGCCATGGCTGAGGCAGTTCGCTCCACGCGGGAAACCATTCTTATAGAACAAGTTCATTAGGGGAAGTGCCCATTGTGTACACTGTGGGAGGAAAGCTGATGGTGTTCCCCCTGCAACTAAAGCAGAGTTCTTCGTGTAAAACTGCGTGTTTTGTGAGAGAAAATGCTTACATTATTCGCTACAGCCTGCCTTGGTTGAGGCAGTTCGCTCCACGTGGGTATCCCTGCATAAAGAAGTTCATTCGTGGAAGATCCCAAAGAGTACACAGTGGGAGAAATGCTGCTTGTGTTCCACCTGCAACTAAACCACCGTTCTTCGGGTAAAACTGCGTGTTATGGGAGAGGAAATGCTTACAGTCCTTACGAGAGCCTGCCTTCATTGACGCAGTTCGCTGCACGTGAGACACCCTGCATATTGAAGATTCATTCGGGGAAGGGCCCTTTGTATAAAGTGTGGGACAAATGCAGCTTGTGTTCCACCTGCAACTAAAGCAGAGTTCTTCGGGTAAAAGTGCCGTGTTTTCAGAGAGGAAATCCTTAGAGACAACAGTAGTGCCTGCCATGGCTGAGGCAGTTCGCTCCACGCGGGAAACCATTCTTATAGAAAAAGTTCATTTGGGGAATTGCCCATCGAGTACACTGTGGGAGAAAAGCTGCTTGTGTTACCTCTGCAACTAAAGCACAATTCTACCGTTAAAACTGTGTGTTTTGAGATAGGATATGCTTACAGTCCTCGCTACAGCCTGCCACGGTTGAGGCAGTTCGATCCACGTGGGAATCCCTGCATAAAGAATTTCATTCGTGGAAGAGCCCAAAGATTACACACTAGGAGTAATGCTGCTTGTGTTCCACCTGCAACTAACACAGAGTTCCTTGGGTAAAACTGCCGTGTTTTCGGAGAGGAAATGCTTAGAGGCCTCACTAGAGCCTGCTTGCTTTAGGCATTTCACTCCACGCGGGACCCCTTGAGTATAGATATTCTTTCGGGCAAAGGCTCATTGGGTACAATGTGGGAGAAAAGCTGCTTGTGTTCCACCTGCAACTAAAGCAGAATTCTTCGGGTAAAACTGCGTGTATTGGGAGAGGAAATGCTTACAGTCCTTACGAGAGCCTGCCTTCGTTGAGGCAGTTCACCTCACGTTGGACACCCTGAATATTGAAGACTCCTTCGGGGAAGGGCCCTTTGTATAAACTGTGGGACAAATGCAGCTTGTGTTCCATCTGCAACTAAAGCAGAGTTCTTCGGGTAAAAGTGCCGTGTTTTCAGAGAGGAAATTCTTAGAGACCACAGTAGTGTCAGCCATGGCTGAGGCAGTTCGCTCCACGCGGGAAACCATTCTTATAGAACAAGTTCATTAGGGGAAGTGCCCATTGTGTACACTGTGGGAGGAAAGCTGATGGTGTTCCCCCTGCAACTAAAGCAGAGTTCTTCGTGTAAAACTGCATGTTTTGGGAGAGGAAATGCTTACAGTATTCGCTACAGCCTGCCTTGGTTGATGCAGTTCGCTCTACGTGGGAATCCCTGCATAAAGAAGTTCATTCGTGGAAGATCCCAAAGAGTACACAGTGGGAGAAATGCTGCTTGTGTTCCACCTGCAACTAAAGCAGAATTCTTTGGTAAAACTGCCGTGTTTTGGAAGAGGAAATGCTTACAGTCCTCGCTACAGCCTGCCTTGGTTGAGGCAGTTCGCTCCACGTCGGAAACCCTGCATAGAGAAGTTCATTCATGGAAGAGCCCAAAGAGTACACAGTGGGAGAAAAGCTGCTTGTGTTACCCCTGCAACTAAAGCAGACTTCTAGCGTTAAAACTGTGTGGTTTGGGAGAGGATATGCTTACAGTCCTCGCTACAGCCTGCCATGGTTGAGGCTGTTCGCTCCACGTGGGAAACCCTGCATATACAAGTTCATTCGTTAAGAGACCAAAGAGTACACAGTGGGAAAATGCTGCTTGTGTTCCACTTGCAACTAAAGCAGAGTTCTTCGGGTAAAACTGTGTGTTTTGGGAGAGGAAATGCTTACAGTCCTTACGAGAGCCTGCCTTCATTGAGGCAGTTCGCTGCTCGTGGGACAACCTGCATATTGAACATTCATTCGGGGAAAGGCCCTTTGTATAAAGTGTGGGACAAATGCAGCTTGTGTTCCACCTGCAACTAAAGCAGAGTTCTTCAGGTAAAAGTGCCCTGTTTTCAGAGAGGAAATTCTTAGAGACCACAGTAGTGCCTGCCATGGCTGAGGCAGTTCGCTCCACACTGGAAACCATTCTTATAGAACAAGTTCATTAGGGGAAGTGCCCATCGAGTACACTGTGGGAGAAAAGATGCTTGTGTTCCCCCTGCAACTAAAGCAGAGTTCTTCGGGTAAACCTGCGTGATTTGGTAGAGGATATGCTTACAGTCCTCGCTACAGCCTGCCATGGTGGAGGCAGTTCGCTCCTCGTGGGAATCCCTGCATAAAGAAGTTCATTCGTGTAAGATCCCAAAGAGTACACAGTGGGAGAAATGCTGCTTGTGTTCCACCTGCAACTAAAGCAGAGTTCTTCGGGTAAAACTGCGTGTTATGGGAGAGGAAATGCTTACAGTCCTTACGAGAGCCTGCCTTCATTGAGGCAGTTCGCTGCACGTGGGGCACCCTGCATATTGAAGATTCATTCGGGGAAGGGCCCTTTGTATAAAGTGTGGGACAAATGCAGCTTGTGTTCCACCTGCAACTAAAGCAGAGTTCTTCGGGTAAAAGTGCCTTGTTTTCAGAGAGGAAATCCTTAGAGACAACAGTAGTGCCTGCCATGGCTGAGGCAGTTCGCTCCACGCGGGAAACCATTCTTTTTTTTTTTTTTTTTTTTTCCTTTTTGCGTTATGTGGGCCTCTCACTGTTGTGGCCTCTCCCGTTGCGGAGCACAGGCTGCGGATGCGCAGGCTCAGCGGCCATGGCTCACGGGCCCAGCCGCTCCGCGGCATATGGGATCCTCCCAGACCGGGGCACGAACCCGTATCCCCTGCATCGGCAGGCGGACTCTCAACCACTGCGCCACCAGGGAGGCCCGGGAAACCATTCTTATAGAACAAGTTCATTAGGGGAAGTGCCCATCGAGTACACTGTGGGAGAAAACCTGCTTGTGTTACCTCTGCAACTAAAGCAGAGTTCTACCGTTAAAACTGCGTGTTTTGAGATAGGATATGCTTACAGTCCTCGCTACAGCCTGCCACGGTTGAGGCAGTTCGATCCACGTGGGAATCCCTGCATAAAGAATTTCATTCGTGAAAGAGCCCAAAGATTACACACTAGGAGTAATGCTGCTTGTGTTCCACCTGCAACTAACACAGAGTTCCTTGGGTAAAACTGCCGTGTTTTCGGAGAGGAAATGCTTAGAGGCCTCACTAGAGCCTGCTTGCTTTAGGCATTTCACTCCACGCGGGACCCCTTGAGTATAGATATTGTTTCGGTCAAAGGCTCATTGGGTACACTGTGGGAGAAAAGCTGCTTGTGTTCCACCTGCAACTAAAGCAGAATTCTTCGGGTAAAACTGCGGGTATTGGGAGAGGAAATGCTAACAGTCCTTATGAGAGCCTGCCTTCGTTGAGGCAGTTCACCTCACGTGGGACACCCTGAATATTGAAGACTCCTTCGGGGAAGGGCCCTTTGTATAAAGTGTGGGACAAATGCAGCTTGTGTTCCACCTGCAACTAAAGCAGAGTTCTTCGGGTAAAAGTGCCGTGTTTTCAGAGAGGAAATTCTTAGAGACAACAGTAGTGCCTGCCATGGCTGAGGCAGTTCGCTCCACGCGGGAAACCATTCTTATAAAACAAGTTCATTTGGGAAAGTGCCCATCGAGTACACTGTGGGAGAAAAGCTGCTTGTGTTACCTCTGCAACTAAAGCACAATTCTACCGTTAAAACTGTGTGTTTTGAGATAGGATATGCTTACAGTCCTCGCTACAGCCTTCCACGGTTGAGGCAGTTCGATCCACGTGGGAATCCCTGCATAAAGAATTTCATTCGTGGAAGAGCCCAAAGATTACACACTAGGAGTAATGCTGCTTGTGTTCCACCTGCAACTAACACAGAGTTCCTTGGGTAAAACTGCCGTGTTTTCGGAGAGGAAATGCTTAGAGGCCTCACTAGAGCCTGCTTGCTTTAGGCATTTCACTCCACGCGGGACCCCTTGAGTATAGATATTCTTTCGGGCAAAGGCTCATTGGGTACAATGTGGGAGAAAAGCTGCTTGTGTTCCACCTGCAACTAAAGCAGAATTCTTCGGGTAAAACTGCGTGTATTGGGAGAGGAAATGCTTACAGTCCTTACGAGAGCCTGCCTTCGTTGAGGCAGTTCACCTCACGTGGGACACCCTGAATATTGAAGACTCCTTCGGGGAAGGGCCCTTTGTATAAACTGTGGGACAAATGCAGCTTGTGTTCCATCTGCAACTAAAGCAGAGTTCTTCGGGTAAAAGTGCCGTGTTTTCAGAGAGGAAATTCTTAGAGACCACAGTAGTGTCAGCCATGGCTGAGGCAGTTCGCTCCACGCGGGAAACCATTCTTATAGAACAAGTTCATTAGGGGAAGTGCCCATTGTGTACACTGTGGGAGGAAAGCTGATGGTGTTCCCCCTGCAACTAAAGCAGAGTTCTTCGTGTAAAACTGCATGTTTTGGGAGAGGAAATGCTTACAGTATTCGCTACAGCCTGCCTTGGTTGAGGCAGTTCGCTCTACGTGGGAATCCCTGCATAAAGAAGTTCATTCGTGGAAGATCCCAAAGAGTACACAGTGGGAGAAATGCTGCTTGTGTTCCACCTGCAACTAAAGCAGAATTCTTTGGTAAAACTGCCGTGTTTTGGAAGAGGAAATGCTTACAGTCCTCGCTACAGCCTGCCTTGGTTGAGGCAGTTCGCTCCACGTCGGAAACCCTGCATAGAGAAGTTCATTCATGGAAGAGCCCAAAGAGTACACAGTGGGAGAAAAGCTGCTTGTGTTACCCCTGCAACTAAAGCAGACTTCTAGCGTTAAAACTGTGTGGTTTGGGAGAGGATATGCTTACAGTCCTCGCTACAGCCTGCCATGGTTGAGGCTGTTCGCTCCACGTGGGAAACCCTGCATATACAAGTTCATTCGTTAAGAGACCAAAGAGTACACAGTGGGAAAATGCTGCTTGTGTTCCACTTGCAACTAAAGCAGAGTTCTTCGGGTAAAACTGTGTGTTTTGGGAGAGGAAATGCTTACAGTCCTTACGAGAGCCTGCCTTCATTGAGGCAGTTCGCTGCTCGTGGGACAACCTGCATATTGAACATTCATTCGGGGAAAGGTCCTTTGTATAAAGTGTGGGACAAATGCAGCTTGTGTTCCACCTGCAACTAAAGCAGAGTTCTTCAGGTAAAAGTGCCCTGTTTTCAGAGAGGAAATTCTTAGAGACCACAGTAGTGCCTGCCATGGCTGAGGCAGTTCGCTCCACACTGGAAACCATTCTTATAGAACAAGTTCATTAGGGGAAGTGCCCATCGAGTACACTGTGGGAGAAAAGATGCTTGTGTTCCCCCTGCAACTAAAGCAGAGTTCTTCGGGTAAACCTGCGTGATTTGGTAGAGGATATGCTTACAGTCCTCGCTACAGCCTGCCATGGTGGAGGCAGTTCGCTCCTCGTGGGAATCCCTGCATAAAGAAGTTCATTCGTGTAAGATCCCAAAGAGTACACAGTGGGAGAAATGCTGCTTGTGTTCCACCTGCAACTAAAGCAGAGTTCTTCGGGTAAAACTGCGTGTTATGGGAGAGGAAATGCTTACAGTCCTTACGAGAGCCTGCCTTCATTGAGGCAGTTCGCTGCACGTGGGGCACCCTGCATATTGAAGATTCATTCGGGGAAGGGCCCTTTGTATAAAGTGTGGGACAAATGCAGCTTGTGTTCCACCTGCAACTAAAGCAGAGTTCTTCGGGTAAAAGTGCCTTGTTTTCAGAGAGGAAATCCTTAGAGACAACAGTAGTGCCTGCCATGGCTGAGGCAGTTCGCTCCACGCGGGAAACCATTCTTTTTTTTTTTTTTCCTTTTTGCGTTATGTGGGCCTCTCACTGTTGTGGCCTCTCCCGTTGCGGAGCACAGGCTGCGGATGCGCAGGCTCAGCGGCCATGGCTCACGGGCCCAGCCGCTCCGCGGCATATGGGATCCTCCCAGACCGGGGCACGAACCCGTATCCCCTGCATCGGCAGGCGGACTCTCAACCACTGCGCCACCAGGGAGGCCCGGGAAACCATTCTTATAGAACAAGTTCATTAGGGGAAGTGCCCATCGAGTACACTGTGGGAGAAAACCTGCTTGTGTTACATCTGCAACTAAAGCAGAGTTCTACCGTTAAAACTGCGTGTTTTGAGATAGGATATGCTTACAGTCCTCGCTACAGCCTGCCACGGTTGAGACAGTTCGATCCACGTGGGAATCCCTGCATAAAGAATTTCATTCGTGAAAGAGCCCAAAGATTACACACTAGGAGTAATGCTGCTTGTGTTCCACCTGCAACTAACACAGAGTTCCTTGGGTAAAACTGCCGTGTTTTCGGAGAGGAAATGCTTAGAGGCCTCACTAGAGCCTGCTTGCTTTAGGCATTTCACTCCACGCGGGACCCCTTGAGTATAGATATTGTTTCGGTCAAAGGCTCATTGGGTACACTGTGGGAGAAAAGCTGCTTGTGTTCCACCTGCAACTAAAGCAGAATTCTTCGGGTAAAACTGCGGGTATTGGGAGAGGAAATGCTAACAGTCCTTATGAGAGCCTGCCTTCGTTGAGGCAGTTCACCTCACGTGGGACACCCTGAATATTGAAGACTCCTTCGGGGAAGGGCCCTTTGTATAAAGTGTGGGACAAATGCAGCTTGTGTTCCACCTGCAACTAAAGCAGAGTTCTTCGGGTAAAAGTGCCGTGTTTTCAGAGAGGAAATTCTTAGAGACAACAGTAGTGCCTGCCATGGCTGAGGCAGTTCGCTCCACGCGGGAAACCATTCTTATAGAACAAGTTCATTTGGGAAAGTGCCCATTGTGTACACTGTGGGAGAAAAGCTGCTTGTGTTACCTCTGCAACTAAAGCACAATTCTACCGTTAAAACTGTGTGTTTTGAGATAGGATATGCTTACAGTCCTCGCTACAGCCTTCCACGGTTGAGGCAGTTCGATCCACGTGGGAATCCCTGCATAAAGAATTTCATTCGTGGAAGAGCCCAAAGATTACACACTAGGAGTAATGCTGCTTGTGTTCCACCTGCAACTAACACAGAGTTCCTTGGGTAAAACTGCCGTGTTTTCGGAGAGGAAATGCTTAGAGGCCTCACTAGAGCCTGCTTGCTTTAGGAATTTCACTCCACGCGGGACCCCTTGAGTATAGATATTCTTTCGGGCAAAGGCTCATTGGGTACACTGTGGGAGAAAAGCTGCTTGTGTTCCACCTGCAACTAAAGCAGAATTCTTCGGGTAAAACTGCGTGTATTGGGAGAGGAAATGCTTACAGTCCTTACGAGAGCCTGCCTTCATTGAGGCAGTTCACTGCACGTGGGACACCCTGCATATTGAAGACTCCTTCGGGGAAGGGCCTTTTGTATAAACTGTGGGACAAATGCAGCTTGTGTTCCACCTGCAACTAAAGCAGAGTTCTTCGGGTAAAAGTGCCGTGTTTTCAGAGAGGAAATTCTTAGAGACCACAGTAGTGTCAGCCATGGCTGAGGCAGTTTGCTCCACGCGGGAAACCATTCTTATAGAACAAGTTCATTAGGGGAAGTGCCCATTGTGTACACTGTGGGAGGAAAGCTGATGGTGTTCCCCCTGCAACTAAAGCAGAGTTCTTCGTGTAAAACTGTGTGTTTTGGGAGATGAAATGCTTACAGTATTCGAAACAGCCTGCCTTGGTTGAGGCAGTTCGCTCCACGTGGGAATCCCTGCATAAAGAAATTCATTCGTGGAAGATCTCAAAGAGTACACAGTGGGAGAAATGCTGCTTGTGTTCCACCTGCAACTAAAGCAGAATTCTTTGGTAAAACTGCCGTGTTTTGGAAGAGGAAATGCTTACAGTCCTCGCTACAGCCTGCCTTGGTTGAGGCAGTTCGCTCCACGTCGGAAACCCTGCATAGAGAAGTTCATTCATGGAAGAGCCCAAAGAGTACACAGTGGGAGAAAAGCTGCTTGTGTTACCCCTGCAACTAAAGCAGAGTTCTAGCGTTAAAACTGTGTGGTTTGGGAGAGGATATGCTTACAGTCCTCGCTACAGCCTGCCATGGTTGAGGCAGTTCAGCCTGCCTTGGTTGAGGCAGTTCGCTCCACGTGGGAAACCCTGCATATACAAGTTCATTCGTTAAGAGACCAAAGAGTACACAGTGGGAAAATGCTGCTTGTGTTCCACTTGCAACTAAAGCAGAGTTCTTCGGGTAAAACTGTGTGTTTTGAGAGAGGAAATGCTTACAGTCCTTACGAGAGCCTGCCTTCATTGAGGCAGTTCGCTGCTCGTGGGACAACCTGCATATTGAACATTCATTCGGGGAATGGCCCTTTGTATAAACTGTGGGACAAATGCAGCTTGTGTTCCACCTGCAACTAAAGCAGAGTTCTTAAGGTAAAAGTGCCGTGTTTTCAGAGAGGAAATTCTTAGAGACCACAGTAGTGCCTGCCATGGCTGAGGCAGTTCGCTCCACGCGGGAATCCATTCTTATAGAACAAGTTCATTAAGGGAAGTGCCCATCGAGTACACTGTGGGAGAAAAGATGCTTGTGTTCCCCCTGCAACTAAAGCAGAGTTCTTCGGGTAAACCTGCGTGATTTGGTAGAGGATATGCTTACAGTCCTCGCTACAGCCTGCCATGGTGGAGGCAGTTCGCTCTTCGTGGGTATCCCTGCATAAAGTAGTTCATTCGTGTAAGAGCCCAAAGAGTACACAGTGGGAGAAATGCTGCTTGTGTTCCACCTGCAACTAAAGCAGTGTTCTTCGGGTAAAACTGTGTGTTTTGGGAGAGGAAATGCTTACAGTCCATACGAGAGTCTGCCTTCATTGAGGCAGTTCGCTGTACGTGGGACACCCTGCATATTGAAGATTCATTCGGGGAAGGGCCCTTTGTATAAAGTGTCGGACAAATGCATTTTGTGTTCCACCTGCAACTACAGCAGAGTTCTTCGGGTTAAAGTGCCGTGTTTTCAGAGAGGAAATCCTTAGAGACCACAGTAGTGCCTGCCATGGCTGAGGCAGTTTGCTCCATGCGGAAACCATTCTTATAGTACAAGTTCATTAGGGGAAGTGCCCATTGTGTACACTGTGGGAGGAAAGCTGATGGTGTTCCCCCTGCAACTAAAGCAGAGTTCTTCGTGTAAAACTGCGTGTTTTGGGAGAGGAAATGCTTACAGTATTCGCTACAGCCTGCCTTGGTTGAGGCAGTTCGCTCCACGTGGGAATCCCTGCATAAAGAACTTCATTCGTGGAAGATCCCAAAGAGTACACAGTGGGAGAAATGCTGCTTGTGTTCCACCTGCAACTAAAGCAGAATTCTTTGGTAAAACTGCCGTGTTTTGGAAGAGGAAATGCTTACAGTCCTCGCTACAGCCTGCCTTGGTTGAGGCAGTTCGCTCCACGTCGGAAACCCTGCATATAGAAGTTCATTCATGGAAGAGCCCAAAGAGTACACAGTGGGAGAAAAGCTGCTTGTGTTACCCCTGCAACTAAAGCAGAGTTCTAGCGTTAAAACTGCGTGGTTTGGGAGAGGATATGCTTACAGTCCTCACTACAGCCTGCCATGGTTGAGGCAGTTCGCTCCACGTGGGAAATCCTGCATATACAAGTTCATTCGTGAGGAGACCAAAGAGTACACAGTGGGAGAAATGCTGCTTGTGTTCCACTTGCAACTAAAGCAGAGTTCTTCGGGTAAAACTGTGTGTTTTGGGAGAGGAAATGCTTACAGTCCTTACGACAGCCTGCCTTCATTGAGGCAGTTCGCTGCTCGTGGGACAACCTGCATATTGAACATTCATTCGGGGAATGGCCCTTTGTATAAACTGTGGTACAAATGCAGCTTGTGTTCCACCTGCAACCAAAGCAGAGTTCTTAAGGTAAAAGTGCCGTGTTTTCAGAGAGGAAATTCTTAGAGACCACAGTAGTGTCTGCCATGGCTGAGGCAGTTCGCTCCACGCGGGAAACCATTCTTATAGAACAAGTTCATTAAGGGAAGTGCCCATCGAGTACACTGTGGGAGAAAAGATGCTTGTGTTCCCCCTGCAACTAAAGCAGAGTTCTTCGGGTAAACCTGCGTGATTTGGTAGAGGATATGCTTACAGTCCTCGCTACAGCCTGCCATGGTGGAGGCAGTTCGCTCTTCGTGGGAATCCCTGCATAAAGAAGTTCATTCGTGTAAGATCCCAAAGAGTACACAGTGGGAGAAATGCTGCTTGTGTTCCACCTGCAACTAAAGCAGAGTTCTTCGGGTAAAACTGCGTGTTATGGGAGAGGAAATGCTTACAGTCCTTACGAGAGCCTGCCTTCATTGAGGCAGTTCGCTGCACGTGGGGCACCCTGCATATTGAAGATTCATTCGGGGAAGGGCCCTTTGTATAAAGTGTGGGACAAATGCAGCTTGTGTTCCACCTGCAACTAAAGCAGAGTTCTTCGGGTAAAAGTGCCTTGTTTTCAGAGAGGAAATCCTTAGAGACAACAGTAGTGCCTGCCATGGCTGAGGCAGTTCGCTCCACGCGGGAAACCATTCTTTTTTTTTTTTTTTTTTTTTTTCCTTTTTGCGTTATGTGGGCCTCTCACTGTTGTGGCCTCTCCCGTTGCGGAGCACAGGCTGCGGATGCGCAGGCTCAGCGGCCATGGCTCACGGGCCCAGCCGCTCCGCGGCATATGGGATCCTCCCAGACCGGGGCACGAACCCGTATCCCCTGCATCGGCAGGCGGACTCTCAACCACTGCGCCACCAGGGAGGCCCGGGAAACCATTCTTATAGAACAAGTTCATTAGGGGAAGTGCCCATCGAGTACACTGTGGGAGAAAACCTGCTTGTGTTACATCTGCAACTAAAGCAGAGTTCTACCGTTAAAACTGCGTGTTTTGAGATAGGATATGCTTACAGTCCTCGCTACAGCCTGCCACGGTTGAGACAGTTCGATCCACGTGGGAATCCCTGCATAAAGAATTTCATTCGTGAAAGAGCCCAAAGATTACACACTAGGAGTAATGCTGCTTGTGTTCCACCTGCAACTAACACAGAGTTCCTTGGGTAAAACTGCCGTGTTTTTGGAGAGGAAATGCTTAGAGGCCTCACTAGAGCCTGCTTGCTTTAGGCATTTCACTCCACGCGGGACCCCTTGAGTATAGATATTGTTTCGGTCAAAGGCTCATTGGGTACACTGTGGGAGAAAAGCTGCTTGTGTTCCACCTGCAACTAAAGCAGAATTCTTCGGGTAAAACTGCGGGTATTGGGAGAGGAAATGCTAACAGTCCTTATGAGAGCCTGCCTTCGTTGAGGCAGTTCACCTCACGTGGGACACCCTGAATATTGAAGACTCCTTCGGGGAAGGGCCCTTTGTATAAAGTGTGGGACAAATGCAGCTTGTGTTCCACCTGCAACTAAAGCAGAGTTCTTCGGGTAAAAGTGCCGTGTTTTCAGAGAGGAAATTCTTAGAGACAACAGTAGTGCCTGCCATGGCTGAGGCAGTTCGCTCCACGCGGGAAACCATTCTTATAGAACAAGTTCATTTGGGAAAGTGCCCATCGAGTACACTGTGGGAGAAAAGCTGCTTGTGTTACCTCTGCAACTAAAGCACAATTCTACCGTTAAAACTGTGTGTTTTGAGATAGGATATGCTTACAGTCCTCGCTACAGCCTTCCACGGTTGAGGCAGTTCGATCCACGTGGGAATCCCTGCATAAAGAATTTCATTCGTGGAAGAGCCCAAAGATTACACACTAGGAGTAATGCTGCTTGTGTTCCACCTGCAACTAACACAGAGTTCCTTGGGTAAAACTGCCGTGTTTTCGGAGAGGAAATGCTTAGAGGCCTCACTAGAGCCTGCTTGCTTTAGGAATTTCACTCCACGCGGGACCCCTTGAGTATAGATATTCTTTCGGGCAAAGGCTCATTGGGTACACTGTGGGAGAAAAGCTGCTTGTGTTCCACCTGCAACTAAAGCAGAATTCTTCGGGTAAAACTGCGTGTATTGGGAGAGGAAATGCTTACAGTCCTTACGAGAGCCTGCCTTCGTTGAGGCAGTTCACTGCACGTGGGACACCCTGCATATTGAAGACTCCTTCGGGGAAGGGCCTTTTGTATAAACTGTGGGACAAATGCAGCTTGTGTTCCACCTGCAACTAAAGCAGAGTTCTTCGGGTAAAAGTGCCGTGTTTTCAGAGAGGAAATTCTTAGAGACCACAGTAGTGTCAGCCATGGCTGAGGCAGTTTGCTCCACGCGGGAAACCATTCTTATAGAACAAGTTCATTAGGGGAAGTGCCCATTGTGTACACTGTGGGAGGAAAGCTGATGGTGTTCCCCCTGCAACTAAAGCAGAGTTCTTCGTGTAAAACTGTGTGTTTTGGGAGAGGAAATGCTTACAGTATTCGAAACAGCCTGCCTTGGTTGAGGCAGTTCGCTCCACGTGGGAATCCCTGCATAAAGAAGTTCATTCGTGGAAGATCCCAAAGAGTACACAGTGGGAGAAATGCTGCTTGTGTTCCACCTGCAACTAAAGCAGAATTCTTTGGTAAAACTGCCGTGTTTTGGAAGAGGAAATGCTTACAGTCCTCGCTACAGCCTGCCTTGGTTGAGGCAGTTCGCTCCACGTCGGAAACCCTGCATATAGAAGTTCATTCATGGAAGAGCCCAAAGAGTACACAGTGGGAGAAAAGCTGCTTGTGTTACCCCTGCAACTAAAGCAGAGTTCTAGCGTTAAAACTGTGTGGTTTGGGAGAGGATATGCTTACAGTCCTCGCTACAGCCTGCCATGGTTGAGGCAGTTCAGCCTGCCTTGGTTGAGGCAGTTCGCTCCACGTGGGAAACCCTGCATATACAAGTTCATTCGTTAAGAGACCAAAGAGTACACAGTGGGAAAATGCTGCTTGTGTTCCACTTGCAACTAAAGCAGAGTTCTTCGGGTAAAACTGTGTGTTTTGAGAGAGGAAATGCTTACAGTCCTTACGAGAGCCTGCCTTCATTGAGGCAGTTCGCTGCTCGTGGGACAACCTGCATATTGAACATTCATTCGGGGAATGGCCCTTTGTATAAACTGTGGGACAAATGCAGCTTGTGTTCCACCTGCAACTAAAGCAGAGTTCTTAAGGTAAAAGTGCCGTGTTTTCAGAGAGGAAATTCTTAGAGACCACAGTAGTGCCTGCCATGGCTGAGGCAGTTCGCTCCACGCGGGAATCCATTCTTATAGAACAAGTTCATTAAGGGAAGTGCCCATCGAGTACACTGTGGGAGAAAAGATGCTTGTGTTCCCCCTGCAACTAAAGCAGAGTTCTTCGGGTAAACCTGCGTGATTTGGTAGAGGATATGCTTACAGTCCTCGCTACAGCCTGCCATGGTGGAGGCAGTTCGCTCTTCGTGGGTATCCCTGCATAAAATAGTTCATTCGTGTAAGAGCCCAAAGAGTACACAGTGGGAGAAATGCTGCTTGTGTTCCACCTGCAACTAAAGCAGTGTTCTTCGGGTAAAACTGCGTGTTTTGGGAGAGGAAATGCTTACAGTCCATACGAGAGTCTGCCTTCATTGAGGCAGTTCGCTGTACGTGGGACACCCTGCATATTGAAGATTCATTCGGGGAAGGGCCCTTTGTATAAAGTGTCGGACAAATGCATTTTGTGTTCCACCTGCAACTAAAGCAGAGTTCTTCGGGTAAAAGTGCCGTGTTTTCAGAGAGGAAATCCTTAGAGACCACAGTAGTGCCTGCCATGGCTGAGGCAGTTTGCTCCATGCGGAAACCATTCTTATAGTACAAGTTCATTAGGGGAAGTGCCCATTGTGTACACTGTGGGAGGAAAGCTGATGGTGTTCCCCCTGCAACTAAAGCAGAGTTCTTCGTGTAAAACTGCGTGTTTTGGGAGAGGAAATGCTTACAGTATTCGCTACAGCCTGCCTTGGTTGAGGCAGTTCGCTCCACGTGGGAATCCCTGCATAAAGAACTTCATTCGTGGAAGATCCCAAAGAGTACACAGTGGGAGAAATGCTGCTTGTGTTCCACCTGCAACTAAAGCAGAATTCTTTGGTAAAACTGCCGTGTTTTGGAAGAGGAAATGCTTACAGTCCTCGCTACAGCCTGCCTTGGTTGAGGCAGTTCGCTCCACGTCGGAAACCCTGCATATAGAAGTTCATTCATGGAAGAGCCCAAAGAGTACACAGTGGGAGAAAAGCTGCTTGTGTTACCCCTGCAACTAAAGCAGAGTTCTAGCGTTAAAACTGCGTGGTTTGGGAGAGGATATGCTTACAGTCCTCACTACAGCCTGCCATGGTTGAGGCAGTTCGCTCCACGTGGGAAATCCTGCATATACAAGTTCATTCGTGAGGAGACCAAAGAGTACACAGTGGGAGAAATGCTGCTTGTGTTCCACTTGCAACTAAAGCAGAGTTCTTCGGGTAAAACTGTGTGTTTTGGGAGAGGAAATGCTTACAGTCCTTACGAGAGCCTGCCTTCATTGAGGCAGTTCGCTGCTCGTGGGACAACCTGCATATTGAACATTCATTCGGGGAATGGCCCTTTGTATAAACTGTGGTACAAATGCAGCTTGTGTTCCACCTGCAACCAAAGCAGAGTTCTTAAGGTAAAAGTGCCGTGTTTTCAGAGAGGAAATTCTTAGAGACCACAGTAGTGTCTGCCATGGCTGAGGCAGTTCGCTCCACGCGGGAAACCATTCTTATAAAACAAGTTCATTAAGGGAAGTGCCCATCGAGTACACTGTGGGAGAAAAGATGCTTGTGTTCCCCCTGCAACTAAAGCAGAGTTCTTCGGGTAAACCTGCGTGATTTGGTAGAGGATATGCTTACAGTCCTCGCTACAGCCTGCCATGGTGGAGGCAGTTCGCTCTTCGTGGGAATCCCTGCATAAAGAAGTTCATTCGTGTAAGATCCCAAAGAGTACACAGTGGGAGAAATGCTGCTTGTGTTCCACCTGCAACTAAAGCAGAGTTCTTCGGGTAAAACTGCGTGTTATGGGAGAGGAAATGCTTACAGTCCTTACGAGAGCCTGCCTTCATTGAGGCAGTTCGCTGCACGTGGGGCACCCTGCATATTGAAGATTCATTCGGGGAAGGGCCCTTTGTATAAAGTGTGGGACAAATGCAGCTTGTGTTCCACCTGCAACTAAAGCAGAGTTCTTCGGGTAAAAGTGCCTTGTTTTCAGAGAGGAAATCCTTAGAGACAACAGTAGTGCCTGCCATGGCTGAGGCAGTACGCTCCACGCGGGAAACCATTCTTATAGAACAAGTTCATGTGGGGAAGTGCCCATCGAGTACACTGTGGGAGAAAAGCTGCTTATGTTAACTCTGCAACTAAAGCAGAGTTCTACCGTTAAAACTGCGTGTTTTGAAATAGGATATGCTTACAGTCCTCGCTACAGCCTGCCACGGTTGAGGCAGTTCGATCCACGTGGGAATCCCTGCATAAAGAATTTCATTCGTGAAAGAGCCCAAAGATTACACACTAGGAGTAATGCTGCTTGTGTTCCACCTGCAACTAACACAGAGTTCCTTGGGTAAAACTGCCGTGTTTTCGGAGAGGAAATGCTTAGAGGCCTCACTAGAGCCTGCTTGCTTTAGGCATTTCACTCCACGCGGGACCCCTTGAGTATAGATATTCTTTCGGGCAAAGGCTCATTGGGTACACTGTGGGAGAACAGCTGCTTGTGTTCCACCTGCAACTAAAGCAGAATTCTTCGGGTAAAACTGCGTGTATTGGGAGAGGAAATGCTTACAGTCCTTACGAGAGCCTGCCTTCATTGAGGCAGTTCACTGCACGTGGGACACCCTGCATATTGAAGACTCCTTCGGGGAAGGGCCCTTTGTATAAACTGTGGGACAAATGCAGCTTGTGTTCCACCTGCAACTAAAGCAGAGTTCTTCAGGGAAAAGTGCTGTGTTTTCAGAGAGGAAATTCTTAGAGACCACAGTAGTGTCTGCCATGGCTGAGGGAGTTCGCTCCACGCGGGAAACCATTCTTATAGAACAAGTTCATTAGGGGAAGTGCCCATTGTGTACACTGTGGGAGGAAAGCTGATGGTGTTCCCCCTGCAACTAAAGCAGAGTTCTTCGTGTAAAACTGCGTGTTTTGTGAGAGAAAATGCTTACATTATTCGCTACAGCCTGCCTTGGTTGAGGCAGTTCGCTCCACGTGGGTGTCCCTGCATAAAGAAGTTCATTCGTGGAAGATCCCAAAGAGTACACAGTGGGAGAAATGCTGCTTGTGTTCCACCTGCAACTAAACCACCGTTCTTCGGGTAAAACTGCGTGTTATGGGAGAGGAAATGCTTACAGTCCTTACGAGAGCCTGCCTTCATTGACGCAGTTCGCTGCACGTGAGACACCCTGCATATTGAAGATTCATTCGGGGAAGGGCCCTTTGTATAAAGTGTGGGACAAATGCAGCTTGTGTTCCACCTGCAACTAAAGCAGAGTTCTTCGGGTAAAAGTGCCGTGTTTTCAGAGAGGAAATCCTTAGAGACAACAGTAGTGCCTGCCATGGCTGAGGCAGTTCGCTCCACGCGGGAAACCATTCTTATAGAAAAAGTTCATTTGGGGAATTGCCCATCGAGTACACTGTGGGAGAAAAGCTGCTTGTGTTACCTCTGCAACTAAAGCACAATTCTACCGTTAAAACTGTGTGTTTTGAGATAGGATATGCTTACAGTCCTCGCTACAGCCTGCCACGGTTGAGGCAGTTTTAACCACGTGGGAATCCCTGCATAAAGAATTTCATTCGTGGAAGAGCCCAAAGATTACACACTAGGAGTAATGCTGCTTGTGTTCCACCTGCAACTAACACAGAGTTCCTTGGGTAAAACTGCCGTGTTTTCGGAGAGGAAATGCTTAGAGGCCTCACTAGAGCCTGCTTGCTTTAGGCATTTCACTCCACGCGGGACCCCTTGAGTATAGATATTCTTTCGGGCAAAGGCTCATTGGGTACACTGTGGGAGAAAAGCTGCTTGTGTTCCACCTGCAAGTAAAGCAGAATTCTTCGGGTAAAACTGCGTGTATTGGGAGAGGAAATGCTTACAGTCCTTACGAGAGCCTGCCTTCGTTGAGGCAGTTCACTGCACGTGGGACACCCTGCATATTGAAGACTCCTTCGGGGAAGGGCCCTTTGTATAAACTGTGGGACAAATGCAGCTTGTGTTCCACCTGCAACTAAAGCAGAGTTCTTCGGGTAAAAGTGCTGTGTTTTCAGAGAGGAAATTCTTAGAGACCACAGTAGTGTCTGCCATGGCTGAGGCAGTTCGCTCCACGCGGGAAACCATTCTTATAGAACAAGTTCATTAGGGGAAGTGCCCATTGTGTACACTGTGGGAGGAAAGCTGATGGTGTTCCCCCTGCAACTAAAGCAGAGTTCTTCGTGTAAAACTGCATGTTTTGGGAGAGGAAATGCTTACAGTATTCGCTACAGCCTGCCTTGGTTGATGCAGTTCGCTCTACGTGGGAATCCCTGCATAAAGAAGTTCATTCGTGGAAGATCCCAAAGAGTACACAGTGGGAGAAATGCTGCTTGTGTTCCACCTGCAACTAAAGCAGAATTCTTTGGTAAAACTGCCGTGTTTTGGAAGAGGAAATGCTTACAGTCCTCGCTACAGCCTGCCTTGGTTGAGGCAGTTCGCTCCACGTCGGAAACCCTGCATAGAGAAGTTCATTCATGGAAGAGCCCAAAGAGTACACAGTGGGAGAAAAGCTGCTTGTGTTACCCCTGCAACTAAAGCAGACTTCTAGCGTTAAAACTGTGTGGTTTGGGAGAGGATATGCTTACAGTCCTCGCTACAGCCTGCCATGGTTGAGGCTGTTCGCTCCACGTGGGAAACCCTGCATATACAAGTTCATTCGTTAAGAGACCAAAGAGTACACAGTGGGAAAATGCTGCTTGTGTTCCACTTGCAACTAAAGCAGAGTTCTTCGGGTAAAACTGTGTGTTTTGGGAGAGGAAATGCTTACAGTCCTTACGAGAGCCTGCCTTCATTGAGGCAGTTCGCTGCTCGTGGGACAACCTGCATATTGAACATTCATTCGGGGAAAGGCCCTTTGTATAAAGTGTGGGACAAATGCAGCTTGTGTTCCACCTGCAACTAAAGCAGAGTTCTTCAGGTAAAAGTGCCGTGTTTTCAGAGAGGAAATTCTTAGAGACCACAGTAGTGTCTGCCATGGCTGAGGGAGTTCGCTCCACGCGGGAAACCATTCTTATAGAACAAGTTCATTAGGGGAAGTGCCCATTGTGTACACTGTGGGAGGAAAGCTGATGGTGTTCCCCCTGCAACTAAAGCAGAGTTCTTCGTGTAAAACTGCGTGTTTTGTGAGAGAAAATGCTTACATTATTCGCTACAGCCTGCCTTGGTTGAGGCAGTTCGCTCCACGTGGGTGTCCCTGCATAAAGAAGTTCATTCGTGGAAGATCCCAAAGAGTACACAGTGGGAGAAATGCTGCTTGTGTTCCACCTGCAACTAAACCACCGTTCTTCGGGTAAAACTGCGTGTTATGGGAGAGGAAATGCTTACAGTCCTTACGAGAGCCTGCCTTCATTGACGCAGTTCGCTGCACGTGAGACACCCTGCATATTGAAGATTCATTCGGGGAAGGGCCCTTTGTATAAAGTGTGGGACAAATGCAGCTTGTGTTCCACCTGCAACTAAAGCAGAGTTCTTCGGGTAAAAGTGCCGTGTTTTCAGAGAGGAAATCCTTAGAGACAACAGTAGTGCCTGCCATGGCTGAGGCAGTTCGCTCCACGCGGGAAACCATTCTTATAGAAAAAGTTCATTTGGGGAATTGCCCATTGAGTACACTGTGGGAGAAAAGCTGCTTGTGTTACCTCTGCAACTAAAGCACAATTCTACCGTTAAAACTGTGTGTTTTGAGATAGGATATGCTTACAGTCCTCGCTACAGCCTGCCACGGTTGAGGCAGTTCTAACCACGTGGGAAACCCTGCATAAAGAATTTCATTCGTGGAAGAGCCCAAAGATTACACACTAGGAGTAATGCTGCTTGTGTTCCACCTGCAACTAACACAGAGTTCCTTGGGTAAAACTGCCGTGTTTTCGGAGAGGAAATGCTTAGAGGCCTCACTAGAGCCTGCTTGCTTTAGGCATTTCACTCCACGCGGGACCCCTTGAGTATAGATATTCTTTCGGGCAAAGGCTCATTGGGTACACTGTGGGAGAAAAGCTGCTTGTGTTCCACCTGCAAGTAAAGCAGAATTCTTCGGGTAAAACTGCGTGTATTGGGAGAGGAAATGCTTACAGTCCTTACGAGAGCCTGCCTTCGTTGAGGCAGTTCACTGCACGTGGGACACCCTGCATATTGAAGACTCCTTCGGGGAAGGGCCCTTTGTATAAACTGTGGGACAAATGCAGCTTGTGTTCCACCTGCAACTAAAGCAGAGTTCTTCGGGTAAAAGTGCTGTGTTTTCAGAGAGGAAATTCTTAGAGACCACAGTAGTGTCTGCCATGGCTGAGGCAGTTCGCTCCACGCGGGAAACCATTCTTATAGAACAAGTTCATTAGGGGAAGTGCCCATTGTGTACACTGTGGGAGGAAAGCTGATGGTGTTCCCCCTGCAACTAAAGCAGAGTTCTTCGTGTAAAACTGCATGTTTTGGGAGAGGAAATGCTTACAGTATTCGCTACAGCCTGCCTTGGTTGAGGCAGTTCGCTCTACGTGGGAATCCCTGCATAAAGAAGTTCATTCGTGGAAGATCCCAAAGAGTACACAGTGGGAGAAATGCTGCTTGTTTTCCACCTGCAACTAAAGCAGAATTCTTTGGTAAAACTGCCGTGTTTTGGAAGAGGAAATGCTTACAGTCCTCGCTACAGCCTGCCTTGGTTGAGGCAGTTCGCTCCACGTCGGAAACCCTGCATAGAGAAGTTCATTCATGGAAGAGCCCAAAGAGTACACAGTGGGAGAAAAGCTGCTTGTGTTACCCCTGCAACTAAAGCAGACTTCTAGCGTTAAAACTGTGTGGTTTGGGAGAGGATATGCTTACAGTCCTCGCTACAGCCTGCCATGGTTGAGGCTGTTCGCTCCACGTGGGAAACCCTGCATATACAAGTTCATTCGTTAAGAGACCAAAGAGTACACAGTGGGAAAATGCTGCTTGTGTTCCACTTGCAACTAAAGCAGAGTTCTTCGGGTAAAACTGTGTGTTTTGGGAGAGGAAATGCTTACAGTCCTTACGAGAGCCTGCCTTCATTGAGGCAGTTCGCTGCTCGTGGGACAACCTGCATATTGAACATTCATTCGGGGAAAGGCCCTTTGTATAAAGTGTGGGACAAATGCAGCTTGTGTTCCACCTGCAACTAAAGCAGAGTTCTTCAGGTAAAAGTGCCGTGTTTTCAGAGAGGAAATTCTTAGAGACCACAGTAGTGCCTGCCATGGCTGAGGCATTTCGCTCCACGCGGGAAACCATTCTTATAGAACAAGTTCATTAGGTGAAGTGCCCATCGAGTACACTGTGGGAGAAAAGATGCTTGTGTTCCCCCTGCAACTAAAGCAGAGTTCTTCGGGTAAACCTGCGTGATTTGGTAGAGGATATGCTTACAGTCCTCGCTACAGCCTGCCATGGTGGAGGCAGTTCGCTCCTCGTGGGAATCCCTGCATAAAGAAGTTCATTCGTGTAAGATCCCAAAGAGTACACAGTGGGAGAAATGCTACCTGTGTTCCACCTGCAACTAAAGCAGAGTTCTTCGGGTAAAACTGCGTGTTATGGGAGAGGAAATGCTTACAGTCCTTACGAGAGCCTGCCTTCATTGAGGCAGTTCGCTGCATGTGGGGCACCCTGCATATTGAAGATTCATTCGGGGAAGGGCCGTTTGTATAAAGTGTGGGACAAATGCAGCTTGTGTTCCACCTGCAACTAAAGCAGAGTTCTTCGGGTAAAAGTGCCTTGTTTTCAGAGAGGAAATCCTTAGAGACAACAGTAGTGCCTGCCATGGCTGAGGCAGTTCGCTCCACGCGGGAAACCATTCTTTTTTTTTTTTTTTTTTTTTTCCTTTTTGCGTTATGTGGGCCTCTCACTGTAGTGGCCTCTCCCGTTGCGGAGCACAGGCTGCGGATGCACAGGCTCAGCGGCCATGGCTCACGGGCCCAGCCGCTCCGTGGCATATGGGATCCTCCCAGACCGGGGCACGAACCCGTATCCCCTGCATTGGCAGGCGGACTCTCAACCACTGCGCCACCAGGGAGGCCCGGGAAACCATTCTTATAGAACAAGTTCATTAGGGGAAGTGCCCATCGAGTACACTGTGGGAGAAAACCTGCTTGTGTTACCTCTGCAACTAAAGCAGAGTTCTACCGTTAAAACTGCGTGTTTTGAGATAGGATATGCTTACAGTCCTCGCTACAGCCTGCCACGGTTGAGGCAGTTCGATCCACGTGGGAATCCCTGCATAAAGAATTTCATTCGTGAAAGAGCCCAAAGATTACACACTAGGAGTAATGCTGCTTGTGTTCCACCTGCAACTAACACAGAGTTCCTTGGGTAAAACTGCCGTGTTTTCGGAGAGGAAATGCTTAGAGGCCTCACTAGAGCCTGCTTGCTTTAGGCATTTCACTCCACGCGGGACCCCTTGAGTATAGATATTGTTTCGGTCAAAGGCTCATTGGGTACACTGTGGGAGAAAAGCTGCTTGTGTTCCACCTGCAACTAAAGCAGAATTCTTCGGGTAAAACTGCGGGTATTGGGAGAGGAAATGCTAACAGTCCTTATGAGAGCCTGCCTTCGTTGAGGCAGTTCACCTCACGTGGGACACCCTGAATATTGAAGACTCCTTCGGGGAAGGGCCCTTTGTATAAAGTGTGGGACAAATGCAGCTTGTGTTCCACCTGCAACTAAAGCAGAGTTCTTCGGGTAAAAGTGCCGTGTTTTCAGAGAGGAAATTCTTAGAGACAACAGTAGTGCCTGCCATGGCTGAGGCAGTTCGCTCCACGCGGGAAACCATTCTTATAGAACAAGTTCATTTGGGAAAGTGCCCATCGAGTACACTGTGGGAGAAAAGCTGCTTGTGTTACCTCTGCAACTAAAGCACAATTCTACAGTTAAAACTGTGTGTTTTGAGATAGGATATGCTTACAGTCTTCGCTACAGCCTGCCACGGTTGAGGCAGTTCGATCCACGTGGGAATCCCTGCATAAAGAATTTCATTCGTGGAAGAGCCCAAAGATTACACACTAGGAGTAATGCTGCTTGTGTTCCACCTGCAACTAACACAGAGTTCCTTGGGTAAAACTGCCGTGTTTTCGGAGAGGAAATGCTTAGAGGCCTCACTAGAGCCTGCTTGCTTTAGGCATTTCACTCCACGCGGGACCCCTTGAGTATAGATATTCTTTCGGGCAAAGGCTCATTGGGTACACTGTGGGAGAACAGCTGCTTGTGTTCCACCTGCAACTAAAGCAGAATTCTTCGGGTAAAACTGCGTGTATTGGGAGAGGAAATGCTTACAGTCCTTACGAGAGCCTGCCTTCGTTGAGGCAGTTCACCTCACGTGGGACACCCTGAATATTGAAGACTCCTTCGGGGAAGGGCCATTTGTATAAACTGTGGGACAAATGCAGCTTGTGTTCCATCTGCAACTAAAGCAGAGTTCTTCGGGTAAAAGTGCCGTGTTTTCAGAGAGGAAATTCTTAGAGACCACAGTAGTGTCAGCCATGGCTGAGGCAGTTCGCTCCACGCGGGAAACCATTCTTATAGAACAAGTTCATTAGGGGAAGTGCCCATTGTGTACACTGTGGGAGGAAAGCTGATGGTGTTCCCCCTGCAACTAAAGCAGAGTTCTTCGTGTAAAACTGCATGTTTTGGGAGAGGAAATGCTTACAGTATTCGCTACAGCCTGCCTTGGTTGAGGCAGTTCGCTCTACGTGGGAATCCCTGCATAAAGAAGTTCATTCGTGGAAGATCCCAAAGAGTACACAGTGGGAGAAATGCTGCTTGTTTTCCACCTGCAACTAAAGCAGAATTCTTTGGTAAAACTGCCGTGTTTTGGAAGAGGAAATGCTTACAGTCCTCGCTACAGCCTGCCTTGGTTGAGGCAGTTCGCTCCACGTCGGAAACCCTGCATAGAGAAGTTCATTCATGGAAGAGCCCAAAGAGTACACAGTGGGAGAAAAGCTGCTTGTGTTACCCCTGCAACTAAAGCAGACTTCTAGCGTTAAAACTGTGTGGTTTGGGAGAGGATATGCTTACAGTCCTCGCTACAGCCTGCCATGGTTGAGGCTGTTCGCTCCACGTGGGAAACCCTGCATATACAAGTTCATTCGTTAAGAGACCAAAGAGTACACAGTGGGAAAATGCTGCTTGTGTTCCACTTGCAACTAAAGCAGAGTTCTTCGGGTAAAACTGTGTGTTTTGGGAGAGGAAATGCTTACAGTCCTTACGAGAGCCTGCCTTCATTGAGGCAGTTCGCTGCTCGTGGGACAACCTGCATATTGAACATTCATTCGGGGAAAGGCCCTTTGTATAAAGTGTGGGACAAATGCAGCTTGTGTTCCACCTGCAACTAAAGCAGAGTTCTTCAGGTAAAAGTGCCGTGTTTTCAGAGAGGAAATTCTTAGAGACCACAGTAGTGCCTGCCATGGCTGAGGCAGTTCGCTCCACACTGGAAACCATTCTTATAGAACAAGTTCATTAGGGGAAGTGCCCATCGAGTACACTGTGGGAGAAAAGATGCTTGTGTTCCCCCTGCAACTAAAGCAGAGTTCTTCGGGTAAACCTGCGTGATTTGGTAGAGGATATGCTTACAGTCCTCGCTACAGCCTGCCATGGTGGAGGCAGTTCGCTCCTCGTGGGAATCCCTGCATAAAGAAGTTCATTCGTGTAAGATCCCAAAGAGTACACAGTGGGAGAAATGCTGCTTGTGTTCCACCTGCAACTAAAGCAGAGTTCTTCGGGTAAAACTGCGTGTTATGGGAGAGGAAATGCTTGCAGTCCTTACGAGAGCCTGCCTTCATTGAGGCAGTTCGCTGCACGTGGGGCACCCTGCATATTGAAGATTCATTCGGGGAAGGGCCCTTTGTATAAGGTGTGGGACAAATGCAGCTTGTGTTCCACCTGCAACTAAAGCAGAGTTCTTTGGGTAAAAGTGCCTTGTTTTCAGAGAGGAAATCCTTAGAGACAACAGTAGTGCCTGCCATGGCTGAGGCAGTTCGCTCCACGCGGGAAACCATTCTTTTTTTTTTTTTTTTTTTTTCCTTTTTGCGTTATGTGGGCCTCTCACTGTTGTGGCCTCTCCCATTGCGGAGCACAGGCTGCGGATGCGCAGGCTCAGCGGCCATGGCTCACGGGCCCAGCCGCTCCGCGGCATATGGGATCCTCCCAGACCGGGGCACGAACCCGTATCCCCTGCATCGGCAGGCGGACTCTCAACCACTGCGCCACCAGGGAGGCCCGGGAAACCATTCTTATAGAACAAGTTCATTAGGGGAAGTGCCCATCGAGTACACTGTGGGAGAAAACCTGCTTCTGTTACCTCTGCAACTAAAGCAGAGTTCTACCGTTAAAACTGCGTGTTTTGAGATAGGATATGCTTACAGTCCTCGCTACAGCCTGCCACGGTTGAGACAGTTCGATCCACGTGGGAATCCCTGCATAAAGAATTTCATTCGTGAAAGAGCCCAAAGTTTACGCACTAGGAGTAATGCTGCTTGTGTTCCACCTGCAACTAACACAGAGTTCCTTGGGTAAAACTGCCGTGTTTTCGGAGAGGAAATGCTTAGAGGCCTCACTAGAGCCTGCTTGCTTTAGGCATTTCACTCCACGCGGGACCCCTTGAGTATAGATATTCTTTCGGTCAAAGGCTCATTGGGTACACTGTGGGAGAAAAGCTGCTTGTGTTCCACCTGCAACTAAAGCAGAATTCTTCGGGTAAAACTGCGGGTATTGGGAGAGGAAATGCTAACAGTCCTTATGAGAGCCTGCCTTCGTTGAGGCAGTTCACCTCACGTGGGACACCCTGAATATTGAAGACTCCTTCGGGGAAGGGCCCTTTGTATAAAGTGTGGGACAAATGCAGCTTGTGTTCCACCTGCAACTAAAGCAGAGTTCTTCGGGTAAAAGTGCCGTGTTTTCAGAGAGGAAATTCTTAGAGACAACAGTAGTGCCTGCCATGGCTGAGGCAGTTCGCTCCACGCGGGAAACCATTCTTATAGAACAAGTTCATTTGGGAAAGTGCCCATCGAGTACACTGTGGGAGAAAAGCTGCTTGTGTTACCTCTGCAACTAAAGCACAATTCTACCGTTAAAACTGTGTGTTTTGAGATAGGATATGCTTACAGTCCTCGCTACAGCCTTCCACGGTTGAGGCAGTTCGATCCACGTGGGAATCCCTGCATAAAGAATTTCATTCGTGGAAGAGCCCAAAGATTACACACTAGGAGTAATGCTGCTTGTGTTCCACCTGCAACTAACACAGAGTTCCTTGGGTAAAACTGCCGTGTTTTCGGAGAGGAAATGCTTAGAGGCCTCACTAGAGCCTGCTTGCTTTAGGCATTTCACTCCACGCGGGACCCCTTGAGTATAGATATTCTTTCGGGCAAAGGCTCATTGGGTACACTGTGGGAGAAAAGCTGCTTGTGTTCCACCTGCAAGTAAAGCAGAATTCTTCGGGTAAAACTGCGTGTATTGGGAGAGGAAATGCTTACAGTCCTTACGAGAGCCTGCCTTCGTTGAGGCAGTTCACTGCACGTGGGACACCCTGCATATTGAAGACTCCTTCGGGGAAGGGCCCTTTGTATAAACTGTGGGACAAATGCAGCTTGTGTTCCACCTGCAACTAAAGCAGAGTTCTTCGGGTAAAAGTGCCGTGTTTTCAGAGAGGAAATTCTTAGAGACCACAGTAGTGTCAGCCATGGCTGAGGCAGTTTGCTCCACGCGGGAAACCATTCTTATAGAACAAGTTCATTAGGGGAAGTGCCCATTGTGTACACTGTGGGAGGAAAGCTGATGGTGTTCCCCCTGCAACTAAAGCAGAGTTCTTCGTGTAAAACTGTGTGTTTTGGGAGAGGAAATGCTTACAGTATTCGAAACAGCCTGCCTTGGTTGAGGCAGTTCGCTCCACGTGGGAATCCCTGCATAAAGAAGTTCATTCGTGGAAGATCCCAAAGAGTACACAGTGGGAGAAATGCTGCTTGTGTTCCACCTGCAACTAAAGCAGAATTCTTTGGTAAAACTGCCGTGTTTTGGAAGAGGAAATGCTTACAGTCCTCGCTACAGCCTGCCTTGGTTGAGGCAGTTCGCTCCACGTCGGAAACCCTGCATATAGAAGTTCATTCATGGAAGAGCCCAAAGAGTACACAGTGGGAGAAAAGCTGCTTGTGTTACCCCTGCAACTAAAGCAGAGTTCTAGCGTTAAAACTGTGTGGTTTGGGAGAGGATATGCTTACAGTCCTCGCTACAGCCTGCCATGGTTTAGGCAGTTCGCTCCACGTGGGAAACCCTGCATATACAAGTTCATTCGTTAAGAGACCAAAGAGTACACAGTGGGAAAATGCTGCTTGTGTTCCACTTGCAACTAAAGCAGAGTTCTTCGGGTAAAACTGTGTGTTTTGAGAGAGGAAATGCTTACAGTCCTTACGAGAGCCTGCCTTCATTGAGGCAGTTCGCTGCTCGTGGGACAACCTGCATATTGAACATTCATTCGGGGAATGGCCCTTTGTATAAACTGTGGGACAAATGCAGCTTGTGTTCCACCTGCAACTAAAGCAGAGTTCTTAAGGTAAAAGTGCCGTGTTTTCAGAGAGGAAATTCTTAGAGACCACAGTAGTGCCTGCCATTGCTGAGGCAGTTCGCTCCACGCGGGAATCCATTCTTATAGAACAAGTTCATTAAGGGAAGTGCCCATCGAGTACACTGTGGGAGAAAAGATGCTTGTGTTCCCCCTGCAACTAAAGCAGAGTTCTTCGGGTAAACCTGCGTGATTTGGTAGAGGATATGCTTACAGTCCTCGCTACAGCCTGCCATGGTGGAGGCAGTTCGCTCTTCGTGGGTATCCCTGCATAAAGTAGTTCATTCGTGTAAGAGCCCAAAGAGTACACAGTGGGAGAAATGCTGCTTGTGTTCCACCTGCAACTAAAGCAGTGTTCTTCGGGTAAAACTGCGTGTTTTGGGAGAGGAAATGCTTACAGTCCATACGAGAGTCTGCCTTCATTGAGGCAGTTCGCTGTACGTGGGACACCCTGCATATTGAAGATTCATTCGGGGAAGGGCCCTTTGTATAAAGTGTGGGACAAATGCATTTTGTGTTCCACCTGCAACTAAAGCAGAGTTCTTCGGGTTAAAGTGCCGTGTTTTCAGAGAGGAAATCCTTAGAGACCACAGTAGTGCCTGCCATGGCTGAGGCAGTTTGCTCCATGCGGAAACCATTCTTATAGTACAAGTTCATTAGGGGAAGTGCCCATTGTGTACACTGTGGGAGGAAAGCTGATGGTGTTCAACCTGCAACTAAAGCAGAGTTCTTCGTGTAAAACTGCGTGTTTTGGGAGAGGAAATGCTTACAGTATTCGCTACAGCCTGCCTTGGTTGAGGCAGTTCGCTCCACGTGGGAATCCCTGCATAAAGAAGTTCATTCTTGGAAAATCCCAAAGAGTACACAGTGGGAGAAATGCTGCTTGTGTTCCACCTGCAACTAAAGCAGAATTCTGTGGTAAAACTGCCGTGTTTTGGAAGAGGAAATGCTTACATTCCTCGCTACAGCCTGCCTTGGTTGAGGCAGTTCGCTCCACGTCGGAAACCCTGCATATAGAAGTTCATTCATGGAAGAGCCCAAAGAGTACACAGTGGGAGAAAAGCTGCTTGTGTTACCCCTGCAACTAAAGCAGAGTTCTAGCGTTAAAACTGCGTGGTTTGGGAGAGGATATGCTTACAGTCCTCACTACAGCCTGCCATGGTTGAGGCAGTTCGCTCCACGTGGGAAACCCTGCATATACAAGTTCATTCGTGAGGAGACCAAAGAGTACACAGTGGGAGAAATGCTGCTTGTGTTCCACTTGCAACTAAAGCAGAGTTCTTCAGGTAAAACTGTGTGTTTTGGGAGAGGAAATGCTTACAGTCCTTACGAGAGCCTGCCTTCATTTAGGCAGTTCACTGCTCGTGGGACAACCTGCATATTGAACATTCATTCGGGGAAAGGCCCTTTGTATAAAGTGTGGGACAAATGCAGCTTGTGTTCCACCTGCCACTAAAGCAGAGTTCTTCAGGTAAAAGTGCCGTGTTTTCAGAGAGGAAATTCTTAGAGACCACAGTAGTGCCTGCCATGGCTGAGGCAGTTCGCTCCACGAGGGAAACCATTCTTATAGAACAAGTTCATTAAGGGAAGTGCCCATCGAGTACACTGTGGGAGAAAAGATGCTTGTGTTCCCCCTGCAACTAAAGCAGAGTTCTTCGGGTAAACATGCGTGATTTGGTAGAGGATATGCTTACAGTCCTCGCTACAGCCTGCCATGGTGGAGGCAGTTCTCTCCTCGTGGGAATCCCTGCATAAAGAATTTCATTCGTGTACGATCCCAAAGAGTACACAGTGGGAGAAATGCTGCTTGTGTTCCACCTGCAACTAAACCACCGTTCTTCGGGTAAAACTGCGTGTTATGGGAGAGGAAAGGCTTACAGTCCTTACGAGAGCCTGCCTTCATTGAGGCAGTTCGCTGCACGTGGGACACCCTGCATATTGAAGATTCATTCGGGGAAGGGCCCTTTGTATAAAGTGTGGGACAAATGCAGCTTGTGTTCCACCTGCAACTAAAGCAGAGTTCTTCGGGCAAAAGTGCCGTGTTTTCAGAGAGGAAATCCTTAGAGACAACAGTAGTGCCTGCCATGGCTGAGGCAGTTCGCTCCACGCGGGAAACCATTCTTATAGAACAAGTTCATTTGGGGAAGTGCCCATCGAGTACACTGTGGGAGAAAAGCTGCTTGTGTTACCTCTGCAACTAAAGCACAATTCTACCGTTAAAACTGTGTGTTTTGAGATAGGATATGCTTACAGTCCTCGCTACAGCCTGCCACGGTTGAGGCAGTTCGATCCACGTGGGAATCACTGCATAAAGAATTTCATTCGTGGAAGAGCCCAAAGATTACACACTAGGAGTAATGCTGCTTGTGTTCCACCTGCAACTAACACAGAGTTCCTTGGGTAAAACTGCCGTGTTTTTGGAGAGGAAATGCTTAGAGGCCTCACTAGAGCCTGCTTGCTTTAGGCATTTCACTCCACGCGGGACCCCTTGAGTATAGATATTCTTTCGGGCAAAGGCTCATTGGGTACACTGTGGGAGAAAAGCTGCTTGTGTTCCACCTGCAACTAAAGCAGAATTCTTCGGGTAAAACTGCGTGTATTGGGAGAGGAAATGCTAACAGTCCTTATGAGAGCCTGCCTTCGTTGAGGCAGTTCACCTCACGTGGGACACCCTGCATATTGAAGACTCCTTCGGGGAAGGGCCCTTTGTATAAAGTGTGGGACAAATGCAGCTTGTCTTCCACCTGCAACTAAAGCAGAGTTCTTCACATAAAAGTGCCGTGTTTTCAGAGAGGAAATTCTTAGAGACAACAGTAGTGCCTGCCATGGCTTAGGCAGTTCGCTCCACGCGGGAAACCATTCTTATAGAACAAGTTCATTTGGGGAAGTGCCCATCGAGTACACTGTGGGAGAAAAGCTGCTTGGGTTACCTCTGCAACTAAAGCAGAATTCTACCGTTAAAACTGTGTGTTTTGAGATAGGATATGCTTACAGTCCTTGCTACAGCCTGCCTTGGTTGAGGCAGTTCGCTCCACGTGGGAATCCCTGCATAAAGAAGTTCATTCGTGGAAGATCCCAAAGATTACACAGTAGGAGTAATGCTGCTTGTGTTCCACCTGCAACTAAAGCAGAGTTCTTCGGGTAAAAGTGCCGTGTTTTCAGAGAGGAAATTCTTAGAGACCACAGTAGTGTCTGCCATGGCTGAGGCAGTTCGCTCCATGCGGGAAACCATTCTTATAGAACAAGTTCATTAGGGGAAGTGCCCATTGTGTACACTGTGGGAGGAAAGCTGATGGTGTTCCCCCTGCAACTAAAGCAGAGTTCTTCGTGTAAAACTGCGTGTTTTGGGAGAGGAAATGCTCACAGTATTCGCTACAGCCTGCCTTGGTTGAGGCAGTTCGCTCCACGTGGGAATCCCTGCATAAAGAAGTTCATTCGTGGAAGATCCCAAAGAGTACACAGTGGGAGAAATGCTGCTTGTGTTCCACCTGCAACTAAACCACCGTTCTTCGGGTAAAACTGCGTGTTATGGGAGAGGAAATGCTTACAGTCCTTACGAGAGCCTGCCTTCATTGAGGCAGTTCGCTGCACGTGGGACACCCTGCATATTGAAGACTCCTTCGGGGAAGGGCCCTTTGTATAAACTGTGGGACAAATGCAGCTTGTGTTCCACCTGCAACTAAAGCAGAGTTCTTCGGGTAAAAGTGCCGTGTTTTCAGAGAGGAAATTCTTAGAGACCACAGTAGTGTCTGCCATGGCTGAGGCAGTTCGCTCCACGCGGGAAACCATTCTTATAGAACAAGTTCATTAGGGGAAGTGCCCATTGTGTACACTGTGGGAGGAAAGCTGATGGTGTTCCCCCTGCAACTAAAGCAGAGTTCCTCGTGTAAAACTGCGTGTTTTGGGAGAGGAAATGCTTACAGTATTCGCTACAGCCTGCCTTGGTTGAGGCAGTTCGCTCCACGTGGGAATCCCTGCATAAAGAAGTTCATTCGTGGAAGATCCCAAAGAGTACACAGTGGGAGAAATGCTGCTTGTGTTCCACCTGCAACTAAAGCAGAATTCTTTGGTAAAACTGCCGTGTTTTGGAAGAGGAAATGCTTACAGTCCTCGCTACAGCCTGCCTTGGTTGAGGCAGTTCACTCCACGTCGGAAACCCTGCATAGAGTAGTTCATTCATGGAAGAGCCCAAAGAGTACACAGTGGGAGAAAAGCTGCTTGTGTTACCCCTGCAACTAAAGCAGAGTTCTAGCGTTAAAACTGTGTGGTTTGGGAGAGGATATGCTTACAGTCCTCGCTACAGCCTGCCATGGTTGAGGCAGTTCGCTCCACGTGGGAAACCCTGCATATACAAGTTCATTCGTTAAGAGACCAAAGAGTACACAGTGGGAAAATGCTGCTTGTGTTCCACTTGCAACTAAAGCAGAGTTCTTCGGGTAAAACTGTGTGTTTTGGGAGAGGAAATGCTTACAGTCCTTACGAGAGCCTGCCTTCATTGAGGCAGTTCGCTGCTCGTGGGACAACCTGCATATTGAACATTCATTCGGGGAAAGGCACTTTGTATAAAGTGTGGGACAAATGCAGCTTGTGTTCCACCTGCCACTAAAGCAGAGTTCTTCAGGTAAAAGTGCCGTGTTTTCAGAGAGGAAATTCTTAGAGACCACAGTAGTGCCTGCCATGGCTGAGGCAGTTCGCTCCACACTGGAAACCATTCTTATAGAACAAGTTCATTAGGGGAAGTGCCCATCGAGTACACTGTGGGAGAAAAGATGCTTGTGTTCCCCCTGCAACTAAAGCAGAGTTCTTCGGGTAAACATGCGTGATTTGGTAGAGGATATGCTTACAGTCCTCGCTACAGCCTGCCATGGTGGAGGCAGTTCGCTCCTCGTGGGAATCCCTGCATAAAGAAGTTCATTCGTGTAAGATCCCAAAGAGTACACAGTGGGAGAAATGCTGTTTGTGTTCCACTTGCAAAAAAAGCAGAGTTCTTCGGGTAAAACTGCGTGTTATGGGAGAGGAAATGCTTACAGTCCTTACGAGAGCCTGCCTTCATTGAGGCAGTTCGCTGCACGTGGGGCACCCTGCATATTGAAGATTCATTCGGGGAAGGGCCCTTTGTATAAAGTGTGGGACAAATGCAGCTTGTGTTCCACCTGCAACTAAAGCAGAGTTCTTCGGGTAAAAGTGCCTTGTTTTCAGAGAGGAAATCCGTAGAGACAACAGTAGTGCCTGCCATGGCTGAGGCAGTTCGCTCCACGCGGGAAACCATTCTTATAGAACAAGTTCATTAGGGGAAGTGCCCATCGAGTACACTGTGGGAGAAAAGATGCTTGTGTTCCCCCTGCAACTAAAGCAGAGTTCTTCGGGTAATCCTGCGTGATTTGGTGGAGGATATGCTTACAGTCCTCGCTACAGCCTGCCATGGTGGAGGCAGTTCGCTCTTCGTGGGTATCCCTGCATAAAGTAGTTCATTCGTGTAAGAGCCCAAAGAGTACACAGTGGGAGAAATGCTGCTTGTGTTCCACCTGCAACTAAAGCAGTGTTCTTCGGGTAAAACTGCGTGTTTTGGGAGAGGAAATGCTTACAGTCCATACGAGAGTCTGCCTTCATTGAGGCAGTTCGCTATACGTGGGACACCCTGCATATTGAAGATTCATTCGGGGAAGGGCCCTTTGTATAAAGTGTGGGACAAATGCATTTTGTGTTCCACCTGCAACTAAAGCAGAGTTCTTCGGGTTAAAGTGCCGTGTTTTCAGAGAGGAAATCCTTAGAGACCACAGTAGTGCCTGCCATGGCTGAGGCAGTTCGCTCCACGCGGGAAACCATTCTTATAGAACAAGTTCATTAGGGGAAGTGCCCATTGTGTACACTGTGGGAGGAAAGCTGATGGTGTTCCCCCTGCAACTAAAGCAGAGTTCTTCGTGTAAAACTGCGTGTTTTGGGAGAGGAAATGCTTACAGTATTCGCTACAGCCTGCCTTGGTTGAGGCAGTTCGCTCCACGTGGGAATCCCTGCATAAAGAAGTTCATTCGTGGAAAATCCCAAAGAGTACACAGTGGGAGAAATGCTGCTTGTGTTCCACCTGCAACTAAAGCAGAATTCTTTGGTAAAACTGCCGTGTTTTGGAAGAGGAAATGCTTACAGTCCTCGCTACAGCCTGCCTTGGTTGAGGCAGTTCGCTCCACGTCGGAAACCCTGCATATAGAAGTTCATTCATGGAAGAGCCCAAAGAGTACACAGTGGGAGAAAAGCTGCTTGTGTTACCCCTGCAACTAAAGCAGAGTTCTAGCGTTAAAACTGCGTGGTTTGGGAGAGGATATGCTTACAGTCCTCACTACAGCCTGCCATGATTGAGGCAGTTCGCTCCACGTGGGAAATCCTGCATATACAAGTTCATTCGTGAGGAGACCAAAGAGTACACAGTGGGAGAAATGCTGCTTGTGTTCCACTTGCAACTAAAGCAGAGTTCTTCGGTTAAAACTGTGTGTTTTGGGAGAGGAAATGCTTACAGTCCTTACGAGAGCCTGCCTTCATTGAGGCAGTTCGCTGCTCGTGGGACAACCTGCATATTGAACATTCATTCGGGGAATGGCCCTTTGTATAAACTGTGGTACAAATGCAGCTTGTGTTCCACCTGCAACCAAAGCAGAGTTCTTAAGGTAAAAGTGCCGTGTTTTCAGAGAGGAAATTCTTAGAGACCACAGTAGTGTCTGCCATGGCTGAGGCAGTTCGCTCCACGCGGGAAACCATTCTTATAGAACAAGTTCATTAAGGGAAGTGCCCATCGAGTACACTGTGGGAGAAAAGATGCTTGTGTTCCCCCTGCAACTAAAGCAGAGTTCTTCGGGTAAACCTGCGTGATTTGGTAGAGGATATGCTTACAGTCCTCGCTACAGCCTGCCATGGTGGAGGCAGTTCGCTCTTCGTGGGAATCCCTGCATAAAGAAGTTCATTCGTGTAAGATCCCAAAGAGTACACAGTGGGAGAAATGCTGCTTGTGTTCCACCTGCAACTAAAGCAGAGTTCTTCGGGTAAAACTGCGTGTTATGGGAGAGGAAATGCTTACAGTCCTTACGAGAGCCTGCCTTCATTGAGGCAGTTCGCTGCACGTGGGGCACCCTGCATATTGAAGATTCATTCGGGGAAGGGCCCTTTGTATAAAGTGTGGGACAAATGCAGCTTGTGTTCCACCTGCAACTAAAGCAGAGTTCTTCGGGTAAAAGTGCCTTGTTTTCAGAGAGGAAATCCTTAGAGACAACAGTAGTGCCTGCCATGGCTGAGGCAGTTCGCTCCACGCGGGAAACCATTCTTTTTTTTTTTTTTTTTTTTTTTTCCTTTTTGCGTTATGTGGGCCTCTCACTGTTGTGGCCTCTCCCGTTGCGGAGCACAGGCTGCGGATGCGCAGGCTCAGCGGCCATGGCTCACGGGCCCAGCCGCTCCGCGGCATATGGGATCCTCCCAGACCGGGGCACGAACCCGTATCCCCTGCATCGGCAGGCGGACTCTCAACCACTGCGCCACCAGGGAGGCCCGGGAAACCATTCTTATAGAACAAGTTCATTAGGGGAAGTGCCCATCGAGTACACTGTGGGAGAAAACCTGCTTGTGTTACATCTGCAACTAAAGCAGAGTTCTACCGTTAAAACTGCGTGTTTTGAGATAGGATATGCTTACAGTCCTCGCTACAGCCTGCCACGGTTGAGACAGTTCGATCCACGTGGGAATCCCTGCATAAAGAATTTCATTCGTGAAAGAGCCCAAAGATTACACACTAGGAGTAATGCTGCTTGTGTTCCACCTGCAACTAACACAGAGTTCCTTGGGTAAAACTGCCGTGTTTTCGGAGAGGAAATGCTTAGAGGCCTCACTAGAGCCTGCTTGCTTTAGGCATTTCACTCCACGCGGGACCCCTTGAGTATAGATATTGTTTCGGTCAAAGGCTCATTGGGTACACTGTGGGAGAAAAGCTGCTTGTGTTCCACCTGCAACTAAAGCAGAATTCTTCGGGTAAAACTGCGGGTATTGGGAGAGGAAATGCTAACAGTCCTTATGAGAGCCTGCCTTCGTTGAGGCAGTTCACCTCACGTGGGACACCCTGAATATTGAAGACTCCTTCGGGGAAGGGCCCTTTGTATAAAGTGTGGGACAAATGCAGCTTGTGTTCCACCTGCAACTAAAGCAGAGTTCTTCGGGTAAAAGTGCCGTGTTTTCAGAGAGGAAATTCTTAGAGACAACAGTAGTGCCTGCCATGGCTGAGGCAGTTCGCTCCACGCGGGAAACCATTCTTATAGAACAAGTTCATTTGGGAAAGTGCCCATCGAGTACACTGTGGGAGAAAAGCTGCTTGTGTTACCTCTGCAACTAAAGCACAATTCTACCGTTAAAACTGTGTGTTTTGAGATAGGATATGCTTACAGTCCTCGCTACAGCCTTCCACGGTTGAGGCAGTTCGATCCACGTGGGAATCCCTGCATAAAGAATTTCATTCGTGGAAGAGCCCAAAGATTACACACTAGGAGTAATGCTGCTTGTGTTCCACCTGCAACTAACACAGAGTTCCTTGGGTAAAACTGCCGTGTTTTCGGAGAGGAAATGCTTAGAGGCCTCACTAGAGCCTGCTTGCTTTAGGAATTTCACTCCACGCGGGACCCCTTGAGTATAGATATTCTTTCGGGCAAAGGCTCATTGGGTACACTGTGGGAGAAAAGCTGCTTGTGTTCCACCTGCAACTAAAGCAGAATTCTTCGGGTAAAACTGCGTGTATTGGGAGAGGAAATGCTTACAGTCCTTACGAGAGCCTGCCTTCGTTGAGGCAGTTCACTGCACGTGGGACACCCTGCATATTGAAGACTCCTTCGGGGAAGGGCCTTTTGTATAAACTGTGGGACAAATGCAGCTTGTGTTCCACCTGCAACTAAAGCAGAGTTCTTCGGGTAAAAGTGCCGTGTTTTCAGAGAGGAAATTCTTAGAGACCACAGTAGTGTCAGCCATGGCTGAGGCAGTTTGCTCCACGCGGGAAACCATTCTTATAGAACAAGTTCATTAGGGGAAGTGCCCATTGTGTACACTGTGGGAGGAAAGCTGATGGTGTTCCCCCTGCAACTAAAGCAGAGTTCTTCGTGTAAAACTGTGTGTTTTGGGAGAGGAAATGCTTACAGTATTCGAAACAGCCTGCCTTGGTTGAGGCAGTTCGCTCCACGTGGGAATCCCTGCATAAAGAAGTTCATTCGTGGAAGATCCCAAAGAGTACACAGTGGGAGAAATGCTGCTTGTGTTCCACCTGCAACTAAAGCAGAATTCTTTGGTAAAACTGCCGTGTTTTGGAAGAGGAAATGCTTACAGTCCTCGCTACAGCCTGCCTTGGTTGAGGCAGTTCGCTCCACGTCGGAAACCCTGCATATAGAAGTTCATTCATGGAAGAGCCCAAAGAGTACACAGTGGGAGAAAAGCTGCTTGTGTTACCCCTGCAACTAAAGCAGAGTTCTAGCGTTAAAACTGTGTGGTTTGGGAGAGGATATGCTTACAGTCCTCGCTACAGCCTGCCATGGTTGAGGCAGTTCAGCCTGCCTTGGTTGAGGCAGTTCGCTCCACGTGGGAAACCCTGCATATACAAGTTCATTCGTTAAGAGACCAAAGAGTACACAGTGGGAAAATGCTGCTTGTGTTCCACTTGCAACTAAAGCAGAGTTCTTCGGGTAAAACTGTGTGTTTTGAGAGAGGAAATGCTTACAGTCCTTACGAGAGCCTGCCTTCATTGAGGCAGTTCGCTGCTCGTGGGACAACCTGCATATTGAACATTCATTCGGGGAATGGCCCTTTGTATAAACTGTGGGACAAATGCAGCTTGTGTTCCACCTGCAACTAAAGCAGAGTTCTTAAGGTAAAAGTGCCGTGTTTTCAGAGAGGAAATTCTTAGAGACCACAGTAGTGCCTGCCATGGCTGAGGCAGTTCGCTCCACGCGGGAATCCATTCTTATAGAACAAGTTCATTAAGGGAAGTGCCCATCGAGTACACTGTGGGAGAAAAGATGCTTGTGTTCCCCCTGCAACTAAAGCAGAGTTCTTCGGGTAAACCTGCGTGATTTGGTAGAGGATATGCTTACAGTCCTCGCTACAGCCTGCCATGGTGGAGGCAGTTCGCTCTTCGTGGGTATCCCTGCATAAAGTAGTTCATTCGTGTAAGAGCCCAAAGAGTACACAGTGGGAGAAATGCTGCTTGTGTTCCACCTGCAACTAAACCACCGTTCTTCGGGTAAAACTGCGTGTTTTGGGAGAGGAAATGCTTACAGTCCATACGAGAGTCTGCCTTCATTGAGGCAGTTCGCTGTACGTGGGACACCCTGCATATTGAAGATTCATTCGGGGAAGGGCCCTTTGTATAAAGTGTCGGACAAATGCATTTTGTGTTCCACCTGCAACTAAAGCAGAGTTCTTCGGGTTAAAGTGCCGTGTTTTCAGAGAGGAAATCCTTAGAGACCACAGTAGTGCCTGCCATGGCTGAGGCAGTTTGCTCCATGCGGAAACCATTCTTATAGTACAAGTTCATTAGGGGAAGTGCCCATTGTGTACACTGTGGGAGGAAAGCTGATGGTGTTCCCCCTGCAACTAAAGCAGAGTTCTTCGTGTAAAACTGCGTGTTTTGGGAGAGGAAATGCTTACAGTATTCGCTACAGCCTGCCTTGGTTGAGGCAGTTCGCTCCACGTGGGAATCCCTGCATAAAGAACTTCATTCGTGGAAGATCCCAAAGAGTACACAGTGGGAGAAATGCTGCTTGTGTTCCACCTGCAACTAAAGCAGAATTCTTTGGTAAAACTGCCGTGTTTTGGAAGAGGAAATGCTTACAGTCCTCGCTACAGCCTGCCTTGGTTGAGGCAGTTCGCTCCACGTCGGAAACCCTGCATATAGAAGTTCATTCATGGAAGAGCCCAAAGAGTACACAGTGGGAGAAAAGCTGCTTGTGTTACCCCTGCAACTAAAGCAGAGTTCTAGCGTTAAAACTGCGTGGTTTGGGAGAGGATATGCTTACAGTCCTCACTACAGCCTGCCATGGTTGAGGCAGTTCGCTCCACGTGGGAAACCCTGCATATACAAGTTCATTCGTGAGGAGACCAAAGAGTACACAGTGGGAGAAATGCTGCTTGTGTTCCACTTGCAACTAAAGCAGAGTTCTTCGGGTAAAACTGTGTGTTTTGGGAGAGGAAATGCTTACAGTCCTTACGAGAGCCTGCCTTCATTGAGGCAGTTCGCTGCTCGTGGGACAACCTGCATATTGAACATTCATTCGGGGAATGGCCCTTTGTATAAACTGTGGTACAAATGCAGCTTGTGTTCCACCTGCAACCAAAGCAGAGTTCTTAAGGTAAAAGTGCCGTGTTTTCAGAGAGGAAATTCTTAGAGACCACAGTAGTGTCTGCCATGGCTGAGGCAGTTCGCTCCACGCGGGAAACCATTCTTATAGAACAAGTTCATTAAGGGAAGTGCCCATCGAGTACACTGTGGGAGAAAAGATGCTTGTGTTCCCCCTGCAACTAAAGCAGAGTTCTTCGGGTAAACCTGCGTGATTTGGTAGAGGATATGCTTACAGTCCTCGCTACAGCCTGCCATGGTGGAGGCAGTTCGCTCTTCGTGGGAATCCCTGCATAAAGAAGTTCATTCGTGTAAGATCCCAAAGAGTACACAGTGGGAGAAATGCTGCTTGTGTTCCACCTGCAACTAAAGCAGAGTTCTTCGGGTAAAACTGCGTGTTATGGGAGAGGAAATGCTTACAGTCCTTACGAGAGCCTGCCTTCATTGAGGCAGTTCGCTGCACGTGGGGCACCCTGCATATTGAAGATTCATTCGGGGAAGGGCCCTTTGTATAAAGTGTGGGACAAATGCAGCTTGTGTTCCACCTGCAACTAAAGCAGAGTTCTTCGGGTAAAAGTGCCTTGTTTTCAGAGAGGAAATCCTTAGAGACAACAGTAGTGCCTGCCATGGCTGAGGCAGTACGCTCCACGCGGGAAACAATTCTTATAGAACAAGTTCATGTGGGGAAGTGCCCATCGAGTACACTGTGGGAGAAAAGCTGCTTGTGTTAACTCTGCAACTAAAGCAGAGTTCTACCGTTAAAACTGCGTGTTTTGAAATAGGATATGCTTACAGTCCTCGCTACAGCCTGCCACGGTTGAGGCAGTTCGATCCACGTGGGAATCCCTGCATAAAGAATTTCATTCGTGAAAGAGCCCAAAGATTACACACTAGGAGTAATGCTGCTTGTGTTCCACCTGCAACTAACACAGAGTTCCTTGGGTAAAACTGCCGTGTTTTCGGAGAGGAAATGCTTAGAGGCCTCACTAGAGCCTGCTTGCTTTAGGCATTTCACTCCACGCAGGACCCCTTGAGTATAGATATTCTTTCGGGCAAAGGCTCATTGGGTACACTGTGGGAGAAAAGCTGCTTGTGTTCCACCTGCAACTAAAGCAGAATTCTTCGGGTAAAACTGCGTGTATTGGGAGAGGAAATGCTTACAGTCCTTACGAGAGCCTGCCTTCATTGAGGCAGTTCACTGCACGTGGGACACCCTGCATATTGAAGACTCCTTCGGGGAAGGGCCCTTTGTATAAACTGTGGGACAAATGCAGCTTGTGTTCCACCTGCAACTAAAGCAGAGTTCTTCAGGGAAAAGTGCTGTGTTTTCAGAGAGGAAATTCTTAGAGACCACAGTAGTGTCTGCCATGGCTGAGGCAGTTCGCTCCACGCGGGAAACCATTCTTATAGAACAAGTTCATTAGGGGAAGTGCCCATTGTGTACACTGTGGGAGGAAAGCTGATGGTGTTCCCCCTGCAACTAAAGCAGAGTTCTTCGTGTAAAACTGCGTGTTTTGTGAGAGAAAATGCTTACATTATTCGCTACAGCCTGCCTTGGTTGAGGCAGTTCGCTCCACGTGGGTATCCCTGCATAAAGAAGTTCATTCGTGGAAGATCCCAAAGAGTACACAGTGGGAGAAATGCTGCTTGTGTTCCACCTGCAACTAAACCACCGTTCTTCGGGTAAAACTGCGTGTTATGGGAGAGGAAATGCTTACAGTCCTTACGAGAGCCTGCCTTCATTGACGCAGTTCGCTGCACGTGAGACACCCTGCATATTGAAGATTCATTCGGGGAAGGGCCCTTTGTATAAAGTGTGGGACAAATGCAGCTTGTGTTCCACCTGCAACTAAAGCAGAGTTCTTCGGGTAAAAGTGCCGTGTTTTCAGAGAGGAAATCCTTAGAGACAACAGTAGTGCCTGCCATGGCTGAGGCAGTTCGCTCCACGCGGGAAACCATTCTTATAGAAAAAGTTCATTTGGGGAATTGCCCATCGAGTACACTGTGGGAGAAAAGCTGCTTGTGTTACCTCTGCAACTAAAGCACAATTCTACCGTTAAAACTGTGTGTTTTGAGATAGGATATGCTTACAGTCCTCGCTACAGCCTGCCACGGTTGAGGCAGTTCGATCCACGTGGGAATCCCTGCATAAAGAATTTCATTCGTGGAAGAGCCCAAAGATTACACACTAGGAGTAATGCTGCTTGTGTTCCACCTGCAACTAACACAGAGTTCCTTGGGTAAAACTGCCGTGTTTTCGGAGAGGAAATGCTTAGAGGCCTCACTAGAGCCTGCTTGCTTTAGGCATTTCACTCCACGCGGGACCCCTTGAGTATAGATATTCTTTCGGGCAAAGGCTCATTGGGTACAATGTGGGAGAAAAGCTGCTTGTGTTCCACCTGCAACTAAAGCAGAATTCTTCGGGTAAAACTGCGTGTATTGGGAGAGGAAATGCTTACAGTCCTTACGAGAGCCTGCCTTCGTTGAGGCAGTTCACCTCACGTGGGACACCCTGAATATTGAAGACTCCTTCGGGGAAGGGCCCTTTGTATAAACTGTGGGACAAATGCAGCTTGTGTTCCATCTGCAACTAAAGCAGAGTTCTTCGGGTAAAAGTGCCGTGTTTTCAGAGAGGAAATTCTTAGAGACCACAGTAGTGTCAGCCATGGCTGAGGCAGTTCGCTCCACGCGGGAAACCATTCTTATAGAACAAGTTCATTAGGGGAAGTGCCCATTGTGTACACTGTGGGAGGAAAGCTGATGGTGTTCCCCCTGCAACTAAAGCAGAGTTCTTCGTGTAAAACTGCATGTTTTGGGAGAGGAAATGCTTACAGTATTCGCTACAGCCTGCCTTGGTTGATGCAGTTCGCTCTACGTGGGAATCCCTGCATAAAGAAGTTCATTCGTGGAAGATCCCAAAGAGTACACAGTGGGAGAAATGCTGCTTGTGTTCCACCTGCAACTAAAGCAGAATTCTTTGGTAAAACTGCCGTGTTTTGGAAGAGGAAATGCTTACAGTCCTCGCTACAGCCTGCCTTGGTTGAGGCAGTTCGCTCCACGTCGGAAACCCTGCATAGAGAAGTTCATTCATGGAAGAGCCCAAAGAGTACACAGTGGGAGAAAAGCTGCTTGTGTTACCCCTGCAACTAAAGCAGACTTCTAGCGTTAAAACTGTGTGGTTTGGGAGAGGATATGCTTACAGTCCTCGCTACAGCCTGCCATGGTTGAGGCTGTTCGCTCCACGTGGGAAACCCTGCATATACAAGTTCATTCGTTAAGAGACCAAAGAGTACACAGTGGGAAAATGCTGCTTGTGTTCCACTTGCAACTAAAGCAGAGTTCTTCGGGTAAAACTGTGTGTTTTGGGAGAGGAAATGCTTACAGTCCTTACGAGAGCCTGCCTTCATTGAGGCAGTTCGCTGCTCGTGGGACAACCTGCATATTGAACATTCATTCGGGGAAAGGCCCTTTGTATAAAGTGTGGGACAAATGCAGCTTGTGTTCCACCTGCAACTAAAGCAGAGTTCTTCAGGTAAAAGTGCCCTGTTTTCAGAGAGGAAATTCTTAGAGACCACAGTAGTGCCTGCCATGGCTGAGGCAGTTCGCTCCACACTGGAAACCATTCTTATAGAACAAGTTCATTAGGGGAAGTGCCCATCGAGTACACTGTGGGAGAAAAGATGCTTGTGTTCCCCCTGCAACTAAAGCAGAGTTCTTCGGGTAAACCTGCGTGATTTGGTAGAGGATATGCTTACAGTCCTCGCTACAGCCTGCCATGGTGGAGGCAGTTCGCTCCTCGTGGGAATCCCTGCATAAAGAAGTTCATTCGTGTAAGATCCCAAAGAGTACACAGTGGGAGAAATGCTGCTTGTGTTCCACCTGCAACTAAAGCAGAGTTCTTCGGGTAAAACTGCGTGTTATGGGAGAGGAAATGCTTACAGTCCTTACGAGAGCCTGCCTTCATTGAGGCAGTTCGCTGCACGTGGGGCACCCTGCATATTGAAGATTCATTCGGGGAAGGGCCCTTTGTATAAAGTGTGGGACAAATGCAGCTTGTGTTCCACCTGCAACTAAAGCAGAGTTCTTCGGGTAAAAGTGCCTTGTTTTCAGAGAGGAAATCCTTAGAGACAACAGTAGTGCCTGCCATGGCTGAGGCAGTTCGCTCCACGCGGGAAACCATTCTTTTTTTTTTTTTTTTTTTTTCCTTTTTGCGTTATGTGGGCCTCTCACTGTTGTGGCCTCTCCCGTTGCGGAGCACAGGCTGCGGATGCGCAGGCTCAGCGGCCATGGCTCACGGGCCCAGCCGCTCCGCGGCATATGGGATCCTCCCAGACCGGGGCACGAACCCGTATCCCCTGCATCGGCAGGCGGACTCTCAACCACTGCGCCACCAGGGAGGCCCGGGAAACCATTCTTATAGAACAAGTTCATTAGGGGAAGTGCCCATCGAGTACACTGTGGGAGAAAACCTGCTTGTGTTACCTCTGCAACTAAAGCAGAGTTCTACCGTTAAAACTGCGTGTTTTGAGATAGGATATGCTTACAGTCCTCGCTACAGCCTGCCACGGTTGAGGCAGTTCGATCCACGTGGGAATCCCTGCATAAAGAATTTCATTCGTGAAAGAGCCCAAAGATTACACACTAGGAGTAATGCTGCTTGTGTTCCACCTGCAACTAACACAGAGTTCCTTGGGTAAAACTGCCGTGTTTTCGGAGAGGAAATGCTTAGAGGCCTCACTAGAGCCTGCTTGCTTTAGGCATTTCACTCCACGCGGGACCCCTTGAGTATAGATATTCTTTCGGTCAAAGGCTCATTGGGTACACTGTGGGAGAAAAGCTGCTTGTGTTCCACCTGCAACTAAAGCAGAATTCTTCGGGTAAAACTGCGGGTATTGGGAGAGGAAATGCTAACAGTCCTTATGAGAGCCTGCCTTCGTTGAGGCAGTTCACCTCACGTGGGACACCCTGAATATTGAAGACTCCTTCGGGGAAGGGCCCTTTGTATAAAGTGTGGGACAAATGCAGCTTGTGTTCCACCTGCAACTAAAGCAGAGTTCTTCGGGTAAAAGTGCCGTGTTTTCAGAGAGGAAATTCTTAGAGACAACAGTAGTGCCTGCCATGGCTGAGGCAGTTCGCTCCACGCGGGAAACCATTCTTATAAAACAAGTTCATTTGGGAAAGTGCCCATCGAGTACACTGTGGGAGAAAAGCTGCTTGTGTTACCTCTGCAACTAAAGCACAATTCTACCGTTAAAACTGTGTGTTTTGAGATAGGATATGCTTACAGTCCTCGCTACAGCCTTCCACGGTTGAGGCAGTTCGATCCACGTGGGAATCCCTGCATAAAGAATTTCATTCGTGGAAGAGCCCAAAGATTACACACTAGGAGTAATGCTGCTTGTGTTCCACCTGCAACTAACACAGAGTTCCTTGGGTAAAACTGCCGTGTTTTCGGAGAGGAAATGCTTAGAGGCCTCACTAGAGCCTGCTTGCTTTAGGCATTTCACTCCACGCGGGACCCCTTGAGTATAGATATTCTTTCGGGCAAAGGCTCATTGGGTACAATGTGGGAGAAAAGCTGCTTGTGTTCCACCTGCAACTAAAGCAGAATTCTTCGGGTAAAACTGCGTGTATTGGGAGAGGAAATGCTTACAGTCCTTACGAGAGCCTGCCTTCGTTGAGGCAGTTCACCTCACGTGGGACACCCTGAATATTGAAGACTCCTTCGGGGAAGGGCCCTTTGTATAAACTGTGGGACAAATGCAGCTTGTGTTCCATCTGCAACTAAAGCAGAGTTCTTCGGGTAAAAGTGCCGTGTTTTCAGAGAGGAAATTCTTAGAGACCACAGTAGTGTCAGCCATGGCTGAGGCAGTTCGCTCCACGCGGGAAACCATTCTTATAGAACAAGTTCATTAGGGGAAGTGCCCATTGTGTACACTGTGGGAGGAAAGCTGATGGTGTTCCCCCTGCAACTAAAGCAGAGTTCTTCGTGTAAAACTGCATGTTTTGGGAGAGGAAATGCTTACAGTATTCGCTACAGCCTGCCTTGGTTGAGGCAGTTCGCTCTACGTGGGAATCCCTGCATAAAGAAGTTCATTCGTGGAAGATCCCAAAGAGTACACAGTGGGAGAAATGCTGCTTGTGTTCCACCTGCAACTAAAGCAGAATTCTTTGGTAAAACTGCCGTGTTTTGGAAGAGGAAATGCTTACAGTCCTCGCTACAGCCTGCCTTGGTTGAGGCAGTTCGCTCCACGTCGGAAACCCTGCATAGAGAAGTTCATTCATGGAAGAGCCCAAAGAGTACACAGTGGGAGAAAAGCTGCTTGTGTTACCCCTGCAACTAAAGCAGACTTCTAGCGTTAAAACTGTGTGGTTTGGGAGAGGATATGCTTACAGTCCTCGCTACAGCCTGCCATGGTTGAGGCTGTTCGCTCCACGTGGGAAACCCTGCATATACAAGTTCATTCGTTAAGAGACCAAAGAGTACACAGTGGGAAAATGCTGCTTGTGTTCCACTTGCAACTAAAGCAGAGTTCTTCGGGTAAAACTGTGTGTTTTGGGAGAGGAAATGCTTACAGTCCTTACGAGAGCCTGCCTTCATTGAGGCAGTTCGCTGCTCGTGGGACAACCTGCATATTGAACATTCATTCGGGGAAAGGTCCTTTGTATAAAGTGTGGGACAAATGCAGCTTGTGTTCCACCTGCAACTAAAGCAGAGTTCTTCAGGTAAAAGTGCCCTGTTTTCAGAGAGGAAATTCTTAGAGACCACAGTAGTGCCTGCCATGGCTGAGGCAGTTCGCTCCACACTGGAAACCATTCTTATAGAACAAGTTCATTAGGGGAAGTGCCCATCGAGTACACTGTGGGAGAAAAGATGCTTGTGTTCCCCCTGCAACTAAAGCAGAGTTCTTCGGGTAAACCTGCGTGATTTGGTAGAGGATATGCTTACAGTCCTCGCTACAGCCTGCCATGGTGGAGGCAGTTCGCTCCTCGTGGGAATCCCTGCATAAAGAAGTTCATTCGTGTAAGATCCCAAAGAGTACACAGTGGGAGAAATGCTGCTTGTGTTCCACCTGCAACTAAAGCAGAGTTCTTCGGGTAAAACTGCGTGTTATGGGAGAGGAAATGCTTACAGTCCTTACGAGAGCCTGCCTTCATTGAGGCAGTTCGCTGCACGTGGGGCACCCTGCATATTGAAGATTCATTCGGGGAAGGGCCCTTTGTATAAAGTGTGGGACAAATGCAGCTTGTGTTCCACCTGCAACTAAAGCAGAGTTCTTCGGGTAAAAGTGCCTTGTTTTCAGAGAGGAAATCCTTAGAGACAACAGTAGTGCCTGCCATGGCTGAGGCAGTTCGCTCCACGCGGGAAACCATTCTTTTTTTTTTTTTTCCTTTTTGCGTTATGTGGGCCTCTCACTGTTGTGGCCTCTCCCGTTGCGGAGCACAGGCTGCGGATGCGCAGGCTCAGCGGCCATGGCTCACGGGCCCAGCCGCTCCGCGGCATATGGGATCCTCCCAGACCGGGGCACGAACCCGTATCCCCTGCATCGGCAGGCGGACTCTCAACCACTGCGCCACCAGGGAGGCCCGGGAAACCATTCTTATAGAACAAGTTCATTAGGGGAAGTGCCCATCGAGTACACTGTGGGAGAAAACCTGCTTGTGTTACATCTGCAACTAAAGCAGAGTTCTACCGTTAAAACTGCGTGTTTTGAGATAGGATATGCTTACAGTCCTCGCTACAGCCTGCCACGGTTGAGACAGTTCGATCCACGTGGGAATCCCTGCATAAAGAATTTCATTCATGAAAGAGCCCAAAGATTACACACTAGGAGTAATGCTGCTTGTGTTCCACCTGCAACTAACACAGAGTTCCTTGGGTAAAACTGCCGTGTTTTCGGAGAGGAAATGCTTAGAGGCCTCACTAGAGCCTGCTTGCTTTAGGCATTTCACTCCACGCGGGACCCCTTGAGTATAGATATTGTTTCGGTCAAAGGCTCATTGGGTACACTGTGGGAGAAAAGCTGCTTGTGTTCCACCTGCAACTAAAGCAGAATTCTTCGGGTAAAACTGCGGGTATTGGGAGAGGAAATGCTAACAGTCCTTATGAGAGCCTGCCTTCGTTGAGGCAGTTCACCTCACGTGGGACACCCTGAATATTGAAGACTCCTTCGGGGAAGGGCCCTTTGTATAAAGTGTGGGACAAATGCAGCTTGTGTTCCACCTGCAACTAAAGCAGAGTTCTTCGGGTAAAAGTGCCGTGTTTTCAGAGAGGAAATTCTTAGAGACAACAGTAGTGCCTGCCATGGCTGAGGCAGTTCGCTCCACGCGGGAAACCATTCTTATAGAACAAGTTCATTTGGGAAAGTGCCCATTGTGTACACTGTGGGAGAAAAGCTGCTTGTGTTACCTCTGCAACTAAAGCACAATTCTACCGTTAAAACTGTGTGTTTTGAGATAGGATATGCTTACAGTCCTCGCTACAGCCTTCCACGGTTGAGGCAGTTCGATCCACGTGGGAATCCCTGCATAAAGAATTTCATTCGTGGAAGAGCCCAAAGATTACACACTAGGAGTAATGCTGCTTGTGTTCCACCTGCAACTAACACAGAGTTCCTTGGGTAAAACTGCCGTGTTTTCGGAGAGGAAATGCTTAGAGGCCTCACTAGAGCCTGCTTGCTTTAGGAATTTCACTCCACGCGGGACCCCTTGAGTATAGATATTCTTTCGGGCAAAGGCTCATTGGGTACACTGTGGGAGAAAAGCTGCTTGTGTTCCACCTGCAACTAAAGCAGAATTCTTCGGGTAAAACTGCGTGTATTGGGAGAGGAAATGCTTACAGTCCTTACGAGAGCCTGCCTTCATTGAGGCAGTTCACTGCACGTGGGACACCCTGCATATTGAAGACTCCTTCGGGGAAGGGCCTTTTGTATAAACTGTGGGACAAATGCAGCTTGTGTTCCACCTGCAACTAAAGCAGAGTTCTTCGGGTAAAAGTGCCGTGTTTTCAGAGAGGAAATTCTTAGAGACCACAGTAGTGTCAGCCATGGCTGAGGCAGTTTGCTCCACGCGGGAAACCATTCTTATAGAACAAGTTCATTAGGGGAAGTGCCCATTGTGTACACTGTGGGAGGAAAGCTGATGGTGTTCCCCCTGCAACTAAAGCAGAGTTCTTCGTGTAAAACTGTGTGTTTTGGGAGATGAAATGCTTACAGTATTCGAAACAGCCTGCCTTGGTTGAGGCAGTTCGCTCCACGTGGGAATCCCTGCATAAAGAAGTTCATTCGTGGAAGATCTCAAAGAGTACACAGTGGGAGAAATGCTGCTTGTGTTCCACCTGCAACTAAAGCAGAATTCTTTGGTAAAACTGCCGTGTTTTGGAAGAGGAAATGCTTACAGTCCTCGCTACAGCCTGCCTTGGTTGAGGCAGTTCGCTCCACGTCGGAAACCCTGCATAGAGAAGTTCATTCATGGAAGAGCCCAAAGAGTACACAGTGGGAGAAAAGCTGCTTGTGTTACCCCTGCAACTAAAGCAGAGTTCTAGCGTTAAAACTGTGTGGTTTGGGAGAGGATATGCTTACAGTCCTCGCTACAGCCTGCCATGGTTGAGGCAGTTCAGCCTGCCTTGGTTGAGGCAGTTCGCTCCACGTGGGAAACCCTGCATATACAAGTTCATTCGTTAAGAGACCAAAGAGTACACAGTGGGAAAATGCTGCTTGTGTTCCACTTGCAACTAAAGCAGAGTTCTTCGGGTAAAACTGTGTGTTTTGAGAGAGGAAATGCTTACAGTCCTTACGAGAGCCTGCCTTCATTGAGGCAGTTCGCTGCTCGTGGGACAACCTGCATATTGAACATTCATTCGGGGAATGGCCCTTTGTATAAACTGTGGGACAAATGCAGCTTGTGTTCCACCTGCAACTAAAGCAGAGTTCTTAAGGTAAAAGTGCCGTGTTTTCAGAGAGGAAATTCTTAGAGACCACAGTAGTGCCTGCCATGGCTGAGGCAGTTCGCTCCACGCGGGAATCCATTCTTATAGAACAAGTTCATTAAGGGAAGTGCCCATCGAGTACACTGTGGGAGAAAAGATGCTTGTGTTCCCCCTGCAACTAAAGCAGAGTTCTTCGGGTAAACCTGCGTGATTTGGTAGAGGATATGCTTACAGTCCTCGCTACAGCCTGCCATGGTGGAGGCAGTTCGCTCTTCGTGGGTATCCCTGCATAAAGTAGTTCATTCGTGTAAGAGCCCAAAGAGTACACAGTGGGAGAAATGCTGCTTGTGTTCCACCTGCAACTAAAGCAGTGTTCTTCGGGTAAAACTGTGTGTTTTGGGAGAGGAAATGCTTACAGTCCATACGAGAGTCTGCCTTCATTGAGGCAGTTCGCTGTACGTGGGACACCCTGCATATTGAAGATTCATTCGGGGAAGGGCCCTTTGTATAAAGTGTCGGACAAATGCATTTTGTGTTCCACCTGCAACTACAGCAGAGTTCTTCGGGTTAAAGTGCCGTGTTTTCAGAGAGGAAATCCTTAGAGACCACAGTAGTGCCTGCCATGGCTGAGGCAGTTTGCTCCATGCGGAAACCATTCTTATAGTACAAGTTCATTAGGGGAAGTGCCCATTGTGTACACTGTGGGAGGAAAGCTGATGGTGTTCCCCCTGCAACTAAAGCAGAGTTCTTCGTGTAAAACTGCGTGTTTTGGGAGAGGAAATGCTTACAGTATTCGCTACAGCCTGCCTTGGTTGAGGCAGTTCGCTCCACGTGGGAATCCCTGCATAAAGAACTTCATTCGTGGAAGATCCCAAAGAGTACACAGTGGGAGAAATGCTGCTTGTGTTCCACCTGCAACTAAAGCAGAATTCTTTGGTAAAACTGCCGTGTTTTGGAAGAGGAAATGCTTACAGTCCTCGCTACAGCCTGCCTTGGTTGAGGCAGTTCGCTCCACGTCGGAAACCCTGCATATAGAAGTTCATTCATGGAAGAGCCCAAAGAGTACACAGTGGGAGAAAAGCTGCTTGTGTTACCCCTGCAACTAAAGCAGAGTTCTAGCGTTAAAACTGCGTGGTTTGGGAGAGGATATGCTTACAGTCCTCACTACAGCCTGCCATGGTTGAGGCAGTTCGCTCCACGTGGGAAAACCTGCATATACAAGTTCATTCGTGAGGAGACCAAAGAGTACACAGTGGGAGAAATGCTGCTTGTGTTCCACTTGCAACTAAAGCAGAGTTCTTCGGGTAAAACTGTGTGTTTTGGGAGAGGAAATGCTTACAGTCCTTACGAGAGCCTGCCTTCATTGAGGCAGTTCGCTGCTCGTGGGACAACCTGCATATTGAACATTCATTCGGGGAATGGCCCTTTGTATAAACTGTGGTACAAATGCAGCTTGTGTTCCACCTGCAACCAAAGCAGAGTTCTTAAGGTAAAAGTGCCGTGTTTTCAGAGAGGAAATTCTTAGAGACCACAGTAGTGTCTGCCATGGCTGAGGCAGTTCGCTCCACGCGGGAAACCATTCTTATAGAACAAGTTCATTAAGGGAAGTGCCCATCGAGTACACTGTGGGAGAAAAGATGCTTGTGTTCCCCCTGCAACTAAAGCAGAGTTCTTCGGGTAAACCTGCGTGATTTGGTAGAGGATATGCTTACAGTCCTCGCTACAGCCTGCCATGGTGGAGGCAGTTCGCTCTTCGTGGGAATCCCTGCATAAAGAAGTTCATTCGTGTAAGATCCCAAAGAGTACACAGTGGGAGAAATGCTGCTTGTGTTCCACCTGCAACTAAAGCAGAGTTCTTCGGGTAAAACTGCGTGTTATGGGAGAGGAAATGCTTACAGTCCTTACGAGAGCCTGCCTTCATTGAGGCAGTTCGCTGCACGTGGGGCACCCTGCATATTGAAGATTCATTCGGGGAAGGGCCCTTTGTATAAAGTGTGGGACAAATGCAGCTTGTGTTCCACCTGCAACTAAAGCAGAGTTCTTCGGGTAAAAGTGCCTTGTTTTCAGAGAGGAAATCCTTAGAGACAACAGTAGTGCCTGCCATGGCTGAGGCTGTTCGCTCCACGCGGGAAACCATTCTTTTTTTTTTTTTTTTTTTTTTTTCCTTTTTGCGTTATGTGGGCCTCTCACTGTTGTGGCCTCTCCCGTTGCGGAGCACAGGCTGCGGATGCGCAGGCTCAGCGGCCATGGCTCACGGGCCCAGCCGCTCCGCGGCATATGGGATCCTCCCAGACCGGGGCACGAACCCGTATCCCCTGCATCGGCAGGCGGACTCTCAACCACTGCGCCACCAGGGAGGCCCGGGAAACCATTCTTATAGAACAAGTTCATTAGGGGAAGTGCCCATCGAGTACACTGTGGGAGAAAACCTGCTTGTGTTACATCTGCAACTAAAGCAGAGTTCTACCGTTAAAACTGCGTGTTTTGAGATAGGATATGCTTACAGTCCTCGCTACAGCCTGCCACGGTTGAGACAGTTCGATCCACGTGGGAATCCCTGCATAAAGAATTTCATTCGTGAAAGAGCCCAAAGATTACACACTAGGAGTAATGCTGCTTGTGTTCCACCTGCAACTAACACAGAGTTCCTTGGGTAAAACTGCCGTGTTTTTGGAGAGGAAATGCTTAGAGGCCTCACTAGAGCCTGCTTGCTTTAGGCATTTCACTCCACGCGGGACCCCTTGAGTATAGATATTGTTTCGGTCAAAGGCTCATTGGGTACACTGTGGGAGAAAAGCTGCTTGTGTTCCACCTGCAACTAAAGCAGAATTCTTCGGGTAAAACTGCGGGTATTGGGAGAGGAAATGCTAACAGTCCTTATGAGAGCCTGCCTTCGTTGAGGCAGTTCACCTCACGTGGGACACCCTGAATATTGAAGACTCCTTCGGGGAAGGGCCCTTTGTATAAAGTGTGGGACAAATGCAGCTTGTGTTCCACCTGCAACTAAAGCAGAGTTCTTCGGGTAAAAGTGCCGTGTTTTCAGAGAGGAAATTCTTAGAGACAACAGTAGTGCCTGCCATGGCTGAGGCAGTTCGCTCCACGCGGGAAACCATTCTTATAGAACAAGTTCATTTGGGAAAGTGCCCATCGAGTACACTGTGGGAGAAAAGCTGCTTGTGTTACCTCTGCAACTAAAGCACAATTCTACCGTTAAAACTGTGTGTTTTGAGATAGGATATGCTTACAGTCCTCGCTACAGCCTTCCACGGTTGAGGCAGTTCGATCCACGTGGGAATCCCTGCATAAAGAATTTCATTCGTGGAAGAGCCCAAAGATTACACACTAGGAGTAATGCTGCTTGTGTTCCACCTGCAACTAACACAGAGTTCCTTGGGTAAAACTGCCGTGTTTTCGGAGAGGAAATGCTTAGAGGCCTCACTAGAGCCTGCTTGCTTTAGGAATTTCACTCCACGCGGGACCCCTTGAGTATAGATATTCTTTCGGGCAAAGGCTCATTGGGTACACTGTGGGAGAAAAGCTGCTTGTGTTCCACCTGCAACTAAAGCAGAATTCTTCGGGTAAAACTGCGTGTATTGGGAGAGGAAATGCTTACATTCCTTACGAGAGCCTGCCTTCGTTGAGGCAGTTCACTGCACGTGGGACACCCTGCATATTGAAGACTCCTTCGGGGAAGGGCCTTTTGTATAAACTGTGGGACAAATGCAGCTTGTGTTCCACCTGCAACTAAAGCAGAGTTCTTCGGGTAAAAGTGCCGTGTTTTCAGAGAGGAAATTCTTAGAGACCACAGTAGTGTCAGCCATGGCTGAGGCAGTTTGCTCCACGCGGGAAACCATTCTTATAGAACAAGTTCATTAGGGGAAGTGCCCATTGTGTACACTGTGGGAGGAAAGCTGATGGTGTTCCCCCTGCAACTAAAGCAGAGTTCTTCGTGTAAAACTGTGTGTTTTGGGAGAGGAAATGCTTACAGTATTCGAAACAGCCTGCCTTGGTTGAGGCAGTTCGCTCCACGTGGGAATCCCTGCATAAAGAAGTTCATTCGTGGAAGATCCCAAAGAGTACACAGTGGGAGAAATGCTGCTTGTGTTCCACCTGCAACTAAAGCAGAATTCTTTGGTAAAACTGCCGTGTTTTGGAAGAGGAAATGCTTACAGTCCTCGCTACAGCCTGCCTTGGTTGAGGCAGTTCGCTCCACGTCGGAAACCCTGCATATAGAAGTTCATTCATGGAAGAGCCCAAAGAGTACACAGTGGGAGAAAAGCTGCTTGTGTTACCCCTGCAACTAAAGCAGAGTTCTAGCGTTAAAACTGTGTGGTTTGGGAGAGGATATGCTTACAGTCCTCGCTACAGCCTGCCATGGTTGAGGCAGTTCAGCCTGCCTTGGTTGAGGCAGTTCGCTCCACGTGGGAAACCCTGCATATACAAGTTCATTCGTTAAGAGACCAAAGAGTACACAGTGGGAAAATGCTGCTTGTGTTCCACTTGCAACTAAAGCAGAGTTCTTCCGGTAAAACTGTGTGTTTTGAGAGAGGAAATGCTTACAGTCCTTACGAGAGCCTGCCTTCATTGAGGCAGTTCGCTGCTCGTGGGACAACCTGCATATTGAACATTCATTCGGGGAATGGCCCTTTGTATAAACTGTGGGACAAATGCAGCTTGTGTTCCACCTGCAACTAAAGCAGAGTTCTTAAGGTAAAAGTGCCGTGTTTTCAGAGAGGAAATTCTTAGAGACCACAGTAGTGCCTGCCATGGCTGAGGCAGTTCGCTCCACGCGGGAATCCATTCTTATAGAACAAGTTCATTAAGGGAAGTGCCCATCGAGTACACTGTGGGAGAAAAGATGCTTGTGTTCCCCCTGCAACTAAAGCAGAGTTCTTCGGGTAAACCTGCGTGATTTGGTAGAGGATATGCTTACAGTCCTCGCTACAGCCTGCCATGGTGGAGGCAGTTCGCTCTTCGTGGGTATCCCTGCATAAAATAGTTCATTCGTGTAAGAGCCCAAAGAGTACACAGTGGGAGAAATGCTGCTTGTGTTCCACCTGCAACTAAAGCAGTGTTCTTCGGGTAAAACTGCGTGTTTTGGGAGAGGAAATGCTTACAGTCCATACGAGAGTCTGCCTTCATTGAGGCAGTTCGCTGTACGTGGGACACCCTGCATATTGAAGATTCATTCGGGGAAGGGCCCTTTGTATAAAGTGTCGGACAAATGCATTTTGTGTTCCACCTGCAACTACAGCAGAGTTCTTCGGGTTAAAGTGCCGTGTTTTCAGAGAGGAAATCCTTAGAGACCACAGTAGTGCCTGCCATGGCTGAGGCAGTTTGCTCCATGCGGAAACCATTCTTATAGTACAAGTTCATTAGGGGAAGTGCCCATTGTGTACACTGTGGGAGGAAAGCTGATGGTGTTCCCCCTGCAACTAAAGCAGAGTTCTTCGTGTAAAACTGCGTGTTTTGGGAGAGGAAATGCTTACAGTATTCGCTACAGCCTGCCTTGGTTGAGGCAGTTCGCTCCACGTGGGAATCCCTGCATAAAGAACTTCATTCGTGGAAGATCCCAAAGAGTACACAGTGGGAGAAATGCTGCTTGTGTTCCACCTGCAACTAAAGCAGAATTCTTTGGTAAAACTGCCGTGTTTTGGAAGAGGAAATGCTTACAGTCCTCGCTACAGCCTGCCTTGGTTGAGGCAGTTCGCTCCACGTCGGAAACCCTGCATATAGAAGTTCATTCATGGAAGAGCCCAAAGAGTACACAGTGGGAGAAAAGCTGCTTGTGTTACCCCTGCAACTAAAGCAGAGTTCTAGCGTTAAAACTGCGTGGTTTGGGAGAGGATATGCTTACAGTCCTCACTACAGCCTGCATTGGTTGAGGCAGTTCGCTCCACGTGGGAAATCCTGCATATACAAGTTCATTCGTGAGGAGACCAAAGAGTACACAGTGGGAGAAATGCTGCTTGTGTTCCACTTGCAACTAAAGCAGAGTTCTTCGGGTAAAACTGTGTGTTTTGGGAGAGGAAATGCTTACAGTCCTTACGAGAGCCTGCCTTCATTGAGGCAGTTCGCTGCTCGTGGGACAACCTGCATATTGAACATTCATTCGGGGAATGGCCCTTTGTATAAACTGTGGTACAAATGCAGCTTGTGTTCCACCTGCAACCAAAGCAGAGTTCTTAAGGTAAAAGTGCCGTGTTTTCAGAGAGGAAATTCTTAGAGACCACAGTAGTGTCTGCCATGGCTGAGGCAGTTCGCTCCACGCGGGAAACCATTCTTATAAAACAAGTTCATTAAGGGAAGTGCCCATCGAGTACACTGTGGGAGAAAAGATGCTTGTGTTCCCCCTGCAACTAAAGCAGAGTTCTTCGGGTAAACCTGCGTGATTTGGTAGAGGATATGCTTACAGTCCTCGCTACAGCCTGCCATAGTGGAGGCAGTTCGCTCTTCGTGGGAATCCCTGCATAAAGAAGTTCATTCGTGTAAGATCCCAAAGAGTACACAGTGGGAGAAATGCTGCTTGTGTTCCACCTGCAACTAAAGCAGAGTTCTTCGGGTAAAACTGCGTGTTATGGGAGAGGAAATGCTTACAGTCCTTACGAGAGCCTGCCTTCATTGAGGCAGTTCGCTGCACGTGGGGCACCCTGCATATTGAAGATTCATTCGGGGAAGGGCCCTTTGTATAAAGTGTGGGACAAATGCAGCTTGTGTTCCACCTGCAACTAAAGCAGAGTTCTTCGGGTAAAAGTGCCTTGTTTTCAGAGAGGAAATCCTTAGAGACAACAGTAGTGCCTGCCATGGCTGAGGCAGTACGCTCCACGCGGGAAACCATTCTTATAGAACAAGTTCATGTGGGGAAGTGCCCATCGAGTACACTGTGGGAGAAAAGCTGCTTATGTTAACTCTGCAACTAAAGCAGAGTTCTACCGTTAAAACTGCGTGTTTTGAAATAGGATATGCTTACAGTCCTCGCTACAGCCTGCCACGGTTGAGGCAGTTCGATCCACGTGGGAATCCCTGCATAAAGAATTTCATTCGTGAAAGAGCCCAAAGATTACACACTAGGAGTAATGCTGCTTGTGTTCCACCTGCAACTAACACAGAGTTCCTTGGGTAAAACTGCCGTGTTTTCGGAGAGGAAATGCTTAGAGGCCTCACTAGAGCCTGCTTGCTTTAGGCATTTCACTCCACGCGGGACCCCTTGAGTATAGATATTCTTTCGGGCAAAGGCTCATTGGGTACACTGTGGGAGAAAAGCTGCTTGTGTTCCACCTGCAACTAAAGCAGAATTCTTCGGGTAAAACTGCGTGTATTGGGAGAGGAAATGCTTACAGTCCTTACGAGAGCCTGCCTTCATTGAGGCAGTTCACTGCACGTGGGACACCCTGCATATTGAAGACTCCTTCGGGGAAGGGCCCTTTGTATAAACTGTGGGACAAATGCAGCTTGTGTTCCACCTGCAACTAAAGCAGAGTTCTTCAGGGAAAAGTGCTGTGTTTTCAGAGAGGAAATTCTTAGAGACCACAGTAGTGTCTGCCATGGCTGAGGCAGTTCGCTCCACGCGGGAAACCATTCTTATAGAACAAGTTCATTAGGGGAAGTGCCCATTGTGTACACTGTGGGAGGAAAGCTGATGGTGTTCCCCCTGCAACTAAAGCAGAGTTCTTCGTGTAAAACTGCGTGTTTTGTGAGAGAAAATGCTTACATTATTCGCTACAGCCTGCCTTGGTTGAGGCAGTTCGCTCCACGTGGGTGTCCCTGCATAAAGAAGTTCATTCGTGGAAGATCCCAAAGAGTACACAGTGGGAGAAATGCTGCTTGTGTTCCACCTGCAACTAAACCACCGTTCTTCGGGTAAAACTGCGTGTTATGGGAGAGGAAATGCTTACAGTCCTTACGAGAGCCTGCCTTCATTGACGCAGTTCGCTGCACGTGAGACACCCTGCATATTGAAGATTCATTCGGGGAAGGGCCCTTTGTATAAAGTGTGGGACAAATGCAGCTTGTGTTCCACCTGCAACTAAAGCAGAGTTCTTCGGGTAAAAGTGCCGTGTTTTCAGAGAGGAAATCCTTAGAGACAACAGTAGTGCCTGCCATGGCTGAGGCAGTTCGCTCCACGCGGGAAACCATTCTTATAGAAAAAGTTCATTTGGGGAATTGCCCATCGAGTACACTGTGGGAGAAAAGCTGCTTGTGTTACCTCTGCAACTAAAGCACAATTCTACCGTTAAAACTGTGTGTTTTGAGATAGGATATGCTTACAGTCCTCGCTACAGCCTGCCACGGTTGAGGCAGTTTTAACCACGTGGGAATCCCTGCATAAAGAATTTCATTCGTGGAAGAGCCCAAAGATTACACACTAGGAGTAATGCTGCTTGTGTTCCACCTGCAACTAACACAGAGTTCCTTGGGTAAAACTGCCGTGTTTTCGGAGAGGAAATGCTTAGAGGCCTCACTAGAGCCTGCTTGCTTTAGGCATTTCACTCCACGCGGGACCCCTTGAGTATAGATATTCTTTCGGGCAAAGGCTCATTGGGTACACTGTGGGAGAAAAGCTGCTTGTGTTCCACCTGCAAGTAAAGCAGAATTCTTCGGGTAAAACTGCGTGTATTGGGAGAGGAAATGCTTACAGTCCTTACGAGAGCCTGCCTTCGTTGAGGCAGTTCACTGCACGTGGGACACCCTGCATATTGAAGACTCCTTCGGGGAAGGGCCCTTTGTATAAACTGTGGGACAAATGCAGCTTGTGTTCCACCTGCAACTAAAGCAGAGTTCTTCGGGTAAAAGTGCTGTGTTTTCAGAGAGGAAATTCTTAGAGACCACAGTAGTGTCTGCCATGGCTGAGGCAGTTCGCTCCACGCGGGAAACCATTCTTATAGAACAAGTTCATTAGGGGAAGTGCCCATTGTGTACACTGTGGGAGGAAAGCTGATGGTGTTCCCCCTGCAACTAAAGCAGAGTTCTTCGTGTAAAACTGCATGTTTTGGGAGAGGAAATGCTTACAGTATTCGCTACAGCCTGCCTTGGTTGATGCAGTTCGCTCTACGTGGGAATCCCTGCATAAAGAAGTTCATTCGTGGAAGATCCCAAAGAGTACACAGTGGGAGAAATGCTGCTTGTGTTCCACCTGCAACTAAAGCAGAATTCTTTGGTAAAACTGCCGTGTTTTGGAAGAGGAAATGCTTACAGTCCTCGCTACAGCCTGCCTTGGTTGAGGCAGTTCGCTCCACGTCGGAAACCCTGCATAGAGAAGTTCATTCATGGAAGAGCCCAAAGAGTACACAGTGGGAGAAAAGCTGCTTGTGTTACCCCTGCAACTAAAGCAGACTTCTAGCGTTAAAACTGTGTGGTTTGGGAGAGGATATGCTTACAGTCCTCGCTACAGCCTGCCATGGTTGAGGCTGTTCGCTCCACGTGGGAAACCCTGCATATACAAGTTCATTCGTTAAGAGACCAAAGAGTACACAGTGGGAAAATGCTGCTTGTGTTCCACTTGCAACTAAAGCAGAGTTCTTCGGGTAAAACTGTGTGTTTTGGGAGAGGAAATGCTTACAGTCCTTACGAGAGCCTGCCTTCATTGAGGCAGTTCGCTGCTCGTGGGACAACCTGCATATTGAACATTCATTCGGGGAAAGGCCCTTTGTATAAAGTGTGGGACAAATGCAGCTTGTGTTCCACCTGCAACTAAAGCAGAGTTCTTCAGGTAAAAGTGCCGTGTTTTCAGAGAGGAAATTCTTAGAGACCACAGTAGTGTCTGCCATGGCTGAGGGAGTTCGCTCCACGCGGGAAACCATTCTTATAGAACAAGTTCATTAGGGGAAGTGCCCATTGTGTACACTGTGGGAGGAAAGCTGATGGTGTTCCCCCTGCAACTAAAGCAGAGTTCTTCGTGTAAAACTGCGTGTTTTGTGAGAGAAAATGCTTACATTATTCGCTACAGCCTGCCTTGGTTGAGGCAGTTCGCTCCACGTGGGTGTCCCTGCATAAAGAAGTTCATTCGTGGAAGATCCCAAAGAGTACACAGTGGGAGAAATGCTGCTTGTGTTCCACCTGCAACTAAACCACCGTTCTTCGGGTAAAACTGCGTGTTATGGGAGAGGAAATGCTTACAGTCCTTACGAGAGCCTGCCTTCATTGACGCAGTTCGCTGCACGTGAGACACCCTGCATATTGAAGATTCATTCGGGGAAGGGCCCTTTGTATAAAGTGTGGGACAAATGCAGCTTGTGTTCCACCTGCAACTAAAGCAGAGTTCTTCGGGTAAAAGTGCCGTGTTTTCAGAGAGGAAATCCTTAGAGACAACAGTAGTGCCTGCCATGGCTGAGGCAGTTCGCTCCACGCGGGAAACCATTCTTATAGAAAAAGTTCATTTGGGGAATTGCCCATTGAGTACACTGTGGGAGAAAAGCTGCTTGTGTTACCTCTGCAACTAAAGCACAATTCTACCGTTAAAACTGTGTGTTTTGAGATAGGATATGCTTACAGTCCTCGCTACAGCCTGCCACGGTTGAGGCAGTTCTAACCACGTGGGAAACCCTGCATAAAGAATTTCATTCGTGGAAGAGCCCAAAGATTACACACTAGGAGTAATGCTGCTTGTGTTCCACCTGCAACTAACACAGAGTTCCTTGGGTAAAACTGCCGTGTTTTCGGAGAGGAAATGCTTAGAGGCCTCACTAGAGCCTGCTTGCTTTAGGCATTTCACTCCACGCGGGACCCCTTGAGTATAGATATTCTTTCGGGCAAAGGCTCATTGGGTACACTGTGGGAGAAAAGCTGCTTGTGTTCCACCTGCAAGTAAAGCAGAATTCTTCGGGTAAAACTGCGTGTATTGGGAGAGGAAATGCTTACAGTCCTTACGAGAGCCTGCCTTCGTTGAGGCAGTTCACTGCACGTGGGACACCCTGCATATTGAAGACTCCTTCGGGGAAGGGCCCTTTGTATAAACTGTGGGACAAATGCAGCTTGTGTTCCACCTGCAACTAAAGCAGAGTTCTTCGGGTAAAAGTGCTGTGTTTTCAGAGAGGAAATTCTTAGAGACCACAGTAGTGTCTGCCATGGCTGAGGCAGTTCGCTCCACGCGGGAAACCATTCTTATAGAACAAGTTCATTAGGGGAAGTGCCCATTGTGTACACTGTGGGAGGAAAGCTGATGGTGTTCCCCCTGCAACTAAAGCAGAGTTCTTCGTGTAAAACTGCATGTTTTGGGAGAGGAAATGCTTACAGTATTCGCTACAGCCTGCCTTGGTTGAGGCAGTTCGCTCTACGTGGGAATCCCTGCATAAAGAAGTTCATTCGTGGAAGATCCCAAAGAGTACACAGTGGGAGAAATGCTGCTTGTTTTCCACCTGCAACTAAAGCAGAATTCTTTGGTAAAACTGCCGTGTTTTGGAAGAGGAAATGCTTACAGTCCTCGCTACAGCCTGCCTTGGTTGAGGCAGTTCGCTCCACGTCGGAAACCCTGCATAGAGAAGTTCATTCATGGAAGAGCCCAAAGAGTACACAGTGGGAGAAAAGCTGCTTGTGTTACCCCTGCAACTAAAGCAGACTTCTAGCGTTAAAACTGTGTGGTTTGGGAGAGGATATGCTTACAGTCCTCGCTACAGCCTGCCATGGTTGAGGCTGTTCGCTCCACGTGGGAAACCCTGCATATACAAGTTCATTCGTTAAGAGACCAAAGAGTACACAGTGGGAAAATGCTGCTTGTGTTCCACTTGCAACTAAAGCAGAGTTCTTCGGGTAAAACTGTGTGTTTTGGGAGAGGAAATGCTTACAGTCCTTACGAGAGCCTGCCTTCATTGAGGCAGTTCGCTGCTCGTGGGACAACCTGCATATTGAACATTCATTCGGGGAAAGGCCCTTTGTATAAAGTGTGGGACAAATGCAGCTTGTGTTCCACCTGCAACTAAAGCAGAGTTCTTCAGGTAAAAGTGCCGTGTTTTCAGAGAGGAAATTCTTAGAGACCACAGTAGTGCCTGCCATGGCTGAGGCATTTCGCTCCACGCGGGAAACCATTCTTATAGAACAAGTTCATTAGGTGAAGTGCCCATCGAGTACACTGTGGGAGAAAAGATGCTTGTGTTCCCCCTGCAACTAAAGCAGAGTTCTTCGGGTAAACCTGCGTGATTTGGTAGAGGATATGCTTACAGTCCTCGCTACAGCCTGCCATGGTGGAGGCAGTTCGCTCCTCGTGGGAATCCCTGCATAAAGAAGTTCATTCGTGTAAGATCCCAAAGAGTACACAGTGGGAGAAATGCTACCTGTGTTCCACCTGCAACTAAAGCAGAGTTCTTCGGGTAAAACTGCGTGTTATGGGAGAGGAAATGCTTACAGTCCTTACGAGAGCCTGCCTTCATTGAGGCAGTTCGCTGCATGTGGGGCACCCTGCATATTGAAGATTCATTCGGGGAAGGGCCGTTTGTATAAAGTGTGGGACAAATGCAGCTTGTGTTCCACCTGCAACTAAAGCAGAGTTCTTCGGGTAAAAGTGCCTTGTTTTCAGAGAGGAAATCCTTAGAGACAACAGTAGTGCCTGCCATGGCTGAGGCAGTTCGCTCCACGCGGGAAACCATTCTTTTTTTTTTTTTTTTTTTTTTCCTTTTTGCGTTATGTGGGCCTCTCACTGTAGTGGCCTCTCCCGTTGCGGAGCACAGGCTGCGGATGCACAGGCTCAGCGGCCATGGCTCACGGGCCCAGCCGCTCCGTGGCATATGGGATCCTCCCAGACCGGGGCACGAACCCGTATCCCCTGCATCGGCAGGCGGACTCTCAACCACTGCGCCACCAGGGAGGCCCGGGAAACCATTCTTATAGAACAAGTTCATTAGGGGAAGTGCCCATCGAGTACACTGTGGGAGAAAACCTGCTTGTGTTACCTCTGCAACTAAAGCAGAGTTCTACCGTTAAAACTGCGTGTTTTGAGATAGGATATGCTTACAGTCCTCGCTACAGCCTGCCACGGTTGAGGCAGTTCGATCCACGTGGGAATCCCTGCATAAAGAATTTCATTCGTGAAAGAGCCCAAAGATTACACACTAGGAGTAATGCTGCTTGTGTTCCACCTGCAACTAACACAGAGTTCCTTGGGTAAAACTGCCGTGTTTTCGGAGAGGAAATGCTTAGAGGCCTCACTAGAGCCTGCTTGCTTTAGGCATTTCACTCCACGCGGGACCCCTTGAGTATAGATATTGTTTCGGTCAAAGGCTCATTGGGTACACTGTGGGAGAAAAGCTGCTTGTGTTCCACCTGCAACTAAAGCAGAATTCTTCGGGTAAAACTGCGGGTATTGGGAGAGGAAATGCTAACAGTCCTTATGAGAGCCTGCCTTCGTTGAGGCAGTTCACCTCACGTGGGACACCCTGAATATTGAAGACTCCTTCGGGGAAGGGCCCTTTGTATAAAGTGTGGGACAAATGCAGCTTGTGTTCCACCTGCAACTAAAGCAGAGTTCTTCGGGTAAAAGTGCCGTGTTTTCAGAGAGGAAATTCTTAGAGACAACAGTAGTGCCTGCCATGGCTGAGGCAGTTCGCTCCACGCGGGAAACCATTCTTATAGAACAAGTTCATTTGGGAAAGTGCCCATCGAGTACACTGTGGGAGAAAAGCTGCTTGTGTTACCTCTGCAACTAAAGCACAATTCTACAGTTAAAACTGTGTGTTTTGAGATAGGATATGCTTACAGTCTTCGCTACAGCCTGCCACGGTTGAGGCAGTTCGATCCACGTGGGAATCCCTGCATAAAGAATTTCATTCGTGGAAGAGCCCAAAGATTACACACTAGGAGTAATGCTGCTTGTGTTCCACCTGCAACTAACACAGAGTTCCTTGGGTAAAACTGCCGTGTTTTCGGAGAGGAAATGCTTAGAGGCCTCACTAGAGCCTGCTTGCTTTAGGCATTTCACTCCACGCGGGACCCCTTGAGTATAGATATTCTTTCGGGCAAAGGCTCATTGGGTACACTGTGGGAGAACAGCTGCTTGTGTTCCACCTGCAACTAAAGCAGAATTCTTCGGGTAAAACTGCGTGTATTGGGAGAGGAAATGCTTACAGTCCTTACGAGAGCCTGCCTTCGTTGAGGCAGTTCACCTCACGTGGGACACCCTGAATATTGAAGACTCCTTCGGGGAAGGGCCATTTGTATAAACTGTGGGACAAATGCAGCTTGTGTTCCATCTGCAACTAAAGCAGAGTTCTTCGGGTAAAAGTGCCGTGTTTTCAGAGAGGAAATTCTTAGAGACCACAGTAGTGTCAGCCATGGCTGAGGCAGTTCGCTCCACGCGGGAAACCATTCTTATAGAACAAGTTCATTAGGGGAAGTGCCCATTGTGTACACTGTGGGAGGAAAGCTGATGGTGTTCCCCCTGCAACTAAAGCAGAGTTCTTCGTGTAAAACTGCATGTTTTGGGAGAGGAAATGCTTACAGTATTCGCTACAGCCTGCCTTGGTTGAGGCAGTTCGCTCTACGTGGGAATCCCTGCATAAAGAAGTTCATTCGTGGAAGATCCCAAAGAGTACACAGTGGGAGAAATGCTGCTTGTTTTCCACCTGCAACTAAAGCAGAATTCTTTGGTAAAACTGCCGTGTTTTGGAAGAGGAAATGCTTACAGTCCTCGCTACAGCCTGCCTTGGTTGAGGCAGTTCGCTCCACGTCGGAAACCCTGCATAGAGAAGTTCATTCATGGAAGAGCCCAAAGAGTACACAGTGGGAGAAAAGCTGCTTGTGTTACCCCTGCAACTAAAGCAGACTTCTAGCGTTAAAACTGTGTGGTTTGGGAGAGGATATGCTTACAGTCCTCGCTACAGCCTGCCATGGTTGAGGCTGTTCGCTCCACGTGGGAAACCCTGCATATACAAGTTCATTCGTTAAGAGACCAAAGAGTACACAGTGGGAAAATGCTGCTTGTGTTCCACTTGCAACTAAAGCAGAGTTCTTCGGGTAAAACTGTGTGTTTTGGGAGAGGAAATGCTTACAGTCCTTACGAGAGCCTGCCTTCATTGAGGCAGTTCGCTGCTCGTGGGACAACCTGCATATTGAACATTCATTCGGGGAAAGGCCCTTTGTATAAAGTGTGGGACAAATGCAGCTTGTGTTCCACCTGCAACTAAAGCAGAGTTCTTCAGGTAAAAGTGCCGTGTTTTCAGAGAGGAAATTCTTAGAGACCACAGTAGTGCCTGCCATGGCTGAGGCAGTTCGCTCCACACTGGAAACCATTCTTATAGAACAAGTTCATTAGGGGAAGTGCCCATCGAGTACACTGTGGGAGAAAAGATGCTTGTGTTCCCCCTGCAACTAAAGCAGAGTTCTTCGGGTAAACCTGCGTGATTTGGTAGAGGATATGCTTACAGTCCTCGCTACAGCCTGCCATGGTGGAGGCAGTTCGCTCCTCGTGGGAATCCCTGCATAAAGAAGTTCATTCGTGTAAGATCCCAAAGAGTACACAGTGGGAGAAATGCTGCTTGTGTTCCACCTGCAACTAAAGCAGAGTTCTTCGGGTAAAACTGCGTGTTATGGGAGAGGAAATGCTTACAGTCCTTACGAGAGCCTGCCTTCATTGAGGCAGTTCGCTGCACGTGGGGCACCCTGCATATTGAAGATTCATTCGGGGAAGGGCCCTTTGTATAAGGTGTGGGACAAATGCAGCTTGTGTTCCACCTGCAACTAAAGCAGAGTTCTTTGGGTAAAAGTGCCTTGTTTTCAGAGAGGAAATCCTTAGAGACAACAGTAGTGCCTGCCATGGCTGAGGCAGTTCGCTCCACGCGGGAAACCATTCTTTTTTTTTTTTTTTTTTTTTCCTTTTTGCGTTATGTGGGCCTCTCACTGTTGTGGCCTCTCCCATTGCGGAGCACAGGCTGCGGATGCGCAGGCTCAGCGGCCATGGCTCACGGGCCCAGCCGCTCCGCGGCATATGGGATCCTCCCAGACCGGGGCACGAACCCGTATCCCCTGCATCGGCAGGCGGACTCTCAACCACTGCGCCACCAGGGAGGCCCGGGAAACCATTCTTATAGAACAAGTTCATTAGGGGAAGTGCCCATCGAGTACACTGTGGGAGAAAACCTGCTTCTGTTACCTCTGCAACTAAAGCAGAGTTCTACCGTTAAAACTGCGTGTTTTGAGATAGGATATGCTTACAGTCCTCGCTACAGCCTGCCACGGTTGAGACAGTTCGATCCACGTGGGAATCCCTGCATAAAGAATTTCATTCGTGAAAGAGCCCAAAGTTTACGCACTAGGAGTAATGCTGCTTGTGTTCCACCTGCAACTAACACAGAGTTCCTTGGGTAAAACTGCCGTGTTTTCGGAGAGGAAATGCTTAGAGGCCTCACTAGAGCCTGCTTGCTTTAGGCATTTCACTCCACGCGGGACCCCTTGAGTATAGATATTCTTTCGGTCAAAGGCTCATTGGGTACACTGTGGGAGAAAAGCTGCTTGTGTTCCACCTGCAACTAAAGCAGAATTCTTCGGGTAAAACTGCGGGTATTGGGAGAGGAAATGCTAACAGTCCTTATGAGAGCCTGCCTTCGTTGAGGCAGTTCACCTCACGTGGGACACCCTGAATATTGAAGACTCCTTCGGGGAAGGGCCCTTTGTATAAAGTGTGGGACAAATGCAGCTTGTGTTCCACCTGCAACTAAAGCAGAGTTCTTCGGGTAAAAGTGCCGTGTTTTCAGAGAGGAAATTCTTAGAGACAACAGTAGTGCCTGCCATGGCTGAGGCAGTTCGCTCCACGCGGGAAACCATTCTTATAGAACAAGTTCATTTGGGAAAGTGCCCATCGAGTACACTGTGGGAGAAAAGCTGCTTGTGTTACCTCTGCAACTAAAGCACAATTCTACCGTTAAAACTGTGTGTTTTGAGATAGGATATGCTTACAGTCCTCGCTACAGCCTTCCACGGTTGAGGCAGTTCGATCCACGTGGGAATCCCTGCATAAAGAATTTCATTCGTGGAAGAGCCCAAAGATTACACACTAGGAGTAATGCTGCTTGTGTTCCACCTGCAACTAACACAGAGTTCCTTGGGTAAAACTGCCGTGTTTTCGGAGAGGAAATGCTTAGAGGCCTCACTAGAGCCTGCTTGCTTTAGGCATTTCACTCCACGCGGGACCCCTTGAGTATAGATATTCTTTCGGGCAAAGGCTCATTGGGTACACTGTGGGAGAAAAGCTGCTTGTGTTCCACCTGCAAGTAAAGCAGAATTCTTCGGGTAAAACTGCGTGTATTGGGAGAGGAAATGCTTACAGTCCTTACGAGAGCCTGCCTTCGTTGAGGCAGTTCACTGCACGTGGGACACCCTGCATATTGAAGACTCCTTCGGGGAAGGGCCCTTTGTATAAACTGTGGGACAAATGCAGCTTGTGTTCCACCTGCAACTAAAGCAGAGTTCTTCGGGTAAAAGTGCCGTGTTTTCAGAGAGGAAATTCTTAGAGACCACAGTAGTGTCAGCCATGGCTGAGGCAGTTTGCTCCACGCGGGAAACCATTCTTATAGAACAAGTTCATTAGGGGAAGTGCCCATTGTGTACACTGTGGGAGGAAAGCTGATGGTGTTCCCCCTGCAACTAAAGCAGAGTTCTTCGTGTAAAACTGTGTGTTTTGGGAGAGGAAATGCTTACAGTATTCGAAACAGCCTGCCTTGGTTGAGGCAGTTCGCTCCACGTGGGAATCCCTGCATAAAGAAGTTCATTCGTGGAAGATCCCAAAGAGTACACAGTGGGAGAAATGCTGCTTGTGTTCCACCTGCAACTAAAGCAGAATTCTTTGGTAAAACTGCCGTGTTTTGGAAGAGGAAATGCTTACAGTCCTCGCTACAGCCTGCCTTGGTTGAGGCAGTTCGCTCCACGTCGGAAACCCTGCATATAGAAGTTCATTCATGGAAGAGCCCAAAGAGTACACAGTGGGAGAAAAGCTGCTTGTGTTACCCCTGCAACTAAAGCAGAGTTCTAGCGTTAAAACTGTGTGGTTTGGGAGAGGATATGCTTACAGTCCTCGCTACAGCCTGCCATGGTTTAGGCAGTTCGCTCCACGTGGGAAACCCTGCATATACAAGTTCATTCGTTAAGAGACCAAAGAGTACACAGTGGGAAAATGCTGCTTGTGTTCCACTTGCAACTAAAGCAGAGTTCTTCGGGTAAAACTGTGTGTTTTGAGAGAGGAAATGCTTACAGTCCTTACGAGAGCCTGCCTTCATTGAGGCAGTTCGCTGCTCGTGGGACAACCTGCATATTGAACATTCATTCGGGGAATGGCCCTTTGTATAAACTGTGGGACAAATGCAGCTTGTGTTCCACCTGCAACTAAAGCAGAGTTCTTAAGGTAAAAGTGCCGTGTTTTCAGAGAGGAAATTCTTAGAGACCACAGTAGTGCCTGCCATTGCTGAGGCAGTTCGCTCCACGCGGGAATCCATTCTTATAGAACAAGTTCATTAAGGGAAGTGCCCATCGAGTACACTGTGGGAGAAAAGATGCTTGTGTTCCCCCTGCAACTAAAGCAGAGTTCTTCGGGTAAACCTGCGTGATTTGGTAGAGGATATGCTTACAGTCCTCGCTACAGCCTGCCATGGTGGAGGCAGTTCGCTCTTCGTGGGTATCCCTGCATAAAGTAGTTCATTCGTGTAAGAGCCCAAAGAGTACACAGTGGGAGAAATGCTGCTTGTGTTCCACCTGCAACTAAAGCAGTGTTCTTCGGGTAAAACTGCGTGTTTTGGGAGAGGAAATGCTTACAGTCCATACGAGAGTCTGCCTTCATTGAGGCAGTTCGCTGTACGTGGGACACCCTGCATATTGAAGATTCATTCGGGGAAGGGCCCTTTGTATAAAGTGTCGGACAAATGCATTTTGTGTTCCACCTGCAACTAAAGCAGAGTTCTTCGGGTTAAAGTGCCGTGTTTTCAGAGAGGAAATCCTTAGAGACCACAGTAGTGCCTGCCATGGCTGAGGCAGTTTGCTCCATGCGGAAACCATTCTTATAGTACAAGTTCATTAGGGGAAGTGCCCATTGTGTACACTGTGGGAGGAAAGCTGATGGTGTTCAACCTGCAACTAAAGCAGAGTTCTTCGTGTAAAACTGCGTGTTTTGGGAGAGGAAATGCTTACAGTATTCGCTACAGCCTGCCTTGGTTGAGGCAGTTCGCTCCACGTGGGAATCCCTGCATAAAGAAGTTCATTCTTGGAAAATCCCAAAGAGTACACAGTGGGAGAAATGCTGCTTGTGTTCCACCTGCAACTAAAGCAGAATTCTGTGGTAAAACTGCCGTGTTTTGGAAGAGGAAATGCTTACATTCCTCGCTACAGCCTGCCTTGGTTGAGGCAGTTCGCTCCACGTCGGAAACCCTGCATATAGAAGTTCATTCATGGAAGAGCCCAAAGAGTACACAGTGGGAGAAAAGCTGCTTGTGTTACCCCTGCAACTAAAGCAGAGTTCTAGCGTTAAAACTGCGTGGTTTGGGAGAGGATATGCTTACAGTCCTCACTACAGCCTGCCATGGTTGAGGCAGTTCGCTCCACGTGGGAAACCCTGCATATACAAGTTCATTCGTGAGGAGACCAAAGAGTACACAGTGGGAGAAATGCTGCTTGTGTTCCACTTGCAACTAAAGCAGAGTTCTTCAGGTAAAACTGTGTGTTTTGGGAGAGGAAATGCTTACAGTCCTTACGAGAGCCTGCCTTCATTTAGGCAGTTCACTGCTCGTGGGACAACCTGCATATTGAACATTCATTCGGGGAAAGGCCCTTTGTATAAAGTGTGGGACAAATGCAGCTTGTGTTCCACCTGCCACTAAAGCAGAGTTCTTCAGGTAAAAGTGCCGTGTTTTCAGAGAGGAAATTCTTAGAGACCACAGTAGTGCCTGCCATGGCTGAGGCAGTTCGCTCCACGAGGGAAACCATTCTTATAGAACAAGTTCATTAAGGGAAGTGCCCATCGAGTACACTGTGGGAGAAAAGATGCTTGTGTTCCCCCTGCAACTAAAGCAGAGTTCTTCGGGTAAACATGCGTGATTTGGTAGAGGATATGCTTACAGTCCTCGCTACAGCCTGCCATGGTGGAGGCAGTTCTCTCCTCGTGGGAATCCCTGCATAAAGAATTTCATTCGTGTACGATCCCAAAGAGTACACAGTGGGAGAAATGCTGCTTGTGTTCCACCTGCAACTAAACCACCGTTCTTCGGGTAAAACTGCGTGTTATGGGAGAGGAAAGGCTTACAGTCCTTACGAGAGCCTGCCTTCATTGAGGCAGTTCGCTGCACGTGGGACACCCTGCATATTGAAGATTCATTCGGGGAAGGGCCCTTTGTATAAAGTGTGGGACAAATGCAGCTTGTGTTCCACCTGCAACTAAAGCAGAGTTCTTCGGGCAAAAGTGCCGTGTTTTCAGAGAGGAAATCCTTAGAGACAACAGTAGTGCCTGCCATGGCTGAGGCAGTTCGCTCCACGCGGGAAACCATTCTTATAGAACAAGTTCATTTGGGGAAGTGCCCATCGAGTACACTGTGGGAGAAAAGCTGCTTGTGTTACCTCTGCAACTAAAGCACAATTCTACCGTTAAAACTGTGTGTTTTGAGATAGGATATGCTTACAGTCCTCGCTACAGCCTGCCACGGTTGAGGCAGTTCGATCCACGTGGGAATCACTGCATAAAGAATTTCATTCGTGGAAGAGCCCAAAGATTACACACTAGGAGTAATGCTGCTTGTGTTCCACCTGCAACTAACACAGAGTTCCTTGGGTAAAACTGCCGTGTTTTTGGAGAGGAAATGCTTAGAGGCCTCACTAGAGCCTGCTTGCTTTAGGCATTTCACTCCACGCGGGACCCCTTGAGTATAGATATTCTTTCGGGCAAAGGCTCATTGGGTACACTGTGGGAGAAAAGCTGCTTGTGTTCCACCTGCAACTAAAGCAGAATTCTTCGGGTAAAACTGCGTGTATTGGGAGAGGAAATGCTAACAGTCCTTATGAGAGCCTGCCTTCGTTGAGGCAGTTCACCTCACGTGGGACACCCTGCATATTGAAGACTCCTTCGGGGAAGGGCCCTTTGTATAAAGTGTGGGACAAATGCAGCTTGTCTTCCACCTGCAACTAAAGCAGAGTTCTTCACATAAAAGTGCCGTGTTTTCAGAGAGGAAATTCTTAGAGACAACAGTAGTGCCTGCCATGGCTTAGGCAGTTCGCTCCACGCGGGAAACCATTCTTATAGAACAAGTTCATTTGGGGAAGTGCCCATCGAGTACACTGTGGGAGAAAAGCTGCTTGGGTTACCTCTGCAACTAAAGCAGAATTCTACCGTTAAAACTGTGTGTTTTGAGATAGGATATGCTTACAGTCCTTGCTACAGCCTGCCTTGGTTGAGGCAGTTCGCTCCACGTGGGAATCCCTGCATAAAGAAGTTCATTCGTGGAAGATCCCAAAGATTACACAGTAGGAGTAATGCTGCTTGTGTTCCACCTGCAACTAAAGCAGAGTTCTTCGGGTAAAAGTGCCGTGTTTTCAGAGAGGAAATTCTTAGAGACCACAGTAGTGTCTGCCATGGCTGAGGCAGTTCGCTCCATGCGGGAAACCATTCTTATAGAACAAGTTCATTAGGGGAAGTGCCCATTGTGTACACTGTGGGAGGAAAGCTGATGGTGTTCCCCCTGCAACTAAAGCAGAGTTCTTCGTGTAAAACTGCGTGTTTTGGGAGAGGAAATGCTCACAGTATTCGCTACAGCCTGCCTTGGTTGAGGCAGTTCGCTCCACGTGGGAATCCCTGCATAAAGAAGTTCATTCGTGGAAGATCCCAAAGAGTACACAGTGGGAGAAATGCTGCTTGTGTTCCACCTGCAACTAAACCACCGTTCTTCGGGTAAAACTGCGTGTTATGGGAGAGGAAATGCTTACAGTCCTTACGAGAGCCTGCCTTCATTGAGGCAGTTCGCTGCACGTGGGACACCCTGCATATTGAAGACTCCTTCGGGGAAGGGCCCTTTGTATAAACTGTGGGACAAATGCAGCTTGTGTTCCACCTGGAACTAAAGCAGAGTTCTTCGGGTAAAAGTGCCGTGTTTTCAGAGAGGAAATTCTTAGAGACCACAGTAGTGTCTGCCATGGCTGAGGCAGTTCGCTCCACGCGGGAAACCATTCTTATAGAACAAGTTCATTAGGGGAAGTGCCCATTGTGTACACTGTGGGAGGAAAGCTGATGGTGTTCCCCCTGCAACTAAAGCAGAGTTCCTCGTGTAAAACTGCGTGTTTTGGGAGAGGAAATGCTTACAGTATTCGCTACAGCCTGCCTTGGTTGAGGCAGTTCGCTCCACGTGGGAATCCCTGCATAAAGAAGTTCATTCGTGGAAGATCCCAAAGAGTACACAGTGGGAGAAATGCTGCTTGTGTTCCACCTGCAACTAAAGCAGAATTCTTTGGTAAAACTGCCGTGTTTTGGAAGAGGAAATGCTTACAGTCCTCGCTACAGCCTGCCTTGGTTGAGGCAGTTCACTCCACGTCGGAAACCCTGCATAGAGTAGTTCATTCATGGAAGAGCCCAAAGAGTACACAGTGGGAGAAAAGCTGCTTGTGTTACCCCTGCAACTAAAGCAGAGTTCTAGCGTTAAAACTGTGTGGTTTGGGAGAGGATATGCTTACAGTCCTCGCTACAGCCTGCCATGGTTGAGGCAGTTCGCTCCACGTGGGAAACCCTGCATATACAAGTTCATTCGTTAAGAGACCAAAGAGTACACAGTGGGAAAATGCTGCTTGTGTTCCACTTGCAACTAAAGCAGAGTTCTTCGGGTAAAACTGTGTGTTTTGGGAGAGGAAATGCTTACAGTCCTTACGAGAGCCTGCCTTCATTGAGGCAGTTTGCTGCTCGTGGGACAACCTGCATATTGAACATTCATTCGGGGAAAGGCACTTTGTATAAAGTGTGGGACAAATGCAGCTTGTGTTCCACCTGCCACTAAAGCAGAGTTCTTCAGGTAAAAGTGCCGTGTTTTCAGAGAGGAAATTCTTAGAGACCACAGTAGTGCCTGCCATGGCTGAGGCAGTTCGCTCCACACTGGAAACCATTCTTATAGAACAAGTTCATTAGGGGAAGTGCCCATCGAGTACACTGTGGGAGAAAAGATGCTTGTGTTCCCCCTGCAACTAAAGCAGAGTTCTTCGGGTAAACATGCGTGATTTGGTAGAGGATATGCTTACAGTCCTCGCTACAGCCTGCCATGGTGGAGGCAGTTCGCTCCTCGTGGGAATCCCTGCATAAAGAAGTTCATTCGTGTAAGATCCCAAAGAGTACACAGTGGGAGAAATGCTGTTTGTGTTCCACTTGCAAAAAAAGCAGAGTTCTTCGGGTAAAACTGCGTGTTATGGGAGAGGAAATGCTTACAGTCCTTACGAGAGCCTGCCTTCATTGAGGCAGTTCGCTGCACGTGGGGCACCCTGCATATTGAAGATTCATTCGGGGAAGGGCCCTTTGTATAAAGTGTGGGACAAATGCAGCTTGTGTTCCACCTGCAACTAAAGCAGAGTTCTTCGGGTAAAAGTGCCTTGTTTTCAGAGAGGAAATCCGTAGAGACAACAGTAGTGCCTGCCATGGCTGAGGCAGTTCGCTCCACGCGGGAAACCATTCTTATAGAACAAGTTCATTAGGGGAAGTGCCCATCGAGTACACTGTGGGAGAAAAGATGCTTGTGTTCCCCCTGCAACTAAAGCAGAGTTCTTCGGGTAATCCTGCGTGATTTGGTGGAGGATATGCTTACAGTCCTCGCTACAGCCTGCCATGGTGGAGGCAGTTCGCTCTTCGTGGGTATCCCTGCATAAAGTAGTTCATTCGTGTAAGAGCCCAAAGAGTACACAGTGGGAGAAATGCTGCTTGTGTTCCACCTGCAACTAAAGCAGTGTTCTTCGGGTAAAACTGCGTGTTTTGGGAGAGGAAATGCTTACAGTCCATACGAGAGTCTGCCTTCATTGAGGCAGTTCGCTATACGTGGGACACCCTGCATATTGAAGATTCATTCGGGGAAGGGCCCTTTGTATAAAGTGTGGGACAAATGCATTTTGTGTTCCACCTGCAACTAAAGCAGAGTTCTTCGGGTTAAAGTGCCGTGTTTTCAGAGAGGAAATCCTTAGAGACCACAGTAGTGCCTGCCATGGCTGAGGCAGTTCGCTCCACGCGGGAAACCATTCTTATAGAACAAGTTCATTAGGGGAAGTGCCCATTGTGTACACTGTGGGAGGAAAGCTGATGGTGTTCCCCCTGCAACTAAAGCAGAGTTCTTCGTGTAAAACTGCGTGTTTTGGGAGAGGAAATGCTTACAGTATTCGCTACAGCCTGCCTTGGTTGAGGCAGTTCGCTCCACGTGGGAATCCCTGCATAAAGAAGTTCATTCGTGGAAAATCCCAAAGAGTACACAGTGGGAGAAATGCTGCTTGTGTTCCACCTGCAACTAAAGCAGAATTCTTTGGTAAAACTGCCGTGTTTTGGAAGAGGAAATGCTTACAGTCCTCGCTACAGCCTGCCTTCGTTGAGGCAGTTCGCTCCACGTCGGAAACCCTGCATATAGAAGTTCATTCATGGAAGAGCCCAAAGAGTACACAGTGGGAGAAAAGCTGCTTGTGTTACCCCTGCAACTAAAGCAGAGTTCTAGCGTTAAAACTGCGTGGTTTGGGAGAGGATATGCTTACAGTCCTCACTACAGCCTGCCATGCTTGAGGCAGTTCGCTCCACGTGGGAAACCCTGCATATACAAGTTCATTCGTGAGGAGACCAAAGAGTACTCAGTGGGAGAAATGCTGCTTGTGTTCCACTTGCAACTAAAGCAGAGTTCTTCGGATAAAACTGTGTGTTTTGGGAGAGGAAATGCTTACAGTCCTTACGAGAGCCTGCCTTCATTGAGGCAGTTCACTGCTCGTGGGACAACCTGCATAATGAACATTCATTCGGGGAAAGGCCCTTTGTATAAAGTGTGGGACAAATGCAGCTTGTGTTCCACCTGCCACTAAAGCAGAGTTCTTCAGGTAAAAGTGCCGTGTTTTCAGAGAGGAAATCCTTAGAGATAACAGTAGTGCCTGCCATGGCTGAGGCAGTTCGCTCCACGCGGGAAACCATTCTTATAGAACAAGTTCATTTGGGGAAGTGCCCATCGACTACACTGTGGGAGAAAAGCTGCTTGTGTTACCTCTGCAACTAAAGCACAATTCTACCGTTAAAACTGTGTGTTTTGAGATAGGATATGCTTACAGTCCTCGCTACAGCCTGCCACGGTTGAGGCAGTTCTATCCACGTGGGAATCCCTGCATAAAGAATTTCATTCGTGGAAGAGCCCAAAGATTACACAGTAGGAGTAATGCTGCTTGTGTTCCACCTGCAACTAACACAGAGTTCCTTGGGTAAAACTGCCGTGTTTTCGGAGAGGAAATGCTTAGAGGCCTCACTAGAGCCTGCTTGCTTTAGGCATTTCACTCCACGCGGGACCCTTTGAGTATAGATATTCTTTCCGGCAAAGGCTCATTAGGTACACTGTGGGAGAAAAGCTGCTTGTGTTCCACCTGCAACTAAAGCAGAATTCTTCGGGTAAAACTGCGTCTATTGGGAGAGGAAATGCTTACAGTCCTTACGAGAGCCTGCCTTCGTTGAGGCAGTTCACTGCACGTGGGACACCCTGCATATTGAAGACTCCTTCGGGGAAGGGCCCTTTGTATAAACTGTGGGACAAATGCAGCTTGGGTTCCACCTGCAACTAAAGCAGAGTTCTTCGGGTAAAAGTGCCGTGTTTTCAGAGAGGAAATTCTTAGAGACCACAGTAGTGTCTGCCATGGCTGAGGCAGTTCGCTCCACGTGGGAAACCATTCTTATAGAACAAGTTCATTAGGGGAAGTGCCCATTGTGTACACTGTGGGAGGAAAGCTGATGGTGTTCCCCCTGCAACTAAAGCAGAGTTCTTCGTGTAAAACTGCGTGTTTTGGGAGAGGAAATGCTTACAGTATTCGCTACAGCCTGCCTTGGTTGAGGCAGTTCGCTCCACGTGGGAATCCCTGCATAAAGAATTTCATTCGTGGAAGATCCCAAAGAGTACACAGTGGGAGAAATGCTGCTTGTGTTCCACCTGCAACTAAAGCAGAATTCTTTGGTAAAACTGCCGTGTTTTGGAAGAGGAAATGCTTACAGTCCTCGCTACAGCCTGCCTTGGTTGAGGCAGTTCACTCCACGTCGGAAACCCTGCATATAGAAGTTCATTCATGGAAGAGCCCAAAGAGTACACAGTGGGAGAAAAGCTGCTTGTGTTACCCCTGCAACTAAAGCAGAGTTCTAGGGTTAAAACTGTGTGGTTTGGGAGAGGATATGCTTACAGTCCTCGCTACAGCCTGCCATGGTTGAGGCAGTTCACTCCACGTGGGAAACCCTGCATATACAAGTTCATTCGTTAAGAGACCAAAGAGTACACAGTGGGAAAATGCTGCTTGTGTTCCACTTGCAACTAAAGCAGAGTTCTTCGGGTAAAACTGTGTGTTTTGGGAGAGGAAATGCTTACAGTCCTTACGAGAGCCTGCCTTCATTGAGGCAGTTCGCTGCTCGTGGGACAACCTGCATATTGAACATTCATTCGGGGAAAGGCCCTTTGTATAAAGTGTGGGACAAATGCAGCTTGTGTTCCACCTGCCACTAACGCAGAGTTCTTCAGGTAAAAGTGCCGTGTTTTCAGAGAGGAAATTCTTAGAGACCACAGTAGTGCCTGCCATGGCTGAGGCCGTTCGCTCCACACTGGAAACCATTCTTATAGAACAAGTTCATTAGGGGAAGTGCCCATCGAGTACACTGTGGGAGAAAAGATGCTTGTGTTCCCCCTGCAACTAAAGCAGAGTTCTTCGGGTAAACCTGCATGATTTGGTAGAGGATATGCTTACAGTCCTCGCTACAGCCTGCCATGGTGGAGGCAGTTCGCTCCTCGTGGGAATCCCTGCATAAAGAAGTTCATTCGTGTAAGATCCCAAAGAGTACACAGTGGTATAAATGCTGCTTGTGTTACCTCTGCAACTAAAGCAGAGTTCTACCGTTAAAACTGTGTGTTTGGGGATAGGATATGCTTACAGTCCTCGCTACAGCCTGCCACAGTTGAGGCAGTTCGATCCACGTGGGAATCCCTGCAAAAGGAATTTAATTCGTGGAAGAGCCCAAAGATTACACACTAGGAGTAATGCTGCTTGTGTTCCACCTGCAACTAACACAGAGTTCCTTGGGTAAAACTGCCGTGTTTTCGGAGAGGAAATGCTTAGAGGCCTCACTAGAGCCTGCTTGCTTTAGGCATTTCACTCCACGCGGGACCCCTTGAGTATAGATATTCTTTCGGGCAAAGGCTCATTGGGTACACTGTGGGAGAAAAGCTGCTTGTGTTCCACCTGCAACTAAAGCAGAGTTCTTCGGGTAAAACTGCATGTATTGGGAGAGGAAATGCTTACAGTCCTTACGAGAGCCTGCCTTCGTTGAGGCAGTTCACTGCACGAGGGACACCCTGCATATTGAAGACTCCTTCGGGGAAGGGCCCTTTGTATAAAGTGTGGGACAAATGCAGCTTGTGTTCCACCTGCAACTAAAGCAGAGTTCTTCGGGTAAAAGTGCCGTGTTTTCAGAGAGGAAATTCTTAGAGACCACAGTAGTGTCTGCCATGGCTGAGGGAGTTCGCTCCACGCGGGAAACCATTCTTATAGAACAAGTTCATTAGGGGAAGTGCCCATGGTGTACACTGTGGGAGGAAAGCTGATGGTGTTCCCACTGCACCTAAAGCAGAGTTCTTCGTGTAAAACTGCGTGCTTTGGGAGAGGAAATGCTTACAGTATTCGCTACAGCCTGCCTTGGTTGAGGCAGTTCGCTCCACGTGGGAATCCCTGCATAAACAACTTCATTCGTGGAAGATCCCACAGAGTACACAGTGGGAGAAATGCTGCTTGTGTTCCACCTGCAACTAAAGCAGAATTCTTTGGTAAAACTGCCGTGTTTTGGAAGAGGAAATGCTTACAGTCCTTGCTACAGCCTGCCTTGGTTGAGGCAGTTCGCTCCACGTCGGAAACCCTGCATATAGAAGTTCATTCATGGAAGAGCCCAAAGAGTACACAGTGGGAGAAAAGCTGCTTGTCTTACCCCTGCAACTAAAGCAGACTTCTACCGTTAAAACTGTGTGGTTTGGGAGAGGATATGCTTACAGTCCTCGCTACAGCCTGCCATGGTTGAGGCAGTTCGCTCCACGTGGGAAACCCTGCATATACAAGTTCATTCGTGAGGAGACCAAAGAGTACACAGTGGGAGAAATGCTGCTTGTGTTCCACTTGCAACTAAAGCAGAGTTCTTCGGGTAAAACTGTGTGTTTTGGGAGAGGAAATGCTTACAGTCCTTACAAGAGCCTGCCTTCATTGCGGCAGTTCGCTGCTCGTGGGACAACCTGCATATTGAACATTCATTCGGGGAAAGGCCCTTTGTATAAAGTTTGGGACAAATGCAGCTTGTGTTCCACCTGCCACTAAAGCAGAGTTCTTCAGGTAAAAGTGCCGTGTTTTCAGAGAGGAAATTCTTAGAGACCACAGTAGTGTCTGCCATGGCTGAGGCAGTTCGCTCCACGAGGGAAACCATTCTTATAGAACAAGTTCATTAAGGGAAGTGCCCATCGAGTACACTGTGGGAGAAAAGATGCTTGTGTTCCCCCTGCAACTAAAGCAGAGTTCTTCGGGTAAACCTGCGTGATTTGGTAGAGGATATGCTTACAGTCCTCGCTACAGCCTGCCATGGTGGAGGCAGTTCGCTCCTCGTGGGAATCCCTGCATAAAGAAGTTCATTCGTGTAAGATCCCAAAGAGTACACAGTGGGAGAAATGCTGCTTGTGTTCCACCTGCAACTAAAGCAGAGTTCTTCGGGTAAAACTGCGTGTTATGGGAGAGGAAATGCTTACAGTCCTTACGAGAGCCTGCCTTCATTGAGGCAGTTCGCTGCACGTGGGGCACCCTGCATATTGAAGATTCATTCAGGGAAGGGCCCTTTGTATAAAGTGTGGGACAAATGCAGCTTGTGTTCCACCTGCAACTAAAGCAGAGTTCTTCGGGTAAAAGTGCCTTGTTTTCAGAGAGGAAATCCTTAGAGACAACAGTAGTGCCTGCCATGGCTGAGGCAGTTCGCTCCACGCGGGAAACCATTCTTATAGAACAAGTTCATTAGGGGAAGTGCCCATCGAGTACACTGTGGGAGAAAAGCTGCTTGTGTTACCTCTGCAACTAAAGCAGAGTTCTACCGTTAAAACTGCGTGTTTTGGGATAGGATATGCTTACAGTCCTCGCTACAGCCTGCCACGTTTGAGGCAGTTCGATCCACGTGGGAATCCCTGCATAAAGAATTTCATTCGTGAAAGAGCCCAAAGATTACACACTAGGAGTAATGCTGCTTGTGTTCCACCTGCAACTAAAGCAGAATTCTTCGGGTAAAACTGCGGGTATTGGGAGAGGAAATGCTAACAGTCCTTATGAGAGCCTGCCTTCGTTGAGGCAGTTCACCTCACGTGGGACACGCTGCATATTGAAGACTCCTTCTGGGAAGGGCCCTTTGTATAAACTGTGGGACAAATGCAGCTTGTGTTCCACCTGCAACTAAAGCAGAGTTCTTCGGGTAAAAGTGCCGTGTTTTCAGAGAGGAAATCCTTAGAGACAACAGTAGTGCCTGCCATGGCTGAGGCAGTTCGCTCCACGCGGGAAACCATTCTTATAGAACAAGTTCATTTGGGGAAGTGCCCATCGAGTACACTGTGGGAGAAATGCTGCTTGTGTTACCTCTGCAACTAAAGCACAATTCTACCGTTAAAACTGTGTGTTTTGAGATAGGATATGCTTACAGTCCTCGCTACAGCCTTCCACGGTTGAGGCAGTTCGATCCACGTGGGAATCCCTGCATAAAGAATTTCATTCGTGGAAGAGCCCAAAGATTACACACTAGGAGTAATGCTGCTTGTGTTCCACCTGCAACTAACACAGAGTTCCTTGGGTAAAACTGCCGTGTTTTCGGAGAGGAAATGCTTAGAGGTCTCACTAGAGCCTGCTTGCTTTAGGCATTTCACTCCACGCGGGACCCCTTGAGTATAGATATTGTTTCGGTCAAAGGCTCATTGGGTACACTGTGGGAGAAAAGCTGCTTGTGTTCCACCTGCAACTAAAGCAGAATTCTTCGGGTAAAACTGCGTGTATTGGGAGAGGAAATGCTAACAGTCCTCATGAGAGCCTGCCTTCGTTGAAGCAGTTCACCTCACGTGGGACACCCTGCATATTGAAGACTCCTTTGGGGAAGGGCCCTTTGTATAAAGTGTGGGACAAATGCAGCTTGTGTTCCACCTGCAACTAAAGCAGAGTTCTTCGGGTAAAAGTGCCGTGTTTTCAGAGAGGAAATTCTTAGAGACAACAGTAGTGCCTGCCATGGCTGAGGCAGTTCGCTCCACGCGGGAAACAATTCTTATAGAACAAGTTCATTTGGGGAAGTGCCCATCGAGTACACTGTGGGAGAAAAGCTGCTTGTGTTCCACCTGCAACTAAAGCAGAATTCTTCGGGTAAAACTGCGTGTATTGGGAGAGGACATGCTTACAGTCCTTACGATAGCCTGCCTTCGTTGAGGCAGTTCACTGCACGTGGGACACCCTGCATATTGAAGACTCCTTCGGGGAAGGGCCCTTTGTATAAAGTGTGGGACAAATGCAGCTTGTGTTCCACCTGCAACTAAAGCAGTGTTCTTCGGGTAAAAGTGCTGTGTTTTCAGAGAGGAAATTCTTAGAGACCACAGTAGTGTCTGCCATAGCTGAGGCAGTTCGCTCCACACGGGAAACCATTCTTATAGAACAAGTTTATTAGGGGAAGTGCCCATTTTGTACACTGTGGGAGGAAAGCTGATGGTGATCCCCCTGCAACTAAAGCAGAGTTCTTCGGGTAAACATGCGTGATTTGGTAGAGGATATGCTTACAGTCCTCGCTACAGCCTGCCATGGTGGAGGCAGTTCGCTCCTTGTGGGAATCCCTGCATAAAGAAGTTCATTCGTGTACTATCCCAAAGAGTACACAGTGGGAGAAATGCTGCTTGTGTTCCACCTGCAACTAAACCACCGTTCTTCGGGTAAAACTGCGTGTTATGGGAGAGGAAAGGCTTACAGTCCTTATGAGAGCCTGCCTTCATTGAGGCAGTTCGCTGCACGTGGGACACCCTGCATATTGAAGATTCATTCGGGGAAGGGCCCTTTGTATAAAGTGTGGGACAAATGCAGCTTGTGTTCCACCTGCAACTAATGCAGAGTTCTTCGGGTAAAAGTGCCGTGTTTTCAGAGAGGAAATCCTTAGAGACAACAGTAGTGCCTGCCATGGCTGAGGCAGTTCGCTCCACGCGGGAAACCATTCTTATAGAACAAGTTCATTTGGGGAAGTGCCCATCGACTACACTGTGTGAGAAAAGCTGCTTGTGTTACCTCTGCAACTAAAGCACAATTCTACCGTTAAAACTGTGTGTTTTGAGATAGGATATGCTTACAGTCCTCGCTACAGCCTGCCACGGTTGAGGCAGTTCTATCCACGTGGGAATCCCTGCATAAAGAATTTCATTCGTGGAAGAGCCCAAAGATTACACAGTAGGAGTAATGCTGCTTGTGTTCCACCTGCAACTAACACAGAGTTCCTTGGGTAAAACTGCCGTGTTTTCGGAGAGGAAATGCTTAGAGGCCTCACTAGAGCCTGCTTGCTTTAGGCATTTCACTCCACGCGGGACCCCTTGAGTATAGATATTCTTTCGGGCAAAGGCTCATTGGGTACACTGTGGGAGAAAAGCTGCTTGTGTTCCACCTGCAACTAAAGCAGAATTCTTCGGGTAAAACTGCGTGTATTGGGAGAGGAAATGCTTACAGTCCTTACGAGAGCCTGCCTTCGTTGAGGCAGTTCACTGCACGTGGGACACCCTGCATATTGAAGACTCCTTCGGGGAAGGGCCCTTTGTATAAACTGTGGGACAAATGCAGCTTGTGTTCCACCTGCAACTAAAGCAGAGTTCTTCGGGTAAAAGTGCCGTGTTTTCAGAGAGGAAATTCTTAGAGACCACAGTAGTGTCTGCTATGGCTGAAACAGTTCGCTCCACGCGGGAAAACATTCTTATAGAACAAGTTCTTTAGGGGAAGTGCCCATTGTGTACACTGTGGGAGGAAAGCTGATGGTGTTCCCCCTGCAACTAAAGCAGAGTTCTTCGTGTAAAACTGCGTGTTTTGGGAGAGGAAATGCTTACAGTATTCGCTACAGCCTGCCTTGGTTGAGGCAGTTCGCTCCACGTGGGAATCCCTGCATAAAGAAGTTCATTCGTGGAAGATCCCAAAGAGTACACAGTGGGAGAAATGCTGCTTGTGTTCCACCTGCAACTAAAGCAGAATTCTTTGGTAAAACTGCCGTGTTTTGGAATAGGAAATGCTTACAGTCCTCGCTTCAGCCTGCCTTGTTTGAGGCAGTTCGCTCCACGTCGGAAACCCTGCATATAGAAGTTCATTCATGGAAGAGCCCAAAGAGTACACAGTGGGAGAAAAGCTGCTTGTGTTACCCCTGCAACTAAAGCAGAGTTCTAGCGTTAAAACTGCCTGGTTTGGGAGAGGATATGCTTACAGTCCTCACTACAGCCTGCCATGGTTGAGGCAGTTCGCTCCACGTGGGAAACCCTGCATATACAAGTTCATTCGTGAGGAGACCAAAGAGTACACAGTGGGAGAAATGCTGCTTGTGTTCCACTTGCAACTAAAGCAGAGTTCTTCGGGTAAAACTGTGTGTTTTGGGAGAGGAAATGCTTACAGTCCTTACGAGAGCCTGCCTTCATTGAGGCAGTTCACTGCTCGTGGGACAACCTGCATATTGAACATTCATTCGGGGAAAGGCCCATTGTATAAAGTGTGGGACAAATGCAGCTTGTGTTCCACCTGCCACTAAAGCAGAGTTCTTCAGGTAAAAGTGCCGTGTTTTCAGAGAGGAAATTCTTAGAGACCACAGTAGTGCCTGCCATGGCTGAGGCGGTTCGCTCCACACTGGAAACCATTCTTTTTTTTTTTTTTTTTTTTTTTCTTTTTGTGTTATGCGGGCCTCTCACTGTTGTGGCCTCCCCCGTTGCAGAGCACAGGCTCCGGATGCGCAGGCTCCGGATGCACAGGCCCAGCGGCCACGGCTCACGGGCCCAGCCTCTCCGCGGCATATGGGATCCTCCCTGACCGGGGCACGAACCCGTATCCCCTGCATCGGCAGGCGGACTCTCAACCACTGCGCAACCAGGGAGGCCCTGGAAACCATTCTTATAGAACAAGTTCATTTGGGGAAGTGCCCATCGAGTACACTGTGGGAGAAAAGCTGCTTGTGTTACCTCTGCAACTAAAGCACAATTCTACCGTTAAAACTGTGTGTTTTGAGATAGGATATGCTTACAGTCCTCGCTACAGCCTGCCACGGTTGAGGCAGTTCGATCCACGTGGGAATCACTGCATAAAGAATTTCATTCGTGGAAGAGCCCAAAGATTACACACTAGGAGTAATGCTGCTTGTGTTCCACCTGCAACTAACACAGAGTTCCTTGGGTAAAACTGCCGTGTTTTTGGAGAGGAAATGCTTAGAGGCCTCACTAGAGCCTGCTTGCTTTAGGCATTTCACTCCACGCGGGACCCCTTGAGTATAGATATTCTTTCGGGCAAAGGCTCATTGGGTACACTGTGGGAGAAAAGCTGCTTGTGTTCCACCTGCAACTAAAGCAGAATTCTTCGGGTAAAACTGCGTGTATTGGGAGAGGAAATGCTAACAGTCCTTATGAGAGCCTGCCTTCGTTGAGGCAGTTCACCTCACGTGGGACACCCTGCATATTGAAGACTCCTTCGGGGAAGGGCCCTTTGTATAAAGTGTGGGACAAATGCAGCTTGTCTTCCACCTGCAACTAAAGCAGAGTTCTTCACGTAAAAGTGCCGTGTTTTCAGAGAGGAAATTCTTAGAGACAACAGTAGTGCCTGCCATGGCTTAGGCAGTTCGCTCCACGCGGGAAACCATTCTTATAGAACAAGTTCATTTGGGGAAGTGCCCATCGAGTACACTGTGGGAGAAAAGCTGCTTGGGTTACCTCTGCAACTAAAGCAGAATTCTACCGTTAAACATGTGTGTTTTGAGATAGGATATGCTTACAGTCCTTGCTACAGCCTGCCTTGGTTGAGGCAGTTCGCTCCACGTGGGAATCCCTGCATAAAGAAGTTCATTCGTGGAAGATCCCAAAGATTACACAGTAGGAGTAATGCTGCTTGTGTTCCACCTGCAACTAAAGCAGAGTTCTTCGGGTAAAAGTGCCGTGTTTTCAGAGAGGAAATTCTTAGAGACCACAGTAGTGTCTGCCATGGCTGAGGCAGTTCGCTCCATGCGGGAAACCATTCTTATAGAACAAGTTCATTAGGGGAAGTGCCCATTGTGTACACTGTTGGAGGAAAGCTGATGGTGTTCCCCCTGCAACTAAAGCAGAGTTCTTCGTGTAAAACTGCGTGTTTTGGGAGAGGAAATGCTCACAGTATTCGCTACAGCCTGCCTTGGTTGAGGCAGTTCGCTCCACGTGGGAATCCCTGCATAAAGAAGTTCATTCGTGGAAGATCCCAAAGAGTACACAGTGGGAGAAATGCTGCTTGTGTTCCACCTGCAACTAAACCACCGTTCTTCGGGTAAAACTGCGTGTTATGGGAGAGGAAATGCTTACAGTCCTTACGAGAGCCTGCCTTCATTGAGGCAGTTCGCTGCACGTGGGACACCCTGCATATTGAAGACTCCTTCGGGGAAGGGCCCTTTGTATAAACTGTGGGACAAATGCAGCTTGTGTTCCACCTGCAACTAAAGCAGAGTTCTTCGGGTAAAAGTGCCGTGTTTTCAGAGAGGAAATTCTTAGAGACCACAGTAGTGTCTGCCATGGCTGAGGCAGTTCGCTCCACGCGGGAAACCATTCTTATAGAACAAGTTCATTAGGGGAAGTGCCCATTGTGTACACTGTGGGAGGAAAGCTGATGGTGTTCCCCCTGCAACTAAAGCAGAGTTCCTCGTGTAAAACTGCGTGTTTTGGGAGAGGAAATGCTTACAGTATTCGCTACAGCCTGCCTTGGTTGAGGCAGTTCGCTCCACGTGGGAATCCCTGCATAAAGAAGTTCATTCGTGGAAGATCCCAAAGAGTACACAGTGGGAGAAATGCTGCTTGTGTTCCACCTGCAACTAAAGCAGAATTCTTTGGTAAAACTGCCGTGTTTTGGAAGAGGAAATGCTTACAGTCCTCGCTACAGCCTGCCTTGGTTGAGGCAGTTCGCTCCACGTCGGAAACCCTGCATAGAGTAGTTCATTCATGGAAGAGCCCAAAGAGTACACAGTGGGAGAAAAGCTGCTTGTGTTACCCCTGCAACTAAAGCAGAGTTCTAGCGTTAAAACTGTTTGGTTTGGGAGAGGATATGCTTACAGTCCTCGCTACAGCCTGCCATGGTTGAGGCAGTTCGCTCCACGTGGGAAACCCTGCATATACAAGTTCATTCGTTAAGAGACCAAAGAGTACACAGTGGGAAAATGCTGCTTGTGTTCCACTTGCAACTAAAGCAGAGTTCTTCGGGTAAAACTTTGTGTTTTGGGAGAGGAAATGCTTACAGTCCTTACGAGAGCCTGCCTTCATTGAGGCAGTTCGCTGCTCGTGGGACAACCTGCATATTGAACATTCATTCGGGGAAAGGCCCTTTGTATAAAGTGTGGGACAAATGCAGCTTGTGTTCCACCTGCCACTAAAGCAGAGTTCTTCAGGTAAAAGTGCCGTGTTTTCAGAGAGGAAATTCTTAGAGACCACAGTAGTGCCTGCCATGGCTGAGGCAGTTCGCTCCACACTGGAAACCATTCTTATAGAACAAGTTCATTAGGGGAAGTGCCCATCGAGTACACTGTGGGAGAAAAGATGCTTGTGTTCCCCCTGCAACTAAAGCAGAGTTCTTCGGGTAAACATGCGTGATTTGGTAGAGGATATGCTTACAGTCCTCGCTACAGCCTGCCATGGTGGAGGCAGTTCGCTCCTCGTGGGAATCCCTGCATAAAGAAGTTCATTCGTGTAAGATCCCAAAGAGTACACAGTGGGAGAAATGCTGTTTGTGTTCCACTTGCAAAAAAAGCAGAGTTCTTCGGGTAAAACTGCGTGTTATGGGAGAGGAAATGCTTACAGTCCTTACGAGAGCCTGCCTTCATTGAGGCAGTTCGCTGCACGTGGGGCACCCTGCATATTGAAGATTCATTCGGGGAAGGGCCCTTTGTATAAAGTGTGGGACAAATGCAGCTTGTGTTCCACCTGCAACTAAAGCAGAGTTCTTCGGGTAAAAGTGCCTTGTTTTCAGAGAGGAAATCCGTAGAGACAACAGTAGTGCCTGCCATGGCTGAGGCAGTTCGCTCCACGCGGGAAACCATTCTTATAGAACAAGTTCATTAGGGGAAGTGCCCATCGAGTACACTGTGGGAGAAAAGATGCTTGTGTTCCCCCTGCAACTAAAGCAGAGTTCTTCGGGTAATCCTGCGTGATTTGGTGGAGGATATGCTTACAGTCCTCCCTACAGCCTGCCATGGTGGAGGCAGTTCGCTCTTCGTGGGTATCCCTGCATAAAGTAGTTCATTCGTGTAAGAGCCCAAAGAGTACACAGTGGGAGAAATGCTGCTTGTGTTCCACCTGCAACTAAAGCAGTGTTCTTCGGGTAAAACTGCGTGTTTTGGGAGAGGAAATGCTTACAGTCCATACGAGAGTCTGCCTTCATTGAGGCAGTTCGCTGCACGTGGGACACCCTGCATATTGAAGATTCATTCGGGGAAGGGCCCTTTGTATAAAGTGTCGGACAAATGCATTTTGTGTTCCACCTGCAACTAAAGCAGAGTTCTTCGGGTTAAAGTGCCGTGTTTTCAGAGAGGAAATCCTTAGAGACCACAGTAGTGCCTGCCATGGCTGAGGCAGTTCGCTCCACACGGGAAACCATTCTTATAGAACAAGTTCATTAGGGGAAGTGCCCATTGTGTACACTGTGGGAGGAAAGCTGATGGTGTTCCCCCTGCAACTAAAGCAGAGTTCTTCGTGTAAAACTGCGTGTTTTGGGAGAGGAAATGCTTACAGTATTCGCTACAGCCTGCCTTGGTTGAGGCAGTTCGCTCCACGTGGGAATCCCTGCATAAAGAAGTTCATTCGTGGAAAATCCCAAAGAGTACACAGTGGGAGAAATGCTGCTTGTGTTCCACCTGCAACTAAAGCAGAATTCTTTGGTAAAACTGCCGTGTTTTGGAAGAGGAAATGCTTACAGTCCTCGCTACAGCCTGCCTTTGTTGAGGCAGTTCGCTCCACGTCGGAAACCCTGCATATAGAAGTTCATTCATGGAAGAGCCCAAAGAGTACACAGTGGGAGAAAAGCTGCTTGTGTTACCCCTGCAACGAAAGCAGAGTTCTAGCGTTAAAACTGCGTGGTTTGGGAGAGGATATGCTTACAGTCCTCACTACAGCCTGCCATGCTTGAGGCAGTTCGCTCCACGTGGGAAACCCTGCATATACAAGTTCATTCGTGAGGAGACCAAAGAGTACACAGTGGGAGAAATGCTGCTTGTGTTCCACTTGCAACTAAAGCAGAGTTCTTCGGATAAAACTGTGTGTTTTGGGAGAGGAAATGCTTACAGTCCTTACGAGAGCCTGCCTTCATTGAGGCAGTTCACTGCTCGTGGGACAACCTGCATAATGAACATTCATTCGGGGAAAGGCCCTTTGTATAAAGTGTGGGACAAATGCAGCTTGTGTTCCACCTGCCACTAAAGCAGAGTTCTTCAGGTAAAAGTGCCGTGTTTTCAGAGAGGAAATCCTTAGAGATAACAGTAGTGCCTGCCATGGCTGAGGCAGTTCGCTCCACGCGGGAAACCATTCTTATAGAACAAGTTCATTTGGGGAAGTGCCCATCGACTACACTGTGGGAGAAAAGCTGCTTGTGTTACCTCTGCAACTAAAGCACAATTCTACCGTTAAAACTGTGTGTTTTGAGATAGGATATGCTTACAGTCCTCGCTACAGCCTGCCACGGTTGAGGCAGTTCTATCCACGTGGGAATCCCTGCATAAAGAATTTCATTCGTGGAAGAGCCCAAAGATTACACAGTAGGAGTAATGCTGCTTGTGTTCCACCTGCAACTAACACAGAGTTCCTTGGGTAAAACTGCCGTGTTTTCGGAGAGGAAATGCTTAGAGGCCTCACTAGAGCCTGCTTGCTTTAGGCATTTCACTCCACGCGGGACCCTTTGAGTATAGATATTCTTTCCGGCAAAGGCTCATTAGGTACACTGTGGGAGAAAAGCTGCTTGTGTTCCACCTGCAACTAAAGCAGAATTCTTCGGGTAAAACTGCGTCTATTGGGAGAGGAAATGCTTACAGTCCTTACGAGAGCCTGCCTTCGTTGAGGCAGTTCACTGCACGTGGGACACCCTGCATATTGAAGACTCCTTCGGGGAAGGGCCCTTTGTATAAACTGTGGGACAAATGCAGCTTGGGTTCCACCTGCAACTAAAGCAGAGTTCTTCGGGTAAAAGTGCCGTGTTTTCAGAGAGGAAATTCTTAGAGACCACAGTAGTGTCTGCCATGGCTGAGGCAGTTCGCTCCACGTGGGAAACCATTCTTATAGAACAAGTTCATTAGGGGAAGTGCCCATTGTGTACACTGTGGGAGGAAAGCTGATGGTGTTCCCCCTGCAACTAAAGCAGAGTTCTTCGTGTAAAACTGCGTGTTTTGGGAGAGGAAATGCTTACAGTATTCGCTACAGCCTGCCTTGGTTGAGGCAGTTCGCTCCACGTGGGAATCCCTGCATAAAGAATTTCATTCGTGGAAGATCCCAAAGAGTACACAGTGGGAGAAATGCTGCTTGTGTTCCACCTGCAACTAAAGCAGAATTCTTTGGTAAAACTGCCGTGTTTTGGAAGAGGAAATGCTTACAGTCCTCGCTACAGCCTGCCTTGGTTGAGGCAGTTCACTCCACGTCGGAAACCCTGCATATAGAAGTTCATTCATGGAAGAGCCCAAAGAGTACACAGTGGGAGAAAAGCTGCTTGTGTTACCCCTGCAACTAAAGCAGAGTTCTAGGGTTAAAACTGTGTGGTTTGGGAGAGGATATGCTTACAGTCCTCGCTACAGCCTGCCATGGTTGAGGCAGTTCACTCCACGTGGGAAACCCTGCATATACAAGTTCATTCGTTAAGAGACCAAAGAGTACACAGTGGGAAAATGCTGCTTGTGTTCCACTTGCAACTAAAGCAGAGTTCTTCGGGTAAAACTGTGTGTTTTGGGAGAGGAAATGCTTACAGTCCTTACGAGAGCCTGCCTTCATTGAGGCAGTTCGCTGCTCGTGGGACAACCTGCATATTGAACATTCATTCGGGGAAAGGCCCTTTGTATAAAGTGTGGGACAAATGCAGCTTGTGTTCCACCTGCCACTAAAGCAGAGTTCTTCAGGTAAAAGTGCCGTGTTTTCAGAGAGGAAATTCTTAGAGACCACAGTAGTGCCTGCCATGGCTGAGGCCGTTCGCTCCACACTGGAAACCATTCTTATAGAACAAGTTCATTAGGGGAAGTGCCCATCGAGTACACTGTGGGAGAAAAGATGCTTGTGTTCCCCCTGCAACTAAAGCAGAGTTCTTCGGGTAAACCTGCATGATTTGGTAGAGGATATGCTTACAGTCCTCGCTACAGCCTGCCATGGTGGAGGCAGTTCGCTCCTCGTGGGAATCCCTGCACAAAGAAGTTCATTCGTGTAAGATCCCAAAGAGTACACAGTGGTATAAATGCTGCTTGTGTTACCTCTGCAACTAAAGCAGAGTTCTACCGTTAAAACTGTGTGTTTGGGGATAGGATATGCTTACAGTCCTCGCTACAGCCTGCCACAGTTGAGGCAGTTCGATCCACGTGGGAATCCCTGCAAAAAGAATTTAATTCGTGGAAGAGCCCAAAGATTACACACTAGGAGTAATGCTGCTTGTGTTCCACCTGCAACTAACACAGAGTTCCTTGGGTAAAACTGCCGTGTTTTCGGAGAGGAAATGCTTAGAGGCCTCACTAGAGCCTGCTTGCTTTAGGCATTTCACTCCACGCGGGACCCCTTGAGTATAGATATTCTTTCGGGCAAAGGCTCATTGGGTACACTGTGGGAGAAAAGCTGCTTGTGTTCCACCTGCAACTAAAGCAGAGTTCTTCGGGTAAAACTGCGTGTATTGGGAGAGGAAATGCTTACAGTCCTTACGAGAGCCTGCCTTCGTTGAGGCAGTTCACTGCACGAGGGACACCCTGCATATTGAAGACTCCTTCGGGGAAGGGCCCTTTGTATAAAGTGTGGGACAAATGCAGCTTGTGTTCCACCTGCAACTAAAGCAGAGTTCTTCGGGTAAAAGTGCCGTGTTTTCAGAGAGGAAATTCTTAGAGACCACAGTAGTGTCTGCCATGGCTGAGGGAGTTCGCTCCATGCGGGAAACCATTCTTATAGAACAAGTTCATTAGGGGAAGTGCCCATGGTGTACACTGTGGGAGGAAAGCTGATGGTGTTCCCACTGCACCTAAAGCAGAGTTCTTCGTGTAAAACTGCGTGCTTTGGGAGAGGAAATGCTTACAGTATTCGCTACAGCCTGCCTTGGTTGAGGCAGTTCGCTCCACGTGGGAATCCCTGCATAAACAACTTCATTCGTGGAAGATCCCACAGAGTACACAGTGGGAGAAATGCTGCTTGTGTTCCACCTGCAACTAAAGCAGAATTCTTTGGTAAAACTGCCGTGTTTTGGAAGAGGAAATGCTTACAGTCCTCGCTACAGCCGGCCTTGGTTGAGGCAGTTCGCTCCACGTCGGAAACCCTGCATATAGAAGTTCATTCATGGAAGAGCCCAAAGAGTACACAGTGGGAGAAAAGCTGCTTGTCTTACCCCTGCAACTAAAGCAGACTTCTACCGTTAAAACTGTGTGGTTTGGGAGAGGATATGCTTACAGTCCTCGCTACAGCCTGCCATGGTTGAGGCAGTTCGCTCCACGTGGGAAACCCTGCATATACAAGTTCATTCGTGAGGAGACCAAAGAGTACACAGTGGGAGAAATGCTGCTTGTGTTCCACTTGCAACTAAAGCAGAGTTCTTCGGGTAAAACTGTGTGTTTTGGGAGATGAAATGCTTACAGTCCTTACAAGAGCCTGCCTTCATTGCGGCAGTTCGCTGCTCGTGGGACAACCTGCATATTGAACATTCATTCGGGGAAAGGCCCTTTGTATAAAGTTTGGGACAAATGCAGCTTGTGTTCCACCTGCCACTAAAGCAGAGTTCTTCAGGTAAAAGTGCCGTGTTTTCAGAGAGGAAATTCTTAGAGACCACAGTAGTGTCTGCCATGGCTGAGGCAGTTCGCTCCACGAGGGAAACCATTCTTATAGAACAAGTTCATTAAGGGAAGTGCCCATCGAGTACACTGTGGGAGAAAAGATGCTTGTGTTCCCCCTGCAACTAAAGCAGAGTTCTTCGGGTAAACCTGCGTGATTTGGTAGAGGATATGCTTACAGTCCTCGCTACAGCCTGCCATGGTGGAGGCAGTTCGCTCCTCGTGGGAATCCCTGCATAAAAAAGTTCATTCGTGTAAGATCCCAAAGAGTACACAGTGGGAGAAATGCTGCTTGTGTTCCACCTGCAACTAAAGCAGAGTTCTTCGGGTAAAACTGCGTGTTATGGGAGAGGAAATGCTTACAGTCCTTACGAGAGCCTGCCTTCATTGAGGCAGTTCGCTGCACGTGGGGCACCCTGCATATTGAAGATTCATTCAGGGAAGGGCCCTTTGTATAAAGTGTGGGACAAATGCAGCTTGTGTTCCACCTGCAACTAAAGCAGAGTTCTTTGGGTAAAAGTGCCTTGTTTTCAGAGAGGAAATCCTTAGAGACAACAGTAGTGCCTGCCATGGCTGAGGCAGTTCGCTCCACGCGGGAAACCATTCTTATAGAACAAGTTCATTAGGGGAAGTGCCCATCGAGTACACTGTGGGAGAAAAGCTGCTTGTGTTACCTCTGCAACTAAAGCAGAGTTCTACCGTTAAAATTGCGTGTTTTGGGATAGGATATGCTTACAGTCCTCGCTACAGCCTGCCACGTTTGAGGCAGTTCGATCCACGTGGGAATCCCTGCATAAAGAATTTCATTCGTGAAAGAGCCCAAAGATTACACACTAGGAGTAATGCTGCTTGTGTTCCACCTGCAACTAAAGCAGAATTCTTCGGGTAAAACTGCGGGTATTGGGAGAGGAAATGCTAACAGTCCTTATGAGAGCCTGCCTTCGTTGAGGCAGTTCACCTCACGTGGGACACGCTGCATATTGAAGACTCCTTCTGGGAAGGGCCCTTTGTATAAAGTGTGGGACAAATGCAGCTTGTGTTCCACCTGCAACTAAAGCAGAGTTCTTCGGGTAAAAGTGCCGTGTTTTCAGAGAGGAAATTCTTAGAGACAACAGTAGTGCCTGCCATGGCTGAGGCAGTTCGCTCCACGCGGGAAACCATTCTTATAGAACAAGTTCATTTGGGAAAGTGCCCATCGAGTACACTGTGGGAGAAATGCTGCTTGTGTTACCTCTGCAACTAAAGCACAATTCTACCGTTAAAACTGTGTGTTTTGAGATAGGATATGCTTACAGTCCTCGCTACAGCCTTCCACGGTTGAGGCAGTTCGATCCACGTGGGAATCCCTGCATAAAGAATTTCATTCGTGGAAGAGCCCAAAGATTACACACTAGGAGTAATGCTGCTTGTGTTCCACCTGCAACTAACACAGAGTTCCTTGGGTAAAACTGCCGTGTTTTTGGAGAGGAAATGCTTAGAGGTCTCACTAGAGCCTGCTTGCTTTAGGCATTTCACTCCACGCGGGACCCCTTGAGTATAGATATTGTTTCGGTCAAAGGCTCATTGGGTACACTGTGGGAGAAAAGCTGCTTGTGTTCCACCTGCAACTAAAGCAGAATTCTTCGGGTAAAACTGCGTGTATTGGGAGAGGACATGCTTACAGTCCTTACGATAGCCTGCCTTCGTTGAGGCAGTTCACTGCACGTGGGACACCCTGCATATTGAAGACTCCTTCGGGGAAGGGCCCTTTGTATAAAGTGTGGGACAAATGCAGCTTGTGTTCCACCTGCAACTAAAGCAGAGTTCTTCGGGTAAAAGTGCTGTGTTTTCAGAGAGGAAATTCTTAGAGACCACAGTAGTGTCTGCCATAGCTGAGGCAGTTCGCTCCACACGGGAAACCATTCTTATAGAACAAGTTTATTAGGGGAAGTGCCCATTTTGTACACTGTGGGAGGAAAGCTGATGGTGATCCCCCTGCAACTAAAGCAGAGTTCTTCGGGTAAACATGCGTGATTTGGTAGAGGATATGCTTACAGTCCTCGCTACAGCCTGCCATGGTGGAGGCAGTTCGCTCCTTGTGGGAATCACTGCATAAAGAAGTTCATTCGTGTACTATCCCAAAGAGTACACAGTGGGAGAAATGCTGCTTGTGTTCCACCTGCAACTAAACCACCGTTCTTCGGGTAAAACTGCGTGTTATGGGAGAGGAAAGGCTTACAGTCCTTATGAGAGCCTGCCTTCATTGAGGCAGTTCGCTGCACGTGGGACACCCTGCATATTGAAGATTCATTCGGGGAAGGGCCCTTTGTATAAAGTGTGGGACAAATGCAGCTTGTGTTCCACCTGCAACTAAAGCAGAGTTCTTCGGGTAAAAGTGCCGTGTTTTCAGAGAGGAAATCCTTAGAGACAACAGTAGTGCCTGCCATGGCTGAGGCAGTTCGCTCCACGCGGGAAACCATTCTTATAGAACAAGTTCATTTGGGGAAGTGCCCATCGACTACACTGTGTGAGAAAAGCTGCTTGTGTTACCTCTGCAACTAAAGCACAATTCTACCGTTAAAACTGTGTGTTTTGAGATAGGATATGCTTACAGTCCTCGCTACAGCCTGCCACGGTTGAGGCAGTTCTATCCACGTGGGAATCCCTGCATAAAGAATTTCATTCGTGGAAGAGCCCAAAGATTACACAGTAGGAGTAATGCTGCTTGTGTTCCACCTGCAACTAACACAGAGTTCCTTGGGTAAAACTGCCGTGTTTTCGGAGAGGAAATGCTTAGAGGCCTCACTAGAGCCTGCTTGCTTTAGGCATTTCACTCCACGCGGGACCCCTTGAGTATAGATATTCTTTCGGGCAAAGGCTCATTGGGTACACTGTGGGAGAAAAGCTGCTTGTGTTCCACCTGCAACTAAAGCAGAATTCTTCGGGTAAAACTGCGTGTATTGGGAGAGGAAATGCTTACAGTCCTTACGAGAGCCTGCCTTCGTTGAGGCAGTTCACTGCACGTGGGACACCCTGCATATTGAAGACTCCTTCGGGGAAGGGCCCTTTGTATAAACAGTGGGACAAATGCAGCTTGTGTTCCACCTGCAACTAAAGCAGAGTTCTTCGGGTAAAAGTGCCGTGTTTTCAGAGAGGAAATTCTTAGAGACCACAGTAGTGTCTGCTATGGCTGAAACAGTTCGCTCCACGCGGGAAACCATTCTTATAGAACAAGTTCTTTAGGGGAAGTGCCCATTGTGTACACTGTGGGAGGAAAGCTGATGGTGTTCCCCCTGCAACTAAAGCAGAGTTCTTCGTGTAAAACTGCGTGTTTTGGGAGAGGAAATGCTTACAGTATTCGCTACAGCCTGCCTTGGTTGAGGCAGTTCGCTCCACGTGGGAATCCCTGCATAAAGAAGTTCATTCGTGGAAGATCCCAAAGAGTACACAGTGGGAGAAATGCTGCTTGTGTTCCACCTGCAACTAAAGCAGAATTCTTTGGTAAAACTGCCGTGTTTTGGAAGAGGAAATGCTTACAGTCCTCGCTACAGCCTGCCTTGTTTGAGGCAGTTCGCTCCACGTCGGAAACCCTGCATATAGAAGTTCATTCATGGAAGAGCCCAAAGAGTACACAGTGGGAGAAAAGCTGCTTGTGTTACCCCTGCAACTAAAGCAGAGTTCTAGCGTTAAAACTGCGTGGTTTGGGAGAGGATATGCTTACAGTCCTCACTACAGCCTGCCATGGTTGAGGCAGTTCGCTCCACGTGGGAAACCCTGCATATACAAGTTCATTCGTGAGGAGACCAAAGAGTACACAGTGGGAGAAATGCTGCTTGTGTTCCACTTGCAACTAAAGCAGAGTTCTTCGGGTAAAACTGTGTGTTTTGGGAGAGGAAATGCTTACAGTCCTTACGAGAGCCTGCCTTCATTGAGGCAGTTCACTGCTCGTGGGACAACCTGCATATTGAACATTCATTCGGGGAAAGGCCCATTGTATAAAGTGTGGGACAAATGCAGCTTGTGTTCCACCTGCCACTAAAGCAGAGTTCTTCAGGTAAAAGTGCCGTGTTTTCAGAGAGGAAATTCTTAGAGACCACAGTAGTGCCTGCCATGGCTGAGGCGGTTCGCTCCACACTGGAAACCATTCTTTTTTTTTTTTTTTTTTTTTTCTTTTTGTGTTATCCGGGCCTCTCACTGTTGTGGCCTCCCCCGTTGCAGAGCACAGGCTCCGGATGCGCAGGCTCCGGATGCACAGGCCCAGCGGCCACGGCTCACGGGCCCAGCCTCTCCGCGGCATATGGGATCCTCCCAGACCGGGGCACGAACCCGTATCCCCTGCATCGGCAGGCGGACTCTCAACCACTGCGCCACCAGGGAGGCCCTGGAAACCATTCTTATAGAACAAGTTCATTAAGGGAAGTGCCCATCGAGTACACTGTGGGAGAAAAGATGCTTGTGTTCCCCCTGCAACTAAAGCAGAGTTCTTCGGGTAAACCTGCGTGATTTGGTAGAGGATATGCTTACAGTCCTCGCTACAGCCTGCCATGGTGGAGGCAGTTCGCTCCTCGTGGGAATCCCTGCATAAAGAAGTTCATTCGTGTAAGATCCCAAAGAGTACACAGTGGGAGAAATGCTGTTTGTGTTCCACCTGCAACTAAAGCAGAGTTCTTCGGGTAAAACTGCGTGTTATGGGAGAGGAAATGCTTACAGTCCTTACGAGAGCCTGCCTTCATTGAGGCAGTTCGCTGCACGTGGGGCACCCTGCATATTGAAGATTCTTTCGGGGAAGGGCCCTTTGTATAAAGTGTGGGACAAATGCAGCTTGTGTTCCACCTGCAACTAAAGCAGAGTTCTTCGGGTAAAAGTGCCTTGTTTTCAGAGAGGAAATCCTTAGAGACAACAGTAGTGCCTGCCATGGCTGAGGCAGTTCGCTCCACGCGGGAAACCATTCTTATAGAACAAGTTCATTTGGGGAAGTACCCATCGAGTACACTGTGGGAGAAAAGCTGCTTGTGTTACCTCTGCAAATAAAGCAGAGTTCTACCGTTAAAACTGCGTGTTTTGAGATAGGATATGCTTACAGTCCTCGCTACAGCCTGCCACGGTTGAGGCAGTTCGATCCACGTGGGAATCCCTGCATAAAGAATTTCATTCGTGAAAGAGCCCAAAGATTACACACTAGGAGTAATGCTGCTAGTGTTCCACCTGCAACTAACACAGAGTTCCTTGGGTAAAACTGCCGTGTTTTCGGAGAGGAAATGCTTAGAGGCCTCACTAGAGCCTGCTTGCTTTAGGCATTTCACTCCACGAGGGACCCCTTGAGTAGAGATATTGTTTCGGTCAAAGGCTCATTGGGTACACTGTGGGAGAAAAGCTGCTTGTGTTCCACCTGCAACTAAAGCAGAATTCTTCGGGTAAAACTGCGTGTATTGGGAGAGGAAATGCTAACAGTCCTTATGAGAGCCTGCCTTCATTGAGGCAGTTCACCTCACGTGGGACACCCTGCATATTGAAGACTCCTTCGGGGAAGGGCCCTTTGTATAAAGTGTGGGACAAATGCAGCTTGTGTTCCACCTGCAACTAAAGCAGAGTTCTTCGGGTAAAAGTGCCGTGTTTTCAGAGAGGAAATTCTTAGAGACAACAGTAGTGCCTGCCATGGCTGAGGCAGTTCGCTCCACGCGGGAAACAATTCTTATAGAACAAGTTCATTTGGGGAAGTGCCCATCGAGTACACTGTGGGAGAAAAGCTGCTTGTGTTACCTCTGCAACTAAAGCACAATTCTACCGTTAAAACTGTGTGTTTCGAGATAGGATATGCTTACAGTCCTCGCTACAGCCTGCCACGGTTGAGGCAGTTCGATCCACGTGGGAATCACTGCATAAATAATTTCATTCGTGGAAGAGCCCAAAGATTACACACTAGGAGTAATGCTGCTTGTGTTCCACCTGCAACTAACACAGAGTTCCTTGGGTAAAACTGCCGTGTTTTCGGAGAGGAAATGCTTAGAGGCCTCACTAGAGCCTGCTTGCTTTAGGCATTTCACTCCACGCGGGACCCCTTGAGTATAGATATTCTTTCGGGCAAAGGCTCATTGGGTACACTGTGGGAGAAAAGCTGCTTGTGTTCCACCTGCAACTAAAGCAGAATTCTTCGGGTAAAACTGCGTGTATTGGGAGAGGACATGCTTACAGTCCTTACGAGAGCCTGCCTTCGTTGAGGCAGTTCACTGCACGTGGGACACCCTGCATATTGAAGACTCCTTCGGGGAAGGGCCCTTTGTATAAAGTGTGGGACAAATGCAGCTTGTGTTCCACCTGCAACTAAAGCAGAGTTCTTCGGGTAAAAGTGCTGTGTTTTCAGAGAGGAAATTCTTAGAGACCACAGTAGTGTCTGCCATAGCTGAGGCAGTTCGCTCCACGCGGGAAACCATTCTTATAGAACAAGTTCATTAGGGGAAGTGCCCATTGTGTACACTGTGGGAGGAAAGCTGATGGTGATCCCCCTGCAACTAAAGCAGAGTTCTTCGTGTAAAACTGCGTGTTTTGTGAGAGGAAATGCTTACAGTATTCGCTACAGCCTGCCTTGGTTGAGGCAGTTCGCTCCACGTGGGAATCCCTGCATAAAGCAGTTCATTCGTGGAAGATCCCAAAGAGTACACAGTGGGAGAAATGCTGCTTGTGTTCCACCTGCAACTAAACCACCGTTCTTCGTGTAAAACTGCGTGTTATGGGAGAGGAAATGCTTACAGTCCTTACAAGAGCCTGCCTTCATTGAGGCAGTTCGCTGCACGTGGGACACCCTGCATATTGAAGATTCATTCGGGGAAGGGCCCTTTGTATAAAGTGTGGGACAAATGCAGCTTGTGTTCCACCTGCAACTAAAGCAGAGTTCTTCGGGTAAAAGTGCCGTGTTTTCAGAGAGGAAGTCCTTAGAGACAACAGTAATGCCTGCCATGGCTGAGGCAGTTCGCTCCACGCGGGAAACCATTCTTATAGAACAAGTTCATTTGGGGAAGTGCCCATCGAGTACACTGTGGGAGAAAAGCTGCTTGTGTTACCTCTGCAACTAAAGCACAATTCTACCGTTAAAACTGTGTGTTTTGAGATAGGATATGCTTACAGTCTTCACTACAGCCTGCCACGGTTGAGGCAGTTCGATCCACGTGGGAATCCCTGCATAAAGAATTTCATTCGTGGAAGAGCCCAAAGATTACACACTAGGAGTAATGCTGCTTGTGTTCCACCTGCAACTAACACAGAGTTCCTTGGGTAAAACTGCCGTGTTTTCGGAGAGGAAATGCTTCGAGGCCTCACTAGAGCCTGCTTGCTTTAGGCATTTCACTCCACGCGGGACCCCTTGAGTATAGATATTCTTTCGGGCAAAGGCTCATTGGGTACACTGTGGGAGAAAAGCTGCTTGTGTTCCACCTGCAACTAAAGCAGAATTCTTCGGGTAAAACTGCGTGTATTGGGAGAGGAAATGCTTACAGTCCTTACGAGAGCCTGCCTTCGTTGAGGCAGTTCACTGCACGTGGGACACCCTGCATATTGAAGACTCCTTCGGGGAAGGGCCCTTTGTATAAACTGTGGGACAAATGCAGCTTGTGTTCCACCTGCAACTAAAGCAGAGTTCTTCGGGTAAAAGTGCCGTGTTTTCAGAGAGGAAATTCTTAGAGACCACAGTAGTGTGTGCTATGGCTGAGGCAGTTTGCTCCACGCGGGAAACCATTCTTATAGAACAAGTTCATTAGGGGAAGTGCCCATTGTGTACACTGTGGGAGGAAAGCTGATGGTGTTCCCCCTGCAACTAAAGCAGAGTTCTTCGTGTAAAACTGCGTGTTTTGGGAGAGGAAATGCTTACAGTATTCGAAACAGCCTGCCTTGGTTGAGGCAGTTCGCTCCACGTGGGAATCCCTGCATAAAGAATTTCATTCGTGGAAGATCCCAAAGAGTACACAGTGGGAGAAATGCTGCTTGTGTTCCACCTGCAACTAAAGCAGAATTCTTTGGTAAAACTGCCGTGTTTTGGAAGAGGAAATGCTTACAGTCCTCGCTACAGCCTGCCTTGTTTGAGGCAGTTCGCTCCACGTCGGAAACCCTGCATATAGAAGTTCATTCATGGAAGAGCCCAAAGAGTACTCAGTGGGAGAAAAGCTGCTTGTGTTACCACTGCAACTAAAGCAGAGTTCTAGCGTTAAAACTGTGTGGTTTTGGAGAGGATATGCTTACAATCCTCGCTACAGCCTGCCATGGTTGAGGCAGTTCGCTCCACGTGGGAAACCCTGCATATACAAGTTCATTCGTTAAGAGACCAAAGAGTACACAGTGGGAAAATGCTGCTTGTGTTCCACTTCCAACTAAAGCAGAGTTCTTCGGGTAAAACTGTGTGTTTTGAGAGAGGAAATGCTTACAGTCCTTACGAGAGCCTGCCTTCATTGAGGCAGTTCGCTGCTCGTGGGACAACCTGCATATTGAACATTCATTCGGGGAAAGGCCCTTTGTATAAACTGTGGGACAAATGCAGCTCGTGTTCCACCTGCAACCAAAGCAGAGTTCTTAAGGTAAAAGTGCCGTGTTTTCAGAGAGGAAATTCTTAGAGACCACAGTAGTGTCTGCCATGGCTGAGGCAGTTCGCTCCACGCGGGAAACCATTCTTATAGAACAAGTTCATTAAGGGAAGTGTCCATCGAGTACACTGTGGGAGAAAAGATGCTTGTATTCCCCCTGCAACTAAAGCAGAGTTCTTCGGGTAAACCTGCGTGATTTAGTAGAGGATATGCTTACAGTCCTCGCTACAGCCTGCCATGGTGGAGGCAGTTCGCTCTTCGTGGGTATCCCTGCATAAAGTAGTTCATTCGTGTAAGAGCCCAAAGAGTACACAGTGGGAGAAATGCTGCTTGTGTTCCACCTGCAACTAAAGCAGTGTTCTTCGGGTAAAACTGCGTGTTTTGGGAGAGGAAATGCTTACAGTCCATACGAGAGTCTGCCTTCATTGAGGCAGTTCGCTGCACGTGGGACACCCTGCATATTGAAGATTCATTCGGGGAAGGGCCCTTTGTATAAAGTGTCGAGCAAATGCATTTTGTGTTCCACCTGCAACTAAAGCAGAGTTCTTCGGGTTAAAGTGCCGTGTTTTCAGAGAGGAAATCCTTAGAGACCACAGTAGTGGCTGCCATGGCTGAGGCAGTTTGCTCCACGCGGAAACCATTCTTATAGAACAAGTTCATTAGGGGAAGTGGCCATTGTGTACACTGTGGGAGGAAAGCTGATGGTGTTCCCCCTGCAACTAAAGCAGAGTTCTTCGTGTAAAACTGCGTGTTTTGGGAGAGGAAATGCTTACAGTATTCGCTACAGCCTGCCTTGGTTGAGGCAGTTCGCTCCACGTGGGAATCCCTGCATAAAGAACTTCATTCGTGGAAGATCCCAAAGAGTACACAGTGGGAGAAATGCTGCTTGTGTTCCACGTGCAACTAAAGCAGAATTCTTTGGTAAAACTGCCGTGTTTTGGAAGAGGAAATGCTTACAGTCCTCGCTACAGCCTGCCTTGGTTGAGGCAGTTCGCTCCACGTCGGAAACCCTGCATATAGAAGTTCATTCATGGAAGAGCCCAAAGAGTACACAGTGGGAGAAAAGCTGCTTGTGTTACCCCTGCAACTAAAGCAGAGTTCTAGCGTTAAAACTGCGTGGTTTGGGAGAGGATATGCTTACAGTCCTCACTACAGCCTGCCATGGTTGAGGCAGTTCGCTCCACGTGGGAAACCCTGTATATACAAGTTCATTCGTGAGGAGACCAAAGAGTACACAGTGGGAGAAATGCTGCTTGTGTTCCACTTGCAACTAAAGCAGAGTTCTTCGGGTAAAACTGTGTGTTTTGGGAGAGGAAATGCTTACAGTCCTTACGAGAGCCTACCTTCATTGAGGCAGTTCGCTGCTCGTGGGACAACCTGCATATTGAACATTCATTCGGGGAAAGGCCCTTTGTATAAAGTGTGGGACAAATGCAGCTTGTGTTCCACCTGCAACTAAAGCAGAGTTCTTCAGGTAAAAGTGCCGTGTTTTCAGAGAGGAAATTCTTAGAGACCACAGTAGTGCCTGCCATGGCTGAGGCAGTTCGCTCCACACTGGAAACCATTCTTATAGAACAAGTTCATTAGGGGAAGTGCCCATCGAGTACACTCTGGGAGAAAAGATGCTTGTGTTCCCCCTGCAACTAAAGCAGAGTTCTTCGGGTAAACCTGCGTGATTTGGTAGAGGATATGCTTACAGTCCTCGCTACAGCCTGCCATGGTGGAGGCAGTTCGCTCCTCGTGGGAATCCCTGCATAAAGAAGTTCATTCGTGTAAGATCCCAAAGAGTACACAGTGGGAGAAATGCTGTTTGTGTTCCACCTGCAACTAAAGCAGAGTTCTTCGGGTAAAACTGCGTGTTATGGGAGAGGAAATGCTTACAGTCCTTACGAGAGCCTGCCTTCATTGAGGCAGTTCGCTGCACGTGGGGCACCCTGCATATTGAAGATTCATTCGGGGAAGGGCCCTTTGTATAAAGTGTGGGACAAATGCAGCTTGTGTTCCACCTGCAACTAAAGCAGAGTTCTTCGGGTAAAAGTGCCTTGTTTTCAGAGAGGAAATCCTTAGAGACAACAGTAGTGCCTGCCATGGCTGAGGCAGTTCGCTCCACGCGGGAAACCATTCTTATAGAACAAGTTCATTAGGGGAAGTGCCCATCGAGTACACTGTGGGAGAAAAGCTGCTTGTGTTACCTCTGCAACTAAAGCAGATTTCTTCCATTAAAACTGCGTGTTTTGTGATAGGATATGCTTACAGTCCTCGCTACAGCCTGCCACGGTTGAGGCAGTTCGATCCACGTGGGAATCCCTGCATAAAGAATTTCATTCGTGAAAGAGCCCAAAGTTTACGCACTAGGAGTAATGCTGCTTGTGTTCCACCTGCAACTAACACAGAGTTCCTTGGGTAAAACTGCCGTGTTTTCGGAGAGGAAATGCTTAGAGGCCTCACTAGAGCCTGCTTGCTTTAGGCATTTCACTCCACGCGGGACCCCTTGAGTATAGATATTGTTTCGGTCAAAGGCTCATTGGGTACACTGTGGGAGAAAAGCTGCTTGTGTTCCACCTGCAACTAAAGCAGAATTCTTCGGGTAAAACTGCGTGTATTGGGAGAGGAAATGCTAACAGTCCTTATGAGAGCCTGCCTTCGTTGAGGCAGTTCACCTCACGTGGGACACCCTGCATATTGAAGACTCCTTCGGGGAAGGGCCCTTTGTATAAAGTGTGGGACAAATGCAGCTTGTGTTCCACCTGCAACTAAAGCAGAGTTCTGCGGGTAAAAGTGCCGTGTTTTCAGAGGGGAAATTCTTAGAGACAACAGTAGTGCCTGCCATGGCTGAGGCAGTTCGCTCCACGCGGGAAACCATTCTTATAGAACAAGTTCATTTTGGGAAGTGCCCATCGAGTACACTGTGGGAGAAAAGCTGCTTGTGTTACCTCTGCAACTAAAGCACAATTCTACAGTTAAAACTGTGTGTTTTGAGATAGGATATGCTTACAGTCTTCGCTACAGCCTGCCACGGTTGAGGCAGTTTGATCCACGTGGGAATCCCTGCATAAAGAATTTCATTCGTGGAAGAGCCCAAAGTTTACACACAAGGAGTAATGCTGCTTGTGTTCCACCTGCAACTAACACAGAGTTCCTTGGGTAAAACTGCCGTGTTTTCGGAGAGGAAATGCTTAGAGGCCTCACTAGAGCCTGCTTGCTTTAGGCATTTCACTCCACGCGGGACCCCTTGAGTATAGATATTCTTTCGGGCAAAGGCTCATTGGGTACACTGTGGGAGAAAAGCTGCTTGTGTTCCACCTGCAACTAAAGCAGAATTCTTCGGGTAAAACTGCGTGTATTGGGAGAGGAAATGCTTACAGTCCTTACGAGAGCCTGCCTTCATTGAGGCAGTTTACTGCACGTGGGACACCCTGCATATTGAAGACTCCTTCGGGGAAGGGCCCTTTGTATAAACTGTGGGACAAATGCAGCTTGTGTTCCACCTGCAACTAAAGCAGAGTTCTTCGGGTAAAAGTGCCGTGTTTTCAGAGAGGAAATTCTTAGAGACCACAGTAGTGTCTGCCATGGCTGAGGCAGTTTGCTCCACGCGGGAAACCATTCTTATAGAGCAAGTTCATTAGGGGAAGTGCCCATTGTGTACACTGTGGGAGGAAAGCTGATGGTGTTCCCCCTGCAACTAAAGCAGAGTTCTTCGTGTAAAACTGCGTGTTTTGGGAGAGGAAATGCTTACAGAATTCGAAACAGCCTGCCTTGGTTGAGGCAGTTCGCTCCACGTGGGAATCCCTGCATAAAGAAGTTCATTCGTGGAAGATCCCAAAGAGTACACAGTGGGAGAAATGCTGCTTGTGTTCCACCTGCAACTAAAGCAGAATTCTTTGGTAAAACTGCCGTGTTTTGGAAGAGGAAATGCTTACAGTCCTCGCTACAGCCTGCCTTGGTTGAGGCAGTTCGCAACACGTCGGAAACCCTGCATATAGAAGTTCATTCATGGAAGAGCCCAAAGAGTACACAGTGGGAGTAAAGCTGCTTGTCTTACCCCTGCAACTAAAGCAGAGTTCTAGCGTTAAAACTGTGTGGTTTTGGAGAGGATATGCTTACAGTCCTCGCTACAGCCTGCCATGGTTGAGGCAGTTCGCTCCACGTGGGAAACCCTGCATATACAAGTTCATTCGTTAAGAGACCAAAGAGTACACAGTGGGAAAATGCTGCTTGTGTTCCACTTGCAACTAAAGCAGAGTTCTTCGGGTAAAACTGTGTGTTTTGAGAGAGGAAATGCTTACAGTCCTTACGAGAGCCTGCCTTCATTGAGGCAGTTCACTGCTCGTGGGACAACCTGCATATTGAACATTCATTCGGGGAATGGCCCTTTGTATAAACTGTGGGACAAATGCAGCTTGTGTTCCACCTGCAACCAAAGCAGAGTTCTTAAGGTAAAAGTGCCGTGTTTTCAGAGAGGAAATTCTTAGAGACCACAGTAGTGCCTGCCATGGCTGAGGCAGTTCGCTCCACGCGGGAAACCATTCTTATAGAACAAGTTCATTAAGAGAAGTGCCCATCGAGTACACTGTGGGAGAAAAGATGCTTGTGTTCCCCCTGCAACTAAAGCAGAGTTCTTCGGGTAAACCTGCGTGATTTGGTAGAGGATATGCTTACAGTCCTCGCTACAGCCTGCCATGGTGGAGGCAGTTCGCTCTTCGTGGGTATCCCTGCATAAAGTAGTTCATTCGTGTAAGAGCCCAAAGAGTACACAGTGGGAGAAATGCTGCTTGTGTTCCACCTGCAACTAAAGCAGTGTTCTTCGGGTAAAACTGCGTGTTTTGGGAGAGGAAATGCTTACAGTCCATACGAGAGTCTGCCTTCATTGAGGCAGTTCGCTGCACGTGGGACACCCTGCATATTGAAGATTCATTCGGGGAAGGGCCCTTTGTATAAAGTGTCGGACAAATGCATTTTGTGTTCCACCTGCAACTAAAGCAGAGTTCTTCGGGTTAAAGTGCCGTGTTTTCAGAGAGGAAATCCTTAGAGACCACAGTAGTGGCTGCCATGGCTGAGGCAGTTTGCTCCACGCGGAAACCATTCTTATAGAACAAGTTCATTAGGGGAAGTGCCCATTGTGTACACTGTGGGAGGAAAGCTGATGGTGTTCCCCCTGCAACTAAAGCAGAGTTCTTCGTGTAAAACTGCGTGTTTTGTGAGAGGAAATGCTTACAGTATTCGCTACAGCCTGCCTTGGTTGAGGCAGTTCGCTCCACGTGGGAATCCCTGCATAAAGAAGTTCATTCGTGGAAGATCCCAAAGAGTACACAGTGGGAGAAATGCTGCTTGTGTTCCACCTGCAACTAAAGCAGAATTCTTTGGTAAAACTGCCGTGTTTTGGAAGAGGAAATGCTTACAGTCCTCGCTACAGCCTGCCTTGGTTGAGGCAGTTCGCTCCACGTCGGAAACCCTGCATATAGAAGTTCATACATGGAAGAGCCCAAAGAGTACACAGTGGGAGAAAAGCTGCTTGTGTTACCCCTGCAACTAAAGCAGAGTTCTAGCGTTAAAAATGCGTGGTTTGGGAGAGGATATGCTTACAGTCCTCACTACAGCCTGCCATGGTTGAGGCAGTTCGCTCCACGTGGGAAACCCTGCATATACAAGTTCATTCGTGAGGACACCAAAGAGTACACAGTGGGAGAAATGCTGCTTGTGTTCCACTTGCAACTAAAGCAGAGTTCTTCGGGTAAAACTGTGTGTTTTGGGAGAGGAAATGCTTACAGTCCTTACGAGAGCCTGCCTTCATTGAGGCAGTTCACTGCTCGTGGGACAACCTGCATATTGAACATTCATTCGGGGAAAGGCCCTTTGTATAAAGTGTGGGACAAATGCAGCTTGTGTTCCACCTGCCACTAAAGCAGAGTTCTTCAGGTAAAAGTGCCGTGTTTTCAGAGAGGAAATTCTTAGAGACCACAGTAGTGCCTGCCATGGCTGAGGCAGTTCGCTCCACACTGGAAACCATTCTTATAGAACAAGTTCATTAGGGGAAGTGCCCATCGAGTACACTGTGGGAGAAAAGATGCTTGTGTTCCCCCTGCAACTAAAGTAGAGTTCTTCGGGTAAACCTGCATGATTTGGTAGAGGATATGCTTACAGTCCTCGCTACAGCCTGCCATGGTGGAGGCAGTTCGCTCCTCGTGGGAATCCCTGCATAAAGAAGTTCATTCGTGTAAGATCCCAAAGAGTACACAGTGGGAGAAATGCTGTTTGTGTTCCACCTGCAACTAAAGCAGAGTTCTTCGGGTAAAACTGCGTGTTATGGGAGAGGAAATGCTTACAGTCCTTACGAGAGCCTGCCTTCATTGAGGCAGTTCGCTGCACGTGGGGCACCCTGCATATTGAAGATTCATTCGGGGAAGGGCCCTTTGTATAAAGTGTGGGACAAATGCAGCTTGTGTTCCACCTGCAACTAAAGCAGAGTTCTTCGGGTAAAAGTGCCTTGTTTTCAGAGAGGAAATCCTTAGAGACAACAGTAGTGCCTGCCATGTCTGAGGCAGTTCGCTCCACGCGGGAAACCATTCTTATAGAACAAGTTCATTAGGGGAAGTGCCCATCGAGTACACTGTGGGAGAAAAGCTGCTTGTGTTACCTCTGCAACTAAAGCAGAGTTCTACCGTTAAAACTGCGTGTTTTGAGATAGGATATGCTTACAGTCCTCGCTACAGCCTGCCACGGTTGAGGCAGTTCGATCCACGTGGGAATCCCTGCATAAAGAATTTCATTCGTGAAAGAGCCCAAAGATTACACACTAGGAGTAATGCTGCTTGTGTTCCACCTGCAACTAACACAGAGTACCTTGGGTAAAACTGCCGTGTTTTTGGAGAGGAAATGCTTAGAGGCCTCACTAGAGCCTGCTTGCTTTAGGCATTTCACTCCACGCGGGACCCCTTGAGTATAGATATTGTTTCGGTCAAAGGCTCATTGGGTACACTGTGGGAGAAAAGCTGCTTGTGTTCCACCTGCAACTAAAGCAGAATTCTTCGGGTAAAACTGCGTGTATTGGGAGAGGAAATGCTAACAGTCCTTATGAGAGCCTGCCTTCGTTGAGGCAGTTCACCTCACGTGGGACACCCTGCATATTGAAGACTCCTTCGGGGAAGGGCCCTTTGTATAAACTGTGGGACAAATGCAGCTTGTGTTCCACCTGCAACTAAAGCAGAGTTCTTCGGGTAAAAGTGCCGTGTTTTCAGAGAGGAAATTCTTAGAGACCAGAGTAGTGTCTGCCATGGCTGAGGCAGTTCGCTCCACGCGGGAAACCATTCTTATAGAACAAGTTCATTAGGGGAAGTGCCCATTGTGTACACTGTGGGAGGAAAGCTGATGGTGTTCCCCCTGCAACTAAAGCATAGTTCTTCGTGTAAAACTGCGTGTTTTGGGAGAGGAAATGCTTACAGTATTCGAAACACCCTGCCTTGGTTGAGGCAGTTCGCTCCACGTGGGAATCCCTGCATAAAGAATTTCATTCGTGGAAGATCCCAAAGAGTACACAGTGGGAGAAATGCTGCTTGTGTTCCACCTGCAACTAAAGCAGAATTCTTTGGTAAAACTGCCGTGTTTTGGAAGAGGAAATGCTTACAGTCCTCGCTACAGCCTGCCTTGGTTGAGGCAGTTCGCTCCACGTCGGAAACCCTGCATATAGAAGTTCATTCATGGAAGAGCCCAAAGAGTACACAGTGGGAGAAAAGCTGCTTGTGTTACCCCTGCAACTAAAGCAGAGTTCTAGCGTTAAAACTGTGTGGTTTTGGAGAGGATATGCTTACAGTCCTCGCTACAGCCTGCCATGGTTGAGGCAGTTCGCTCCACGTGGGAAACACTGCATATACAAGTTCATTCGTTAAGAGACCAAAGAGTACACAGTGGGAAAATGCTGCTTGTGTTCCACTTGCAACTAAAGCAGAGTTCTTCGGGTAAAACTGTGTGTTTTGGGAGAGGAAATGCTTACAGTCCTTACGAGAGCCTGACTTCATTGAGGCAGTTCGCTGCTCGTGGGACAACCTGCATATTGAACATTCATTCGGGGAAAGGCCCTTTGTATAACGTGTGGGACAAATGCAGCTTGTGTTCCACCTGCAACTAAAGCAGAGTTCTTCAGGTAAAAGTGCCGTGTTTTCAGAGAGGAAATTCTTAGAGACCACAGTAGTGCCTGCCATGGCTGAGGCAGTTCGCTCCACGAGGGAAACCATTCTTATAGAACAAGTTCATTAGGGGAAGTGCCCATCGAGTACACTGTGGGAGAAAAGATGCTTGTGTTCCCCCTGCAACTAAAGCAGAGTTCTTCGGGTAAACCTGCGTGATTTCGTGGAGGATATGCTTACAGTCCTCGCTACAGCCTGCCATGGTGGAGGCAGTTCGCTCCTCGTGGGTATCCCTGCATAAAAAAGTTCATTCGTGTCAGAGCCCAAAGAGTACACAGTGGTAGAAATGCTGCTTGTGTTACCTCTGCAACTAAAGCAGAGTTCTACCATTAAAACTGCGTGTTTTGGGATAGGATATGCTTACAGTCCTCGCTACAGCCTGCCACAGTTGAGGCAGTTCGATCCACGTGGGAATCCCTGCATAAAGAATTTCATTCGTGGAAGAGCCCAAAGATTACACACTAGGAGTAATGCTGCTTGTGTTCCACCTGCAACTAACACAGAGTTCCTTGGGTAAAACTGCCGTGTTTTCGGAGAGGAAATGCTTAGAGGCCTCACTAGAGCCTGCTTGCTTTAGGCATTTCACTCCACGCGGGACCCCTTGAGTATAGATATTCTTTCGGGCAAAGGCTCATTGGGTACACTGTGGGAGAAAAGCTGCTTGTGTTCCACCTGCAACTAAAGCAGAATTCTTCGGGTAAAACTGCGTGTATTGGGAGAGGAAATGCTTACAGTCCTTACGAGAGCCTGCCTTCGTTGAGGCAGTTCACTGCACGAGGGACACCCTGCATATTGAAGACTCCTTCGGGGAAGGGCACTTTGTATAAAGTGTGGGACAAATGCAGCTTGTGTTCCACCTGCAACTAAAGCAGAGTTCTTCGGGTAAAAGTGCCGTGTTTTCAGAGAGGATATTCTTAGAGACCACAGTAGTGTCTGCCATGGCTGAGGCAGTTCGCTCCACGTGGGAAACCCTGCATATACAAGTTCATTCGTGAAGAGACCAAAGAGTACACAGTGGGAGAAATGCTGCTTTTGTTCCACCTGCAACGAAAGCAGAGTTCTTCGGGTAAAAGTTCCGTGTTTTCAGAGGGGAAATTCTTAGAGACCACAGTAATGCCTGCCATGGTTGAGGCAGTTCGCTCCACGCTGGAAACCATTCTTATAGAACAAGTTCATTAGGGGAAGTGCCTATTGTGTACACTGTGGGAGGAAAGTTGATGGTGTTCCCCCTGCACCTAAAGCAGAGTTCTTCGTGTAAAACTGCGTGTTTCGGGAGGGGAAATGCTTACAGTCCTCGCTACAGCCTGCCATGGTGGAGGCAGTTCGCTCCTCGTGGGAATCCCTGCATATAGAAGTTCATTCGTGTAAGAGCCCAAAGAGTACACAGTGGGAGAAAAGCTGCTTGTGTTAGGCCTGCAAGTAAAGCAGACTTCTAGCGATAAAACTGCGAGGTTTGGGAGAGGATATGCTTACAGTCCTCGCTACAGCCTGCCATGGTTGAGGAAGTTCGCTCCACGTGGGAAACCCTGCATATACAAGTTCATTCGTGAAGAGACCAAAGAGTACACAGTGGGAGAAATGCTGCTTGTGTTCTACCTGCAACGAAAGCAGAGTTCTTCGGGTAAAAGTTCCGTGTTTTCAGAGGGGAAATTCTTAGAGACCACAGTAGTGCCTGCCATGGTTGAGGCAGTTCGCTCCACGCTGGAAACCATTCTAATAGAACAAGTTCATTAAGGGCAGTGCCCATTGTGTACACTGTGGGAGAAAAGATGCTTGTGTTCCCCCTGCAACTAAAGCAGAGTTACTCGGGTAAACCTGCGTGATTTGGTAGAGGATATGCTTACAGTCCTCGCTACAGCCTGCCATGGTGGAGGCAGTTCGCTCCTCGTGGGAATCCCTGCATAAAGAAGTTCATTCGTGTAAGAGCCGAAAGAGTACACATTGGGAGTAATGCTGCTTGTATGCCACCTGCAACTAAAGCTGAATTCTTTGGTAAAACTGCCGTGTTTTGTAAGAGGAAATGCTTACAGTCCTCGCTACAGCCTGCCTTGGTTGAGGCAGTTCGCTCCACGTCGGAAACCCTGCATATAGAAGTTCATTCGTGGAAGAGCCCAAAGAGTACACAGTGGGAGAAAAGCTGCTTGTGTTACCTCTGCAACTAAAGCAGAGTTCTACCGTTAAAACTGCATGTTTTGGGAGAGGATATGCTTACAGTCCTCGCTACAGCCTGCCACGGTTGAGGCAGTTCGATCCACGTGGGAATCCCTGCATAAAGAAATTCATTCGTGGAAGAGCCCAAAGATTACACACTGGGAGTAATGCTGCTTGTGTTCCACCTGCAACTAACGCAGAGTTCCTTGGGTAAAACTGCCGTGTTTTCAGAGAGGAAATGCTTAGAGGCCTAACTAGAGCCTGCTTGCTTTAGGCATTTCACTCCACGCGGGACCCCTTGAGTATAGATATTCTTTCGGGCAAAGGCTCATTGGGTACACTGTGGAGAAAAGCTGCTTGTGTTCCACCTGCAACTAAAGAAGAATTCTTCGGGTAAACCTGCGTGATTTGGTAGAGGATATGCTTACAGTCCTCGTTACAGCCTTCCATGGTGGAGGCAGTTCGCTCCTCGTGGGAATCCCTGCATAAAGAAGTTGATTCGTGTAAGAGCCCAAAGAGTACACAGTGGGAGAAATGCTGCTTGTGTTCCACCTGCCACTAAAGCAGAATTCTTTGGGTAAAACTGCGTGTATTGGGAGAGGAAATGCTTACAGTCCTTATGAGAGCCTCCCTTCGTTGAGGCAGTTCACTGCACGTGGGACACCCTGCATACACCCTGTAGACTCCTTCGGGGAAGGGCTCTTTGTATAAAGTGTGGGACAAATGCAGCTTGTGTTCCACCTGCAAGTAAAGCAGAGTTCTTCGGGTAAAAGTGCCGTGTTTTCAGAGAGGAAATCCTTAGAGATCACAGGAGAGCCTGCCATGGTTGAGGCAGTTCGCTCCACGCTGGAAACCATTCTTATAGAACAAGTTCATTAGGGGAAGTGCCCATTGTGTACACTGTGAGAGGAAAGCTGATGGTGTTCCCCCTGCAATTAAAGCAGAGTTCTTCCTGTAAAACTGCGTGTTTTGGGAGAGGAAATGCTTACAGTATTCGCTACAGCCTGCCTTGGTTGAGGCAGTTCGCTCCACGTGGGAATCCCTGCATAAAGAAGTTCATTCGTGGAAGAGCCCAAAGAGTACACAGTGGGAGAAATGCTGCTTGAGTTCCACCTGCCACTAAAGCAGAATTCTTTGGGTAAAACTGCGTGTATTGGGAGAGGAAATGCTTACAGTCCTTATGAGAGCCTCCCTTCGTTGAGGCAGTTCACTGCACGTGGGACACCCTGCATACACCCTGTAGACTCCTTCGGGGAAGGGCTCTTTGTATAAAGTGTGGGACAAATGCAGCTTGTGTTCCACCTGCAAGTAAAGCAGAGTTCTTCGGGTAAAAGTGCCGTGTTTTCAGAGGGGAAATTCTTAGAGACCACAGTAGTGCCTGCCATGGTTGAGGCAGTTCGCTCCACGCTGGAAACCATTCTTATAGAACAAGTTCATTAAGGGAAGTGCCTATTGTGTACACTGTGGGAGGAAAGCTGATGGTGTTCCCCCTGCACCTAAAGCAGAGTTTTTCGTGTAAAACTGCGTGTTTCGGGAGGGGAAATGCTTACAGTCCTCGCTACAGCCTGCCATGGTGGAGACAGTTCGCTCCTCGTGGGAATCCCTGCATATAGAAGTTCATTCGTGTAAGAGCCCAAAGAGTACACAGTGGGAGAAAAGCTGCTTGTGTTACGCCTGCAAGTAAAGCAGACTTCTAGCGTTAAAACTACGAGGTTTGGGAGAGGATATGCTTACAGTCCTCGCTACAGCCTGCCATGGTTGAGGAAGTTCGCTCCACGTGGGAAACCCTGCATATACAAGTTCATTCGTGAAGAGACCAAAGAGTACACAGTGGCAGAAATGCTGCTTGTGTTCCACCTGCAACGAAAGCAGAGTTCTTCGGGTAAAAGTTCCGTGTTTTCAGAGGGGAAATTCTTAGAGACCACAGGAGAGCCTGCCATGGTTGAGGCAGTTCGCTCCACGCTGGAAACCATTCTTATAGAACAAGTTCATTAAGGGAAGTGCCCATTGTGTACACTGTGGGAGAAAAGATGCTTGTGTTCCCCCTGCACCTAAAGCAGAGTTCCTCGGGTAAAACTGCGTGTTTCGGTAGAGGATATGCTTACGGTCCTCGCTACAGCCTGCCTTGGTGGAGGCAGTTCGCTCCACGTGGGAATCCCTGCATAAAGAAGTTCATTCGTGTAAGAGCCCAAAGAGTACACAGTGGGAGTAATGCTGCTTGTATGCCACCTGCAACTAAAGCAGAATTCTTTGGTAAAACTGCCGTGTTTTGGAAGAGGAAATGCTTACAGTCCTCGCTACAGCCTGCCTTGGTTGAGGCAGTTCGCTCCACGTCGGAAACCCTGCATATAGAAGTTCATTCGTGGAAGAGCCCAAAGAGTACACAGTGGGGAAAAGCTGCTTGTGTTACCTCTGCAACTAAAGCAGAGTTCTACCGTTAAAACTGCGTGTTTTGGGAGAGGATATGCTTACAGTCCTCGCTACAGCCTGCCACGGTTGAGGCAGTTCGATCCACGTGGGAATCCCTGCATAAAGAAATTCATTCGTGGAAGAGCCCAAAGATTACACACTGGGAGTAATGCTGCTTGTGTTCCACCTGCAACTAACGCAGAGTTCCTTGGGTAAAACTGCCGTGTTTTCAGAGAGGAAATGCTTAGAGGCCTAACTAGAGCCTGCTTGCTTTAGGCATTTCACTCCACGCGGGACCCCTTGAGTATAGATATTCTTTCGGGCAAAGGCTCATTGGGTACACTGTGGGAGAAAAGCTGCTTGTGTTCCACCTGCAACTAAAGCAGAGTTCTTCGGGTAAAAGTGCCGTGTTTTCAGAGAGGAAATCCTTAGAGATCACAGGAGAGCCTGCCATGGTTGAGGCAGTTCGCTCCACGCTGGAAACCATTCTTATAGAACAAGTTCATTAGGGGAAGTGCCCATTGTGTACACTGTGAGAGGAAAGCTGATGGTGTTCCCCCTGCAATTAAAGCAGAGTTCTTCCTGTAAAACTGCGTGTTTTGGGAGAGGAAATGCTTACAGTATTCGCTACAGCCTGCCTTGGTTGAGGCAGTTCGCTCCACGTGGGAATCCCTGCATAAAGAAGTTCATTCGTGGAAGAGCCCAAAGAGTACACAGTGGGAGAAATGCTGCTTGTGTTCCACCTGCAACTAAAGCAGAATTCTTTGGTAAAACTGCCGTGTTTTGGAAGAGGAAATGCTTACAGTCCTCGCTACAGCCTGCCTTGGTTGAGGCAGTTCGCTCCACGTCGGAAACCCTGCATATAGAAGTTCATTCGTGGAAGAGCCCAAAGAGTACACAGTGGGAGAAAAGCTGCTTGTGTTACGCCTGCAAGTAAAGCAGAGTTCTAGCTTTAAAACTGCATGGTTTGGGAGAGGATATGCTTACAATCCTCGCTACAGCCTGCCATGGTTGAGGCAGTTCGCTTCACGTGGGAAACCCTGCATATACAAGTTCATTCGTGAAGAGACCAAAGAGTACACAGTGGGAGAAATGCTGCTTTTGTTCCACCTGCAACGAAAGCAGAGTTCTTCGGGTAAAAGTTCCGTGTTTTCAGAGGGGAAATTCTTAGAGACCACAGTAGTGCCTGCCATGGTTGAGGCAGTTCGCTCCACGCTGGAAACCATTCTTATAGAACAAGTTCATTAAGGGAAGTGCCTATTGTGTACACTGTGGGAGGAAAGCTGATGGTGTTCCCCCTGCACCTAAAGCAGAGTTCTTCGTGTAAAACTGCGTGTTTCGGGAGGGGAAATGCTTACAGTCCTCGCTACAGCCTGCCATGGTGGAGGCAGTTCGCTCCTCGTGGGTATCCCTGCATATAGAAGTTCATTCGTGTATGAGCCCAAAGAGTACACAGTGGGAGAAAAGCTGCTTGTGTTACGCCTGCAAGTAAAGCAGACCTCTAGCGTTAAAACTACGAGGTTTGGGAGAGGATATGCTTACAGTCCTCGCTACAGCCTGCCATGGTTGAGGAAGTTCGGTCCACGTGGGAAACCCTGAATATACAAGTTCATTCGTGAAGAGACCAAAGAGTACACATTGGGAGAAATGCTGCTTGTGTTCCACCTGCAATGAAAGCAGAGTTCTTCGGGTAAAAGTTCCCTGTTTTCAGAGAGGAAATTCTTAGAGACCACAGTAGTGCCTGCCATGGTTGAGGCAGTTCGCTCCACGCTGGAAAACATTCTTATAGAACAAGTTCATTAAGGGAAGTGCCCATTGTGTACACTGTGGGAGAAAAGATGCTTGTGTTCCCCCTGCAACTAAAGCAGAGTTCCTCGGGTAAACCTGCGTGATTTGGTAGAGGATATGCTTACAGTCCTCGCTACAGCCTGCCATGGTGGAGGCAGTTCGCTCCTCGTGGGAATCCCTGCATAAAGAAGTTCATTCGTGTAAGAGCCCAAAGAGTACACATTGCGAGTAATGCTGCTTGTATGCCACCTGCAACTAAAGCTGAATTCTTTGGTAAAACTGCCGTGTTTTGTAAGAGGAAATGCTTACAGTCCTCGCTACAGCCTGCCTTGGTTGAGGCAGTTCGCTCCACGTCGGAAACCCTGCATATAGAAGTTCATTCGTGGAAGAGCCCAAAGAGTACACAGTGGGGAAAAGCTGCTTGTGTTACCTCTGCAACTAAAGCAGAGTTCTACCGTTAAAACTGCGTGTTTTGGGAGAGGATATGCTTACAGTCCTCGCTACAGCCTGCCACGGTTGAGGCAGTTCGATCCACGTGGGAATCCCTGCATAAAGAAATTCATTCGTGGAAGAGCCCAAAGATTACACACTGGGAGTAATGCTGCTTGTGTTCCACCTGCAACTAACGCAGAGTTCCTTGGGTAAAACTGCCGTGTTTTCAGAGAGGAAATGCTTAGAGGCCTAACTAGAGCCTGCTTGCTTTAGGCATTTCACTCCACGCGGGACCCCTTGAGTATAGATATTCTTTCGGGCAAAGGCTCATTGGGTACACTGTGGAGAAAAGCTGCTTGTGTTCCACCTGCAACTAAAGAAGAATTCTTCGGGTAAACCTGCGTGATTTGGTAGAGGTTATGCTTACAGTCCTCGTTACAGCCTTCCATGGTGGAGGCAGTTCGCTCCTCGTGGGAATCCCTGCATAAAGAAGTTCATTCGTGTAAGAGCCCAAAGAGTACACAGTGGGAGAAATGCTGCTTGTGTTCCACCTGCAACTAAAGCACCGTTCTTCGGGTAAAACTGCCTGTTATGGGGAGGAAATGCTTACAGTCCTTACGAGAGCCTGCCTTCATTGAGGCAGTTCGCTGCACGTGGGACACCCTGCATAATGACGATTCATTCGGGGAAGGGCCGTTTGTATAAAGTGTGGGACAAATGCAGCTTGTGTTCCACCTGCAACTAAAGCAGAGTTCTTCGGGTTAAAGTGCCGTGTTTTCAGAGAGGAAATCCTTAGAGACCACAGGAGAGCCTGCCATGGTTGAGGCAGTTCGCTCCACGCTGGAAACCATTCTTTTAGAACAAGTTCATTAGGGGAAGTGCCCATTCTGTACACTGTGGGAGGAAAGCTGATGGTGTTCCCCCTGCACCTAAAGCAGAGTTCTTCGTGTAAAACTGCGTGTTTCGGGAGGGGAAATGCTTACAGTATTCGCTACAGCCTGCCTTGGTTGAGGCAGTTCGCTCCACGTGGGAATCCCTGCATAAAGAAGTTCATTCGTGGAAGAGCCCAAAGAGTACACAGTGGGAGAAATGCTGCTTGTGTTCCACCTGCAACTAAAGCAGAATTCTTTGGTAAAACTGCCGTGTTTTGTAAGAGGAAATGCTTACAGTCCTCGCTACAGCCTGCCTTGGTTGAGGCAGTTCGCTCCACGTCGGAAACCCTGCATATAGAAGTTCATTCGTGGAAGAGCCCAAAGAGTACACAGTGGGAGAAAAGCTGCTTGTGTTACGCCTGCAAGTAAAGCAGAGTTCTAGCTTTAAAACTGCGTGGTTTGGGAGAGGATATGCTTACAATCCTCGCTACAGCCTGCCATGGTTGAGGCAGTTCGCTCCACGTGGGAAACCCTGCATATACAAGTTCATTCGTGAAGAGACCAAAGAGTACACAGTGGGAGAAATGCTGCTTTTGTTCCACCTGCAACGAAAGCAGAGTTCTTCGGGTAAAAGTTCCGTGTTTTCAGAGGGGAAATTCTTAGAGACCACAGTAATGCCTGCCATGGTTGAGGCAGTTCGCTCCACGCTGGAAACCATTCTTATAGAACAAGTTCATTAGGGGAAGTGCCTATTGTGTACACTGTGGGAGGAAAGCTGATGGTGTTCCCCCTGCACCTAAAGCAGAGTTCTTCGTGTAAAACTGCTTGTTTCGGGAGGGGAAATGCTTACAGTCCTCGCTACAGCCTGCCATGGTGGAGGCAGTTCGCTCCTCGTGGGAATCCCTGCATATAGAAGTTCATTCGTGTAAGAGCCCAAAGAGTACACAGTGGGAGAAAAGCTGCTTGTGTTACGCCTGCAAGTAAAGCAGACTTCTAGCGATAAAACTGCGAGGTTTGGGAGAGGATATGCTTACAGTCCTCGCTACAGCCTGCCATGGTTGAGGAAGTTCGCTCCACGTGGGAAACCCTGCATATACAAGTTCATTCGTGAAGAGACCAAAGAGTACACAGTGGGAGAAATGCTGCTTGTGTTCTACCTGCAACAAAAGCAGAGTTCTTCGGGTAAAAGTTCCGTGTTTTCAGAGGGGAAATTCTAAGAGACCACAGTAGTGCCTGCCATGGTTGAGGCAGTTCGCTCCACGCTGGAAACCATTCTTATAGAACAAGTTCATTAAGGGCAGTGCCCATTGTGTACACTGTGGGAGAAAAGATGCTTGTGTTCCCCCTGCAACTAAAGCAGAGTTACTCGGGTAAACCTGCGTGATTTGGTAGAGGATATGCTTACAGTCCTCGCTACAGCCTGCCATGGTGGAGGCAGTTCGCTCCTCGTGGGAATCCCTGCATAAAGAAGTTCATTCGTGTAAGAGCCGAAAGAGTACACATTGGGAGTAATGCTGCTTGTGTTACCTCTGCAACTAAAGCAGAGTTCTACCGTTAAAACTGCATGTTTTGGGAGAGGATATGCTTACAGTCCTCGCTACAGCCTGCCTTGGTTGAGGCAGTTCGCTCCACGTCGGAAACCCTGCATATAGAAGTTCATTCGTGGAAGAGCCCAAAGAGTACACAGTGGGAGAAAAGCTGCTTGTGTTACCTCTGCAACTAAAGCAGAGTTCTACCGTTAAAACTGCATGTTTTGGGAGAGGATATGCTTACAGTCCTCGCTACAGCCTGCCACGGTTGAGGCAGTTCGATCCACGTGGGAATCCCTGCATAAAGAAATTCATTCGTGGAAGAGCCCAAAGATTACACACTGGGAGTAATGCTGCTTGTGTTCCACCTGCAACTAACGCAGAGTTCCTTGGGTAAAACTGCCGTGTTTTCAGAGAGGAAATGCTTAGAGGCCTAACTAGAGCCTGCTTGCTTTAGGCATTTCACTCCACGCGGGACCCCTTGAGTATAGATATTCTTTCGGGCAAAGGCTCATTGGGTACACTGTGGAGAAAAGCTGCTTGTGTTCCACCTGCAACTAAAGAAGAATTCTTCGGGTAAACCTGCGTGATTTGGTAGAGGATATGCTTACAGTCCTCGTTACAGCCTTCCATGGTGGAGGCAGTTCGCTCCTCGTGGGAATCCCTGCATAAAGAAGTTGATTCGTGTAAGAGCCCAAAGAGTACACAGTGGGAGAAATGCTGCTTGTGTTCCACCTGCCACTAAAGCAGAATTCTTTGGGTAAAACTGCGTGTATTGGGAGAGGAAATGCTTACAGTCCTTATGAGAGCCTCCCTTCGTTGAGGCAGTTCACTGCACGTGGGACACCCTGCATACACCCTGTAGACTCCTTCGGGGAAGGGCTCTTTGTATAAAGTGTGGGACAAATGCAGCTTGTGTTCCACCTGCAAGTAAAGCAGAGTTCTTCGGGTAAAAGTGCCGTGTTTTCAGAGAGGAAATCCTTAGAGATCACAGGAGAGCCTGCCATGGTTGAGGCAGTTCGCTCCACGCTGGAAACCATTCTTATAGAACAAGTTCATTAGGGGAAGTGCCCATTGTGTACACTGTGAGAGGAAAGCTGATGGTGTTCCCCCTGCAATTAAAGCAGAGTTCTTCCTGTAAAACTGCGTGTTTTGGGAGAGGAAATGCTTACAGTATTCGCTACAGCCTGCCTTGGTTGAGGCAGTTCGCTCCACGTGGGAATCCCTGCATAAAGAAGTTCATTCGTGGAAGAGCCCAAAGAGTACACAGTGGGAGAAATGCTGCTTGAGTTCCACCTGCCACTAAAGCAGAATTCTTTGGGTAAAACTGCGTGTATTGGGAGAGGAAATGCTTACAGTCCTTATGAGAGCATCCCTTCGTTGAGGCAGTTCACTGCACGTGGGACACCCTGCATACACCCTGTAGACTCCTTCGGGGAAGGGCTCTTTGTATAAAGTGTGGGACAAATGCAGCTTGTGTTCCACCTGCAAGTAAAGCAGAGTTCTTCGGGTAAAAGTGCCGTGTTTTCAGAGGGGAAATTCTTAGAGACCACAGTAGTGCCTGCCATGGTTGAGGCAGTTCGCTCCACGCTGGAAACCATTCTTATAGAACAAGTTCAATAAGGGAAGTGCCTATTGTGTACACTGTGGGAGGAAAGCTGATGGTGTTCCCCCTGCACCTAAAGCAGAGTTTTTCGTGTAAAACTGCGTGTTTCGGGAGGGGAAATGCTTACAGTCCTCGCTACAGCCTGCCATGGTGGAGACAGTTCGCTCCTCGTGGGAATCCCTGCATATAGAAGTTCATTCGTGTAAGAGCCCAAAGAGTACACAGTGGGAGAAAAGCTGCTTGTGTTACGCCTGCAAGTAAAGCAGACTTCTAGCGTTAAAACTACGAGGTTTGGGAGAGGATATGCTTACAGTCCTCGCTACAGCCTGCCATGGTTGAGGAAGTTCGCTCCACGTGGGAAACCCTGCATATACAAGTTCATTCGTGAAGAGACCAAAGAGTACACAGTGGCAGAAATGCTGCTTGTGTTCCACCTGCAACGAAAGCAGAGTTCTTCGGGTAAAAGTTCCGTGTTTTCAGAGGGGAAATTCTTAGAGACCACAGGAGAGCCTGCCATGGTTGAGGCAGTTCGCTCCACGCTGGAAACCATTCTTATAGAACAAGTTCATTAAGGGAAGTGCCCATTGTGTACACTGTGGGAGAAAAGATGCTTGTGTTCCCCCTGCACCTAAAGCAGAGTTCCTCGGGTAAAACTGCGTGTTTCGGTAGAGGATATGCTTACGGTCCTCGCTACAGCCTGCCTTGGTGGAGGCAGTTCGCTCCACGTGGGAATCCCTGCATAAAGAAGTTCATTCGTGTAAGAGCCCAAAGAGTACACAGTGGGAGTAATGCTGCTTGTATGCCACCTGCAACTAAAGCAGAATTCTTTGGTAAAACTGCCGTGTTTTGGAAGAGGAAATGCTTACAGTCCTCGCTACAGCCTGCCTTGGTTGAGGCAGTTCGCTCCACGTCGGAAACCCTGCATATAGAAGTTCATTCGTGGAAGAGCCCAAAGAGTACACAGTGGGGAAAAGCTGCTTGTGTTACCTCTGCAACTAAAGCAGAGTTCTACCGTTAAAACTGCGTGTTTTGGGAGAGGATATGCTTACAGTCCTCGCTACAGCCTGCCACGGTTGAGGCAGTTCGATCCACGTGGGAATCCCTGCATAAAGAAATTCATTCGTGGAAGAGCCCAAAGATTACACACTGGGAGTAATGCTGCTTGTGTTCCACCTGCAACTAACGCAGAGTTCCTTGGGTAAAACTGCCGTGTTTTCAGAGAGGAAATGCTTAGAGGCCTAACTAGAGCCTGCTTGCTTTAGGCATTTCACTCCACGCGGGACCCCTTGAGTATAGATATTCTTTCGGGCAAAGGCTCATTGGGTACACTGTGGGAGAAAAGCTGCTTGTGTTCCACCTGCAACTAAAGCAGAATTCTTCGGGTAAACCTGCGTGATTTGGTAGAGGATATGCTTACAGTCCTCGTTACAGCCTTCCATGGTGGAGGCAGTTCGCTCCTCGTGGGAATCCCTGCATAAAGAAGTTGATTCGTGTAAGAGCCCAAAGAGTACACAGTGGGAGAAATGCTGCTTGTGTTCCACCTGCAACTAAAGCAGAATTCTTTGGGTAAAACTGCGTGTATTGGGAGAGGAAATGCTTACAGTCCTTATGAGAGCCTCCCTTCGTTGAGGCAGTTCACTGCACGTGGGACACCCTGCATACACCCTGTAGACTCCTTCGGGGAAGGGCTCTTTGTATAAAGTGTGGGACAAATGCAGCTTGTGTTCCACTGCAAGTAAAGCAGAGTTCTTCGGGTAAAAGTGCCGTGTTTTCAGAGAGGAAATCCTTAGAGACCACAGGAGAGCCTGCCATGGTTGAGGCAGTTCGCTCCACGCTGGAAACCATTCTTATAGAACAAGTTCATTAGGGGAAGTGCCCATTGTGTACACTGTGAGAGGAAAGCTGATGGTGTTCCCCCTGCAATTAAAGCAGAGTTCTTCCTGTAAAACTGCGTGTTTTGGGAGAGGAAATGCTTACAGTATTCGCTACAGCCTGCCTTGGTTGAGGCAGTTCGCTCCACGTGGGAATCCCTGCATAAAGAAGTTCATTCGTGGAAGAGCCCAAAGAGTACACAGTGGGAGAAATGCTGCTTGAGTTCCACCTGCCACTAAAGCAGAATTCTTTGGGTAAAACTGCGTGTATTGGGAGAGGAAATGCTTACAGTCCTTATGAGAGCCTCCCTTCGTTGAGGCAGTTCACTGCACGTGGGACACCCTGCATACACCCTGTAGACTCCTTCGGGGAAGGGCTCTTTGTATAAAGTGTGGGACAAATGCAGCTTGTGTTCCACCTGCAAGTAAAGCAGAGTTCTTCGGGTAAAAGTGCCGTGTTTTCAGAGGGGAAATTCTTAGAGACCACAGTAGTGCCTGCCATGGTTGAGGCAGTTCGCTCCACGCTGGAAACCATTCTTATAGAACAAGTTCATTAAGGGAAGTGCCTATTGTGTACACTGTGGGAGGAAAGCTGATGGTGTTCCCCCTGCACCTAAAGCAGAGGTTTTCGTGTAAAACTGCGTGTTTCGGGAGGGGAAATGCTTACAGTCCTCGCTACAGCCTGCCATGGTGGAGACAGTTCGCTCCTCGTGGGAATCCCTGCATATAGAAGTTCATTCGTGTAAGAGCCCAAAGAGTACACAGTGGGAGAAAAGCTGCTTGTGTTACGCCTGCAAGTAAAGCAGACTTCTAGCGTTAAAACTACGAGGTTTGGGAGAGGATATGCTTACAGTCCTCGCTACAGCCTGCCATGGTTGAGGAAGTTCGCTCCACGTGGGAAACCCTGCATATACAAGTTCATTCGTGAAGAGACCAAAGAGTACACAGTGGCAGAAATGCTGCTTGTGTTCCACCTGCAACGAAAGCAGAGTTCTTCGGGTAAAAGTTCCGTGTTTTCAGAGGGGAAATTCTTAGAGACCACAGGAGAGCCTGCCATGGTTGAGGCAGTTCGCTCCACGCTGGAAACCATTCTTATAGAACAAGTTCATTAAGGGAAGTGCCCATTGTGTACACTGTGGGAGAAAAGATGCTTGTGTTCCCCCTGCACCTAAAGCAGAGTTCCTCGGGTAAAACTGCGTGTTTCGGTAGAGGATATGCTTACGGTCCTCGCTACAGCCTGCCTTGGTGGAGGCAGTTCGCTCCACGTGGGAATCCCTGCATAAAGAAGTTCATTCGTGGAAGAGCCCAAAGAGTACACAGTGGGAGTAATGCTGCTTGTATGCCACCTGCAACTAAAGCAGAATTCTTTGGTAAAACTGCCGTGTTTTGTAAGAGGAAATGCTTACAGTCCTCGCTACAGCCTGCCTTGGTTGAGGCAGTTCGCTCCACGTCGGAAACCCTGCATATAGAAGTTCATTCGTGGAAGAGCCCAAAGAGTACACAGTGGGAGAAAAGCTGCTTGTGTTACGCCTGCAAGTAAAGCAGAGTTCTAGCTTTAAAACTGCGTGGTTTGGGAGAGGATATGCTTACAATCCTCGCTACAGCCTGCCATGGTTGAGGCAGTTCGCTCCACGTGGGAAACCCTGCATATACAAGTTCATTCGTGAAGAGACCAAAGAGTACACAGTGGGAGAAATGCTGCTTTTGTTCCACCTGCAACGAAAGCAGAGTTCTTCGGGTAAAAGTTCCGTGTTTTCAGAGGGGAAATTCTTAGAGACCACAGTAATGCCTGCCATGGTTGAGGCAGTTCGCTCCACGCTGGAAACCATTCTTATAGAACAAGTTCATTAGGGGAAGTGCCTATTGTGTACACTGTGGGAGGAAAGCTGATGGTGTTCCCCCTGCACCTAAAGCAGAGTTCTTCGTGTAAAACTGAGTGTTTCGGGAGGGGAAATGCTTACAGTCCTCGCTACAGCCTGCCATGGTGGAGGCAGTTCGCTCCTCGTGGGAATCCCTGCATATAGAAGTTCATTCGTGTAAGAGCCCAAAGAGTACACAGTGGGAGAAAAGCTGCTTGTGTTAGGCCTGCAAGTAAAGCAGACTTCTAGCGATAAAACTGCGAGGTTTGGGAGAGGATATGCTTACAGTCCTCGCTACAGCCTGCCATGGTGGAGACAGTTCGCTCCTCGTGGGAATCCCTGCATATAGAAGTTCATTCGTGTAAGAGCCCAAAGAGTACACAGTGGGAGAAAAGCTGCTTGTGTTACGCCTGCAAGTAAAGCAGACTTCTAGCGTTAAAACTACGAGGTTTGGGAGAGGATATGCTTACAGTCCTCGCTACAGCCTGCCATGGTTGAGGAAGTTCGCTCCACGTGGGAAACCCTGCATATACAAGTTCATTCGTGAAGAGACCAATGAGTACACAGTGGCAGAAATGCTGCTTGTGTTCCACCTGCAACGAAAGCAGAGTTCTTCGGGTAAAAGTTCCGTGTTTTCAGAGGGGAAATTCTTAGAGACCACAGGAGAGCCTGCCATGGTTGAGGCAGTTCGCTCCACGCTGGAAACCATTCTTATAGAACAAGTTCATTAAGGGAAGTGCCCATTGTGTACACTGTGGGAGAAAAGATGCTTGTGTTCCCCCTGCACCTAAAGCAGAGTTCCTCGGGTAAAACTGCGTGTTTCAGTAGAGGATATGCTTACGGTCCTCGCTACAGCCTGCCTTGGTGGAGGCAGTTCGCTCCACGTGGGAATCCCTGCATAAAGAAGTTCATTCGTGTAAGAGCCCAAAGAGTACACAGTGGGAGTAATGCTGCTTGTATGCCACCTGCAACTAAAGCAGAATTCTTTGGTAAAACTGCCGTGTTTTGGAAGAGGAAATGCTTACAGTCCTCGCTACAGCCTGCCTTGGTTGAGGCAGTTCGCTCCACGTCGGAAACCCTGCATATAGAAGTTCATTCGTGGAAGAGCCCAAAGAGTACACAGTGGGGAAAAGCTGCTTGTGTTACCTCTGCAACTAAAGCAGAGTTCTACCGTTAAAACTGCGTGTTTTGGGAGAGGATATGCTTACAGTCCTCGCTACAGCCTGCCACGGTTGAGGCAGTTCGATCCACGTGGGAATCCCTGCATAAAGAAATTCATTCGTGGAAGAGCCCAAAGATTACACACTGGGAGTAATGCTGCTTGTGTTCCACCTGCAACTAACGCAGAGTTCCTTGGGTAAAACTGCCGTGTTTTCAGAGAGGAAATGCTTAGAGGCCTAACTAGAGCCTGCTTGCTTTAGGCATTTCACTCCACGCGGGACCCCTTGAGTATAGATATTCTTTCGGGCAAAGGCTCATTGGGTACACTGTGGGAGAAAAGCTGCTTGTGTTCCACCTGCAACTAAAGCAGAATTCTTCGGGTAAACCTGCGTGATTTGGTAGAGGATATGCTTACAGTCCTCGTTACAGCCTTCCATGGTGGAGGCAGTTCGCTCCTCGTGGGAATCCCTGCATAAAGAAGTTGATTCGTGTAAGAGCCCAAAGAGTACACAGTGGGAGAAATGCTGCTTGTGTTCCACCTGCAGCTAAAGCAGAATTCTTTGGGTAAAACTGCGTGTATTGGGAGAGGAAATGCTTACAGTCCTTATGAGAGCCTCCCTTCGTTGAGGCAGTTCACTGCACGTGGGACACCCTGCATACACCCTGTAGACTCCTTCGGGGAAGGGCTCTTTGTATAAAGTGTGGGACAAATGCAGCTTGTGTTCCACCTGCAACTAAAGCAGAGTTCTTCGGGTAAAAGTGCCGTGTTTTCAGAGAGGAAATCCTTAGAGATCACAGGAGAGCCTGCCATGGTTGAGGCAGTTCGCTCCACGCTGGAAACCATTCTTATAGAACAAGTTCATTAGGGGAAGTGCCCATTGTGTACACTGTGAGAGGAAAGCTGATGGTGTTCCCCCTGCAATTAAAGCAGAGTTCTTCCTGTAAAACTGCGTGTTTTGGGAGAGGAAATGCTTACAGTATTCGCTACAGCCTGCCTTGGTTGAGGCAGTTCGCTCCACGTGGGAATCCCTGCATAAAGAAGTTCATTCGTGGAAGAGCCCAAAGAGTACACAGTGGGAGAAATGCTGCTTGTGTTCCACCTGCAACTAAAGCAGAATTGTTTGGTAAAACTGCCGTGTTTTGGAAGAGGAAATGCTTACAGTCCTCGCTACAGCCTGCCTTGGTTGAGGCAGTTCGCTCCACGTCGGAAACCCTGCATATAGAAGTTCATTCGTAGAAGAGCCCAAAGAGTACACAGTGGGAGAAAAGCTGCTTGTGTTACGCCTGCAAGTAAAGCAGAGTTCTAGCTTTAAAACTGCATGGTTTGGGAGAGGATATGCTTACAATCCTCGCTACAGCCTGCCATGGTTGAGGCAGTTCGCTTCACGTGGGAAACCCTGCATATACAAGTTCATTCGTGAAGAGACCAAAGAGTACACAGTGGGAGAAATGCTGCTTGTGTTCCACCTGCAACGAAAGCAGAGTTCTTCGGGTAAAAGTTCCGTGTTTTCAGAGGGGAAATTCTTAGAGACCACAGTAGTGCCTCCCATGGTTGAGGCAGTTCGCTCCACGCTGGAAACCATTCTTATAGAACAAGTTCATTAAGGGAAGTGCCTATTGTGTACACAGTGGGAGAAAAGCTGCTTGTGTTAGGCCTGCAAGTAAAGCAGACTTCTAGCGATAAAACTGCGAGGTTTGGGAGAGGATATGCTTACAGTCCTCGCTACAGCCTGCCATGGTGGAGACAGTTCGCTCCTCGTGGGAATCCCTGCATATAGAAGTTCATTCGTGTAAGAGCCCAAAGAGTACACAGTGGGAGAAAAGCTGCTTGTGTTACGCCTGCAAGTAAAGCAGACTTCTAGCGTTAAAACTACGAGGTTTGGGAGAGGATATGCTTACAGTCCTCGCTACAGCCTGCCATGGTTGAAGAAGTTCGCTCCACGTGGGAAACCCTGCATATACAAGTTCATTCGTGAAGAGACCAAAGAGTACACAGTGGCAGAAATGCTGCTTGTGTTCCACCTGCAACGAAAGCAGAGTTCTTCGGGTAAAAGTTCCGTGTTTTCAGAGGGGAAATTCTTAGAGACCACAGGAGAGCCTGCCATGGTTGAGGCAGTTCGCTCCACGCTGGAAACCATTCTTATAGAACAAGTTCATTAAGGGAAGTGCCCATTGTGTACACTGTGGGAGAAAAGATGCTTGTGTTCCCCCTGCACCTAAAGCAGAGTTCCTCGGGTAAAACTGCGTGTTTCGGTAGAGGATATGCTTACGGTCCTCGCTACAGCCTGCCTTGGTGGAGGCAGTTAGCTCCACGTGGGAATCCCTGCATAAAGAAGTTCATTCGTGTAAGAGCCCAAAGAGTACACAGTGGGAGTAATGCTGCTTGTATGCCACCTGCAACTAAAGCAGAATTCTTTGGTAAAACTGCCGTGTTTTGGAAGAGGAAATGCTTACAGTCCTCGCTACAGCCTGCCTTGGTTGAGGCAGTTCGCTCCACGTCGGAAACCCTGCATATAGAAGTTCATTCGTGGAAGAGCCCAAAGAGTACACAGTGGGGAAAAGCTGCTTGTGTTACCTCTGCAACTAAAGCAGAGTTCTACCGTTAAAACTGCGTGTTTTGGGAGAGGATATGCTTACAGTCCTCGCTACAGCCTGCCACGGTTGAGGCAGTTCGATCCACGTGGGAATCCCTGCATAAAGAAATTCATTCGTGGAAGAGCCCAAAGATTACACACTGGGAGTAATGCTGCTTGTGTTCCACCTGCAACTAACGCAGAGTTCCTTGGGTAAAACTGCCGTGTTTTCAGAGAGGAAATGCTTAGAGGCCTAACTAGAGCCTGCTTGCTTTAGGCATTTCACTCCACGCGGGACCCCTTGAGTATAGATATTCTTTCGGGCAAAGGCTCATTGGGTACACTGTGGGAGAAAAGCTGCTTGTGTTCCACCTGCAACTAAAGCAGAATTCTTCGGGTAAACCTGCGTGATTTGGTAGAGGATATGCTTACAGTCCTCGTTACAGCCTTCCATGGTGGAGGCAGTTCGCTCCTCGTGGGAATCCCTGCATAAAGAAGTTGATTCGTGTAAGAGCCCAAAGAGTACACAGTGGGAGAAATGCTGCTTGTGTTCCACCTGCAACTAAAGCAGAATTCTTTGGGTAAAACTGCGTGTATTGGGAGAGGAAATGCTTACAGTCCTTATGAGAGCCTCCCTTCGTTGAGGCAGTTCACTGCACGTGGGACACCCTGCATACACCCTGTAGACTCCTTCGGGGAAGGGCTCTTTGTATAAAGTGTGGGACAAATGCAGCTTGTGTTCCACCTGCAACTAAAGCAGAGTTCTTCGGGTAAAAGTGCCGTGTTTTCAGAGAGGAAATCCTTAGAGATCACAGGAGAGCCTGCCATGGTTGAGGCAGTTCGCTCCACGCTGGAAACCATTCTTATAGAACAAGTTCATTAGGGGAAGTGCCCATTGTGTACACTGTGAGAGGAAAGCTGATGGTGTTCCCCCTGCAATTAAAGCAGAGTTCTTCCTGTAAAACTGCGTGTTTTGGGAGAGGAAATGCTTACAGTATTCGCTACAGCCTGCCTTGGTTGAGGCAGTTCGCTCCACGTGGGAATCCCTGCATAAAGAAGTTCATTCGTGGAAGAGCCCAAAGAGTACACAGTGGGAGAAATGCTGCTTGTGTTCCACCTGCAACTAAAGCAGAATTCTTTGGTAAAACTGCCGTGTTTTGGAAGAGGAAATGCTTACAGTCCTCGCTACAGCCTGCCTTGGTTGAGGCAGTTCGCTCCACGTCGGAAACCCTGCATATAGAAGTTCATTCGTGGAAGAGCCCAAAGAGTACACAGTGGGAGAAAAGCTGCTTGTGTTACGCCTGCAAGTAAAGCAGAGTTCTAGCTTTAAAACTGCATGGTTTGGGAGAGGATATGCTTACAATCCTCGCTACAGCCTGCCATGGTTGAGGCAGTTCGCTTCACGTGGGAAACCCTGCATATACAAGTTCATTCGTGAAGAGACCAAAGAGTACACAGTGGGAGAAATGCTGCTTGTGTTCCACCTGCAACGAAAGCAGAGTTCTTCGGGTAAAAGTTCCGTGTTTTCAGAGGGGAAATTCTTAGAGACCACAGTAGTGCCTCCCATGGTTGAGGCAGTTCGCTCCACGCTGGAAACCATTCTTATAGAACAAGTTCATTAAGGGAAGTGCCTATTGTGTACACTGTGGGAGGAAAGCTGATGGTGTTCCCCCTGCACCTAAAGCAGAGTTCTTCGTGTAAAACTGCGTGTTTCGGGAGGGGAAATGCTTACAGTCCTCGCTACAGCCTGCCATGGTGGAGGCAGTTCGCTCCTCGTGGGAATCCCTGCATATAGAAGTTCATTCGTGTATGAGCCCAAAGAGTACACAGTGGGAGAAAAGCTGCTTGTGTTACGCCTGCAAGTAAAGCAGACCTCTAGCGTTAAAACTACGAGGTTTGGGAGAGGATATGCTTACAGTCCTCGCTACAGCCTGCCATGGTTGAGGAAGTTCGGTCCACGTGGGAAACCCTGCATATACAAGTTCATTCGTGAAGAGACCAAAGAGTACACAGTGGGAGAAATGCTGCTTGTGTTCCACCTGCAACGAAAGCAGAGTTCTTCGGGTAAAAGTTCCCTGTTTTCAGAGAGGAAATTCTTAGAGACCACAGTAGTGCCTGCCATGGTTGAGGCAGTTCGCTCCACGCTGGAAACCATTCTTATAGAACAAGTTCATTAAGGGAAGTGCCCATTGTGTACACTGTGGGAGAAAAGATGCTTGTGTTCCCCCTGCAACTAAAGCAGAGTTCCTCGGGTAAACCTGCGTGATTTGGTAGAGGATATGCTTACAGTCCTCGCTACAGCCTGCCATGGTGGAGGCAGTTCGCTCCTCGTGGGAATCCCTGCATAAAGAAGTTCATTCGTGTAAGAGCCCAAAGAGTACACATTGGGAGTAATGCTGCTTGTATGCCACCTGCAACTAAAGCTGAATTCTTTGGTAAAACTGCCGTGTTTTGTAAGAGGAAATGCTTACAGTCCTCGCTACAGCCTGCCTTGGTTGAGGCAGTTCGCTCCACGTCGGAAACCCTGCATATAGAAGTTCATTCGTGGAAGAGCCCAAAGAGTATACAGTGGGAGAAAAGCTGCTTGTGTTACCTCTGCAACTAAAGCAGAGTTCTACCGTTAAAACTGCGTGTTTTGGGAGAGGATATGCTTACAGTCCTCGCTACAGCCTGCCACGGTTGAGGCAGTTCGATCCACGTGGGAATCCCTGCATAAAGAAATTCATTCGTGGAAGAGCCCAAAGATTACACACTGGGAGTAATGCTGCTTGTGTTCCACCTGCAACTAACGCAGAGTTCCTTGGGTAAAACTGCCGTGTTTTCAGAGAGGAAATGCTTAGAGGCCTAACTAGAGCCTGCTTGCTTTAGGCATTTCACTCCACGCGGGACCCCTTGAGTATAGATATTCTTTCGGGCAAAGGCTCATTGGGTACACTGTGGAGAAAAGCTGCTTGTGTTCCACCTGCAACTAAAGAAGAATTCTTCGGGTAAACCTGCGTGATTTGGTAGAGGATATGCTTACAGTCCTCGTTACAGCCTTCCATGGTGGAGGCAGTTCGCTCCTCGTGGGAATCCCTGCATAAAGAAGTTCATTCGTGTAAGAGCCCAAAGAGTACACAGTGGGAGAAATGCTGCTTGTGTTCCACCTGCAACTAAAGCACCGTTCTTCGGGTAAAACTGCCTGTTATGGGGAGGAAATGCTTACAGTCCTTACGAGAGCCTGCCTTCATTGAGGCAGTTCGCTGCACGTGGGACACCCTGCATAATGACGATTCATTCGGGGAAGGGCCGTTTGTATAAAGTGTGGGACAAATGCAGCTTGTGTTCCACCTGCAACTAAAGCAGAGTTCTTCGGGTTAAAGTGCCGTGTTTTCAGAGAGGAAATCCTTAGAGACCACAGGAGAGCCTGCCATGGTTGAGGCAGTTCGCTCCACGCTGGAAACCATTCTTTTAGAACAAGTTCATTAGGGGAAGTGCCCATTCTGTACACTGTGGGAGGAAAGCTGATGGTGTTCCCCCTGCACCTAAAGCAGAGTTCTTCGTGTAAAACTGCGTGTTTCGGGAGGGGAAATGCTTACAGTATTCGCTACAGCCTGCCTTGGTTGAGGCAGTTCGCTCCACGTGGGAATCCCTGCATAAAGAAGTTCATTCGTGGAAGAGCCCAAAGAGTACACAGTGGGAGAAATGCTGCTTGTGTTCCATCTGCAACTAAAGCAGAATTCTTTGGTAAAACTGCCGTGTTTTGTAAGAGGAAATGCTTACAGTCCTCGCTACAGCCTGCCTTGGTTGAGGCAGTTCGCTCCACGTCGGAAACCCTGCATATAGAAGTTCATTCGTGGAAGAGCCCAAAGAGTACACAGTGGGAGAAAAGCTGCTTGTGTTACGCCTGCAAGTAAAGCAGAGTTCTAGCTTTAAAACTGCGTGGTTTGGGAGAGGATATGCTTACAATCCTCGCTACAGCCTGCCATGGTTGAGGCAGTTCGCTCCACGTGGGAAACCCTGCATATACAAGTTCATTCGTAAAGAGACCAAAGAGTACACAGTGGGAGAAATGCTGCTTTTGTTCCACCTGCAACGAAAGCAGAGTTCTTCGGGTAAAAGTTCCGTGTTTTCAGAGGGGAAATTCTTAGAGACCACAGTAATGCCTGCCATGGTTGAGGCAGTTCGCTCCACGCTGGAAACCATTCTTATAGAACAAGTTCATTAGGGGAAGTGCCTATTGTGTACACTGTGGGAGGAAAGCTGATGGTGTTCCCCCTGCACCTAAAGCAGAGTTCTTCGTGTAAAACTGCGTGTTTCGGGAGGGGAAATGCTTACAGTCCTCGCTACAGCCTGCCATGGTGGAGGCAGTTCGCTCCTCGTGGGAATCCCTGCATATAGAAGTTCATTCGTGTAAGAGCCCAAAGAGTACACAGTGGGAGAAAAGCTGCTTGTGTTAGGCCTGCAAGTAAAGCAGACTTCTAGCGATAAAACTGCGAGGTTTGGGAGAGGATATGCTTACAGTCCTCGCTACAGCCTGCCATGGTTGAGGAAGTTCGCTCCACGTGGGAAACCCTGCATATACAAGTTCATTCGTGAAGAGACCAAAGAGTACACAGTGGGAGAAATGCTGCTTGTGTTCTACCTGCAACGAAAGCAGAGTTCTTCGGGTAAAAGTTCCGTGTTTTCAGAGGGGAAATTCTTAGAGACCACAGTAGTGCCTGCCATGGTTGAGGCAGTTCGCTCCACGCTGGAAACCATTCTTATAGAACAAGTTCATTAAGGGCAGTGCCCATTGTGTACACTGTGGGAGAAAAGATGCTTGTGTTCCCCCTGCAACTAAAGCAGAGTTACTCGGGTAAACCTGCGTGATTTGGTAGAGGATATGCTTACAGTCCTCGCTACAGCCTGCCATGGTGGAGGCAGTTCGCTCCTCGTGGGAATCCCTGCATAAAGAAGTTCATTCGTGTAAGAGCCCAAAGAGTACACATTGGGAGTAATGCTGCTTGTATGCCACCTGCAACTAAAGCTGAATTCTTTGGTAAAACTGCCGTGTTTTGTAAGAGGAAATGCTTACAGTCCTCGCTACAGCCTGCCTTGGTTGAGGCAGTTCGCTCCACGTCGGAAACCCTGCATATAGAAGTTCATTCGTGGAAGAGCCCAAAGAGTACACAGTGGGAGAAAAGCTGCTTGTGTTACCTCTGCAACTAAAGCAGAGTTCTACCGTTAAAACTGCATGTTTTGGGAGAGGATATGCTTACAGTCCTCGCTACAGCCTGCCACGGTTGAGGCAGTTCGATCCACGTGGGAATCCCTGCATAAAGAAATTCATTCGTGGAAGAGCCCAAAGATTACACACTGGGAGTAATGCTGCTTGTGTTCCACCTGCAACTAACGCAGAGTTCCTTGGGTAAAACTGCCGTGTTTTCAGAGAGGAAATGCTTAGAGGCCTAACTAGAGCCTGCTTGCTTTAGGCATTTCACTCCACGCGGGACCCCTTGAGTATAGATATTCTTTCGGGCAAAGGCTCATTGGGTACACTGTGGAGAAAAGCTGCTTGTGTTCCACCTGCAACTAAAGAAGAATTCTTCGGGTAAACCTGCGTGATTTGGTAGAGGATATGCTTACAGTCCTCGTTACAGCCTTCCATGGTGGAGGCAGTTCGCTCCTCGTGGGAATCCCTGCATAAAGAAGTTGATTCGTGTAAGAGCCCAAAGAGTACACAGTGGGAGAAATGCTGCTTGAGTTCCACCTGCCACTAAAGCAGAATTCTTTGGGTAAAACTGCGTGTATTGGGAGAGGAAATGCTTACAGTCCTTATGAGAGCCTCCCTTCGTTGAGGCAGTTCACTGCACGTGGGACACCCTGCATACACCCTGTAGACTCCTTCGGGGAAGGGCTCTTTGTATAAAGTGCGGGACAAATGCAGCTTGTGTTCCACCTGCAAGTAAAGCAGAGTTCTTCGGGTAAAAGTGCCGTGTTTTCAGAGAGGAAATCCTTAGAGATCACAGGAGAGCCTGCCATGGTTGAGGCAGTTCGCTCCACGCTGGAAACCATTCTTATAGAACAAGTTCATTAGGGGAAGTGCCCATTGTGTACACTGTGAGAGGAAAGCTGATGGTGTTCCCCCTGCAATTAAAGCAGAGTTCTTCCTGTAAAACTGCGTGTTTTGGGAGAGGAAATGCTTACAGTATTCGCTACAGCCTGCCTTGGTTGAGGCAGTTCGCTCCACGTGGGAATCCCTGCATAAAGAAGTTCATTCGTGGAAGAGCCCAAAGAGTACACAGTGGGAGAAATGCTGCTTGAGTTCCACCTGCCACTAAAGCAGAATTCTTTGGGTAAAACTGCGTGTATTGGGAGAGGAAATGCTTACAGTCCTTATGAGAGCCTCCCTTCGTTGAGGCAGTTCACTGCACGTGGGACACCCTGCATACACCCTGTAGACTCCTTCGGGGAAGGGCTCTTTGTATAAAGTGTGGGACAAATGCAGCTTGTGTTCCACCTGCAAGTAAAGCAGAGTTCTTCGGGTAAAAGTGCCGTGTTTTCAGAGGGGAAATTCTTAGAGACCACAGTAGTGCCTGCCATGGTTGAGGCAGTTCGCTCCACGCTGGAAACCATTCTTATAGAACAAGTTCATTAAGGGAAGTGCCTATTGTGTACACTGTGGGAGGAAAGCTGATGGTGTTCCCCCTGCACCTAAAGCAGAGTTTTTCGTGTAAAACTGCGTGTTTCGGGAGGGGAAATGCTTACAGTCCTCGCTACAGCCTGCCATGGTGGAGACAGTTCGCTCCTCGTGGGAATCCCTGCATATAGAAGTTCATTCGTGTAAGAGCCCAAAGAGTACACAGTGGGAGAAAAGCTGCTTGTGTTACGCCTGCAAGTAAAGCAGACTTCTAGCGTTAAAACTACGAGGTTTGGGAGAGGATATGCTTACAGTCCTCGCTACAGCCTGCCATGGTTGAGGAAGTTCGCTCCAAGTGGGAAACCCTGCATATACAAGTTCATTCGTGAAGAGACCAAAGAGTACCCAGTGGCAGAAATGCTGCTTGTGTTCCACCTGCAACGAAAGCAGAGTTCTTCGGGTAAAAGTTCCGTGTTTTCAGAGGGGAAATTCTTAGAGACCACAGGAGAGCCTGCCATGGTTGAGGCAGTTCGCTCCACGCTGGAAACCATTCTTATAGAACAAGTTCATTAAGGGAAGTGCCCATTGTGTACACTGTGGGAGAAAAGATGCTTGTGTTCCCCCTGCACCTAAAGCAGAGTTCCTCGGGTAAAACTGCGTGTTTCGGTAGAGGATATGCTTACGGTCCTCGCTACAGCCTGCCTTGGTGGAGGCAGTTCGCTCCACGTGGGAATCCCTGCATAAAGAAGTTCATTCGTGTAAGAGCCCAAAGAGTACACAGTGGGAGTAATGCTGCTTGTATGCCACCTGCAACTAAAGCAGAATTCTTTGGTAAAACTGCCGTGTTTTGGAAGAGGAAATGCTTACAGTCCTCGCTACAGCCTGCCTTGGTTGAGGCAGTTCGCTCCACGTCGGAAACCCTGCATATAGAAGTTCATTCGTGGAAGAGCCCAAAGAGTACACAGTGGGGAAAAGCTGCTTGTGTTACGCCTGCAAGTAAAGCAGAGTTCTAGCTTTAAAACTGCATGGTTTGGGAGAGGATATGCTTACAATCCTCGCTACAGCCTGCCATGGTTGAGGCAGTTCGCTTCACGTGGGAAACCCTGCATATACAAGTTCATTCGTGAAGAGACCAAAGAGTACACAGTGGGAGAAATGCTGCTTTTGTTCCACCTGCAACGAAAGCAGAGTTCTTCGGGTAAAAGTTCCGTGTTTTCAGAGGGGAAATTCTTAGAGACCACAGTAGTGCCTGCCATGGTTGAGGCAGTTCGCTCCACGCTGGAAACCATTCTTATAGAACAAGTTCATTAAGGGAAGTGCCTATTGTGTACACTGTGGGAGGAAAGCTGATGGTGTTCCCCCTGCACCTAAAGCAGAGTTCTTCGTGTAAAACTGCGTGTTTCGGGAGGGGAAATGCTTACAGTCCTCGCTACAGCCTGCCATGGTGGAGGCAGTTCGCTCCTCGTGGGAATCCCTGCATATAGAAGTTCATTCGTGTATGAGCCCAAAGAGTACACAGTGGGAGAAAAGCTGCTTGTGTTACGCCTGCAAGTAAAGCAGACCTCTAGCGTTAAAACTACGAGGTTTGGGAGAGGATATGCTTACAGTCCTCGCTACAGCCTGCCATGGTTGAGGAAGTTCGGTCCACGTGGGAAACCCTGCATATACAAGTTCATTCGTGAAGAGACCAAAGAGTACACAGTGGGAGAAATGCTGCTTGTGTTCCACCTGCAACGAAAGCAGAGTTCTTCGGGTAAAAGTTCCCTGTTTTCAGAGAGGAAATTCTTAGAGACCACAGTAGTGCCTGCCATGGTTGAGGCAGTTCGCTCCACGCTGGAAACCATTCTTATAGAACAAGTTCATTAAGGGAAGTGCCCATTGTGTACACTGTGGGAGAAAAGATGCTTGTGTTCCCCCTGCAACTAAAGCAGAGTTCCTCGGGTAAACCTGCGTGATTTGGTAGAGGATATGCTTACAGTCCTCGCTACAGCCTGCCATGGTGGAGGCAGTTCGCTCCTCGTGGGAATCCCTGCATAAAGAAGTTCATTCGTGTAAGAGCCCAAAGAGTACACATTGGGAGTAATGCTGCTTGTATGCCACCTGCAACTAAAGCTGAATTCTTTGGTAAAACTGCCGTGTTTTGTAAGAGGAAATGCTTACAGTCCTCGCTACAGCCTGCCTTGGTTGAGGCAGTTCGCTCCACGTCGGAAAACCTGCATATAGAAGTTCATTCGTGGAAGAGCCCAAAGAGTATACAGTGGGAGAAAAGCTGCTTGTGTTACCTCTGCAACTAAAGCAGAGTTCTACCGTTAAAACTGCGTGTTTTGGGAGAGGATATGCTTACAGTCCTCGCTACAGCCTGCCACGGTTGAGGCAGTTCGATCCACGTGGGAATCCCTGCATAAAGAAATTCATTCGTGGAAGAGCCCAAAGATTACACACTGGGAGTAATGCTGCTTGTGTTCCACCTGCAACTAACGCAGAGTTCCTTGGGTAAAACTGCCGTGTTTTCAGAGAGGAAATGCTTAGAGGCCTAACTAGAGCCTGCTTGCTTTAGGCATTTCACTCCACGCGGGACCCCTTGAGTATAGATATTCTTTCGGGCAAAGGCTCATTGGGTACACTGTGGAGAAAAGCTGCTTGTGTTCCACCTGCAACTAAAGAAGAATTCTTCGGGTAAACCTGCGTGATTTGGTAGAGGATATGCTTACAGTCCTCGTTACAGCCTTCCATGGTGGAGGCAGTTCTCTCCTCGTGGGAATCCCTGCATAAAGAAGTTCATTCGTGTAAGAGCCCAAAGAGTACACAGTGGGAGAAATGCTGCTTGTGTTCCACCTGCAACTAAAGCACCGTTCTTCGGGTAAAACTGCCTGTTATGGGGAGGAAATGCTTACAGTCCTTACGAGAGCCTGCCTTCATTGAGGCAGTTCGCTGCACGTGGGACACCCTGCATAATGACGATTCATTCGGGGAAGGGCCGTTTGTATAAAGTGTGGGACAAATGCAGCTTGTGTTCCACCTGCAACTAAAGCAGAGTTCTTCGGGTTAAAGTGCCGTGTTTTCAGAGAGGAAATCCTTAGAGACCACAGGAGAGCCTGCCATGGTTGAGGCAGTTCGCTCCACGCTGGAAACCATTCTTTTAGAACAAGTTCATTAGGGGAAGTGCCCATTCTGTACACTGTGGGAGGAAAGCTGATGGTGTTCCCCCTGCACCTAAAGCAGAGTTCTTCGTGTAAAACTGCGTGTTTCGGGAGGGGAAATGCTTACAGTATTCGCTACAGCCTGCCTTGGTTGAGGCAGTTCGCTCCACGTGGGAATCCCTGCATAAAGAAGTTCATTCGTGGAAGAGCCCAAAGAGTACACAGTGGGAGAAAAGCTGCTTGTGTTCCATCTGCAACTAAAGCAGAATTCTTTGGTAAAACTGCCGTGTTTTGTAAGAGGAAATGCTTACAGTCCTCGCTACAGCCTGCCTTGGTTGAGGCAGTTCGCTCCACGTCGGAAACCCTGCATATAGAAGTTCATTCGTGGAAGAGCCCAAAGAGTACACAGTGGGAGAAAAGCTGCTTGTGTTACGCCTGCAAGTAAAGCAGAGTTCTAGCTTTAAAACTGCGTGGTTTGGGAGAGGATATGCTTACAATCCTCGCTACAGCCTGCCATGGTTGAGGCAGTTCGCTCCACGTGGGAAACCCTGCATATACAAGTTCATTCGTGAAGAGACCAAAGAGTACACAGTGGGAGAAATGCTGCTTTTGTTCCACCTGCAACGAAAGCAGAGTTCTTCGGGTAAAAGTTCCGTGTTTTCAGAGGGGAAATTCTTAGAGACCACAGTAATGCCTGCCATGGTTGAGGCAGTTCGCTCCACGCTGGAAACCATTCTTATAGAACAAGTTCATTAAGGGAAGTGCCTATTGTGTACACTGTGGGAGGAAAGCTGATGGTGTTCCCCCTGCACCTAAAGCAGAGTTCTTCGTGTAAAACTGCGTGTTTCGGGAGGGGAAATGCTTACAGTCCTCGCTACAGCCTGCCATTGTGGAGGCAGTTCGCTCCTCGTGGGAATCCCTGCATATAGAAGTTCATCCGTGTAAGAGCCCAAAGAGTACACAGTGGGAGAAAAGCTGCTTGTGTTAGGCCTGCAAGTAAAGCAGACTTCTAGCGATAAAACTGCGAGGTTTGGGAGAGGATATGCTTACAGTCATCGCTACAGCCTGCCATGGTTGAGGAAGTTCGCTCCACGTGGGAAACCCTGCATATACAAGTTCATTCGTGAAGAGACCAAAGAGTACACAGTGGGAGAAATGCTGCTTGTGTTCTACCTGCAACGAAAGCAGAGTTCTTCGGTTAAAAGTTCCGTGTTTTCAGAGGGGAAATTCTTAGAGACCACAGTAGTGCCTGCCATGGTTGAGGCAGTTCGCTCCACGCTGGAAACCATTCTTATAGAACAAGTTCATTAAGGGCAGTGCCCATTGTGTACACTGTGGGAGAAAAGATGCTTGTGTTCCCCCTGCAACTAAAGCAGAGTTACTCGGGTAAACCTGCGTGATTTGGTAGAGGATATGCTTACAGTCCTCGCTACAGCCTGCCATGGTGGAGGCAGTTCGCTCCTCGTGGGAATCCCTGCATAAAGAAGTTCATTCGTGTAAGAGCCGAAAGAGTACACATTGGGAGTAATGCTGCTTGTATGCCACCTGCAACTAAAGCTGAATTCTTTGGTAAAACTGCCGTGTTTTGGAAGAGGAAATGCTTACAGTCCTCGCTACAGCCTGCCTTGGTTGAGGCAGTTCGCTCCACGTCGGAAACCCTGCATATAGAAGTTCATTCGTGGAAGAGCCCAAAGAGTACACAGTGGGAGAAAAGCTGCTTGTGTTACCTCTGCAACTAAAGCAGAGTTCTACCGTTAAAACTGCATGTTTTGGGAGAGGATATGCTTACAGTCCTCGCTACAGCCTGCCACGGTTGAGGCAGTTCGATCCACGTGGGAATCCCTGCATAAAGAAATTCATTCGTGGAAGAGCCCAAAGATTACACACTGGGAGTAATGCTGCTTGTGTTCCACCTGCAACTAACGCAGAGTTCCTTGGGTAAAACTGCCGTGTTTTCAGAGAGGAAATGCTTAGAGGCCTAACTAGAGCCTGCTTGCTTTAGGCATTTCACTCCACGCGGGACCCCTTGAGTATAGATATTCTTTCGGGCAAAGGCTCATTGGGTACACTGTGGAGAAAAGCTGCTTGTGTTCCACCTGCAACTAAAGAAGAATTCTTCGGGTAAACCTGCGTGATTTGGTAGAGGATATGCTTACAGTCCTCGTTACAGCCTTCCATGGTGGAGGCAGTTCGCTCCTCGTGGGAATCCCTGCATAAAGAAGTTCATTCGTGTAAGAGCCCAAAGAGTACACAGTGGGAGAAATGCTGCTTGTGTTCCACCTGCCACTAAAGCAGAATTCTTTGGGTAAAACTGCGTGTATTGGGAGAGGAAATGCTTACAGTCCTTATGAGAGCCTCCCTTCGTTGAGGCAGTTCACTGCACGTGGGACACCCTGCATACACCCTGTAGACTCCTTCGGGGAAGGGCTCTTTTTATAAAGTGTGGGACAAATGCAGCTTGTGTTCCACCTGCAAGTAAAGCAGAGTTCTTCGGGTAAAAGTGCCGTGTTTTCAGAGAGGAAATCCTTAGAGATCACAGGAGAGCCTGCCATGGTTGAGGCAGTTCGCTCCACGCTGGAAACCATTCTTATAGAACAAGTTCATTAGGGGAAGTGCCCATTGTGTACACTGTGAGAGGAAAGCTGATGGTGTTCCCCCTGCAATTAAAGCAGAGTTCTTCCTGTAAAACTGCGTGTTTTGGGAGAGGAAATGCTTACAGTATTCGCTACAGCCTGCCTTGGTTGAGGCAGTTCGCTCCACGTGGGAATCCCTGCATAAAGAAGTTCATTCGTGGAAGAGCCCAAAGAGTACACAGTGGGAGAAATGCTGCTTGAGTTCCACCTGCCACTAAAGCAGAATTCTTTGGGTAAAACTGCGTGTATTGGGAGAGGAAATGCTTACAGTCCTTATGAGAGCCTCCCTTCGTTGAGGCAGTTCACTGCACGTGGGACACCCTGCATACACCCTGTAGACTCCTTCGGGGAAGGGCTCTTTGTATAAAGTGTGGGACAAATGCAGCTTGTGTTCCACCTGCAAGTAAAGCAGAGTTCTTCGGGTAAAAGTGCCGTGTTTTCAGAGGGGAAATTCTTAGAGACCACAGTAGTGCCTGCCATGGTTGAGGCAGTTCGCTCCACGCTGGAAACCATTCTTATAGAACAAGTTCATTAAGGGAAGTGCCTATTGTGTACACTGTGGTAGGAAAGCTGATGGTGTTCCCCCTGCACCTAAAGCAGAGTTTTTCGTGTAAAACTGCGTGTTTCGGGAGGGGAAATGCTTACAGTCCTCGCTACAGCCTGCCATGGTGGAGACAGTTCGCTCCTCTTGGGAATCCCTGCATATAGAAGTTCATTCGTGTAAGAGCCCAAAGAGTACACAGTGGGAGAAAAGCTGCTTGTGTTACGCCTGCAAGTAAAGCAGACTTCTAGCGTTAAAACTACGAGGTTTGGGAGAGGATATGCTTACAGTCCTCGCTACAGCCTGCCATGGTTGAGGAAGTTCGCTCCACGTGGGAAACCCTGCATATACAAGTTCATTCGTGAAGAGACCAAAGAGTACACAGTGGCAGAAATGCTGCTTGTGTTCCACCTGCAACGAAAGCAGAGTTCTTCGGGTAAAAGTTCCGTGTTTTCAGAGGGGAAATTCTTAGAGACCACAGGAGAGCCTGCCATGGTTGAGGCAGTTCGCTCCACGCTGGAAACCATTCTTATAGAACAAGTTCATTAAGGGAAGTGCCCATTGTGTACACTGTGGGAGAAAAGATGCTTGTGTTCCCCCTGCACCTAAAGCAGAGTTCCTCGGGTAACACTGCGTGTTTCGGTAGAGGATATGCTTACGGTCCTCGCTACAGCCTGCCTTGGTGGAGGCAGTTCGCTCCACGTGGGAATCCCTGCATAAAGAAGTTCATTCGTGTAAGAGCCCAAAGAGTACACAGTGGGAGTAATGCTGCTTGTATGCCACCTGCAACTAAAGCAGAATTCTTTGGTAAAACTGCCGTGTTTTGGAAGAGGAAATGCTTACAGTCCTCGCTACAGCCTGCCTTGGTTGAGGCAGTTCGCTCCACGTCGGAAACCCTGCATATAGAAGTTCATTCGTGGAAGAGCCCAAAGAGTACACAGTGGGGAAAAGCTGCTTGTGTTACCTCTGCAACTAAAGCAGAGTTCTACCGTTAAAACTGCGTGTTTTGGGAGAGGATATGCTTACAGTCCTCGCTACAGCCTGCCACGGTTGAGGCAGTTCGATCCACGTGGGAATCCCTGCATAAAGAAATTCATTCGTGGAAGAGCCCAAAGATTACACACTGGGAGTAATGCTGCTTGTGTTCCACCTGCAACTAACGCAGAGTTCCTTGGGTAAAACTGCCGTGTTTTCAGAGAGGAAATGCTTAGAGGCCTAACTAGAGCCTGCTTGCTTTAGGCATTTCACTCCACGCGGGACCCCTTGAGTATAGATATTCTTTCGGGCAAAGGCTCATTGGGTACACTGTGGGAGAAAAGCTGCTTGTGTTCCACCTGCAACTAAAGCAGAATTCTTCGGGTAAACCTGCGTGATTTGGTAGAGGATATGTTTACAGTCCTCATTACAGCCTTCCATGGTGGAGGCAGTTCGCTCCTCGTGGGAATCCCTGCATAAAGAAGTTGATTCGTGTAAGAGCCCAAAGAGTACACAGTGGGAGAAATGCTGCTTGTGTTCCACCTGCAACTAAAGCAGAATTCTTTGGGTAAAACTGCGTGTATTGGGAGAGGAAATGCTTACAGTCCTTATGAGAGCCTCCCTTCGTTGAGGCAGTTCACTGCACGTGGGACACCCTGCATACACCCTGTAGACTCCTTCGGGGAAGGGCTCTTTGTATAAAGTGTGGGACAAATGCAGCTTGTGTTCCACCTGCAAGTAAAGCAGAGTTCTTCGGGTAAAAGTGCCGTGTTTTCAGAGAGGAAATCCTTAGAGATCACAGGAGAGCCTGCCATGGTTGAGGCAGTTCGCTCCACGCTGGAAACCATTCTTATAGAACAAGTTCATTAGGGGAAGTGCCCATTGTGTACACTGTGAGAGGAAAGCTGATGGTGTTCCCCCTGCAATTAAAGCAGAGTTCTTCCTGTAAAACTGCGTGTTTTTGGAGCGGAAATGCTTACAGTATTCGCTACAGCCTGCCTTGGTTGAGGAAGTTCGGTCCACGTGGGAAACCCTGCATATACAAGTTCATTCGTGAAGAGACCAAAGAGTACACAGTGGGAGAAATGCTGCTTGTGTTCCACCTGCAACGAAAGCAGAGTTCTTCGGGTAAAAGTTCCCTGTTTTCAGAGAGGAAATTCTTAGAGACCACAGTAGTGCCTGCCATGGTTGAGGCAGTTCGCTCCACGCTGGAAACCATTCTTATAGAACAAGTTCATTAAGGGAAGTGCCCATTGTGTACACTGTGGGAGAAAAGATGCTTGTGTTCCCCCTGCAACTAAAGCAGAGTTCCTCGGGTAAACCTGCGTGATTTGGTAGAGGATATGCTTACAGTCCTCGCTACAGCCTGCCATGGTGGAGGCAGTTCGCTCCTCGTGGGAATCCCTGCATAAAGAAGTTCATTCGTGTAAGAGCCCAAAGAGTACACATTGGGAGTAATGCTGCTTGTATGCCACCTGCAACTAAAGCTGAATTCTTTGGTAAAACTGCCGTGTTTTGTAAGAGGAAATGCTTACAGTCCTCGCTACAGCCTGCCTTGGTTGAGGCAGTTCGCTCCACGTCGGAAACCCTGCATAAAGAAGTTCATTCGTGGAAGAGCCCAAAGAGTATACAGTGGGAGAAAAGCTGCTTGTGTTACCTCTGCAACTAAAGCAGAGTTTTACCGTTAAAACTGCGTGTTTTGGGAGAGGATATGCTTACAGTCCTCGCTACAGCCTGCCACGGTTGAGGCAGTTCGATCCACGTGGGAATCCCTGCATAAAGAAATTCATTCGTGGAAGAGCCCAAAGATTACACACTGGGAGTAATGCTGCTTGTGTTCCACCTGCAACTAACGCAGAGTTCCTTGGGTAAAACTGCCGTGTTTTCAGAGAGGAAATGCTTAGAGGCCTAACTAGAGCCTGCTTGCTTTAGGCATTTCACTCCACGCGGGACCCCTTGAGTATAGATATTCTTTCGGGCAAAGGCTCATTGGGTACACTGTGGAGAAAAGCTGCTTGTGTTCCACCTGCAACTAAAGAAGAATTCTTCGGGTAAACCTGCGTGATTTGGTAGAGGATATGCTTACAGTCCTCGTTACAGCCTTCCATGGTGGAGGCAGTTCGCTCCTCGTGGGAATCCCTGCATAAAGAAGTTCATTCGTGTAAGAGCCCAAAGAGTACACAGTGGGAGAAATGCTGCTTGTGTTCCACCTGCAACTAAAGCACCGTTCTTCGGGTAAAACTGCCTGTTATGGGGAGGAAATGCTTACAGTCCTTACGAGAGCCTGCCTTCATTGAGGCAGTTCGCTGCACGTGGGACACCCTGCATAATGACGATTCATTCGGGGAAGGGCCGTTTGTATAAAGTGTGGGACAAATGCAGCTTGTGTTCCACCTGCAACTAAAGCAGAGTTCTTCGGGTTAAAGTGCCGTGTTTTCAGAGAGGAAATCCTTAGAGAACACAGGAGAGCCTGCCATGGTTGAGGCAGTTCGCTCTACGCTGGAAACCATTCTTTTAGAACAAGTTCATTAGGGGAAGTGCCCATTCTGTACACTGTGGGAGGAAAGCTGATGGTGTTCCCCCTGCACCTAAAGCAGAGTTCTTCGTGTAAAACTGCGTGTTTCGGGAGGGGAAATGCTTACAGTATTCGCTACAGCCTGCCTTGGTTGAGGCAGTTCGCTCCACGTGGGAATCCCTGCATAAAGAAGTTCATTCGTGGAAGAGCCCAAAGAGTACACAGTGGGAGAAATGCTGCTTGTGTTCCATCTGCAACTAAAGCAGAATTCTTTGGTAAAACTGCCGTGTTTTGTAAGAGGAAATGCTTACAGTCCTCGCTACAGCCTGCCTTGGTTGAGGCAGTTCGCTCCACGTCGGAAACCCTGCATATAGAAGTTCATTCGTGGAAGAGCCCAAAGAGTACACAGTGGGAGAAAAGCTGCTTGTGTTACGCCTGCAAGTAAAGCAGAGTTCTAGCTTTAAAACTGCGTGGTTTGGGAGAGGATATGCTTACAATCCTCGCTACAGCCTGCCATGGTTGAGGCAGTTCGCTCCACGTGGGAAACCCTGCATATACAAGTTCATTCGTAAAGAGACCAAAGAGTACACAGTGGGAGAAATGCTGCTTTTGTTCCACCTGCAACGAAAGCAGAGTTCTTCGGGTAAAAGTTCCGTGTTTTCAGAGGGGAAATTCTTAGAGACCACAGTAATGCCTGCCATGGTTGAGGCAGTTCGCTCCACGCTGGAAACCATTCTTATAGAACAAGTTCATTAGGGGAAGTGCCTATTGTGTACACTGTGGGAGGAAAGCTGATGGTGTTCCCCCTGCACCTAAAGCAGAGTTCTTCGTGTAAAACTGCGTGTTTCGGGAGGGGAAATGCTTACAGTCCTCGCTACAGCCTGCCATGGTGGAGGCAGTTCGCTCCTCGTGGGAATCCCTGCATATAGAAGTTCATTCGTGTAAGAGCCCAAAGAGTACACAGTGGGAGAAAAGCTGCTTGTGTTAGGCCTGCAAGTAAAGCAGACTTCTAGCGATAAAACTGCGAGGTTTGGGAGAGGATATGCTTACAGTCCTCGCTACAGCCTGCCATGGTTGAGGAAGTTCGCTCCACGTGGGAAACCCTGCATATACAAGTTCATTCGTGAAGAGACCAAAGAGTACACAGTGGGAGAAATGCTGCTTGTGTTCTACCTGCAACGAAAGCAGAGTTCTTCGGGTAAAAGTTCCGTGTTTTCAGAGGGGAAATTCTTAGAGACCACAGTAGTGCCTGCCATGGTTGAGGCAGTTCGCTCCACGCTGGAAACCATTCTTATAGAACAAGTTCATTAAGGGCAGTGCCCATTGTGTACACTGTGGGAGAAAAGATGCTTGTGTTCCCCCTGCAACTAAAGCAGAGTTACTCGGGTAAACCTGCGTGATTTGGTAGAGGATATGCTTACAGTCCTCGCTACAGCCTGCCATGGTGGAGGCAGTTCGCTCCTCGTGGGAATCCCTGCATAAAGAAGTTCATTCGTGTAAGAGCCCAAAGAGTACACATTGGGAGTAATGCTGCTTGTATGCCACCTGCAACTAAAGCTGAATTCTTTGGTAAAACTGCCGTGTTTTGTAAGAGGAAATGCTTACAGTCCTCGCTACAGCCTGCCTTGGTTGAGGCAGTTCGCTCCACGTCGGAAACCCTGCATATAGAAGTTCATTCGTGGAAGAGCCCAAAGAGTACACAGTGGGAGAAAAGCTGCTTGTGTTACCTCTGCAACTAAAGCAGAGTTCTACCGTTAAAACTGCATGTTTTGGGAGAGGATATGCTTACAGTCCTCGCTACAGCCTGCCACGGTTGAGGCAGTTCGATCCACGTGGGAATCCCTGCATAAAGAAATTCATTCGTGGAAGAGCCCAAAGATTACACACTGGGAGTAATGCTGCTTGTGTTCCACCTGCAACTAACGCAGAGTTCCTTGGGTAAAACTGCCGTGTTTTCAGAGAGGAAATGCTTAGAGGCCTAACTAGAGCCTGCTTGCTTTAGGCATTTCACTCCACGCGGGACCCCTTGAGTATAGATATTCTTTCGGGCAAAGGCTCATTGGGTACACTGTGGAGAAAAGCTGCTTGTGTTCCACCTGCAACTAAAGAAGAATTCTTCGGGTAAACCTGCGTGATTTGGTAGAGGATATGCTTACAGTCCTCGTTACAGCCTTCCATGGTGGAGGCAGTTCGCTCCTCGTGGGAATCCCTGCATAAAGAAGTTGATTCGTGTAAGAGCCCAAAGAGTACACAGTGGGAGAAATGCTGCTTGAGTTCCACCTGCCACTAAAGCAGAATTCTTTGGGTAAAACTGCGTGTATTGGGAGAGGAAATGCTTACAGTCCTTATGAGAGCCTCCCTTCGTTGAGGCAGTTCACTGCACGTGGGACACCCTGCATACACCCTGTAGACTCCTTCGGGGAAGGGCTCTTTGTATAAAGTGCGGGACAAATGCAGCTTGTGTTCCACCTGCAAGTAAAGCAGAGTTCTTCGGGTAAAAGTGCCGTGTTTTCAGAGAGGAAATCCTTAGAGATCACAGGAGAGCCTGCCATGGTTGAGGCAGTTCGCTCCACGCTGGAAACCATTCTTATAGAACAAGTTCATTAGGGGAAGTGCCCATTGTGTACACTGTGAGAGGAAAGCTGATGGTGTTCCCCCTGCAATTAAAGCAGAGTTCTTCCTGTAAAACTGCGTGTTTTGGGAGAGGAAATGCTTACAGTATTCGCTACAGCCTGCCTTGGTTGAGGCAGTTCGCTCCACGTGGGAATCCCTGCATAAAGAAGTTCATTCGTGGAAGAGCCCAAAGAGTACACAGTGGGAGAAATGCTGCTTGAGTTCCACCTGCCACTAAAGCAGAATTCTTTGGGTAAAACTGCGTGTATTGGGAGAGGAAATGCTTACAGTCCTTATGAGAGCCTCCCTTCGTTGAGGCAGTTCACTGCACGTGGGACACCCTGCATACACCCTGTAGACTCCTTCGGGGAAGGGCTCTTTGTATAAAGTGTGGGACAAATGCAGCTTGTGTTCCACCTGCAAGTAAAGCAGAGTTCTTCGGGTAAAAGTGCCGTGTTTTCAGAGGGGAAATTCTTAGAGACCACAGTAGTGCCTGCCATGGTTGAGGCAGTTCGCTCCACGCTGGAAACCATTCTTATAGAACAAGTTCATTAAGGGAAGTGCCTATTGTGTACACTGTGGGAGGAAAGCTGATGGTGTTCCCCCTGCACCTAAAGCAGAGTTTTTCGTGTAAAACTGCGTGTTTCGGGAGGGGAAATGCTTACAGTCCTCGCTACAGCCTGCCATGGTGGAGACAGTTCGCTCCTCGTGGGAATCCCTGCATATAGAAGTTCATTCGTGTAAGAGCCCAAAGAGTACACAGTGGGAGAAAAGCTGCTTGTGTTACGCCTGCAAGTAAAGCAGACTTCTAGCGTTAAAACTACGAGGTTTGGGAGAGGATATGCTTACAGTCCTCGCTACAGCCTGCCATGGTTGAGGAAGTTCGCTCCAAGTGGGAAACCCTGCATATACAAGTTCATTCGTGAAGAGACCAAAGAGTACCCAGTGGCAGAAATGCTGCTTGTGTTCCACCTGCAACGAAAGCAGAGTTCTTCGGGTAAAAGTTCCGTGTTTTCAGAGGGGAAATTCTTAGAGACCACAGGAGAGCCTGCCATGGTTGAGGCAGTTCGCTCCACGCTGGAAACCATTCTTATAGAACAAGTTCATTAAGGGAAGTGCCCATTGTGTACACTGTGGGAGAAAAGATGCTTGTGTTCCCCCTGCACCTAAAGCAGAGTTCCTCGGGTAAAACTGCGTGTTTCGGTAGAGGATATGCTTACGGTCCTCGCTACAGCCTGCCTTGGTGGAGGCAGTTCGCTCCACGTGGGAATCCCTGCATAAAGAAGTTCATTCGTGTAAGAGCCCAAAGAGTACACAGTGGGAGTAATGCTGCTTGTATGCCACCTGCAACTAAAGCAGAATTCTTTGGTAAAACTGCCGTGTTTTGGAAGAGGAAATGCTTACAGTCCTCGCTACAGCCTGCCTTGGTTGAGGCAGTTCGCTCCACGTCGGAAACCCTGCATATAGAAGTTCATTCGTGGAAGAGCCCAAAGAGTACACAGTGGGGAAAAGCTGCTTGTGTTACGCCTGCAAGTAAAGCAGAGTTCTAGCTTTAAAACTGCATGGTTTGGGAGAGGATATGCTTACAATCCTCGCTACAGCCTGCCATGGTTGAGGCAGTTCGCTTCACGTGGGAAACCCTGCATATACAAGTTCATTCGTGAAGAGACCAAAGAGTACACAGTGGGAGAAATGCTGCTTTTGTTCCACCTGCAACGAAAGCAGAGTTCTTCGGGTAAAAGTTCCGTGTTTTCAGAGGGGAAATTCTTAGAGACCACAGTAGTGCCTGCCATGGTTGATGCAGTTCGCTCCACGCTGGAAACCATTCTTATAGAACAAGTTCATTAAGGGAAGTGCCTATTGTGTACACTGTGGGAGGAAAGCTGATGGTGTTCCCCCTGCACCTAAAGCAGAGTTCTTCGTGTAAAACTGCGTGTTTCGGGAGGGGAAATGCTTACAGTCCTCGCTACAGCCTGCCATGGTGGAGGCAGTTCGCTCCTCGTGGGAATCCCTGCATATAGAAGTTCATTCGTGTATGAGCCCAAAGAGTACACAGTGGGAGAAAAGCTGCTTGTGTTACGCCTGCAAGTAAAGCAGACCTCTAGCGTTAAAACTACGAGGTTTGGGAGAGGATATGCTTACAGTCCTCGCTACAGCCTGCCATGGTTGAGGAAGTTCGGTCCACGTGGGAAACCCTGCATATACAAGTTCATTCGTGAAGAGACCAAAGAGTACACAGTGGGAGAAATGCTGCTTGTGTTCCACCTGCAACGAAAGCAGAGTTCTTCGGGTAAAAGTTCCCTGTTTTCAGAGAGGAAATTCTTAGAGACCACAGTAGTGCCTGCCATGGTTGAGGCAGTTCGCTCCACGCTGGAAACCATTCTTATAGAACAAGTTCATTAAGGGAAGTGCCCATTGTGTACACTGTGGGAGAAAAGATGCTTGTGTTCCCCCTGCAACTAAAGCAGAGTTCCTCGGGTAAACCTGCGTGATTTGGTAGAGGATATGCTTACAGTCCTCGCTACAGCCTGCCATGGTGGAGGCAGTTCGCTCCTCGTGGGAATCCCTGCATAAAGAAGTTCATTCGTGTAAGAGCCCAAAGAGTACACATTGGGAGTAATGCTGCTTGTATGCCACCTGCAACTAAAGCTGAATTCTTTGGTAAAACTGCCGTGTTTTGTAAGAGGAAATGCTTACAGTCCTCGCTACAGCCTGCCTTGGTTGAGGCAGTTCGCTCCACGTCGGAAACCCTGCATATAGAAGTTCATTCGTGGAAGAGCCCAAAGAGTATACAGTGGGAGAAAAGCTGCTTGTGTTACCTCTGCAACTAAAGCAGAGTTCTACCGTTAAAACTGCGTGTTTTGGGAGAGGATATGCTTACAGTCCTCGCTACAGCCTGCCACGGTTGAGGCAGTTCGATCCACGTGGGAATCCCTGCATAAAGAAATTCATTCGTGGAAGAGCCCAAAGATTACACACTGGGAGTAATGCTGCTTGTGTTCCACCTGCAACTAACGCAGAGTTCCTTGGGTAAAACTGCCGTGTTTTCAGAGAGGAAATGCTTAGAGGCCTAACTAGAGCCTGCTTGCTTTAGGCATTTCACTCCACGCGGGACCCCTTGAGTATAGATATTCTTTCGGGCAAAGGCTCATTGGGTACACTGTGGAGAAAAGCTGCTTGTGTTCCACCTGCAACTAAAGAAGAATTCTTCGGGTAAACCTGCGTGATTTGGTAGAGGATATGCTTACAGTCCTCGTTACAGCCTTCCATGGTGGAGGCAGTTCTCTCCTCGTGGGAATCCCTGCATAAAGAAGTTCATTCGTGTAAGAGCCCAAAGAGTACACAGTGGGAGAAATGCTGCTTGTGTTCCACCTGCAACTAAAGCACCGTTCTTCGGGTAAAACTGCCTGTTATGGGGAGGAAATGCTTACAGTCCTTACGAGAGCCTGCCTTCATTGAGGCAGTTCGCTGCACGTGGGACACCCTGCATAATGACGATTCATTCGGGGAAGGGCCGTTTGTATAAAGTGTGGGACAAATGCAGCTTGTGTTCCACCTGCAACTAAAGCAGAGTTCTTCGGGTTAAAGTGCCGTGTTTTCAGAGAGGAAATCCTTAGAGACCACAGGAGAGCCTGCCATGGTTGAGGCAGTTCGCTCCACGCTGGAAACCATTCTTTTAGAACAAGTTCATTAGGGGAAGTGCCCATTCTGTACACTGTGGGAGGAAAGCTGATGGTGTTCCCCCTGCACCTAAAGCAGAGTTCTTCGTGTAAAACTGCGTGTTTCGGGAGGGGAAATGCTTACAGTATTCGCTACAGCCTGCCTTGGTTGAGGCAGTTCGCTCCACGTGGGAATCCCTGCATAAAGAAGTTCATTCGTGGAAGAGCCCAAAGAGTACACAGTGGGAGAAAAGCTGCTTGTGTTCCATCTGCAACTAAAGCAGAATTCTTTGGTAAAACTGCCGTGTTTTGTAAGAGGAAATGCTTACAGTCCTCGCTACAGCCTGCCTTGGTTGAGGCAGTTCGCTCCACGTCGGAAACCCTGCATATAGAAGTTCATTCGTGGAAGAGCCCAAAGAGTACACAGTGGGAGAAAAGCTGCTTGTGTTACGCCTGCAAGTAAAGCAGAGTTCTAGCTTTAAAACTGCGTGGTTTGGGAGAGGATATGCTTACAATCCTCGCTACAGCCTGCCATGGTTGAGGCAGTTCGCTCCACGTGGGAAACCCTGCATATACAAGTTCATTCGTGAAGAGACCAAAGAGTACACAGTGGGAGAAATGCTGCTTTTGTTCCACCTGCAACGAAAGCAGAGTTCTTCGGGTAAAAGTTCCGTGTTTTCAGAGGGGAAATTCTTAGAGACCACAGTAATGCCTGCCATGGTTGAGGCAGTTCGCTCCACGCTGGAAACCATTCTTATAGAAGAAGTTCATTAAGGGAAGTGCCTATTGTGTACACTGTGGGAGGAAAGCTGATGGTGTTCCCCCTGCACCTAAAGCAGAGTTCTTCGTGTAAAACTGCGTGTTTCGGGAGGGGAAATGCTTACAGTCCTCGCTACAGCCTGCCATGGTGGAGGCAGTTCGCTCCTCGTGGGAATCCCTGCATATAGAAGTTCATCCGTGTAAGAGCCCAAAGAGTACACAGTGGGAGAAAAGCTGCTTGTGTTAGGCCTGCAAGTAAAGCAGACTTCTAGCGATAAAACTGCGAGGTTTGGGAGAGGATATGCTTACAGTCATCGCTACAGCCTGCCATGGTTGAGGAAGTTCGCTCCACGTGGGAAACCCTGCATATACAAGTTCATTCGTGAAGAGACCAAAGAGTACACAGTGGGAGAAATGCTGCTTGTGTTCTACCTGCAACGAAAGCAGAGTTCTTCGGTTAAAAGTTCCGTGTTTTCAGAGGGGAAATTCTTAGAGACCACAGTAGTGCCTGCCATGGTTGAGGCAGTTCGCTCCACGCTGGAAACCATTCTTATAGAACAAGTTCATTAAGGGCAGTGCCCATTGTGTACACTGTGGGAGAAAAGATGCTTGTGTTCCCCCTGCAACTAAAGCAGAGTTACTCGGGTAAACCTGCGTGATTTGGTAGAGGATATGCTTACAGTCCTCGCTACAGCCTGCCATGGTGGAGGCAGTTCGCTCCTCGTGGGAATCCCTGCATAAAGAAGTTCATTCGTGTAAGAGCCGAAAGAGTACACATTGGGAGTAATGCTGCTTGTATGCCACCTGCAACTAAAGCTGAATTCTTTGGTAAAACTGCCGTGTTTTGGAAGAGGAAATGCTTACAGTCCTCGCTACAGCCTGCCTTGGTTGAGGCAGTTCGCTCCACGTCGGAAACCCTGCATATAGAAGTTCATTCGTGGAAGAGCCCAAAGAGTACACAGTGGGAGAAAAGCTGCTTGTGTTACCTCTGCAACTAAAGCAGAGTTCTACCGTTAAAACTGCATGTTTTGGGAGAGGATATGCTTACAGTCCTCGCTACAGCCTGCCACGGTTGAGGCAGTTCGATCCACGTGGGAATCCCTGCATAAAGAAATTCATTCGTGGAAGAGCCCAAAGATTACACACTGGGAGTAATGCTGCTTGTGTTCCACCTGCAACTAACGCAGAGTTCCTTGGGTAAAACTGCCGTGTTTTCAGAGAGGAAATGCTTAGAGGCCTAACTAGAGCCTGCTTGCTTTAGGCATTTCACTCCACGCGGGACCCCTTGAGTATAGATATTCTTTCGGGCAAAGGCTCATTGGGTACACTGTGGAGAAAAGCTGCTTGTGTTCCACCTGCAACTAAAGAAGAATTCTTCGGGTAAACCTGCGTGATTTGGTAGAGGATATGCTTACAGTCCTCGTTACAGCCTTCCATGGTGGAGGCAGTTCGCTCCTCGTGGGAATCCCTGCATAAAGAAGTTCATTCGTGTAAGAGCCCAAAGAGTACACAGTGGGAGAAATGCTGCTTGTGTTCCACCTGCCACTAAAGCAGAATTCTTTGGGTAAAACTGCGTGTATTGGGAGAGGAAATGCTTACAGTCCTTATGAGAGCCTCCCTTCGTTGAGGCAGTTCACTGCACGTGGGACACCCTGCATACACACTGTAGACTCCTTCGGGGAAGGGCTCTTTTTATAAAGTGTGGGACAAATGCAGCTTGTGTTCCACCTGCAAGTAAAGCAGAGTTCTTCGGGTAAAAGTGCCGTGTTTTCAGAGAGGAAATCCTTAGAGATCACAGGAGAGCCTGCCATGGTTGAGGCAGTTCGCTCCACGCTGGAAACCATTCTTATAGAACAAGTTCATTAGGGGACGTGCCCATTGTGTACACTGTGAGAGGAAAGCTGATGGTGTTCCCCCTGCAATTAAAGCAGAGTTCTTCCTGTAAAACTGCGTGTTTTGGGAGAGGAAATGCTTACAGTATTCGCTACAGCCTGCCTTGGTTGAGGCAGTTCGCTCCACGTGGGAATCCCTGCATAAAGAAGTTCATTCGTGGAAGAGCCCAAAGAGTACACAGTGGGAGAAATGCTGCTTGAGTTCCACCTGCCACTAAAGCAGAATTCTTTGGGTAAAACTGCGTGTATTGGGAGAGGAAATGCTTACAGTCCTTATGAGAGCCTCCCTTCGTTGAGGCAGTTCACTGCACGTGGGACACCCTGCATACACCCTGTAGACTCCTTCGGGGAAGGGCTCTTTGTATAAAGTGTGGGACAAATGCAGCTTGTGTTCCACCTGCAAGTAAAGCAGAGTTCTTCGGGTAAAAGTGCCGTGTTTTCAGAGGGGAAATTCTTAGAGACCACAGTAGTGCCTGCCATGGTTGAGGCAGTTCGCTCCACGCTGGAAACCATTCTTATAGAACAAGTTCATTAAGGGAAGTGCCTATTGTGTACACTGTGGTAGGAAAGCTGATGGTGTTCCCCCTGCACCTAAAGCAGAGTTTTTCGTGTAAAACTGCGTGTTTCGGGAGGGGAAATGCTTACAGTCCTCGCTACAGCCTGCCATGGTGGAGACAGTTCGCTCCTCGTGGGAATCCCTGCATATAGAAGTTCATTCGTGTAAGAGCCCAAAGAGTACACAGTGGGAGAAAAGCTGCTTGTGTTACGCCTGCAAGTAAAGCAGACTTCTAGCGTTAAAACTACGAGGTTTGGGAGAGGATATGCTTACAGTCCTCGCTACAGCCTGCCATGGTTGAGGAAGTTCGCTCCACGTGGGAAACCCTGCATATACAAGTTCATTCGTGAAGAGACCAAAGAGTACACAGTGGCAGAAATGCTGCTTGTGTTCCACCTGCAACGAAAGCAGAGTTCTTCGGGTAAAAGTTCCGTGTTTTCAGAGGGGAAATTCTTAGAGACCACAGGAGAGCCTGCCATGGTTGAGGCAGTTCGCTCCACGCTGGAAACCATTCTTATAGAACAAGTTCATTAAGGGAAGTGCCCATTGTGTACACTGTGGGAGAAAAGATGCTTGTGTTCCCCCTGCACCTAAAGCAGAGTTCCTCGGGTAACACTGCGTGTTTCGGTAGAGGATATGCTTACGGTCCTCGCTACAGCCTGCCTTGGTGGAGGCAGTTCGCTCCACGTGGGAATCCCTGCATAAAGAAGTTCATTCGTGTAAGAGCCCAAAGAGTACACAGTGGGAGTAATGCTGCTTGTATGCCACCTGCAACTAAAGCAGAATTCTTTGGTAAAACTGCCGTGTTTTGGAAGAGGAAATGCTTACAGTCCTCGCTACAGCCTGCCTTGGTTGAGGCAGTTCGCTCCACGTCGGAAACCCTGCATATAGAAGTTCATTCGTGGAAGAGCCCAAAGAGTACACAGTGGGGAAAAGCTGCTTGTGTTACCTCTGCAACTAAAGCAGAGTTCTACCGTTAAAACTGCGTGTTTTGGGAGAGGATATGCTTACAGTCCTCGCTACAGCCTGCCACGGTTGAGGCAGTTCGATCCACGTGGGAATCCCTGCATAAAGAAATTCATTCGTGGAAGAGCCCAAAGATTACACACTGGGAGTAATGCTGCTTGTGTTCCACCTGCAACTAACGCAGAGTTCCTTGGGTAAAACTGCCGTGTTTTCAGAGAGGAAATGCTTAGAGGCCTAACTAGAGCCTGCTTGCTTTAGGCATTTCACTCCACGCGGGACCCCTTGAGTATAGATATTCTTTCGGGCAAAGGCTCATTGGGTACACTGTGGGAGAAAAGCTGCTTGTGTTCCACCTGCAACTAAAGCAGAATTCTTCGGGTAAACCTGCGTGATTTGGTAGAGGATATGTTTACAGTCCTCATTACAGCCTTCCATGGTGGAGGCAGTTCGCTCCTCGTGGGAATCCCTGCATAAAGAAGTTGATTCGTGTAAGAGCCCAAAGAGTACACAGTGGGAGAAATGCTGCTTGTGTTCCACCTGCAACTAAAGCAGAATTCTTTGGGTAAAACTGCGTGTATTGGGAGAGGAAATGCTTACAGTCCTTATGAGAGCCTCCCTTCGTTGAGGCAGTTCACTGCACGTGGGACACCCTGCATACACCCTGTAGACTCCTTCGGGGAAGGGCTCTTTGTATAAAGTGTGGGACAAATGCAGCTTGTGTTCCACCTGCAAGTAAAGCAGAGTTCTTCGGGTAAAAGTGCCGTGTTTTCAGAGAGGAAATCCTTAGAGATCACAGGAGAGCCTGCCATGGTTGAGGCAGTTCGCTCCACGCTGGAAACCATTCTTATAGAACAAGTTCATTAGGGGAAGTGCCCATTGTGTACACTGTGAGAGGAAAGCTGATGGTGTTCCCCCTGCAATTAAAGCAGAGTTCTTCCTGTAAAACTGCGTGTTTTGGGAGCGGAAATGCTTACAGTATTCGCTACAGCCTGCCTTGGTTGAGGAAGTTCGGTCCACGTGGGAAACCCTGCATATACAAGTTCATTCGTGAAGAGACCAAAGAGTACACAGTGGGAGAAATGCTGCTTGTGTTCCACCTGCAACGAAAGCAGAGTTCTTCGGGTAAAAGTTCCCTGTTTTCAGAGAGGAAATTCTTAGAGACCACAGTAGTGCCTGCCATGGTTGAGGCAGTTCGCTCCACGCTGGAAACCATTCTTATAGAACAAGTTCATTAAGGGAAGTGCCCATTGTGTACACTGTGGGAGAAAAGATGCTTGTGTTCCCCCTGCAACTAAAGCAGAGTTCCTCGGGTAAACCTGCGTGATTTGGTAGAGGATATGCTTACAGTCCTCGCTACAGCCTGCCATGGTGGAGGCAGTTCGCTCCTCGTGGGAATCCCTGCATAAAGAAGTTCATTCGTGTAAGAGCCCAAAGAGTACACATTGGGAGTAATGCTGCTTGTATGCCACCTGCAACTAAAGCTGAATTCTTTGGTAAAACTGCCGTGTTTTGTAAGAGGAAATGCTTACAGTCCTCGCTACAGCCTGCCTTGGTTGAGGCAGTTCGCTCCACGTCGGAAACCCTGCATAAAGAAGTTCATTCGTGGAAGAGCCCAAAGAGTATACAGTGGGAGAAAAGCTGCTTGTGTTACCTCTGCAACTAAAGCAGAGTTTTACCGTTAAAACTGCGTGTTTTGGGAGAGGATATGCTTACAGTCCTCGCTACAGCCTGCCACGGTTGAGGCAGTTCGATCCACGTGGGAATCCCTGCATAAAGAAATTCATTCGTGGAAGAGCCCAAAGATTACACACTGGGAGTAATGCTGCTTGTGTTCCACCTGCAACTATCGCAGAGTTCCTTGGGTAAAACTGCCGTGTTTTCAGAGAGGAAATGCTTAGAGGCCTAATTAGAGCCTGCTTGCTTTAGGCATTTCACTCCACGCGGGACCCCTTGAGTATAGATATTCTTTCGGGCAAAGGCTCATTGGGTACACTGTGGAGAAAAGCTGCTTGTGTTCCACCTGCAACTAAAGAAGAATTCTTCGGGTAAACCTGCGTGATTTGGTAGAGGATATGCTTACAGTCCTCGTTACAGCCTTCCATGGTGGAGGCAGTTCGCTCCTCGTGGGAATCCCTGCATAAAGAAGTTCATTCGTGTAAGAGCCCAAAGAGTACACAGTGGGAGAAATGCTGCTTGTGTTCCACCTGCAACTAAAGCACCGTTCTTCGGGTAAAACTGCCTGTTATGGGGAGGAAATGCTTACAGTCCTTACGAGAGCCTGCCTTCATTGAGGCAGTTCGCTGCACGTGGGACACCCTGCATAATGACGATTCATTCGGGGAAGGGCCGTTTGTATAAAGTGTGGGACAAATGCAGCTTGTGTTCCACCTGCAACTAAAGCAGAGTTCTTCGGGTTAAAGTGCCGTGTTTTCAGAGAGGAAATCCTTAGAGAACACAGGAGAGCCTGCCATGGTTGAGGCAGTTCGCTCTACGCTGGAAACCATTCTTTTAGAACAAGTTCATTAGGGGAAGTGCCCATTCTGTACACTGTGGGAGGAAAGCTGATGGTGTTCCCCCTGCACCTAAAGCAGAGTTCTTCGTGTAAAACTGCGTGTTTCGGGAGGGGAAATGCTTACAGTATTCGCTACAGCCTGCCTTGGTTGAGGCAGTTCGCTCCACGTGGGAATCCCTGCATAAAGAAGTTCATTCGTGGAAGAGCCCAAAGAGTACACAGTGGGAGAAATGCTGCTTGTGTTCCATCTGCAACTAAAGCAGAATTCTTTGGTAAAACTGCCGTGTTTTGTAAGAGGAAATGCTTACAGTCCTCGCTACAGCCTGCCTTGGTTGAGGCAGTTCGCTCCACGTCGGAAACCCTGCATATAGAAGTTCATTCGTGGAAGAGCCCAAAGAGTACACAGTGGGAGAAAAGCTGCTTGTGTTACGCCTGCAAGTAAAGCAGAGTTCTAGCTTTAAAACTGCGTGGTTTGGGAGAGGATATGCTTACAATCCTCGCTACAGCCTGCCATGGTTGAGGCAGTTCGCTCCACGTGGGAAACCCTGCATATACAAGTTCATTCGTGAAGAGACCAAAGAGTACACAGTGGGAGAAATGCTGCTTTTCTTCCACCTGCAACGAAAGCAGAGTTCTTCGGGTAAAAGTTCCGTGTTTTCAGAGGGGAAATTCTTAGAGACCACAGTAATGCCTGCCATGGTTGAGGCAGTTCGCTCCACGCTGGAAACCATTCTTATAGAACAAGTTCATTAAGGGAAGTGCCTATTGTGTACACTGTGGGAGGAAAGCTGATGGTGTTCCCCCTGCACCTAAAGCAGAGTTCTTCGTGTAAAACTGCGTGTTTCGGGAGGGGAAATGCTTACAGTCCTCGCTACAGCCTGCCATGGTGGAGGCAGTTCGCTCCTCGTGGGAATCCCTGCATATAGAAGTTCATCCGTGTAAGAGCCCAAAGAGTACACAGTGGGAGAAAAGCTGCTTGTGTTAGGCCTGCAAGTAAAGCAGACTTCTAGCGATAAAACTGCGAGGTTTGGGAGAGGATATGCTTACAGTCATCGCTACAGCCTGCCATGGTTGAGGAAGTTCGCTCCACGTGGGAAACCCTGCATATACAAGTTCATTCGTGAAGAGACCAAAGAGTACACAGTGGGAGAAATGCTGCTTGTGTTCTACCTGCAACGAAAGCAGAGTTCTTCGGTTAAAAGTTCCGTGTTTTCAGAGGGGAAATTCTTAGAGACCACAGTAGTGCCTGCCATGGTTGAGGCAGTTCGCTCCACGCTGGAAACCATTCTTATAGAACAAGTTCATTAAGGGCAGTGCCCACTGTGTACACTGTGGGAGAAAAGATGCTTGTGTTCCCCCTGCAACTAAAGCAGAGTTACTCGGGTAAACCTGCGTGATTTGGTAGAGGATATGCTTACAGTCCTCGCTACAGCCTGCCATGGTGGAGGCAGTTCGCTCCTCGTGGGAATCCCTGCATAAAGAAGTTCATTCGTGTAAGAGCCGAAAGAGTACACATTGGGAGTAATGCTGCTTGTATGCCACCTGCAACTAAAGCTGAATTCTTTGGTAAAACTGCCGTGTTTTGGAAGAGGAAATGCTTACAGTCCTCGCTACAGCCTGCCTTGGTTGAGGCAGTTCGCTCCACGTCGGAAACCCTGCATATAGAAGTTCATTCGTGGAAGAGCCCAAAGAGTACACAGTGGGAGAAAAGCTGCTTGTGTTACCTCTGCAACTAAAGCAGAGTTCTACCGTTAAAACTGCGTGTTTTGGGAGAGGATATGCTTACAGTCCTCGCTACAGCCTGCCACGGTTGAGGCAGTTCGATCCACGTGGGAATCCCTGCATAAAGAAATTCATTCGTGGAAGAGCCCAAAGATTACACACTGGGAGTAATGCTGCTTGTGTTCCACCTGCAACTAACGCAGAGTTCCTTGGGTAAAACTGCCGTGTTTTCAGAGAGGAAATGCTTAGAGGCCTAACTAGAGCCTGCTTGCTTTAGGCATTTCACTCCACGCGGGACCCCTTGAGTATAGATATTCTTTCGGGCAAAGGCTCATTGGGTACACTGTGGAGAAAAGCTGCTTGTGTTCCACCTGCAACTAAAGAAGAATTCTTCGGGTAAACCTGCGTGATTTGGTAGAGGATATGCTTACAGTCCTCGTTACAGCCTTCCATGGTGGAGGCAGTTCGCTCCTCGTGGGAATCCCTGCATAAAGAAGTTGATTCGTGTAAGAGCCCAAAGAGTACACAGTGGGAGAAATGCTGCTTGTGTTCCACCTGCCACTAAAGCAGAATTCTTTGGGTAAAACTGCGTGTATTGGGAGAGGAAATGCTTACAGTCCTTATGAGAGCCTCCCTTCGTTGAGGCAGTTCACTGCACGTGGGACACCCTGCATACACCCTGTAGACTCCTTCGGGGAAGGGCTCTTTTTATAAAGTGTGGGACAAATGCAGCTTGTGTTCCACCTGCAAGTAAAGCAGAGTTCTTCGGGTAAAAGTGCCGTGTTTTCAGAGAGGAAATCCTTAGAGATCACAGGAGAGCCTGCCATGGTTGAGGCAGTTCGCTCCACGCTGGAAACCATTCTTATAGAACAAGTTCATTAGGGGACGTGCCCATTGTGTACACTGTGAGAGGAAAGCTGATGGTGTTCCCCCTGCAATTAAAGCAGAGTTCTTCCTGTAAAACTGCGTGTTTTGGGAGAGGAAATGCTTACAGTATTCGCTACAGCCTGCCTTGGTTGAGGCAGTTCGCTCCACGTGGGAATCCCTGCATAAAGAAGTTCATTCGTGGAAGAGCCCAAAGAGTACACAGTGGGAGAAATGCTGCTTGAGTTCCACCTGCCACTAAAGCAGAATTCTTTGGGTAAAACTGCGTGTATTGGGAGAGGAAATGCTTACAGTCCTTATGAGAGCCTCCCTTCGTTGAGGCAGTTCACTGCACGTGGGACACCCTGCATACACCCTGTAGACTCCTTCGGGGAAGGGCTCTTTGTATAAAGTGTGGGACAAATGCAGCTTGTGTTCCACCTGCAAGTAAAGCAGAGTTCTTCGGGTAAAAGTGCCGTGTTTTCAGAGGGGAAATTCTTAGAGACCACAGTAGTGCCTGCCATGGTTGAGGCAGTTCGCTCCACGCTGGAAACCATTCTTATAGAACAAGTTCATTAAGGGAAGTGCCTATTGTGTACACTGTGGGAGGAAAGCTGATGGTGTTCCCCCTGCACCTAAAGCAGAGTTTTTCGTGTAAAACTGCGTGTTTCGGGAGGGGAAATGCTTACAGTCCTCGCTACAGCCTGCCATGGTGGAGACAGTTCGCTCCTCGTGGGAATCCCTGCATATAGAAGTTCATTCGTGTAAGAGCCCAAAGAGTACACAGTGGGAGAAAAGCTGCTTGTGTTACGCCTGCAAGTAAAGCAGAGTTCTAGCTTTAAAACTGCATGGTTTGGGAGAGGATATGCTTACAATCCTCGCTACAGCCTGCCATGGTTGAGGCAGTTCGCTCCACGTGGGAAACCCTGCATATACAAGTTCATTCGTGAAGAGACCAAAGAGTACACAGTGGGAGAAATGCTGCTTGTGTTCCACCTGCAACGAAAGCAGAGTTCTTCGGGTAAAAGTTCCGTGTTTTCAGAGGGGAAATTCTTAGAGACCACAGTAGTGCCTGCCATGGTTGAGGCAGTTCGCTCCACGCTGGAAACCATTCTTATAGAACAAGTTCATTAAGGGAAGTGCCTATTGTGTACACTGTGGGAGGAAAGCTGATGGTGTTCCCCCTGCACCTAAAGCAGAGTTTTTCGTGTAAAACTGCGTGTTTCGGGAGGGGAAATGCTTACAGTCCTCGCTACAGCCTGCCATGGTGGAGACAGTTCGCTCCTCGTGGGAATCCCTGCATATAGAAGTTCATTCGTGTAAGAGCCCAAAGAGTACACAGTGGGAGAAAAGCTGCTTGTGTTACGCCTGCAAGTAAAGCAGACTTCTAGCGTTAAAACTACGAGGTTTGGGAGAGGATATGCTTACAGTCCTCGCTACAGCCTGCCATGGTTGAGGAAGTTCGCTCCACGTGGGAAACCCTGCATATACAAGTTCATTCGTGAAGAGACCAAAGAGTACACAGTGGGAGAAATGCTGCTTGTGTTCCACCTGCAACGAAAGCAGAGTTCTTCGGGTAAAAGTTCCCTGTTTTCAGAGAGGAAATTCTTAGAGACCACAGTAGTGCCTGCCATGGTTGAGGCAGTTCGCTCCACGCTGGAAACCATTCTTATAGAACAAGTTCATTAAGGGAAGTGCCCATTGTGTACACTGTGGGAGAAAAGATGCTTGTGTTCCCCCTGCAACTAAAGCAGAGTTCCTCGGGTAAACCTGCGTGATTTGGTAGAGGATATGCTTACAGTCCTCGCTACAGCCTGCCATGGTGGAGGCAGTTCGCTCCTCGTGGGAATCCCTGCATAAAGAAGTTCATTCGTGTAAGAGCCCAAAGAGTACACATTGGGAGTAATGCTGCTTGTATGCCACCTGCAACTAAAGCTGAATTCTTTGGTAAAACTGCCGTGTTTTGTAAGAGGAAATGCTTACAGTCCTCGCTACAGCCTGCCTTGGTTGAGGCAGTTCGCTCCACGTCGGAAACCCTGCATATAGAAGTTCATTCGTGGAAGAGCCCAAAGAGTATACAGTGGGAGAAAAGCTGCTTGTGTTACCTCTGCAACTAAAGCAGAGTTCTACCGTTAAAACTGCGTGTTTTGGGAGAGGATATGCTTACAGTCCTCGCTACAGCCTGCCACGGTTGAGGCAGTTCGATCCACGTGGGAATCCCTGCATAAAGAAATTCATTCGTGGAAGAGCCCAAAGATTACACACTGGGAGTAATGCTGCTTGTGTTCCACCTGCAACTAACGCAGAGTTCCTTGGGTAAAACTGCCGTGTTTTCAGAGAGGAAATGCTTAGAGGCCTAACTAGAGCCTGCTTGCTTTAGGCATTTCACTCCACGCGGGACCCCTTGAGTATAGATATTCTTTCGGGCAAAGGCTCATTGGGTACACTGTGGAGAAAAGCTGCTTGTGTTCCACCTGCAACTAAAGAAGAATTCTTCGGGTAAACCTGCGTGATTTGGTAGAGGATATGCTTACAGTCCTCGTTACAGCCTTCCATGGTGGAGGCAGTTCGCTCGTCGTGGGAATCCCTGCATAAAGAAGTTCATTCGTGTAAGAGCCCAAAGAGTACACAGTGGGAGAAATGCTGCTTGTGTTCCACCTGCAACTAAAGCACCGTTCTTCGGGTAAAACTGCCTGTTATGGGGAGGAAATGCTTACAGTCCTTACGAGAGCCTGCCTTCATTGAGGCAGTTCGCTGCACGTGGGACACCCTGCATAATGACGATTCATTCGGGGAAGGGCCGTTTGTATAAAGTGTGGGACAAATGCAGCTTGTGTTCCACCTGCAAGTAAAGCAGAGTTCTTCGGGTAAAAGTGCCGTGTTTTCAGAGAGGAAATCCTTAGAGATCACAGGAGAGCCTGCCATGGTTGAGGCAGTTCGCTCCACGCTGGAAACCATTCTTATAGAACAAGTTCATTAGGGGACGTGCCCATTGTGTACACTGTGAGAGGAAAGCTGATGGTGTTCCCCCTGCAATTAAAGCAGAGTTCTTCCTGTAAAACTGCGTGTTTTGGGAGAGGAAATGCTTACAGTATTCGCTACAGCCTGCCTTGGTTGAGGCAGTTCGCTCCACGTGGGAATCCCTGCATAAAGAAGTTCATTCGTGGAAGAGCCCAAAGAGTACACAGTGGGAGAAATGCTGCTTGAGTTCCACCTGCCACTAAAGCAGAATTCTTTGGGTAAAACTGCGTGTATTGGGAGAGGAAATGCTTACAGTCCTTATGAGAGCCTCCCTTCGTTGAGGCAGTTCACTGCACGTGGGACACCCTGCATACACCCTGTAGACTCCTTCGGGGAAGGGCTCTTTGTATAAAGTGTGGGACAAATGCAGCTTGTGTTCCACCTGCAAGTAAAGCAGAGTTCTTCGGGTAAAAGTGCCGTGTTTTCAGAGGGGAAATTCTTAGAGACCACAGTAGTGCCTGCCATGGTTGAGGCAGTTCGCTCCACGCTGGAAACCATTCTTATAGAACAAGTTCATTAAGGGAAGTGCCTATTGTGTACACTGTGGGAGGAAAGCTGATGGTGTTCCCCCTGCACCTAAAGCAGAGTTTTTCGTGTAAAACTGCGTGTTTCGGGAGGGGAAATGCTTACAGTCCTCGCTACAGCCTGCCATGGTGGAGACAGTTCGCTCCTCGTGGGAATCCCTGCATATAGAAGTTCATTCGTGTAAGAGCCCAAAGAGTACACAGTGGGAGAAATGCTGCTTGTGTTCCACCTGCAACGAAAGCAGAGTTCTTCGGGTAAAAGTTCCCTGTTTTCAGAGAGGAAATTCTTAGAGACCACAGTTGTGCCTGCCATGGTTGAGGCAGTTCGCTCCACGCTGGAAACCATTCTTATAGAACAAGTTCATTAAGGGAAGTGCCCATTGTGTACACTGTGGGAGAAAAGATGCTTGTGTTCCCCCTGCAACTAAAGCAGAGTTCCTCGGGTAAACCTGCGTGATTTGGTAGAGGATATGCTTACAGTCCTCGCTACAGCCTGCCATGGTGGAGGCAGTTCGCTCCTCCTGGGAATCCCTGCATAAAGAAGTTCATTCGTGTAAGAGCCCAAAGAGTACACATTGGGAGTAATGCTGCTTGTATGCCACCTGCAACTAAAGCTGAATTCTTTGGTAAAACTGCCGTGTTTTGTAAGAGGAAATGCTTACAGTCCTCGCTACAGCCTGCCTTGGTTGAGGCAGTTCGCTCCACGTCGGAAACCCTGCATATAGAAGTTCATTCGTGGAAGAGCCCAAAGAGTATACAGTGGGAGAAAAGCTGCTTGTGTTACCTCTGCAACTAAAGCAGAGTTCTACCGTTAAAACTGCGTGTTTTGGGAGAGGATATGCTTACAGTCCTCGCTACAGCCTGCCACGGTTGAGGCAGTTCGATCCACGTGGGAATCCCTGCATAAAGAAATTCATTCGTGGAAGAGCCCAAAGATTACACACTGGGAGTAATGCTGCTTGTGTTCCACCTGCAACTAACGCAGAGTTCCTTGGGTAAAACTGCCGTGTTTTCAGAGAGGAAATGCTTAGAGGCCTAACTAGAGCCTGCTTGCTTTAGGCATTTCACTCCACGCGGGACCCCTTGAGTATAGATATTCTTTCGGGCAAAGGCTCATTGGGTACACTGTGGAGAAAAGCTGCTTGTGTTCCACCTGCAACTAAAGAAGAATTCTTCGGGTAAACCTGCGTGATTTGGTAGAGGATATGCTTACAGTCCTCGTTACAGCCTTCCATGGTGGAGGCAGTTCGCTCGTCGTGGGAATCCCTGCATAAAGAAGTTCATTCGTGTAAGAGCCCAAAGAGTACACAGTGGGAGAAATGCTGCTTGTGTTCCACCTGCAACTAAAGCACCGTTCTTCGGGTAAAACTGCCTGTTATGGGGAGGAAATGCTTACAGTCCTTACGAGAGCCTGCCTTCATTGAGGCAGTTCGCTGCACGTGGGACACCCTGCATAATGACGATTCATTCGGGGAAGGGCCGTTTGTATAAAGTGTGGGACAAATGCAGCTTGTGTTCCACCTGCAAGTAAAGCAGAGTTCTTCGGGTAAAAGTGCCGTGTTTTCAGAGAGGAAATCCTTAGAGATCACAGGAGAGCCTGCCATGGTTGAGGCAGTTCGCTCCACGCTGGAAACCATTCTTATAGAACAAGTTCATTAGGGGACGTGCCCATTGTGTACACTGTGAGAGGAAAGCTGATGGTGTTCCCCCTGCAATTAAAGCAGAGTTCTTCCTGTAAAACTGCGTGTTTTGGGAGAGGAAATGCTTACAGTATTCGCTACAGCCTGCCTTGGTTGAGGCAGTTCGCTCCACGTGGGAATCCCTGCATAAAGAAGTTCATTCGTGGAAGAGCCCAAAGAGTACACAGTGGGAGAAATGCTGCTTGAGTTCCACCTGCCACTAAAGCAGAATTCTTTGGGTAAAACTGCGTGTATTGGGAGAGGAAATGCTTACAGTCCTTATGAGAGCCTCCCTTCGTTGAGGCAGTTCACTGCACGTGGGACACCCTGCATACACCCTGTAGACTCCTTCGGGGAAGGGCTCTTTGTATAAAGTGTGGGACAAATGCAGCTTGTGTTCCACCTGCAAGTAAAGCAGAGTTCTTCGGGTAAAAGTGCCGTGTTTTCAGAGGGGAAATTCTTAGAGACCACAGTAGTGCCTGCCATGGTTGAGGCAGTTCGCTCCACGCTGGAAACCATTCTTATAGAACAAGTTCATTAAGGGAAGTGCCTATTGTGTACACTGTGGGAGGAAAGCTGATGGTGTTCCCCCTGCACCTAAAGCAGAGTTTTTCGTGTAAAACTGCGTGTTTCGGGAGGGGAAATGCTTACAGTCCTCGCTACAGCCTGCCATGGTGGAGACAGTTCGCTCCTCGTGGGAATCCCTGCATATAGAAGTTCATTCGTGTAAGAGCCCAAAGAGTACACAGTGGGAGAAAAGCTGCTTGTGTTACGCCTGCAAGTAAAGCAGACTTCTAGCGTTAAAACTACGAGGTTTGGGAGAGGATATGCTTACAGTCCTCGCTACAGCCTGCCATGGTTGAGGAAGTTCGCTCCACGTGGGAAACCCTGCATATACAAGTTCATTCGTGAAGAGACCAAAGAGTACACAGTGGCAGAAATGCTGCTTGTGTTCCACCTGCAACGAAAGCAGAGTTCTTCGGGTAAAAGTTCCGTGTTTTCAGAGGGGAAATTCTTAGAGACCACAGGAGAGCCTGCCATGGTTGAGGCAGTTCGCTCCACGCTGGAAACCATTCTTATAGAACAAGTTCATTAAGGGAAGTGCCCATTGTGTACACTGTGGGAGAAAAGATGCTTGTGTTCCCCCTGCACCTAAAGCAGAGTTCCTCGGGTAAAACTGCGTGTTTCGGTAGAGGATATGCTTACGGTCCTCGCTACAGCCTGCCTTGGTGGAGGCAGTTCGCTCCACGTGGGAATCCCTGCATAAAGAAGTTCATTCGTGTAAGAGCCCAAAGAGTACACAGTGGGAGTAATGCTGCTTGTATGCCACCTGCAACTAAAGCAGAATTCTTTGGTAAAACTGCCGTGTTTTGGAAGAGGAAATGCTTACAGTCCTCGCTACAGCCTGCCTTGGTTGAGGCAGTTCGCTCCACGTCGGAAAACCTGCATATAGAAGTTCATTCGTGGAAGAGCCCAAAGAGTACACAGTGGGGAAAAGCTGCTTGTGTTACCTCTGCAACTAAAGCAGAGTTCTACCGTTAAAACTGCGTGTTTTGGGAGAGGATATGCTTACAGTCCTCGCTACAGCCTGCCACGGTTGAGGCAGTTCGATCCACGTGGGAATCCCTGCATAAAGAAATTCATTCGTGGAAGAGCCCAAAGATTACACACTGGGAGTAATGCTGCTTGTGTTCCACCTGCAACTAACGCAGAGTTCCTTGGGTAAAACTGCCGTGTTTTCAGAGAGGAAATGCTTAGAGGCCTAACTAGAGCCTGCTTGCTTTAGGCATTTCACTCCACGCGGGACCCCTTGAGTATAGATATTCTTTCGGGCAAAGGCTCATTGGGTACACTGTGGGAGAAAAGCTGCTTGTGTTCCACCTGCAACTAAAGCAGAATTCTTCGGGTAAACCTGCGTGATTTGGTAGAGGATATGTTTACAGTCCTCATTACAGCCTTCCATGGTGGAGGCAGTTCGCTCCTCGTGGGAATCCCTGCATAAAGAAGTTGATTCGTGTAAGAGCCCAAAGAGTACACAGTGGGAGAAATGCTGCTTGTGTTCCACCTGCAACTAAAGCAGAATTCTTTGGGTAAAACTGCGTGTATTGGGAGAGGAAATGCTTACAGTCCTTATGAGAGCCTCCCTTCGTTGAGGCAGTTCACTGCACGTGGGACACCCTGCATACACCCTGTAGACTCCTTCGGGGAAGGGCTCTTTGTATAAAGTGTGGGACAAATGCAGCTTGTGTTCCACCTGCAACTAAAGCAGAGTTCTTCGGGTAAAAGTGCCGTGTTTTCAGAGAGGAAATCCTTAGAGATCACAGGAGAGCCTGCCATGGTTGAGGCAGTTCGCTCCACGCTGGAAACCATTCTTATAGAACAAGTTCATTAGGGGAAGTGCCCATTGTGTACACTGTGAGAGGTAAGCTGATGGTGTTCCCCCTGCAATTAAAGCAGAGTTCTTCCTGTAAAACTGCGTGTTTTGGGAGAGGAAATGCTTACAGTATTCGCTACAGCCTGCCTTGGTTGAGGCAGTTCGCTCCACGTGGGAATCCCTGCATAAAGAAGTTCATTCGTGGAAGAGCCCAAAGAGTACACAGTGGGAGAAATGCTGCTTGTGTTCCACCTGCAACTAAAGCAGAATTCTTTGGTAAAACTGCCGTGTTTTGGAAGAGGAAATGCTTACAGTCCTCGCTACAGCCTACCTTGGTTGAGGCAGTTCGCTCCACGTCGGAAACCCTGCATATAGAAGTTCATTCGTGGAAGAGCCCAAAGAGTACACAGTGGGAGAAAAGCTGCTTGTGTTACGCCTGCAAGTAAAGCAGAGTTCTAGCTTTAAAACTGCATGGTTTGGGAGAGGATATGCTTACAATCCTCGCTACAGCCTGCCATGGTTGAGGCAGTTCGCTCCACGTGGGAAACCCTGCATATACAAGTTCATTCGTGAAGAGACCAAAGAGTACACAGTGGGAGAAATGCTGCTTGTGTTCCACCTGCAACGAAAGCAGAGTTCTTCGGGTAAAAGTTCCGTGTTTTCAGAGGGGAAATTCTTAGAGACCACAGTAGTGCCTGCCATGGTTGAGGCAGTTCGCTCCACGCTGGAAACCATTCTTATAGAACAAGTTCATTAAGGGAAGTGCCTATTGTGTACACTGTGGGAGGAAAGCTGATGGTGTTCCCCCTGCACCTAAAGCAGAGTTTTTCGTGTAAAACTGCGTGTTTCGGGAGGGGAAATGCTTACAGTCCTCGCTACAGCCTGCCATGGTGGAGACAGTTCGCTCCTCGTGGGAATCCCTGCATATAGAAGTTCATTCGTGTAAGAGCCCAAAGAGTACACAGTGGGAGAAAAGCTGCTTGTGTTACGCCTGCAAGTAAAGCAGACTTCTAGCGTTAAAACTACGAGGTTTGGGAGAGGATATGCTTACAGTCCTCGCTACAGCCTGCCATGGTTGAGGAAGTTCGCTCCACGTGGGAAACCCTGCATATACAAGTTCATTCGTGAAGAGACCAAAGAGTACACAGTGGGAGAAATGCTGCTTGTGTTCCACCTGCAACGAAAGCAGAGTTCTTCGGGTAAAAGTTCCCTGTTTTCAGAGAGGAAATTCTTAGAGACCACAGTAGTGCCTGCCATGGTTGAGGCAGTTCGCTCCACGCTGGAAACCATTCTTATAGAACAAGTTCATTAAGGGAAGTGCCCATTGTGTACACTGTGGGAGAAAAGATGCTTGTGTTCCCCCTGCAACTAAAGCAGAGTTCCTCGGGTAAACCTGCGTGATTTGGTAGAGGATATGCTTACAGTCCTCGCTACAGCCTGCCATGGTGGAGGCAGTTCGCTCCTCGTGGGAATCCCTGCATAAAGAAGTTCATTCGTGTAAGAGCCCAAAGAGTACACATTGGGAGTAATGCTGCTTGTATGCCACCTGCAACTAAAGCTGAATTCTTTGGTAAAACTGCCGTGTTTTGTAAGAGGAAATGCTTACAGTCCTCGCTACAGCCTGCCTTGGTTGAGGCAGTTCGCTCCACGTCGGAAACCCTGCATATAGAAGTTCATTCGTGGAAGAGCCCAAAGAGTATACAGTGGGAGAAAAGCTGCTTGTGTTACCTCTGCAACTAAAGCAGAGTTCTACCGTTAAAACTGCGTGTTTTGGGAGAGGATATGCTTACAGTCCTCGCTACAGCCTGCCACGGTTGAGGCAGTTCGATCCACGTGGGAATCCCTGCATAAAGAAATTCATTCGTGGAAGAGCCCAAAGATTACACACTGGGAGTAATGCTGCTTGTGTTCCACCTGCAACTAACGCAGAGTTCCTTGGGTAAAACTGCCGTGTTTTCAGAGAGGAAATGCTTAGAGGCCTAACTAGAGCCTGCTTGCTTTAGGCATTTCACTCCACGCGGGACCCCTTGAGTATAGATATTCTTTCGGGCAAAGGCTCATTGGGTACACTGTGGAGAAAAGCTGCTTGTGTTCCACCTGCAACTAAAGAAGAATTCTTCGGGTAAACCTGCGTGATTTGGTAGAGGATATGCTTACAGTCCTCGTTACAGCCTTCCATGGTGGAGGCAGTTCGCTCGTCGTGGGAATCCCTGCATAAAGAAGTTCATTCGTGTAAGAGCCCAAAGAGTACACAGTGGGAGAAATGCTGCTTGTGTTCCACCTGCAACTAAAGCACCGTTCTTCGGGTAAAACTGCCTGTTATGGGGAGGAAATGCTTACAGTCCTTACGAGAGCCTGCCTTCATTGAGGCAGTTCGCTGCACGTGGGACACCCTGCATAATGACGATTCATTCGGGGAAGGGCCGTTTGTATAAAGTGTGGGACAAATGCAGCTTGTGTTCCACCTGCAAGTAAAGCAGAGTTCTTTGGGTAAAAGTGCCGTGTTTTCAGAGAGGAAATCCTTAGAGATCACAGGAGAGCCTGCCATGGTTGAGGCAGTTCGCTCCACGCTGGAAACCATTCTTATAGAACAAGTTCATTAGGGGACGTGCCCATTGTGTACACTGTGAGAGGAAAGCTGATGGTGTTCCCCCTGCAATTAAAGCAGAGTTCTTCCTGTAAAACTGCGTGTTTTGGGAGAGGAAATGCTTACAGTATTCGCTACAGCCTGCCTTGGTTGAGGCAGTTCGCTCCACGTGGGAATCCCTGCATAAAGAAGTTCATTCGTGGAAGAGCCCAAAGAGTACACAGTGGGAGAAATGCTGCTTGAGTTCCACCTGCCACTAAAGCAGAATTCTTTGGGTAAAACTGCGTGTATTGGGAGAGGAAATGCTTACAGTCCTTATGAGAGCCTCCCTTCGTTGAGGCAGTTCACTGCACGTGGGACACCCTGCATACACCCTGTAGACTCCTTCGGGGAAGGGCTCTTTGTATAAAGTGTGGGACAAATGCAGCTTGTGTTCCACCTGCAAGTAAAGCAGAGTTCTTCGGGTAAAAGTGCCGTGTTTTCAGAGGGGAAATTCTTAGAGACCACAGTAGTGCCTGCCATGGTTGAGGCAGTTCGCTCCACGCTGGAAACCATTCTTATAGAACAAGTTCATTAAGGGAAGTGCCTATTGTGTACACTGTGGGAGGAAAGCTGATGGTGTTCCCCCTGCACCTAAAGCAGAGTTTTTCGTGTAAAACTGCGTGTTTCGGGAGGGGAAATGCTTACAGTCCTCGCTACAGCCTGCCATGGTGGAGACAGTTCGCTCCTCGTGGGAATCCCTGCATATAGAAGTTCATTCGTGTAAGAGCCCAAAGAGTACACAGTGGGAGAAATGCTGCTTGTGTTCCACCTGCAACGAAAGCAGAGTTCTTCGGGTAAAAGTTCCCTGTTTTCAGAGAGGAAATTCTTAGAGACCACAGTTGTGCCTGCCATGGTTGAGGCAGTTCGCTCCACGCTGGAAACCATTCTTATAGAACAAGTTCATTAAGGGAAGTGCCCATTGTGTACACTGTGGGAGAAAAGATGCTTGTGTTCCCCCTGCAACTAAAGCAGAGTTCCTCGGGTAAACCTGCGTGATTTGGTAGAGGATATGCTTACAGTCCTCGCTACAGCCTGCCATGGTGGAGGCAGTTCGCTCCTCGTGGGAATCCCTGCATAAAGAAGTTCATTCGTGTAAGAGCCCAAAGAGTACACATTGGGAGTAATGCTGCTTGTATGCCACCTGCAACTAAAGCTGAATTCTTTGGTAAAACTGCCGTGTTTTGTAAGAGGAAATGCTTACAGTCCTCGCTACAGCCTGCCTTGGTTGAGGCAGTTCGCTCCACGTCGGAAACCCTGCATATAGAAGTTCATTCGTGGAAGAGCCCAAAGAGTATACAGTGGGAGAAAAGCTGCTTGTGTTACCTCTGCAACTAAAGCAGAGTTCTACCGTTAAAACTGCGTGTTTTGGGAGAGGATATGCTTACAGTCCTCGCTACAGCCTGCCACGGTTGAGGCAGTTCGATCCACGTGGGAATCCCTGCATAAAGAAATTCATTCGTGGAAGAGCCCAAAGATTACACACTGGGAGTAATGCTGCTTGTGTTCCACCTGCAACTAACGCAGAGTTCCTTGGGTAAAACTGCCGTGTTTTCAGAGAGGAAATGCTTAGAGGCCTAACTAGAGCCTGCTTGCTTTAGGCATTTCACTCCACGCGGGACCCCTTGAGTATAGATATTCTTTCGGGCAAAGGCTCATTGGGTACACTGTGGAGAAAAGCTGCTTGTGTTCCACCTGCAACTAAAGAAGAATTCTTCGGGTAAACCTGCGTGATTTGGTAGAGGATATGCTTACAGTCCTCGTTACAGCCTTCCATGGTGGAGGCAGTTCGCTCGTCGTGGGAATCCCTGCATAAAGAAGTTCATTCGTGTAAGAGCCCAAAGAGTACACAGTGGGAGAAATGCTGCTTGTGTTCCACCTGCAACTAAAGCACCGTTCTTCGGGTAAAACTGCCTGTTATGGGGAGGAAATGCTTACAGTCCTTACGAGAGCCTGCCTTCATTGAGGCAGTTCGCTGCACGTGGGACACCCTGCATAATGACGATTCATTCGGGGAAGGGCCGTTTGTATAAAGTGTGGGACAAATGCAGCTTGTGTTCCACCTGCAAGTAAAGCAGAGTTCTTCGGGTAAAAGTGCCGTGTTTTCAGAGAGGAAATCCTTAGAGATCACAGGAGAGCCTGCCATGGTTGAGGCAGTTCGCTCCACGCTGGAAACCATTCTTATAGAACAAGTTCATTAGGGGACGTGCCCATTGTGTACACTGTGAGAGGAAAGCTGATGGTGTTCCCCCTGCAATTAAAGCAGAGTTCTTCCTGTAAAACTGCGTGTTTTGGGAGAGGAAATGCTTACAGTATTCGCTACAGCCTGCCTTGGTTGAGGCAGTTCGCTCCACGTGGGAATCCCTGCATAAAGAAGTTCATTCGTGGAAGAGCCCAAAGAGTACACAGTGGGAGAAATGCTGCTTGAGTTCCACCTGCCACTAAAGCAGAATTCTTTGGGTAAAACTGCGTGTATTGGGAGAGGAAATGCTTACAGTCCTTATGAGAGCCTCCCTTCGTTGAGGCAGTTCACTGCACGTGGGACACCCTGCATACACCCTGTAGACTCCTTCGGGGAAGGGCTCTTTGTATAAAGTGTGGGACAAATGCAGCTTGTGTTCCACCTGCAAGTAAAGCAGAGTTCTTCGGGTAAAAGTGCCGTGTTTTCAGAGGGGAAATTCTTAGAGACCACAGTAGTGCCTGCCATGGTTGAGGCAGTTCGCTCCACGCTGGAAACCATTCTTATAGAACAAGTTCATTAAGGGAAGTGCCTATTGTGTACACTGTGGGAGGAAAGCTGATGGTGTTCCCCCTGCACCTAAAGCAGAGTTTTTCGTGTAAAACTGCGTGTTTCGGGAGGGGAAATGCTTACAGTCCTCGCTACAGCCTGCCATGGTGGAGACAGTTCGCTCCTCGTGGGAATCCCTGCATATAGAAGTTCATTCGTGTAAGAGCCCAAAGAGTACACAGTGGGAGAAATGCTGCTTGTGTTCCACCTGCAACGAAAGCAGAGTTCTTCGGGTAAAAGTTCCCTGTTTTCAGAGAGGAAATTCTTAGAGACCACAGTTGTGCCTGCCATGGTTGAGGCAGTTCGCTCCACGCTGGAAACCATTCTTATAGAACAAGTTCATTAAGGGAAGTGCCCATTGTGTACACTGTGGGAGAAAAGATGCTTGTGTTCCCCCTGCAACTAAAGCAGAGTTCCTCGGGTAAACCTGCGTGATTTGGTAGAGGATATGCTTACAGTCCTCGCTACAGCCTGCCATGGTGGAGGCAGTTCGCTCCTCGTGGGAATCCCTGCATAAAGAAGTTCATTCGTGTAAGAGCCCAAAGAGTACACATTGGGAGTAATGCTGCTTGTATGCCACCTGCAACTAAAGCTGAATTCTTTGGTAAAACTGCCGTGTTTTGTAAGAGGAAATGCTTACAGTCCTCGCTACAGCCTGCCTTGGTTGAGGCAGTTCGCTCCACGTCGGAAACCCTGCATATAGAAGTTCATTCGTGGAAGAGCCCAAAGAGTATACAGTGGGAGAAAAGCTGCTTGTGTTACCTCTGCAACTAAAGCAGAGTTCTACCGTTAAAACTGCGTGTTTTGGGAGAGGATATGCTTACAGTCCTCGCTACAGCCTGCCACGGTTGAGGCAGTTCGATCCACGTGGGAATCCCTGCATAAAGAAATTCATTCGTGGAAGAGCCCAAAGATTACACACTGGGAGTAATGCTGCTTGTGTTCCACCTGCAACTAACGCAGAGTTCCTTGGGTAAAACTGCCGTGTTTTCAGAGAGGAAATGCTTAGAGGCCTAACTAGAGCCTGCTTGCTTTAGGCATTTCACTCCACGCGGGACCCCTTGAGTATAGATATTCTTTCGGGCAAAGGCTCATTGGGTACACTGTGGAGAAAAGCTGCTTGTGTTCCACCTGCAACTAAAGAAGAATTCTTCGGGTAAACCTGCGTGATTTGGTAGAGGATATGCTTACAGTCCTCGTTACAGCCTTCCATGGTGGAGGCAGTTCGCTCGTCGTGGGAATCCCTGCATAAAGAAGTTCATTCGTGTAAGAGCCCAAAGAGTACACAGTGGGAGAAATGCTGCTTGTGTTCCACCTGCAACTAAAGCACCGTTCTTCGGGTAAAACTGCCTGTTATGGGGAGGAAATGCTTACAGTCCTTACGAGAGCCTGCCTTCATTGAGGCAGTTCGCTGCACGTGGGACACCCTGCATAATGACGATTCATTCGGGGAAGGGCCGTTTGTATAAAGTGTGGGACAAATGCAGCTTGTGTTCCACCTGCAAGTAAAGCAGAGTTCTTCGGGTAAAAGTGCCGTGTTTTCAGAGAGGAAATCCTTAGAGATCACAGGAGAGCCTGCCATGGTTGAGGCAGTTCGCTCCACGCTGGAAACCATTCTTATAGAACAAGTTCATTAGGGGACGTGCCCATTGTGTACACTGTGAGAGGAAAGCTGATGGTGTTCCCCCTGCAATTAAAGCAGAGTTCTTCCTGTAAAACTGCGTGTTTTGGGAGAGGAAATGCTTACAGTATTCGCTACAGCCTGCCTTGGTTGAGGCAGTTCGCTCCACGTGGGAATCCCTGCATAAAGAAGTTCATTCGTGGAAGAGCCCAAAGAGTACACAGTGGGAGAAATGCTGCTTGAGTTCCACCTGCCACTAAAGCAGAATTCTTTGGGTAAAACTGCGTGTATTGGGAGAGGAAATGCTTACAGTCCTTATGAGAGCCTCCCTTCGTTGAGGCAGTTCACTGCACGTGGGACACCCTGCATACACCCTGTAGACTCCTTCGGGGAAGGGCTCTTTGTATAAAGTGTGGGACAAATGCAGCTTGTGTTCCACCTGCAAGTAAAGCAGAGTTCTTCGGGTAAAAGTGCCGTGTTTTCAGAGGGGAAATTCTTAGAGACCACAGTAGTGCCTGCCATGGTTGAGGCAGTTCGCTCCACGCTGGAAACCATTCTTATAGAACAAGTTCATTAAGGGAAGTGCCTATTGTGTACACTGTGGGAGGAAAGCTGATGGTGTTCCCCCTGCACCTAAAGCAGAGTTTTTCGTGTAAAACTGCGTGTTTCGGGAGGGGAAATGCTTACAGTCCTCGCTACAGCCTGCCATGGTGGAGACAGTTCGCTCCTCGTGGGAATCCCTGCATATAGAAGTTCATTCGTGTAAGAGCCCAAAGAGTACACAGTGGGAGAAAAGCTGCTTGTGTTACGCCTGCAAGTAAAGCAGACTTCTAGCGTTAAAACTACGAGGTTTGGGAGAGGATATGCTTACAGTCCTCGCTACAGCCTGCCATGGTTGAGGAAGTTCGCTCCACGTGGGAAACCCTGCATATACAAGTTCATTCGTGAAGAGACCAAAGAGTACACAGTGGCAGAAATGCTGCTTGTGTTCCACCTGCAACGAAAGCAGAGTTCTTCGGGTAAAAGTTCCGTGTTTTCAGAGGGGAAATTCTTAGAGACCACAGGAGAGCCTGCCATGGTTGAGGCAGTTCGCTCCACGCTGGAAACCATTCTTATAGAACAAGTTCATTAAGGGAAGTGCCCATTGTGTACACTGTGGGAGAAAAGATGCTTGTGTTCCCCCTGCACCTAAAGCAGAGTTCCTCGGGTAAAACTGCGTGTTTCGGTAGAGGATATGCTTACGGTCCTCGCTACAGCCTGCCTTGGTGGAGGCAGTTCGCTCCACGTGGGAATCCCTGCATAAAGAAGTTCATTCGTGTAAGAGCCCAAAGAGTACACAGTGGGAGTAATGCTGCTTGTATGCCACCTGCAACTAAAGCAGAATTCTTTGGTAAAACTGCCGTGTTTTGGAAGAGGAAATGCTTACAGTCCTCGCTACAGCCTGCCTTGGTTGAGGCAGTTCGCTCCACGTCGGAAAACCTGCATATAGAAGTTCATTCGTGGAAGAGCCCAAAGAGTACACAGTGGGGAAAAGCTGCTTGTGTTACCTCTGCAACTAAAGCAGAGTTCTACCGTTAAAACTGCGTGTTTTGGGAGAGGATATGCTTACAGTCCTCGCTACAGCCTGCCACGGTTGAGGCAGTTCGATCCACGTGGGAATCCCTGCATAAAGAAATTCATTCGTGGAAGAGCCCAAAGATTACACACTGGGAGTAATGCTGCTTGTGTTCCACCTGCAACTAACGCAGAGTTCCTTGGGTAAAACTGCCGTGTTTTCAGAGAGGAAATGCTTAGAGGCCTAACTAGAGCCTGCTTGCTTTAGGCATTTCACTCCACGCGGGACCCCTTGAGTATAGATATTCTTTCGGGCAAAGGCTCATTGGGTACACTGTGGGAGAAAAGCTGCTTGTGTTCCACCTGCAACTAAAGCAGAATTCTTCGGGTAAACCTGCGTGATTTGGTAGAGGATATGTTTACAGTCCTCATTACAGCCTTCCATGGTGGAGGCAGTTCGCTCCTCGTGGGAATCCCTGCATAAAGAAGTTGATTCGTGTAAGAGCCCAAAGAGTACACAGTGGGAGAAATGCTGCTTGTGTTCCACCTGCAACTAAAGCAGAATTCTTTGGGTAAAACTGCGTGTATTGGGAGAGGAAATGCTTACAGTCCTTATGAGAGCCTCCCTTCGTTGAGGCAGTTCACTGCACGTGGGACACCCTGCATACACCCTGTAGACTCCTTCGGGGAAGGGCTCTTTGTATAAAGTGTGGGACAAATGCAGCTTGTGTTCCACCTGCAACTAAAGCAGAGTTCTTCGGGTAAAAGTGCCGTGTTTTCAGAGAGGAAATCCTTAGAGATCACAGGAGAGCCTGCCATGGTTGAGGCAGTTCGCTCCACGCTGGAAACCATTCTTATAGAACAAGTTCATTAGGGGAAGTGCCCATTGTGTACACTGTGAGAGGTAAGCTGATGGTGTTCCCCCTGCAATTAAAGCAGAGTTCTTCCTGTAAAACTGCGTGTTTTGGGAGAGGAAATGCTTACAGTATTCGCTACAGCCTGCCTTGGTTGAGGCAGTTCGCTCCACGTGGGAATCCCTGCATAAAGAAGTTCATTCGTGGAAGAGCCCAAAGAGTACACAGTGGGAGAAATGCTGCTTGTGTTCCACCTGCAACTAAAGCAGAATTCTTTGGTAAAACTGCCGTGTTTTGGAAGAGGAAATGCTTACAGTCCTCGCTACAGCCTACCTTGGTTGAGGCAGTTCGCTCCACGTCGGAAACCCTGCATATAGAAGTTCATTCGTGGAAGAGCCCAAAGAGTACACAGTGGGAGAAAAGCTGCTTGTGTTACGCCTGCAAGTAAAGCAGAGTTCTAGCTTTAAAACTGCATGGTTTGGGAGAGGATATGCTTACAATCCTCGCTACAGCCTGCCATGGTTGAGGCAGTTCGCTCCACGTGGGAAACCCTGCATATACAAGTTCATTCGTGAAGAGACCAAAGAGTACACAGTGGGAGAAATGCTGCTTGTGTTCCACCTGCAACGAAAGCAGAGTTCTTCGGGTAAAAGTTCCGTGTTTTCAGAGGGGAAATTCTTAGAGACCACAGTAGTGCCTGCCATGGTTGAGGCAGTTCGCTCCACGCTGGAAACCATTCTTATAGAACAAGTTCATTAAGGGAAGTGCCTATTGTGTACACTGTGGGAGGAAAGCTGATGGTGTTCCCCCTGCACCTAAAGCAGAGTTTTTCGTGTAAAACTGCGTGTTTCGGGAGGGGAAATGCTTACAGTCCTCGCTACAGCCTGCCATGGTGGAGACAGTTCGCTCCTCGTGGGAATCCCTGCATATAGAAGTTCATTCGTGTAAGAGCCCAAAGAGTACACAGTGGGAGAAAAGCTGCTTGTGTTACGCCTGCAAGTAAAGCAGACTTCTAGCGTTAAAACTACGAGGTTTGGGAGAGGATATGCTTACAGTCCTCGCTACAGCCTGCCATGGTTGAGGAAGTTCGCTCCACGTGGGAAACCCTGCATATACAAGTTCATTCGTGAAGAGACCAAAGAGTACACAGTGGGAGAAATGCTGCTTGTGTTCCACCTGCAACGAAAGCAGAGTTCTTCGGGTAAAAGTTCCCTGTTTTCAGAGAGGAAATTCTTAGAGACCACAGTAGTGCCTGCCATGGTTGAGGCAGTTCGCTCCACGCTGGAAACCATTCTTATAGAACAAGTTCATTAAGGGAAGTGCCCATTGTGTACACTGTGGGAGAAAAGATGCTTGTGTTCCCCCTGCAACTAAAGCAGAGTTCCTCGGGTAAACCTGCGTGATTTGGTAGAGGATATGCTTACAGTCCTCGCTACAGCCTGCCATGGTGGAGGCAGTTCGCTCCTCGTGGGAATCCCTGCATAAAGAAGTTCATTCGTGTAAGAGCCCAAAGAGTACACATTGGGAGTAATGCTGCTTGTATGCCACCTGCAACTAAAGCTGAATTCTTTGGTAAAACTGCCGTGTTTTGTAAGAGGAAATGCTTACAGTCCTCGCTACAGCCTGCCTTGGTTGAGGCAGTTCGCTCCACGTCGGAAACCCTGCATATAGAAGTTCATTCGTGGAAGAGCCCAAAGAGTATACAGTGGGAGAAAAGCTGCTTGTGTTACCTCTGCAACTAAAGCAGAGTTCTACCGTTAAAACTGCGTGTTTTGGGAGAGGATATGCTTACAGTCCTCGCTACAGCCTGCCACGGTTGAGGCAGTTCGATCCACGTGGGAATCCCTGCATAAAGAAATTCATTCGTGGAAGAGCCCAAAGATTACACACTGGGAGTAATGCTGCTTGTGTTCCACCTGCAACTAACGCAGAGTTCCTTGGGTAAAACTGCCGTGTTTTCAGAGAGGAAATGCTTAGAGGCCTAACTAGAGCCTGCTTGCTTTAGGCATTTCACTCCACGCGGGACCCCTTGAGTATAGATATTCTTTCGGGCAAAGGCTCATTGGGTACACTGTGGAGAAAAGCTGCTTGTGTTCCACCTGCAACTAAAGAAGAATTCTTCGGGTAAACCTGCGTGATTTGGTAGAGGATATGCTTACAGTCCTCGTTACAGCCTTCCATGGTGGAGGCAGTTCGCTCGTCGTGGGAATCCCTGCATAAAGAAGTTCATTCGTGTAAGAGCCCAAAGAGTACACAGTGGGAGAAATGCTGCTTGTGTTCCACCTGCAACTAAAGCACCGTTCTTCGGGTAAAACTGCCTGTTATGGGGAGGAAATGCTTACAGTCCTTACGAGAGCCTGCCTTCATTGAGGCAGTTCGCTGCACGTGGGACACCCTGCATAATGACGATTCATTCGGGGAAGGGCCGTTTGTATAAAGTGTGGGACAAATGCAGCTTGTGTTCCACCTGCAAGTAAAGCAGAGTTCTTCGGGTAAAAGTGCCGTGTTTTCAGAGAGGAAATCCTTAGAGATCACAGGAGAGCCTGCCATGGTTGAGGCAGTTCGCTCCACGCTGGAAACCATTCTTATAGAACAAGTTCATTAGGGGACGTGCCCATTGTGTACACTGTGAGAGGAAAGCTGATGGTGTTCCCCCTGCAATTAAAGCAGAGTTCTTCCTGTAAAACTGCGTGTTTTGGGAGAGGAAATGCTTACAGTATTCGCTACAGCCTGCCTTGGTTGAGGCAGTTCGCTCCACGTGGGAATCCCTGCATAAAGAAGTTCATTCGTGGAAGAGCCCAAAGAGTACACAGTGGGAGAAATGCTGCTTGAGTTCCACCTGCCACTAAAGCAGAATTCTTTGGGTAAAACTGCGTGTATTGGGAGAGGAAATGCTTACAGTCCTTATGAGAGCCTCCCTTCGTTGAGGCAGTTCACTGCACGTGGGACACCCTGCATACACCCTGTAGACTCCTTCGGGGAAGGGCTCTTTGTATAAAGTGTGGGACAAATGCAGCTTGTGTTCCACCTGCAAGTAAAGCAGAGTTCTTCGGGTAAAAGTGCCGTGTTTTCAGAGGGGAAATTCTTAGAGACCACAGTAGTGCCTGCCATGGTTGAGGCAGTTCGCTCCACGCTGGAAACCATTCTTATAGAACAAGTTCATTAAGGGAAGTGCCTATTGTGTACACTGTGGGAGGAAAGCTGATGGTGTTCCCCCTGCACCTAAAGCAGAGTTTTTCGTGTAAAACTGCGTGTTTCGGGAGGGGAAATGCTTACAGTCCTCGCTACAGCCTGCCATGGTGGAGACAGTTCGCTCCTCGTGGGAATCCCTGCATATAGAAGTTCATTCGTGTAAGAGCCCAAAGAGTACACAGTGGGAGAAAAGCTGCTTGTGTTACGCCTGCAAGTAAAGCAGAATTCTAGCGTTAAAACTACGAGGTTTGGGAGAGGATATGCTTACAGTCCTCGCTACAGCCTGCCATGGTTGAGGAAGTTCGCTCCACGTGGGAAACCCTGCATATACAAGTTCATTCGTGAAGAGACCAAAGAGTACACAGTGGCAGAAATGCTGCTTGTGTTCCACCTGCAACGAAAGCAGAGTTCTTCGGGTAAAAGTTCCGTGTTTTCAGAGGGGAAATTCTTAGAGACCACAGGAGAGCCTGCCATGGTTGAGGCAGTTCGCTCCACGCTGGAAACCATTCTTATAGAACAAGTTCATTAAGGGAAGTGCCCATTGTGTACACTGTGGGAGAAAAGATGCTTGTGTTCCCCCTGCACCTAAAGCAGAGTTCCTCGGGTAAAACTGCGTGTTTCGGTAGAGGATATGCTTACGGTCCTCGCTACAGCCTGCCTTGGTGGAGGCAGTTCGCTCCACGTGGGAATCCCTGCATAAAGAAGTTCATTCGTGTAAGAGCCCAAAGAGTACACAGTGGGAGTAATGCTGCTTGTATGCCACCTGCAACTAAAGCAGAATTCTTTGGTAAAACTGCCGTGTTTTGGAAGAGGAAATGCTTACAGTCCTCGCTACAGCCTGCCTTGGTTGAGGCAGTTCGCTCCACGTCGGAAAACCTGCATATAGAAGTTCATTCGTGGAAGAGCCCAAAGAGTACACAGTGGGGAAAAGCTGCTTGTGTTACCTCTGCAACTAAAGCAGAGTTCTACCGTTAAAACTGCGTGTTTTGGGAGAGGATATGCTTACAGTCCTCGCTACAGCCTGCCACGGTTGAGGCAGTTCGATCCACGTGGGAATCCCTGCATAAAGAAATTCATTCGTGGAAGAGCCCAAAGATTACACACTGGGAGTAATGCTGCTTGTGTTCCACCTGCAACTAACGCAGAGTTCCTTGGGTAAAACTGCCGTGTTTTCAGAGAGGAAATGCTTAGAGGCCTAACTAGAGCCTGCTTGCTTTAGGCATTTCACTCCACGCGGGACCCCTTGAGTATAGATATTCTTTCGGGCAAAGGCTCATTGGGTACACTGTGGGAGAAAAGCTGCTTGTGTTCCACCTGCAACTAAAGCAGAATTCTTCGGGTAAACCTGCGTGATTTGGTAGAGGATATGTTTACAGTCCTCATTACAGCCTTCCATGGTGGAGGCAGTTCGCTCCTCGTGGGAATCCCTGCATAAAGAAGTTGATTCGTGTAAGAGCCCAAAGAGTACACAGTGGGAGAAATGCTGCTTGTGTTCCACCTGCAACTAAAGCAGAATTCTTTGGGTAAAACTGCGTGTATTGGGAGAGGAAATGCTTACAGTCCTTATGAGAGCCTCCCTTCGTTGAGGCAGTTCACTGCACGTGGGACACCCTGCATACACCCTGTAGACTCCTTCGGGGAAGGGCCGTTTGTATAAAGTGTGGGACAAATGCAGCTTGTGTTCCACCTGCAAGTAAAGCAGAGTTCTTCGGGTAAAAGTGCCGTGTTTTCAGAGAGGAAATCCTTAGAGATCACAGGAGAGCCTGCCATGGTTGAGGCAGTTCGCTCCACGCTGGAAACCATTCTTATAGAACAAGTTCATTAGGGGACGTGCCCATTGTGTACACTGTGAGAGGAAAGCTGATGGTGTTCCCCCTGCAATTAAAGCAGAGTTCTTCCTGTAAAACTGCGTGTTTTGGGAGAGGAAATGCTTACAGTATTCGCTACAGCCTGCCTTGGTTGAGGCAGTTCGCTCCACGTGGGAATCCCTGCATAAAGAAGTTCATTCGTGGAAGAGCCCAAAGAGTACACAGTGGGAGAAATGCTGCTTGAGTTCCACCTGCCACTAAAGCAGAATTCTTTGGGTAAAACTGCGTGTATTGGGAGAGGAAATGCTTACAGTCCTTATGAGAGCCTCCCTTCGTTGAGGCAGTTCACTGCACGTGGGACACCCTGCATACACCCTGTAGACTCCTTCGGGGAAGGGCTCTTTGTATAAAGTGTGGGACAAATGCAGCTTGTGTTCCACCTGCAAGTAAAGCAGAGTTCTTCGGGTAAAAGTGCCGTGTTTTCAGAGGGGAAATTCTTAGAGACCACAGTAGTGCCTGCCATGGTTGAGGCAGTTCGCTCCACGCTGGAAACCATTCTTATAGAACAAGTTCATTAAGGGAAGTGCCTATGGTGTACACTGTGGGAGGAAAGCTGATGGTGTTCCCCCTGCACCTAAAGCAGAGTTTTTCGTGTAAAACTGCGTGTTTCGGGAGGGGAAATGCTTACAGTCCTCGCTACAGCCTGCCATGGTGGAGACAGTTCGCTCCTCGTGGGAATCCCTGCATATAGAAGTTCATTCGTGTAAGAGCCCAAAGAGTACACAGTGGGAGAAAAGCTGCTTGTGTTACGCCTGCAAGTAAAGCAGACTTCTAGCGTTAAAACTACGAGGTTTGGGAGAGGATATGCTTACAGTCCTCGCTACAGCCTGCCATGGTTGAGGAAGTTCGCTCCACGTGGGAAACCCTGCGTATACAAGTTCATTCGTGAAGAGACCAAAGAGTACACAGTGGCAGAAATGCTGCTTGTGTTCCACCTGCAACGAAAGCAGAGTTCTTCGGGTAAAAGTTCCGTGTTTTCAGAGGGGAAATTCTTAGAGACCACAGGAGAGCCTGCCATGGTTGAGGCAGTTCGCTCCACGCTGGAAACCATTCTTATAGAACAAGTTCATTAAGGGAAGTGCCCATTGTGTACACTGTGGGAGAAAAGATGCTTGTGTTCCCCCTGCACCTAAAGCAGAGTTCCTCGGGTAAAACTGCGTGTTTCGGTAGAGGATATGCTTACGGTCCTCGCTACAGCCTGCCTTGGTGGAGGCAGTTCGCTCCACGTGGGAATCCCTGCATAAAGAAGTTCATTCGTGTAAGAGCCCAAAGAGTACACAGTGGGAGTAATGCTGCTTGTATGCCACCTGCAACTAAAGCAGAATTCTTTGGTAAAACTGCCGTGTTTTGGAAGAGGAAATGCTTACAGTCCTCGCTACAGCCTGCCTTGGTTGAGGCAGTTCGCTCCACGTCGGAAAACCTGCATATAGAAGTTCATTCGTGGAAGAGCCCAAAGAGTACACAGTGGGGAAAAGCTGCTTGTGTTACCTCTGCAACTAAAGCAGAGTTCTACCGTTAAAACTGCGTGTTTTGGGAGAGGATATGCTTACAGTCCTCGCTACAGCCTGCCACGGTTGAGGCAGTTCGATCCACGTGGGAATCCCTGCATAAAGAAATTCATTCGTGGAAGAGCCCAAAGATTACACACTGGGAGTAATGCTGCTTGTGTTCCACCTGCAACTAACGCAGAGTTCCTTGGGTAAAACTGCCGTGTTTTCAGAGAGGAAATGCTTAGAGGCCTAACTAGAGCCTGCTTGCTTTAGGCATTTCACTCCACGCGGGACCCCTTGAGTATAGATATTCTTTCGGGCAAAGGCTCATTGGGTACACTGTGGGAGAAAAGCTGCTTGTGTTCCACCTGCAACTAAAGCAGAATTCTTCGGGTAAACCTGCGTGATTTGGTAGAGGATATGTTTACAGTCCTCATTACAGCCTTCCATGGTGGAGGCAGTTCGCTCCTCGTGGGAATCCCTGCATAAAGAAGTTGATTCGTGTAAGAGCCCAAAGAGTACACAGTGGGAGAAATGCTGCTTGTGTTCCACCTGCAACTAAAGCAGAATTCTTTGGGTAAAACTGCGTGTATTGGGAGAGGAAATGCTTACAGTCCTTATGAGAGCCTCCCTTCGTTGAGGCAGTTCACTGCACGTGGGACACCCTGCATACACCCTGTAGACTCCTTCGGGGAAGGGCCGTTTGTATAAAGTGTGGGACAAATGCAGCTTGTGTTCCACCTGCAAGTAAAGCAGAGTTCTTCGGGTAAAAGTGCCGTGTTTTCAGAGAGGAAATCCTTAGAGATCACAGGAGAGCCTGCCATGGTTGAGGCAGTTCGCTCCACGCTGGAAACCATTCTTATAGAACAAGTTCATTAGGGGACGTGCCCATTGTGTACACTGTGAGAGGAAAGCTGATGGTGTTCCCCCTGCAATTAAAGCAGAGTTCTTCCTGTAAAACTGCGTGTTTTGGGAGAGGAAATGCTTACAGTATTCGCTACAGCCTGCCTTGGTTGAGGCAGTTCGCTCCACGTGGGAATCCCTGCATAAAGAAGTTCATTCGTGGAAGAGCCCAAAGAGTACACAGTGGGAGAAATGCTGCTTGAGTTCCACCTGCCACTAAAGCAGAATTCTTTGGGTAAAACTGCGTGTATTGGGAGAGGAAATGCTTACAGTCCTTATGAGAGCCTCCCTTCGTTGAGGCAGTTCACTGCACGTGGGACACCCTGCATACACCCTGTAGACTCCTTCGGGGAAGGGCTCTTTGTATAAAGTGTGGGACAAATGCAGCTTGTGTTCCACCTGCAAGTAAAGCAGAGTTCTTCGGGTAAAAGTGCCGTGTTTTCAGAGGGGAAATTCTTAGAGGCCACAGTAGTGCCTGCCATGGTTGAGGCAGTTCGCTCCACGCTGGAAACCATTCTTATAGAACAAGTTCATTAAGGGAAGTGCCTATTGTGTACACTGTGGGAGGAAAGCTGATGGTGTTCCCCCTGCACCTAAAGCAGAGTTTTTCGTGTAAAACTGCGTGTTTCGGGAGGGGAAATGCTTACAGTCCTCGCTACAGCCTGCCATGGTGGAGACAGTTCGCTCCTCGTGGGAATCCCTGCATATAGAAGTTCATTCGTGTAAGAGCCCAAAGAGTACACAGTGGGAGAAAAGCTGCTTGTGTTACGCCTGCAAGTAAAGCAGACTTCTAGCGTTAAAACTACGAGGTTTGGGAGAGGATATGCTTACAGTCCTCGCTACAGCCTGCCATGGTTGAGGAAGTTCGCTCCACGTGGGAAACCCTGCATATACAAGTTCATTCGTGAAGAGACCAAAGAGTACACAGTGGCAGAAATGCTGCTTGTGTTCCACCTGCAAAGAAAGCAGAGTTCTTCGGGTAAAAGTTCCGTGTTTTCAGAGGGGAAATTCTTAGAGACCACAGGAGAGCCTGCCATGGTTGAGGCAGTTCGCTCCACGCTGGAAACCATTCTTATAGAACAAGTTCATTAAGGGAAGTGCCCATTGTGTACACTGTGGGAGAAAAGATGCTTGTGTTCCCCCTGCACCTAAAGCAGAGTTCCTCGGGTAAAACTGCGTGTTTCGGTAGAGGATATGCTTACGGTCCTCGCTACAGCCTGCCTTGGTGGAGGCAGTTCGCTCCACGTGGGAATCCCTGCATAAAGAAGTTCATTCGTGTAAGAGCCCAAAGAGTACACAGTGGGAGTAATGCTGCTTGTATGCCACCTGCAACTAAAGCAGAATTCTTTGGTAAAACTGCCGTGTTTTGGAAGAGGAAATGCTTACAGTCCTCGCTACAGCCTGCCTTGGTTGAGGCAGTTCGCTCCACGTCGGAAAACCTGCATATAGAAGTTCATTCGTGGAAGAGCCCAAAGAGTACACAGTGGGGAAAAGCTGCTTGTGTTACCTCTGCAACTAAAGCAGAGTTCTACCGTTAAAACTGCGTGTTTTGGGAGAGGATATGCTTACAGTCCTCGCTACAGCCTGCCACGGTTGAGGCAGTTCGATCCACGTGGGAATCCCTGCATAAAGAAATTCATTCGTGGAAGAGCCCAAAGATTACACACTGGGAGTAATGCTGCTTGTGTTCCACCTGCAACTAACGCAGAGTTCCTTGGGTAAAACTGCCGTGTTTTCAGAGAGGAAATGCTTAGAGGCCTAACTAGAGCCTGCTTGCTTTAGGCATTTCACTCCACGCGGGACCCCTTGAGTATAGATATTCTTTCGGGCAAAGGCTCATTGGGTACACTGTGGGAGAAAAGCTGCTTGTGTTCCACCTGCAACTAAAGCAGAATTCTTCGGGTAAACCTGCGTGATTTGGTAGAGGATATGTTTACAGTCCTCATTACAGCCTTCCATGGTGGAGGCAGTTCGCTCCTCGTGGGAATCCCTGCATAAAGAAGTTGATTCGTGTAAGAGCCCAAAGAGTACACAGTGGGAGAAATGCTGCTTGTGTTCCACCTGCAACTAAAGCAGAATTCTTTGGGTAAAACTGCGTGTATTGGGAGAGGAAATGCTTACAGTCCTTATGAGAGCCTCCCTTCGTTGAGGCAGTTCACTGCACGTGGGACACCCTGCATACACCCTGTAGACTCCTTCGGGGAAGGGCTCTTTGTATAAAGTGTGGGACAAATGCAGCTTGTGTTCCACCTGCAACTAAAGCAGAGTTCTTCGGGTAAAAGTGCCGTGTTTTCAGAGAGGAAATCCTTAGAGATCACAGGAGAGCCTGCCATGGTTGAGGCAGTTCGCTCCACGCTGGAAACCATTCTTATAGAACAAGTTCATTAGGGGAAGTGCCCATTGTGTACACTGTGAGAGGTAAGCTGATGGTGTTCCCCCTGCAATTAAAGCAGAGTTCTTCCTGTAAAACTGCGTGTTTTGGGAGAGGAAATGCTTACAGTATTCGCTACAGCCTGCCTTGGTTGAGGCAGTTCGCTCCACGTGGGAATCCCTGCATAAAGAAGTTCATTCGTGGAAGAGCCCAAAGAGTACACAGTGGGAGAAATGCTGCTTGTGTTCCACCTGCAACTAAAGCAGAATTCTTTGGTAAAACTGCCGTGTTTTGGAAGAGGAAATGCTTACAGTCCTCGCTACAGCCTACCTTGGTTGAGGCAGTTCGCTCCACGTCGGAAACCCTGCATATAGAAGTTCATTCGTGGAAGAGCCCAAAGAGTACACAGTGGGAGAAAAGCTGCTTGTGTTACGCCTGCAAGTAAAGCAGAGTTCTAGCTTTAAAACTGCATGGTTTGGGAGAGGATATGCTTACAATCCTCGCTACAGCCTGCCATGGTTGAGGCAGTTCGCTCCACGTGGGAAACCCTGCATATACAAGTTCATTCGTGAAGAGACCAAAGAGTACACAGTGGGAGAAATGCTGCTTGTGTTCCACCTGCAACGAAAGCAGAGTTCTTCGGGTAAAAGTTCCGTGTTTTCAGAGGGGAAATTCTTAGAGACCACAGTAGTGCCTGCCATGGTTGAGGCAGTTCGCTCCACGCTGGAAACCATTCTTATAGAACAAGTTCATTAAGGGAAGTGCCTATTGTGTACACTGTGGGAGGAAAGCTGATGGTGTTCCCCCTGCACCTAAAGCAGAGTTTTTCGTGTAAAACTGCGTGTTTCGGGAGGGGAAATGCTTACAGTCCTCGCTACAGCCTGCCATGGTGGAGACAGTTCGCTCCTCGTGGGAATCCCTGCATATAGAAGTTCATTCGTGTAAGAGCCCAAAGAGTACACAGTGGGAGAAAAGCTGCTTGTGTTACGCCTGCAAGTAAAGCAGACTTCTAGCGTTAAAACTACGAGGTTTGGGAGAGGATATGCTTACAGTCCTCGCTACAGCCTGCCATGGTTGAGGAAGTTCGCTCCACGTGGGAAACCCTGCATATACAAGTTCATTCGTGAAGAGACCAAAGAGTACACAGTGGCAGAAATGCTGCTTGTGTTCCACCCGCAACGAAAGCAGAGTTCTTCGGGTAAAAGTTCCGTGTTTTCAGAGGGGAAATTCTTAGAGACCACAGGAGAGCCTGCCATGGTTGAGGCAGTTCGCTCCACGCTGGAAACCATTCTTATAGAACAAGTTCATTAAGGGAAGTGCCCATTGTGTACACTGTGGGAGAAAAGATGCTTGTGTTCCCCCTGCACCTAAAGCAGAGTTCCTCGGGTAAAACTGCGTGTTTCGGTAGAGGATATGCTTACGGTCCTCGCTACAGCCTGCCTTGGTGGAGGCAGTTCGCTCCACGTGGGAATCCCTGCATAAAGAAGTTCATTCGTGTAAGAGCCCAAAGAGTACACAGTGGGAGTAATGCTGCTTGTATGCCACCTGCAACTAAAGCAGAATTCTTTGGTAAAACTGCCGTGTTTTGGAAGAGGAAATGCTTACAGTCCTCGCTACAGCCTGCCTTGGTTGAGGCAGTTCGCTCCACGTCGGAAACCCTGCATATAGAAGTTCATTCGTGGAAGAGCCCAAAGAGTACACAGTGGGGAAAAGCTGCTTGTGTTACCTCTGCAACTAAAGCAGAGTTCTACCGTTAAAACTGCGTGTTTTGGGAGAGGATATGCTTACAGTCCTCGCTACAGCCTGCCACGGTTGAGGCAGTTCGATCCACGTGGGAATCCCTGCATAAAGAAATTCATTCGTGGAAGAGCCCAAAGATTACACACTGGGAGTAATGCTGCTTGTGTTCCACCTGCAACTAACGCAGAGTTCCTTGGGTAAAACTGCCGTGTTTTCAGAGAGGAAATGCTTAGAGGCCTAACTAGAGCCTGCTTGCTTTAGGCATTTCACTCCACGCGGGACCCCTTGAGTATAGATATTCTTTCGGGCAAAGGCTCATTGGGTACACTGTGGGAGAAAAGCTGCTTGTGTTCCACCTGCAACTAAAGCAGAATTCTTCGGGTAAACCTGCGTGATTTGGTAGAGGATATGCTTACAGTCCTCGTTACAGCCTTCCATGGTGGAGGCAGTTCGCTCCTCGTGGGAATCCCTGCATAAAGAAGTTGATTCGTGTAAGAGCCCAAAGAGTACACAGTGGGAGAAATGCTGCTTGTGTTCCACCTGCAACTAAAGCAGAATTCTTTGGGTAAAACTGCGTGTATTGGGAGAGGAAATGCTTACAGTCCTTATGAGAGCCTCCCTTCGTTGAGGCAGTTCACTGCACGTGGGACACCCTGCATACACCCTGTAGACTCCTTCGGGGAAGGGCTCTTTGTATAAAGTGTGGGACAAATGCAGCTTGTGTTCCACCTGCAACTAAAGCAGAGTTCTTCGGGTAAAAGTGCCGTGTTTTCAGAGAGGAAATCCTTAGAAATCACAGGAGAGCCTGCCATGGTTGAGGCAGTTCGCTCCACGCTGGAAACCATTCTTATAGAACAAGTTCATTAGGGGAAGTGCCCATTGTGTACACTGTGAGAGGAAAGCTGATGGTGTTCCCCCTGCAATTAAAGCAGAGTTCTTCCTGTAAAACTGCGTGTTTTGGGAGAGGAAATGCTTACAGTATTCGCTACAGCCTGCCTTGGTTGAGGCAGTTCGCTCCACGTGGGAATCCCTGCATAAAGAAGTTCATTCGTGGAAGAGCCCAAAGAGTACACAGTGGGAGAAATGCTGCTTGTGTTCCACCTGCAACTAAAGCAGAATTCTTTGGTAAAACTGCCGTGTTTTGGAAGAGGAAATGCTTACAGTCCTCGCTACAGCCTGCCTTGGTTGAGGCAGTTCGCTCCACGTCGGAAACCCTGCATATAGAAGTTCATTCTTGGAAGAGCCCAAAGAGTACACAGTGGGAGAAAAGCTGCTTGTGTTACGCCTGCAAGTAAAGCAGAGTTCTAGCTTTAAAACTGCATGGTTTGGGAGAGGATATGCTTACAATCCTCGCTACAGCCTGCCATGGTTGAGGCAGTTCGCTTCACGTGGGAAACCCTGCATATACAAGTTCATTCGTGAAGAGACCAAAGAGTACACAGTGGGAGAAATGCTGCTTGTGTTCCACCTGCAACGAAAGCAGAGTTCTTCGGGTAAAAGTTCCGTGTTTTCAGAGGGGAAATTCTTAGAGACCACAGTAGTGCCTGCCATGGTTGAGGCAGTTCGCTCCACGCTGGAAACCATTCTTATAGAACAAGTTCATTAAGGGAAGTGCCTATTGTGTACACTGTGGGAGGAAAGCTGATGGTGTTCCCCCTGCACCTAAAGCAGAGTTCTTCGTGTAAAACTGCGTGTTTCGGGAGGGGAAATGCTTACAGTCCTCGCTACAGCCTGCCATGGTGGAGGCAGTTCGCTCCTCGTGGGAATCCCTGCATATAGAAGTTCATTCGTGTAAGAGTCCAAAGAGTACACAGTGGGAGAAAAGCTGCTTGTGTTACGCCTGCAAGTAAAGCAGACCTCTAGCGTTAAAACTACGAGGTTTGGGAGAGGATATGCTTACAGTCCTCGCTACAGCCTGCCATGGTTGAGGAAGTTCGCTCCACGTGGGAAACCCTGCATATACAAGTTCATTCGTGAAGAGACCAAAGAGTACACAGTGGGAGAAATGCTGCTTGTGTTCCACCTGCAACGAAAGCAGAGTTCTTCGGGTAAAAGTTCCCTGTTTTCAGAGAGGAAATTCTTAGAGACCACAGTAGTGCCTGCCATGGTTGAGGCAGTTCGCTCCACGCTGGAAACCATTCTTATAGAACAAGTTCATTAAGGGAAGTGCCCATTGTGTACACTGTGGGAGAAAAGATGCTTGTGTTCCCCCTGCAACTAAAGCAGAGTTCCTCGGGTAAACCTGCGTGATTTGGTAGAGGATATGCTTACAGTCCTCGCTACAGCCTGCCATGGTGGAGGCAGTTCGCTCCTCGTGGGAATCCCTGCATAAAGAAGTTCATTCGTGTAAGAGCCCAAAGAGTACACATTGGGAGTAATGCTGCTTGTATGCCACCTGCAACTAAAGCTGAATTCTTTGGTAAAACTGCCGTGTTTTGTAAGAGGAAATGCTTACAGTCCTCGCTACAGCCTGCCTTGGTTGAGGCAGTTCGCTCCACGTCGGAAACCCTGCATATAGAAGTTCATTCGTGGAAGAGCCCAAAGAGTATACAGTGGGAGAAAAGCTGCTTGTGTTACCTCTGCAACTAAAGCAGAGTTCTACCGTTAAAACTGCGTGTTTTGGGAGAGGATATGCTTACAGTCCTCGCTACAGCCTGCCACGGTTGAGGCAGTTCGATCCACGTGGGAATCCCTGCATAAAGAAATTCATTCGTGGAAGAACCCAAAGATTACACACTGGGAGTAATGCTGCTTGTGTTCCACCTGCAACTAACGCAGAGTTCCTTGGGTAAAACTGCCGTGTTTTCAGAGAGGAAATGCTTAGAGGCCTAACTAGAGCCTGCTTGCTTTAGGCATTTCACTCCACGCGGGACACCTTGAGTATAGATATTCTTTCGGGCAAAGGCTCATTGGGTACACTGTGGAGAAAAGCTGCTTGTGTTCCACCTGCAACTAAAGAAGAATTCTTTGGGTAAACCTGCGTGATTTGGTAGAGGATATGCTTACAGTCCTCGTTACAGCCTTCCATGGTGGAGGCAGTTCGCTCCTCGTGGGAATCCCTGCATAAAGAAGTTCATTCGTGTAAGAGCCCAAAGAGTACACAGTGGGAGAAATGCTGCTTGTGTTCCACCTGCAACTAAAGCACCGTTCTTCGGGTAAAACTGCCTGTTATGGGGAGGAAATGCTTACAGTCCTTACGAGAGCCTGCCTTCATTGAGGCAGTTCGCTGCACGTGGGACACCCTGCATAATGACGATTCATTCGGGGAAGGGCCGTTTGTATAAAGTGTGGGACAAATGCAGCTTGTGTTCCACCTGCAACTAAAGCAGAGTTCTTCGGGTTAAAGTGCCGTGTTTTCAGAGAGGAAATCCTTAGAGACCACAGGAGAGCCTGCCATGGTTGAGGCAGTTCGCTCCACGCTGGAAACCATTCTTTTAGAACAAGTTCATTAGGGGAAGTGCCCATTCTGTACACTGTGGGAGGAAAGCTGATGGTGTTCCCCCTGCACCTAAAGCAGAGTTCTTCGTGTAAAACTGCGTGTTTCGGGAGGTGAAATGCTTACAGTATTCGCTACAGCCTGCCTTGGTTGAGGCAGTTCGCTCCACGTGGGAATCCCTGCATAAAGAAGTTCATTCGTGGAAGAGCCCAAAGAGTACACAGTGGGAGAAATGCTGCTTGTGTTCCATCTGCAACTAAAGCAGAATTCTTTGGTAAAACTGCCGTGTTTTGTAAGAGGAAATGCTTACAGTCCTCGCTACAGCCTGCCTTGGTTGAGGCAGTTCGCTCCACGTCGGAAACCCTGCATATAGAAGTTCATTCGTGGAAGAGCCCAAAGAGTACACAGTGGGAGAAAAGCTGCTTGTGTTACGCCTGCAAGTAAAGCAGAGTTCTAGCTTTAAAACTGCGTGGTTTGGGAGAGGATATGCTTACAATCCTCGCTACAGCCTGCCATGGTTGAGGCAGTTCGCTCCACGTGGGAAACCCTGCATATACAAGTTCATTCGTGAAGAGACCAAAGAGTACACAGTGGGAGAAATGCTGCTTTTCTTCCACCTGCAACGAAAGCAGAGTTCTTCGGGTAAAAGTTCCGTGTTTTCAGAGGGGAAATTCTTAGAGACCACAGTAATGCCTGCCATGGTTGAGGCAGTTCGCTCCACGCTGGAAACCATTCTTATAGAACAAGTTCATTAGGGGAAGTGCCTATTGTGTACACTGTGGGAGGAAAGCTGATGGTGTTCCCCCTGCACCTAAAGCAGAGTTCTTCGTGTAAAACTGCGTGTTTCGGGAGGGGAAATGCTTACAGTCCTCGCTACAGCCTGCCATGGTGGAGGCAGTTCGCTCCTCGTGGGAATCCCTGCATATAGAAGTTCATTCGTGTAAGAGCCCAAAGAGTACACAGTGGGAGAAAAGCTGCTTGGGTTAGGCCTGCAAGTAAAGCAGACTTCTAGCGATAAAACTGCGAGGTTTGGGAGAGGATATGCTTACAGTCCTCGCTACAGCCTGCCATGGTTGAGGAAGTTCGCTCCACGTGGGAAACCCTGCATATACAAGTTCATTCGTGAAGAGACCAAAGAGTACACAGTGGGAGAAATGCTGCTTGTGTTCTACCTGCAACGAAAGCAGAGTTCTTCGGGTAAAAGTTCCGTGTTTTCAGAGGGGAAATTCTTAGAGACCACAGTAGTGCCTGCCATGGTTGAGGCAGTTCGCTCCACGCTGGAAACCATTCTTATAGAACAAGTTCATTAAGGGAAGTGCCCATTGTGTACACTGTGGGAGAAAAGATGCTTGTGTTCCCCCTGCAACTAAAGCAGAGTTCCTCGGGTAAACCTGCGTGATTTGGTAGAGGATATGCTTACAGTCCTCGCTACAGCCTGCCATGGTGGAGGCAGTTCGCTCCTCGTGGGAATCCCTGCATAAAGAAGTTCATTCGTGTAAGAGCTCAAAGAGTACACATTGCGAGTAATGCTGCATGTATGCCACCTGCAACTAAAGCAGAATTCTTTGGTAAAACTGCCGTGTTTTGTAAGAGGAAATGCTTACAGTCCTCGCTACAGCCTGCCTTGGTTGAGGCAGTTCGCTCCACGTCGGAAACCCTGCATATAGAAGTTCATTCGTGGAAGAGCCCAAAGAGTATACAGTGGGAGAAAAGCTGCTTGTGTTACCTCTGCAACTAAAGCAGAGTTCTACCGTTAAAACTGCGTGTTTTGGGAGAGGATATGCTTACAGTCCTCGCTACAGCCTGCCACGGTTGAGGCAGTTCGATCCACGTGGGAATCCCTGCATAAAGAAATTCATTCGTGGAAGAGCCCAAAGATTACACACTGGGAGTAATGCTGCTTGTGTTCCACCTGCAACTAACGCAGAGTTCCTTGGGTAAAACTGCCGTGTTTTCAGAGAGGAAATGCTTAGAGGCCTAACTAGAGCCTGCTTGCTTTAGGCATTTCACTCCACGCGGGACCCCTTGAGTATAGATATTCTTTCGGGCAAAGGCTCATTGGGTACACTGTGGAGAAAAGCTGCTTGTGTTCCACCTGCAACTAAAGAAGAATTCTTCGGGTAAACCTGCGTGATTTGGTAGAGGATATGCTTACAGTCCTCGTTACAGCCTTCCATGGTGGAGGCAGTTCGCTCCTCGTGGGAATCCCTGCATAAAGAAGTTCATTCGTGTAAGAGCCCAAAGAGTACACAGTGGGAGAAATGCTGCTTGTGTTCCACCTGCAACTAAAGCACCGTTCTTCGGGTAAAACTGCCTGTTATGGGGAGGAAATGCTTACAGTCCTTACGAGAGCCTGCCTTCATTGAGGCAGTTCGCTGCACGTGGGACACCCTGCATAATGACGATTCATTCGGGGAAGGGCCGTTTGTATAAAGTGTGGGACAAATGCAGCTTGTGTTCCACCTGCAACTAAAGCAGAGTTCTTCGGGTAAAAGTGCCGTGTTTTCAGAGAGGAAATCCTTAGAGATCACAGGAGAGCCTGCCATGGTTGAGGCAGTTCGCTCCACGCTGGAAACCATTCTTATAGAACAAGTTCATTAGGGGAAGTGCCCATTGTGTACACTGTGAGAGGAAAGCTGATGGTGTTCCCCCTGCAATTAAAGCAGAGTTCTTCCTGTAAAACTGCGTGTTTTGGGAGAGGAAATGCTTACAGTATTCGCTACAGCCTGCCTTGGTTGAGGCAGTTCGCTCCACGTGGGAATCCCTGCATAAAGAAGTTCATTCGTGGAAGAGCCCAAAGAGTACACAGTGGGAGAAATGCTGCTTGTGTTCCACCTGCAACTAAAGCAGAATTCTTTGGTAAAACTGCCGTGTTTTGGAAGAGGAAATGCTTACAGTCCTCGCTACAGCCTACCTTGGTTGAGGCAGTTCGCTCCACGTCGGAAACCCTGCATATAGAAGTTCATTCGTGGAAGAGCCCAAAGAGTACACAGTGGGAGAAAAGCTGCTTGTGTTACGCCTGCAAGTAAAGCAGAGTTCTAGCTTTAAAACTGCATGGTTTGGGAGAGGATATGCTTACAATCCTCGCTACAGCCTGCCATGGTTGAGGCAGTTCGCTCCACGTGGGAAACCCTGCATATACAAGTTCATTCGTGAAGAGACCAAAGAGTACACAGTGGGAGAAATGCTGCTTGGGTTCCACCTGCAACGAAAGCAGAGTTCTTCGGGTAAAAGTTCCGTGTTTTCAGAGGGGAAATTCTTAGAGACCACAGTAGTGCCTGCCATGGTTGAGGCAGTTCGCTCCACGCTGGAAACCATTCTTATAGAACAAGTTCATTAAGGGAAGTGCCTATTGTGTACACTGTGGGAGGAAAGCTGATGGTGTTCCCCCTGCACCTAAAGCAGAGTTTTTCGTGTAAAACTGCGTGTTTCGGGAGGGGAAATGCTTACAGTCCTCGCTACAGCCTGCCATGGTGGAGACAGTTCGCTCCTCGTGGGAATCCCTGCATATAGAAGTTCATTCGTGTAAGAGCCCAAAGAGTACACAGTGGGAGAAAAGCTGCTTGTGTTACGCCTGCAAGTAAAGCAGACTTCTAGCGTTAAAACTACGAGGTTTGGGAGAGGATATGCTTACAGTCCTCGCTACAGCCTGCCATGGTTGAGGAAGTTCGCTCCACGTGGGAAACCCTGCATATACAAGTTCATTCGTGAAGAGACCAAAGAGTACACAGTGGCAGAAATGCTGCTTGTGTTCCACCCGCAACGAAAGCAGAGTTCTTCGGGTAAAAGTTCCGTGTTTTCAGAGGGGAAATTCTTAGAGACCACAGGAGAGCCTGCCATGGTTGAGGCAGTTCGCTCCACGCTGGAAACCATTCTTATAGAACAAGTTCATTAAGGGAAGTGCCCATTGTGTACACTGTGGGAGAAAAGATGCTTGTGTTCCCCCTGCACCTAAAGCAGAGTTCCTCGGGTAAAACTGCGTGTTTCGGTAGAGGATATGCTTACGGTCCTCGCTACAGCCTGCCTTGGTGGAGGCAGTTCGCTCCACGTGGGTATCCCTGCATAAAGAAGTTCATTCGTGTAAGAGCCCAAAGAGTACACAGTGGGAGTAATGCTGCTTGTATGCCACCTGCAACTAAAGCAGAATTCTTTGGTAAAACTGCCGTGTTTTGGAAGAGGAAATGCTTACAGTCCTCGCTACAGCCTGCCTTGGTTGAGGCAGTTCGCTCCACGTCGGAAACCCTGCATATAGAAGTTCATTCGTGGAAGAGCCCAAAGAGTACACAGTGGGGAAAAGCTGCTTGTGTTACCTCTGCAACTAAAGCAGAGTTCTACCGTTAAAACTGCGTGTTTTGGGAGAGGATATGCTTACAGTCCTCGCTACAGCCTGCCACGGTTGAGGCAGTTCGATCCACGTGGGAATCCCTGCATAAAGAAATTCATTCGTGGAAGAGCCCAAAGATTACACACTGGGAGTAATGCTGCTTGTGTTCCACCTGCAACTAACGCAGAGTTCCTTGGGTAAAACTTCCGTGTTTTCAGAGAGGAAATGCTTAGAGGCCTAACTAGAGCCTGCTTGCTTTAGGCATTTCACTCCACGCGGGACCCCTTGAGTATAGATATTCTTTCGGGCAAAGGCTCATTGGGTACACTGTGGGAGAAAAGCTGCTTGTGTTCCACCTGCAACTAAAGCAGAATTCTTCGGGTAAACCTGCGTGATTTGGTAGAGGATATGCTTACAGTCCTCGTTACAGCCTTCCATGGTGGAGGCAGTTCGCTCCTCGTGGGAATCCCTGCATAAAGAAGTTGATTCGTGTAAGAGCTCAAAGAGTACACAGTGGGAGAAATGCTGCTTGTGTTCCACCTGCAACTAAAGCAGAATTCTTTGGGTAAAACTGCGTGTATTGGGAGAGGAAATGCTTACAGTCCTTATGAGAGCCTCCCTTCGTTGAGGCAGTTCACTGCACGTGGGACACCCTGCATACACCCTGTAGACTCCTTCGGGGAAGGGCTCTTTGTATAAAGTGTGGGACAAATGCAGCTTGTGTTCCACCTGCAACTAAAGCAGAGTTCTTCGGGTAAAAGTGCCGTGTTTTCAGAGAGGAAATCCTTAGAGATCACAGGAGAGCCTGCCATGGTTGAGGCAGTTCGCTCCACGCTGGAAACCATTCTTATAGAACAAGTTCATTAAGGGAAGTGCCCATTGTGTACACTGTGGGAGAAAAGATGCTTGTGTTCCCCCTGCAATTAAAGCAGAGTTCTTCCTGTAAAACTGCGTGTTTTGGGAGAGGAAATGCTTACAGTATTCGCTACAGCCTGCCTTGGTTGAGGCAGTTCGCTCCACGTGGGAATCCCTGCATAAAGAAGTTCATTCGTGGAAGAGCCCAAAGAGTACACAGTGGGAGAAATGCTGCTTGTGTTCCACCTGCAACTAAAGCAGAATTCTTTGGTAAAACTGCCGTGTTTTGGAAGAGGAAATGCTTACAGTCCTCGCTACAGCCTGCCTTGGTTGAGGCAGTTCGCTCCACGTCGGAAACCCTGCATATAGAAGTTCATTCTTGGAAGAGAACAAAGAGTACACAGTGGGAGAAAAGCTGCTTGTGTTACGCCTGCAAGTAAAGCAGAGTTCTAGCTTTAAAACTGCATGGTTTGGGAGAGGATATGCTTACAATCCTCGCTACAGCCTGCCATGGTTGAGGCAGTTCGCTTCACGTGGGAAACCCTGCATATACAAGTTCATTCGTGAAGAGACCAAAGAGTACACAGTGGGAGAAATGCTGCTTGGGTTCCACCTGCAACGAAAGCAGAGTTCTTCGGGTAAAAGTTCCGTGTTTTCAGAGGGGAAATTCTTAGAGACCACAGTAGTGCCTGCCATGGTTGAGGCAGTTCGCTCCACGCTGGAAACCATTCTTATAGAACAAGTTCATTAAGGGAAGTGCCTATTGTGTACACTGTGGGAGGAAAGCTGATGGTGTTCCCCCTGCACCTAAAGCAGAGTTTTTCGTGTAAAACTGCGTGTTTCGGGAGGGGAAATGCTTACAGTCCTCGCTACAGCCTGCCATGGTGGAGACAGTTCGCTCCTCGTGGGAATCCCTGCATATAGAAGTTCATTCGTGTAAGAGCCCAAAGAGTACACAGTGGGAGAAAAGCTGCTTGTGTTACGCCTGCAAGTAAAGCAGACTTCTAGCGTTAAAACTACGAGGTTTGGGAGAGGATATGCTTACAGTCCTCGCTACAGCCTGCCATGGTTGAGGAAGTTCGCTCCACGTGGGAAACCCTGCATATACAAGTTCATTCGTGAAGAGACCAAAGAGTACACAGTGGCAGAAATGCTGCTTGTGTTCCACCCGCAACGAAAGCAGAGTTCTTCGGGTAAAAGTTCCGTGTTTTCAGAGGGGAAATTCTTAGAGACCACAGGAGAGCCTGCCATGGTTGAGGCAGTTCGCTCCACGCTGGAAACCATTCTTATAGAACAAGTTCATTAAGGGAAGTGCCCATTGTGTACACTGTGGGAGAAAAGATGCTTGTGTTCCCCCTGCACCTAAAGCAGAGTTCCTCGGGTAAAACTGCGTGTTTCGGTAGAGGATATGCTTACGGTCCTCGCTACAGCCTGCCTTGGTGGAGGCAGTTCGCTCCACGTGGGTATCCCTGCATAAAGAAGTTCATTCGTGTAAGAGCCCAAAGAGTACACAGTGGGAGTAATGCTGCTTGTATGCCACCTGCAACTAAAGCAGAATTCTTTGGTAAAACTGCCGTGTTTTGGAAGAGGAAATGCTTACAGTCCTCGCTACAGCCTGCCTTGGTTGAGGCAGTTCGCTCCACGTCGGAAACCCTGCATATAGAAGTTCATTCGTGGAAGAGCCCAAAGAGTACACAGTGGGGAAAAGCTGCTTGTGTTACCTCTGCAACTAAAGCAGAGTTCTACCGTTAAAACTGCGTGTTTTGGGAGAGGATATGCTTACAGTCCTCGCTACAGCCTGCCACGGTTGAGGCAGTTCGATCCACGTGGGAATCCCTGCATAAAGAAATTCATTCGTGGAAGAGCCCAAAGATTACACACTGGGAGTAATGCTGCTTGTGTTCCACCTGCAACTAACGCAGAGTTCCTTGGGTAAAACTTCCGTGTTTTCAGAGAGGAAATGCTTAGAGGCCTAACTAGAGCCTGCTTGCTTTAGGCATTTCACTCCACGCGGGACCCCTTGAGTATAGATATTCTTTCGGGCAAAGGCTCATTGGGTACACTGTGGGAGAAAAGCTGCTTGTGTTCCACCTGCAACTAAAGCAGAATTCTTCGGGTAAACCTGCGTGATTTGGTAGAGGATATGCTTACAGTCCTCGTTACAGCCTTCCATGGTGGAGGCAGTTCGCTCCTCGTGGGAATCCCTGCATAAAGAAGTTGATTCGTGTAAGAGCTCAAAGAGTACACAGTGGGAGAAATGCTGCTTGTGTTCCACCTGCAACTAAAGCAGAATTCTTTGGGTAAAACTGCGTGTATTGGGAGAGGAAATGCTTACAGTCCTTATGAGAGCCTCCCTTCGTTGAGGCAGTTCACTGCACGTGGGACACCCTGCATACACCCTGTAGACTCCTTCGGGGAAGGGCTCTTTGTATAAAGTGTGGGACAAATGCAGCTTGTGTTCCACCTGCAACTAAAGCAGAGTTCTTCGGGTAAAAGTGCCGTGTTTTCAGAGAGGAAATCCTTAGAGATCACAGGAGAGCCTGCCATGGTTGAGGCAGTTCGCTCCACGCTGGAAACCATTCTTATAGAACAAGTTCATTAAGGGAAGTGCCCATTGTGTACACTGTGGGAGAAAAGATGCTTGTGTTCCCCCTGCAATTAAAGCAGAGTTCTTCCTGTAAAACTGCGTGTTTTGGGAGAGGAAATGCTTACAGTATTCGCTACAGCCTGCCTTGGTTGAGGCAGTTCGCTCCACGTGGGAATCCCTGCATAAAGAAGTTCATTCGTGGAAGAGCCCAAAGAGTACACAGTGGGAGAAATGCTGCTTGTGTTCCACCTGCAACTAAAGCAGAATTCTTTGGTAAAACTGCCGTGTTTTGGAAGAGGAAATGCTTACAGTCCTCGCTACAGCCTGCCTTGGTTGAGGCAGTTCGCTCCACGTCGGAAACCCTGCATATAGAAGTTCATTCTTGGAAGAGAACAAAGAGTACACAGTGGGAGAAAAGCTGCTTGTGTTACGCCTGCAAGTAAAGCAGAGTTCTAGCTTTAAAACTGCATGGTTTGGGAGAGGATATGCTTACAATCCTCGCTACAGCCTGCCATGGTTGAGGCAGTTCGCTTCACGTGGGAAACCCTGCATATACAAGTTCATTCGTGAAGAGACCAAAGAGTACACAGTGGGAGAAATGCTGCTTGTGTTCCACCTGCAACGAAAGCAGAGTTCTTCGGGTAAAAGTTCCGTGTTTTCAGAGGGGAAATTCTTAGAGACCACAGGAGAGCCTGCCATGGTTGAGGCAGTTCGCTCCACGCTGGAAACCATTCTTATAGAACAAGTTCATTAAGGGAAGTGCCCATTGTGTACACTGTGGGAGAAAAGATGCTTGTGTTCCCCCTGCACCTAAAGCAGAGTTCCTCGGGTAAAACTGCGTGTTTCGGTAGAGGATATGCTTACGGTCCTCGCTACAGCCTGCCTTGGTGGAGGCAGTTCGCTCCACGTGGGAATCCCTGCATAAAGAAGTTCATTCGTGTAAGAGCCCAAAGAGTACACAGTGGGAGTAATGCTGCTTGTATGCCACCTGCAACTAAAGCAGAATTCTTTGGTAAAACTGCCGTGTTTTGGAAGAGGAAATGCTTACAGTCCTCGCTACAGCCTGCCTTGGTTGAGGCAGTTCGCTCCACGTCGGAAACCCTGCATATAGAAGTTCATTCGTGGAAGAGCCCAAAGAGTACACAGTGGGGAAAAGCTGCTTGTGTTACCACTGCAACTAAAGCAGAGTTCTACCGTTAAAACTGCGTGTTTTGGGAGAGGATATGCTTACAGTCCTCGCTACAGCCTGCCACGGTTGAGGCAGTTCGATCCACGTGGGAATCCCTGCATAAAGAAATTCATTCGTGGAAGAGCCCAAAGATTACACACTGGGAGTAATGCTGCTTGTGTTCCACCTGCAACTAACGCAGAGTTCCTTGGGTAAAACTTCCGTGTTTTCAGAGAGGAAATGCTTAGAGGCCTAACTAGAGCCTGCTTGCTTTAGGCATTTCACTCCACGCGGGACCCCTTGAGTATAGATATTCTTTCGGGCAAAGGCTCATTGGGTACACTGTGGGAGAAAAGCTGCTTGTGTTCCACCTGCAACTAAAGCAGAATTCTTCGGGTAAACCTGCGTGATTTGGTAGAGGATATGCTTACAGTCCTCGTTACAGCCTTCCATGGTGGAGGCAGTTCGCTCCTCGTGGGAATCCCTGCATAAAGAAGTTGATTCGTGTAAGAGCCCAAAGAGTACACAGTGGGAGAAATGCTGCTTGTGTTCCACCTGCAACTAAAGCAGAATTCTTTGGGTAAAACTGCGTGTATTGGGAGAGGAAATGCTTACAGTCCTTATGAGAGCCTCCCTTCGTTGAGGCAGTTCACTGCACGTGGGACACCCTGCATACACCCTGTAGACTCCTTCGGGGAAGGGCTCTTTGTATAAAGTGTGGGACAAATGCAGCTTGTGTTCCACCTGCAACTAAAGCAGAGTTCTTCGGGTAAAAGTGCCGTGTTTTCAGAGAGGAAATCCTTAGAGATCACAGGAGAGCCTGCCATGGTTGAGGCAGTTCGCTCCACGCTGGAAACCATTCTTATAGAACAAGTTCATTAGGGGAAGTGCCCATTGTGTACACTGTGAGAGGAAAGCTGATGGTGTTCCCCCTGCAATTAAAGCAGAGTTCTTCCTGTAAAACTGCGTGTTTTGGGAGAGGAAATGCTTACAGTATTCGCTACAGCCTGCCTTGGTTGAGGCAGTTCGCTCCACGTGGGAATCCCTGCATAAAGAAGTTCATTCGTGGAAGAGCCCAAAGAGTACACAGTGGGAGAAATGCTGCTTGTGTTCCACCTGCAACTAAAGCAGAATTCTTTGGTAAAACTGCCGTGTTTTGGAAGAGGAAATGCTTACAGTCCTCGCTACAGCCTGCCTTGGTTGAGGCAGTTCGCTCCACGTCGGAAACCCTGCATATAGAAGTTCATTCTTGGAAGAGCCCAAAGAGTACACAGTGGGAGAAAAGCTGCTTGTGTTACGCCTGCAAGTAAAGCAGAGTTCTAGCTTTAAAACTGCATGGTTTGGGAGAGGATATGCTTACAATCCTCGCTACAGCCTGCCATGGTTGAGGCAGTTCGCTTCACGTGGGAAACCCTGCATATACAAGTTCATTCGTGAAGAGACCAAAGAGTACACAGTGGGAGAAATGCTGCTTGTGTTCCACCTGCAACGAAAGCAGAGTTCTTCGGGTAAAAGTTCCGTGTTTTCAGAGGGGAAATTCTTAGAGACCACAGTAGTGCCTGCCATGGTTGAGGCAGTTCGCTCCACGCTGGAAACCATTCTTATAGAACAAGTTCATTAAGGGAAGTGCCTATTGTGTACACTGTGGGAGGAAAGCTGATGGTGTTCCCCCTGCACCTAAAGTAGAGTTCTTTGTGTAAAACTGCGTGTTTCGGGAGGGGAAATGCTTACAGTCCTCGCTACAGCCTGCCATGGTGGAGGCAGTTCGCTCCTCGTGGGAATCCCTGCATATAGAAGTTCATTCGTGTAAGAGCCCAAAGAGTACACAGTGGGAGAAAAGCTGCTTGTGTTACGCCTGCAAGTAAAGCAGACCTCTAGCGTTAAAACTACGAGGTTTGGGAGAGGATATGCTTACAGTCCTCGCTACAGCCTGCCATGGTTGAGGAAGTTCGCTCCACGTGGGAAACCCTGCATATACAAGTTCATTCGTGAAGAGACCAAAGAGTACACAGTGGGAGAAATGCTGCTTGTGTTCCACCTGCAACGAAAGCAGAGTTCTTCGGGTAAAAGTTCCCTGTTTTCAGAGAGGAAATTCTTAGAGACCACAGTAGTGCCTGCCATGGTTGAGGCAGTTCGCTCCACGCTGGAAACCATTCTTATAGAACAAGTTCATTAAGGGAAGTGCCCATTGTGTACACTGTGGGAGAAAAGATGCTTGTGTTCCCCCTGCAACTAAAGCAGAGTTCCTCGGGTAAACCTGCGTGATTTGGTAGAGGATATGCTTACAGTCCTCGCTACAGCCTGCCATGGTGGAGGCAGTTCGCTCCTCGTGGGAATCCCTGCATAAAGAAGTTCATTCGTGTAAGAGCCCAAAGAGTACACATTGGGAGTAATGCTGCTTGTATGCCACCTGCAACTAAAGCTGAATTCTTTGGTAAAACTGCCGTGTTTTGTAAGAGGAAATGCTTACAGTCCTCGCTACAGCCTGCCTTGGTTGAGGCAGTTCGCTCCACGTCGGAAACCCTGCATATAGAAGTTCATTCGTGGAAGAGCCCAAAGAGTATACAGTGGGAGAAAAGCTGCTTGTGTTACCTCTGCAACTAAAGCAGAGTTCTACCGTTAAAACTGCGTGTTTTGGGAGAGGATATGCTTACAGTCCTCGCTACAGCCTGCCACGGTTGAGGCAGTTCGATCCACGTGGGAATCCCTGCATAAAGAAATTCATTCGTGGAAGAGCCCAAAGATTACACACTGGGAGTAATGCTGCTTGTGTTCCACCTGCAACTAACGCAGAGTTCCTTGGGTAAAACTGCCGTGTTTTCAGAGAGGAAATGCTTAGAGGCCTAACTAGAGCCTGCTTGCTTTAGGCATTTCACTCCACGCGGGACCCCTTGAGTATAGATATTCTTTCGGGCAAAGGCTCATTGGGTACACTGTGGAGAAAAGCTGCTTGTGTTCCACCTGCAACTAAAGAAGAATTCTTTGGGTAAACCTGCGTGATTTGGTAGAGGATATGCTTACAGTCCTCGTTACAGCCTTCCATGGTGGAGGCAGTTCGCTCCTCGTGGGAATCCCTGCATAAAGAAGTTCATTCGTGTAAGAGCCCAAAGAGTACACAGTGGGAGAAATGCTGCTTGTGTTCCATCTGCAACTAAAGCACCGTTCTTCGGGTAAAACTGCCTGTTATGGGGAGGAAATGCTTACAGTCCTTACGAGAGCCTGCCTTCATTGAGGCAGTTCGCTGCACGTGGGACACCCTGCATAATGACGATTCATTCGGGGAAGGGCCGTTTGTATAAAGTGTGGGACAAATGCATCTTGTGTTCCACCTGCAACTAAAGCAGAGTTCTTCGGGTTAAAGTGCCGTGTTTTCAGAGAGGAAATCCTTAGAGACCACAGGAGAGCCTGCCATGGTTGAGGCAGTTCGCTCCACGCTGGAAACCATTCTTTTAGAACAAGTTCATTAGGGGAAGTGCCCATTCTGTACACTGTGGGAGGAAAGCTGATGGTGTTCCCCCTGCACCTAAAGCAGAGTTCTTCGTGTAAAACTGCGTGTTTCGGGAGGGGAAATGCTTACAGTATTCGCTACAGCCTGCCTTGGTTGAGGCAGTTCGCTCCACGTGGGAATCCCTGCATAAAGAAGTTCATTCGTGGAAGAGCCCAAAGAGTACACAGTGGGAGAAATGCTGCTTGTGTTCCATCTGCAACTAAAGCAGAATTCTTTGGTAAAACTGCCGTGTTTTGTAAGAGGAAATGCTTACAGTCCTCGCTACAGCCTGCCTTGGTTGAGGCAGTTCGCTCCACGTCGGAAACCCTGCATATAGAAGTTCATTCGTGGAAGAGCCCAAAGAGTACACAGTGGGAGAAAAGCTGCTTGTGTTACGCCTGCAAGTAAAGCAGAGTTCTAGCTTTAAAACTGCATGGTTTGGGAGAGGATATGCTTACAATCCTCGCTACAGCCTGCCATGGTTGAGGCAGTTCGCTCCACGTGGGAAACCCTGCATATACAAGTTCATTCGTGAAGAGACCAAAGAGTACACAGTGGGAGAAATGCTGCTTGTGTTCTACCTGCAACGAAAGCAGAGTTCTTCGGGTAAAAGTTCCGTGTTTTCAGAGGGGAAATTCTTAGAGACCACAGTAGTGCCTGCCATGGTTGAGGCAGTTCGCTCCACGCTGGAAACCATTCTTATAGAACAAGTTCATTAAGGGAAGTGCCCATTGTGTACACTGTGGGAGAAAAGATGCTTGTGTTCCCCCTGCAACTAAAGCAGAGTTCCTCGGGTAAACCTGCGTGATTTGGTAGAGGATATGCTTACAGTCCTCGCTACAGCCTGCCATGGTGGAGGCAGTTCGCTCCTCGTGGGAATCCCTGCATAAAGAAGTTCATTCGTGTAAGAGCCCAAAGAGTACACATTGCGAGTAATGCTGCTTGTATGCCACCTGCAACTAAAGCTGAATTCTTTGGTAAAACTGCCGTGTTTTGTAAGAGGAAATGCTTACAGTCCTCGCTACAGCCTGCCTTGGTTGAGGCAGTTCGCTCCACGTCGGAAACCCTGCATATAGAAGTTCATTCGTGGAAGAGCCCAAAGAGTATACAGTGGGAGAAAAGCTGCTTGTGTTACCTCTGCAACTAAAGCAGAGTTCTACCGTTAAAACTGCGTGTTTTGGGAGAGGATATGCTTACAGTCCTCGCTACAGCCTGCCACGGTTGAGGCAGTTCGATCCACGTGGGAATCCCTGCATAAAGAAATTCATTCGTGGAAGAGCCCAAAGATTACACACTGGGAGTAATGCTGCTTGTGTTCCACCTGCAACTAACGCAGAGTTCCTTGGGTAAAACTGCCGTGTTTTCAGAGAGGAAATGCTTAGAGGCCTAACTAGAGCCTGCTTGCTTTAGGCATTTCACTCCACGCGGGACCCCTTGAGTATAGATATTCTTTCGGGCAAAGGCTCATTGGGTACACTGTGGAGAAAAGCTGCTTGTGTTCCACCTGCAACTAAAGAAGAATTCTTCGGGTAAACCTGCGTGATTTGGTAGAGGATATGCTTACAGTCCTCGTTACAGCCTTCCATGGTGGAGGCAGTTCGCTCCTCGTGGGAATCCCTGCATAAAGAAGTTGATTCGTGTAAGAGCCCAAAGAGTACACAGTGGGAGAAATGCTGCTTGTGTTCCACCTGCAACTAAAGCACCGTTCTTCGGGTAAAACTGCCTGTTATGGGGAGGAAATGCTTACAGTCCTTACGAGAGCCTGCCTTCATTGAGGCAGTTCGCTGCACGTGGGACACCCTGCATAATGACGATTCATTCGGGGAAGGGCCGTTTGTATAAAGTGTGGGACAAATGCAGCTTGTGTTCCACCTGCAACTAAAGCAGAGTTCTTCGGGTAAAAGTGCCGTGTTTTCAGAGAGGAAATCCTTAGAGATCACAGGAGAGCCTGCTATGGTTGAGGCAGTTCGCTCCACGCTGGAAACCATTCTTATAGAACAAGTTCATTAGGGGAAGTGCCCATTGTGTACACTGTGAGAGGAAAGCTGATGGTGTTCCCCCTGCAATTAAAGCAGAGTTCTTCCTGTAAAACTGCGTGTTTTGGGAGAGGAAATGCTTACAGTATTCGCTACAGCCTGCCTTGGTTGAGGCAGTTCGCTCCACGTGGGAATCCCTGCATAAAGAAGTTCATTCGTGGAAGAGCCCAAAGAGTACACAGTGGGAGAAATGCTGCTTGTGTTCCACCTGCAACTAAAGCAGAATTCTTTGGTAAAACTGCCGTGTTTTGGAAGAGGAAATGCTTACAGTCCTCGCTACAGCCTGCCTTGGTTGAGGCAGTTCGCTCCACGTCGGAAACCCTGCATATAGAAGTTCATTCTTGGAAGAGCCCAAAGAGTACACAGTGGGAGAAAAGCTGCTTGTGTTATGCCTGCAAGTAAAGCAGAGTTCTAGCTTTAAAACTGCATGGTTTGGGAGAGGATATGCTTACAATCCTCGCTACAGCCTGCCATGGTTGAGGCAGTTCGCTTCACGTGGGAAACCCTGCATATACAAGTTCATTCGTGAAGAGACCAAAGAGTACACAGTGGGAGAAATGCTGCTTGTGTTCCACCTGCAACGAAAGCAGAGTTCTTCGGGTAAAAGTTCCGTGTTTTCAGAGGGGAAATTCTTAGAGACCACAGGAGAGCCTGCCATGGTTGAGGCAGTTCGCTCCACGCTGGAAACCATTCTTATAGAACAAGTTCATTAAGGGAAGTGCCCATTGTGTACACTGTGGGAGAAAAGATGCTTGTGTTCCCCCTGCACCTAAAGCAGAGTTCCTCGGGTAAAACTGCGTGTTTCGGTAGAGGATATGCTTACGGTCCTCGCTACAGCCTGCCTTGGTGGAGGCAGTTCGCTCCACGTGGGAATCCCTGCATAAAGAAGTTCATTCGTGTAAGAGCCCAAAGAGTACACAGTGGGAGTAATGCTGCTTGTATGCCACCTGCAACTAAAGCAGAATTCTTTGGTAAAACTGCCGTGTTTTGGAAGAGGAAATGCTTACAGTCCTCGCTACAGCCTGCCTTGGTTGAGGCAGTTCGCTCCACGTCGGAAACCCTGCATATAGAAGTTCATTCGTGGAAGAGCCCAAAGAGTACACAGTGGGGAAAAGCTGCTTGTGTTACCACTGCAACTAAAGCAGAGTTCTACCGTTAAAACTGCGTGTTTTGGGAGAGGATATGCTTACAGTCCTCGCTACAGCCTGCCACGGTTGAGGCAGTTCGATCCACGTGGGAATCCCTGCATAAAGAAATTCATTCGTGGAAGAGCCCAAAGATTACACACTGGGAGTAATGCTGCTTGTGTTCCACCTGCAACTAACGCAGAGTTCCTTGGGTAAAACTTCCGTGTTTTCAGAGAGGAAATGCTTAGAGGCCTAACTAGAGCCTGCTTGCTTTAGGCATTTCACTCCACGCGGGACCCCTTGAGTATAGATATTCTTTCGGGCAAAGGCTCATTGGGTACACTGTGGAAGAAAAGCTGCTTGTGTTCCACCTGCAACTAAAGCAGAATTCTTCGGGTAAACCTGCGTGATTTGGTAGAGGATATGCTTACAGTCCTCGTTACAGCCTTCCATGGTGGAGGCAGTTCGCTCCTCGTGGGAATCCCTGCATAAAGAAGTTGATTCGTGTAAGAGCCCAAAGAGTACACAGTGGGAGAAATGCTGCTTGTGTTCCACCTGCAACTAAAGCAGAATTCTTTGGGTAAAACTGCGTGTATTGGGAGAGGAAATGCTTACAGTCCTTATGAGAGCCTCCCTTCGTTGAGGCAGTTCACTGCACGTGGGACACCCTGCATACACCCTGTAGACTCCTTCGGGGAAGGGCTCTTTGTATAAAGTGTGGGACAAATGCAGCTTGTGTTCCACCTGCAACTAAAGCAGAGTTCTTCGGGTAAAAGTGCCGTGTTTTCAGAGAGGAAATCCTTAGAGATCACAGGAGAGCCTGCCATGGTTGAGGCAGTTCGCTCCACGCTGGAAACCATTCTTATAGAACAAGTTCATTAGGGGAAGTGCCCATTGTGTACACTGTGAGAGGAAAGCTGATGGTGTTCCCCCTGCAATTAAAGCAGAGTTCTTCCTGTAAAACTGCGTGTTTTGGGAGAGGAAATGCTTACAGTATTCGCTACAGCCTGCCTTCGTTGAGGCAGTTCGCTCCACGTGGGAATCCCTGCATAAAGAAGTTCATTCGTGGAAGAGCCCAAAGAGTACACAGTGGGAGAAATGCTGCTTGTGTTCCACCTGCAACTAAAGCAGAATTCTTTGGTAAAACTGCCGTGTTTTGGAAGAGGAAATGCTTACAGTCCTCGCTACAGCCTGCCTTGGTTGAGGCAGTTCGCTCCACGTCGGAAACCCTGCATATAGAAGTTCATTCGTGGAAGAGCCCAAAGAGTACACAGTGGGAGAAAAGCTGCTTGTGTTACGCCTGCAAGTAAAGCAGAGTTCTAGCTTTAAAACTGCATGGTTTGGGAGAGGATATGCTTACAATCCTCGCTACAGCCTGCCATGGTTGAGGCAGTTCGCTTCACGTGGGAAACCCTGCATATACAAGTTCATTCGTGAAGAGACCAAAGAGTACACAGTGGGAGAAATGCTGCTTGTGTTCCACCTGCAACGAAAGCAGAGTTCTTCGGGTAAAAGTTCCGTGTTTTCAGAGGGGAAATTCTTAGAGACCACAGTAGTGCCTGCCATGGTTGAGGCAGTTCGCTCCACGCTGGAAACCATTCTTATAGAACAAGTTCATTAAGGGAAGTGCCTATTGTGTACACTGTGGGAGGAAAGCTGATGGTGTTCCCCCTGCACCTAAAGCAGAGTTCTTCGTGTAAAACTGCGTGTTTCGGGAGGGGAAATGCTTACAGTCCTCGCTACAGCCTGCCATGGTGGAGGCAGTTCGCTCCTCGTGGGAATCCCTGCATATAGAAGTTCATTCGTGTAAGAGCCCAAAGAGTACACAGTGGGAGAAAAGCTGCTTGTGTTACGCCTGCAAGTAAAGCAGACCTCTAGCGTTAAAACTACGAGGTTGGGCCTCCCTGGTGGCGCAAGTGGTTGAGAGTCCGCCTGCCGATGCAGGGGATACGGGTTCGTGCCCCGGTCTGGGAGGATCCCATATGCCGCGGAGCGGCTGGGCCCGTGAGCCATGGCCGCTGAGCCTGCGCGTCCGGAGCCTGCGCGTCCGGAGCCTGTGCTCCGCAACGGGGGAGGCCACAACAGTGAGAGGCCCGCATACCGCATAAAAAAAAAAAAAAAAAAAAAAAAAAAAAACTACGAGGTTTGGGAGAGGATATGCTTACAGTCCTCGCTACAGCCTGCCATGGTTGAGGAAGTTCGCTCCACGTGGGAAACCCTGCATATACAAGTTCATTCGTGAAGAGACCAAAGAGTACACAGTGGGAGAAATGCTGCTTGTGTTCCACCTGCAACGAAAGCAGAGTTCTTCGGGTAAACCTGCGTGATTTGGTAGAGGATATGCTTACAGTCCTCGCTACAGCCTGCCATGGTGGAGGCAGTTCGCTCCTCGTGGGAATCCCTGCATAAAGAAGTTCATTCGTGTAAGAGCCGAAAGAGTACACATTGGGAGTAATGCTGCTTGTATGCCACCTGCAACTAAAGCTGAATTCTTTGGTAAAACTGCCGTGTTTTGTAAGAGGAAATGCTTACAGTCCTCGCTACAGCCTGCCTTGGTTGAGGCAGTTCGCTCCACGTCGGAAACCCTGCATATAGAAGTTCATTCGTGGAAGAGCCCATAGAGTATACAGTGGGAGAAAAGCTGCTTGTGTTACCTCTGCAACTAAAGCAGAGTTCTACCGTTAAAACTGCGTGTTTTGGGAGAGGATATGCTTACAGTCCTCGCTACAGCCTGCCACGGTTGAGGCAGTTCGATCCACGTGGGAATCCCTGCATAAAGAAATTCATTCGTGGAAGAGCCCAAAGATTACACACTGGGAGTAATGCTGCTTGTGTTCCACCTGCAACTAACGCAGAGTTCCTTGGGTAAAACTGCCGTGTTTTCAGAGAGGAAATGCTTAGAGGCCTAACTAGAGCCTGCTTGCTTTAGGCATTTCACTCCACGCGGGACCCCTTGAGTATAGATATTCTTTCGGGCAAAGGCTCATTGGGTACACTGTGGAGAAAAGCTGCTTGTGTTCCACCTGCAACTAAAGAAGAATTCTTTGGGTAAACCTGCGTGATTTGGTAGAGGATATGCTTACAGTCCTCGTTACAGCCTTCCATGGTGGAGGCAGTTCGCTCCTCGTGGGAATCCCTGCATAAAGAAGTTCATTCGTGTAAGAGCCCAAAGAGTACACAGTGGGAGAAATGCTGCTTGTGTTCCATCTGCAACTAAAGCACCGTTCTTCGGGTAAAACTGCCTGTTATGGGGAGGAAATGCTTACAGTCCTTACGAGAGCCTGCCTTCATTGAGGCAGTTCGCTGCACGTGGGACACCCTGCATAATGACGATTCATTCGGGGAAGGGCCGTTTGTATAAAGTGTGGGACAAATGCAGCTTGTGTTCCACCTGCAACTAAAGCAGAGTTCTTCGGGTTAAAGTGCCGTGTTTTCAGAGAGGAAATCCTTAGAGACCACAGGAGAGCCTGCCATGGTTGAGGCAGTTCGCTCCACGCTGGAAACCATTCTTTTAGAACAAGTTCATTAGGGGAAGTGCCCATTCTGTACACTGTGGGAGGAAAGCTGATGGTGTTCCCCCTGCACCTAAAGCAGAGTTCTTCGTGTAAAACTGCGTGTTTCGGGAGGGGAAATGCTTACAGTCCTCGCTACAGCCTGCCATGGTGGAGGCAGTTCGCTCCTCGTGGGAATCCCTGCATATAGAAGTTCATTCGTGTAAGAGCCCAAAGAGTACACAGTGGGAGAAAAGCTGCTTGTGTTAGGCCTGCAAGTAAAGCAGACTTCTAGCGATAAAACTGCGAGCTTTGGGAGAGGATATGCTTACAGTCCTCGCTACAGCCTGCCATAGTTGAGGAAGTTCGCTCCACGTGGGAAACCCCGCATATACAAGTTCATTCGTGAAGAGACCAAAGAGTACACAGTGGGAGAAATGCTGCTTGTCTTCTACCTGCAACGAAAGCAGAGTTCTTCGGGTAAAAGTTCCGTGTTTTCAGAGGGGAAATTCTTAGAGACCACAGTAGTGCCTGCCATGGTTGAGGCAGTTCGCTCCACGCTGGAAACCATTCTTATAGAACAAGTTCATTAAGGGAAGTGCCCATTGTGTACACTGTGGGAGAAAAGATGCTTGTGTTCCCCCTGCAACTAAAGCAGAGTTCCTCGGGTAAACCTGTGTGATTTGGTAGAGGATATGCTTACAGTCCTCGCTACAGCCTGCCATGGTGGAGGCAGTTCGCTCCTCGTGGGAATCCCTGCATAAATAAGTTCATTCGTGTAAGAGCCCAAAGAGTACACATTGCGAGTAATGCTGCTTGTATGCCACCTGCAACTAAAGCTGAATTCTTTGGTAAAACTGCCGTGTTTTGTAAGAGGAAATGCTTACAGTCCTCGCTACAGCCTGCCTTGGTTGAGGCAGTTCGCTCCACGTCGGAAACCCTGCATATAGAAGTTCATTCGTGGAAGAGCCCAAAGAGTATACAGTGGGAGAAAAGCTGCTTGTGTTACCTCTGCAACTAAAGCAGAGTTCTACCGTTAAAACTGCGTGTTTTGGGAGAGGATATGCTTACAGTCCTCGCTACAGCCTGCCACGGTTGAGGCAGTTCGATCCACGTGGGAATCCCTGCATAAAGAAATTCATTCGTGGAAGAGCCCAAAGATTACACACTGGGAGTAATGCTGCTTGTGTTCCACCTGCAACTAACGCAGAGTTCCTTGGGTAAAACTGCCGTGTTTTCAGAGAGGAAATGCTTAGAGGCCTAACTAGAGCCTGCTTGCTTTAGGCATTTCACTCCACGCGGGACCCCTTGAGTATAGATATTCTTTCGGGCAAAGGCTCATTGGGTACACTGTGGAGAAAAGCTGCTTGTGTTCCACCTGCAACTAAAGAAGAATTCTTCGGGTAAACCTGCGTGATTTGGTAGAGGATATGCTTACAGTCCTCGTTACAGCCTTCCATGGTGGAGGCAGTTCGCTCCTCGTGGGAATCCCTGCATAAAGAAGTTCATTCGTGTAAGAGCCCAAAGAGTACACATTGCGAGTAATGCTGCTTGTATGCCACCTGCAACTAAAGCTGAATTCTTTGGTAAAACTGCCGTGTTTTGTAAGAGGAAATGCTTACAGTCCTCGCTACAGCCTGCCTTGGTTGAGGCAGTTCGCTCCACGTCGGAAACCCTGCATATAGAAGTTCATTCGTGGAAGAGCCCAAAGAGTATACAGTGGGAGAAAAGCTGCTTGTGTTACCTCTGCAACTAAAGCAGAGTTCTACCGTTAAAACTGCGTGTTTTGGGAGAGGATATGCTTACAGTCCTCGCTACAGCCTGCCACGGTTGAGGCAGTTCGATCCACGTGGGAATCCCTGCATAAAGAAATTCATTCGTGGAAGAGCCCAAAGATTACACACTGGGAGTAATGCTGCTTGTGTTCCACCTGCAACTAACGCAGAGTTCCTTGGGTAAAACTGCCGTGTTTTCAGAGAGGAAATGCTTAGAGGCCTAACTAGAGCCTGCTTGCTTTAGGCATTTCACTCCACGCGGGACCCCTTGAGTATAGATATTCTTTCGGGCAAAGGCTCATTGGGTACACTGTGGAGAAAAGCTGCTTGTGTTCCACCTGCAACTAAAGAAGAATTCTTCGGGTAAACCTGCGTGATTTGGTAGAGGATATGCTTACAGTCCTCGTTACAGCCTTCCATGGTGGAGGCAGTTCGCTCCTCGTGGGAATCCCTGCATAAAGAAGTTCATTCGTGTAAGAGCCCAAAGAGTACACAGTGGGAGAAATGCTGCTTGTGTTCCACCTGCAACTAAAGCACCGTTCTTCGGGTAAAACTGCCTGTTATGGGGAGGAAATGCTTACAGTCCTTACGAGAGCCTGCCTTCATTGAGGCAGTTCGCTGCACGTGGGACACCCTGCATAATGACGATTCATTCGGGGAAGGGCCGTTTGTATAAAGTGTGGGACAAATGCAGCTTGTGTTCCACCTGCAACTAAAGCAGAGTTCTTCGGGTAAAAGTGCCGTGTTTTCAGAGAGGAAATCCTTAGAGATCACAGGAGAGCCTGCCATGGTTGAGGCAGTTTGCTCCACGCTGGAAACCATTCTTATAGAACAAGTTCATTAGGGGAAGTGCCCATTGTGTACACTGTGAGAGGAAAGCTGATGGTGTTCCCCCTGCAATTAAAGCAGAGTTCTTCCTGTAAAACTGCGTGTTTTGGGAGAGGAAATGCTTACAGTATTCGCTACAGCCTGCCTTGGTTGAGGCAGTTCGCTCCACGTGGGAATCCCTGCATAAAGAAGTTCATTCGTGGAAGAGCCCAAAGAGTACACAGTGGGAGAAATGCTGCTTGTGTTCCACCTGCAACTAAAGCAGAATTCTTTGGTAAAACTGCCGTGTTTTGGAAGAGGAAATGCTTACAGTCCTCGCTACAGCCTACCTTGGTTGAGGCAGTTCGCTCCACGTCGGAAACCCTGCATATAGAAGTTCATTCGTGGAAGAGCCCAAAGAGTACACAGTGGGAGAAAAGCTGCTTGTGTTACGCCTGCAAGTAAAGCAGAGTTCTAGCTTTAAAACTGCATGGTTTGGGAGAGGATATGCTTACAATCCTCGCTACAGCCTGCCATGGTTGAGGCAGTTCGCTCCACGTGGGAAACCCTGCATATACAAGTTCATTCGTGAAGAGACCAAAGAGTACACAGTGGGAGAAATGCTGCTTGTGTTCCACCTGCAACGAAAGCAGAGTTCTTCGGGTAAAAGTTCCGTGTTTTCAGAGGGGAAATTCTTAGAGACCACAGTAGTGCCTGCCATGGTTGAGGCAGTTCGCTCCACGCTGGAAACCATTCTTATAGAACAAGTTCATTAAGGGAAGTGCCTATTGTGTACACTGTGGGAGGAAAGCTGATGGTGTTCCCCCTGCACCTAAAGCAGAGGTTTTCGTGTAAAACTGCGTGTTTCGGGAGGGGAAATGCTTACAGTCCTCGCTACAGCCTGCCATGGTGGAGACAGTTCGCTCCTCGTGGGCATCCCTGCATATAGAAGTTCATTCGTGTAAGAGCCCAAAGAGTACACAGTGGGAGAAAAGCTGCTTGTGTTACGCCTGCAAGTAAAGCAGACTTCTAGCGTTAAAACTACGAGGTTTGGGAGAGGATATGCTTACAGTCCTCGCTACAGCCTGCCATGGTTGAGGAAGTTCGCTCCACGTGGGAAACCCTGCATATACAAGTTCATTCGTGAAGAGACCAAAGAGTACACAGTGGCAGAAATGCTGCTTGTGTTCCACCTGCAACGAAAGCAGAGTTCTTCGGGTAAAAGTTCCGTGTTTTCAGAGGGGAAATTCTTAGAGACCACAGGAGAGCCTGCCATGGTTGAGGCAGTTCGCTCCACGCTGGAAACCATTCTTATAGAACAAGTTCATTAAGGGAAGTGCCCATTGTGTACACTGTGGGAGAAAAGATGCTTGTGTTCCCCCTGCACCTAAAGCAGAGTTCCTCGGGTAAAACTGCGTGTTTCGGTAGAGGATATGCTTACGGTCCTCGCTACAGCCTGCCTTGGTGGAGGCAGTTCGCTCCACGTAGGAATCCCTGCATAAAGAAGTTCATTCGTGTAAGAGCCCAAAGAGTACACAGTGGGAGTAATGCTGCTTGTATGCCACCTGCAACTAAAGCAGAATTCTTTGGTAAAACTGCCGTGTTTTGGAAGAGGAAATGCTTACAGTCCTCGCTACAGCCTGCCTTGGTTGAGGCAGTTCGCTCCACGTCGGAAACCCTGCATATAGAGGTTCATTCGTGGAAGAGCCCAAAGAGTACACAGTGGGGAAAAGCTGCTTGTGTTACCTCTGCAACTAAAGCAGAGTTCTACCGTTAAAACTGCGTGTTTTGGGAGAGGATATGCTTACAGTCCTCGCTACAGCCTGCCACGGTTGAGGCAGTTCGATCCACGTGGGAATCCCTGCATAAAGAAATTCATTCGTGGAAGAGCCCAAAGATTACACACTGGGAGTAATGCTGCTTGTGTTCCACCTGCAACTAACGCAGAGTTCCTTGGGTAAAACTTCCGTGTTTTCAGAGAGGAAATGCTTAGAGGCCTAACTAGAGCCTGCTTGCTTTAGGCATTTCACTCCACGCGGGACCCCTTGAGTATAGATATTCTTTCGGGCAAAGGCTCATTGGGTACACTGTGGGAGAAAAGCTGCTTGTGTTCCACCTGCAACTAAAGCAGAATTCTTCGGGTAAACCTGCGTGATTTGGTAGAGGATATGCTTACAGTCCTCGTTACAGCCTTCCATGGTGGAGGCAGTTCGCTCCTCGTGGGAATCCCTGCATAAAGAAGTTGATTCGTGTAAGAGCCCAAAGAGTACACAGTGGGAGAAATGCTGCTTGTGTTCCACCTGCAACTAAAGCAGAATTCTTTGGGTAAAACTGCGTGTATTGGGAGAGGAAATGCTTACAGTCCTTATGAGAGCCTCCCTTCGTTGAGGCAGTTCACTGCACGTGGGACACCCTGCATACACCCTGTAGACTCCTTCGGGGAAGGGCTCTTTGTATAAAGTGTGGGACAAATGCAGCTTGTGTTCCACCTGCAACTAAAGCAGAGTTCTTCGGGTTAAAGTGCCGTGTTTTCAGAGAGGAAATCCTTAGAGACCACAGGAGAGCCTGCCATGGTTGAGGCAGTTCGCTCCACGCTGGAAACCATTCTTTTAGAACAAGTTCATTAGGGGAAGTGCCCATTCTGTACACTGTGGGAGGAAAGCTGATGGTGTTCCCCCTGCACCTAAAGCAGAGTTCTTCGTGTAAAACTGCGTGTTTCGGGAGGGGAAATGCTTACAGTCCTCGCTACAGCCTGCCATGGTGGAGGCAGTTCGCTCCTCGTGGGAATCCCTGCATATAGAAGTTCATTCGTGTAAGAGCCCAAAGAGTACACAGTGGGAGAAAAGCTGCTTGTGTTAGGCCTGCAAGTAAAGCAGACTTCTAGCGATAAAACTGCGAGCTTTGGGAGAGGATATGCTTACAGTCCTCGCTACAGCCTGCCATAGTTGAGGAAGTTCGCTCCACGTGGGAAACCCCGCATATACAAGTTCATTCGTGAAGAGACCAAAGAGTACACAGTGGGAGAAATGCTGCTTGTGTTCTACCTGCAACGAAAGCAGAGTTCTTCGGGTAAAAGTTCCGTGTTTTCAGAGGGGAAATTCTTAGAGACCACAGTAGTGCCTGCCATGGTTGAGGCAGTTCGCTCCACGCTGGAAACCATTCTTATAGAACAAGTTCATTAAGGGAAGTGCCCATTGTGTACACTGTGGGAGAAAAGATGCTTGTGTTCCCCCTGCAACTAAAGCAGAGTTCCTCGGGTAAACCTGTGTGATTTGGTAGAGGATATGCTTACAGTCCTCGCTACAGCCTGCCATGGTGGAGGCAGTTCGCTCCTCGTGGGAATCCCTGCATAAATAAGTTCATTCGTGTAAGAGCCCAAAGAGTACACATTGCGAGTAATGCTGCTTGTATGCCACCTGCAACTAAAGCTGAATTCTTTGGTAAAACTGCCGTGTTTTGTAAGAGGAAATGCTTACAGTCCTCGCTACAGCCTGCCTTGGTTGAGGCAGTTCGCTCCACGTCGGAAACCCTGCATATAGAAGTTCATTCGTGGAAGAGCCCAAAGAGTATACAGTGGGAGAAAAGCTGCTTGTGTTACCTCTGCAACTAAAGCAGAGTTCTACCGTTAAAACTGCGTGTTTTGGGAGAGGATATGCTTACAGTCCTCGCTACAGCCTGCCACGGTTGAGGCAGTTCGATCCACGTGGGAATCCCTGCATAAAGAAATTCATTCGTGGAAGAGCCCAAAGATTACACACTGGGAGTAATGCTGCTTGTGTTCCACCTGCAACTAACGCAGAGTTCCTTGGGTAAAACTGCCGTGTTTTCAGAGAGGAAATGCTTAGAGGCCTAACTAGAGCCTGCTTGCTTTAGGCATTTCACTCCACGCGGGACCCCTTGAGTATAGATATTCTTTCGGGCAAAGGCTCATTGGGTACACTGTGGAGAAAAGCTGCTTGTGTTCCACCTGCAACTAAAGAAGAATTCTTCGGGTAAACCTGCGTGATTTGGTAGAGGATATGCTTACAGTCCTCGTTACAGCCTTCCATGGTGGAGGCAGTTCGCTCCTCGTGGGAATCCCTGCATAAAGAAGTTCATTCGTGTAAGAGCCCAAAGAGTACACAGTGGGAGAAATGCTGCTTGTGTTCCACCTGCAACTAAAGCACCGTTCTTCGGGTAAAACTGCCTGTTATGGGGAGGAAATGCTTACAGTCCTTACGAGAGCCTGCCTTCATTGAGGCAGTTCGCTGCACGTGGGACACCCTGCATAATGACGATTCATTCGGGGAAGGGCCGTTTGTATAAAGTGTGGGACAAATGCAGCTTGTGTTCCACCTGCAACTAAAGCAGAGTTCTTCGGGTAAAAGTGCCGTGTTTTCAGAGAGGAAATCCTTAGAGATCACAGGAGAGCCTGCCATGGTTGAGGCAGTTTGCTCCACGCTGGAAACCATTCTTATAGAACAAGTTCATTAGGGGAAGTGCCCATTGTGTACACTGTGAGAGGAAAGCTGATGGTGTTCCCCCTGCAATTAAAGCAGAGTTCTTCCTGTAAAACTGCGTGTTTTGGGAGAGGAAATGCTTACAGTATTCGCTACAGCCTGCCTTGGTTGAGGCAGTTCGCTCCACGTGGGAATCCCTGCATAAAGAAGTTCATTCGTGGAAGAGCCCAAAGAGTACACAGTGGGAGAAATGCTGCTTGTGTTCCACCTGCAACTAAAGCAGAATTCTTTGGTAAAACTGCCGTGTTTTGGAAGAGGAAATGCTTACAGTCCTCGCTACAGCCTACCTTGGTTGAGGCAGTTCGCTCCACGTCGGAAACCCTGCATATAGAAGTTCATTCGTGGAAGAGCCCAAAGAGTACACAGTGGGAGAAAAGCTGCTTGTGTTACGCCTGCAAGTAAAGCAGAGTTCTAGCTTTAAAACTGCATGGTTTGGGAGAGGATATGCTTACAATCCTCGCTACAGCCTGCCATGGTTGAGGCAGTTCGCTCCACGTGGGAAACCCTGCATATACAAGTTCATTCGTGAAGAGACCAAAGAGTACACAGTGGGAGAAATGCTGCTTGTGTTCCACCTGCAACGAAAGCAGAGTTCTTCGGGTAAAAGTTCCGTGTTTTCAGAGGGGAAATTCTTAGAGACCACAGTAGTGCCTGCCATGGTTGAGGCAGTTCGCTCCACGCTGGAAACCATTCTTATAGAACAAGTTCATTAAGGGAAGTGCCTATTGTGTACACTGTGGGAGGAAAGCTGATGGTGTTCCCCCTGCACCTAAAGCAGAGGTTTTCGTGTAAAACTGCGTGTTTCGGGAGGGGAAATGCTTACAGTCCTCGCTACAGCCTGCCATGGTGGAGACAGTTCGCTCCTCGTGGGCATCCCTGCATATAGAAGTTCATTCGTGTAAGAGCCCAAAGAGTACACAGTGGGAGAAAAGCTGCTTGTGTTACGCCTGCAAGTAAAGCAGACTTCTAGCGTTAAAACTACGAGGTTTGGGAGAGGATATGCTTACAGTCCTCGCTACAGCCTGCCATGGTTGAGGAAGTTCGCTCCACGTGGGAAACCCTGCATATACAAGTTCATTCGTGAAGAGACCAAAGAGTACACAGTGGCAGAAATGCTGCTTGTGTTCCACCTGCAACGAAAGCAGAGTTCTTCGGGTAAAAGTTCCGTGTTTTCAGAGGGGAAATTCTTAGAGACCACAGGAGAGCCTGCCATGGTTGAGGCAGTTCGCTCCACGCTGGAAACCATTCTTATAGAACAAGTTCATTAAGGGAAGTGCCCATTGTGTACACTGTGGGAGAAAAGATGCTTGTGTTCCCCCTGCACCTAAAGCAGAGTTCCTCGGGTAAAACTGCGTGTTTCGGTAGAGGATATGCTTACGGTCCTCGCTACAGCCTGCCTTGGTGGAGGCAGTTCGCTCCACGTAGGAATCCCTGCATAAAGAAGTTCATTCGTGTAAGAGCCCAAAGAGTACACAGTGGGAGTAATGCTGCTTGTATGCCACCTGCAACTAAAGCAGAATTCTTTGGTAAAACTGCCGTGTTTTGGAAGAGGAAATGCTTACAGTCCTCGCTACAGCCTGCCTTGGTTGAGGCAGTTCGCTCCACGTCGGAAACCCTGCATATAGAGGTTCATTCGTGGAAGAGCCCAAAGAGTACACAGTGGGGAAAAGCTGCTTGTGTTACCTCTGCAACTAAAGCAGAGTTCTACCGTTAAAACTGCGTGTTTTGGGAGAGGATATGCTTACAGTCCTCGCTACAGCCTGCCACGGTTGAGGCAGTTCGATCCACGTGGGAATCCCTGCATAAAGAAATTCATTCGTGGAAGAGCCCAAAGATTACACACTGGGAGTAATGCTGCTTGTGTTCCACCTGCAACTAACGCAGAGTTCCTTGGGTAAAACTTCCGTGTTTTCAGAGAGGAAATGCTTAGAGGCCTAACTAGAGCCTGCTTGCTTTAGGCATTTCACTCCACGCGGGACCCCTTGAGTATAGATATTCTTTCGGGCAAAGGCTCATTGGGTACACTGTGGGAGAAAAGCTGCTTGTGTTCCACCTGCAACTAAAGCAGAATTCTTCGGGTAAACCTGCGTGATTTGGTAGAGGATATGCTTACAGTCCTCGTTACAGCCTTCCATGGTGGAGGCAGTTCGCTCCTCGTGGGAATCCCTGCATAAAGAAGTTGATTCGTGTAAGAGCCCAAAGAGTACACAGTGGGAGAAATGCTGCTTGTGTTCCACCTGCAACTAAAGCAGAATTCTTTGGGTAAAACTGCGTGTATTGGGAGAGGAAATGCTTACAGTCCTTATGAGAGCCTCCCTTCGTTGAGGCAGTTCACTGCACGTGGGACACCCTGCATACACCCTGTAGACTCCTTCGGGGAAGGGCTCTTTGTATAAAGTGTGGGACAAATGCAGCTTGTGTTCCACCTGCAACTAAAGCAGAGTTCTTCGGGTAAAAGTGCCGTGTTTTCAGAGAGGAAATCCTTAGAGATCACAGGAGAGCCTGCCATGGTTGAGGCAGTTCGCTCCACGCTGGAAACCATTCTTATAGAACAAGTTCATTAGGGGAAGTGCCCATTGTGTACACTGTGAGAGGAAAGCTGATGGTGTTCCCCCTGCAATTAAAGCAGAGTTCTTCCTGTAAAACTGCGTGTTTTGGGAGAGGAAATGCTTACAGTATTCGCTACAGCCTGCCTTGGTTGAGGCAGTTCGCTCCACGTGGGAATCCCTGCATAAAGAAGTTCATTCGTGGAAGAGCCCAAAGAGTACACAGTGGGAGAAATGCTGCTTGTGTTCCACCTGCAACTAAAGCAGAATTCTTTGGTAAAACTGCCGTGTTTTGGAAGAGGAAATGCTTACAGTCCTCGCTACAGCCTGCCTTGGTTGAGGCAGTTCGCTCCACGTCGGAAACCCTGCATATAGAAGTTCATTCTTGGAAGAGCCCAAAGAGTACACAGTGGGAGAAAAGCTGCTTGTGTTACGCCTGCAAGTAAAGCAGAGTTCTAGCTTTAAAACTGCATGGTTTGGGAGAGGATATGCTTACAATCCTCGCTACAGCCTGCCATGGTTGAGGCAGTTCGCTCCACGTGGGAAACCCTGCATATACAAGTTCATTCGTGAAGAGACCAAAGAGTACACAGTGGGAGAAATGCTGCTTGTGTTCCACCTGCAACGAAAGCAGAGTTCTTCGGGTAAAAGTTCCGTGTTTTCAGAGGGGAAATTCTTAGAGACCACAGTAGTGCCTGCCATGGTTGAGGCAGTTCGCTCCACGCTGGAAACCATTCTTATAGAACAAGTTCATTAAGGGAAGTGCCTATTGTGTACACTGTGGGAGGAAAGCTGATGGTGTTCCCCCTGCACCTAAAGCAGAGTTTTTCGTGTAAAACTGCGTGTTTCGGGAGGGGAAATGCTTACAGTCCTCGCTACAGCCTGCCATGGTGGAGACAGTTCGCTCCTCGTGGGAATCCCTGCATATAGAAGTTCATTCGTGTAAGAGCCCAAAGAGTACACAGTGGGAGAAAAGCTGCTTGTGTTACGCCTGCAAGTAAAGCAGACTTCTAGCGTTAAAACTACGAGGTTTGGGAGAGGATATGCTTACAGTCCTCGCTACAGCCTGCCATGGTTGAGGAAGTTCGCTCCACGTGGGAAACCCTGCATATACAAGTTCATTCGTGAAGAGACCAAAGAGTACACAGTGGCAGAAATGCTGCTTGTGTTCCACCTGCAACGAAAGCAGAGTTCTTCGGGTAAAAGTTCCGTGTTTTCAGAGGGGAAATTCTTAGAGACCACAGGAGAGCCTGCCATGGTTGAGGCAGTTCGCTCCACGCTGGAAACCATTCTTATAGAACAAGTTCATTAAGGGAAGTGCCCATTGTGTACACTGTGGGAGAAAAGATGCTTGTGTTCCCCCTGCACCTAAAGCAGAGTTCCTCGGGTAAAACTGCGTGTTTCGGTAGAGGATATGCTTACGGTCCTCGCTACAGCCTGCCTTGGTGGAGGCAGTTCGCTCCACGTAGGAATCCCTGCATAAAGAAGTTCATTCGTGTAAGAGCCCAAAGAGTACACAGTGGGAGTAATGCTGCTTGTATGCCACCTGCAACTAAAGCAGAATTCTTTGGTAAAACTGCCGTGTTTTGGAAGAGGAAATGCTTACAGTCCTCGCTACAGCCTGCCTTGGTTGAGGCAGTTCGCTCCACGTCGGAAACCCTGCATATAGAGGTTCATTCGTGGAAGAGCCCAAAGAGTACACAGTGGGGAAAAGCTGCTTGTGTTACCTCTGCAACTAAAGCAGAGTTCTACCGTTAAAACTGCGTGTTTTGGGAGAGGATATGCTTACAGTCCTCGCTACAGCCTGCCACGGTTGAGGCAGTTCGATCCACGTGGGAATCCCTGCATAAAGAAATTCATTCGTGGAAGAGCCCAAAGATTACACACTGGGAGTAATGCTGCTTGTGTTCCACCTGCAACTAACGCAGAGTTCCTTGGGTAAAACTTCCGTGTTTTCAGAGAGGAAATGCTTAGAGGCCTAACTAGAGCCTGCTTGCTTTAGGCATTTCACTCCACGCGGGACCCCTTGAGTATAGATATTCTTTCGGGCAAAGGCTCATTGGGTACACTGTGGGAGAAAAGCTGCTTGTGTTCCACCTGCAACTAAAGCAGAATTCTTCGGGTAAACCTGCGTGATTTGGTAGAGGATATGCTTACAGTCCTCGTTACAGCCTTCCATGGTGGAGGCAGTTCGCTCCTCGTGGGAATCCCTGCATAAAGAAGTTGATTCGTGTAAGAGCCCAAAGAGTACACAGTGGGAGAAATGCTGCTTGTGTTCCACCTGCAACTAAAGCAGAATTCTTTGGGTAAAACTGCGTGTATTGGGAGAGGAAATGCTTACAGTCCTTATGAGAGCCTCCCTTCGTTGAGGCAGTTCACTGCACGTGGGACACCCTGCATACACCCTGTAGACTCCTTCGGGGAAGGGCTCTTTGTATAAAGTGTGGGACAAATGCAGCTTGTGTTCCACCTGCAACTAAAGCAGAGTTCTTCGGGTAAAAGTGCCGTGTTTTCAGAGAGGAAATCCTTAGAGATCACAGGAGAGCCTGCCATGGTTGAGGCAGTTCGCTCCACGCTGGAAACCATTCTTATAGAACAAGTTCATTAGGGGAAGTGCCCATTGTGTACACTGTGAGAGGAAAGCTGATGGTGTTCCCCCTGCAATTAAAGCAGAGTTCTTCCTGTAAAACTGCGTGTTTTGGGAGAGGAAATGCTTACAGTATTCGCTACAGCCTGCCTTGGTTGAGGCAGTTCGCTCCACGTGGGAATCCCTGCATAAAGAAGTTCATTCGTGGAAGAGCCCAAAGAGTACACAGTGGGAGAAATGCTGCTTGTGTTCCACCTGCAACTAAAGCAGAATTCTTTGGTAAAACTGCCGTGTTTTGGAAGAGGAAATGCTTACAGTCCTCGCTACAGCCTGCCTTGGTTGAGGCAGTTCGCTCCACGTCGGAAACCCTGCATATAGAAGTTCATTCTTGGAAGAGCCCAAAGAGTACACAGTGGGAGAAAAGCTGCTTGTGTTACGCCTGCAAGTAAAGCAGAGTTCTAGCTTTAAAACTGCATGGTTTGGGAGAGGATATGCTTACAATCCTCGCTACAGCCTGCCATGGTTGAGGCAGTTCGCTCCACGTGGGAAACCCTGCATATACAAGTTCATTCGTGAAGAGACCAAAGAGTACACAGTGGGAGAAATGCTGCTTGTGTTCCACCTGCAACGAAAGCAGAGTTCTTCGGGTAAAAGTTCCGTGTTTTCAGAGGGGAAATTCTTAGAGACCACAGTAGTGCCTGCCATGGTTGAGGCAGTTCGCTCCACGCTGGAAACCATTCTTATAGAACAAGTTCATTAAGGGAAGTGCCTATTGTGTACACTGTGGGAGGAAAGCTGATGGTGTTCCCCCTGCACCTAAAGCAGAGGTTTTCGTGTAAAACTGCGTGTTTCGGGAGGGGAAATGCTTACAGTCCTCGCTACAGCCTGCCATGGTGGAGACAGTTCGCTCCTCGTGGGCATCCCTGCATATAGAAGTTCATTCGTGTAAGAGCCCAAAGAGTACACAGTGGGAGAAAAGCTGCTTGTGTTACGCCTGCAAGTAAAGCAGACTTCTAGCGTTAAAACTACGAGGTTTGGGAGAGGATATGCTTACAGTCCTCGCTACAGCCTGCCATGGTTGAGGAAGTTCGCTCCACGTGGGAAACCCTGCATATACAAGTTCATTCGTGAAGAGACCAAAGAGTACACAGTGGCAGAAATGCTGCTTGTGTTCCACCTGCAACGAAAGCAGAGTTCTTCGGGTAAAAGTTCCGTGTTTTCAGAGGGGAAATTCTTAGAGACCACAGGAGAGCCTGCCATGGTTGAGGCAGTTCGCTCCACGCTGGAAACCATTCTTATAGAACAAGTTCATTAAGGGAAGTGCCCATTGTGTACACTGTGGGAGAAAAGATGCTTGTGTTCCCCCTGCACCTAAAGCAGAGTTCCTCGGGTAAAACTGCGTGTTTCGGTAGAGGATATGCTTACGGTCCTCGCTACAGCCTGCCTTGGTGGAGGCAGTTCGCTCCACGTAGGAATCCCTGCATAAAGAAGTTCATTCGTGTAAGAGCCCAAAGAGTACACAGTGGGAGTAATGCTGCTTGTATGCCACCTGCAACTAAAGCAGAATTCTTTGGTAAAACTGCCGTGTTTTGGAAGAGGAAATGCTTACAGTCCTCGCTACAGCCTGCCTTGGTTGAGGCAGTTCGCTCCACGTCGGAAACCCTGCATATAGAGGTTCATTCGTGGAAGAGCCCAAAGAGTACACAGTGGGGAAAAGCTGCTTGTGTTACCTCTGCAACTAAAGCAGAGTTCTACCGTTAAAACTGCGTGTTTTGGGAGAGGATATGCTTACAGTCCTCGCTACAGCCTGCCACGGTTGAGGCAGTTCGATCCACGTGGGAATCCCTGCATAAAGAAATTCATTCGTGGAAGAGCCCAAAGATTACACACTGGGAGTAATGCTGCTTGTGTTCCACCTGCAACTAACGCAGAGTTCCTTGGGTAAAACTTCCGTGTTTTCAGAGAGGAAATGCTTAGAGGCCTAACTAGAGCCTGCTTGCTTTAGGCATTTCACTCCACGCGGGACCCCTTGAGTATAGATATTCTTTCGGGCAAAGGCTCATTGGGTACACTGTGGGAGAAAAGCTGCTTGTGTTCCACCTGCAACTAAAGCAGAATTCTTCGGGTAAACCTGCGTGATTTGGTAGAGGATATGCTTACAGTCCTCGTTACAGCCTTCCATGGTGGAGGCAGTTCGCTCCTCGTGGGAATCCCTGCATAAAGAAGTTGATTCGTGTAAGAGCCCAAAGAGTACACAGTGGGAGAAATGCTGCTTGTGTTCCACCTGCAACTAAAGCAGAATTCTTTGGGTAAAACTGCGTGTATTGGGAGAGGAAATGCTTACAGTCCTTATGAGAGCCTCCCTTCGTTGAGGCAGTTCACTGCACGTGGGACACCCTGCATACACCCTGTAGACTCCTTCGGGGAAGGGCTCTTTGTATAAAGTGTGGGACAAATGCAGCTTGTGTTCCACCTGCAACTAAAGCAGAGTTCTTCGGGTAAAAGTGCCGTGTTTTCAGAGAGGAAATCCTTAGAGATCACAGGAGAGCCTGCCATGGTTGAGGCAGTTCGCTCCACGCTGGAAACCATTCTTATAGAACAAGTTCATTAGGGGAAGTGCCCATTGTGTACACTGTGAGAGGAAAGCTGATGGTGTTCCCCCTGCAATTAAAGCAGAGTTCTTCCTGTAAAACTGCGTGTTTTGGGAGAGGAAATGCTTACAGTATTCGCTACAGCCTGCCTTGGTTGAGGCAGTTCGCTCCACGTGGGAATCCCTGCATAAAGAAGTTCATTCGTGGAAGAGCCCAAAGAGTACACAGTGGGAGAAATGCTGCTTGTGTTCCACCTGCAACTAAAGCAGAATTCTTTGGTAAAACTGCCGTGTTTTGGAAGAGGAAATGCTTACAGTCCTCGCTACAGCCTGCCTTGGTTGAGGCAGTTCGCTCCACGTCGGAAACCCTGCATATAGAAGTTCATTCTTGGAAGAGCCCAAAGAGTACACAGTGGGAGAAAAGCTGCTTGTGTTACGCCTGCAAGTAAAGCAGAGTTCTAGCTTTAAAACTGCATGGTTTGGGAGAGGATATGCTTACAATCCTCGCTACAGCCTGCCATGGTTGAGGCAGTTCGCTTCACGTGGGAAACCCTGCATATACAAGTTCATTCGTGAAGAGACCAAAGAGTACACAGTGGGAGAAATGCTGCTTGTGTTCCACCTGCAACGAAAGCAGAGTTCTTCGGGTAAAAGTTCCGTGTTTTCAGAGGGGAAATTCTTAGAGACCACAGGAGAGCCTGCCATGGTTGAGGCAGTTCGCTCCACGCTGGAAACCATTCTTATAGAACAAGTTCATTAAGGGAAGTGCCTATTGTGTACACTGTGGGAGGAAAGCTGATGGTGTTCCCCCTGCACCTAAAGCAGAGTTTTTCGTGTAAAACTGCGTGTTTCGGGAGGGGAAATGCTTACAGTCCTCGCTACAGCCTGCCATGGTGGAGACAGTTCGCTCCTCGTGGGAATCCCTGCATATAGAAGTTCATTCGTGTAAGAGCCCAAAGAGTACACAGTGGGAGAAAAGCTGCTTGTGTTACGCCTGCAAGTAAAGCAGACTTCTAGCGTTAAAACTACGAGGTTTGGGAGAGGATATGCTTACAGTCCTCGCTACAGCCTGCCATGGTTGAGGAAGTTCGCTCCACGTGGGAAACCCTGCATATACAAGTTCATTCGTGAAGAGACCAAAGAGTACACAGTGGCAGAAATGCTGCTTGTGTTCCACCTGCAACGAAAGCAGAGTTCTTCGGGTAAAAGTTCCGTGTTTTCAGAGGGGAAATTCTTAGAGACCACAGGAGAGCCTGCCATGGTTGAGGCAGTTCGCTCCACGCTGGAAACCATTCTTATAGAACAAGTTCATTAAGGGAAGTGCCCATTGTGTACACTGTGGGAGAAAAGATGCTTGTGTTCCCCCTGCACCTAAAGCAGAGTTCCTCGGGTAAAACTGCGTGTTTCGGTAGAGGATATGCTTACGGTCCTCGCTACAGCCTGCCTTGGTGGAGGCAGTTCGCTCCACGTAGGAATCCCTGCATAAAGAAGTTCATTCGTGTAAGAGCCCAAAGAGTACACAGTGGGAGTAATGCTGCTTGTATGCCACCTGCAACTAAAGCAGAATTCTTTGGTAAAACTGCCGTGTTTTGGAAGAGGAAATGCTTACAGTCCTCGCTACAGCCTGCCTTGGTTGAGGCAGTTCGCTCCACGTCGGAAACCCTGCATATAGAGGTTCATTCGTGGAAGAGCCCAAAGAGTACACAGTGGGGAAAAGCTGCTTGTGTTACCTCTGCAACTAAAGCAGAGTTCTACCGTTAAAACTGCGTGTTTTGGGAGAGGATATGCTTACAGTCCTCGCTACAGCCTGCCACGGTTGAGGCAGTTCGATCCACGTGGGAATCCCTGCATAAAGAAATTCATTCGTGGAAGAGCCCAAAGATTACACACTGGGAGTAATGCTGCTTGTGTTCCACCTGCAACTAACGCAGAGTTCCTTGGGTAAAACTTCCGTGTTTTCTGAGAGGAAATGCTTAGAGGACTAACTAGAGCCTGCTTGCTTTAGGCATTTCACTCCACGCGGGACCCCTTGAGTATAGATATTCTTTCGGGCAAAGGCTCATTGGGTACACTGTGGGAGAAAAGCTGCTTGTGTTCCACCTGCAACTAAAGCAGAATTCTTCGGGTAAACCTGCGTGATTTGGTAGAGGATATGCTTACAGTCCTCGTTACAGCCTTCCATGGTGGAGGCAGTTCGCTCCTCGTGGGAATCCCTGCATAAAGAAGTTGATTCGTGTAAGAGCCCAAAGAGTACACAGTGGGAGAAATGCTGCTTGTGTTCCACCTGCAACTAAAGCAGAATTCTTTGGGTAAAACTGCGTGTATTGGGAGAGGAAATGCTTACAGTCCTTATGAGAGCCTCCCTTCGTTGAGGCAGTTCACTGCACGTGGGACACCCTGCATACACCCTGTAGACTCCTTCGGGGAAGGGCTCTTTGTATAAAGTGTGGGACAAATGCAGCTTGTGTTCCACCTGCAACTAAAGCAGAGTTCTTCGGGTAAAAGTGCCGTGTTTTCAGAGAGGAAATCCTTAGAGATCACAGGAGAGCCTGCCATGGTTGAGGCAGTTCGCTCCACGCTGGAAACCATTCTTATAGAACAAGTTCATTAGGGGAAGTGCCCATTGTGTACACTGTGAGAGGAAAGCTGATGGTGTTCCCCCTGCAATTAAAGCAGAGTTCTTCCTGTAAAACTGCGTGTTTTGGGAGAGGAAATGCTTACAGTATTCGCTACAGCCTGCCTTGGTTGAGGCAGTTCGCTCCACGTGGGAATCCCTGCATAAAGAAGTTCATTCGTGGAAGAGCCCAAAGAGTACACAGTGGGAGAAATGCTGCTTGTGTTCCACCTGCAACTAAAGCAGAATTCTTTGGTAAAACTGCCGTGTTTTGGAAGAGGAAATGCTTACAGTCCTCGCTACAGCCTGCCTTGGTTGAGGCAGTTCGCTCCACGTCGGAAACCCTGCATATAGAAGTTCATTCTTGGAAGAGCCCAAAGAGTACACAGTGGGAGAAAAGCTGCTTGTGTTACGCCTGCAAGTAAAGCAGAGTTCTAGCTTTAAAACTGCATGGTTTGGGAGAGGATATGCTTACAATCCTCGCTACAGCCTGCCATGGTTGAGGCAGTTCGCTCCACGTGGGAAACCCTGCATATACAAGTTCATTCGTGAAGAGACCAAAGAGTACACAGTGGGAGAAATGCTGCTTGTGTTCCACCTGCAACGAAAGCAGAGTTCTTCGGGTAAAAGTTCCGTGTTTTCAGAGGGGAAATTCTTAGAGACCACAGGAGAGCCTGCCATGGTTGAGGCAGTTCGCTCCACGCTGGAAACCTTTCTTATAGAACAAGTTCATTAAGGGAAGTGCCCATTGTGTACACTGTGGGAGAAAAGATGCTTGTGTTCCCCCTGCACCTAAAGCAGAGTTCCTCGGGTAAAACTGCGTGTTTCGGTAGAGGATATGCTTACGGTCCTCGCTACAGCCTGCCTTGGTGGAGGCAGTTCGCTCCACGTGGGAATCCCTGCATAAAGAAGTTCATTCGTGTAAGAGCCCAAAGAGTACACAGTGGGAGTAATGCTGCTTGTATGCCACCTGCAACTAAAGCAGAATTCTTTGGTAAAACTGCCGTGTTTTGGAAGAGGAAATGCTTACAGTCCTCGCTACAGCCTGCCTTGGTTGAGGCAGTTCGCTCCACGTCGGAAACCCTGCATATAGAAGTTCATTCGTGGAAGAGCCCAAAGAGTACACAGTGGGGAAAAGCTGCTTGTGTTACCACTGCAACTAAAGCAGAGTTCTACCGTTAAAACTGCGTGTTTTGGGAGAGGATATGCTTACAGTCCTCGCTACAGCCTGCCACGGTTGAGGCAGTTCGATCCACGTGGGAATCCCTGCATAAAGAAATTCATTCGTGGAAGAGCCCAAAGATTACACACTGGGAGTAATGCTGCTTGTGTTCCACCTGCAACTAACGCAGAGTTCCTTGGGTAAAACTTCCGTGTTTTCAGAGAGGAAATGCTTAGAGGCCTAACTAGAGCCTGCTTGCTTTAGGCATTTCACTCCACGCGGGACCCCTTGAGTATAGATATTCTTTCGGGCAAAGGCTCATTGGGTACACTGTGGGAGAAAAGCTGCTTGTGTTCCACCTGCAACTAAAGCAGAATTCTTCGGGTAAACCTGCGTGATTTGGTAGAGGATATGCTTACAGTCCTCGTTACAGCCTTCCATGGTGGAGGCAGTTCGCTCCTCGTGGGAATCCCTGCATAAAGAAGTTGATTCGTGTAAGAGCCCAAAGAGTACACAGTGGGAGAAATGCTGCTTGTGTTCCACCTGCAACTAAAGCAGAATTCTTTGGGTAAAACTGCGTGTATTGGGAGAGGAAATGCTTACAGTCCTTATGAGAGCCTCCCTTCGTTGAGGCAGTTCACTGCACGTGGGACACCCTGCATACACCCTGTAGAATCCTTCGGGGAAGGGCTCTTTGTATAAAGTGTGGGACAAATGCAGCTTGTGTTCCACCTGCAACTAAAGCAGAGTTCTTCGGGTAAAAGTGCCGTGTTTTCAGAGAGGAAATCCTTAGAGATCACAGGAGAGCCTGCCATGGTTGAGGCAGTTCGCTCCACGCTGGAAACCATTCTTATAGAACAAGTTCATTAGGGGAAGTGCCCATTGTGTACACTGTGAGAGGAAAGCTGATGGTGTTCCCCCTGCAATTAAAGCAGAGTTCTTCCTGTAAAACTGCGTGTTTTGGGAGAGGAAATGCTTACAGTATTCGCTACAGCCTGCCTTGGTTGAGGCAGTTCGCTCCACGTGGGAATCCCTGCATAAAGAAGTTCATTCGTGGAAGAGCCCAAAGAGTACACAGTGGGAGAAATGCTGCTTGTGTTCCACCTGCAACTAAAGCAGAATTGTTTGGTAAAACTGCCGTGTTTTGGAAGAGGAAATGCTTACAGTCCTCGCTACAGCCTGCCTTGGTTGAGGCAGTTCGCTCCACGTCGGAAACCCTGCATATAGAAGTTCATTCTTGGAAGAGCCCAAAGAGTACACAGTGGGAGAAAAGCTGCTTGTGTTACGCCTGCAAGTAAAGCAGAGTTCTAGCTTTAAAACTGCATGGTTTGGGAGAGGATATGCTTACAATCCTCGCTACAGCCTGCCATGGTTGAGGCAGTTCGCTTCACGTGGGAAACCCTGCATATACAAGTTCATTCGTGAAGAGACCAAAGAGTACACAGTGGGAGAAATGCTGCTTGTGTTCCACCTGCAACGAAAGCAGAGTTCTTCGGGTAAAAGTTCCGTGTTTTCAGAGGGGAAATTCTTAGAGACCACAGGAGAGCCTGCCATGGTTGAGGCAGTTCGCTCCACGCTGGAAACCATTCTTATAGAACAAGTTCATTAAGGGAAGTGCCCATTGTGTACACTGTGGGAGAAAAGATGCTTGTGTTCCCCCTGCACCTAAAGCAGAGTTCCTCGGGTAAAACTGCGTGTTTCGGTAGAGGATATGCTTACGGTCCTCGCTACAGCCTGCCTTGGTGGAGGCAGTTCGCTCCACGTGGGAATCCCTGCATAAAGAAGTTCATTCGTGTAAGAGCCCAAAGAGTACACAGTGGGAGTAATGCTGCTTGTATGCCACCTGCAACTAAAGCAGAATTCTTTGGTAAAACTGCCGTGTTTTGGAAGAGGAAATGCTTACAGTCCTCGCTACAGCCTGCCTTGGTTGAGGCAGTTCGCTCCACGTCGGAAACCCTGCATATAGAAGTTCATTCGTGGAAGAGCCCAAAGAGTACACAGTGGGGAAAAGCTGCTTGTGTTACCACTGCAACTAAAGCAGAGTTCTACCGTTAAAACTGCGTGTTTTGGGAGAGGATATGCTTACAGTCCTCGCTACAGCCTGCCACGGTTGAGGCAGTTCGATCCACGTGGGAATCCCTGCATAAAGAAATTCATTCGTGGAAGAGCCCAAAGATTACACACTGGGAGTAATGCTGCTTGTGTTCCACCTGCAACTAACGCAGAGTTCCTTGGGTAAAACTTCCGTGTTTTCAGAGAGGAAATGCTTAGAGGCCTAACTAGAGCCTGCTTGCTTTAGGCATTTCACTCCACGCGGGACCCCTTGAGTATAGATATTCTTTCGGGCAAAGGCTCATTGGGTACACTGTGGGAGAAAAGCTGCTTGTGTTCCACCTGCAACTAAAGCAGAATTCTTCGGGTAAACCTGCGTGATTTGGTAGAGGATATGCTTACAGTCCTCGTTACAGCCTTCCATGGTGGAGGCAGTTCGCTCCTCGTGGGAATCCCTGCATAAAGAAGTTGATTCGTGTAAGAGCCCAAAGAGTACACAGTGGGAGAAATGCTGCTTGTGTTCCACCTGCAACTAAAGCAGAATTCTTTGGGTAAAACTGCGTGTATTGGGAGAGGAAATGCTTACAGTCCTTATGAGAGCCTCCCTTCGTTGAGGCAGTTCACTGCACGTGGGACACCCTGCATACACCCTGTAGACTCCTTCGGGGAAGGGCTCTTTGTATAAAGTGTGGGACAAATGCAGCTTGTGTTCCACCTGCAACTAAAGCAGAGTTCTTCGGGTAAAAGTGCCGTGTTTTCAGAGAGGAAATCCTTAGAGATCACAGGAGAGCCTGCCATGGTTGAGGCAGTTCGCTCCACGCTGGAAACCATTCTTATAGAACAAGTTCATTAGGGGAAGTGCCCATTGTGTACACTGTGAGAGGAAAGCTGATGGTGTTCCCCCCTGCAATTAAAGCAGAGTTCTTCCTGTAAAACTGCGTGTTTTGGGAGAGGAAATGCTTACAGTATTCGCTACAGCCTGCCTTGGTTGAGGCAGTTCGCTCCACGTGGGAATCCCTGCATAAAGAAGTTCATTCGTGGAAGAGCCCAAAGAGTACACAGTGGGAGAAATGCTGCTTGTGTTCCACCTGCAACTAAAGCAGAATTCTTTGGTAAAACTGCCGTGTTTTGGAAGAGGAAATGCTTACAGTCCTCGCTACAGCCTGCCTTGGTTGAGGCAGTTCGCTCCACGTCGGAAACCCTGCATATAGAAGTTCATTCTTGGAAGAGCCCAAAGAGTACACAGTGGGAGAAAAGCTGCTTGTGTTACGCCTGCAAGTAAAGCAGAGTTCTAGCTTTAAAACTGCATGGTTTGGGAGAGGATATGCTTACAATCCTCGCTACAGCCTGCCATGGTTGAGGCAGTTCGCTTCACGTGGGAAACCCTGCATATACAAGTTCATTCGTGAAGAGACCAAAGAGTACACAGTGGGAGAAATGCTGCTTGTGTTCCACCTGCAACGAAAGCAGAGTTCTTCGGGTAAAAGTTCCGTGTTTTCAGAGGGGAAATTCTTAGAGACCACAGTAGTGCCTGCCATGGTTGAGGCAGTTCGCTCCACGCTGGAAACCATTCTTATAGAACAAGTTCATTAAGGGAAGTGCCTATTGTGTACACTGTGGGAGGAAAGCTGATGGTGTTCCCCCTGCACCTAAAGCAGAGTTCTTCGTGTAAAACTGCGTGTTTCGGGAGGGGAAATGCTTACAGTCCTCGCTACAGCCTGCCATGGTGGAGGCAGTTCGCTCCTCGTGGGAATCCCTGCATATAGAAGTTCATTCGTGTAAGAGCCCAAAGAGTACACAGTGGGAGAAAAGCTGCTTGTGTTACGCCTGCAAGTAAAGCAGACCTCTAGCGTTAAAACTACGAGGTTTGGGAGAGGATATGCTTACAGTCCTCGCTACAGCCTGCCATGGTTGAGGAAGTTCGCTCCACGTGGGAAACCCTGCATATACAAGTTCATTCGTGAAGAGACCAAAGAGTACACAGTGGGAGAAATGCTGCTTGTGTTCCACCTGCAACGAAAGCAGAGTTCTTCGGGTAAAAGTTCCCTGTTTTCAGAGAGGAAATTCTTAGAGACCACAGTAGTGCCTGCCATGGTTGAGGCAGTTCGCTCCACGCTGGAAACCATTCTTATAGAACAAGTTCATTAAGGGAAGTGCCCATTGTGTACACTGTGGGAGAAAAGATGCTTGTGTTCCCCCTGCAACTAAAGCAGAGTTCCTCGGGTAAACCTGCGTGATTTGGTAGAGGATATGCTTACAGTCCTCGCTACAGCCTTCCATGGTGGAGGCAGTTCGCTCCTCGTGGGAATCCCTGCATAAAGAAGTTCATTCGTGTAAGAGCCGAAAGAGTACACATTGGGAGTAATGCTGCTTGTATGCCACCTGCAACTAAAGCTGAATTCTTTGGTAAAACTGCCGTGTTTTGTAAGAGGTAATGCTTACAGTCCTCGCTACAGCCTGCCTTGGTTGAGGCAGTTCGCTCCACGTCGGAAACCCTGCATATAGAAGTTCATTCGTGGAAGAGCCCAAAGAGTATACAGTGGGAGAAAAGCTGCTTGTGTTACCTCTGCAACTAAAGCAGAGTTCTACCGTTAAAACTGCGTGTTTTGGGAGAGGATATGCTTACAGTCCTCGCTACAGCCTGCCACGGTTGAGGCAGTTCGATCCACGTGGGAATCCCTGCATAAAGAAATTCATTCGTGGAAGAGCCCAAAGATTACACACTGGGAGTAATGCTGCTTGTGTTCCACCTGCAACTAACGCAGAGTTCCTTGGGTAAAACTGCCGTGTTTTCAGAGAGGAAATGCTTAGAGGCCTAACTAGAGCCTGCTTGCTTTAGGCATTTCACTCCACGCGGGACCCCTTGAGTATAGATATTCTTTCGGGCAAAGGCTCATTGGGTACACTGTGGAGAAAAGCTGCTTGTGTTCCACCTGCAACTAAAGAAGAATTCTTTGGGTAAACCTGCGTGATTTGGTAGAGGATATGCTTACAGTCCTCGTTACAGCCTTCCATGGTGGAGGCAGTTCGCTCCTCGTGGGAATCCCTGCATAAAGAAGTTCATTCGTGTAAGAGCCCAAAGAGTACACAGTGGGAGAAATGCTGCTTGTGTTCCATCTGCAACTAAAGCACCGTTCTTCGGGTAAAACTGCCTGTTATGGGGAGGAAATGCTTACAGTCCTTACGAGAGCCTGCCTTCATTGAGGCAGTTCGCTGCACGTGGGACACCCTGCATAATGACGATTCATTCGGGGAAGGGCCGTTTGTATAAAGTGTGGGACAAATGCAGCTTGTGTTCCACCTGCAACTAAAGCAGAGTTCTTCGGGTTAAAGTGCCGTGTTTTCAGAGAGGAAATCCTTAGAGACCACAGGAGAGCCTGCCATGGTTGAGGCAGTTCGCTCCACGCTGGAAACCATTCTTCTAGAACAAGTTCATTAGGGGAAGTGCCCATTCTGTACACTGTGGGAGGAAAGCTGATGGTGTTCCCCCTGCACCTAAAGCAGAGTTCTTCGTGTAAAACTGCGTGTTTCGGGAGGGGAAATGCTTACAGTCCTCGCTACAGCCTGCCATGGTGGAGGCAGTTCGCTCCTCGTGGGAATCCCTGCATATAGAAGTTCATTCGTGTAAGAGCCCAAAGAGTACACAGTGGGAGAAAAGCTGCTTGTGTTAGGCCTGCAAGTAAAGCAGACTTCTAGCGATAAAACTGCGAGCTTTGGGAGAGGATATGCTTACAGTCCTCGCTACAGCCTGCCATAGTTGAGGAAGTTCGCTCCACGTGGGAAACCCTGCATATACAAGTTCATTCGTGAAGAGACCAAAGAGTACACAGTGGGAGAAATGCTGCTTGTGTTCCACCTGCAACGAAAGCAGAGTTCTTCGGGTAAAAGTTCCCTGTTTTCAGAGAGGAAATTCTTAGAGACCACAGTAGTGCCTGCCATGGTTGAGGCAGTTCGCTCCACGCTGGAAACCATTCTTATAGAACAAGTTCATTAAGGGAAGTGCCCATTGTGTACACTGTGGGAGAAAAGATGCTTGTGTTCCCCCTGCAACTAAAGCAGAGTTCCTCGGGTAAACCTGCGTGATTTGGTAGAGGATATGCTTACAGTCCTCGCTACAGCCTGCCATGGTGGAGGCAGTTCGCTCCTCGTGGGAATCCCTGCATAAAGAAGTTCATTCGTGTAAGAGCCCAAAGAGTACACATTGCGAGTAATGCTGCTTGTATGCCACCTGCAACTAAAGCTGAATTCTTTGGTAAAACTGCCGTGTTTTGTAAGAGGAAATGCTTACAGTCCTCGCTACAGCCTGCCTTGGTTGAGGCAGTTCGCTCCACGTCGGAAACCCTGCATATAGAAGTTCATTCGTGGAAGAGCCCAAAGAGTATACAGTGGGAGAAAAGCTGCTTGTGTTACCTCTGCAACTAAAGCAGAGTTCTACCGTTAAAACTGCGTGTTTTGGGAGAGGATATGCTTACAGTCCTCGCTACAGCCTGCCACGGTTGAGGCAGTTCGATCCACGTGGGAATCCCTGCATAAAGAAATTCATTCGTGGAAAAGCCCAAAGATTACACACTGGGAGTAATGCTGCTTGTGTTCCACCTGCAACTAACGCAGAGTTCCTTGGGTAAAACTGCCGTGTTTTCAGAGAGGAAATGCTTAGAGGCCTAACTAGAGCCTGCTTGCTTTAGGCATTTCACTCCACGCGGGACCCCTTGAGTATAGATATTCTTTCGGGCAAAGGCTCATTGGGTACACTGTGGAGAAAAGCTGCTTGTGTTCCACCTGCAACTAAAGAAGAATTCTTCGGGTAAACCTGCGTGATTTGGTAGAGGATATGCTTACAGTCCTCGTTACAGCCTTCCATGGTGGAGGCAGTTCGCTCCTCGTGGGAATCCCTGCATAAAGAAGTTCATTCGTGTAAGAGCCCAAAGAGTACACAGTGGGAGAAATGCTGCTTGTGTTCCACCTGCAACTAAAGCACCGTTCTTCGGGTAAAACTGCCTGTTATGGGGAGGAAATGCTTACAGTCCTTACGAGAGCCTGCCTTCATTGAGGCAGTTCGCTGCACGTGGGACACCCTGCATAATGACGATTCATTCGGGGAAGGGCCGTTTGTATAAAGTGTGGGACAAATGCAGCTTGTGTTCCACCTGCAACTAAAGCAGAGTTCTTCGGGTAAAAGTGCCGTGTTTTCAGAGAGGAAATCCTTAGAGATCACAGGAGAGCCTGCCATGGTTGAGGCAGTTTGCTCCACGCTGGAAACCATTCTTATAGAACAAGTTCATTAGGGGAAGTGCCCATTGTGTACACTGTGAGAGGAAAGCTGATGGTGTTCCCCCTGCAATTAAAGCAGAGTTCTTCCTGTAAAACTGCGTGTTTTGGGAGAGGAAATGCTTACAGTATTCGCTACAGCCTGCCTTGGTTGAGGCAGTTCGCTCCACGTGGGAATCCCTGCATAAAGAAGTTCATTCGTGGAAGAGCCCAAAGAGTACACAGTGGGAGAAATGCTGCTTGTGTTCCACCTGCAACTAAAGCAGAATTCTTTGGTAAAACTGCCGTGTTTTGGAAGAGGAAATGCTTACAGTCCTCGCTACAGCCTACCTTGGTTGAGGCAGTTCGCTCCACGTCGGAAACCCTGCATATAGAAGTTCATTCGTGGAAGAGCCCAAAGAGTACACAGTGGGAGAAAAGCTGCTTGTGTTACGCCTGCAAGTAAAGCAGAGTTCTAGCTTTAAAACTGCATGGTTTGGGAGAGGATATGCTTACAATCCTCGCTACAGCCTGCCATGGTTGAGGCAGTTCGCTCCACGTGGGAAACCCTGCATATACAAGTTCATTCGTGAAGAGACCAAAGAGTACACAGTGGGAGAAATGCTGCTTGTGTTCCACCTGCAACGAAAGCAGAGTTCTTTGGGTAAAAGTTCCGTGTTTTCAGAGGGGAAATTCTTAGAGACCACAGTAGTGCCTGCCATGGTTGAGGCAGTTCGCTCCACGCTGGAAACCATTCTTATAGAACAAGTTCATTAAGGGAAGTGCCTATTGTGTACACTGTGGGAGGAAAGCTGATGGTGTTCCCCCTGCACCTAAAGCAGAGTTTTTCGTGTAAAACTGCGTGTTTCGGGAGGGGAAATGCTTACAGTCCTCGCTACAGCCTGCCATGGTGGAGACAGTTCGCTCCTCGTGGGAATCCCTGCATATAGAAGTTCATTCGTGTAAGAGCCCAAAGAGTACACAGTGGGAGAAAAGCTGCTTGTGTTACGCCTGCAAGTAAAGCAGACTTCTAGCGTTAAAACTACGAGGTTTGGGAGAGGATATGCTTACAGTCCTCGCTACAGCCTGCCATGGTTGAGGAAGTTCGCTCCACGTGGGAAACCCTGCATATACAAGTTCATTCGTGAAGAGACCAAAGAGTACAGTGGCAGAAATGCTGCTTGTGTTCCACCTGCAACGAAAGCAGAGTTCTTCGGGTAAAAGTTCCGTGTTTTCAGAGGGGAAATTCTTAGAGACCACAGGAGAGCCTGCCATGGTTGAGGCAGTTCGCTCCACGCTGCAAACCATTCTTATAGAACAAGTTCATTAAGGGAAGTGCCCATTGTGTACACTGTGGGAGAAAAGATGCTTGTGTTCCCCCTGCACCTAAAGCAGAGTTCCTCGGGTAAAACTGCGTGTTTCGGTAGAGGATATGCTTACGGTCCTCGCTACAGCCTGCCTTGGTGGAGGCAGTTCGCTCCACGTGGGAATCCCTGCATAAAGAAGTTCATTCGTGTAAGAGCCCAAAGAGTACACAGTGGGAGTAATGCTGCTTGTATGCCACCTGCAACTAAAGCAGAATTCTTTGGTAAAACTGCCGTGTTTTGGAAGAGGAAATGCTTACAGTCCTCGCTACAGCCTGCCTTGGTTGAGGCAGTTCGCTCCACGTCGGAAACCCTGCATATAGAAGTTCATTCGTGGAAGAGCCCAAAGAGTACACAGTGGGGAAAAGCTGCTTGTGTTACCTCTGCAACTAAAGCAGAGTTCTACCGTTAAAACTGCGTGTTTTGGGAGAGGATATGCTTACAGTCCTCGCTACAGCCTGCCACGGTTGAGGCAGTTCGATCCACGTGGGAATCCCTGCATAAAGAAATTCATTCGTGGAAGAGCCCAAAGATTACACACTGGGAGTAATGCTGCTTGTGTTCCACCTGCAACTAACGCAGAGTTCCTTGGGTAAAACTTCCGTGTTTTCAGAGAGGAAATGCTTAGAGGCCTAACTAGAGCCTGCTTGCTTTAGGCATTTCACTCCACGCGGGACCCCTTGAGTATAGATATTCTTTCGGGCAAAGGCTCATTGGGTACACTGTGGGAGAAAAGCTGCTTGTGTTCCACCTGCAACTAAAGCAGAATTCTTCGGGTAAACCTGCGTGATTTGGTAGAGGATATGCTTACAGTCCTCGTTACAGCCTTCCATGGTGGAGGCAGTTCGCTCCTCGTGGGAATCCCTGCATAAAGAAGTTGATTCGTGTAAGAGCCCAAAGAGTACACAGTGGGAGAAATGCTGCTTGTGTTCCACCTGCAACTAAAGCAGAATTCTTTGGGTAAAACTGCGTGTATTGGGAGAGGAAATGCTTACAGTCCTTATGAGAGCCTCCCTTCGTTGAGGCAGTTCACTGCACGTGGGAAACCCTGCATACACCCTGTAGACTCCTTCGGGGAAGGGCTCTTTGTATAAAGTGTGGGACAAATGCAGCTTGTGTTCCACCTGCAACTAAAGCAGAGTTCTTCGGGTAAAAGTGCCGTGTTTTCAGAGAGGAAATCCTTAGAGATCACAGGAGAGCCTGCCATGGTTGAGGCAGTTCGCTCCACGCTGGAAACCATTCTTATAGAACAAGTTCATTAGGGGAAGTGCCCATTGTGTACACTGTGAGAGGAAAGCTGATGGTGTTCCCCCTGCAATTAAAGCAGAGTTCTTCCTGTAAAACTGCGTGTTTTGGGAGAGGAAATGCTTACAGTATTCGCTACAGCCTGCCTTGGTTGAGGCAGTTCGCTCCACGTGGGAATCCCTGCATAAAGGAGTTCATTCGTGGAAGAGCCCAAAGAGTACACAGTGGGAGAAATGCTGCTTGTGTTCCACCTGCAACTAAAGCAGAATTCTTTGGTAAAACTGCCGTGTTTTGGAAGAGGAAATGCTTACAGTCCTCGCTACAGCCTGCCTTGGTTGAGGCAGTTCGCTCCACGTCGGAAACCCTGCATATAGAAGTTCATTCTTGGAAGAGCCCAAAGAGTACACAGTGGGAGAAAAGCTGCTTGTGTTACGCCTGCAAGTAAAGCAGAGTTCTAGCTTTAAAACTGCATGGTTTGGGAGAGGATATGCTTACAATCCTCGCTACAGCCTGCCATGGTTGAGGCAGTTCGCTTCACGTGGGAAACCCTGCATATACAAGTTCATTCGTGAAGAGACCAAAGAGTACACAGTGGGAGAAATGCTGCTTTTGTTCCACCTGCAACGAAAGCAGAGTTCTTCGGGTAAAAGTTCCGTGTTTTCAGAGGGGAAATTCTTAGAGACCACAGTAGTGCCTGCCATGGTTGAGGCAGTTCGCTCCACGCTGGAAACCATTCTTATAGAACAAGTTCATTAAGGGAAGTGCCTATTGTGTACACTGTGGGAGGAAAGCTGATGGTGTTCCCCCTGCACCTAAAGCAGAGTTCTTCGTGTAAAACTGCGTGTTTCGGGAGGGGAAATGCTTACAGTCCTCGCTACAGCCTGCCATGGTGGAGGCAGTTCGCTCCTCGTGGGAATCCCTGCATATAGAAGTTCATTCGTGTATGAGCCCAAAGAGTACACAGTGGGAGAAAAGCTGCTTGTGTTACGCCTGCAAGTAAAGCAGACCTCTAGCGTTAAAACTACGAGGTTTGGGAGAGGATATGCTTACAGTCCTCGCTACAGCCTGCCATGGTTGAGGAAGTTCGGTCCACGTGGGAAACCCTGCATATACAAGTTCATTCGTGAAGAGACCAAAGAGTACACAGTGGGAGAAATGCTGCTTGTGTTCCACCTGCAACGAAAGCAGAGTTCTTCGGGTAAAAGTTCCCTGTTTTCAGAGAGGAAATTCTTAGAGACCACAGTAGTGCCTGCCATGGTTGAGGCAGTTCGCTCCACGCTGGAAACCATTCTTATAGAACAAGTTCATTAAGGGAAGTGCCCATTGTGTACACTGTGGGAGAAAAGATGCTTGTGTTCCCCCTGCAACTAAAGCAGAGTTCCTCGGGTAAACCTGCGTGATTTGGTAGAGGATATGCTTACAGTCCTCGCTACAGCCTGCCATGGTGGAGGCAGTTCGCTCCTCGTGGGAATCCCTGCATAAAGAAGTTCATTCGTGTAAGAGCCGAAAGAGTACACATTGGGAGTAATGCTGCTTGTATGCCACCTGCAACTAAAGCTGAATTCTTTGGTAAAACTGCCGTGTTTTGTAAGAGGAAATGCTTACAGTCCTCGCTACAGCCTGCCTTGGTTGAGGCAGTTCGCTCCACGTCGGAAACCCTGCATATAGAAGTTCATTCGTGGAAGAGCCCAAAGAGTATACAGTGGGAGAAAAGCTGCTTGTGTTACCTCTGCAACTAAAGCAGAGTTCTACCGTTAAAACTGCGTGTTTTGGGAGAGGATATGCTTACAGTCCTCGCTACAGCCTGCCACGGTTGAGGCAGTTCGATCCACGTGGGAATCCCTGCATAAAGAAATTCATTCGTGGAAGAGCCCAAAGAATACACACTGGGAGTAATGCTGCTTGTGTTCCACCTGCAACTAACGCAGAGTTCCTTGGGTAAAACTGCCGTGTTTTCAGAGAGGAAATGCTTAGAGGCCTAACTAGAGCCTGCTTGCTTTAGGCATTTCACTCCACGCGGGACCCCTTGAGTATAGATATTCTTTCGGGCAAAGGCTCATTGGGTACACTGTGGAGAAAAGCTGCTTGTGTTCCACCTGCAACTAAAGAAGAATTCTTTGGGTAAACCTGCGTGATTTGGTAGAGGATATGCTTACAGTCCTCGTTACAGCCTTCCATGGTGGAGGCAGTTCGCTCCTCGTAGGAATCCCTGCATAAAGAAGTTCATTCGTGTAAGAGCCCAAAGAGTACACAGTGGGAGAAATGCTGCTTGTGTTCCACCTGCAACTAAAGCACCGTTCTTCGGGTAAAACTGCCTGTTATGGGGAGGAAATGCTTACAGTCCTTACGAGAGCCTGCCTTCATTGAGGCAGTTCGCTACACGTGGGACACCCTGCATAATGACGATTCATTCGGGGAAGGGCCGTTTGTATAAAGTGTGGGACAAATGCAGCTTGTGTTCCACCTGCAACTAAAGCAGAGTTCTTCGGGTTAAAGTGCCGTGTTTTCAGAGAGGAAATCCTTAGAGACCACAGGAGAGCCTGCCATGGTTGAGGCAGTTCGCTCCACGCTGGAAACCATACTTTTAGAACAAGTTCATTAGGGGAAGTGCCCATTCTGTACACTGTGGGAGGAAAGCTGATGGTGTTCCCCCTGCACCTAAAGCAGAGTTCTTCGTGTAAAACTGCGTGTTTCGGGAGGGGAAATGCTTACAGTATTCGCTACAGCCTGCCTTGGTTGAGGCAGTTCGCTCCACGTGGGAATCCCTGCATAAAGAAGTTCATTCGTGGAAGAGCCCAAAGAGTACACAGTGGGAGAAATGCTGCTTGTGTTCCATCTGCAACTAAAGCAGAATTCTTTGGTAAAACTGCCGTGTTTTGTAAGAGGAAATGCTTACAGTCCTCGCTACAGCCTGCCTTGGTTGAGGCAGTTCGCTCCACGTCGGAAACCCTGCATATAGAAGTTCATTCGTGGAAGAGCCCAAAGAGTACACAGTGGGAGAAAAGCTGCTTGTGTTACGCCTGCAAGTAAAGCAGAGTTCTAGCTTTAAAACTGCGTGGTTTGGGAGAGGATATGCTTACAATCCTCGCTACAGCCTGCCATGGTTGAGGCAGTTCGCTCCACGTGGGAAACCCTGCATATACAAGTTCATTCGTGAAGAGACCAAAGAGTACACAGTGGGAGAAATGCTGCTTTTGTTCCACCTGCAACGAAAGCAGAGTTCTTCGGGTAAAAGTTCCGTGTTTTCAGAGGGGAAATTCTTAGAGACCACAGTAATGCCTGCCATGGTTGAGGCAGTTCGCTCCACGCTGGAAACCATTCTTATAGAACAAGTTCATTAGGGGAAGTGCCTATTGTGTACACTGTGGGAGGAAAGCTGATGGTGTTCCCCCTGCACCTAAAGCAGAGTTCTTCGTGTAAAACTGCGTGTTTCGGGAGGGGAAATGCTTACAGTCCTCGCTACAGCCTGCCATGGTGGAGGCAGTTCGCTCCTCGTGGCAATCCCTGCATATAGAAGTTCATTCGTGTAAGAGCCCAAAGAGTACACAGTGGGAGAAAAGCTGCTTGTGTTAGGCCTGCAAGTAAAGCAGACTTCTAGCGATAAAACTGCGAGGTTTGGGAGAGGATATGATTACAGTCCTCGCTACAGCCTGCCATGGTTGAGGAAGTTCGCTCCACGTGGGAAACCCTGCATATACAAGTTCATTCGTGAAGAGACCAAAGAGTACACAGTGGGAGAAATGCTGCTTGTGTTCTACCTGCAACGAAAGCAGAGTTCTTCGGGTAAAAGTTCCGTGTTTTCAGAGGGGAAATTCTTAGAGACCACAGTAGTGCCTGCCATGGTTGAGGCAGTTCGCTCCACGCTGGAAACCATTCTTATAGAACAAGTTCATTAAGGGAAGTGCCCATTGTGTACACTGTGGGAGAAAAGATGCTTGTGTTCCCCCTGCACCTAAAGCAGAGTTCCTCGGGTAAACCTGCGTGATTTGGTAGAGGATATGCTTACAGTCCTCGCTACAGCCTGCCATGGTGGAGGCAGTTCGCTCATCGTGGGAATCCCTGCATGAAAAGTTCATTCGTGTAAGAGCCCAAAGAGTACACATTGCGAGTAATGCTGCTTGTATGCCACCTGCAACTAAAGCTGAATTCTTTGGTAAAACTGCCGTGTTTTGTAAGAGGAAATGCTTACAGTCCTCGCTACAACCTGCCTTGGTTGAGGCAGTTCGCTCCACGTCGGAAACCCTGCATATAGAAGTTCATTCGTGGAAGAGCCCAAAGAGTATACAGTGGGAGAAAAGCTGCTTGTGTTACCTCTGCAACTAAAGCAGAGTTCTACCGTTAAAACTGCGTGTTTTGGGAGAGGATATGCTTACAGTCCTCGCTACAGCCTGCCACGGTTGAGGCAGTTCGATCCACGTGGGAATCCCTGCATAAAGAAATTCATTCGTGGAAGAGCCCAAAGATTACACACTGGGAGTAATGCTGCTTGTGTTCCACCTGCAACTAACGCAGAGTTCCTTGGGTAAAACTGCCGTGTTTTCAGAGAGGAAATGCTTAGAGGCCTAACTAGAGCCTGCTTGCTTTAGGCATTTCACTCCACGCGGGACCCCTTGAGTATAGATATTCTTTCGGGCAAAGGCTCATTGGGTACACTGTGGAGAAAAGCTGCTTGTGTTCCACCTGCAACTAAAGAAGAATTCTTCGGGTAAACCTGCGTGATTTGGTAGAGGATATGCTTACAGTCCTCGTTACAGCCTTCCATGGTGGAGGCAGTTCGCTCCTCGTGGGAATCCCTGCATAAAGAAGTTCATTCGTGTAAGAGCCCAAAGAGTACACAGTGGGAGAAATGCTGCTTGTGTTCCACCTGCAACTAAAGCACCGTTCTTCGGGTAAAACTGCCTGTTATAGGGAGGAAATGCTTACAGTCCTTACGAGAGCCTGCCTTCATTGAGGCAGTTCGCTGCACGTGGGACACCCTGCATAATGACGATTCATTCGGGGAAGGGCCGTTTGTATAAAGTGTGGGACAAATGCAGCTTGTGTTCCACCTGCAACTAAAGCAGAGTTCTTCGGGTAAAAGTGCCGTGTTTTCAGAGAGGAAATCCTTAGAGATCACAGGAGAGCCTGCCATGGTTGAGGCAGTTCGCTCCACGCTGGAAACCATTCTTATAGAACAAGTTCATTAGGGGAAGTGCCCATTGTGTACACTGTGAGAGGAAAGCTGATGGTGTTCCCCCTGCAATTAAAGCAGAGTTCTTCCTGTAAAACTGCGTGTTTTGGGAGAGGAAATGCTTACAGTATTCGCTACAGCCTGCCTTGGTTGAGGCAGTTCGCTCCACGTGGGAATCCCTGCATAAAGAAGTTCATTCGTGGAAGAGCCCAAAGAGTACACAGTGGGAGAAATGCTGCTTGTGTTCCACCTGCAACTAAAGCAGAATTCTTTGGTAAAACTGCCGTGTTTTGGAAGAGGAAATGCTTACAGTCCGCGCTACAGCCTACCTTGGTTGAGGCAGTTCGCTCCACGTCGGAAACCCTGCATATAGAAGTTCATTCGTGGAAGAGCCCAAAGAGTACACAGTGGGAGAAATGCTGCTTGTGTTCCACCTGCAACGAAAGCAGAGTTCTTCGGGTAAAAGTTCCGTGTTTTCAGAGGGGAAATTCTTAGAGACCACAGTAGTGCCTGCCATGGTTGAGGCAGTTCGCTCCACGCTGGAAACCATTCTTATAGAACAAGATCATTAAGGGAAGTGCCTATTGTGTACACTGTGGGAGGAAAGCTGATGGTGTTCCCCCTGCACCTAAAGCAGAGTTTTTCGTGTAAAACTGCGTGTTTCGGGAGGGGAAATGCTTACAGTCCTCGCTACAGCCTGCCATGGTGGAGACAGTTCGCTCCTCGTGGGAATCCCTGCATATAGAAGTTCATTCGTGTAAGAGCCCAAAGAGTACACAGTGGGAGAAAAGCTGCTTGTGTTACGCCTGCAAGTAAAGCAGACTTCTAGCGTTAAAACTACGAGGTTTGGGAGAGGATATGCTTACAGTCCTCGCTACAGCCTGCCATGGTTGAGGAAGTTCGCTCCACGTGGGAAACCCTGCATATACAAGTTCATTCGTGAAGAGACCAAAGAGTACACAGTGGCAGAAATGCTGCTTGTGTTCCACCTGCAAAGAAAGCAGAGTTCTTCGGGTAAAAGTTCCGTGTTTTCAGAGGGGAAATTCTTAGAGACCACAGGAGAGCCTGCCATGGTTGAGGCAGTTCGCTCCACGCTGGAAACCATTCTTATAGAACAAGTTCATTAAGGGAAGTGCCCATTGTGTACACTGTGGGAGAAAAGATGCTTGTGTTCCCCCTGCACCTAAAGCAGAGTTCCTCGGGTAAAACTGCGTGTTTCGGTAGAGGATATGCTTACGGTCCTCGCTACAGCCTGCCTTGGTGGAGGCAGTTCGCTCCACGTGGGAATCCCTGCATAAAGAAGTTCATTCGTGTAAGAGCCCAAAGAGTACACAGTGGGAGTAATGCTGCTTGTATGCCACCTGCAACTAAAGCAGAATTCTTTGGTAAAACTGCCGTGTTTTGGAAGAGGAAATGCTTACAGTCCTCGCTACAGCCTGCCTTGGTTGAGGCAGTTCGCTCCACGTCGGAAACCCTGCATATAGAAGTTCATTCGTGGAAGAGCCCAAAGAGTACACAGTGGGGAAAAGCTGCTTGTGTTACCTCTGCAACTAAAGCAGAGTTCTACCGTTAAAACTGCGTGTTTTGGGAGAGGATATGCTTACAGTCCTCGCTACAGCCTGCCACGGTTGAGGCAGTTCGATCCACGTGGGAATCCCTGCATAAAGAAATTCATTCGTGGAAGAGCCCAAAGATTACACACTGGGAGTAATGCTGCTTGTGTTCCACCTGCAACTAACGCAGAGTTCCTTGGGTAAAACTGCCGTGTTTTCAGAGAGGAAATGCTTAGAGGCCTAACTAGAGCCTGCTTGCTTTAGGCATTTCACTCCACGCGGGACCCCTTGAGTATAGATATTCTTTCGGGCAAAGGCTCATTGGGTACACTGTGGGAGAAAAGCTGCTTGTGTTCCACCTGCAACTAAAGCAGAATTCTTCGGGTAAACCTGCGTGATTTGGTAGAGGATATGCTTACAGTCCTCGTTACAGCCGTCCATGGTGGAGGCAGTTCGCTCCTCGTGGGAATCCCTGCATAAAGAAGTTGATTCGTGTAAGAGCCCAAAGAGTACACAGTGGGAGAAATGCTGCTTGTGTTCCACCTGCAACTAAAGCAGAATTCTTTGGGTAAAACTGCGTGTATTGGGAGAGGAAATGCTTACAGTCCTTATGAGAGCCTCCCTTCGTTGAGGCAGTTCACTGCACGTGGGACACCCTGCATACACCCTGTAGACTCCTTCGGGGAAGGGCTCTTTGTATAAAGTGTGGGACAAATGCAGCTTGTGTTCCACCTGCAACTAAAGCAGAGTTCTTCGGGTAAAAGTGCCGTGTTTTCAGAGAGGAAATCCTTAGAGATCACAGGAGAGCCTGCCATGGTTGAGGCAGTTCGCTCCACGCTGGAAACCATTCTTATAGAACAAGTTCATTAGGGGAAGTGCCCATTGTGTACACTGTGAGAGGAAAGCTGATGGTGTTCCCCCTGCAATTAAAGCAGAGTTCTTCCTGTAAAACTGCGTGTTTTGGGAGAGGAAATACTTACAGTATTCGCTACATCCTGCCTTGGTTGAGGCAGTTCGCTCCACGTGGGAATCCCTGCATAAAGAAGTTCATTCGTGGAAGAGCCCAAAGAGTACACAGTGGGAGAAATGCTGCTTGTGTTCCACCTGCAACTAAAGCAGAATTCTTTGGTAAAACTGCCGTGTTTTGGAAGAGGAAATGCTTACAGTCCTCGCTACAGCCTGCCTTGGTTGAGGCAGTTCGCTCCACGTCGGAAACCCTGCATATAGAATTTCATTCGTGGAAGAGCCCAAAGAGTACACAGTGGGAGAAAAGCTGCTTGTGTTACGCCTGCAAGTAAAGCAGAGTTCTAGCTTTAAAACTGCATGGTTTGGGAGAGGATATGCTTACAATCCTCGCTACAGCCTGCCATGGTTGAGGCAGTTCGCTCCACGTGGGAAACCCTGCATATACAAGTTCATTCGTGAAGAGACCAAAGAGTACACAGTGCGAGAAATGCTGCTTGTGTTCCACCTGCAACGAAAGCAGAGTTCTTCGGGTAAAAGTTCCGTGTTTTCAGAGGGGAAATTCTTAGAGACCACAGTAGTGCCTGCCATGGTTGAGGCAGTTCGCTCCACGCTGGAAACCATTCTTATAGAACAAGTTCATTAAGGGAAGTGCCTATTGTGTACACTGTGGGAGGAAAGCTGATGGTGTTCCCCCTGCACCTAAAGCAGAGTTTTTCGTGTAAAACTGCGTGTTTCGGGAGGGGAAATGCTTACAGTCCTCGCTACAGCCTGCCATGGTGGAGACAGTTCGCTCCTCGTGGGAATCCCTGCATATAGAAGTTCATTCGTGTAAGAGCCCAAAGAGTACACAGTGGGAGAAAAGCTGCTTGTGTTACGCCTGCAAGTAAAGCAGACTTCTAGCGTTAAAACTACGAGGTTTGGGAGAGGATATGCTTACAGTCCTCGCTACAGCCTGCCATGGTTGAGGAAGTTCGCTCCACGTGGGAAACCCTGCATATACAAGTTCATTCGTGAAGAGACCAAAGAGTACACAGTGGCAGAAATGCTGCTTGTGTTCCACCTGCAACGAAAGCAGAGTTCTTCGGGTAAAAGTTCCGTGTTTTCAGAGGGGAAATTCTTAGAGACCACAGGAGAGCCTGCCATGGTTGAGGCAGTTCGCTCCACGCTGGAAACCATTCTTATAGAACAAGTTCATTAAGGGAAGTGCCCATTGTGTACACTGTGGGAGAAAAGATGCTTGTGTTCCCCCTGCACCTAAAGCAGAGTTCCTCGGGTAAAACTGCGTGTTTCGGTAGAGGATATGCTTACGGTCCTCGCTACAGCCTGCCTTGGTGGAGGCAGTTCGCTCCACGTGGGAATCCCTGCATAAAGAAGTTCATTCGTGTAAGAGCCCAAAGAGTACACAGTGGGAGTAATGCTGCTTGTATGCCACCTGCAACTAAAGCAGAATTCTTTGGTAAAACTGCCGTGTTTTGGAAGAGGAAATGCTTACAGTCCTCGCTACAGCCTGCCTTGGTTGAGGCAGTTCGCTCCACGTCGGAAACCCTGCATATAGAAGTTCATTCGTGGAAGAGCCCAAAGAGTACACAGTGGGGAAAAGCTGCTTGTGTTACCTCTGCAACTAAAGCAGAGTTCTACCGTTAAAACTGCGTGTTTTGGGAGAGGATATGCTTACAGTCCTCGCTACAGCCTGCCACGGTTGAGGCAGTTCGATCCACGTGGGAATCCCTGCATAAAGAAATTCATTCGTGGAAGAGCCCAAAGATTACACACTGGGAGTAATGCTGCTTGTGTTCCACCTGCAACTAACGCAGAGTTCCTTGGGTAAAACTGCCGTGTTTTCAGAGAGGAAATGCTTAGAGGCCTAACTAGAGCCTGCTTGCTTTAGGCATTTCACTCCACGCGGGACCCCTTGAGTATAGATATTCTTTCGGGCAAAGGCTCATTGGGTACACTGTGGGAGAAAAGCTGCTTGTGTTCCACCTGCAACTAAAGCAGAGTTCCTCGGGTAAACCTGCGTGATTTGGTAGAGGATATGCTTACAGTCCTCGTTACAGCCTTCCATGGTGGAGGCAGTTCGCTCCTCGTGGGAATCCCTGCATAAAGAAGTTGATTCGTGTAAGAGCCCAAAGAGTACACAGTGGGAGAAATGCTGCTTGTGTTCCACCTGCAACTAAAGCAGAATTCTTTGGGTAAAACTGCGTGTATTGGGAGAGGAAATGCTTACAGTCCTTATGAGAGCCTCCCTTCGTTGAGGCAGTTCACTGCACGTGGGACACCCTGCATACACCCTGTAGACTCCTTCGGGGAAGGGCTCTTTGTATAAAGTGTGGGACAAATGCAGCTTGTGTTCCACCTGCAACTAAAGCAGAGTTCTTCGGGTAAAAGTGCCGTGTTTTCAGAGAGGAAATCCTTAGAGATCACAGGAGAGCCTGCCATGGTTGAGGCAGTTCGCTCCACGCTGGAAACCATTCTTATAGAACAAGTTCATTAGGGGAAGTGCCCATTGTGTACACTGTGAGAGGAAAGCTGATGGTGTTCCCCCTGCAATTAAAGCAGAGTTCTTCCTGTAAAACTGCGTGTTTTGGGAGAGGAAATGCTTACAGTATTCGCTACAGCCTGCCTTGGTTGAGGCAGTTCGCTCCACGTGGGAATCCCTGCATAAAGAAGTTCATTCGTGGAAGAGCCCAAAGAGTACACAGTGGGAGAAATGCTGCTTGTGTTCCACCTGCAACTAAAGCAGAATTCTTTGGTAAAACTGCCGTGTTTTGGAAGAGGAAATGCTTACAGTCCTCGCTACAGCCTGCCTTGGTTGAGGCAGTTCGCTCCACGTCGGAAACCCTGCATATAGAAGTTCATTCTTGGAAGAGCCCAAAGAGTACACAGTGGGAGAAAAGCTGCTTGTGTTACGCCTGCAAGTAAAGCAGAGTTCTAGCTTTAAAACTGCATGGTTTGGGAGAGGATATGCTTACAATCCTCGCTACAGCCTGCCATGGTTGAGGCAGTTCGCTTCACGTGGGAAACCCTGCATATACAAGTTCATTCGTGAAGAGACCAAAGAGTACACAGTGGGAGAAATGCTGCTTTTGTTCCACCTGCAACGAAAGCAGAGTTCTTCGGGTAAAAGTTCCGTGTTTTCAGAGGGGAAATTCTTAGAGACCACAGTAGTGCCTGCCATGGTTGAGGCAGTTCGCTCCACGCTGGAAACCATTCTTATAGAACAAGTTCATTAAGGGAAGTGCCTATTGTGTACACTGTGGGAGGAAAGCTGATGGTGTTCCCCCTGCACCTAAAGCAGAGTTCTTCGTGTAAAACTGCGTGTTTCGGGAGGGGAAATGCTTACAGTCCTCGCTACAGCCTGCCATGGTGGAGGCAGTTCGCTCCTCGTGGGAATCCCTGCATATAGAAGTTCATTCGTGTAAGAGCCCAAAGAGTACACAGTGGGAGAAAAGCTGCTTGTGTTACGCCTGCAAGTAAAGCAGACCTCTAGCGTTAAAACTACGAGGTTTGGGAGAGGATATGCTTACAGTCCTCGCTACAGCCTGCCATGGTTGAGGAAGTTCGGTCCACGTGGGAAACCCTGCATATACAAGTTCATTCGTGAAGAGACCAAAGAGTACACAGTGGGAGAAATGCTGCTTGTGTTCCACCTGCAACGAAAGCAGAGTTCTTCGGGTAAAAGTTCCCTGTTTTCAGAGAGGAAATTCTTAGAGACCACAGTAGTGCCTGCCATGGTTGAGGCAGTTCGCTCCACGCTGGAAACCATTCTTATAGAACAAGTTCATTAAGGGAAGTGCCCATTGTGTACACTGTGGGAGAAAAGATGCTTGTGTTCCCCCTGCAACTAAAGCAGAGTTCCTCGGGTAAACCTGCGTGATTTGGTAGAGGATATGCTTACAGTCCTCGCTACAGCCTGCCATGGTGGAGGCAGTTCGCTCCTCGTGGGAATCCCTGCATAAAGAAGTTCATTCGTGTAAGAGCCGAAAGAGTACACATTGGGAGTAATGCTGCTTGTATGCCACCTGCAACTAAAGCTGAATTCTTTGGTAAAACTGCCGTGTTTTGTAAGAGGAAATGCTTACAGTCCTCGCTACAGCCTGCCTTGGTTGAGGCAGTTCGCTCCACGTCGGAAACCCTGCATATAGAAGTTCATTCGTGGAAGAGCCCAAAGAGTATACAGTGGGAGAAAAGCTGCTTGTGTTACCTCTGCAACTAAAGCAGAGTTCTACCGTTAAAACTGCGTGTTTTGGGAGAGGATATGCTTACAGTCCTCGCTACAGCCTGCCACGGTTGAGGCAGTTCGATCCACGTGGGAATCCCTGCATAAAGAAATTCATTCGTGGAAGAGCCCAAAGATTACACACTGGGAGTAATGCTGCTTGTGTTCCACCTGCAACTAACGCAGAGTTCCTTGGGTAAAACTGCCGTGTTTTCAGAGAGGAAATGCTTAGAGGCCTAACTAGAGCCTGCTTGCTTTAGGCATTTCACTCCACGCGGGACCCCTTGAGTATAGATATTCTTTCGGGCAAAGGCTCATTGGGTACACTGTGGAGAAAAGCTGCTTGTGTTCCACCTGCAACTAAAGAAGAATTCTTCGGGTAAACCTGCGTGATTTGGTAGAGGATATGCTTACAGTCCTCGTTACAGCCTTCCATGGTGGAGGCAGTTCGCTCCTCGTGGGAATCCCTGCATAAAGAAGTTCATTCGTGTAAGAGCCCAAAGAGTACACAGTGGGAGAAATGCTGCTTGTGTTCCACCTGCAACTAAAGCACCGTTCTTCGGGTAAAACTGCCTGTTATGGGGAGGAAATGCTTACAGTCCTTACGAGAGCCTGCCTTCATTGAGGCAGTTCGCTGCACGTGGGACACCCTGCATAATGACGATCCATTCGGGGAAGGGCCGTTTGTATAAAGTGTGGGACAAATGCAGCTTGTGTTCCACCTGCAACTAAAGCAGAGTTCTTCGGGTTAAAGTGCCGTGTTTTCAGAGAGGAAATCCTTAGAGACCACAGGAGAGCCTGCCATGGTTGAGGCAGTTCGCTCCACGCTGGAAACCATTCTTTTAGAACAAGTTCATTAGGGGAAGTGCCCATTCTGTACACTGTGGGAGGAAAGCTGATGGTGTTCCCCCTGCACCTAAAGCAGAGTTCTTCGTGTAAAACTGCGTGTTTCGGGAGGGGAAATGCTTACAGTATTCGCTACAGCCTGCCTTGGTTGAGGCAGTTCGCTCCACGTGGGAATCCCTGCATAAAGAAGTTCATTCGTGGAAGAGCCCAAAGAGTACACAGTGGGAGAAAAGCTGCTTGTGTTCCATCTGCAACTAAAGCAGAATTCTTTGGTAAAACTGCCGTGTTTTGTAAGAGGAAATGCTTACAGTCCTCGCTACAGCCTGCCTTGGTTGAGGCAGTTCGCTCCACGTCGGAAACCCTGCATATAGAAGTTCATTCGTGGAAGAGCCCAAAGAGTACACAGTGGGAGAAAAGCTGCTTGTGTTACGCCTGCAAGTAAAGCAGAGTTCTAGCTTTAAAACTGCGTGGTTTGGGAGAGGATATGCTTACAATCCTCGCTACAGCCTGCCATGGTTGAGGCAGTTCGCTCCACGTGGGAAACCCTGCATATACAAGTTCATTCGTGAAGAGACCAAAGAGTACACAGTGGGAGAAATGCTGCTTTTGTTCCACCTGCAACGAAAGCAGAGTTCTTCGGGTAAAAGTTCCGTGTTTTCAGAGGGGAAATTCTTAGAGACCACAGTAATGCCTGCCATGGTTGAGGCAGTTCGCTCCACGCTGGAAACCATTCTTATACAACAAGTTCATTAGGGGAAGTGCCTATTGTGTACACTGTGGGAGGAAAGCTGATGGTGTTCCCCCTGCACCTAAAGCAGAGTTCTTCGTGTAAAACTGCGTGTTTTGGGAGGGGAAATGCTTACAGTCCTCGCTACAGCCTGCCATGGTGGAGGCAGTTCGCTCCTCGTGGGAATCCCTGCATATAGAAGTTCATTCGTGTAAGAGCCCAAAGAGTACACAGTGGGAGAAAAGCTGCTTGTGTTAGGCCTGCAAGTAAAGCAGACTTCTAGCGATAAAACTGCGAGGTTTGGGAGAGGATATGCTTACAGTCCTCGCTACAGCCTGCCATGGTTGAGGAAGTTCGCTCCACGTGGGAAACCCTGCATATACAAGTTCATTCGTGAAGAGACCAAAGAGTACACAGTGGGAGAAATGCTGCTTGTGTTCTACCTGCAATGAAAGCAGAGTTCTTCGGGTAAAAGTTCCGTGTTTTCAGAGGGGAAATTCTTAGAGACCACAGTAGTGCCTGCCATGGTTGAGGCAGTTCGCTCCATGCTGGAAACCATTCTTATAGAACAAGTTCATTAAGGGAAGTGCCCATTGTGTACACTGTGGGAGAAAAGATGCTTGTGTTCCCCCTGCAACTAAAGCAGAGTTCCTCGGGTAAACCTGCGTGATTTGGTAGAGGATATGCTTACAGTCCTCGCTACAGCCTGCCATGGTGGAGGCAGTTCGCTCCTCGTGGGAATCCCTGCATAAAGAAGTTCATTCGTGTAAGAGCCCAAAGAGTACACATTGGGAGTAATGCTGCTTGTATGCCACCTGCAACTAAAGCTGAATTCTTTGGTAAAACTGCCGTGTTTTGTAAGAGGAAATGCTTACAGTCCTCGCTACAGCCTGCCTTGGTTGAGGCAGTTCGCTCCACGTCGGAAACCCTGCATATAGAAGTTCATTCGTGGAAGAGCCCAAAGAGTATACAGTGGGAGAAAAGCTGCTTGTGTTACCTCTGCAACTAAAGCAGAGTTCTACCGTTAAAACTGCGTGTTTTGGGAGAGGATATGCTTACAGTCCTCGCTACAGCCTGCCACGGTTGAGGCAGTTCGATCCACGTGGGAATCCCTGCATAAAGAAATTCATTCATGGAAGAGCCCAAAGATTACACACTGGGAGTAATGCTGCTTGTGTTCCACCTGCAACTAACGCAGAGTTCCTTGGGTAAAACTGCCGTGTTTTCAGAGAGGAAATGCTTAGAGGCCTAACTAGAGCCTGCTTGCTTTAGGCATTTCACTCCACGCGGGACCCCTTGAGTATAGATATTCTTTCGGGCAAAGGCTCATTGGGTACACTGTGGGAGAAAAGCTGCTTGTGTTCCACCTGCAACTAAAGAAGAATTCTTCGGGTAAACCTGCGTGATTTGGTAGAGGATATGCTTACAGTCCTCGTTACAGCCTTCCATGGTGGAGGCAGTTCGCTCCTCGTGGGAATCCCTGCATAAAGAAGTTCATTCGTGTAAGAGCCCAAAGAGTACACAGTGGGAGAAATGCTGCTTGTGTTCCACCTGCAACTAAAGCACCGTTCTTCGGGTAAAACTGCCTGTTATGGGGAGGAAATGCTTACAGTCCTTACGAGAGCCTGCCTTCATTGAGGCAGTTCGCTGCACGTGGGACACCCTGCATAATGACGATTCATTCGGGGAAGGGCCGTTTGTATAAAGTGTGGGACAAATGCAGCTTGTGTTCCACCTGCAACTAAAGCAGAGTTCTTCGGGTAAAAGTGCCGTGTTTTCAGAGAGGAAATCCTTAGAGATCACAGGAGAGCCTGCCATGGTTGAGGCAGTTCGCTCCACGCTGGAAACCATTCTTATAGAACAAGTTCATTAAGGGAAGTGCCTATTGTGTACACTGTGGGAGGAAAGCTGATGGTGTTCCCCCTGCACCTAAAGCAGAGTTTTTCGTGTAAAACTGCGTGTTTCGGGAGGGGAAATGCTTACAGTCCTCGCTACAGCCTGCCATGGTGGAGACAGTTCGCTCCTCGTGGGAATCCCTGCATATAGAAGTTCATTCGTGTAAGAGCCCAAAGAGTACACAGTGGGAGAAAAGCTGCTTGTGTTACGCCTGCAAGTAAAGCAGACTTCTAGCGTTAAAACTACGAGGTTTGGGAGAGGATATGCTTACAGTCCTCGCTACAGCCTGCCATGGTTGAGGAAGTTCGCTCCACGTGGGAAACCCTGCATATACAAGTTCATTCGTGAAGAGACCAAAGAGTACACAGTGGCAGAAATGCTGCTTGTGTTCCACCTGCAACGAAAGCAGAGTTCTTCGGGTAAAAGTTCCGTGTTTTCAGAGGGGAAATTCTTAGAGACCACAGGAGAGCCTGCCATGGTTGAGGCAGTTCGCTCCACGCTGGAAACCATTCTTATAGAACAAGTTCATTAAGGGAAGTGCCCATTGTGTACACTGTGGGAGAAAAGATGCTTGTGTTCCCCCTGCACCTAAAGCAGAGTTCCTCGGGTAAAACTGCGTGTTTCGGTAGAGGATATGCTTACGGTCCTCGCTACAGCCTGCCTTGGTGGAGGCAGTTCGCTCCACGTGGGAATCCCTGCATAAAGAAGTTCATTCGTGTAAGAGCCCAAAGAGTACACAGTGGGAGTAATGCTGCTTGTATGCCACCTGCAACTAAAGCAGAATTCTTTGGTAAAACTGCCGTGTTTTGGAAGAGGAAATGCTTACAGTCCTCGCTACAGCCTGCCTTGGTTGAGGCAGTTCGCTCCACGTCGGAAACCCTGCATATAGAAGTTCATTCGTGGAAGAGCCCAAAGAGTACACAGTGGGGAAAAGCTGCTTGTGTTACCTCTGCAACTAAAGCAGAGTTCTACCGTTAAAACTGCGTGTTTTGGGAGAGGATATGCTTACAGTCCTCGCTACAGCCTGCCACGGTTGAGGCAGTTCGATCCACGTGGGAATCCCTGCATAAAGAAATTCATTCGTGGAAGAGCCCAAAGATTATACACTGGGAGTAATGCTGCTTGTGTTCCACCTGCAACTAACGCAGAGTTCCTTGGGTAAAACTTCCGTGTTTTCAGAGAGGAAATGCTTAGAGGCCTAACTAGAGCCTGCTTGCTTTAGGCATTTCACTCCACGCGGGACCCCTTGAGTATAGATATTCTTTCGGGCAAAGGCTCATTGGGTACACTGTGGGAGAAAAGCTGCTTGTGTTCCACCTGCAACTAAAGCAGAATTCTTCGGGTAAACCTGCGTGATTTGGTAGAGGATATGCTTACAGTCCTCGTTACAGCCTTCCATGGTGGAGGCAGTTCGCTCCTCGTGGGAATCCCTGCATAAAGAAGTTGATTCGTGTAAGAGCCCAAAGAGTACACAGTGGGAGAAATGCTGCTTGTGTTCCACCTGCAACTAAAGCAGAATTCTTTGGGTAAAACTGCGTGTATTGGGAGAGGAAATGCTTACAGTCCTTATGAGAGCCTCCCTTCGTTGAGGCAGTTCACTGCACGTGGGACACCCTGCATACACCCTGTAGACTCCTTCGGGGAAGGGCTCTTTGTATAAAGTGTGGGACAAATGCAGCTTGTGTTCCACCTGCAACTAAAGCAGAGTTCTTCGGGTAAAAGTGCCGTGTTTTCAGAGAGGAAATCCTTAGAGATCACAGGAGAGCCTGCCATGGTTGAGGCAGTTCGCTCCACGCTGGAAACCATTCTTATAGAACAAGTTCATTAGGGGAAGTGCCCATTGTGTACACTGTGAGAGGAAAGCTGATGGTGTTCCCCCTGCAATTAAAGCAGAGTTCTTCCTGTAAAACTGCGTGTTTTGGGAGAGGAAATGCTTACAGTATTCGCTACAGCCTGCCTTGGTTGAGGCAGTTCGCTCCACGTGGGAATCCCTGCATAAAGAAGTTCATTCGTGGAAGAGCCCAAAGAGTACACAGTGGGAGAAATGCTGCTTGTGTTCCACCTGCAACTAAAGCAGAATTCTTTGGTAAAACTGCCGTGTTTTGGAAGAGGAAATGCTTACAGTCCTCGCTACAGCCTGCCTTGGTTGAGGCAGTTCGCTCCACGTCGGAAACCCTGCATATAGAAGTTCATTCTTGGAAGAGCCCAAAGAGTACACAGTGGGAGAAAAGCTGCTTGTGTTACGCCTGCAAGTAAAGCAGAGTTCTAGCTTTAAAACTGCATGGTTTGGGAGAGGATATGCTTACAATCCTCGCTACAGCCTGCCATGGTTGAGGCAGTTCGCTTCACGTGGGAAACCCTGCATATACAAGTTCATTCGTGAAGAGACCAAAGAGTACACAGTGGGAGAAATGCTGCTTGTGTTCCACCTGCAACGAAAGCAGAGTTCTTCGGGTAAAAGTTCCGTGTTTTCAGAGGGGAAATTCTTAGAGACCACAGGAGAGCCTGCCATGGTTGAGGCAGTTCGCTCCACGCTGGAAACCATTCTTATAGAACAAATTCATTAAGGGAAGTGCCTATTGTGTACACTGTGGGAGGAAAGCTGATGGTGTTCCCCCTGCACCTAAAGCAGAGTTTTTCGTGTAAAACTGCGTGTTTCGGGAGGGGAAATGCTTACAGTCCTCGCTACAGCCTGCCATGGTGGAGACAGTTCGCTCCTCGTGGGAATCCCTGCATATAGAAGTTCATTCGTGTAAGAGCCCAAAGAGTACACAGTGGGAGAAAAGCTGCTTGTGTTACGCCTGCAAGTAAAGCAGACTTCTAGCATTAAAACTACGAGGTTTGGGAGAGGATATGCTTACAGTCCTCGCTACAGCCTGCCATGGTTGAGGAAGTTCGCTCCACGTGGGAAACCCTGCATATACAAGTTCATTCGTGAAGAGACCAAAGAGTACACAGTGGCAGAAATGCTGCTTGTGTTCCACCTGCAACGAAAGCAGAGTTCTTCGGGTAAAAGTTCCGTGTTTTCAGAGGGGAAATTCTTAGAGACCACAGGAGAGCCTGCCATGGTTGAGGCAGTTCGCTCCACGCTGGAAACCATTCTTATAGAACAAGTTCATTAAGGGAAGTGCCCATTGTGTACACTGTGGGAGAAAAGATGCTTGTGTTCCCCCTGCACCTAAAGCAGAGTTCCTCGGGTAAAACTGCGTGTTTCGGTAGAGGATATGCTTACGGTCCTCGCTACAGCCTGCCTTGGTGGAGGCAGTTCGCTCCACGTAGGAATCCCTGCATAAAGAAGTTCATTCGTGTAAGAGCCCAAAGAGTACACAGTGGGAGTAATGCTGCTTGTATGCCACCTGCAACTAAAGCAGAATTCTTTGGTAAAACTGCCGTGTTTTGGAAGAGGAAATGCTTACAGTCCTCGCTACAGCCTGCCTTGGTTGAGGCAGTTCGCTCCACGTCGGAAACCCTGCATATAGAGGTTCATTCGTGGAAGAGCCCAAAGAGTACACAGTGGGGAAAAGCTGCTTGTGTTACCTCTGCAACTAAAGCAGAGTTCTACCGTTAAAACTGCGTGTTTTGGGAGAGGATATGCTTACAGTCCTCGCTACAGCCTGCCACGGTTGAGGCAGTTCGATCCACGTGGGAATCCCTGCATAAAGAAATTCATTCGTGGAAGAGCCCAAAGATTACACACTGGGAGTAATGCTGCTTGTGTTCCACCTGCAACTAACGCAGAGTTCCTTGGGTAAAACTTCCGTGTTTTCTGAGAGGAAATGCTTAGAGGCCTAACTAGAGCCTGCTTGCTTTAGGCATTTCACTCCACGCGGGACCCCTTGAGTATAGATATTCTTTCGGGCAAAGGCTCATTGGGTACACTGTGGGAGAAAAGCTGCTTGTGTTCCACCTGCAACTAAAGCAGAATTCTTCGGGTAAACCTGCGTGATTTGGTAGAGGATATGCTTACAGTCCTCGTTACAGCCTTCCATGGTGGAGGCAGTTCGCTCCTCGTGGGAATCCCTGCATAAAGAAGTTGATTCGTGTAAGAGCCCAAAGAGTACACAGTGGGAGAAATGCTGCTTGTGTTCCACCTGCAACTAAAGCAGAATTCTTTGGGTAAAACTGCGTGTATTGGGAGAGGAAATGCTTACAGTCCTTATGAGAGCCTCCCTTCGTTGAGGCAGTTCACTGCACGTGGGACACCCTGCATACACCCTGTAGACTCCTTCGGGGAAGGGCTCTTTGTATAAAGTGTGGGACAAATGCAGCTTGTGTTCCACCTGCAACTAAAGCAGAGTTCTTCGGGTAAAAGTGCCGTGTTTTCAGAGAGGAAATCCTTAGAGATCACAGGAGAGCCTGCCATGGTTGAGGCAGTTCGCTCCACGCTGGAAACCATTCTTATAGAACAAGTTCATTAGGGGAAGTGCCCATTGTGTACACTGTGAGAGGAAAGCTGATGGTGTTCCCCCTGCAATTAAAGCAGAGTTCTTCCTGTAAAACTGCGTGTTTTGGGAGAGGAAATGCTTACAGTATTCGCTACAGCCTGCCTTGGTTGAGGCAGTTCGCTCCACGTGGGAATCCCTGCATAAAGAAGTTCATTCGTGGAAGAGCCCAAAGAGTACACAGTGGGAGAAATGCTGCTTGAGTTCCACCTGCAACTAAAGCAGAATTCTTTGGGTAAAACTGCGTGTATTGGGAGAGGAAATGCTTACAGTCCTTATGAGAGCCTCCCTTCGTTGAGGCAGTTCACTGCACGTGGGACACCCTGCATACACCCTGTAGACTACTTCGGGGAAGGGCTCTTTGTATAAAGTGTGGGACAAATGCAGCTTGTGTTCCACCTGCAAGTAAAGCAGAGTTCTTCGGGTAAAAGTGCCGTGTTTTCAGAGGGGAAATTCTTAGAGACCACAGTAGTGCCTGCCATGGTTGAGGCAGTTCGCTCCACGCTGGAAACCATTCTTATAGAACAAGTTCATTAAGGGAAGTGCCTATTGTGTACACTGTGGGAGGAAAGCTGATGGTGTTCCCCCTGCACCTAAAGCAGAGTTTTTCGTGTAAAACTGCGTGTTTCGGGAGGGGAAATGCTTACAGTCCTCGCTACAGCCTGCCATGGTGGAGACAGTTCGCTCCTCGTGGGAATCCCTGCATATAGAAGTTCATTCGTGTAAGAGCCCAAAGAGTACACAGTGGGAGAAATGCTGCTTGTGTTCCACCTGCAACGAAAGCAGAGTTCTTCGGGTAAAAGTTCCCTGTTTTCAGAGAGGAAATTCTTAGAGACCACAGTTGTGCCTGCCATGGTTGAGGCAGTTCGCTCCACGCTGGAAACCATTCTTATAGAACAAGTTCATTAAGGGAAGTGCCCATTGTGTACACTGTGGGAGAAAAGATGCTTGTGTTCCCCCTGCAACTAAAGCAGAGTTCCTCGGGTAAACCTGCGTGATTTGGTAGAGGATATGCTTACAGTCCTCGCTACAGCCTGCCATGGTGGAGGCAGTTCGCTCCTCGTGGGAATCCCTGCATAAAGAAGTTCATTCGTGTAAGAGCCCAAAGAGTACACATTGGGAGTAATGCTGCTTGTATGCCACCTGCAACTAAAGCTGAATTCTTTGGTAAAACTGCCGTGTTTTGTAAGAGGAAATGCTTACAGTCCTCGCTACAGCCTGCCTTGGTTGAGGCAGTTCGCTCCACGTCGGAAACCCTGCATATAGAAGTTCATTCGTGGAAGAGCCCAAAGAGTATACAGTGGGAGAAAAGCTGCTTGTGTTACCTCTGCAACTAAAGCAGAGTTCTACCGTTAAAACTGCGTGTTTTGGGAGAGGATATGCTTACAGTCCTCGCTACAGCCTGCCACGGTTGAGGCAGTTCGATCCACGTGGGAATCCCTGCATAAAGAAATTCATTCGTGGAAGAGCCCAAAGATTACACACTGGGAGTAATGCTGCTTGTGTTCCACCTGCAACTAACGCAGAGTTCCTTGGGTAAAACTGCCGTGTTTTCAGAGAGGAAATGCTTAGAGGCCTAACTAGAGCCTGCTTGCTTTAGGCATTTCACTCCACGCGGGACCCCTTGAGTATAGATATTCTTTCGGGCAAAGGCTCATTGGGTACACTGTGGAGAAAAGCTGCTTGTGTTCCACCTGCAACTAAAGAAGAATTCTTCGGGTAAACCTGCGTGATTTGGTAGAGGATATGCTTACAGTCCTCGTTACAGCCTTCCATGGTGGAGGCAGTTCGCTCGTCGTGGGAATCCCTGCATAAAGAAGTTCATTCGTGTAAGAGCCCAAAGAGTACACAGTGGGAGAAATGCTGCTTGTGTTCCACCTGCAACTAAAGCACCGTTCTTCGGGTAAAACTGCCTGTTATGGGGAGGAAATGCTTACAGTCCTTACGAGAGCCTGCCTTCATTGAGGCAGTTCGCTGCACGTGGGACACCCTGCATAATGACGATTCATTCGGGGAAGGGCCGTTTGTATAAAGTGTGGGACAAATGCAGCTTGTGTTCCACCTGCAAGTAAAGCAGAGTTCTTCGGGTAAAAGTGCCGTGTTTTCAGAGAGGAAATCCTTAGAGATCACAGGAGAGCCTGCCATGGTTGAGGCAGTTCGCTCCACGCTGGAAACCATTCTTATAGAACAAGTTCATTAGGGGACGTGCCCATTGTGTACACTGTGAGAGGAAAGCTGATGGTGTTCCCCCTGCAATTAAAGCAGAGTTCTTCCTGTAAAACTGCGTGTTTTGGGAGAGGAAATGCTTACAGTATTCGCTACAGCCTGCCTTGGTTGAGGCAGTTCGCTCCACGTGGGAATCCCTGCATAAAGAAGTTCATTCGTGGAAGAGCCCAAAGAGTACACAGTGGGAGAAATGCTGCTTGAGTTCCACCTGCCACTAAAGCAGAATTCTTTGGGTAAAACTGCGTGTATTGGGAGAGGAAATGCTTACAGTCCTTATGAGAGCCTCCCTTCGTTGAGGCAGTTCACTGCACGTGGGACACCCTGCATACACCCTGTAGACTCCTTCGGGGAAGGGCTCTTTGTATAAAGTGTGGGACAAATGCAGCTTGTGTTCCACCTGCAAGTAAAGCAGAGTTCTTCGGGTAAAAGTGCCGTGTTTTCAGAGGGGAAATTCTTAGAGACCACAGTAGTGCCTGCCATGGTTGAGGCAGTTCGCTCCACGCTGGAAACCATTCTTATAGAACAAGTTCATTAAGGGAAGTGCCTATTGTGTACACTGTGGGAGGAAAGCTGATGGTGTTCCCCCTGCACCTAAAGCAGAGTTTTTCGTGTAAAACTGCGTGTTTCGGGAGGGGAAATGCTTACAGTCCTCGCTACAGCCTGCCATGGTGGAGACAGTTCGCTCCTCGTGGGAATCCCTGCATATAGAAGTTCATTCGTGTAAGAGCCCAAAGAGTACACAGTGGGAGAAAAGCTGCTTGTGTTACGCCTGCAAGTAAAGCAGACTTCTAGCGTTAAAACTACGAGGTTTGGGAGAGGATATGCTTACAGTCCTCGCTACAGCCTGCCATGGTTGAGGAAGTTCGCTCCACGTGGGAAACCCTGCATATACAAGTTCATTCGTGAAGAGACCAAAGAGTACACAGTGGCAGAAATGCTGCTTGTGTTCCACCTGCAACGAAAGCAGAGTTCTTCGGGTAAAAGTTCCGTGTTTTCAGAGGGGAAATTCTTAGAGACCACAGGAGAGCCTGCCATGGTTGAGGCAGTTCGCTCCACGCTGGAAACCATTCTTATAGAACAAGTTCATTAAGGGAAGTGCCCATTGTGTACACTGTGGGAGAAAAGATGCTTGTGTTCCCCCTGCACCTAAAGCAGAGTTCCTCGGGTAAAACTGCGTGTTTCGGTAGAGGATATGCTTACGGTCCTCGCTACAGCCTGCCTTGGTGGAGGCAGTTCGCTCCACGTGGGAATCCCTGCATAAAGAAGTTCATTCGTGTAAGAGCCCAAAGAGTACACAGTGGGAGTAATGCTGCTTGTATGCCACCTGCAACTAAAGCAGAATTCTTTGGTAAAACTGCCGTGTTTTGGAAGAGGAAATGCTTACAGTCCTCGCTACAGCCTGCCTTGGTTGAGGCAGTTCGCTCCACGTCGGAAAACCTGCATATAGAAGTTCATTCGTGGAAGAGCCCAAAGAGTACACAGTGGGGAAAAGCTGCTTGTGTTACCTCTGCAACTAAAGCAGAGTTCTACCGTTAAAACTGCGTGTTTTGGGAGAGGATATGCTTACAGTCCTCGCTACAGCCTGCCACGGTTGAGGCAGTTCGATCCACGTGGGAATCCCTGCATAAAGAAATTCATTCGTGGAAGAGCCCAAAGATTACACACTGGGAGTAATGCTGCTTGTGTTCCACCTGCAACTAACGCAGAGTTCCTTGGGTAAAACTGCCGTGTTTTCAGAGAGGAAATGCTTAGAGGCCTAACTAGAGCCTGCTTGCTTTAGGCATTTCACTCCACGCGGGACCCCTTGAGTATAGATATTCTTTCGGGCAAAGGCTCATTGGGTACACTGTGGGAGAAAAGCTGCTTGTGTTCCACCTGCAACTAAAGCAGAATTCTTCGGGTAAACCTGCGTGATTTGGTAGAGGATATGTTTACAGTCCTCATTACAGCCTTCCATGGTGGAGGCAGTTCGCTCCTCGTGGGAATCCCTGCATAAAGAAGTTGATTCGTGTAAGAGCCCAAAGAGTACACAGTGGGAGAAATGCTGCTTGTGTTCCACCTGCAACTAAAGCAGAATTCTTTGGGTAAAACTGCGTGTATTGGGAGAGGAAATGCTTACAGTCCTTATGAGAGCCTCCCTTCGTTGAGGCAGTTCACTGCACGTGGGACACCCTGCATACACCCTGTAGACTCCTTCGGGGAAGGGCTCTTTGTATAAAGTGTGGGACAAATGCAGCTTGTGTTCCACCTGCAACTAAAGCAGAGTTCTTCGGGTAAAAGTGCCGTGTTTTCAGAGAGGAAATCCTTAGAGATCACAGGAGAGCCTGCCATGGTTGAGGCAGTTCGCTCCACGCTGGAAACCATTCTTATAGAACAAGTTCATTAGGGGAAGTGCCCATTGTGTACACTGTGAGAGGTAAGCTGATGGTGTTCCCCCTGCAATTAAAGCAGAGTTCTTCCTGTAAAACTGCGTGTTTTGGGAGAGGAAATGCTTACAGTATTCGCTACAGCCTGCCTTGGTTGAGGCAGTTCGCTCCACGTGGGAATCCCTGCATAAAGAAGTTCATTCGTGGAAGAGCCCAAAGAGTACACAGTGGGAGAAATGCTGCTTGTGTTCCACCTGCAACTAAAGCAGAATTCTTTGGTAAAACTGCCGTGTTTTGGAAGAGGAAATGCTTACAGTCCTCGCTACAGCCTACCTTGGTTGAGGCAGTTCGCTCCACGTCGGAAACCCTGCATATAGAAGTTCATTCGTGGAAGAGCCCAAAGAGTACACAGTGGGAGAAAAGCTGCTTGTGTTACGCCTGCAAGTAAAGCAGAGTTCTAGCTTTAAAACTGCATGGTTTGGGAGAGGATATGCTTACAATCCTCGCTACAGCCTGCCATGGTTGAGGCAGTTCGCTCCACGTGGGAAACCCTGCATATACAAGTTCATTCGTGAAGAGACCAAAGAGTACACAGTGGGAGAAATGCTGCTTGTGTTCCACCTGCAACGAAAGCAGAGTTCTTCGGGTAAAAGTTCCGTGTTTTCAGAGGGGAAATTCTTAGAGACCACAGTAGTGCCTGCCATGGTTGAGGCAGTTCGCTCCACGCTGGAAACCATTCTTATAGAACAAGTTCATTAAGGGAAGTGCCTATTGTGTACACTGTGGGAGGAAAGCTGATGGTGTTCCCCCTGCACCTAAAGCAGAGTTTTTCGTGTAAAACTGCGTGTTTCCGGAGGGGAAATGCTTACAGTCCTCGCTACAGCCTGCCATGGTGGAGACAGTTCGCTCCTCGTGGGAATCCCTGCATATAGAAGTTCATTCGTGTAAGAGCCCAAAGAGTACACAGTGGGAGAAAAGCTGCTTGTGTTACGCCTGCAAGTAAAGCAGACTTCTAGCGTTAAAACTACGAGGTTTGGGAGAGGATATGCTTACAGTCCTCGCTACAGCCTGCCATGGTTGAGGAAGTTCGCTCCACGTGGGAAACCCTGCATATACAAGTTCATTCGTGAAGAGACCAAAGAGTACACAGTGGGAGAAATGCTGCTTGTGTTCCACCTGCAACGAAAGCAGAGTTCTTCGGGTAAAAGTTCCCTGTTTTCAGAGAGGAAATTCTTAGAGACCACAGTAGTGCCTGCCATGGTTGAGGCAGTTCGCTCCACGCTGGAAACCATTCTTATAGAACAAGTTCATTAAGGGAAGTGCCCATTGTGTACACTGTGGGAGAAAAGATGCTTGTGTTCCCCATGCAACTAAAGCAGAGTTCCTCGGGTAAACCTGCGTGATTTGGTAGAGGATATGCTTACAGTCCTCGCTACAGCCTGCCATGGTGGAGGCAGTTCGCTCCTCGTGGGAATCCCTGCATAAAGAAGTTCATTCGTGTAAGAGCCCAAAGAGTACACATTGGGAGTAATGCTGCTTGTATGCCACCTGCAACTAAAGCTGAATTCTTTGGTAAAACTGCCGTGTTTTGTAAGAGGAAATGCTTACAGTCCTCGCTACAGCCTGCCTTGGTTGAGGCAGTTCGCTCCACGTCGGAAACCCTGCATATAGAAGTTCATTCGTGGAAGAGCCCAAAGAGTATACAGTGGGAGAAAAGCTGCTTGTGTTACCTCTGCAACTAAAGCAGAGTTCTACCGTTAAAACTGCGTGTTTTGGGAGAGGATATGCTTACAGTCCTCGCTACAGCCTGCCACGGTTGAGGCAGTTCGATCCACGTGGGAATCCCTGCATAAAGAAATTCATTCGTGGAAGAGCCCAAAGATTACACACTGGGAGTAATGCTGCTTGTGTTCCACCTGCAACTAACGCAGAGTTCCTTGGGTAAAACTGCCGTGTTTTCAGAGAGGAAATGCTTAGAGGCCTAACTAGAGCCTGCTTGCTTTAGGCATTTCACTCCACGCGGGACCCCTTGAGTATAGATATTCTTTCGGGCAAAGGCTCATTGGGTACACTGTGGAGAAAAGCTGCTTGTGTTCCACCTGCAACTAAAGAAGAATTCTTCGGGTAAACCTGCGTGATTTGGTAGAGGATATGCTTACAGTCCTCGTTACAGCCTTCCATGGTGGAGGCAGTTCGCTCGTCGTGGGAATCCCTGCATAAAGAAGTTCATTCGTGTAAGAGCCCAAAGAGTACACAGTGGGAGAAATGCTGCTTGTGTTCCACCTGCAACTAAAGCACCGTTCTTCGGGTAAAACTGCCTGTTATGGGGAGGAAATGCTTACAGTCCTTACGAGAGCCTGCCTTCATTGAGGCAGTTCGCTGCACGTGGGACACCCTGCATAATGACGATTCATTCGGGGAAGGGCCGTTTGTATAAAGTGTGGGACAAATGCAGCTTGTGTTCCACCTGCAAGTAAAGCAGAGTTCTTCGGGTAAAAGTGCCGTGTTTTCAGAGAGGAAATCCTTAGAGATCACAGGAGAGCCTGCCATGGTTGAGGCAGTTCGCTCCACGCTGGAAACCATTCTTATAGAACAAGTTCATTAGGGGACGTGCCCATTGTGTACACTGTGAGAGGAAAGCTGATGGTGTTCCCCCTGCAATTAAAGCAGAGTTCTTCCTGTAAAACTGCGTGTTTTGGGAGAGGAAATGCTTACAGTATTCGCTACAGCCTGCCTTGGTTGAGGCAGTTCGCTCCACGTGGGAATCCCTGCATAAAGAAGTTCATTCGTGGAAGAGCCCAAAGAGTACACAGTGGGAGAAATGCTGCTTGAGTTCCACCTGCCACTAAAGCAGAATTCTTTGGGTAAAACTGCGTGTATTGGGAGAGGAAATGCTTACAGTCCTTATGAGAGCCTCCCTTCGTTGAGGCAGTTCACTGCACGTGGGACACCCTGCATACACCCTGTAGACTCCTTCGGGGAAGGGCTCTTTGTATAAAGTGTGGGACAAATGCAGCTTGTGTTCCACCTGCAAGTAAAGCAGAGTTCTTCGGGTAAAAGTGCCGTGTTTTCAGAGGGGAAATTCTTAGAGACCACAGTAGTGCCTGCCATGGTTGAGGCAGTTCGCTCCACGCTGGAAACCATTCTTATAGAACAAGTTCATTAAGGGAAGTGCCTATTGTGTACACTGTGGGAGGAAAGCTGATGGTGTTCCCCCTGCACCTAAAGCAGAGTTTTTCGTGTAAAACTGCGTGTTTCGGGAGGGGAAATGCTTACAGTCCTCGCTACAGCCTGCCATGGTGGAGACAGTTCGCTCCTCGTGGGAATCCCTGCATATAGAAGTTCATTCGTGTAAGAGCCCAAAGAGTACACAGTGGGAGAAATGCTGCTTGTGTTCCACCTGCAACGAAAGCAGAGTTCTTCGGGTAAAAGTTCCCTGTTTTCAGAGAGGAAATTCTTAGAGACCACAGTTGTGCCTGCCATGGTTGAGGCAGTTCGCTCCACGCTGGAAACCATTCTTATAGAACAAGTTCATTAAGGGAAGTGCCCATTGTGTACACTGTGGGAGAAAAGATGCTTGTGTTCCCCCTGCAACTAAAGCAGAGTTCCTCGGGTAAACCTGCGTGATTTGGTAGAGGATATGCTTACAGTCCTCGCTACAGCCTGCCATGGTGGAGGCAGTTCGCTCCTCGTGGGAATCCCTGCATAAAGAAGTTCATTCGTGTAAGAGCCCAAAGAGTACACATTGGGAGTAATGCTGCTTGTATGCCACCTGCAACTAAAGCTGAATTCTTTGGTAAAACTGCCGTGTTTTGTAAGAGGAAATGCTTACAGTCCTCGCTACAGCCTGCCTTGGTTGAGGCAGTTCGCTCCACGTCGGAAACCCTGCATATAGAAGTTCATTCGTGGAAGAGCCCAAAGAGTATACAGTGGGAGAAAAGCTGCTTGTGTTACCTCTGCAACTAAAGCAGAGTTCTACCGTTAAAACTGCGTGTTTTGGGAGAGGATATGCTTACAGTCCTCGCTACAGCCTGCCACGGTTGAGGCAGTTCGATCCACGTGGGAATCCCTGCATAAAGAAATTCATTCGTGGAAGAGCCCAAAGATTACACACTGGGAGTAATGCTGCTTGTGTTCCACCTGCAACTAACGCAGAGTTCCTTGGGTAAAACTGCCGTGTTTTCAGAGAGGAAATGCTTAGAGGCCTAACTAGAGCCTGCTTGCTTTAGGCATTTCACTCCACGCGGGACCCCTTGAGTATAGATATTCTTTCGGGCAAAGGCTCATTGGGTACACTGTGGAGAAAAGCTGCTTGTGTTCCACCTGCAACTAAAGAAGAATTCTTCGGGTAAACCTGCGTGATTTGGTAGAGGATATGCTTACAGTCCTCGTTACAGCCTTCCATGGTGGAGGCAGTTCGCTCGTCGTGGGAATCCCTGCATAAAGAAGTTCATTCGTGTAAGAGCCCAAAGAGTACACAGTGGGAGAAATGCTGCTTGTGTTCCACCTGCAACTAAAGCACCGTTCTTCGGGTAAAACTGCCTGTTATGGGGAGGAAATGCTTACAGTCCTTACGAGAGCCTGCCTTCATTGAGGCAGTTCGCTGCACGTGGGACACCCTGCATAATGACGATTCATTCGGGGAAGGGCCGTTTGTATAAAGTGTGGGACAAATGCAGCTTGTGTTCCACCTGCAAGTAAAGCAGAGTTCTTCGGGTAAAAGTGCCGTGTTTTCAGAGAGGAAATCCTTAGAGATCACAGGAGAGCCTGCCATGGTTGAGGCAGTTCGCTCCACGCTGGAAACCATTCTTATAGAACAAGTTCATTAGGGGACGTGCCCATTGTGTACACTGTGAGAGGAAAGCTGATGGTGTTCCCCCTGCAATTAAAGCAGAGTTCTTCCTGTAAAACTGCGTGTTTTGGGAGAGGAAATGCTTACAGTATTCGCTACAGCCTGCCTTGGTTGAGGCAGTTCGCTCCACGTGGGAATCCCTGCATAAAGAAGTTCATTCGTGGAAGAGCCCAAAGAGTACACAGTGGGAGAAATGCTGCTTGAGTTCCACCTGCCACTAAAGCAGAATTCTTTGGGTAAAACTGCGTGTATTGGGAGAGGAAATGCTTACAGTCCTTATGAGAGCCTCCCTTCGTTGAGGCAGTTCACTGCACGTGGGACACCCTGCATACACCCTGTAGACTCCTTCGGGGAAGGGCTCTTTGTATAAAGTGTGGGACAAATGCAGCTTGTGTTCCACCTGCAAGTAAAGCAGAGTTCTTCGGGTAAAAGTGCCGTGTTTTCAGAGGGGAAATTCTTAGAGACCACAGTAGTGCCTGCCATGGTTGAGGCAGTTCGCTCCACGCTGGAAACCATTCTTATAGAACAAGTTCATTAAGGGAAGTGCCTATTGTGTACACTGTGGGAGGAAAGCTGATGGTGTTCCCCCTGCACCTAAAGCAGAGTTTTTCGTGTAAAACTGCGTGTTTCGGGAGGGGAAATGCTTACAGTCCTCGCTACAGCCTGCCATGGTGGAGACAGTTCGCTCCTCGTGGGAATCCCTGCATATAGAAGTTCATTCGTGTAAGAGCCCAAAGAGTACACAGTGGGAGAAAAGCTGCTTGTGTTACGCCTGCAAGTAAAGCAGACTTCTAGCGTTAAAACTACGAGGTTTGGGAGAGGATATGCTTACAGTCCTCGCTACAGCCTGCCATGGTTGAGGAAGTTCGCTCCACGTGGGAAACCCTGCATATACAAGTTCATTCGTGAAGAGACCAAAGAGTACACAGTGGCAGAAATGCTGCTTGTGTTCCACCTGCAACGAAAGCAGAGTTCTTCGGGTAAAAGTTCCGTGTTTTCAGAGGGGAAATTCTTAGAGACCACAGGAGAGCCTGCCATGGTTGAGGCAGTTCGCTCCACGCTGGAAACCATTCTTATAGAACAAGTTCATTAAGGGAAGTGCCCATTGTGTACACTGTGGGAGAAAAGATGCTTGTGTTCCCCCTGCACCTAAAGCAGAGTTCCTCGGGTAAAACTGCGTGTTTCGGTAGAGGATATGCTTACGGTCCTCGCTACAGCCTGCCTTGGTGGAGGCAGTTCGCTCCACGTGGGAATCCCTGCATAAAGAAGTTCATTCGTGTAAGAGCCCAAAGAGTACACAGTGGGAGTAATGCTGCTTGTATGCCACCTGCAACTAAAGCAGAATTCTTTGGTAAAACTGCCGTGTTTTGGAAGAGGAAATGCTTACAGTCCTCGCTACAGCCTGCCTTGGTTGAGGCAGTTCGCTCCACGTCGGAAACCCTGCATATAGAAGTTCATTCGTGGAAGAGCCCAAAGAGTACACAGTGGGGAAAAGCTGCTTGTGTTACGCCTGCAAGTAAAGCAGAGTTCTAGCTTTAAAACTGCATGGTTTGGGAGAGGATATGCTTACAATCCTCGCTACAGCCTGCCATGGTTGAGGCAGTTCGCTTCACGTGGGAAACCCTGCATATACAAGTTCATTCGTGAAGAGACCAAAGAGTACACAGTGGGAGAAATGCTGCTTTTGTTCCACCTGCAACGAAAGCAGAGTTCTTCGGGTAAAAGTTCCGTGTTTTCAGAGGGGAAATTCTTAGAGACCACAGTAGTGCCTGCCATGGTTGATGCAGTTCGCTCCACGCTGGAAACCATTCTTATAGAACAAGTTCATTAAGGGAAGTGCCTATTGTGTACACTGTGGGAGGAAAGCTGATGGTGTTCCCCCTGCACCTAAAGCAGAGTTCTTCGTGTAAAACTGCGTGTTTCGGGAGGGGAAATGCTTACAGTCCTCGCTACAGCCTGCCATGGTGGAGGCAGTTCGCTCCTCGTGGGAATCCCTGCATATAGAAGTTCATTCGTGTATGAGCCCAAAGAGTACACAGTGGGAGAAAAGCTGCTTGTGTTACGCCTGCAAGTAAAGCAGACCTCTAGCGTTAAAACTACGAGGTTTGGGAGAGGATATGCTTACAGTCCTCGCTACAGCCTGCCATGGTTGAGGAAGTTCGGTCCACGTGGGAAACCCTGCATATACAAGTTCATTCGTGAAGAGACCAAAGAGTACACAGTGGGAGAAATGCTGCTTGTGTTCCACCTGCAACGAAAGCAGAGTTCTTCGGGTAAAAGTTCCCTGTTTTCAGAGAGGAAATTCTTAGAGACCACAGTAGTGCCTGCCATGGTTGAGGCAGTTCGCTCCACGCTGGAAACCATTCTTATAGAACAAGTTCATTAAGGGAAGTGCCCATTGTGTACACTGTGGGAGAAAAGATGCTTGTGTTCCCCCTGCAACTAAAGCAGAGTTCCTCGGGTAAACCTGCGTGATTTGGTAGAGGATATGCTTACAGTCCTCGCTACAGCCTGCCATGGTGGAGGCAGTTCGCTCCTCGTGGGAATCCCTGCATAAAGAAGTTCATTCGTGTAAGAGCCCAAAGAGTACACATTGGGAGTAATGCTGCTTGTATGCCACCTGCAACTAAAGCTGAATTCTTTGGTAAAACTGCCGTGTTTTGTAAGAGGAAATGCTTACAGTCCTCGCTACAGCCTGCCTTGGTTGAGGCAGTTCGCTCCACGTCGGAAACCCTGCATATAGAAGTTCATTCGTGGAAGAGCCCAAAGAGTATACAGTGGGAGAAAAGCTGCTTGTGTTACCTCTGCAACTAAAGCAGAGTTCTACCGTTAAAACTGCGTGTTTTGGGAGAGGATATGCTTACAGTCCTCGCTACAGCCTGCCACGGTTGAGGCAGTTCGATCCACGTGGGAATCCCTGCATAAAGAAATTCATTCGTGGAAGAGCCCAAAGATTACACACTGGGAGTAATGCTGCTTGTGTTCCACCTGCAACTAACGCAGAGTTCCTTGGGTAAAACTGCCGTGTTTTCAGAGAGGAAATGCTTAGAGGCCTAACTAGAGCCTGCTTGCTTTAGGCATTTCACTCCACGCGGGACCCCTTGAGTATAGATATTCTTTCGGGCAAAGGCTCATTGGGTACACTGTGGAGAAAAGCTGCTTGTGTTCCACCTGCAACTAAAGAAGAATTCTTCGGGTAAACCTGCGTGATTTGGTAGAGGATATGCTTACAGTCCTCGTTACAGCCTTCCATGGTGGAGGCAGTTCGCTCGTCGTGGGAATCCCTGCATAAAGAAGTTCATTCGTGTAAGAGCCCAAAGAGTACACAGTGGGAGAAATGCTGCTTGTGTTCCACCTGCAACTAAAGCACCGTTCTTCGGGTAAAACTGCCTGTTATGGGGAGGAAATGCTTACAGTCCTTACGAGAGCCTGCCTTCATTGAGGCAGTTCGCTGCACGTGGGACACCCTGCATAATGACGATTCATTCGGGGAAGGGCCGTTTGTATAAAGTGTGGGACAAATGCAGCTTGTGTTCCACCTGCAAGTAAAGCAGAGTTCTTCGGGTAAAAGTGCCGTGTTTTCAGAGAGGAAATCCTTAGAGATCACAGGAGAGCCTGCCATGGTTGAGGCAGTTCGCTCCACGCTGGAAACCATTCTTATAGAACAAGTTCATTAGGGGACGTGCCCATTGTGTACACTGTGAGAGGAAAGCTGATGGTGTTCCCCCTGCAATTAAAGCAGAGTTCTTCCTGTAAAACTGCGTGTTTTGGGAGAGGAAATGCTTACAGTATTCGCTACAGCCTGCCTTGGTTGAGGCAGTTCGCTCCACGTGGGAATCCCTGCATAAAGAAGTTCATTCGTGGAAGAGCCCAAAGAGTACACAGTGGGAGAAATGCTGCTTGAGTTCCACCTGCCACTAAAGCAGAATTCTTTGGGTAAAACTGCGTGTATTGGGAGAGGAAATGCTTACAGTCCTTATGAGAGCCTCCCTTCGTTGAGGCAGTTCACTGCACGTGGGACACCCTGCATACACCCTGTAGACTCCTTCGGGGAAGGGCTCTTTGTATAAAGTGTGGGACAAATGCAGCTTGTGTTCCACCTGCAAGTAAAGCAGAGTTCTTCGGGTAAAAGTGCCGTGTTTTCAGAGGGGAAATTCTTAGAGACCACAGTAGTGCCTGCCATGGTTGAGGCAGTTCGCTCCACGCTGGAAACCATTCTTATAGAACAAGTTCATTAAGGGAAGTGCCTATTGTGTACACTGTGGGAGGAAAGCTGATGGTGTTCCCCCTGCACCTAAAGCAGAGTTTTTCGTGTAAAACTGCGTGTTTCGGGAGGGGAAATGCTTACAGTCCTCGCTACAGCCTGCCATGGTGGAGACAGTTCGCTCCTCGTGGGAATCCCTGCATATAGAAGTTCATTCGTGTAAGAGCCCAAAGAGTACACAGTGGGAGAAATGCTGCTTGTGTTCCACCTGCAACGAAAGCAGAGTTCTTCGGGTAAAAGTTCCCTGTTTTCAGAGAGGAAATTCTTAGAGACCACAGTTGTGCCTGCCATGGTTGAGGCAGTTCGCTCCACGCTGGAAACCATTCTTATAGAACAAGTTCATTAAGGGAAGTGCCCATTGTGTACACTGTGGGAGAAAAGATGCTTGTGTTCCCCCTGCAACTAAAGCAGAGTTCCTCGGGTAAACCTGCGTGATTTGGTAGAGGATATGCTTACAGTCCTCGCTACAGCCTGCCATGGTGGAGGCAGTTCGCTCCTCGTGGGAATCCCTGCATAAAGAAGTTCATTCGTGTAAGAGCCCAAAGAGTACACATTGGGAGTAATGCTGCTTGTATGCCACCTGCAACTAAAGCTGAATTCTTTGGTAAAACTGCCGTGTTTTGTAAGAGGAAATGCTTACAGTCCTCGCTACAGCCTGCCTTGGTTGAGGCAGTTCGCTCCACGTCGGAAACCCTGCATATAGAAGTTCATTCGTGGAAGAGCCCAAAGAGTATACAGTGGGAGAAAAGCTGCTTGTGTTACCTCTGCAACTAAAGCAGAGTTCTACCGTTAAAACTGCGTGTTTTGGGAGAGGATATGCTTACAGTCCTCGCTACAGCCTGCCACGGTTGAGGCAGTTCGATCCACGTGGGAATCCCTGCATAAAGAAATTCATTCGTGGAAGAGCCCAAAGATTACACACTGGGAGTAATGCTGCTTGTGTTCCACCTGCAACTAACGCAGAGTTCCTTGGGTAAAACTGCCGTGTTTTCAGAGAGGAAATGCTTAGAGGCCTAACTAGAGCCTGCTTGCTTTAGGCATTTCACTCCACGCGGGACCCCTTGAGTATAGATATTCTTTCGGGCAAAGGCTCATTGGGTACACTGTGGAGAAAAGCTGCTTGTGTTCCACCTGCAACTAAAGAAGAATTCTTCGGGTAAACCTGCGTGATTTGGTAGAGGATATGCTTACAGTCCTCGTTACAGCCTTCCATGGTGGAGGCAGTTCGCTCGTCGTGGGAATCCCTGCATAAAGAAGTTCATTCGTGTAAGAGCCCAAAGAGTACACAGTGGGAGAAATGCTGCTTGTGTTCCACCTGCAACTAAAGCACCGTTCTTCGGGTAAAACTGCCTGTTATGGGGAGGAAATGCTTACAGTCCTTACGAGAGCCTGCCTTCATTGAGGCAGTTCGCTGCACGTGGGACACCCTGCATAATGACGATTCATTCGGGGAAGGGCCGTTTGTATAAAGTGTGGGACAAATGCAGCTTGTGTTCCACCTGCAAGTAAAGCAGAGTTCTTCGGGTAAAAGTGCCGTGTTTTCAGAGAGGAAATCCTTAGAGATCACAGGAGAGCCTGCCATGGTTGAGGCAGTTCGCTCCACGCTGGAAACCATTCTTATAGAACAAGTTCATTAGGGGACGTGCCCATTGTGTACACTGTGAGAGGAAAGCTGATGGTGTTCCCCCTGCAATTAAAGCAGAGTTCTTCCTGTAAAACTGCGTGTTTTGGGAGAGGAAATGCTTACAGTATTCGCTACAGCCTGCCTTGGTTGAGGCAGTTCGCTCCACGTGGGAATCCCTGCATAAAGAAGTTCATTCGTGGAAGAGCCCAAAGAGTACACAGTGGGAGAAATGCTGCTTGAGTTCCACCTGCCACTAAAGCAGAATTCTTTGGGTAAAACTGCGTGTATTGGGAGAGGAAATGCTTACAGTCCTTATGAGAGCCTCCCTTCGTTGAGGCAGTTCACTGCACGTGGGACACCCTGCATACACCCTGTAGACTCCTTCGGGGAAGGGCTCTTTGTATAAAGTGTGGGACAAATGCAGCTTGTGTTCCACCTGCAAGTAAAGCAGAGTTCTTCGGGTAAAAGTGCCGTGTTTTCAGAGGGGAAATTCTTAGAGACCACAGTAGTGCCTGCCATGGTTGAGGCAGTTCGCTCCACGCTGGAAACCATTCTTATAGAACAAGTTCATTAAGGGAAGTGCCTATTGTGTACACTGTGGGAGGAAAGCTGATGGTGTTCCCCCTGCACCTAAAGCAGAGTTTTTCGTGTAAAACTGCGTGTTTCGGGAGGGGAAATGCTTACAGTCCTCGCTACAGCCTGCCATGGTGGAGACAGTTCGCTCCTCGTGGGAATCCCTGCATATAGAAGTTCATTCGTGTAAGAGCCCAAAGAGTACACAGTGGGAGAAAAGCTGCTTGTGTTACGCCTGCAAGTAAAGCAGACTTCTAGCGTTAAAACTACGAGGTTTGGGAGAGGATATGCTTACAGTCCTCGCTACAGCCTGCCATGGTTGAGGAAGTTCGCTCCACGTGGGAAACCCTGCATATACAAGTTCATTCGTGAAGAGACCAAAGAGTACACAGTGGCAGAAATGCTGCTTGTGTTCCACCTGCAACGAAAGCAGAGTTCTTCGGGTAAAAGTTCCGTGTTTTCAGAGGGGAAATTCTTAGAGACCACAGGAGAGCCTGCCATGGTTGAGGCAGTTCGCTCCACGCTGGAAACCATTCTTATAGAACAAGTTCATTAAGGGAAGTGCCCATTGTGTACACTGTGGGAGAAAAGATGCTTGTGTTCCCCCTGCACCTAAAGCAGAGTTCCTCGGGTAAAACTGCGTGTTTCGGTAGAGGATATGCTTACGGTCCTCGCTACAGCCTGCCTTGGTGGAGGCAGTTCGCTCCACGTGGGAATCCCTGCATAAAGAAGTTCATTCGTGTAAGAGCCCAAAGAGTACACAGTGGGAGTAATGCTGCTTGTATGCCACCTGCAACTAAAGCAGAATTCTTTGGTAAAACTGCCGTGTTTTGGAAGAGGAAATGCTTACAGTCCTCGCTACAGCCTGCCTTGGTTGAGGCAGTTCGCTCCACGTCGGAAAACCTGCATATAGAAGTTCATTCGTGGAAGAGCCCAAAGAGTACACAGTGGGGAAAAGCTGCTTGTGTTACCTCTGCAACTAAAGCAGAGTTCTACCGTTAAAACTGCGTGTTTTGGGAGAGGATATGCTTACAGTCCTCGCTACAGCCTGCCACGGTTGAGGCAGTTCGATCCACGTGGGAATCCCTGCATAAAGAAATTCATTCGTGGAAGAGCCCAAAGATTACACACTGGGAGTAATGCTGCTTGTGTTCCACCTGCAACTAACGCAGAGTTCCTTGGGTAAAACTGCCGTGTTTTCAGAGAGGAAATGCTTAGAGGCCTAACTAGAGCCTGCTTGCTTTAGGCATTTCACTCCACGCGGGACCCCTTGAGTATAGATATTCTTTCGGGCAAAGGCTCATTGGGTACACTGTGGGAGAAAAGCTGCTTGTGTTCCACCTGCAACTAAAGCAGAATTCTTCGGGTAAACCTGCGTGATTTGGTAGAGGATATGTTTACAGTCCTCATTACAGCCTTCCATGGTGGAGGCAGTTCGCTCCTCGTGGGAATCCCTGCATAAAGAAGTTGATTCGTGTAAGAGCCCAAAGATTACACAGTGGGAGAAATGCTGCTTGTGTTCCACCTGCAACTAAAGCAGAATTCTTTGGGTAAAACTGCGTGTATTGGGAGAGGAAATGCTTACAGTCCTTATGAGAGCCTCCCTTCGTTGAGGCAGTTCACTGCACGTGGGACACCCTGCATACACCCTGTAGACTCCTTCGGGGAAGGGCTCTTTGTATAAAGTGTGGGACAAATGCAGCTTGTGTTCCACCTGCAACTAAAGCAGAGTTCTTCGGGTAAAAGTGCCGTGTTTTCAGAGAGGAAATCCTTAGAGATCACAGGAGAGCCTGCCATGGTTGAGGCAGTTCGCTCCACGCTGGAAACCATTCTTATAGAACAAGTTCATTAGGGGAAGTGCCCATTGTGTACACTGTGAGAGGTAAGCTGATGGTGTTCCCCCTGCAATTAAAGCAGAGTTCTTCCTGTAAAACTGCGTGTTTTGGGAGAGGAAATGCTTACAGTATTCGCTACAGCCTGCCTTGGTTGAGGCAGTTCGCTCCACGTGGGAATCCCTGCATAAAGAAGTTCATTCGTGGAAGAGCCCAAAGAGTACACAGTGGGAGAAATGCTGCTTGTGTTCCACCTGCAACTAAAGCAGAATTCTTTGGTAAAACTGCCGTGTTTTGGAAGAGGAAATGCTTACAGTCCTCGCTACAGCCTACCTTGGTTGAGGCAGTTCGCTCCTCGTCGGAAACCCTGCATATAGAAGTTCATTCGTGGAAGAGCCCAAAGAGTACACAGTGGGAGAAAAGCTGCTTGTGTTACGCCTGCAAGTAAAGCAGAGTTCTAGCTTTAAAACTGCATGGTTTGGGAGAGGATATGCTTACAATCCTCGCTACAGCCTGCCATGGTTGAGGCAGTTCGCTCCACGTGGGAAACCCTGCATATACAAGGTCATTCGTGAAGAGACCAAAGAGTACACAGTGGGAGAAATGCTGCTTGTGTTCCACCTGCAACGAAAGCAGAGTTCTTCGGGTAAAAGTTCCGTGTTTTCAGAGGGGAAATTCTTAGAGACCACAGTAGTGCCTGCCATGGTTGAGGCAGTTCGCTCCACGCTGGAAACCATTCTTATAGAACAAGTTCATTAAGGGAAGTGCCTATTGTGTACACTGTGGGAGGAAAGCTGATGGTGTTCCCCCTGCACCTAAAGCAGAGTTTTTCGTGTAAAACTGCGTGTTTCGGGAGGGGAAATGCTTACAGTCCTCGCTACAGCCTGCCATGGTGGAGACAGTTCGCTCCTCGTGGGAATCCCTGCATATAGAAGTTCATTCGTGTAAGAGCCCAAAGAGTACACAGTGGGAGAAAAGCTGCTTGTGTTACGCCTGCAAGTAAAGCAGACTTCTAGCGTTAAAACTACGAGGTTTGGGAGAGGATATGCTTACAGTCCTCGCTACAGCCTGCCATGGTTGAGGAAGTTCGCTCCACGTGGGAAACCCTGCATATACAAGTTCATTCGTGAAGAGACCAAAGAGTACACAGTGGGAGAAATGCTGCTTGTGTTCCACCTGCAACGAAAGCAGAGTTCTTCGGGTAAAAGTTCCCTGTTTTCAGAGAGGAAATTCTTAGAGACCACAGTAGTGCCTGCCATGGTTGAGGCAGTTCGCTCCACGCTGGAAACCATTCTTATAGAACAAGTTCATTAAGGGAAGTGCCCATTGTGTACACTGTGGGAGAAAAGATGCTTGTGTTCCCCCTGCAACTAAAGCAGAGTTCCTCGGGTAAACCTGCGTGATTTGGTAGAGGATATGCTTACAGTCCTCGCTACAGCCTGCCATGGTGGAGGCAGTTCGCTCCTCGTGGGAATCCCTGCATAAAGAAGTTCATTCGTGTAAGAGCCCAAAGAGTACACATTGGGAGTAATGCTGCTTGTATGCCACCTGCAACTAAAGCTGAATTCTTTGGTAAAACTGCCGTGTTTTGTAAGAGGAAATGCTTACAGTCCTCGCTACAGCCTGCCTTGGTTGAGGCAGTTCGCTCCACGTCGGAAACCCTGCATATAGAAGTTCATTCGTGGAAGAGCCCAAAGAGTATACAGTGGGAGAAAAGCTGCTTGTGTTACCTCTGCAACTAAAGCAGAGTTCTACCGTTAAAACTGCGTGTTTTGGGAGAGGATATGCTTACAGTCCTCGCTACAGCCTGCCACGGTTGAGGCAGTTCGATCCACGTGGGAATCCCTGCATAAAGAAATTCATTCGTGGAAGAGCCCAAAGATTACACACTGGGAGTAATGCTGCTTGTGTTCCACCTGCAACTAACGCAGAGTTCCTTGGGTAAAACTGCCGTGTTTTCAGAGAGGAAATGCTTAGAGGCCTAACTAGAGCCTGCTTGCTTTAGGCATTTCACTCCACGCGGGACCCCTTGAGTATAGATATTCTTTCGGGCAAAGGCTCATTGGGTACACTGTGGAGAAAAGCTGCTTGTGTTCCACCTGCAACTAAAGAAGAATTCTTCGGGTAAACCTGCGTGATTTGGTAGAGGATATGCTTACAGTCCTCGTTACAGCCTTCCATGGTGGAGGCAGTTCGCTCGTCGTGGGAATCCCTGCATAAAGAAGTTCATTCGTGTAAGAGCCCAAAGAGTACACAGTGGGAGAAATGCTGCTTGTGTTCCACCTGCAACTAAAGCACCGTTCTTCGGGTAAAACTGCCTGTTATGGGGAGGAAATGCTTACAGTCCTTACGAGAGCCTGCCTTCATTGAGGCAGTTCGCTGCACGTGGGACACCCTGCATAATGACGATTCATTCGGGGAAGGGCCGTTTGTATAAAGTGTGGGACAAATGCAGCTTGTGTTCCACCTGCAAGTAAAGCAGAGTTCTTCGGGTAAAAGTGCCGTGTTTTCAGAGAGGAAATCCTTAGAGATCACAGGAGAGCCTGCCATGGTTGAGGCAGTTCGCTCCACGCTGGAAACCATTCTTATAGAACAAGTTCATTAGGGGACGTGCCCATTGTGTACACTGTGAGAGGAAAGCTGATGGTGTTCCCCCTGCAATTAAAGCAGAGTTCTTCCTGTAAAACTGCGTGTTTTGGGAGAGGAAATGCTTACAGTATTCGCTACAGCCTGCCTTGGTTGAGGCAGTTCGCTCCACGTGGGAATCCCTGCATAAAGAAGTTCATTCGTGGAAGAGCCCAAAGAGTACACAGTGGGAGAAATGCTGCTTGAGTTCCACCTGCCACTAAAGCAGAATTCTTTGGGTAAAACTGCGTGTATTGGGAGAGGAAATGCTTACAGTCCTTATGAGAGCCTCCCTTCGTTGAGGCAGTTCACTGCACGTGGGACACCCTGCATACACCCTGTAGACTCCTTCGGGGAAGGGCTCTTTGTATAAAGTGTGGGACAAATGCAGCTTGTGTTCCACCTGCAAGTAAAGCAGAGTTCTTCGGGTAAAAGTGCCGTGTTTTCAGAGGGGAAATTCTTAGAGGCCACAGTAGTGCCTGCCATGGTTGAGGCAGTTCGCTCCACGCTGGAAACCATTCTTATAGAACAAGTTCATTAAGGGAAGTGCCTATTGTGTACACTGTGGGAGGAAAGCTGATGGTGTTCCCCCTGCACCTAAAGCAGAGTTTTTCGTGTAAAACTGCGTGTTTCGGGAGGGGAAATGCTTACAGTCCTCGCTACAGCCTGCCATGGTGGAGACAGTTCGCTCCTCGTGGGAATCCCTGCATATAGAAGTTCATTCGTGTAAGAGCCCAAAGAGTACACAGTGGGAGAAAAGCTGCTTGTGTTACGCCTGCAAGTAAAGCAGACTTCTAGCGTTAAAACTACGAGGTTTGGGAGAGGATATGCTTACAGTCCTCGCTACAGCCTGCCATGGTTGAGGAAGTTCGCTCCACGTGGGAAACCCTGCATATACAAGTTCATTCGTGAAGAGACCAAAGAGTACACAGTGGCAGAAATGCTGCTTGTGTTCCACCTGCAACGAAAGCAGAGTTCTTCGGGTAAAAGTTCCGTGTTTTCAGAGGGGAAATTCTTAGAGACCACAGGAGAGCCTGCCATGGTTGAGGCAGTTCGCTCCACGCTGGAAACCATTCTTATAGAACAAGTTCATTAAGGGAAGTGCCCATTGTGTACACTGTGGGAGAAAAGATGCTTGTGTTCCCCCTGCACCTAAAGCAGAGTTCCTCGGGTAAAACTGCGTGTTTCGGTAGAGGATATGCTTACGGTCCTCGCTACAGCCTGCCTTGGTGGAGGCAGTTCGCTCCACGTGGGAATCCCTGCATAAAGAAGTTCATTCGTGTAAGAGCCCAAAGAGTACACAGTGGGAGTAATGCTGCTTGTATGCCACCTGCAACTAAAGCAGAATTCTTTGGTAAAACTGCCGTGTTTTGGAAGAGGAAATGCTTACAGTCCTCGCTACAGCCTGCCTTGGTTGAGGCAGTTCGCTCCACGTCGGAAACCCTGCATATAGAAGTTCATTCGTGGAAGAGCCCAAAGAGTACACAGTGGGGAAAAGCTGCTTGTGTTACCTCTGCAACTAAAGCAGAGTTCTACCGTTAAAACTGCGTGTTTTGGGAGAGGATATGCTTACAGTCCTCGCTACAGCCTGCCACGGTTGAGGCAGTTCGATCCACGTGGGAATCCCTGCATAAAGAAATTCATTCGTGGAAGAGCCCAAAGATTACACACTGGGAGTAATGCTGCTTGTGTTCCACCTGCAACTAACGCAGAGTTCCTTGGGTAAAACTGCCGTGTTTTCAGAGAGGAAATGCTTAGAGGCCTAACTAGAGCCTGCTTGCTTTAGGCATTTCACTCCACGCGGGACCCCTTGAGTATAGATATTCTTTCGGGCAAAGGCTCATTGGGTACACTGTGGGAGAAAAGCTGCTTGTGTTCCACCTGCAACTAAAGCAGAATTCTTCGGGTAAACCTGCGTGATTTGGTAGAGGATATGTTTACAGTCCTCATTACAGCCTTCCATGGTGGAGGCAGTTCGCTCCTCGTGGGAATCCCTGCATAAAGAAGTTCATTCGTGTAAGAGCCCAAAGAGTACACAGTGGGAGAAATGCTGCTTGTGTTCCACCTGCAACTAAAGCAGAATTCTTTGGGTAAAACTGCGTGTATTGGGAGAGGAAATGCTTACAGTCCTTATGAGAGCCTCCCTTCGTTGAGGCAGTTCACTGCACGTGGGACACCCTGCATACACCCTGTAGACTCCTTCGGGGAAGGGCTCTTTGTATAAAGTGTGGGACAAATGCAGCTTGTGTTCCACCTGCAACTAAAGCAGAGTTCTTCGGGTAAAAGTGCCGTGTTTTCAGAGAGGAAATCCTTAGAGATCACAGGAGAGCCTGCCATGGTTGAGGCAGTTCGCTCCACGCTGGAAACCATTCTTATAGAACAAGTTCATTAGGGGAAGTGCCCATTGTGTACACTGTGAGAGGTAAGCTGATGGTGTTCCCCCTGCAATTAAAGCAGAGTTCTTCCTGTAAAACTGCGTGTTTTGGGAGAGGAAATGCTTACAGTATTCGCTACAGCCTGCCTTGGTTGAGGCAGTTCGCTCCACGTGGGAATCCCTGCATAAAGAAGTTCATTCGTGGAAGAGCCCAAAGAGTACACAGTGGGAGAAATGCTGCTTGTGTTCCACCTGCAACTAAAGCAGAATTCTTTGGTAAAACTGCCGTGTTTTGGAAGAGGAAATGCTTACAGTCCTCGCTACAGCCTACCTTGGTTGAGGCAGTTCGCTCCACGTCGGAAACCCTGCATATAGAAGTTCATTCGTGGAAGAGCCCAAAGAGTACACAGTGGGAGAAAAGCTGCTTGTGTTACGCCTGCAAGTAAAGCAGACTTCTAGCTTTAAAACTGCATGGTTTGGGAGAGGATATGCTTACAATCCTCGCTACAGCCTGCCATGGTTGAGGCAGTTCGCTCCACGTGGGAAACCCTGCATATACAAGTTCATTCGTGAAGAGACCAAAGAGTACACAGTGGGAGAAATGCTGCTTGTGTTCCACCTGCAACGAAAGCAGAGTTCTTCGGGTAAAAGTTCCGTGTTTTCAGAGGGGAAATTCTTAGAGACCACAGTAGTGCCTGCCATGGTTGAGGCAGTTCGCTCCACGCTGGAAACCATTCTTATAGAACAAGTTCATTAAGGGAAGTGCCTATTGTGTACACTGTGGGAGGAAAGCTGATGGTGTTCCCCCTGCACCTAAAGCAGAGTTTTTCGTGTAAAACTGCGTGTTTCGGGAGGGGAAATGCTTACAGTCCTCGCTACAGCCTGCCATGGTGGAGACAGTTCGCTCCTCGTGGGAATCCCTGCATATAGAAGTTCATTCGTGTAAGAGCCCAAAGAGTACACAGTGGGAGAAAAGCTGCTTGTGTTACGCCTGCAAGTAAAGCAGACTTCTAGCGTTAAAACTACGAGGTTTGGGAGAGGATATGCTTACAGTCCTCGCTACAGCCTGCCATGGTTGAGGAAGTTCGCTCCACGTGGGAAACCCTGCATATACAAGTTCATTCGTGAAGAGACCAAAGAGTACACAGTGGGAGAAATGCTGCTTGTGTTCCACCTGCAACGAAAGCAGAGTTCTTCGGGTAAAAGTTCCCTGTTTTCAGAGAGGAAATTCTTAGAGACCACAGTAGTGCCTGCCATGGTTGAGGCAGTTCGCTCCACGCTGGAAACCATTCTTATAGAACAAGTTCATTAAGGGAAGTGCCCATTGTGTACACTGTGGGAGAAAAGATGCTTGTGTTCCCCCTGCAACTAAAGCAGAGTTCCTCGGGTAAACCTGCGTGATTTGGTAGAGGATATGCTTACAGTCCTCGCTACAGCCTGCCATGGTGGAGGCAGTTCGCTCCTCGTGGGAATCCCTGCATAAAGAAGTTCATTCGTGTAAGAGCCCAAAGAGTACACATTGGGAGTAATGCTGCTTGTATGCCACCTGCAACTAAAGCTGAATTCTTTGGTAAAACTGCCGTGTTTTGTAAGAGGAAATGCTTACAGTCCTCGCTACAGCCTGCCTTGGTTGAGGCAGTTCGCTCCACGTCGGAAACCCTGCATATAGAAGTTCATTCGTGGAAGAGCCCAAAGAGTATACAGTGGGAGAAAAGCTGCTTGTGTTACCTCTGCAACTAAAGCAGAGTTCTACCGTTAAAACTGCGTGTTTTGGGAGAGGATATGCTTACAGTCCTCGCTACAGCCTGCCACGGTTGAGGCAGTTCGATCCACGTGGGAATCCCTGCATAAAGAAATTCATTCGTGGAAGAGCCCAAAGATTACACACTGGGAGTAATGCTGCTTGTGTTCCACCTGCAACTAACGCAGAGTTCCTTGGGTAAAACTGCCGTGTTTTCAGAGAGGAAATGCTTAGAGGCCTAACTAGAGCCTGCTTGCTTTAGGCATTTCACTCCACGCGGGACCCCTTGAGTATAGATATTCTTTCGGGCAAAGGCTCATTGGGTACACTGTGGAGAAAAGCTGCTTGTGTTCCACCTGCAACTAAAGAAGAATTCTTCGGGTAAACCTGCGTGATTTGGTAGAGGATATGCTTACAGTCCTCGTTACAGCCTTCCATGGTGGAGGCAGTTCGCTCGTCGTGGGAATCCCTGCATAAAGAAGTTCATTCGTGTAAGAGCCCAAAGAGTACACAGTGGGAGAAATGCTGCTTGTGTTCCACCTGCAACTAAAGCACCGTTCTTCGGGTAAAACTGCCTGTTATGGGGAGGAAATGCTTACAGTCCTTACGAGAGCCTGCCTTCATTGAGGCAGTTCGCTGCACGTGGGACACCCTGCATAATGACGATTCATTCGGGGAAGGGCCGTTTGTATAAAGTGTGGGACAAATGCAGCTTGTGTTCCACCTGCAAGTAAAGCAGAGTTCTTCGGGTAAAAGTGCCGTGTTTTCAGAGAGGAAATCCTTAGAGATCACAGGAGAGCCTGCCATGGTTGAGGCAGTTCGCTCCACGCTGGAAACCATTCTTATAGAACAAGTTCATTAGGGGACGTGCCCATTGTGTACACTGTGAGAGGAAAGCTGATGGTGTTCCCCCTGCAATTAAAGCAGAGTTCTTCCTGTAAAACTGCGTGTTTTGGGAGAGGAAATGCTTACAGTATTCGCTACAGCCTGCCTTGGTTGAGGCAGTTCGCTCCACGTGGGAATCCCTGCATAAAGAAGTTCATTCGTGGAAGAGCCCAAAGAGTACACAGTGGGAGAAATGCTGCTTGAGTTCCACCTGCCACTAAAGCAGAATTCTTTGGGTAAAACTGCGTGTATTGGGAGAGGAAATGCTTACAGTCCTTATGAGAGCCTCCCTTCGTTGAGGCAGTTCACTGCACGTGGGACACCCTGCATACACCCTGTAGACTCCTTCGGGGAAGGGCTCTTTGTATAAAGTGTGGGACAAATGCAGCTTGTGTTCCACCTGCAAGTAAAGCAGAGTTCTTCGGGTAAAAGTGCCGTGTTTTCAGAGGGGAAATTCTTAGAGACCACAGTAGTGCCTGCCATGGTTGAGGCAGTTCGCTCCACGCTGGAAACCATTCTTATAGAACAAGTTCATTAAGGGAAGTGCCTATTGTGTACACTGTGGGAGGAAAGCTGATGGTGTTCCCCCTGCACCTAAAGCAGAGTTTTTCGTGTAAAACTGCGTGTTTCGGGAGGGGAAATGCTTACAGTCCTCGCTACAGCCTGCCATGGTGGAGACAGTTCGCTCCTCGTGGGAATCCCTGCATATAGAAGTTCATTCGTGTAAGAGCCCAAAGAGTACACAGTGGGAGAAAAGCTGCTTGTGTTACGCCTGCAAGTAAAGCAGACTTCTAGCGTTAAAACTACGAGGTTTGGGAGAGGATATGCTTACAGTCCTCGCTACAGCCTGCCATGGTTGAGGAAGTTCGCTCCACGTGGGAAACCCTGCATATACAAGTTCATTCGTGAAGAGACCAAAGAGTACACAGTGGCAGAAATGCTGCTTGTGTTCCACCTGCAACGAAAGCAGAGTTCTTCGGGTAAAAGTTCCGTGTTTTCAGAGGGGAAATTCTTAGAGACCACAGGAGAGCCTGCCATGGTTGAGGCAGTTCGCTCCACGCTGGAAACCATTCTTATAGAACAAGTTCATTAAGGGAAGTGCCCATTGTGTACACTGTGGGAGAAAAGATGCTTGTGTTCCCCCTGCACCTAAAGCAGAGTTCCTCGGGTAAAACTGCGTGTTTCGGTAGAGGATATGCTTACGGTCCTCGCTACAGCCTGCCTTGGTGGAGGCAGTTCGCTCCACGTGGGAATCCCTGCATAAAGAAGTTCATTCGTGTAAGAGCCCAAAGAGTACACAGTGGGAGTAATGCTGCTTGTATGCCACCTGCAACTAAAGCAGAATTCTTTGGTAAAACTGCCGTGTTTTGGAAGAGGAAATGCTTACAGTCCTCGCTACAGCCTGCCTTGGTTGAGGCAGTTCGCTCCACGTCGGAAAACCTGCATATAGAAGTTCATTCGTGGAAGAGCCCAAAGAGTACACAGTGGGGAAAAGCTGCTTGTGTTACCTCTGCAACTAAAGCAGAGTTCTACCGTTAAAACTGCGTGTTTTGGGAGAGGATATGCTTACAGTCCTCGCTACAGCCTGCCACGGTTGAGGCAGTTCGATCCACGTGGGAATCCCTGCATAAAGAAATTCATTCGTGGAAGAGCCCAAAGATTACACACTGGGAGTAATGCTGCTTGTGTTCCACCTGCAACTAACGCAGAGTTCCTTGGGTAAAACTGCCGTGTTTTCAGAGAGGAAATGCTTAGAGGCCTAACTAGAGCCTGCTTGCTTTAGGCATTTCACTCCACGCGGGACCCCTTGAGTATAGATATTCTTTCGGGCAAAGGCTCATTGGGTACACTGTGGGAGAAAAGCTGCTTGTGTTCCACCTGCAACTAAAGCAGAATTCTTCGGGTAAACCTGCGTGATTTGGTAGAGGATATGTTTACAGTCCTCATTACAGCCTTCCATGGTGGAGGCAGTTCGCTCCTCGTGGGAATCCCTGCATAAAGAAGTTGATTCGTGTAAGAGCCCAAAGAGTACACAGTGGGAGAAATGCTGCTTGTGTTCCACCTGCAACTAAAGCAGAATTCTTTGGGTAAAACTGCGTGTATTGGGAGAGGAAATGCTTACAGTCCTTATGAGAGCCTCCCTTCGTTGAGGCAGTTCACTGCACGTGGGACACCCTGCATACACCCTGTAGACTCCTTCGGGGAAGGGCCGTTTGTATAAAGTGTGGGACAAATGCAGCTTGTGTTCCACCTGCAAGTAAAGCAGAGTTCTTCGGGTAAAAGTGCCGTGTTTTCAGAGAGGAAATCCTTAGAGATCACAGGAGAGCCTGCCATGGTTGAGGCAGTTCGCTCCACGCTGGAAACCATTCTTATAGAACAAGTTCATTAGGGGACGTGCCCATTGTGTACACTGTGAGAGGAAAGCTGATGGTGTTCCCCCTGCAATTAAAGCAGAGTTCTTCCTGTAAAACTGCGTGTTTTGGGAGAGGAAATGCTTACAGTATTCGCTACAGCCTGCCTTGGTTGAGGCAGTTCGCTCCACGTGGGAATCCCTGCATAAAGAAGTTCATTCGTGGAAGAGCCCAAAGAGTACACAGTGGGAGAAATGCTGCTTGTGTTCCACCTGCAACTAAAGCAGAATTCTTTGGTAAAACTGCCGTGTTTTGGAAGAGGAAATGCTTACAGTCCTCGCTACAGCCTACCTTGGTTGAGGCAGTTCGCTCCACGTCGGAAACCCTGCATATAGAAGTTCATTCGTGGAAGAGCCCAAAGAGTACACAGTGGGAGAAAAGCTGCTTGTGTTACGCCTGCAAGTAAAGCAGAGTTCTAGCTTTAAAACTGCATGGTTTGGGAGAGGATATGCTTACAATCCTCGCTACAGCCTGCCATGGTTGAGGCAGTTCGCTCCACGTGGGAAACCCTGCATATACAAGTTCATTCGTGAAGAGACCAAAGAGTACACAGTGGGAGAAATGCTGCTTGTGTTCCACCTGCAACGAAAGCAGAGTTCTTCGGGTAAAAGTTCCGTGTTTTCAGAGGGGAAATTCTTAGAGACCACAGTAGTGCCTGCCATGGTTGAGGCAGTTCGCTCCACGCTGGAAACCATTCTTATAGAACAAGTTCATTAAGGGAAGTGCCTATTGTGTACACTGTGGGAGGAAAGCTGATGGTGTTCCCCCTGCACCTAAAGCAGAGTTTTTCGTGTAAAACTGCGTGTTTCGGGAGGGGAAATGCTTACAGTCCTCGCTACAGCCTGCCATGGTGGAGACAGTTCGCTCCTCGTGGGAATCCCTGCATATAGAAGTTCATTCGTGTAAGAGCCCAAAGAGTACACAGTGGGAGAAAAGCTGCTTGTGTTACGCCTGCAAGTAAAGCAGACTTCTAGCGTTAAAACTACGAGGTTTGGGAGAGGATATGCTTACAGTCCTCGCTACAGCCTGCCATGGTTGAGGAAGTTCGCTCCACGTGGGAAACCCTGCATATACAAGTTCATTCATGAAGAGACCAAAGAGTACACAGTGGCAGAAATGCTGCTTGTGTTCCACCCGCAACGAAAGCAGAGTTCTTCGGGTAAAAGTTCCGTGTTTTCAGAGGGGAAATTCTTAGAGACCACAGGAGAGCCTGCCATGGTTGAGGCAGTTCGCTCCACGCTGGAAACCATTCTTATAGAACAAGTTCATTAAGGGAAGTGCCCATTGTGTACACTGTGGGAGAAAAGATGCTTGTGTTCCCCCTGCACCTAAAGCAGAGTTCCTCGGGTAAAACTGCGTGTTTCGGTAGAGGATATGCTTACGGTCCTCGCTACAGCCTGCCTTGGTGGAGGCAGTTCGCTCCACGTGGGAATCCCTGCATAAAGAAGTTCATTCGTGTAAGAGCCCAAAGAGTACACAGTGGGAGTAATGCTGCTTGTATGCCACCTGCAACTAAAGCAGAATTCTTTGGTAAAACTGCCGTGTTTTGGAAGAGGAAATGCTTACAGTCCTCGCTACAGCCTGCCTTGGTTGAGGCAGTTCGCTCCACGTCGGAAACCCTGCATATAGAAGTTCATTCGTGGAAGAGCCCAAAGAGTACACAGTGGGGAAAAGCTGCTTGTGTTACCTCTGCAACTAAAGCAGAGTTCTACCGTTAAAACTGCGTGTTTTGGGAGAGGATATGCTTACAGTCCTCGCTACAGCCTGCCACGGTTGAGGCAGTTCGATCCACGTGGGAATCCCTGCATAAAGAAATTCATTCGTGGAAGAGCCCAAAGATTACACACTGGGAGTAATGCTGCTTGTGTTCCACCTGCAACTAACGCAGAGTTCCTTGGGTAAAACTTCCGTGTTTTCAGAGAGGAAATGCTTAGAGGCCTAACTAGAGCCTGCTTGCTTTAGGCATTTCACTCCACGCGGGACCCCTTGAGTATAGATATTCTTTCGGGCAAAGGCTCATTGGGTACACTGTGGGAGAAAAGCTGCTTGTGTTCCACCTGCAACTAAAGCAGAATTCTTCGGGTAAACCTGCGTGATTTGGTAGAGGATATGCTTACAGTCCTCGTTACAGCCTTCCATGGTGGAGGCAGTTCGCTCCTCGTGGGAATCCCTGCATAAAGAAGTTGATTCGTGTAAGAGCCCAAAGAGTACACAGTGGGAGAAATGCTGCTTGTGTTCCACCTGCAACTAAAGCAGAATTCTTTGGGTAAAACTGCGTGTATTGGGAGAGGAAATGCTTACAGTCCTTATGAGAGCCTCCCTTCGTTGAGGCAGTTCACTGCACGTGGGACACCCTGCATACACCCTGTAGACTCCTTCGGGGAAGGGCTCTTTGTATAAAGTGTGGGACAAATGCAGCTTGTGTTCCACCTGCAACTAAAGCAGAGTTCTTCGGGTAAAAGTGCCGTGTTTTCAGAGAGGAAATCCTTAGAGATCACAGGAGAGCCTGCCATGGTTGAGGCAGTTCGCTCCACGCTGGAAACCATTCTTATAGAACAAGTTCATTAGGGGAAGTGCCCATTGTGTACACTGTGAGAGGAAAGCTGATGGTGTTCCCCCTGCAATTAAAGCAGAGTTCTTCCTGTAAAACTGCGTGTTTTGGGAGAGGAAATGCTTACAGTATTCGCTACAGCCTGCCTTGGTTGAGGCAGTTCGCTCCACGTGGGAATCCCTGCATAAAGAAGTTCATTCGTGGAAGAGCCCAAAGAGTACACAGTGGGAGAAATGCTGCTTGTGTTCCACCTGCAACTAAAGCAGAATTGTTTGGTAAAACTGCCGTGTTTTGGAAGAGGAAATGCTTACAGTCCTCGCTACAGCCTGCCTTGGTTGAGGCAGTTCGCTCCACGTCGGAAACCCTGCATATAGAAGTTCATTCTTGGAAGAGCCCAAAGAGTACACAGTGGGAGAAAAGCTGCTTGTGTTACGCCTGCAAGTAAAGCAGAGTTCTAGCTTTAAAACTGCATGGTTTGGGAGAGGATATGCTTACAATCCTCGCTACAGCCTGCCATGGTTGAGGCAGTTCGCTTCACGTGGGAAACCCTGCATATACAAGTTCATTCGTGAAGAGACCAAAGAGTACACAGTGGGAGAAATGCTGCTTGTGTTCCACCTGCAACGAAAGCAGAGTTCTTCGGGTAAAAGTTCCGTGTTTTCAGAGGGGAAATTCTTAGAGACCACAGTAGTGCCTGCCATGGTTGAGGCAGTTCGCTCCACGCTGGAAACCATTCTTATAGAACAAGTTCATTAAGGGAAGTGCCTATTGTGTACACTGTGGGAGGAAAGCTGATGGTGTTCCCCCTGCACCTAAAGCAGAGTTCTTCGTGTAAAACTGCGTGTTTCGGGAGGGGAAATGCTTACAGTCCTCGCTACAGCCTGCCATGGTGGAGGCAGTTCGCTCCTCGTGGGAATCCCTGCATATAGAAGTTCATTCGTGTAAGAGTCCAAAGAGTACACAGTGGGAGAAAAGCTGCTTGTGTTACGCCTGCAAGTAAAGCAGACCTCTAGCGTTAAAACTACGAGGTTTGGGAGAGGATATGCTTACAGTCCTCGCTACAGCCTGCCATGGTTGAGGAAGTTCGCTCCACGTGGGAAACCCTGCATATACAAGTTCATTCGTGAAGAGACCAAAGAGTACACAGTGGGAGAAATGCTGCTTGTGTTCCACCTGCAACGAAAGCAGAGTTCTTCGGGTAAAAGTTCCCTGTTTTCAGAGAGGAAATTCTTAGAGACCACAGTAGTGCCTGCCATGGTTGAGGCAGTTCGCTCCACGCTGGAAACCATTCTTATAGAACAAGTTCATTAAGGGAAGTGCCCATTGTGTACACTGTGGGAGAAAAGATGCTTGTGTTCCCCCTGCAACTAAAGCAGAGTTCCTCGGGTAAACCTGCGTGATTTGGTAGAGGATATGCTTACAGTCCTCGCTACAGCCTGCCATGGTGGAGGCAGTTCGCTCCTCGTGGGAATCCCTGCATAAAGAAGTTCATTCGTGTAAGAGCCCAAAGAGTACACATTGGGAGTAATGCTGCTTGTATGCCACCTGCAACTAAAGCTGAATTCTTTGGTAAAACTGCCGTGTTTTGGAAGAGGAAATGCTTACAGTCCTCGCTACAGCCTGCCTTGGTTGAGGCAGTTCGCTCCACGTCGGAAACCCTGCATATAGAAGTTCATTCGTGGAAGAGCCCAAAGAGTATACAGTGGGAGAAAAGCTGCTTGTGTTACCTCTGCAACTAAAGCAGAGTTCTACCGTTAAAACTGCGTGTTTTGGGAGAGGATATGCTTACAGTCCTCGCTACAGCCTGCCACGGTTGAGGCAGTTCGATCCACGTGGGAATCCCTGCATAAAGAAATTCATTCGTGGAAGAACCCAAAGATTACACACTGGGAGTAATGCTGCTTGTGTTCCACCTGCAACTAACGCAGAGTTCCTTGGGTAAAACTGCCGTGTTTTCAGAGAGGAAATGCTTAGAGGCCTAACTAGAGCCTGCTTGCTTTAGGCATTTCACTCCACGCGGGACACCTTGAGTATAGATATTCTTTCGGGCAAAGGCTCATTGGGTACACTGTGGAGAAAAGCTGCTTGTGTTCCACCTGCAACTAAAGAAGAATTCTTTGGGTAAACCTGCGTGATTTGGTAGAGGATATGCTTACAGTCCTCGTTACAGCCTTCCATGGTGGAGGCAGTTCGCTCCTCGTGGGAATCCCTGCATAAAGAAGTTCATTCGTGTAAGAGCCCAAAGAGTACACAGTGGGAGAAATGCTGCTTGTGTTCCACCTGCAACTAAAGCACCGTTCTTCGGGTAAAACTGCCTGTTATGGGGAGGAAATGCTTACAGTCCTTACGAGAGCCTGCCTTCATTGAGGCAGTTCGCTGCACGTGGGACACCCTGCATAATGACGATTCATTCGGGGAAGGGCCGTTTGTATAAAGTGTGGGACAAATGCAGCTTGTGTTCCACCTGCAACTAAAGCAGAGTTCTTCGGGTTAAAGTGCCGTGTTTTCAGAGAGGAAATCCTTAGAGACCACAGGAGAGCCTGCCATGGTTGAGGCAGTTCGCTCCACGCTGGAAACCATTCTTTTAGAACAAGTTCATTAGGGGAAGTGCCCATTCTGTACACTGTGGGAGGAAAGCTGATGGTGTTCCCCCTGCACCTAAAGCAGAGTTCTTCGTGTAAAACTGCGTGTTTCGGGAGGGGAAATGCTTACAGTATTCGCTACAGCCTGCCTTGGTTGAGGCAGTTCGCTCCACGTGGGAATCCCTGCATAAAGAAGTTCATTCGTGGAAGAGCCCAAAGAGTACACAGTGGGAGAAATGCTGCTTGTGTTCCATCTGCAACTAAAGCAGAATTCTTTGGTAAAACTGCCGTGTTTTGTAAGAGGAAATGCTTACAGTCCTCGCTACAGCCTGCCTTGGTTGAGGCAGTTCGCTCCACGTCGGAAACCCTGCATATAGAAGTTCATTCGTGGAAGAGCCCAAAGAGTACACAGTGGGAGAAAAGCTGCTTGTGTTACGCCTGCAAGTAAAGCAGAGTTCTAGCTTTAAAACTGCGTGGTTTGGGAGAGGATATGCTTACAATCCTCGCTACAGCCTGCCATGGTTGAGGCAGTTCGCTCCACGTGGGAAACCCTGCATATACAAGTTCATTCGTGAAGAGACCAAAGAGTACACAGTGGGAGAAATGCTGCTTTTGTTCCACCTGCAACGAAAGCAGAGTTCTTCGGGTAAAAGTTCCGTGTTTTCAGAGGGGAAATTCTTAGAGACCACAGTAATGCCTGCCATGGTTGAGGCAGTTCGCTCCACGCTGGAAACCATTCTTATAGAACAAGTTCATTAGGGGAAGTGCCTATTGTGTACACTGTGGGAGGAAAGCTGATGGTGTTCCCCCTGCACCTAAAGCAGAGTTCTTCGTGTAAAACTGCGTGTTTCGGGAGGGGAAATGCTTACAGTCCTCGCTACAGCCTGCCATGGTGGAGGCAGTTCGCTCCTCGTGGGAATCCCTGCATATAGAAGTTCATTCGTGTAAGAGCCCAAAGAGTACACAGTGGGAGAAAAGCTGCTTGGGTTAGGCCTGCAAGTAAAGCAGACTTCTAGCGATAAAACTGCGAGGTTTGGGAGAGGATATGCTTACAGTCCTCGCTACAGCCTGCCATGGTTGAGGAAGTTCGCTCCACGTGGGAAACCCTGCATATACAAGTTCATTCGTGAAGAGACCAAAGAGTACACAGTGGGAGAAATGCTGCTTGTGTTCTACCTGCAACGAAAGCAGAGTTCTTCGGGTAAAAGTTCCGTGTTTTCAGAGGGGAAATTCTTAGAGACCACAGTAGTGCCTGCCATGGTTGAGGCAGTTCGCTCCACGCTGGAAACCATTCTTATAGAACAAGTTCATTAAGGGAAGTGCCCATTGTGTACACTGTGGGAGAAAAGATGCTTGTGTTCCCCCTGCAACTAAAGCAGAGTTCCTCGGGTAAACCTGCGTGATTTGGTAGAGGATATGCTTACAGTCCTCGCTACAGCCTGCCATGGTGGAGGCAGTTCGCTCCTCGTGGGAATCCCTGCATAAAGAAGTTCATTCGTGTAAGAGCTCAAAGAGTACACATTGCGAGTAATGCTGCATGTATGCCACCTGCAACTAAAGCTGAATTCTTTGGTAAAACTGCCGTGTTTTGTAAGAGGAAATGCTTACAGTCCTCGCTACAGCCTGCCTTGGTTGAGGCAGTTCGCTCCACGTCGGAAACCCTGCATATAGAAGTTCATTCGTGGAAGAGCCCAAAGAGTATACAGTGGGAGAAAAGCTGCTTGTGTTACCTCTGCAACTAAAGCAGAGTTCTACCGTTAAAACTGCGTGTTTTGGGAGAGGATATGCTTACAGTCCTCGCTACAGCCTGCCACGGTTGAGGCAGTTCGATCCACGTGGGAATCCCTGCATAAAGAAATTCATTCGTGGAAGAGCCCAAAGATTACACACTGGGAGTAATGCTGCTTGTGTTCCACCTGCAACTAACGCAGAGTTCCTTGGGTAAAACTGCCGTGTTTTCAGAGAGGAAATGCTTAGAGGCCTAACTAGAGCCTGCTTGCTTTAGGCATTTCACTCCACGCGGGACCCCTTGAGTATAGATATTCTTTCGGGCAAAGGCTCATTGGGTACACTGTGGAGAAAAGCTGCTTGTGTTCCACCTGCAACTAAAGAAGAATTCTTCGGGTAAACCTGCGTGATTTGGTAGAGGATATGCTTACAGTCCTCGTTACAGCCTTCCATGGTGGAGGCAGTTCGCTCCTCGTGGGAATCCCTGCATAAAGAAGTTGATTCGTGTAAGAGCCCAAAGAGTACACAGTGGGAGAAATGCTGCTTGTGTTCCACCTGCAACTAAAGCACCGTTCTTCGGGTAAAACTGCCTGTTATGGGGAGGAAATGCTTACAGTCCTTACGAGAGCCTGCCTTCATTGAGGCAGTTCGCTGCACGTGGGACACCCTGCATAATGACGATTCATTCGGGGAAGGGCCGTTTGTATAAAGTGTGGGACAAATGCAGCTTGTGTTCCACCTGCAACTAAAGCAGAGTTCTTCGGGTAAAAGTGCCGTGTTTTCAGAGAGGAAATCCTTAGAGATCACAGGAGAGCCTGCCATGGTTGAGGCAGTTCGCTCCACGCTGGAAAACATTCTTATAGAACAAGTTCATTAGGGGAAGTGCCCATTGTGTACACTGTGAGAGGAAAGCTGATGGTGTTCCCCCTGCAATTAAAGCAGAGTTCTTCCTGTAAAACTGCGTGTTTTGGGAGAGGAAATGCTTACAGTATTCGCTACAGCCTGCCTTGGTTGAGGCAGTTCGCTCCACGTGGGAATCCCTGCATAAAGAAGTTCATTCGTGGAAGAGCCCAAAGAGTACACAGTGGGAGAAATGCTGCTTGTGTTCCACCTGCAACTAAAGCAGAATTCTTTGGTAAAACTGCCGTGTTTTGGAAGAGGAAATGCTTACAGTCCTCGCTACAGCCTACCTTGGTTGAGGCAGTTCGCTCCACGTCGGAAACCCTGCATATAGAAGTTCATTCGTGGAAGAGCCCAAAGAGTACACAGTGGGAGAAAAGCTGCTTGTGTTACGCCTGCAAGTAAAGCAGAGTTCTAGCTTTAAAACTGCATGGTTTGGGAGAGGATATGCTTACAATCCTCGCTACAGCCTGCCATGGTTGAGGCAGTTCGCTCCACGTGGGAAACCCTGCATATACAAGTTCATTCGTGAAGAGACCAAAGAGTACACAGTGGGAGAAATGCTGCTTGGGTTCCACCTGCAACGAAAGCAGAGTTCTTCGGGTAAAAGTTCCGTGTTTTCAGAGGGGAAATTCTTAGAGACCACAGTAGTGCCTGCCATGGTTGAGGCAGTTCGCTCCACGCTGGAAACCATTCTTATAGAACAAGTTCATTAAGGGAAGTGCCTATTGTGTACACTGTGGGAGGAAAGCTGATGGTGTTCCCCCTGCACCTAAAGCAGAGTTTTTCGTGTAAAACTGCGTGTTTCGGGAGGGGAAATGCTTACAGTCCTCGCTACAGCCTGCCATGGTGGAGACAGTTCGCTCCTCGTGGGAATCCCTGCATATAGAAGTTCATTCGTGTAAGAGCCCAAAGAGTACACAGTGGGAGAAAAGCTGCTTGTGTTACGCCTGCAAGTAAAGCAGACTTCTAGCGTTAAAACTACGAGGTTTGGGAGAGGATATGCTTACAGTCCTCGCTACAGCCTGCCATGGTTGAGGAAGTTCGCTCCACGTGGGAAACCCTGCATATACAAGTTCATTCGTGAAGAGACCAAAGAGTACACAGTGGCAGAAATGCTGCTTGTGTTCCACCCGCAACGAAAGCAGAGTTCTTCGGGTAAAAGTTCCGTGTTTTCAGAGGGGAAATTCTTAGAGACCACAGGAGAGCCTGCCATGGTTGAGGCAGTTCGCTCCACGCTGGAAACCATTCTTATAGAACAAGTTCATTAAGGGAAGTGCCCATTGTGTACACTGTGGGAGAAAAGATGCTTGTGTTCCCCCTGCACCTAAAGCAGAGTTCCTCGGGTAAAACTGCGTGTTTCGGTAGAGGATATGCTTACGGTCCTCGCTACAGCCTGCCTTGGTGGAGGCAGTTCGCTCCACGTGGGTATCCCTGCATAAAGAAGTTCATTCGTGTAAGAGCCCAAAGAGTACACAGTGGGAGTAATGCTGCTTGTATGCCACCTGCAACTAAAGCAGAATTCTTTGGTAAAACTGCCGTGTTTTGGAAGAGGAAATGCTTACAGTCCTCGCTACAGCCTGCCTTGGTTGAGGCAGTTCGCTCCACGTCGGAAACCCTGCATATAGAAGTTCATTCGTGGAAGAGCCCAAAGAGTACACAGTGGGGAAAAGCTGCTTGTGTTACCTCTGCAACTAAAGCAGAGTTCTACCGTTAAAACTGCGTGTTTTGGGAGAGGATATGCTTACAGTCCTCGCTACAGCCTGCCACGGTTGAGGCAGTTCGATCCACGTGGGAATCCCTGCATAAAGAAATTCATTCGTGGAAGAGCCCAAAGATTACACACTGGGAGTAATGCTGCTTGTGTTCCACCTGCAACTAACGCAGAGTTCCTTGGGTAAAACTTCCGTGTTTTCAGAGAGGAAATGCTTAGAGGCCTAACTAGAGCCTGCTTGCTTTAGGCATTTCACTCCACGCGGGACCCCTTGAGTATAGATATTCTTTCGGGCAAAGGCTCATTGGGTACACTGTGGGAGAAAAGCTGCTTGTGTTCCACCTGCAACTAAAGCAGAATTCTTCGGGTAAACCTGCGTGATTTGGTAGAGGATATGCTTACAGTCCTCGTTACAGCCTTCCATGGTGGAGGCAGTTCGCTCCTCGTGGGAATCCCTGCATAAAGAAGTTGATTCGTGTAAGAGCTCAAAGAGTACACAGTGGGAGAAATGCTGCTTGTGTTCCACCTGCAACTAAAGCAGAATTCTTTGGGTAAAACTGCGTGTATTGGGAGAGGAAATGCTTACAGTCCTTATGAGAGCCTCCCTTCGTTGAGGCAGTTCACTGCACGTGGGACACCCTGCATACACCCTGTAGACTCCTTCGGGGAAGGGCTCTTTGTATAAAGTGTGGGACAAATGCAGCTTGTGTTCCACCTGCAACTAAAGCAGAGTTCTTCGGGTAAAAGTGCCGTGTTTTCAGAGAGGAAATCCTTAGAGATCACAGGAGAGCCTGCCATGGTTGAGGCAGTTCGCTCCACGCTGGAAACCATTCTTATAGAACAAGTTCATTAGGGGAAGTGCCCATTGTGTACACTGTGAGAGGAAAGCTGATGGTGTTCCCCCTGCAATTAAAGCAGAGTTCTTCCTGTAAAACTGCGTGTTTTGGGAGAGGAAATGCTTACAGTATTCGCTACAGCCTGCCTTGGTTGAGGCAGTTCGCTCCACGTGGGAATCCCTGCATAAAGAAGTTCATTCGTGGAAGAGCCCAAAGAGTACACAGTGGGAGAAATGCTGCTTGTGTTCCACCTGCAACTAAAGCAGAATTCTTTGGTAAAACTGCCGTGTTTTGGAAGAGGAAATGCTTACAGTCCTCGCTACAGCCTGCCTTGGTTGAGGCAGTTCGCTCCACGTCGGAAACCCTGCATATAGAAGTTCATTCTTGGAAGAGAACAAAGAGTACACAGTGGGAGAAAAGCTGCTTGTGTTACGCCTGCAAGTAAAGCAGAGTTCTAGCTTTAAAACTGCATGGTTTGGGAGAGGATATGCTTACAATCCTCGCTACAGCCTGCCATGGTTGAGGCAGTTCGCTTCACGTGGGAAACCCTGCATATACAAGTTCATTCGTGAAGAGACCAAAGAGTACACAGTGGGAGAAATGCTGCTTGTGTTCCACCTGCAACGAAAGCAGAGTTCTTCGGGTAAAAGTTCCGTGTTTTCAGAGGGGAAATTCTTAGAGACCACAGGAGAGCCTGCCATGGTTGAGGCAGTTCGCTCCACGCTGGAAACCATTCTTATAGAACAAGTTCATTAAGGGAAGTGCCCATTGTGTACACTGTGGGAGAAAAGATGCTTGTGTTCCCCCTGCACCTAAAGCAGAGTTCCTCGGGTAAAACTGCGTGTTTCGGTAGAGGATATGCTTACGGTCCTCGCTACAGCCTGCCTTGGTGGAGGCAGTTCGCTCCACGTGGGAATCCCTGCATAAAGAAGTTCATTCGTGTAAGAGCCCAAAGAGTACACAGTGGGAGTAATGCTGCTTGTATGCCACCTGCAACTAAAGCAGAATTCTTTGGTAAAACTGCCGTGTTTTGGAAGAGGAAATGCTTACAGTCCTCGCTACAGCCTGCCTTGGTTGAGGCAGTTCGCTCCACGTCGGAAACCCTGCATATAGAAGTTCATTCGTGGAAGAGCCCAAAGAGTACACAGTGGGGAAAAGCTGCTTGTGTTACCACTGCAACTAAAGCAGAGTTCTACCGTTAAAACTGCGTGTTTTGGGAGAGGATATGCTTACAGTCCTCGCTACAGCCTGCCACGGTTGAGGCAGTTCGATCCACGTGGGAATCCCTGCATAAAGAAATTCATTCGTGGAAGAGCCCAAAGATTACACACTGGGAGTAATGCTGCTTGTGTTCCACCTGCAACTAACGCAGAGTTCCTTGGGTAAAACTTCCGTGTTTTCAGAGAGGAAATGCTTAGAGGCCTAACTAGAGCCTGCTTGCTTTAGGCATTTCACTCCACGCGGGACCCCTTGAGTATAGATATTCTTTCGGGCAAAGGCTCATTGGGTACACTGTGGGAGAAAAGCTGCTTGTGTTCCACCTGCAACTAAAGCAGAATTCTTCGGGTAAACCTGCGTGATTTGGTAGAGGATATGCTTACAGTCCTCGTTACAGCCTTCCATGGTGGAGGCAGTTCGCTCCTCGTGGGAATCCCTGCATAAAGAAGTTGATTCGTGTAAGAGCCCAAAGAGTACACAGTGGGAGAAATGCTGCTTGTGTTCCACCTGCAACTAAAGCAGAATTCTTTGGGTAAAACTGCGTGTATTGGGAGAGGAAATGCTTACAGTCCTTATGAGAGCCTCCCTTCGTTGAGGCAGTTCACTGCACGTGGGACACCCTGCATACACCCTGTAGACTCCTTCGGGGAAGGGCTCTTTGTATAAAGTGTGGGACAAATGCAGCTTGTGTTCCACCTGCAACTAAAGCAGAGTTCTTCGGGTAAAAGTGCCGTGTTTTCAGAGAGGAAATCCTTAGAGATCACAGGAGAGCCTGCCATGGTTGAGGCAGTTCGCTCCACGCTGGAAACCATTCTTAGAGAACAAGTTCATTAGGGGAAGTGCCCATTGTGTACACTGTGAGAGGAAAGCTGATGGTGTTCCCCCTGCAATTAAAGCAGAGTTCTTCCTGTAAAACTGCGTGTTTTGGGAGAGGAAATGCTTACAGTATTCGCTACAGCCTGCCTTGGTTGAGGCAGTTCGCTCCACGTGGGAATCCCTGCATAAAGAAGTTCATTCGTGGAAGAGCCCAAAGAGTACACAGTGGGAGAAATGCTGCTTGTGTTCCACCTGCAACTAAAGCAGAATTGTTTGGTAAAACTGCCGTGTTTTGGAAGAGGAAATGCTTACAGTCCTCGCTACAGCCTGCCTTGGTTGAGGCAGTTCGCTCCACGTCGGAAACCCTGCATATAGAAGTTCATTCTTGGAAGAGCCCAAAGAGTACACAGTGGGAGAAAAGCTGCTTGTGTTACGCCTGCAAGTAAAGCAGAGTTCTAGCTTTAAAACTGCATGGTTTGGGAGAGGATATGCTTACAATCCTCGCTACAGCCTGCCATGGTTGAGGCAGTTCGCTTCACGTGGGAAACCCTGCATATACAAGTTCATTCGTGAAGAGACCAAAGAGTACACAGTGGGAGAAATGCTGCTTGTGTTCCACCTGCAACGAAAGCAGAGTTCTTCGGGTAAAAGTTCCGTGTTTTCAGAGGGGAAATTCTTAGAGACCACAGTAGTGCCTGCCATGGTTGAGGCAGTTCGCTCCACGCTGGAAACCATTCTTATAGAACAAGTTCATTAAGGGAAGTGCCTATTGTGTACACTGTGGGAGGAAAGCTGATGGTGTTCCCCCTGCACCTAAAGTAGAGTTCTTTGTGTAAAACTGCGTGTTTCGGGAGGGGAAATGCTTACAGTCCTCGCTACAGCCTGCCATGGTGGAGGCAGTTCGCTCCTCGTGGGAATCCCTGCATATAGAAGTTCATTCGTGTAAGAGCCCAAAGAGTACACAGTGGGAGAAAAGCTGCTTGTGTTACGCCTGCAAGTAAAGCAGACCTCTAGCGTTAAAACTACGAGGTTTGGGAGAGGATATGCTTACAGTCCTCGCTACAGCCTGCCATGGTTGAGGAAGTTCGCTCCACGTGGGAAACCCTGCATATACAAGTTCATTCGTGAAGAGACCAAAGAGTACACAGTGGGAGAAATGCTGCTTGTGTTCCACCTGCAACGAAAGCAGAGTTCTTCGGGTAAAAGTTCCCTGTTTTCAGAGAGGAAATTCTTAGAGACCACAGTAGTGCCTGCCATGGTTGAGGCAGTTCGCTCCACGCTGGAAACCATTCTTATAGAACAAGTTCATTAAGGGAAGTGCCCATTGTGTACACTGTGGGAGAAAAGATGCTTGTGTTCCCCCTGCAACTAAAGCAGAGTTCCTCGGGTAAACCTGCGTGATTTGGTAGAGGATATGCTTACAGTCCTCGCTACAGCCTGCCATGGTATAGGCAGTTCACTCCTCGTGGGAATCCCTGCATAAAGAAGTTCATTCGTGTAAGAGCCGAAAGAGTACACATTGGGAGTAATGCTGCTTGTATGCCACCTGCAACTAAAGCTGAATTCTTTGGTAAAACTGCCGTGTTTTGTAAGAGGAAATGCTTACAGTCCTCGCTACAGCCTGCCTTGGTTGAGGCAGTTCGCTCCACGTCGGAAACCCTGCATATAGAAGTTCATTCGTGGAAGAGCCCAAAGAGTATACAGTGGGAGAAAAGCTGCTTGTGTTACCTCTGCAACTAAAGCAGAGTTCTACCGTTAAAACTGCGTGTTTTGGGAGAGGATATGCTTACAGTCCTCGCTACAGCCTGCCACGGTTGAGGCAGTTCGATCCACGTGGGAATCCCTGCATAAAGAAATTCATTCGTGGAAGAGCCCAAAGATTACACACTGGGAGTAATGCTGCTTGTGTTCCACCTGCAACTAACGCAGAGTTCCTTGGGTAAAACTGCCGTGTTTTCAGAGAGGAAATGCTTAGAGGCCTAACTAGAGCCTGCTTGCTTTAGGCATTTCACTCCACGCGGGACCCCTTGAGTATAGATATTCTTTCGGGCAAAGGCTCATTGGGTACACTGTGGAGAAAAGCTGCTTGTGTTCCACCTGCAACTAAAGAAGAATTCTTTGGGTAAACCTGCGTGATTTGGTAGAGGATATGCTTACAGTCCTCGTTACAGCCTTCCATGGTGGAGGCAGTTCGCTCCTCGTGGGAATCCCTGCATAAAGAAGTTCATTCGTGTAAGAGCCCAAAGAGTACACAGTGGGAGAAATGCTGCTTGTGTTCCATCTGCAACTAAAGCACCGTTCTTCGGGTAAAACTGCCTGTTATGGGGAGGAAATGCTTACAGTCCTTACGAGAGCCTGCCTTCATTGAGGCAGTTCGCTGCACGTGGGACACCCTGCATAATGACGATTCATTCGGGGAAGGGCCGTTTGTATAAAGTGTGGGACAAATGCATCTTGTGTTCCACCTGCAACTAAAGCAGAGTTCTTCGGGTTAAAGTGCCGTGTTTTCAGAGAGGAAATCCTTAGAGACCACAGGAGAGCCTGCCATGGTTGAGGCAGTTCGCTCCACGCTGGAAACCATTCTTTTAGAACAAGTTCATTAGGGGAAGTGCCCATTCTGTACACTGTGGGAGGAAAGCTGATGGTGTTCCCCCTGCACCTAAAGCAGAGTTCTTCGTGTAAAACTGCGTGTTTCGGGAGGGGAAATGCTTACAGTATTCGCTACAGCCTGCCTTGGTTGAGGCAGTTCGCTCCACGTGGGAATCCCTGCATAAAGAAGTTCATTCGTGGAAGAGCCCAAAGAGTACACAGTGGGAGAAATGCTGCTTGTGTTCCATCTGCAACTAAAGCAGAATTCTTTGGTAAAACTGCCGTGTTTTGTAAGAGGAAATGCTTACAGTCCTCGCTACAGCCTGCCTTGGTTGAGGCAGTTCGCTCCACGTCGGAAACCCTGCATATAGAAGTTCATTCGTGGAAGAGCCCAAAGAGTACACAGTGGGAGAAAAGCTGCTTGTGTTACGCCTGCAAGTAAAGCAGAGTTCTAGCTTTAAAACTGCATGGTTTGGGAGAGGATATGCTTACAATCCTCGCTACAGCCTGCCATGGTTGAGGCAGTTCGCTCCACGTGGGAAACCCTGCATATACAAGTTCATTCGTGAAGAGACCAAAGAGTACACAGTGGGAGAAATGCTGCTTGTGTTCTACCTGCAACGAAAGCAGAGTTCTTCGGGTAAAAGTTCCGTGTTTTCAGAGGGGAAATTCTTAGAGACCACAGTAGTGCCTGCCATGGTTGAGGCAGTTCGCTCCACGCTGGAAACCATTCTTATAGAACAAGTTCATTAAGGGAAGTGCCCATTGTGTACACTGTGGGAGAAAAGATGCTTGTGTTCCCCCTGCAACTAAAGCAGAGTTCCTCGGGTAAACCTGCGTGATTTGGTAGAGGATATGCTTACAGTCCTCGCTACAGCCTGCCATGGTGGAGGCAGTTCGCTCCTCGTGGGAATCCCTGCATAAAGAAGTTCATTCGTGTAAGAGCCCAAAGAGTACACATTGCGAGTAATGCTGCTTGTATGCCACCTGCAACTAAAGCTGAATTCTTTGGTAAAACTGCCGTGTTTTGTAAGAGGAAATGCTTACAGTCCTCGCTACAGCCTGCCTTGGTTGAGGCAGTTCGCTCCACGTCGGAAACCCTGCATATAGAAGTTCATTCGTGGAAGAGCCCAAAGAGTATACAGTGGGAGAAAAGCTGCTTGTGTTACCTCTGCAACTAAAGCAGAGTTCTACCGTTAAAACTGCGTGTTTTGGGAGAGGATATGCTTACAGTCCTCGCTACAGCCTGCCACGGTTGAGGCAGTTCGATCCACGTGGGAATCCCTGCATAAAGAAATTCATTCGTGGAAGAGCCCAAAGATTACACACTGGGAGTAATGCTGCTTGTGTTCCACCTGCAACTAACGCAGAGTTCCTTGGGTAAAACTGCCGTGTTTTCAGAGAGGAAATGCTTAGAGGCCTAACTAGAGCCTGCTTGCTTTAGGCATTTCACTCCACGCGGGACCCCTTGAGTATAGATATTCTTTCGGGCAAAGGCTCATTGGGTACACTGTGGAGAAAAGCTGCTTGTGTTCCACCTGCAACTAAAGAAGAATTCTTCGGGTAAACCTGCGTGATTTGGTAGAGGATATGCTTACAGTCCTCGTTACAGCCTTCCATGGTGGAGGCAGTTCGCTCCTCGTGGGAATCCCTGCATAAAGAAGTTGATTCGTGTAAGAGCCCAAAGAGTACACAGTGGGAGAAATGCTGCTTGTGTTCCACCTGCAACTAAAGCACCGTTCTTCGGGTAAAACTGCCTGTTATGGGGAGGAAATGCTTACAGTCCTTACGAGAGCCTGCCTTCATTGAGGCAGTTCGCTGCACGTGGGACACCCTGCATAATGACGATTCATTCGGGGAAGGGCCGTTTGTATAAAGTGTGGGACAAATGCAGCTTGTGTTCCACCTGCAACTAAAGCAGAGTTCTTCGGGTAAAAGTGCCGTGTTTTCAGAGAGGAAATCCTTAGAGATCACAGGAGAGCCTGCTATGGTTGAGGCAGTTCGCTCCACGCTGGAAACCATTCTTATAGAACAAGTTCATTAGGGGAAGTGCCCATTGTGTACACTGTGAGAGGAAAGCTGATGGTGTTCCCCCTGCAATTAAAGCAGAGTTCTTCCTGTAAAACTGCGTGTTTTGGGAGAGGAAATGCTTACAGTATTCGCTACAGCCTGCCTTGGTTGAGGCAGTTCGCTCCACGTGGGAATCCCTGCATAAAGAAGTTCATTCGTGGAAGAGCCCAAAGAGTACACAGTGGGAGAAATGCTGCTTGTGTTCCACCTGCAACTAAAGCAGAATTCTTTGGTAAAACTGCCGTGTTTTGGAAGAGGAAATGCTTACAGTCCTCGCTACAGCCTGCCTTGGTTGAGGCAGTTCGCTCCACGTCGGAAACCCTGCATATAGAAGTTCATTCTTGGAAGAGCCCAAAGAGTACACAGTGGGAGAAAAGCTGCTTGTGTTATGCCTGCAAGTAAAGCAGAGTTCTAGCTTTAAAACTGCATGGTTTGGGAGAGGATATGCTTACAATCCTCGCTACAGCCTGCCATGGTTGAGGCAGTTCGCTTCACGTGGGAAACCCTGCATATACAAGTTCATTCGTGAAGAGACCAAAGAGTACACAGTGGGAGAAATGCTGCTTGTGTTCCACCTGCAACGAAAGCAGAGTTCTTCGGGTAAAAGTTCCGTGTTTTCAGAGGGGAAATTCTTAGAGACCACAGGAGAGCCTGCCATGGTTGAGGCAGTTCGCTCCACGCTGGAAACCATTCTTATAGAACAAGTTCATTAAGGGAAGTGCCCATTGTGTACACTGTGGGAGAAAAGATGCTTGTGTTCCCCCTGCACCTAAAGCAGAGTTCCTCGGGTAAAACTGCGTGTTTCGGTAGAGGATATGCTTACGGTCCTCGCTACAGCCTGCCTTGGTGGAGGCAGTTCGCTCCACGTGGGAATCCCTGCATAAAGAAGTTCATTCGTGTAAGAGCCCAAAGAGTACACAGTGGGAGTAATGCTGCTTGTATGCCACCTGCAACTAAAGCAGAATTCTTTGGTAAAACTGCCGTGTTTTGGAAGAGGAAATGCTTACAGTCCTCGCTACAGCCTGCCTTGGTTGAGGCAGTTCGCTCCACGTCGGAAACCCTGCATATAGAAGTTCATTCGTGGAAGAGCCCAAAGAGTACACAGTGGGGAAAAGCTGCTTGTGTTACCACTGCAACTAAAGCAGAGTTCTACCGTTAAAACTGCGTGTTTTGGGAGAGGATATGCTTACAGTCCTCGCTACAGCCTGCCACGGTTGAGGCAGTTCGATCCACGTGGGAATCCCTGCATAAAGAAATTCATTCGTGGAAGAGCCCAAAGATTACACACTGGGAGTAATGCTGCTTGTGTTCCACCTGCAACTAACGCAGAGTTCCTTGGGTAAAACTTCCGTGTTTTCAGAGAGGAAATGCTTAGAGGCCTAACTAGAGCCTGCTTGCTTTAGGCATTTCACTCCACGCGGGACCCCTTGAGTATAGATATTCTTTCGGGCAAAGGCTCATTGGGTACACTGTGGAAGAAAAGCTGCTTGTGTTCCACCTGCAACTAAAGCAGAATTCTTCGGGTAAACCTGCGTGATTTGGTAGAGGATATGCTTACAGTCCTCGTTACAGCCTTCCATGGTGGAGGCAGTTCGCTCCTCGTGGGAATCCCTGCATAAAGAAGTTGATTCGTGTAAGAGCCCAAAGAGTACACAGTGGGAGAAATGCTGCTTGTGTTCCACCTGCAACTAAAGCAGAATTCTTTGGGTAAAACTGCGTGTATTGGGAGAGGAAATGCTTACAGTCCTTATGAGAGCCTCCCTTCGTTGAGGCAGTTCACTGCACGTGGGACACCCTGCATACACCCTGTAGACTCCTTCGGGGAAGGGCTCTTTGTATAAAGTGTGGGACAAATGCAGCTTGTGTTCCACCTGCAACTAAAGCAGAGTTCTTCGGGTAAAAGTGCCGTGTTTTCAGAGAGGAAATCCTTAGAGATCACAGGAGAGCCTGCCATGGTTGAGGCAGTTCGCTCCACGCTGGAAACCATTCTTATAGAACAAGTTCATTAGGGGAAGTGCCCATTGTGTACACTGTGAGAGGAAAGCTGATGGTGTTCCCCCTGCAATTAAAGCAGAGTTCTTCCTGTAAAACTGCGTGTTTTGGGAGAGGAAATGCTTACAGTATTCGCTACAGCCTGCCTTCGTTGAGGCAGTTCGCTCCACGTGGGAATCCCTGCATAAAGAAGTTCATTCGTGGAAGAGCCCAAAGAGTACACAGTGGGAGAAATGCTGCTTGTGTTCCACCTGCAACTAAAGCAGAATTCTTTGGTAAAACTGCCGTGTTTTGGAAGAGGAAATGCTTACAGTCCTCGCTACAGCCTGCCTTGGTTGAGGCAGTTCGCTCCACGTCGGAAACCCTGCATATAGAAGTTCATTCGTGGAAGAGCCCAAAGAGTACACAGTGGGAGAAAAGCTGCTTGTGTTACGCCTGCAAGTAAAGCAGAGTTCTAGCTTTAAAACTGCATGGTTTGGGAGAGGATATGCTTACAATCCTCGCTACAGCCTGCCATGGTTGAGGCAGTTCGCTTCACGTGGGAAACCCTGCATATACAAGTTCATTCGTGAAGAGACCAAAGAGTACACAGTGGGAGAAATGCTGCTTGTGTTCCACCTGCAACGAAAGCAGAGTTCTTCGGGTAAAAGTTCCGTGTTTTCAGAGGGGAAATTCTTAGAGACCACAGTAGTGCCTGCCATGGTTGAGGCAGTTCGCTCCACGCTGGAAACCATTCTTATAGAACAAGTTCATTAAGGGAAGTGCCTATTGTGTACACTGTGGGAGGAAAGCTGATGGTGTTCCCCCTGCACCTAAAGCAGAGTTCTTCGTGTAAAACTGCGTGTTTCGGGAGGGGAAATGCTTACAGTCCTCGCTACAGCCTGCCATGGTGGAGGCAGTTCGCTCCTCGTGGGAATCCCTGCATATAGAAGTTCATTCGTGTAAGAGCCCAAAGAGTACACAGTGGGAGAAAAGCTGCTTGTGTTACGCCTGCAAGTAAAGCAGACCTCTAGCGTTAAAACTACGAGGTTTGGGAGAGGATATGCTTACAGTCCTCGCTACAGCCTGCCATGGTTGAGGAAGTTCGCTCCACGTGGGAAACCCTGCATATACAAGTTCATTCGTGAAGAGACCAAAGAGTACACAGTGGGAGAAATGCTGCTTGTGTTCCACCTGCAACGAAAGCAGAGTTCTTCGGGTAAACCTGCGTGATTTGGTAGAGGATATGCTTACAGTCCTCGCTACAGCCTGCCATGGTGGAGGCAGTTCGCTCCTCGTGGGAATCCCTGCATAAAGAAGTTCATTCGTGTAAGAGCCGAAAGAGTACACATTGGGAGTAATGCTGCTTGTATGCCACCTGCAACTAAAGCTGAATTCTTTGGTAAAACTGCCGTGTTTTGTAAGAGGAAATGCTTACAGTCCTCGCTACAGCCTGCCTTGGTTGAGGCAGTTCGCTCCACGTCGGAAACCCTGCATATAGAAGTTCATTCGTGGAAGAGCCCAAAGAGTATACAGTGGGAGAAAAGCTGCTTGTGTTACCTCTGCAACTAAAGCAGAGTTCTACCGTTAAAACTGCGTGTTTTGGGAGAGGATATGCTTACAGTCCTCGCTACAGCCTGCCACGGTTGAGGCAGTTCGATCCACGTGGGAATCCCTGCATAAAGAAATTCATTCGTGGAAGAGCCCAAAGATTACACACTGGGAGTAATGCTGCTTGTGTTCCACCTGCAACTAACGCAGAGTTCCTTGGGTAAAACTGCCGTGTTTTCAGAGAGGAAATGCTTAGAGGCCTAACTAGAGCCTGCTTGCTTTAGGCATTTCACTCCACGCGGGACCCCTTGAGTATAGATATTCTTTCGGGCAAAGGCTCATTGGGTACACTGTGGAGAAAAGCTGCTTGTGTTCCACCTGCAACTAAAGAAGAATTCTTTGGGTAAACCTGCGTGATTTGGTAGAGGATATGCTTACAGTCCTCGTTACAGCCTTCCATGGTGGAGGCAGTTCGCTCCTCGTGGGAATCCCTGCATAAAGAAGTTCATTCGTGTAAGAGCCCAAAGAGTACACAGTGGGAGAAATGCTGCTTGTGTTCCATCTGCAACTAAAGCACCGTTCTTCGGGTAAAACTGCCTGTTATGGGGAGGAAATGCTTACAGTCCTTACGAGAGCCTGCCTTCATTGAGGCAGTTCGCTGCACGTGGGACACCCTGCATAATGACGATTCATTCGGGGAAGGGCCGTTTGTATAAAGTGTGGGACAAATGCAGCTTGTGTTCCACCTGCAACTAAAGCAGAGTTCTTCGGGTTAAAGTGCCGTGTTTTCAGAGAGGAAATCCTTAGAGACCACAGGAGAGCCTGCCATGGTTGAGGCAGTTCGCTCCACGCTGGAAACCATTCTTTTAGAACAAGTTCATTAGGGGAAGTGCCCATTCTGTACACTGTGGGAGGAAAGCTGATGGTGTTCCCCCTGCACCTAAAGCAGAGTTCTTCGTGTAAAACTGCGTGTTTCGGGAGGGGAAATGCTTACAGTCCTCGCTACAGCCTGCCATGGTGGAGGCAGTTCGCTCCTCGTGGGAATCCCTGCATATAGAAGTTCATTCGTGTAAGAGCCCAAAGAGTACACAGTGGGAGAAAAGCTGCTTGTGTTAGGCCTGCAAGTAAAGCAGACTTCTAGCGATAAAACTGCGAGCTTTGGGAGAGGATATGCTTACAGTCCTCGCTACAGCCTGCCATAGTTGAGGCAGTTCGCTCCTCGTGGGAATCCCTGCATAAAGAAGTTCATTCGTGGAAGAGCCCAAAGAGTACACAGTGGGAGAAATGCTGCTTGTGTTCCACCTGCAACTAAAGCAGAATTCTTTGGTAAAACTGCCGTGTTTTGGAAGAGGAAATGCTTACAGTCCTCGCTACAGCCTACCTTGGTTGAGGCAGTTCGCTCCACGTCGGAAACCCTGCATATAGAAGTTCATTCGTGGAAGAGCCCAAAGAGTACACAGTGGGAGAAAAGCTGCTTGTGTTACGCCTGCAAGTAAAGCAGAGTTCTAGCTTTAAAACTGCATGGTTTGGGAGAGGATATGCTTACAATCCTCGCTACAGCCTGCCATGGTTGAGGCAGTTCGCTCCACGTGGGAAACCCTGCATATACAAGTTCATTCGTGAAGAGACCAAAGAGTACACAGTGGGAGAAATGCTGCTTGTGTTCCACCTGCAACGAAAGCAGAGTTCTTCGGGTAAAAGTTCCGTGTTTTCAGAGGGGAAATTCTTAGAGACCACAGTAGTGCCTGCCATGGTTGAGGCAGTTCGCTCCACGCTGGAAACCATTCTTATAGAACAAGTTCATTAAGGGAAGTGCCTATTGTGTACACTGTGGGAGGAAAGCTGATGGTGTTCCCCCTGCACCTAAAGCAGAGTTTTTCGTGTAAAACTGCGTGTTTCGGGAGGGGAAATGCTTACAGTCCTCGCTACAGCCTGCCATGGTGGAGACAGTTCGCTCCTCGTGGGAATCCCTGCATATAGAAGTTCATTCGTGTAAGAGCCCAAAGAGTACACAGTGGGAGAAAAGCTGCTTGTGTTACGCCTGCAAGTAAAGCAGACTTCTAGCGTTAAAACTACGAGGTTTGGGAGAGGATATGCTTACAGTCCTCGCTACAGCCTGCCATGGTTGAGGAAGTTCGCTCCACGTGGGAAACCCTGCATATACAAGTTCATTCGTGAAGAGACCAAAGAGTACACAGTGGCAGAAATGCTGCTTGTGTTCCACCTGCAACGAAAGCAGAGTTCTTCGGGTAAAAGTTCCGTGTTTTCAGAGGGGAAATTCTTAGAGACCACAGGAGAGCCTGCCATGGTTGAGGCAGTTCGCTCCACGCTGGAAACCATTCTTATAGAACAAGTTCATTAAGGGAAGTGCCCATTGTGTACACTGTGGGAGAAAAGATGCTTGTGTTCCCCCTGCACCTAAAGCAGAGTTCCTCGGGTAAAACTGCGTGTTTCGGTAGAGGATATGCTTACGGTCCTCGCTACAGCCTGCCTTGGTGGAGGCAGTTCGCTCCACGTAGGAATCCCTGCATAAAGAAGTTCATTCGTGTAAGAGCCCAAAGAGTACACAGTGGGAGTAATGCTGCTTGTATGCCACCTGCAACTAAAGCAGAATTCTTTGGTAAAACTGCCGTGTTTTGGAAGAGGAAATGCTTACAGTCCTCGCTACAGCCTGCCTTGGTTGAGGCAGTTCGCTCCACGTCGGAAACCCTGCATATAGAGGTTCATTCGTGGAAGAGCCCAAAGAGTACACAGTGGGGAAAAGCTGCTTGTGTTACCTCTGCAACTAAAGCAGAGTTCTACCGTTAAAACTGCGTGTTTTGGGAGAGGATATGCTTACAGTCCTCGCTACAGCCTGCCACGGTTGAGGCAGTTCGATCCACGTGGGAATCCCTGCATAAAGAAATTCATTCGTGGAAGAGCCCAAAGATTACACACTGGGAGTAATGCTGCTTGTGTTCCACCTGCAACTAACGCAGAGTTCCTTGGGTAAAACTTCCGTGTTTTCAGAGAGGAAATGCTTAGAGGCCTAACTAGAGCCTGCTTGCTTTAGGCATTTCACTCCACGCGGGACCCCTTGAGTATAGATATTCTTTCGGGCAAAGGCTCATTGGGTACACTGTGGGAGAAAAGCTGCTTGTGTTCCACCTGCAACTAAAGCAGAATTCTTCGGGTAAACCTGCGTGATTTGGTAGAGGATATGCTTACAGTCCTCGTTACAGCCTTCCATGGTGGAGGCAGTTCGCTCCTCGTGGGAATCCCTGCATAAAGAAGTTGATTCGTGTAAGAGCCCAAAGAGTACACAGTGGGAGAAATGCTGCTTGTGTTCCACCTGCAACTAAAGCAGAATTCTTTGGGTAAAACTGCGTGTATTGGGAGAGGAAATGCTTACAGTCCTTATGAGAGCCTCCCTTCGTTGAGGCAGTTCACTGCACGTGGGACACCCTGCATACACCCTGTAGACTCCTTCGGGGAAGGGCTCTTTGTATAAAGTGTGGGACAAATGCAGCTTGTGTTCCACCTGCAACTAAAGCAGAGTTCTTCGGGTAAAAGTGCCGTGTTTTCAGAGAGGAAATCCTTAGAGATCACAGGAGAGCCTGCCATGGTTGAGGCAGTTCGCTCCACGCTGGAAACCATTCTTATAGAACAAGTTCATTAGGGGAAGTGCCCATTGTGTACACTGTGAGAGGAAAGCTGATGGTGTTCCCCCTGCAATTAAAGCAGAGTTCTTCCTGTAAAACTGCGTGTTTTGGGAGAGGAAATGCTTACAGTATTCGCTACAGCCTGCCTTGGTTGAGGCAGTTCGCTCCACGTGGGAATCCCTGCATAAAGAAGTTCATTCGTGGAAGAGCCCAAAGAGTACACAGTGGGAGAAATGCTGCTTGTGTTCCACCTGCAACTAAAGCAGAATTCTTTGGTAAAACTGCCGTGTTTTGGAAGAGGAAATGCTTACAGTCCTCGCTACAGCCTGCCTTGGTTGAGGCAGTTCGCTCCACGTCGGAAACCCTGCATATAGAAGTTCATTCTTGGAAGAGCCCAAAGAGTACACAGTGGGAGAAAAGCTGCTTGTGTTACGCCTGCAAGTAAAGCAGAGTTCTAGCTTTAAAACTGCATGGTTTGGGAGAGGATATGCTTACAATCCTCGCTACAGCCTGCCATGGTTGAGGCAGTTCGCTCCACGTGGGAAACCCTGCATATACAAGTTCATTCGTGAAGAGACCAAAGAGTACACAGTGGGAGAAATGCTGCTTGTGTTCCACCTGCAACGAAAGCAGAGTTCTTCGGGTAAAAGTTCCGTGTTTTCAGAGGGGAAATTCTTAGAGACCACAGTAGTGCCTGCCATGGTTGAGGCAGTTCGCTCCACGCTGGAAACCATTCTTATAGAACAAGTTCATTAAGGGAAGTGCCTATTGTGTACACTGTGGGAGGAAAGCTGATGGTGTTCCCCCTGCACCTAAAGCAGAGTTTTTCGTGTAAAACTGCGTGTTTCGGGAGGGGAAATGCTTACAGTCCTCGCTACAGCCTGCCATGTTGGAGACAGTTCGCTCCTCGTGGGAATCCCTGCATATAGAAGTTCATTCGTGTAAGAGCCCAAAGAGTACACAGTGGGAGAAAAGCTGCTTGTGTTACGCCTGCAAGTAAAGCAGACTTCTAGCGTTAAAACTACGAGGTTTGGGAGAGGATATGCTTACAGTCCTCGCTACAGCCTGCCATGGTTGAGGAAGTTCGCTCCACGTGGGAAACCCTGCATATACAAGTTCATTCGTGAAGAGACCAAAGAGTACACAGTGGCAGAAATGCTGCTTGTGTTCCACCTGCAACGAAAGCAGAGTTCTTCGGGTAAAAGTTCCGTGTTTTCAGAGGGGAAATTCTTAGAGACCACAGGAGAGCCTGCCATGGTTGAGGCAGTTCGCTCCACGCTGGAAACCATTCTTATAGAACAAGTTCATTAAGGGAAGTGCCCATTGTGTACACTGTGGGAGAAAAGATGCTTGTGTTCCCCCTGCACCTAAAGCAGAGTTCCTCGGGTAAAACTGCGTGTTTCGGTAGAGGATATGCTTACGGTCCTCGCTACAGCCTGCCTTGGTGGAGGCAGTTCGCTCCACGTAGGAATCCCTGCATAAAGAAGTTCATTCGTGTAAGAGCCCAAAGAGTACACAGTGGGAGTAATGCTGCTTGTATGCCACCTGCAACTAAAGCAGAATTCTTTGGTAAAACTGCCGTGTTTTGGAAGAGGAAATGCTTACAGTCCTCGCTACAGCCTGCCTTGGTTGAGGCAGTTCGCTCCACGTCGGAAACCCTGCATATAGAGGTTCATTCGTGGAAGAGCCCAAAGAGTACACAGTGGGGAAAAGCTGCTTGTGTTACCTCTGCAACTAAAGCAGAGTTCTACCGTTAAAACTGCGTGTTTTGGGAGAGGATATGCTTACAGTCCTCGCTACAGCCTGCCACGGTTGAGGCAGTTCGATCCACGTGGGAATCCCTGCATAAAGAAATTCATTCGTGGAAGAGCCCAAAGATTACACACTGGGAGTAATGCTGCTTGTGTTCCACCTGCAACTAACGCAGAGTTCCTTGGGTAAAACTTCCGTGTTTTCAGAGAGGAAATGCTTAGAGGCCTAACTAGAGCCTGCTTGCTTTAGGCATTTCACTCCACGCGGGACCCCTTGAGTATAGATATTCTTTCGGGCAAAGGCTCATTGGGTACACTGTGGGAGAAAAGCTGCTTGTGTTCCACCTGCAACTAAAGCAGAATTCTTCGGGTAAACCTGCGTGATTTGGTAGAGGATATGCTTACAGTCCTCGTTACAGCCTTCCATGGTGGAGGCAGTTCGCTCCTCGTGGGAATCCCTGCATAAAGAAGTTGATTCGTGTAAGAGCCCAAAGAGTACACAGTGGGAGAAATGCTGCTTGTGTTCCACCTGCAACTAAAGCAGAATTCTTTGGGTAAAACTGCGTGTATTGGGAGAGGAAATGCTTACAGTCCTTATGAGAGCCTCCCTTCGTTGAGGCAGTTCACTGCACGTGGGACACCCTGCATACACCCTGTAGACTCCTTCGGGGAAGGGCTCTTTGTATAAAGTGTGGGACAAATGCAGCTTGTGTTCCACCTGCAACTAAAGCAGAGTTCTTCGGGTAAAAGTGCCGTGTTTTCAGAGAGGAAATCCTTAGAGATCACAGGAGAGCCTGCCATGGTTGAGGCAGTTCGCTCCACGCTGGAAACCATTCTTATAGAACAAGTTCATTAGGGGAAGTGCCCATTGTGTACACTGTGAGAGGAAAGCTGATGGTGTTCCCCCTGCAATTAAAGCAGAGTTCTTCCTGTAAAACTGCGTGTTTTGGGAGAGGAAATGCTTACAGTATTCGCTACAGCCTGCCTTGGTTGAGGCAGTTCGCTCCACGTGGGAATCCCTGCATAAAGAAGTTCATTCGTGGAAGAGCCCAAAGAGTACACAGTGGGAGAAATGCTGCTTGTGTTCCACCTGCAACTAAAGCAGAATTCTTTGGTAAAACTGCCGTGTTTTGGAAGAGGAAATGCTTACAGTCCTCGCTACAGCCTGCCTTGGTTGAGGCAGTTCGCTCCACGTCGGAAACCCTGCATATAGAAGTTCATTCTTGGAAGAGCCCAAAGAGTACACAGTGGGAGAAAAGCTGCTTGTGTTACGCCTGCAAGTAAAGCAGAGTTCTAGCTTTAAAACTGCATGGTTTGGGAGAGGATATGCTTACAATCCTCGCTACAGCCTGCCATGGTTGAGGCAGTTCGCTTCACGTGGGAAACCCTGCATATACAAGTTCATTCGTGAAGAGACCAAAGAGTACACAGTGGGAGAAATGCTGCTTGTGTTCCACCTGCAACGAAAGCAGAGTTCTTCGGGTAAAAGTTCCGTGTTTTCAGAGGGGAAATTCTTAGAGACCACAGGAGAGCCTGCCATGGTTGAGGCAGTTCGCTCCACGCTGGAAACCATTCTTATAGAACAAGTTCATTAAGGGAAGTGCCTATTGTGTACACTGTGGGAGGAAAGCTGATGGTGTTCCCCCTGCACCTAAAGCAGAGTTTTTCGTGTAAAACTGCGTGTTTCGGGAGGGGAAATGCTTACAGTCCTCGCTACAGCCTGCCATGGTGGAGACAGTTCGCTCCTCGTGGGAATCCCTGCATATAGAAGTTCATTCGTGTAAGAGCCCAAAGAGTACACAGTGGGAGAAAAGCTGCTTGTGTTACGCCTGCAAGTAAAGCAGACTTCTAGCGTTAAAACTACGAGGTTTGGGAGAGGATATGCTTACAGTCCTCGCTACAGCCTGCCATGGTTGAGGAAGTTCGCTCCACGTGGGAAACCCTGCATATACAAGTTCATTCGTGAAGAGACCAAAGAGTACACAGTGGCAGAAATGCTGCTTGTGTTCCACCTGCAACGAAAGCAGAGTTCTTCGGGTAAAAGTTCCGTGTTTTCAGAGGGGAAATTCTTAGAGACCACAGGAGAGCCTGCCATGGTTGAGGCAGTTCGCTCCACGCTGGAAACCATTCTTATAGAACAAGTTCATTAAGGGAAGTGCCCATTGTGTACACTGTGGGAGAAAAGATGCTTGTGTTCCCCCTGCACCTAAAGCAGAGTTCCTCGGGTAAAACTGCGTGTTTCGGTAGAGGATATGCTTACGGTCCTCGCTACAGCCTGCCTTGGTGGAGGCAGTTCGCTCCACGTAGGAATCCCTGCATAAAGAAGTTCATTCGTGTAAGAGCCCAAAGAGTACACAGTGGGAGTAATGCTGCTTGTATGCCACCTGCAACTAAAGCAGAATTCTTTGGTAAAACTGCCGTGTTTTGGAAGAGGAAATGCTTACAGTCCTCGCTACAGCCTGCCTTGGTTGAGGCAGTTCGCTCCACGTCGGAAACCCTGCATATAGAGGTTCATTCGTGGAAGAGCCCAAAGAGTACACAGTGGGGAAAAGCTGCTTGTGTTACCTCTGCAACTAAAGCAGAGTTCTACCGTTAAAACTGCGTGTTTTGGGAGAGGATATGCTTACAGTCCTCGCTACAGCCTGCCACGGTTGAGGCAGTTCGATCCACGTGGGAATCCCTGCATAAAGAAATTCATTCGTGGAAGAGCCCAAAGATTACACACTGGGAGTAATGCTGCTTGTGTTCCACCTGCAACTAACGCAGAGTTCCTTGGGTAAAACTTCCGTGTTTTCTGAGAGGAAATGCTTAGAGGCCTAACTAGAGCCTGCTTGCTTTAGGCATTTCACTCCACGCGGGACCCCTTGAGTATAGATATTCTTTCGGGCAAAGGCTCATTGGGTACACTGTGGGAGAAAAGCTGCTTGTGTTCCACCTGCAACTAAAGCAGAATTCTTCGGGTAAACCTGCGTGATTTGGTAGAGGATATGCTTACAGTCCTCGTTACAGCCTTCCATGGTGGAGGCAGTTCGCTCCTCGTGGGAATCTCTGCATAAAGAAGTTGATTCGTGTAAGAGCCCAAAGAGTACACAGTGGGAGAAATGCTGCTTGTGTTCCACCTGCAACTAAAGCAGAATTCTTTGGGTAAAACTGCGTGTATTGGGAGAGGAAATGCTTACAGTCCTTATGAGAGCCTCCCTTCGTTGAGGCAGTTCACTGCACGTGGGACACCCTGCATACACCCTGTAGACTCCTTCGGGGAAGGGCTCTTTGTATAAAGTGTGGGACAAATGCAGCTTGTGTTCCACCTGCAACTAAAGCAGAGTTCTTCGGGTAAAAGTGCCGTGTTTTCAGAGAGGAAATCCTTAGAGATCACAGGAGAGCCTGCCATGGTTGAGGCAGTTCGCTCCACGCTGGAAACCATTCTTATAGAACAAGTTCATTAGGGGAAGTGCCCATTGTGTACACTGTGAGAGGAAAGCTGATGGTGTTCCCCCTGCAATTAAAGCAGAGTTCTTCCTGTAAAACTGCGTGTTTTGGGAGAGGAAATGCTTACAGTATTCGCTACAGCCTGCCTTGGTTGAGGCAGTTCGCTCCACGTGGGAATCCCTGCATAAAGAAGTTCATTCGTGGAAGAGCCCAAAGAGTACACAGTGGGAGAAATGCTGCTTGTGTTCCACCTGCAACTAAAGCAGAATTCTTTGGTAAAACTGCCGTGTTTTGGAAGAGGAAATGCTTACAGTCCTCGCTACAGCCTGCCTTGGTTGAGGCAGTTCGCTCCACGTCGGAAACCCTGCATATAGAAGTTCATTCTTGGAAGAGCCCAAAGAGTACACAGTGGGAGAAAAGCTGCTTGTGTTACGCCTGCAAGTAAAGCAGAGTTCTAGCTTTAAAACTGCATGGTTTGGGAGAGGATATGCTTACAATCCTCGCTACAGCCTGCCATGGTTGAGGCAGTTCGCTCCACGTGGGAAACCCTGCATATACAAGTTCATTCGTGAAGAGACCAAAGAGTACACAGTGGGAGAAATGCTGCTTGTGTTCCACCTGCAACGAAAGCAGAGTTCTTCGGGTAAAAGTTCCGTGTTTTCAGAGGGGAAATTCTTAGAGACCACAGGAGAGCCTGCCATGGTTGAGGCAGTTCGCTCCACGCTGGAAACCTTTCTTATAGAACAAGTTCATTAAGGGAAGTGCCCATTGTGTACACTGTGGGAGAAAAGATGCTTGTGTTCCCCCTGCACCTAAAGCAGAGTTCCTCGGGTAAAACTGCGTGTTTCGGTAGAGGATATGCTTACGGTCCTCGCTACAGCCTGCCTTGGTGGAGGCAGTTCGCTCCACGTGGGAATCCCTGCATAAAGAAGTTCATTCGTGTAAGAGCCCAAAGAGTACACAGTGGGAGTAATGCTGCTTGTATGCCACCTGCAACTAAAGCAGAATTCTTTGGTAAAACTGCCGTGTTTTGGAAGAGGAAATGCTTACAGTCCTCGCTACAGCCTGCCTTGGTTGAGGCAGTTCGCTCCACGTCGGAAACCCTGCATATAGAAGTTCATTCGTGGAAGAGCCCAAAGAGTACACAGTGGGGAAAAGCTGCTTGTGTTACCACTGCAACTAAAGCAGAGTTCTACCGTTAAAACTGCGTGTTTTGGGAGAGGATATGCTTACAGTCCTCGCTACAGCCTGCCACGGTTGAGGCAGTTCGATCCACGTGGGAATCCCTGCATAAAGAAATTCATTCGTGGAAGAGCCCAAAGATTACACACTGGGAGTAATGCTGCTTGTGTTCCACCTGCAACTAACGCAGAGTTCCTTGGGTAAAACTTCCGTGTTTTCAGAGAGGAAATGCTTAGAGGCCTAACTAGAGCCTGCTTGCTTTAGGCATTTCACTCCACGCGGGACCCCTTGAGTATAGATATTCTTTCGGGCAAAGGCTCATTGGGTACACTGTGGGAGAAAAGCTGCTTGTGTTCCACCTGCAACTAAAGCAGAATTCTTCGGGTAAACCTGCGTGATTTGGTAGAGGATATGCTTACAGTCCTCGTTACAGCCTTCCATGGTGGAGGCAGTTCGCTCCTCGTGGGAATCCCTGCATAAAGAAGTTGATTCGTGTAAGAGCCCAAAGAGTACACAGTGGGAGAAATGCTGCTTGTGTTCCACCTGCAACTAAAGCAGAATTCTTTGGGTAAAACTGCGTGTATTGGGAGAGGAAATGCTTACAGTCCTTATGAGAGCCTCCCTTCGTTGAGGCAGTTCACTGCACGTGGGACACCCTGCATACACCCTGTAGAATCCTTCGGGGAAGGGCTCTTTGTATAAAGTGTGGGACAAATGCAGCTTGTGTTCCACCTGCAACTAAAGCAGAGTTCTTCGGGTAAAAGTGCCGTGTTTTCAGAGAGGAAATCCTTAGAGATCACAGGAGAGCCTGCCATGGTTGAGGCAGTTCGCTCCACGCTGGAAACCATTCTTATAGAACAAGTTCATTAGGGGAAGTGCCCATTGTGTACACTGTGAGAGGAAAGCTGATGGTGTTCCCCCTGCAATTAAAGCAGAGTTCTTCCTGTAAAACTGCGTGTTTTGGGAGAGGAAATGCTTACAGTATTCGCTACAGCCTGCCTTGGTTGAGGCAGTTCGCTCCACGTGGGAATCCCTGCATAAAGAAGTTCATTCGTGGAAGAGCCCAAAGAGTACACAGTGGGAGAAATGCTGCTTGTGTTCCACCTGCAACTAAAGCAGAATTGTTTGGTAAAACTGCCGTGTTTTGGAAGAGGAAATGCTTACAGTCCTCGCTACAGCCTGCCTTGGTTGAGGCAGTTCGCTCCACGTCGGAAACCCTGCATATAGAAGTTCATTCTTGGAAGAGCCCAAAGAGTACACAGTGGGAGAAAAGCTGCTTGTGTTACGCCTGCAAGTAAAGCAGAGTTCTAGCTTTAAAACTGCATGGTTTGGGAGAGGATATGCTTACAATCCTCGCTACAGCCTGCCATGGTTGAGGCAGTTCGCTTCACGTGGGAAACCCTGCATATACAAGTTCATTCGTGAAGAGACCAAAGAGTACACAGTGGGAGAAATGCTGCTTGTGTTCCACCTGCAACGAAAGCAGAGTTCTTCGGGTAAAAGTTCCGTGTTTTCAGAGGGGAAATTCTTAGAGACCACAGGAGAGCCTGCCATGGTTGAGGCAGTTCGCTCCACGCTGGAAACCATTCTTATAGAACAAGTTCATTAAGGGAAGTGCCCATTGTGTACACTGTGGGAGAAAAGATGCTTGTGTTCCCCCTGCACCTAAAGCAGAGTTCCTCGGGTAAAACTGCGTGTTTCGGTAGAGGATATGCTTACGGTCCTCGCTACAGCCTGCCTTGGTGGAGGCAGTTCGCTCCACGTGGGAATCCCTGCATAAAGAAGTTCATTCGTGTAAGAGCCCAAAGAGTACACAGTGGGAGTAATGCTGCTTGTATGCCACCTGCAACTAAAGCAGAATTCTTTGGTAAAACTGCCGTGTTTTGGAAGAGGAAATGCTTACAGTCCTCGCTACAGCCTGCCTTGGTTGAGGCAGTTCGCTCCACGTCGGAAACCCTGCATATAGAAGTTCATTCGTGGAAGAGCCCAAAGAGTACACAGTGGGGAAAAGCTGCTTGTGTTACCACTGCAACTAAAGCAGAGTTCTACCGTTAAAACTGCGTGTTTTGGGAGAGGATATGCTTACAGTCCTCGCTACAGCCTGCCACGGTTGAGGCAGTTCGATCCACGTGGGAATCCCTGCATAAAGAAATTCATTCGTGGAAGAGCCCAAAGATTACACACTGGGAGTAATGCTGCTTGTGTTCCACCTGCAACTAACGCAGAGTTCCTTGGGTAAAACTTCCGTGTTTTCAGAGAGGAAATGCTTAGAGGCCTAACTAGAGCCTGCTTGCTTTAGGCATTTCACTCCACGCGGGACCCCTTGAGTATAGATATTCTTTCGGGCAAAGGCTCATTGGGTACACTGTGGGAGAAAAGCTGCTTGTGTTCCACCTGCAACTAAAGCAGAATTCTTCGGGTAAACCTGCGTGATTTGGTAGAGGATATGCTTACAGTCCTCGTTACAGCCTTCCATGGTGGAGGCAGTTCGCTCCTCGTGGGAATCCCTGCATAAAGAAGTTGATTCGTGTAAGAGCCCAAAGAGTACACAGTGGGAGAAATGCTGCTTGTGTTCCACCTGCAACTAAAGCAGAATTCTTTGGGTAAAACTGCGTGTATTGGGAGAGGAAATGCTTACAGTCCTTATGAGAGCCTCCCTTCGTTGAGGCAGTTCACTGCACGTGGGACACCCTGCATACACCCTGTAGACTCCTTCGGGGAAGGGCTCTTTGTATAAAGTGTGGGACAAATGCAGCTTGTGTTCCACCTGCAACTAAAGCAGAGTTCTTCGGGTAAAAGTGCCGTGTTTTCAGAGAGGAAATCCTTAGAGATCACAGGAGAGCCTGCCATGGTTGAGGCAGTTCGCTCCACGCTGGAAACCATTCTTATAGAACAAGTTCATTAGGGGAAGTGCCCATTGTGTACACTGTGAGAGGAAAGCTGATGGTGTTCCCCCCTGCAATTAAAGCAGAGTTCTTCCTGTAAAACTGCGTGTTTTGGGAGAGGAAATGCTTACAGTATTCGCTACAGCCTGCCTTGGTTGAGGCAGTTCGCTCCACGTGGGAATCCCTGCATAAAGAAGTTCATTCGTGGAAGAGCCCAAAGAGTACACAGTGGGAGAAATGCTGCTTGTGTTCCACCTGCAACTAAAGCAGAATTCTTTGGTAAAACTGCCGTGTTTTGGAAGAGGAAATGCTTACAGTCCTCGCTACAGCCTGCCTTGGTTGAGGCAGTTCGCTCCACGTCGGAAACCCTGCATATAGAAGTTCATTCTTGGAAGAGCCCAAAGAGTACACAGTGGGAGAAAAGCTGCTTGTGTTACGCCTGCAAGTAAAGCAGAGTTCTAGCTTTAAAACTGCATGGTTTGGGAGAGGATATGCTTACAATCCTCGCTACAGCCTGCCATGGTTGAGGCAGTTCGCTTCACGTGGGAAACCCTGCATATACAAGTTCATTCGTGAAGAGACCAAAGAGTACACAGTGGGAGAAATGCTGCTTGTGTTCCACCTGCAACGAAAGCAGAGTTCTTCGGGTAAAAGTTCCGTGTTTTCAGAGGGGAAATTCTTAGAGACCACAGTAGTGCCTGCCATGGTTGAGGCAGTTCGCTCCACGCTGGAAACCATTCTTATAGAACAAGTTCATTAAGGGAAGTGCCTATTGTGTACACTGTGGGAGGAAAGCTGATGGTGTTCCCCCTGCACCTAAAGCAGAGTTCTTCGTGTAAAACTGCGTGTTTCGGGAGGGGAAATGCTTACAGTCCTCGCTACAGCCTGCCATGGTGGAGGCAGTTCGCTCCTCGTGGGAATCCCTGCATATAGAAGTTCATTCGTGTAAGAGCCCAAAGAGTACACAGTGGGAGAAAAGCTGCTTGTGTTACGCCTGCAAGTAAAGCAGACCTCTAGCGTTAAAACTACGAGGTTTGGGAGAGGATATGCTTACAGTCCTCGCTACAGCCTGCCATGGTTGAGGAAGTTCGCTCCACGTGGGAAACCCTGCATATACAAGTTCATTCGTGAAGAGACCAAAGAGTACACAGTGGGAGAAATGCTGCTTGTGTTCCACCTGCAACGAAAGCAGAGTTCTTCGGGTAAAAGTTCCCTGTTTTCAGAGAGGAAATTCTTAGAGACCACAGTAGTGCCTGCCATGGTTGAGGCAGTTCGCTCCACGCTGGAAACCATTCTTATAGAACAAGTTCATTAAGGGAAGTGCCCATTGTGTACACTGTGGGAGAAAAGATGCTTGTGTTCCCCCTGCAACTAAAGCAGAGTTCCTCGGGTAAACCTGCGTGATTTGGTAGAGGATATGCTTACAGTCCTCGCTACAGCCTTCCATGGTGGAGGCAGTTCGCTCCTCGTGGGAATCCCTGCATAAAGAAGTTCATTCGTGTAAGAGCCGAAAGAGTACACATTGGGAGTAATGCTGCTTGTATGCCACCTGCAACTAAAGCTGAATTCTTTGGTAAAACTGCCGTGTTTTGTAAGAGGAAATGCTTACAGTCCTCGCTACAGCCTGCCTTGGTTGAGGCAGTTCGCTCCACGTCGGAAACCCTGCATATAGAAGTTCATTCGTGGAAGAGCCCAAAGAGTATACAGTGGGAGAAAAGCTGCTTGTGTTACCTCTGCAACTAAAGCAGAGTTCTACCGTTAAAACTGCGTGTTTTGGGAGAGGATATGCTTACAGTCCTCGCTACAGCCTGCCACGGTTGAGGCAGTTCGATCCACGTGGGAATCCCTGCATAAAGAAATTCATTCGTGGAAGAGCCCAAAGATTACACACTGGGAGTAATGCTGCTTGTGTTCCACCTGCAACTAACGCAGAGTTCCTTGGGTAAAACTGCCGTGTTTTCAGAGAGGAAATGCTTAGAGGCCTAACTAGAGCCTGCTTGCTTTAGGCATTTCACTCCACGCGGGACCCCTTGAGTATAGATATTCTTTCGGGCAAAGGCTCATTGGGTACACTGTGGAGAAAAGCTGCTTGTGTTCCACCTGCAACTAAAGAAGAATTCTTTGGGTAAACCTGCGTGATTTGGTAGAGGATATGCTTACAGTCCTCGTTACAGCCTTCCATGGTGGAGGCAGTTCGCTCCTCGTGGGAATCCCTGCATAAAGAAGTTCATTCGTGTAAGAGCCCAAAGAGTACACAGTGGGAGAAATGCTGCTTGTGTTCCATCTGCAACTAAAGCACCGTTCTTCGGGTAAAACTGCCTGTTATGGGGAGGAAATGCTTACAGTCCTTACGAGAGCCTGCCTTCATTGAGGCAGTTCGCTGCACGTGGGACACCCTGCATAATGACGATTCATTCGGGGAAGGGCCGTTTGTATAAAGTGTGGGACAAATGCAGCTTGTGTTCCACCTGCAACTAAAGCAGAGTTCTTCGGGTTAAAGTGCCGTGTTTTCAGAGAGGAAATCCTTAGAGACCACAGGAGAGCCTGCCATGGTTGAGGCAGTTCGCTCCACGCTGGAAACCATTCTTCTAGAACAAGTTCATTAGGGGAAGTGCCCATTCTGTACACTGTGGGAGGAAAGCTGATGGTGTTCCCCCTGCACCTAAAGCAGAGTTCTTCGTGTAAAACTGCGTGTTTCGGGAGGGGAAATGCTTACAGTCCTCGCTACAGCCTGCCATGGTGGAGGCAGTTCGCTCCTCGTGGGAATCCCTGCATATAGAAGTTCATTCGTGTAAGAGCCCAAAGAGTACACAGTGGGAGAAAAGCTGCTTGTGTTAGGCCTGCAAGTAAAGCAGACTTCTAGCGATAAAACTGCGAGCTTTGGGAGAGGATATGCTTACAGTCCTCGCTACAGCCTGCCATAGTTGAGGAAGTTCGCTCCACGTGGGAAACCCTGCATATACAAGTTCATTCGTGAAGAGACCAAAGAGTACACAGTGGGAGAAATGCTGCTTGTGTTCCACCTGCAACGAAAGCAGAGTTCTTCGGGTAAAAGTTCCCTGTTTTCAGAGAGGAAATTCTTAGAGACCACAGTAGTGCCTGCCATGGTTGAGGCAGTTCGCTCCACGCTGGAAACCATTCTTATAGAACAAGTTCATTAAGGGAAGTGCCCATTGTGTACACTGTGGGAGAAAAGATGCTTGTGTTCCCCCTGCAACTAAAGCAGAGTTCCTCGGGTAAACCTGCGTGATTTGGTAGAGGATATGCTTACAGTCCTCGCTACAGCCTGCCATGGTGGAGGCAGTTCGCTCCTCGTGGGAATCCCTGCATAAAGAAGTTCATTCGTGTAAGAGCCCAAAGAGTACACATTGCGAGTAATGCTGCTTGTATGCCACCTGCAACTAAAGCTGAATTCTTTGGTAAAACTGCCGTGTTTTGTAAGAGGAAATGCTTACAGTCCTCGCTACAGCCTGCCTTGGTTGAGGCAGTTCGCTCCACGTCGGAAACCCTGCATATAGAAGTTCATTCGTGGAAGAGCCCAAAGAGTATACAGTGGGAGAAAAGCTGCTTTTGTTACCTCTGCAACTAAAGCAGAGTTCTACCGTTAAAACTGCGTGTTTTGGGAGAGGATATGCTTACAGTCCTCGCTACAGCCTGCCACGGTTGAGGCAGTTCGATCCACGTGGGAATCCCTGCATAAAGAAATTCATTCGTGGAAGAGCCCAAAGATTACACACTGGGAGTAATGCTGCTTGTGTTCCACCTGCAACTAACGCAGAGTTCCTTGGGTAAAACTGCCGTGTTTTCAGAGAGGAAATGCTTAGAGGCCTAACTAGAGCCTGCTTGCTTTAGGCATTTCACTCCACGCGGGACCCCTTGAGTATAGATATTCTTTCGGGCAAAGGCTCATTGGGTACACTGTGGAGAAAAGCTGCTTGTGTTCCACCTGCAACTAAAGAAGAATTCTTCGGGTAAACCTGCGTGATTTGGTAGAGGATATGCTTACAGTCCTCGTTACAGCCTTCCATGGTGGAGGCAGTTCGCTCCTCGTGGGAATCCCTGCATAAAGAAGTTCATTCGTGTAAGAGCCCAAAGAGTACACAGTGGGAGAAATGCTGCTTGTGTTCCACCTGCAACTAAAGCACCGTTCTTCGGGTAAAACTGCCTGTTATGGGGAGGAAATGCTTACAGTCCTTACGAGAGCCTGCCTTCATTGAGGCAGTTCGCTGCACGTGGGACACCCTGCATAATGACGATTCATTCGGGGAAGGGCCGTTTGTATAAAGTGTGGGACAAATGCAGCTTGTGTTCCACCTGCAACTAAAGCAGAGTTCTTCGGGTAAAAGTGCCGTGTTTTCAGAGAGGAAATCCTTAGAGATCACAGGAGAGCCTGCCATGGTTGAGGCAGTTTGCTCCACGCTGGAAACCATTCTTATAGAACAAGTTCATTAGGGGAAGTGCCCATTGTGTACACTGTGAGAGGAAAGCTGATGGTGTTCCCCCTGCAATTAAAGCAGAGTTCTTCCTGTAAAACTGCGTGTTTTGGGAGAGGAAATGCTTACAGTATTCGCTACAGCCTGCCTTGGTTGAGGCAGTTCGCTCCACGTGGGAATCCCTGCATAAAGAAGTTCATTCGTGGAAGAGCCCAAAGAGTACACAGTGGGAGAAATGCTGCTTGTGTTCCACCTGCAACTAAAGCAGAATTCTTTGGTAAAACTGCCGTGTTTTGGAAGAGGAAATGCTTACAGTCCTCGCTACAGCCTACCTTGGTTGAGGCAGTTCGCTCCACGTCGGAAACCCTGCATATAGAAGTTCATTCGTGGAAGAGCCCAAAGAGTACACAGTGGGAGAAAAGCTGCTTGTGTTACGCCTGCAAGTAAAGCAGAGTTCTAGCTTTAAAACTGCATGGTTTGGGAGAGGATATGCTTACAATCCTCGCTACAGCCTGCCATGGTTGAGGCAGTTCGCTCCACGTGGGAAACCCTGCATATACAAGTTCATTCGTGAAGAGACCAAAGAGTACACAGTGGGAGAAATGCTGCTTGTGTTCCACCTGCAACGAAAGCAGAGTTCTTTGGGTAAAAGTTCCGTGTTTTCAGAGGGGAAATTCTTAGAGACCACAGTAGTGCCTGCCATGGTTGAGGCAGTTCGCTCCACGCTGGAAACCATTCTTATAGAACAAGTTCATTAAGGGAAGTGCCTATTGTGTACACTGTGGGAGGAAAGCTGATGGTGTTCCCCCTGCACCTAAAGCAGAGTTTTTCGTGTAAAACTGCGTGTTTCGGGAGGGGAAATGCTTACAGTCCTCGCTACAGCCTGCCATGGTGGAGACAGTTCGCTCCTCGTGGGAATCCCTGCATATAGAAGTTCATTCGTGTAAGAGCCCAAAGAGTACACAGTGGGAGAAAAGCTGCTTGTGTTACGCCTGCAAGTAAAGCAGACTTCTAGCGTTAAAACTACGAGGTTTGGGAGAGGATATGCTTACAGTCCTCGCTACAGCCTGCCATGGTTGAGGAAGTTCGCTCCACGTGGGAAACCCTGCATATACAAGTTCATTCGTGAAGAGACCAAAGAGTACAGTGGCAGAAATGCTGCTTGTGTTCCACCTGCAACGAAAGCAGAGTTCTTCGGGTAAAAGTTCCGTGTTTTCAGAGGGGAAATTCTTAGAGACCACAGGAGAGCCTGCCATGGTTGAGGCAGTTCGCTCCACGCTGCAAACCATTCTTATAGAACAAGTTCATTAAGGGAAGTGCCCATTGTGTACACTGTGGGAGAAAAGATGCTTGTGTTCCCCCTGCACCTAAAGCAGAGTTCCTCGGGTAAAACTGCGTGTTTCGGTAGAGGATATGCTTACGGTCCTCGCTACAGCCTGCCTTGGTGGAGGCAGTTCGCTCCACGTGGGAATCCCTGCATAAAGAAGTTCATTCGTGTAAGAGCCCAAAGAGTACACAGTGGGAGTAATGCTGCTTGTATGCCACCTGCAACTAAAGCAGAATTCTTTGGTAAAACTGCCGTGTTTTGGAAGAGGAAATGCTTACAGTCCTCGCTACAGCCTGCCTTGGTTGAGGCAGTTCGCTCCACGTCGGAAACCCTGCATATAGAAGTTCATTCGTGGAAGAGCCCAAAGAGTACACAGTGGGGAAAAGCTGCTTGTGTTACCTCTGCAACTAAAGCAGAGTTCTACCGTTAAAACTGCGTGTTTTGGGAGAGGATATGCTTACAGTCCTCGCTACAGCCTGCCACGGTTGAGGCAGTTCGATCCACGTGGGAATCCCTGCATAAAGAAATTCATTCGTGGAAGAGCCCAAAGATTACACACTGGGAGTAATGCTGCTTGTGTTCCACCTGCAACTAACGCAGAGTTCCTTGGGTAAAACTTCCGTGTTTTCAGAGAGGAAATGCTTAGAGGCCTAACTAGAGCCTGCTTGCTTTAGGCATTTCACTCCACGCGGGACCCCTTGAGTATAGATATTCTTTCGGGCAAAGGCTCATTGGGTACACTGTGGGAGAAAAGCTGCTTGTGTTCCACCTGCAACTAAAGCAGAATTCTTCGGGTAAACCTGCGTGATTTGGTAGAGGATATGCTTACAGTCCTCGTTACAGCCTTCCATGGTGGAGGCAGTTCGCTCCTCGTGGGAATCCCTGCATAAAGAAGTTGATTCGTGTAAGAGCCCAAAGAGTACACAGTGGGAGAAATGCTGCTTGTGTTCCACCTGCAACTAAAGCAGAATTCTTTGGGTAAAACTGCGTGTATTGGGAGAGGAAATGCTTACAGTCCTTATGAGAGCCTCCCTTCGTTGAGGCAGTTCACTGCACGTGGGAAACCCTGCATACACCCTGTAGACTCCTTCGGGGAAGGGCTCTTTGTATAAAGTGTGGGACAAATGCAGCTTGTGTTCCACCTGCAACTAAAGCAGAGTTCTTCGGGTAAAAGTGCCGTGTTTTCAGAGAGGAAATCCTTAGAGATCACAGGAGAGCCTGCCATGGTTGAGGCAGTTCGCTCCACGCTGGAAACCATTCTTATAGAACAAGTTCATTAGGGGAAGTGCCCATTGTGTACACTGTGAGAGGAAAGCTGATGGTGTTCCCCCTGCAATTAAAGCAGAGTTCTTCCTGTAAAACTGCGTGTTTTGGGAGAGGAAATGCTTACAGTATTCGCTACAGCCTGCCTTGGTTGAGGCAGTTCGCTCCACGTGGGAATCCCTGCATAAAGGAGTTCATTCGTGGAAGAGCCCAAAGAGTACACAGTGGGAGAAATGCTGCTTGTGTTCCACCTGCAACTAAAGCAGAATTCTTTGGTAAAACTGCCGTGTTTTGGAAGAGGAAATGCTTACAGTCCTCGCTACAGCCTGCCTTGGTTGAGGCAGTTCGCTCCACGTCGGAAACCCTGCATATAGAAGTTCATTCTTGGAAGAGCCCAAAGAGTACACAGTGGGAGAAAAGCTGCTTGTGTTACGCCTGCAAGTAAAGCAGAGTTCTAGCTTTAAAACTGCATGGTTTGGGAGAGGATATGCTTACAATCCTCGCTACAGCCTGCCATGGTTGAGGCAGTTCGCTTCACGTGGGAAACCCTGCATATACAAGTTCATTCGTGAAGAGACCAAAGAGTACACAGTGGGAGAAATGCTGCTTTTGTTCCACCTGCAACGAAAGCAGAGTTCTTCGGGTAAAAGTTCCGTGTTTTCAGAGGGGAAATTCTTAGAGACCACAGTAGTGCCTGCCATGGTTGAGGCAGTTCGCTCCACGCTGGAAACCATTCTTATAGAACAAGTTCATTAAGGGAAGTGCCTATTGTGTACACTGTGGGAGGAAAGCTGATGGTGTTCCCCCTGCACCTAAAGCAGAGTTCTTCGTGTAAAACTGCGTGTTTCGGGAGGGGAAATGCTTACAGTCCTCGCTACAGCCTGCCATGGTGGAGGCAGTTCGCTCCTCGTGGGAATCCCTGCATATAGAAGTTCATTCGTGTATGAGCCCAAAGAGTACACAGTGGGAGAAAAGCTGCTTGTGTTACGCCTGCAAGTAAAGCAGACCTCTAGCGTTAAAACTACGAGGTTTGGGAGAGGATATGCTTACAGTCCTCGCTACAGCCTGCCATGGTTGAGGAAGTTCGGTCCACGTGGGAAACCCTGCATATACAAGTTCATTCGTGAAGAGACCAAAGAGTACACAGTGGGAGAAATGCTGCTTGTGTTCCACCTGCAACGAAAGCAGAGTTCTTCGGGTAAAAGTTCCCTGTTTTCAGAGAGGAAATTCTTAGAGACCACAGTAGTGCCTGCCATGGTTGAGGCAGTTCGCTCCACGCTGGAAACCATTCTTATAGAACAAGTTCATTAAGGGAAGTGCCCATTGTGTACACTGTGGGAGAAAAGATGCTTGTGTTCCCCCTGCAACTAAAGCAGAGTTCCTCGGGTAAACCTGCGTGATTTGGTAGAGGATATGCTTACAGTCCTCGCTACAGCCTGCCATGGTGGAGGCAGTTCGCTCCTCGTGGGAATCCCTGCATAAAGAAGTTCATTCGTGTAAGAGCCGAAAGAGTACACATTGGGAGTAATGCTGCTTGTATGCCACCTGCAACTAAAGCTGAATTCTTTGGTAAAACTGCCGTGTTTTGTAAGAGGAAATGCTTACAGTCCTCGCTACAGCCTGCCTTGGTTGAGGCAGTTCGCTCCACGTCGGAAACCCTGCATATAGAAGTTCATTCGTGGAAGAGCCCAAAGAGTATACAGTGGGAGAAAAGCTGCTTGTGTTACCTCTGCAACTAAAGCAGAGTTCTACCGTTAAAACTGCGTGTTTTGGGAGAGGATATGCTTACAGTCCTCGCTACAGCCTGCCACGGTTGAGGCAGTTCGATCCACGTGGGAATCCCTGCATAAAGAAATTCATTCGTGGAAGAGCCCAAAGAATACACACTGGGAGTAATGCTGCTTGTGTTCCACCTGCAACTAACGCAGAGTTCCTTGGGTAAAACTGCCGTGTTTTCAGAGAGGAAATGCTTAGAGGCCTAACTAGAGCCTGCTTGCTTTAGGCATTTCACTCCACGCGGGACCCCTTGAGTATAGATATTCTTTCGGGCAAAGGCTCATTGGGTACACTGTGGAGAAAAGCTGCTTGTGTTCCACCTGCAACTAAAGAAGAATTCTTTGGGTAAACCTGCGTGATTTGGTAGAGGATATGCTTACAGTCCTCGTTACAGCCTTCCATGGTGGAGGCAGTTCGCTCCTCGTAGGAATCCCTGCATAAAGAAGTTCATTCGTGTAAGAGCCCAAAGAGTACACAGTGGGAGAAATGCTGCTTGTGTTCCACCTGCAACTAAAGCACCGTTCTTCGGGTAAAACTGCCTGTTATGGGGAGGAAATGCTTACAGTCCTTACGAGAGCCTGCCTTCATTGAGGCAGTTCGCTGCACGTGGGACACCCTGCATAATGACGATTCATTCGGGGAAGGGCCGTTTGTATAAAGTGTGGGACAAATGCAGCTTGTGTTCCACCTGCAACTAAAGCAGAGTTCTTCGGGTTAAAGTGCCGTGTTTTCAGAGAGGAAATCCTTAGAGACCACAGGAGAGCCTGCCATGGTTGAGGCAGTTCGCTCCACGCTGGAAACCATACTTTTAGAACAAGTTCATTAGGGGAAGTGCCCATTCTGTACACTGTGGGAGGAAAGCTGATGGTGTTCCCCCTGCACCTAAAGCAGAGTTCTTCGTGTAAAACTGCGTGTTTCGGGAGGGGAAATGCTTACAGTATTCGCTACAGCCTGCCTTGGTTGAGGCAGTTCGCTCCACGTGGGAATCCCTGCATAAAGAAGTTCATTCGTGGAAGAGCCCAAAGAGTACACAGTGGGAGAAATGCTGCTTGTGTTCCATCTGCAACTAAAGCAGAATTCTTTGGTAAAACTGCCGTGTTTTGTAAGAGGAAATGCTTACAGTCCTCGCTACAGCCTGCCTTGGTTGAGGCAGTTCGCTCCACGTCGGAAACCCTGCATATAGAAGTTCATTCGTGGAAGAGCCCAAAGAGTACACAGTGGGAGAAAAGCTGCTTGTGTTACGCCTGCAAGTAAAGCAGAGTTCTAGCTTTAAAACTGCGTGGTTTGGGAGAGGATATGCTTACAATCCTCGCTACAGCCTGCCATGGTTGAGGCAGTTCGCTCCACGTGGGAAACCCTGCATATACAAGTTCATTCGTGAAGAGACCAAAGAGTACACAGTGGGAGAAATGCTGCTTTTGTTCCACCTGCAACGAAAGCAGAGTTCTTCGGGTAAAAGTTCCGTGTTTTCAGAGGGGAAATTCTTAGAGACCACAGTAATGCCTGCCATGGTTGAGGCAGTTCGCTCCACGCTGGAAACCATTCTTATAGAACAAGTTCATTAGGGGAAGTGCCTATTGTGTACACTGTGGGAGGAAAGCTGATGGTGTTCCCCCTGCACCTAAAGCAGAGTTCTTCGTGTAAAACTGCGTGTTTCGGGAGGGGAAATGCTTACAGTCCTCGCTACAGCCTGCCATGGTGGAGGCAGTTCGCTCCTCGTGGCAATCCCTGCATATAGAAGTTCATTCGTGTAAGAGCCCAAAGAGTACACAGTGGGAGAAAAGCTGCTTGTGTTAGGCCTGCAAGTAAAGCAGACTTCTAGCGATAAAACTGCGAGGTTTGGGAGAGGATATGATTACAGTCCTCGCTACAGCCTGCCATGGTTGAGGAAGTTCGCTCCACGTGGGAAACCCTGCATATACAAGTTCATTCGTGAAGAGACCAAAGAGTACACAGTGGGAGAAATGCTGCTTGTGTTCTACCTGCAACGAAAGCAGAGTTCTTCGGGTAAAAGTTCCGTGTTTTCAGAGGGGAAATTCTTAGAGACCACAGTAGTGCCTGCCATGGTTGAGGCAGTTCGCTCCACGCTGGAAACCATTCTTATAGAACAAGTTCATTAAGGGAAGTGCCCATTGTGTACACTGTGGGAGAAAAGATGCTTGTGTTCCCCCTGCACCTAAAGCAGAGTTCCTCGGGTAAACCTGCGTGATTTGGTAGAGGATATGCTTACAGTCCTCGCTACAGCCTGCCATGGTGGAGGCAGTTCGCTCATCGTGGGAATCCCTGCATGAAAAGTTCATTCGTGTAAGAGCCCAAAGAGTACACATTGCGAGTAATGCTGCTTGTATGCCACCTGCAACTAAAGCTGAATTCTTTGGTAAAACTGCCGTGTTTTGTAAGAGGAAATGCTTACAGTCCTCGCTACAACCTGCCTTGGTTGAGGCAGTTCGCTCCACGTCGGAAACCCTGCATATAGAAGTTCATTCGTGGAAGAGCCCAAAGAGTATACAGTGGGAGAAAAGCTGCTTGTGTTACCTCTGCAACTAAAGCAGAGTTCTACCGTTAAAACTGCGTGTTTTGGGAGAGGATATGCTTACAGTCCTCGCTACAGCCTGCCACGGTTGAGGCAGTTCGATCCACGTGGGAATCCCTGCATAAAGAAATTCATTCGTGGAAGAGCCCAAAGATTACACACTGGGAGTAATGCTGCTTGTGTTCCACCTGCAACTAACGCAGAGTTCCTTGGGTAAAACTGCCGTGTTTTCAGAGAGGAAATGCTTAGAGGCCTAACTAGAGCCTGCTTGCTTTAGGCATTTCACTCCACGCGGGACCCCTTGAGTATAGATATTCTTTCGGGCAAAGGCTCATTGGGTACACTGTGGAGAAAAGCTGCTTGTGTTCCACCTGCAACTAAAGCAGAATTCTTCGGGTAAACCTGCGTGATTTGGTAGAGGATATGCTTACAGTCCTCGTTACAGCCTTCCATGGTGGAGGCAGTTCGCTCCTCGTGGGAATCCCTGCATAAAGAAGTTCATTCGTGTAAGAGCCCAAAGAGTACACAGTGGGAGAAATGCTGCTTGTGTTCCACCTGCAACTAAAGCACCGTTCTTCGGGTAAAACTGCCTGTTATAGGGAGGAAATGCTTACAGTCCTTACGAGAGCCTGCCTTCATTGAGGCAGTTCGCTGCACGTGGGACACCCTGCATAATGACGATTCATTCGGGGAAGGGCCGTTTGTATAAAGTGTGGGACAAATGCAGCTTGTGTTCCACCTGCAACTAAAGCAGAGTTCTTCGGGTAAAAGTGCCGTGTTTTCAGAGAGGAAATCCTTAGAGATCACAGGAGAGCCTGCCATGGTTGAGGCAGTTCGCTCCACGCTGGAAACCATTCTTATAGAACAAGTTCATTAGGGGAAGTGCCCATTGTGTACACTGTGAGAGGAAAGCTGATGGTGTTCCCCCTGCAATTAAAGCAGAGTTCTTCCTGTAAAACTGCGTGTTTTGGGAGAGGAAATGCTTACAGTATTCGCTACAGCCTGCCTTGGTTGAGGCAGTTCGCTCCACGTGGGAATCCCTGCATAAAGAAGTTCATTCGTGGAAGAGCCCAAAGAGTACACAGTGGGAGAAATGCTGCTTGTGTTCCACCTGCAACTAAAGCAGAATTCTTTGGTAAAACTGCCGTGTTTTGGAAGAGGAAATGCTTACAGTCCTCGCTACAGCCTACCTTGGTTGAGGCAGTTCGCTCCACGTCGGAAACCCTGCATATAGAAGTTCATTCTTGGAAGAGCCCAAAGAGTACACAGTGGGAGAAATGCTGCTTGTGTTCCACCTGCAACGAAAGCAGAGTTCTTCGGGTAAAAGTTCCGTGTTTTCAGAGGGGAAATTCTTAGAGACCACAGTAGTGCCTGCCATGGTTGAGGCAGTTCGCTCCACGCTGGAAACCATTCTTATAGAACAAGATCATTAAGGGAAGTGCCTATTGTGTACACTGTGGGAGGAAAGCTGATGGTGTTCCCCCTGCACCTAAAGCAGAGTTTTTCGTGTAAAACTGCGTGTTTCGGGAGGGGAAATGCTTACAGTCCTCGCTACAGCCTGCCATGGTGGAGACAGTTCGCTCCTCGTGGGAATCCCTGCATATAGAAGTTCATTCGTGTAAGAGCCCAAAGAGTACACAGTGGGAGAAAAGCTGCTTGTGTTACGCCTGCAAGTAAAGCAGACTTCTAGCGTTAAAACTACGAGGTTTGGGAGAGGATATGCTTACAGTCCTCGCTACAGCCTGCCATGGTTGAGGAAGTTCGCTCCACGTGGGAAACCCTGCATATACAAGTTCATTCGTGAAGAGACCAAAGAGTACACAGTGGCAGAAATGCTGCTTGTGTTCCACCTGCAAAGAAAGCAGAGTTCTTCGGGTAAAAGTTCCGTGTTTTCAGAGGGGAAATTCTTAGAGACCACAGGAGAGCCTGCCATGGTTGAGGCAGTTCGCTCCACGCTGGAAACCATTCTTATAGAACAAGTTCATTAAGGGAAGTGCCCATTGTGTACACTGTGGGAGAAAAGATGCTTGTGTTCCCCCTGCACCTAAAGCAGAGTTCCTCGGGTAAAACTGCGTGTTTCGGTAGAGGATATGCTTACGGTCCTCGCTACAGCCTGCCTTGGTGGAGGCAGTTCGCTCCACGTGGGAATCCCTGCATAAAGAAGTTCATTCGTGTAAGAGCCCAAAGAGTACACAGTGGGAGTAATGCTGCTTGTATGCCACCTGCAACTAAAGCAGAATTCTTTGGTAAAACTGCCGTGTTTTGGAAGAGGAAATGCTTACAGTCCTCGCTACAGCCTGCCTTGGTTGAGGCAGTTCGCTCCACGTCGGAAACCCTGCATATAGAAGTTCATTCGTGGAAGAGCCCAAAGAGTACACAGTGGGGAAAAGCTGCTTGTGTTACCTCTGCAACTAAAGCAGAGTTCTACCGTTAAAACTGCGTGTTTTGGGAGAGGATATGCTTACAGTCCTCGCTACAGCCTGCCACGGTTGAGGCAGTTCGATCCACGTGGGAATCCCTGCATAAAGAAATTCATTCGTGGAAGAGCCCAAAGATTACACACTGGGAGTAATGCTGCTTGTGTTCCACCTGCAACTAACGCAGAGTTCCTTGGGTAAAACTGCCGTGTTTTCAGAGAGGAAATGCTTAGAGGCCTAACTAGAGCCTGCTTGCTTTAGGCATTTCACTCCACGCGGGACCCCTTGAGTATAGATATTCTTTCGGGCAAAGGCTCATTGGGTACACTGTGGGAGAAAAGCTGCTTGTGTTCCACCTGCAACTAAAGCAGAATTCTTCGGGTAAACCTGCGTGATTTGGTAGAGGATATGCTTACAGTCCTCGTTACAGCCGTCCATGGTGGAGGCAGTTCGCTCCTCGTGGGAATCCCTGCATAAAGAAGTTGATTCGTGTAAGAGCCCAAAGAGTACACAGTGGGAGAAATGCTGCTTGTGTTCCACCTGCAACTAAAGCAGAATTCTTTGGGTAAAACTGCGTGTATTGGGAGAGGAAATGCTTACAGTCCTTATGAGAGCCTCCCTTCGTTGAGGCAGTTCACTGCACGTGGGACACCCTGCATACACCCTGTAGACTCCTTCGGGGAAGGGCTCTTTGTATAAAGTGTGGGACAAATGCAGCTTGTGTTCCACCTGCAACTAAAGCAGAGTTCTTCGGGTAAAAGTGCCGTGTTTTCAGAGAGGAAATCCTTAGAGATCACAGGAGAGCCTGCCATGGTTGAGGCAGTTCGCTCCACGCTGGAAACCATTCTTATAGAACAAGTTCATTAGGGGAAGTGCCCATTGTGTACACTGTGAGAGGAAAGCTGATGGTGTTCCCCCTGCAATTAAAGCAGAGTTCTTCCTGTAAAACTGCGTGTTTTGGGAGAGGAAATACTTACAGTATTCGCTACAGCCTGCCTTGGTTGAGGCAGTTCGCTCCACGTGGGAATCCCTGCATAAAGAAGTTCATTCGTGGAAGAGCCCAAAGAGTACACAGTGGGAGAAATGCTGCTTGTGTTCCACCTGCAACTAAAGCAGAATTCTTTGGTAAAACTGCCGTGTTTTGGAAGAGGAAATGCTTACAGTCCTCGCTACAGCCTGCCTTGGTTGAGGCAGTTCGCTCCACGTCGGAAACCCTGCATATAGAAGTTCATTCGTGGAAGAGCCCAAAGAGTACACAGTGGGAGAAAAGCTGCTTGTGTTACGCCTGCAAGTAAAGCAGAGTTCTAGCTTTAAAACTGCATGGTTTGGGAGAGGATATGCTTACAATCCTCGCTACAGCCTGCCATGGTTGAGGCAGTTCGCTCCACGTGGGAAACCCTGCATATACAAGTTCATTCGTGAAGAGACCAAAGAGTACACAGTGCGAGAAATGCTGCTTGTGTTCCACCTGCAACGAAAGCAGAGTTCTTCGGGTAAAAGTTCCGTGTTTTCAGAGGGGAAATTCTTAGAGACCACAGTAGTGCCTGCCATGGTTGAGGCAGTTCGCTCCACGCTGGAAACCATTCTTATAGAACAAGTTCATTAAGGGAAGTGCCTATTGTGTACACTGTGGGAGGAAAGCTGATGGTGTTCCCCCTGCACCTAAAGCAGAGTTTTTCGTGTAAAACTGCGTGTTTCGGGAGGGGAAATGCTTACAGTCCTCGCTACAGCCTGCCATGGTGGAGACAGTTCGCTCCTCGTGGGAATCCCTGCATATAGAAGTTCATTCGTGTAAGAGCCCAAAGAGTACACAGTGGGAGAAAAGCTGCTTGTGTTACGCCTGCAAGTAAAGCAGACTTCTAGCGTTAAAACTACGAGGTTTGGGAGAGGATATGCTTACAGTCCTCGCTACAGCCTGCCATGGTTGAGGAAGTTCGCTCCACGTGGGAAACCCTGCATATACAAGTTCATTCGTGAAGAGACCAAAGAGTACACAGTGGCAGAAATGCTGCTTGTGTTCCACCTGCAACGAAAGCAGAGTTCTTCGGGTAAAAGTTCCGTGTTTTCAGAGGGGAAATTCTTAGAGACCACAGGAGAGCCTGCCATGGTTGAGGCAGTTCGCTCCACGCTGGAAACCATTCTTATAGAACAAGTTCATTAAGGGAAGTGCCCATTGTGTACACTGTGGGAGAAAAGATGCTTGTGTTCCCCCTGCACCTAAAGCAGAGTTCCTCGGGTAAAACTGCGTGTTTCGGTAGAGGATATGCTTACGGTCCTCGCTACAGCCTGCCTTGGTGGAGGCAGTTCGCTCCACGTGGGAATCCCTGCATAAAGAAGTTCATTCGTGTAAGAGCCCAAAGAGTACACAGTGGGAGTAATGCTGCTTGTATGCCACCTGCAACTAAAGCAGAATTCTTTGGTAAAACTGCCGTGTTTTGGAAGAGGAAATGCTTACAGTCCTCGCTACAGCCTGCCTTGGTTGAGGCAGTTCGCTCCACGTCGGAAACCCTGCATATAGAAGTTCATTCGTGGAAGAGCCCAAAGAGTACACAGTGGGGAAAAGCTGCTTGTGTTACCTCTGCAACTAAAGCAGAGTTCTACCGTTAAAACTGCGTGTTTTGGGAGAGGATATGCTTACAGTCCTCGCTACAGCCTGCCACGGTTGAGGCAGTTCGATCCACGTGGGAATCCCTGCATAAAGAAATTCATTCGTGGAAGAGCCCAAAGATTACACACTGGGAGTAATGCTGCTTGTGTTCCACCTGCAACTAACGCAGAGTTCCTTGGGTAAAACTGCCGTGTTTTCAGAGAGGAAATGCTTAGAGGCCTAACTAGAGCCTGCTTGCTTTAGGCATTTCACTCCACGCGGGACCCCTTGAGTATAGATATTCTTTCGGGCAAAGGCTCATTGGGTACACTGTGGGAGAAAAGCTGCTTGTGTTCCACCTGCAACTAAAGCAGAGTTCCTCGGGTAAACCTGCGTGATTTGGTAGAGGATATGCTTACAGTCCTCGTTACAGCCTTCCATGGTGGAGGCAGTTCGCTCCTCGTGGGAATCCCTGCATAAAGAAGTTGATTCGTGTAAGAGCCCAAAGAGTACACAGTGGGAGAAATGCTGCTTGTGTTCCACCTGCAACTAAAGCAGAATTCTTTGGGTAAAACTGCGTGTATTGGGAGAGGAAATGCTTACAGTCCTTATGAGAGCCTCCCTTCGTTGAGGCAGTTCACTGCACGTGGGACACCCTGCATACACCCTGTAGACTCCTTCGGGGAAGGGCTCTTTGTATAAAGTGTGGGACAAATGCAGCTTGTGTTCCACCTGCAACTAAAGCAGAGTTCTTCGGGTAAAAGTGCCGTGTTTTCAGAGAGGAAATCCTTAGAGATCACAGGAGAGCCTGCCATGGTTGAGGCAGTTCGCTCCACGCTGGAAACCATTCTTATAGAACAAGTTCATTAGGGGAAGTGCCCATTGTGTACACTGTGAGAGGAAAGCTGATGGTGTTCCCCCTGCAATTAAAGCAGAGTTCTTCCTGTAAAACTGCGTGTTTTGGGAGAGGAAATGCTTACAGTATTCGCTACAGCCTGCCTTGGTTGAGGCAGTTCGCTCCACGTGGGAATCCCTGCATAAAGAAGTTCATTCGTGGAAGAGCCCAAAGAGTACACAGTGGGAGAAATGCTGCTTGTGTTCCACCTGCAACTAAAGCAGAATTCTTTGGTAAAACTGCCGTGTTTTGGAAGAGGAAATGCTTACAGTCCTCGCTACAGCCTGCCTTGGTTGAGGCAGTTCGCTCCACGTCGGAAACCCTGCATATAGAAGTTCATTCTTGGAAGAGCCCAAAGAGTACACAGTGGGAGAAAAGCTGCTTGTGTTACGCCTGCAAGTAAAGCAGAGTTCTAGCTTTAAAACTGCATGGTTTGGGAGAGGATATGCTTACAATCCTCGCTACAGCCTGCCATGGTTGAGGCAGTTCGCTTCACGTGGGAAACCCTGCATATACAAGTTCATTCGTGAAGAGACCAAAGAGTACACAGTGGGAGAAATGCTGCTTTTGTTCCACCTGCAACGAAAGCAGAGTTCTTCGGGTAAAAGTTCCGTGTTTTCAGAGGGGAAATTCTTAGAGACCACAGTAGTGCCTGCCATGGTTGAGGCAGTTCGCTCCACGCTGGAAACCATTCTTATAGAACAAGTTCATTAAGGGAAGTGCCTATTGTGTACACTGTGGGAGGAAAGCTGATGGTGTTCCCCCTGCACCTAAAGCAGAGTTCTTCGTGTAAAACTGCGTGTTTCGGGAGGGGAAATGCTTACAGTCCTCGCTACAGCCTGCCATGGTGGAGGCAGTTCGCTCCTCGTGGGAATCCCTGCATATAGAAGTTCATTCGTGTAAGAGCCCAAAGAGTACACAGTGGGAGAAAAGCTGCTTGTGTTACGCCTGCAAGTAAAGCAGACCTCTAGCGTTAAAACTACGAGGTTTGGGAGAGGATATGCTTACAGTCCTCGCTACAGCCTGCCATGGTTGAGGAAGTTCGGTCCACGTGGGAAACCCTGCATATACAAGTTCATTCGTGAAGAGACCAAAGAGTACACAGTGGGAGAAATGCTGCTTGTGTTCCACCTGCAACGAAAGCAGAGTTCTTCGGGTAAAAGTTCCCTGTTTTCAGAGAGGAAATTCTTAGAGACCACAGTAGTGCCTGCCATGGTTGAGGCAGTTCGCTCCACGCTGGAAACCATTCTTATAGAACAAGTTCATTAAGGGAAGTGCCCATTGTGTACACTGTGGGAGAAAAGATGCTTGTGTTCCCCCTGCAACTAAAGCAGAGTTCCTCGGGTAAACCTGCGTGATTTGGTAGAGGATATGCTTACAGTCCTCGCTACAGCCTGCCATGGTGGAGGCAGTTCGCTCCTCGTGGGAATCCCTGCATAAAGAAGTTCATTCGTGTAAGAGCCGAAAGAGTACACATTGGGAGTAATGCTGCTTGTATGCCACCTGCAACTAAAGCTGAATTCTTTGGTAAAACTGCCGTGTTTTGTAAGAGGAAATGCTTACAGTCCTCGCTACAGCCTGCCTTGGTTGAGGCAGTTCGCTCCACGTCGGAAACCCTGCATATAGAAGTTCATTCGTGGAAGAGCCCAAAGAGTATACAGTGGGAGAAAAGCTGCTTGTGTTACCTCTGCAACTAAAGCAGAGTTCTACCGTTAAAACTGCGTGTTTTGGGAGAGGATATGCTTACAGTCCTCGCTACAGCCTGCCACGGTTGAGGCAGTTCGATCCACGTGGGAATCCCTGCATAAAGAAATTCATTCGTGGAAGAGCCCAAAGATTACACACTGGGAGTAATGCTGCTTGTGTTCCACCTGCAACTAACGCAGAGTTCCTTGGGTAAAACTGCCGTGTTTTCAGAGAGGAAATGCTTAGAGGCCTAACTAGAGCCTGCTTGCTTTAGGCATTTCACTCCACGCGGGACCCCTTGAGTATAGATATTCTTTCGGGCAAAGGCTCATTGGGTACACTGTGGAGAAAAGCTGCTTGTGTTCCACCTGCAACTAAAGAAGAATTCTTCGGGTAAACCTGCGTGATTTGGTAGAGGATATGCTTACAGTCCTCGTTACAGCCTTCCATGGTGGAGGCAGTTCGCTCCTCGTGGGAATCCCTGCATAAAGAAGTTCATTCGTGTAAGAGCCCAAAGAGTACACAGTGGGAGAAATGCTGCTTGTGTTCCACCTGCAACTAAAGCACCGTTCTTCGGGTAAAACTGCCTGTTATGGGGAGGAAATGCTTACAGTCCTTACGAGAGCCTGCCTTCATTGAGGCAGTTCGCTGCACGTGGGACACCCTGCATAATGACGATCCATTCGGGGAAGGGCCGTTTGTATAAAGTGTGGGACAAATGCAGCTTGTGTTCCACCTGCAACTAAAGCAGAGTTCTTCGGGTTAAAGTGCCGTGTTTTCAGAGAGGAAATCCTTAGAGACCACAGGAGAGCCTGCCATGGTTGAGGCAGTTCGCTCCACGCTGGAAACCATTCTTTTAGAACAAGTTCATTAGGGGAAGTGCCCATTCTGTACACTGTGGGAGGAAAGCTGATGGTGTTCCCCCTGCACCTAAAGCAGAGTTCTTCGTGTAAAACTGCGTGTTTCGGGAGGGGAAATGCTTACAGTATTCGCTACAGCCTGCCTTGGTTGAGGCAGTTCGCTCCACGTGGGAATCCCTGCATAAAGAAGTTCATTCGTGGAAGAGCCCAAAGAGTACACAGTGGGAGAAAAGCTGCTTGTGTTCCATCTGCAACTAAAGCAGAATTCTTTGGTAAAACTGCCGTGTTTTGTAAGAGGAAATGCTTACAGTCCTCGCTACAGCCTGCCTTGGTTGAGGCAGTTCGCTCCACGTCGGAAACCCTGCATATAGAAGTTCATTCGTGGAAGAGCCCAAAGAGTACACAGTGGGAGAAAAGCTGCTTGTGTTACGCCTGCAAGTAAAGCAGAGTTCTAGCTTTAAAACTGCGTGGTTTGGGAGAGGATATGCTTACAATCCTCGCTACAGCCTGCCATGGTTGAGGCAGTTCGCTCCACGTGGGAAACCCTGCATATACAAGTTCATTCGTGAAGAGACCAAAGAGTACACAGTGGGAGAAATGCTGCTTTTGTTCCACCTGCAACGAAAGCAGAGTTCTTCGGGTAAAAGTTCCGTGTTTTCAGAGGGGAAATTCTTAGAGACCACAGTAATGCCTGCCATGGTTGAGGCAGTTCGCTCCACGCTGGAAACCATTCTTATACAACAAGTTCATTAGGGGAAGTGCCTATTGTGTACACTGTGGGAGGAAAGCTGATGGTGTTCCCCCTGCACCTAAAGCAGAGTTCTTCGTGTAAAACTGCGTGTTTTGGGAGGGGAAATGCTTACAGTCCTCGCTACAGCCTGCCATGGTGGAGGCAGTTCGCTCCTCGTGGGAATCCCTGCATATAGAAGTTCATTCGTGTAAGAGCCCAAAGAGTACACAGTGGGAGAAAAGCTGCTTGTGTTAGGCCTGCAAGTAAAGCAGACTTCTAGCGATAAAACTGCGAGGTTTGGGAGAGGATATGCTTACAGTCCTCGCTACAGCCTGCCATGGTTGAGGAAGTTCGCTCCACGTGGGAAACCCTGCATATACAAGTTCATTCGTGAAGAGACCAAAGAGTACACAGTGGGAGAAATGCTGCTTGTGTTCTACCTGCAATGAAAGCAGAGTTCTTCGGGTAAAAGTTCCGTGTTTTCAGAGGGGAAATTCTTAGAGACCACAGTAGTGCCTGCCATGGTTGAGGCAGTTCGCTCCATGCTGGAAACCATTCTTATAGAACAAGTTCATTAAGGGAAGTGCCCATTGTGTACACTGTGGGAGAAAAGATGCTTGTGTTCCCCCTGCAACTAAAGCAGAGTTCCTCGGGTAAACCTGCGTGATTTGGTAGAGGATATGCTTACAGTCCTCGCTACAGCCTGCCATGGTGGAGGCAGTTCGCTCCTCGTGGGAATCCCTGCATAAAGAAGTTCATTCGTGTAAGAGCCGAAAGAGTACACATTGGGAGTAATGCTGCTTGTATGCCACCTGCAACTAAAGCTGAATTCTTTGGTAAAACTGCCGTGTTTTGTAAGAGGAAATGCTTACAGTCCTCGCTACAGCCTGCCTTGGTTGAGGCAGTTCGCTCCACGTCGGAAACCCTGCATATAGAAGTTCATTCGTGGAAGAGCCCAAAGAGTATACAGTGGGAGAAAAGCTGCTTGTGTTACCTCTGCAACTAAAGCAGAGTTCTACCGTTAAAACTGCGTGTTTTGGGAGAGGATATGCTTACAGTCCTCGCTACAGCCTGCCACGGTTGAGGCAGTTCGATCCACGTGGGAATCCCTGCATAAAGAAATTCATTCATGGAAGAGCCCAAAGATTACACACTGGGAGTAATGCTGCTTGTGTTCCACCTGCAACTAACGCAGAGTTCCTTGGGTAAAACTGCCGTGTTTTCAGAGAGGAAATGCTTAGAGGCCTAACTAGAGCCTGCTTGCTTTAGGCATTTCACTCCACGCGGGACCCCTTGAGTATAGATATTCTTTCGGGCAAAGGCTCATTGGGTACACTGTGGGAGAAAAGCTGCTTGTGTTCCACCTGCAACTAAAGAAGAATTCTTCGGGTAAACCTGCGTGATTTGGTAGAGGATATGCTTACAGTCCTCGTTACAGCCTTCCATGGTGGAGGCAGTTCGCTCCTCGTGGGAATCCCTGCATAAAGAAGTTCATTCGTGTAAGAGCCCAAAGAGTACACAGTGGGAGAAATGCTGCTTGTGTTCCACCTGCAACTAAAGCACCGTTCTTCGGGTAAAACTGCCTGTTATGGGGAGGAAATGCTTACAGTCCTTACGAGAGCCTGCCTTCATTGAGGCAGTTCGCTGCACGTGGGACACCCTGCATAATGACGATTCATTCGGGGAAGGGCCGTTTGTATAAAGTGTGGGACAAATGCAGCTTGTGTTCCACCTGCAACTAAAGCAGAGTTCTTCGGGTAAAAGTGCCGTGTTTTCAGAGAGGAAATCCTTAGAGATCACAGGAGAGCCTGCCATGGTTGAGGCAGTTCGCTCCACGCTGGAAACCATTCTTATAGAACAAGTTCATTAGGGGAAGTGCCCATAGTGTACACTGTGAGAGGAAAGCTGATGGTGTTCCCCCTGCCATTAAAGCAGAGTTCTTCCTGTAAAACTGCGTGTTTTGGGAGAGGAAATGCTTACAGTATTCGCTACAGCCTGCCTTGGTTGAGGCAGTTCGCTCCACGTGGGAATCCCTGCATAAAGAAGTTCATTCGTGGAAGAGCCCAAAGAGTACACAGTGGGAGAAATGCTCCTTGTGTTCCACCTGCAACTAAAGCAGAATTCTTTGGTAAAACTGCCGTGTTTTGGAAGAGGAAATGCTTACAGTCCTCGCTACAGCCTACCTTGGTTGAGGCAGTTCGCTCCACGTCGGAAACCCTGCATATAGAAGTTCATTCGTGGAAGAGCCCAAAGAGTACACAGTGGGAGAAAAGCTGCTTGTGTTACGCCTGCAAGTAAAGCAGAGTTCTAGCTTTAAAACTGCATGGTTTGGGAGAGGATATGCTTACAATCCTCGCTACAGCCTGCCATGGTTGAGGCAGTTCGCTCCACGTGGGAAACCCTGCATATACAAGTTCATTCGTGAAGAGACCAAAGAGTACACAGTGGGAGAAATGCTGCTTGTGTTCCACCTGCAACGAAAGCAGAGTTCTTCGGGTAAAAGTTCCGTGTTTTCAGAGGGGAAATTCTTAGAGACCACAGTAGTGCCTGCCATGGTTGAGGCAGTTCGCTCCACGCTGGAAACCATTCTTATAGAACAAGTTCATTAAGGGAAGTGCCTATTGTGTACACTGTGGGAGGAAAGCTGATGGTGTTCCCCCTGCACCTAAAGCAGAGTTTTTCGTGTAAAACTGCGTGTTTCGGGAGGGGAAATGCTTACAGTCCTCGCTACAGCCTGCCATGGTGGAGACAGTTCGCTCCTCGTGGGAATCCCTGCATATAGAAGTTCATTCGTGTAAGAGCCCAAAGAGTACACAGTGGGAGAAAAGCTGCTTGTGTTACGCCTGCAAGTAAAGCAGACTTCTAGCGTTAAAACTACGAGGTTTGGGAGAGGATATGCTTACAGTCCTCGCTACAGCCTGCCATGGTTGAGGAAGTTCGCTCCACGTGGGAAACCCTGCATATACAAGTTCATTCGTGAAGAGACCAAAGAGTACACAGTGGCAGAAATGCTGCTTGTGTTCCACCTGCAACGAAAGCAGAGTTCTTCGGGTAAAAGTTCCGTGTTTTCAGAGGGGAAATTCTTAGAGACCACAGGAGAGCCTGCCATGGTTGAGGCAGTTCGCTCCACGCTGGAAACCATTCTTATAGAACAAGTTCATTAAGGGAAGTGCCCATTGTGTACACTGTGGGAGAAAAGATGCTTGTGTTCCCCCTGCACCTAAAGCAGAGTTCCTCGGGTAAAACTGCGTGTTTCGGTAGAGGATATGCTTACGGTCCTCGCTACAGCCTGCCTTGGTGGAGGCAGTTCGCTCCACGTGGGAATCCCTGCATAAAGAAGTTCATTCGTGTAAGAGCCCAAAGAGTACACAGTGGGAGTAATGCTGCTTGTATGCCACCTGCAACTAAAGCAGAATTCTTTGGTAAAACTGCCGTGTTTTGGAAGAGGAAATGCTTACAGTCCTCGCTACAGCCTGCCTTGGTTGAGGCAGTTCGCTCCACGTCGGAAACCCTGCATATAGAAGTTCATTCGTGGAAGAGCCCAAAGAGTACACAGTGGGGAAAAGCTGCTTGTGTTACCTCTGCAACTAAAGCAGAGTTCTACCGTTAAAACTGCGTGTTTTGGGAGAGGATATGCTTACAGTCCTCGCTACAGCCTGCCACGGTTGAGGCAGTTCGATCCACGTGGGAATCCCTGCATAAAGAAATTCATTCGTGGAAGAGCCCAAAGATTATACACTGGGAGTAATGCTGCTTGTGTTCCACCTGCAACTAACGCAGAGTTCCTTGGGTAAAACTTCCGTGTTTTCAGAGAGGAAATGCTTAGAGGCCTAACTAGAGCCTGCTTGCTTTAGGCATTTCACTCCACGCGGGACCCCTTGAGTATAGATATTCTTTCGGGCAAAGGCTCATTGGGTACACTGTGGGAGAAAAGCTGCTTGTGTTCCACCTGCAACTAAAGCAGAATTCTTCGGGTAAACCTGCGTGATTTGGTAGAGGATATGCTTACAGTCCTCGTTACAGCCTTCCATGGTGGAGGCAGTTCGCTCCTCGTGGGAATCCCTGCATAAAGAAGTTGATTCGTGTAAGAGCCCAAAGAGTACACAGTGGGAGAAATGCTGCTTGTGTTCCACCTGCAACTAAAGCAGAATTCTTTGGGTAAAACTGCGTGTATTGGGAGAGGAAATGCTTACAGTCCTTATGAGAGCCTCCCTTCGTTGAGGCAGTTCACTGCACGTGGGACACCCTGCATACACCCTGTAGACTCCTTCGGGGAAGGGCTCTTTGTATAAAGTGTGGGACAAATGCAGCTTGTGTTCCACCTGCAACTAAAGCAGAGTTCTTCGGGTAAAAGTGCCGTGTTTTCAGAGAGGAAATCCTTAGAGATCACAGGAGAGCCTGCCATGGTTGAGGCAGTTCGCTCCACGCTGGAAACCATTCTTATAGAACAAGTTCATTAGGGGAAGTGCCCATTGTGTACACTGTGAGAGGAAAGCTGATGGTGTTCCCCCTGCAATTAAAGCAGAGTTCTTCCTGTAAAACTGCGTGTTTTGGGAGAGGAAATGCTTACAGTATTCGCTACAGCCTGCCTTGGTTGAGGCAGTTCGCTCCACGTGGGAATCCCTGCATAAAGAAGTTCATTCGTGGAAGAGCCCAAAGAGTACACAGTGGGAGAAATGCTGCTTGTGTTCCACCTGCAACTAAAGCAGAATTCTTTGGTAAAACTGCCGTGTTTTGGAAGAGGAAATGCTTACAGTCCTCGCTACAGCCTGCCTTGGTTGAGGCAGTTCGCTCCACGTCGGAAACCCTGCATATAGAAGTTCATTCTTGGAAGAGCCCAAAGAGTACACAGTGGGAGAAAAGCTGCTTGTGTTACGCCTGCAAGTAAAGCAGAGTTCTAGCTTTAAAACTGCATGGTTTGGGAGAGGATATGCTTACAATCCTCGCTACAGCCTGCCATGGTTGAGGCAGTTCGCTTCACGTGGGAAACCCTGCATATACAAGTTCATTCGTGAAGAGACCAAAGAGTACACAGTGGGAGAAATGCTGCTTGTGTTCCACCTGCAACGAAAGCAGAGTTCTTCGGGTAAAAGTTCCGTGTTTTCAGAGGGGAAATTCTTAGAGACCACAGGAGAGCCTGCCATGGTTGAGGCAGTTCGCTCCACGCTGGAAACCATTCTTATAGAACAAGTTCATTAAGGGAAGTGCCTATTGTGTACACTGTGGGAGGAAAGCTGATGGTGTTCCCCCTGCACCTAAAGCAGAGTTTTTCGTTTAAAACTGCGTGTTTCGGGAGGGGAAATGCTTACAGTCCTCGCTACAGCCTGCCATGGTGGAGACAGTTCGCTCCTCGTGGGAATCCCTGCATATAGAAGTTCATTCGTGTAAGAGCCCAAAGAGTACACAGTGGGAGAAAAGCTGCTTGTGTTACGCCTGCAAGTAAAGCAGACTTCTAGCATTAAAACTACGAGGTTTGGGAGAGGATATGCTTACAGTCCTCGCTACAGCCTGCCATGGTTGAGGAAGTTCGCTCCACGTGGGAAACCCTGCATATACAAGTTCATTCGTGAAGAGACCAAAGAGTACACAGTGGCAGAAATGCTGCTTGTGTTCCACCTGCAACGAAAGCAGAGTTCTTCGGGTAAAAGTTCCGTGTTTTCAGAGGGGAAATTCTTAGAGACCACAGGAGAGCCTGCCATGGTTGAGGCAGTTCGCTCCACGCTGGAAACCATTCTTATAGAACAAGTTCATTAAGGGAAGTGCCTATTGTGTACACTGTGGGAGGAAAGCTGATGGTGTTCCCCCTGCACCTAAAGCAGAGTTCTTCGTGTAAAACTGCGTGTTTCGGGAGGGGAAATGCTTACAGTCCTCGCTACAGCCTGCCATGGTGGAGGCAGTTCGCTCCTCGTGGGAATCCCTGCATATAGAAGTTCATTCGTGTAAGAGCCCAAAGAGTACACAGTGGGAGAAAAGCTGCTTGTGTTACGCCTGCAAGTAAAGCAGACCTCTAGCGTTAAAACTACGAGGTTTGGGAGAGGATATGCTTACAGTCCTCGCTACAGCCTGCCATGGTTGAGGAAGTTCGGTCCACGTGGGAAACCCTGCATATACAAGTTCATTCGTGAAGAGACCAAAGAGTACACAGTGGGAGAAATGCTGCTTGTGTTCCACCTGCAACGAAAGCAGAGTTCTTCGGGTAAAAGTTCCCTGTTTTCAGAGAGGAAATTCTTAGAGACCACAGTAGTGCCTGCCATGGTTGAGGCAGTTCGCTCCACGCTGGAAACCATTCTTATAGAACAAGTTCATTAAGGGAAGTGCCCATTGTGTACACTGTGGGAGAAAAGATGCTTGTGTTCCCCCTGCAACTAAAGCAGAGTTCCTCGGGTAAACCTGCGTGATTTGGTAGAGGATATGCTTACAGTCCTCGCTACAGCCTGCCATGGTGGAGGCAGTTCGCTCCTCGTGGGAATCCCTGCATAAAGAAGTTCATTCGTGTAAGAGCCGAAAGAGTACACATTGGGAGTAATGCTGCTTGTATGCCACCTGCAACTAAAGCTGAATTCTTTGGTAAAACTGCCGTGTTTTGTAAGAGGAAATGCTTACAGTCCTCGCTACAGCCTGCCTTGGTTGAGGCAGTTCGCTCCACGTCGGAAACCCTGCATATAGAAGTTCATTCGTGGAAGAGCCCAAAGAGTATACAGTGGGAGAAAAGCTGCTTGTGTTACCTCTGCAACTAAAGCAGAGTTCTACCGTTAAAACTGCGTGTTTTGGGAGAGGATATGCTTACAGTCCTCGCTACAGCCTGCCACGGTTGAGGCAGTTCGATCCACGTGGGAATCCCTGCATAAAGAAATTCATTCGTGGAAGAGCCCAAAGATTACACACTGGGAGTAATGCTGCTTGTGTTCCACCTGCAACTAACGCAGAGTTCCTTGGGTAAAACTGCCGTGTTTTCAGAGAGGAAATGCTTAGAGGCCTAACTAGAGCCTGCTTGCTTTAGGCATTTCACTCCACGCGGGACCCCTTGAGTATAGATATTCTTTCGGGCAAAGGCTCATTGGGTACACTGTGGAGAAAAGCTGCTTGTGTTCCACCTGCAACTAAAGAAGAATTCTTCGGGTAAACCTGCGTGATTTGGTAGAGGATATGCTTACAGTCCTCGTTACAGCCTTCCATGGTGGAGGCAGTTCGCTCCTCGTGGGAATCCCTGCATAAAGAAGTTCATTCGTGTAAGAGCCCAAAGAGTACACAGTGGGAGAAATGCTGCTTGTGTTCCACCTGCAACTAAAGCACCGTTCTTCGGGTAAAACTGCCTGTTATGGGGAGGAAATGCTTACAGTCCTTACGAGAGCCTGCCTTCATTGAGGCAGTTCGCTGCACGTGGGACACCCTGCATAATGACGATCCATTCGGGGAAGGGCCGTTTGTATAAAGTGTGGGACAAATGCAGCTTGTGTTCCACCTGCAACTAAAGCAGAGTTCTTCGGGTTAAAGTGCCGTGTTTTCAGAGAGGAAATCCTTAGAGACCACAGGAGAGCCTGCCATGGTTGAGGCAGTTCGCTCCACGCTGGAAACCATTCTTTTAGAACAAGTTCATTAGGGGAAGTGCCCATTCTGTACACTGTGGGAGGAAAGCTGATGGTGTTCCCCCTGCACCTAAAGCAGAGTTCTTCGTGTAAAACTGCGTGTTTCGGGAGGGGAAATGCTTACAGTATTCGCTACAGCCTGCCTTGGTTGAGGCAGTTCGCTCCACGTGGGAATCCCTGCATAAAGAAGTTCATTCGTGGAAGAGCCCAAAGAGTACACAGTGGGAGAAAAGCTGCTTGTGTTCCATCTGCAACTAAAGCAGAATTCTTTGGTAAAACTGCCGTGTTTTGGAAGAGGAAATGCTTACAGTCCTCGCTACAGCCTGCCTTGGTTGAGGCAGTTCGCTCCACGTCGGAAACCCTGCATATAGAAGTTCATTCGTGGAAGAGCCCAAAGAGTACACAGTGGGAGAAAAGCTGCTTGTGTTACGCCTGCAAGTAAAGCAGAGTTCTAGCTTTAAAACTGCGTGGTTTGGGAGAGGATATGCTTACAATCCTCGCTACAGCCTGCCATGGTTGAGGCAGTTCGCTTCACGTGGGAAACCCTGCATATACAAGTTCATTCGTGAAGAGACCAAAGAGTACACAGTGGGAGAAATGCTGCTTTTGTTCCACCTGCAACGAAAGCAGAGTTCTTCGGGTAAAAGTTCCGTGTTTTCAGAGGGGAAATTCTTAGAGACCACAGTAATGCCTGCCATGGTTGAGGCAGTTCGCTCCACGCTGGAAACCATTCTTATACAACAAGTTCATTAGGGGAAGTGCCTATTGTGTACACTGTGGGAGGAAAGCTGATGGTGTTCCCCCTGCACCTAAAGCAGAGTTCTTCGTGTAAAACTGCGTGTTTTGGGAGGGGAAATGCTTACAGTCCTCGCTACAGCCTGCCATGGTGGAGGCAGTTCGCTCCTCGTGGGAATCCCTGCATATAGAAGTTCATTCGTGTAAGAGCCCAAAGAGTACACAGTGGGAGAAAAGCTGCTTGTGTTAGGCCTGCAAGTAAAGCAGACTTCTAGCGATAAAACTGCGAGGTTTGGGAGAGGATATGCTTACAGTCCTCGCTACAGCCTGCCATGGTTGAGGAAGTTCGCTCCACGTGGGAAACCCTGCATATACAAGTTCATTCGTGAAGAGACCAAAGAGTACACAGTGGGAGAAATGCTGCTTGTGTTCTACCTGCAATGAAAGCAGAGTTCTTCGGGTAAAAGTTCCGTGTTTTCAGAGGGGAAATTCTTAGAGACCACAGTAGTGCCTGCCATGGTTGAGGCAGTTCGCTCCATGCTGGAAACCATTCTTATAGAACAAGTTCATTAAGGGAAGTGCCCATTGTGTACACTGTGGGAGAAAAGATGCTTGTGTTCCCCCTGCAACTAAAGCAGAGTTCCTCGGGTAAACCTGCGTGATTTGGTAGAGGATATGCTTACAGTCCTCGCTACAGCCTGCCATGGTGGAGGCAGTTCGCTCCTCGTGGGAATCCCTGCATAAAGAAGTTCATTCGTGTAAGAGCCGAAAGAGTACACATTGGGAGTAATGCTGCTTGTATGCCACCTGCAACTAAAGCTGAATTCTTTGGTAAAACTGCCGTGTTTTGTAAGAGGAAATTCTTACAGTCCTCGCTACAGCCTGCCTTGGTTGAGGCAGTTCGCTCCACGTCGGAAACCCTGCATATAGAAGTTCATTCGTGGAAGAGCCCAAAGAGTATACAGTGGGAGAAAAGCTGCTTGTGTTACCTCTGCAACTAAAGCAGAGTTCTACCGTTAAAACTGCGTGTTTTGGGAGAGGATATGCTTACAGTCCTCGCTACAGCCTGCCACGGTTGAGGCAGTTCGATCCACGTGGGAATCCCTGCATAAAGAAATTCATTCATGGAAGAGCCCAAAGATTACACACTGGGAGTAATGCTGCTTGTGTTCCACCTGCAACTAACGCAGAGTTCCTTGGGTAAAACTGCCGTGTTTTCAGAGAGGAAATGCTTAGAGGCCTAACTAGAGCCTGCTTGCTTTAGGCATTTCACTCCACGCGGGACCCCTTGAGTATAGATATTCTTTCGGGCAAAGGCTCATTGGGTACACTGTGGGAGAAAAGCTGCTTGTGTTCCACCTGCAACTAAAGAAGAATTCTTCGGGTAAACCTGCGTGATTTGGTAGAGGATATGCTTACAGTCCTCGTTACAGCCTTCCATGGTGGAGGCAGTTCGCTCCTCGTGGGAATCCCTGCATAAAGAAGTTCATTCGTGTAAGAGCCCAAAGAGTACACAGTGGGAGAAATGCTGCTTGTGTTCCACCTGCAACTAAAGCACCGTTCTTCGGGTAAAACTGCCTGTTATGGGGAGGAAATGCTTACAGTCCTTACGAGAGCCTGCCTTCATTGAGGCAGTTCGCTGCACGTGGGACACCCTGCATAATGACGATTCATTCGGGGAAGGGCCGTTTGTATAAAGTGTGGGACAAATGCAGCTTGTGTTCCACCTGCAACTAAAGCAGAGTTCTTCGGGTAAAAGTGCCGTGTTTTCAGAGAGGAAATCCTTAGAGATCACAGGAGAGCCTGCCATGGTTGAGGCAGTTCGCTCCACGCTGGAAACCATTCTTATAGAACAAGTTCATTAGGGGAAGTGCCCATAGTGTACACTGTGAGAGGAAAGCTGATGGTGTTCCCCCTGCCATTAAAGCAGAGTTCTTCCTGTAAAACTGCGTGTTTTGGGAGAGGAAATGCTTACAGTATTCGCTACAGCCTGCCTTGGTTGAGGCAGTTCGCTCCACGTGGGAATCCCTGCATAAAGAAGTTCATTCGTGGAAGAGCCCAAAGAGTACACAGTGGGAGAAATGCTCCTTGTGTTCCACCTGCAACTAAAGCAGAATTCTTTGGTAAAACTGCCGTGTTTTGGAAGAGGAAATGCTTACAGTCCTCGCTACAGCCTACCTTGGTTGAGGCAGTTCGCTCCACGTCGGAAACCCTGCATATAGAAGTTCATTCGTGGAAGAGCCCAAAGAGTACACAGTGGGAGAAAAGCTGCTTGTGTTACGCCTGCAAGTAAAGCAGAGTTCTAGCTTTAAAACTGCATGGTTTGGGAGAGGATATGCTTACAATCCTCGCTACAGCCTGCCATGGTTGAGGCAGTTCGCTCCACGTGGGAAACCCTGCATATACAAGTTCATTCGTGAAGAGACCAAAGAGTACACAGTGGGAGAAATGCTGCTTGTGTTCCACCTGCAACGAAAGCAGAGTTCTTCGGGTAAAAGTTCCGTGTTTTCAGAGGGGAAATTCTTAGAGACCACAGTAGTGCCTGCCATGGTTGAGGCAGTTCGCTCCACGCTGGAAACCATTCTTATAGAACAAGTTCATTAAGGGAAGTGCCTATTGTGTACACTGTGGGAGGAAAGCTGATGGTGTTCCCCCTGCACCTAAAGCAGAGTTTTTCGTGTAAAACTGCGTGTTTCGGGAGGGGAAATGCTTACAGTCCTCGCTACAGCCTGCCATGGTGGAGACAGTTCGCTCCTCGTGGGAATCCCTGCATATAGAAGTTCATTCGTGTAAGAGCCCAAAGAGTACACAGTGGGAGAAAAGCTGCTTGTGTTACGCCTGCAAGTAAAGCAGACTTCTAGCGTTAAAACTACGAGGTTTGGGAGAGGATATGCTTACAGTCCTCGCTACAGCCTGCCATGGTTGAGGAAGTTCGCTCCACGTGGGAAACCCTGCATATACAAGTTCATTCGTGAAGAGACCAAAGAGTACACAGTGGCAGAAATGCTGCTTGTGTTCCACCTGCAACGAAAGCAGAGTTCTTCGGGTAAAAGTTCCGTGTTTTCAGAGGGGAAATTCTTAGAGACCACAGGAGAGCCTGCCATGGTTGAGGCAGTTCGCTCCACGCTGGAAACCATTCTTATAGAACAAGTTCATTAAGGGAAGTGCCCATTGTGTACACTGTGGGAGAAAAGATGCTTGTGTTCCCCCTGCACCTAAAGCAGAGTTCCTCGGGTAAAACTGCGTGTTTCGGTAGAGGATATGCTTACGGTCCTCGCTACAGCCTGCCTTGGTGGAGGCAGTTCGCTCCACGTGGGAATCCCTGCATAAAGAAGTTCATTCGTGTAAGAGCCCAAAGAGTACACAGTGGGAGTAATGCTGCTTGTATGCCACCTGCAACTAAAGCAGAATTCTTTGGTAAAACTGCCGTGTTTTGGAAGAGGAAATGCTTACAGTCCTCGCTACAGCCTGCCTTGGTTGAGGCAGTTCGCTCCACGTCGGAAACCCTGCATATAGAAGTTCATTCGTGGAAGAGCCCAAAGAGTACACAGTGGGGAAAAGCTGCTTGTGTTACCTCTGCAACTAAAGCAGAGTTCTACCGTTAAAACTGCGTGTTTTGGGAGAGGATATGCTTACAGTCCTCGCTACAGCCTGCCACGGTTGAGGCAGTTCGATCCACGTGGGAATCCCTGCATAAAGAAATTCATTCGTGGAAGAGCCCAAAGATTATACACTGGGAGTAATGCTGCTTGTGTTCCACCTGCAACTAACGCAGAGTTCCTTGGGTAAAACTTCCGTGTTTTCAGAGAGGAAATGCTTAGAGGCCTAACTAGAGCCTGCTTGCTTTAGGCATTTCACTCCACGCGGGACCCCTTGAGTATAGATATTCTTTCGGGCAAAGGCTCATTGGGTACACTGTGGGAGAAAAGCTGCTTGTGTTCCACCTGCAACTAAAGCAGAATTCTTCGGGTAAACCTGCGTGATTTGGTAGAGGATATGCTTACAGTCCTCGTTACAGCCTTCCATGGTGGAGGCAGTTCGCTCCTCGTGGGAATCCCTGCATAAAGAAGTTGATTCGTGTAAGAGCCCAAAGAGTACACAGTGGGAGAAATGCTGCTTGTGTTCCACCTGCAACTAAAGCAGAATTCTTTGGGTAAAACTGCGTGTATTGGGAGAGGAAATGCTTACAGTCCTTATGAGAGCCTCCCTTCGTTGAGGCAGTTCACTGCACGTGGGACACCCTGCATACACCCTGTAGACTCCTTCGGGGAAGGGCTCTTTGTATAAAGTGTGGGACAAATGCAGCTTGTGTTCCACCTGCAACTAAAGCAGAGTTCTTCGGGTAAAAGTGCCGTGTTTTCAGAGAGGAAATCCTTAGAGATCACAGGAGAGCCTGCCATGGTTGAGGCAGTTCGCTCCACGCTGGAAACCATTCTTATAGAACAAGTTCATTAGGGGAAGTGCCCATTGTGTACACTGTGAGAGGAAAGCTGATGGTGTTCCCCCTGCAATTAAAGCAGAGTTCTTCCTGTAAAACTGCGTGTTTTGGGAGAGGAAATGCTTACAGTATTCGCTACAGCCTGCCTTGGTTGAGGCAGTTCGCTCCACGTGGGAATCCCTGCATAAAGAAGTTCATTCGTGGAAGAGCCCAAAGAGTACACAGTGGGAGAAATGCTGCTTGTGTTCCACCTGCAACTAAAGCAGAATTCTTTGGTAAAACTGCCGTGTTTTGGAAGAGGAAATGCTTACAGTCCTCGCTACAGCCTGCCTTGGTTGAGGCAGTTCGCTCCACGTCGGAAACCCTGCATATAGAAGTTCATTCTTGGAAGAGCCCAAAGAGTACACAGTGGGAGAAAAGCTGCTTGTGTTACGCCTGCAAGTAAAGCAGAGTTCTAGCTTTAAAACTGCATGGTTTGGGAGAGGATATGCTTACAATCCTCGCTACAGCCTGCCATGGTTGAGGCAGTTCGCTTCACGTGGGAAACCCTGCATATACAAGTTCATTCGTGAAGAGACCAAAGAGTACACAGTGGGAGAAATGCTGCTTGTGTTCCACCTGCAACGAAAGCAGAGTTCTTCGGGTAAAAGTTCCGTGTTTTCAGAGGGGAAATTCTTAGAGACCACAGGAGAGCCTGCCATGGTTGAGGCAGTTCGCTCCACGCTGGAAACCATTCTTATAGAACAAGTTCATTAAGGGAAGTGCCTATTGTGTACACTGTGGGAGGAAAGCTGATGGTGTTCCCCCTGCACCTAAAGCAGAGTTTTTCGTTTAAAACTGCGTGTTTCGGGAGGGGAAATGCTTACAGTCCTCGCTACAGCCTGCCATGGTGGAGACAGTTCGCTCCTCGTGGGAATCCCTGCATATAGAAGTTCATTCGTGTAAGAGCCCAAAGAGTACACAGTGGGAGAAAAGCTGCTTGTGTTACGCCTGCAAGTAAAGCAGACTTCTAGCATTAAAACTACGAGGTTTGGGAGAGGATATGCTTACAGTCCTCGCTACAGCCTGCCATGGTTGAGGAAGTTCGCTCCACGTGGGAAACCCTGCATATACAAGTTCATTCGTGAAGAGACCAAAGAGTACACAGTGGCAGAAATGCTGCTTGTGTTCCACCTGCAACTAAAGCAGAGTTCTTCGGGTAAAAGTGCCGTGTTTTCAGAGGGGAAATTCTTAGAGACCACAGGAGAGCCTGCCATGGTTGAGGCAGTTCGCTCCACGCTGGAAACCATTCTTATAGAACAAGTTCATTAAGGGAAGTGCCCATTGTGTACACTGTGGGAGAAAAGATGCTTGTGTTCCCCCTGCACCTAAAGCAGAGTTCCTCGGGTAAAACTGCGTGTTTCGGTAGAGGATATGCTTACGGTCCTCGCTACAGCCTGCCTTGGTGGAGGCAGTTCGCTCCACGTAGGAATCCCTGCATAAAGAAGTTCATTCGTGTAAGAGCCCAAAGAGTACACAGTGGGAGTAATGCTGCTTGTATGCCACCTGCAACTAAAGCAGAATTCTTTGGTAAAACTGCCGTGTTTTGGAAGAGGAAATGCTTACAGTCCTCGCTACAGCCTGCCTTGGTTGAGGCAGTTCGCTCCACGTCGGAAACCCTGCATATAGAGGTTCATTCGTGGAAGAGCCCAAAGAGTACACAGTGGGGAAAAGCTGCTTGTGTTACCTCTGCAACTAAAGCAGAGTTCTACCGTTAAAACTGCGTGTTTTGGGAGAGGATATGCTTACAGTCCTCGCTACAGCCTGCCACGGTTGAGGCAGTTCGATCCACGTGGGAATCCCTGCATAAAGAAATTCATTCGTGGAAGAGCCCAAAGATTACACACTGGGAGTAATGCTGCTTGTGTTCCACCTGCAACTAACGCAGAGTTCCTTGGGTAAAACTTCCGTGTTTTCTGAGAGGAAATGCTTAGAGGCCTAACTAGAGCCTGCTTGCTTTAGGCATTTCACTCCACGCGGGACCCCTTGAGTATAGATATTCTTTCGGGCAAAGGCTCATTGGGTACACTGTGGGAGAAAAGCTGCTTGTGTTCCACCTGCAACTAAAGCAGAATTCTTCGGGTAAACCTGCGTGATTTGGTAGAGGATATGCTTACAGTCCTCGTTACAGCCTTCCATGGTGGAGGCAGTTCGCTCCTCGTGGGAATCCCTGCATAAAGAAGTTGATTCGTGTAAGAGCCCAAAGAGTACACAGTGGGAGAAATGCTGCTTGTGTTCCACCTGCAACTAAAGCAGAATTCTTTGGGTAAAACTGCGTGTATTGGGAGAGGAAATGCTTACAGTCCTTATGAGAGCCTCCCTTCGTTGAGGCAGTTCACTGCACGTGGGACACCCTGCATACACCCTGTAGACTCCTTCGGGGAAGGGCTCTTTGTATAAAGTGTGGGACAAATGCAGCTTGTGTTCCACCTGCAACTAAAGCAGAGTTCTTCGGGTAAAAGTGCCGTGTTTTCAGAGGGGAAATTCTTAGAGACCACAGGAGAGCCTGCCATGGTTGAGGCAGTTCGCTCCACGCTGGAAACCATTCTTATAGAACAAGTTCATTAAGGGAAGTGCCCATTGTGTACACTGTGGGAGAAAAGATGCTTGTGTTCCCCCTGCACCTAAAGCAGAGTTCCTCGGGTAAAACTGCGTGTTTCGGTAGAGGATATGCTTACGGTCCTCGCTACAGCCTGCCTTGGTGGAGGCAGTTCGCTCCACGTAGGAATCCCTGCATAAAGAAGTTCATTCGTGTAAGAGCCCAAAGAGTACACAGTGGGAGTAATGCTGCTTGTATGCCACCTGCAACTAAAGCAGAATTCTTTGGTAAAACTGCCGTGTTTTGGAAGAGGAAATGCTTACAGTCCTCGCTACAGCCTGCCTTGGTTGAGGCAGTTCGCTCCACGTCGGAAACCCTGCATATAGAGGTTCATTCGTGGAAGAGCCCAAAGAGTACACAGTGGGGAAAAGCTGCTTGTGTTACCTCTGCAACTAAAGCAGAGTTCTACCGTTAAAACTGCGTGTTTTGGGAGAGGATATGCTTACAGTCCTCGCTACAGCCTGCCACGGTTGAGGCAGTTCGATCCACGTGGGAATCCCTGCATAAAGAAATTCATTCGTGGAAGAGCCCAAAGATTACACACTGGGAGTAATGCTGCTTGTGTTCCACCTGCAACTAACGCAGAGTTCCTTGGGTAAAACTTCCGTGTTTTCTGAGAGGAAATGCTTAGAGGCCTAACTAGAGCCTGCTTGCTTTAGGCATTTCACTCCACGCGGGACCCCTTGAGTATAGATATTCTTTCGGGCAAAGGCTCATTGGGTACACTGTGGGAGAAAAGCTGCTTGTGTTCCACCTGCAACTAAAGCAGAATTCTTCGGGTAAACCTGCGTGATTTGGTAGAGGATATGCTTACAGTCCTCGTTACAGCCTTCCATGGTGGAGGCAGTTCGCTCCTCGTGGGAATCCCTGCATAAAGAAGTTGATTCGTGTAAGAGCCCAAAGAGTACACAGTGGGAGAAATGCTGCTTGTGTTCCACCTGCAACTAAAGCAGAATTCTTTGGGTAAAACTGCGTGTATTGGGAGAGGAAATGCTTACAGTCCTTATGAGAGCCTCCCTTCGTTGAGGCAGTTCACTGCACGTGGGACACCCTGCATACACCCTGTAGACTCCTTCGGGGAAGGGCTCTTTGTATAAAGTGTGGGACAAATGCAGCTTGTGTTCCACCTGCAACTAAAGCAGAGTTCTTCGGGTAAAAGTGCCGTGTTTTCAGAGAGGAAATCCTTAGAGATCACAGGAGAGCCTGCCATGGTTGAGGCAGTTCGCTCCACGCTGGAAACCATTCTTATAGAACAAGTTCATTAGGGGAAGTGCCCATTGTGTACACTGTGAGAGGAAAGCTGATGGTGTTCCCCCTGCAATTAAAGCAGAGTTCTTCCTGTAAAACTGCGTGTTTTGGGAGAGGAAATGCTTACAGTATTCGCTACAGCCTGCCTTGGTTGAGGCAGTTCGCTCCACGTGGGAATCCCTGCATAAAGAAGTTCATTCGTGGAAGAGCCCAAAGAGTACACAGTGGGAGAAATGCTGCTTGTGTTCCACCTGCAACTAAAGCAGAATTCTTTGGTAAAACTGCCGTGTTTTGGAAGAGGAAATGCTTACAGTCCTCGCTACAGCCTGCCTTGGTTGAGGCAGTTCGCTCCACGTCGGAAACCCTGCATATAGAAGTTCATTCTTGGAAGAGCCCAAAGAGTACACAGTGGGAGAAAAGCTGCTTGTGTTACGCCTGCAAGTAAAGCAGAGTTCTAGCTTTAAAACTGCATGGTTTGGGAGAGGATATGCTTACAATCCTCGCTACAGCCTGCCATGGTTGAGGCAGTTCGCTCCACGTGGGAAACCCTGCATATACAAGTTCATTCGTGAAGAGACCAAAGAGTACACAGTGGGAGAAATGCTGCTTGTGTTCCACCTGCAACGAAAGCAGAGTTCTTCGGGTAAAAGTTCCGTGTTTTCAGAGGGGAAATTCTTAGAGACCACAGGAGAGCCTGCCATGGTTGAGGCAGTTCGCTCCACGCTGGAAACCTTTCTTATAGAACAAGTTCATTAAGGGAAGTGCCCATTGTGTACACTGTGGGAGAAAAGATGCTTGTGTTCCCCCTGCACCTAAAGCAGAGTTCCTCGGGTAAAACTGCGTGTTTCGGTAGAGGATATGCTTACGGTCCTCGCTACAGCCTGCCTTGGTGGAGGCAGTTCGCTCCACGTGGGAATCCCTGCATAAAGAAGTTCATTCGTGTAAGAGCCCAAAGAGTACACAGTGGGAGTAATGCTGCTTGTATGCCACCTGCAACTAAAGCAGAATTCTTTGGTAAAACTGCCGTGTTTTGGAAGAGGAAATGCTTACAGTCCTCGCTACAGCCTGCCTTGGTTGAGGCAGTTCGCTCCACGTCGGAAACCCTGCATATAGAAGTTCATTCGTGGAAGAGCCCAAAGAGTACACAGTGGGGAAAAGCTGCTTGTGTTACCACTGCAACTAAAGCAGAGTTCTACCGTTAAAACTGCGTGTTTTGGGAGAGGATATGCTTACAGTCCTCGCTACAGCCTGCCACGGTTGAGGCAGTTCGATCCACGTGGGAATCCCTGCATAAAGAAATTCATTCGTGGAAGAGCCCAAAGATTACACACTGGGAGTAATGCTGCTTGTGTTCCACCTGCAACTAACGCAGAGTTCCTTGGGTAAAACTGCCGTGTTTTCAGAGAGGAAATGCTTAGAGGCCTAACTAGAGCCTGCTTGCTTTAGGCATTTCACTCCACGCGGGACCCCTTGAGTATAGATATTCTTTCGGGCAAAGGCTCATTGGGTACACTGTGGGAGAAAAGCTGCTTGTGTTCCACCTGCAACTAAAGCAGAATTCTTCGGGTAAACCTGCGTGATTTGGTAGAGGATATGCTTACAGTCCTCGTTACAGCCTTCCATGGTGGAGGCAGTTCGCTCCTCGTGGGAATCCCTGCATAAAGAAGTTGATTCGTGTAAGAGCCCAAAGAGTACACAGTGGGAGAAATGCTGCTTGTGTTCCACCTGCAACTAAAGCAGAATTCTTTGGGTAAAACTGCGTGTATTGGGAGAGGAAATGCTTACAGTCCTTATGAGAGCCTCCCTTCGTTGAGGCAGTTCACTGCACGTGGGACACCCTGCATACACCCTGTAGAATCCTTCGGGGAAGGGCTCTTTGTATAAAGTGTGGGACAAATGCAGCTTGTGTTCCACCTGCAACTAAAGCAGAGTTCTTCGGGTAAAAGTGCCGTGTTTTCAGAGAGGAAATCCTTAGAGATCACAGGAGAGCCTGCCATGGTTGAGGCAGTTCGCTCCACGCTGGAAACCATTCTTATAGAACAAGTTCATTAGGGGAAGTGCCCATTGTGTACACTGTGAGAGGAAAGCTGATGGTGTTCCCCCTGCAATTAAAGCAGAGTTCTTCCTGTAAAACTGCGTGTTTTGGGAGAGGAAATGCTTACAGTATTCGCTACAGCCTGCCTTGGTTGAGGCAGTTCGCTCCACGTGGGAATCCCTGCATAAAGAAGTTCATTCGTGGAAGAGCCCAAAGAGTACACAGTGGGAGAAATGCTGCTTGTGTTCCACCTGCAACTAAAGCAGAATTGTTTGGTAAAACTGCCGTGTTTTGGAAGAGGAAATGCTTACAGTCCTCGCTACAGCCTGCCTTGGTTGAGGCAGTTCGCTCCACGTCGGAAACCCTGCATATAGAAGTTCATTCTTGGAAGAGCCCAAAGAGTACACAGTGGGAGAAAAGCTGCTTGTGTTACGCCTGCAAGTAAAGCAGAGTTCTAGCTTTAAAACTGCATGGTTTGGGAGAGGATATGCTTACAATCCTCGCTACAGCCTGCCATGGTTGAGGCAGTTCGCTTCACGTGGGAAACCCTGCATATACAAGTTCATTCGTGAAGAGACCAAAGAGTACACAGTGGGAGAAATGCTGCTTGTGTTCCACCTGCAACGAAAGCAGAGTTCTTCGGGTAAAAGTTCCGTGTTTTCAGAGGGGAAATTCTTAGAGACCACAGGAGAGCCTGCCATGGTTGAGGCAGTTCGCTCCACGCTGGAAACCATTCTTATAGAACAAGTTCATTAAGGGAAGTGCCCATTGTGTACACTGTGGGAGAAAAGATGCTTGTGTTCCCCCTGCACCTAAAGCAGAGTTCCTCGGGTAAAACTGCGTGTTTCGGTAGAGGATATGCTTACGGTCCTCGCTACAGCCTGCCTTGGTGGAGGCAGTTCGCTCCACGTGGGAATCCCTGCATAAAGAAGTTCATTCGTGTAAGAGCCCAAAGAGTACACAGTGGGAGTAATGCTGCTTGTATGCCACCTGCAACTAAAGCAGAATTCTTTGGTAAAACTGCCGTGTTTTGGAAGAGGAAATGCTTACAGTCCTCGCTACAGCCTGCCTTGGTTGAGGCAGTTCGCTCCACGTCGGAAACCCTGCATATAGAAGTTCATTCGTGGAAGAGCCCAAAGAGTACACAGTGGGGAAAAGCTGCTTGTGTTACCACTGCAACTAAAGCAGAGTTCTACCGTTAAAACTGCGTGTTTTGGGAGAGGATATGCTTACAGTCCTCGCTACAGCCTGCCACGGTTGAGGCAGTTCGATCCACGTGGGAATCCCTGCATAAAGAAATTCATTCGTGGAAGAGCCCAAAGATTACACACTGGGAGTAATGCTGCTTGTGTTCCACCTGCAACTAACGCAGAGTTCCTTGGGTAAAACTTCCGTGTTTTCAGAGAGGAAATGCTTAGAGGCCTAACTAGAGCCTGCTTGCTTTAGGCATTTCACTCCACGCGGGACCCCTTGAGTATAGATATTCTTTCGGGCAAAGGCTCATTGGGTACACTGTGGGAGAAAAGCTGCTTGTGTTCCACCTGCAACTAAAGCAGAATTCTTCGGGTAAACCTGCGTGATTTGGTAGAGGATATGCTTACAGTCCTCGTTACAGCCTTCCATGGTGGAGGCAGTTCGCTCCTCGTGGGAATCCCTGCATAAAGAAGTTGATTCGTGTAAGAGCCCAAAGAGTACACAGTGGGAGAAATGCTGCTTGTGTTCCACCTGCAACTAAAGCAGAATTCTTTGGGTAAAACTGCGTGTATTGGGAGAGGAAATGCTTACAGTCCTTATGAGAGCCTCCCTTCGTTGAGGCAGTTCACTGCACGTGGGACACCCTGCATACACCCTGTAGACTCCTTCGGGGAAGGGCTCTTTGTATAAAGTGTGGGACAAATGCAGCTTGTGTTCCACCTGCAACTAAAGCAGAGTTCTTCGGGTAAAAGTGCCGTGTTTTCAGAGAGGAAATCCTTAGAGATCACAGGAGAGCCTGCCATGGTTGAGGCAGTTCGCTCCACGCTGGAAACCATTCTTATAGAACAAGTTCATTAGGGGAAGTGCCCATTGTGTACACTGTGAGAGGAAAGCTGATGGTGTTCCCCCCTGCAATTAAAGCAGAGTTCTTCCTGTAAAACTGCGTGTTTTGGGAGAGGAAATGCTTACAGTATTCGCTACAGCCTGCCTTGGTTGAGGCAGTTCGCTCCACGTGGGAATCCCTGCATAAAGAAGTTCATTCGTGGAAGAGCCCAAAGAGTACACAGTGGGAGAAATGCTGCTTGTGTTCCACCTGCAACTAAAGCAGAATTCTTTGGTAAAACTGCCGTGTTTTGGAAGAGGAAATGCTTACAGTCCTCGCTACAGCCTGCCTTGGTTGAGGCAGTTCGCTCCACGTCGGAAACCCTGCATATAGAAGTTCATTCTTGGAAGAGCCCAAAGAGTACACAGTGGGAGAAAAGCTGCTTGTGTTACGCCTGCAAGTAAAGCAGAGTTCTAGCTTTAAAACTGCATGGTTTGGGAGAGGATATGCTTACAATCCTCGCTACAGCCTGCCATGGTTGAGGCAGTTCGCTTCACGTGGGAAACCCTGCATATACAAGTTCATTCGTGAAGAGACCAAAGAGTACACAGTGGGAGAAATGCTGCTTGTGTTCCACCTGCAACGAAAGCAGAGTTCTTCGGGTAAAAGTTCCGTGTTTTCAGAGGGGAAATTCTTAGAGACCACAGTAGTGCCTGCCATGGTTGAGGCAGTTCGCTCCACGCTGGAAACCATTCTTATAGAACAAGTTCATTAAGGGAAGTGCCTATTGTGTACACTGTGGGAGGAAAGCTGATGGTGTTCCCCCTGCACCTAAAGCAGAGTTCTTCGTGTAAAACTGCGTGTTTCGGGAGGGGAAATGCTTACAGTCCTCGCTACAGCCTGCCATGGTGGAGGCAGTTCGCTCCTCGTGGGAATCCCTGCATATAGAAGTTCATTCGTGTAAGAGCCCAAAGAGTACACAGTGGGAGAAAAGCTGCTTGTGTTACGCCTGCAAGTAAAGCAGACCTCTAGCGTTAAAACTACGAGGTTTGGGAGAGGATATGCTTACAGTCCTCGCTACAGCCTGCCATGGTTGAGGAAGTTCGCTCCACGTGGGAAACCCTGCATATACAAGTTCATTCGTGAAGAGACCAAAGAGTACACAGTGGGAGAAATGCTGCTTGTGTTCCACCTGCAACGAAAGCAGAGTTCTTCGGGTAAAAGTACCCTGTTTTCAGAGAGGAAATTCTTAGAGACCACAGTAGTGCCTGCCATGGTTGAGGCAGTTCGCTCCACGCTGGAAACCATTCTTATAGAACAAGTTCATTAAGGGAAGTGCCCATTGTGTACACTGTGGGAGAAAAGATGCTTGTGTTCCCCCTGCAACTAAAGCAGAGTTCCTCGGGTAAACCTGCGTGATTTGGTAGAGGATATGCTTACAGTCCTCGCTACAGCCTTCCATGGTGGAGGCAGTTCGCTCCTCGTGGGAATCCCTGCATAAAGAAGTTCATTCGTGTAAGAGCCGAAAGAGTACACATTGGGAGTAATGCTGCTTGTATGCCACCTGCAACTAAAGCTGAATTCTTTGGTAAAACTGCCGTGTTTTGTAAGAGGAAATGCTTACAGTCCTCGCTACAGCCTGCCTTGGTTGAGGCAGTTCGCTCCACGTCGGAAACCCTGCATATAGAAGTTCATTCGTGGAAGAGCCCAAAGAGTATACAGTGGGAGAAAAGCTGCTTGTGTTACCTCTGCAACTAAAGCAGAGTTCTACCGTTAAAACTGCGTGTTTTGGGAGAGGATATGCTTACAGTCCTCGCTACAGCCTGCCACGGTTGAGGCAGTTCGATCCACGTGGGAATCCCTGCATAAAGAAATTCATTCGTGGAAGAGCCCAAAGATTACACACTGGGAGTAATGCTGCTTGTGTTCCACCTGCAACTAACGCAGAGTTCCTTGGGTAAAACTGCCGTGTTTTCAGAGAGGAAATGCTTAGAGGCCTAACTAGAGCCTGCTTGCTTTAGGCATTTCACTCCACGCGGGACCCCTTGAGTATAGATATTCTTTCGGGCAAAGGCTCATTGGGTACACTGTGGAGAAAAGCTGCTTGTGTTCCACCTGCAACTAAAGAAGAATTCTTTGGGTAAACCTGCGTGATTTGGTAGAGGATATGCTTACAGTCCTCGTTACAGCCTTCCATGGTGGAGGCAGTTCGCTCCTCGTGGGAATCCCTGCATAAAGAAGTTCATTCGTGTAAGAGCCCAAAGAGTACACAGTGGGAGAAATGCTGCTTGTGTTCCATCTGCAACTAAAGCACCGTTCTTCGGGTAAAACTGCCTGTTATGGGGAGGAAATGCTTACAGTCCTTACGAGAGCCTGCCTTCATTGAGGCAGTTCGCTGCACGTGGGACACCCTGCATAATGACGATTCATTCGGGGAAGGGCCGTTTGTATAAAGTGTGGGACAAATGCAGCTTGTGTTCCACCTGCAACTAAAGCAGAGTTCTTCGGGTTAAAGTGCCGTGTTTTCAGAGAGGAAATCCTTAGAGACCACAGGAGAGCCTGCCATGGTTGAGGCAGTTCGCTCCACGCTGGAAACCATTCTTCTAGAACAAGTTCATTAGGGGAAGTGCCCATTCTGTACACTGTGGGAGGAAAGCTGATGGTGTTCCCCCTGCACCTAAAGCAGAGTTCTTCGTGTAAAACTGCGTGTTTCGGGAGGGGAAATGCTTACAGTCCTCGCTACAGCCTGCCATGGTGGAGGCAGTTCGCTCCTCGTGGGAATCCCTGCATATAGAAGTTCATTCGTGTAAGAGCCCAAAGAGTACACAGTGGGAGAAAAGCTGCTTGTGTTAGGCCTGCAAGTAAAGCAGACTTCTAGCGATAAAACTGCGAGCTTTGGGAGAGGATATGCTTACAGTCCTCGCTACAGCCTGCCATAGTTGAGGAAGTTCGCTCCACGTGGGAAACCCTGCATATACAAGTTCATTCGTGAAGAGACCAAAGAGTACACAGTGGGAGAAATGCTGCTTGTGTTCTACCTGCAACGAAAGCAGAGTTCTTCGGGTAAAAGTTCCGTGTTTTCAGAGGGGAAATTCTTAGAGACCACAGTAGTGCCTGCCATGGTTGAGGCAGTTCGCTCCACGCTGGAAACCATTCTTATAGAACAAGTTCATTAAGGGAAGTGCCCATTGTGTACACTGTGGGAGAAAAGATGCTTGTGTTCCCCCTGCAACTAAAGCAGAGTTCCTCGGGTAAACCTGCGTGATTTGGTAGAGGATATGCTTACAGTCCTCGCTACAGCCTGCCATGGTGGAGGCAGTTCGCTCCTCGTGGGAATCCCTGCATAAAGAAGTTCATTCGTGTAAGAGCCCAAAGAGTACACATTGCGAGTAATGCTGCTTGTATGCCACCTGCAACTAAAGCTGAATTCTTTGGTAAAACTGCCGTGTTTTGTAAGAGGAAATGCTTACAGTCCTCGCTACAGCCTGCCTTGGTTGAGGCAGTTCGCTCCACGTCGGAAACCCTGCATATAGAAGTTCATTCGTGGAAGAGCCCAAAGAGTATACAGTGGGAGAAAAGCTGCTTGTGTTACCTCTGCAACTAAAGCAGAGTTCTACCGTTAAAACTGCGTGTTTTGGGAGAGGATATGCTTACAGTCCTCGCTACAGCCTGCCACGGTTGAGGCAGTTCGATCCACGTGGGAATCCCTGCATAAAGAAATTCATTCGTGGAAGAGCCCAAAGATTACACACTGGGAGTAATGCTGCTTGTGTTCCACCTGCAACTAACGCAGAGTTCCTTGGGTAAAACTGCCGTGTTTTCAGAGAGGAAATGCTTAGAGGCCTAACTAGAGCCTGCTTGCTTTAGGCATTTCACTCCACGCGGGACCCCTTGAGTATAGATATTCTTTCGGGCAAAGGCTCATTGGGTACACTGTGGAGAAAAGCTGCTTGTGTTCCACCTGCAACTAAAGAAGAATTCTTCGGGTAAACCTGCGTGATTTGGTAGAGGATATGCTTACAGTCCTCGTTACAGCCTTCCATGGTGGAGGCAGTTCGCTCCTCGTGGGAATCCCTGCATAAAGAAGTTCATTCGTGTAAGAGCCCAAAGAGTACACAGTGGGAGAAATGCTGCTTGTGTTCCACCTGCAACTAAAGCACCGTTCTTCGGGTAAAACTGCCTGTTATGGGGAGGAAATGCTTACAGTCCTTACGAGAGCCTGCCTTCATTGAGGCAGTTCGCTGCACGTGGGACACCCTGCATAATGACGATTCATTCGGGGAAGGGCCGTTTGTATAAAGTGTGGGACAAATGCAGCTTGTGTTCCACCTGCAACTAAAGCAGAGTTCTTCGGGTAAAAGTGCCGTGTTTTCAGAGAGGAAATCCTTAGAGATCACAGGAGAGCCTGCCATGGTTGAGGCAGTTTGCTCCACGCTGGAAACCATTCTTATAGAACAAGTTCATTAGGGGAAGTGCCCATTCTGTACACTGTGGGAGGAAAGCTGATGGTGTTCCCCCTGCACCTAAAGCAGAGTTCTTCGTGTAAAACTGCGTGTTTCGGGAGGGGAAATGCTTACAGTATTCGCTACAGCCTGCCTTGGTTGAGGCAGTTCGCTCCACGTGGGAATCCCTGCATAAAGAAGTTCATTCGTGGAAGAGCCCAAAGAGTACACAGTGGGAGAAAAGCTGCTTGTGTTCCATCTGCAACTAAAGCAGAATTCTTTGGTAAAACTGCCGTGTTTTGTAAGAGGAAATGCTTACAGTCCTCGCTACAGCCTGCCTTGGTTGAGGCAGTTCGCTCCACGTCGGAAACCCTGCATATAGAAGTTCATTCGTGGAAGAGCCCAAAGAGTACACAGTGGGAGAAAAGCTGCTTGTGTTACGCCTGCAAGTAAAGCAGAGTTCTAGCTTTAAAACTGCGTGGTTTGGGAGAGGATATGCTTACAATCCTCGCTACAGCCTGCCATGGTTGAGGCAGTTCGTTCCACGTGGGAAACCCTGCATATACAAGTTCATTCGTGAAGAGACCAAAGAGTACACAGTGGGAGAAATGCTGCTTTTGTTCCACCTGCAACGAAAGCAGAGTTCTTCGGGTAAAAGTTCCGTGTTTTCAGAGGGGAAATTCTTAGAGACCACAGTAATGCCTGCCATGGTTGAGGCAGTTCGCTCCACGCTGGAAACCATTCTTATACAACAAGTTCATTAGGGGAAGTGCCTATTGTGTACACTGTGGGAGGAAAGCTGATGGTGTTCCCCCTGCACCTAAAGCAGAGTTCTTCGTGTAAAACTGCGTGTTTTGGGAGGGGAAATGCTTACAGTCCTCGCTACAGCCTGCCATGGTGGAGGCAGTTCGCTCCTCGTGGGAATCCCTGCATATAGAAGTTCATTCGTGTAAGAGCCCAAAGAGTACACAGTGGGAGAAAAGCTGCTTGTGTTAGGCCTGCAAGTAAAGCAGACTTCTAGCGATAAAACTGCGAGGTTTGGGAGAGGATATGCTTACAGTCCTCGCTACAGCCTGCCATGGTTGAGGAAGTTCGCTCCACGTGGGAAACCCTGCATATACAAGTTCATTCGTGAAGAGACCAAAGAGTACACAGTGGGAGAAATGCTGCTTGTGTTCTACCTGCAATGAAAGCAGAGTTCTTCGGGTAAAAGTTCCGTGTTTTCAGAGGGGAAATTCTTAGAGACCACAGTAGTGCCTGCCATGGTTGAGGCAGTTCGCTCCATGCTGGAAACCATTCTTATAGAACAAGTTCATTAAGGGAAGTGCCCATTGTGTACACTGTGGGAGAAAAGATGCTTGTGTTCCCCCTGCAACTAAAGCAGAGTTCCTCGGGTAAACCTGCGTGATTTGGTAGAGGATATGCTTACAGTCCTCGCTACAGCCTGCCATGGTGGAGGCAGTTCGCTCCTCGTGGGAATCCCTGCATAAAGAAGTTCATTCGTGTAAGAGCCCAAAGAGTACACATTGGGAGTAATGCTGCTTGTATGCCACCTGCAACTAAAGCTGAATTCTTTGGTAAAACTGCCGTGTTTTGTAAGAGGAAATGCTTACAGTCCTCGCTACAGCCTGCCTTGGTTGAGGCAGTTCGCTCCACGTCGGAAACCCTGCATATAGAAGTTCATTCGTGGAAGAGCCCAAAGAGTATACAGTGGGAGAAAAGCTGCTTGTGTTACCTCTGCAACTAAAGCAGAGTTCTACCGTTAAAACTGCGTGTTTTGGGAGAGGATATGCTTACAGTCCTCGCTACAGCCTGCCACGGTTGAGGCAGTTCGATCCACGTGGGAATCCCTGCATAAAGAAATTCATTCATGGAAGAGCCCAAAGATTACACACTGGGAGTAATGCTGCTTGTGTTCCACCTGCAACTAACGCAGAGTTCCTTGGGTAAAACTGCCGTGTTTTCAGAGAGGAAATGCTTAGAGGCCTAACTAGAGCCTGCTTGCTTTAGGCATTTCACTCCACGCGGGACCCCTTGAGAATAGATATTCTTTCGGGCAAAGGCTCATTGGGTACACTGTGGGAGAAAAGCTGCTTGTGTTCCACCTGCAACTAAAGAAGAATTCTTCAGGTAAACCTGCGTGATTTGGTAGAGGATATGCTTACAGTCCTCGTTACAGCCTTCCATGGTGGAGGCAGTTCGCTCCTCGTGGGAATCCCTGCATAAAGAAGTTCATTCGTGTAAGAGCCCAAAGAGTACACAGTGGGAGAAATGCTGCTTGTGTTCCACCTGCAACTAAAGCACCGTTCTTCGGGTAAAACTGCCTGTTATGGGGAGGAAATGCTTACAGTCCTTACGAGAGCCTGCCTTCATTGAGGCAGTTCGCTGCACGTGGGACACCCTGCATAATGACGATTCATTCGGGGAAGGGCCGTTTGTATAAAGTGTGGGACAAATGCAGCTTGTGTTCCACCTGCAACTAAAGCAGAGTTCTTCGGGTAAAAGTGCCGTGTTTTCAGAGAGGAAATCCTTAGAGATCACAGGAGAGCCTGCCATGGTTGAGGCAGTTCGCTCCACGCTGGAAACCATTCTTATAGAACAAGTTCATTAAGGGAAGTGCCTATTGTGTACACTGTGGGAGGAAAGCTGATGGTGTTCCCCCTGCACCTAAAGCAGAGTTTTTCGTGTAAAACTGCGTGTTTCGGGAGGGGAAATGCTTACAGTCCTCGCTACAGCCTGCCATGGTGGAGACAGTTCGCTCCTCGTGGGAATCCCTGCATATAGAAGTTCATTCGTGTAAGAGCCCAAAGAGTACACAGTGGGAGAAAAGCTGCTTGTGTTACGCCTGCAAGTAAAGCAGACTTCTAGCGTTAAAACTACGAGGTTTGGGAGAGGATATGCTTACAGTCCTCGCTACAGCCTGCCATGGTTGAGGAAGTTCGCTCCACGTGGGAAACCCTGCATATACAAGTTCATTCGTGAAGAGACCAAAGAGTACACAGTGGCAGAAATGCTGCTTGTGTTCCACCTGCAACGAAAGCAGAGTTCTTCGGGTAAAAGTTCCGTGTTTTCAGAGGGGAAATTCTTAGAGACCACAGGAGAGCCTGCCATGGTTGAGGCAGTTCGCTCCACGCTGGAAACCATTCTTATAGAACAAGTTCATTAAGGGAAGTGCCCATTGTGTACACTGTGGGAGAAAAGATGCTTGTGTTCCCCCTGCACCTAAAGCAGAGTTCCTCGGGTAAAACTGCGTGTTTCGGTAGAGGATATGCTTACGGTCCTCGCTACAGCCTGCCTTGGTGGAGGCAGTTCGCTCCACGTGGGAATCCCTGCATAAAGAAGTTCATTCGTGTAAGAGCCCAAAGAGTACACAGTGGGAGTAATGCTGCTTGTATGCCACCTGCAACTAAAGCAGAATTCTTTGGTAAAACTGCCGTGTTTTGGAAGAGGAAATGCTTACAGTCCTCGCTACAGCCTGCCTTGGTTGAGGCAGTTCGCTCCACGTCGGAAACCCTGCATATAGAAGTTCATTCGTGGAAGAGCCCAAAGAGTACACAGTGGGGAAAAGCTGCTTGTGTTACCTCTGCAACTAAAGCAGAGTTCTACCGTTAAAACTGCGTGTTTTGGGAGAGGATATGCTTACAGTCCTCGCTACAGCCTGCCACGGTTGAGGCAGTTCGATCCACGTGGGAATCCCTGCATAAAGAAATTCATTCGTGGAAGAGCCCAAAGATTATACACTGGGAGTAATGCTGCTTGTGTTCCACCTGCAACTAACGCAGAGTTCCTTGGGTAAAACTTCCGTGTTTTCAGAGAGGAAATGCTTAGAGGCCTAACTAGAGCCTGCTTGCTTTAGGCATTTCACTCCACGCGGGACCCCTTGAGTATAGATATTCTTTCGGGCAAAGGCTCATTGGGTACACTGTGGGAGAAAAGCTGCTTGTGTTCCACCTGCAACTAAAGCAGAATTCTTCGGGTAAACCTGCGTGATTTGGTAGAGGATATGCTTACAGTCCTCGTTACAGCCTTCCATGGTGGAGGCAGTTCGCTCCTCGTGGGAATCCCTGCATAAAGAAGTTGATTCGTGTAAGAGCCCAAAGAGTACACAGTGGGAGAAATGCTGCTTGTGTTCCACCTGCAACTAAAGCAGAATTCTTTGGGTAAAACTGCGTGTATTGGGAGAGGAAATGCTTACAGTCCTTATGAGAGCCTCCCTTCGTTGAGGCAGTTCACTGCACGTGGGACACCCTGCATACACCCTGTAGACTCCTTCGGGGAAGGGCTCTTTGTATAAAGTGTGGGACAAATGCAGCTTGTGTTCCACCTGCAACTAAAGCAGAGTTCTTCGGGTAAAAGTGCCGTGTTTTCAGAGAGGAAATCCTTAGAGATCACAGGAGAGCCTGCCATGGTTGAGGCAGTTCGCTCCACGCTGGAAACCATTCTTATAGAACAAGTTCATTAGGGGAAGTGCCCATTGTGTACACTGTGAGAGGAAAGCTGATGGTGTTCCCCCTGCAATTAAAGCAGAGTTCTTCCTGTAAAACTGCGTGTTTTGGGAGAGGAAATGCTTACAGTATTCGCTACAGCCTGCCTTGGTTGAGGCAGTTCGCTCCACGTGGGAATCCCTGCATAAAGAAGTTCATTCGTGGAAGAGCCCAAAGAGTACACAGTGGGAGAAATGCTGCTTGTGTTCCACCTGCAACTAAAGCAGAATTCTTTGGTAAAACTGCCGTGTTTTGGAAGAGGAAATGCTTACAGTCCTCGCTACAGCCTGCCTTGGTTGAGGCAGTTCGCTCCACGTCGGAAACCCTGCATATAGAAGTTCATTCTTGGAAGAGCCCAAAGAGTACACAGTGGGAGAAAAGCTGCTTGTGTTACGCCTGCAAGTAAAGCAGAGTTCTAGCTTTAAAACTGCATGGTTTGGGAGAGGATATGCTTACAATCCTCGCTACAGCCTGCCATGGTTGAGGCAGTTCGCTTCACGTGGGAAACCCTGCATATACAAGTTCATTCGTGAAGAGACCAAAGAGTACACAGTGGGAGAAATGCTGCTTGTGTTCCACCTGCAACGAAAGCAGAGTTCTTCGGGTAAAAGTTCCGTGTTTTCAGAGGGGAAATTCTTAGAGACCACAGGAGAGCCTGCCATGGTTGAGGCAGTTCGCTCCACGCTGGAAACCATTCTTATAGAACAAGTTCATTAAGGGAAGTGCCTATTGTGTACACTGTGGGAGGAAAGCTGATGGTGTTCCCCCTGCACCTAAAGCAGAGTTTTTCGTGTAAAACTGCGTGTTTCGGGAGGGGAAATGCTTACAGTCCTCGCTACAGCCTGCCATGGTGGAGACAGTTCGCTCCTCGTGGGAATCCCTGCATATAGAAGTTCATTCGTGTAAGAGCCCAAAGAGTACACAGTGGGAGAAAAGCTGCTTGTGTTACGCCTGCAAGTAAAGCAGACTTCTAGCGTTAAAACTACGAGGTTTGGGAGAGGATATGCTTACAGTCCTCGCTACAGCCTGCCATGGTTGAGGAAGTTCGCTCCACGTGGGAAACCCTGCATATACAAGTTCATTCGTGAAGAGACCAAAGAGTACACAGTGGCAGAAATGCTGCTTGTGTTCCACCTGCAACGAAAGCAGAGTTCTTCGGGTAAAAGTTCCGTGTTTTCAGAGGGGAAATTCTTAGAGACCACAGGAGAGCCTGCCATGGTTGAGGCAGTTCGCTCCACGCTGGAAACCATTCTTATAGAACAAGTTCATTAAGGGAAGTGCCCATTGTGTACACTGTGGGAGAAAAGATGCTTGTGTTCCCCCTGCACCTAAAGCAGAGTTCCTCGGGTAAAACTGCGTGTTTCGGTAGAGGATATGCTTACGGTCCTCGCTACAGCCTGCCTTGGTGGAGGCAGTTCGCTCCACGTAGGAATCCCTGCATAAAGAAGTTCATTCGTGTAAGAGCCCAAAGAGTACACAGTGGGAGTAATGCTGCTTGTATGCCACCTGCAACTAAAGCAGAATTCTTTGGTAAAACTGCCGTGTTTTGGAAGAGGAAATGCTTACAGTCCTCGCTACAGCCTGCCTTGGTTGAGGCAGTTCGCTCCACGTCGGAAACCCTGCATATAGAGGTTCATTCGTGGAAGAGCCCAAAGAGTACACAGTGGGGAAAAGCTGCTTGTGTTACCTCTGCAACTAAAGCAGAGTTCTACCGTTAAAACTGCGTGTTTTGGGAGAGGATATGCTTACAGTCCTCGCTACAGCCTGCCACGGTTGAGGCAGTTCGATCCACGTGGGAATCCCTGCATAAAGAAATTCATTCGTGGAAGAGCCCAAAGATTACACACTGGGAGTAATGCTGCTTGTGTTCCACCTGCAACTAACGCAGAGTTCCTTGGGTAAAACTTCCGTGTTTTCTGAGAGGAAATGCTTAGAGGCCTAACTAGAGCCTGCTTGCTTTAGGCATTTCACTCCACGCGGGACCCCTTGAGTATAGATATTCTTTCGGGCAAAGGCTCATTGGGTACACTGTGGGAGAAAAGCTGCTTGTGTTCCACCTGCAACTAAAGCAGAATTCTTCGGGTAAACCTGCGTGATTTGGTAGAGGATATGCTTACAGTCCTCGTTACAGCCTTCCATGGTGGAGGCAGTTCGCTCCTCGTGGGAATCCCTGCATAAAGAAGTTGATTCGTGTAAGAGCCCAAAGAGTACACAGTGGGAGAAATGCTGCTTGTGTTCCACCTGCAACTAAAGCAGAATTCTTTGGGTAAAACTGCGTGTATTGGGAGAGGAAATGCTTACAGTCCTTATGAGAGCCTCCCTTCGTTGAGGCAGTTCACTGCACGTGGGACACCCTGCATACACCCTGTAGACTCCTTCGGGGAAGGGCTCTTTGTATAAAGTGTGGGACAAATGCAGCTTGTGTTCCACCTGCAACTAAAGCAGAGTTCTTCGGGTAAAAGTGCCGTGTTTTCAGAGAGGAAATCCTTAGAGATCACAGGAGAGCCTGCCATGGTTGAGGCAGTTCGCTCCACGCTGGAAACCATTCTTATAGAACAAGTTCATTAGGGGAAGTGCCCATTGTGTACACTGTGAGAGGAAAGCTGATGGTGTTCCCCCTGCAATTAAAGCAGAGTTCTTCCTGTAAAACTGCGTGTTTTGGGAGAGGAAATGCTTACAGTATTCGCTACAGCCTGCCTTGGTTGAGGCAGTTCGCTCCACGTGGGAATCCCTGCATAAAGAAGTTCATTCGTGGAAGAGCCCAAAGAGTACACAGTGGGAGAAATGCTGCTTGTGTTCCACCTGCAACTAAAGCAGAATTCTTTGGTAAAACTGCCGTGTTTTGGAAGAGGAAATGCTTACAGTCCTCGCTACAGCCTGCCTTGGTTGAGGCAGTTCGCTCCACGTCGGAAACCCTGCATATAGAAGTTCATTCTTGGAAGAGCCCAAAGAGTACACAGTGGGAGAAAAGCTGCTTGTGTTACGCCTGCAAGTAAAGCAGAGTTCTAGCTTTAAAACTGCATGGTTTGGGAGAGGATATGCTTACAATCCTCGCTACAGCCTGCCATGGTTGAGGCAGTTCGCTCCACGTGGGAAACCCTGCATATACAAGTTCATTCGTGAAGAGACCAAAGAGTACACAGTGGCAGAAATGCTGCTTGTGTTCCACCTGCAACGAAAGCAGAGTTCTTCGGGTAAAAGTTCCGTGTTTTCAGAGGGGAAATTCTTAGAGACCACAGGAGAGCCTGCCATGGTTGAGGCAGTTCGCTCCACGCTGGAAACCTTTCTTATAGAACAAGTTCATTAAGGGAAGTGCCCATTGTGTACACTGTGGGAGAAAAGATGCTTGTGTTCCCCCTGCACCTAAAGCAGAGTTCCTCGGGTAAAACTGCGTGTTTCGGTAGAGGATATGCTTACGGTCCTCGCTACAGCCTGCCTTGGTGGAGGCAGTTCGCTCCACGTGGGAATCCCTGCATAAAGAAGTTCATTCGTGTAAGAGCCCAAAGAGTACACAGTGGGAGTAATGCTGCTTGTATGCCACCTGCAACTAAAGCAGAATTCTTTGGTAAAACTGCCGTGTTTTGGAAGAGGAAATGCTTACAGTCCTCGCTACAGCCTGCCTTGGTTGAGGCAGTTCGCTCCACGTCGGAAACCCTGCATATAGAAGTTCATTCGTGGAAGAGCCCAAAGAGTACACAGTGGGGAAAAGCTGCTTGTGTTACCACTGCAACTAAAGCAGAGTTCTACCGTTAAAACTGCGTGTTTTGGGAGAGGATATGCTTACAGTCCTCGCTACAGCCTGCCACGGTTGAGGCAGTTCGATCCACGTGGGAATCCCTGCATAAAGAAATTCATTCGTGGAAGAGCCCAAAGATTACACACTGGGAGTAATGCTGCTTGTGTTCCACCTGCAACTAACGCAGAGTTCCTTGGGTAAAACTTCCGTGTTTTCAGAGAGGAAATGCTTAGAGGCCTAACTAGAGCCTGCTTGCTTTAGGCATTTCACTCCACGCGGGACCCCTTGAGTATAGATATTCTTTCGGGCAAAGGCTCATTGGGTACACTGTGGGAGAAAAGCTGCTTGTGTTCCACCTGCAACTAAAGCAGAATTCTTCGGGTAAACCTGCGTGATTTGGTAGAGGATATGCTTACAGTCCTCGTTACAGCCTTCCATGGTGGAGGCAGTTCGCTCCTCGTGGGAATCCCTGCATAAAGAAGTTGATTCGTGTAAGAGCCCAAAGAGTACACAGTGGGAGAAATGCTGCTTGTGTTCCACCTGCAACTAAAGCAGAATTCTTTGGGTAAAACTGCGTGTATTGGGAGAGGAAATGCTTACAGTCCTTATGAGAGCCTCCCTTCGTTGAGGCAGTTCACTGCACGTGGGACACCCTGCATACACCCTGTAGACTCCTTCGGGGAAGGGCTCTTTGTATAAAGTGTGGGACAAATGCAGCTTGTGTTCCACCTGCAACTAAAGCAGAGTTCTTCGGGTAAAAGTGCCGTGTTTTCAGAGAGGAAATCCTTAGAGATCACAGGAGAGCCTGCCATGGTTGAGGCAGTTCGCTCCACGCTGGAAACCATTCTTATAGAACAAGTTCATTAGGGGAAGTGCCCATTGTGTACACTGTGAGAGGAAAGCTGATGGTGTTCCCCCTGCAATTAAAGCAGAGTTCTTCCTGTAAAACTGCGTGTTTTGGGAGAGGAAATGCTTACAGTATTCGCTACAGCCTGCCTTGGTTGAGGCAGTTCGCTCCACGTGGGAATCCCTGCATAAAGAAGTTCATTCGTGGAAGAGCCCAAAGAGTACACAGTGGGAGAAATGCTGCTTGTGTTCCACCTGCAACTAAAGCAGAATTCTTTGGTAAAACTGCCGTGTTTTGGAAGAGGAAATGCTTACAGTCCTCGCTACAGCCTGCCTTGGTTGAGGCAGTTCGCTCCACGTCGGAAACCCTGCATATAGAAGTTCATTCTTGGAAGAGCCCAAAGAGTACACAGTGGGAGAAAAGCTGCTTGTGTTACGCCTGCAAGTAAAGCAGAGTTCTAGCTTTAAAACTGCATGGTTTGGGAGAGGATATGCTTACAATCCTCGCTACAGCCTGCCATGGTTGAGGCAGTTCGCTTCACGTGGGAAACCCTGCATATACAAGTTCATTCGTGAAGAGACCAAAGAGTACACAGTGGGAGAAATGCTGCTTGTGTTCCACCTGCAACGAAAGCAGAGTTCTTCGGGTAAAAGTTCCGTGTTTTCAGAGGGGAAATTCTTAGAGACCACAGGAGAGCCTGCCATGGTTGAGGCAGTTCGCTCCACGCTGGAAACCATTCTTATAGAACAAGTTCATTAAGGGAAGTGCCCATTGTGTACACTGTGGGAGAAAAGATGCTTGTGTTCCCCCTGCACCTAAAGCAGAGTTCCTCGGGTAAAACTGCGTGTTTCGGTAGAGGATATGCTTACGGTCCTCGCTACAGCCTGCCTTGGTGGAGGCAGTTCGCTCCACGTGGGAATCCCTGCATAAAGAAGTTCATTCGTGTAAGAGCCCAAAGAGTACACAGTGGGAGTAATGCTGCTTGTATGCCACCTGCAACTAAAGCAGAATTCTTTGGTAAAACTGCCGTGTTTTGGAAGAGGAAATGCTTACAGTCCTCGCTACAGCCTGCCTTGGTTGAGGCAGTTCGCTCCACGTCGGAAACCCTGCATATAGAAGTTCATTCGTGGAAGAGCCCAAAGAGTACACAGTGGGGAAAAGCTGCTTGTGTTACCACTGCAACTAAAGCAGAGTTCTACCGTTAAAACTGCGTGTTTTGGGAGAGGATATGCTTACAGTCCTCGCTACAGCCTGCCACGGTTGAGGCAGTTCGATCCACGTGGGAATCCCTGCATAAAGAAATTCATTCGTGGAAGAGCCCAAAGATTACACACTGGGAGTAATGCTGCTTGTGTTCCACCTGCAACTAACGCAGAGTTCCTTGGGTAAAACTTCCGTGTTTTCAGAGAGGAAATGCTTAGAGGCCTAACTAGAGCCTGCTTGCTTTAGGCATTTCACTCCACGCGGGACCCCTTGAGTATAGATATTCTTTCGGGCAAAGGCTCATTGGGTACACTGTGGGAGAAAAGCTGCTTGTGTTCCACCTGCAACTAAAGCAGAATTCTTCGGGTAAACCTGCGTGATTTGGTAGAGGATATGCTTACAGTCCTCGTTACAGCCTTCCATGGTGGAGGCAGTTCGCTCCTCGTGGGAATCCCTGCATAAAGAAGTTGATTCGTGTAAGAGCCCAAAGAGTACACAGTGGGAGAAATGCTGCTTGTGTTCCACCTGCAACTAAAGCAGAATTCTTTGGGTAAAACTGCGTGTATTGGGAGAGGAAATGCTTACAGTCCTTATGAGAGCCTCCCTTCGTTGAGGCAGTTCACTGCACGTGGGACACCCTGCATACACCCTGTAGACTCCTTCGGGGAAGGGCTCTTTGTATAAAGTGTGGGACAAATGCAGCTTGTGTTCCACCTGCAACTAAAGCAGAGTTCTTCGGGTAAAAGTGCCGTGTTTTCAGAGAGGAAATCCTTAGAGATCACAGGAGAGCCTGCCATGGTTGAGGCAGTTCGCTCCACGCTGGAAACCATTCTTATAGAACAAGTTCATTAGGGGAAGTGCCCATTGTGTACACTGTGAGAGGAAAGCTGATGGTGTTCCCCCCTGCAATTAAAGCAGAGTTCTTCCTGTAAAACTGCGTGTTTTGGGAGAGGAAATGCTTACAGTATTCGCTACAGCCTGCCTTGGTTGAGGCAGTTCGCTCCACGTGGGAATCCCTGCATAAAGAAGTTCATTCGTGGAAGAGCCCAAAGAGTACACAGTGGGAGAAATGCTGCTTGTGTTCCACCTGCAACTAAAGCAGAATTCTTTGGTAAAACTGCCGTGTTTTGGAAGAGGAAATGCTTACAGTCCTCGCTACAGCCTGCCTTGGTTGAGGCAGTTCGCTCCACGTCGGAAACCCTGCATATAGAAGTTCATTCTTGGAAGAGCCCAAAGAGTACACAGTGGGAGAAAAGCTGCTTGTGTTACGCCTGCAAGTAAAGCAGAGTTCTAGCTTTAAAACTGCATGGTTTGGGAGAGGATATGCTTACAATCCTCGCTACAGCCTGCCATGGTTGAGGCAGTTCGCTTCACGTGGGAAACCCTGCATATACAAGTTCATTCGTGAAGAGACCAAAGAGTACACAGTGGGAGAAATGCTGCTTGTGTTCCACCTGCAACGAAAGCAGAGTTCTTCGGGTAAAAGTTCCGTGTTTTCAGAGGGGAAATTCTTAGAGACCACAGTAGTGCCTGCCATGGTTGAGGCAGTTCGCTCCACGCTGGAAACCATTCTTATAGAACAAGTTCATTAAGGGAAGTGCCTATTGTGTACACTGTGGGAGGAAAGCTGATGGTGTTCCCCCTGCACCTAAAGCAGAGTTCTTCGTGTAAAACTGCGTGTTTCGGGAGGGGAAATGCTTACAGTCCTCGCTACAGCCTGCCATGGTGGAGGCAGTTCGCTCCTCGTGGGAATCCCTGCATATAGAAGTTCATTCGTGTAAGAGCCCAAAGAGTACACAGTGGGAGAAAAGCTGCTTGTGTTACGCCTGCAAGTAAAGCAGACCTCTAGCGTTAAAACTACGAGGTTTGGGAGAGGATATGCTTACAGTCCTCGCTACAGCCTGCCATGGTTGAGGAAGTTCGCTCCACGTGGGAAACCCTGCATATACAAGTTCATTCGTGAAGAGACCAAAGAGTACACAGTGGGAGAAATGCTGCTTGTGTTCCACCTGCAACGAAAGCAGAGTTCTTCGGGTAAAAGTTCCCTGTTTTCAGAGAGGAAATTCTTAGAGACCACAGTAGTGCCTGCCATGGTTGAGGCAGTTCGCTCCACGCTGGAAACCATTCTTATAGAACAAGTTCATTAAGGGAAGTGCCCATTGTGTACACTGTGGGAGAAAAGATGCTTGTGTTCCCCCTGCAACTAAAGCAGAGTTCCTCGGGTAAACCTGCGTGATTTGGTAGAGGATATGCTTACAGTCCTCGCTACAGCCTTCCATGGTGGAGGCAGTTCGCTCCTCGTGGGAATCCCTGCATAAAGAAGTTCATTCGTGTAAGAGCCGAAAGAGTACACATTGGGAGTAATGCTGCTTGTATGCCACCTGCAACTAAAGCTGAATTCTTTGGTAAAACTGCCGTGTTTTGTAAGAGGAAATGCTTACAGTCCTCGCTACAGCCTGCCTTGGTTGAGGCAGTTCGCTCCACGTCGGAAACCCTGCATATAGAAGTTCATTCGTGGAAGAGCCCAAAGAGTATACAGTGGGAGAAAAGCTGCTTGTGTTACCTCTGCAACTAAAGCAGAGTTCTACCGTTAAAACTGCGTGTTTTGGGAGAGGATATGCTTACAGTCCTCGCTACAGCCTGCCACGGTTGAGGCAGTTCGATCCACGTGGGAATCCCTGCATAAAGAAATTCATTCGTGGAAGAGCCCAAAGATTACACACTGGGAGTAATGCTGCTTGTGTTCCACCTGCAACTAACGCAGAGTTCCTTGGGTAAAACTGCCGTGTTTTCAGAGAGGAAATGCTTAGAGGCCTAACTAGAGCCTGCTTGCTTTAGGCATTTCACTCCACGCGGGACCCCTTGAGTATAGATATTCTTTCGGGCAAAGGCTCATTGGGTACACTGTGGAGAAAAGCTGCTTGTGTTCCACCTGCAACTAAAGAAGAATTCTTTGGGTAAACCTGCGTGATTTGGTAGAGGATATGCTTACAGTCCTCGTTACAGCCTTCCATGGTGGAGGCAGTTCGCTCCTCGTGGGAATCCCTGCATAAAGAAGTTCATTCGTGTAAGAGCCCAAAGAGTACACAGTGGGAGAAATGCTGCTTGTGTTCCATCTGCAACTAAAGCACCGTTCTTCGGGTAAAACTGCCTGTTATGGGGAGGAAATGCTTACAGTCCTTACGAGAGCCTGCCTTCATTGAGGCAGTTCGCTGCACGTGGGACACCCTGCATAATGACGATTCATTCGGGGAAGGGCCGTTTGTATAAAGTGTGGGACAAATGCAGCTTGTGTTCCACCTGCAACTAAAGCAGAGTTCTTCGGGTTAAAGTGCCGTGTTTTCAGAGAGGAAATCCTTAGAGACCACAGGAGAGCCTGCCATGGTTGAGGCAGTTCGCTCCACGCTGGAAACCATTCTTCTAGAACAAGTTCATTAGGGGAAGTGCCCATTCTGTACACTGTGGGAGGAAAGCTGATGGTGTTCCCCCTGCACCTAAAGCAGAGTTCTTCGTGTAAAACTGCGTGTTTCGGGAGGGGAAATGCTTACAGTCCTCGCTACAGCCTGCCATGGTGGAGGCAGTTCGCTCCTCGTGGGAATCCCTGCATATAGAAGTTCATTCGTGTAAGAGCCCAAAGAGTACACAGTGGGAGAAAAGCTGCTTGTGTTAGGCCTGCAAGTAAAGCAGACTTCTAGCGATAAAACTGCGAGCTTTGGGAGAGGATATGCTTACAGTCCTCGCTACAGCCTGCCATAGTTGAGGAAGTTCGCTCCACGTGGGAAACCCTGCATATACAAGTTCATTCGTGAAGAGACCAAAGAGTACACAGTGGGAGAAATGCTGCTTGTGTTCTACCTGCAACGAAAGCAGAGTTCTTCGGGTAAAAGTTCCGTGTTTTCAGAGGGGAAATTCTTAGAGACCACAGTAGTGCCTGCCATGGTTGAGGCAGTTCGCTCCACGCTGGAAACCATTCTTATAGAACAAGTTCATTAAGGGAAGTGCCCATTGTGTACACTGTGGGAGAAAAGATGCTTGTGTTCCCCCTGCAACTAAAGCAGAGTTCCTCGGGTAAACCTGCGTGATTTGGTAGAGGATATGCTTACAGTCCTCGCTACAGCCTGCCATGGTGGAGGCAGTTCGCTCCTCGTGGGAATCCCTGCATAAAGAAGTTCATTCGTGTAAGAGCCCAAAGAGTACACATTGCGAGTAATGCTGCTTGTATGCCACCTGCAACTAAAGCTGAATTCTTTGGTAAAACTGCCGTGTTTTGTAAGAGGAAATGCTTACAGTCCTCGCTACAGCCTGCCTTGGTTGAGGCAGTTCGCTCCACGTCGGAAACCCTGCATATAGAAGTTCATTCGTGGAAGAGCCCAAAGAGTATACAGTGGGAGAAAAGCTGCTTGTGTTACCTCTGCAACTAAAGCAGAGTTCTACCGTTAAAACTGCGTGTTTTGGGAGAGGATATGCTTACAGTCCTCGCTACAGCCTGCCACGGTTGAGGCAGTTCGATCCACGTGGGAATCCCTGCATAAAGAAATTCATTCGTGGAAGAGCCCAAAGATTACACACTGGGAGTAATGCTGCTTGTGTTCCACCTGCAACTAACGCAGAGTTCCTTGGGTAAAACTGCCGTGTTTTCAGAGAGGAAATGCTTAGAGGCCTAACTAGAGCCTGCTTGCTTTAGGCATTTCACTCCACGCGGGACCCCTTGAGTATAGATATTCTTTCGGGCAAAGGCTCATTGGGTACACTGTGGAGAAAAGCTGCTTGTGTTCCACCTGCAACTAAAGAAGAATTCTTCGGGTAAACCTGCGTGATTTGGTAGAGGATATGCTTACAGTCCTCGTTACAGCCTTCCATGGTGGAGGCAGTTCGCTCCTCGTGGGAATCCCTGCATAAAGAAGTTCATTCGTGTAAGAGCCCAAAGAGTACACAGTGGGAGAAATGCTGCTTGTGTTCCACCTGCAACTAAAGCACCGTTCTTCGGGTAAAACTGCCTGTTATGGGGAGGAAATGCTTACAGTCCTTACGAGAGCCTGCCTTCATTGAGGCAGTTCGCTGCACGTGGGACACCCTGCATAATGACGATTCATTCGGGGAAGGGCCGTTTGTATAAAGTGTGGGACAAATGCAGCTTGTGTTCCACCTGCAACTAAAGCAGAGTTCTTCGGGTAAAAGTGCCGTGTTTTCAGAGAGGAAATCCTTAGAGATCACAGGAGAGCCTGCCATGGTTGAGGCAGTTCGCTCCACGCTGGAAACCATTCTTATAGAACAAGTTCATTAGGGGAAGTGCCCATTGTGTACACTGTGAGAGGAAAGCTGATGGTGTTCCCCCTGCAATTAAAGCAGAGTTCTTCCTGTAAAACTGCGTGTTTTGGGAGAGGAAATGCTTACAGTATTCGCTACAGCCTGCCTTGGTTGAGGCAGTTCGCTCCACGTGGGAATCCCTGCATAAAGAAGTTCATTCGTGGAAGAGCCCAAAGAGTACACAGTGGGAGAAATGCTGCTTGTGTTCCACCTGCAACTAAAGCAGAATTCTTTGGTAAAACTGCCGTGTTTTGGAAGAGGAAATGCTTACAGTCCTCGCTACAGCCTACCTTGGTTGAGGCAGTTCGCTCCACGTCGGAAACCCTGCATATAGAAGTTCATTCGTGGAAGAGCCCAAAGAGTACACAGTGGGAGAAAAGCTGCTTGTGTTACGCCTGCAAGTAAAGCAGAGTTCTAGCTTTAAAACTGCATGGTTTGGGAGAGGATATGCTTACAATCCTCGCTACAGCCTGCCATGGTTGAGGCAGTTCGCTCCACGTGGGAAACCCTGCATATACAAGTTCATTCGTGAAGAGACCAAAGAGTACACAGTGGCAGAAATGCTGCTTGTGTTCCACCTGCAACGAAAGCAGAGTTCTTCGGGTAAAAGTTCCGTGTTTTCAGAGGGGAAATTCTTAGAGACCACAGTAGTGCCTGCCATGGTTGAGGCAGTTCGCTCCACGCTGGAAACCATTCTTATAGAACAAGATCATTAAGGGAAGTGCCTATTGTGTACACTGTGGGAGGAAAGCTGATGGTGTTCCCCCTGCACCTAAAGCAGAGTTTTTCGTGTAAAACTGCGTGTTTCGGGAGGGGAAATGCTTACAGTCCTCGCTACAGCCTGCCATGGTGGAGACAGTTCGCTCCTCGTGGGAATCCCTGCATATAGAAGTTCATTCGTGTAAGAGCCCAAAGAGTACACAGTGGGAGAAAAGCTGCTTGTGTTACGCCTGCAAGTAAAGCAGACTTCTAGCGTTAAAACTACGAGGTTTGGGAGAGGATATGCTTACAGTCCTCGCTACAGCCTGCCATGGTTGAGGAAGTTCGCTCCACGTGGGAAACCCTGCATATACAAGTTCATTCGTGAAGAGACCAAAGAGTACACAGTGGCAGAAATGCTGCTTGTGTTCCACCTGCAACGAAAGCAGAGTTCTTCGGGTAAAAGTTCCGTGTTTTCAGAGGGGAAATTCTTAGAGACCACAGGAGAGCCTGCCATGGTTGAGGCAGTTCGCTCCACGCTGGAAACCATTCTTATAGAACAAGTTCATTAAGGGAAGTGCCCATTGTGTACACTGTGGGAGAAAAGATGCTTGTGTTCCCCCTGCACCTAAAGCAGAGTTCCTCGGGTAAAACTGCGTGTTTCGGTAGAGGATATGCTTACGGTCCTCGCTACAGCCTGCCTTGGTGGAGGCAGTTCGCTCCACGTGGGAATCCCTGCATAAAGAAGTTCATTCGTGTAAGAGCCCAAAGAGTACACAGTGGGAGTAATGCTGCTTGTATGCCACCTGCAACTAAAGCAGAATTCTTTGGTAAAACTGCCGTGTTTTGGAAGAGGAAATGCTTACAGTCCTCGCTACAGCCTGCCTTGGTTGAGGCAGTTCGCTCCACGTCGGAAACCCTGCATATAGAAGTTCATTCGTGGAAGAGCCCAAAGAGTACACAGTGGGGAAAAGCTGCTTGTGTTACCTCTGCAACTAAAGCAGAGTTCTACCGTTAAAACTGCGTGTTTTGGGAGAGGATATGCTTACAGTCCTCGCTACAGCCTGCCACGGTTGAGGCAGTTCGATCCACGTGGGAATCCCTGCATAAAGAAATTCATTCGTGGAAGAGCCCAAAGATTACACACTGGGAGTAATGCTGCTTGTGTTCCACCTGCAACTAACGCAGAGTTCCTTGGGTAAAACTGCCGTGTTTTCAGAGAGGAAATGCTTAGAGGCCTAACTAGAGCCTGCTTGCTTTAGGCATTTCACTCCACGCGGGACCCCTTGAGTATAGATATTCTTTCGGGCAAAGGCTCATTGGGTACACTGTGGGAGAAAAGCTGCTTGTGTTCCACCTGCAACTAAAGCAGAGTTCCTCGGGTAAACCTGCGTGATTTGGTAGAGGATATGCTTACAGTCCTCGTTACAGCCTTCCATGGTGGAGGCAGTTCGCTCCTCGTGGGAATCCCTGCATAAAGAAGTTGATTCGTGTAAGAGCCCAAAGAGTACACAGTGGGAGAAATGCTGCTTGTGTTCCACCTGCAACTAAAGCAGAATTCTTTGGGTAAAACTGCGTGTATTGGGAGAGGAAATGCTTACAGTCCTTATGAGAGCCTCCCTTCGTTGAGGCAGTTCACTGCACGTGGGACACCCTGCATACACCCTGTAGACTCCTTCGGGGAAGGGCTCTTTGTATAAAGTGTGGGACAAATGCAGCTTGTGTTCCACCTGCAACTAAAGCAGAGTTCTTCGGGTAAAAGTGCCGTGTTTTCAGAGAGGAAATCCTTAGAGATCACAGGAGAGCCTGCCATGGTTGAGGCAGTTCGCTCCACGCTGGAAACCATTCTTATAGAACAAGTTCATTAGGGGAAGTGCCCATTGTGTACACTGTGAGAGGAAAGCTGATGGTGTTCCCCCTGCAATTAAAGCAGAGTTCTTCCTGTAAAACTGCGTGTTTTGGGAGAGGAAATGCTTACAGTATTCGCTACAGCCTGCCTTGGTTGAGGCAGTTCGCTCCACGTGGGAATCCCTGCATAAAGAAGTTCATTCGTGGAAGAGCCCAAAGAGTACACAGTGGGAGAAATGCTGCTTGTGTTCCACCTGCAACTAAAGCAGAATTCTTTGGTAAAACTGCCGTGTTTTGGAAGAGGAAATGCTTACAGTCCTCGCTACAGCCTGCCTTGGTTGAGGCAGTTCGCTCCACGTCGGAAACCCTGCATATAGAAGTTCATTCTTGGAAGAGCCCAAAGAGTACACAGTGGGAGAAAAGCTGCTTGTGTTACGCCTGCAAGTAAAGCAGAGTTCTAGCTTTAAAACTGCATGGTTTGGGAGAGGATATGCTTACAATCCTCGCTACAGCCTGCCATGGTTGAGGCAGTTCGCTTCACGTGGGAAACCCTGCATATACAAGTTCATTCGTGAAGAGACCAAAGAGTACACAGTGGGAGAAATGCTGCTTTTGTTCCACCTGCAACGAAAGCAGAGTTCTTCGGGTAAAAGTTCCGTGTTTTCAGAGGGGAAATTCTTAGAGACCACAGTAGTGCCTGCCATGGTTGAGGCAGTTCGCTCCACGCTGGAAACCATTCTTATAGAACAAGTTCATTAAGGGAAGTGCCTATTGTGTACACTGTGGGAGGAAAGCTGATGGTGTTCCCCCTGCACCTAAAGCAGAGTTCTTCGTGTAAAACTGCGTGTTTCGGGAGGGGAAATGCTTACAGTCCTCGCTACAGCCTGCCATGGTGGAGGCAGTTCGCTCCTCGTGGGAATCCCTGCATATAGAAGTTCATTCGTGTAAGAGCCCAAAGAGTACACAGTGGGAGAAAAGCTGCTTGTGTTACGCCTGCAAGTAAAGCAGACCTCTAGCGTTAAAACTACGAGGTTTGGGAGAGGATATGCTTACAGTCCTCGCTACAGCCTGCCATGGTTGAGGAAGTTCGGTCCACGTGGGAAACCCTGCATATACAAGTTCATTCGTGAAGAGACCAAAGAGTACACAGTGGGAGAAATGCTGCTTGTGTTCCACCTGCAACGAAAGCAGAGTTCTTCGGGTAAAAGTTCCCTGTTTTCAGAGAGGAAATTCTTAGAGACCACAGTAGTGCCTGCCATGGTTGAGGCAGTTCGCTCCACGCTGGAAACCATTCTTATAGAACAAGTTCATTAAGGGAAGTGCCCATTGTGTACACTGTGGGAGAAAAGATGCTTGTGTTCCCCCTGCAACTAAAGCAGAGTTCCTCGGGTAAACCTGCGTGATTTGGTAGAGGATATGCTTACAGTCCTCGCTACAGCCTGCCATGGTGGAGGCAGTTCGCTCCTCGTGGGAATCCCTGCATAAAGAAGTTCATTCGTGTAAGAGCCGAAAGAGTACACATTGGGAGTAATGCTGCTTGTATGCCACCTGCAACTAAAGCTGAATTCTTTGGTAAAACTGCCGTGTTTTGTAAGAGGAAATGCTTACAGTCCTCGCTACAGCCTGCCTTGGTTGAGGCAGTTCGCTCCACGTCGGAAACCCTGCATATAGAAGTTCATTCGTGGAAGAGCCCAAAGAGTATACAGTGGGAGAAAAGCTGCTTGTGTTACCTCTGCAACTAAAGCAGAGTTCTACCGTTAAAACTGCGTGTTTTGGGAGAGGATATGCTTACAGTCCTCGCTACAGCCTGCCACGGTTGAGGCAGTTCGATCCACGTGGGAATCCCTGCATAAAGAAATTCATTCGTGGAAGAGCCCAAAGATTACACACTGGGAGTAATGCTGCTTGTGTTCCACCTGCAACTAACGCAGAGTTCCTTGGGTAAAACTGCCGTGTTTTCAGAGAGGAAATGCTTAGAGGCCTAACTAGAGCCTGCTTGCTTTAGGCATTTCACTCCACGCGGGACCCCTTGAGTATAGATATTCTTTCGGGCAAAGGCTCATTGGGTACACTGTGGAGAAAAGCTGCTTGTGTTCCACCTGCAACTAAAGAAGAATTCTTCGGGTAAACCTGCGTGATTTGGTAGAGGATATGCTTACAGTCCTCGTTACAGCCTTCCATGGTGGAGGCAGTTCGCTCCTCGTGGGAATCCCTGCATAAAGAAGTTCATTCGTGTAAGAGCCCAAAGAGTACACAGTGGGAGAAATGCTGCTTGTGTTCCACCTGCAACTAAAGCACCGTTCTTCGGGTAAAACTGCCTGTTATAGGGAGGAAATGCTTACAGTCCTTACGAGAGCCTGCCTTCATTGAGGCAGTTCGCTGCACGTGGGACACCCTGCATAATGACGATTCATTCGGGGAAGGGCCGTTTGTATAAAGTGTGGGACAAATGCAGCTTGTGTTCCACCTGCAACTAAAGCAGAGTTCTTCGGGTAAAAGTGCCGTGTTTTCAGAGAGGAAATCCTTAGAGATCACAGGAGAGCCTGCCATGGTTGAGGCAGTTCGCTCCACGCTGGAAACCATTCTTATAGAACAAGTTCATTAGGGGAAGTGCCCATTGTGTACACTGTGAGAGGAAAGCTGATGGTGTTCCCCCTGCAATTAAAGCAGAGTTCTTCCTGTAAAACTGCGTGTTTTGGGAGAGGAAATGCTTACAGTATTCGCTACAGCCTGCCTTGGTTGAGGCAGTTCGCTCCACGTGGGAATCCCTGCATAAAGAAGTTCATTCGTGGAAGAGCCCAAAGAGTACACAGTGGGAGAAATGCTGCTTGTGTTCCACCTGCAACTAAAGCAGAATTCTTTGGTAAAACTGCCGTGTTTTGGAAGAGGAAATGCTTACAGTCCTCGCTACAGCCTACCTTGGTTGAGGCAGTTCGCTCCACGTCGGAAACCCTGCATATAGAAGTTCATTCGTGGAAGAGCCCAAAGAGTACACAGTGGGAGAAATGCTGCTTGTGTTCCACCTGCAACGAAAGCAGAGTTCTTCGGGTAAAAGTTCCGTGTTTTCAGAGGGGAAATTCTTAGAGACCACAGTAGTGCCTGCCATGGTTGAGGCAGTTCGCTCCACGCTGGAAACCATTCTTATAGAACAAGATCATTAAGGGAAGTGCCTATTGTGTACACTGTGGGAGGAAAGCTGATGGTGTTCCCCCTGCACCTAAAGCAGAGTTTTTCGTGTAAAACTGCGTGTTTCGGGAGGGGAAATGCTTACAGTCCTCGCTACAGCCTGCCATGGTGGAGACAGTTCGCTCCTCGTGGGAATCCCTGCATATAGAAGTTCATTCGTGTAAGAGCCCAAAGAGTACACAGTGGGAGAAAAGCTGCTTGTGTTACGCCTGCAAGTAAAGCAGACTTCTAGCGTTAAAACTACGAGGTTTGGGAGAGGATATGCTTACAGTCCTCGCTACAGCCTGCCATGGTTGAGGAAGTTCGCTCCACGTGGGAAACCCTGCATATACAAGTTCATTCGTGAAGAGACCAAAGAGTACACAGTGGCAGAAATGCTGCTTGTGTTCCACCTGCAAAGAAAGCAGAGTTCTTCGGGTAAAAGTTCCGTGTTTTCAGAGGGGAAATTCTTAGAGACCACAGGAGAGCCTGCCATGGTTGAGGCAGTTCGCTCCACGCTGGAAACCATTCTTATAGAACAAGTTCATTAAGGGAAGTGCCCATTGTGTACACTGTGGGAGAAAAGATGCTTGTGTTCCCCCTGCACCTAAAGCAGAGTTCCTCGGGTAAAACTGCGTGTTTCGGTAGAGGATATGCTTACGGTCCTCGCTACAGCCTGCCTTGGTGGAGGCAGTTCGCTCCACGTGGGAATCCCTGCATAAAGAAGTTCATTCGTGTAAGAGCCCAAAGAGTACACAGTGGGAGTAATGCTGCTTGTATGCCACCTGCAACTAAAGCAGAATTCTTTGGTAAAACTGCCGTGTTTTGGAAGAGGAAATGCTTACAGTCCTCGCTACAGCCTGCCTTGGTTGAGGCAGTTCGCTCCACGTCGGAAACCCTGCATATAGAAGTTCATTCGTGGAAGAGCCCAAAGAGTACACAGTGGGGAAAAGCTGCTTGTGTTACCTCTGCAACTAAAGCAGAGTTCTACCGTTAAAACTGCGTGTTTTGGGAGAGGATATGCTTACAGTCCTCGCTACAGCCTGCCACGGTTGAGGCAGTTCGATCCACGTGGGAATCCCTGCATAAAGAAATTCATTCGTGGAAGAGCCCAAAGATTACACACTGGGAGTAATGCTGCTTGTGTTCCACCTGCAACTAACGCAGAGTTCCTTGGGTAAAACTGCCGTGTTTTCAGAGAGGAAATGCTTAGAGGCCTAACTAGAGCCTGCTTGCTTTAGGCATTTCACTCCACGCGGGACCCCTTGAGTATAGATATTCTTTCGGGCAAAGGCTCATTGGGTACACTGTGGGAGAAAAGCTGCTTGTGTTCCACCTGCAACTAAAGCAGAATTCTTCGGGTAAACCTGCGTGATTTGGTAGAGGATATGCTTACAGTCCTCGTTACAGCCGTCCATGGTGGAGGCAGTTCGCTCCTCGTGGGAATCCCTGCATAAAGAAGTTGATTCGTGTAAGAGCCCAAAGAGTACACAGTGGGAGAAATGCTGCTTGTGTTCCACCTGCAACTAAAGCAGAATTCTTTGGGTAAAACTGCGTGTATTGGGAGAGGAAATGCTTACAGTCCTTATGAGAGCCTCCCTTCGTTGAGGCAGTTCACTGCACGTGGGACACCCTGCATACACCCTGTAGACTCCTTCGGGGAAGGGCTCTTTGTATAAAGTGTGGGACAAATGCAGCTTGTGTTCCACCTGCAACTAAAGCAGAGTTCTTCGGGTAAAAGTGCCGTGTTTTCAGAGAGGAAATCCTTAGAGATCACAGGAGAGCCTGCCATGGTTGAGGCAGTTCGCTCCACGCTGGAAACCATTCTTATAGAACAAGTTCATTAGGGGAAGTGCCCATTGTGTACACTGTGAGAGGAAAGCTGATGGTGTTCCCCCTGCAATTAAAGCAGAGTTCTTCCTGTAAAACTGCGTGTTTTGGGAGAGGAAATACTTACAGTATTCGCTACAGCCTGCCTTGGTTGAGGCAGTTCGCTCCACGTGGGAATCCCTGCATAAAGAAGTTCATTCGTGGAAGAGCCCAAAGAGTACACAGTGGGAGAAATGCTGCTTGTGTTCCACCTGCAACTAAAGCAGAATTCTTTGGTAAAACTGCCGTGTTTTGGAAGAGGAAATGCTTACAGTCCTCGCTACAGCCTGCCTTGGTTGAGGCAGTTCGCTCCACGTCGGAAACCCTGCATATAGAAGTTCATTCGTGGAAGAGCCCAAAGAGTACACAGTGGGAGAAAAGCTGCTTGTGTTACGCCTGCAAGTAAAGCAGAGTTCTAGCTTTAAAACTGCATGGTTTGGGAGAGGATATGCTTACAATCCTCGCTACAGCCTGCCATGGTTGAGGCAGTTCGCTCCACGTGGGAAACCCTGCATATACAAGTTCATTCGTGAAGAGACCAAAGAGTACACAGTGCGAGAAATGCTGCTTGTGTTCCACCTGCAACGAAAGCAGAGTTCTTCGGGTAAAAGTTCCGTGTTTTCAGAGGGGAAATTCTTAGAGACCACAGTAGTGCCTGCCATGGTTGAGGCAGTTCGCTCCACGCTGGAAACCATTCTTATAGAACAAGTTCATTAAGGGAAGTGCCTATTGTGTACACTGTGGGAGGAAAGCTGATGGTGTTCCCCCTGCACCTAAAGCAGAGTTTTTCGTGTAAAACTGCGTGTTTCGGGAGGGGAAATGCTTACAGTCCTCGCTACAGCCTGCCATGGTGGAGACAGTTCGCTCCTCGTGGGAATCCCTGCATATAGAAGTTCATTCGTGTAAGAGCCCAAAGAGTACACAGTGGGAGAAAAGCTGCTTGTGTTACGCCTGCAAGTAAAGCAGACTTCTAGCGTTAAAACTACGAGGTTTGGGAGAGGATATGCTTACAGTCCTCGCTACAGCCTGCCATGGTTGAGGAAGTTCGCTCCACGTGGGAAACCCTGCATATACAAGTTCATTCGTGAAGAGACCAAAGAGTACACAGTGGCAGAAATGCTGCTGTGTTCCACCTGCAACGAAAGCAGAGTTCTTCGGGTAAAAGTTCCGTGTTTTCAGAGGGGAAATTCTTAGAGACCACAGGAGAGCCTGCCATGGTTGAGGCAGTTCGCTCCACGCTGGAAACCATTCTTATAGAACAAGTTCATTAAGGGAAGTGCCCATTGTGTACACTGTGGGAGAAAAGATGCTTGTGTTCCCCCTGCACCTAAAGCAGAGTTCCTCGGGTAAAACTGCGTGTTTCGGTAGAGGATATGCTTACGGTCCTCGCTACAGCCTGCCTTGGTGGAGGCAGTTCGCTCCACGTGGGAATCCCTGCATAAAGAAGTTCATTCGTGTAAGAGCCCAAAGAGTACACAGTGGGAGTAATGCTGCTTGTATGCCACCTGCAACTAAAGCAGAATTCTTTGGTAAAACTGCCGTGTTTTGGAAGAGGAAATGCTTACAGTCCTCGCTACAGCCTGCCTTGGTTGAGGCAGTTCGCTCCACGTCGGAAACCCTGCATATAGAAGTTCATTCGTGGAAGAGCCCAAAGAGTACACAGTGGGGAAAAGCTGCTTGTGTTACCTCTGCAACTAAAGCAGAGTTCTACCGTTAAAACTGCGTGTTTTGGGAGAGGATATGCTTACAGTCCTCGCTACAGCCTGCCACGGTTGAGGCAGTTCGATCCACGTGGGAATCCCTGCATAAAGAAATTCATTCGTGGAAGAGCCCAAAGATTACACACTGGGAGTAATGCTGCTTGTGTTCCACCTGCAACTAACGCAGAGTTCCTTGGGTAAAACTGCCGTGTTTTCAGAGAGGAAATGCTTAGAGGCCTAACTAGAGCCTGCTTGCTTTAGGCATTTCACTCCACGCGGGACCCCTTGAGTATAGATATTCTTTCGGGCAAAGGCTCATTGGGTACACTGTGGGAGAAAAGCTGCTTGTGTTCCACCTGCAACTAAAGCAGAGTTCCTCGGGTAAACCTGCGTGATTTGGTAGAGGATATGCTTACAGTCCTCGTTACAGCCTTCCATGGTGGAGGCAGTTCGCTCCTCGTGGGAATCCCTGCATAAAGAAGTTGATTCGTGTAAGAGCCCAAAGAGTACACAGTGGGAGAAATGCTGCTTGTGTTCCACCTGCAACTAAAGCAGAATTCTTTGGGTAAAACTGCGTGTATTGGGAGAGGAAATGCTTACAGTCCTTATGAGAGCCTCCCTTCGTTGAGGCAGTTCACTGCACGTGGGACACCCTGCATACACCCTGTAGACTCCTTCGGGGAAGGGCTCTTTGTATAAAGTGTGGGACAAATGCAGCTTGTGTTCCACCTGCAACTAAAGCAGAGTTCTTCGGGTAAAAGTGCCGTGTTTTCAGAGAGGAAATCCTTAGAGATCACAGGAGAGCCTGCCATGGTTGAGGCAGTTCGCTCCACGCTGGAAACCATTCTTATAGAACAAGTTCATTAGGGGAAGTGCCCATTGTGTACACTGTGAGAGGAAAGCTGATGGTGTTCCCCCTGCAATTAAAGCAGAGTTCTTCCTGTAAAACTGCGTGTTTTGGGAGAGGAAATGCTTACAGTATTCGCTACAGCCTGCCTTGGTTGAGGCAGTTCGCTCCACGTGGGAATCCCTGCATAAAGAAGTTCATTCGTGGAAGAGCCCAAAGAGTACACAGTGGGAGAAATGCTGCTTGTGTTCCACCTGCAACTAAAGCAGAATTCTTTGGTAAAACTGCCGTGTTTTGGAAGAGGAAATGCTTACAGTCCTCGCTACAGCCTGCCTTGGTTGAGGCAGTTCGCTCCACGTCGGAAACCCTGCATATAGAAGTTCATTCTTGGAAGAGCCCAAAGAGTACACAGTGGGAGAAAAGCTGCTTGTGTTACGCCTGCAAGTAAAGCAGAGTTCTAGCTTTAAAACTGCATGGTTTGGGAGAGGATATGCTTACAATCCTCGCTACAGCCTGCCATGGTTGAGGCAGTTCGCTTCACGTGGGAAACCCTGCATATACAAGTTCATTCGTGAAGAGACCAAAGAGTACACAGTGGGAGAAATGCTGCTTTTGTTCCACCTGCAACGAAAGCAGAGTTCTTCGGGTAAAAGTTCCGTGTTTTCAGAGGGGAAATTCTTAGAGACCACAGTAGTGCCTGCCATGGTTGAGGCAGTTCGCTCCACGCTGGAAACCATTCTTATAGAACAAGTTCATTAAGGGAAGTGCCTATTGTGTACACTGTGGGAGGAAAGCTGATGGTGTTCCCCCTGCACCTAAAGCAGAGTTCTTCGTGTAAAACTGCGTGTTTCGGGAGGGGAAATGCTTACAGTCCTCGCTACAGCCTGCCATGGTGGAGGCAGTTCGCTCCTCGTGGGAATCCCTGCATATAGAAGTTCATTCGTGTAAGAGCCCAAAGAGTACACAGTGGGAGAAAAGCTGCTTGTGTTACGCCTGCAAGTAAAGCAGACCTCTAGCGTTAAAACTACGAGGTTTGGGAGAGGATATGCTTACAGTCCTCGCTACAGCCTGCCATGGTTGAGGAAGTTCGGTCCACGTGGGAAACCCTGCATATACAAGTTCATTCGTGAAGAGACCAAAGAGTACACAGTGGGAGAAATGCTGCTTGTGTTCCACCTGCAACGAAAGCAGAGTTCTTCGGGTAAAAGTTCCCTGTTTTCAGAGAGGAAATTCTTAGAGACCACAGTAGTGCCTGCCATGGTTGAGGCAGTTCGCTCCACGCTGGAAACCATTCTTATAGAACAAGTTCATTAAGGGAAGTGCCCATTGTGTACACTGTGGGAGAAAAGATGCTTGTGTTCCCCCTGCAACTAAAGCAGAGTTCCTCGGGTAAACCTGCGTGATTTGGTAGAGGATATGCTTACAGTCCTCGCTACAGCCTGCCATGGTGGAGGCAGTTCGCTCCTCGTGGGAATCCCTGCATAAAGAAGTTCATTCGTGTAAGAGCCGAAAGAGTACACATTGGGAGTAATGCTGCTTGTATGCCACCTGCAACTAAAGCTGAATTCTTTGGTAAAACTGCCGTGTTTTGTAAGAGGAAATGCTTACAGTCCTCGCTACAGCCTGCCTTGGTTGAGGCAGTTCGCTCCACGTCGGAAACCCTGCATATAGAAGTTCATTCGTGGAAGAGCCCAAAGAGTATACAGTGGGAGAAAAGCTGCTTGTGTTACCTCTGCAACTAAAGCAGAGTTCTACCGTTAAAACTGCGTGTTTTGGGAGAGGATATGCTTACAGTCCTCGCTACAGCCTGCCACGGTTGAGGCAGTTCGATCCACGTGGGAATCCCTGCATAAAGAAATTCATTCGTGGAAGAGCCCAAAGATTACACACTGGGAGTAATGCTGCTTGTGTTCCACCTGCAACTAACGCAGAGTTCCTTGGGTAAAACTGCCGTGTTTTCAGAGAGGAAATGCTTAGAGGCCTAACTAGAGCCTGCTTGCTTTAGGCATTTCACTCCACGCGGGACCCCTTGAGTATAGATATTCTTTCGGGCAAAGGCTCATTGGGTACACTGTGGAGAAAAGCTGCTTGTGTTCCACCTGCAACTAAAGAAGAATTCTTCGGGTAAACCTGCGTGATTTGGTAGAGGATATGCTTACAGTCCTCGTTACAGCCTTCCATGGTGGAGGCAGTTCGCTCCTCGTGGGAATCCCTGCATAAAGAAGTTCATTCGTGTAAGAGCCCAAAGAGTACACAGTGGGAGAAATGCTGCTTGTGTTCCACCTGCAACTAAAGCACCGTTCTTCGGGTAAAACTGCCTGTTATGGGGAGGAAATGCTTACAGTCCTTACGAGAGCCTGCCTTCATTGAGGCAGTTCGCTGCACGTGGGACACCCTGCATAATGACGATCCATTCGGGGAAGGGCCGTTTGTATAAAGTGTGGGACAAATGCAGCTTGTGTTCCACCTGCAACTAAAGCAGAGTTCTTCGGGTTAAAGTGCCGTGTTTTCAGAGAGGAAATCCTTAGAGACCACAGGAGAGCCTGCCATGGTTGAGGCAGTTCGCTCCACGCTGGAAACCATTCTTTTAGAACAAGTTCATTAGGGGAAGTGCCCATTCTGTACACTGTGGGAGGAAAGCTGATGGTGTTCCCCCTGCACCTAAAGCAGAGTTCTTCGTGTAAAACTGCGTGTTTCGGGAGGGGAAATGCTTACAGTATTCGCTACAGCCTGCCTTGGTTGAGGCAGTTCGCTCCACGTGGGAATCCCTGCATAAAGAAGTTCATTCGTGGAAGAGCCCAAAGAGTACACAGTGGGAGAAAAGCTGCTTGTGTTCCATCTGCAACTAAAGCAGAATTCTTTGGTAAAACTGCCGTGTTTTGTAAGAGGAAATGCTTACAGTCCTCGCTACAGCCTGCCTTGGTTGAGGCAGTTCGCTCCACGTCGGAAACCCTGCATATAGAAGTTCATTCGTGGAAGAGCCCAAAGAGTACACAGTGGGAGAAAAGCTGCTTGTGTTACGCCTGCAAGTAAAGCAGAGTTCTAGCTTTAAAACTGCGTGGTTTGGGAGAGGATATGCTTACAATCCTCGCTACAGCCTGCCATGGTTGAGGCAGTTCGCTCCACGTGGGAAACCCTGCATATACAAGTTCATTCGTGAAGAGACCAAAGAGTACACAGTGGGAGAAATGCTGCTTTTGTTCCACCTGCAACGAAAGCAGAGTTCTTCGGGTAAAAGTTCCGTGTTTTCAGAGGGGAAATTCTTAGAGACCACAGTAATGCCTGCCATGGTTGAGGCAGTTCGCTCCACGCTGGAAACCATTCTTATACAACAAGTTCATTAGGGGAAGTGCCTATTGTGTACACTGTGGGAGGAAAGCTGATGGTGTTCCCCCTGCACCTAAAGCAGAGTTCTTCGTGTAAAACTGCGTGTTTTGGGAGGGGAAATGCTTACAGTCCACGCTACAGCCTGCCATGGTGGAGGCAGTTCGCTCCTCGTGGGAATCCCTGCATATAGAAGTTCATTCGTGTAAGAGCCCAAAGAGTACACAGTGGGAGAAAAGCTGCTTGTGTTAGGCCTGCAAGTAAAGCAGACTTCTAGCGATAAAACTGCGAGGTTTGGGAGAGGATATGCTTACAGTCCTCGCTACAGCCTGCCATGGTTGAGGAAGTTCGCTCCACGTGGGAAACCCTGCATATACAAGTTCATTCGTGAAGAGACCAAAGAGTACACAGTGGGAGAAATGCTGCTTGTGTTCTACCTGCAATGAAAGCAGAGTTCTTCGGGTAAAAGTTCCGTGTTTTCAGAGGGGAAATTCTTAGAGACCACAGTAGTGCCTGCCATGGTTGAGGCAGTTCGCTCCATGCTGGAAACCATTCTTATAGAACAAGTTCATTAAGGGAAGTGCCCATTGTGTACACTGTGGGAGAAAAGATGCTTGTGTTCCCCCTGCAACTAAAGCAGAGTTCCTCGGGTAAACCTGCGTGATTTGGTAGAGGATATGCTTACAGTCCTCGCTACAGCCTGCCATGGTGGAGGCAGTTCGCTCCTCGTGGGAATCCCTGCATAAAGAAGTTCATTCGTGTAAGAGCCCAAAGAGTACACATTGGGAGTAATGCTGCTTGTATGCCACCTGCAACTAAAGCTGAATTCTTTGGTAAAACTGCCGTGTTTTGTAAGAGGAAATGCTTACAGTCCTCGCTACAGCCTGCCTTGGTTGAGGCAGTTCGCTCCACGTCGGAAACCCTGCATATAGAAGTTCATTCGTGGAAGAGCCCAAAGAGTATACAGTGGGAGAAAAGCTGCTTGTGTTACCTCTGCAACTAAAGCAGAGTTCTACCGTTAAAACTGCGTGTTTTGGGAGAGGATATGCTTACAGTCCTCGCTACAGCCTGCCACGGTTGAGGCAGTTCGATCCACGTGGGAATCCCTGCATAAAGAAATTCATTCATGGAAGAGCCCAAAGATTACACACTGGGAGTAATGCTGCTTGTGTTCCACCTGCAACTAACGCAGAGTTCCTTGGGTAAAACTGCCGTGTTTTCAGAGAGGAAATGCTTAGAGGCCTAACTAGAGCCTGCTTGCTTTAGGCATTTCACTCCACGCGGGACCCCTTGAGTATAGATATTCTTTCGGGCAAAGGCTCATTGGGTACACTGTGGGAGAAAAGCTGCTTGTGTTCCACCTGCAACTAAAGAAGAATTCTTCGGGTAAACCTGCGTGATTTGGTAGAGGATATGCTTACAGTCCTCGTTACAGCCTTCCATGGTGGAGGCAGTTCGCTCCTCGTGGGAATCCCTGCATAAAGAAGTTCATTCGTGTAAGAGCCCAAAGAGTACACAGTGGGAGAAATGCTGCTTGTGTTCCACCTGCAACTAAAGCACCGTTCTTCGGGTAAAACTGCCTGTTATGGGGAGGAAATGCTTACAGTCCTTACGAGAGCCTGCCTTCATTGAGGCAGTTCGCTGCACGTGGGACACCCTGCATAATGACGATTCATTCGGGGAAGGGCCGTTTGTATAAAGTGTGGGACAAATGCAGCTTGTGTTCCACCTGCAACTAAAGCAGAGTTCTTCGGGTAAAAGTGCCGTGTTTTCAGAGAGGAAATCCTTAGAGATCACAGGAGAGCCTGCCATGGTTGAGGCAGTTCGCTCCACGCTGGAAACCATTCTTATAGAACAAGTTCATTAGGGGAAGTGCCCATAGTGTACACTGTGAGAGGAAAGCTGATGGTGTTCCCCCTGCAATTAAAGCAGAGTTCTTCCTGTAAAACTGCGTGTTTTGGGAGAGGAAATGCTTACAGTATTCGCTACAGCCTGCCTTGGTTGAGGCAGTTCGCTCCACGTGGGAATCCCTGCATAAAGAAGTTCATTCGTGGAAGAGCCCAAAGAGTACACAGTGGGAGAAATGCTCCTTGTGTTCCACCTGCAACTAAAGCAGAATTCTTTGGTAAAACTGCCGTGTTTTGGAAGAGGAAATGCTTACAGTCCTCGCTACAGCCTACCTTGGTTGAGGCAGTTCGCTCCACGTCGGAAACCCTGCATATAGAAGTTCATTCGTGGAAGAGCCCAAAGAGTACACAGTGGGAGAAAAGCTGCTTGTGTTACGCCTGCAAGTAAAGCAGAGTTCTAGCTTTAAAACTGCATGGTTTGGGAGAGGATATGCTTACAATCCTCGCTACAGCCTGCCATGGTTGAGGCAGTTCGCTCCACGTGGGAAACCCTGCATATACAAGTTCATTCGTGAAGAGACCAAAGAGTACACAGTGGGAGAAATGCTGCTTGTGTTCCACCTGCAACGAAAGCAGAGTTCTTCGGGTAAAAGTTCCGTGTTTTCAGAGGGGAAATTCTTAGAGACCACAGTAGTGCCTGCCATGGTTGAGGCAGTTCGCTCCACGCTGGAAACCATTCTTATAGAACAAGTTCATTAAGGGAAGTGCCTATTGTGTACACTGTGGGAGGAAAGCTGATGGTGTTCCCCCTGCACCTAAAGCAGAGTTTTTCGTGTAAAACTGCGTGTTTCGGGAGGGGAAATGCTTACAGTCCTCGCTACAGCCTGCCATGGTGGAGACAGTTCGCTCCTCGTGGGAATCCCTGCATATAGAAGTTCATTCGTGTAAGAGCCCAAAGAGTACACAGTGGGAGAAAAGCTGCTTGTGTTACGCCTGCAAGTAAAGCAGACTTCTAGCGTTAAAACTACGAGGTTTGGGAGAGGATATGCTTACAGTCCTCGCTACAGCCTGCCATGGTTGAGGAAGTTCGCTCCACGTGGGAAACCCTGCATATACAAGTTCATTCGTGAAGAGACCAAAGAGTACACAGTGGCAGAAATGCTGCTTGTGTTCCACCTGCAACGAAAGCAGAGTTCTTCGGGTAAAAGTTCCGTGTTTTCAGAGGGGAAATTCTTAGAGACCACAGGAGAGCCTGCCATGGTTGAGGCAGTTCGCTCCACGCTGGAAACCATTCTTATAGAACAAGTTCATTAAGGGAAGTGCCCATTGTGTACACTGTGGGAGAAAAGATGCTTGTGTTCCCCCTGCACCTAAAGCAGAGTTCCTCGGGTAAAACTGCGTGTTTCGGTAGAGGATATGCTTACGGTCCTCGCTACAGCCTGCCTTGGTGGAGGCAGTTCGCTCCACGTGGGAATCCCTGCATAAAGAAGTTCATTCGTGTAAGAGCCCAAAGAGTACACAGTGGGAGTAATGCTGCTTGTATGCCACCTGCAACTAAAGCAGAATTCTTTGGTAAAACTGCCGTGTTTTGGAAGAGGAAATGCTTACAGTCCTCGCTACAGCCTGCCTTGGTTGAGGCAGTTCGCTCCACGTCGGAAACCCTGCATATAGAAGTTCATTCGTGGAAGAGCCCAAAGAGTACACAGTGGGGAAAAGCTGCTTGTGTTACCTCTGCAACTAAAGCAGAGTTCTACCGTTAAAACTGCGTGTTTTGGGAGAGGATATGCTTACAGTCCTCGCTACAGCCTGCCACGGTTGAGGCAGTTCGATCCACGTGGGAATCCCTGCATAAAGAAATTCATTCGTGGAAGAGCCCAAAGATTATACACTGGGAGTAATGCTGCTTGTGTTCCACCTGCAACTAACGCAGAGTTCCTTGGGTAAAACTGCCGTGTTTTCAGAGAGGAAATGCTTAGAGGCCTAACTAGAGCCTGCTTGCTTTAGGCATTTCACTCCACGCGGGACCCCTTGAGTATAGATATTCTTTCGGGCAAAGGCTCATTGGGTACACTGTGGGAGAAAAGCTGCTTGTGTTCCACCTGCAACTAAAGCAGAATTCTTCGGGTAAACCTGCGTGATTTGGTAGAGGATATGCTTACAGTCCTCGTTACAGCCTTCCATGGTGGAGGCAGTTCGCTCCTCGTGGGAATCCCTTCATAAAGAAGTTGATTCGTGTAAGAGCCCAAAGAGTACACAGTGGGAGAAATGCTGCTTGTGTTCCACCTGCAACTAAAGCAGAATTCTTTGGGTAAAACTGCGTGTATTGGGGGAGGAAATGCTTACAGTCCTTATGAGAGCCTCCCTTCGTTGAGGCAGTTCACTGCACGTGGGACACCCTGCATACACCCTGTAGACTCCTTCGGGGAAGGGCTCTTTGTATAAAGTGTGGGACAAATGCAGCTTGTGTTCCACCTGCAACTAAAGCAGAGTTCTTCGGGTAAAAGTGCCGTGTTTTCAGAGAGGAAATCCTTAGAGATCACAGGAGAGCCTGCCATGGTTGAGGCAGTTCGCTCCACGCTGGAAACCATTCTTATAGAACAAGTTCATTAGGGGAAGTGCCCATTGTGTACACTGTGAGAGGAAAGCTGATGGTGTTCCCCCTGCAATTAAAGCAGAGTTCTTCCTGTAAAACTGCGTGTTTTGGGAGAGGAAATGCTTACAGTATTCGCTACAGCCCGCCTTGGTTGAGGCAGTTCGCTCCACGTGGGAATCCCTGCATAAAGAAGTTCATTCGTGGAAGAGCCCAAAGAGTACACAGTGGGAGAAATGCTGCTTGTGTTCCACCTGCAACTAAAGCACCGTTCTTCGGGTAAAACTGCCTGTTATGGGGAGGAAATGCTTACAGTCCTTACGAGAGCCTGCCTTCATTGAGGCAGTTCGCTGCACGTGGGACACCCTGCATAATGACGATTCATTCGGGGAAGGGCCGTTTGTATAAAGTGTGGGACAAATGCAGCTTGTGTTCCACCTGCAACTAAAGCAGAGTTCTTCGGGTTAAAGTGCCGTGTTTTCAGAGAGGAAATCCTTAGAGACCACAGGAGAGCCTGCCATGGTTGAGGCAGTTCGCTCCACGCTGGAAACCATTCTTTTAGAACAAGTTCATTAGGGGAAGTGCCCATTCTGTACACTGTGGGAGGAAAGCTGATGGTGTTCCCCCTGCACCTAAAGCAGAGTTCTTCGTGTAAAACTGCGTGTTTCGGGAGGGGAAATGCTTACAGTATTCGCTACAGCCTGCCTTGGTTGAGGCAGTTCGCTCCACGTGGGAATCCCTGCATAAAGAAGTTCATTCGTGGAAGAGCCCAAAGAGTACACAGTGGGAGAAAAGCTGCTTGTGTTCCATCTGCAACTAAAGCAGAATTCTTTGGTAAAACTGCCGTGTTTTGTAAGAGGAAATGCTTACAGTCCTCGCTACAGCCTGCCTTGGTTGAGGCAGTTCGCTCCACGTCGGAAACCCTGCATATAGAAGTTCATTCGTGGAAGAGCCCAAAGAGTACACAGTGGGAGAAAAGCTGCTTGTGTTACGCCTGCAAGTAAAGCAGAGTTCTAGCTTTAAAACTGCGTGGTTTGGGAGAGGATATGCTTACAATCCTCGCTACAGCCTGCCATGGTTGAGGCAGTTCGCTCCACGCTGGAAACCATTCTTATAGAACAAGTTCATTAGGGGAAGTGCCTATTGTGTACACTGTGGGAGGAAAGCTGATGGTGTTCCCCCTGCACCTAAAGCAGAGTTCTTCGTGTAAAACTGCGTGTTTTGGGAGGGGAAATGCTTACAGTCCTCGCTACAGCCTGCCATGGTGGAGGCAGTTCGCTCCTCGTGGGAATCCCTGCATATAGAAGTTCATTCGTGTAAGAGCCCAAAGAGTACACAGTGGGAGAAAAGCTGCTTGTGTTAGGCCTGCAAGTAAAGCAGACTTCTAGCGATAAAACTGCGAGGTTTGGGAGAGGATATGCTTACAGTCCTCGCTACAGCCTGCCATGGTTGAGGAAGTTCGCTCCACGTGGGAAACCCTGCATATACAAGTTCATTCGTGAAGAGACCAAAGAGTACACAGTGGGAGAAATGCTGCTTGTGTTCTACCTGCAATGAAAGCAGAGTTCTTCGGGTAAAAGTTCCGTGTTTTCAGAGGGGAAATTCTTAGAGACCACAGTAGTGCCTGCCATGGTTGAGGCAGTTCGCTCCATGCTGGAAACCATTCTTATAGAACAAGTTCATTAAGGGAAGTGCCCATTGTGTACACTGTGCGAGAAAAGATGCTTGTGTTCCCCCTGCAACTAAAGCAGAGTTCCTCGGGTAAACCTGCGTGATTTGGTAGAGGATATGCTTACAGTCCTCGCTACAGCCTGCCATGGTGGAGGCAGTTCGCTCCTCGTGGGAATCCCTGCATAAAGAAGTTCATTCGTGTAAGAGCCCAAAGAGTACACATTGGGAGTAATGCTGCTTGTATGCCACCTGCAACTAAAGCTGAATTCTTTGGTAAAACTGCCGTGTTTTGTAAGAGGAAATGCTTACAGTCCTCGCTACAGCCTGCCTTGGTTGAGGCAGTTCGCTCCACGTCGGAAACCCTGCATATAGAAGTTCATTCGTGGAAGAGCCCAAAGAGTATACAGTGGGAGAAAAGCTGCTTGTGTTACCTCTGCAACTAAAGCAGAGTTCTACCGTTAAAACTGCGTGTTTTGGGAGAGGATATGCTTACAGTCCTCGCTACAGCCTGCCACGGTTGAGGCAGTTCGATCCACGTGGGAATCCCTGCATAAAGAAATTCATTCGTGGAAGAGCCCAAAGATTACACACTGGGAGTAATGCTGCTTGTGTTCCACCTGCAACTAACGCAGAGTTCCTTGGGTAAAACTGCCGTGTTTTCAGAGAGGAAATGCTTAGAGGCCTAACTAGAGCCTGCTTGCTTTAGGCATTTCACTCCACGCGGGACCCCTTGAGTATAGATATTCTTTCGGGCAAAGGCTCATTGGGTACACTGTGGGAGAAAAGCTGCTTGTGTTCCACCTGCAACTAAAGAAGAATTCTTCGGGTAAACCTGCGTGATTTGGTAGAGGATATGCTTACAGTCCTCGTTACAGCCTTCCATGGTGGAGGCAGTTCGCTCCTCGTGGGAATCCCTGCATAAAGAAGTTCATTCGTGTAAGAGCCCAAAGAGTACACAGTGGGAGAAATGCTGCTTGTGTTCCACCTGCAACTAAAGCACCGTTCTTCGGGTAAAACTGCCTGTTATGGGGAGGAAATGCTTACAGTCCTTACGAGAGCCTGCCTTCATTGAGGCAGTTCGCTGCACGTGGGACACCCTGCATAATGACGATTCATTCGGGGAAGGGCCGTTTGTATAAAGTGTGGGACAAATGCAGCTTGTGTTCCACCTGCAACTAAAGCAGAGTTCTTCGGGTAAAAGTGCCGTGTTTTCAGAGAGGAAATCCTTAGAGATCACAGGAGAGCCTGCCATGGTTGAGGCAGTTCGCTCCACGCTGGAAACCATTCTTATAGAACAAGTTCATTAGGGGAAGTGCCCATTGTGTACACTGTGAGAGGAAAGCTGATGGTGTTCCCCCTGCAATTAAAGCAGAGTTCTTCCTGTAAAACTGCGTGTTTTGGGAGAGGAAATGCTTACAGTATTCGCTACAGCCTGCCTTGGTTGAGGCAGTTCGCTCCACGTGGGAATCCCTGCATAAAGAAGTTCATTCGTGGAAGAGCCCAAAGAGTACACAGTGGGAGAAATGCTGCTTGTGTTCCACCTGCAACTAAAGCAGAATTCTTTGGTAAAACTGCCGTGTTTTGGAAGAGGAAATGCTTACAGTCCTCGCTACAGCCTGCCTTGGTTGAGGCAGTTCGCTCCACGTCGGAAACCCTGCATATAGAAGTTCATTCTTGGAAGAGCCCAAAGAGTACACAGTGGGAGAAAAGCTGCTTGTGTTACGCCTGCAAGTAAAGCAGAGTTCTAGCTTTAAAACTGCATGGTTTGGGAGAGGATATGCTTACAATCCTCGCTACAGCCTGCCATGGTTGAGGCAGTTCGCTTCACGTGGGAAACCCTGCATATACAAGTTCATTCGTGAAGAGACCAAAGAGTACACAGTGGGAGAAATGCTGCTTTTGTTCCACCTGCAACGAAAGCAGAGTTCTTCGGGTAAAAGTTCCGTGTTTTCAGAGGGGAAATTCTTAGAGACCACAGTAGTGCCTGCCATGGTTGAGGCAGTTCGCTCCACGCTGGAAACCATTCTTATAGAACAAGTTCATTAAGGGAAGTGCCTATTGTGTACACTGTGGGAGGAAAGCTGATGGTGTTCCCCCTGCACCTAAAGCAGAGTTCTTCGTGTAAAACTGCGTGTTTCGGGAGGGGAAATGCTTACAGTCCTCGCTACAGCCTGCCATGGTGGAGGCAGTTCGCTCCTCGTGGGAATCCCTGCATATAGAAGTTCATTCGTGTATGAGCCCAAAGAGTACACAGTGGGAGAAAAGCTGCTTGTGTTACGCCTGCAAGTAAAGCAGACCTCTAGCGTTAAAACTACGAGGTTTGGGAGAGGATATGCTTACAGTCCTCGCTACAGCCTGCCATGGTTGAGGAAGTTCGGTCCACGTGGGAAACCCTGCATATACAAGTTCATTCGTGAAGAGACCAAAGAGTACACAGTGGGAGAAATGCTGCTTGTGTTCCACCTGCAACGAAAGCAGAGTTCTTCGGGTAAAAGTTCCCTGTTTTCAGAGAGGAAATTCTTAGAGACCACAGTAGTGCCTGCCATGGTTGAGGCAGTTCGCTCCACGCTGGAAACCATTCTTATAGAACAAGTTCATTAAGGGAAGTGCCCATTGTGTACACTGTGGGAGAAAAGATGCTTGTGTTCCCCCTGCAACTAAAGCAGAGTTCCTCGGGTAAACCTGCGTGATTTGGTAGAGGATATGCTTACAGTCCTCGCTACAGCCTGCCATGGTGGAGGCAGTTCGCTCCTCGTGGGAATCCCTGCATAAAGAAGTTCATTCGTGTAAGAGCCGAAAGAGTACACATTGGGAGTAATGCTGCTTGTATGCCACCTGCAACTAAAGCTGAATTCTTTGGTAAAACTGCCGTGTTTTGTAAGAGGAAATGCTTACAGTCCTCGCTACAGCCTGCCTTGGTTGAGGCAGTTCGCTCCACGTCGGAAACCCTGCATATAGAAGTTCATTCGTGGAAGAGCCCAAAGAGTATACAGTGGGAGAAAAGCTGCTTGTGTTACCTCTGCAACTAAAGCAGAGTTCTACCGTTAAAACTGCGTGTTTTGGGAGAGGATATGCTTACAGTCCTCGCTACAGCCTGCCACGGTTGAGGCAGTTCGATCCACGTGGGAATCCCTGCATAAAGAAATTCATTCGTGGAAGAGCCCAAAGATTACACACTGGGAGTAATGCTGCTTGTGTTCCACCTGCAACTAACGCAGAGTTCCTTGGGTAAAACTGCCGTGTTTTCAGAGAGGAAATGCTTAGAGGCCTAACTAGAGCCTGCTTGCTTTAGGCATTTCACTCCACGCGGGACCCCTTGAGTATAGATATTCTTTCGGGCAAAGGCTCATTGGGTACACTGTGGGAGAAAAGCTGCTTGTGTTCCACCTGCAACTAAAGAAGAATTCTTCGGGTAAACCTGCGTGATTTGGTAGAGGATATGCTTACAGTCCTCGTTACAGCCTTCCATGGTGGAGGCAGTTCGCTCCTCGTGGGAATCCCTGCATAAAGAAGTTCATTCGTGTAAGAGCCCAAAGAGTACACAGTGGGAGAAATGCTGCTTGTGTTCCACCTGCAACTAAAGCACCGTTCTTCGGGTAAAACTGCCTGTTATGGGGAGGAAATGCTTACAGTCCTTACGAGAGCCTGCCTTCATTGAGGCAGTTCGCTGCACGTGGGACACCCTGCATAATGACGATTCATTCGGGGAAGGGCCGTTTGTATAAAGTGTGGGACAAATGCAGCTTGTGTTCCACCTGCAACTAAAGCAGAGTTCTTCGGGTAAAAGTGCCGTGTTTTCAGAGAGGAAATCCTTAGAGATCACAGGAGAGCCTGCCATGGTTGAGGCAGTTCGCTCCACGCTGGAAACCATTCTTATAGAACAAGTTCATTAGGGGAAGTGCCCATAGTGTACACTGTGAGAGGAAAGCTGATGGTGTTCCCCCTGCAATTAAAGCAGAGTTCTTCCTGTAAAACTGCGTGTTTTGGGAGAGGAAAGGCTTACAGTATTCGCTACAGCCTGCCTTGGTTGAGGCAGTTCGCTCCACGTGGGAATCCCTGCATACAGAAGTTCATTCGTGGAAGAGCCCAAAGAGTACACAGTGGGAGAAATGCTGCTTGTGTTCCACCTGCAACTAAAGCAGAATTCTTTGGTAAAACTGCCGTGTTTTGGAAGAGGAAATGCTTACAGTCCTCGCTACAGCCTACCTTGGTTGAGGCAGTTCGCTCCACGTCGGAAACCCTGCATATAGAAGTTCATTCGTGGAAGAGCCCAAAGAGTACACAGTGGGAGAAAAGCTGCTTGTGTTACGCCTGCAAGTAAAGCAGAGTTCTAGCTTTAAAACTGCATGGTTTGGGAGAGGATATGCTTACAATCCTCGCTACAGCCTGCCATGGTTGAGGCAGTTCGCTCCACGTGGGAAACCCTGCATATACAAGTTCATTCGTGAAGAGACCAAAGAGTACACAGTGGGAGAAATGCTGCTTGTGTTCCACCTGCAACGAAAGCAGAGTTCTTCGGGTAAAAGTTCCGTGTTTTCAGAGGGGAAATTCTTAGAGACCACAGTAGTGCCTGCCATGGTTGAGGCAGTTCGCTCCACGCTGGAAACCATTCTTATAGAACAAGTTCATTAAGGGAAGTGCCTATTGTGTACACTGTGGGAGGAAAGCTGATGGTGTTCCCCCTGCACCTAAAGCAGAGTTTTTCGTGTAAAACTGCGTGTTTCGGGAGGGGAAATGCTTACAGTCCTCGCTACAGCCTGCCATGGTGGAGACAGTTCGCTCCTCGTGGGAATCCCTGCATATAGAAGTTCATTCGTGTAAGAGCCCAAAGAGTACACAGTGGGAGAAAAGCTGCTTGTGTTATGCCTGCAAGTAAAGCAGACTTCTAGCGTTAAAACTACGAGGTTTGGGAGAGGATATGCTTACAGTCCTCGCTACAGCCTGCCATGGTTGAGGAAGTTCGCTCCACGTGGGAAACCCTGCATATACAAGTTCATTCGTGAAGAGACCAAAGAGTACACAGTGGCAGAAATGCTGCTTGTGTTCCACCCGCAACGAAAGCAGAGTTCTTCGGGTAAAAGTTCCGTGTTTTCAGAGGGGAAATTCTTAGAGACCACAGGAGAGCCTGCCATGGTTGAGGCAGTTCGCTCCACGCTGGAAACCATTCTTATAGAACAAGTTCATTAAGGGAAGTGCCCATTGTGTACACTGTGGGAGAAAAGATGCTTGTGTTCCCCCTGCACCTAAAGCAGAGTTCCTCGGGTAAAACTGCGTGTTTCGGTAGAGGATATGCTTACGGTCCTCGCTACAGCCTGCCTTGGTGGAGGCAGTTCGCTCCACGTGGGAATCCCTGCATAAAGAAGTTCATTCGTGTAAGAGCCCAAAGAGTACACAGTGGGAGTAATGCTGCTTGTATGCCACCTGCAACTAAAGCAGAATTCTTTGGTAAAACTGCCGTGTTTTGGAAGAGGAAATGCTTACAGTCCTCGCTACAGCCTGCCTTGGTTGAGGCAGTTCGCTCCACGTCGGAAACCCTGCATATAGAAGTTCATTCGTGGAAGAGCCCAAAGAGTACACAGTGGGGAAAAGCTGCTTGTGTTACCTCTGCAACTAAAGCAGAGTTCTACCGTTAAAACTGCGTGTTTTGGGAGAGGATATGCTTACAGTCCTCGCTACAGCCTGCCACGGTTGAGGCAGTTCGATCCACGTGGGAATCCCTGCATAAAGAAATTCATTCGTGGAAGAGCCCAAAGATTACACACTGGGAGTAATGCTGCTTGTGTTCCACCTGCAACTAACGCAGAGTTCCTTGGGTAAAACTGCCGTGTTTTCAGAGAGGAAATGCTTAGAGGCCTAACTAGAGCCTGCTTGCTTTAGGCATTTCACTCCACGCGGGACCCCTTGAGTATAGATATTCTTTCGGGCAAAGGCTCATTGGGTACACTGTGGGAGAAAAGCTGCTTGTGTTCCACCTGCAACTAAAGCAGAATTCTTCGGGTAAACCTGCGTGATTTGGTAGAGGATATGCTTACAGTCCTCGTTACAGCCTTCCATGGTGGAGGCAGTTCGCTCCTCGTGGGAATCCCTTCATAAAGAAGTTGATTCGTGTAAGAGCCCAAAGAGTACACAGTGGGAGAAATGCTGCTTGTGTTCCACCTGCAACTAAAGCAGAATTCTTTGGGTAAAACTGCGTGTATTGGGAGAGGAAATGCTTACAGTCCTTATGAGAGCCTCCCTTCGTTGAGGCAGTTCACTGCACGTGGGACACCCTGCATACACCCTGTAGACTCCTTCGGGGAAGGGCTCTTTGTATAAAGTGTGGGACAAATGCAGCTTGTGTTCCACCTGCAACTAAAGCAGAGTTCTTCGGGTAAAAGTGCCGTGTTTTCAGAGAGGAAATCCTTAGAGATCACAGGAGAGCCTGCCATGGTTGAGGCAGTTCGCTCCACGCTGGAAACCATTCTTATAGAACAAGTTCATTAGGGGAAGTGCCCATTGTGTACACTGTGAGAGGAAAGCTGATGGTGTTCCCCCTGCAATTAAAGCAGAGTTCTTCCTGTAAAACTGCGTGTTTTGGGAGAGGAAATGCTTACAGTATTCGCTACAGCCTGCCTTGGTTGAGGCAGTTCGCTCCACGTGGGAATCCCTGCATAAAGAAGTTCATTCGTGGAAGAGCCCAAAGAGTACACAGTGGGAGAAATGCTGCTTGTGTTCCACCTGCAACTAAAGCAGAATTCTTTGGTAAAACTGCCGTGTTTTGGAAGAGGAAATGCTTACAGTCCTCGCTACAGCCTGCCTTGGTTGAGGCAGTTCGCTCCACGTCGGAAACCCTGCATATAGAAGTTCATTCTTGGAAGAGCCCAAAGAGTACACAGTGGGAGAAAAGCTGCTTGTGTTACGCCTGCAAGTAAAGCAGAGTTCTAGCTTTAAAACTGCACGGTTTGGGAGAGGATATGCTTACAATCCTCGCTACAGCCTGCCATGGTTGAGGCAGTTCGCTTCACGTGGGAAACCCTGCATATACAAGTTCATTCGTGAAGAGACCAAAGAGTACACAGTGGGAGAAATGCTGCTTTTGTTCCACCTGCAACGAAAGCAGAGTTCTTCGGGTAAAAGTTCCGTGTTTTCAGAGGGGAAATTCTTAGAGACCACAGTAGTGCCTGCCATGGTTGAGGCAGTTCGCTCCACGCTGGAAACCATTCTTATAGAACAAGTTCATTAAGGGAAGTGCCTATTGTGTACACTGTGGGAGGAAAGCTGATGGTGTTCCCCCTGCACCTAAAGCAGAGTTCTTCGTGTAAAACTGCGTGTTTCGGGAGGGGAAATGCTTACAGTCCTCGCTACAGCCTGCCATGGTGGAGGCAGTTCGCTCCTCGTGGGAATCCCTGCATATAGAAGTTCATTCGTGTATGAGCCCAAAGAGTACACAGTGGGAGAAAAGCTGCTTGTGTTACGCCTGCAAGTAAAGCAGACCTCTAGCGTTAAAACTACGAGGTTTGGGAGAGGATATGCTTACAGTCCTCGCTACAGCCTGCCATGGTTGAGGAAGTTCGGTCCACGTGGGAAACCCTGCATATACAAGTTCATTCGTGAAGAGACCAAAGAGTACACAGTGGGAGAAATGCTGCTTGTGTTCCACCTGCAACGAAAGCAGAGTTCTTCGGGTAAAAGTTCCCTGTTTTCAGAGAGGAAATTCTTAGAGACCACAGTAGTGCCTGCCATGGTTGAGGCAGTTCGCTCCACGCTGGAAACCATTCTTATAGAACAAGTTCATTAAGGGAAGTGCCCATTGTGTACACTGTGGGAGAAAAGATGCTTGTGTTCCCCCTGCAACTAAAGCAGAGTTCCTCGGGTAAACCTGCGTGATTTGGTAGAGGATATGCTTACAGTCCTCGCTACAGCCTGCCATGGTGGAGGCAGTTCGCTCCTCGTGGGAATCCCTGCATAAAGAAGTTCATTCGTGTAAGAGCCGAAAGAGTACACATTGGGAGTAATGCTGCTTGTATGCCACCTGCAACTAAAGCTGAATTCTTTGGTAAAACTGCCGTGTTTTGTAAGAGGAAATGCTTACAGTCCTCGCTACAGCCTGCCTTGGTTGAGGCAGTTCGCTCCACGTCGGAAACCCTGCATATAGAAGTTCATTCGTGGAAGAGCCCAAAGAGTATACAGTGGGAGAAAAGCTGCTTGTGTTACCTCTGCAACTAAAGCAGAGTTCTACCGTTAAAACTGCGTGTTTTGGGAGAGGATATGCTTACAGTCCTCGCTACAGCCTGCCACGGTTGAGGCAGTTCGATCCACGTGGGAATCCCTGCATAAAGAAATTCATTCGTGGAAGAGCCCAAAGATTACACACTGGGAGTAATGCTGCTTGTGTTCCACCTGCAACTAACGCAGAGTTCCTTGGGTAAAACTGCCGTGTTTTCAGAGAGGAAATGCTTAGAGGCCTAACTAGAGCCTGCTTGCTTTAGGCATTTCACTCCACGCGGGACCCCTTGAGTATAGATATTCTTTCGGGCAAAGGCTCATTGGGTACACTGTGGAGAAAAGCTGCTTGTGTTCCACCTGCAACTAAAGAAGAATTCTTCGGGTAAACCTGCGTGATTTGGTAGAGGATATGCTTACAGTCCTCGTTACAGCCTTCCATGGTGGAGGCAGTTCGCTCCTCGTGGGAATCCCTGCATAAAGAAGTTCATTCGTGTAAGAGCCCAAAGAGTACACAGTGGGAGAAATGCTGCTTGTGTTCCACCTGCAACTAAAGCACCGTTCTTCGGGTAAAACTGCCTGTTATGGGGAGGAAATGCTTACAGTCCTTACGAGAGCCTGCCTTCATTGAGGCAGTTCGCTGCACGTGGGACACCCTGCATAATGACGATTCATTCGGGGAAGGGCCGTTTGTATAAAGTGTGGGACAAATGCAGCTTGTGTTCCACCTGCAACTAAAGCAGAGTTCTTCGGGTTAAAGTGCCGTGTTTTCAGAGAGGAAATCCTTAGAGACCACAGGAGAGCCTGCCATGGTTGAGGCAGTTCGCTCCACGCTGGAAACCATTCTTTTAGAACAAGTTCATTAGGGGAAGTGCCCATTCTGTACACTGTGGGAGGAAAGCTGATGGTGTTCCCCCTGCACCTAAAGCAGAGTTCTTCGTGTAAAACTGCGTGTTTCGGGAGGGGAAATGCTTACAGTATTCGCTACAGCCTGCCTTGGTTGAGGCAGTTCGCTCCACGTGGGAATCCCTGCATAAAGAAGTTCATTCGTGGAAGAGCCCAAAGAGTACACAGTGGGAGAAAAGCTGCTTGTGTTCCATCTGCAACTAAAGCAGAATTCTTTGGTAAAACTGCCGTGTTTTGTAAGAGGAAATGCTTACAGTCCTCGCTACAGCCTGCCTTGGTTGAGGCAGTTCGCTCCACGTCGGAAACCCTGCATATAGAAGTTCATTCGTGGAAGAGCCCAAAGAGTACACAGTGGGAGAAAAGCTGCTTGTGTTACGCCTGCAAGTAAAGCAGAGTTCTAGCTTTAAAACTGCGTGGTTTGGGAGAGGATATGCTTACAATCCTCGCTACAGCCTGCCATGGTTGAGGCAGTTCGCTCCACGCTGGAAACCATTCTTATAGAACAAGTTCATTAGGGGAAGTGCCTATTGTGTACACTGTGGGAGGAAAGCTGATGGTGTTCCCCCTGCACCTAAAGCAGAGTTCTTCGTGTAAAACTGCGTGTTTTGGGAGGGGAAATGCTTACAGTCCTCGCTACAGCCTGCCATGGTGGAGGCAGTTCGCTCCTCGTGGGAATCCCTGCATATAGAAGTTCATTCGTGTAAGAGCCCAAAGAGTACACAGTGGGAGAAAAGCTGCTTGTGTTAGGCCTGCAAGTAAAGCAGACTTCTAGCGATAAAACTGCGAGGTTTGGGAGAGGATATGCTTACAGTCCTCGCTACAGCCTGCCATGGTTGAGGAAGTTCGCTCCACGTGGGAAACCCTGCATATACAAGTTCATTCGTGAAGAGACCAAAGAGTACACAGTGGGAGAAATGCTGCTTGTGTTCTACCTGCAACGAAAGCAGAGTTCTTCGGGTAAAAGTTCCGTGTTTTCAGAGGGGAAATTCTTAGAGACCACAGTAGTGCCTGCCATGGTTGAGGCAGTTCGCTCCATGCTGGAAACCATTCTTATAGAACAAGTTCATTAAGGGAAGTGCCCATTGTGTACACTGTGCGAGAAAAGATGCTTGTGTTCCCCCTGCAACTAAAGCAGAGTTCCTCGGGTAAACCTGCGTGATTTGGTAGAGGATATGCTTACAGTCCTCGCTACAGCCTGCCATGGTGGAGGCAGTTCGCTCCTCGTGGGAATCCCTGCATAAAGAAGTTCATTCGTGTAAGAGCCCAAAGAGTACACATTGGGAGTAATGCTGCTTGTATGCCACCTGCAACTAAAGCTGAATTCTTTGGTAAAACTGCCGTGTTTTGTAAGAGGAAATGCTTACAGTCCTCGCTACAGCCTGCCTTGGTTGAGGCAGTTCGCTCCACGTCGGAAACCCTGCATATAGAAGTTCATTCGTGGAAGAGCCCAAAGAGTATACAGTGGGAGAAAAGCTGCTTGTGTTACCTCTGCAACTAAAGCAGAGTTCTACCGTTAAAACTGCGTGTTTTGGGAGAGGATATGCTTACAGTCCTCGCTACAGCCTGCCACGGTTGAGGCAGTTCGATCCACGTGGGAATCCCTGCATAAAGAAATTCATTCGTGGAAGAGCCCAAAGATTACACACTGGGAGTAATGCTGCTTGTGTTCCACCTGCAACTAACGCAGAGTTCCTTGGGTAAAACTGCCGTGTTTTCAGAGAGGAAATGCTTAGAGGCCTAACTAGAGCCTGCTTGCTTTAGGCATTTCACTCCACGCGGGACCCCTTGAGTATAGATATTCTTTCGGGCAAAGGCTCATTGGGTACACTGTGGGAGAAAAGCTGCTTGTGTTCCACCTGCAACTAAAGAAGAATTCTTCGGGTAAACCTGCGTGATTTGGTAGAGGATATGCTTACAGTCCTCGTTACAGCCTTCCATGGTGGAGGCAGTTCGCTCCTCGTGGGAATCCCTGCATAAAGAAGTTCATTCGTGTAAGAGCCCAAAGAGTACACAGTGGGAGAAATGCTGCTTGTGTTCCACCTGCAACTAAAGCACCGTTCTTCGGGTAAAACTGCCTGTTATGGGGAGGAAATGCTTACAGTCCTTACGAGAGCCTGCCTTCATTGAGGCAGTTCGCTGCACGTGGGACACCCTGCATAATGACGATTCATTCGGGGAAGGGCCGTTTGTATAAAGTGTGGGACAAATGCAGCTTGTGTTCCACCTGCAACTAAAGCAGAGTTCTTCGGGTAAAAGTGCCGTGTTTTCAGAGAGGAAATCCTTAGAGATCACAGGAGAGCCTGCCATGGTTGAGGCAGTTCGCTCCACGCTGGAAACCATTCTTATAGAACAAGTTCATTAGGGGAAGTGCCCATAGTGTACACTGTGAGAGGAAAGCTGATGGTGTTCCCCCTGCAATTAAAGCAGAGTTCTTCCTGTAAAACTGCGTGTTTTGGGAGAGGAAAGGCTTACAGTATTCGCTACAGCCTGCCTTGGTTGAGGCAGTTCGCTCCACGTGGGAATCCCTGCATACAGAAGTTCATTCGTGGAAGAGCCCAAAGAGTACACAGTGGGAGAAATGCTGCTTGTGTTCCACCTGCAACTAAAGCAGAATTCTTTGGTAAAACTGCCGTGTTTTGGAAGAGGAAATGCTTACAGTCCTCGCTACAGCCTACCTTGGTTGAGGCAGTTCGCTCCACGTCGGAAACCCTGCATATAGAAGTTCATTCGTGGAAGAGCCCAAAGAGTACACAGTGGGAGAAAAGCTGCTTGTGTTACGCCTGCAAGTAAAGCAGAGTTCTAGCTTTAAAACTGCATGGTTTGGGAGAGGATATGCTTACAATCCTCGCTACAGCCTGCCATGGTTGAGGCAGTTCGCTCCACGTGGGAAACCCTGCATATACAAGTTCATTCGTGAAGAGACCAAAGAGTACACAGTGGGAGAAATGCTGCTTGTGTTCCACCTGCAACGAAAGCAGAGTTCTTCGGGTAAAAGTTCCGTGTTTTCAGAGGGGAAATTCTTAGAGACCACAGGAGAGCCTGCCATGGTTGAGGCAGTTCGCTCCACGCTGGAAACCATTCTTATAGAACAAGTTCATTAAGGGAAGTGCCTATTGTGTACACTGTGGGAGGAAAGCTGATGGTGTTCCCCCTGCACCTAAAGCAGAGTTTTTCGTGTAAAACTGCGTGTTTCGGGAGGGGAAATGCTTACAGTCCTCGCTACAGCCTGCCATGGTGGAGACAGTTCGCTCCTCGTGGGAATCCCTGCATATAGAAGTTCATTCGTGTAAGAGCCCAAAGAGTACACAGTGGGAGAAAAGCTGCTTGTGTTATGCCTGCAAGTAAAGCAGACTTCTAGCGTTAAAACTACGAGGTTTGGGAGAGGATATGCTTACAGTCCTCGCTACAGCCTGCCATGGTTGAGGAAGTTCGCTCCACGTGGGAAACCCTGCATATACAAGTTCATTCGTGAAGAGACCAAAGAGTACACAGTGGCAGAAATGCTGCTTGTGTTCCACCTGCAACGAAAGCAGAGTTCTTCGGGTAAAAGTTCCGTGTTTTCAGAGGGGAAATTCTTAGAGACCACAGGAGAGCCTGCCATGGTTGAGGCAGTTCGCTCCACGCTGGAAACCATTCTTATAGAACAAGTTCATTAAGGGAAGTGCCCATTGTGTACACTGTGGGAGAAAAGATGCTTGTGTTCCCCCTGCACCTAAAGCAGAGTTCCTCGGGTAAAACTGCGTGTTTCGGTAGAGGATATGCTTACGGTCCTCGCTACAGCCTGCCTTGGTGGAGGCAGTTCGCTCCACGTGGGAATCCCTGCATAAAGAAGTTCATTCGTGTAAGAGCCCAAAGAGTACACAGTGGGAGTAATGCTGCTTGTATGCCACCTGCAACTAAAGCAGAATTCTTTGGTAAAACTGCCGTGTTTTGGAAGAGGAAATGCTTACAGTCCTCGCTACAGCCTGCCTTGGTTGAGGCAGTTCGCTCCACGTCGGAAACCCTGCATATAGAAGTTCATTCGTGGAAGAGCCCAAAGAGTACACAGTGGGGAAAAGCTGCTTGTGTTACCTCTGCAACTAAAGCAGAGTTCTACCGTTAAAACTGCGTGTTTTGGGAGAGGATATGCTTACAGTCCTCGCTACAGCCTGCCACGGTTGAGGCAGTTCGATCCACGTGGGAATCCCTGCATAAAGAAATTCATTCGTGGAAGAGCCCAAAGATTACACACTGGGAGTAATGCTGCTTGTGTTCCACCTGCAACTAACGCAGAGTTCCTTGGGTAAAACTGCCGTGTTTTCAGAGAGGAAATGCTTAGAGGCCTAACTAGAGCCTGCTTGCTTTAGGCATTTCACTCCACGCGGGACCCCTTGAGTATAGATATTCTTTCGGGCAAAGGCTCATTGGGTACACTGTGGGAGAAAAGCTGCTTGTGTTCCACCTGCAACTAAAGCAGAATTCTTCGGGTAAACCTGCGTGATTTGGTAGAGGATATGCTTACAGTCCTCGTTACAGCCTTCCATGGTGGAGGCAGTTCGCTCCTCGTGGGAATCCCTTCATAAAGAAGTTGATTCGTGTAAGAGCCCAAAGAGTACACAGTGGGAGAAATGCTGCTTGTGTTCCACCTGCAACTAAAGCAGAATTCTTTGGGTAAAACTGCGTGTATTGGGAGAGGAAATGCTTACAGTCCTTATGAGAGCCTCCCTTCGTTGAGGCAGTTCACTGCACGTGGGACACCCTGCATACACCCTGTAGACTCCTTCGGGGAAGGGCTCTTTGTATAAAGTGTGGGACAAATGCAGCTTGTGTTCCACCTGCAACTAAAGCAGAGTTCTTCGGGTAAAAGTGCCGTGTTTTCAGAGAGGAAATCCTTAGAGATCACAGGAGAGCCTGCCATGGTTGAGGCAGTTCGCTCCACGCTGGAAACCATTCTTATAGAACAAGTTCATTAGGGGAAGTGCCCATTGTGTACACTGTGAGAGGAAAGCTGATGGTGTTCCCCCTGCAATTAAAGCAGAGTTCTTCCTGTAAAACTGCGTGTTTTGGGAGAGGAAATGCTTACAGTATTCGCTACAGCCTGCCTTGGTTGAGGCAGTTCGCTCCACGTGGGAATCCCTGCATAAAGAAGTTCATTCGTGGAAGAGCCCAAAGAGTACACAGTGGGAGAAATGCTGCTTGTGTTCCACCTGCAACTAAAGCAGAATTCTTTGGTAAAACTGCCGTGTTTTGGAAGAGGAAATGCTTACAGTCCTCGCTACAGCCTGCCTTGGTTGAGGCAGTTCGCTCCACGTCGGAAACCCTGCATATAGAAGTTCATTCTTGGAAGAGCCCAAAGAGTACACAGTGGGAGAAAAGCTGCTTGTGTTACGCCTGCAAGTAAAGCAGAGTTCTAGCTTTAAAACTGCATGGTTTGGGAGAGGATATGCTTACAATCCTCGCTACAGCCTGCCATGGTTGAGGCAGTTCGCTTCACGTGGGAAACCCTGCATATACAAGTTCATTCGTGAAGAGACCAAAGAGTACACAGTGGGAGAAATGCTGCTTTTGTTCCACCTGCAACGAAAGCAGAGTTCTTCGGGTAAAAGTTCCGTGTTTTCAGAGGGGAAATTCTTAGAGACCACAGTAGTGCCTGCCATGGTTGAGGCAGTTCGCTCCACGCTGGAAACCATTCTTATAGAACAAGTTCATTAAGGGAAGTGCCTATTGTGTACACTGTGGGAGGAAAGCTGATGGTGTTCCCCCTGCACCTAAAGCAGAGTTCTTCGTGTAAAACTGCGTGTTTCGGGAGGGGAAATGCTTACAGTCCTCGCTACAGCCTGCCATGGTGGAGGCAGTTCGCTCCTCGTGGGAATCCCTGCATATAGAAGTTCATTCGTGTATGAGCCCAAAGAGTACACAGTGGGAGAAAAGCTGCTTGTGTTACGCCTGCAAGTAAAGCAATCCTCTAGCGTTAAAACTACGAGGTTTGGGAGAGGATATGCTTACAGTCCTCGCTACAGCCTGCCATGGTTGAGGAAGTTCGGTCCACGTGGGAAACCCTGCATATACAAGTTCATTCGTGAAGAGACCAAAGAGTACACAGTGGGAGAAATGCTGCTTGTGTTCCACCTGCAACGAAAGCAGAGTTCTTCGGGTAAAAGTTCCCTGTTTTCAGAGAGGAAATTCTTAGAGACCACAGTAGTGCCTGCCATGGTTGAGGCAGTTCGCTCCACGCTGGAAACCATTCTTATAGAACAAGTTCATTAAGGGAAGTGCCCATTGTGTACACTGTGGGAGAAAAGATGCTTGTGTTCCCCCTGCAACTAAAGCAGAGTTCCTCGGGTAAACCTGCGTGATTTGGTAGAGGATATGCTTACAGTCCTCGCTACAGCCTGCCATGGTGGAGGCAGTTCGCTCCTCGTGGGAATCCCTGCATAAAGAAGTTCATTCGTGTAAGAGCCGAAAGAGTACACATTGGGAGTAATGCTGCTTGTATGCCACCTGCAACTAAAGCTGAATTCTTTGGTAAAACTGCCGTGTTTTGTAAGAGGAAATGCTTACAGTCCTCGCTACAGCCTGCCTTGGTTGAGGCAGTTCGCTCCACGTCGGAAACCCTGCATATAGAAGTTCATTCGTGGAAGAGCCCAAAGAGTATACAGTGGGAGAAAAGCTGCTTGTGTTACCTCTGCAACTAAAGCAGAGTTCTACCGTTAAAACTGCGTGTTTTGGGAGAGGATATGCTTACAGTCCTCGCTACAGCCTGCCACGGTTGAGGCAGTTCGATCCACGTGGGAATCCCTGCATAAAGAAATTCATTCGTGGAAGAGCCCAAAGATTACACACTGGGAGTAATGCTGCTTGTGTTCCACCTGCAACTAACGCAGAGTTCCTTGGGTAAAACTGCCGTGTTTTCAGAGAGGAAATGCTTAGAGGCCTAACTAGAGCCTGCTTGCTTTAGGCATTTCACTCCACGCGGGACCCCTTGAGTATAGATATTCTTTCGGGCAAAGGCTCATTGGGTACACTGTGGAGAAAAGCTGCTTGTGTTCCACCTGCAACTAAAGAAGAATTCTTCGGGTAAACCTGCGTGATTTGGTAGAGGATATGCTTACAGTCCTCGTTACAGCCTTCCATGGTGGAGGCAGTTCGCTCCTCGTGGGAATCCCTGCATAAAGAAGTTCATTCGTGTAAGAGCCCAAAGAGTACACAGTGGGAGAAATGCTGCTTGTGTTCCACCTGCAACTAAAGCACCGTTCTTCGGGTAAAACTGCCTGTTATGGGGAGGAAATGCTTACAGTCCTTACGAGAGCCTGCCTTCATTGAGGCAGTTCGCTGCACGTGGGACACCCTGCATAATGACGATTCATTCGGGGAAGGGCCGTTTGTATAAAGTGTGGGACAAATGCAGCTTGTGTTCCACCTGCAACTAAAGCAGAGTTCTTCGGGTTAAAGTGCCGTGTTTTCAGAGAGGAAATCCTTAGAGACCACAGGAGAGCCTGCCATGGTTGAGGCAGTTCGCTCCACGCTGGAAACCATTCTTTTAGAACAAGTTCATTAGGGGAAGTGCCCATTCTGTACACTGTGGGAGGAAAGCTGATGGTGTTCCCCCTGCACCTAAAGCAGAGTTCTTCGTGTAAAACTGCGTGTTTCGGGAGGGGAAATGCTTACAGTATTCGCTACAGCCTGCCTTGGTTGAGGCAGTTCGCTCCACGTGGGAATCCCTGCATAAAGAAGTTCATTCGTGGAAGAGCCCAAAGAGTACACAGTGGGAGAAAAGCTGCTTGTGTTCCATCTGCAACTAAAGCAGAATTCTTTGGTAAAACTGCCGTGTTTTGGAAGAGGAAATGCTTACAGTCCTCGCTACAGCCTGCCTTGGTTGAGGCAGTTCGCTCCACGTCGGAAACCCTGCATATAGAAGTTCATTCGTGGAAGAGCCCAAAGAGTACACAGTGGGAGAAAAGCTGCTTGTGTTACGCCTGCAAGTAAAGCAGAGTTCTAGCTTTAAAACTGCGTGTTTTGGGAGAGGATATGCTTACAATCCTCGCTACAGCCTGCCATGGTTGAGGCAGTTCGCTCCACGCTGGAAACCATTCTTATAGAACAAGTTCATTAGGGGAAGTGCCTATTGTGTACACTGTGGGAGGAAAGCTGATGGTGTTCCCCCTGCACCTAAAGCAGAGTTCTTCGTGTAAAACTGCGTGTTTTGGGAGGGGAAATGCTTACAGTCCTCGCTACAGCCTGCCATGGTGGAGGCAGTTCGCTCCTCGTGGGAATCCCTGCATATAGAAGTTCATTCGTGTAAGAGCCCAAAGAGTACACAGTGGGAGAAAAGCTGCTTGTGTTAGGCCTGCAAGTAAAGCAGACTTCTAGCGATAAAACTGCGAGGTTTGGGAGAGGATATGCTTACAGTCCTCGCTACAGCCTGCCATGGTTGAGGAAGTTCGCTCCACGTGGGAAACCCTGCATATACAAGTTCATTCGTGAAGAGACCAAAGAGTACACAGTGGGAGAAATGCTGCTTGTGTTCTACCTGCAATGAAAGCAGAGTTCTTCGGGTAAAAGTTCCGTGTTTTCAGAGGGGAAATTCTTAGAGACCACAGTAGTGCCTGCCATGGTTGAGGCAGTTCGCTCCATGCTGGAAACCATTCTTATAGAACAAGTTCATTAAGGGAAGTGCCCATTGTGTACACTGTGCGAGAAAAGATGCTTGTGTTCCCCCTGCAACTAAAGCAGAGTTCCTCGGGTAAACCTGCGTGATTTGGTAGAGGATATGCTTACAGTCCTCGCTACAGCCTGCCATGGTGGAGGCAGTTCGCTCCTCGTGGGAATCCCTGCATAAAGAAGTTCATTCGTGTAAGAGCCCGAAGAGTACACATTGGGAGTAATGCTGCTTGTATGCCACCTGCAACTAAAGCTGAATTCTTTGGTAAAACTGCCGTGTTTTGTAAGAGGAAATGCTTACAGTCCTCGCTACAGCCTGCCTTGGTTGAGGCAGTTCGCTCCACGTCGGAAACCCTGCATATAGAAGTTCATTCGTGGAAGAGCCCAAAGAGTATACAGTGGGAGAAAAGCTGCTTGTGTTACCTCTGCAACTAAAGCAGAGTTCTACCGTTAAAACTGCGTGTTTTGGGAGAGGATATGCTTACAGTCCTCGCTACAGCCTGCCACGGTTGAGGCAGTTCGATCCACGTGGGAATCCCTGCATAAAGAAATTCATTCGTGGAAGAGCCCAAAGATTACACACTGGGAGTAATGCTGCTTGTGTTCCACCTGCAACTAACGCAGAGTTCCTTGGGTAAAACTGCCGTGTTTTCAGAGAGGAAATGCTTAGAGGCCTAACTAGAGCCTGCTTGCTTTAGGCATTTCACTCCACGCGGGACCCCTTGAGTATAGATATTCTTTCGGGCAAAGGCTCATTGGGTACACTGTGGGAGAAAAGCTGCTTGTGTTCCACCTGCAACTAAAGAAGAATTCTTCGGGTAAACCTGCGTGATTTGGTAGAGGATATGCTTACAGTCCTCGTTACAGCCTTCCATGGTGGAGGCAGTTCGCTCCTCGTGGGAATCCCTGCATAAAGAAGTTCATTCGTGTAAGAGCCCAAAGAGTACACAGTGGGAGAAATGCTGCTTGTGTTCCACCTGCAACTAAAGCACCGTTCTTCGGGTAAAACTGCCTGTTATGGGGAGGAAATGCTTACAGTCCTTACGAGAGCCTGCCTTCATTGAGGCAGTTCGCTGCACGTGGGACACCCTGCATAATGACGATTCATTCGGGGAAGGGCCGTTTGTATAAAGTGTGGGACAAATGCAGCTTGTGTTCCACCTGCAACTAAAGCAGAGTTCTTCGGGTAAAAGTGCCGTGTTTTCAGAGAGGAAATCCTTAGAGATCACAGGAGAGCCTGCCATGGTTGAGGCAGTTCGCTCCACGCTGGAAACCATTCTTATAGAACAAGTTCATTAGGGGAAGTGCCCATTGTGTACACTGTGAGAGGAAAGCTGATGGTGTTCCCCCTGCAATTAAAGCAGAGTTCTTCCTGTAAAACTGCGTGTTTTGGGAGAGGAAATGCTTACAGTATTCGCTACAGCCTGCCTTGGTTGAGGCAGTTCGCTCCACGTGGGAATCCCTGCATAAAGAAGTTCATTCGTGGAAGAGCCCAAAGAGTACACAGTGGGAGAAATGCTGCTTGTGTTCCACCTGCAACTAAAGCAGAATTCTTTGGTAAAACTGCCGTGTTTTGGAAGAGGAAATGCTTACAGTCCTCGCTACAGCCTGCCTTGGTTGAGGCAGTTCGCTCCACGTCGGAAACCCTGCATATAGAAGTTCATTCTTGGAAGAGCCCAAAGAGTACACAGTGGGAGAAAAGCTGCTTGTGTTACGCCTGCAAGTAAAGCAGAGTTCTAGCTTTAAAACTGCATGGTTTGGGAGAGGATATGCTTACAATCCTCGCTACAGCCTGCCATGGTTGAGGCAGTTCGCTTCACGTGGGAAACCCTGCATATACAAGTTCATTCGTGAAGAGACCAAAGAGTACACAGTGGGAGAAATGCTGCTTTTGTTCCACCTGCAACGAAAGCAGAGTTCTTCGGGTAAAAGTTCCGTGTTTTCAGAGGGGAAATTCTTAGAGACCACAGTAGTGCCTGCCATGGTTGAGGCAGTTCGCTCCACGCTGGAAACCATTCTTATAGAACAAGTTCATTAAGGGAAGTGCCTATTGTGTACACTGTGGGAGGAAAGCTGATGGTGTTCCCCCTGCACCTAAAGCAGAGTTCTTCGTGTAAAACTGCGTGTTTCGGGAGGGGAAATGCTTACAGTCCTCGCTACAGCCTGCCATGGTGGAGGCAGTTCGCTCCTCGTGGGAATCCCTGCATATAGAAGTTCATTCGTGTAAGAGCCCAAAGAGTACACAGTGGGAGAAAAGCTGCTTGTGTTATGCCTGCAAGTAAAGCAGACTTCTAGCGTTAAAACTACGAGGTTTGGGAGAGGATATGCTTACAGTCCTCGCTACAGCCTGCCATGGTTGAGGAAGTTCGCTCCACGTGGGAAACCCTGCATATACAAGTTCATTCGTGAAGAGACCAAAGAGTACACAGTGGCAGAAATGCTGCTTGTGTTCCACCTGCAACGAAAGCAGAGTTCTTCGGGTAAAAGTTCCGTGTTTTCAGAGGGGAAATTCTTAGAGACCACAGGAGAGCCTGCCATGGTTGAGGCAGTTCGCTCCACGCTGGAAACCATTCTTATAGAACAAGTTCATTAAGGGAAGTGCCCATTGTGTACACTGTGGGAGAAAAGATGCTTGTGTTCCCCCTGCACCTAAAGCAGAGTTCCTCGGGTAAAACTGCGTGTTTCGGTAGAGGATATGCTTACGGTCCTCGCTACAGCCTGCCTTGGTGGAGGCAGTTCGCTCCACGTGGGAATCCCTGCATAAAGAAGTTCATTCGTGTAAGAGCCCAAAGAGTACACAGTGGGAGTAATGCTGCTTGTATGCCACCTGCAACTAAAGCAGAATTCTTTGGTAAAACTGCCGTGTTTTGGAAGAGGAAATGCTTACAGTCCTCGCTACAGCCTGCCTTGGTTGAGGCAGTTCGCTCCACGTCGGAAACCCTGCATATAGAAGTTCATTCGTGGAAGAGCCCAAAGAGTACACAGTGGGGAAAAGCTGCTTGTGTTACCTCTGCAACTAAAGCAGAGTTCTACCGTTAAAACTGCGTGTTTTGGGAGAGGATATGCTTACAGTCCTCGCTACAGCCTGCCACGGTTGAGGCAGTTCGATCCACGTGGGAATCCCTGCATAAAGAAATTCATTCGTGGAAGAGCCCAAAGATTACACACTGGGAGTAATGCTGCTTGTGTTCCACCTGCAACTAACGCAGAGTTCCTTGGGTAAAACTGCCGTGTTTTCAGAGAGGAAATGCTTAGAGGCCTAACTAGAGCCTGCTTGCTTTAGGCATTTCACTCCACGCGGGACCCCTTGAGTATAGATATTCTTTCGGGCAAAGGCTCATTGGGTACACTGTGGGAGAAAAGCTGCTTGTGTTCCACCTGCAACTAAAGCAGAATTCTTCGGGTAAACCTGCGTGATTTGGTAGAGGATATGCTTACAGTCCTCGTTACAGCCTTCCATGGTGGAGGCAGTTCGCTCCTCGTGGGAATCCCTTCATAAAGAAGTTGATTCGTGTAAGAGCCCAAAGAGTACACAGTGGGAGAAATGCTGCTTGTGTTCCACCTGCAACTAAAGCAGAATTCTTTGGGTAAAACTGCGTGTATTGGGAGAGGAAATGCTTACAGTCCTTATGAGAGCCTCCCTTCGTTGAGGCAGTTCACTGCACGTGGGACACCCTGCATACACCCTGTAGACTCCTTCGGGGAAGGGCTCTTTGTATAAAGTGTGGGACAAATGCAGCTTGTGTTCCACCTGCAACTAAAGCAGAGTTCTTCGGGTAAAAGTGCCGTGTTTTCAGAGAGGAAATCCTTAGAGATCACAGGAGAGCCTGCCATGGTTGAGGCAGTTCGCTCCACGCTGGAAACCATTCTTATAGAACAAGTTCATTAGGGGAAGTGCCCATTGTGTACACTGTGAGAGGAAAGCTGATGGTGTTCCCCCTGCAATTAAAGCAGAGTTCTTCCTGTAAAACTGCGTGTTTTGGGAGAGGAAATGCTTACAGTATTCGCTACAGCCTGCCTTGGTTGAGGCAGTTCGCTCCACGTGGGAATCCCTGCATAAAGAAGTTCATTCGTGGAAGAGCCCAAAGAGTACACAGTGGGAGAAATGCTGCTTGTGTTCCACCTGCAACTAAAGCAGAATTCTTTGGTAAAACTGCCGTGTTTTGGAAGAGGAAATGCTTACAGTGCTCGCTACAGCCTGCCTTGGTTGAGGCAGTTCGCTCCACGTCGGAAACCCTGCATATAGAAGTTCATTCTTGGAAGAGCCCAAAGAGTACACAGTGGGAGAAAAGCTGCTTGTGTTACGCCTGCAAGTAAAGCAGAGTTCTAGCTTTAAAACTGCACGGTTTGGGAGAGGATATGCTTACAATCCTCGCTACAGCCTGCCATGGTTGAGGCAGTTCGCTTCACGTGGGAAACCCTGCATATACAAGTTCATTCGTGAAGAGACCAAAGAGTACACAGTGGGAGAAATGCTGCTTTTGTTCCACCTGCAACGAAAGCAGAGTTCTTCGGGTAAAAGTTCCGTGTTTTCAGAGGGGAAATTCTTAGAGACCACAGTAGTGCCTGCCATGGTTGAGGCAGTTCGCTCCACGCTGGAAACCATTCTTATAGAACAAGTTCATTAAGGGAAGTGCCTATTGTGTACACTGTGGGAGGAAAGCTGATGGTGTTCCCCCTGCACCTAAAGCAGAGTTCTTCGTGTAAAACTGCGTGTTTCGGGAGGGGAAATGCTTACAGTCCTCGCTACAGCCTGCCATGGTGGAGGCAGTTCGCTCCTCGTGGGAATCCCTGCATATAGAAGTTCATTCGTGTATGAGCCCAAAGAGTACACAGTGGGAGAAAAGCTGCTTGTGTTACGCCTGCAAGTAAAGCAGACCTCTAGCGTTAAAACTACGAGGTTTGGGAGAGGATATGCTTACAGTCCTCGCTACAGCCTGCCATGGTTGAGGAAGTTCGGTCCACGAGGGAAACCCTGCATATACAAGTTCATTCGTGAAGAGACCAAAGAGTACACAGTGGGAGAAATGCTGCTTGTGTTCCACCTGCAACGAAAGCAGAGTTCTTCGGGTAAAAGTTCCCTGTTTTCAGAGAGGAAATTCTTAGAGACCACAGTAGTGCCTGCCATGGTTGAGGCAGTTCGCTCCACGCTGGAAACCATTCTTATAGAACAAGTTCATTAAGGGAAGTGCCCATTGTGTACACTGTGGGAGAAAAGATGCTTGTGTTCCCCCTGCAACTAAAGCAGAGTTCCTCGGGTAAACCTGCGTGATTTGGTAGAGGATATGCTTACAGTCCTCGCTACAGCCTGCCATGGTGGAGGCAGTTCGCTCCTCGTGGGAATCCCTGCATAAAGAAGTTCATTCGTGTAAGAGCCGAAAGAGTACACATTGGGAGTAATGCTGCTTGTATGCCACCTGCAACTAAAGCTGAATTCTTTGGTAAAACTGCCGTGTTTTGTAAGAGGAAATGCTTACAGTCCTCGCTACAGCCTGCCTTGGTTGAGGCAGTTCGCTCCACGTCGGAAACCCTGCATATAGAAGTTCATTCGTGGAAGAGCCCAAAGAGTATACAGTGGGAGAAAAGCTGCTTGTGTTACCTCTGCAACTAAAGCAGAGTTCTACCGTTAAAACTGCGTGTTTTGGGAGAGGATATGCTTACAGTCCTCGCTACAGCCTGCCACGGTTGAGGCAGTTCGATCCACGTGGGAATCCCTGCATAAAGAAATTCATTCGTGGAAGAGCCCAAAGATTACACACTGGGAGTAATGCTGCTTGTGTTCCACCTGCAACTAACGCAGAGTTCCTTGGGTAAAACTGCCGTGTTTTCAGAGAGGAAATGCTTAGAGGCCTAACTAGAGCCTGCTTGCTTTAGGCATTTCACTCCACGCGGGACCCCTTGAGTATAGATATTCTTTCGGGCAAAGGCTCATTGGGTACACTGTGGAGAAAAGCTGCTTGTGTTCCACCTGCAACTAAAGAAGAATTCTTCGGGTAAACCTGCGTGATTTGGTAGAGGATATGCTTACAGTCCTCGTTACAGCCTTCCATGGTGGAGGCAGTTCGCTCCTCGTGGGAATCCCTGCATAAAGAAGTTCATTCGTGTAAGAGCCCAAAGAGTACACAGTGGGAGAAATGCTGCTTGTGTTCCACCTGCAACTAAAGCACCGTTCTTCGGGTAAAACTGCCTGTTATGGGGAGGAAATGCTTACAGTCCTTACGAGAGCCTGCCTTCATTGAGGCAGTTCGCTGCACGTGGGACACCCTGCATAATGACGATTCATTCGGGGAAGGGCCGTTTGTATAAAGTGTGGGACAAATGCAGCTTGTGTTCCACCTGCAACTAAAGCAGAGTTCTTCGGGTTAAAGTGCCGTGTTTTCAGAGAGGAAATCCTTAGAGACCACAGGAGAGCCTGCCATGGTTGAGGCAGTTCGCTCCACGCTGGAAACCATTCTTTTAGAACAAGTTCATTAGGGGAAGTGCCCATTCTGTACACTGTGGGAGGAAAGCTGATGGTGTTCCCCCTGCACCTAAAGCAGAGTTCTTCGTGTAAAACTGCGTGTTTCGGGAGGGGAAATGCTTACAGTATTCGCTACAGCCTGCCTTGGTTGAGGCAGTTCGCTCCACGTGGGAATCCCTGCATAAAGAAGTTCATTCGTGGAAGAGCCCAAAGAGTACACAGTGGGAGAAAAGCTGCTTGTGTTCCATCTGCAACTAAAGCAGAATTCTTTGGTAAAACTGCCGTGTTTTGTAAGAGGAAATGCTTACAGTCCTCGCTACAGCCTGCCTTGGTTGAGGCAGTTCGCTCCACGTCGGAAACCCTGCATATAGAAGTTCATTCGTGGAAGAGCCCAAAGAGTACACAGTGGGAGAAAAGCTGCTTGTGTTACGCCTGCAAGTAAAGCAGAGTTCTAGCTTTAAAACTGCGTGGTTTGGGAGAGGATATGCTTACAATCCTCGCTACAGCCTGCCATGGTTGAGGCAGTTCGCTCCACGCTGGAAACCATTCTTATAGAACAAGTTCATTAGGGGAAGTGCCTATTGTGTACACTGTGGGAGGAAAGCTGATGGTGTTCCCCCTGCACCTAAAGCAGAGTTCTTCGTGTAAAACTGCGTGTTTTGGGAGGGGAAATGCTTACAGTCCTCGCTACAGCCTGCCATGGTGGAGGCAGTTCGCTCCTCGTGGGAATCCCTGCATATAGAAGTTCATTCGTGTAAGAGCCCAAAGAGTACACAGTGGGAGAAAAGCTGCTTGTGTTAGGCCTGCAAGTAAAGCAGACTTCTAGCGATAAAACTGCGAGGTTTGGGAGAGGATATGCTTACAGTCCTCGCTACAGCCTGCCATGGTTGAGGAAGTTCGCTCCACGTGGGAAACCCTGCATATACAAGTTCATTCGTGAAGAGACCAAAGAGTACACAGTGGGAGAAATGCTGCTTGTGTTCTACCTGCAATGAAAGCAGAGTTCTTCGGGTAAAAGTTCCGTGTTTTCAGAGGGGAAATTCTTAGAGACCACAGTAGTGCCTGCCATGGTTGAGGCAGTTCGCTCCATGCTGGAAACCATTCTTATAGAACAAGTTCATTAAGGGAAGTGCCCATTGTGTACACTGTGCGAGAAAAGATGCTTGTGTTCCCCCTGCAACTAAAGCAGAGTTCCTCGGGTAAACCTGCGTGATTTGGTAGAGGATATGCTTACAGTCCTCGCTACAGCCTGCCATGGTGGAGGCAGTTCGCTCCTCGTGGGAATCCCTGCATAAAGAAGTTCATTCGTGTAAGAGCCCAAAGAGTACACATTGGGAGTAATGCTGCTTGTATGCCACCTGCAACTAAAGCTGAATTCTTTGGTAAAACTGCCGTGTTTTGTAAGAGGAAATGCTTACAGTCCTCGCTACAGCCTGCCTTGGTTGAGGCAGTTCGCTCCACGTCGGAAACCCTGCATATAGAAGTTCATTCGTGGAAGAGCCCAAAGAGTATACAGTGGGAGAAAAGCTGCTTGTGTTACCTCTGCAACTAAAGCAGAGTTCTACCGTTAAAACTGCGTGTTTTGGGAGAGGATATGCTTACAGTCCTCGCTACAGCCTGCCACGGTTGAGGCAGTTCGATCCACGTGGGAATCCCTGCATAAAGAAATTCATTCGTGGAAGAGCCCAAAGATTACACACTGGGAGTAATGCTGCTTGTGTTCCACCTGCAACTAACGCAGAGTTCCTTGGGTAAAACTGCCGTGTTTTCAGAGAGGAAATGCTTAGAGGCCTAACTAGAGCCTGCTTGCTTTAGGCATTTCACTCCACGCGGGACCCCTTGAGTATAGATATTCTTTCGGGCAAAGGCTCATTGGGTACACTGTGGGAGAAAAGCTGCTTGTGTTCCACCTGCAACTAAAGAAGAATTCTTCGGGTAAACCTGCGTGATTTGGTAGAGGATATGCTTACAGTCCTCGTTACAGCCTTCCATGGTGGAGGCAGTTCGCTCCTCGTGGGAATCCCTGCATAAAGAAGTTCATTCGTGTAAGAGCCCAAAGAGTACACAGTGGGAGAAATGCTGCTTGTGTTCCACCTGCAACTAAAGCACCGTTCTTCGGGTAAAACTGCCTGTTATGGGGAGGAAATGCTTACAGTCCTTACGAGAGCCTGCCTTCATTGAGGCAGTTCGCTGCACGTGGGACACCCTGCATAATGACGATTCATTCGGGGAAGGGCCGTTTGTATAAAGTGTGGGACAAATGCAGCTTGTGTTCCACCTGCAACTAAAGCAGAGTTCTTCGGGTAAAAGTGCCGTGTTTTCAGAGAGGAAATCCTTAGAGATCACAGGAGAGCCTGCCATGGTTGAGGCAGTTCGCTCCACGCTGGAAACCATTCTTATAGAACAAGTTCATTAGGGGAAGTGCCCATAGTGTACACTGTGAGAGGAAAGCTGATGGTGTTCCCCCTGCAATTAAAGCAGAGTTCTTCCTGTAAAACTGCGTGTTTTGGGAGAGGAAAGGCTTACAGTATTCGCTACAGCCTGCCTTGGTTGAGGCAGTTCGCTCCACGTGGGAATCCCTGCATACAGAAGTTCATTCGTGGAAGAGCCCAAAGAGTACACAGTGGGAGAAATGCTGCTTGTGTTCCACCTGCAACTAAAGCAGAATTCTTTGGTAAAACTGCCGTGTTTTGGAAGAGGAAATGCTTACAGTCCTCGCTACAGCCTACCTTGGTTGAGGCAGTTCGCTCCACGTCGGAAACCCTGCATATAGAAGTTCATTCGTGGAAGAGCCCAAAGAGTACACAGTGGGAGAAAAGCTGCTTGTGTTACGCCTGCAAGTAAAGCAGAGTTCTAGCTTTAAAACTGCATGGTTTGGGAGAGGATATGCTTACAATCCTCGCTACAGCCTGCCATGGTTGAGGCAGTTCGCTCCACGTGGGAAACCCTGCATATACAAGTTCATTCGTGAAGAGACCAAAGAGTACACAGTGGGAGAAATGCTGCTTGTGTTCCACCTGCAACGAAAGCAGAGTTCTTCGGGTAAAAGTTCCGTGTTTTCAGAGGGGAAATTCTTAGAGACCACAGGAGAGCCTGCCATGGTTGAGGCAGTTCGCTCCACGCTGGAAACCATTCTTATAGAACAAGTTCATTAAGGGAAGTGCCTATTGTGTACACTGTGGGAGGAAAGCTGATGGTGTTCCCCCTGCACCTAAAGCAGAGTTTTTCGTGTAAAACTGCGTGTTTCGGGAGGGGAAATGCTTACAGTCCTCGCTACAGCCTGCCATGGTGGAGACAGTTCGCTCCTCGTGGGAATCCCTGCATATAGAAGTTCATTCGTGTAAGAGCCCAAAGAGTACACAGTGGGAGAAAAGCTGCTTGTGTTATGCCTGCAAGTAAAGCAGACTTCTAGCGTTAAAACTACGAGGTTTGGGAGAGGATATGCTTACAGTCCTCGCTACAGCCTGCCATGGTTGAGGAAGTTCGCTCCACGTGGGAAACCCTGCATATACAAGTTCATTCGTGAAGAGACCAAAGAGTACACAGTGGCAGAAATGCTGCTTGTGTTCCACCTGCAACGAAAGCAGAGTTCTTCGGGTAAAAGTTCCGTGTTTTCAGAGGGGAAATTCTTAGAGACCACAGGAGAGCCTGCCATGGTTGAGGCAGTTCGCTCCACGCTGGAAACCATTCTTATAGAACAAGTTCATTAAGGGAAGTGCCCATTGTGTACACTGTGGGAGAAAAGATGCTTGTGTTCCCCCTGCACCTAAAGCAGAGTTCCTCGGGTAAAACTGCGTGTTTCGGTAGAGGATATGCTTACGGTCCTCGCTACAGCCTGCCTTGGTGGAGGCAGTTCGCTCCACGTGGGAATCCCTGCATAAAGAAGTTCATTCGTGTAAGAGCCCAAAGAGTACACAGTGGGAGTAATGCTGCTTGTATGCCACCTGCAACTAAAGCAGAATTCTTTGGTAAAACTGCCGTGTTTTGGAAGAGGAAATGCTTACAGTCCTCGCTACAGCCTGCCTTGGTTGAGGCAGTTCGCTCCACGTCGGAAACCCTGCATATAGAAGTTCATTCGTGGAAGAGCCCAAAGAGTACACAGTGGGGAAAAGCTGCTTGTGTTACCTCTGCAACTAAAGCAGAGTTCTACCGTTAAAACTGCGTGTTTTGGGAGAGGATATGCTTACAGTCCTCGCTACAGCCTGCCACGGTTGAGGCAGTTCGATCCACGTGGGAATCCCTGCATAAAGAAATTCATTCGTGGAAGAGCCCAAAGATTACACACTGGGAGTAATGCTGCTTGTGTTCCACCTGCAACTAACGCAGAGTTCCTTGGGTAAAACTGCCGTGTTTTCAGAGAGGAAATGCTTAGAGGCCTAACTAGAGCCTGCTTGCTTTAGGCATTTCACTCCACGCGGGACCCCTTGAGTATAGATATTCTTTCGGGCAAAGGCTCATTGGGTACACTGTGGGAGAAAAGCTGCTTGTGTTCCACCTGCAACTAAAGCAGAATTCTTCGGGTAAACCTGCGTGATTTGGTAGAGGATATGCTTACAGTCCTCGTTACAGCCTTCCATGGTGGAGGCAGTTCGCTCCTCGTGGGAATCCCTTCATAAAGAAGTTGATTCGTGTAAGAGCCCAAAGAGTACACAGTGGGAGAAATGCTGCTTGTGTTCCACCTGCAACTAAAGCAGAATTCTTTGGGTAAAACTGCGTGTATTGGGAGAGGAAATGCTTACAGTCCTTATGAGAGCCTCCCTTCGTTGAGGCAGTTCACTGCACGTGGGACACCCTGCATACACCCTGTAGACTCCTTCGGGGAAGGGCTCTTTGTATAAAGTGTGGGACAAATGCAGCTTGTGTTCCACCTGCAACTAAAGCAGAGTTCTTCGGGTAAAAGTGCCGTGTTTTCAGAGAGGAAATCCTTAGAGATCACAGGAGAGCCTGCCATGGTTGAGGCAGTTCGCTCCACGCTGGAAACCATTCTTATAGAACAAGTTCATTAGGGGAAGTGCCCATTGTGTACACTGTGAGAGGAAAGCTGATGGTGTTCCCCCTGCAATTAAAGCAGAGTTCTTCCTGTAAAACTGCGTGTTTTGGGAGAGGAAATGCTTACAGTATTCGCTACAGCCTGCCTTGGTTGAGGCAGTTCGCTCCACGTGGGAATCCCTGCATAAAGAAGTTCATTCGTGGAAGAGCCCAAAGAGTACACAGTGGGAGAAATGCTGCTTGTGTTCCACCTGCAACTAAAGCAGAATTCTTTGGTAAAACTGCCGTGTTTTGGAAGAGGAAATGCTTACAGTCCTCGCTACAGCCTGCCTTGGTTGAGGCAGTTCGCTCCACGTCGGAAACCCTGCATATAGAAGTTCATTCTTGGAAGAGCCCAAAGAGTACACAGTGGGAGAAAAGCTGCTTGTGTTACGCCTGCAAGTAAAGCAGAGTTCTAGCTTTAAAACTGCATGGTTTGGGAGAGGATATGCTTACAATCCTCGCTACAGCCTGCCATGGTTGAGGCAGTTCGCTTCACGTGGGAAACCCTGCATATACAAGTTCATTCGTGAAGAGACCAAAGAGTACACAGTGGGAGAAATGCTGCTTTTGTTCCACCTGCAACGAAAGCAGAGTTCTTCGGGTAAAAGTTCCGTGTTTTCAGAGGGGAAATTCTTAGAGACCACAGTAGTGCCTGCCATGGTTGAGGCAGTTCGCTCCACGCTGGAAACCATTCTTATAGAACAAGTTCATTAAGGGAAGTGCCTATTGTGTACACTGTGGGAGGAAAGCTGATGGTGTTCCCCCTGCACCTAAAGCAGAGTTCTTCGTGTAAAACTGCGTGTTTCGGGAGGGGAAATGCTTACAGTCCTCGCTACAGCCTGCCATGGTGGAGGCAGTTCGCTCCTCGTGGGAATCCCTGCATATAGAAGTTCATTCGTGTATGAGCCCAAAGAGTACACAGTGGGAGAAAAGCTGCTTGTGTTACGCCTGCAAGTAAAGCAATCCTCTAGCGTTAAAACTACGAGGTTTGGGAGAGGATATGCTTACAGTCCTCGCTACAGCCTGCCATGGTTGAGGAAGTTCGGTCCACGTGGGAAACCCTGCATATACAAGTTCATTCGTGAAGAGACCAAAGAGTACACAGTGGGAGAAATGCTGCTTGTGTTCCACCTGCAACGAAAGCAGAGTTCTTCGGGTAAAAGTTCCCTGTTTTCAGAGAGGAAATTCTTAGAGACCACAGTAGTGCCTGCCATGGTTGAGGCAGTTCGCTCCACGCTGGAAACCATTCTTATAGAACAAGTTCATTAAGGGAAGTGCCCATTGTGTACACTGTGGGAGAAAAGATGCTTGTGTTCCCCCTGCAACTAAAGCAGAGTTCCTCGGGTAAACCTGCGTGATTTGGTAGAGGATATGCTTACAGTCCTCGCTACAGCCTGCCATGGTGGAGGCAGTTCGCTCCTCGTGGGAATCCCTGCATAAAGAAGTTCATTCGTGTAAGAGCCGAAAGAGTACACATTGGGAGTAATGCTGCTTGTATGCCACCTGCAACTAAAGCTGAATTCTTTGGTAAAACTGCCGTGTTTTGTAAGAGGAAATGCTTACAGTCCTCGCTACAGCCTGCCTTGGTTGAGGCAGTTCGCTCCACGTCGGAAACCCTGCATATAGAAGTTCATTCGTGGAAGAGCCCAAAGAGTATACAGTGGGAGAAAAGCTGCTTGTGTTACCTCTGCAACTAAAGCAGAGTTCTACCGTTAAAACTGCGTGTTTTGGGAGAGGATATGCTTACAGTCCTCGCTACAGCCTGCCACGGTTGAGGCAGTTCGATCCACGTGGGAATCCCTGCATAAAGAAATTCATTCGTGGAAGAGCCCAAAGATTACACACTGGGAGTAATGCTGCTTGTGTTCCACCTGCAACTAACGCAGAGTTCCTTGGGTAAAACTGCCGTGTTTTCAGAGAGGAAATGCTTAGAGGCCTAACTAGAGCCTGCTTGCTTTAGGCATTTCACTCCACGCGGGACCCCTTGAGTATAGATATTCTTTCGGGCAAAGGCTCATTGGGTACACTGTGGGAGAAAAGCTGCTTGTGTTCCACCTGCAACTAAAGAAGAATTCTTCGGGTAAACCTGCGTGATTTGGTAGAGGATATGCTTACAGTCCTCGTTACAGCCTTCCATGGTGGAGGCAGTTCGCTCCTCGTGGGAATCCCTGCATAAAGAAGTTCATTCGTGTAAGAGCCCAAAGAGTACACAGTGGGAGAAATGCTGCTTGTGTTCCACCTGCAACTAAAGCACCGTTCTTCGGGTAAAACTGCCTGTTATGGGGAGGAAATGCTTACAGTCCTTACGAGAGCCTGCCTTCATTGAGGCAGTTCGCTGCACGTGGGACACCCTGCATAATGACGATTCATTCGGGGAAGGGCCGTTTGTATAAAGTGTGGGACAAATGCAGCTTGTGTTCCACCTGCAACTAAAGCAGAGTTCTTCGGGTTAAAGTGCCGTGTTTTCAGAGAGGAAATCCTTAGAGACCACAGGAGAGCCTGCCATGGTTGAGGCAGTTCGCTCCACGCTGGAAACCATTCTTTTAGAACAAGTTCATTAGGGGAAGTGCCCATTCTGTACACTGTGGGAGGAAAGCTGATGGTGTTCCCCCTGCACCTAAAGCAGAGTTCTTCGTGTAAAACTGCGTGTTTCGGGAGGGGAAATGCTTACAGTATTCGCTACAGCCTGCCTTGGTTGAGGCAGTTCGCTCCACGTGGGAATCCCTGCATAAAGAAGTTCATTCGTGGAAGAGCCCAAAGAGTACACAGTGGGAGAAAAGCTGCTTGTGTTCCATCTGCAACTAAAGCAGAATTCTTTGGTAAAACTGCCGTGTTTTGGAAGAGGAAATGCTTACAGTCCTCGCTACAGCCTGCCTTGGTTGAGGCAGTTCGCTCCACGTCGGAAACCCTGCATATAGAAGTTCATTCGTGGAAGAGCCCAAAGAGTACACAGTGGGAGAAAAGCTGCTTGTGTTACGCCTGCAAGTAAAGCAGAGTTCTAGCTTTAAAACTGCGTGGTTTGGGAGAGGATATGCTTACAATCCTCGCTACAGCCTGCCATGGTTGAGGCAGTTCGCTCCACGCTGGAAACCATTCTTATAGAACAAGTTCATTAGGGGAAGTGCCTATTGTGTACACTGTGGGAGGAAAGCTGATGGTGTTCCCCCTGCACCTAAAGCAGAGTTCTTCGTGTAAAACTGCGTGTTTTGGGAGGGGAAATGCTTACAGTCCTCGCTACAGCCTGCCATGGTGGAGGCAGTTCGCTCCTCGTGGGAATCCCTGCATATAGAAGTTCATTCGTGTAAGAGCCCAAAGAGTACACAGTGGGAGAAAAGCTGCTTGTGTTAGGCCTGCAAGTAAAGCAGACTTCTAGCGATAAAACTGCGAGGTTTGGGAGAGGATATGCTTACAGTCCTCGCTACAGCCTGCCATGGTTGAGGAAGTTCGCTCCACGTGGGAAACCCTGCATATACAAGTTCATTCGTGAAGAGACCAAAGAGTACACAGTGGGAGAAATGCTGCTTGTGTTCTACCTGCAATGAAAGCAGAGTTCTTCGGGTAAAAGTTCCGTGTTTTCAGAGGGGAAATTCTTAGAGACCACAGTAGTGCCTGCCATGGTTGAGGCAGTTCGCTCCATGCTGGAAACCATTCTTATAGAACAAGTTCATTAAGGGAAGTGCCCATTGTGTACACTGTGCGAGAAAAGATGCTTGTGTTCCCCCTGCAACTAAAGCAGAGTTCCTCGGGTAAACCTGCGTGATTTGGTAGAGGATATGCTTACAGTCCTCGCTACAGCCTGCCATGGTGGAGGCAGTTCGCTCCTCGTGGGAATCCCTGCATAAAGAAGTTCATTCGTGTAAGAGCCCAAAGAGTACACATTGGGAGTAATGCTGCTTGTATGCCACCTGCAACTAAAGCTGAATTCTTTGGTAAAACTGCCGTGTTTTGTAAGAGGAAATGCTTACAGTCCTCGCTACAGCCTGCCTTGGTTGAGGCAGTTCGCTCCACGTCGGAAACCCTGCATATAGAAGTTCATTCGTGGAAGAGCCCAAAGAGTATACAGTGGGAGAAAAGCTGCTTGTGTTACCTCTGCAACTAAAGCAGAGTTCTACCGTTAAAACTGCGTGTTTTGGGAGAGGATATGCTTACAGTCCTCGCTACAGCCTGCCACGGTTGAGGCAGTTCGATCCACGTGGGAATCCCTGCATAAAGAAATTCATTCGTGGAAGAGCCCAAAGATTACACACTGGGAGTAATGCTGCTTGTGTTCCACCTGCAACTAACGCAGAGTTCCTTGGGTAAAACTGCCGTGTTTTCAGAGAGGAAATGCTTAGAGGCCTAACTAGAGCCTGCTTGCTTTAGGCATTTCACTCCACGCGGGACCCCTTGAGTATAGATATTCTTTCGGGCAAAGGCTCATTGGGTACACTGTGGGAGAAAAGCTGCTTGTGTTCCACCTGCAACTAAAGAAGAATTCTTCGGGTAAACCTGCGTGATTTGGTAGAGGATATGCTTACAGTCCTCGTTACAGCCTTCCATGGTGGAGGCAGTTCGCTCCTCGTGGGAATCCCTGCATAAAGAAGTTCATTCGTGTAAGAGCCCAAAGAGTACACAGTGGGAGAAATGCTGCTTGTGTTCCACCTGCAACTAAAGCACCGTTCTTCGGGTAAAACTGCCTGTTATGGGGAGGAAATGCTTACAGTCCTTACGAGAGCCTGCCTTCATTGAGGCAGTTCGCTGCACGTGGGACACCCTGCATAATGACGATTCATTCGGGGAAGGGCCGTTTGTATAAAGTGTGGGACAAATGCAGCTTGTGTTCCACCTGCAACTAAAGCAGAGTTCTTCGGGTAAAAGTGCCGTGTTTTCAGAGAGGAAATCCTTAGAGATCACAGGAGAGCCTGCCATGGTTGAGGCAGTTCGCTCCACGCTGGAAACCATTCTTATAGAACAAGTTCATTAGGGGAAGTGCCCATAGTGTACACTGTGAGAGGAAAGCTGATGGTGTTCCCCCTGCAATTAAAGCAGAGTTCTTCCTGTAAAACTGCGTGTTTTGGGAGAGGAAAGGCTTACAGTATTCGCTACAGCCTGCCTTGGTTGAGGCAGTTCGCTCCACGTGGGAATCCCTGCATACAGAAGTTCATTCGTGGAAGAGCCCAAAGAGTACACAGTGGGAGAAATGCTGCTTGTGTTCCACCTGCAACTAAAGCAGAATTCTTTGGTAAAACTGCCGTGTTTTGGAAGAGGAAATGCTTACAGTCCTCGCTACAGCCTACCTTGGTTGAGGCAGTTCGCTCCACGTCGGAAACCCTGCATATAGAAGTTCATTCGTGGAAGAGCCCAAAGAGTACACAGTGGGAGAAAAGCTGCTTGTGTTACGCCTGCAAGTAAAGCAGAGTTCTAGCTTTAAAACTGCATGGTTTGGGAGAGGATATGCTTACAATCCTCGCTACAGCCTGCCATGGTTGAGGCAGTTCGCTCCACGTGGGAAACCCTGCATATACAAGTTCATTCGTGAAGAGACCAAAGAGTACACAGTGGGAGAAATGCTGCTTGTGTTCCACCTGCAACGAAAGCAGAGTTCTTCGGGTAAAAGTTCCGTGTTTTCAGAGGGGAAATTCTTAGAGACCACAGGAGAGCCTGCCATGGTTGAGGCAGTTCGCTCCACGCTGGAAACCATTCTTATAGAACAAGTTCATTAAGGGAAGTGCCTATTGTGTACACTGTGGGAGGAAAGCTGATGGTGTTCCCCCTGCACCTAAAGCAGAGTTTTTCGTGTAAAACTGCGTGTTTCGGGAGGGGAAATGCTTACAGTCCTCGCTACAGCCTGCCATGGTGGAGACAGTTCGCTCCTCGTGGGAATCCCTGCATATAGAAGTTCATTCGTGTAAGAGCCCAAAGAGTACACAGTGGGAGAAAAGCTGCTTGTGTTATGCCTGCAAGTAAAGCAGACTTCTAGCGTTAAAACTACGAGGTTTGGGAGAGGATATGCTTACAGTCCTCGCTACAGCCTGCCATGGTTGAGGAAGTTCGCTCCACGTGGGAAACCCTGCATATACAAGTTCATTCGTGAAGAGACCAAAGAGTACACAGTGGCAGAAATGCTGCTTGTGTTCCACCTGCAACGAAAGCAGAGTTCTTCGGGTAAAAGTTCCGTGTTTTCAGAGGGGAAATTCTTAGAGACCACAGGAGAGCCTGCCATGGTTGAGGCAGTTCGCTCCACGCTGGAAACCATTCTTATAGAACAAGTTCATTAAGGGAAGTGCCCATTGTGTACACTGTGGGAGAAAAGATGCTTGTGTTCCCCCTGCACCTAAAGCAGAGTTCCTCGGGTAAAACTGCGTGTTTCGGTAGAGGATATGCTTACGGTCCTCGCTACAGCCTGCCTTGGTGGAGGCAGTTCGCTCCACGTGGGAATCCCTGCATAAAGAAGTTCATTCGTGTAAGAGCCCAAAGAGTACACAGTGGGAGTAATGCTGCTTGTATGCCACCTGCAACTAAAGCAGAATTCTTTGGTAAAACTGCCGTGTTTTGGAAGAGGAAATGCTTACAGTCCTCGCTACAGCCTGCCTTGGTTGAGGCAGTTCGCTCCACGTCGGAAACCCTGCATATAGAAGTTCATTCGTGGAAGAGCCCAAAGAGTACACAGTGGGGAAAAGCTGCTTGTGTTACCTCTGCAACTAAAGCAGAGTTCTACCGTTAAAACTGCGTGTTTTGGGAGAGGATATGCTTACAGTCCTCGCTACAGCCTGCCACGGTTGAGGCAGTTCGATCCACGTGGGAATCCCTGCATAAAGAAATTCATTCGTGGAAGAGCCCAAAGATTACACACTGGGAGTAATGCTGCTTGTGTTCCACCTGCAACTAACGCAGAGTTCCTTGGGTAAAACTGCCGTGTTTTCAGAGAGGAAATGCTTAGAGGCCTAACTAGAGCCTGCTTGCTTTAGGCATTTCACTCCACGCGGGACCCCTTGAGTATAGATATTCTTTCGGGCAAAGGCTCATTGGGTACACTGTGGGAGAAAAGCTGCTTGTGTTCCACCTGCAACTAAAGCAGAATTCTTCGGGTAAACCTGCGTGATTTGGTAGAGGATATGCTTACAGTCCTCGTTACAGCCTTCCATGGTGGAGGCAGTTCGCTCCTCGTGGGAATCCCTTCATAAAGAAGTTGATTCGTGTAAGAGCCCAAAGAGTACACAGTGGGAGAAATGCTGCTTGTGTTCCACCTGCAACTAAAGCAGAATTCTTTGGGTAAAACTGCGTGTATTGGGAGAGGAAATGCTTACAGTCCTTATGAGAGCCTCCCTTCGTTGAGGCAGTTCACTGCACGTGGGACACCCTGCATACACCCTGTAGACTCCTTCGGGGAAGGGCTCTTTGTATAAAGTGTGGGACAAATGCAGCTTGTGTTCCACCTGCAACTAAAGCAGAGTTCTTCGGGTAAAAGTGCCGTGTTTTCAGAGAGGAAATCCTTAGAGATCACAGGAGAGCCTGCCATGGTTGAGGCAGTTCGCTCCACGCTGGAAACCATTCTTATAGAACAAGTTCATTAGGGGAAGTGCCCATTGTGTACACTGTGAGAGGAAAGCTGATGGTGTTCCCCCTGCAATTAAAGCAGAGTTCTTCCTGTAAAACTGCGTGTTTTGGGAGAGGAAATGCTTACAGTATTCGCTACAGCCTGCCTTGGTTGAGGCAGTTCGCTCCACGTGGGAATCCCTGCATAAAGAAGTTCATTCGTGGAAGAGCCCAAAGAGTACACAGTGGGAGAAATGCTGCTTGTGTTCCACCTGCAACTAAAGCAGAATTCTTTGGTAAAACTGCCGTGTTTTGGAAGAGGAAATGCTTACAGTCCTCGCTACAGCCTGCCTTGGTTGAGGCAGTTCGCTCCACGTCGGAAACCCTGCATATAGAAGTTCATTCTTGGAAGAGCCCAAAGAGTACACAGTGGGAGAAAAGCTGCTTGTGTTACGCCTGCAAGTAAAGCAGAGTTCTAGCTTTAAAACTGCATGGTTTGGGAGAGGATATGCTTACAATCCTCGCTACAGCCTGCCATGGTTGAGGCAGTTCGCTTCACGTGGGAAACCCTGCATATACAAGTTCATTCGTGAAGAGACCAAAGAGTACACAGTGGGAGAAATGCTGCTTTTGTTCCACCTGCAACGAAAGCAGAGTTCTTCGGGTAAAAGTTCCGTGTTTTCAGAGGGGAAATTCTTAGAGACCACAGTAGTGCCTGCCATGGTTGAGGCAGTTCGCTCCACGCTGGAAACCATTCTTATAGAACAAGTTCATTAAGGGAAGTGCCTATTGTGTACACTGTGGGAGGAAAGCTGATGGTGTTCCCCCTGCACCTAAAGCAGAGTTCTTCGTGTAAAACTGCGTGTTTCGGGAGGGGAAATGCTTACAGTCCTCGCTACAGCCTGCCATGGTGGAGGCAGTTCGCTCCTCGTGGGAATCCCTGCATATAGAAGTTCATTCGTGTATGAGCCCAAAGAGTACACAGTGGGAGAAAAGCTGCTTGTGTTACGCCTGCAAGTAAAGCAGACCTCTAGCGTTAAAACTACGAGGTTTGGGAGAGGATATGCTTACAGTCCTCGCTACAGCCTGCCATGGTTGAGGAAGTTCGGTCCACGTGGGAAACCCTGCATATACAAGTTCATTCGTGAAGAGACCAAAGAGTACACAGTGGGAGAAATGCTGCTTGTGTTCCACCTGCAACGAAAGCAGAGTTCTTCGGGTAAAAGTTCCCTGTTTTCAGAGAGGAAATTCTTAGAGACCACAGTAGTGCCTGCCATGGTTGAGGCAGTTCGCTCCACGCTGGAAACCATTCTTATAGAACAAGTTCATTAAGGGAAGTGCCCATTGTGTACACTGTGGGAGAAAAGATGCTTGTGTTCCCCCTGCAACTAAAGCAGAGTTCCTCGGGTAAACCTGCGTGATTTGGTAGAGGATATGCTTACAGTCCTCGCTACAGCCTGCCATGGTGGAGGCAGTTCGCTCCTCGTGGGAATCCCTGCATAAAGAAGTTCATTCGTGTAAGAGCCGAAAGAGTACACATTGGGAGTAATGCTGCTTGTATGCCACCTGCAACTAAAGCTGAATTCTTTGGTAAAACTGCCGTGTTTTGTAAGAGGAAATGCTTACAGTCCTCGCTACAGCCTGCCTTGGTTGAGGCAGTTCGCTCCACGTCGGAAACCCTGCATATAGAAGTTCATTCGTGGAAGAGCCCAAAGAGTATACAGTGGGAGAAAAGCTGCTTGTGTTACCTCTGCAACTAAAGCAGAGTTCTACCGTTAAAACTGCGTGTTTTGGGAGAGGATATGCTTACAGTCCTCGCTACAGCCTGCCACGGTTGAGGCAGTTCGATCCACGTGGGAATCCCTGCATAAAGAAATTCATTCGTGGAAGAGCCCAAAGATTACACACTGGGAGTAATGCTGCTTGTGTTCCACCTGCAACTAACGCAGAGTTCCTTGGGTAAAACTGCCGTGTTTTCAGAGAGGAAATGCTTAGAGGCCTAACTAGAGCCTGCTTGCTTTAGGCATTTCACTCCACGCGGGACCCCTTGAGTATAGATATTCTTTCGGGCAAAGGCTCATTGGGTACACTGTGGAGAAAAGCTGCTTGTGTTCCACCTGCAACTAAAGAAGAATTCTTCGGGTAAACCTGCGTGATTTGGTAGAGGATATGCTTACAGTCCTCGTTACAGCCTTCCATGGTGGAGGCAGTTCGCTCCTCGTGGGAATCCCTGCATAAAGAAGTTCATTCGTGTAAGAGCCCAAAGAGTACACAGTGGGAGAAATGCTGCTTGTGTTCCACCTGCAACTAAAGCACCGTTCTTCGGGTAAAACTGCCTGTTATGGGGAGGAAATGCTTACAGTCCTTACGAGAGCCTGCCTTCATTGAGGCAGTTCGCTGCACGTGGGACACCCTGCATAATGACGATTCATTCGGGGAAGGGCCGTTTGTATAAAGTGTGGGACAAATGCAGCTTGTGTTCCACCTGCAACTAAAGCAGAGTTCTTCGGGTTAAAGTGCCGTGTTTTCAGAGAGGAAATCCTTAGAGACCACAGGAGAGCCTGCCATGGTTGAGGCAGTTCGCTCCACGCTGGAAACCATTCTTTTAGAACAAGTTCATTAGGGGAAGTGCCCATTCTGTACACTGTGGGAGGAAAGCTGATGGTGTTCCCCCTGCACCTAAAGCAGAGTTCTTCATGTAAAACTGCGTGTTTCGGGAGGGGAAATGCTTACAGTATTCGCTACAGCCTGCCTTGGTTGAGGCAGTTCGCTCCACGTGGGAATCCCTGCATAAAGAAGTTCATTCGTGGAAGAGCCCAAAGAGTACACAGTGGGAGAAAAGCTGCTTGTGTTCCATCTGCAACTAAAGCAGAATTCTTTGGTAAAACTGCCGTGTTTTGTAAGAGGAAATGCTTACAGTCCTCGCTACAGCCTGCCTTGGTTGAGGCAGTTCGCTCCACGTCGGAAACCCTGCATATAGAAGTTCATTCGTGGAAGAGCCCAAAGAGTACACAGTGGGAGAAAAGCTGCTTGTGTTACGCCTGCAAGTAAAGCAGAGTTCTAGCTTTAAAACTGCGTGGTTTGGGAGAGGATATGCTTACAATCCTCGCTACAGCCTGCCATGGTTGAGGCAGTTCGCTCCACGCTGGAAACCATTCTTATAGAACAAGTTCATTAGGGGAAGTGCCTATTGTGTACACTGTGGGAGGAAAGCTGATGGTGTTCCCCCTGCACCTAAAGCAGAGTTCTTCGTGTAAAACTGCGTGTTTTGGGAGGGGAAATGCTTACAGTCCTCGCTACAGCCTGCCATGGTGGAGGCAGTTCGCTCCTCGTGGGAATCCCTGCATATAGAAGTTCATTCGTGTAAGAGCCCAAAGAGTACACAGTGGGAGAAAAGCTGCTTGTGTTAGGCCTGCAAGTAAAGCAGACTTCTAGCGATAAAACTGCGAGGTTTGGGAGAGGATATGCTTACAGTCCTCGCTACAGCCTGCCATGGTTGAGGAAGTTCGCTCCACGTGGGAAACCCTGCATATACAAGTTCATTCGTGAAGAGACCAAAGAGTACACAGTGGGAGAAATGCTGCTTGTGTTCTACCTGCAATGAAAGCAGAGTTCTTCGGGTAAAAGTTCCGTGTTTTCAGAGGGGAAATTCTTAGAGACCACAGTAGTGCCTGCCATGGTTGAGGCAGTTCGCTCCATGCTGGAAACCATTCTTATAGAACAAGTTCATTAAGGGAAGTGCCCATTGTGTACACTGTGCGAGAAAAGATGCTTGTGTTCCCCCTGCAACTAAAGCAGAGTTCCTCGGGTAAACCTGCGTGATTTGGTAGAGGATATGCTTACAGTCCTCGCTACAGCCTGCCATGGTGGAGGCAGTTCGCTCCTCGTGGGAATCCCTGCATAAAGAAGTTCATTCGTGTAAGAGCCCAAAGAGTACACATTGGGAGTAATGCTGCTTGTATGCCACCTGCAACTAAAGCTGAATTCTTTGGTAAAACTGCCGTGTTTTGTAAGAGGAAATGCTTACAGTCCTCGCTACAGCCTGCCTTGGTTGAGGCAGTTCGCTCCACGTCGGAAACCCTGCATATAGAAGTTCATTCGTGGAAGAGCCCAAAGAGTATACAGTGGGAGAAAAGCTGCTTGTGTTACCTCTGCAACTAAAGCAGAGTTCTACCGTTAAAACTGCGTGTTTTGGGAGAGGATATGCTTACAGTCCTCGCTACAGCCTGCCACGGTTGAGGCAGTTCGATCCACGTGGGAATCCCTGCATAAAGAAATTCATTCGTGGAAGAGCCCAAAGATTACACACTGGGAGTAATGCTGCTTGTGTTCCACCTGCAACTAACGCAGAGTTCCTTGGGTAAAACTGCCGTGTTTTCAGAGAGGAAATGCTTAGAGGCCTAACTAGAGCCTGCTTGCTTTAGGCATTTCACTCCACGCGGGACCCCTTGAGTATAGATATTCTTTCGGGCAAAGGCTCATTGGGTACACTGTGGGAGAAAAGCTGCTTGTGTTCCACCTGCAACTAAAGAAGAATTCTTCGGGTAAACCTGCGTGATTTGGTAGAGGATATGCTTACAGTCCTCGTTACAGCCTTCCATGGTGGAGGCAGTTCGCTCCTCGTGGGAATCCCTGCATAAAGAAGTTCATTCGTGTAAGAGCCCAAAGAGTACACAGTGGGAGAAATGCTGCTTGTGTTCCACCTGCAACTAAAGCACCGTTCTTCGGGTAAAACTGCCTGTTATGGGGAGGAAATGCTTACAGTCCTTACGAGAGCCTGCCTTCATTGAGGCAGTTCGCTGCACGTGGGACACCCTGCATAATGACGATTCATTCGGGGAAGGGCCGTTTGTATAAAGTGTGGGACAAATGCAGCTTGTGTTCCACCTGCAACTAAAGCAGAGTTCTTCGGGTAAAAGTGCCGTGTTTTCAGAGAGGAAATCCTTAGAGATCACAGGAGAGCCTGCCATGGTTGAGGCAGTTCGCTCCACGCTGGAAACCATTCTTATAGAACAAGTTCATTAGGGGAAGTGCCCATAGTGTACACTGTGAGAGGAAAGCTGATGGTGTTCCCCCTGCAATTAAAGCAGAGTTCTTCCTGTAAAACTGCGTGTTTTGGGAGAGGAAAGGCTTACAGTATTCGCTACAGCCTGCCTTGGTTGAGGCAGTTCGCTCCACGTGGGAATCCCTGCATACAGAAGTTCATTCGTGGAAGAGCCCAAAGAGTACACAGTGGGAGAAATGCTGCTTGTGTTCCACCTGCAACTAAAGCAGAATTCTTTGGTAAAACTGCCGTGTTTTGGAAGAGGAAATGCTTACAGTCCTCGCTACAGTCTACCTTGGTTGAGGCAGTTCGCTCCACGTCGGAAACCCTGCATATAGAAGTTCATTCGTGGAAGAGCCCAAAGAGTACACAGTGGGAGAAAAGCTGCTTGTGTTACGCCTGCAAGTAAAGCAGAGTTCTAGCTTTAAAACTGCATGGTTTGGGAGAGGATATGCTTACAATCCTCGCTACAGCCTGCCATGGTTGAGGCAGTTCGCTCCACGTGGGAAACCCTGCATATACAAGTTCATTCGTGAAGAGACCAAAGAGTACACAGTGGGAGAAATGCTGCTTGTGTTCCACCTGCAACGAAAGCAGAGTTCTTCGGGTAAAAGTTCCGTGTTTTCAGAGGGGAAATTCTTAGAGACCACAGTAGTGCCTGCCATGGTTGAGGCAGTTCGCTCCACGCTGGAAACCATTCTTATAGAACAAGTTCATTAAGGGAAGTGCCTATTGTGTACACTGTGGGAGGAAAGCTGATGGTGTTCCCCCTGCACCTAAAGCAGAGTTTTTCGTGTAAAACTGCGTGTTTCGGGAGGGGAAATGCTTACAGTCCTCGCTACAGCCTGCCATGGTGGAGACAGTTCGCTCCTCGTGGGAATCCCTGCATATAGAAGTTCATTCGTGTAAGAGCCCAAAGAGTACACAGTGGGAGAAAAGCTGCTTGTGTTATGCCTGCAAGTAAAGCAGACTTCTAGCGTTAAAACTACGAGGTTTGGGAGAGGATATGCTTACAGTCCTCGCTACAGCCTGCCATGGTTGAGGAAGTTCGCTCCACGTGGGAAACCCTGCATATACAAGTTCATTCGTGAAGAGACCAAAGAGTACACAGTGGCAGAAATGCTGCTTGTGTTCCACCTGCAACGAAAGCAGAGTTCTTCGGGTAAAAGTTCCGTGTTTTCAGAGGGGAAATTCTTAGAGACCACAGGAGAGCCTGCCATGGTTGAGGCAGTTCGCTCCACGCTGGAAACCATTCTTATAGAACAAGTTCATTAAGGGAAGTGCCCATTGTGTACACTGTGGGAGAAAAGATGCTTGTGTTCCCCCTGCACCTAAAGCAGAGTTCCTCGGGTAAAACTGCGTGTTTCGGTAGAGGATATGCTTACGGTCCTCGCTACAGCCTGCCTTGGTGGAGGCAGTTCGCTCCACGTGGGAATCCCTGCATAAAGAAGTTCATTCGTGTAAGAGCCCAAAGAGTACACAGTGGGAGTAATGCTGCTTGTATGCCACCTGCAACTAAAGCAGAATTCTTTGGTAAAACTGCCGTGTTTTGGAAGAGGAAATGCTTACAGTCCTCGCTACAGCCTGCCTTGGTTGAGGCAGTTCGCTCCACGTCGGAAACCCTGCATATAGAAGTTCATTCGTGGAAGAGCCCAAAGAGTACACAGTGGGGAAAAGCTGCTTGTGTTACCTCTGCAACTAAAGCAGAGTTCTACCGTTAAAACTGCGTGTTTTGGGAGAGGATATGCTTACAGTCCTCGCTACAGCCTGCCACGGTTGAGGCAGTTCGATCCACGTGGGAATCCCTGCATAAAGAAATTCATTCGTGGAAGAGCCCAAAGATTACACACTGGGAGTAATGCTGCTTGTGTTCCACCTGCAACTAACGCAGAGTTCCTTGGGTAAAACTGCCGTGTTTTCAGAGAGGAAATGCTTAGAGGCCTAACTAGAGCCTGCTTGCTTTAGGCATTTCACTCCACGCGGGACCCCTTGAGTATAGATATTCTTTCGGGCAAAGGCTCATTGGGTACACTGTGGGAGAAAAGCTGCTTGTGTTCCACCTGCAACTAAAGCAGAATTCTTCGGGTAAACCTGCGTGATTTGGTAGAGGATATGCTTACAGTCCTCGTTACAGCCTTCCATGGTGGAGGCAGTTCGCTCCTCGTGGGAATCCCTTCATAAAGAAGTTGATTCGTGTAAGAGCCCAAAGAGTACACAGTGGGAGAAATGCTGCTTGTGTTCCACCTGCAACTAAAGCAGAATTCTTTGGGTAAAACTGCGTGTATTGGGAGAGGAAATGCTTACAGTCCTTATGAGAGCCTCCCTTCGTTGAGGCAGTTCACTGCACGTGGGACACCCTGCATACACCCTGTAGACTCCTTCGGGGAAGGGCTCTTTGTATAAAGTGTGGGACAAATGCAGCTTGTGTTCCACCTGCAACTAAAGCAGAGTTCTTCGGGTAAAAGTGCCGTGTTTTCAGAGAGGAAATCCTTAGAGATCACAGGAGAGCCTGCCATGGTTGAGGCAGTTCGCTCCACGCTGGAAACCATTCTTATAGAACAAGTTCATTAGGGGAAGTGCCCATTGTGTACACTGTGAGAGGAAAGCTGATGGTGTTCCCCCTGCAATTAAAGCAGAGTTCTTCCTGTAAAACTGCGTGTTTTGGGAGAGGAAATGCTTACAGTATTCGCTACAGCCTGCCTTGGTTGAGGCAGTTCGCTCCACGTGGGAATCCCTGCATAAAGAAGTTCATTCGTGGAAGAGCCCAAAGAGTACACAGTGGGAGAAATGCTGCTTGTGTTCCACCTGCAACTAAAGCAGAATTCTTTGGTAAAACTGCCGTGTTTTGGAAGAGGAAATGCTTACAGTCCTCGCTACAGCCTGCCTTGGTTGAGGCAGTTCGCTCCACGTCGGAAACCCTGCATATAGAAGTTCATTCTTGGAAGAGCCCAAAGAGTACACAGTGGGAGAAAAGCTGCTTGTGTTACGCCTGCAAGTAAAGCAGAGTTCTAGCTTTAAAACTGCATGGTTTGGGAGAGGATATGCTTACAATCCTCGCTACAGCCTGCCATGGTTGAGGCAGTTCGCTTCACGTGGGAAACCCTGCATATACAAGTTCATTCGTGAAGAGACCAAAGAGTACACAGTGGGAGAAATGCTGCTTTTGTTCCACCTGCAACGAAAGCAGAGTTCTTCGGGTAAAAGTTCCGTGTTTTCAGAGGGGAAATTCTTAGAGACCACAGTAGTGCCTGCCATGGTTGAGGCAGTTCGCTCCACGCTGGAAACCATTCTTATAGAACAAGTTCATTAAGGGAAGTGCCTATTGTGTACACTGTGGGAGGAAAGCTGATGGTGTTCCCCCTGCACCTAAAGCAGAGTTCTTCGTGTAAAACTGCGTGTTTCGGGAGGGGAAATGCTTACAGTCCTCGCTACAGCCTGCCATGGTGGAGGCAGTTCGCTCCTCGTGGGAATCCCTGCATATAGAAGTTCATTCGTGTATGAGCCCAAAGAGTACACAGTGGGAGAAAAGCTGCTTGTGTTACGCCTGCAAGTAAAGCAGACCTCTAGCGTTAAAACTACGAGGTTTGGGAGAGGATATGCTTACAGTCCTCGCTACAGCCTGCCATGGTTGAGGAAGTTCGGTCCACGTGGGAAACCCTGCATATACAAGTTCATTCGTGAAGAGACCAAAGAGTACACAGTGGGAGAAATGCTGCTTGTGTTCCACCTGCAACGAAAGCAGAGTTCTTCGGGTAAAAGTTCCCTGTTTTCAGAGAGGAAATTCTTAGAGACCACAGTAGTGCCTGCCATGGTTGAGGCAGTTCGCTCCACGCTGGAAACCATTCTTATAGAACAAGTTCATTAAGGGAAGTGCCCATTGTGTACACTGTGGGAGAAAAGATGCTTGTGTTCCCCCTGCAACTAAAGCAGAGTTCCTCGGGTAAACCTGCGTGATTTGGTAGAGGATATGCTTACAGTCCTCGCTACAGCCTGCCATGGTGGAGGCAGTTCGCTCCTCGTGGGAATCCCTGCATAAAGAAGTTCATTCGTGTAAGAGCCGAAAGAGTACACATTGGGAGTAATGCTGCTTGTATGCCACCTGCAACTAAAGCTGAATTCTTTGGTAAAACTGCCGTGTTTTGTAAGAGGAAATGCTTACAGTCCTCGCTACAGCCTGCCTTGGTTGAGGCAGTTCGCTCCACGTCGGAAACCCTGCATATAGAAGTTCATTCGTGGAAGAGCCCAAAGAGTATACAGTGGGAGAAAAGCTGCTTGTGTTACCTCTGCAACTAAAGCAGAGTTCTACCGTTAAAACTGCGTGTTTTGGGAGAGGATATGCTTACAGTCCTCGCTACAGCCTGCCACGGTTGAGGCAGTTCGATCCACGTGGGAATCCCTGCATAAAGAAATTCATTCGTGGAAGAGCCCAAAGATTACACACTGGGAGTAATGCTGCTTGTGTTCCACCTGCAACTAACGCAGAGTTCCTTGGGTAAAACTGCCGTGTTTTCAGAGAGGAAATGCTTAGAGGCCTATCTAGAGCCTTCTTGCTTTAGGCATTTCACTCCACGCGGGACCCCTTGAGTATAGATATTCTTTCGGGCAAAGGCTCATTGGGTACACTGTGGAGAAAAGCTGCTTGTGTTCCACCTGCAACTAAAGAAGAATTCTTCGGGTAAACCTGCGTGATTTGGTAGAGGATATGCTTACAGTCCTCGTTACAGCCTTCCATGGTGGAGGCAGTTCGCTCCTCGTGGGAATCCCTGCATAAAGAAGTTCATTCGTGTAAGAGCCCAAAGAGTACACAGTGGGAGAAATGCTGCTTGTGTTCCACCTGCAACTAAAGCACCGTTCTTCGGGTAAAACTGCCTGTTATGGGGAGGAAATGCTTACAGTCCTTACGAGAGCCTGCCTTCATTGAGGCAGTTCGCTGCACGTGGGACACCCTGCATAATGACGATTCATTCGGGGAAGGGCCGTTTGTATAAAGTGTGGGACAAATGCAGCTTGTGTTCCACCTGCAACTAAAGCAGAGTTCTTCGGGTTAAAGTGCCGTGTTTTCAGAGAGGAAATCCTTAGAGACCACAGGAGAGCCTGCCATGGTTGAGGCAGTTCGCTCCACGCTGGAAACCATTCTTTTAGAACAAGTTCATTAGGGGAAGTGCCCATTCTGTACACTGTGGGAGGAAAGCTGATGGTGTTCCCCCTGCACCTAAAGCAGAGTTCTTCGTGTAAAACTGCGTGTTTCGGGAGGGGAAATGCTTACAGTATTCGCTACAGCCTGCCTTGGTTGAGGCAGTTCGCTCCACGTGGGAATCCCTGCATAAAGAAGTTCATTCGTGGAAGAGCCCAAAGAGTACACAGTGGGAGAAATGCTGCTTGTGTTCCACCTGCAACTAAAGCAGAATTCTTTGGTAAAACTGCCGTGTTTTGTAAGAGGAAATGCTTACAGTCCTCGCTACAGCCTGCCTTGGTTGAGGCAGTTCGCTCCACGTCGGAAACCCTGCATATAGAAGTTCATTCGTGGAAGAGCCCAAAGAGTACACAGTGGGAGAAAAGCTGCTTGTGTTACGCCTGCAAGTAAAGCAGAGTTCTAGCTTTAAAACTGTGTGGTTTGGGAGAGGATATGCTTACAATCCTCGCTACAGCCTGCCATGGTTGAGGCAGTTCGCTCCACGTGGGAAACCCTGCATATACAAGTTCATTCGTGAAGAGACCAAAGAGTACACAGTGGGAGAAATGCTGCTTTTGTTCCACCTGCAACGAAAGCAGAGTTCTTCGGGTAAAAGTTCCGTGTTTTCAGAGGGGAAATTCTTAGAGACCACAGTAATGCCTGCCATGGTTGAGGCAGTTCGCTCCACGCTGGAAACCACTCTTATAGAACAAGTTCATTAGGGGAAGTGCCTATTGTGTACACTGTGGGAGGAAAGCTGATGGTGTTCCCCCTGCACCTAAAGCAGAGTTCTTCGTGTAAAACTGCGTGTTTTGGGAGGGGAAATGCTTACAGTCCTCGCTACAGCCTGCCATGGTGGAGGCAGTTCGCTCCTCGTGGGAATCCCTGCATATAGAAGTTCATTCGTGTAAGAGCCCAAAGAGTACACAGTGGGAGAAAAGCTGCTTGTGTTAGGCCTGCAAGTAAAGCAGACTTCTAGCGATAAAACTGCGAGGTTTGGGAGAGGATATGCTTACAGTCCTCGCTACAGCCTGCCATGGTTGAGGAAGTTCGCTCCACGTGGGAAACCCTGCATATACAAGTTCATTCGTGAAGAGACCAAAGAGTACACAGTGGGAGAAATGCTGCTTGTGTTCTACCTGCAACGAAAGCAGAATTCTTCGGGTAAAAGTTCCGTGTTTTCAGAGGGGAAATTCTTAGAGACCACAGTAGTGCCTGCCATGGTTGAGGCAGTTCGCTCCACGCTGGAAACCATTCTTATAGAACAAGTTCATTAAGGGAAGTGCCCATTGTGTACACTGTGGGAGAAAAGATGCTTGTGTTCCCCCTGCAACTAAAGCAGAGTTCCTCGGGTAAACCTGCGTGATTTGGTAGAGGATATGCTTACAGTCCTCGCTACAGCCTGCCATGGTGGAGGCAGTTCGCTCCTCGTGGGAATCCCTGCATAAAGAAGTTCATTCGTGTAAGAGCCCAAAGAGTACACATTGGGAGTAATGCTGCTTGTATGCCACCTGCAACTAAAGCTGAATTCTTTGGTAAAACTGCCGTGTTTTGTAAGAGGAAATGCTTACAGTCCTCGCTACAGCCTGCCTTGGTTGAGGCAGTTCGCTCCACGTCGGAAACCCTGCATATAGAAGTTCATTCGTGGAAGAGCCCAAAGAGTATACAGTGGGAGAAAAGCTGCTTGTGTTACCTCTGCAACTAAAGCAGAGTTCTACCGTTAAAACTGCGTGTTTTGGGAGAGGATATGCTTACAGTCCTCGCTACAGCCTGCCACGGTTGAGGCAGTTCGATCCACGTGGGAATCCCTGCATAAAGAAATTCATTCGTGGAAGAGCCCAAAGATTACACACTGGGAGTAATGCTGCTTGTGTTCCACCTGCAACTAACGCAGAGTTCCTTGGGTAAAACTGCCGTGTTTTCAGAGAGGAAATGCTTAGAGGCCTAACTAGAGCCTGCTTGCTTTAGGCATTTCACTCCACGCGGGACCCCTTGAGTATAGATATTCTTTCGGGCAAAGGCTCATTGGGTACACTGTGGGAGAAAAGCTGCTTGTGTTCCACCTGCACCTAAAGAAGAATTCTTCGGGTAAACCTGCGTGATTTGGTAGAGGATATGCTTACAGTCCTCGTTACAGCCTTCCATGGTGGAGGCAGTTCGCTCCTCGTGGGAATCCCTGCATAAAGAAGTTCATTCGTGTAAGAGCCCAAAGAGTACACAGTGGGAGAAATGCTGCTTGTGTTCCACCTGCAACTAAAGCACCGTTCTTCGGGTAAAACAGCCTGTTATGGGGAGGAAATGCTTACAGTCCTTACGAGAGCCTGCCTTCATTGAGGCAGTTCGCTGCACGTGGGACACCCTGCATAATGACGATTCATTCGGGGAAGGGCCGTTTGTATAAAGTGTGGGACAAATGCAGCTTGTGTTCCACCTGCAACTAAAGCAGAGTTCTTCGGGTAAAAGTGCCGTGTTTTCAGAGAGGAAATCCTTAGAGATCACAGGAGAGCCTGCCATGGTTGAGGCAGTTCGCTCCACGCTGGAAACCATTCTTATAGAACAAGTTCATTAGGGGAAGTGCCCATAGTGTACACTGTGAGAGGAAAGCTGATGGTGTTCCCCCTGCAATTAAAGCAGAGTTCTTCCTGTAAAACTGCGTGTTTTGGGAGAGGAAATGCTTACAGTATTCGCTACAGCCTGCCTTGGTGGAGGCAGTTCGCTCCACGTGGGAATCCCTGCATAAAGAAGTTCATTCGTGGAAGAGCCCAAAGAGTACACAGTGGGAGAAATGCTGCTTGTGTTCCACCTGCAACTAAAGCAGAATTCTTTGGTAAAACTGCCGTGTTTTGGAAGAGGAAATGCTTACAGTCCTCGCTACAGCCTACCTTGGTTGAGGCAGTTCGCTCCACGTCGGAAACCCTGCATATAGAAGTTCATTCGTGGAAGAGCCCAAAGAGTACACAGTGGGAGAAAAGCTGCTTGTGTTACGCCTGCAAGTAAAGCAGAGTTCTAGCTTTAAAACTGCATGGTTTGGGAGAGGATATGCTTACAATCCTCGCTACAGCCTGCCATGGTTGAGGCAGTTCGCTCCACGTGGGAAACCCTGCATATACAAGTTCATTCGTGAAGAGACCAAAGAGTACACAGTGGGAGAAATGCTGCTTGTGTTCCACCTGCAACGAAAGCAGAGTTCTTCGGGTAAAAGTTCCGTGTTTTCAGAGGGGAAATTCTTAGAGACCACAGTAGTGCCTGCCATGGTTGATGCAGTTCGCTCCACGCTGGAAACCATTCTTATAGAACAAGTTCATTAAGGGAAGTGCCTATTGTGTACACTGTGGGAGGAAAGCTGATGGTGTTCCCCCTGCACCTAAAGCAGAGTTTTTCGTGTAAAACTGCGTGTTTCGGGAGGGGAAATGCTTACAGTCCTCGCTACAGCCTGCCATGGTGGAGACAGTTCGCTCCTCGTGGGAATCCCTGCATATAGAAGTTCATTCGTGTAAGAGCCCAAAGAGTACACAGTGGGAGAAAAGCTGCTTGTGTTACGCCTGCAAGTAAAGCAGACTTCTAGCGTTAAAACTACGAGGTTTGGGAGAGGATATGCTTACAGTCCTCGCTACAGCCTGCCATGGTTGAGGAAGTTCGCTCCACGTGGGAAACCCTGCATATACAAGTTCATTCGTGAAGAGACCAAAGAGTACACAGTGGCAGAAATGCTGCTTGTGTTCCACCTGCAACGAAAGCAGAGTTCTTCGGGTAAAAGTTCCGTGTTTTCAGAGGGGAAATTCTTAGAGACCACAGGAGAGCCTGCCATGGTTGAGGCAGTTCGCTCCACGCTGGAAACCATTCTTATAGAACAAGTTCATTAAGGGAAGTGCCCATTGTGTACACTGTGGGAGAAAAGATGCTTGTGTTCCCCCTGCACCTAAAGCAGAGTTCCTCGGGTAAAACTGCGTGTTTCGGTAGAGGATATGCTTACGGTCCTCGCTACAGCCTGCCTTGGTGGAGGCAGTTCGCTCCACGTGGGAATCCCTGCATAAAGAAGTTCATTCGTGTAAGAGCCCAAAGAGTACACAGTGGGAGTAATGCTGCTTGTATGCCACCTGCAACTAAAGCAGAATTCTTTGGTAAAACTGCCGTGTTTTGTAAGAGGAAATGCTTACAGTCCTCGCTACAGCCTGCCTTGGTTGAGGCAGTTCGCTCCACGTCGGAAACCCTGCATATAGAAGTTCATTCGTGGAAGAGCCCAAAGAGTACACAGTGGGGAAAAGCTGCTTGTGTTACCTCTGCAACTAAAGCAGAGTTCTACTGTTAAAACTGCGTGTTTTGGGAGAGGATATGCTTACAGTCCTCGCTACAGCCTGCCACGGTTGAGGCAGTTCGATCCACGTGGGAATCCCTGCATAAAGAAATTCATTCGTGGAAGAGCCCAAAGATTACACACTGGGAGTAATGCTGCTTGTGTTCCACCTGCAACTAACGCAGAGTTCCTTGGGTAAAACTGCCGTGTTTTCAGAGAGGAAATGCTTAGAGGCCTAACTAGAGCCTGCTTGCTTTAGGCATTTCACTCCACGCGTGACCCCTTGAGTATAGATATTCTTTCGGGCAAAGGCTCATTGGGTACACTGTGGGAGAAAAGCTGCTTGTGTTCCACCTGCAACTAAAGCAGAGTTCTTCGGGTAAAAGTGCCGTGTTTTCAGAGAGGAAATCCTTAGAGATCACAGGAGAGCCTGCCATGGTTGAGGCAGTTCGCTCCACGCTGGAAACCATTCTTATAGAACAAGTTCATTAGGGGAAGTGCCCATTGTGTACACTGTGAGAGGAAAGCTGATGGTGTTCCCCCTGCAATTAAAGCAGAGTTCTTCCTGTAAAACTGCGTGTTTTGGGAGAGGAAATGCTTACAGTATTCGCTACAGCCTGCCTTGGTTGAGGCAGTTCGCTCCACGTGGGAATCCCTGCATAAAGAAGTTCATTCGTGGAAGAGCCCAAAGAGTACACAGTGGGAGAAATGCTGCTTGTGTTCCACCTGCAACTAAAGCAGAATTCTTTGGTAAAACTGCCGTGTTTTGGAAGAGGAAATGCTTACAGTCCTCGCTACAGCCTACCTTGGTTGAGGCAGTTCGCTCCACGTCGGAAACCCTGCATATAGAAGTTCATTCGTGGAAGAGCCCAAAGAGTACACAGTGGGAGAAAAGCTGCTTGTGTTACGCCTGCAAGTAAAGCAGAGTTCTAGCTTTAAAACTGTGTGGTTTGGGAGAGGATATGCTTACAATCCTCGCTACAGCCTGCCATGGTTGAGGCAGTTCGCTCCACGTGGGAAACCCTGCATATACAAGTTCATTCGTGAAGAGACCAAAGAGTACACAGTGGGAGAAATGCTGCTTGTGTTCCACCTGCAACGAAAGCAGAGTTCTTCGGGTAAAAGTTCCGTGTTTTCAGAGGGGAAATTCTTAGAGACCACAGTAGTGCCTGCCATGGTTGAGGCAGTTCGCTCCACGCTGGAAACCATTCTTATAGAACAAGTTCATTAAGGGAAGTGCCTATTGTGTACACTGTGGGAGGAAAGCTGATGGTGTTCCCCCTGCACCTAAAGCAGAGTTTTTCGTGTAAAACTGCGTGTTTCGGGAGGGGAAATGCTTACAGTCCTCGCTACAGCCTGCCATGGTGGAGACAGTTCGCTCCTCGTGGGAATCCCTGCATATAGAAGTTCATTCGTGTAAGAGCCCAAAGAGTACACAGTGGGAGAAAAGCTGCTTGTGTTACGCCTGCAAGTAAAGCAGACTTCTAGCGTTAAAACTACGAGGTTTGGGAGAGGATATGCTTACAGTCCTCGCTACAGCCTGCCACGGTTGAGGCAGTTCGATCCACGTGGGAATCCCTGCATAAAGAAATTCATTCGTGGAAGAGCCCAAAGATTACACACTGGGAGTAATGCTGCTTGTGTTCCACCTGCAACTAACGCAGAGTTCCTTGGGTAAAACTGCCGTGTTTTCAGAGAGGAAATGCTTAGAGGCCTAACTAGAGCCTGCTTGCTTTAGGCATTTCACTCCACGCGTGACCCCTTGAGTATAGATATTCTTTCGGGCAAAGGCTCATTGGGTACACTGTGGGAGAAAAGCTGCTTGTGTTCCACCTGCAACTAAAGCAGAGTTCTTCGGGTAAAAGTGCCGTGTTTTCAGAGAGGAAATCCTTAGAGATCACAGGAGAGCCTGCCATGGTTGAGGCAGTTCGCTCCACGCTGGAAACCATTCTTATAGAACAAGTTCATTAGGGGAAGTGCCCATTGTGTACACTGTGAGAGGAAAGCTGATGGTGTTCCCCCTGCAATTAAAGCAGAGTTCTTCCTGTAAAACTGCGTGTTTTGGGAGAGGAAATGCTTACAGTATTCGCTACAGCCTGCCTTGGTTGAGGCAGTTCGCTCCACGTGGGAATCCCTGCATAAAGAAGTTCATTCGTGGAAGAGCCCAAAGAGTACACAGTGGGAGAAATGCTGCTTGTGTTCCACCTGCAACTAAAGCAGAATTCTTTGGTAAAACTGCCGTGTTTTGGAAGAGGAAATGCTTACAGTCCTCGCTACAGCCTACCTTGGTTGAGGCAGTTCGCTCCACGTCGGAAACCCTGCATATAGAAGTTCATTCGTGGAAGAGCCCAAAGAGTACACAGTGGGAGAAAAGCTGCTTGTGTTACGCCTGCAAGTAAAGCAGAGTTCTAGCTTTAAAACTGCATGGTTTGGGAGAGGATATGCTTACAATCCTCGCTACAGCCTGCCATGGTTGAGGCAGTTCGCTCCACGTGGGAAACCCTGCATATACAAGTTCATTCGTGAAGAGACCAAAGAGTACACAGTGGGAGAAATGCTGCTTGTGTTCCACCTGCAACGAAAGCAGAGTTCTTCGGGTAAAAGTTCCGTGTTTTCAGAGGGGAAATTCTTAGAGACCACAGTAGTGCCTGCCATGGTTGAGGCAGTTCGCTCCACGCTGGAAACCATTCTTATAGAACAAGTTCATTAAGGGAAGTGCCTATTGTGTACACTGTGGGAGGAAAGCTGATGGTGTTCCCCCTGCACCTAAAGCAGAGTTTTTCGTGTAAAACTGCGTGTTTCGGGAGGGGAAATGCTTACAGTCCTCGCTACAGCCTGCCATGGTGGAGACAGTTCGCTCCTCGTGGGAATCCCTGCATATAGAAGTTCATTCGTGTAAGAGCCCAAAGAGTACACAGTGGGAGAAAAGCTGCTTGTGTTACGCCTGCAAGTAAAGCAGACTTCTAGCGTTAAAACTACGAGGTTTGGGAGAGGATATGCTTACAGTCCTCGCTACAGCCTGCCATGGTTGAGGAAGTTCGCTCCACGTGGGAAACCCTGCATATACAAGTTCATTCGTGAAGAGACCAAAGAGTACACAGTGGCAGAAATGCTGCTTGTGTTCCACCTGCAACGAAAGCAGAGTTCTTCGGGTAAAAGTTCCGTGTTTTCAGAGGGGAAATTCTTAGAGACCACAGGAGAGCCTGCCATGGTTGAGGCAGTTCGCTCCACGCTGGAAACCATTCTTATAGAACAAGTTCATTAAGGGAAGTGCCCATTGTGTACACTGTGGGAGAAAAGATGCTTGTGTTCCCCCTGCACCTAAAGCAGAGTTCCTCGGGTAAAACTGCGTGTTTCGGTAGAGGATATGCTTACGGTCCTCGCTACAGCCTGCCTTGGTGGAGGCAGTTCGCTCCACGTGGGAATCCCTGCATAAAGAAGTTCATTCGTGTAAGAGCCCAAAGAGTACACAGTGGGAGTAATGCTGCTTGTATGCCACCTGCAACTAAAGCAGAATTCTTTGGTAAAACTGCCGTGTTTTGGAAGAGGAAATGCTTACAGTCCTCGTTACAGCCTGCCTTGGTTGAGGCAGTTCGCTCCACGTCGGAAACCCTGCATATAGAAGTTCATTCGTGGAAGAGCCCAAAGAGTACACAGTGGGGAAAAGCTGCTTGTGTTACCTCTGCAACTAAAGCAGAGTTCTACCGTTAAAACTGCGTGTTTTGGGAGAGGATATGCTTACAGTCCTCGCTACAGCCTGCCACGGTTGAGGCAGTTCGATCCACGTGGGAATCCCTGCATAAAGAAATTCATTCGTGGAAGAGCCCAAAGATTACACACTGGGAGTAATGCTGCTTGTGTTCCACCTGCAACTAACGCAGAGTTCCTTGGGTAAAACTGCCGTGTTTTCAGAGAGGAAATGCTTAGAGGCCTAACTAGAGCCTGCTTGCTTTAGGCATTTCACTCCACGCGGGACCCCTTGAGTATAGATATTCTTTCGGGCAAAGGCTCATTGGGTACACTGTGGGAGAAAAGCTGCTTGTGTTCCACCTGCAACTAAAGCAGAATTCTTCGGGTAAACCTGCGTGATTTGGTAGAGGATATGCTTACAGTCCTCGTTACAGCCTTCCATGGTGGAGGCAGTTCGCTCCTCGTGGGAATCCCTTCATAAAGAAGTTGATTCGTGTAAGAGCCCAAAGAGTACACAGTGGGAGAAATGCTGCTTGTGTTCCACCTGCAACTAAAGCAGAATTCTTTGGGTAAAACTGCGTGTATTGGGAGAGGAAATGCTTACAGTCCTTATGAGAGCCTCCCTTCGTTGAGGCAGTTCACTGCACGTGGGACACCCTGCATACACCCTGTAGACTCCTTCGGGGAAGGGCTCTTTGTATAAAGTGTGGGACAAATGCAGCTTGTGTTCCACCTGCAACTAAAGCAGAGTTCTTCGGGTAAAAGTGCCGTGTTTTCAGAGAGGAAATCCTTAGAGATCACAGGAGAGCCTGCCATGGTTGAGGCAGTTCGCTCCACGCTGGAAACCATTCTTATAGAACAAGTTTATTAGGGGAAGTGCCCATTGTGTACACTGTGAGAGGAAAGCTGATGGTGTTCCCCCTGCAATTAAAGCAGAGTTCTTCCTGTAAAACTGCGTGTTTTGGGAGAGGAAATGCTTACAGTATTCGCTACAGCCTGCCTTGGTTGAGGCAGTTCGCTCCACGTGGGAATCCCTGCATAAAGAAGTTCATTCGTGGAAGAGCCCAAAGAGTACACAGTGGGAGAAATGCTGCTTGTGTTCCACCTGCAACTAAAGCAGAATTCTTTGGTAAAACTGCCGTGTTTTGGAAGAGGAAATGCTTACAGTCCTCGCTACAGCCTGCCTTGGTTGAGGCAGTTCGCTCCACGTCGGAAACCCTGCATATAGAAGTTCATTCTTGGAAGAGCCCAAAGAGTACACAGTGGGAGAAAAGCTGCTTGTGTTACGCCTGCAAGTAAAGCAGAGTTCTAGCTTTAAAACTGCATGGTTTGGGAGAGGATATGCTTACAATCCTCGCTACAGCCTGCCATGGTTGAGGCAGTTCGCTCCACGTGGGAAACCCTGCATATACAAGTTCATTCGTGAAGAGACCAAAGAGTACACAGTGGGAGAAATGCTGCTTTTGTTCCACCTGCAACGAAAGCAGAGTTCTTCGGGTAAAAGTTCCGTGTTTTCAGAGGGGAAATTCTTAGAGACCACAGTAATGCCTGCCATGGTTGAGGCAGTTCGCTCCACGCTGGAAACCACTCTTATAGAACAAGTTCATTAGGGGAAGTGCCTATTGTGTACACTGTGGGAGGAAAGCTGATGGTGTTCCCCCTGCACCTAAAGCAGAGTTCTTCGTGTAAAACTGCGTGTTTTGGGAGGGGAAATGCTTACAGTCCTCGCTACAGCCTGCCATGGTGGAGGCAGTTCGCTCCTCGTGGGAATCCCTGCATATAGAAGTTCATTCGTGTAAGAGCCCAAAGAGTACACAGTGGGAGAAAAGCTGCTTGTGTTAGGCCTGCAAGTAAAGCAGACTTCTAGCGATAAAACTTCGAGGTTTGGGAGAGGATATGCTTACAGTCCTCGCTACAGCCTGCCATGGTTGAGGAAGTTCGCTCCACGTGGGAAACCCTGCATATACAAGTTCATTCGTGAAGAGACCAAAGAGTACACAGTGGGAGAAATGCTGCTTGTGTTCTACCTGCAACGAAAGCAGAGTTCTTCGGGTAAAAGTTCCGTGTTTTCAGAGGGGAAATTCTTAGAGACCACAGTAGTGCCTGCCATGGTTGAGGCAGTTCGCTCCACGCTGGAAACCATTCTTATAGAACAAGTTCATTAAGGGAAGTGCCCATTGTGTACACTGTGGGAGAAAAGATGCTTGTGTTCCCCCTGCAACTAAAGCAGAGTTCCTCGGGTAAACCTGCGTGATTTGGTAGAGGATATGCTTACAGTCCTCGCTACAGCCTGCCATGGTGGAGGCAGTTCGCTCCTCGTGGGAATCCCTGCATAAAGAAGTTCATTCGTGTAAGAGCCCAAAGAGTACACATTGGGAGTAATGCTGCTTGTATGCCACCTGCAACTAAAGCTGAATTCTTTGGTAAAACTGCCGTGTTTTGTAAGAGGAAATGCTTACAGTCCTCGCTACAGCCTGCCTTGGTTGAGGCAGTTCGCTCCACGTCGGAAACCCTGCATATAGAAGTTCATTCGTGGAAGAGCCCAAAGAGTATACAGTGGGAGAAAAGCTGCTTGTGTTACCTCTGCAACTAAAGCAGAGTTCTACCGTTAAAACTGCGTGTTTTGGGAGAGGATATGCTTACAGTCCTCGCTACAGCCTGCCACGGTTGAGGCAGTTCGATCCACGTGGGAATCCCTGCATAAAGAAATTCATTCGTGGAAGAGCCCAAAGATTACACACTGGGAGTAATGCTGCTTGTGTTCCACCTGCAACTAACGCAGAGTTCCTTGGGTAAAACTGCCGTGTTTTCAGAGAGGAAATGCTTAGAGGCCTAACTAGAGCCTGCTTGCTTTAGGCATTTCACTCCACGCGGGACCCCTTGAGTATAGATATTCTTTCGGGCAAAGGCTCATTGGGTACACTGTGGAGAAAAGCTGCTTGTGTTCCACCTGCAACTAAAGAAGAATTCTTCGGGTAAACCTGCGTGATTTGGTAGAGGATATGCTTACAGTCCTCGTTACAGCCTTCCATGGTGGAGGCAGTTCGCTCCTCGTGGGAATCCCTGCATAAAGAAGTTCATTCGTGTAAGAGCCCAAAGAGTACACAGTGGGAGAAATGCTGCTTGTGTTCCACCTGCAACTAAAGCATCGTTCTTCGGGTAAAACTGCCTGTTATGGGGAGGAAATGCTTACAGTCCTTACGAGAGCCTGCCTTCATTGAGGCAATTCGCTGCACGTGGGACACCCTGCATAATGACGATTCATTCGGGGAAGGGCCGTTTGTATAAAGTGTGGGACAAATGCAGCTTGTGTTCCACCTGCAACTAAAGCAGAGTTCTTCGGGTTAAAGTGCCGTGTTTTCAGAGAGGAAATCCTTAGAGACCACAGGAGAGCCTGCCATGGTTGAGGCAGTTCGCTTCACGCTGGAAACCATTCTTTTAGAACAAGTTCATTAGGGGAAGTGCCCATTCTGTACACTGTGGGAGGAAAGCTGATGGTGTTCCCCCTGCACCTAAAGCAGAGTTCTTCGTGTAAAACTGCGTGTTTCGGGAGGGGAAATGCTTACAGTATTCGCTACAGCCTGCCTTGGTTGAGGCAGTTCGCTCCACGTGGGAATCCCTGCATAAAGAAGTTCATTCGTGGAAGAGCCCAAAGAGTACACAGTGGGAGAAATGCTGCTTGTGTTCCACCTGCAACTAAAGCAGAATTCTTTGGTAAAACTGCCGTGTTTTGTAAGAGGAAATGCTTACAGTCCTCGCTGCAGCCTGCCTTGGTTGAGGCAGTTCGCTCCACGTCGGAAACCCTGCATATAGAAGTTCATTCGTGGAAGAGCCCAAAGAGTACACAGTGGGAGAAAAGCTGCTTGTGTTACGCCTGCAAGTAAAGCAGAGTTCTAGCTTTAAAACTGTGTGGTTTGGGAGAGGATATGCTTACAATCCTCGCTACAGCCTGCCATGGTTGAGGCAGTTCGCTCCACGTGGGAAACCCTGCATATACAAGTTCATTCGTGAAGAGACCAAAGAGTACACAGTGGGAGAAATGCTGCTTTTGTTCCACCTGCAACGAAAGCAGAGTTCTTCGGGTAAAAGTTCCGTGTTTTCAGAGGGGAAATTCTTAGAGACCACAGTAATGCCTGCCATGGTTGAGGCAGTTCGCTCCACGCTGGAAACCACTCTTATAGAACAAGTTCATTAGGGGAAGTGCCTATTGTGTACACTGTGGGAGGAAAGCTGATGGTGTTCCCCCTGCACCTAAAGCAGAGTTCTTCGTGTAAAACTGCGTGTTTTGGGAGGGGAAATGCTTACAGTCCTCGCTACAGCCTGCCATGGTGGAGGCAGTTCGCTCCTCGTGGGAATCCCTGCATATAGAAGTTCATTCGTGTAAGAGCCCAAAGAGTACACAGTGGGAGAAAAGCTGCTTGTGTTAGGCCTGCAAGTAAAGCAGACTTCTAGCGATAAAACTGCGAGGTTTGGGAGAGGATATGCTTACAGTCCTCGCTACAGCCTGCCATGGTTGAGGAAGTTCGCTCCACGTGGGAAACCCTGCATATACAAGTTCATTCGTGAAGAGACCAAAGAGTACACAGTGGGAGAAATGCTGCTTGTGTTCTACCTGCAACGAAAGCAGAGTTCTTCGGGTAAAAGTTCCGTGTTTTCAGAGGGGAAATTCTTAGAGACCACAGTAGTGCCTGCCATGGTTGAGGCAGTTCGCTCCACGCTGGAAACCATTCTTATAGAACAAGTTCATTAAGGGAAGTGCCCATTGTGTACACTGTGGGAGAAAAGATGCTTGTGTTCCCCCTGCAACTAAAGCAGAGTTCCTCGGGTAAACCTGCGTGATTTGGTAGAGGATATGCTTACAGTCCTCGCTACAGCCTGCCATGGTGGAGGCAGTTCGCTCCTCGTGGGAATCCCTGCATAAAGAAGTTCATTCGTGTAAGAGCCCAAAGAGTACACATTGCGAGTAATGCTGCTTGTATGCCACCTGCAACTAAAGCTGAATTCTTTGGTAAAACTGCCGTGTTTTGTAAGAGGAAATGCTTACAGTCCTCGCTACAGCCTGCCTTGGTTGAGGCAGTTCGCTCCACGTCGGAAACCCTGCATATAGAAGTTCATTCGTGGAAGAGCCCAAAGAGTATACAGTGGGAGAAAAGCTGCTTGTGTTACCTCTGCAACTAAAGCAGAGTTCTACCATTAAAACTGCGTGTTTTGGGAGAGGATATGCTTACAGTCCTCGCTACAGCCTGCCACGGTTGAGGCAGTTCGATCCACGTGGGAATCCCTGCATAAAGAAATTCATTCGTGGAAGAGCCCAAATATTACACACTGGGAGTAATGCTGCTTGTGTTCCACCTGCAACTAACGCAGAGTTCCTTGGGTAAAACTGCCGTGTTTTCAGAGAGGAAATGCTTAGAGGCCTAACTAGAGCCTGCTTGCTTTAGGCATTTCACTCCACGCGGGACCCCTTGAGTATAGATATTCTTTCGGGCAAAGGCTCATTGGGTACACTGTGGGAGAAAAGCTGCTTGTGTTCCACCTGCAACTAAAGAAGAATTCTTCGGGTAAACCTGCGTGATTTGGTAGAGGATATGCTTACAGTCCTCGTTACAGCCTTCCATGGTGGAGGCAGTTCGCTCCTCGTGGGAATCCCTGCATAAAGAAGTTCATTCGTGTAAGAGCCCAAAGAGTACACAGTGGGAGAAATGCTGCTTGTGTTCCACCTGCAACTAAAGCACCGTTCTTCGGGTAAAACTGCCTGTTATGGGGAGGAAATGCTTACAGTCCTTACGAGAGCCTGCCTTCATTGAGGCAGTTCGCTGCACGTGGGACACCCTGCATAATGACGATTCATTCGGGGAAGGGCCGTTTGTATAAAGTGTGGGACAAATGCAGCTTGTGTTCCACCTGCAACTAAAGCAGAGTTCTTCGGGTAAAAGTGCCGTGTTTTCAGAGAGGAAATCCTTAGAGATCACAGGAGAGCCTGCGATGGTTGAGGCAGTTCGCTCCACGCTGGAAACCATTCTTATAGAACAAGTTCATTAGGGGAAGTGCCCATAGTGTACACTGTGAGAGGAAAGCTGATGGTGTTCCCCCTGCAATTAAAGCAGAGTTCTTCCTGTAAAACTGCGTGTTTTGGGAGAGGAAATGCTTACAGTATTCGCTACAGCCTGCCTTGGTTGAGGCAGTTCGCTCCACGTGGGAATCCCTGCATAAAGAAGTTCATTCGTGGAAGAGCCCAAAGAGTACACAGTGGGAGAAATGCTGCTTGTGTTCCACCTGCAACTAAAGCAGAATTCTTTGGTAAAACTGCCGTGTTTTGGAAGAGGAAATGCTTACAGTCCTCGCTACAGCCTACCTTGGTTGAGGCAGTTCGCTCCACGTCGGAAACCCTGCATATAGAAGTTCATTCGTGGAAGAGCCCAAAGAGTACACAGTGGGAGAAAAGCTGCTTGTGTTACGCCTGCAAGTAAAGCAGAGTTCTAGCTTTAAAACTGCATGGTTTGGGAGAGGATATGCTTACAATCCTCGCTACAGCCTGCCATGGTTGAGGCAGTTCGCTCCACGTGGGAAACCCTGCATATACAAGTTCATTCGTGAAGAGACCAAAGAGTACACAGTGGGAGAAATGCTGCTTGTGTTCCACCTGCAACGAAAGCAGAGTTCTTCGGGTAAAAGTTCCGTGTTTTCAGAGGGGAAATTCTTAGAGACCACAGTAGTGCCTGCCATGGTTGATGCAGTTCGCTCCACGCTGGAAACCATTCTTATAGAACAAGTTCATTAAGGGAAGTGCCTATTGTGTACACTGTGGGAGGAAAGCTGATGGTGTTCCCCCTGCACCTAAAGCAGAGTTTTTCGTGTAAAACTGCGTGTTTCGGGAGGGGAAATGCTTACAGTCCTCGCTACAGCCTGCCATGGTGGAGACAGTTCGCTCCTCGTGGGAATCCCTGCATATAGAAGTTCATTCGTGTAAGAGCCCAAAGAGTACACAGTGGGAGAAAAGCTGCTTGTGTTACGCCTGCAAGTAAAGCAGACTTCTAGCGTTAAAACTACGAGGTTTGGGAGAGGATATGCTTACAGTCCTCGCTACAGCCTGCCATGGTTGAGGAAGTTCGCTCCACGTGGGAAACCCTGCATATACAAGTTCATTCGTGAAGAGACCAAAGAGTACACAGTGGCAGAAATGCTGCTTGTGTTCCACCTGCAACGAAAGCAGAGTTCTTCGGGTAAAAGTTCCGTGTTTTCAGAGGGGAAATTCTTAGAGACCACAGGAGAGCCTGCCATGGTTGAGGCAGTTCGCTCCACGCTGGAAACCATTCTTATAGAACAAGTTCATTAAGGGAAGTGCCCATTGTGTACACTGTGGGAGAAAAGATGCTTGTGTTCCCCCTGCACCTAAAGCAGAGTTCCTCGGGTAAAACTGCGTGTTTCGGTAGAGGATATGCTTACGGTCCTCGCTACAGCCTGCCTTGGTGGAGGCAGTTCGCTCCACGTGGGAATCCCTGCATAAAGAAGTTCATTCGTGTAAGAGCCCAAAGAGTACACAGTGGGAGTAATGCTGCTTGTATGCCACCTGCAACTAAAGCAGAATTCTTTGGTAAAACTGCCGTGTTTTGGTAGAGGAAATGCTTACAGTCCTCGCTACAGCCTGCCTTGGTTGAGGCAGTTCGCTCCACGTCGGAAACCCTGCATATAGAAGTTCATTCGTGGAAGAGCCCAAAGAGTACACAGTGGGGAAAAGCTGCTTGTGTTACCTCTGCAACTAAAGCAGAGTTCTACCGTTAAAACTGCGTGTTTTGGGAGAGGATATGCTTACAGTCCTCGCTGCAGCCTGCCACGGTTGAGGCAGTTCGATCCACGTGGGAATCCCTGCATAAAGAAATTCATTCGTGGAAGAGCCCAAAGATTACACACTGGGAGTAATGCTGCTTGTGTTCCACCTGCAACTAACGCAGAATTCCTTGGGTAAAACTGCCGTGTTTTCAGAGAGGAAATGCTTAGAGGCCTAACTAGAGCCTGCTTGCTTTAGGCATTTCACTCCACGCGGGACCCCTTGAGTATAGATATTCTTTCGGGCAAAGGCTCATTGGGTACACTGTGGGAGAAAAGCTGCTTGTGTTCCACCTGCAACTAAAGCAGAGTTCTTCGGGTAAAAGTGCCGTGTTTTCAGAGAGGAAATCCTTAGAGATCACAGGAGAGCCTGCCATGGTTGAGGCAGTTCGCTCCACGCTGGAAACCATTCTTATAGAACAAGTTCATTAGGGGAAGTGCCCATTGTGTACACTGTGAGAGGAAAGCTGATGGTGTTCCCCCTGCAATTAAAGCAGAGTTCTTCCTGTAAAACTGCGTGTTTTGGGAGAGGAAATGCTTACAGTATTCGCTACAGCCTGCCTTGGTTGAGGCAGTTCGCTCCACGTGGGAATCCCTGCATAAAGAAGTTCATTCGTGGAAGAGCCCAAAGAGTACACAGTGGGAGAAATGCTGCTTGTGTTCCACCTGCAACTAAAGCAGAATTCTTTGGTAAAACTGCCGTGTTTTGGAAGAGGAAATGCTTACAGTCCTCGCTACAGCCTACCTTGGTTGAGGCAGTTCGCTCCACGTCGGAAACCCTGCATATAGAAGTTCATTCGTGGAAGAGCCCAAAGAGTACACAGTGGGAGAAAAGCTGCTTGTGTTACGCCTGCAAGTAAAGCAGAGTTCTAGCTTTAAAACTGCATGGTTTGGGAGAGGATATGCTTACAATCCTCGCTACAGCCTGCCATGGTTGAGGCAGTTCGCTCCACGTGGGAAACCCTGCATATACAAGTTCATTCGTGAAGAGACCAAAGAGTACACAGTAGGAGAAATGCTGCTTGTGTTCCACCTGCAACGAAAGCAGAGTTCTTCGGGTAAAAGTTCCGTGTTTTCAGAGGGGAAATTCTTAGAGACCACAGTAGTGCCTGCCATGGTTGAGGCAGTTCGCTCCACGCTGGAAACCATTCTTATAGAACAAGTTCATTAAGGGAAGTGCCTATTGTGTACACTGTGGGAGGAAAGCTGATGGTGTTCCCCCTGCACCTAAAGCAGAGTTTTTCGTGTAAAACTGCGTGTTTCGGGAGGGGAAATGCTTACAGTCCTCGCTACAGCCTGCCATGGTGGAGGCAGTTCGCTCCTCGTGGGAATCCCTGCATATAGAAGTTCATTCGTGTAAGAGCCCAAAGAGTACACAGTGGGAGAAAAGCTGCTTGTGTTACGCCTGCAAGTAAAGCAGACTTCTAGCGTTAAAACTACGAGGTTTGGGAGAGGATATGCTTACAGTCCTCGCTACAGCCTGCCATGGTTGAGGAAGTTCGCTCCACGTGGGAAACCCTGCATATACAAGTTCATTCGTGAAGAGACCAAAGAGTACACAGTGGCAGAAATGCTGCTTGTGTTCCACCTGCAACGAAAGCAGAGTTCTTCGGGTAAAAGTTCCGTGTTTTCAGAGGGGAAATTCTTAGAGACCACAGGAGAGCCTGCCATGGTTGAGGCAGTTCGCTCCACGCTGGAAACCATTCTTATAGAACAAGTTCATTAAGGGAAGTGCCCATTGTGTACACTGTGGGAGAAAAGATGCTTGTGTTCCCCCTGCACCTAAAGCAGAGTTCCTCGGGTAAAACTGCGTGTTTCGGTAGAGGATATGCTTACGGTCCTCGCTACAGCCTGCCTTGGTGGAGGCAGTTCGCTCCACGTGGGAATCCCTGCATAAAGAAGTTCATTCGTGTAAGAGCCCAAAGAGTACACAGTGGGAGTAATGCTGCTTGTATGCCACCTGCAACTAAAGCAGAATTCTTTGGTAAAACTGCCGTGTTTTGGAAGAGGAAATGCTTACAGTCCTCGCTACAGCCTGCCTTGGTTGAGGCAGTTCGCTCCACGTCGGAAACCCTGCATATAGAAGTTCATTCGTGGAAGAGCCCAAAGAGTACACAGTGGGGAAAAGCTGCTTGTGTTACCTCTGCAACTAAAGCAGAGTTCTACCGTTAAAACTGCGTGTTTTGGGAGAGGATATGCTTACAGTCCTCGCTACAGCCTGCCACGGTTGAGGCAGTTCGATCCACGTGGGAATCCCTGCATAAAGAAATTCATTCGTGGAAGAGCCCAAAGATTACACACTGGGAGTAATGCTGCTTGTGTTCCACCTGCAACTAACGCAGAGTTCCTTGGGTAAAACTGCCGTGTTTTCAGAGAGGAAATGCTTAGAGGCCTAACTAGAGCCTGCTTGCTTTAGGCATTTCACTCCACGCGGGACCCCTTGAGTATAGATATTCTTTCGGGCAAAGGCTCATTGGGTACACTGTGGGAGAAAAGCTGCTTGTGTTCCACCTGCAACTAAAGCAGAATTCTTCGGGTAAACCTGCGTGATTTGGTAGAGGATATGCTTACAGTCCTCGTTACAGCCTTCCATGGTGGAGGCAGTTCGCTCCTCGTGGGAATCCCTTCATAAAGAAGTTGATTCGTGTAAGAGCCCAAAGAGTACACAGTGGGAGAAATGCTGCTTGTGTTCCACCTGCAACTAAAGCAGAATTCTTTGGGTAAAACTGCGTGTATTGGGAGAGGAAATGCTTACAGTCCTTATGAGAGCCTCCCTTCGTTGAGGCAGTTCACTGCACGTGGGACACCCTGCATACACCCTGTAGACTCCTTCGGGGAAGGGCTCTTTGTATAAAGTGTGGGACAAATGCAGCTTGTGTTCCACCTGCAACTAAAGCAGAGTTCTTCGGGTAAAAGTGCCGTGTTTTCAGAGAGGAAATCCTTAGAGATCACAGGAGAGCCTGCCATGGTTGAGGCAGTTCGCTCCACGCTGGAAACCATTCTTATAGAACAAGTTCATTAGGGGAAGTGCCCATTGTGTACACTGTGAGAGGAAAGCTGATGGTGTTCCCCCTGCAATTAAAGCAGAGTTCTTCCTGTAAAACTGCGTGTTTTGGGAGAGGAAATGCTTACAGTATTCGCTACAGCCTGCCTTGGTTGAGGCAGTTCGCTCCACGTGGGAATCCCTGCATAAAGAAGTTCATTCGTGGAAGAGCCCAAAGAGTACACAGTGGGAGAAATGCTGCTTGTGTTCCACCTGCAACTAAAGCAGAATTCTTTGGTAAAACTGCCGTGTTTTGGAAGAGGAAATGCTTACAGTCCTCGCTACAGCCTGCCTTGGTTGAGGCAGTTCGCTCCACGTCGGAAACCCTGCATATAGAAGTTCATTCTTGGAAGAGCCCAAAGAGTACACAGTGGGAGAAAAGCTGCTTGTGTTACGCCTGCAAGTAAAGCAGAGTTCTAGCTTTAAAACTGCATGGTTTGGGAGAGGATATGCTTACAATCCTCGCTACAGCCTGCCATGGTTGAGGCAGTTCGCTTCACGTGGGAAACCCTGCATATACAAGTTCATTCGTGAAGAGACCAAAGAGTACACAGTGGGAGAAATGCTGCTTTTGTTCCACCTGCAACGAAAGCAGAGTTCTTCGGGTAAAAGTTCCGTGTTTTCAGAGGGGAAATTCTTAGAGACCACTGTAGTGCCTGCCATGGTTGAGGCAGTTCGCTCCACGCTGGAAACCATTCTTATAGAACAAGTTCATTAAGGGAAGTGCCTATTGTGTACACTGTGGGAGGAAAGCTGATGGTGTTCCCCCTGCACCTAAAGCAGAGTTCTTCGTGTAAAACTGCGTGTTTCGGGAGGGGAAATGCTTACAGTCCTCGCTACAGCCTGCCATGGTGGAGGCAGTTCGCTCCTCGTGGGAATCCCTGCATATAGAAGTTCATTCGTGTATGAGCCCAAAGAGTACACAGTGGGAGAAAAGCTGCTTGTGTTACGCCTGCAAGTAAAGCAGACCTCTAGCGTTAAAACTACGAGGTTTGGGAGAGGATATGCTTACAGTCCTCGCTACAGCCTGCCATGGTTGAGGAAGTTCGCTCCACGTGGGAAACCCTGCATATACAAGTTCATTCGTGAAGAGACCAAAGAGTACACAGTGGGAGAAATGCTGCTTGTGTTCCACCTGCAACGAAAGCAGAGTTCTTCGGGTAAAAGTTCCCTGTTTTCAGAGAGGAAATTCTTAGAGACCACAGTAGTGCCTGCCATGGTTGAGGCAGTTCGCTCCACGCTGGAAACCATTCTTATAGAACAAGTTCATTAAGGGAAGTGCCCATTGTGTACACTGTGGGAGAAAAGATGCTTGTGTTCCCCCTGCAACTAAAGCAGAGTTCCTCGGGTAAACCTGCGTGATTTGGTAGAGGATATGCTTACAGTCCTCGCTACAGCCTGCCATGGTGGAGGCAGTTCGCTCCTCGTGGGAATCCCTGCATAAAGAAGTTCATTCGTGTAAGAGCCGAAAGAATACACATTGGAAGTAATGCTGCTTGTATGCCACCTGCAACTAAAGCTGAATTCTTTGGTAAAACTGCCGTGTTTTGTAAGAGGAAATGCTTACAGTCCTCGCTACAGCCTGCCTTGGTTGAGGCAGTTCGCTCCACGTCGGAAACCCTGCATATAGAAGTTCATTCGTGGAAGAGCCCAAAGAGTATACAGTGGGAGAAAAGCTGCTTGTGTTACCTCTGCAACTAAAGCAGAGTTCTACCGTTAAAACTGCGTGTTTTGGGAGAGGATATGCTTACAGTCCTCGCTACAGCCTGCCACGGTTGAGGCAGTTCGATCCACGTGGGAATCCCTGCATAAAGAAATTCATTCGTGGAAGAGCCCAAAGATTACACACTGGGAGTAATGCTGCTTGTGTTCCACCTGCAACTAACGCAGAGTTCCTTGGGTAAAACTGCCGTGTTTTCAGAGAGGAAATGCTTAGAGGCCTAACTAGAGCCTGCTTGCTTTAGGCATTTCACTCCACGCGGGACCCCTTGAGTATAGATATTCTTTCGGGCAAAGGCTCATTGGGTACACTGTGGAGAAAAGCTGCTTGTGTTCCACCTGCAACTAAAGAAGAATTCTTCGGGTAAACCTGCGTGATTTGGTAGAGGATATGCTTACAGTCCTCGTTACAGCCTTCCATGGTGGAGGCAGTTCGCTCCTCGTGGGAATCCCTGCATAAAGAAGTTCATTCGTGTAAGAGCCCAAAGAGTACACAGTGGGAGAAATGCTGCTTGTGTTCCACCTGCAACTAAAGCACCGTTCTTCGGGTAAAACTGCCTGTTATGGGGAGGAAATGCTTACAGTCCTTACGAGAGCCTGCCTTCATTGAGGCAGTTCGCTGCACGTGGGACACCCTGCATAATGACGATTCATTCGGGGAAGGGCCGTTTGTATAAAGTGTGGGACAAATGCAGCTTGTGTTCCACCTGCAACTAAAGCAGAGTTCTTCGGGTTAAAGTGCCGTGTTTTCAGAGAGGAAATCCTTAGAGACCACAGGAGAGCCTGCCGTGGTTGAGGCAGTTCGCTCCACGCTGGAAACCATTCTTTTAGAACAAGTTCATTAGGGGAAGTGCCCATTCTGTACACTGTGGGAGGAAAGCTGATGGTGTTCCCCCTGCACCTAAAGCAGAGTTCTTCGTGTAAAACTGCGTGTTTCGGGAGGGGAAATGCTTACAGTATTCGCTACAGCCTGCCTTGGTTGAGGCAGTTCGCTCCACGTGGGAATCCCTGCATAAAGAAGTTCATTCGTGGAAGAGCCCAAAGAGTACACAGTGGGAGAAATGCTGCTTGTGTTCCATCTGCAACTAAAGCAGAATTCTTTGGTAAAACTGCCGTGTTTTGTAAGAGGAAATGCTTACAGTCCTCGCTACAGCCTGCCTTGGTTGAGGCAGTTCGCTCCACGTCGGAAACCCTATATATAGAAGTTCATTCGTGGAAGAGCCCAAAGAGTACACAGTGGGAGAAAAGCTGCTTGTGTTACGCCTGCAAGTAAAGCAGAGTTCTAGCTTTAAAACTGCGTGGTTTGGGAGAGGATATGCTTACAATCCTCGCTACAGCCTGCCATGGTTGAGGCAGTTCGCTCCACGTGGGAAACCCTGCATATACAAGTTCATTCGTGAAGAGACCAAAGAGTACACAGTGGGAGAAATGCTGCTTTTGTTCCACCTGCAACGAAAGCAGAGTTCTTCGGGTAAAAGTTCCGTGTTTTCAGAGGGGAAATTCTTAGAGACCACAGTAATGCCTGCCATGGTTGAGGCAGTTCGCTCCACGCTGGAAACCATTCTTATAGAACAAGTTCATTAGGGGAAGTGCCCATTGTGTACACTGTGAGAGGAAAGCTGATGGTGTTCCCCCTGCAATTAAAGCAGAGTTCTTCCTGTAAAACTGCGTGTTTTGGGAGAGGAAATGCTTACAGTATTCGCTACAGCCTGCCTTGGTTGAGGCAGTTCGCTCCACGTGGGAATCCCTGCATAAAGAAGTTCATTCGTGGAAGAGCCCAAAGAGTACACAGTGGGAGAAATGCTGCTTGTGTTCCACCTGCAACTAAAGCAGAATTCTTTGGTAAAACTGCCGTGTTTTGGAAGAGGAAATGCTTACAGTCCTCGCTACAGCCTGCCTTGGTTGAGGCAGTTCGCTCCACGTCGGAAACCCTGCATATAGAAGTTCATTCTTGGAAGAGCCCAAAGAGTACACAGTGGGAGAAAAGCTGCTTGTGTTACGCCTGCAAGTAAAGCAGAGTTCTAGCTTTAAAACTGCATGGTTTGGGAGAGGATATGCTTACAATCCTCGCTACAGCCTGCCATGGTTGAGGCAGTTCGCTTCACGTGGGAAACCCTGCATATACAAGTTCATTCGTGAAGAGACCAAAGAGTACACAGTGGGAGAAATGCTGCTTTTGTTCCACCTGCAACGAAAGCAGAGTGCTTCGGGTAAAAGTTCCGTGTTTTCAGAGGGGAAATTCTTAGAGACCACAGTAGTGCCTGCCATGGTTGAGGCAGTTCGCTCCACGCTGGAAACCATTCTTATAGAACAAGTTCATTAAGGGAAGTGCCTATTGTGTACACTGTGGGAGGAAAGCTGATGGTGTTCCCCCTGCACCTAAAGCAGAGTTCTTCGTGTAAAACTGCGTGTTTCGGGAGGGGAAATGCTTACAGTCCTCGCTACAGCCTGCCATGGTGGAGGCAGTTCGCTCCTCGTGGGAATCCCTGCATATAGAAGTTCATTCGTGTATGAGCCCAAAGAGTACACAGTGGGAGAAAAGCTGCTTGTGTTACGCCTGCAAGTAAAGCAGACCTCTAGCGTTAAAACTACGAGGTTTGGGAGAGGATATGCTTACAGTCCTCGCTACAGCCTGCCATGGTTGAGGAAGTTCGCTCCACGTGGGAAACCCTGCATATACAAGTTCATTCGTGAAGAGACCAAAGAGTACACAGTGGGAGAAATGCTGCTTGTGTTCCACCTGCAACGAAAGCAGAGTTCTTCGGGTAAAAGTTCCCTGTTTTCAGAGAGGAAATTCTTAGAGACCACAGTAGTGCCTGCCATGGTTGAGGCAGTTCGCTCCACGCTGGAAACCATTCTTATAGAACAAGTTCATTAAGGGAAGTGCCCATTGTGTACACTGTGGGAGAAAAGATGCTTGTGTTCCCCCTGCAACTAAAGCAGAGTTCCTCGGGTAAACCTGCGTGATTTGGTAGAGGATATGCTTACAGTCCTCGCTACAGCCTGCCATGGTGGAGGCAGTTCGCTCCTCGTGGGAATCCCTGCATAAAGAAGTTCATTCGTGTAAGAGCCGAAAGAGTACACATTGGGAGTAATGCTGCTTGTATGCCACCTGCAACTAAAGCTGAATTCTTTGGTAAAACTGCCGTGTTTTGTAAGAGGAAATGCTTACAGTCCTCGCTACAGCCTGCCTTGGTTGAGGCAGTTCGCTCCACGTCGGAAACCCTGCATATAGAAGTTCATTCGTGGAAGAGCCCAAAGAGTATACAGTGGGAGAAAAGCTGCTTGTGTTACCTCTGCAACTAAAGCAGAGTTCTACCGTTAAAACTGCGTGTTTTGGGAGAGGATATGCTTACAGTCCTCGCTACAGCCTGCCACGGTTGAGGCAGTTCGATCCACGTGGGAATCCCTGCATAAAGAAATTCATTCGTGGAAGAGCCCAAAGATTACACACTGGGAGTAATGCTGCTTGTGTTCCACCTGCAACTAACGCAGAGTTCCTTGGGTAAAACTGCCGTGTTTTCAGAGAGGAAATGCTTAGAGGCCTAACTAGAGCCTGCTTGCTTTAGGCATTTCACTCCACGCGGGACCCCTTGAGTATAGATATTCTTTCGGGCAAAGGCTCATTGGGTACACTGTGGGAGAAAAGCTGCTTGTGTTCCACCTGCAACTAAAGAAGAATTCTTCGGGTAAACCTGCGTGATTTGGTAGAGGATATGCTTACAGTCCTCGTTACAGCCTTCCATGGTGGAGGCAGTTCGCTCCTCGTGGGAATCCCTGCATAAAGAAGTTCATTCGTGTAAGAGCCCAAAGAGTACACAGTGGGAGAAATGCTGCTTGTGTTCCACCTGCAACTAAAGCACCATTCTTCGGGTAAAACTGCCTGTTATGGGGAGGAAATGCTTACAGTCCTTACGAGAGCCTGCCTTCATTGAGGCAGTTCGCTGCACGTGGGACACCCTGAATAATGACGATTCATTCGGGGAAGGGCCGTTTGTATAAAGTGTGGGACAAATGCAGCTTGTGTTCCACCTGCAACTAAAGCAGAGTTCTTCGGGTTAAAGTGCCGTGTTTTCAGAGAGGAAATCCTTAGAGACCACAGGAGAGCCTGCCATGGTTGAGGCAGTTCGCTCCACGCTGGAAACCATTCTTTTAGAACAAGTTCATTAGGGGAAGTGCCCATTCTGTACACTGTGGGAGGAAAGCTGATGGTGTTCCCCCTGCACCTAAAGCAGAGTTCTTCGTGTAAAACTGCGTGTTTCGGGAGGGGAAATGCTTACAGTATTCGCTACAGCCTGCCTTGGTTGAGGCAGTTCGCTCCACGTGGGAATCCCTGCATAAAGAAGTTCATTCGTGGAAGAGCCCAAAGAGTACACAGTGGGAGAAATGCTGCTTGTGTTCCATCTGCAACTAAAGCAGAATTCTTTGGTAAAACTGCCGTGTTTTGTAAGAGGAAATGCTTACAGTCCTCGCTACAGCCTGCCTTGGTTGAGGCAGTTCGCTCCACGTCGGAAACCCTGCATATAGAAGTTCATTCGTGGAAGAGCCCAAAGAGTACACAGTGGGAGAAAAGCTGCTTGTGTTACGCCTGCAAGTAAAGCAGAGTTCTAGCTTTAAAACTGCGTGGTTTGGGAGAGGATATGCTTACAATCCTCGCTACAGCCTGCCATGGTTGAGGCAGTTCGCTCCACGTGGGAAACCCTGCATATACAAGTTCATTCGTGAAGAGACCAAAGAGTACACAGTGGGAGAAATGCTGCTTGTGCTCCACCTGCAACGAAAGCAGAGTTCTTCAGGTAAAAGTTCCGTGTTTTCAGAGGGGAAATTCTTAGAGACCACAGTAGTGCCTGCCATGGTTGAGGCAGTTCGCTCCACGCTGGAAACCATTCTTATAGAACAAGTTCATTAAGGGAAGTGCCTATTGTGTACACTGTGGGAGGAAAGCTGATGGTGTTCCCCCTGCACCTAAAGCAGAGTTTTTCGTGTAAAACTGCGTGTTTCGGGAGGGGAAATGCTTACAGTCCTCGCTACAGCCTGCCATGGTGGAGACAGTTCGCTCCTCGTGGGAATCCCTGCATATAGAAGTTCATTCGTGTAAGAGCCCAAAGAGTACACAGTGGGAGAAAAGCTGCTTGTGTTACGCCTGCAAGTAAAGCAGACTTCTAGCGTTAAAACTACGAGGTTTGGGAGAGGATATGCTTACAGTCCTCGCTACAGCCTGCCATGGTTGAGGAAGTTCGCTCCACGTGGGAAACCCTGCATATACAAGTTCATTCGTGAAGAGACCAAAGAGTACACAGTGGCAGAAATGCTGCTTGTGTTCCACCTGCAACGAAAGCAGAGTTCTTCGGGTAAAAGTTCCGTGTTTTCAGAGGGGAAATTCTTAGAGACCACAGGAGAGCCTGCCATGGTTGAGGCAGTTCGCTCCACGCTGGAAACCATTCTTATAGAACAAGTTCATTAAGGGAAGTGCCCATTGTGTACACTGTGGGAGAAAAGATGCTTGTGTTCCCCCTGCACCTAAAGCAGAGTTCCTCGGGTAAAACTGCGTGTTTCGGTAGAGGATATGCTTACGGTCCTCGCTACAGCCTGCCTTGGTGGAGGCAGTTCGCTCCACGTGGGAATCCCTGCATAAAGAAGTTCATTCGTGTAAGAGCCCAAAGAGTACACAGTGGGAGTAATGCTGCTTGTATGCCACCTGCAACTAAAGCAGAATTCTTTGGTAAAACTGCCGTGTTTTGGAACAGGAAATGCTTACAGTCCTCGCTACAGCCTGCCTTGGTTGAGGCAGTTCGCTCCACGTCGGAAACCCTGCATATAGAAGTTCATTCGTGGAAGAGCCCAAAGAGTACACAGTGGGGAAAAGCTGCTTGTGTTACCTCTGCAACTAAAGCAGAGTTCTACCGTTAAAACTGCGTGTTTTGGGAGAGGATATGCTTACAGTCCTCGCTACAGCCTGCCACGGTTGAGGCAGTTCGATCCACGTGGGAATCCCTGCATAAAGAAATTCATTCGTGGAAGAGCCCAAAGATTACACACTGGGAGTAATGCTGCTTGTGTTCCACCTGCAACTAACGCAGAGTTCCTTGGGTAAAACTGCCGTGTTTTCAGAGAGGAAATGCTTAGAGGCCTAACTAGAGCCTGCTTGCTTTAGGCATTTCACTCCACGCGGGACCCCTTGAGTATAGATATTCTTTCGGGCAAAGGCTCATTGGGTACACTGTGGGAGAAAAGCTGCTTGTGTTCCACCTGCAACTAAAGAAGAATTCTTCGGGTAAACCTGCGTGATTTGGTAGAGGATATGCTTACAGTCCTCGTTACAGCCTTCCATGGTGGAGGCAGTTCGCTCCTCGTGGGAATCCCTGCATAAAGAAGTTCATTCGTGTAAGAGCCCAAAGAGTACACAGTGGGAGAAATGCTGCTTGTGTTCCACCTGCAACTAAAGCACCATTCTTCGGGTAAAACTGCCTGTTATGGGGAGGAAATGCTTACAGTCCTTACGAGAGCCTGCCTTCATTGAGGCAGTTCGCTGCACGTGGGACACCCTGAATAATGACGATTCATTCGGGGAAGGGCCGTTTGTATAAAGTGTGGGACAAATGCAGCTTGTGTTCCACCTGCAACTAAAGCAGAGTTCTTCGGGTTAAAGTGCCGTGTTTTCAGAGAGGAAATCCTTAGAGACCACAGGAGAGCCTGCCATGGTTGAGGCAGTTCGCTCCACGCTGGAAACCATTCTTTTAGAACAAGTTCATTAGGGGAAGTGCCCATTCTGTACACTGTGGGAGGAAAGCTGATGGTGTTCCCCTTGCACCTAAAGCAGAGTTCTTCGTGTAAAACTGCGTGTTTCGGGAGGGGAAATGCTTACAGTATTCGCTACAGCCTGCCTTGGTTGAGGCAGTTCGCTCCACGTGGGAATCCCTGCATAAAGAAGTTCATTCGTGGAAGAGCCCAAAGAGTACACAGTGGGAGAAATGCTGCTTGTGTTCCATCTGCAACTAAAGCAGAATTCTTTGGTAAAACTGCCGTGTTTTGTAAGAGGAAATGCTTACAGTCCTCGCTACAGCCTGCCTTGGTTGAGGCAGTTCGCTCCACGTCGGAAACCCTGCATATAGAAGTTCATTCGTGGAAGAGCCCAAAGAGTACACAGTGGGAGAAAAGCTGCTTGTGTTACGCCTGCAAGTAAAGCAGAGTTCTAGCTTTAAAACTGCGTGGTTTGGGAGAGGATATGCTTACAATCCTCGCTACAGCCTGCCATGGTTGAGGCAGTTCGCTCCACGTGGGAAACCCTGCATATACAAGTTCATTCGTGAAGAGACCAAAGAGTACACAGTGGGAGAAATGCTGCTTGTGCTCCACCTGCAACGAAAGCAGAGTTCTTCAGGTAAAAGTTCCGTGTTTTCAGAGGGGAAATTCTTAGAGACCACAGTAGTGCCTGCCATGGTTGAGGCAGTTCGCTCCACGCTGGAAACCATTCTTATAGAACAAGTTCATTAAGGGAAGTGCCTATTGTGTACACTGTGGGAGGAAAGCTGATGGTGTTCCCCCTGCACCTAAAGCAGAGTTTTTCGTGTAAAACTGCGTGTTTCGGGAGGGGAAATGCTTACAGTCCTCGCTACAGCCTGCCATGGTGGAGACAGTTCGCTCCTCGTGGGAATCCCTGCATATAGAAGTTCATTCGTGAAGAGACCAAAGAGTACACAGTGGGAGAAATGCTGCTTGTGTTCCACCTGCAACGAAAGCAGAGTTCTTCGCGTAAAAGTTCCGTGTTTTCAGAGGGGAAATTCTTAGAGACCACAGTAGTGCCTGCCATGGTTGAGGCAGTTCGCTCCACGCTGGAAACCATTCTTATAGAACAAGTTCATTAAGGGAAGTGCCTATTGTGTACACTGTGGGAGGAAAGCTGATGGTGTTCCCCCTGCACCTAAAGCAGAGTTTTTCGTGTAAAACTGCGTGTTTCGGGAGGGGATATGCTTACAATCCTCGCTACAGCCTGCCATGGTTGAGGCAGTTCGCTCCACGTGGGAAACCCTGCATATACAAGTTCATTCGTGAAGAGACCAAAGAGTACACAGTGGGAGAAATGCTGCTTGTGTTCCACCTGCAACGAAAGCAGAGTTCTTCGGGTAAAAGTTCCGTGTTTTCAGAGGGGAAATTCTTAGAGACCACAGTAGTGCCTGCCATGGTTGAGGCAGTTCGCTCCACGCTGGAAACCATTCTTATAGAACAAGTTCATTAAGGGAAGTGCCTATTGTGTACACTGTGGGAGGAAAGCTGATGGTGTTCCCCCTGCACCTAAAGCAGAGTTTTTCGTGTAAAACTGCGTGTTTCGGGAGGGGAAATGCTTACAGTCCTCGCTACAGCCTGCCATGGTGGAGACAGTTCGCTCCTCGTGGGAATCCCTGCATATAGAAGTTCATTCGTGTAAGAGCCCAAAGAGTACACAGTGGGAGAAAAGCTGCTTGTGTTACGCCTGCAAGTAAAGCAGACTTCTAGCGTTAAAACTACGAGGTTTGGGAGAGGATATGCTTACAGTCCTCGCTACAGCCTGCCATGGTTGAGGAAGTTCGCTCCACGTGGGAAACCCTGCATATACAAGTTCATTCGTGAAGAGACCAAAGAGTACACAGTGGCAGAAATGCTGCTTGTGTTCCACCTGCAACGAAAGCAGAGTTCTTCGGGTAAAAGTTCCGTGTTTTCAGAGGGGAAATTCTTAGAGACCACAGGAGAGCCTGCCATGGTTGAGGCAGTTCGCTCCACGCTGGAAACCATTCTTATAGAACAAGTTCATTAAGGGAAGTGCCCATTGTGTACACTGTGGGAGAAAAGATGCTTGTGTTCCCCCTGCACCTAAAGCAGAGTTCCTCGGGTAAAACTGCGTGTTTCGGTAGAGGATATGCTTACGGTCCTCGCTACAGCCTGCCTTGGTGGAGGCAGTTCGCTCCACGTGGGAATCCCTGCATAAAGAAGTTCATTCGTGTAAGAGCCCAAAGAGTACACAGTGGGAGTAATGCTGCTTGTATGCCACCTGCAACTAAAGCAGAATTCTTTGGTAAAACTGCCGTGTTTTGGAACAGGAAATGCTTACAGTCCTCGCTACAGCCTGCCTTGGTTGAGGCAGTTCGCTCCACGTCGGAAACCCTGCATATAGAAGTTCATTCGTGGAAGAGCCCAAAGAGTACACAGTGGGGAAAAGCTGCTTGTGTTACCTCTGCAACTAAAGCAGAGTTCTACCTTTAAAACTGCGTGTTTTGGGAGAGGATATGCTTACAGTCCTCGCTACAGCCTGCCACGGTTGAGGCAGTTCGATCCACGTGGGAATCCCTGCATAAAGAAATTCATTCGTGGAAGAGCCCAAAGATTACACACTGGGAGTAATGCTGCTTGTGTTCCACCTGCAACTAACGCAGAGTTCCTTGGGTAAAACTGCCGTGTTTTCAGAGAGGAAATGCTTAGAGGCCTAACTAGAGCCTGCTTGCTTTAGGCATTTCACTCCACGCGGGACCCCTTGAGTATAGATATTCTTTCGGGCAAAGGCTCATTGGGTACACTGTGGGAGAAAAGCTGCTTGTGTTCCACCTGCAACTAAAGCAGAATTCTTCGGGTAAACCTGCGTGATTTGGTAGAGGATATGCTTACAGTCCTCGTTACAGCCTTCCATGGTGGAGGCAGTTCGCTCCTCGTGGGAATCCCTTCATAAAGAAGTTGATTCGTGTAAGAGCCCAAAGAGTACACAGTGGGAGAAATGCTGCTTGTGTTCCACCTGCAACTAAAGCAGAATTCTTTGGGTAAAACTGCGTGTATTGGGAGAGGAAATGCTTACAGTCCTTATGAGAGCCTCCCTTCGTTGAGGCAGTTCACTGCACGTGGGACACCCTGCATACACCCTGTAGACTCCTTCGGGGAAGGGCTCTTTGTATAAAGTGTGGGACAAATGCAGCTTGTGTTCCACCTGCAACTAAAGCAGAGTTCTTCGGGTAAAAGTGCCGTGTTTTCAGAGAGGAAATCCTTAGAGATCACAGGAGAGCCTGCCATGGTTGAGGCAGTTCGCTCCACGCTGGAAACCATTCTTATAGAACAAGTTCATTAGGGGAAGTGCCCATTGTGTACACTGTGAGAGGAAAGCTGATGGTGTTCCCCCTGCAATTAAAGCAGAGTTCTTCCTGTAAAACTGCGTGTTTTGGGAGAGGAAATGCTTACAGTATTCGCTACAGCCTGCCTTGGTTGAGGCAGTTCGCTCCACGTGGGAATCCCTGCATAAAGAAGTTCATTCGTGGAAGAGCCCAAAGAGTACACAGTGGGAGAAATGCTGCTTGTGTTCCACCTGCAACTAAAGCAGAATTCTTTGGTAAAACTGCCGTGTTTTGGAAGAGGAAATGCTTACAGTCCTCGCTACAGCCTGCCTTGGTTGAGGCAGTTCGCTCCACGTCGGAAACCCTGCATATAGAAGTTCATTCTTGGAAGAGCCCAAAGAGTACACAGTGGGAGAAAAGCTGCTTGTGTTACGCCTGCAAGTAAAGCAGAGTTCTAGCTTTAAAACTGCATGGTTTGGGAGAGGATATGCTTACAATCCTCGCTACAGCCTGCCATGGTTGAGGCAGTTCGCTTCACGTGGGAAACCCTGCATATAGAAGTTCATTCGTGAAGAGACCAAAGAGTACACAGTGGGAGAAATGCTGCTTTTGTTCCACCTGCAACGAAAGCAGAGTGCTTCGGGTAAAAGTTCCGTGTTTTCAGAGGGGAAATTCTTAGAGACCACAGTAGTGCCTGCCATGGTTGAGGCAGTTCGCTCCACGCTGGAAACCATTCTTATAGAACAAGTTCATTAAGGGAAGTGCCTATTGTGTACACTGTGGGAGGAAAGCTGATGGTGTTCCCCCTGCACCTAAAGCAGAGTTCTTCGTGTAAAACTGCGTGTTTCGGGAGGGGAAATGCTTACAGTCCTCGCTACAGCCTGCCATGGTGGAGGCAGTTCGCTCCTCGTGGGAATCCCTGCATATAGAAGTTCATTCGTGTATGAGCCCAAAGAGTACACAGTGGGAGAAAAGCTGCTTGTGTTACGCCTGCAAGTAAAGCAGACCTCTAGCGTTAAAACTACGAGGTTTGGGAGAGGATATGCTTACAGTCCTCGCTACAGCCTGCCATGGTTGAGGAAGTTCGCTCCACGTGGGAAACCCTGCATATACAAGTTCATTCGTGAAGAGACCAAAGAGTACACAGTGGGAGAAATGCTGCTTGTGTTCCACCTGCAACGAAAGCAGAGTTCTTCGGGTAAAAGTTCCCTGTTTTCAGAGAGGAAATTCTTAGAGACCACAGTAGTGCCTGCCATGGTTGAGGCAGTTCGCTCCACGCTGGAAACCATTCTTATAGAACAAGTTCATTAAGGGAAGTGCCCATTGTGTACACTGTGGGAGAAAAGATGCTTGTGTTCCCCCTGCAACTAAAGCAGAGTTCCTCGGGTAAACCTGCGTGATTTGGTAGAGGATATGCTTACAGTCCTCGCTACAGCCTGCCATGGTGGAGGCAGTTCGCTCCTCGTGGGAATCCCTGCATAAAGAAGTTCATTCGTGTAAGAGCCGAAAGAGTACACATTGGGAGTAATGCTGCTTGTATGCCACCTGCAACTAAAGCTGAATTCTTTGGTAAAACTGCCGTGTTTTGTAAGAGGAAATGCTTACAGTCCTCGCTACAGCCTGCCTTGGTTGAGGCAGTTCGCTCCACGTCGGAAACCCTGCATATAGAAGTTCATTCGTGGAAGAGCCCAAAGAGTATACAGTGGGAGAAAAGCTGCTTGTGTTACCTCTGCAACTAAAGCAGAGTTCTACCGTTAAAACTGCGTGTTTTGGGAGAGGATATGCTTACAGTCCTCGCTACAGCCTGCCACGGTTGAGGCAGTTCGATCCACGTGGGAATCCCTGCATAAAGAAATTCATTCGTGGAAGAGCCCAAAGATTACACACTGGGAGTAATGCTGCTTGTGTTCCACCTGCAACTAACGCAGAGTTCCTTGGGTAAAACTGCCGTGTTTTCAGAGAGGAAATGCTTAGAGGCCTAACTAGAGCCTGCTTGCTTTAGGCATTTCACTCCACGCGGGACCCCTTGAGTATAGATATTCTTTCGGGCAAAGGCTCATTGGGTACACTGTGGGAGAAAAGCTGCTTGTGTTCCACCTGCAACTAAAGAAGAATTCTTCGGGTAAACCTGCGTGATTTGGTAGAGGATATGCTTACAGTCCTCGTTACAGCCTTCCATGGTGGAGGCAGTTCGCTCCTCGTGGGAATCCCTGCATAAAGAAGTTCATTCGTGTAAGAGCCCAAAGAGTACACAGTGGGAGAAATGCTGCTTGTGTTCCACCTGCAACTAAAGCACCATTCTTCGGGTAAAACTGGCTGTTATGGGGAGGAAATGCTTACAGTCCTTACGAGAGCCTGCCTTCATTGAGGCAGTTCGCTGCACGTGGGACACCCTGAATAATGACGATTCATTCGGGGAAGGGCCGTTTGTATAAAGTGTGGGACAAATGCAGCTTGTGTTCCACCTGCAACTAAAGCAGAGTTCTTCGGGTTAAAGTGCCGTGTTTTCAGAGAGGAAATCCTTAGAGACCACAGGAGAGCCTGCCATGGTTGAGGCAGTTCGCTCCACGCTGGAAACCATTCTTTTAGAACAAGTTCATTAGGGGAAGTGCCCATTCTGTACACTGTGGGAGGAAAGCTGATGGTGTTCCCCCTGCACCTAAAGCAGAGTTCTTCGTGTAAAACTGCGTGTTTCGGGAGGGGAAATGCTTACAGTATTCGCTACAGCCTGCCTTGGTTGAGGCAGTTCGCTCCACGTGGGAATCCCTGCATAAAGAAGTTCATTCGTGGAAGAGCCCAAAGAGTACACAGTGGGAGAAATGCTGCTTGTGTTCCATCTGCAACTAAAGCAGAATTCTTTGGTAAAACTGCCGTGTTTTGTAAGAGGAAATGCTTACAGTCCTCGCTACAGCCTGCCTTGGTTGAGGCAGTTCGCTCCACGTCGGAAACCCTGCATATAGAAGTTCATTCGTGGAAGAGCCCAAAGAGTACACAGTGGGAGAAAAGCTGCTTGTGTTACGCCTGCAAGTAAAGCAGAGTTCTAGCTTTAAAACTGCGTGGTTTGGGAGAGGATATGCTTACAATCCTCGCTACAGCCTGCCATGGTTGAGGCAGTTCGCTCCACGTGGGAAACCCTGCATATACAAGTTCATTCGTGAAGAGACCAAAGAGTACACAGTGGGAGAAATGCTGCTTGTGCTCCACCTGCAACGAAAGCAGAGTTCTTCAGGTAAAAGTTCCGTGTTTTCAGAGGGGAAATTCTTAGAGACCACAGTAGTGCCTGCCATGGTTGAGGCAGTTCGCTCCACGCTGGAAACCATTCTTATAGAACAAGTTCATTAAGGGAAGTGCCTATTGTGTACACTGTGGGAGGAAAGCTGATGGTGTTCCCCCTGCACCTAAAGCAGAGTTTTTCGTGTAAAACTGCGTGTTTCGGGAGGGGAAATGCTTACAGTCCTCGCTACAGCCTGCCATGGTGGAGACAGTTCGCTCCTCGTGGGAATCCCTGCATATAGAAGTTCATTCGTGAAGAGACCAAAGAGTACACAGTGGGAGAAATGCTGCTTGTGTTCCACCTGCAACGAAAGCAGAGTTCTTCGCGTAAAAGTTCCGTGTTTTCAGAGGGGAAATTCTTAGAGACCACAGTAGTGCCTGCCATGGTTGAGGCAGTTCGCTCCACGCTGGAAACCATTCTTATAGAACAAGTTCATTAAGGGAAGTGCCTATTGTGTACACTGTGGGAGGAAACCTGATGGTGTTCCCCCTGCACCTAAAGCAGAGTTTTTCGTGTAAAACTGCGTGTTTCGGGAGGGGATATGCTTACAATCCTCGCTACAGCCTGCCATGGTTGAGGCAGTTCGCTCCACGTGGGAAACCCTGCATATACAAGTTCATTCGTGAAGAGACCAAAGAGTACACAGTGGGAGAAATGCTGCTTGTGTTCCACCTGCAACGAAAGCAGAGTTCTTCGGGTAAAAGTTCCGTGTTTTCAGAGGGGAAATTCTTAGAGACCACAGTAGTGCCTGCCATGGTTGAGGCAGTTCGCTCCACGCTGGAAACCATTCTTATAGAACAAGTTCATTAAGGGAAGTGCCTATTGTGTACACTGTGGGAGGAAAGCTGATGGTGTTCCCCCTGCACCTAAAGCAGAGTTTTTCGTGTAAAACTGCGTGTTTCGGGAGGGGAAATGCTTACAGTCCTCGCTACAGCCTGCCATGGTGGAGACAGTTCGCTCCTCGTGGGAATCCCTGCATATAGAAGTTCATTCGTGTAAGAGCCCAAAGAGTACACAGTGGGAGAAAAGCTGCTTGTGTTACGCCTGCAAGTAAAGCAGACTTCTAGCGTTAAAACTACGAGGTTTGGGAGAGGATATGCTTACAGTCCTCGCTACAGCCTGCCATGGTTGAGGAAGTTCGCTCCACGTGGGAAACCCTGCATATACAAGTTCATTCGTGAAGAGACCAAAGAGTACACAGTGGCAGAAATGCTGCTTGTGTTCCACCTGCAACGAAAGCAGAGTTCTTCGGGTAAAAGTTCCGTGTTTTCAGAGGGGAAATTCTTAGAGACCACAGGAGAGCCTGCCATGGTTGAGGCAGTTCGCTCCACGCTGGAAACCATTCTTATAGAACAAGTTCATTAAGGGAAGTGCCCATTGTGTACACTGTGGGAGAAAAGATGCTTGTGTTCCCCCTGCACCTAAAGCAGAGTTCCTCGGGTAAAACTGCGTGTTTCGGTAGAGGATATGCTTACGGTCCTCGCTACAGCCTGCCTTGGTGGAGGCAGTTCGCTCCACGTGGGAATCCCTGCATAAAGAAGTTCATTCGTGTAAGAGCCCAAAGAGTACACAGTGGGAGTAATGCTGCTTGTATGCCACCTGCAACTAAAGCAGAATTCTTTGGTAAAACTGCCGTGTTTTGGAACAGGAAATGCTTACAGTCCTCGCTACAGCCTGCCTTGGTTGAGGCAGTTCGCTCCACGTCGGAAACCCTGCATATAGAAGTTCATTCGTGGAAGAGCCCAAAGAGTACACAGTGGGGAAAAGCTGCTTGTGTTACCTCTGCAACTAAAGCAGAGTTCTACCGTTAAAACTGCGTGTTTTGGGAGAGGATATGCTTACAGTCCTCGCTACAGCCTGCCACGGTTGAGGCAGTTCGATCCACGTGGGAATCCCTGCATAAAGAAATTCATTCGTGGAAGAGCCCAAAGATTACACACTGGGAGTAATGCTGCTTGTGTTCCACCTGCAACTAACGCAGAGTTCCTTGGGTAAAACTGCCGTGTTTTCAGAGAGGAAATGCTTAGAGGCCTAACTAGAGCCTGCTTGCTTTAGGCATTTCACTCCACGCGGGACCCCTTGAGTATAGATATTCTTTCGGGCAAAGGCTCATTGGGTACACTGTGGGAGAAAAGCTGCTTGTGTTCCACCTGCAACTAAAGCAGAATTCTTCGGGTAAACCTGCGTGATTTGGTAGAGGATATGCTTACAGTCCTCGTTACAGCCTTCCATGGTGGAGGCAGTTCGCTCCTCGTGGGAATCCCTTCATAAAGAAGTTGATTCGTGTAAGAGCCCAAAGAGTACACAGTGGGAGAAATGCTGCTTGTGTTCCACCTGCAACTAAAGCAGAATTCTTTGGGTAAAACTGCGTGTATTGGGAGAGGAAATGCTTACAGTCCTTATGAGAGCCTCCCTTCGTTGAGGCAGTTCACTGCACGTGGGACACCCTGCATACACCCTGTAGACTCCTTCGGGGAAGGGCTCTTTGTATAAAGTGTGGGACAAATGCAGCTTGTGTTCCACCTGCAACTAAAGCAGAGTTCTTCGGGTAAAAGTGCCGTGTTTTCAGAGAGGAAATCCTTAGAGATCACAGGAGAGCCTGCCATGGTTGAGGCAGTTCGCTCCACGCTGGAAACCATTCTTATAGAACAAGTTCATTAGGGGAAGTGCCCATTGTGTACACTGTGAGAGGAAAGCTGATGGTGTTCCCCCTGCACCTAAAGCAGAGTTCTTCCTGTAAAACTGCGTGTTTTGGGAGAGGAAATGCTTACAGTATTCGCTACAGCCTGCCTTGGTTGAGGCAGTTCGCTCCACGTGGGAATCCCTGCATAAAGAAGTTCATTCGTGGAAGAGCCCAAAGAGTACACAGTGGGAGAAATGCTGCTTGTGTTCCACCTGCAACTAAAGCAGAATTCTTTGGTAAAACTGCCGTGTTTTGGAAGAGGAAATGCTTACAGTCCTCGCTACAGCCTGCCTTGGTTGAGGCAGTTCGCTCCACGTCGGAAACCCTGCATATAGAAGTTCATTCTTGGAAGAGCCCAAAGAGTACACAGTGGGAGAAAAGCTGCTTGTGTTACGCCTGCAAGTAAAGCAGAGTTCTAGCTTTAAAACTGCATGGTTTGGGAGAGGATATGCTTACAATCCTCGCTACAGCCTGCCATGGTTGAGGCAGTTCGCTTCACGTGGGAAACCCTGCATATACAAGTTCATTCGTGAAGAGACCAAAGAGTACACAGTGGGAGAAATGCTGCTTTTGTTCCACCTGCAACGAAAGCAGAGTGCTTCGGGTAAAAGTTCCGTGTTTTCAGAGGGGAAATTCTTAGAGACCACAGTAGTGCCTGCCATGGTTGAGGCAGTTCGCTCCACGCTGGAAACCATTCTTATAGAACAAGTTCATTAAGGGAAGTGCCTATTGTGTACACTGTGGGAGGAAAGCTGATGGTGTTCCCCCTGCACCTAAAGCAGAGTTCTTCGTGTAAAACTGCGTGTTTCGGGAGGGGAAATGCTTACAGTCCTCGCTACAGCCTGCCATGGTGGAGGCAGTTCGCTCCTCGTGGGAATCCCTGCATATAGAAGTTCATTCGTGTATGAGCCCAAAGAGTACACAGTGGGAGAAAAGCTGCTTGTGTTACGCCTGCAAGTAAAGCAGACTTCTAGCGTTAAAACTACGAGGTTTGGGAGAGGATATGCTTACAGTCCTCGCTACAGCCTGCCATGGTTGAGGAAGTTCGGTCCACGTGGGAAACCCTGCATATACAAGTTCATTCGTGAAGAGACCAAAGAGTACACAGTGGGAGAAATGCTGCTTGTGTTCCACCTGCAACGAAAGCAGAGTTCTTCGGGTAAAAGTTCCCTGTTTTCAGAGAGGAAATTCTTAGAGACCACAGTAGTGCCTGCCATGGTTGAGGCAGTTCGCTCCACGCTGGAAACCATTCTTATAGAACAAGTTCATTAAGGGAAGTGCCCATTGTGTACACTGTGGGAGAAAAGATGCTTGTGTTCCCCCTGCAACTAAAGCAGAGTTCCTCGGGTAAACCTGCGTGATTTGGTAGAGGATATGCTTACAGTCCTCGCTACAGCCTGCCATGGTGGAGGCAGTTCGCTCCTCGTGGGAATCCCTGCATAAAGAAGTTCATTCGTGTAAGAGCCGAAAGAGTACACATTGGGAGTAATGCTGCTTGTATGCCACCTGCAACTAAAGCTGAATTCTTTGGTAAAACTGCCGTGTTTTGTAAGAGGAAATGCTTACAGTCCTCGCTACAGCCTGCCTTGGTTGAGGCAGTTCGCTCCACGTCGGAAACCCTGCATATAGAAGTTCATTCGTGGAAGAGCCCAAAGAGTATACAGTGGGAGAAAAGCTGCTTGTGTTACCTCTGCAACTAAAGCAGAGTTCTACCGTTAAAACTGCGTGTTTTGGGAGAGGATATGCTTACAGTCCTCGCTACAGCCTGCCACGGTTGAGGCAGTTCGATCCACGTGGGAATCCCTGCATAAAGAAATTCATTCGTGGAAGAGCCCAAAGATTACACACTGGGAGTAATGCTGCTTGTGTTCCACCTGCAACTAACGCAGAGTTCCTTGGGTAAAACTGCCGTGTTTTCAGAGAGGAAATGCTTAGAAGCCTAACTAGAGCCTGCTTGCTTTAGGCATTTCACTCCACGCGGGACCCCTTGAGTATAGATATTCTTTCGGGCAAAGGCTCATTGGGTACACTGTGGAGAAAAGCTGCTTGTGTTCCACCTGCAACTAAAGAAGAATTCTTCGGGTAAACCTGCGTGATTTGGTAGAGGATATGCTTACAGTCCTCGTTACAGCCTTCCATGGTGGAGGCAGTTCGCTCCTCGTGGGAATCCCTGCATAAAGAAGTTCATTCGTGTAAGAGCCCAAAGAGTACACAGTGGGAGAAATGCTGCTTGTGTTGCACCTGCAACTAAAGCACCATTCTTCGGGTAAAACTGCCTGTTATGGGGAGGAAATGCTTACAGTCCTTACGAGAGCCTGCCTTCATTGAGGCAGTTCGCTGCACGTGGGACACCCTGCATAATGACGATTCATTCGGGGAAGGGCCGTTTGTATAAAGTGTGGGACAAATGCAGCTTGTGTTCCACCTGCAACTAAAGCAGAGTTCTTCGGGTTAAAGTGCCGTGTTTTCAGAGAGGAAATCCTTAGAGACCACAGGAGAGCCTGCCATGGTTGAGGCAGTTCGCTCCACGCTGGAAACCATTCTTTTAGAACAAGTTCATTAGGGGAAGTGCCCATTCTGTACACTGTGGGAGGAAAGCTGATGGTGTTCCCCCTGCACCTAAAGCAGAGTTCTTCGTGTAAAACTGCGTGTTTCGGGAGGGGAAATGCTTACAGTATTCGCTACAGCCTGCCTTGGTTGAGGCAGTTCGCTCCACGTGGGAATCCCTGCATAAAGAAGTTCATTCGTGGAAGAGCCCAAAGAGTACACAGTGGGAGAAATGCTGCTTGTGTTCCATCTGCAACTAAAGCAGAATTCTTTGGTAAAACTGCCGTGTTTTGTAAGAGGAAATGCTTACAGTCCTCGCTACAGCCTGCCTTGGTTGAGGCAGTTCGCTCCACGTCGGAAACCCTGCATATAGAAGTTCATTCGTGGAAGAGCCCAAAGAGTACACAGTGGGAGAAAAGCTGCTTGTGTTACGCCTGCAAGTAAAGCAGAGTTCTAGCTTTAAAACTGCGTGGTTTGGGAGAGGATATGCTTACAATCCTCGCTACAGCCTGCCATGGTTGAGGCAGTTCGCTCCACGTGGGAAACCCTGCATATACAAGTTCATTCGTGAAGAGACCAAAGAGTACACAGTGGGAGAAATGCTGCTTTTGTTCCACCTGCAACGAAAGCAGAGTTCTTCGGGTAAAAGTTCCGTGTTTTCAGAGGGGAAATTCTTAGAGACCACAGTAATGCCTGCCATGGTTGAGGCAGTTCGCTCCACGCTGGAAACCATTCTTATAGAACAAGTTCATTAAGGGAAGTGCCCATTGTGTACACTGTGGGAGAAAAGATGCTTGTGTTCCCCCTGCAACTAAAGCAGAGTTCCTCGGGTAAACCTGCGTGATTTGGTAGAGGATATGCTTACAGTCCTCGCTACAGCCTGCCATGGTGGAGGCAGTTCGCTCCTCGTGGGAATCCCTGCATAAAGAAGTTCATTCGTGTAAGAGCCCAAAGAGTACACATTGCGAGTAATGCTGCTTGTATGCCACCTGCAACTAAAGCTGAATTCTTTGGTAAAACTGCCGTGTTTTGTAAGAGGAAATGCTTACAGTCCTCGCTACAGCCTGCCTTGGTTGAGGCAGTTCGCTCCACGTCGGAAACCCTGCATATAGAAGTTCATTCGTGGAAGAGCCCAAAGAGTATACAGTGGGAGAAAAGCTGCTTGTGTTACCTCTGCAACTAAAGCAGAGTTCTACCGTTAAAACTGCGTGTTTTGGGAGAGGATATGCTTACAGTCCTCGCTACAGCCTGCCACGGTTGAGGCAGTTCGATCCACGTGGGAATCCCTGCATAAAGAAATTCATTCGTGGAAGAGCCCAAAGATTACACACTGGGAGTAATGCTGCTTGTGTTCCACCTGCAACTAACGCAGAGTTCCTTGGGTAAAACTGCCGTGTTTTCAGAGAGGAAATGCTTAGAGGCCTAACTAGAGCCTGCTTGCTTTAGGCATTTCACTCCACGCGGGACCCCTTGAGTATAGATATTCTTTCGGGCAAAGGCTCATTGGGTACACTGTGGAGAAAAGCTGCTTGTGTTCCACCTGCAACTAAAGAAGAATTCTTCGGGTAAACCTGCGTGATTTGGTAGAGGATATGCTTACAGTCCTCGTTACAGCCTTCCATGGTGGAGGCAGTTCGCTCCTCGTGGGAATCCCTGCATAAAGAAGTTCATTCGTGTAAGAGCCCAAAGAGTACACAGTGGGAGAAATGCTGCTTGTGTTCCACCTGCAACTAAAGCACCGTTCTTCGGGTAAAACTGCCTGTTATGGGGAGGAAATGCTTACAGTCCTTACGAGAGCCTGCCTTCATTGAGGCAGTTCGCTGCACGTGGGACACCCTGCATAATGACGATTCATTCGGGGAAGGGCCGTTTGTATAAAGTGTGGGACAAATGCAGCTTGTGTTCCACCTGCAACTAAAGCAGAGTTCTTCGGGTTAAAGTGCCGTGTTTTCAGAGAGGAAATCCTTAGAGACCACAGGAGAGCCTGCCATGGTTGAGGCAGTTCGCTCCACGCTGGAAACCATTCTTTTAGAACAAGTTCATTAGGGGAAGTGCCCATTCTGTACACTGTGGGAGGAAAGCTGATGGTGTTCCCCCTGCACCTAAAGCAGAGTTCTTCGTGTAAAACTGCGTGTTTCGGGAGGGGAAATGCTTACAGTATTCGCTACAGCCTGCCTTGGTTGAGGCAGTTCGCTCCACGTGGGAATCCCTGCATAAAGAAGTTCATTCGTGGAAGAGCCCAAAGAGTACACAGTGGGAGAAATGCTGCTTGTGTTCCATCTGCAACTAAAGCAGAATTCTTTGGTAAAACTGCCGTGTTTTGTAAGAGGAAATGCTTACAGTCCTCGCTACAGCCTGCCTTGGTTGAGGCAGTTCGCTCCACGTCGGAAACCCTGCATATAGAAGTTCATTCGTGGAAGAGCCCAAAGAGTACACAGTGGGAGAAAAGCTGCTTGTGTTACGCCTGCAAGTAAAGCAGAGTTCTAGCTTTAAAACTGCGTGGTTTGGGAGAGGATATGCTTACAATCCTCGCTACAGCCTGCCATGGTTGAGGCAGTTCGCTCCACGTGGGAAACCCTGCATATACAAGTTCATTCGTGAAGAGACCAAAGAGTACACAGTGGGAGAAATGCTGCTTTTGTTCCACCTGCAACGAAAGCAGAGTTCTTCGGGTAAAAGTTCCGTGTTTTCAGAGGGGAAATTCTTAGAGACCACAGTAATGCCTGCCATGGTTGAGGCAGTTCGCTCCACGCTGGAAACCATTCTTATAGAACAAGTTCATTAGGGGAAGTGCCTATTGTGTACACTGTGGGAGGAAAGCTGATGGTGTTCCCCCTGCACCTAAAGCAGAGTTCTTCGTGTAAAACTGCGTGTTTTGGGAGGGGAAATGCTTACAGTCCTCGCTACAGCCTGCCATGGTGGAGGCAGTTCGCTCCTCGTGGGAATCCCTGCATATAGAAGTTCATTCGTGTAAGAGCCCAAAGAGTACACAGTGGGAGAAAAGCTGCTTGTGTTAGGCCTGCAAGTAAAGCAGACTTCTAGCGATAAAACTGCGAGGTTTGGGAGAGGATATGCTTACAGTCCTCGCTACAGCCTGCCATGGTTGAGGAAGTTCGCTCCACGTGGGAAACCCTGCATATACAAGTTCATTCGTGAAGAGACCAAAGAGTACACAGTGGGAGAAATGCTGCTTGTGTTCTACCTGCAACGAAAGCAGAGTTCATCGGGTAAAAGTTCCGTGTTTTCAGAGGGGAAATTCTTAGAGACCACAGTAGTGCCTGCCATGGTTGAGGCAGTTCGCTCCACGCTGGAAACCATTCTTATAGAACAAGTTCATTAAGGGAAGTGCCCATTGTGTACACTGTGGGAGAAAAGATGCTTGTGTTCCCCCTGCAACTAAAGCAGAGTTCCTCGGGTAAACCTGCGTGATTTGGTAGAGGATATGCTTACAGTCCTCGCTACAGCCTGCCATGGTGGAGGCAGTTCGCTCCTCGTGGGAATCCCTGCATAAAGAAGTTCATTCGTGTAAGAGCCCAAAGAGTACACATTGCGAGTAATGCTGCTTGTATGCCACCTGCAACTAAAGCTGAATTCTTTGGTAAAACTGCCGTGTTTTGTAAGAGGAAATGCTTACAGTCCTCGCTACAGCCTGCCTTGGTTGAGGCAGTTCGCTCCACGTCGGAAACCCTGCATATAGAAGTTCATTCGTGGAAGAGCCCAAAGAGTATACAGTGGGAGAAAAGCTGCTTGTGTTACCTCTGCAACTAAAGCAGAGTTCTACCGTTAAAACTGCGTGTTTTGGGAGAGGATATGCTTACAGTCCTCGCTACAGCCTGCCACGGTTGAGGCAGTTCGATCCACGTGGGAATCCCTGCATAAAGAAATTCATTCGTGGAAGAGCCCAAAGATTACACACTGGGAGTAATGCTGCTTGTGTTCCACCTGCAACTAACGCAGAGTTCCTTGGGTAAAACTGCCGTGTTTTCAGAGAGGAAATGCTTAGAGGCCTAACTAGAGCCTGCTTGCTTTAGGCATTTCACTCCACGCGGGACCCCTTGAGTATAGATATTCTTTCGGGCAAAGGCTCATTGGGTACACTGTGGGAGAAAAGCTGCTTGTGTTCCACCTGCAACTAAAGAAGAATTCTTCGGGTAAACCTGTGTGATTTGGTAGAGGATATGCTTACAGTCCTCGTTACAGCCTTCCATGGTGGAGGCAGTTCGCTCCTCGTGGGAATCCCTGCATAAAGAAGTTCATTCGTGTAAGAGCCCAAAGAGTACACAGTGGGAGAAATGCTGCTTGTGTTCCACCTGCAACTAAAGCACCGTTCTTCGGGTAAAACTGCCTGTTATGGGGAGGAAATGCTTACAGTCCTTACGAGAGCCTGCCTTCATTGAGGCAGTTCGCTGCACGTGGGACACCCTGCATAATGACGATTCATTCGGGGAAGGGCCGTTTGTATAAAGTGTGGGACAAATGCAGCTTGTGTTCCACCTGCAACTAAAGCAGAGTTCTTCGGGTAAAAGTGCCGTGTTTTCAGAGAGGAAATCCTTAGAGATCACAGGAGAGCCTGCCATGGTTGAGGCAGTTCGCTCCACGCTGGAAACCATTCTTATAGAACAAGTTCATTAGGGGAAGTGCCCATTGTGTACACTGTGAGAGGAAAGCTGATGGTGTTCCCCCTGCAATTAAAGCAGAGTTCTTCCTGTAAAACTGCGTGTTTTGGGAGAGGAAATGCTTACAGTATTCGCTACAGCCTGCCTTGGTTGAGGCAGTTCGCTCCACGTGGGAATCCCTGCATAAAGAAGTTCATTCGTGGAAGAGCCCAAAGAGTACACAGTGGGAGAAATGCTGCTTGTGTTCCACCTGCAACTAAAGCAGAATTCTTTGGTAAAACTGCCGTGTTTTGGAAGAGGAAATGCTTACAGTCCTCGCTACAGCCTACCTTGGTTGAGGCAGTTCGCTCCACGTCGGAAACCCTGCATATAGAAGTTCATTCGTGGAAGAGCCCAAAGAGTACACAGTGGGAGAAAAGCTGCTTGTGTTACGCCTGCAAGTAAAGCAGAGTTCTAGCTTTAAAACTGCGTGGTTTGGGAGAGGATATGCTTACAATCCTCGCTACAGCCTGCCATGGTTGAGGCAGTTCGCTCCACGTGGGAAACCCTGCATATACAAGTTCATTCGTGAAGAGACCAAAGAGTACACAGTGGGAGAAATGCTGCTTGTGTTCCACCTGCAACGAAAGCAGAGTTCTTCGGGTAAAAGTTCCGTGTTTTCAGAGGGGAAATTCTTAGAGACCACAGTAGTGCCTGCCATGGTTGAGGCAGTTCGCTCCACGCTGGAAACCATTCTTATAGAACAAGTTCATTAAGGGAAGTGCCTATTGTGTACACTGTGGGAGGAAAGCTGATGGTGTTCCCCCTGCACCTAAAGCAGAGTTTTTCGTGTAAAACTGCGTGTTTCGGGAGGGGAAATGCTTACAGTCCTCGCTACAGCCTGCCATGGTGGAGACAGTTCGCTCCTCGTGGGAATCCCTGCATATAGAAGTTCATTCGTGTAAGAGCCCAAAGAGTACACAGTGGGAGAAAAGCTGCTTGTGTTACGCCTGCAAGTAAAGCAGACTTCTAGCGTTAAAACTACGAGGTTTGGGAGAGGATATGCTTACAGTCCTCGCTACAGCCTGCCATGGTTGAGGAAGTTCGCTCCACGTGGGAAACCCTGCATATACAAGTTCATTCGTGAAGAGACCAAAGAGTACACAGTGGCAGAAATGCTGCTTGTGTTCCACCTGCAACGAAAGCAGAGTTCTTCGGGTAAAAGTTCCGTGTTTTCAGAGGGGAAATTCTTAGAGACCACAGGAGAGCCTGCCATGGTTGAGGCAGTTCGCTCCACGCTGGAAACCATTCTTATAGAACAAGTTCATTAAGGGAAGTGCCCATTGTGTACACTGTGGGAGAAAAGATGCTTCTGTTCCCCCTGCACCTAAAGCAGAGTTCCTCGGGTAAAACTGCGTGTTTCGGTAGAGGATATGCTTACGGTCCTCGCTACAGCCTGCCTTGGTGGAGGCAGTTCGCTCCACGTGGGAATCCCTGCATAAAGAAGTTCATTCGTGTAAGAGCCCAAAGAGTACACAGTGGGAGTAATGCTGCTTGTATGCCACCTGCAACTAAAGCAGAATTCTTTGGTAAAACTGCCGTGTTTTGGAAGAGGAAATGCTTACAGTCCTCGCTACAGCCTGCCTTGGTTGAGGCAGTTCGCTCCACGTCGGAAACCCTGCATATAGAAGTTCATTCGTGGAAGAGCCCAAAGAGTACACAGTGGGGAAAAGCTGCTTGTGTTACCTCTGCAACTAAAGCAGAGTTCTACCGTTAAAACTGCGTGTTTTGGGAGAGGATATGCTTACAGTCCTCGCTACAGCCTGCCACGGTTGAGGCAGTTCGATCCACGTGGGAATCCCTGCATAAAGAAATTCATTCGTGGAAGAGCCCAAAGATTACACACTGGGAGTAATGCTGCTTGTGTTCCACCTGCAACTAACGCAGAGTTCCTTGGGTAAAACTGCCGTGTTTTCAGAGAGGAAATGCTTAGAGGCCTAACTAGAGCCTGCTTGCTTTAGGCATTTCACTCCACGCGGGACCCCTTGAGTATAGATATTCTTTCGGGCAAAGGCTCATTGGGTACACTGTGGGAGAAAAGCTGCTTGTGTTCCACCTGCAACTAAAGCAGAATTCTTCGGGTAAACCTGCGTGATTTGGTAGAGGATATGCTTACAGTCCTCGTTACAGCCTTCCATGGTGGAGGCAGTTCGCTCCTCGTGGGAATCCCTTCATAAAGAAGTTGATTCGTGTAAGAGCCCAAAGAGTACACAGTGGGAGAAATGCTGCTTGTGTTCCACCTGCAACTAAAGCAGAATTCTTTGGGTAAAACTGCGTGTATTGGGAGAGGAAATGCTTACAGTCCTTATGAGAGCCTCCCTTCGTTGAGGCAGTTCACTGCACGTGGGACACCCTGCATACACCCTGTAGACTCCTTCGGGGAAGGGCTCTTTGTATAAAGTGTGGGACAAATGCAGCTTGTGTTCCACCTGCAACTAAAGCAGAGTTCTTCGGGTAAAAGTGCCGTGTTTTCAGAGAGGAAATCCTTAGAGATCACAGGAGAGCCTGCCATGGTTGAGGCAGTTCGCTCCACGCTGGAAACCATTCTTATAGAACAAGTTCATTAGGGGAAGTGCCCATTGTGTACACTGTGAGAGGAAAGCTGATGGTGTTCCCCCTGCACCTAAAGCAGAGTTCTTCCTGTAAAACTGCGTGTTTTGGGAGAGGAAATGCTTACAGTATTCGCTACAGCCTGCCTTGGTTGAGGCAGTTCGCTCCACGTGGGAATCCCTGCATAAAGAAGTTCATTCGTGGAAGAGCCCAAAGAGTACACAGTGGGAGAAATGCTGCTTGTGTTCCACCTGCAACTAACGCAGAGTTCCTTGGGTAAAACTGCCGTGTTTTCAGAGAGGAAATGCTTAGAGGCCTATCTAGAGCCTGCTTGCTTTAGGCATTTCACTCCACGCGGGACCCCTTGAGTATAGATATTCTTTCGGGCAAAGGCTCATTGGGTACACTGTGGAGAAAAGCTGCTTGTGTTCCACCTGCAACTAAAGAAGAATTCTTCGGGTAAACCTGCGTGATTTGGTAGAGGATATGCTTACAGTCCTCGTTACAGCCTTCCATGGTGGAGGCAGTTCGCTCCTCGTGGGAATCCCTGCATAAAGAAGTTCATTCGTGTAAGAGCCCAAAGAGTACACAGTGGGAGAAATGCTGCTTGTGTTCCACCTGCAACTAAAGCACCATTCTTCGGGTAAAACTGCCTGTTATGGGGAGGAAATGCTTACAGTCCTTACGAGAGCCTGCCTTCATTGAGGCAGTTCGCTGCACGTGGGACACCCTGCATAATGACGATTCATTCGGGGAAGGGCCGTTTGTATAAAGTGTGGGACAAATGCAGCTTGTGTTCCACCTGCAACTAAAGCAGAGTTCTTCGGGTTAAAGTGCCGTGTTTTCAGAGAGGAAATCCTTAGAGACCACAGGAGAGCCTGCCATGGTTGAGGCAGTTCGCTCCACGCTGGAAACCATTCTTTTAGAACAAGTTCATTAGGGGAAGTGCCCATTCTGTACACTGTGGGAGGAAAGCTGATGGTGTTCCCCCTGCACCTAAAGCAGAGTTCTTCGTGTAAAACTGCGTGTTTCGGGAGGGGAAATGCTTACAGTATTCGCTACAGCCTGCCTTGGTTGAGGCAGTTCGCTCCACGTGGGAATCCCTGCATAAAGAAGTTCATTCGTGGAAGAGCCCAAAGAGTACACAGTGGGAGAAATGCTGCTTGTGTTCCATCTGCAACTAAAGCAGAATTCTTTGGTAAAACTGCCGTGTTTTGGAAGAGGAAATGCTTACAGTCCTCGCTACAGCCTGCCTTGGTTGAGGCAGTTCGCTCCACGTCGGAAACCCTGCATATAGAAGTTCATTCGTGGAAGAGCCCAAAGAGTACACAGTGGGAGAAAAGCTGCTTGTGTTACGCCTGCAAGTAAAGCAGAGTTCTAGCTTTAAAACTGCGTGGTTTGGGAGAGGATATGCTTACAATCCTCGCTACAGCCTGCCATGGTTGAGGCAGTTCGCTCCACGTGGGAAACCCTGCATATACAAGTTCATTCGTGAAGAGACCAAAGAGTACACAGTGGGAGAAATGCTGCTTTTGTTCCACCTGCAACGAAAGCAGAGTTCTTCGGGTAAAAGTTCCGTGTTTTCAGAGGGGAAATTCTTAGAGACCACAGTAATGCCTGCCATGGTTGAGGCAGTTCGCTCCACGCTGGAAACCATTCTTATAGAACAAGTTCATTAGGGGAAGTGCCTATTGTGTACACTGTGGGAGGAAAGCTGATGGTGTTCCCCCTGCACCTAAAGCAGAGTTCTTCCTGTAAAACTGCGTGTTTTGGGAGAGGAAATGCTTACAGTATTCGCTACAGCCTGCCTTGGTTGAGGCAGTTCGCTCCACGTGGGAATCCCTGCATAAAGAAGTTCATTCGTGGAAGAGCCCAAAGAGTACACAGTGGGAGAAATGCTGCTTGTGTTCCACCTGCAACTAAAGCAGAATTCTTTGGTAAAACTGCCGTGTTTTGGAAGAGGAAATGCTTACAGTCCTCGCTACAGCCTGCCTTGGTTGAGGCAGTTCGCTCCACGTCGGAAACCCTGCATATAGAAGTTCATTCTTGGAAGAGCCCAAAGAGTACACAGTGGGAGAAAAGCTGCTTGTGTTACGCCTGCAAGTAAAGCAGAGTTCTAGCTTTAAAACTGCATGGTTTGGGAGAGGATATGCTTACAATCCTCGCTACAGCCTGCCATGGTTGAGGCAGTTCGCTTCACGTGGGAAACCCTGCATATACAAGTTAATTCGTGAAGAGACCAAAGAGTACACAGTGGGAGAAATGCTGATTGTGTTCCACCTGCAACGAAAGCAGAGTGCTTCGGGTAAAAGTTCCGTGTTTTCAGAGGGGAAATTCTTAGAGACCACAGTAGTGCCTGCCATGGTTGAGGCAGTTCGCTCCACGCTGGAAACCATTCTTATAGAACAAGTTCATTAAGGGAAGTGCCTATTGTGTACACTGTGGGAGGAAAGCTGATGGTGTTCCCCCTGCACCTAAAGCAGAGTTCTTCGTGTAAAACTGCGTGTTTCGGGAGGGGAAATGCTTACAGTCCTCGCTACAGCCTGCCATGGTGGAGGCAGTTCGCTCCTCGTGGGAATCCCTGCATATAGAAGTTCATTCGTGTATGAGCCCAAAGAGTACACAGTGGGAGAAAAGCTGCTTGTGTTACGCCTGCAAGTAAAGCAGACTTCTAGCGTTAAAACTACGAGGTTTGGGAGAGGATATGCTTACAGTCCTCGCTACAGCCTGCCATGGTTGAGGAAGTTCGCTCCACGTGGGAAACCCTGCATATACAAGTTCATTCGTGAAGAGACCAAAGAGTACACAGTGGCAGAAATGCTGCTTGTGTTCCACCTGCAACGAAAGCAGAGTTCTTCGGGTAAAAGTTCCGTGTTTTCAGAGGGGAAATTCTTAGAGACCACAGGAGAGCCTGCCATGGTTGAGGCAGTTCGCTCCACGCTGGAAACCATTCTTATAGAACAAGTTCATTAAGGGAAGTGCCCATTGTGTACACTGTGGGAGAAAAGATGCTTGTGTTCCCCCTGCACCTAAAGCAGAGTTCCTCGGGTAAAACTGCGTGTTTCGGTAGAGGATATGCTTACGGTCCTCGCTACAGCCTGCCTTGGTGGAGGCAGTTCGCTCCACGTGGGAATCCCTGCATAAAGAAGTTCATTCGTGTAAGAGCCCAAAGAGTACACAGTGGGAGTAATGCTGCTTGTATGCCACCTGCAACTAAAGCAGAATTCTTTGGTAAAACTGCCGTGTTTTGGAAGAGGAAATGCTTACAGTCCTCGCTACAGCCTGCCTTGGTTGAGGCAGTTCGCTCCACGTCGGAAACCCTGCATATAGAAGTTCATTCGTGGAAGAGCCCAAAGAGTACACAGTGGGGAAAAGCTGCTTGTGTTACCTCTGCAACTAAAGCAGAGTTCTACCGTTAAAACTGCGTGTTTTGGGAGAGGATATGCTTACAGTCCTCGCTACAGCCTGCCACGGTTGAGGCAGTTCGATCCACGTGGGAATCCCTGCATAAAGAAATTCATTCGTGGAAGAGCCCAAAGATTACACACTGGGAGTAATGCTGCTTGTGTTCCACCTGCAACTAACGCAGAGTTCCTTGGGTAAAACTGCCGTGTTTTCAGAGAGGAAATGCTTAGAGGCCTAACTAGAGCCTGCTTGCTTTAGGCATTTCACTCCACGCGGGACCCCTTGAGTATAGATATTCTTTCGGGCAAAGGCTCATTGGGTACACTGTGGGAGAAAAGCTGCTTGTGTTCCACCTGCAACTAAAGCAGAATTCTTCGGGTAAACCTGCGTGATTTGGTAGAGGATATGCTTACAGTCCTCGTTACAGCCTTCCATGGTGGAGGCAGTTCGCTCCTCGTGGGAATCCCTTCATAAAGAAGTTGATTCGTGTAAGAGCCCAAAGAGTACACAGTGGGAGAAATGCTGCTTGTGTTCCACCTGCAACTAAAGCAGAATTCTTTGGGTAAAACTGCGTGTATTGGGAGAGGAAATGCTTACAGTCCTTATGAGAGCCTCCCTTCGTTGAGGCAGTTCACTGCACGTGGGACACCCTGCATACACCCTGTAGACTCCTTCGGGGAAGGGCTCTTTGTATAAAGTGTGGGACAAATGCAGCTTGTGTTCCACCTGCAACTAAAGCAGAGTTCTTCGGGTAAAAGTGCCGTGTTTTCAGAGAGGAAATCCTTAGAGATCACAGGAGAGCCTGCCATGGTTGAGGCAGTTCGCTCCACGCTGGAAACCATTCTTATAGAACAAGTTCATTAGGGGAAGTGCCCATTGTGTACACTGTGAGAGGAAAGCTGATGGTGTTCCCCCTGCACCTAAAGCAGAGTTCTTCCTGTAAAACTGCGTGTTTTGGGAGAGGAAATGCTTACAGTATTCGCTACAGCCTGCCTTGGTTGAGGCAGTTCGCTCCACGTGGGAATCCCTGCATAAAGAAGTTCATTCGTGGAAGAGCCCAAAGAGTACACAGTGGGAGAAATGCTGCTTGTGTTCCACCTGCAACTAACGCAGAGTTCCTTGGGTAAAACTGCCGTGTTTTCAGAGAGGAAATGCTTAGAGGCCTATCTAGAGCCTGCTTGCTTTAGGCATTTCACTCCACGCGGGACCCCTTGAGTATAGATATTCTTTCGGGCAAAGGCTCATTGGGTACACTGTGGAGAAAAGCTGCTTGTGTTCCACCTGCAACTAAAGAAGAATTCTTCGGGTAAACCTGCGTGATTTGGTAGAGGATATGCTTACAGTCCTCGTTACAGCCTTCCATGGTGGAGGCAGTTCGCTCCTCGTGGGAATCCCTGCATAAAAAAGTTCATTCGTGTAAGAGCCCAAAGAGTACACAGTGGGAGAAATGCTGCTTGTGTTCCACCTGCAACTAAAGCACCATTCTTCGGGTAAAACTGCCTGTTATGGGGAGGAAATGCTTACAGTCCTTACGAGAGCCTGCCTTCATTGAGGCAGTTCGCTGCACGTGGGACACCCTGCATAATGACGATTCATTCGGGGAAGGGCCGTTTGTATAAAGTGTGGGACAAATGCAGCTTGTGTTCCACCTGCAACTAAAGCAGAGTTCTTCGGGTTAAAGTGCCGTGTTTTCAGAGAGGAAATCCTTAGAGACCACAGGAGAGCCTGCCATGGTTGAGGCAGTTCGCTCCACGCTGGAAACCATTCTTTTAGAACAAGTTCATTAGGGGAAGTGCCCATTCTGTACACTGTGGGAGGAAAGCTGATGGTGTTCCCCCTGCACCTAAAGCAGAGTTCTTCGTGTAAAACTGCGTGTTTCGGGAGGGGAAATGCTTACAGTATTCGCTACAGCCTGCCTTGGTTGAGGCAGTTCGCTCCACGTGGGAATCCCTGCATAAAGAATTTCATTCGTGGAAGAGCCCAAAGAGTACACAGTGGGAGAAATGCTGCTTGTGTTCCATCTGCAACTAAAGCAGAATTCTTTGGTAAAACTGCCGTGTTTTGGAAGAGGAAATGCTTACAGTCCTCGCTACAGCCTGCCTTGGTTGAGGCAGTTCGCTCCACGTCGGAAACCCTGCATATAGAAGTTCATTCGTGGAAGAGCCCAAAGAGTACACAGTGGGAGAAAAGCTGCTTGTGTTACGCCTGCAAGTAAAGCAGAGTTCTAGCTTTAAAACTGCGTGGTTTGGGAGAGGATATGCTTACAATCCTCGCTACAGCCTGCCATGGTTGAGGCAGTTCGCTCCACGTGGGAAACCCTGCATATACAAGTTCATTCGTGAAGAGACCAAAGAGTACACAGTGGGAGAAATGCTGCTTTTGTTCCACCTGCAACGAAAGCAGAGTTCTTCGGGTAAAAGTTCCGTGTTTTCAGAGGGGAAATTCTTAGAGACCACAGTAATGCCTGCCATGGTTGAGGCAGTTCGCTCCACGCTGGAAACCATTCTTATAGAACAAGTTCATTAGGGGAAGTGCCTATTGTGTACACTGTGGGAGGAAAGCTGATGGTGTTCCCCCTGCACCTAAAGCAGAGTTCTTCCTGTAAAACTGCGTGTTTTGGGAGAGGAAATGCTTACAGTATTCGCTACAGCCTGCCTTGGTTGAGGCAGTTCGCTCCACGTGGGAATCCCTGCATAAAGAAGTTCATTCGTGGAAGAGCCCAAAGAGTACACAGTGGGAGAAATGCTGCTTGTGTTCCACCTGCAACTAAAGCAGAATTCTTTGGTAAAACTGCCGTGTTTTGGAAGAGGAAATGCTTACAGTCCTCGCTACAGCCTGCCTTGGTTGAGGCAGTTCGCTCCACGTCGGAAACCCTGCATATAGAAGTTCATTCTTGGAAGAGCCCAAAGAGTACACAGTGGGAGAAAAGCTGCTTGTGTTACGCCTGCAAGTAAAGCAGAGTTCTAGCTTTAAAACTGCATGGTTTGGGAGAGGATATGCTTACAATCCTCGCTACAGCCTGCCATGGTTGAGGCAGTTCGCTTCACGTGGGAAACCCTGCATATACAAGTTAATTCGTGAAGAGACCAAAGAGTACACAGTGGGAGAAATGCTGATTGTGTTCCACCTGCAACGAAAGCAGAGTGCTTCGGGTAAAAGTTCCGTGTTTTCAGAGGGGAAATTCTTAGAGACCACAGTAGTGCCTGCCATGGTTGAGGCAGTTCGCTCCACGCTGGAAACCATTCTTATAGAACAAGTTCATTAAGGGAAGTGCCTATTGTGTACACTGTGGGAGGAAAGCTGATGGTGTTCCCCCTGCACCTAAAGCAGAGTTCTTCGTGTAAAACTGCGTGTTTCGGGAGGGGAAATGCTTACAGTCCTCGCTACAGCCTGCCATGGTGGAGGCAGTTCGCTCCTCGTGGGAATCCCTGCATATAGAAGTTCATTCGTGTATGAGCCCAAAGAGTACACAGTGGGAGAAAAGCTGCTTGTGTTACGCCTGCAAGTAAAGCAGACTTCTAGCGTTAAAACTACGAGGTTTGGGAGAGGATATGCTTACAGTCCTCGCTACAGCCTGCCATGGTTGAGGAAGTTCGGTCCACGTGGGAAACCCTGCATATACAAGTTCATTCGTGAAGAGACCAAAGAGTACACAGTGGGAGAAATGCTGCTTGTGTTCCACCTGCAACGAAAGCAGAGTTCTTCGGGTAAAAGTTCCCTGTTTTCAGAGAGGAAATTCTTAGAGACCACAGTAGTGCCTGCCATGGTTGAGGCAGTTCGCTCCACGCTGGAAACCATTCTTATAGAACAAGTTCATTAAGGGAAGTGCCCATTGTGTACACTGTGGGAGAAAAGATGCTTGTGTTCCCCCTGCAACTAAAGCAGAGTTCCTCGGGTAAACCTGCGTGATTTGGTAGAGGATATGCTTACAGTCCTCGCTACAGCCTGCCATGGTGGAGGCAGTTCGCTCCTCGTGGGAATCCCTGCATAAAGAAGTTCATTCGTGTAAGAGCCGAAAGAGTACACATTGGGAGTAATGTTGCTTGTATGCCACCTGCAACTAAAGCTGAATTCTTTGGTAAAACTGCCGTGTTTTGTAAGAGGAAATGCTTACAGTCCTCGCTACAGCCTGCCTTGGTTGAGGCAGTTCGCTCCACGTCGGAAACCCTGCATATAGAAGTTCATTCGTGGAAGAGCCCAAAGAGTATACAGTGGGAGAAAAGCTGCTTGTGTTACCTCTGCAACTAAAGCAGAGTTCTACCGTTAAAACTGCGTGTTTTGGGAGAGGATATGCTTACAGTCCTCGCTACAGCCTGCCACGGTTGAGGCAGTTCGATCCACGTGGGAATCCCTGCATAAAGAAATTCATTCGTGGAAGAGCCCAAAGATTACACACTGGGAGTAATGCTGCTTGTGTTCCACCTGCAACTAACGCAGAGTTCCTTGGGTAAAACTGCCGTGTTTTCAGAGAGGAAATGCTTAGAGGCCTATCTAAAGCCTGCTTGCTTTAGGCATTTCACTCCACGCGGGACCCCTTGAGTATAGATATTCTTTCGGGCAAAGGCTCATTGGGTACACTGTGGAGAAAAGCTGCTTGTGTTCCACCTGCAACTAAAGAAGAATTCTTCGGGTAAACCTGCGTGATTTGGTAGAGGATATGCTTACAGTCCTCGTTACAGCCTTCCATGGTGGAGGCAGTTCGCTCCTCGTGGGAATCCCTGCATAAAGAAGTTCATTCGTGTAAGAGCCCAAAGAGTACACAGTGGGAGAAATGCTGCTTGTGTTCCACCTGCAACTAAAGCACCATTCTTCGGGTAAAACTGCCTGTTATGGGGAGGAAATGCTTACAGTCCTTACGAGAGCCTGCCTTCATTGAGGCAGTTCGCTGCACGTGGGACACCCTGCATAATGACGATTCATTCGGGGAAGGGCCGTTTGTATAAAGTGTGGGACAAATGCAGCTTGTGTTCCACCTGCAACTAAAGCAGAGTTCTTCGGGTTAAAGTGCCGTGTTTTCAGAGAGGAAATCCTTAGAGACCACAGGAGAGCCTGCCATGGTTGAGGCAGTTCGCTCCACGCTGGAAACCATTCTTTTAGAACAAGTTCATTAGGGGAAGTGCCCATTCTGTACACTGTGGGAGGAAAGCTGATGGTGTTCCCCCTGCACCTAAAGCAGAGTTCTTCGTGTAAAACTGCGTGTTTCGGGAGGGGAAATGCTTACAGTATTCGCTACAGCCTGCCTTGGTTGAGGCAGTTCGCTCCACGTGGGAATCCCTGCATAAAGAAGTTCATTCGTGGAAGAGCCCAAAGAGTACACAGTGGGAGAAATGCTGCTTGTGTTCCATCTGCAACTAAAGCAGAATTCTTTGGTAAAACTGCCGTGTTTTGTAAGAGGAAATGCTTACAGTCCTCGCTACAGCCTGCCTTGGTTGAGGCAGTTCGCTCCACGTCGGAAACCCTGCATATAGAAGTTCATTCGTGGAAGAGCCCAAAGAGTACACAGTGGGAGAAAAGCTGCTTGTGTTACGCCTGCAAGTAAAGCAGAGTTCTAGCTTTAAAACTGCGTGGTTTGGGAGAGGATATGCTTACAATCCTCGCTACAGCCTGCCATGGTTGAGGCAGTTCGCTCCACGTGGGAAACCCTGCATATACAAGTTCATTCGTGAAGAGACCAAAGAGTACACAGTGGGAGAAATGCTGCTTTTGTTCCACCTGCAACGAAAGCAGAGTTCTTCGGGTAAAAGTTCCGTGTTTTCAGAGGGGAAATTCTTAGAGACCACAGTAATGCCTGCCATGGTTGAGGCAGTTCGCTCCACGCTGGAAACCATTCTTATAGAACAAGTTCATTAGGGGAAGTGCCTATTGTGTACACTGTGGGAGGAAAGCTGATGGTGTTCCCCCTGCACCTAAAGCAGAGTTCTTCCTGTAAAACTGCGTGTTTTGGGAGAGGAAATGCTTACAGTATTCGCTACAGCCTGCCTTGGTTGAGGCAGTTCGCTCCACGTGGGAATCCCTGCATAAAGAAGTTCATTCGTGGAAGAGCCCAAAGAGTACACAGTGGGAGAAATGCTGCTTGTGTTCCACCTGCAACTAAAGCAGAATTCTTTGGTAAAACTGCCGTGTTTTGGAAGAGGAAATGCTTACAGTCCTCGCTACAGCCTGCCTAGGTTGAGGCAGTTCGCTCCACGTCGGAAACCCTGCATATAGAAGTTCATTCTTGGAAGAGCCCAAAGAGTACACAGTGGGAGAAAAGCTGCTTGTGTTACGCCTGCAAGTAAAGCAGAGTTCTAGCTTTAAAACTGCATGGTTTGGGAGAGGATATGCTTACAATCCTCGCTACAGCCTGCCATGGTTGAGGCAGTTCGCTTCACGTGGGAAACCCTGCATATACAAGTTCATTCGTGAAGAGACCAAAGAGTACACAGTGGGAGAAATGCTGCTTTTGTTCCACCTGCAACGAAAGCAGAGTGCTTCGGGTAAAAGTTCCGTGTTTTCAGAGGGGAAATTCTTAGAGACCACAGTAGTGCCTGCCATGGTTGAGGCAGTTCGCTCCACGCTGGAAACCATTCTTATAGAACAAGTTCATTAAGGGAAGTGCCTATTGTGTACACTGTGGGAGGAAAGCTGATGGTGTTCCCCCTGCACCTAAAGCAGAGTTCTTCGTGTAAAACTGCGTGTTTCGGGAGGGGAAATGCTTACAGTCCTCGCTACAGCCTGCCATGGTGGAGGCAGTTCGCTCCTCGTGGGAATCCCTGCATATAGAAGTTCATTCGTGTATGAGCCCAAAGAGTACACAGTGGGAGAAAAGCTGCTTGTGTTACGCCTGCAAGTAAAGCAGACTTCTAGCGTTAAAACTACGAGGTTTGGGAGAGGATATGCTTACAGTCCTCGCTACAGCCTGCCATGGTTGAGGAAGTTCGGTCCACGTGGGAAACCCTGCATATACAAGTTCATTCGTGAAGAGACCAAAGAGTACACAGTGGGAGAAATGCTGCTTGTGTTCCACCTGCAACGAAAGCAGAGTTCTTCGGGTAAAAGTTCCCTGTTTTCAGAGAGGAAATTCTTAGAGACCACAGTAGTGCCTGCCATGGTTGAGGCAGTTCGCTCCACGCTGGAAACCATTCTTATAGAACAAGTTCATTAAGGGAAGTGCCCATTGTGTACACTGTGGGAGAAAAGATGCTTGTGTTCCCCCTGCAACTAAAGCAGAGTTCCTCGGGTAAACCTGCGTGATTTGGTAGAGGATATGCTTACAGTCCTCGCTACAGCCTGCCATGGTGGAGGCAGTTCGCTCCTCGTGGGAATCCCTGCATAAAGAAGTTCATTCGTGTAAGAGCCGAAAGAGTACACATTGGGAGTAATGCTGCTTGTATGCCACCTGCAACTAAAGCTGAATTCTTTGGTAAAACTGCCGTGTTTTGTAAGAGGAAATGCTTACAGTCCTCGCTACAGCCTGCCTTGGTTGAGGCAGTTCGCTCCACGTCGGAAACCCTGCATATAGAAGTTCATTCGTGGAAGAGCCCAAAGAGTATACAGTGGGAGAAAAGCTGCTTGTGTTACCTCTGCAACTAAAGCAGAGTTCTACCGTTAAAACTGCGTGTTTTGGGAGAGGATATGCTTACAGTCCTCGCTACAGCCTGCCACGGTTGAGGCAGTTCGATCCACGTGGGAATCCCTGCATAAAGAAATTCATTCGTGGAAGAGCCCAAAGATTACACACTGGGAGTAATGCTGCTTGTGTTCCACCTGCAACTAACGCAGAGTTCCTTGGGTAAAACTGCCGTGTTTTCAGAGAGGAAATGCTTAGAGGCCTATCTAGAGCCTGCTTGCTTTAGGCATTTCACTCCACGCGGGACCCCTTGAGTATAGATATTCTTTCGGGCAAAGGCTCATTGGGTACACTGTGGAGAAAAGCTGCTTGTGTTCCACCTGCAACTAAAGAAGAATTCTTCGGGTAAACCTGCGTGATTTGGTAGAGGATATGCTTACAGTCCTCGTTACAGCCTTCCATGGTGGAGGCAGTTCGCTCCTCGTGGGAATCCCTGCATAAAGAAGTTCATTCGTGTAAGAGCCCAAAGAGTACACAGTGGGAGAAATGCTGCTTGTGTTCCACCTGCAACTAAAGCACCGTTCTTCGGGTAAAACTGCCTGTTATGGGGAGGAAATGCTTACAGTCCTTACGAGAGCCTGCCTTCATTGAGGCAGTTCGCTGCACGTGGGACACCCTGCATAATGACGATTCATTCGGGGAAGGGCCGTTTGTATAAAGTGTGGGACAAATGCAGCTTGTGTTCCACCTGCAACTAAAGCAGAGTTCTTCGGGTTAAAGTGCCGTGTTTTCAGAGAGGAAATCCTTAGAGACCACAGGAGAGCCTGCCATGGTTGAGGCAGTTCGCTCCACGCTGGAAACCATTCTTTTAGAACAAGTTCATTAGGGGAAGTGCCCATTCTGTACACTGTGGGAGGAAAGCTGATGGTGTTCCCCCTGCACCTAAAGCAGAGTTCTTCGTGTAAAACTGCGTGTTTCGGGAGGGGAAATGCTTACAGTATTCGCTACAGCCTGCCTTGGTTGAGGCAGTTCGCTCCACGTGGGAATCCCTGCATAGAGAAGTTCATTCGTGGAAGAGCCCAAAGAGTACACAGTGGGAGAAATGCTGCTTGTGTTCCATCTGCAACTAAAGCAGAATTCTTTGGTAAAACTGCCGTGTTTTGTAAGAGGAAATGCTTACAGTCCTCGCTACAGCCTGCCTTGGTTGAGGCAGTTCGCTCCACGTCGGAAACCCTGCATATAGAAGTTCATTCGTGGAAGAGCCCAAAGAGTACACAGTGGGAGAAAAGCTGCTTGTGTTACGCCTGCAAGTAAAGCAGAGTTCTAGCTTTAAAACTGCGTGGTTTGGGAGAGGATATGCTTACAATCCTCGCTACAGCCTGCCATGGTTGAGGCAGTTCGCTCCACGTGGGAAACCCTGCATATACAAGTTCATTCGTGAAGAGACCAAAGAGTACACAGTGGGAGAAATGCTGCTTTTGTTCCACCTGCAACGAAAGCAGAGTTCTTCGGGTAAAAGTTCCGTGTTTTCAGAGGGGAAATTCTTAGAGACCACAGTAATGCCTGCCATGGTTGAGGCAGTTCGCTCCACGCTGGAAACCATTCTTATAGAACAAGTTCATTAGGGGAAGTGCCTATTGTGTACACTGTGGGAGGAAAGCTGATGGTGTTCCCCCTGCACCTAAAGCAGAGTTCTTCGTGTAAAACTGCGTGTTTTGGGAGGGGAAATGCTTACAGTCCTCGCTACAGCCTGCCATGGTGGAGGCAGTTCGCTCCTCGTGGGAATCCCTGCATATAGAAGTTCATTCGTGTAAGAGCCCAAAGAGTACACAGTGGGAGAAAAGCTGCTTGTGTTCCACCTGCAACGAAAGCAGAGTTCTTCGGGTAAACCTGCGTGATTTGGTAGAGGATATGCTTACAGTCCTCGTTACAGCCTTCCATGGTGGAGGCAGTTCGCTCCTCGTGGGAATCCCTGCATAAAGAAGTTCATTCGTGTAAGAGCCCAAAGAGTACACAGTGGGAGAAATGCTGCTTGTGTTCCACCTGCAACTAAAGCACCGTTCTTCGGGTAAAACTGCCTGTTATGGGGAGGAAATGCTTACAGTCCTTACGAGAGCCTGCCTTCATTGAGGCAGTTCGCTGCACGTGGGACACCCTGCATAATGACGATTCATTCGGGGAAGGGCCGTTTGTATAAAGTGTGGGACAAATGCAGCTTGTGTTCCACCTGCAACTAAAGCAGAGTTCTTCGGGTAAAAGTGCCGTGTTTTCAGAGAGGAAATCCTTAGAGATCACAGGAGAGCCTGCCATGGTTGAGGCAGTTCGCTCCACGCTGGAAACCATTCTTATAGAACAAGTTCCTTAGGGGAAGTGCCCATTGTGTACACTGTGAGAGGAAAGCTGATGGTGTTCCCCCTGCAATTAAAGCAGAGTTCTTCCTGTAAAACTGCGTGTTTTGGGAGAGGAAATGCTTACAGTATTCGCTACAGCCTGCCTTGGTTGAGGCAGTTCGCTCCACGTGGGAATCCCTGCATAAAGAAGTTCATTCGTGGAAGAGCCCAAAGAGTACACAGTGGGAGAAATGCTGCTTGTGTTCCACCTGCAACTAAAGCAGAATTCTTTGGTAAAACTGCCGTGTTTTGGAAGAGGAAATGCTTACAGTCCTCGCTACAGCCTACCTTGGTTGAGGCAGTTCGCTCCACGTCGGAAACCCTGCATATAGAAGTTCATTCGTGGAAGAGCCCAAAGAGTACACAGTGGGAGAAAAGCTGCTTGTGTTACGCCTGCAAGTAAAGCAGAGTTCTAGCTTTAAAACTGCGTGGTTTGGGAGAGGATATGCTTACAATCCTCGCTACAGCCTGCCATGGTTGAGGCAGTTCGCTCCACGTGGGAAACCCTGCATATACAAGTTCATTCGTGAAGAGACCAAAGAGTACACAGTGGGAGAAATGCTGCTTGTGTTCCACCTGCAACGAAAGCAGAGTTCTTCGGGTAAAAGTTCCGTGTTTTCAGAGGGGAAATTCTTAGAGACCACAGTAGTGCCTGCCATGGTTGAGGCAGTTCGCTCCACGCTGGAAACCATTCTTATAGAACAAGTTCATTAAGGGAAGTGCCTATTGTGTACACTGTGGGAGGAATGCTGATGGTGTTCCCCCTGCACCTAAAGCAGAGTTTTTCGTGTAAAACTGCGTGTTTCGGGAGGGGAAATGCTTACAGTCCTCGCTACAGCCTGCCATGGTGGAGACAGTTCGCTCCTCGTGGGAATCCCTGCATATAGAAGTTCATTCGTGTAAGAGCCCAAAGAGTACACAGTGGGAGAAAAGCTGCTTGTGTTACGCCTGCAAGTAAAGCAGACTTCTAGCGTTAAAACTACGAGGTTTGGGAGAGGATATGCTTACAGTCCTCGCTACAGCCTGCCATGGTTGAGGAAGTTCGCTCCACGTGGGAAACCCTGCATATACAAGTTCATTCGTGAAGAGACCAAAGAGTACACAGTGGCAGAAATGCTGCTTGTGTTCCACCTGCAACGAAAGCAGAGTTCTTCGGGTAAAAGTTCCGTGTTTTCAGAGGGGAAATTCTTAGAGACCACAGGAGAGCCTGCCATGGTTGAGGCAGTTCGCTCCACGCTGGAAACCATTCTTATAGAACAAGTTCATTAAGGGAAGTGCCCATTGTGTACACTGTGGGAGAAAAGATGCTTGTGTTCCCCCTGCACCTAAAGCAGAGTTCCTCGGGTAAAACTGCGTGTTTCGGTAGAGGATATGCTTACGGTCCTCGCTACAGCCTGCCTTGGTGGAGGCAGTTCGCTCCACGTGGGAATCCCTGCATAAAGAAGTTCATTCGTGTAAGAGCCCAAAGAGTACACAGTGGGAGTAATGCTGCTTGTATGCCACCTGCAACTAAAGCAGAATTCTTTGGTAAAACTGCCGTGTTTTGGAAGAGGAAATGCTTACAGTCCTCGCTACAGCCTGCCTTGGTTGAGGCAGTTCGCTCCACGTCGGAAACCCTGCATATAGAAGTTCATTCGTGGAAGAGCCCAAAGAGTACACAGTGGGGAAAAGCTGCTTGTGTTACCTCTGCAACTAAAGCAGAGTTCTACCGTTAAAACTGCGTGTTTTGGGAGAGGATATGCTTACAGTCCTCGCTACAGCCTGCCACGGTTGAGGCAGTTCGATCCACGTGGGAATCCCTGCATAAAGAAATTCATTCGTGGAAGAGCCCAAAGATTACACACTGGGAGTAATGCTGCTTGTGTTCCACCTGCAACTAACGCAGAGTTCCTTGGGTAAAACTGCCGTGTTTTCAGAGAGGAAATGCTTAGAGGCCTAACTAGAGCCTGCTTGCTTTAGGCATTTCACTCCACGCGGGACCCCTTGAGTATAGATATTCTTTCGGGCAAAGGCTCATTGGGTACACTGTGGGAGAAAAGCTGCTTGTGTTCCACCTGCAACTAAAGCAGAATTCTTCGGGTAAACCTGCGTGATTTGGTAGAGGATATGCTTACAGTCCTCGTTACAGCCTTCCATGGTGGAGGCAGTTCGCTCCTCGTGGGAATCCCTTCATAAAGAAGTTGATTCGTGTAAGAGCCCAAAGAGTACACAGTGGGAGAAATGCTGCTTGTGTTCCACCTGCAACTAAAGCAGAATTCTTTGGGTAAAACTGCGTGTATTGGGAGAGGAAATGCTTACAGTCCTTATGAGAGCCTCCCTTCGTTGAGGCAGTTCACTGCACGTGGGACACTCTGCATACACCCTGTAGACTCCTTCGGGGAAGGGCTCTTTGTATAAAGTGTGGGACAAATGCAGCTTGTGTTCCACCTGCAACTAAAGCAGAGTTCTTCGGGTAAAAGTGCCGTGTTTTCAGAGAGGAAATCCTTAGAGATCACAGGAGAGCCTGCCATGGTTGAGGCAGTTCGCTCCACGCTGGAAACCATTCTTATAGAACAAGTTCATTAGGGGAAGTGCCCATTGTGTACACTGTGAGAGGAAAGCTGATGGTGTTCCCCCTGCAATTAAAGCAGAGTTCTTCCTGTAAAACTGCGTGTTTTGGGAGAGGAAATGCTTACAGTATTCGCTACAGCCTGCCTTGGTTGAGGCAGTTCGCTCCACGTGGGAATCCCTGCATAAAGAAGTTCATTCGTGGAAGAGCCCAAAGAGTACACAGTGGGAGAAATGCTGCTTGTGTTCCACCTGCAACTAAAGCAGAATTCTTTGGTAAAACTGCCGTGTTTTGGAAGAGGATATGCTTACAGTCCTCGCTACAGCCTGCCTTGGTTGAGGCAGTTCGCTCCACTTCGGAAACCCTGCATATAAAGTTCATTCTTGGAAGAGAACAAAGAGTACACAGTGGGAGAAAAGCTGCTTGTGTTACGCCTGCAAGTAAAGCAGAGTTCTAGCTTTAAAACTGCATGGTTTGGGAGAGGATATGCTTACAATCCTCGCTACAGCCTGCCATGGTTGAGGCAGTTCGCTTCACGTGGGAAACCCTGCATATACAAGTTCATTCGTGAAGAGACCAAAGAGTACACAGTGGGAGAAATGCTGCTTTTGTTCCACCTGCAACGAAAGCAGAGTTCTTCGGGTAAAAGTTCCGTGTTTTCAGAGGGGAAATTCTTAGAGACCACAGTAGTGCCTGCCATGGTTGAGGCAGTTCGCTCCACGCTGGAAACCATTCTTATAGAACAAGTTCATTAAGGGAAGTGCCTATTGTGTACACTGTGGGAGGAAAGCTGATGGTGTTCCCCCTGCACCTAAAGCAGAGTTCTTCGTGTAAAACTGCGTGTTTCGGGAGGGGAAATGCTTACAGTCCTCGCTACAGCCTGCCATGGTGGAGGCAGTTCGCTCCTCGTGGGAATCCCTGCATATAGAAGTTCATTCGTGTAAGAGCCCAAAGAGTACACAGTGGGAGAAAAGCTGCTTGTGTTACGCCTGCAAGTAAAGCAGACCTCTAGCGTTAAAACTACGAGGTTTGGGAGAGGATATGCTTACAGTCCTCGCTACAGCCTGCCATGGTTGAGGAAGTTCGCTCCACGTGGGAAACCCTGCATATACAAGTTCATTCGTGAAGAGACCAAAGAGTACACAGTGGGAGAAATGCTGCTTGTGTTCCACCTGCAACGAAAGCAGAGTTCTTCGGGTAAAAGTTCCCTGTTTTCAGAGAGGAAATTCTTAGAGACCACAGTAGTGCCTGCCATGGTTAAGGCAGTTCGCTCCACGCTGGAAACCATTCTTATAGAACAAGTTCATTAAGGGAAGTGCCCATTGTGTACACTGTGGGAGAAAAGATGCTTGTGTTCCCCCTGCAACTAAAGCAGAGTTCCTCGGGTAAACCTGCGTGATTTGGTAGAGGATATGCTAACAGTCCTCGCTACAGCCTGCCATGGTGGAGGTAGTTCGCTCCTCGCGGGAATCCCTGCATAAAGAAGTTCATTCGTGTAAGAGCCGAAAGAGTACACATTGGGAGTAATGCTGCTTGTATGCCACCTGCAACTAAAGCTGAATTCTTTGGTAAAACTGCCGTGTTTTGTAAGAGGAAATGCTTACAGTCCTCGCTACAGCCTGCCTTGGTTGAGGCAGTTCGCTCCACGTCGGAAACCCTGCATATAGAAGTTCATTCGTGGAAGAGCCCAAAGAGTATACAGTGGGAGAAAAGCTGCTTGTGTTACTTCTGCAACTAAAGCAGAGTTCTACCGTTAAAACTGCGTGTTTTGGGAGAGGATATGCTTACAGTCCTCGCTACAGCCTGCCACGGTTGAGGCAGTTCGATCCACGTGGGAATCCCTGCATAAAGAAATTCATTCGTGTAAGAGCCCAAAGAGTACACAGTGGGAGAAATGCTGCTTGTGTTCCACCTGCAACTAAAGCACCGTTCTTCGGGTAAAACTGCCTGTTATGGGGAGGAAATGCTTACAGTCCTTACGAGAGCCTGCCTTCATTGAGGCAGTTCGCTGCACGTGGGACACCCTGCATAATGACGATTCATTCGGGGAAGGGCCGTTTGTATAAAGTGTGGGACAAATGCAGCTTGTGTTCCACCTGCAACTAAAGCAGAGTTCTTCGGGTAAAAGTGCCGTGTTTTCAGAGAGGAAATCCTTAGAGATCACAGGAGAGCCTGCCATGGTTGAGGCAGTTCGCTCCACGCTGGAAACCATTCTTATAGAACAAGTTCATTAGGGGAAGTGCCCATTGTGTACACTGTGAGAGGAAAGCTGATGGTGTTCCCCCTGCAATTAAAGCAGAGTTCTTCCTGTAAAACTGCGTGTTTTGGGAGAGGAAATGCTTACAGTATTCGCTACAGCCTGCCTTGGTTGAGGCAGTTCGCTCCACGTGGGAATCCCTGCATAAAGAAGTTCATTCGTGGAAGAGCCCAAAGAGTACACAGTGGGAGAAAAGCTGCTTGTGTTACGCCTGCAAGTAAAGCAGAGTTCTAGCTTTAAAACTGCATGGTTTGGGAGAGGATATGCTTACAATCCTCGCTACAGCCTGCCATGGTTGAGGCAGTTCGCTTCACGTGGGAAACCCTGCATATACAAGTTCATTCGTGAAGAGACCAAAGAGTACACAGTGGGAGAAATGCTGCTTTTGTTCCACCTGCAACGAAAGCAGAGTGCTTCGGGTAAAAGTTCCGTGTTTTCAGAGGGGAAATTCTTAGAGACCACAGTAGTGCCTGCCATGGTTGAGGCAGTTCGCTCCACGCTGGAAACCATTCTTATAGAACAAGTTCATTAAGGGAAGTGCCTATTGTGTACACTGTGGGAGGAAAGCTGATGGTGTTCCCCCTGCACCTAAAGCAGAGTTCTTCGTGTAAAACTGCGTGTTTCGGGAGGGGAAATGCTTACAGTCCTCGCTACAGCCTGCCATGGTGGAGGCAGTTCGCTCCTCGTGGGAATCCCTGCATATAGAAGTTCATTCGTGTATGAGCCCAAAGAGTACACAGTGGGAGAAAAGCTGCTTGTGTTACGCCTGCAAGTAAAGCAGACTTCTAGCGTTAAAACTACGAGGTTTGGGAGAGGATATGCTTACAGTCCTCGCTACAGCCTGCCATGGTTGAGGAAGTTCGGTCCACGTGGGAAACCCTGCATATACAAGTTCATTCGTGAAGAGACCAAAGAGTACACAGTGGGAGAAATGCTGCTTGTGTTCCACCTGCAACGAAAGCAGAGTTCTTCGGGTAAAAGTTCCCTGTTTTCAGAGAGGAAATTCTTAGAGACCACAGTAGTGCCTGCCATGGTTGAGGCAGTTCGCTCCACGCTGGAAACCATTCTTATAGAACAAGTTCATTAAGGGAAGTGCCCATTGTGTACACTGTGGGAGAAAAGATGCTTGTGTTCCCCCTGCAACTAAAGCAGAGTTCCTCGGGTAAACCTGCGTGATTTGGTAGAGGATATGCTTACAGTCCTCGCTACAGCCTGCCATGGTGGAGGCAGTTCGCTCCTCGTGGGAATCCCTGCATAAAGAAGTTCATTCGTGTAAGAGCCGAAAGAGTACACATTGGGAGTAATGCTGCTTGTATGCCACCTGCAACTAAAGCTGAATTCTTTGGTAAAACTGCCGTGTTTTGTAAGAGGAAATGCTTACAGTCCTCGCTACAGCCTGCCTTGGTTGAGGCAGTTCGCTCCACGTCGGAAACCCTGCATATAGAAGTTCATTCGTGGAAGAGCCCAAAGAGTATACAGTGGGAGAAAAGCTGCTTGTGTTACCTCTGCAACTAAAGCAGAGTTCTACCGTTAAAACTGCGTGTTTTGGGAGAGGATATGCTTACAGTCCTCGCTACAGCCTGCCACGGTTGAGGCAGTTCGATCCACGTGGGAATCCCTGCATAAAGAAATTCATTCGTGGAAGAGCCCAAAGATTACACACTGGGAGTAATGCTGCTTGTGTTCCACCTGCAACTAACGCAGAGTTCCTTGGGTAAAACTGCCGTGTTTTCAGAGAGGAAATGCTTAGAGGCCTATCTAGAGCCTGCTTGCTTTAGGCATTTCACTCCACGCGGGACCCCTTGAGTATAGATATTCTTTCGGGCAAAGGCTCATTGGGTACACTGTGGAGAAAAGCTGCTTGTGTTCCACCTGCAACTAAAGAAGAATTCTTCGGGTAAACCTGCGTGATTTGGTAGAGGATATGCTTACAGTCCTCGTTACAGCCTTCCATGGTGGAGGCAGTTCGCTCCTCGTGGGAATCCCTGCATAAAGAAGTTCATTCGTGTAAGAGCCCAAAGAGTACACAGTGGGAGAAATGCTGCTTGTGTTCCACCTGCAACTAAAGCACCATTCTTCGGGTAAAACTGCCTGTTATGGGGAGGAAATGCTTACAGTCCTTACGAGAGCCTGCCTTCATTGAGGCAGTTCGCTGCACGTGGGACACCCTGCATAATGACGATTCATTCGGGGAAGGGCCGTTTGTATAAAGTGTGGGACAAATGCAGCTTGTGTTCCACCTGCAACTAAAGCAGAGTTCTTCGGGTTAAAGTGCCGTGTTTTCAGAGAGGAAATCCTTAGAGACCACAGGAGAGCCTGCCATGGTTGAGGCAGTTCGCTCCACGCTGGAAACCATTCTTTTAGAACAAGTTCATTAGGGGAAGTGCCCATTCTGTACACTGTGGGAGGAAAGCTGATGGTGTTCCCCCTGCACCTAAAGCAGAGTTCTTCGTGTAAAACTGCGTGTTTCGGGAGGGGAAATGCTTACAGTATTCGCTACAGCCTGCCTTGGTTGAGGCAGTTCGCTCCACGTGGGAATCCCTGCATAAAGAAGTTCATTCGTGGAAGAGCCCAAAGAGTACACAGTGGGAGAAATGCTGCTTGTGTTCCATCTGCAACTAAAGCAGAATTCTTTGGTAAAACTGCCGTGTTTTGTAAGAGGAAATGCTTACAGTCCTCGCTACAGCCTGCCTTGGTTGAGGCAGTTCGCTCCACGTCGGAAACCCTGCATATAGAAGTTCATTCGTGGAAGAGCCCAAAGAGTACACAGTGGGAGAAAAGCTGCTTGTGTTACGCCTGCAAGTAAAGCAGAGTTCTAGCTTTAAAACTGCGTGGTTTGGGAGAGGATATGCTTACAATCCTCGCTACAGCCTGCCATGGTTGAGGCAGTTCGCTCCACGTGGGAAACCCTGCATATACAAGTTCATTCGTGAAGAGACCAAAGAGTACACAGTGGGAGAAATGCTGCTTTTGTTCCACCTGCAACGAAAGCAGAGTTCTTCGGGTAAAAGTTCCGTGTTTTCAGAGGGGAAATTCTTAGAGACCACAGTAATGCCTGCCATGGTTGAGGCAGTTCGCTCCACGCTGGAAACCATTCTTATAGAACAAGTTCATTAGGGGAAGTGCCTATTGTGTACACTGTGGGAGGAAAGCTGATGGTGTTCCCCCTGCACCTAAAGCAGAGTTCTTCGTGTAAAACTGCGTGTTTTGGGAGGGGAAATGCTTACAGTCCTCGCTACAGCCTGCCATGGTGGAGGCAGTTCGCTCCTCGTGGGAATCCCTGCATATAGAAGTTCATTCGTGTAAGAGCCCAAAGAGTACACAGTGGGAGAAAAGCTGCTTGTGTTAGGCCTGCAAGTAAAGCAGACTTCTAGCGATAAAACTGCGAGGTTTGGGAGAGGATATGCTTACAGTCCTCGCTACAGCCTGCCATGGTTGAGGAAGTTCGCTCCACGTGGGAAACCCTGCATATACAAGTTCATTCGTGAAGAGACCAAAGAGTACACAGTGGGAGAAATGCTGCTTGTGTTCTACCTGCAACGAAAGCAGAGTTCATCGGGTAAAAGTTCCGTGTTTTCAGAGGGGAAATTCTTAGAGACCACAGTAGTGCCTGCCATGGTTGAGGCAGTTCGCTCCACGCTGGAAACCATTCTTATAGAACAAGTTCATTAAGGGAAGTGCCCATTGTGTACACTGTGGGAGAAAAGATGCTTGTGTTCCCCCTGCAACTAAAGCAGAGTTCCTCGGGTAAACCTGCGTGATTTGGTAGAGGATATGCTTACAGTCCTCGCTACAGCCTGCCATGGTGGAGGCAGTTCGCTCCTCGTGGGAATCCCTGCATAAAGAAGTTCATTCGTGTAAGAGCCCAAAGAGTACACATTGCGAGTAATGCTGCTTGTATGCCACCTGCAACTAAAGCTGAATTCTTTGGTAAAACTGCCGTGTTTTGTAAGAGGAAATGCTTACAGTCCTCGCTACAGCCTGCCTTGGTTGAGGCAGTTCGCTCCACGTCGGAAACCCTGCATATAGAAGTTCATTCGTGGAAGAGCCCAAAGAGTACACAGTGGGAGAAAAGCTGCTTGTGTTACCTCTGCAACTAAAGCAGAGTTCTACCGTTAAAACTGCGTGTTTTGGGAGAGGATATGCTTACAGTCCTCGCTACAGCCTGCCACGGTTGAGGCAGTTCGATCCACGTGGGAATCCCTGCATAAAGAAATTCATTCGTGGAAGAGCCCAAAGATTACACACTGGGAGTAATGCTGCTTGTGTTCCACCTGCAACTAACGCAGAGTTCCTTGGGTAAAACTGCCGTGTTTTCAGAGAGGAAATGCTTAGAGGCCTAACTAGAGCCTGCTTGCTTTAGGCATTTCACTCCACGCGGGACCCCTTGAGTATAGATATTCTTTCGGGCAAAGGCTCATTGGGTACACTGTGGGAGAAAAGCTGCTTGTGTTCCACCTGCAACTAAAGAAGAATTCTTCGGGTAAACCTGCGTGATTTGGTAGAGGATATGCTTACAGTCCTCGTTACAGCCTTCCATGGTGGAGGCAGTTCGCTCCTCGTGGGAATCCCTGCATAAAGAAGTTCATTCGTGTAAGAGCCCAAAGAGTACACAGTGGGAGAAATGCTGCTTGTGTTCCACCTGCAACTAAAGCACCGTTCTTCGGGTAAAACTGCCTGTTATGGGGAGGAAATGCTTACAGTCCTTACGAGAGCCTGCCTTCATTGAGGCAGTTCGCTGCACGTGGGACACCCTGCATAATGACGATTCATTCGGGGAAGGGCCGTTTGTATAAAGTGTGGGACAAATGCAGCTTGTGTTCCACCTGCAACTAAAGCAGAGTTCTTCGGGTAAAAGTGCCGTGTTTTCAGAGAGGAAATCCTTAGAGATCACAGGAGAGCCTGCCATGGTTGAGGCAGTTCGCTCCACGCTGGAAACCATTCTTATAGAACAAGTTCATTAGGGGAAGTGCCCATTGTGTACACTGTGAGAGGAAAGCTGATGGTGTTCCCCCTGCAATTAAAGCAGAGTTCTTCCTGTAAAACTGCGTGTTTTGGGAGAGGAAATGCTTACAGTATTCGCTACAGCCTGCCTTGGTTGAGGCAGTTCGCTCCACGTGGGAATCCCTGCATAAAGAAGTTCATTCGTGGAAGAGCCCAAAGAGTACACAGTGGGAGAAATGCTGCTTGTGTTCCACCTGCAACTAAAGCAGAATTCTTTGGTAAAACTGCCGTGTTTTGGAAGAGGAAATGCTTACAGTCCTCGCTACAGCCTACCTTGGTTGAGGCAGTTCGCTCCACGTCGGAAACCCTGCATATAGAAGTTCATTCGTGGAAGAGCCCAAAGAGTACACAGTGGGAGAAAAGCTGCTTGTGTTACGCCTGCAAGTAAAGCAGAGTTCTAGCTTTAAAACTGCGTGGTTTGGGAGAGGATATGCTTACAATCCTCGCTACAGCCTGCCATGGTTGAGGCAGTTCGCTCCACGTGGGAAACCCTGCATATACAAGTTCATTCGTGAAGAGACCAAAGAGTACACAGTGGGAGAAATGCTGCTTGTGTTCCACCTGCAACGAAAGCAGAGTTCTTCGGGTAAAAGTTCCGTGTTTTCAGAGGGGAAATTCTTAGAGACCACAGTAGTGCCTGCCATGGTTGAGGCAGTTCGCTCCACGCTGGAAACCATTCTTATAGAACAAGTTCATTAAGGGAAGTGCCTATTGTGTACACTGTGGGAGGAATGCTGATGGTGTTCCCCCTGCACCTAAAGCAGAGTTTTTCGTGTAAAACTGCGTGTTTCGGGAGGGGAAATGCTTACAGTCCTCGCTACAGCCTGCCATGGTGGAGACAGTTCGCTCCTCGTGGGAATCCCTGCATATAGAAGTTCATTCGTGTAAGAGCCCAAAGAGTACACAGTGGGAGAAAAGCTGCTTGTGTTACGCCTGCAAGTAAAGCAGACTTCTAGCGTTAAAACTACGAGGTTTGGGAGAGGATATGCTTACAGTCCTCGCTACAGCCTGCCATGGTTGAGGAAGTTCGCTCCACGTGGGAAACCCTGCATATACAAGTTCATTCGTGAAGAGACCAAAGAGTACACAGTGGCAGAAATGCTGCTTGTGTTCCACCTGCAACGAAAGCAGAGTTCTTCGGGTAAAAGTTCCGTGTTTTCAGAGGGGAAATTCTTAGAGACCACAGGAGAGCCTGCCATGGTTGAGGCAGTTCGCTCCACGCTGGAAACCATTCTTATAGAACAAGTTCATTAAGGGAAGTGCCCATTGTGTACACTGTGGGAGAAAAGATGCTTGTGTTCCCCCTGCACCTAAAGCAGAGTTCCTCGGGTAAAACTGCGTGTTTCGGTAGAGGATATGCTTACGGTCCTCGCTACAGCCTGCCTTGGTGGAGGCAGTTCGCTCCACGTGGGAATCCCTGCATAAAGAAGTTCATTCGTGTAAGAGCCCAAAGAGTACACAGTGGGAGTAATGCTGCTTGTATGCCACCTGCAACTAAAGCAGAATTCTTTGGTAAAACTGCCGTGTTTTGGAAGAGGAAATGCTTACAGTCCTCGCTACAGCCTGCCTTGGTTGAGGCAGTTCGCTCCACGTCGGAAACCCTGCATATAGAAGTTCATTCGTGGAAGAGCCCAAAGAGTACACAGTGGGGAAAAGCTGCTTGTGTTACCTCTGCAACTAAAGCAGAGTTCTACCGTTAAAACTGCGTGTTTTGGGAGAGGATATGCTTACAGTCCTCGCTACAGCCTGCCACGGTTGAGGCAGTTCGATCCACGTGGGAATCCCTGCATAAAGAAATTCATTCGTGGAAGAGCCCAAAGATTACACACTGGGAGTAATGCTGCTTGTGTTCCACCTGCAACTAACGCAGAGTTCCTTGGGTAAAACTGCCGTGTTTTCAGAGAGGAAATGCTTAGAGGCCTAACTAGAGCCTGCTTGCTTTAGGCATTTCACTCCACGCGGGACCCCTTGAGTATAGATATTCTTTCGGGCAAAGGCTCATTGGGTACACTGTGGGAGAAAAGCTGCTTGTGTTCCACCTGCAACTAAAGCAGAATTCTTCGGGTAAACCTGCGTGATTTGGTAGAGGATATGCTTACAGTCCTCGTTACAGCCTTCCATGGTGGAGGCAGTTCGCTCCTCGTGGGAATCCCTTCATAAAGAAGTTGATTCGTGTAAGAGCCCAAAGAGTACACAGTGGGAGAAATGCTGCTTGTGTTCCACCTGCAACTAAAGCAGAATTCTTTGGGTAAAACTGCGTGTATTGGGAGAGGAAATGCTTACAGTCCTTATGAGAGCCTCCCTTCGTTGAGGCAGTTCACTGCACGTGGGACACTCTGCATACACCCTGTAGACTCCTTCGGGGAAGGGCTCTTTGTATAAAGTGTGGGACAAATGCAGCTTGTGTTCCACCTGCAACTAAAGCAGAGTTCTTCGGGTAAAAGTGCCGTGTTTTCAGAGAGGAAATCCTTAGAGATCACAGGAGAGCCTGCCATGGTTGAGGCAGTTCGCTCCACGCTGGAAACCATTCTTATAGAACAAGTTCATTAGGGGAAGTGCCCATTGTGTACACTGTGAGAGGAAAGCTGATGGTGTTCCCCCTGCAATTAAAGCAGAGTTCTTCCTGTAAAACTGCGTGTTTTGGGAGAGGAAATGCTTACAGTATTCGCTACAGCCTGCCTTGGTTGAGGCAGTTCGCTCCACGTGGGAATCCCTGCATAAAGAAGTTCATTCGTGGAAGAGCCCAAAGAGTACACAGTGGGAGAAATGCTGCTTGTGTTCCACCTGCAACTAAAGCAGAATTCTTTGGTAAAACTGCCGTGTTTTGGAAGAGGATATGCTTACAGTCCTCGCTACAGCCTGCCTTGGTTGAGGCAGTTCGCTCCACTTCGGAAACCCTGCATATAAAGTTCATTCTTGGAAGAGAACAAAGAGTACACAGTGGGAGAAAAGCTGCTTGTGTTACGCCTGCAAGTAAAGCAGAGTTCTAGCTTTAAAACTGCATGGTTTGGGAGAGGATATGCTTACAATCCTCGCTACAGCCTGCCATGGTTGAGGCAGTTCGCTTCACGTGGGAAACCCTGCATATACAAGTTCATTCGTGAAGAGACCAAAGAGTACACAGTGGGAGAAATGCTGCTTTTGTTCCACCTGCAACGAAAGCAGAGTTCTTCGGGTAAAAGTTCCGTGTTTTCAGAGGGGAAATTCTTAGAGACCACAGTAGTGCCTGCCATGGTTGAGGCAGTTCGCTCCACGCTGGAAACCATTCTTATAGAACAAGTTCATTAAGGGAAGTGCCTATTGTGTACACTGTGGGAGGAAAGCTGATGGTGTTCCCCCTGCACCTAAAGCAGAGTTCTTCGTGTAAAACTGCGTGTTTCGGGAGGGGAAATGCTTACAGTCCTCGCTACAGCCTGCCATGGTGGAGGCAGTTCGCTCCTCGTGGGAATCCCTGCATATAGAAGTTCATTCGTGTAAGAGCCCAAAGAGTACACAGTGGGAGAAAAGCTGCTTGTGTTACGCCTGCAAGTAAAGCAGACCTCTAGCGTAAAAACTACGAGGTTTGGGAGAGGATATGCTTACAGTCCTCGCTACAGCCTGCCATGGTTGAGGAAGTTCGCTCCACGTGGGAAACCCTGCATATACAAGTTCATTCGTGAAGAGACCAAAGAGTACACAGTGGGAGAAATGCTGCTTGTGTTCCACCTGCAACGAAAGCAGAGTTCTTCGGGTAAAAGTTCCCTGTTTTCAGAGAGGAAATTCTTAGAGACCACAGTAGTGCCTGCCATGGTTAAGGCAGTTCGCTCCACGCTGGAAACCATTCTTATAGAACAAGTTCATTAAGGGAAGTGCCCATTGTGTACACTGTGGGAGAAAAGATGCTTGTGTTCCCCCTGCAACTAAAGCAGAGTTCCTCGGGTAAACCTGCGTGATTTGGTAGAGGATATGCTTACAGTCCTCGCTACAGCCTGCCATGGTGGAGGCAGTTCGCTCCTCGCGGGAATCCCTGCATAAAGAAGTTCATTCGTGTAAGAGCCGAAAGAGTACACATTGGGAGTAATGCTGCTTGTATGCCACCTGCAACTAAAGCTGAATTCTTTGGTAAAACTGCCGTGTTTTGTAAGAGGAAATGCTTACAGTCCTCGCTACAGCCTGCCTTGGTTGAGGCAGTTCGCTCCACGTCGGAAACCCTGCATATAGAAGTTCATTCGTGGAAGAGCCCAAAGAGTATACAGTGGGAGAAAAGCTGCTTGTGTTACTTCTGCAACTAAAGCAGAGTTCTACCGTTAAAACTGCGTGTTTTGGGAGAGGATATGCTTACAGTCCTCGCTACAGCCTGCCACGGTTGAGGCAGTTCGATCCACGTGGGAATCCCTGCATAAAGAAATTCATTCGTGTAAGAGCCCAAAGAGTACACAGTGGGAGAAATGCTGCTTGTGTTCCACCTGCAACTAAAGCACCGTTCTTCGGGTAAAACTGCCTGTTATGGGGAGGAAATGCTTACAGTCCTTACGAGAGCCTGCCTTCATTGAGGCAGTTCGCTGCACGTGGGACACCCTGCATAATGACGATTCATTCGGGGAAGGGCCGTTTGTATAAAGTGTGGGACAAATGCAGCTTGTGTTCCACCTGCAACTAAAGCAGAGTTCTTCGGGTAAAAGTGCCGTGTTTTCAGAGAGGAAATCCTTAGAGATCACAGGAGAGCCTGCCATGGTTGAGGCAGTTCGCTCCACGCTGGAAACCATTCTTATAGAACAAGTTCATTAGGGGAAGTGCCCATTGTGTACACTGTGAGAGGAAAGCTGATGGTGTTCCCCCTGCAATTAAAGCAGAGTTCTTCCTGTAAAACTGCGTGTTTTGGGAGAGGAAATGCTTACAGTATTCGCTACAGCCTGCCTTGGTTGAGGCAGTTCGCTCCACGTGGGAATCCCTGCATAAAGAAGTTCATTCGTGGAAGAGCCCAAAGAGTACACAGTGGGAGAAATGCTGCTTGTGTTCCACCTGCAACTAAAGCAGAATTCTTTGGTAAAACTGCCGTGTTTTGGAAGAGGAAATGCTTACAGTCCTCGCTACAGCCTACCTTGGTTGAGGCAGTTCGCTCCACGTCGGAAACCCTGCATATAGAAGTTCATTCGTGGAAGAGCCCAAAGAGTACACAGTGGGAGAAAAGCTGCTTGTGTTACGCCTGCAAGTAAAGCAGAGTTCTAGCTTTAAAACTGCATGGTTTGGGAGAGGATATGCTTACAATCCTCGCTACAGCCTGCCATGGTTGAGGCAGTTCGCTCCACGTGGGAAACCCTGCATATACAAGTTCATTCGTGAAGAGACCAAAGAGTACACAGTGGGAGAAATGCTGCTTGTGTTCCACCTGCAACGAAAGCAGAGTTCTTCGGGTAAAAGTTCCGTGTTTTCAGAGGGGAAATTCTTAGAGACCACAGTAGTGCCTGCCATGGTTGAGGCAGTTCGCTCCACGCTGGAAACCATTCTTATAGAACAAGTTCATTAAGGGAAGTGCCTATTGTGTACACTGTGGGAGGAAAGCTGATGGTGTTCCCCCTGCACCTAAAGCAGAGTTTTTCGTGTAAAACTGCGTGTTTTGGGAGGGGAAATGCTTACAGTCCTCGCTACAGCCTGCCATGGTGGAGACAGTTCGCTCCTCGTGGGAATCCCTGCATATAGAAGTTCATTCGTGTAAGAGCCCAAAGAGTACACAGTGGGAGAAAAGCTGCTTGTGTTACGCCTGCAAGTAAAGCAGACTTCTAGCGTTAAAACTACGAGGTTTGGGAGAGGATATGCTTACAGTCCTCGCTACAGCCTGCCATGGTTGAGGAAGTTCGCTCCACGTGGGAAACCCTGCATATACAAGTTCATTCGTGAAGAGACCAAAGAGTACACAGTGGCAGAAATGCTGCTTGTGTTCCACCTGCAACGAAAGCAGAGTTCTTCGGGTAAAAGTTCCGTGTTTTCAGAGGGGAAATTCTTAGAGACCACAGGAGAGCCTGCCATGGTTGAGGCAGTTCGCTCCACGCTGGAAACCATTCTTATAGAACAAGTTCATTAAGGGAAGTGCCCATTGTGTACACTGTGGGAGAAAAGATGCTTGTGTTCCCCCTGCACCTAAAGCAGAGTTCCTCGGGTTAAACTGCGTGTTTTGGTAGAGGATATGCTTACGGTCCTCGCTACAGCCTGCCTTGGTGGAGGCAGTTCGCTCCACGTGGGAATCCCTGCATAAAGAAGTTCATTCGTGTAAGAGCCCAAAGAGTACACAGTGGGAGTAATGCTGCTTGTATGCCACCTGCAACTAAAGCAGAATTCTTTGGTAAAACTGCCGTGTTTTGGAAGAGGAAATGCTTACAGTCCTCGCTACAGCCTGCCTTGGTTGAGGCAGTTCGCTCCACGTCGGAAACCCTGCATATAGAAGTTCATTCGTGGAAGAGCCCAAAGAGTACACAGTGGGGAAAAGCTGCTTGTGTTACCTCTGCAACTAAAGCAGAGTTCTACCGTTAAAACTGCGTGTTTTGGGAGAGGATATGCTTACAGTCCTCGCTACAGCCTGCCACGGTTGAGGCAGTTCGATCCACGTGGGAATCCCTGCATAAAGAAATTCATTCGTGGAAGAGCCCAAAGATTACACACTGGGAGTAATGCTGCTTGTGTTCCACCTGCAACTAACGCAGAGTTCCTTGGGTAAAACTGCCGTGTTTTCAGAGAGGAAATGCTTAGAGGCCTAACTAGAGCCTGCTTGCTTTAGGCATTTCACTCCACGCGGGACCCCTTGAGTATAAATATTCTTTCGGGCAAAGGCTCATTGGGTACACTGTGGGAGAAAAGCTGCTTGTGTTCCACCTGCAACTAAAGCAGAATTCTTCGGGTAAACCTGCGTGATTTGGTAGAGGATATGCTTACAGTCCTCGTTACAGCCTTCCATGGTGGAGGCAGTTCGCTCCTCGTGGGAATCCCTGCATAAAGAAGTTGATTCGTGTAAGAGCCCAAAGAGTACACAGTGGGAGAAATGCTGCTTGTGTTCCACCTGCAACTAAAGCAGAATTCTTTGGGTAAAACTGCGTGTATTGGGAGAGGAAATGCTTACAGTCCTTATGAGAGCCTCCCTTCGTTGAGGCAGTTCACTGCACGTGGGACACCCTGCATACACCCTGTAGACTCCTTCGGGGAAGGGCTCTTTGTATAAAGTGTGGGACAAATGCAGCTTGTGTTCCACCTGCAACTAAAGCAGAGTTCTTCGGGTAAAAGTGCCGTGTTTTCAGAGAGGAAATCCTTAGAGATCACAGGAGAGCCTGCCATGGTTGAGGCAGTTCGCTCCACGCTGGAAACCATTCTTATAGAACAAGTTCATTAGGGGAAGTGCCCATTGTGTACACTGTGAGAGGAAAGCTGATGGTGTTCCCCCTGCAATTAAAGCAGAGTTCTTCCTGTAAAACTGCGTGTTTTGGGAGAGGAAATGCTTACAGTATTCGCTACAGCCTGCCTTGGTTGAGGCAGTTCGCTCCACGTGGGAATCCCTGCATAAAGAAGTTCATTCGTGGAAGAGCCCAAAGAGTACACAGTGGGAAAAAGGCTGCTTGTGTTCCACCTGCAACTAAAGCAGAATTCTTTGGTAAAACTGCCGTGTTTTGGAAGAGGAAATGCTTACAGTCCTCGCTACAGCCTGCCTTGGTTGAGGCAGTTCGCTCCACGTCGGAAACCCTGCATATAGAAGTTCATTCTTGGAAGAGAACAAAGAGTACACAGTGGGAGAAAAGCTGCTTGTGTTACGCCTGCAAGTAAAGCAGAGTTCTAGCTTTAAAACTGCATGGTTTGGGAGAGGATATGCTTACAATCCTCGCTACAGCCTGCCATGGTTGAGGCAGTTCGCTTCACGTGGGAAACCCTGCATATACAAGTTCATTCGTGAAGAGACCAAAGAGTACACAGTGGGAGAAATGCTGCTTTTGTTCCACCTGCAATGAAAGCAGAGTTCTTCGGGTAAAAGTTCCGTGTTTTCAGAGGGGAAATTCTTAGAGACCACAGTAGTGCCTGCCATGGTTGAGGCAGTTCGCTCCACGCTGGAAACCATTCTTATAGAACAAGTTCATTAAGGGAAGTGCCTATTGTGTACACTGTGGGAGGAAAGCTGATGGTGTTCCCCCTGCACCTAAAGCAGAGTTCTTCGTGTAAAACTGCGTGTTTCGGGAGGGGAAATGCTTACAGTCCTCGCTACAGCCTGCCATGGTGGAGACAGTTCGCTCCTCGTGGGAATCTCTGCATATAGAAGTTCATTCGTGTATGAGCCCAAAGAGTACACAGTGGGAGAAAAGCTGCTTGTGTTACGCCTGCAAGTAAAGCAGACCTCTAGCGTTAAAACTACGAGGTTTGGGAGAGGATATGCTTACAGTCCTCGCTACAGCCTGCCATGGTTGAGGAAGTTCGGTCCACGTGGGAAACCCTGCATATACAAGTTCATTCGTGAAGAGACCAAAGAGTACACAGTGGGAGAAATGCTGCTTGTGTTCCACCTGCAATGAAAGCAGAGTTCTTCGGGTAAAAGTTCCGTGTTTTCAGAGGGGAAATTCTTAGAGACCACAGTAGTGCCTGCCATGGTTGAGGCAGTTCGCTCCACGCTGGAAACCATTCTTATAGAACAAGTTCATTAAGGGAAGTGCCCATTGTGTACACTGTGGGAGAAAAGATGCTTGTGTTCCCCCTGCAACTAAAGCAGAGTTACTCGGGTAAACCTGCGTGATTTGGTAGAGGTTATGCTTACAGTCCTCGCTACAGCCTGCCATGGTGGAGGCAGTTCGCTCCTCGTGGGAATCCCTGCATAAATAAGTTCATTCGTGTAAGAGCCGAAAGAGTACACATTGCGAGTAATGCTGCTTGTATGCCACCTGCAACTAAAGCTGAATTCTTTGGTAAAACTGCCGTGTTTTGTAAGAGGAAATGCTTACAGTCCTCGCTACAGCCTGCCTTGGTTGAGGCAGTTCGCTCCACGTCGGAAACCCTGCATATAGAAGTTCATTCGTGGAAGAGCCCAAAGAGTATACAGTGGGAGAAAAGCTGCTTGTGTTACCTCTGCAACTAAAGCAGAGTTCTACCGTTAAAACTGCGTGTTTTGGGAGAGGATATGCTTACAGTCCTCGCTACAGCCTGCCACGGTTGAGGCAGTTCGATCCACGTGGGAATCCCTGCATAAAGAAATTCATTCGTGGAAGAGCCCAAAGATTACACACTGGGAGTAATGCTGCTTGTGTTCCACCTGCAACTAACGCAGAGTTCCTTGGGTAAAACTGCCGTGTTTTCAGAGAGGAAATGCTTAGAGGCCTAACTAGAGCCTGCTTGCTTTAGGCATTTCACTCCACGCGGGACCCCTTGAGTATAGATATTCTTTCGGGCAAAGGCTCATTGGGTACACTGTGGAGAAAAGCTGCTTGTGTTCCACCTGCAACTAAAGAAGAATTCTTCGGGTAAACCTGCGTGATTTGGTAGAGGATATGCTTACAGTCCTCGTTACAGCCTTCCATGGTGGAGGCAGTTCGCTCCTCGTGGGAATCCCTGCATAAAGAAGTTCATTCGTGTAAGAGCCCAAAGAGTACACAGTGGGAGAAATGCTGCTTGTGTTCCACCTGCAACTAAAGCACCGTTCTTCGGGTAAAACTGCCTGTTATGGGGAGGAAATGCTTACAGTCCTTACGAGAGCCTGCCTTCATTGAGGCAGTTCGCTGCACGTGGGACACCCTGCATAATGACGATTCATTCGGGGAAGGGCCGTTTGTATAAAGTGTGGGACAAATGCAGCTTGTGTTCCACCTGCAACTAAAGCAGAGTTCTTCGGGTTAAAGTGCCGTGTTTTCAGAGAGGAAATCCTTAGAGACCACAGGAGAGCCTGCCATGGTTGAGGCAGTTCGCTCCACGCTGGAAACCATTCTTTTAGAACAAGTTCATTAGGGGAAGTGCCCATTCTGTACACTGTGGGAGGAAAGCTGATGGTGTTCCCCCTGCACCTAAAGCAGAGTTCTTCGTGTAAAACTGCGTGTTTCGGGAGGGGAAATGCTTACAGTATTCGCTACAGCCTGCCTTGGTTGAGGCAGTTCGCTCCACGTGGGAATCCCTGCATAAAGAAGTTCATTCGTGGAAGAGCCCAAAGAGTACACAGTGGGAGAAATGCTGCTTGTGTTCCACCTGCAACTAAAGCAGAATTCTTTGGTAAAACTGCCGTGTTTTGGAAGAGGAAATGCTTACAGTCCTCGCTACAGCCTACCTTGGTTGAGGCAGTTCGCTCCACGTCGGAAACCCTGCATATAGAAGTTCATTCGTGGAAGAGCCCAAAGAGTACACAGTGGGAGAAAAGCTGCTTGTGTTACGCCTGCAAGTAAAGCAGAGTTCTAGCTTTAAAACTGCATGGTTTGGGAGAGGATATGCTTACAATCCTCGCTACAGCCTGCCATGGTTGAGGCAGTTCGCTCCACGTGGGAAACCCTGCATATACAAGTTCATTCGTGAAGAGACCAAAGAGTACACAGTGGGAGAAATGCTGCTTGTGTTCCACCTGCAACGAAAGCAGAGTTCTTCGGGTAAAAGTTCCGTGTTTTCAGAGGGGAAATTCTTAGAGACCACAGTAGTGCCTGCCATGGTTGAGGCAGTTCGCTCCACGCTGGAAACCATTCTTATAGAACAAGTTCATTAAGGGAAGTGCCTATTGTGTACACTGTGGGAGGAAAGCTGATGGTGTTCCCCCTGCACCTAAAGCAGAGTTTTTCGTGTAAAACTGCGTGTTTTGGGAGGGGAAATGCTTACAGTCCTCGCTACAGCCTGCCATGGTGGAGACAGTTCGCTCCTCGTGGGAATCCCTGCATATAGAAGTTCATTCGTGTAAGAGCCCAAAGAGTACACAGTGGGAGAAAAGCTGCTTGTGTTACGCCTGCAAGTAAAGCAGACTTCTAGCGTTAAAACTACGAGGTTTGGGAGAGGATATGCTTACAGTCCTCGCTACAGCCTGCCATGGTTGAGGAAGTTCGCTCCACGTGGGAAACCCTGCATATACAAGTTCATTCGTGAAGAGACCAAAGAGTACACAGTGGCAGAAATGCTGCTTGTGTTCCACCTGCAACGAAAGCAGAGTTCTTCGGGTAAAAGTTCCGTGTTTTCAGAGGGGAAATTCTTAGAGACCACAGGAGAGCCTGCCATGGTTGAGGCAGTTCGCTCCACGCTGGAAACCATTCTTATAGAACAAGTTCATTAAGGGAAGTGCCCATTGTGTACACTGTGGGAGAAAAGATGCTTGTGTTCCCCCTGCACCTAAAGCAGAGTTCCTCGGGTTAAACTGCGTGTTTTGGTAGAGGATATGCTTACGGTCCTCGCTACAGCCTGCCTTGGTGGAGGCAGTTCGCTCCACGTGGGAATCCCTGCATAAAGAAGTTCATTCGTGTAAGAGCCCAAAGAGTACACAGTGGGAGTAATGCTGCTTGTATGCCACCTGCAACTAAAGCAGAATTCTTTGGTAAAACTGCCGTGTTTTGGAAGAGGAAATGCTTACAGTCCTCGCTACAGCCTGCCTTGGTTGAGGCAGTTCGCTCCACGTCGGAAACCCTGCATATAGAAGTTCATTCGTGGAAGAGCCCAAAGAGTACACAGTGGGGAAAAGCTGCTTGTGTTACCTCTGCAACTAAAGCAGAGTTCTACCGTTAAAACTGCGTGTTTTGGGAGAGGATATGCTTACAGTCCTCGCTACAGCCTGCCACGGTTGAGGCAGTTCGATCCACGTGGGAATCCCTGCATAAAGAAATTCATTCGTGGAAGAGCCCAAAGATTACACACTGGGAGTAATGCTGCTTGTGTTCCACCTGCAACTAACGCAGAGTTCCTTGGGTAAAACTGCCGTGTTTTCAGAGAGGAAATGCTTAGAGGCCTAACTAGAGCCTGCTTGCTTTAGGCATTTCACTCCACGCGGGACCCCTTGAGTATAAATATTCTTTCGGGCAAAGGCTCATTGGGTACACTGTGGGAGAAAAGCTGCTTGTGTTCCACCTGCAACTAAAGCAGAATTCTTCGGGTAAACCTGCGTGATTTGGTAGAGGATATGCTTACAGTCCTCGTTACAGCCTTCCATGGTGGAGGCAGTTCGCTCCTCGTGGGAATCCCTGCATAAAGAAGTTGATTCGTGTAAGAGCCCAAAGAGTACACAGTGGGAGAAATGCTGCTTGTGTTCCACCTGCAACTAAAGCAGAATTCTTTGGGTAAAACTGCGTGTATTGGGAGAGGAAATGCTTACAGTCCTTATGAGAGCCTCCCTTCGTTGAGGCAGTTCACTGCACGTGGGACACCCTGCATACACCCTGTAGACTCCTTCGGGGAAGGGCTCTTTGTATAAAGTGTGGGACAAATGCAGCTTGTGTTCCACCTGCAACTAAAGCAGAGTTCTTCGGGTAAAAGTGCCGTGTTTTCAGAGAGGAAATCCTTAGAGATCACAGGAGAGCCTGCCATGGTTGAGGCAGTTCGCTCCACGCTGGAAACCATTCTTATAGAACAAGTTCATTAGGGGAAGTGCCCATTGTGTACACTGTGAGAGGAAAGCTGATGGTGTTCCCCCTGCAATTAAAGCAGAGTTCTTCCTGTAAAACTGCGTGTTTTGGGAGAGGAAATGCTTACAGTATTCGCTACAGCCTGCCTTGGTTGAGGCAGTTCGCTCCACGTGGGAATCCCTGCATAAAGAAGTTCATTCGTGGAAGAGCCCAAAGAGTACACAGTGGGAAAAAGGCTGCTTGTGTTCCACCTGCAACTAAAGCAGAATTCTTTGGTAAAACTGCCGTGTTTTGGAAGAGGAAATGCTTACAGTCCTCGCTACAGCCTGCCTTGGTTGAGGCAGTTCGCTCCACGTCGGAAACCCTGCATATAGAAGTTCATTCTTGGAAGAGAACAAAGAGTACACAGTGGGAGAAAAGCTGCTTGTGTTACGCCTGCAAGTAAAGCAGAGTTCTAGCTTTAAAACTGCATGGTTTGGGAGAGGATATGCTTACAATCCTCGCTACAGCCTGCCATGGTTGAGGCAGTTCGCTTCACGTGGGAAACCCTGCATATACAAGTTCATTCGTGAAGAGACCAAAGAGTACACAGTGGGAGAAATGCTGCTTTTGTTCCACCTGCAATGAAAGCAGAGTTCTTCGGGTAAAAGTTCCGTGTTTTCAGAGGGGAAATTCTTAGAGACCACAGTAGTGCCTGCCATGGTTGAGGCAGTTCGCTCCACGCTGGAAACCATTCTTATAGAACAAGTTCATTAAGGGAAGTGCCTATTGTGTACACTGTGGGAGGAAAGCTGATGGTGTTCCCCCTGCACCTAAAGCAGAGTTCTTCGTGTAAAACTGCGTGTTTCGGGAGGGGAAATGCTTACAGTCCTCGCTACAGCCTGCCATGGTGGAGACAGTTCGCTCCTCGTGGGAATCTCTGCATATAGAAGTTCATTCGTGTATGAGCCCAAAGAGTACACAGTGGGAGAAAAGCTGCTTGTGTTACGCCTGCAAGTAAAGCAGACCTCTAGCGTTAAAACTACGAGGTTTGGGAGAGGATATGCTTACAGTCCTCGCTACAGCCTGCCATGGTTGAGGAAGTTCGGTCCACGTGGGAAACCCTGCATATACAAGTTCATTCGTGAAGAGACCAAAGAGTACACAGTGGGAGAAATGCTGCTTGTGTTCCACCTGCAATGAAAGCAGAGTTCTTCGGGTAAAAGTTCCGTGTTTTCAGAGGGGAAATTCTTAGAGACCACAGTAGTGCCTGCCATGGTTGAGGCAGTTCGCTCCACGCTGGAAACCATTCTTATAGAACAAGTTCATTAAGGGAAGTGCCCATTGTGTACACTGTGGGAGAAAAGATGCTTGTGTTCCCCCTGCAACTAAAGCAGAGTTACTCGGGTAAACCTGCGTGATTTGGTAGAGGTTATGCTTACAGTCCTCGCTACAGCCTGCCATGGTGGAGGCAGTTCGCTCCTCGTGGGAATCCCTGCATAAATAAGTTCATTCGTGTAAGAGCCGAAAGAGTACACATTGCGAGTAATGCTGCTTGTATGCCACCTGCAACTAAAGCTGAATTCTTTGGTAAAACTGCCGTGTTTTGTAAGAGGAAATGCTTACAGTCCTCGCTACAGCCTGCCTTGGTTGAGGCAGTTCGCTCCACGTCGGAAACCCTGCATATAGAAGTTCATTCGTGGAAGAGCCCAAAGAGTATACAGTGGGAGAAAAGCTGCTTGTGTTACCTCTGCAACTAAAGCAGAGTTCTACCGTTAAAACTGCGTGTTTTGGGAGAGGATATGCTTACAGTCCTCGCTACAGCCTGCCACGGTTGAGGCAGTTCGATCCACGTGGGAATCCCTGCATAAAGAAATTCATTCGTGGAAGAGCCCAAAGATTACACACTGGGAGTAATGCTGCTTGTGTTCCACCTGCAACTAACGCAGAGTTCCTTGGGTAAAACTGCCGTGTTTTCAGAGAGGAAATGCTTAGAGGCCTAACTAGAGCCTGCTTGCTTTAGGCATTTCACTCCACGCGGGACCCCTTGAGTATAGATATTCTTTCGGGCAAAGGCTCATTGGGTACACTGTGGAGAAAAGCTGCTTGTGTTCCACCTGCAACTAAAGAAGAATTCTTCGGGTAAACCTGCGTGATTTGGTAGAGGATATGCTTACAGTCCTCGTTACAGCCTTCCATGGTGGAGGCAGTTCGCTCCTCGTGGGAATCCCTGCATAAAGAAGTTCATTCGTGTAAGAGCCCAAAGAGTACACAGTGGGAGAAATGCTGCTTGTGTTCCACCTGCAACTAAAGCACCGTTCTTCGGGTAAAACTGCCTGTTATGGGGAGGAAATGCTTACAGTCCTTACGAGAGCCTGCCTTCATTGAGGCAGTTCGCTGCACGTGGGACACCCTGCATAATGACGATTCATTCGGGGAAGGGCCGTTTGTATAAAGTGTGGGACAAATGCAGCTTGTGTTCCACCTGCAACTAAAGCAGAGTTCTTCGGGTTAAAGTGCCGTGTTTTCAGAGAGGAAATCCTTAGAGACCACAGGAGAGCCTGCCATGGTTGAGGCAGTTCGCTCCACGCTGGAAACCATTCTTTTAGAACAAGTTCATTAGGGGAAGTGCCCATTCTGTACACTGTGGGAGGAAAGCTGATGGTGTTCCCCCTGCACCTAAAGCAGAGTTCTTCGTGTAAAACTGCGTGTTTCGGGAGGGGAAATGCTTACAGTATTCGCTACAGCCTGCCTTGGTTGAGGCAGTTCGCTCCACGTGGGAATCCCTGCATAAAGAAGTTCATTCGTGGAAGAGCCCAAAGAGTACACAGTGGGAGAAATGCTGCTTGTGTTCCACCTGCAACGAAAGCAGAGTTCTTCGGGTAAAAGTTCCGTGTTTTCAGAGGGGAAATTCTTAGAGACCACAGTAGTGCCTGCCATGGTTGAGGCAGTTCGCTCCACGCTGGAAACCATTCTTATAGAACAAGTTCATTAAGGGAAGTGCCTATTGTGTACACTGTGGGAGGAAAGCTGATGGTGTTCCCCCTGCACCTAAAGCAGAGTTTTTCGTGTAAAACTGCGTGTTTCGGGAGGGGAAATGCTTACAGTCCTCGCTACAGCCTGCCATGGTGGAGACAGTTCGCTCCTCGTGGGAATCCCTGCATATAGATGTTCATTCGTGTAAGAGCCCAAAGAGTACACAGTGGGAGAAAAGCTGCTTGTGTTACGCCTGCAAGTAAAGCAGACCTCTAGCGTTAAAACTACGAGGTTTGGGAGAGGATATGCTTACAGTCCTCGCTACAGCCTGCCATGGTTGAGGAAGTTCGCTCCACGTGGGAAACCCTGCATATACAAGTTCATTCGTGAAGAGACCAAAGAGTACACAGTGGGAGTAATGCTGCTTGTATGCCACCTGCAACTAAAGCAGAATTCTTTGGTAAAACTGCCGTGTTTTGGAAGAGGAAATGCTTACAGTCCTCGCTACAGCCTTCCTTGGTTGAGGCAGTTCGCTCCACGTCGGAAACCCTGCATATAGAAGTTCATTCGTGGAAGAGCCCAAAGAGTACACAGTGGGAGAAAAGTTGCTTGTGTTACCTCTGCAACTAAAGCAGAGTTCTACCGTTAAAACTGCGTGTTTTGGGAGAGGATATGCTTACAGTCCTCGCTACAGCCTGCCACGGTTGAAGCAGTTCAATCCACGTGGGAATCCCTGCATAAAGAAATTCATTCGTGGAAGAGCCCAAAGATTACACACTGGGAGTAATGCTGCTTGTGTTCCACCTGCAACTAACGCAGAGTTCCTTGGGTAAAACTGCCGTGTTTTCAGAGAGGAAATGCTTAGACGCCTAACTAGAGCCTGCTTACTTTAGGCATTTCACTCCACGCGGGACCCCTTGAGTGTAGATATTCTTTCGGGCAAAGGCTCATTGGGTACACTGTGGGAGAAAAGCTGCTTGTGTTCCACCTGCAACTAAAGCAGAATTCTTCGGGTAAACCTGCGTGATTTGGTAGAGGATATGCTTACAGTCCTCGTTACAGCCTTCCATGGTGGAGGCAGTTCGCTCCTCGTGGGAATCCCTGCATAAAGAAGTTCATTCGTGTAAGAGCCCAAAGAGTACACAGTGGGAGAAATGCTGCTTGTGTTCCACCTGAAACTAAAGCACCGTTCTTCGGGTAAAACTGCCTGTTATGGGGAGGAAATGCTTACAGTCCTTACGAGAGCCTGCCTTCATTGAGGCAGTTCGCTCCTCGTGGGAATCCCTGCATAAAGAAGTTCATTCGTGTAAGAGCCGAAAGAGTACACATTGGGAGTAATGCTGCTTGTATGCCACCTGCAACTAAAGCTGAATTCTTTGGTAAAACTGCCGTGTTTTGGAAGAGGAAATGCTTACAGTCCTCGCTACAGCCTGCCTTGGTTGAGGCAGTTCGCTCCACGTCGGAAACCCTGCATATAGAAGTTCATTCGTGGAAGAGCCCAAAGAGTACACAGTGGGAGAAAAGCTGCTTGTGTTACCTCTGCAACTAAAGCAGAGTTCTACCGTTAAAACTGCATGTTTTGGGAGAGGATATGCTTACAGTTCTCGCTACAGCCTGCCACGGTTGAGGCAGTTCGATCCACGTGGGAATCCCTGCATAAAGAAATTCATTCGTGGAAAAGCCCAAAGATTACACACTGGGAGTAATGCTGCTTGTGTTCCACCTGCAACTAACGCAGAGTTCCTTGGGTAAAACTGCCGTGTTTTCAGAGAGGAAATGCTTAGAGGCCTAACTAGAGCCTGCTTGCTTTAGGTATTTCACTCCACGCGGGACCCCTTGAGTATAGATATTCTTTCGGGCAAAGGCTCATTGGGTACACTGTGGAGAAAAGCTGCTTGTGTTCCACCTGCAACTAAAGAAGAATTCTTCGGGTAAACCTGCGTGATTTGGTAGAGGATATGCTTACAGTCCTCGTTACAGCCTTCCATGGTGGAGGCAGTTCGCTCCTCGTGGGAATCCCTGCATAAAGAAGTTGATTCGTGTAAGAGCCCAAAGAGTACACAGTGGGAGAAATGCTGCTTGTGTTCCACCTGCCACTAAAGCAGAATTCTTTGGGTAAAACTGCGTGTATTGGGAGAGGAAATGCTTACAGTCCTTATGAGAGCCTCCCTTCGTTGAGGCAGTTCACTGCACGTGGGACACCCTGCATACACCCTGTAGACTCCTTCGGGAAAGGGCTCTTTGTATAAAGTGTGGGACAAATGCAGCTTGTGTTCCACCTGCAAGTAAAGCAGAGTTCTTCGGGTAAAAGTGCCGTGTTTTCAGAGAGGAAATCCTTAGAGATCACAGGAGAGCCTGCCATGGTTGAGGCAGTTCACTCCACGCTGGAAACCATTCTTATAGAACAAGTTCATTAGGGGAAGTGCCCATTGTGTACACTGTGAGAGGAAAGCTGATGGTGTTCCCCCTGCAATTAAAGCAGAGTTCTTCCTGTAAAACTGCGTGTTTTGGGAGAGGAAATGCTTACAGTATTCGCTACAGCCTGCCATGGTGGAGGCAGTTCGCTCCACGTGGGAATCCCTGCATAAAGAAGTTCATTCGTGGAAGAGCCCAAAGAGTACACAGTGGGAGAAATGCTGCTTGTGTTCCACCTGCAACTAAAGCAGAATTCTTTGGTAAAACTGCCGTGTTTTGGAAGAGGAAATGCTTACAGTCCTCGCTACAGCCTGCCTTGGTTGAGGCAGTTCGCTCCACGTCGGAAACCCTGCATATAGAAGTTCATTCGTGGAAGAGCCCAAAGAGTACACAGTGGGAGAAAAGCTGCTTGTGTTACGCCTGCAACGAAAGCAGAGTTCTTCGGGTAAAAGTTCCGTGTTTTCAGAGGGGAAATTCTTAGAGACCACAGTAGTGCCTGCCATGGTTGAGGCAGTTCGCTCCACGCTGGAAACCATTCTTATAGAACAAGTTCATTAAGGGAAGTGCCTATTGTGTACACTGTGGGAGGAAAGCTGATGGTGTTCCCCCTGCACCTAAAGCAGAGTTTTTCGTGTAAAACTGCGTGTTTCGGGAGGGGAAATGCTTACAGTCCTCGCTACAGCCTGCCATGGTGGAGACAGTTCGCTCCTCGTGGGAATCCCTGCATATAGAAGTTCATTCGTGTAAGAGCCCAAAGAGTACACAGTGGGAGAAAAGCTGCTTGTGTTACGCCTGCAAGTAAAGCAGACCTCTAGCGTTAAAACTACGAGGTTTGGGAGAGGATATGCTTACAGTCCTCGCTACAGCCTGCCATGGTTGAGGAAGTTCGGTCCACGTGGGAAACCATGCATATACAAGTTCATTCGTGAAGAGACCAAAGAGTACACAGTGGGAGTAATGCTGCTTGTATGCCACCTGCAACTAAAGCAGAATTCTTTGGTAAAACTGCCGTGTTTTGGAAGAGGAAATGCTTACAGTCCTCGCTACAGCCTGCCTTGGTTGAGGCAGTTCGCTCCACGTCGGAAACCCTGCATATAGAAGTTCATTCGTGGAAGAGCCCAAAGAGTACACAGTGGGAGAAAAGCTGCTTGTGTTACCTCTGCAAGTAAAGCAGAGTTCTAGCTTTAAAACTGCGTGGTTTGGGAGAGGATATGCTTACAGTCCTCGCTACAGCCTGCCACGGTTGAGGCAGTTCGATCCACGTGGGAATCCCTGCATAAAGAAATTCATTCGTGGAAGAGCCCAAAGATTACACACTGGGAGTAATGCTGCTTGTGTTCCACCTGCAACTAACGCAGAGTTCCTTGGGTAAAACTGCCGTGTTTTCAGAGAGGAAATGCTTAGACGCCTAACTAGAGCCTGCTTACTTTAGGCATTTCACTCCACGCGGGACCCCTTGAGTGTAGATATTCTTTCGGGCAAAGGCTCATTGGGTACACTGTGGAGAAAAGCTGCTTGTGTTCCACCTGCAACTAAAGAAGAATTCTTCGGGTAAACCTGCGTGATTTGGTAGAGGATATGCTTACAGTCCTCGTTACAGCCTTCCATGTTGGAGGCAGTTCGCTCCTCGTGGGAATCCCTGCATAAAGAAGTTCATTCGTGTAAGAGCCCAAAGAGTACACAGTGGGAGAAATGCTGCTTGTGTTCCACCTGCAACTAAAGCAGAATTCTTTGGGTAAAACTGCGTGTATTGGGAGAGGAAATGCTTACAGTCCTTATGAGAGCCTCCCTTCGTTGAGGCAGTTCACTGCACTGGGACACCCTGCATACACCCTGTAGACTCCTTCGGGGAAGGGCTCTTTGTATAAAGTGTGGGACAAATGCAGCTTGTGTTCCACCTGCAACTAAAGCAGAGTTCTTCGGGTAAAAGTGCCGTGTTTTCAGAGAGGAAATCCTTAGAGATCACAGGAGAGACTGCCATGGTTGAGGCAGTTCGCTCCACGCTGGAAACCATTCTTATAGAACAAGTTCATTAGGGGAAGTGCCCATTGTGTACACTGTGAGAGGAAAGCTGATGGTGTTCCCCCTGCAATTAAAGCAGAGTTCTTCCTGTAAAACTGCGTGTTTTGGGAGAGGAAATGCTTACAGTATTCGCTACAGCCTGCCTTGGTTGAGGCAGTTCGCACTACGTGGGAATCCCTGCATAAAGAAGTTCATTCGTGGAAGAGCCCAAAGAGTACACAGTGGGAGAAATGCTGCTTGTGTTCCACCTGCAACTAAAGCAGAATTCTTTGGTAAAACTGCCGTGTTTTGGAAGAGGAAATGCTTACAGTCCTCGCTACAGCCTGCCTTGGTTGAGGCAGTTCACTCCACGTCGGAAACCCTGCATATAGAAGTTCATTCGTGGAAGAGCCCAAAGAGTACACAGTGGGAGAAAAGCTGCTTGTGTTACGCCTGCAAGTAAAGCAGAGTTCTAGCTTTAAAACTGCGTGGTTTGGGAGAGGATATGCTTACAATCCTCGCTACAGCCTGCCATGGTTGAGGCAGTTCGCTCCACGTGGGAAACCCTGCATATACAAGTTCATTCGTGAAGAGACCAAAGAGTACACAGTGGGAGAAATGCTGCTTGTGTTCCACCTGCAACGAAAGCAGAGTTCTTCGGGTAAAAGTTCCGTGTTTTCAGAGGGGAAATTCTTAGAGACCACAGTAGTGCCTGCCATGGTTGAGGCAGTTCGCTCCACGCTGGAAACCATTCTTATAGAACAAGTTCATTAAGGGAAGTGCCTATTGTGTACACTGTGGGAGGAAAGCTGATGGTGTTCCCCCTGCACCTAAAGCAGAGTTTTTCGTGTAAAACTGCGTGTTTCGGGAGGGGAAATGCTTACAGTCCTCGCTACAGCCTGCCATGGTGGAGACAGTTCGCTCCTCGTGGGAATCCCTGCATATAGAAGTTCATTCGTGTAAGAGCCCAAAGAGTACACAGTGGGAGAAAAGCTGCTTGTGTTACGCCTGCAAGTAAAGCAGACCTCTAGCGTTAAAACTACGAGGTTTGGGAGAGGATATGCTTACAGTCCTCGCTACAGCCTGCCATGGTTGAGGAAGTTCGGTCCACGTGGGAAACCCTGCATATACAAGTTCATTCGTGAAGAGACCAAAGAGTACACAGTGGGAGTAATGCTGCTTGTATGCCACCTGCAACTAAAGCAGAATTCTTTGGTAAAACTGCCGTGTTTTGGAAGAGGAAATGCTTACAGTCCTCGCTACAGCCTGCCTTGGTTGAGGCAGTTCGCTCCACGTCGGAAACCCTGCATATAGAAGTTCATTCGTGGAAGAGCCCAAAGAGTACACAGTGGGAGAAAAGCTGCTTGTGTTACCTCTGCAAGTAAAGCAGAGTTCTAGCTTTAAAACTGCGTGGTTTGGGAGAGGATATGCTTACAGTCCTCGCTACAGCCTGCCACGGTTGAGGCAGTTCGATCCACGTGGGAATCCCTGCATAAAGAAATTCATTCGTGGAAGAGCCCAAAGATTACACACTGGGAGTAATGCTGCTTGTGTTCCACCTGCAACTAACGCAGAGTTCCTTGGGTAAAACTGCCGTGTTTTCAGAGAGGAAATGCTTAGACGCCTAACTAGAGCCTGCTTACTTTAGGCATTTCACTCCACGCGGGACCCCTTGAGTATAGATATTCTTTCGGGCAAAGGCTCATTGGGTACACTGTGGAGAAAAGCTGCTTGTGTTCCACCTGCAACTAAAGAAGAATTCTTCGGGTAAACCTGCGTGATTTGGTAGAGGATATGCTTACAGTCCTCGTTACAGCCTTCCATGGTGGAGGCAGTTCGCTCCTCGTGGGAATCCCTGCATAAAGAAGTTCATTCGTGTAAGAGCCCAAAGAGTACACAGTGGGAGAAATGCTGCTTGTGTTCCACCTGCAACTAAAGCAGAATTCTTTGGGTAAAACTGCGTGTATTGGGAGAGGAAATGCTTACAGTCCTTATGAGAGCCTCCCTTCGTTGAGGCAGTTCACTGCACGTGGGACACCCTGCATACACCCTGTAGACTCCTTCGGGGAAGGGCTCTTTGTATAAAGTGTGGGACAAATGCAGCTTGTGTTCCACCTGCAACTAAAGCAGAGTTCTTCGGGTAAAAGTGCCGTGTTTTCAGAGAGGAAATCCTTAGAGATCACAGGAGAGACTGCCATGGTTGAGGCAGTTCGCTCCACGCTGGAAACCATTCTTATAGAACAAGTTCATTAGGGGAAGTGCCCATTGTGTACACTGTGAGAGGAAAGCTGATGGTGTTCCCCCTGCAATTAAAGCAGAGTTCTTCCTGTAAAACTGCGTGTTTTGGGAGAGGAAATGCTTACAGTATTCGCTACAGCCTGCCTTGGTTGAGGCAGTTCGCACTACGTGGGAATCCCTGCATAAAGAAGTTCATTCGTGGAAGAGCCCAAAGAGTACACAGTGGGAGAAATGCTGCTTGTGTTCCACCTGCAACTAAAGCAGAATTCTTTGGTAAAACTGCCGTGTTTTGGAAGAGGAAATGCTTACAGTCCTCGCTACAGCCTGCCTTGGTTGAGGCAGTTCACTCCACGTCGGAAACCCTGCATATAGAAGTTCATTCGTGGAAGAGCCCAAAGAGTACACAGTGGGAGAAAAGCTGCTTGTGTTACGCCTGCAAGTAAAGCAGAGTTCTAGCTTTAAAACTGCGTGGTTTGGGAGAGGATATGCTTACAATCCTCGCTACAGCCTGCCATGGTTGAGGCAGTTCGCTCCACGTGGGAAACCCTGCATATACAAGTTCATTCGTGAAGAGACCAAAGAGTACACAGTGGGAGAAATGCTGCTTGTGTTCCACCTGCAACGAAAGCAGAGTTCTTCGGGTAAAAGTTCCGTGTTTTCAGAGGGGAAATTCTTAGAGACCACAGTAGTGCCTGCCATGGTTGAGGCAGTTCGCTCCACGCTGGAAACCATTCTTATAGAACAAGTTCATTAAGGGAAGTGCCTATTGTGTACACTGTGGGAGGAAAGCTGATGGTGTTCCCCCTGCACCTAAAGCAGAGTTTTTCGTGTAAAACTGCGTGTTTCGGGAGGGGAAATGCTTACAGCCCTCGCTACAGCCTGCCATGGTGGAGACAGTTCGCTCCTCGTGGGAATCCCTGCATATAGAAGTTCATTCGTGTAAGAGCCCAAAGAGTACACAGTGGGAGAAAAGCTGCTTGTGTTACGCCTGCAAGTAAAGCAGACCTCTAGCGTTAAAACTACGAGGTTTGGGAGAGGATATGCTTACAGTCCTCGCTACAGCCTGCCATGGTTGAGGAAGTTCGCTCCACGTGGGAAACCCTGCATATACAAGTTCATTCGTGAAGAGACCAAAGAGTACACAGTGGGAGTAATGCTGCTTGTATGCCACCTGCAACTAAAGCAGAATTCTTTGGTAAAACTGCCGTGTTTTGGAAGAGGAAATGCTTACAGTCCTCGCTACAGCCTGCCTTGGTTGAGGCAGTTCGCTCCACGTCGGAAACCCTGCATATAGAAGTTCATTCGTGGAAGAGCCCAAAGAGTACACAGTGGGAGAAAAGCTGCTTGTGTTACCTCTGCAAGTAAAGCAGAGTTCTAGCTTTAAAACTGCGTGGTTTGGGAGAGGATATGCTTACAGTCCTCGCTACAGCCTGCCACGGTTGAGGCAGTTCGATCCACGTGGGAATCCCTGCATAAAGAAATTCATTCGTGGAAGAGCCCAAAGATTACACACTGGGAGTAATGCTGCTTGTGTTCCACCTGCAACTAACGCAGAGTTCCTTGGGTAAAACTGCCGTGTTTTCAGAGAGGAAATGCTTAGACGCCTAACTAGAGCCTGCTTACTTTAGGCATTTCACTCCACGCGGGACCCCTTGAGTATAGATATTCTTTCGGGCAAAGGCTCATTGGGTACACTGTGGGAGAAAAGCTGCTTGTGTTCCACCTGCAACTAAAGCAGAATTCTTCGGGTAAACCTGCGTGATTTGGTAGAGGATATGCTTACAGTCCTCGTTACAGCCTTCCATGGTGGAGGCAGTTCGCTCCTCGTGGGAATCCCTGCATAAAGAAGTTCATTCGTGTAAGAGCCCAAAGAGTACACAGTGGGAGAAATGCTGCTTGTGTTCCACCTGCAACTAAAGCACCGTTCTTCGGGTAAAACTGCCTGTTATGGGGAGGAAATGCTTACAGTCCTTACGAGAGCCTGCCTTCATTGAGGCAGTTCGCTGCACGTGGGACACCCTGCATAATGAAGATTCATTCGGGGAAGGGCCGTTTGTATAAAGTGTGGGACAAATGCAGCTTGTGTTCCACCTGCAACTAAAGCAGAGTTCTTCGGGTTAAAGTGCCGTGTTTTCAGAGAGGAAATCCTTAGAGACCACAGGAGAGCCTGCCATGGTTGAGGCAGTTCGCTCCACGCTGGAAACCATTCTTTTAGAACAAGTTCATTAGGGGAAGTGCCCATTCTGTACACTGTGGGAGGAAAGCTGATGGTGTTCCCCCTGCACCTAAAGCAGAGTTCTTCGTGTAAAACTGCGTGTTTCGGGAGGGGAAATGCTTACAGTCCTCGCTACAGCCTGCCATGGTGGAGGCAGTTCGCTCCTCGTGGGAATCCCTGCATATAGAAGTTCATTCGTGTAAGAGCCCAAAGAGTACACAGTGGGAGAAAAGCTGCTTGTGTTACGCCTGCAAGTAAAGCAGACTTCTAGCGTTAAAACTGCGAGGTTTGGGAGAGGATATGCTTACAGTCCTCGCTACAGCCTGCCATGGTTGAGGAAGTTCGCTCCACGTGGGAAACCCTGCATATACAAGTTCATTCGTGAAGAGACCAAAGAGTACACAGTGGGAGAAATGCTGCTTGTGTTCCACCTGCAATGAAAGCAGAGTTCTTCGGGTAAAAGTTCCGTGTTTTCAGAGGGGAAATTCTTAGAGACCACAGTAGTGCCTGCCATGGTTGAGGCAGTTCGCTCCACGCTGGAAACCATTCTTATAGAACAAGTTCATTAAGGGAAGTGCCCATTGTGTACACTGTGGGAGAAAAGATGCTTGTGTTCCCCCTGCAACTAAAGCAGAGTTCCTCGGGTAAACCTGCGTGATTTGGTAGAGGATATGCTTACAGTCCTCGCTACAGCCTGCCATGGTGGAGGCAGTTCGCTCCTCGTGGGAATCCCTGCATAAAGAAGTTCATTCGTGTAAGAGCCGAAAGAGTACACATTGGGAGTAATGCTGCTTGTATGCCACCTGCAACTAAAGCTGAATTCTTTGGTAAAACTGCCGTGTTTTGTAAGAGGAAATGCTTACAGTCCTCGCTACAGCCTGCCTTGGTTGAGGCAGTTCGCTCCACGTCGGAAACCCTGCATATAGAAGTTCATTCGTGGAAGAGCCCAAAGAGTACACAGTGGGAGAAAAGCTGCTCGTGTTACCTCTGCAACTAAAGCAGAGTTCTACCGTTAAAACTGCGTGTTTTGGGAGAGGATATGCTTACAGTCCTCGCTACAGCCTGCCACGGTTGAGGCAGTTCGATCCACGTGGGAATCCCTGCATAAAGAAATTTATTCGTGGAAGAGCCCAAAGATTACACACTGGGAGTAATGCTGCTTGTGTTCCACCTGCAACTAACGCAGAGTTCCTTGGGTAAAACTGCCGTGTTTTCAGAGAGGAAATGCTTAGAGGCCTAACTAGAGCCTGCTTGCTTTAGGCATTTCACTCCACGCGGGACCCCTTGAGTATAGATATTCTTTCGGGCAAAGGCTCATTGGGTACACTGTGGGAGAAAAGCTGCTTGTGTTCCACCTGCAACTAAAGAAGAATTCTTCGGGTAAACCTGCGTGATTTGGTAGAGGATATGCTTACAGTCCTCGTTACAGCCTTCCATGGTGGAGGCAGTTCGCTCCTCGTGGGAAACCCTGCATAAAGAAGTTCATTCGTGTAAGAGCCCAAAGAGTACACAGTGGGAGAAATGCGGCTTGTGTTCCACCTGCAACTAAAGCAGAATTCTTTGGGTAAAACTGCGTGTATTGGGAGAGGAAATGCTTACAGTCCTTACGAGAGCCTCCCTTCGTTGAGGCAGTTCACTGCACGTGGGACACCCTGCATACACCCTGTAGACTCCTTCGGGGAAGGGCTCTTTGTATAAAGTGTGGGACAAATGCAGCTTGTGTTCCACCTGCAACTAAAGCAGAGTTCTTCGGGTAAAAGTGCCGTGTTTTCAGAGAGGAAATCCTTAGAGATCACAGGAGAGCCTGCCATGGTTGAGGCAGTTCGCTCCACGCTGGAAACCATTCTTATAGAACAAGTTCATTAGGGGAAGTGCCCATTGTGTACACTGTGAGAGGAAAGCTGATGGTGTTCCCCCTGCAATTAAAGCAGAGTTCTTCCTGTAAAACTGCGTATTTTGGGAGAGGAAATGCTTACAGTATTCGCTACAGCCTGCCTTGGTTGAGGCAGTTCGCACTACGTGGGAATCCCTGCATAAAGAAGTTCATTCGTGGAAGAGCCCAAAGAGTACACAGTGGGAGAAATGCTGCTTGTGTTCCACCTGCAACTAAAGCAGAATTCTTTGGTAAAACTGCCGTGTTTTGGAAGAGGAAATGCTTACAGTCCTCGCTACAGCCTGCCTTGGTTGAGGCAGTTCACTCCACGTCGGAAACCCTGCATATAGAAGTTCATTCGTGGAAGAGCCCAAAGAGTACACAGTGGGAGAAAAGCTGCTTGTGTTACGCCTGCAAGTAAAGCAGAGTTCTAGCTTTAAAACTGCGTGGTTTGGGAGAGGATATGCTTACAATCCTCGCTACAGCCTGCCATGGTTGAGGCAGTTCGCTCCACGTGGGAAACCCTGCATATACAAGTTCATTCGTGAAGAGACCAAAGAGTACACAGTGGGAGAAATGCTGCTTGTGTTCCACCTGCAACGAAAGCAGAGTTCTTCGGGTAAAAGTTCCGTGTTTTCAGAGGGGAAATTCTTAGAGACCACAGTAGTGCCTGCCATGGTTGAGGCAGTTCGCTCCACGCTGGAAACCATTCTTATAGAACAAGTTCATTAAGGGAAGTGCCTATTGTGTACACTGTGGGAGGAAAGCTGATGGTGTTCCCCCTGCACCTAAAGCAGAGTTTTTCGTGTAAAACTGCGTGTTTCGGGAGGGGAAATGCTTACAGTCCTCGCTACAGCCTGCCATGGTGGAGACAGTTCGCTCCTCGTGGGAATCCCTGCATATAGAAGTTCATTCGTGTAAGAGCCCAAAGAGTACACAGTGGGAGAAAAGCTGCTTGTGTTACGCCTGCAAGTAAAGCAGACCTCTAGCGTTAAAACTACGAGGTTTGGGAGAGGATATGCTTACAGTCCTCGCTACAGCCTGCCATGGTTGAGGAAGTTCGCTCCACGTGGGAAACCCTGCATATACAAGTTCATTCGTGAAGAGACCAAAGAGTACACAGTGGGAGTAATGCTGCTTGTATGCCACCTGCAACAAAAGCAGAATTCTTTGGTAAAACTGCCGTGTTTTGGAAGAGGAAATGCTTACAGTCCTCGCTACAGCCTGCCTTGGTTGAGGCAGTTCGCTCCACGTCGGAAACCCTGCATATAGAAGTTCATTCGTGGAAGAGCCCAAAGAGTACACAGTGGGAGAAAAGCTGCTTGTGTTACCTCTGCAACTAAAGCAGAGTTCTAGCTTTAAAACTGCGTGGTTTGGGAGAGGATATGCTTACAGTCCTCGCTACAGCCTGCCACGGTTGAGGCAGTTCGATCCACGTGGGAATCCCTGCATAAAGAAATTCATTCGTGGAAGAGCCCAAAGATTACACACTGGGAGTAATGCTGCTTGTGTTCCACCTGCAACTAACGCAGAGTTCCTTGGGTAAAACTGCCGTGTTTTCAGAGAGGAAATGCTTAGACGCCTAACTAGAGCCTGCTTACTTTAGGCATTTCACTCCACGCGGGACCCCTTGAGTATAGATATTCTTTCGGGCAAAGGCTCATTGGGTACACTGTGGGAGAAAAGCTGCTTGTGTTCCACCTGCAACTAAAGCAGAATTCTTCGGGTAAACCTGCGTGATTTGGTAGAGGATATGCTTACAGTCCTCGTTACAGCCTTCCATGGTGGAGGCAGTTCGCTCCTCGTGGGAATCCCTGCATAAAGAAGTTCATTCGTGTAAGAGCCCAAAGAGTACACAGTGGGAGAAATGCTGCTTGTGTTCCACCTGCAACTAAAGCACCGTTCTTCGGGTAAAACTGCCTGTTATGGGGAGGAAATGCTTACAGTCCTTACGAGAGCCTGCCTTCATTGAGGCAGTTCGCTGCACGTGGGACACCCTGCATAATGAAGATTCATTCGGGGAAGGGCCGTTTGTATAAAGTGTGGGACAAATGCAGCTTGTGTTCCACCTGCAACTAAAGCAGAGTTCTTCGGGTTAAAGTGCCGTGTTTTCAGAGAGGAAATCCTTAGAGACCACAGGAGAGCCTGCCATGGTTGAGGCAGTTCGCTCCACGCTGGAAACCATTCTTTTAGAACAAGTTCATTAGGGGAAGTGCCCATTCTGTACACTGTGGGAGGAAAGCTGATGGTGTTCCCCCTGCACCTAAAGCAGAATTCTTCGTGTAAAACTGCGTGTTTCGGGAGGGGAAATGCTTACAGTATTCGCTACAGCCTGCCTTGGTTGAGGCAGTTCGCTCCACGTCGGAAACCCTGCATATAGAAGTTCATTCGTGGAAGAGCCGAAAGAGTACACAGTGGGAGAAAAGCTGCTTGTGTTACGCCTGCAAGTAAAGCAGAGTTCTAGCTTTAAAACTGCGTGGTTTGGGAGAGGATATGCTTACAATCCTCGCTACAGCCTGCCATGGTTGAGGCAGTTCGCTCCACGTGGGAAACCCTGCATATACAAGTTCATTCGTGAAGAGACCAAAGAGTACACAGTGGGAGAAATGCTGCTTGTGTTCCACCTGCAACGAAAGCAGAGTTCTTTGGGTAAAAGTTCCGTGTTTTCAGAGGGGAAATTCTTAGAGACCACAGTAATGCCTGCCATGGTTGAGGCAGTTCGCTCCACGCTGGAAACCATTCTTATAGAACAAGTTCATTAGGGGAAGTGCCTATTGTGTACACTGTGGGAGGAAAGCTGATGGTGTTCCCCCTGCACCTAAAGCAGAGTTCTTCGTGTAAAACTGCGTGTTTCGGGAGGGGAAATGCTTACAGTCCTCGCTACAGCCTGCCATGGTTGAGGCAGTTCGCTCCTCGTGGGAATCCCTGCATATAGAAGTTCATTCGTGTAAGAGCCCAAAGAGTACACAGTGGGAGAAATGCTGCTTGTGTTCCACCTGCAAGTAAAGCAGACTTCTAGCGTTAAAACTGCGAGGTTTGGGAGAGGATATGCTTACAGTCCTCGCTACAGCCTGCCATGGTTGAGGAAGTTCGCTCCACGTGGGAAACCCTGCATATACAAGTTCATTCGTGAAGAGACCAAAGAGTACACAGTGGGAGAAATGCTGCTTGTGTTCCACCTGCAACGAAAGCAGAGTTCTTCGGGTAAAAGTTCCGTGTTTTCAGAGGGGAAATTCTTAGAGACCACAGTAGTGCCTGCCATGGTTGAGGCAGTTCGCTCCACGCTGGAAACCATTCTTATAGAACAAGTTCATTAAGGGAAGTGCCTATTGTGTACACTGTGGGAGGAAAGCTGATGGTGTTCCCCCTGCACCTAAAGCAGAGTTTTTCGTGTAAAACTGCGTGTTTCGGGAGGGGAAATGCTTACAGTCCTCGCTACAGCCTGCCATGGTGGAGACAGTTCGCTCCTCGTGGGAATCCCTGCATATAGAAGTTCATTCGTGTAAGAGCCCAAAGAGTACACAGTGGGAGAAAAGCTGCTTGTGTTACGCCTGCAAGTAAAGCAGACTTCTAGCGTTAAAACTACGAGGTTTGGGAGAGGATATGCTTACAGTCCTCGCTACAGCCTGCCATGGTTGAGGAAGTTCGCTCCACGTGGGAAACCCTGCATATACAAGTTCATTCGTGAAGAGACCAAAGAGTACACAGTGGCAGAAATGCTGCTTGTGTTCCACCTGCAACGAAAGCAGAGTTCTTCGGGTAAAAGTTCCGTGTTTTCAGAGGGGAAATTCTTAGAGACCACAGGAGAGCCTGCCATGGTTGAGGCAGTTCGCTCCACGCTGGAAACCATTCTTATAGAACAAGTTCATTAAGGGAAGTGCCCATTGTGTACACTGTGGGAGAAAAGATGCTTGTGTTCCCCCTGCACCTAAAGCAGAGTTCCTCGGGTAAAACTGCGTGTTTCGGTAGAGGATATGCTTACGGTCCTCGCTACAGCCTGCCTTGGTGGAGGCAGTTCGCTCCACGTGGGAATCCCTGCATAAAGAAGTTCATTCGTGTAAGAGCCCAAAGAGTACACAGTGGGAGTAATGCTGCTTGTATGCCACCTGCAACTAAAGCAGAATTCTTTGGTAAAACTGCCGTGTTTTGGAAGAGGAAATGCTTACAGTCCTCGCTACAGCCTGCCTTGGTTGAGGCAGTTCGCTCCACGTCGGAAACCCTGCATATAGAAGTTCATTCGTGGAAGAGCCCAAAGAGTACACAGTGGGGAAAAGCTGCTTGTGTTACCTCTGCAACTAAAGCAGAGTTCTACCGTTAAAACTGCGTGTTTTGGGAGAGGATATGCTTACAGTCCTCGCTACAGCCTGCCACGGTTGAGGCAGTTCGATCCACGTGGGAATCCCTGCATAAAGAAATTCATTCGTGGAAGAGCCCAAAGATTACACACTGGGAGTAATGCTGCTTGTGTTCCACCTGCAACTAACGCAGAGTTCCTTGGGTAAAACTGCCGTGTTTTCAGAGAGGAAATGCTTAGAGGCCTAACTAGAGCTTGCTTGCTTTAGGCATTTCACTCCACGCGGGACCCCTTGAGTATAGATATTCTTTCGGGCAAAGGCTCATTGGGTACACTGTGGGAGAAAAGCTGCTTGTGTTCCACCTGCAACTAAAGCAGAATTCTTCGGGTAAACCTGCGTGATTTGGTAGAGGATATGCTTACAGTCCTCGTTACAGCCTTCCATGGTGGAGGCAGTTCGCTCCTCGTGGGAATCCCTGCATAAAGAAGTTGATTCGTGTAAGAGCCCAAAGAGTACACAGTGGGAGAAATGCTGCTTGTGTTCCACCTGCAACTAAAGCAGAATTCTTTGGGTAAAACTGCGTGTATTGGGAGAGGAAATGCTTACAGTCCTTATGAGAGCCTCCCTTCGTTGAGGCAGTTCACTGCACGTGGGACACCCTGCAAACACCCTGTAGACTACTTCGGGGAAGGGCTCTTTGTATAAAGTGTGGGACAAATGCAGCTTGTGTTCCACCTGCAACTAAAGCAGAGTTCTTCGGGTAAAAGGGCCGTGTTTTCAGAGAGGAAATCCTTAGAGATCACAGGAGAGCCTGCCATGGTTAAGGCAGTTCGCTCCACGCTGGAAACCATTCTTATAGAACAAGTTCATTAGGGGAAGTGCCCATTGTGTACACTGTGAGAGGAAAGCTGATGGTGTTCCCCCTGCAATTAAAGCAGAGTTCTTCCTGTAAAACTGCGTGTTTTGGGAGAGGAAATGCTTACAGTATTCGCTACAGCCTGCCTTGGTTGAGGCAGTTCGCTCCACGTGGGAATCCCTGCATAAAGAAGTTCATTCGTGGAAGAGCCCAAAGAGTACACAGTGGGAGAAATGCTGCTTGTGTTCCACCTGCAACTAAAGCAGAATTCTTTGGTAAAACTGCCGTGTTTTGGAAGAGGAAATGCTTACAGTCCTCGCTACAGCCTGCCTTGGTTGAGGCAGTTCGCTCCACGTCGGAAACCCTGCATATAGAAGTTCATTCGTGGAAGAGCCCAAAGAGTACACAGTGGGAGAAAAGCTGCTTGTGTTACGCCTGCAAGTAAATCAGAGTTCTAGCTTTAAAACTGCATGGTTTGGGAGAGGATATGCTTACAATCCTCGCTACAGCCTGCCATGGTTGAGGCAGTTCGCTTCACGTGGGAAACCCTGCATATACAAGTTCATTCGTGAAGAGACCAAAGAGTACACAGTGGGAGAAATGCTGCTTTTGTTCTACCTGCAATGAAAGCAGAGTTCTTCGGGTAAAAGTTCCGTGTTTTCAGAGGGGAAATTCTTAGAGACCACAGTAGTGCCTGCCATGGTTGAGGCAGTTCGCTCCACGCTGGAAACCATTCTTATAGAACAAGTTCATTAAGGGAAGTGCCTATTGTGTACACTGTGGGAGGAAAGCTGATGGTGTTCCCCCTGCACCTAAAGCAGAGTTCTTCCTGTAAAACTGCGTGTTTTGGGAGACGAAATGCTTACAGTATTCGCTACAGCCTGCCTTGGTTGAGGCAGTTCGCTCCACGTGGGAATCCCTGCATAAAGAAGTTCATTCGTGGAAGAGCCCAAAGAGTACACAGTGGGAGAAATGCTGCTTGTGTTCCACCTGCAACTAAAGCAGAATTCTTTGGTAAAACTGCCGTGTTTTGGAAGAGGAAATGCTTACAGTCCTCGCTACAGCCTGCCTTGGTTGAGGCAGTTCGCTCCACGTCGGAAACCCTGCATATAGAAGTTCATTCGTGGAAGAGCCCAAAGAGTACACAGTGGGAGAAAAGCTGCTTGTGTTACGCCTGCAAGTAAAGCAGAGTTCTAGCTTTAAAACTGCGTGGTTTGGGAGAGGATATGCTTACAATCCTCGCTACAGCCTGCCATGGTTGAGGCAGTTCGCTTCACGTGGGAAACCCTGCATATACAAGTTCATTCGTGAAGAGACCAAAGAGTACACAGTGGGAGAAATGCTGCTTTTGTTCCACCTGCAACGAAAGCAGAGTTCTTCGGGTAAAAGTTCCGTGTTTTCAGAGGGGAAATTCTTAGAGACCACAGTAGTGCCTGCCATGGTTGAGGCAGTTCGCTCCACGATGGAAACCATTCTTATAGAACAAGTTCATTAAGGGAAGTGCCTATTGTGTACACTGTGGGAGGAAAGCTGATGGTGTTCCCCCTGCACCTAAAGCAGAGTTCTTCTTGTAAAACTGCGTGTTTCGGGAGGGGAAATGCTTACAGTCCTCGCTACAGCCTGCCATGGTGGACGCAGTTCGCTCCTCGTGGGAATCCCTGCATATAGAAGTTCATTCGTGTATGAGCCCAAAGAGTACACAGTCGGAGAAAAGCTGCTTGTGTTACGCCTGCAAGTAAAGCAGACCTCTAGCGTTAAAACTACGAGGTTTGGGAGAGGATATGCTTACAGTCCTCGCTACAGCCTGCCATGGTTGAGGAAGTTCGGTCCACGTGGGAAACCCTGCATATACAAGTTCATTCGTGAAGAGACCAAAGAGTACACAGTGGGAGAAATGCTGCTTGTGTTCCACCTGCAACGAAAGCAGAGTTCTTCGGGTAAAAGTTCCCTGTTTTCAGAGAGGAAATTCTTAGAGACCACAGTAGTGCCTGCCATGGTTGAGGCAGTTCGCTCCACGCTGGAAACCATTCTTATAGAACAAGTTCATTAAGGGAAGTGCCCATTGTGTACACTGTGGGAGAAAAGATGCTTCTGTTCCCCCTGCAACTAAAGCAGAGTTCCTCGGGTAAACCTGCGTGATTTGGTAGAGGATATGCTTACAGTCCTCGCTACAGCCTGCCATGGTGGAGGCAGTTCGCTCCTCGTGGGAATCCCTGCATAAAGAAGTTCATTCGTGTAAGAGCCGAAAGAGTACACATTGGGAGTAATGCTGCTTGTATGCCACCTGCAACTAAAGCTGAATTCTTTGGTAAAACTGCCGTGTTTTGTAAGAGGAAATGCTTACAGTCCTCGCTACAGCCTGCCTTGGTTGAGGCAGTTCGCTCCACGTCGGAAACCCTGCATATAGAAGTTCATTCGTGGAAGAGCCCAAAGAGTACACAGTGGGAGAAAAGCTGCTTGTGTTACCTCTGCAACTAAAGCAGAGTTCTACCGTTAAAACTGCGTGTTTTGGGAGAGGATATGCTTACAGTCCTCGCTACAGCCTGCCACGGTTGAGGCAGTTCGATCCACGTGGGAATCCCTGCATAAAGAAATTTATTCGTGGAAGAGCCCAAAGATTACACACTGGGAGTAATGCTGCTTGTGTTCCACCTGCAACTAACGCAGAGTTCCTTGGGTAAAACTGCCGTGTTTTCAGAGAGGAAATGCTTAGAGGCCTAACTAGAGCCTGCTTGCTTTAGGCATTTCACTCCACGCGGGACCCCTTGAGTATAGATATTCTTTCGGGCAAAGGCTCATTGGGTACACTGTGGGAGAAAAGCTGCTTGTGTTCCACCTGCAACTAAAGAAGAATTCTTCGGGTAAACCTGCGTGATTTGGTAGAGGATATGCTTACAGTCCTCGTTACAGCCTTCCATGGTGGAGGCAGTTCGCTCCTCGTGGGAAACCCTGCATAAAGAAGTTCATTCGTGTAAGAGCCCAAAGAGTACACAGTGGGAGAAATGCTGCTTGTGTTCCACCTGCAACTAAAGCAGAATTCTTTGGGTAAAACTGCGTGTATTGGGAGAGGAAATGCTTACAGTCCTTACGAGAGCCTCCCTTCGTTGAGGCAGTTCACTGCACGTGGGACACCCTGCATACACCCTGTAGACTCCTTCGGGGAAGGGCTCTTTGTATAAAGTGTGGGACAAATGCAGCTTGTGTTCCACCTGCAACTAAAGCAGAGTTCTTCGGGTAAAAGTGCCGTGTTTTCAGAGAGGAAATCCTTAGAGATCACAGGAGAGCCTGCCATGGTTGAGGCAGTTCGCTCCACGCTGGAAACCATTCTTATAGAACAAGTTCATTAGGGGAAGTGCCCATTGTGTACACTGTGAGAGGAAAGCTGATGGTGTTCCCCCTGCAATTAAAGCAGAGTTCTTCCTGTAAAACTGCGTGTTTTGGGAGAGGAAATGCTTACAGTATTCGCTACAGCCTGCCTTGGTTGAGGCAGTTCGCACTACGTGGGAATCCCTGCATAAAGAAGTTCATTCGTGGAAGAGCCCAAAGAGTACACAGTGGGAGAAATGCTGCTTGTGTTCCACCTGCAACTAAAGCAGAATTCTTTGGTAAAACTGCCGTGTTTTGGAAGAGGAAATGCTTACAGTCCTCGCTACAGCCTGCCTTGGTTGAGGCAGTTCACTCCACGTCGGAAACCCTGCATATAGAAGTTCATTCGTGGAAGAGCCCAAAGAGTACACAGTGGGAGAAAAGCTGCTTGTGTTACGCCTGCAAGTAAAGCAGAGATCTAGCTTTAAAACTGCGTGGTTTGGGAGAGGATATGCTTACAATCCTCGCTACAGCCTGCCATGGTTGAGGCAGTTCGCTCCACGTGGGAAACCCTGCATATACAAGTTCATTCGTGAAGAGACCAAAGAGTACACAGTGGGAGAAATGCTGCTTGTGTTCCACCTGCAACGAAAGCAGAGTTCTTCGGGTAAAAGTTCCGTGTTTTCAGAGGGGAAATTCTTAGAGACCACAGTAGTGCCTGCCATGGTTGAGGCAGTTCGCTCCACGCTGGAAACCATTCTTATAGAACAAGTTCATTAAGGGAAGTGCCTATTGTGTACACTGTGGGAGGAAAGCTGATGGTGTTCCCCCTGCACCTAAAGCAGAGTTTTTCGTGTAAAACTGCGTGTTTCGGGAGGGGAAATGCTTACAGTCCTCGCTACAGCCTGCCATGGTGGAGACAGTTCGCTCCTCGTGGGAATCCCTGCATATAGAAGTTCATTCGTGTAAGAGCCCAAAGAGTACACAGTGGGAGAAAAGCTGCTTGTGTTACGCCTGCAAGTAAAGCAGACCTCTAGCGTTAAAACTACGAGGTTTGGGAGAGGATATGCTTACAGTCCTCGCTACAGCCTGCCATGGTTGAGGAAGTTCGCTCCACGTGGGAAACCCTGCATATACAAGTTCATTCGTGAAGAGACCAAAGAGTACACAGTGGGAGTAATGCTGCTTGTATGCCACCTGCAACAAAAGCAGAATTCTTTGGTAAAACTGCCGTGTTTTGGAAGAGGAAATGCTTACAGTCCTCGCTACAGCCTGCCTTGGTTGAGGCAGTTCGCTCCACGTCGGAAACCCTGCATATAGAAGTTCATTCGTGGAAGAGCCCAAAGAGTACACAGTGGGAGAAAAGCTGCTTGTGTTACCTCTGCAACTAAAGCAGAGTTCTAGCTTTAAAACTGCGTGGTTTGGGAGAGGATATGCTTACAGTCCTCGCTACAGCCTGCCACGGTTGAGGCAGTTCGATCCACGTGGGAATCCCTGCATAAAGAAATTCATTCGTGGAAGAGCCCAAAGATTACACACTGGGAGTAATGCTGCTTGTGTTCCACCTGCAACTAACGCAGAGTTCCTTGGGTAAAACTGCCGTGTTTTCAGAGAGGAAATGCTTAGACGCCTAACTAGAGCCTGCTTACTTTAGGCATTTCACTCCACGCGGGACCCCTTGAGTATAGATATTCTTTCGGGCAAAGGCTCATTGGGTACACTGTGGGAGAAAAGCTGCTTGTGTTCCACCTGCAACTAAAGCAGAATTCTTCGGGTAAACCTGCGTGATTTGGTAGAGGATATGCTTACAGTCCTCGTTACAGCCTTCCATGGTGGAGGCAGTTCGCTCCTCGTGGGAATCCCTGCATAAAGAAGTTCATTCGTGTAAGAGCCCAAAGAGTACACAGTGGGAGAAATGCTGCTTGTGTTCCACCTGCAACTAAAGCACCGTTCTTCGGGTAAAACTGCCTGTTATGGGGAGGAAATGCTTACAGTCCTTACGAGAGCCTGCCTTCATTGAGGCAGTTCGCTGCACGTGGGACACCCTGCATAATGAAGATTCATTCGGGGAAGGGCCGTTTGTATAAAGTGTGGGACAAATGCAGCTTGTGTTCCACCTGCAACTAAAGCAGAGTTCTTCGGGTAAAAGTGCCGTGTTTTCAGAGAGGAAATCCTTAGAGACCACAGGAGAGCCTGCCATGGTTGAGGCAGTTCGCTCCACGCTGGAAACCATTCTTTTAGAACAAGTTCATTAGGGGAAGTGCCCATTCTGTACACTGTGGGAGGAAAGCTGATGGTGTTCCCCCTGCACCTAAAGCAGAGTTCTTCGTGTAAAACTGCGTGTTTCGGGAGGGGAAATGCTTACAGTATTCGCTACAGCCTGCCTTGGTTGAGGCAGTTCGCTCCACGTGGGAATCCCTGCATAAAGAAGTTCATTCGTGGAAGAGCCCAAAGAGTACACAGTGGGAGAAATGCTGCTTGTGTTCCACCTGCAACTAAAGCAGAATTCTTTGGTAAAACTGCCGTGTTTTGGAAGAGGAAATGCTTACAGTCCTCGCTACAGCCTGCCTTGGTTGAGGCAGTTCGCTCCACGTCGGAAACCCTGCATATAGAAGTTCATTCGTGGAAGAGCCCAAAGAGTACACAGTGGGAGAAAAGCTGCTTGTGTTACGCCTGCAAGTAAAGCAGAGTTCTAGCTTTAAAACTGCGTGGTTTGGGAGAGGATATGCTTACAATCCTCGCTACAGCCTGCCATGGTTGAGGCAGTTCGCTCCACGTGGGAAACCCTGCATATACAAGTTCATTCGTGAAGAGACCAAAGAGTACACAGTGGGAGAAATGCTGCTTGTGTTCCACCTGCAACGAAAGCAGAGTTCTTTGGGTAAAAGTTCCGTGTTTTCAGAGGGGAAATTCTTAGAGACCACAGTAATGCCTGCCATGGTTGAGGCAGTTCGCTCCACGCTGGAAACCATTCTTATAGAACAAGTTCATTAGGGGAAGTGCCTATTGTGTACACTGTGGGAGGAAAGCTGATGGTGTTCCCCCGGCACCTAAAGCAGAGTTCTTCGTGTAAAACTGCGTGTTTCGGGAGGGGAAATGCTTACAGTCCTCGCTACAGCCTGCCATGGTTGAGGCAGTTCGCTCCTCGTGGGAATCCCTGCATATAGAAGTTCATTCGTGTAAGAGCCCAAAGAGTACACAGTGGGAGAAATGCTGCTTGTGTTCCACCTGCAAGTAAAGCAGACTTCTAGCGTTAAAACTGCGAGGTTTGGGAGAGGATATGCTTACAGTCCTCGCTACAGCCTGCCATGGTTGAGGAAGTTCGCTCCACGTGGGAAACCCTGCATATACAAGTTCATTCGTGAAGAGACCAAAGAGTACACAGTGGGAGAAATGCTGCTTGTGTTCCACCTGCAACGAAAGCAGAGTTCTTCGGGTAAAAGTTCCGTGTTTTCAGAGGGGAAATTCTTAGAGACCACAGTAGTGCCTGCCATGGTTGAGGCAGTTCGCTCCACGCTGGAAACCATTCTTATAGAACAAGTTCATTAAGGGAAGTGCCTATTGTGTACACTGTGGGAGGAAAGCTGATGGTGTTCCCCCTGCACCTAAAGCAGAGTTTTTCGTGTAAAACTGCGTGTTTCGGGAGGGGAAATGCTTACAGTCCTCGCTACAGCCTGCCATGGTGGAGACAGTTCGCTCCTCGTGGGAATCCCTGCATATAGAAGTTCATTCGTGTAAGAGCCCAAAGAGTACACAGTGGGAGAAAAGCTGCTTGTGTTACGCCTGCAAGTAAAGCAGACTTCTAGCGTTAAAACTACGAGGTTTGGGAGAGGATATGCTTACAGTCCTCGCTACAGCCTGCCATGGTTGAGGAAGTTCGCTCCACGTGGGAAACCCTGCATATACAAGTTCATTCGTGAAGAGACCAAAGAGTACACAGTGGCAGAAATGCTGCTTGTGTTCCACCTGCAACGAAAGCAGAGTTCTTCGGGTAAAAGTTCCGTGTTTTCAGAGGGGAAATTCTTAGAGACCACAGGAGAGCCTGCCATGGTTGAGGCAGTTCGCTCCACGCTGGAAACCATTCTTATAGAACAAGTTCATTAAGGGAAGTGCCCATTGTGTACACTGTGGGAGAAAAGATGCTTGTGTTCCCCCTGCACCTAAAGCAGAGTTCCTCGGGTAAAACTGCGTGTTTCGGTAGAGGATATGCTTACGGTCCTCGCTACAGCCTGCCTTGGTGGAGGCAGTTCGCTCCACGTGGGAATCCCTGCATAAAGAAGTTCATTCGTGTAAGAGCCCAAAGAGTACACAGTGGGAGTAATGCTGCTTGTATGCCACCTGCAACTAAAGCAGAATTCTTTGGTAAAACTGCCGTGTTTTGGAAGAGGAAATGCTTACAGTCCTCGCTACAGCCTGCCTTGGTTGAGGCAGTTCGCTCCACGTCGGAAACCCTGCATATAGAAGTTCATTCGTGGAAGAGCCCAAAGAGTACACAGTGGGGAAAAGCTGCTTGTGTTACCTCTGCAACTAAAGCAGAGTTCTACCGTTAAAACTGCGTGTTTTGGGAGAGGATATGCTTACAGTCCTCGCTACAGCCTGCCACGGTTGAGGCAGTTCGATCCACGTGGGAATCCCTGCATAAAAAATTCATTCGTGGAAGAGCCCAAAGATTACACACTGGGAGTAATGCTGCTTGTGTTCCACCTGCAACTAACGCAGAGTTCCTTGGGTAAAACTGCCGTGTTTTCAGAGAGGAAATGCTTAGAGGCCTAACTAGAGCTTGCTTGCTTTAGGCATTTCACTCCACGCGGGACCCCTTGAGTATAGATATTCTTTCGGGCAAAGGCTCATTGGGTACACTGTGGGAGAAAAGCTGCTTGTGTTCCACCTGCAACTAAAGCAGAATTCTTCGGGTAAACCTGCGTGATTTGGTAGAGGATATGCTTACAGTCCTCGTTACAGCCTTCCATGGTGGAGGCAGTTCGCTCCTCGTGGGAATCCCTGCATAAAGAAGTTGATTCGTGTAAGAGCCCAAAGAGTACACAGTGGGAGAAATGCTGCTTGTGTTCCACCTGCAACTAAAGCAGAATTCTTTGGGTAAAACTGCGTGTATTGGGAGAGGAAATGCTTACAGTCCTTATGAGAGCCTCCCTTCGTTGAGGCAGTTCACTGCACGTGGGACACCCTGCAAACACCCTGTAGACTACTTCGGGGAAGGGCTCTTTGTATAAAGTGTGGGACAAATGCAGCTTGTGTTCCACCTGCAACTAAAGCAGAGTTCTTCGGGTAAAAGGGCCGTGTTTTCAGAGAGGAAATCCTTAGAGATCACAGGAGAGCCTGCCATGGTTAAGGCAGTTCGCTCCACGCTGGAAACCATTCTTATAGAACAAGTTCATTAGGGGAAGTGCCCATTGTGTACACTGTGAGAGGAAAGCTGATGGTGTTCCCCCTGCAATTAAAGCAGAGTTCTTCCTGTAAAACTGCGTGTTTTGGGAGAGGAAATGCTTACAGTATTCGCTACAGCCTGCCTTGGTTGAGGCAGTTCGCTCCACGTGGGAATCCCTGCATAAAGAAGTTCATTCGTGGAAGAGCCCAAAGAGTACACAGTGGGAGAAATGCTGCTTGTGTTCCACCTGCAACTAAAGCAGAATTCTTTGGTAAAACTGCCGTGTTTTGGAAGAGGAAATGCTTACAGTCCTCGCTACAGCCTGCCTTGGTTGAGGCAGTTCGCTCCACGTCGGAAACCCTGCATATAGAAGTTCATTCGTGGAAGAGCCCAAAGAGTACACAGTGGGAGAAAAGCTGCTTGTGTTACGCCTGCAAGTAAAGCAGAGTTCTAGCGATAAAACTGCATGGTTTGGGAGAGGATATGCTTACAATCCTCGCTACAGCCTGCCATGGTTGAGGCAGTTCGCTTCACGTGGGAAACCCTGCATATACAAGTTCATTCGTGAAGAGACCAAAGAGTACACAGTGGGAGAAATGCTGCTTTTGTTCTACCTGCAATGAAAGCAGAGTTCTTCGGGTAAAAGTTCCGTGTTTTCAGAGGGGAAATTCTTAGAGACCACAGTAGTGCCTGCCATGGTTGAGGCAGTTCGCTCCACGCTGGAAACCATTCTTATAGAACAAGTTCATTAAGGGAAGTGCCTATTGTGTACACTGTGGGAGGAAAGCTGATGGTGTTCCCCCTGCACCTAAAGCAGAGTTCTTCCTGTAAAACTGCGTGTTTTGGGAGAGGAAATGCTTACAGTATTCGCTACAGCCTGCCTTGGTTGAGGCAGTTCGCTCCACGTGGGAATCCCTGCATAAAGAAGTTCATTCGTGGAAGAGCCCAAAGAGTACACAGTGGGAGAAATGCTGCTTGTGTTCCACCTGCAACTAAAGCAGAATTCTTTGGTAAAACTGCCGTGTTTTGGAAGAGGAAATGCTTACAGTCCTCGCTACAGCCTGCCTTGGTTGAGGCAGTTCGCTCCACGTCGGAAACCCTGCATATAGAAGTTCATTCGTGGAAGAGCCCAAAGAGTACACAGTGGGAGAAAAGCTGCTTGTGTTACGCCTGCAAGTAAAGCAGAGTTCTAGCTTTAAAACTGCGTGGTTTGGGAGAGGATATGCTTACAATCCTCGCTACAGCCTGCCATGGTTGAGGCAGTTCGCTTCACGTGGGAAACCCTGCATATACAAGTTCATTCGTGAAGAGACCAAAGAGTACACAGTGGGAGAAATGCTGCTTTTGTTCCACCTGCAACGAAAGCAGAGTTCTTCGGGTAAAAGTTCCGTGTTTTCAGAGGGGAAATTCTTAGAGACCACAGTAGTGCCTGCCATGGTTGAGGCAGTTCGCTCCACGCTGGAAACCATTCTTATAGAACAAGTTCATTAGGGGAAGTGCCCATTGTGTACACTGTGAGAGGAAAGCTGATGGTGTTCCCCCTGCAATTAAAGCAGAGTTCTTCCTGTAAAACTGCGTGTTTTGGGAGAGGAAATGCTTACAGTATTCGCTACAGCCTGCCTTGGTTGAGGCAGTTCGCTCCACGTGGGAATCCCTGCATAAAGAAGTTCATTCGTGGAAGAGCCCAAAGAGTACACAGTGGGAGAAATGCTGCTTGTGTTCCACCTGCAACTAAAGCAGAATTCTTTGGTAAAACTGCCGTGTTTTGGAAGAGGAAATGCTTACAGTCCTCGCTACAGCCTGCCTTGGTTGAGGCAGTTCGCTCCACGTCGGAAACCCTGCATATAGAAGTTCATTCGTGGAAGAGCCCAAAGAGTACACAGTGGGAGAAAAGCTGCTTGTGTTACGCCTGCAAGTAAATCAGAGTTCTAGCTTTAAAACTGCATGGTTTGGGAGAGGATATGCTTACAATCCTCGCTACAGCCTGCCATGGTTGAGGCAGTTCGCTTCACGTGGGAAACCCTGCATATACAAGTTCATTCGTGAAGAGACCAAAGAGTACACAGTGGGAGAAATGCTGCTTTTGTTCTACCTGCAATGAAAGCAGAGTTCTTCGGGTAAAAGTTCCGTGTTTTCAGAGGGGAAATTCTTAGAGACCACAGTAGTGCCTGCCATGGTTGAGGCAGTTCGCTCCACGCTGGAAACCATTCTTATAGAACAAGTTCATTAAGGGAAGTGCCTATTGTGTACACTGTGGGAGGAAAGCTGATGGTGTTCCCCCTGCACCTAAAGCAGAGTTCTTCCTGTAAAACTGCGTGTTTTGGGAGAGGAAATGCTTACAGTATTCGCTACAGCCTGCCTTGGTTGAGGCAGTTCGCTCCACGTGGGAATCCCTGCATAAAGAAGTTCATTCGTGGAAGAGCCCAAAGAGTACACAGTGGGAGAAATGCTGCTTGTGTTCCACCTGCAACTAAAGCAGAATTCTTTGGTAAAACTGCCGTGTTTTGGAAGAGGAAATGCTTACAGTCCTCGCTACAGCCTGCCTTGGTTGAGGCAGTTCGCTCCACGTCGGAAACCCTGCATATAGAAGTTCATTCGTGGAAGAGCCCAAAGAGTACACAGTGGGAGAAAAGCTGCTTGTGTTACGCCTGCAAGTAAAGCAGAGTTCTAGCTTTAAAACTGCGTGGTTTGGGAGAGGATATGCTTACAATCCTCGCTACAGCCTGCCATGGTTGAGGCAGTTCGCTTCACGTGGGAAACCCTGCATATACAAGTTCATTCGTGAAGAGACCAAAGAGTACACAGTGGGAGAAATGCTGCTTGTGTTCCACCTGCAACGAAAGCAGAGTTCTTCGGGTAAAAGTTCCGTGTTTTCAGAGGGGAAATTCTTAGAGACCACAGTAGTGCCTGCCATGGTTGAGGCAGTTCGCTCCACGCTGGAAACCATTCTTATAGAACAAGTTCATTAAGGGAAGTGCCTATTGTGTACACTGTGGGAGGAAAGCTGATGGTGTTCCCCCTGCACCTAAAGCAGAGTTCTTCGTGTAAAACTGCGTGTTTCTGGAGGGGAAATGCTTACAGTCCTCGCTACAGCCTGCCATGGTGGAGGCAGTTCGCTCCTCGTGGGAATCCCTGCATATAGAAGTTCATTCGTGTATGAGCCCAAAGAGTACACAGTCGGAGAAAAGCTGCTTGTGTTACGCCTGCAAGTAAAGCAGACCTCTAGCGTTAAAACTACGAGGTTTGGGAGAGGATATGCTTACAGTCCTCGCTACAGCCTGCCATGGTTGAGGAAGATCGGTCCACGTGGGAAACCCTGCATATACAAATTCATTCGTGAAGAGACCAAAGAGTACACAGTGGGAGAAATGCTGCTTGTGTTCCACCTGCAACGAAAGCAGAGTTCTTCGGGTAAAAGTTCCCTGTTTTCAGAGAGGAAATTCTTAGAGACCACAGTAGTGCCTGCCATGGTTGAGGCAGTTCGCTCCACGCTGGAAACCATTCTTATAGAACAAGTTCATTAAGGGAAGTGCCCATTGTGTACACTGTGGGAGAAAAGATGCTTCTGTTCCCCCTGCAACTAAAGCAGAGTTCCTCGGGTAAACCTGCGTGATTTGGTAGAGGATATGCTTACAGTCCTCGCTACAGCCTGCCATGGTGGAGGCAGTTCGCTCCTCGTGGGAATCCCTGCATAAAGAAGTTCATTCGTGTAAGAGCCGAAAGAGTACACATTGGGAGTAATGCTGCTTGTATGCCACCTGCAACTAAAGCTGAATTCCTTGGTAAAACTGCCGTGTTTTGTAAGAGGAAATGCTTACAGTCCTCGCTACAGCCTGCCTTGGTTGAGGCAGTTCGCTCCACGTCGGAAACCCTGCATATAGAAGTTCATTCGTGGAAGAGCCCAAAGAGTACACAGTGGGAGAAAAGCTGCTTGTGTTACCTCTGCAACTAAAGCAGAGTTCTACCGTTAAAACTGCGTGTTTTGGGAGAGGATATGCTTACAGTCCTCGCTACAGCCTGCCACGGTTGAGGCAGTTCGATCCACGTGGGAATCCCTGCATAAAGAAATTTATTCGTGGAAGAGCCCAAAGATTACACACTGGGAGTAATGCTGCTTGTGTTCCACCTGCAACTAACGCAGAGTTCCTTGGGTAAAACTGCCGTGTTTTCAGAGAGGAAATGCTTAGAGGCCTAACTAGAGCCTGCTTGCTTTAGGCATTTCACTCCACGCGGGACCCCTTGAGTATAGATATTCTTTCGGGCAAAGGCTCATTGGGTACACTGTGGGAGAAAAGCTGCTTGTGTTCCACCTGCAACTAAAGAAGAATTCTTCGGGTAAACCTGCGTGATTTGGTAGAGGATATGCTTACAGTCCTCGTTACAGCCTTCCATGGTGGAGGCAGTTCGCTCCTCGTGGGAAACCCTGCATAAAGAAGTTCATTCGTGTAAGAGCCCAAAGAGTACACAGTGGGAGAAATGCTGCTTGTGTTCCACCTGCAACTAAAGCAGAATTCTTTGGGTAAAACTGCGTGTATTGGGAGAGGAAATGCTTACAGTCCTTACGAGAGCCTCCCTTCGTTGAGGCAGTTCACTGCACGTGGGACACCCTGCATACACCCTGTAGACTCCTTCGGGGAAGGGCTCTTTGTATAAAGTGTGGGACAAATGCAGCTTGTGTTCCACCTGCAACTAAAGCAGAGTTCTTCGGGTAAAAGTGCCGTGTTTTCAGAGAGGAAATCCTTAGAGATCACAGGAGAGCCTGCCATGGTTGAGGCAGTTCGCTCCACGCTGGAAACCATTCTTATAGAACAAGTTCATTAGGGGAAGTGCCCATTGTGTACACTGTGAGAGGAAAGCTGATGGTGTTCCCCCTGCAATTAAAGCAGAGTTCTTCCTGTAAAACTGCGTGTTTTGGGAGAGGAAATGCTTACAGTATTCGCTACAGCCTGCCTTGGTTGAGGCAGTTCGCACTACGTGGGAATCCCTGCATAAAGAAGTTCATTCGTGGAAGAGCCCAAAGAGTACACAGTGGGAGAAATGCTGCTTGTGTTCCACCTGCAACTAAAGCAGAATTCTTTGGTAAAACTGCCGTGTTTTGGAAGAGGAAATGCTTACAGTCCTCGCTACAGCCTGCCTTGGTTGAGGCAGTTCACTCCACGTCGGAAACCCTGCATATAGAAGTTCATTCGTGGAAGAGCCCAAAGAGTACACAGTGGGAGAAAAGCTGCTTGTGTTACGCCTGCAAGTAAAGCAGAGTTCTAGCTTTAAAACTGCATGGTTTGGGAGAGGATATGCTTACAATCCTCGCTACAGCCTGCCATGGTTGAGGCAGTTCGCTCCACGTGGGAAACCCTGCATATACAAGTTCATTCGTGAAGAGACCAAAGAGTACACAGTGGGAGAAATGCTGCTTGTGTTCCACCTGCAACGAAAGCAGAGTTCTTCGGGTAAAAGTTCCGTGTTTTCAGAGGGGAAATTCTTAGAGACCACAGTAGTGCCTGCCATGGTTGAGGCAGTTCGCTCCACGCTGGAAACCATTCTTATAGAACAAGTTCATTAAGGGAAGTGCCTATTGTGTACACTGTGGGAGGAAAGCTGATGGTGTTCCCCCTGCACCTAAAGCAGAGTTTTTCGTGTAAAACTGCGTGTTTCGGGAGGGGAAATGCTTACAGTCCTCGCTACAGCCTGCCATGGTGGAGACAGTTCGCTCCTCGTGGGAATCCTTGCATATAGAAGTTCATTCGTGTAAGAGCCCAAAGAGTACACAGTGGGAGAAAAGCTGCTTGTGTTACGCCTGCAAGTAAAGCAGACCTCTAGCGTTAAAACTACGAGGTTTGGGAGAGGATATGCTTACAGTCCTCGCTACAGCCTGCCATGGTTGAGGAAGTTCGCTCCACGTGGGAAACCCTGCATATACAAGTTCATTCGTGAAGAGACCAAAGAGTACACAGTGGGAGTAATGCTGCTTGTATGCCACCTGCAACAAAAGCAGAATTCTTTGGTAAAACTGCCGTGTTTTGGAAGAGGAAATGCTTACAGTCCTCGCTACAGCCTGCCTTGGTTGAGGCAGTTCGCTCCACGTCGGAAACCCTGCATATAGAAGTTCATTCGTGGAAGAGCCCAAAGAGTACACAGTGGGAGAAAAGCTGCTTGTGTTACCTCTGCAACTAAAGCAGAGTTCTAGCTTTAAAACTGCGTGGTTTGGGAGAGGATATGCTTACAGTCCTCGCTACAGCCTGCCACGGTTGAGGCAGTTCGATCCACGTGGGAATCCCTGCATAAAGAAATTCATTCGTGGAAGAGCCCAAAGATTACACACTGGGAGTAATGCTGCTTGTGTTCCACCTGCAACTAACGCAGAGTTCCTTGGGTAAAACTGCCGTGTTTTCAGAGAGGAAATGCTTAGACGCCTAACTAGAGCCTGCTTACTTTAGGCATTTCACTCCACGCGGGACCCCTTGAGTATAGATATTCTTTCGGGCAAAGGCTCATTGGGTACACTGTGGGAGAAAAGCTGCTTGTGTTCCACCTGCAACTAAAGCAGAATTCTTCGGGTAAACCTGCGTGATTTGGTAGAGGATATGCTTACAGTCCTCGTTACAGCCTTCCATGGTGGAGGCAGTTCGCTCCTCGTGGGAATCCCTGCATAAAGAAGTTCATTCGTGTAAGAGCCCAAAGAGTACACAGTGGGAGAAATGCTGCTTGTGTTCCACCTGCAACTAAAGCACCGTTCTTCGGGTAAAACTGCCTGTTATGGGGAGGAAATGCTTACAGTCCTTACGAGAGCCTGCCTTCATTGAGGCAGTTCGCTGCACGTGGGACACCCTGCATAATGAAGATTCATTCGGGGAAGGGCCGTTTGTATAAAGTGTGGGACAAATGCAGCTTGTGTTCCACCTGCAACTAAAGCAGAGTTCTTCGGGTTAAAGTGCCGTGTTTTCAGAGAGGAAATCCTTAGAGACCACAGGAGAGCCTGCCATGGTTGAGGCAGTTCGCTCCACGCTGGAAACCATTCTTTTAGAACAAGTTCATTAGGGGAAGTGCCCATTCTGTACACTGTGGGAGCAAAGCTGATGGTGTTCCCCCTGCACCTAAAGCAGAGTTCTTCGTGTAAAACTGCGTGTTTCGGGAGGGGAAATGCTTACAGTATTCGCTACAGCCTGCCTTGGTTGAGGCAGTTCGCTCCACGTGGGAATCCCTGCATAAAGAAGTTCATTCGTGGAAGAGCCCAAAGAGTACACAGTGGGAGAAATGCTGCTTGTGTTCCACCTGCAACTAAAGCAGAATTCTTTGGTAAAACTGCCGTGTTTTGGAAGAGGAAATGCTTACAGTCCTCGCTACAGCCTGCCTTGGTTGAGGCAGTTCGCTCCACGTCGGAAACCCTGCATATAGAAGTTCATTCGTGGAAGAGCCCAAAGAGTACACAGTGGGAGAAAAGCTGCTTGTGTTACGCCTGCAAGTAAAGCAGAGTTCTAGCTTTAAAACTGCGTGGTTTGGGAGAGGATATGCTTACAATCCTCGCTACAGCCTGCCATGGTTGAGGCAGTTCGCTCCACGTGGGAAACCCTGCATATACAAGTTCATTCGTGAAGAGACCAAAGAGTACACAGTGGGAGAAATGCTGCTTGTGTTCCACCTGCAACGAAAGCAGAGTTCTTTGGGTAAAAGTTCCGTGTTTTCAGAGGGGAAATTCTTAGAGACCACAGTAATGCCTGCCATGGTTGAGGCAGTTCGCTCCACGCTGGAAACCATTCTTATAGAACAAGTTCATTAGGGGAAGTGCCTATTGTGTACACTGTGGGAGGAAAGCTGATGGTGTTCCCCCTGCACCTAAAGCAGAGTTCTTCGTGTAAAACTGCGTGTTTCGGGAGGGGAAATGCTTACAGTCCTCGCTACAGCCTGCCATGGTTGAGGCAGTTCGCTCCTCGTGGGAATCCCTGCATATAGAAGTTCATTCGTGTAAGAGCCCAAAGAGTACACAGTGGGAGAAATGCTGCTTGTGTTCCACCTGCAAGTAAAGCAGACTTCTAGCGTTAAAACTGCGAGGTTTGGGAGAGGATATGCTTACAGTCCTCGCTACAGCCTGCCATGGTTGAGGAAGTTCGCTCCACGTGGGAAACCCTGCATATACAAGTTCATTCGTGAAGAGACCAAAGAGTACACAGTGGGAGAAATGCTGCTTGTGTTCCACCTGCAACGAAAGCAGAGTTCTTCGGGTAAAAGTTCCGTGTTTTCAGAGGGGAAATTCTTAGAGACCACAGTAGTGCCTGCCATGGTTGAGGCAGTTCGCTCCACGCTGGAAACCATTCTTATAGAACAAGTTCATTAAGGGAAGTGCCTATTGTGTACACTGTGGGAGAAAAGATGCTTGTGTTCCCCCTGCACCTAAAGCAGAGTTCCTCGGGTAAAACTGCGTGTTTCGGTAGAGGATATGCTTACGGTCCTCGCTACAGCCTGCCTTGGTGGAGGCAGTTCGCTCCACGTGGGAATCCCTGCATAAAGAAGTTCATTCGTGTAAGAGCCCAAAGAGTACACAGTGGGAGTAATGCTGCTTGTATGCCACCTGCAACTAAAGCAGAATTCTTTGGTAAAACTGCCGTGTTTTGGAAGAGGAAATGCTTACAGTCCTCGCTACAGCCTGCCTTGGTTGAGGCAGTTCGCTCCACGTCGGAAACCCTGCATATAGAAGTTCATTCGTGGAAGAGCCCAAAGAGTACACAGTGGGGAAAAGCTGCTTGTGTTACCTCTGCAACTAAAGCAGAGTTCTACCGTTAAAACTGCGTGTTTTGGGAGAGGATATGCTTACAGTCCTCGCTACAGCCTGCCACGGTTGAGGCAGTTCGATCCACGTGGGAATCCCTGCATAAAGAAATTCATTCGTGGAAGAGCCCAAAGATTACACACTGGGAGTAATGCTGCTTGTGTTCCACCTGCAACTAACGCAGAGTTCCTTGGGTAAAACTGCCGTGTTTTCAGAGAGGAAATGCTTAGAGGCCTAACTAGAGCTTGCTTGCTTTAGGCATTTCACTCCACGCGGGACCCCTTGAGTATAGATATTCTTTCGGGCAAAGGCTCATTGGGTACACTGTGGGAGAAAAGCTGCTTGTGTTCCACCTGCAACTAAAGCAGAATTCTTCGGGTAAACCTGCGTGATTTGGTAGAGGATATGCTTACAGTCCTCGTTACAGCCTTCCATGGTGGAGGCAGTTCGCTCCTCGTGGGAATCCCTGCATAAAGAAGTTGATTCGTGTAAGAGCCCAAAGAGTACACAGTGGGAGAAATGCTGCTTGTGTTCCACCTGCAACTAAAGCAGAATTCTTTGGGTAAAACTGCGTGTATTGGGAGAGGAAATGCTTACAGTCCTTATGAGAGCCTCCCTTCGTTGAGGCAGTTCACTGCACGTGGGACACCCTGCAAACACCCTGTAGACTACTTCGGGGAAGGGCTCTTTGTATAAAGTGTGGGACAAATGCAGCTTGTGTTCCACCTGCAACTAAAGCAGAGTTCTTCGGGTTAAAGTGCCGTGTTTTCAGAGAGGAAATCCTTAGAGATCACAGGAGAGCCTGCCATGGTTGAGGCAGTTCGCTCCACGCTGGAAACCATTCTTTTAGAACAAGTTCATTAGGGGAAGTGCCCATTCTGTACACTGTGGGAGGAAAGCTGATGGTGTTCCCCCTGCACCTAAAGCAGAGTTCTTCGTGTAAAACTGCGTGTTTCGGGAGGGGAAATGCTTACAGTATTCGCTACAGCCTGCCTTGGTTGAGGCAGTTCGCTCCACGTGGGAATCCCTGCATAAAGAAGTTCATTCGTGGAAGAGCCCAAAGAGTACACAGTGGGAGAAATGCTGCTTGTGTTCCATCTGCAACTAAAGCAGAATTCTTTGGTAAAACTGCCGTGTTTTGTAAGAGGAAATGCTTACAGTCCTCGCTACAGCCTGCCTTGGTTGAGGCAGTTCGCTCCACGTCGGAAACCCTGCATATAGAAGTTCATTCGTGGAAGAGCCCAAAGAGTACACAGTGGGAGAAAAGCTGCTTGTGTTACGCCTGTAACGAAAGCAGAGTTCTTCGGGTAAAAGTTCCGTGTTTTCAGAGGGGAAATTCTTAGAGACCACAGTAGTGCCTGCCATGGTTGAGGCAGTTCGCTCCACGCTGGAAACCATTCTTATAGAACAAGTTCATTAAGGGAAGTGCCTATTGTGTACACTGTGGGAGGAAAGCTGATGGTGTTCCCCCTGCACCTAAAGCAGAGTTTTTCGTGTAAAACTGCGTGTTTCGGGAGGGGAAATGCTTACAGTCCTCGCTACAGCCTGCCATGGTTGAGACAGTTCGCTCCTCGTGGGAATCCCTGCATATAGAAGTTCATTCGTGTAAGAGCCCAAAGAGTACACAGTGGGAGAAAAGCTGCTTGTGTTACGCCTGCAAGTAAAGCAGACTTCTAGCGTTAAAACTACGAGGTTTGGGAGAGGATATGCTTACAGTCCTCGCTACAGCCTGCCATGGTTGAGGAAGTTCGCTCCACGTGGGAAACCCTGCATATACAAGTTCTTTCGTGAAGAGACCAAAGAGTACACAGTGGCAGAAATGCTGCTTGTGTTCCACCTGCAATGAAAGCAGAGTTCTTCGGGTAAAAGTTCCGTGTTTTCAGAGGGGAAATTCTTAGAGACCACAGGAGAGCCTGCCATGGTTGAGGCAGTTCGCTCCACGCTGGAAACCATTCTTATAGAACAAGTTCATTAAGGGAAGTGCCCATTGTGTACACTGTGGGAGAAAAGATGCTTGTGTTTCCCCTGCACCTAAAGCAGAGTTCCTCGGGTAAAACTGCGAGTTTCGGTAGAGGATATGCTTACGGTCCTCGCTACAGCCTGCCTTGGTGGAGGCAGTTCGCTCCACGTGGGAATCCCTGCATAAAGAAGTTCATTCGTGTAAGAGCCCAAAGAGTACACAGTGGGAGTAATGCTGCTTGTATGCCACCTGCAACTAAAGCAGAATTCTTTGGTAAAACTGCCGTGTTTTGGAAGAGGAAATGCTTACAGTCCCCGCTACAGCCTGCCTTGGTTGAGGCAGTTCGCTCCACGTCGGAAACCCTGCATATAGAAGTTCATTCGTGGAAGAGCCCAAAGAGTACACAGTGGGAGAAAAGCTGCTTGTGTTACCTCTGCAAGTAAAGCAGAGTTCTAGCTTTAAAACTGCGTGGTTAGGGAGAGGATATGCTTACAGTCCTCGCTACAGCCTGCCACGGTTGAGGCAGTTCGATCCACGTGGGAATCCCTGCATAAAGAAATTCATTCGTGGAAGAGCCCAAAGATTACACACTGGGAGTAATGCTGCTTGTGTTCCACCTGCAACTAACGCAGAGTTCCTTGGGTAAAACTGCCGTGTTTTCAGAGAGGAAATGCTTAGAGGCCTAACTATAGCCTGCTTGCTTTAGGCATTTCTCTCCACGCGGGACCCCTTGAGTATAGATATTCTTTCGGGCAAAGGCTCATTGGGTACACTGTGGAGAAAAGCTGCTTGTGTTCCACCTGAAACTAAAGAAGAATTCTTCGGGTAAACCTGCGTGATTTGGTAGAGGATATGCTTACAGTCCTCGTTACAGCCTTCCATGGTGGAGGCAGTTCGCTCCTCGTGGGAATCCCTGCATAAAGAAGTTGATTCGTGTAAGAGCCCAAAGAGTACACAGTGGGAGAAATGCTGCTTGTGTTCCACCTGCCACTAAAGCAGAATTCTTTTGGTAAAACTGCGTGTATTGGGAGAGGAAATGCTTACAGTCCTTATGAGAGCCTCCCTTCGTTGAGGCAGTTCACTGCACGTGGGACACCCTGCATACACCCTGTAGACTCCTTCGGGGAAGGGCTCTTTGTATAAAGTGTGGGACAAATGCAGCTTGTGTTCCACCTGCAACTAAAGCAGAGTTCTTCGGGTAAAAGGGCCGTGTTTTCAGAGAGGAAATCCTTAGAGATCACAGGAGAGCCTGCCTTGGTTGAGGCAGTTCGCTCCACGCTGGAAACCATTCTTATAGAACAAGTTCATTAGGGGAAGTGCCCATTGTGTACACTGTGAGAGGAAAGCTGATGGTGTTCCCCCTGCAATTAAAGCAGAGTTCTTCCTGTAAAACTGCGTGTTTTGGGAGAGGAAATGCTTACAGTATTCGCTACAGCCTGCCTTGGTTGAGGCAGTTCGCTCCACGTGGGAATCCCTGCATAAAGAAGTTCATTCGTGGAAGAGCCCAAAGAGTACACAGTGGGAGAAATGCTGCTTGTGTTCCACCTGCAACTAAAGCAGAATTCTTTGGTAAAACTGCCGTGTTTTGGAAGAGGAAATGCTTACAGTCCTCGCTACAGCCTGCCTTGGTTGAGGCAGTTCGCTCCACGTCGGAAACCCTGCATATAGAAGTTCATTCGTGGAAGAGCCCAAAGAGTACACAGTGGGAGAAAAGCTGCTTGTGTTACGCCTGCAAGTAAAGCAGAGTTCTAGCTTTAAAACTGCGTGGTTTGGGAGAGGATATGCTTACAATCCTCGCTACAGCCTTCCATGGTTGAGGCAGTTCGCTCCACGTGGGAAACCCTGCATATACAAGTTCATTCGTGAAGAGACCAAAGAGTACACAGTGGGAGAAATGCTGCTTGTGTTCCACCTGCAACGAAAGCAGAGTTCTTTGGGTAAAAGTTCCGTGTTTTCAGAGGGGAAATTCTTAGAGACCACAGTAATGCCTGCCATGGTTGAGGCAGTTCGCTCCACGCTGGAAACCATTCTTATAGAACAAGTTCATTAGGGGAAGTGCCTATTGTGTACACTGTGGGAGGAAAGCTGATGGTGTTCCCCCTGCACCTAAAGCAGAGTTCTTCGTGTAAAACTGCGTGTTTCGGGAGGGAAATGCTTACAGTCCTCGCTACAGCCTGCCACGGTTGAAGCAGTTCAATCCACGTGGGAATCCCTGCATAAAGAAATTCATTCGTGGAAGAGCCCAAAGATTACACACTGGGAGTAATGCTGCTTGTGTTCCACCTGCAACTAACGCAGAGTTCCTTGGGTAAAACTGCCGTGTTTTCAGAGAGGAAATGCTTAGACGCCTAACTAGAGCCTGCTTACTTTAGGCATTTCACTCCACGCGGGACCCCTTGAGTATAGATATTCTTTCGGGCAAAGGCTCATTGGGTACACTGTGGGAGAAAAGCTGCTTGTGTTCCACCTGCAACTAAAGCAGAATTCTTCGGGTAAACCTGCGTGATTTGGTAGAGGATATGCTTACAGTCCTCGTTACAGCCTTCCATGGTGGAGGCAGTTCGCTCCTCGTGGGAATCCCTGCATAAAGAAGTTCATTCGTGTAAGAGCCCAAAGAGTACACAGTGGGAGAAATGCTGCTTGTGTTCCACCTGCAACTAAAGCACCGTTCTTCGGGTAAAACTGCCTGTTATGGGGAGGAAATGCTTACAGTCCTTACGAGAGCCTGCCTTCATTGAGGCAGTTCGCTGCACGTGGGACACCCTGCATAATGAAGATTCATTCGGGGAAGGGCCGTTTGTATAAAGTGTGGGACAAATGCAGCTTGTGTTCCACCTGCAACTAAAGCAGAGTTCTTCGGGTTAAAGTGCCGTGTTTTCAGAGAGGAAATCCTTAGAGACCACAGGAGAGCCTGCCATGGTTGAGGCAGTTCGCTCCACGCTGGAAACCATTCTTTTAGAACAAGTTCATTAGGGGAAATGCCCATTCTGTACACTGTGGGAGGAAAGCTGATGGTGTTCCCCCTGCACCTAAAGCAGAGTTCTTCGTGTAAAACTGCGTGTTTCGGGAGGGGAAATGCTTACAGTATTCGCTACAGCCTGCCTTGGTTGAGGCAGTTCGCTCCACGTGGGAATCCCTGCATAAAGAAGTTCATTCGTGGAAGAGCCCAAAGAGTACACAGTGGGAGAAATGCTGCTTGTGTTCCACCTGCAACTAAAGCAGAATTCTTTGGTAAAACTGCCGTGTTTTGGAAGAGGAAATGCTTACAGTCCTCGCTACAGCCTGCCTTGGTTGAGGCAGTTCGCTCCACGTCGGAAACCCTGCATATAGAAGTTCATTCGTGGAAGAGCCCAAAGAGTACACAGTGGGAGAAAAGCTGCTTGTGTTACGCCTGCAAGTAAAGCAGACTTCTAGCTTTAAAACTGCGTGGTTTGGGAGAGGATATGCTTACAATCCTCGCTACAGCCTGCCATGGTTGAGGCAGTTCGCTCCACGTGGGAAACCCTGCATATACAAGTTCATTCGTGAAGAGACCAAAGAGTACACAGTGGGAGAAATGCTGCTTGTGTTCCACCTGCAACGAAAGCAGAGTTCTTTGGGTAAAAGTTCCGTGTTTTCAGAGGGGAAATTCTTAGAGACCACAGTAATGCCTGCCATGGTTGAGGCAGTTCGCTCCACGCTGGAAACCATTCTTATAGAACAAGTTCATTAGGGGAAGTGCCTATTGTGTACACTGTGGGAGGAAAGCTGATGGTGTTCCCCCTGCACCTAAAGCAGAGTTCTTCGTGTAAAACTGCGTGTTTCGGGAGGGAAATGCTTACAGTCCTCGCTACAGCCTGCCATGGTGGAGGCAGTTCGCTCCTCGTTTGAATCCCTGCATAAAGAAGTTCATTCGTGTAAGAGCCCAAAGAGTACACATTGGGAGTAATGCTGCTTGTATGCCACCTGCAACTAAAGCAGAATTCTTTGGTAAAACTGCCGTGTTTTGTAAGAGGAAATGCTTACAGTACTTGCTACAGCCTGCCTTGGTTGAGGCAGTTCGCTCCACGTCGGAAACCCTGCATATAGAAGTTCATTCGTGGAAGAGCCCAAAGAGTACACAGTGGGGAAAAGCTGCTTGTGTTACCTCTGCAACTAAAGCAGAGTTCTACCGTTAAAACTGCGTGTTTTGGGAGAGGATATGCTTACAGTCCTCGCTACAGCCTGCCACGGTTGAGGCAGTTCGATCCACGTGGGAATCCCTGCATAAAGAAATTCATTCGTGGAAGAGCCCAAAGATTACACACTGGGAGTAATGCTGCTTGTGTTCCACCTGCAACTAACGCAGAGTTCCTTGGGTAAAACTGCCGTGTTTTCAGAGAGGAAATGCTTAGAGGCCTAACTAGAGCTTGCTTGCTTTAGGCATTTCACTCCACGCGGGACCCCTTGAGTATAGATATTCTTTCGGGCAAAGGCTCATTGGGTACACTGTGGGAGAAAAGCTGCTTGTGTTCCACCTGCAACTAAAGCAGAATTCTTCGGGTAAACCTGCGTGATTTGGTAGAGGATATGCTTACAGTCCTCGTTACAGCCTTCCATGGTGGAGGCAGTTCGCTCCTCGTGGGAATCCCTGCATAAAGAAGTTGATTCGTGTAAGAGCCCAAAGAGTACACAGTGGGAGAAATGCTGCTTGTGTTCCACCTGCAACTAAAGCAGAATTCTTTGGGTAAAACTGCGTGTATTGGGAGAGGAAATGCTTACAGTCCTTATGAGAGCCTCCCTTCGTTGAGGCAGTTCACTGCACGTGGGACACCCTGCAAACACCCTGTAGACTACTTCGGGGAAGGGCTCTTTGTATAAAGTGTGGGACAAATGCAGCTTGTGTTCCACCTGCAACTAAAGCAGAGTTCTTCGGGTTAAAGTGCCGTGTTTTCAGAGAGGAAATCCTTAGAGATCACAGGAGAGCCTGCCATGGTTGAGGCAGTTCGCTCCACGCTGGAAACCATTCTTTTAGAACAAGTTCATTAGGGGAAGTGCCCATTCTGTACACTGTGGGAGGAAAGCTGATGGTGTTCCCCCTGCACCTAAAGCAGAGTTCTTCGTGTAAAACTGCGTGTTTCGGGAGGGGAAATGCTTACAGTATTCGCTACAGCCTGCCTTGGTTGAGGCAGTTCGCTCCACGTGGGAATCCCTGCATAAAGAAGTTCATTCGTGGAAGAGCCCAAAGAGTACACAGTGGGAGAAATGCTGCTTGTGTTCCATCTGCAACTAAAGCAGAATTCTTTGGTAAAACTGCCGTGTTTTGTAAGAGGAAATGCTTACAGTCCTCGCTACAGCCTGCCTTGGTTGAGGCAGTTCGCTCCACGTCGGAAACCCTGCATATAGAAGTTCATTCGTGGAAGAGCCCAAAGAGTACACAGTGGGAGAAAAGCTGCTTGTGTTACGCCTGTAACGAAAGCAGAGTTCTTCGGGTAAAAGTTCCGTGTTTTCAGAGGGGAAATTCTTAGAGACCACAGTAGTGCCTGCCATGGTTGAGGCAGTTCGCTCCACGCTGGAAACCATTCTTATAGAACAAGTTCATTAAGGGAAGTGCCTATTGTGTACACTGTGGGAGGAAAGCTGATGGTGTTCCCCCTGCACCTAAAGCAGAGTTTTTCGTGTAAAACTGCGTGTTTCGGGAGGGGAAATGCTTACAGTCCTCGCTACAGCCTGCCATGGTTGAGACAGTTCGCTCCTCGTGGGAATCCCTGCATATAGAAGTTCATTCGTGTAAGAGCCCAAAGAGTACACAGTGGGAGAAAAGCTGCTTGTGTTACGCCTGCAAGTAAAGCAGACTTCTAGCGTTAAAACTACGAGGTTTGGGAGAGGATATGCTTACAGTCCTCGCTACAGCCTGCCATGGTTGAGGAAGTTCGCTCCACGTGGGAAACCCTGCATATACAAGTTCTTTCGTGAAGAGACCAAAGAGTACACAGTGGCAGAAATGCTGCTTGTGTTCCACCTGCAACGAAAGCAGAGTTCTTCGGGTAAAAGTTCCGTGTTTTCAGAGGGGAAATTCTTAGAGACCACAGGAGAGCCTGCCATGGTTGAGGCAGTTCGCTCCACGCTGGAAACCATTCTTATAGAACAAGTTCATTAAGGGAAGTGCCCATTGTGTACACTGTGGGAGAAAAGATGCTTGTGTTTCCCCTGCACCTAAAGCAGAGTTCCTCGGGTAAAACTGCGAGTTTCGGTAGAGGATATGCTTACGGTCCTCGCTACAGCCTGCCTTGGTGGAGGCAGTTCGCTCCACGTGGGAATCCCTGCATAAAGAAGTTCATTCGTGTAAGAGCCCAAAGAGTACACAGTGGGAGTAATGCTGCTTGTATGCCACCTGCAACTAAAGCAGAATTCTTTGGTAAAACTGCCGTGTTTTGGAAGAGGAAATGCTTACAGTCCCCGCTACAGCCTGCCTTGGTTGAGGCAGTTCGCTCCACGTCGGAAACCCTGCATATAGAAGTTCATTCGTGGAAGAGCCCAAAGAGTACACAGTGGGAGAAAAGCTGCTTGTGTTACCTCTGCAAGTAAAGCAGAGTTCTAGCTTTAAAACTGCGTGGTTAGGGAGAGGATATGCTTACAGTCCTCGCTACAGCCTGCCACGGTTGAGGCAGTTCGATCCACGTGGGAATCCCTGCATAAAGAAATTCATTCGTGGAAGAGCCCAAAGATTACACACTGGGAGTAATGCTGCTTGTGTTCCACCTGCAACTAACGCAGAGTTCCTTGGGTAAAACTGCCGTGTTTTCAGAGAGGAAATGCTTAGAGGCCTAACTATAGCCTGCTTGCTTTAGGCATTTCTCTCCACGCGGGACCCCTTGAGTATAGATATTCTTTCGGGCAAAGGCTCATTGGGTACACTGTGGAGAAAAGCTGCTTGTGTTCCACCTGAAACTAAAGAAGAATTCTTCGGGTAAACCTGCGTGATTTGGTAGAGGATATGCTTACAGTCCTCGTTACAGCCTTCCATGGTGGAGGCAGTTCGCTCCTCGTGGGAATCCCTGCATAAAGAAGTTGATTCGTGTAAGAGCCCAAAGAGTACACAGTGGGAGAAATGCTGCTTGTGTTCCACCTGCCACTAAAGCAGAATTCTTTTGGTAAAACTGCGTGTATTGGGAGAGGAAATGCTTACAGTCCTTATGAGAGCCTCCCTTCGTTGAGGCAGTTCACTGCACGTGGGACACCCTGCATAAACCCTGTAGACTCCTTCGGGGAAGGGCTCTTTGTATAAAGTGTGGGACAAATGCAGCTTGTGTTCCACCTGCAACTAAAGCAGAGTTCTTCGGGTAAAAGGGCCGTGTTTTCAGAGAGGAAATCCTTAGAGATTACAGGAGAGCCTGCCATGGTTGAGGCAGTTCGCTCCACGCTGGAAACCATTCTTATAGAACAAGTTCATTAGGGGAAGTGCCCATTGTGTACACTGTGAGAGGAAAGCTGATGGTGTTCCCCCTGCAATTAAAGCAGAGTTCTTCCTGTAAAACTGCGTGTTTTGGGAGAGGAAATGCTTACAGTATTCGCTACAGCCTGCCTTGGTTGAGGCAGTTCGCTCCACGTGGGAATCCCTGCATAAAGAAGTTCATTCGTGGAAGAGCCCAAAGAGTACACAGTGGGAGAAATGCTGCTTGTGTTCCACCTGCAACTAAAGCAGAATTCTTTGGTAAAACTGCCGTGTTTTGGAAGAGGAAATGCTTACAGTCCTCGCTACAGCCTGCCTTGGTTGAGGCAGTTCGCTCCACGTCGGAAACCCTGCATATAGAAGTTCATTCGTGGAAGAGCCCAAAGAGTACACAGTGGGAGAAAAGCTGCTTGTGTTACGCCTGCAAGTAAAGCAGAGTTCTAGCTTTAAAACTGCGTGGTTTGGGAGAGGATATGCTTACAATCCTCGCTACAGCCTTCCATGGTTGAGGCAGTTCGCTCCACGTGGGAAACCCTGCATATACAAGTTCATTCGTGAAGAGACCAAAGAGTACACAGTGGGAGAAATGCTGCTTGTGTTCCACCTGCAACGAAAGCAGAGTTCTTTGGGTAAAAGTTCCGTGTTTTCAGAGGGGAAATTCTTAGAGACCACAGTAATGCCTGCCATGGTTGAGGCAGTTCGCTCCACGCTGGAAACCATTCTTATAGAACAAGTTCATTAGGGGAAGTGCCTATTGTGTACACTGTGGGAGGAAAGCTGATGGTGTTCCCCCTGCACCTAAAGCAGAGTTCTTCGTGTAAAACTGCGTGTTTCGGGAGGGAAATGCTTACAGTCCTCGCTACAGCCTGCCACGGTTGAAGCAGTTCAATCCACGTGGGAATCCCTGCATAAAGAAATTCATTCGTGGAAGAGCCCAAAGATTACACACTGGGAGTAATGCTGCTTGTGTTCCACCTGCAACTAACGCAGAGTTCCTTGGGTAAAACTGCCGTGTTTTCAGAGAGGAAATGCTTAGACGCCTAACTAGAGCCTGCTTACTTTAGGCATTTCACTCCACGCGGGACCCCTTGAGTATAGATATTCTTTCGGGCAAAGGCTCATTGGGTACACTGTGGGAGAAAAGCTGCTTGTGTTCCACCTGCAACTAAAGCAGAATTCTTCGGGTAAACCTGCGTGATTTGGTAGAGGATATGCTTACAGTCCTCGTTACAGCCTTCCATGGTGGAGGCAGTTCGCTCCTCGTGGGAATCCCTGCATAAAGAAGTTCATTCGTGTAAGAGCCCAAAGAGTACACAGTGGGAGAAATGCTGCTTGTGTTCCACCTGCAACTAAAGCACCGTTCTTCGGGTAAAACTGCCTGTTATGGGGAGGAAATGCTTACAGTCCTTACGAGAGCCTGCCTTCATTGAGGCAGTTCGCTGCACGTGGGACACCCTGCATAATGAAGATTCATTCGGGGAAGGGCCGTTTGTATAAAGTGTGGGACAAATGCAGCTTGTGTTCCACCTGCAACTAAAGCAGAGTTCTTCGGGTTAAAGTGCCGTGTTTTCAGAGAGGAAATCCTTAGAGACCACAGGAGAGCCTGCCATGGTTGAGGCAGTTCGCTCCACGCTGGAAACCATTCTTTTAGAACAAGTTCATTAGGGGAAGTGCCCATTCTGTACACTGTGGGAGGAAAGCTGATGGTGTTCCCCCTGCACCTAAAGCAGAGTTCTTCGTGTAAAACTGCGTGTTTCGGGAGGGGAAATGCTTACAGTATTCGCTACAGCCTGCCTTGGTTGAGGCAGTTCGCTCCACGTGGGAATCCCTGCATAAAGAAGTTCATTCGTGGAAGAGCCCAAAGAGTACACAGTGGGAGAAATGCTGCTTGTGTTCCACCTGCAACTAAAGCAGAATTCTTTGGTAAAACTGCCGTGTTTTGGAAGAGGAAATGCTTACAGTCCTCGCTACAGCCTGCCTTGGTTGAGGCAGTTCGCTCCACGTCGGAAACCCTGCATATAGAAGTTCATTCGTGGAAGAGCCCAAAGAGTACACAGTGGGAGAAAAGCTGCTTGTGTTACGCCTGCAAGTAAAGCAGAGTTCTAGCTTTAAAACTGCGTGGTTTGGGAGAGGATATGCTTACAATCCTCGCTACAGCCTTCCATGGTTGAGGCAGTTCGCTCCACGTGGGAAACCCTGCATATACAAGTTCATTCGTGAAGAGACCAAAGAGTACACAGTGGGAGAAATGCTGCTTGTGTTCCACCTGCAACGAAAGCAGAGTTCTTTGGGTAAAAGTTCCGTGTTTTCAGAGGGGAAATTCTTAGAGACCACAGTAATGCCTGCCATGGTTGAGGCAGTTCGCTCCACGCTGGAAACCATTCTTATAGAACAAGTTCATTAGGGGAAGTGCCTATTGTGTACACTGTGGGAGGAAAGCTGATGGTGTTCCCCCTGCACCTAAAGCAGAGTTCTTCGTGTAAAACTGCGTGTTTCGGGAGGGAAATGCTTACAGTCCTCGCTACAGCCTGCCATGGTGGAGGCAGTTCGCTCCTCGTTTGAATCCCTGCATAAAGAAGTTCATTCGTGTAAGAGCCCAAAGAGTACACATTGGGAGTAATGCTGCTTGTATGCCACCTGCAACTAAAGCAGAATTCTTTGGTAAAACTGCCGTGTTTTGTAAGAGGAAATGCTTACAGTACTTGCTACAGCCTGCCTTGGTTGAGGCAGTTCGCTCCACGTCGGAAACCCTGCATATAGAAGTTCATTCGTGGAAGAGCCCAAAGAGTACACAGTGGGAGAAAAGCTGCTTGTGTTACCTCTGCAACTAAAGCAGAGTTCTACCGTTAAAACTGCGTGTTTTGGGAGAGGATATGCTTACAGTCCTCGCTACAGCCTGCCACGGTTGAAGCAGTTCAATCCACGTGGGAATCCCTGCATAAAGAAATTCATTCGTGGAAGAGCCCAAAGATTACACACTGGGAGTAATGCTGCTTGTGTTCCACCTGCAACTAACGCAGAGTTCCTTGGGTAAAACTGCCGTGTTTTCAGAGAGGAAATGCTTAGACGCCTAACTAGAGCCTGCTTACTTTAGGCATTTCACTCCACGCGGGACCCCTTGAGTATAGATATTCTTTCGGGCAAAGGCTCATTGGGTACACTGTGGGAGAAAAGCTGCTTGTGTTCCACCTGCAACTAAAGCAGAATTCTTCGGGTAAACCTGCGTGATTTGGTAGAGGATATGCTTACAGTCCTCGTTACAGCCTTCCATGGTGGAGGCAGTTCGCTCCTCGTGGGAATCCCTGCATAAAGAAGTTCATTCGTGTAAGAGCCCAAAGAGTACACAGTGGGAGAAATGCTGCTTGTGTTCCACCTGCAACTAAAGCACCGTTCTTCGGGTAAAACTGCCTGTTATGGGGAGGAAATGCTTACAGTCCTTACGAGAGCCTGCCTTCATTGAGGCAGTTCGCTGCACGTGGGACACCCTGCATAATGAAGATTCATTCGGGGAAGGGCCGTTTGTATAAAGTGTGGGACAAATGCAGCTTGTGTTCCACCTGCAACTAAAGCAGAGTTCTTCGGGTTAAAGTGCCGTGTTTTCAGAGAGGAAATCCTTAGAGACCACAGGAGAGCCTGCCATGGTTGAGGCAGTTCGCTCCACGCTGGAAACCATTCTTTTAGAACAAGTTCATTAGGGGAAGTGCCCATTCTGTACACTGTGGGAGGAAAGCTGATGGTGTTCCCCCTGCACCTAAAGCAGAGTTCTTCGTGTAAAACTGCGTGTTTCGGGAGGGGAAATGCTTACAGTATTCGCTACAGCCTGCCTTGGTTGAGGCAGTTCGCTCCACGTGGGAATCCCTGCATAAAGAAGTTCATTCGTGGAAGAGCCCAAAGAGTACACAGTGGGAGAAATGCTGCTTGTGTTCCACCTGCAACTAAAGCAGAATTCTTTGGTAAAACTGCCGTGTTTTGGAAGAGGAAATGCTTACAGTCCTCGCTACAGCCTGCCTTGGTTGAGGCAGTTCGCTCCACGTCGGAAACCCTGCATATAGAAGTTCATTCGTGGAAGAGCCCAAAGAGTACACAGTGGGAGAAAAGCTGCTTGTGTTACGCCTGCAAGTAAAGCAGAGTTCTAGCTTTAAAACTGCGTGGTTTGGGAGAGGATATGCTTACAATCCTCGCTACAGCCTGCCATGGTTGAGGCAGTTCGCTCCACGTGGGAAACCCTGCATATACAAGTTCATTCGTGAAGAGACCAAAGAGTACACAGTGGGAGAAATGCTGCTTGTGTTCCACCTGCAACGAAAGCAGAGTTCTTTGGGTAAAAGTTCCGTGTTTTCAGAGGGGAAATTCTTAGAGACCACAGTAATGCCTGCCATGGTTGAGGCAGTTCGCTCCACGCTGGAAACCATTCTTATAGAACAAGTTCATTAGGGGAAGTGCCTATTGTGTACACTGTGGGAGGAAAGCTGATGGTGTTACCCCTGCACCTAAAGCAGAGTTCTTCGTGTAAAACTGCGTGTTTCGGGAGGGGAAATGCTTACAGTCCTCGCTACAGCCTGCCATGGTGGAGGCAGTTCGCTACTCGTGGGAATCCCTGCATATAGAAGTTCATTCGTGTAAGAGCCCAAAGAGTACACAGTGGGAGAAAAGCTGCTTGTGTTACGCCTGCAAGTAAAGCAGACTTCTAGCGTTAAAACTACGAGGTTTGGGAGAGGATATGCTTACAGTCCTCGCTACAGCCTGCCATGGTTGAGGAAGTTCGCTCCACGTGGGAAACCCTGCATATACAAGTTCATTCGTGAAGAGACCAAAGAGTACACAGTGGGAGAAATGCTGCTTGTGTTCCACCTGCAACGAAAGCAGAGTTCTTCGGGTAAAAGTTCCGTGTTTTCAGAGGGGAAATTCTTAGAGACCACAGTAGTGCCTGCCATGGTTGAGGCAGTTCGCTCCACGCTGGAAACCATTCTTATAGAACAAGTTCATTAAGGGAAGTGCCCATTGTGTACACTGTGGGAGAAAAGATGCTTGTGTTCCCCCTGCAACTAAAGCAGAGTTCCTCGGGTAAACCTGCGTGATTTGGTAGAGGATATGCTTACAGTCCTCGCTACAGCCTGCCATGGTGGAGGCAGTTCGCTCCTCGTGGGAATCCCTGCATAAAGAAGTTCATTCGTGTAAGAGCCCAAAGAGTACACATTGCGAGTAATGCTGCTTGTATGCCACCTGCAACTAAAGCTGAATTCTTTGGTAAAACTGCCGTGTTTTGTAAGAGGAAATGCTTACAGTCCTCGCTACAGCCTGCCTTGGTTGAGGCAGTTCGCTCCACGTCGGAAACCCTGCATATAGAAGTTCATTCGTGGAAGAGCCCAAAGAGTACACAGTGGGAGAAAAGCTGCTTGTGTTACCTCTGCAACTAAAGCAGAGTTCTACCGTTAAAACTGCGTGTTTTGGGAGAGGATATGCTTACAGTCCTCGCTACAGCCTGCCACGGTTGAAGCAGTTCAATCCACGTGGGAATCCCTGCATAAAGAAATTCATTCGTGGAAGAGCCCAAAGATTACACACTGGGAGTAATGCTGCTTGTGTTCCACCTGCAACTAACGCAGAGTTCCTTGGGTAAAACTGCCGTGTTTTCAGAGAGGAAATGCTTAGACGCCTAACTAAAGCCTGCTTACTTTAGGCATTTCACTCCACGCGGGACCCCTTGAGTATAGATATTCTTTCGGGCAAAGGCTCATTGGGTACACTGTGGGAGAAAAGCTGCTTGTGTTCCACCTGCAACTAAAGCAGAATTCTTCGGGTAAACCTGCGTGATTTGGTAGAGGATATGCTTACAGTCCTCGTTACAGCCTTCCATGGTGGAGGCAGTTCGCTCCTCGTGGGAATCCCTGCATAAAGAAGTTCATTCGTGTAAGAGCCCAAAGAGTACACATTGGGAGTAATGCTGCTTGTATGCCACCTGCAACTAAAGCAGAATTCTTTGGTAAAACTGCCGTGTTTTGTAAGAGGAAATGCTTACAGTACTTGCTACAGCCTGCCTTGGTTGAGGCAGTTCGCTCCACGTCGGAAACCCTGCATATAGAAGTTCATTCGTGGAAGAGCCCAAAGAGTACACAGTGGGAGAAAAGCTGCTTGTGTTACCTCTGCAACTAAAGCAGAGTTCTACCGTTAAAACTGCGTGTTTTGGGAGAGGATATGCTTACAGTCCTCGCTACAGCCTGCCACGGTTGAAGCAGTTCAATCCACGTGGGAATCCCTGCATAAAGAAATTCATTCGTGGAAGAGCCCAAAGATTACACACTGGGAGTAATGCTGCTTGTGTTCCACCTGCAACTAACGCAGAGTTCCTTGGGTAAAACTGCCGTGTTTTCAGAGAGGAAATGCTTAGACGCCTAACTAGAGCCTGCTTACTTTAGGCATTTCACTCCACGCGGGACCCCTTGAGTATAGATATTCTTTCGGGCAAAGGCTCATTGGGTACACTGTGGGAGAAAAGCTGCTTGTGTTCCACCTGCAACTAAAGAAGAATTCTTCGGGTAAACCTGCGTGATTTGGTAGAGGATATGCTTACAGTCCTCGTTACAGCCTTCCATGGTGGAGGCAGTTCCCTCCTCGTGGGAATCCCTGCATAAAGAAGTTCATTCGTGTAAGAGCCCAAAGAGTACACAGTGGGAGAAATGCTGCTTGTGTTCCACCTGCAACTAAAGCACCGTTCTTCGGGTAAAACTGCCTGTTATGGGGAGGAAATGCTTACAGTCCTTACGAGAGCCTGCCTTCATTGAGGCAGTTCGCTGCACGTGGGACACCCTGCATAATGAAGATTCATTCGGGGAAGGGCCGTTTGTATAAAGTGTGGGACAAATGCAGCTTGTGTTCCACCTGCAACTAAAGCAGAGTTCTTCGGGTTAAAGTGCCGTGTTTTCAGAGAGGAAATCCTTAGAGACCACAGGAGAGCCTGCCATGGTTGAGGCAGTTCGCTCCACGCTGGAAACCATTCTTTTAGAACAAGTTCATTAGGGGAAGTGCCCATTCTGTACACTGTGGGAGGAAAGCTGATGGTGTTCCCCCTGCACCTAAAGCAGAGTTCTTCGTGTAAAACTGCGTGTTTCGGGAGGGGAAATGCTTACAGTATTCGCTACAGCCTGCCTTGGTTGAGGCAGTTCGCTCCACGTGGGAATCCCTGCATAAAGAAGTTCATTCGTGGAAGAGCCCAAAGAGTACACAGTGGGAGAAATGCTGCTTGTGTTCCACCTGCAACTAAAGCAGAATTCTTTGGTAAAACTGCCGTGTTTTGGAAGAGGAAATGCTTACAGTCCTCGCTACAGCCTGCCTTGGTTGAGGCAGTTCGCTCCACGTCGGAAACCCTGCATATAGAAGTTCATTCGTGGAAGAGCCCAAAGAGTACACAGTGGGAGAAAAGCTGCTTGTGTTACGCCTGCAAGTAAAGCAGAGTTCTAGCTTTAAAACTGCGTGGTTTGGGAGAGGATATGCTTACAATCCTCGCTACAGCCTTCCATGGTTGAGGCAGTTCGCTCCACGTGGGAAACCCTGCATATACAAGTTCATTCGTGAAGAGACCAAAGAGTACACAGTGGGAGAAATGCTGCTTGTGTTCCACCTGCAACGAAAGCAGAGTTCTTTGGATAAAGTTCCGTGTTTTCAGAGGGGAAATTCTTAGAGACCACAGTAGTGCCTGCCATGGTTGAGGCAGTTCGCTCCACGCTGGAAACCATTCTTATAGAACAAGTTCATTAGGGGAAGTGCCTATTGTGTACACTGTGGGAGGAAAGCTGATGGTGTTCCCCCTGCACCTAAAGCAGAGTTCTTCGTGTAAAACTGCGTGTTTCGGGAGGGGAAATGCTTACAGTCCTCGCTACAGCCTGCCATGGTGGAGGCAGTTCGCTCCTCGTGGGAATCCCTGCATATAGAAGTTCATTCGTGTAAGAGCCCAAAGAGTACACAGTGGGAGAAAAGCTGCTTGTGTTACGCCTGCAAGTAAAGCAGACTTCTAGCGTTAAAACTACGAGGTTTGGGAGAGGATATGCTTACAGTCCTCGCTACAGCCTGCCATGGTTGAGGAAGTTCGCTCCACGTGGGAAACCCTGCATATACAAGTTCATTCGTGAAGAGACCAAAGAGTACACAGTGGGAGAAATGCTGCTTGTGTTCCACCTGCAACGAAAGCAGAGTTCTTCGGGTAAAAGTTCCGTGTTTTCAGAGGGGAAATTCTTAGAGACCACAGTAGTGCCTGCCATGGTTGAGGCAGTTCGCTCCACGCTGGAAACCATTCTTATAGAACAAGTTCATTAAGGGAAGTGCCCATTGTGTACACTGTGGGAGAAAAGATGCTTGTGTTCCCCCTGCAACTAAAGCAGAGTTCCTCGGGTAAACCTGCGTGATTTGGTAGAGGATATGCTTACAGTCCTCGCTACAGCCTGCCATGGTGGAGGCAGTTCGCTCCTCGTGGGAATCCCTGCATAAAGAAGTTCATTCGTGTAAGAGCCCAAAGAGTACACATTGCGAGTAATGCTGCTTGTATGCCACCTGCAACTAAAGCTGAATTCTTTGGTAAAACTGCCGTGTTTTGTAAGAGGAAATGCTTACAGTCCTCGCTACAGCCTGCCTTGGTTGAGGCAGTTCGCTCCACGTCGGAAACCCTGCATATAGAAGTTCATTCGTGGAAGAGCCCAAAGAGTACACAGTGGGAGAAAAGCTGCTTGTGTTACCTCTGCAACTAAAGCAGAGTTCTACCGTTAAAACTGCGTGTTTTGGGAGAGGATATGCTTACAGTCCTCGCTACAGCCTGCCACTGTTGAAGCAGTTCAATCCACGTGGGAATCCCTGCATAAAGAAATTCATTCGTGGAAGAGCCCAAAGATTACACACTGGGAGTAATGCTGCTTGTGTTCCACCTGCAACTAACGCAGAGTTCCTTGGGTAAAACTGCCGTGTTTTCAGAGAGGAAATGCTTAGACGCCTAACTAAAGCCTGCTTACTTTAGGCATTTCACTCCACGCGGGACCCCTTGAGTATAGATATTCTTTCGGGCAAAGGCTCATTGGGTACACTGTGGGAGAAAAGCTGCTTGTGTTCCACCTGCAACTAAAGCAGAATTCTTCGGGTAAACCTGCGTGATTTGGTAGAGGATATGCTTACAGTCCTCGTTACAGCCTTCCATGGTGGAGGCAGTTCGCTCCTCGTGGGAATCCCTGCATAAAGAAGTTCATTCGTGTAAGAGCCCAAAGAGTACACAGTGGGAGAAATGCTGCTTGTGTTCCACCTGCAACTAAAGCACCGTTCTTCGGGTAAAACTGCCTGTTATGGGGAGGAAATGCTTACAGTCCTTACGAGAGCCTGCCTTCATTGAGGCAGTTCGCTGCACGTGGGACACCCTGCATAATGAAGATTCATTCGGGGAAGGGCCGTTTGTATAAAGTGTGGGACAAATGCAGCTTGTGTTCCACCTGCAACTAAAGCAGAGTTCTTCGGGTTAAAGTGCCGTGTTTTCAGAGAGGAAATCCTTAGAGACCACAGGAGAGCCTGCCATGGTTGAGGCAGTTCGCTCCACGCTGGAAACCATTCTTTTAGAACAAGTTCATTAGGGGAAGTGCCCATTCTGTACACTGTGGGAGGAAAGCTGATGGTGTTCCCCCTGCACCTAAAGCAGAGTTCTTCGTGTAAAACTGCGTGTTTCGGGAGGGGAAATGCTTACAGTATTCGCTACAGCCTGCCTTGGTTGAGGCAGTTCGCTCCACGTGGGAATCCCTGCATAAAGAAGTTCATTCGTGGAAGAGCCCAAAGAGTACACAGTGGGAGAAATGCTGCTTGTGTTCCACCTGCAACTAAAGCAGAATTCTTTGGTAAAACTGCCGTGTTTTGGAAGAGGAAATGCTTACAGTCCTCGCTACAGCCTGCCTTGGTTGAGGCAGTTCGCTCCACGTCGGAAACCCTGCATATAGAAGTTCATTCGTGGAAGAGCCCAAAGAGTACACAGTGGGAGAAAAGCTGCTTGTGTTACGCCTGCAAGTAAAGCAGAGTTCTAGCTTTAAAACTGCGTGGTTTGGGAGAGGATATGCTTACAATCCTCGCTACAGCCTGCCATGGTTGAGGCAGTTCGCTCCACGTGGGAAACCCTGCATATACAAGTTCATTCGTGAAGAGACCAAAGAGTACACAGTGGGAGAAATGCTGCTTGTGTTCCACCTGCAACGAAAGCAGAGTTCTTTGGGTAAAAGTTCCGTGTTTTCAGAGGGGAAATTCTTAGAGACCACAGTAATGCCTGCCATGGTTGAGGCAGTTCGCTCCACGCTGGAAACCATTCTTATAGAACAAGTTCATTAGGGGAAGTGCCTATTGTGTACACTGTGGGAGGAAAGCTGATGGTGTTCCCCCTGCACCTAAAGCAGAGTTCTTCGTGTAAAACTGCGTGTTTCGGGAGGGGAAATGCTTACAGTCCTCGCTACAGCCTGCCATGGTGGAGGCAGTTCGCTCCTCGTGGGAATCCCTGCATATAGAAGTTCATTCGTGTAAGAGCCCAAAGAGTACACAGTGGGAGAAAAGCTGCTTGTGTTACGCCTGCAAGTAAAGCAGACTTCTAGCGTTAAAATTACGAGGTTTGGGAGAGGATATGCTTACAGTCCTCGCTACAGCCTGCCATGGTTGAGGAAGTTCGCTCCACGTGGGAAACCCTGCATATACAAGTTCATTCGTGAAGAGACCAAAGAGTACACAGTGGGAGAAATGCTGCTTGTGTTCCACCTGCAACGAAAGCAGAGTTCTTCGGGTAAAAGTGCCGTGTTTTCAGAGGGGAAATTCTTAGAGACCACAGTAGTGCCTGCCATGGTTGAGGCAGTTCGCTCCACGCTGGAAACCATTCTTATAGAACAAGTTCATTAAGGGAAGTGCCCATTGTGTACACTGTGGGAGAAAAGATGCTTGTGTTCCCCCTGCAACTAAAGCAGAGTTCCTCGGGTAAACCTGCGTGATTTGGTAGAGGATATGCTTACAGTCCTCGCTACAGCCTGCCATGGTGGAGGCAGTTCGCTCCTCGTGGGAATCCCTGCATAAAGAAGTTCATTCGTGTAAGAGCCCAAAGAGTACACATTGCGAGTAATGCTGCTTGTATGCCACCTGCAACTAAAGCTGAATTCTTTGGTAAAACTGCCGTGTTTTGTAAGAGGAAATGCTTACAGTCCTCGCTACAGCCTGCCTTGGTTGAGGCAGTTCGCTCCACGTCGGAAACCCTGCATATAGAAGTTCATTCGTGGAAGAGCCCAAAGAGTACACAGTGGGAGAAAAGCTGCTTGTGTTACCTCTGCAACTAAAGCAGAGTTCTACCGTTAAAACTGCGTGTTTTGGGAGAGGATATGCTTACAGTCCTCGCTACAGCCTGCCACGGTTGAAACAGTTCAATCCACGTGGGAATCCCTGCATAAAGAAATTCATTCGTGGAAGAGCCCAAAGATTACACACTGGGAGTAATGCTGCTTGTGTTCCACCTGCAACTAACGCAGAGTTCCTTGGGTAAAACTGCCGTGTTTTCAGAGAGGAAATGCTTAGACGCCTAACTAGAGCCTGCTTACTTTAGGCATTTCACTCCACGCGGGACCCCTTGAGTATAGATATTCTTTCGGGCAAAGGCTCATTGGGTACACTGTGGGAGAAAAGCTGCTTGTGTTCCACCTGCAACTAAAGCAGAATTCTTCGGGTAAACCTGCGTGATTTGGTAGAGGATATGCTTACAGTCCTCGTTACAGCCTTCCATGGTGGAGGCAGTTCGCTCCTCGTGGGAATCCCTGCATAAAGAAGTTCATTCGTGTAAGAGCCCAAAGAGTACACAGTGGGAGAAATGCTGCTTGTGTTCCACCTGCAACTAAAGCACCGTTCTTCGGGTAAAACTGCCTGTTATGGGGAGGAAATGCTTACAGTCCTTACGAGAGCCTGCCTTCATTGAGGCAGTTCGCTGCACGTGGGACACCCTGCATAATGAAGATTCATTCGGGGAAGGGCCGTTTGTATAAAGTGTGGGACAAATGCAGCTTGTGTTCCACCTGCAACTAAAGCAGAGTTCTTCGGGTTAAAGTGCCGTGTTTTCAGAGAGGAAATCCTTAGAGACCACAGGAGAGCCTGCCATGGTTGAGGCAGTTCGCTCCACGCTGGAAACCATTCTTTTAGAACAAGTTCATTAGGGGAAGTGCCCATTCTGTACACTGTGGGAGGAAAGCTGATGGTGTTCCCCCTGCACCTAAAGCAGAGTTCTTCGTGTAAAACTGCGTGTTTCGGGAGGGGAAATGCTTACAGTATTCGCTACAGCCTGCCTTGGTTGAGGCAGTTCGCTCCACGTGGGAATCCCTGCATAAAGAAGTTCATTCGTGGAAGAGCCCAAAGAGTACACAGTGGGAGAAATGCTGCTTGTGTTCCACCTGCAACTAAAGCAGAATTCTTTGGTAAAACTGCCGTGTTTTGGAAGAGGAAATGCTTACAGTCCTCGCTACAGCCTGCCTTGGTTGAGGCAGTTCGCTCCACGTCGGAAACCCTGCATATAGAAGTTCATTCGTGGAAGAGCCCAAAGAGTACACAGTGGGAGAAAAGCTGCTTGTGTTACGCCTGCAAGTAAAGCAGAGTTCTAGCTTTAAAACTGCGTGGTTTGGGAGAGGATATGCTTACAATCCTCGCTACAGCCTGCCATGGTTGAGGCAGTTCGCTCCACGTGGGAAACCCTGCATATACAAGTTCATTCGTGAAGAGACCAAAGAGTACACAGTGGGAGAAATGCTGCTTGTGTTCCACCTGCAACGAAAGCAGAGTTCTTTGGGTAAAAGTTCCGTGTTTTCAGAGGGGAAATTCTTAGAGACCACAGTAATGCCTGCCATGGTTGAGGCAGTTCGCTCCACGCTGGAAACCATTCTTATAGAACAAGTTCATTAGGGGAAGTGCCTATTGTGTACACTGTGGGAGGAAAGCTGATGGTGTTCCCCCTGCACCTAAAGCAGAGTTCTTCGTGTAAAACTGCGTGTTTCGGGAGGGGAAATGCTTACAGTCCTCGCTACAGCCTGCCATGGTGGAGGCAGTTCGCTCCTCGTGGGAATCCCTGCATATAGAAGTTCATTCGTGTAAGAGCCCAAAGAGTACACAGTGGGAGAAAAGCTGCTTGTGTTACGCCTGCAAGTAAAGCAGACTTCTAGCGTTAAAACTGCGAGGTTTGGGAGAGGATATGCTTACAGTCCTCGCTACAGCCTGCCATGGTTGAGGAAGTTCGCTCCACGTGGGAAACCCTGCATATACAAGTTCATTCGTGAAGAGACCAAAGAGTACACAGTGGGAGAAATGCTGCTTGTGTTCCACCTGCAACGAAAGCAGAGTTCTTCGGGTAAAAGTTCCGTGTTTTCAGAGGGGAAATTCTTAGAGACCACAGTAGTGCCTGCCATGGTTGAGGCAGTTCGCTCCACGCTGGAAACCATTCTTATAGAACAAGTTCATTAAGGGAAGTGCCCATTGTGTACACTGTGGGAGAAAAGATGCTTGTGTTCCCCCTGCAACTAAAGCAGAGTTCCTCGGGTAAACCTGCGTGATTTGGTAGAGGATATGCTTACAGTCCTCGCTACAGCCTGCCATGGTGGAGGCAGTTCGCTCCTCGTGGGAATCCCTGCATAAAGAAGTTCATTCGTGTAAGAGCCCAAAGAGTACACATTGCGAGTAATGCTGCTTGTATGCCACCTGCAACTAAAGCTGAATTCTTTGGTAAAACTGCCGTGTTTTGTAAGAGGAAATGCTTACAGTCCTCGCTACAGCCTGCCTTGGTTGAGGCAGTTCGCTCCACGTCGGAAACCCTGCATATAGAAGTTCATTCGTGGAAGAGCCCAAAGAGTACACAGTGGGAGAAAAGCTGCTTGTGTTACCTCTGCAACTAAAGCAGAGTTCTAGCTTTAAAACTGCGTGGTTTGGGAGAGGATATGCTTACAGTCCTCGCTACAGCCTGCCACGGTTGAGGCAGTTCGATCCACGTGGGAATCCCTGCATAAAGAAATTTATTCGTGGAAGAGCCCAAAGATTACACACTGGGAGTAATGCTGCTTGTGTTCCACCTGCAACTAACGCAGAGTTCCTTGGGTAAAACTGCCGTGTTTTCAGAGAGGAAATGCTTAGAGGCCTAACTAGAGCCTGCTTGCTTTAGGCATTTCACTCCACGCGGGACCCCTTGAGTATAGATATTCTTTCGGGCAAAGGCTCATTGGGTACACTGTGGGAGAAAAGCTGCTTGTGTTCCACCTGCAACTAAAGCAGAATTCTTCGGGTAAACCTGCGTGATTTGGTAGAGGATATGCTTACAGTCCTCGTTACAGCCTTCCATGGTGGAGGCAGTTCGCTCCTCGTGGGAATCCCTGCATAAAGAAGTTCATTCGTGTAAGAGCCCAAAGAGTACACAGTGGGAGAAATGCTGCTTGTGTTCCACCTGCAACTAAAGCAGAATTCTTTGGGTAAAACTGCGTGTATTGGGAGAGGAAATGCTTACAGTCCTTATGAGAGCCTCCCTTCGTTGAGGCAGTTCACTGCACGTGGGACACCCTGCATACACCCTGTAGACTCCTTCGGGGAAGGGCTCTTTGTATAAAGTGTGGGACAAATGCAGCTTGTGTTCCACCTGCAACTAAAGCAGAGTTCTTCGGGTAAAAGTGCCGTGTTTTCAGAGAGGAAATCCTTAGAGACCACAGGAGAGCCTGCCATGGTTGAGGCAGTTCGCTCCACGCTGGAAACCATTCTTTTAGAACAAGTTCATTAGGGGAAGTGCCCATTCTGTACACTGTGGGAGGAAAGCTGATGGTGTTCCCCCTGCACCTAAAGCAGAGTTCTTCGTGTAAAACTGCGTGTTTCGGGAGGGGAAATGCTTACAGTATTCGCTACAGCCTGCCTTGGTTGAGGCAGTTCGCTCCACGTGGGAATCCCTGCATAAAGAAGTTCATTCGTGGAAGAGCCCAAAGAGTACACAGTGGGAGAAATGCTGCTTGTGTTCCACCTGCAACTAAAGCAGAATTCTTTGGTAAAACTGCCGTGTTTTGGAAGAGGAAATGCTTACAGTCCTCGCTACAGCCTGCCTTGGTTGAGGCAGTTCGCTCCACGTCGGAAACCCTGCATATAGAAGTTCATTCGTGGAAGAGCCCAAAGAGTACACAGTGGGAGAAAAGCTGCTTGTGTTACGCCTGCAAGTAAAGCAGAGTTCTAGCTTTAAAACTGCGTGGTTTGGGAGAGGATATGCTTACAATCCTCGCTACAGCCTGCCATGGTTGAGGCAGTTCGCTCCACGTGGGAAACCCTGCATATACAAGTTCATTCGTGAAGAGACCAAAGAGTACACAGTGGGAGAAATGCTGCTTGTGTTCCACCTGCAACGAAAGCAGAGTTCTTTGGGTAAAAGTTCCGTGTTTTCAGAGGGGAAATTCTTAGAGACCACAGTAATGCCTGCCATGGTTGAGGCAGTTCGCTCCACGCTGGAAACCATTCTTATAGAACAAGTTCATTAAGGGAAGTGCCCATTGTGTACACTGTGGGAGAAAAGATGCTTGTGTTCCCCCTGCAACTAAAGCAGAGTTCCTCGGGTAAACCTGCGTGATTTGGTAGAGGATATGCTTACAGTCCTCGCTACAGCCTGCCATGGTGGAGGCAGTTCGCTCCTCGTGGGAATCCCTGCATAAAGAAGTTCATTCGTGTAAGAGCCCAAAGAGTACACATTGCGAGTAATGCTGCTTGTATGCCACCTGCAACTAAAGCTGAATTCTTTGGTAAAACTGCCGTGTTTTGTAAGAGGAAATGCTTACAGTCCTCGCTACAGCCTGCCTTGGTTGAGGCAGTTCGCTCCACGTCGGAAACCCTGCATATAGAAGTTCATTCGTGGAAGAGCCCAAAGAGTACACAGTGGGAGAAAAGCTGCTTGTGTTACCTCTGCAACTAAAGCAGAGTTCTACCGTTAAAACTGCGTGTTTTGGGAGAGGATATGCTTACAGTCCTCGCTACAGCCTGCCACGGTTGAGGCAGTTCAATCCACGTGGGAATCCCTGCATAAAGAAATTCATTCGTGGAAGAGCCCAAAGATTACACACTGGGAGTAATGCTGCTTGTGTTCCACCTGCAACTAACGCAGAGTTCCTTGGGTAAAACTGCCGTGTTTTCAGAGAGGAAATGCTTAGAGGCCTAACTAGAGCCTGCTTGCTTTAGGCATTTCACTCCACGCGGGACCCCTTGAGTATAGATATTCTTTCGGGCAAAGGCTCATTGGGTACACTGTGGGAGAAAAGCTGCTTGTGTTCCACCTGCAACTAAAGAAGAATTCTTCGGGTAAACCTGCGTGATTTGGTAGAGGATATGCTTACAGTCCTCGTTACAACCTTCCATGGTGGAGGCAGTTCGCTCCTCGTGGGAATCCCTGCATAAAGAAGTTCATTCGTGTAAGAGCCCAAAGAGTACACAGTGGGAGAAATGCTGCTTGTGTTCCACCTGCAACTAAAGCAGAATTCTTTGGGTAAAACTGCGTGTATTGGGAAAGGAAATGCTTACAGTCCTTATGGGAGCCTCCCTTCGTTGAGGCAGTTCACTGCACGTGGGACACCCTGCATACACCCTGTAGACTCCTTCGGGGAAGGGCTCTTTGTATAAAGTGTGGGACAAATGCAGCTTGTGTTCCACCTGCAACTAAAGCAGAGTTCTTCGGGTAAAAGTGCCGTGTTTTCAGAGAGGAAATCCTTAGAGATCACAGGAGAGCCTGCCATGGTTGAGGCAGTTCGCTCCACGCTGGAAACCATTCTTATAGAACAAGTTCATTAGGGGAAGTGCCCATTGTGTACACTGTGAGAGGAAAGCTGATGGTGTTCCCCCTGCAATTAAAGCAGAGTTCTTCGTGTAAAACTGCGTGTTTCGGGAGGGCAAATGCTTACAGTATTCGCTACAGCCTGCCTTGGTTGAGGCAGTTCGCTCCACGTGGGAATCCCTGCATAAAGAAGTTCATTCGTGGAAGAGCCCAAAGAGTACACAGTGGGAGAAATGCTGCTTGTGTTCCACCTGCAACTAAAGCAGAATTCTTTGGTAAAACTGCCGTGTTTTGGAAGAGGAAATGCTTACAGTCCTCGCTACAGCCTGCCTTGGTTGAGGCAGTTCGCTCCACGTCGGAAACCCTGCATATAGAAGTTCATTCGTGGAAGAGCCCAAAGAGTACACAGTGGGAGAAAAGCTGCTTGTGTTACGCCTGCAAGTAAAGCAGAGTTCTAGCTTTAAAACTGCGTGGTTTGGGAGAGGATATGCTTACAATCCTCGCTACAGCCTGCCATGGTTGAGGCAGTTCGCTCCACGTGGGAAACCCTGCATATACAAGTTCATTCGTGAAGAGACCAAAGAGTACACAGAGGAAGAAATGCTGCTTGTGTTCCACCTGCAACGAAAGCAGAGTTCTTCGGGTAAAAGTTCCGTGTTTTCAGAGGGGAAATTCTTAGAGACCACAGTAGTGCCTGCCATGGTTGAGGCAGTTCGCTCCACGCTGGAAACCATTCTTATAGAACAAGTTCATTAAGGGAAGTGCCTATTGTGTACACTGTGGGAGGAAAGCTGATGGTGTTCCCCCTGCACCTAAAGCAGAGTTTTTCGTGTAAAACTGCGTGTTTCGGGAGGGGAAATGCTTACAGTCCTCGCTACAGCCTGCCATGGTGGAGACAGTTCGCTCCTCGTGGGAATCCCTGCATATAGAAGTTCATTCGTGTAAGAGCCCAAAGAGTACACAGTGGGAGAAAAGCTGCTTGTGTTACGCCTGCAAGTAAAGCAGACCTCTAGCGTTAAAACTACGAGGTTTGGGAGAGGATATGCTTACAGTCCTCGCTACAGCCTGCCATGGTTGAGGAAGTTCGCTCCACGTGGGAAACCCTGCATATACAAGTTCATTCGTGAAGAGACCAAAGAGTACACAGTGGGAGTAATGCTGCTTGTATGCCACCTGCAACAAAAGCAGAATTCTTTGGTAAAACTGCCGTGTTTTGGAAGAGGAAATGCTTACAGTCCTCGCTACAGCCTGCCTTGGTTGAGGCAGTTCGCTCCACGTCGGAAACCCTGCATATAGAAGTTCATTCGTGGAAGAGCCCAAAGAGTACACAGTGGGAGAAAAGCTGCTTGTGTTACCTCTGCAACTAAAGCAGAGTTCTAGCTTTAAAACTGCGTGGTTTGGGAGAGGATATGCTTACAGTCCTCGCTACAGCCTGCCACGGTTGAGGCAGTTCGATCCACGTGGGAATCCCTGCATAAAGAAATTCATTCGTGGAAGAGCCCAAAGATTACACACTGGGAGTAATGCTGCTTGTGTTCCACCTGCAACTAACGCAGAGTTCCTTGGGTAAAACTGCCGTGTTTTCAGAGAGGAAATGCTTAGACGCCTAACTAGAGCCTGCTTACTTTAGGCATTTCACTCCACGCGGGACCCCTTGAGTATAGATATTCTTTCGGGCAAAGGCTCATTGGGTACACTGTGGGAGAAAAGCTGCTTGTGTTCCACCTGCAACTAAAGCAGAATTCTTCGGGTAAACCTGCGTGATTTGGTAGAGGATATGCTTACAGTCCTCGTTACAGCCTTCCATGGTGGAGGCAGTTCGCTCCTCGTGGGAATCCCTGCATAAAGAAGTTCATTCGTGTAAGAGCCCAAAGAGTACACAGTGGGAGAAATGCTGCTTGTGTTCCACCTGCAACTAAAGCACCGTTCTTCGGGTAAAACTGCCTGTTATGGGGAGGAAATGCTTACAGTCCTTACGAGAGCCTGCCTTCATTGAGGCAGTTCGCTGCACGTGGGACACCCTGCATAATGAAGATTCATTCGGGGAAGGGCCGTTTGTATAAAGTGTGGGACAAATGCAGCTTGTGTTCCACCTGCAACTAAAGCAGAGTTCTTCGGGTTAAAGTGCCGTGTTTTCAGAGAGGAAATCCTTAGAGACCACAGGAGAGCCTGCCATGGTTGAGGCAGTTCGCTCCACGCTGGAAACCATTCTTTTAGAACAAGTTCATTAGGAGAAGTGCCCATTCTGTACACTGTGGGAGGAAAGCTGATGGTGTTCCCCCTGCACCTAAAGCAGAGTTCTTCGTGTAAAACTGCGTGTTTCGGGAGGGGAAATGCTTACAGTATTCGCTACAGCCTGCCTTGGTTGAGGCAGTTCGCTCCACGTGGGAATCCCTGCATAAAGAAGTTCATTCGTGGAAGAGCCCAAAGAGTACACAGTGGGAGAAATGCTGCTTGTGTTCCACCTGCAACTAAAGCAGAATTCTTTGGTAAAACTGCCGTGTTTTGGAAGAGGAAATGCTTACAGTCCTCGCTACAGCCTGCCTTGGTTGAGGCAGTTCGCTCCACGTCGGAAACCCTGCATATAGAAGTTCATTCGTGGAAGAGCCCAAAGAGTACACAGTGGGAGAAAAGCTGCTTGTGTTACGCCTGCAAGTAAAGCAGAGTTCTAGCTTTAAAACTGCGTGGTTTGGGAGAGGATATGCTTACAATCCTCGCTACAGCCTGCCATGGTTGAGGCAGTTCGCTCCACGTGGGAAACCCTGCATATACAAGTTCATTCGTGAAGAGACCAAAGAGTACACAGTGGGAGAAATGCTGCTTGTGTTCCACCTGCAACGAAAGCAGAGTTCTTTGGGTAAAAGTTCCGTGTTTTCAGAGGGGAAATTCTTAGAGACCACAGTAATGCCTGCCATGGTTGAGGCAGTTCGCTCCACGCTGGAAACCATTCTTATAGAACAAGTTCATTAGGGGAAGTGCCTATTGTGTACACTGTGGGAGGAAAGCTGATGGTGTTCCCCCTGCACCTAAAGCAGAGTTCTTCGTGTAAAACTGCGTGTTTCGGGAGGGGAAATGCTTACAGTCCTCGCTACAGCCTGCCATGGTTGAGGCAGTTCGCTCCTCGTGGGAATCCCTGCATATAGAAGTTCATTCGTGTAAGAGCCCAAAGAGTACACAGTGGGAGAAATGCTGCTTGTGTTCCACCTGCAAGTAAAGCAGACTTCTAGCGTTAAAACTGCGAGGTTTGGGAGAGGATATGCTTACAGTCCTCGCTACAGCCTGCCATGGTTGAGGAAGTTCGCTCCACGTGGGAAACCCTGCATATACAAGTTCATTCGTGAAGAGACCAAAGAGTACACAGTGGGAGAAATGCTGCTTGTGTTCCACCTGCAACGAAAGCAGAGTTCTTCGGGTAAAAGTTCCGTGTTTTCAGAGGGGAAATTCTTAGAGACCACAGTAGTGCCTGCCATGGTTGAGGCAGTTCGCTCCACGCTGGAAACCATTCTTATAGAACAAGTTCATTAAGGGAAGTGCCTATTGTGTACACTGTGGGAGGAAAGCTGATGGTGTTCCCCCTGCACCTAAAGCAGAGTTTTTCGTGTAAAACTGCGTGTTTCGGGAGGGGAAATGCTTACAGTCCTCGCTACAGCCTGCCATGGTGGAGACAGTTCGCTCCTCGTGGGAATCCCTGCATATAGAAGTTCATTCGTGTAAGAGCCCAAAGAGTACACAGTGGGAGAAAAGCTGCTTGTGTTACGCCTGCAAGTAAAGCAGACTTCTAGCGTTAAAACTACGAGGTTTGGGAGAGGATATGCTTACAGTCCTCGCTACAGCCTGCCATGGTTGAGGAAGTTCGCTCCACGTGGGAAACCCTGCATATACAAGTTCATTCGTGAAGAGACCAAAGAGTACACAGTGGCAGAAATGCTGCTTGTGTTCCACCTGCAACGAAAGCAGAGTTCTTCGGGTAAAAGTTCCGTGTTTTCAGAGGGGAAATTCTTAGAGACCACAGGAGAGCCTGCCATGGTTGAGGCAGTTCGCTCCACGCTGGAAACCATTCTTATAGAACAAGTTCATTAAGGGAAGTGCCCATTGTGTACACTGTGGGAGAAAAGATGCTTGTGTTCCCCCTGCACCTAAAGCAGAGTTCCTCGGGTAAAACTGCGTGTTTCGGTAGAGGATATGCTTACGGTCCTCGCTACAGCCTGCCTTGGTGGAGGCAGTTCGCTCCACGTGGGAATCCCTGCATAAAGAAGTTCATTCGTGTAAGAGCCCAAAGAGTACACAGTGGGAGTAATGCTGCTTGTATGCCACCTGCAACTAAAGCAGAATTCTTTGGTAAAACTGCCGTGTTTTGGAAGAGGAAATGCTTACAGTCCTCGCTACAGCCTGCCTTGGTTGAGGCAGTTCGCTCCACGTCGGAAACCCTGCATATAGAAGTTCATTCGTGGAAGAGCCCAAAGAGTACACCGTGGGGAAAAGCTGCTTGTGTTACCTCTGCAACTAAAGCAGAGTTCTACCGTTAAAACTGCGTGTTTTGGGAGAGGATATGCTTACAGTCCTCGCTACAGCCTGCCACGGTTGAGGCAGTTCGATCCACGTGGGAATCCCTGCATAAAGAAATTCATTCGTGGAAGAGCCCAAAGATTACACACTGGGAGTAATGCTGCTTGTGTTCCACCTGCAACTAACGCAGAGTTCCTTGGGTAAAACTGCCGTGTTTTCAGAGAGGAAATGCTTAGAGGCCTAACTAGAGCTTGCTTGCTTTAGGCATTTCACTCCACGCGGGACCCCTTGAGTATAGATATTCTTTCGGGCAAAGGCTCATTGGGTACACTGTGGGAGAAAAGCTGCTTGTGTTCCACCTGCAACTAAAGCAGAATTCTTCGGGTAAACCTGCGTGATTTGGTAGAGGATATGCTTACAGTCCTCGTTACAGCCTTCCATGGTGGAGGCAGTTCGCTCCTCGTGGGAATCCCTGCATAAAGAAGTTGATTCGTGTAAGAGCCCAAAGAGTACACAGTGGGAGAAATGCTGCTTGTGTTCCACCTGCAACTAAAGCAGAATTCTTTGGGTAAAACTGCGTGTATTGGGAGAGGAAATGCTTACAGTCCTTATGAGAGCCTCCCTTCGTTGAGGCAGTTCACTGCACGTGGGACACCCTGCAAACACCCTGTAGACTACTTCGGGGAAGGGCTCTTTGTATAAAGTGTGGGACAAATGCAGCTTGTGTTCCACCTGCAACTAAAGCAGAGTTCTTCGGGTTAAAGTGCCGTGTTTTCAGAGAGGAAATCCTTAGAGATCACAGGAGAGCCTGCCATGGTTGAGGCAGTTCGCTCCACGCTGGAAACCATTCTTTTAGAACAAGTTCATTAGGGGAAGTGCCCATTCTGTACACTGTGGGAGGAAAGCTGATGGTGTTCCCCCTGCACCTAAAGCAGAGTTCTTCGTGTAAAACTGCGTGTTTCGGGAGGGGAAATGCTTACAGTATTCGCTACAGCCTGCCTTGGTTGAGGCAGTTCGCTCCACGTGGGAATCCCTGCATAAAGAAGTTCATTCGTGGAAGAGCCCAAAGAGTACACAGTGGGAGAAATGCTGCTTGTGTTCCATCTGCAACTAAAGCAGAATTCTTTGGTAAAACTGCCGTGTTTTGTAAGAGGAAATGCTTACAGTCCTCGCTACAGCCTGCCTTGGTTGAGGCAGTTCGCTCCACGTCGGAAACCCTGCATATAGAAGTTCATTCGTGGAAGAGCCCAAAGAGTACACAGTGGGAGAAAAGCTGCTTGTGTTACGCCTGTAACGAAAGCAGAGTTCTTCGGGTAAAAGTTCCGTGTTTTCAGAGGGGAAATTCTTAGAGACCACAGTAGTGCCTGCCATGGTTGAGGCAGTTCGCTCCACGCTGGAAACCATTCTTATAGAACAAGTTCATTAAGGGAAGTGCCTATTGTGTACACTGTGGGAGGAAAGCTGATGGTGTTCCCCCTGCACCTAAAGCAGAGTTTTTCGTGTAAAACTGCGTGTTTCGGGAGGGGAAATGCTTACAGTCCTCGCTACAGCCTGCCATGGTGGAGACAGTTCGCTCCTCGTGGGAATCCCTGCATATAGAAGTTCATTCGTGTAAGAGCCCAAAGAGTACACAGTGGGAGAAAAGCTGCTTGTGTTACGCCTGCAAGTAAAGCAGACTTCTAGCGTTAAAACTACGAGGTTTGGGAGAGGATATGCTTACAGTCCTCGCTACAGCCTGCCATGGTTTAGGAAGTTCGCTCCACGTGGGAAACCCTGCATATACAAGTTCTTTCGTGAAGAGACCAAAGAGTACACAGTGGCAGAAATGCTGCTTGTGTTCCACCTGCAACGAAAGCAGAGTTCTTCGGGTAAAAGTTCCGTGTTTTCAGAGGGGAAATTCTTAGAGACCACAGGAGAGCCTGCCATGGTTGAGGCAGTTCGCTCCACGCTGGAAACCATTCTTATAGAACAAGTTCATTAAGGGAAGTGCCCATTGTGTACACTGTGGGAGAAAAGATGCTTGTGTTTCCCCTGCACCTAAAGCAGAGTTCCTCGGGTAAAACTGCGAGTTTCGGTAGAGGATATGCTTACGGTCCTCGCTACAGCCTGCCTTGGTGGAGGCAGTTCGCTCCACGTGGGAATCCCTGCATAAAGAAGTTCATTCGTGTAAGAGCCCAAAGAGTACACAGTGGGAGTAATGCTGCTTGTATGCCACCTGCAACTAAAGCAGAATTCTTTGGTAAAACTGCCGTGTTTTGGAAGAGGAAATGCTTACAGTCCCCGCTACAGCCTGTCTTGGTTGAGGCAGTTCGCTCCACGTCGGAAACCCTGCATATAGAAGTTCATTCGTGGAAGAGCCCAAAGAGTACACAGTGGGAGAAAAGCTGCTTGTGTTACCTCTGCAAGTAAAGCAGAGTACTAGCTTTAAAACTGCGTGGTTAGGGAGAGGATATGCTTACAGTCCTCGCTACAGCCTGCCACGGTTGAGGCAGTTCGATCCACGTGGGAATCCCTGCATAAAGAAATTCATTCGTGGAAGAGCCCAAAGATTACACACTGGGAGTAATGCTGCTTGTGTTCCACCTGCAACTAACGCAGAGTTCCTTGGGTAAAACTGCCGTGTTTTCAGAGAGGAAATGCTTAGAGGCCTAACTATAGCCTGCTTGCTTTAGGCATTTCTCTCCACGCGGGACCCCTTGAGTATAGATATTCTTTCGGGCAAAGGCTCATTGGGTACACTGTGGAGAAAAGCTGCTTGTGTTCCACCTGAAACTAAAGAAGAATTCTTCGGGTAAACCTGCGTGATTTGGTAGAGGATATGCTTACAGTCCTCGTTACAGCCTTCCATGGTGGAGGCAGTTCGCTCCTCGTGGGAATCCCTGCATAAAAAAGTTGATTCGTGTAAGAGCCCAAAGAGTACACAGTGGGAGAAATGCTGCTTGTGTTCCACCTGCCACTAAAGCAGAATTCTTTTGGTAAAACTGCGTGTATTGGGAGAGGAAATGCTTACAGTCCTTATGAGAGCCTCCCTTCGTTGAGGCAGTTCACTGCACGTGGGACACCCTGCATACACCCTGTAGACTCCTTCGGGGAAGGGCTCTTTGTATAAAGTGTGGGACAAATGCAGCTTGTGTTCCACCTGCAACTAAAGCAGAGTTCTTCGGGTAAAAGGGCCGTGTTTTCAGAGAGGAAATCCTTAGAGATCACAGGAGAGCCTGCCATGGTTGAGGCAGTTCGCTCCACGCTGGAAACCATTCTTATAGAACAAGTTCATTAGGGGAAGTGCCCATTGTGTACACTGTGAGAGGAAAGCTGATGGTGTTCCCCCTGCAATTAAAGCAGAGTTCTTCCTGTAAAACTGCGTGTTTTGGGAGAGGAAATGCTTACAGTATTCGCTACAGCCTGCCTTGGTTGAGGCAGTTCGCTCCACGTGGGAATCCCTGCATAAAGAAGTTCATTCGTGGAAGAGCCCAAAGAGTACACAGTGGGAGAAATGCTGCTTGTGTTCCACCTGCAACTAAAGCAGAATTCTTTGGTAAAACTGCCGTGTTTTGGAAGAGGAAATGCTTACAGTCCTCGCTACAGCCTGCCTTGGTTGAGGCAGTTCGCTCCACGTCGGAAACCCTGCATATAGAAGTTCATTCGTGGAAGAGCCCAAAGAGTACACAGTGGGAGAAAAGCTGCTTGTGTTACGCCTGTAACGAAAGCAGAGTTCTTCAGGTAAAAGTTCCGTGTTTTCAGAGGGGAAATTCTTAGAGACCACAGTAGTGCCTGCCATGCTTGAGGCAGTTCGCTCCACGCTGGAAACCATTCTTATAGAACAAGTTCATTAAGGGAAGTGCCTATTGTGTACACTGTGGGAGGAAAGCTGATGGTGTTCCCCCTGCACCTAAAGCAGAGTTTTTCGTGTAAAACTGCGTGTTTCGGGAGGGGAAATGCTTACAGTCCTCGCTACAGCCTGCCATGGTGGAGACAGTTCGCTCCTCGTGGGAATCCCTGCATATAGAAGTTCATTCGTGTAAGAGACCAAAGAGTACACAGTGGGAGAAAAGCTGCTTGTGTTACGCCTGCAAGTAAAGCAGACTTCTAGCGTTAAAACTACGAGGTTTGGGAGAGGATATGCTTACAGTCCTCGCTACAGCCTGCCATGGTGGAGACAGTTCGCTCCTCGTGGGAATCCCTGCATATAGAAGTTCATTCGTGTAAGAGCCCAAAGAGTACACAGTGGGAGAAATGCTGCTTGTGTTCCACCTGCAACTAAAGCACCGTTCTTCGGGTAAAACTGCCTGTTATGGGGAGGAAATGCTTACAGTCCTTACGAGAGCCTGCCTTCATTGAGGCAGTTCGCTGCACGTGGGACACCCTGCATAATGAAGATTCATTCGGGGAAGGGCCGTTTGTATAAAGTGTGGGACAAATGCAGCTTGTGTTCCACCTGCAACTAAAGCAGAGTTCTTCGGGTTAAAGTGCCGTGTTTTCAGAGAGGAAATCCTTAGAGACCACAGGAGAGCCTGCCATGGTTGAGGCAGTTCGCTCCACGCTGGAAACCATTCTTTTAGAACAAGTTCATTAGGGGAAGTGCCCATTCTGTACACTGTGGGAGGAAAGCTGATGGTGTTCCCCCTGCACCTAAAGCAGAGTTCTTCGTGTAAAACTGCGTGTTTCGGGAGGGGAAATGCTTACAGTATTCGCTACAGCCTGCCTTGGTTGAGGCAGTTCGCTCCACGTGGGAATCCCTGCATAAAGAAGTTCATTCGTGGAAGAGCCCAAAGAGTACACAGTGGGAGAAATGCTGCTTGTGTTCCACCTGCAACTAAAGCAGAATTCTTTGGTAAAACTGCCGTGTTTTGGAAGAGGAAATGCTTACAGTCCTCGCTACAGCCTGCCTTGGTTGAGGCAGTTCGCTCCACGTCGGAAACCCTGCATATAGAAGTTCATTCGTGGAAGAGCCCAAAGAGTACACAGTGGGAGAAAAGCTGCTTGTGTTACGCCTGCAAGTAAAGCAGAGTTCTAGCTTTAAAACTGCGTGGTTTGGGAGAGGATATGCTTACAATCCTCGCTACAGCCTTCCATGGTTGAGGCAGTTCGCTCCACGTGGGAAACCCTGCATATACAAGTTCATTCGTGAAGAGACCAAAGAGTACACAATGGGAGAAATGCTGCTTGTGTTCCACCTGCAACGAAAGCAGAGTTCTTTGGGTAAAAGTTCCGTGTTTTCAGAGGGGAAATTCTTAGAGACCACAGTAATGCCTGCCATGGTTGAGGCAGTTCGCTCCACGCTGGAAACCATTCTTATAGAACAAGTTCATTAGGGGAAGTGCCTATTGTGTACACTGTGGGAGGAAAGCTGATGGTGTTCCCCCTGCACCTAAAGCAGAGTTCTTCGTGTAAAACTGCGTGTTTCGGGAGGGAAATGCTTACAGTCCTCGCTACAGCCTGCCACGGTTGAAGCAGTTCAATCCACGTGGGAATCCCTGCATAAAGAAATTCATTCGTGGAAGAGCCCAAAGATTACACACTGGGAGTAATGCTGCTTGTGTTCCACCTGCAAGTAACGCAGAGTTCCTTGGGTAAAACTGCCGTGTTTTCAGAGAGGAAATGCTTAGACGCCTAACTAGAGCCTGCTTACTTTAGGCATTTCACTCCACGCGGGACCCCTTGAGTATAGATATTCTTTCGGGCAAAGGCTCATTGGGTACACTGTGGGAGAAAAGCTGCTTGTGTTCCACCTGCAACTAAAGCAGAATTCTTCGGGTAAACCTGCGTGATTTGGTAGAGGATATGCTTACAGTCCTCGTTACAGCCTTCCATGGTGGAGGCAGTTCGCTCCTCGTGGGAATCCCTGCATAAAGAAGTTCATTCGTGTAAGAGCCCAAAGAGTACACAGTGGGAGAAATGCTGCTTGTGTTCCACCTGCAACTAAAGCACCGTTCTTCGGGTAAAACTGCCTGTTATGGGGAGGAAATGCTTACAGTCCTTACGAGAGCCTGCCTTCATTGAGGCAGTTCGCTGCACGTGGGACACCCTGCATAATGAAGATTCATTCGGGGAAGGGCCGTTTGTATAAAGTGTGGGACAAATGCAGCTTGTGTTCCACCTGCAACTAAAGCAGAGTTCTTCGGGTAAAAGTGCCGTGTTTTCAGAGAGGAAATCCTTAGAGACCACAGGAGAGCCTGCCATGGTTGAGGCAGTTCGCTCCACGCTGGAAACCATTGTTTTAGAACAAGTTCATTAGGGGAAGGGCCCATTCTGTACACTGTGGGAGGAAAGCTGATGGTGTTCCCCCTGCACCTAAAGCAGAGTTCTTCGTGTAAAACTGCGTGTTTCGGGAGGGGAAATGCTTACAGTATTCGCTACAGCCTGCCTTGGTTGAGGCAGTTCGCTCCACGTGGGAATCCCTGCATAAAGAAGTTCATTCGTGGAAGAGCCCAAAGAGTACACAGTGGGAGAAATGCTGCTTGTGTTCCACCTGCAACTAAAGCAGAATTCTTTGGTAAAACTGCCGTGTTTTGGAAGAGGAAATGCTTACAGTCCTCGCTACAGCCTGCCTTGGTTGAGGCAGTTCGCTCCACGTCGGAAACCCTGCATATAGAAGTTCATTCGTGGAAGAGCCCAAAGAGTACACAGTGGGAGAAAAGCTGCTTGTGTTACGCCTGCAAGTAAAGCAGAGTTCTAGCTTTAAAACTGCGTGGTTTGGGAGAGGATATGCTTACAATCCTCGCTACAGCCTGCCATGGTTGAGGCAGTTCGCTCCACGTGGGAAACCCTGCATATACAAGTTCATTCGTGAAGAGACCAAAGAGTACACACTGGGAGAAATGCTGCTTGTGTTCCACCTGCAACGAAAGCAGAGTTCTTTGGGTAAAAGTTCCGTGTTTTCAGAGGGGAAATTCTTAGAGACCACAGTAATGCCTGCCATGGTTGAGGCAGTTCGCTCCACGCTGGAAACCATTCTTATAGAAGAAGTTCATTAGGGGAAGTGCCTATTGTGTACACTGTGGGAGGAAAGCTGATGGTGTTCCCCCTGCACCTAAAGCAGAGTTCTTCGTGTAAAACTGCGTGTTTCGGGAGGGTAAATGCTTACAGTCCTCGCTACAGCCTGCCATGGTGGAGGCAGTTCGCTCCTCGTGGGAATCCCTGCATAAAGAAGTTCATTCGTGTAAGAGCCCAAAGAGTACACATTGGGAGTAATGCTGCTTGTATGCCACCTGCAACTAAAGCAGAATTCTTTGGTAAAACTGCCGTGTTTTGTAAGAGGAAATGCTTACAGTACTTGCTACAGCCTGCCTTGGTTGAGGCAGTTCGCTCCACGTCGGAAACCCTGCATATAGAAGTTCATTCGTGGAAGAGCCCAAAGAGTACACAGTGGGAGAAAAGCTGCTTGTGTTACCTCTGCAACTAAAGCAGAGTTCTACCGTTAAAACTGCGTGTTTTGGGAGAGGATATGCTTACAGTCCTCGCTACAGCCTGCCACGGTTGAAGCAGTTCAATCCACGTGGGAATCCCTGCATAAAGAAATTCATTCGTGGAAGAGCCCAAAGATTACACACTGGGAGTAATGCTGCTTGTGTTCCACCTGCAACTAACGCAGAGTTCCTTGGGTAAAACTGCCGTGTTTTCAGAGAGGAAATGCTTAGACGCCTAACTAGAGCCTGCTTACTTTAGGCATTTCACTCCACGCGGGACCCCTTGAGTATAGATATTCTTTCGGGCAAAGGCTCATTGGGTACACTGTGGGAGAAAAGCTGCTTGTGTTCCACCTGCAACTAAAGCAGAATTCTTCGGGTAAACCTGCGTGATTTGGTAGAGGATATGCTTACAGTCCTCGTTACAGCCTTCCATGGTGGAGGCAGTTCGCTCCTCGTGGGAATCCCTGCATAAAGAAGTTCATTCGTGTAAGAGCCCAAAGAGTACACAGTGGGAGAAATGCTGCTTGTGTTCCACCTGCAACTAAAGCACCGTTCTTCGGGTAAAACTGCCTGTTATGGGGAGGAAATGCTTACAGTCCTTACGAGAGCCTGCCTTCATTGAGGCAGTTCGCTGCACGTGGGACACCCTGCATAATGAAGATTCATTCGGGGAAGGGCCGTTTGTATAAAGTGTGGGACAAATGCAGCTTGTGTTCCACCTGCAACTAAAGCAGAGTTCTTCGGGTTAAAGTGCCGTGTTTTCAGAGAGGAAATCCTTAGAGACCACAGGAGAGCCTGCCATGGTTGAGGCAGTTCGCTCCACGCTGGAAACCATTCTTTTAGAACAAGTTCATTAGGGGAAGTGCCCATTCTGTACACTGTGGGAGGAAAGCTGATGGTGTTCCCCCTGCACCTAAAGCAGAGTTCTTCGTGTAAAACTGCGTGTTTCGGGAGGGGAAATGCTTACAGTATTCGCTACAGCCTGCCTTGGTTGAGGCAGTTCGCTCCACGTGGGAATCCCTGCATAAAGAAGTTCATTCGTGGAAGAGCCCAAAGAGTACACAGTGGGAGAAATGCTGCTTGTGTTCCACCTGCAACTAAAGCAGAATTCTTTGGTAAAACTGCCGTGTTTTGGAAGAGGAAATGCTTACAGTCCTCGCTACAGCCTGCCTTGGTTGAGGCAGTTCGCTCCACGTCGGAAACCCTGCATATAGAAGTTCATTCGTGGAAGAGCCCAAAGAGTACACAGTGGGAGAAAAGCTGCTTGTGTTACGCCTGCAAGTAAAGCAGAGTTCTAGCTTTAAAACTGCGTGGTTTGGGAGAGGATATGCTTACAATCCTCGCTACAGCCTTCCATGGTTGAGGCAGTTCGCTCCACGTGGGAAACCCTGCATATACAAGTTCATTCGTGAAGAGACCAAAGAGTACACAGTGGGAGAAATGCTGCTTGTGTTCCACCTGCAACGAAAGCAGAGTTCTTTGGGTAAAAGTTCCGTGTTTTCAGAGGGGAAATTCTTAGAGACCACAGTAATGCCTGCCATGGTTGAGGCAGTTCGCTCCACGCTGGAAACCATTCTTATAGAACAAGTTCATTAGGGGAAGTGCCTATTGTGTACACTGTGGGAGGAAAGCTGATGGTGTTCCCCCTGCACCTAAAGCAGAGTTCTTCGTGTAAAACTGCGTGTTTCGGGAGGGAAATGCTTACAGTCCTCGCTACAGCCTGCCACGGTTGAAGCAGTTCAATCCACGTGGGAATCCCTGCATAAAGAAATTCATTCGTGGAAGAGCCCAAAGATTACACACTGGGAGTAATGCTGCTTGTGTTCCACCTGCAACTAACGCAGAGTTCCTTGGGTAAAACTGCCGTGTTTTCAGAGAGGAAATGCTTAGACGCCTAACTAGAGCCTGCTTACTTTAGGCATTTCACTCCACGCGGGACCCCTTGAGTATAGATATTCTTTCGGGCAAAGGCTCATTGGGTACACTGTGGGAGAAAAGCTGCTTGTGTTCCACCTGCAACTAAAGCAGAATTCTTCGGGTAAACCTGCGTGATTTGGTAGAGGATAGGCTTACAGTCCTCGTTACAGCCTTCCATGGTGGAGGCAGTTCGCTCCTCGTGGGAATCCCTGCATAAAGAAGTTCATTCGTGTAAGAGCCCAAAGAGTACACAGTGGGAGAAATGCTGCTTGTGTTCCACCTGCAACTAAAGCACCGTTCTTCGGGTAAAACTGCCTGTTATGGGGAGGAAATGCTTACAGTCCTTACGAGAGCCTGCCTTCATTGAGGCAGTTCGCTGCACGTGGGACACCCTGCATAATGAAGATTCATTCGGGGAAGGGCCGTTTGTATAAAGTGTGGGACAAATGCAGCTTGTGTTCCACCTGCAACTAAAGCAGAGTTCTTCGGGTTAAAGTGCCGTGTTTTCAGAGAGGAAATCCTTAGAGACCACAGGAGAGCCTGCCATGGTTGAGGCAGTTCGCTCCACGCTGGAAACCATTCTTTTAGAACAAGTTCATTAGGGGAAATGCCCATTCTGTACACTGTGGGAGGAAAGCTGATGGTGTTCCCCCTGCACCTAAAGCAGAGTTCTTCGTGTAAAACTGCGTGTTTCGGGAGGGGAAATGCTTACAGTATTCGCTACAGCCTGCCTTGGTTGAGGCAGTTCGCTTCACGTGGGAATCCCTGCATAAAGAAGTTCATTCGTGGAAGAGCCCAAAGAGTACACAGTGGGAGAAATGCTGCTTGTGTTCCACCTGCAACTAAAGCAGAATTCTTTGGTAAAACTGCCGTGTTTTGGAAGAGGAAATGCTTACAGTCCTCGCTACAGCCTGCCTTGGTTGAGGCAGTTCGCTCCACGTCGGAAACCCTGCATATAGAAGTTCATTCGTGGAAGAGCCCAAAGAGTACACAGTGGGAGAAAAGCTGCTTGTGTTACGCCTGCAAGTAAAGCAGAGTTCTAGCTTTAAAAGTGCGTGGTTTGGGAGAGGATATGCTTACAATCCTCGCTACAGCCTTCCATGGTTGAGGCAGTTCGCTCCACGTGGGAAACCCTGCATATACAAGTTCATTCGTGAAGAGACCAAAGAGTACACAGTGGGAGAAATGCTGCTTGTGTTCCACCTGCAACGAAAGCAGAGTTCTTTGGGTAAAAGTTCCGTGTTTTCAGAGGGGAAATTCTTAGAGACCACAGTAATGCCTGCCATGGTTGAGGCAGTTCGCTCCACGCCTGAAACCATTCTTATAGAACAAGTTCATTAGGGGAAGTGCCTATTGTGTACACTGTGGGAGGAAAGCTGATGGTGTTCCCCCTGCACCTAAAGCAGAGTTCTTCGTGTAAAACTGCGTGTTTCGGGAGGGAAATGCTTACAGTCCTCGCTACAGCCTGCCATGGTGGAGGCAGTTCGCTCCTCGTTTGAATCCCTGCTTAAAGAAGTTCATTCGTGTAAGAGCCCAAAGAGTACACATTGGGAGTAATGCTGCTTGTATGCCACCTGCAACTAAAGCAGAATTCTTTGGTAAAACTGCCGTGTTTTGTAAGAGGAAATGCTTACAGTCCTCGCTACAGCCTGCCTTGGTTGAGGCAGTTCGCTCCACGTCGGAAACCCTGCATATAGAAGTTCATTCGTGGAAGAGCCCAAAGAGTACACAGTGGGAGAAAAGCTGCTTGTGTTACGCCTGCAAGTAAAGCAGAGTTCTAGCTTTAAAACTGCGTGGTTTGGGAGAGGATATGCTTACAATCCTCGCTACAGCCTTCCATGGTTGAGGCAGTTCGCTCCACGTGGGAAACCCTGCATATACAAGTTCATTCGTGAAGAGACCAAAGAGTACACAGTGGGAGAAATGCTGCTTGTGTTCCACCTGCAACGAAAGCAGAGTTCTTTGGGTAAAAGTTCCGTGTTTTCAGAGGGGAAATTCTTAGAGACCACAGTAATGCCTGCCATGGTTGAGGCAGTTCGCTCCACGCTGGAAACCATTCTTATAGAACAAGTTCATTAGGGGAAGTGCCTATTGTGTACACTGTGGGAGGAAAGCTGATGGTGTTCCCCCTGCACCTAAAGCAGAGTTCTTCGTGTAAAACTGCGTGTTTCGGGAGGGAAATGCTTACAGTCCTCGCTACAGCCTGCCATGGTGGAGGCAGTTCGCTCCTCGTTTGAATCCCTGCATAAAGAAGTTCATTCGTGTAAGAGCCCAAAGAGTACACATTGGGAGTAATGCTGCTTGTATGCCACCTGCAACTAAAGCAGAATTCTTTGGTAAAACTGCCGTGTTTTGTAAGAGGAAATGCTTACAGTACTTGCTACAGCCTGCCTTGGTTGAGGCAGTTCGCTCCACGTCGGAAACCCTGCATATAGAAGTTCATTCGTGGAAGAGCCCAAAGAGTACACAGTGGGAGAAAAGCTGCTTGTGTTACCTCTGCAACTAAAGCAGAGTTCTACCGTTAAAACTGCGTGTTTTGGGAGAGGATATGCTTACAGTCCTCGCTACAGCCTGCCACGGTTGAAGCAGTTCAATCCACGTGGGAATCCCTGCATAAAGAAATTCATTCGTGGAAGAGCCCAAAGATTACACACTGGGAGTAATGCTGCTTGTGTTCCACCTGCAACTAACGCAGAGTTCCTTGGGTAAAACTGCCGTGTTTTCAGAGAGGAAATGCTTAGACGCCTAACTAGAGCCTGCTTACTTTAGGCATTTCACTCCACGCGGGACCCCTTGAGTATAGATATTCTTTCGGGCAAAGGCTCATTGGGTACACTGTGGGAGAAAAGCTGCTTGTGTTCCACCTGCAACTAAAGCAGAATTCTTCGGGTAAACCTGCGTGATTTGGTAGAGGATATGCTTACAGTCCTCGTTACAGCCTTCCATGGTGGAGGCAGTTCGCTCCTCGTGGGAATCCCTGCATAAAGAAGTTCATTCGTGTAAGAGCCCAAAGAGTACACAGTGGGAGAAATGCTGCTTGTGTTCCACCTGCAACTAAAGCACCGTTCTTCGGGTAAAACTGCCTGTTATGGGGAGGAAATGCTTACAGTCCTTACGAGAGCCTGCCTTCATTGAGGCAGTTCGCTGCACGTGGGACACCCTGCATAATGAAGATTCATTCGGGGAAGGGCCGTTTGTATAAAGTGTGGGACAAATGCAGCTTGTGTTCCACCTGCAACTAAAGCAGAGTTCTTCGGGTTAAAGTGCCGTGTTTTCAGAGAGGAAATCCTTAGAGACCACAGGAGAGCCTGCCATGGTTGAGGCAGTTCGCTCCACGCTGGAAACCATTCTTTTAGAACAAGTTCATTAGGGGAAATGCCCATTCTGTACACTGTGGGAGGAAAGCTGATGGTGTTCCCCCTGCACCTAAAGCAGAGTTCTTCGTGTAAAACTGCGTGTTTCGGGAGGGGAAATGCTTACAGTATTCGCTACAGCCTGCCTTGGTTGAGGCAGTTCGCTTCACGTGGGAATCCCTGCATAAAGAAGTTCATTCGTGGAAGAGCCCAAAGAGTACACAGTGGGAGAAATGCTGCTTGTGTTCCACCTGCAACTAAAGCAGAATTCTTTGGTAAAACTGCCGTGTTTTGGAAGAGGAAATGCTTACAGTCCTCGCTACAGCCTGCCTTGGTTGAGGCAGTTCGCTCCACGTCGGAAACCCTGCATATAGAAGTTCATTCGTGGAAGAGCCCAAAGAGTACACAGTGGGAGAAAAGCTGCTTGTGTTACGCCTGCAAGTAAAGCAGAGTTCTAGCTTTAAAACTGCGTGGTTTGGGAGAGGATATGCTTACAATCCTCGCTACAGCCTTCCATGGTTGAGGCAGTTCGCTCCACGTGGGAAACCCTGCATATACAAGTTCATTCGTGAAGAGACCAAAGAGTACACAGTGGGAGAAATGCTGCTTGTGTTCCACCTGCAACGAAAGCAGAGTTCTTTGGGTAAAAGTTCCGTGTTTTCAGAGGGGAAATTCTTAGAGACCACAGTAATGCCTGCCATGGTTGAGGCAGTTCGCTCCACGCCTGAAACCATTCTTATAGAACAAGTTCATTAGGGGAAGTGCCTATTGTGTACACTGTGGGAGGAAAGCTGATGGTGTTCCCCCTGCACCTAAAGCAGAGTTCTTCGTGTAAAACTGCGTGTTTCGGGAGGGAAATGCTTACAGTCCTCGCTACAGCCTGCCATGGTGGAGGCAGTTCGCTCCTCGTTTGAATCCCTGCTTAAAGAAGTTCATTCGTGTAAGAGCCCAAAGAGTACACATTGGGAGTAATGCTGCTTGTATGCCACCTGCAACTAAAGCAGAATTCTTTGGTAAAACTGCCGTGTTTTGTAAGAGGAAATGCTTACAGTCCTCGCTACAGCCTGCCTTGGTTGAGGCAGTTCGCTCCACGTCGGAAACCCTGCATATAGAAGTTCATTCGTGGAAGAGCCCAAAGAGTACACAGTGGGAGAAAAGCTGCTTGTGTTACGCCTGCAAGTAAAGCAGAGTTCTAGCTTTAAAACTGCGTGGTTTGGGAGAGGATATGCTTACAATCCTCGCTACAGCCTTCCATGGTTGAGGCAGTTCGCTCCACGTGGGAAACCCTGCATATACAAGTTCATTCGTGAAGAGACCAAAGAGTACACAGTGGGAGAAATGCTGCTTGTGTTCCACCTGCAACGAAAGCAGAGTTCTTTGGGTAAAAGTTCCGTGTTTTCAGAGGGGAAATTCTTAGAGACCACAGTAATGCCTGCCATGGTTGAGGCAGTTCGCTCCACGCTGGAAACCATTCTTATAGAACAAGTTCATTAGGGGAAGTGCCTATTGTGTACACTGTGGGAGGAAAGCTGATGGTGTTCCCCCTGCACCTAAAGCAGAGTTCTTCGTGTAAAACTGCGTGTTTCGGGAGGGAAATGCTTACAGTCCTCGCTACAGCCTGCCATGGTGGAGGCAGTTCGCTCCTCGTTTGAATCCCTGCATAAAGAAGTTCATTCGTGTAAGAGCCCAAAGAGTACACATTGGGAGTAATGCTGCTTGTATGCCACCTGCAACTAAAGCAGAATTCTTTGGTAAAACTGCCGTGTTTTGTAAGAGGAAATGCTTACAGTACTTGCTACAGCCTGCCTTGGTTGAGGCAGTTCGCTCCACGTCGGAAACCCTGCATATAGAAGTTCATTCGTGGAAGAGCCCAAAGAGTACACAGTGGGAGAAAAGCTGCTTGTGTTACCTCTGCAACTAAAGCAGAGTTCTACCGTTAAAACTGCGTGTTTTGGGAGAGGATATGCTTACAGTCCTCGCTACAGCCTGCCACGGTTGAAGCAGTTCAATCCACGTGGGAATCCCTGCATAAAGAAATTCATTCGTGGAAGAGCCCAAAGATTACACACTGGGAGTAATGCTGCTTGTGTTCCACCTGCAACTAACGCAGAGTTCCTTGGGTAAAACTGCCGTGTTTTCAGAGAGGAAATGCTTAGACGCCTAACTAGAGCCTGCTTACTTTAGGCATTTCACTCCACGCGGGACCCCTTGAGTATAGATATTCTTTCGGGCAAAGGCTCATTGGGTACACTGTGGGAGAAAAGCTGCTTGTGTTCCACCTGCAACTAAAGCAGAATTCTTCGGGTAAACCTGCGTGATTTGGTAGAGGATATGCTTACAGTCCTCGTTACAGCCTTCCATGGTGGAGGCAGTTCGCTCCTCGTGGGAATCCCTGCATAAAGAAGTTCATTCGTGTAAGAGCCCAAAGAGTACACAGTGGGAGAAATGCTGCTTGTGTTCCACCTGCAACTAAAGCACCGTTCTTCGGGTAAAACTGCCTGTTATGGGGAGGAAATGCTTACAGCCCTTACGAGAGCCTGCCTTCATTGAGGCAGTTCGCTGCACGTGGGACACCCTGCATAATGAAGATTCATTCGGGGAAGGGCCGTTTGTATAAAGTGTGGGACAAATGCAGCTTGTGTTCCACCTGCAACTAAAGCAGAGTTCTTCGGGTTAAAGTGCCGTGTTTTCAGAGAGGAAATCCTTAGAGACCACAGGAGAGCCTGCCATGGTTGAGGCAGTTCGCTCCACGCTGGAAACCATTCTTTTAGAACAAGTTCATTAGGGGAAGTGCCCATTCTGTACACTGTGGGAGGAAAGCTGATGGTGTTCCCCCTGCACCTAAAGCAGAGTTCTTCGTGTAAAACTGCGTGTTTCGGGAGGGGAAATGCTTACAGTATTCGCTACAGCCTGCCTTGGTTGAGGCAGTTCGCTCCACGTGGGAATCCCTGCATAAAGAAGTTCATTCGTGGAAGAGCCCAAAGAGTACACAGTGGGAGAAATGCTGCTTGTGTTCCACCTGCAACTAAAGCAGAATTCTTTGGTAAAACTGCCGTGTTTTGGAAGAGGAAATGCTTACAGTCCTCGCTACAGCCTGCCTTGGTTGAGGCAGTTCGCTCCACGTCGGAAACCCTGCATATAGAAGTTCATTCGTGGAAGAGCCCAAAGAGTACACAGTGGGAGAAAAGCTGCTTGTGTTACGCCTGCAAGTAAAGCAGAGTTCTAGCTTTAAAACTGCGTGGTTTGGGAGAGGATATGCTTACAATCCTCGCTACAGCCTTCCATGGTTGAGGCAGTTCGCTCCACGTGGGAAACCCTGCATATACAAGTTCATTCGTGAAGAGACCAAAGAGTACACAGTGGGAGAAATGCTGCTTGTGTTCCACCTGCAACGAAAGCAGAGTTCTTTGGGTAAAAGTTCCGTGTTTTCAGAGGGGAAATTCTTAGAGACCACAGTAATGCCTGCCATGGTTGAGGCAGTTCGCTCCACGCTGGAAACCATTCTTATAGAACAAGTTCATTAGGGGAAGTGCCTATTGTGTACACTGTGGGAGGAAAGCTGATGGTGTTCCCCCTGCACCTAAAGCAGAGTTCTTCGTGTAAAACTGCGTGTTTCGGGAGGGGAAATGCTTACAGTCCTCGCTACAGCCTGCCATGGTGGAGGCAGTTCGCTCCTCGTGGGAATCCCTGCATATAGAAGTTCATTCGTGTAAGAGCCCAAAGAGTACACAGTGGGAGAAAAGCTGCTTGTGTTACGCCTGCAAGTAAAGCAGACTTCTAGCGTTAAAACTACGAGGTTTGGGAGAGGATATGCTTACAGTCCTCGCTACAGCCTGCCATGGTTGAGGAAGTTCGCTCCACGTGGGAAACACTGCATATACAAGTTCATTCGTGAAGAGACCAAAGAGTACACAGTGGGAGAAATGCTGCTTGTGTTCCACCTGCAACGAAAGCAGAGTTCTTCGGGTAAAAGTTCCGTGTTTTCAGAGGGGAAATTCTTAGAGACCACAGTAGTGCCTGCCATGGTTGAGGCAGTTCGCTCCACGCTGGAAACCATTCTTATAGAACAAGTTCATTAAGGGAAGTGCCCATTGTGTACACTGTGGGAGAAAAGATGCTTGTGTTCCCCCTGCAACTAAAGCAGAGTTCCTCGGGTAAACCTGCGTGATTTGGTAGAGGATATGCTTACAGTCCTCGCTACAGCCTGCCATGGTGGAGGCAGTTCGCTCCTCGTGGGAATCCCTGCATAAAGAAGTTCATTCGTGTAAGAGCCCAAAGAGTACACATTGCGAGTAATGCTGCTTGTATGCCACCTGCAACTAAAGCTGAATTCTTTGGTAAAACTGCCGTGTTTTGTAAGAGGAAATGCTTACAGTCCTCGCTACAGCCTGCCTTGGTTGAGGCAGTTCGCTCCACGTCGGAAACCCTGCATATAGAAGTTCATTCGTGGAAGAGCCCAAAGAGTACACAGTGGGAGAAAAGCTGCTTGTGTTACCTCTGCAACTAAAGCAGAGTTCTACCGTTAAAACTGCGTGTTTTGGGAGAGGATATGCTTACAGTCCTCGCTACAGCCTGCCACGGTTGAAGCAGTTCAATCCACGTGGGAATCCCTGCATAAAGAAATTCATTCGTGGAAGAGCCCAAAGATTACACACTGGGAGTAATGCTGCTTGTGTTCCACCTGCAACTAACGCAGAGTTCCTTGGGTAAAACTGCCGTGTTTTCAGAGAGGAAATGCTTAGACGCCTAACTAAAGCCTGCTTACTTTAGGCATTTCACTCCACGCGGGACCCCTTGAGTATAGATATTCTTTCGGGCAAAGGCTCATTGGGTACACTGAGGGAGAAAAGCTGCTTGTGTTCCACCTGCAACTAAAGCAGAATTCTTCGGGTAAACCTGCGTGATTTGGTAGAGGATATGCTTACAGTCCTCGTTACAGCCTTCCATGGTGGAGGCAGTTCGCTCCTCGTGGGAATCCCTGCATAAAGAAGTTCATTCGTGTAAGAGCCCAAAGAGTACACAGTGGGAGAAATGCTGCTTGTGTTCCACCTGCAACTAAAGCACCGTTCTTCGGGTAAAACTGCCTGTTATGGGGAGGAAATGCTTACAGCCCTTACGAGAGCCTGCCTTCATTGAGGCAGTTCGCTGCACGTGGGACACCCTGCATAATGAAGATTCATTCGGGGAAGGGCCGTTTGTATAAAGTGTGGGACAAATGCAGCTTGTGTTCCACCTGCAACTAAAGCAGAGTTCTTCGGGTTAAAGTGCCGTGTTTTCAGAGAGGAAATCCTTAGAGACCACAGGAGAGCCTGCCATGGTTGAGGCAGTTCGCTCCACGCTGGAAACCATTCTTTTAGAACAAGTTCATTAGGGGAAGTGCCCATTCTGTACACTGTGGGAGGAAAGCTGATGGTGTTCCCCCTGCACCTAAAGCAGAGTTCTTCGTGTAAAACTGCGTGTTTCGGGAGGGGAAATGCTTACAGTATTCGCTACAGCCTGCCTTGGTTGAGGCAGTTCGCTCCACGTGGGAATCCCTGCATAAAGAAGTTCATTCGTGGAAGAGCCCAAAGAGTACACAGTGGGAGAAATGCTGCTTGTGTTCCACCTGCAACTAAAGCAGAATTCTTTGGTAAAACTGCCGTGTTTTGGAAGAGGAAATGCTTACAGTCCTCGCTACAGCCTGCCTTGGTTGAGGCAGTTCGCTCCACGTCGGAAACCCTGCATATAGAAGTTCATTCGTGGAAGAGCCCAAAGAGTACACAGTGGGAGAAAAGCTGCTTGTGTTACGCCTGCAAGTAAAGCAGAGTTCTAGCTTTAAAACTGCGTGGTTTGGGAGAGGATATGCTTACAATCCTCGCTACAGCCTTCCATGGTTGAGGCAGTTCGCTCCACGTGGGAAACCCTGCATATACAAGTTCATTCGTGAAGAGACCAAAGAGTACACAGTGGGAGAAATGCTGCTTGTGTTCCACCTGCAACGAAAGCAGAGTTCTTTGGGTAAAAGTTCCGTGTTTTCAGAGGGGAAATTCTTAGAGACCACAGTAATGCCTGCCATGGTTGAGGCAGTTCGCTCCACGCTGGAAACCATTCTTATAGAACAAGTTCATTAGGGGAAGTGCCTATTGTGTACACTGTGGGAGGAAAGCTGATGGTGTTCCCCCTGCACCTAAAGCAGAGTTCTTCGTGTAAAACTGCGTGTTTCGGGAGGGGAAATGCTTACAGTCCTCGCTACAGCCTGCCATGGTGGAGGCAGTTCGCTCCTCGTGGGAATCCCTGCATATAGAAGTTCATTCGTGTAAGAGCCCAAAGAGTACACAGTGGGAGAAAAGCTGCTTGTGTTACGCCTGCAAGTAAAGCAGACTTCTAGCGTTAAAACTACGAGGTTTGGGAGAGGATATGCTTACAGTCCTCGCTACAGCCTGCCATGGTTGAGGAAGTTCGCTCCACGTGGGAAACACTGCATATACAAGTTCATTCGTGAAGAGACCAAAGAGTACACAGTGGGAGAAATGCTGCTTGTGTTCCACCTGCAACGAAAGCAGAGTTCTTCGGGTAAAAGTTCCGTGTTTTCAGAGGGGAAATTCTTAGAGACCACAGTAGTGCCTGCCATGGTTGAGGCAGTTCGCTCCACGCTGGAAACCATTCTTATAGAACAAGTTCATTAAGGGAAGTGCCCATTGTGTACACTGTGGGAGAAAAGATGCTTGTGTTCCCCCTGCAACTAAAGCAGAGTTCCTCGGGTAAACCTGCGTGATTTGGTAGAGGATATGCTTACAGTCCTCGCTACAGCCTGCCATGGTGGAGGCAGTTCGCTCCTCGTGGGAATCCCTGCATAAAGAAGTTCATTCGTGTAAGAGCCCAAAGAGTACACATTGCGAGTAATGCTGCTTGTATGCCACCTGCAACTAAAGCTGAATTCTTTGGTAAAACTGCCGTGTTTTGTAAGAGGAAATGCTTACAGTCCTCGCTACAGCCTGCCTTGGTTGAGGCAGTTCGCTCCACGTCGGAAACCCTGCATATAGAAGTTCATTCGTGGAAGAGCCCAAAGAGTACACAGTGGGAGAAAAGCTGCTTGTGTTACCTCTGCAACTAAAGCAGAGTTCTACCGTTAAAACTGCGTGTTTTGGGAGAGGATATGCTTACAGTCCTCGCTACAGCCTGCCACGGTTGAAGCAGTTCAATCCACGTGGGAATCCCTGCATAAAGAAATTCATTCGTGGAAGAGCCCAAAGATTACACACTGGGAGTAATGCTGCTTGTGTTCCACCTGCAACTAACGCAGAGTTCCTTGGGTAAAACTGCCGTGTTTTCAGAGAGGAAATGCTTAGACGCCTAACTAAAGCCTGCTTACTTTAGGCATTTCACTCCACGCGGGACCCCTTGAGTATAGATATTCTTTCGGGCAAAGGCTCATTGGGTACACTGAGGGAGAAAAGCTGCTTGTGTTCCACCTGCAACTAAAGCAGAATTCTTCGGGTAAACCTGCGTGATTTGGTAGAGGATATGCTTACAGTCCTCGTTACAGCCTTCCATGGTGGAGGCAGTTCGCTCCTCGTGGGAATCCCTGCATAAAGAAGTTCATTCGTGTAAGAGCCCAAAGAGTACACATTGGGAGTAATGCTGCTTGTATGCCACCTGCAACTAAAGCAGAATTCTTTGGTAAAACTGCCGTGTTTTGTAAGAGGAAATGCTTACAGTACTTGCTACAGCCTGCCTTGGTTGAGGCAGTTCGCTCCACGTCGGAAACCCTGCATATAGAAGTTCATTCGTGGAAGAGCCCAAAGAGTACACAGTGGGAGAAAAGCTGCTTGTGTTACCTCTGCAACTAAAGCAGAGTTCTACCGTTAAAACTGCGTGTTTTGGGAGAGGATATGCTTACAGTCCTCGCTACAGCCTGCCACGGTTGAAGCAGTTCAATCCACGTGGGAATCCCTGCATAAAGAAATTCATTCGTGGAAGAGCCCAAAGATTACACACTGGGAGTAATGCTGCTTGTGTTCCACCTGCAACTAACGCAGAGTTCCTTGGGTAAAACTGCCGTGTTTTCAGAGAGGAAATGCTTAGACGCCTAACTAGAGCCTGCTTACTTTAGGCATTTCACTCCACGCGGGACCCCTTGAGTATAGATATTCTTTCGGGCAAAGGCTCATTGGGTACACTGTGGGAGAAAAGCTGCTTGTGTTCCACCTGCAACTAAAGCAGAATTCTTCGGGTAAACCTGCGTGATTTGGTAGAGGATATGCTTACAGTCCTCGTTACAGCCTTCCATGGTGGAGGCAGTTCGCTCCTCGTGGGAATCCCTGCATAAAGAAGTTCATTCGTGTAAGAGCCCAAAGAGTACACAGTGGGAGAAATGCTGCTTGTGTTCCACCTGCAACTAAAGCACCGTTCTTCGGGTAAAACTGCCTGTTATGGGGAGGAAATGCTTACAGTCCTTACGAGAGCCTGCCTTCATTGAGGCAGTTCGCTGCACGTGGGACACCCTGCATAATGAAGATTCATTCGGGGAAGGGCCGTTTGTATAAAGTGTGGGACAAATGCAGCTTGTGTTCCACCTGCAACTAAAGCAGAGTTCTTCGGGTTAAAGTGCCGTGTTTTCAGAGAGGAAATCCTTAGAGACCACAGGAGAGCCTGCCATGGTTGAGGCAGTTCGCTCCACGCTGGAAACCATTGTTTTAGAACAAGTTCATTAGGGGAAGGGCCCATTCTGTACACTGTGGGAGGAAAGCTGATGGTGTTCCCCCTGCACCTAAAGCAGAGTTCTTCGTGTAAAACTGCGTGTTTCGGGAGGGGAAATGCTTACAGTATTCGCTACAGCCTGCCTTGGTTGAGGCAGTTCGCTCCACGTGGGAATCCCTGCATAAAGAAGTTCATTCGTGGAAGAGCCCAAAGAGTACACAGTGGGAGAAATGCTGCTTGTGTTCCACCTGCAACTAAAGCAGAATTCTTTGGTAAAACTGCCGTGTTTTGGAAGAGGAAATGCTTACAGTCCTCGCTACAGCCTGCCTTGGTTGAGGCAGTTCGCTCCACGTCGGAAACCCTGCATATAGAAGTTCATTCGTGGAAGAGCCCAAAGAGTACACAGTGGGAGAAAAGCTGCTTGTGTTACGCCTGCAAGTAAAGCAGAGTTCTAGCTTTAAAACTGCGTGGTTTGGGAGAGGATATGCTTACAATCCTCGCTACAGCCTGCCATGGTTGAGGCAGTTCGCTCCACGTGGGAAACCCTGCATATACAAGTTCATTCGTGAAGAGACCAAAGAGTACACAGTGGGAGAAATGCTGCTTGTGTTCCACCTGCAACGAAAGCAGAGTTCTTTGGGTAAAAGTTCCGTGTTTTCAGAGGGGAAATTCTTAGAGACCACAGTAATGCCTGCCATGGTTGAGGCAGTTCGCTCCACGCTGGAAACCATTCTTATAGAACAAGTTCATTAGGGGAAGTGCCTATTGTGTACACTGTGGGAGGAAAGCTGATGGTGTTCCCCCTGCACCTAAAGCAGAGTTCTTCGTGTAAAACTGCGTGTTTCGGGAGGGGAAATGCTTACAGTCCTCGCTACAGCCTGCCATGGTGGAGGCAGTTCGCTCCTCGTGGGAATCCCTGCATATAGAAGTTCATTCGTGTAAGAGCCCAAAGAGTACACAGTGGGAGAAAAGCTGCTTGTGTTACGCCTGCAAGTAAAGCAGACTTCTAGCGTTAAAACTACGAGGTTTGGGAGAGGATATGCTTACAGTCCTCGCTACAGCCTGCCATGGTTGAGGAAGTTCGCTCCACGTGGGAAACCCTGCATATACAAGTTCATTCGTGAAGAGACCAAAGAGTACACAGTGGGAGAAATGCTGCTTGTGTTCCACCTGCAACGAAAGCAGAGTTCTTCGGGTAAAAGTTCCGTGTTTTCAGAGGGGAAATTCTTAGAGACCACAGTAGTGCCTGCCATGGTTGAGGCAGTTCGCTCCACGCTGGAAACCATTCTTATAGAACAAGTTCATTAAGGGAAGTGCCCATTGTGTACACTGTGGGAGAAAAGATGCTTGTGTTCCCCCTGCAACTAAAGCAGAGTTCCTCGGGTAAACCTGCGTGATTTGGTAGAGGATATGCTTACAGTCCTCGCTACAGCCTGCCATGGTGGAGGCAGTTCGCTCCTCGTGGGAATCCCTGCATAAAGAAGTTCATTCGTGTAAGAGCCCAAAGAGTACACATTGCGAGTAATGCTGCTTGTATGCCACCTGCAACTAAAGCTGAATTCTTTGGTAAAACTGCCGTGTTTTGTAAGAGGAAATGCTTACAGTCCTCGCTACAGCCTGCCTTGGTTGAGGCAGTTCGCTCCACGTCGGAAACCCTGCATATAGAAGTTCATTCGTGGAAGAGCCCAAAGAGTACACAGTGGGAGAAAAGCTGCTTGTGTTACCTCTGCAACTAAAGCAGAGTTCTACCGTTAAAACTGCGTGTTTTGGGAGAGGATATGCTTACAGTCCTTGCTACAGCCTGCCACGGTTGAAGCAGTTCAATCCACGTGGGAATCCCTGCATAAAGAAATTCATTCGTGGAAGAGCCCAAAGATTACACACTGGGAGTAATGCTGCTTGTGTTCCACCTGCAACTAACGCAGAGTTCCTTGGGTAAAACTGCCGTGTTTTCAGAGAGGAAATGCTTAGACGCCTAACTAAAGCCTGCTTACTTTAGGCATTTCACTCCACGCGGGACCCCTTGAGTATAGATATTCTTTCGGGCAAAGGCTCATTGGGTACACTGTGGGAGAAAAGCTGCTTGTGTTCCACCTGCAACTAAAGCAGAATTCTTCGGGTAAACCTGCGTGATTTGGTAGAGGATATGCTTACAGTCCTCGTTACAGCCTTCCATGGTGGAGGCAGTTCGCTCCTCGTGGGAATCCCTGCATAAAGAAGTTCATTCGTGTAAGAGCCCAAAGAGTACACAGTGGGAGAAATGCTGCTTGTGTTCCACCTGCAACTAAAGCACCGTTCTTCGGGTAAAACTGCCTGTTATGGGGAGGAAATGCTTACAGTCCTTACGAGAGCCTGCCTTCATTGAGGCAGTTCGCTGCACGTGGGACACCCTGCATAATGAAGATTCATTCGGGGAAGGGCCGTTTGTATAAAGTGTGGGACAAATGCAGCTTGTGTTCCACCTGCAACTAAAGCAGAGTTCTTCGGGTTAAAGTGCCGTGTTTTCAGAGAGGAAATCCTTAGAGACCACAGGAGAGCCTGCCATGGTTGAGGCAGTTCGCTCCACGCTGGAAACCATTCTTTTAGAACAAGTTCATTAGGGGAAGTGCCCATTCTGTACACTGTGGGAGGAAAGCTGATGGTGTTCCCCCTGCACCTAAAGCAGAGTTCTTCGTGTAAAACTGCGTGTTTCGGGAGGGGAAATGCTTACAGTATTCGCTACAGCCTGCCTTGGTTGAGGCAGTTCGCTCCACGTGGGAATCCCTGCATAAAGAAGTTCATTCGTGGAAGAGCCCAAAGAGTACACAGTGGGAGAAATGCTGCTTGTGTTCCACCTGCAACTAAAGCAGAATTCTTTGGTAAAACTGCCGTGTTTTGGAAGAGGAAATGCTTACAGTCCTCGCTACAGCCTGCCTTGGTTGAGGCAGTTCGCTCCACGTCGGAAACCCTGCATATAGAAGTTCATTCGTGGAAGAGCCCAAAGAGTACACAGTGGGAGAAAAGCTGCTTGTGTTACGCCTGCAAGTAAAGCAGAGTTCTAGCTTTAAAACTGCGTGGTTTGGGAGAGGATATGCTTACAATCCTCGCTACAGCCTGCCATGGTTGAGGCAGTTCGCTCCACGTGGGAAACCCTGCATATACAAGTTCATTCGTGAAGAGACCAAAGAGTACACAGTGGGAGAAATGCTGCTTGTGTTCCACCTGCAACGAAAGCAGAGTTCTTTGGGTAAAAGTTCCGTGTTTTCAGAGGGGAAATTCTTAGAGACCACAGTAATGCCTGCCATGGTTGAGGCAGTTCGCTCCACGCTGGAAACCATTCTTATAGAACAAGTTCATTAGGGGAAGTGCCTATTGTGTACACTGTGGGAGGAAAGCTGATGGTGTTCCCCCTGCACCTAAAGCAGAGTTCTTCGTGTAAAACTGCGTGTTTCGGGAGGGGAAATGCTTACAGTCCTCGCTACAGCCTGCCATGGTGGAGGCAGTTCGCTCCTCGTGGGAATCCCTGCATATAGAAGTTCATTCGTGTAAGAGCCCAAAGAGTACACAGTGGGAGAAAAGCTGCTTGTGTTACGCCTGCAAGTAAAGCAGACTTCTAGCGTTAAAACTACGAGGTTTGGGAGAGGATATGCTTACAGTCCTCGCTACAGCCTGCCATGGTTGAGGAAGTTCGCTCCACGTGGGAAACCCTGCATATACAAGTTCATTCGTGAAGAGACCAAAGAGTACACAGTGGGAGAAATGCTGCTTGTGTTCCACCTGCAACGAAAGCAGAGTTCTTCGGGTAAAAGTTCCGTGTTTTCAGAGGGGAAATTCTTAGAGACCACAGTAGTGCCTGCCATGGTTGAGGCAGTTCGCTCCACGCTGGAAACCATTCTTATAGAACAAGTTCATTAAGGGAAGTGCCCATTGTGTACACTGTGGGAGAAAAGATGCTTGTGTTCCCCCTGCAACTAAAGCAGAGTTCCTCGGGTAAACCTGCGTGATTTGGTAGAGGATATGCTTACAGTCCTCGCTACAGCCTGCCATGGTGGAGGCAGTTCGCTCCTCGTGGGAATCCCTGCATAAAGAAGTTCATTCGTGTAAGAGCCCAAAGAGTACACATTGCGAGTAATGCTGCTTGTATGCCACCTGCAACTAAAGCTGAATTCTTTGGTAAAACTGCCGTGTTTTGTAAGAGGAAATGCTTACAGTCCTCGCTACAGCCTGCCTTGGTTGAGGCAGTTCGCTCCACGTCGGAAACCCTGCATATAGAAGTTCATTCGTGGAAGAGCCCAAAGAGTACACAGTGGGAGAAAAGCTGCTTGTGTTACCTCTGCAACTAAAGCAGAGTTCTACCGTTAAAACTGCGTGTTTTGGGAGAGGATATGCTTACAGTCCTCGCTACAGCCTGCCACGGTTGAAGCAGTTCAATCCACGTGGGAATCCCTGCATAAAGAAATTCATTCGTGGAAGAGCCCAAAGATTACACACTGGGAGTAATGCTGCTTGTGTTCCACCTGCAACTAACGCAGAGTTCCTTGGGTAAAACTGCCGTGTTTTCAGAGAGGAAATGCTTAGACGCCTAACTAGAGCCTGCTTACTTTAGGCATTTCACTCCACGCGGGACCCCTTGAGTATAGATATTCTTTCGGGCAAAGGCTCATTGGGTACACTGTGGGAGAAAAGCTGCTTGTGTTCCACCTGCAACTAAAGCAGAATTCTTCGGGTAAACCTGCGTGATTTGGTAGAGGATATGCTTACAGTCCTCGTTACAGCCTTCCATGGTGGAGGCAGTTCGCTCCTCGTGGGAATCCCTGCATAAAGAAGTTCATTCGTGTAAGAGCCCAAAGAGTACACAGTGGGAGAAATGCTGCTTGTGTTCCACCTGCAACTAAAGCACCGTTCTTCGGGTAAAACTGCCTGTTATGGGGAGGAAATGCTTACAGTCCTTACGAGAGCCTGCCTTCATTGAGGCAGTTCGCTGCACGTGGGACACCCTGCATAATGAAGATTCATTCGGGGAAGGGCCGTTTGTATAAAGTGTGGGACAAATGCAGCTTGTGTTCCACCTGCAACTAAAGCAGAGTTCTTCGGGTTAAAGTGCCGTGTTTTCAGAGAGGAAATCCTTAGAGACCACAGGAGAGCCTGCCATGGTTGAGGCAGTTCGCTCCACGCTGGAAACCATTCTTTTAGAACAAGTTCATTAGGGGAAGTGCCCATTCTGTACACTGTGGGAGGAAAGCTGATGGTGTTCCCCCTGCACCTAAAGCAGAGTTCTTCGTGTAAAACTGCGTGTTTCGGGAGGGGAAATGCTTACAGTATTCGCTACAGCCTGCCTTGGTTGAGGCAGTTCGCTCCACGTGGGAATCCCTGCATAAAGAAGTTCATTCGTGGAAGAGCCCAAAGAGTACACAGTGGGAGAAATGCTGCTTGTGTTCCACCTGCAACTAAAGCAGAATTCTTTGGTAAAACTGCCGTGTTTTGGAAGAGGAAATGCTTACAGTCCTCGCTACAGCCTGCCTTGGTTGAGGCAGTTCGCTCCACGTCGGAAACCCTGCATATAGAAGTTCATTCGTGGAAGAGCCCAAAGAGTACACAGTGGGAGAAAAGCTGCTTGTGTTACGCCTGCAAGTAAAGCAGAGTTCTAGCTTTAAAACTGCGTGGTTTGGGAGAGGATATGCTTACAATCCTCGCTACAGCCTGCCATGGTTGAGGCAGTTCGCTCCACGTGGGAAACCCTGCATATACAAGTTCATTCGTGAAGAGACCAAAGAGTACCCAGTGGGAGAAATGCTGCTTGTGTTCCACCTGCAACGAAAGCAGAGTTCTTTGGGTAAAAGTTCCGTGTTTTCAGAGGGGAAATTCTTAGAGACCACAGTAATGCCTGCCATGGTTGAGGCAGTTCGCTCCACGCTGGAAACCATTCTTATAGAACAAGTTCATTAGGGGAAGTGCCTATTGTGTACACTGTGGGAGGAAAGCTGATGGTGTTCCCCCTGCACCTAAAGCAGAGTTCTTCGTGTAAAACTGCGTGTTTCGGGAGGGGAAATGCTTACAGTCCTCGCTACAGCCTGCCATGGTGGAGGCAGTTCGCTCCTCGTGGGAATCCCTGCATATAGAAGTTCATTCGTGTAAGAGCCCAAAGAGTACACAGTGGGAGAAAAGCTGCTTGTGTTACGCCTGCAAGTAAAGCAGACTTCTAGCGTTAAAACTGCGAGGTTTGGGAGAGGATATGCTTACAGTCCTCGCTACAGCCTGCCATGGTTGAGGAAGTTCGCTCCACGTGGGAAACCCTGCATATACAAGTTCATTCGTGAAGAGACCAAAGAGTACACAGTGGGAGAAATGCTGCTTGTGTTCCACCTGCAACGAAAGCAGAGTTCTTCGGGTAAAAGTTCCGTGTTTTCAGAGGGGAAATTCTTAGAGACCACAGTAGTGCCTGCCATGGTTGAGGCAGTTCGCTCCACGCTGGAAACCATTCTTATAGAACAAGTTCATTAAGGGAAGTGCCCATTGTGTACACTGTGGGAGAAAAGATGCTTGTGTTCCCCCTGCAACTAAAGCAGAGTTCCTCGGGTAAACCTGCGTGATTTGGTAGAGGATATGCTTACAGTCCTCGCTACAGCCTGCCATGGTGGAGGCAGTTCGCTCCTCGTGGGAATCCCTGCATAAAGAAGTTCATTCGTGTAAGAGCCCAAAGAGTACACATTGCGAGTAATGCTGCTTGTATGCCACCTGCAACTAAAGCTGAATTCTTTGGTAAAACTGCCGTGTTTTGTAAGAGGAAATGCTTACAGTCCTCGCTACAGCCTGCCTTGGTTGAGGCAGTTCGCTCCACGTCGGAAACCCTGCATATAGAAGTTCATTCGTGGAAGAGCCCAAAGAGTACACAGTGGGAGAAAAGCTGCTTGTGTTACCTCTGCAACTAAAGCAGAGTTCTAGCTTTAAAACTGCGTGGTTTGGGAGAGGATATGCTTACAGTCCTCGCTACAGCCTGCCACGGTTGAGGCAGTTCGATCCACGTGGGAATCCCTGCATAAAGAAATTTATTCGTGGAAGAGCCCAAAGATTACACACTGGGAGTAATGCTGCTTGTGTTCCACCTGCAACTAACGCAGAGTTCCTTGGGTAAAACTGCCGTGTTTTCAGAGAGGAAATGCTTAGAGGCCTAACTAGAGCCTGCTTGCTTTAGGCATTTCACTCCACGCGGGACCCCTTGAGTATAGATATTCTTTCGGGCAAAGGCTCATTGGGTACACTGTGGGAGAAAAGCTGCTTGTGTTCCACCTGCAACTAAAGCAGAATTCTTCGGGTAAACCTGCGTGATTTGGTAGAGGATATGCTTACAGTCCTCGTTACAGCCTTCCATGGTGGAGGCAGTTCGCTCCTCGTGGGAATCCCTGCATAAAGAAGTTCATTCGTGTAAGAGCCCAAAGAGTACACAGTGGGAGAAATGCTGCTTGTGTTCCACCTGCAACTAAAGCAGAATTCTTTGGGTAAAACTGCGTGTATTGGGAGAGGAAATGCTTACAGTCCTTATGAGAGCCTCCCTTCGTTGAGGCAGTTCACTGCACGTGGGACACCCTGCATACACCCTGTAGACTCCTTCGGGGAAGGGCTCTTTGTATAAAGTGTGGGACAAATGCAGCTTGTGTTCCACCTGCAACTAAAGCAGAGTTCTTCGGGTTAAAGTGCCGTGTTTTCAGAGAGGAAATCCTTAGAGACCACAGGAGAGCCTGCCATGGTTGAGGCAGTTCGCTCCACGCTGGAAACCATTCTTTTAGAACAAGTTCATTAGGGGAAGTGCCCATTCTGTACACTGTGGGAGGAAAGCTGATGGTGTTCCCCCTGCACCTAAAGCAGAGTTCTTCGTGTAAAACTGCGTGTTTCGGGAGGGGAAATGCTTACAGTATTCGCTACAGCCTGCCTTGGTTGAGGCAGTTCGCTCCACGTGGGAATCCCTGCATAAAGAAGTTCATTCGTGGAAGAGCCCAAAGAGTACACAGTGGGAGAAATGCTGCTTGTGTTCCACCTGCAACTAAAGCAGAATTCTTTGGTAAAACTGCCGTGTTTTGGAAGAGGAAATGCTTACAGTCCTCGCTACAGCCTGCCTTGGTTGAGGCAGTTCGCTCCACGTCGGAAACCCTGCATATAGAAGTTCATTCGTGGAAGAGCCCAAAGAGTACACAGTGGGAGAAAAGCTGCTTGTGTTACGCCTGCAAGTAAAGCAGAGTTCTAGCTTTAAAACTGCGTGGTTTGGGAGAGGATATGCTTACAATCCTCGCTACAGCCTGCCATGGTTGAGGCAGTTCGCTCCACGTGGGAAACCCTGCATATACAAGTTCATTCGTGAAGAGACCAAAGAGTACACAGTGGGAGAAATGCTGCTTGTGTTCCACCTGCAACGAAAGCAGAGTTCTTTGGGTAAAAGTTCCGTGTTTTCAGAGGGGAAATTCTTAGAGACCACAGTAATGCCTGCCATGGTTGAGGCAGTTCGCTCCACGCTGGAAACCATTCTTATAGAACAAGTTCATTAGGGGAAGTGCCTATTGTGTACACTGTGGGAGGAAAGCTGATGGTGTTCCCCCTGCACCTAAAGCAGAGTTCTTCGTGTAAAACTGCGTGTTTCGGGAGGGAAATGCTTACAGTCCTCGCTACAGCCTGCCATGGTGGAGGCAGTTCGCTCCTCGTGGGAATCCCTGCATAAAGAAGTTCATTCGTGTAAGAGCCCAAAGAGTACACATTGGGAGTAATGCTGCTTGTATGCCACCTGCAACTAAAGCAGAATTCTTTGGTAAAACTGCCGTGTTTTGTAAGAGGAAATGCTTACAGTACTTGCTACAGCCTGCCTTGGTTGAGGCAGTTCGCTCCACGTCGGAAACCCTGCATATAGAAGTTCATTCGTGGAAGAGCCCAAAGAGTACACAGTGGGAGAAAAGCTGCTTGTGTTACCTCTGCAACTAAAGCAGAGTTCTACCGTTAAAACTGCGTGTTTTGGGAGAGGATATGCTTACAGTCCTCGCTACAGCCTGCCACGGTTGAAGCAGTTCAATCCACGTGGGAATCCCTGCATAAAGAAATTCATTCGTGGAAGAGCCCAAAGATTACACACTGGGAGTAATGCTGCTTGTGTTCCACCTGCAACTAACGCAGAGTTCCTTGGGTAAAACTGCCGTGTTTTCAGAGAGGAAATGCTTAGACGCCTAACTAGAGCCTGCTTACTTTAGGCATTTCACTCCACGCGGGACCCCTTGAGTATAGATATTCTTTCGGGCAAAGGCTCATTGGGTACACTGTGGGAGAAAAGCTGCTTGTGTTCCGCCTGCAACTAAAGCAGAATTCTTCGGGTAAACCTGCGTGATTTGGTAGAGGATATGCTTACAGTCCTCGTTACAGCCTTCCATGGTGGAGGCAGTTCGCTCCTCGTGGGAATCCCTGCATAAAGAAGTTGATTCGTGTAAGAGCCCAAAGAGTACACAGTGGGAGAAATGCTGCTTGTGTTCCACCTGCAACTAAAGCACCGTTCTTCGGGTAAAACTGCCTGTTATGGGGAGGAAATGCTTACAGTCCTTACGAGAGCCTGCCTTCATTGAGGCAGTTCGCTGCACGTGGGACACCCTGCATAATGAAGATTCATTCGGGGAAGGGCCGTTTGTATAAAGTGTGGGACAAATGCAGCTTGTGTTCCACCTGCAACTAAAGCAGAGTTCTTCGGGTTAAAGTGCCGTGTTTTCAGAGAGGAAATCCTTAGAGACCACAGGAGAGCCTGCCATGGTTGAGGCAGTTCGCTCCACGCTGGAAACCATTCTTTTAGAACAAGTTCATTAGGGGAAGTGCCCATTCTGTACACTGTGGGAGGAAAGCTGATGGTGTTCCCCCTGCACCTAAAGCAGAGTTCTTCGTGTAAAACTGCGTGTTTCGGGAGGGGAAATGCTTACAGTATTCGCTACAGCCTGCCTTGGTTGAGGCAGTTCGCTCCACGTGGGAATCCCTGCATAAAGAAGTTCATTCGTGGAAGAGCCCAAAGAGTACACAGTGGGAGAAATGCTGCTTGTGTTCCACCTGCAACTAAAGCAGAATTCTTTGGTAAAACTGCCGTGTTTTGGAAGAGGAAATGCTTACAGTCCTCGCTACAGCCTGCCTTGGTTGAGGCAGTTCGCTCCACGTCGGAAACCCTGCATATAGAAGTTCATTCGTGGAAGAGCCCAAAGAGTACACAGTGGGAGAAAAGCTGCTTGTGTTACGCCTGCAAGTAAAGCAGAGTTCTAGCTTTAAAACTGCGTGGTTTGGGAGAGGATATGCTTACAATCCTCGCTACAGCCTGCCATGGTTGAGGCAGTTCGCTCCACGTGGGAAACCCTGCATATACAAGTTCATTCGTGAAGAGACCAAAGAGTACACAGTGGGAGAAATGCTGCTTGTGTTCCACCTGCAACGAAAGCAGAGTTCTTTGGGTAAAAGTTCCGTGTTTTCAGAGGGGAAATTCTTAGAGACCACAGTAATGCCTGCCATGGTTGAGGCAGTTCGCTCCACGCGGGAAACCATTCTTATAGAACAAGTTCATTAGGGGAAGTGCCTATTGTGTACACTGTGGGAGGAAAGCTGATGGTGTTCCCCCTGCACCTAAAGCAGAGTTCTTCGTGTAAAACTGCGTGTTTCGGGAGGGGAAATGCTTACAGTCCTCGCTACAGCCTGCCATGGTGGAGGCAGTTCGCTCCTCGTGGGAATCCCTGCATATAGAAGTTCATTCGTGTAAGAGCCCAAAGAGTACACAGTGGGAGAAAAGCTGCTTGTGTTACGCCTGCAAGTAAAGCAGACTTCTAGCGTTAAAACTACGAGGTTTGGGAGAGGATATGCTTACAGTCCTCGCTACAGCCTGCCATGGTTGAGGAAGTTCGCTCCACGTGGGAAACCCTGCATATACAAGTTCATTCGTGAAGAGACCAAAGAGTACACAGTGGGAAAAATGCTGCTTGTGTTCCACCTGCAACGAAAGCAGAGTTCTTCGGGTAAAAGTTCCGTGTTTTCAGAGGGGAAATTCTTAGAGACCACAGTAGTGCCTGCCATGGTTGAGGCAGTTCGCTCCACGCTGGAAACCATTCTTATAGAACAAGTTCATTAAGGGAAGTGCCCATTGTGTACACTGTGGGAGAAAAGATGCTTGTGTTCCCCCTGCAACTAAAGCAGAGTTCCTCGGGTAAACCTGCGTGATTTGGTAGAGGATATGCTTACAGTCCTCGCTACAGCCTGCCATGGTGGAGGCAGTTCGCTCCTCGTGGGAATCCCTGCATAAAGAAGTTCATTCGTGTAAGAGCCCAAAGAGTACACATTGCGAGTAATGCTGCTTGTATGCCACCTGCAACTAAAGCTGAATTCTTTGGTAAAACTGCCGTGTTTTGTAAGAGGAAATGCTTACAGTCCTCGCTACAGCCTGCCTTGGTTGAGGCAGTTCGCTCCACGTCGGAAACCCTGCATATAGAAGTTCATTCGTGGAAGAGCCCAAAGAGTACACAGTGGGAGAAAAGCTGCTTGTGTTACCTCTGCAACTAAAGCAGAGTTCTACCGTTAAAACTGCGTGTTTTGGGAGAGGATATGCTTACAGTCCTCGCTACAGCCTGCCACGGTTGAAGCAGTTCAATCCACGTGGGAATCCCTGCATAAAGAAATTCATTCGTGGAAGAGCCCAAAGATTACACACTGGGAGTAATGCTGCTTGTGTTCCACCTGCAACTAACGCAGAGTTCCTTGGGTAAAACTGCCGTGTTTTCAGAGAGGAAATGCTTAGACGCCTAACTAGAGCCTGCTTACTTTAGGCATTTCACTCCACGCGGGACCCCTTGAGTATAGATATTCTTTCGGGCAAAGGCTCATTGGGTACACTGTGGGAGAAAAGCTGCTTGTGTTCCACCTGCAACTAAAGCAGAATTCTTCGGGTAAACCTGCGTGATTTGGTAGAGGATATGCTTACAGTCCTCGTTACAGCCTTCCATGGTGGAGGCAGTTCGCTCCTCGTGGGAATCCCTGCATAAAGAAGTTCATTCGTGTAAGAGCCCAAAGAGTACACAGTGGGAGAAATGCTGCTTGTGTTCCACCTGCAACTAAAGCACCGTTCTTCGGGTAAAACTGCCTGTTATGGGGAGGAAATGCTTACAGTCCTTACGAGAGCCTGCCTTCATTGAGGCAGTTCGCTGCACGTGGGACACCCTGCATAATGAAGATTCATTCGGGGAAGGGCCGTTTGTATAAAGTGTGGGACAAATGCAGCTTGTGTTCCACCTGCAACTAAAGCAGAGTTCTTCGGGTTAAAGTGCCGTGTTTTCAGAGAGGAAATCCTTAGAGACCACAGGAGAGCCTGCCATGGTTGAGGCAGTTCGCTCCACGCTGGAAACCATTCTTTTAGAACAAGTTCATTAGGGGAAGTGCCCATTCTGTACACTGTGGGAGGAAAGCTGATGGTGTTCCCCCTGCACCTAAAGCAGAGTTCTTCGTGTAAAACTGCGTGTTTCGGGAGGGGAAATGCTTACAGTATTCGCTACAGCCTGCCTTGGTTGAGGCAGTTCGCTCCACGTGGGAATCCCTGCATAAAGAAGTTCATTCGAGGAAGAGCCCAAAGAGTACACAGTGGGAGAAATGCTGCTTGTGTTCCACCTGCAACTAAAGCAGAATTCTTTGGTAAAACTGCCGTGTTTTGGAAGAGGAAATGCTTACAGTCCTCGCTACAGCCTGCCTTGGTTGAGGCAGTTCGCTCCACGTCGGAAACCCTGCATATAGAAGTTCATTCGTGGAAGTGCCCAAAGAGTACACAGTGAGAGAAAAGCTGCTTGTGTTACGCATGCAAGTAAAGCAGAGTTCTAGCTTTAAAACTGCGTGGTTTGGGAGAGGATATGCTTACAATCCTCGCTACAGCCTTCCATGGTTGAGGCAGTTCGCTCCACGTGGGAAACCCTGCATATACAAGTTCATTCGTGAAGAGACCAAAGAGTACACAGTGGGAGAAATGCTGCTTGTGTTCCACCTGCAACAAAAGCAGAGTTCTTAGGGTAAAAGTTCCGTGTTTTCAGAGGGGAAATTCTTAGAGACCACAGTAATGCCTGCCATGGTTGAAGCAGTTCGCTCCATGCTGGAAACCATTCTTATAGAACAAGTTCATTAGGGGAAGTGCCTATTGTGTACACTGTGGGAGGAAAGCTGATGGTGTTCCCCCTGCACCTAAAGCAGAGTTCTTCGTGTAAAACTGCGTGTTTCGGGAGGGGAAATGCTTACAGTCCTCGCTACAGCCTGCCATGGTGGAGGCAGTTCGCTCCTCGTGGGAATCCCTGCATAAAGAAGTTCATTCGTGTAAGAGCCCAAAGAGTACACATTGGGAGTAATGCTGCTTGTATGCCACCTGCAACTAAAGCAGAATTCTTTGGTAAAACTGCCGTGTTTTGTAAGAGGAAATGCTTACAGTCCTCGCTACAGCCTGCCTTGGTTGACGCAGTTCGCTCCACGTCGGAAACCCTGCATATAGAAGTTCATTCGTGGAAGAGCCCAAAGAGTACACAGTGGGAGAAAAGCTGCTTGTGTTACCTCTGCAACTAAAGCAGGTTCTACCGTTAAAACTGCGTGTTTTGGGAGAGGATATGCTTACAGTCCTCGCTACAGCCTGCCACGGTTGAAGCAGTTCAATCCACGTGGGAATCCCTGCATAAAGAAATTCATTCGTGGAAGAGCCCAAAGATTACACACTGGGAGTAATGCTGCTTGTGTTCCACCTGCAACTAACGCAGAGTTCCTTGGGTAAAACTGCCGTGTTTTCAGAGAGGAAATGCTTAGACGCCTAACTAGAGCCTGCTTACTTTAGGCATTTCACTCCACGCGGGACCCCTTGAGTATAGATATTCTTTCGGGCAAAGGCTCATTGGGTACACTGTGGGAGAAAAGCTGCTTGTGTTCCACCTGCAACTAAAGCAGAATTCTTCGGGTAAACCTGCGTGATTTGGTAGAGGATATGCTTACAGTCCTCGTTACAGCCTTCCATGGTGGAGGCAGTTCGCTCCTCGTGGGAATCCCTGCATAAAGAAGTTCATTCGTGTAAGAGCCCAAAGAGTACACAGTGGGAGAAATGCTGCTTGTGTTCCACCTGCAACTAAAGCACCGTTCTTCGGGTAAAACTGCCTGTTATGGGGAGGAAATGCTTACAGTCCTTACGAGAGCCTGCCTTCATTGAGGCAGTTCGCTGCACGTGGGACACCCTGCATAATGAAGATTCATTCGGGGAAGGGCCGTTTGTATAAAGTGTGGGACAAATGCAGCTTGTGTTCCACCTGCAACTAAAGCAGAGTTCTTCGGGTTAAAGTGCCGTGTTTTCAGAGAGGAAATCCTTAGAGACCACAGGAGAGCCTGCCATGGTTGAGGCAGTTCGCTCCACGCTGGAAACCATTCTTTTAGAACAAGTTCATTAGGGGAAGTGCCCATTCTGTACACTGTGGGAGGAAAGCTGATGGTGTTCCCCCTGCACCTAAAGCAGAGTTCTTCGTGTAAAACTGCGTGTTTCGGGAGGGGAAATGCTTACAGTATTCGCTACAGCCTGCCTTGGTTGAGGCAGTTCGCTCCACGTGGGAATCCCTGCATAAAGAAGTTCATTCGTGGAAGAGCCCAAAGAGTACACAGTGGGAGAAATGCTGCTTGTGTTCCACCTGCAACTAAAGCAGAATTCTTTGGTAAAACTGCCGTGTTTTGGAAGAGGAAATGCTTACAGTCCTCGCTACAGCCTGCCTTGGTTGAGGCAGTTCGCTCCACGTCGGAAACCCTGCATATAGAAGTTCATTCGTGGAAGAGCCCAAAGAGTACACAGTGGGAGAAAAGCTGCTTGTGTTAGGCCTGCAAGTAAAGCAGAGTTCTAGCTTTAAAACTGCGTGGTTTGGGAGAGGATATGCTTACAATCCTCGCTACAGCCTGCCATGGTTGAGGCAGTTCGCTCCACGTGGGAAACCCTGCATATACAAGTTCATTCGTGAAGAGACCAAAGAGTACACAGTGGGAGAAATGCTGCTTGTGTTCCACCTGCAACGAAAGCAGAGTTCTTTGGGTAAAAGTTCCGTGTTTTCAGAGGGGAAATTCTTAGAGACCACAGTAATGCCTGCCATGGTTGAGGCAGTTCGCTCCACGCTGGAAACCATTCTTATAGAACAAGTTCATTAGGGGAAGTGCCTATTGTGTACACTGTGGGAGGAAAGCTGATGGTGTTCCCCCTGCACCTAAAGCAGAGTTCTTCGTGTAAAACTGCGTGTTTCGGGAGGGGAAATGCTTACAGTCCTCGCTACAGCCTGCCATGGTGGAGGCAGTTCGCTCCTCGTGGGAATCCCTGCATAAAGAAGTTCATTCGTGTAAGAGCCCAAAGAGTACACATTGGGAGTAATGCTGCTTGTATGCCACCTGCAACTAAAGCAGAATTCTTTGGTAAAACTGCCGTGTTTTGTAAGAGGAAATGCTTACAGTCCTCGCTACAGCCTGCCTTGGTTGACGCAGTTCGCTCCACGTCGGAAACCCTGCATATAGAAGTTCATTCGTGGAAGAGCCCAAAGAGTACACAGTGGGAGAAAAGCTGCTTGTGTTACGCCTGCAAGTAAAGAAGACCTCTAGCGTTAAAGCTACGAGGTTTGGGAGAGGATATGCTTACAGTCCTCGCTACAGCCTGCCACGGTTGAAGCAGTTCAATCCACGTGGGAATCCCTGCATAAAGAAATTCATTCGTGGAAGAGCCCAAAGATTACACACTGGGAGTAATGCTGCTTGTGTTCCACCTGCAACTAACGCAGAGTTCCTTGGGTAAAACTGCCGTGTTTTCAGAGAGGAAATGCTTAGACGCCTAACTAGAGCCTGCTTACTTTAGGCATTTCACTCCACGCGGGACCCCTTGAGTATAGATATTCTTTCGGGCAAAGGCTCATTGGGTACACTGTGGGAGAAAAGCTGCTTGTGTTCCACCTGCAACTAAAGCAGAATTCTTCGGGTAAACCTGCGTGATTTGGTAGAGGATATGCTTACAGTCCTCGTTACAGCCTTCCATGGTGGAGGCAGTTCGCTCCTCGTGGGAATCCCTGCATAAAGAAGTTCATTCGTGTAAGAGCCCAAAGAGTACACAGTGGGAGAAATGCTGCTTGTGTTCCACCTGCAACTAAAGCACCGTTCTTCGGGTAAAACTGCCTGTTATGGGGAGGAAATGCTTACAGTCCTTACGAGAGCCTGCCTTCATTGAGGCAGTTCGCTGCACGTGGGACACCCTGCATAATGAAGATTCATTCGGGGAAGGGCCGTTTGTATAAAGTGTGGGACAAATGCAGCTTGTGTTCCACCTGCAACTAAAGCAGAGTTCTTCGGGTTAAAGTGCCGTGTTTTCAGAGAGGAAATCCTTAGAGACCACAGGAGAGCCTGCCATGGTTGAGGCAGTTCGCTCCACGCTGGAAACCATTCTTTTAGAACAAGTTCATTAGGGGAAGTGCCCATTCTGTACACTGTGGGAGGAAAGCTGATGGTGTTCCCCCTGCACCTAAAGCAGAGTTCTTCGTGTAAAACTGCGTGTTTCGGGAGGGGAAATGCTTACAGTATTCGCTACAGCCTGCCTTGGTTGAGGCAGTTCGCTCCACGTGGGAATCCCTGCATAAAGAAGTTCATTCGTGGAAGAGCCCAAAGAGTACACAGTGGGAGAAATGCTGCTTGTGTTCCACCTGCAACTAAAGCAGAATTCTTTGGTAAAACTGCCGTGTTTTGGAAGAGGAAATGCTTACAGTCCTCGCTACAGCCTGCCTTGGTTGAGGCAGTTCGCTCCACGTCGGAAACCCTGCATATAGAAGTTCATTCGTGGAAGAGCCCAAAGAGTACACAGTGGGAGAAAAGCTGCTTGTGTTAGGCCTGCAAGTAAAGCAGAGTTCTAGCTTTAAAACTGCGTGGTTTGGGAGAGGATATGCTTACAATCCTCGCTACAGCCTGCCATGGTTGAGGCAGTTCGCTCCACGTGGGAAACCCTGCATATACAAGTTCATTCGTGAAGAGACCAAAGAGTACACAGTGGGAGAAATGCTGCTTGTGTTCCACCTGCAACGAAAGCAGAGTTCTTTGGGTAAAAGTTCCGTGTTTTCAGAGGGGAAATTCTTAGAGACCACAGTAATGCCTGCCATGGTTGAGGCAGTTCGCTCCACGCTGGAAACCATTCTTATAGAACAAGTTCATTAGGGGAAGTGCCTATTGTGTACACTGTGGGAGGAAAGCTGATGGTGTTCCCCCTGAACCTAAAGCAGAGTTCTTCGTGTAAAACTGCGTGTTTCGGGAGGGGAAATGCTTACAGTCCTCGCTACAGCCTGCCATGGTGGAGGCAGTTCGCTCCTCGTGGGAATCCCTGCATATAGAAGTTCATTCGTGTCAGAGCCCAAAGAGTACACAGTGGGAGAAAAGCTGCTTGTGTTACGCCTGCAAGTAAAGCAGACTTCTAGCGTTAAAACTACGAGGTTTGGGAGAGGATATGCTTAAAGTCCTCGCTACAGCCTGCCATGGTTGAGGAAGTTCGCTCCACGTGGGAAACCCTGCATATACAAGTTCATTCGTGAAGAGACCAAAGAGTACACAGTGGGAGAAATGCTGCTTGTGTTCCACCTGCAACGAAAGCAGAGTTCTTCGGGTAAAAGTTCCGTGTTTTCAGAGGGGAAATTCTTAGAGACCACAGTAGTGCCTGCCATGGTTGAGGCAGTTCGCTCCACGCTGGAAACCATTCTTATAGAATAAGTTCATTAAGGGAAGTGCCCATTGTGTACACTGTGGGAGAAAAGATGCTTGTGTTCCCCCTGCAACTAAAGCAGAGTTCCTCGGGTAAACCTGCGTGATTTGGTAGAGGATATGCTTACAGTCCTCGCTACAGCCTGCCATGGTGGAGGCAGTTCGCTCCTCGTGGGAATCCCTGCATAAAGAAGTTCATTCGTGTAAGAGCCCAAAGAGTACACATTGCGAGTAATGCTGCTTGTATGCCACCTGCAACTAAAGCTGAATTCTTTGGTAAAACTGCCGTGTTTTGTAAGAGGAAATGCTTACAGTCCTCGCTACAGCCTGCCTTGGTTGAGGCAGTTCGCTCCACGTCGGAAACCCTGCATATAGAAGTTCATTCGTGGAAGAGCCCAAAGAGTACACAGTGGGAGAAAAGCTGCTTGTGTTACCTCTGCAACTAAAGCAGAGTTCTACCGTTAAAACTGCGTGTTTTGGGAGAGGATATGCTTACAGTCCTCGCTACAGCCTGCCACGGTTGAAGCAGTTCAATCCACGTGGGAATCCCTGCATAAAGAAATTCATTCGTGGAAGAGCCCAAAGATTACACACTGGGAGTAATGCTGCTTGTGTTCCACCTGCAACTAACGCAGAGTTCCTTGGGTAAAACTGCCGTGTTTTCAGAGAGGAAATGCTTAGACACCTAACTAAAGCCTGCTTACTTTAGGCATTTCACTCCACGCGGGACCCCTTGAGTATAGATATTCTTTCGGGCAAAGGCTCATTGGGTACACTGTGGGAGAAAAGCTGCTTGTGTTCCACCTGCAACTAAAGCAGAATTCTTCGGGTAAACCTGCGTGATTTGGTAGAGGATATGCTTACAGTCCTCGTTACAGCCTTCCATGGTGGAGGCAGTTCGCTCCTCGTGGGAATCCCTGCATAAAGAAGTTCATTCGTGTAAGAGCCCAAAGAGTACACAGTGGGAGAAATGCTGCTTGTGTTCCACCTGCAACTAAAGCACCGTTCTTCGGGTAAAACTGCCTGTTATGGGGAGGAAATGCTTACAGTCCTTACGAGAGCCTGCCTTCATTGAGGCAGTTCGCTGCACGTGGGACACCCTGCATAATGAAGATTCATTCGGGGAAGGGCCGTTTGTATAAAGTGTGGGACAAATGCAGCTTGTGTTCCACCTGCAACTAAAGCAGAGTTCTTCGGGTTAAAGTGCCGTGTTTTCAGAGAGGAAATCCTTAGAGACCACAGGAGAGCCTGCCATGGTTGAGGCAGTTCGCTCCACGCTGGAAACCATTCTTTTAGAACAAGTTCATTAGGGGAAGTGCCCATTCTGTACACTGTGGGAGGAAAGCTGATGGTGTTCCCCCTGCAATTAAAGCAGAGTTCTTCGTGTAAAACTGCGTGTTTCGGGAGGGCAAATGCTTACAGTATTCGCTACAGCCTGCCTTGGTTGAGGCAGTTCGCTCCACGTGGGAATCCCTGCATAAAGAAGTTCATTCGTGGAAGAGCCCAAAGAGTACACAGTGGGAGAAATGCTGCTTGTGTTCCACCTGCAACTAAAGCAGAATTCTTTGGTAAAACTGCCGTGTTTTGGAAGAGGAAATGCTTACAGTCCTCGCTACAGCCTGCCTTGGTTGAGGCAGTTCGCTCCACGTCGGAAACCCTGCATATAGAAGTTCATTCGTGGAAGAGCCCAAAGAGTACACAGTGGGAGAAAAGCTGCTTGGGTTACGCCTGCAAGTAAAGCAGAGTTCTAGCTTTAAAACTGCGTGGTTTGGGAGAGGATATGCTTACAATCCTCGCTACAGCCTGCCATGGTTGAGGCAGTTCGCTCCACGTGGGAAACCCTGCATATACAAGTTCATTCGTGAAGAGACCAAAGAGTACACAGTGGGAGAAATGCTGCTTGTGTTCCACCTGCAACGAAAGCAGAGTTCTTTGGGTAAAAGTTCCGTGTTTTCAGAGGGGAAATTCTTAGAGACCACAGTAATGCCTGCCATGGTTGAGGCAGTTCGCTCCACGCTGGAAACCATTCTTATAGAACAAGTTCATTAGGGGAAGTGCCTATTGTGTACACTGTGGGAGGAAAGCTGATGGTGTTCCCCCTGCACCTAAAGCAGAGTTCTTCGTGTAAAACTGCGTGTTTCGGGAGGGGAAATGCTTACAGTCCTCGCTACAGCCTGCCATGGTGGAGGCAGTTCGCTCCTCGTGGGAATCCCTGCATATAGAAGTTCATTCGTGTAAGAACCCAAAGAGTACACAGTGGGAGAAAAGCTGCTTGTGTTACGCCTGCAAGTAAAGCAGACTTCTAACGTTAAAACTGCGAGGTTTGGGAGAGGATATGCTTACAGTCCTCGCTACAGCCTGCCATGGTTGAGGAAGTTCGCTCCACGTGGGAAACCCTGCATATACAAGTTCATTCGTGAAGAGACCAAAGAGTACACAGTGGGAGAAATGCTGCTTGTGTTCCACCTGCAACGGAAGCAGAGTTCTTCGGGTAAAAGTTCCGTGTTTTCAGAGGGGAAATTCTTAGAGACCACAGTAGTGCCTGCCATGGTTGAGGCAGTTCGCTCCACGCTGGAAACCATTCTTATAGAACAAGTTCATTAAGGGAAGTGCCCATTGTGTACACTGTGGGAGAAAAGATGCTTGTGTTCCCCCTGCAACTAAAGCAGAGTTCCTCGGGTAAACCTGCGTGATTTGGTAGAGGATATGCTTACAGTCCTCGCTACAGCCTGCCATGGTGGAGGCAGTTCGCTCCTCGTGGGAATCCCTGCATAAAGAAGTTCATTCGTGTAAGAGCCCAAAGAGTACACATTGCGAGTAATGCTGCTTGTATGCCACCTGCAACTAAAGCTGAATTCTTTGGTAAAACTGCCGTGTTTTGTAAGAGGAAATGCTTACAGTCCTCGCTACAGCCTGCCTTGGTTGAGGCAGTTCGCTCCACGTCGGAAACCCTGCATATAGAAGTTCATTCGTGGAAGAGCCCAAAGAGTACACAGTGGGAGAAAAGCTGCTTGTGTTACCTCTGCAACTAAAGCAGAGTTCTACCGTTAAAACTGCGTGTTTTGGGAGAGGATATGCTTACAGTCCTCGCTACAGCCTGCCACGGTTGAGGCAGTTCGATCCACGTGGGAATCCCTGCATAAAGAAATTTATTCGTGGAAGAGCCCAAAGATTACACACTGGGAGTAATGCTGCTTGTGTTCCACCTGCAACTAACGCAGAGTTCCTTGGGTAAAACTGCCGTGTTTTCAGAGAGGAAATGCTTAGAGGCCTAACTAGAGCCTGCTTGCTTTAGGCATTTCACTCCACGCGGGACCCCTTGAGTATAGATATTCTTTCGGGCAAAGGCTCATTGGGTACACTGTGGGAGAAAAGCTGCTTGTGTTCCACCTGCAACTAAAGCAGAATTCTTCGGGTAAACCTGCGTGATTTGGTAGAGGATATGCTTACAGTCCTCGTTACAGCCTTCCATGGTGGAGGCAGTTCGCTCCTCGTGGGAATCCCTGCATAAAGAAGTTCATTCGTGTAAGAGCCCAAAGAGTACACAGTGGGAGAAATGCTGCTTGTGTTCCACCTGCAACTAAAGCAGAATTCTTTGGGTAAAACTGCGTGTATTGGGAGAGGAAATGCTTACAGTCCTTATGAGAGCCTCCCTTCGTTGAGGCAGTTCACTGCACGTGGGACACCCTGCATACACCCTGTAGACTCCTTCGGGGAAGGGCTCTTTGTATAAAGTGTGGGACAAATGCAGCTTGTGTTCCACCTGCAACTAAAGCAGAGTTCTTCGGGTAAAAGTGCCGTGTTTTCAGAGAGGAAATCCTTAGAGACCACAGGAGAGCCTGCCATGGTTGAGGCAGTTCGCTCCACGCTGGAAACCATTCTTTTAGAACAAGTTCATTAGGGGAAGTGCCCATTCTGTACACTGTGGGAGGAAAGCTGATGGTGTTCCCCCTGCACCTAAAGCAGAGTTCTTCGTGTAAAACTGCGTGTTTCGGGAGGGGAAATGCTTACAGTATTCGCTACAGCCTGCCTTGGTTGAGGCAGTTCGCTCCACGTGGGAATCCCTGCATAAAGAAGTTCATTCGTGGAAGAGCCCAAAGAGTACACAGTGGGAGAAATGCTGCTTGTGTTCCACCTGCAACTAAAGCAGAATTCTTTGGTAAAACTGCCGTGTTTTGGAAGAGGAAATGCTTACAGTCCTCGCTACAGCCTGCCTTGGTTGAGGCAGTTCGCTCCACGTCGGAAACCCTGCATATAGAAGTTCATTCGTGGAAGAGCCCAAAGAGTACACAGTGGGAGAAAAGCTGCTTGTGTTACGCCTGCAAGTAAAGCAGAGTTCTAGCTTTAAAACTGCGTGGTTTGGGAGAGGATATGCTTACAATCCTCGCTACAGCCTGCCATGGTTGAGGCAGTTCGCTCCACGTGGGAAACCCTGCATATACAAGTTCATTCGTGAAGAGACCAAAGAGTACACAGTGGGAGAAATGCTGCTTGTGTTCCACCTGCAACGAAAGCAGAGTTCTTTGGGTAAAAGTTCCGTGTTTTCAGAGGGGAAATTCTTAGAGACCACAGTAATGCCTGCCATGGTTGAGGCAGTTCGCTCCACGCTGGAAACCATTCTTATAGAACAAGTTCATTAAGGGAAGTGCCCATTGTGTACACTGTGGGAGAAAAGATGCTTGTGTTCCCCCTGCAACTAAAGCAGAGTTCCTCGGGTAAACCTGCGTGATTTGGTAGAGGATATGCTTACAGTCCTCGCTACAGCCTGCCATGGTGGAGGCAGTTCGCTCCTCGTGGGAATCCCTGCATATAGAAGTTCATTCGTGTAAGAGCCCAAAGAGTACACAGTGGGAGAAAAGCTGCTTGTGTTACGCCTGCAAGTAAAGCAGACTTCTAGCGTTAAAACTACGAGGTTTGGGAGAGGATATGCTTAAAGTCCTCGCTACAGCCTGCCATGGTTGAGGAAGTTCGCTCCACGTGGGAAACCCTGCATATACAAGTTCATTCGTGAAGAGACCAAAGAGTACACAGTGGGAGAAATGCTGCTTGTGTTCCACCTGCAACGAAAGCAGAGTTCTTCGGGTAAAAGTTCCGTGTTTTCAGAGGGGAAATTCTTAGAGACCACAGTAGTGCCTGCCATGGTTGAGGCAGTTCGCTCCACGCTGGAAACCATTCTTATAGAATAAGTTCATTAAGGGAAGTGCCCATTGTGTACACTGTGGGAGAAAAGATGCTTGTGTTCCCCCTGCAACTAAAGCAGAGTTCCTCGGGTAAACCTGCGTGATTTGGTAGAGGATATGCTTACAGTCCTCGCTACAGCCTGCCATGGTGGAGGCAGTTCGCTCCTCGTGGGAATCCCTGCATAAAGAAGTTCATTCGTGTAAGAGCCCAAAGAGTACACATTGCGAGTAATGCTGCTTGTATGCCACCTGCAACTAAAGCTGAATTCTTTGGTAAAACTGCCGTGTTTTGTAAGAGGAAATGCTTACAGTCCTCGCTACAGCCTGCCTTGGTTGAGGCAGTTCGCTCCACGTCGGAAACCCTGCATATAGAAGTTCATTCGTGGAAGAGCCCAAAGAGTACACAGTGGGAGAAAAGCTGCTTGTGTTACCTCTGCAACTAAAGCAGAGTTCTACCGTTAAAACTGCGTGTTTTGGGAGAGGATATGCTTACAGTCCTCGCTACAGCCTGCCACGGTTGAAGCAGTTCAATCCACGTGGGAATCCCTGCATAAAGAAATTCATTCGTGGAAGAGCCCAAAGATTACACACTGGGAGTAATGCTGCTTGTGTTCCACCTGCAACTAACGCAGAGTTCCTTGGGTAAAACTGCCGTGTTTTCAGAGAGGAAATGCTTAGACACCTAACTAAAGCCTGCTTACTTTAGGCATTTCACTCCACGCGGGACCCCTTGAGTATAGATATTCTTTCGGGCAAAGGCTCATTGGGTACACTGTGGGAGAAAAGCTGCTTGTGTTCCACCTGCAACTAAAGCAGAATTCTTCGGGTAAACCTGCGTGATTTGGTAGAGGATATGCTTACAGTCCTCGTTACAGCCTTCCATGGTGGAGGCAGTTCGCTCCTCGTGGGAATCCCTGCATAAAGAAGTTCATTCGTGTAAGAGCCCAAAGAGTACACAGTGGGAGAAATGCTGCTTGTGTTCCACCTGCAACTAAAGCACCGTTCTTCGGGTAAAACTGCCTGTTATGGGGAGGAAATGCTTACAGTCCTTACGAGAGCCTGCCTTCATTGAGGCAGTTCGCTGCACGTGGGACACCCTGCATAATGAAGATTCATTCGGGGAAGGGCCGTTTGTATAAAGTGTGGGACAAATGCAGCTTGTGTTCCACCTGCAACTAAAGCAGAGTTCTTCGGGTTAAAGTGCCGTGTTTTCAGAGAGGAAATCCTTAGAGACCACAGGAGAGCCTGCCATGGTTGAGGCAGTTCGCTCCACGCTGGAAACCATTCTTTTAGAACAAGTTCATTAGGGGAAGTGCCCATTCTGTACACTGTGGGAGGAAAGCTGATGGTGTTCCCCCTGCAATTAAAGCAGAGTTCTTCGTGTAAAACTGCGTGTTTCGGGAGGGCAAATGCTTACAGTATTCGCTACAGCCTGCCTTGGTTGAGGCAGTTCGCTCCACGTGGGAATCCCTGCATAAAGAAGTTCATTCGTGGAAGAGCCCAAAGAGTACACAGTGGGAGAAATGCTGCTTGTGTTCCACCTGCAACTAAAGCAGAATTCTTTGGTAAAACTGCCGTGTTTTGGAAGAGGAAATGCTTACAGTCCTCGCTACAGCCTGCCTTGGTTGAGGCAGTTCGCTCCACGTCGGAAACCCTGCATATAGAAGTTCATTCGTGGAAGAGCCCAAAGAGTACACAGTGGGAGAAAAGCTGCTTGGGTTACGCCTGCAAGTAAAGCAGAGTTCTAGCTTTAAAACTGCGTGGTTTGGGAGAGGATATGCTTACAATCCTCGCTACAGCCTGCCATGGTTGAGGCAGTTCGCTCCACGTGGGAAACCCTGCATATACAAGTTCATTCGTGAAGAGACCAAAGAGTACACAGTGGGAGAAATGCTGCTTGTGTTCCACCTGCAACGAAAGCAGAGTTCTTTGGGTAAAAGTTCCGTGTTTTCAGAGGGGAAATTCTTAGAGACCACAGTAATGCCTGCCATGGTTGAGGCAGTTCGCTCCACGCTGGAAACCATTCTTATAGAACAAGTTCATTAGGGGAAGTGCCTATTGTGTACACTGTGGGAGGAAAGCTGATGGTGTTCCCCCTGCACCTAAAGCAGAGTTCTTCGTGTAAAACTGCGTGTTTCGGGAGGGGAAATGCTTACAGTCCTCGCTACAGCCTGCCATGGTGGAGGCAGTTCGCTCCTCGTGGGAATCCCTGCATATAGAAGTTCATTCGTGTAAGAACCCAAAGAGTACACAGTGGGAGAAAAGCTGCTTGTGTTACGCCTGCAAGTAAAGCAGACTTCTAACGTTAAAACTGCGAGGTTTGGGAGAGGATATGCTTACAGTCCTCGCTACAGCCTGCCATGGTTGAGGAAGTTCGCTCCACGTGGGAAACCCTGCATATACAAGTTCATTCGTGAAGAGACCAAAGAGTACACAGTGGGAGAAATGCTGCTTGTGTTCCACCTGCAACGGAAGCAGAGTTCTTCGGGTAAAAGTTCCGTGTTTTCAGAGGGGAAATTCTTAGAGACCACAGTAGTGCCTGCCATGGTTGAGGCAGTTCGCTCCACGCTGGAAACCATTCTTATAGAACAAGTTCATTAAGGGAAGTGCCCATTGTGTACACTGTGGGAGAAAAGATGCTTGTGTTCCCCCTGCAACTAAAGCAGAGTTCCTCGGGTAAACCTGCGTGATTTGGTAGAGGATATGCTTACAGTCCTCGCTACAGCCTGCCATGGTGGAGGCAGTTCGCTCCTCGTGGGAATCCCTGCATAAAGAAGTTCATTCGTGTAAGAGCCCAAAGAGTACACATTGCGAGTAATGCTGCTTGTATGCCACCTGCAACTAAAGCTGAATTCTTTGGTAAAACTGCCGTGTTTTGTAAGAGGAAATGCTTACAGTCCTCGCTACAGCCTGCCTTGGTTGAGGCAGTTCGCTCCACGTCGGAAACCCTGCATATAGAAGTTCATTCGTGGAAGAGCCCAAAGAGTACACAGTGGGAGAAAAGCTGCTTGTGTTACCTCTGCAACTAAAGCAGAGTTCTACCGTTAAAACTGCGTGTTTTGGGAGAGGATATGCTTACAGTCCTCGCTACAGCCTGCCACGGTTGAGGCAGTTCGATCCACGTGGGAATCCCTGCATAAAGAAATTTATTCGTGGAAGAGCCCAAAGATTACACACTGGGAGTAATGCTGCTTGTGTTCCACCTGCAACTAACGCAGAGTTCCTTGGGTAAAACTGCCGTGTTTTCAGAGAGGAAATGCTTAGAGGCCTAACTAGAGCCTGCTTGCTTTAGGCATTTCACTCCACGCGGGACCCCTTGAGTATAGATATTCTTTCGGGCAAAGGCTCATTGGGTACACTGTGGGAGAAAAGCTGCTTGTGTTCCACCTGCAACTAAAGCAGAATTCTTCGGGTAAACCTGCGTGATTTGGTAGAGGATATGCTTACAGTCCTCGTTACAGCCTTCCATGGTGGAGGCAGTTCGCTCCTCGTGGGAATCCCTGCATAAAGAAGTTCATTCGTGTAAGAGCCCAAAGAGTACACAGTGGGAGAAATGCTGCTTGTGTTCCACCTGCAACTAAAGCAGAATTCTTTGGGTAAAACTGCGTGTATTGGGAGAGGAAATGCTTACAGTCCTTATGAGAGCCTCCCTTCGTTGAGGCAGTTCACTGCACGTGGGACACCCTGCATACACCCTGTAGACTCCTTCGGGGAAGGGCTCTTTGTATAAAGTGTGGGACAAATGCAGCTTGTGTTCCACCTGCAACTAAAGCAGAGTTCTTCGGGTAAAAGTGCCGTGTTTTCAGAGAGGAAATCCTTAGAGACCACAGGAGAGCCTGCCATGGTTGAGGCAGTTCGCTCCACGCTGGAAACCATTCTTTTAGAACAAGTTCATTAGGGGAAGTGCCCATTCTGTACACTGTGGGAGGAAAGCTGATGGTGTTCCCCCTGCACCTAAAGCAGAGTTCTTCGTGTAAAACTGCGTGTTTCGGGAGGGGAAATGCTTACAGTATTCGCTACAGCCTGCCTTGGTTGAGGCAGTTCGCTCCACGTGGGAATCCCTGCATAAAGAAGTTCATTCGTGGAAGAGCCCAAAGAGTACACAGTGGGAGAAATGCTGCTTGTGTTCCACCTGCAACTAAAGCAGAATTCTTTGGTAAAACTGCCGTGTTTTGGAAGAGGAAATGCTTACAGTCCTCGCTACAGCCTGCCTTGGTTGAGGCAGTTCGCTCCACGTCGGAAACCCTGCATATAGAAGTTCATTCGTGGAAGAGCCCAAAGAGTACACAGTGGGAGAAAAGCTGCTTGTGTTACGCCTGCAAGTAAAGCAGAGTTCTAGCTTTAAAACTGCGTGGTTTGGGAGAGGATATGCTTACAATCCTCGCTACAGCCTGCCATGGTTGAGGCAGTTCGCTCCACGTGGGAAACCCTGCATATACAAGTTCATTCGTGAAGAGACCAAAGAGTACACAGTGGGAGAAATGCTGCTTGTGTTCCACCTGCAACGAAAGCAGAGTTCTTTGGGTAAAAGTTCCGTGTTTTCAGAGGGGAAATTCTTAGAGACCACAGTAATGCCTGCCATGGTTGAGGCAGTTCGCTCCACGCTGGAAACCATTCTTATAGAACAAGTTCATTAAGGGAAGTGCCCATTGTGTACACTGTGGGAGAAAAGATGCTTGTGTTCCCCCTGCAACTAAAGCAGAGTTCCTCGGGTAAACCTGCGTGATTTGGTAGAGGATATGCTTACAGTCCTCGCTACAGCCTGCCATGGTGGAGGCAGTTCGCTCCTCGTGGGAATCCCTGCATAAAGAAGTTCATTCGTGTAAGAGCCCAAAGAGTACACATTGCGAGTAATGCTGCTTGTATGCCACCTGCAACTAAAGCTGAATTCTTTGGTAAAACTGCCGTGTTTTGTAAGAGGAAATGCTTACAGTCCTCGCTACAGCCTGCCTTGGTTGAGGCAGTTCGCTCCACGTCGGAAACCCTGCATATAGAAGTTCATTCGTGGAAGAGCCCAAAGAGTACACAGTGGGAGAAAAGCTGCTTGTGTTACCTCTGCAACTAAAGCAGAGTTCTACCGTTAAAACTGCGTGTTTTGGGAGAGGATATGCTTACAGTCCTCGCTACAGCCTGCCACGGTTGAGGCAGTTCGATCCACGTGGGAATCCCTGCATAAAGAAATTTATTCGTGGAAGAGCCCAAAGATTACACACTGGGAGTAATGCTGCTTGTGTTCCACCTGCAACTAACGCAGAGTTCCTTGGGTAAAACTGCCGTGTTTTCAGAGAGGAAATGCTTAGAGGCCTAACTAGAGCCTGCTTGCTTTAGGCATTTCACTCCACGCGGGACCCCTTGAGTATAGATATTCTTTCGGGCAAAGGCTCATTGGGTACACTGTGGGAGAAAAGCTGCTTGTGTTCCACCTGCAACTAAAGCAGAATTCTTCGGGTAAACCTGCGTGATTTGGTAGAGGATATGCTTACAGTCCTCGTTACAGCCTTCCATGGTGGAGGCAGTTCGCTCCTCGTGGGAATCCCTGCATAAAGAAGTTCATTCGTGTAAGAGCCCAAAGAGTACACAGTGGGAGAAATGCTGCTTGTGTTCCACCTGCAACTAAAGCAGAATTCTTTGGGTAAAACTGCGTGTATTGGGAGAGGAAATGCTTACAGTCCTTATGAGAGCCTCCCTTCGTTGAGGCAGTTCACTGCACGTGGGACACCCTGCATACACCCTGTAGACTCCTTCGGGGAAGGGCTCTTTGTATAAAGTGTGGGACAAATGCAGCTTGTGTTCCACCTGCAACTAAAGCAGAGTTCTTCGGGTAAAAGTGCCGTGTTTTCAGAGAGGAAATCCTTAGAGACCACAGGAGAGCCTGCCATGGTTGAGGCAGTTCGCTCCACGCTGGAAACCATTCTTTTAGAACAAGTTCATTAGGGGAAGTGCCCATTCTGTACACTGTGGGAGGAAAGCTGATGGTGTTCCCCCTGCACCTAAAGCAGAGTTCTTCGTGTAAAACTGCGTGTTTCGGGAGGGGAAATGCTTACAGTATTCGCTACAGCCTGCCTTGGTTGAGGCAGTTCGCTCCACGTGGGAATCCCTGCATAAAGAAGTTCATTCGTGGAAGAGCCCAAAGAGTACACAGTGGGAGAAATGCTGCTTGTGTTCCACCTGCAACTAAAGCAGAATTCTTTGGTAAAACTGCCGTGTTTTGTAAGAGGAAATGCTTACAGTACTTGCTACAGCCTGCCTTGGTTGAGGCAGTTCGCTCCACGTCGGAAACCCTGCATATAGAAGTTCATTCGTGGAAGAGCCCAAAGAGTACACAGTGGGAGAAAAGCTGCTTGTGTTACCTCTGCAACTAAAGCAGAGTTCTACCGTTAAAACTGCGTGTTTTGGGAGAGGATATACTTACAGTCCTCGCTACAGCCTGCCACGGTTGAAGCAGTTCAATCCACGTGGGAATCCCTGCATAAAGAAATTCATTCGTGGAAGAGCCCAAAGATTACACACTGGGAGTAATGCTGCTTGTGTTCCACCTGCAACTAACGCAGAGTTCCTTGGGTAAAACTGCCGTGTTTTCAGAGAGGAAATGCTTAGACGCCTAACTAGAGCCTGCTTACTTTAGGCATTTCACTCCACGCGGGACCCCTTGAGTATAGATATTCTTTCGGGCAAAGGCTCATTGGGTACACTGTGGGAGAAAAGCTGCTTGTGTTCCACCTGCAACTAAAGCAGAATTCTTCGGGTAAACCTGCGTGATTTGGTAGAGGATATGCTTACAGTCCTCGTTACAGCCTTCCATGGTGGAGGCAGTTCGCTCCTCGTGGGAATCCCTGCATAAAGAAGTTCATTCGTGTAAGAGCCCAAAGAGTACACAGTGGGAGAAATGCTGCTTGTGTTCCACCTGCAACTAAAGCACCGTTCTTCGGGTAAAACTGCCTGTTATGGGGAGGAAATGCTTACAGTCCTTACGAGAGCCTGCCTTCATTGAGGCAGTTCGCTGCACGTGGGACACCCTGCATAATGAAGATTCATTCGGGGAAGGGCCGTTTGTATAAAGTGTGGGACAAATGCAGCTTGTGTTCCACCTGCAACTAAAGCAGAGTTCTTCGGGTTAAAGTGCCGTGTTTTCAGAGAGGAAATCCTTAGAGACCACAGGAGAGCCTGCCATGGTTGAGGCAGTTCGCTCCACGCTGGAAACCATTCTTTTAGAACAAGTTCATTAGGGGAAGTGCCCATTCTGTACACTGTGGGAGGAAAGCTGATGGTGTTCCCCCTGCACCTAAAGCAGAGTTCTTCGTGTAAAACTGCGTGTTTCGGGAGGGGAAATGCTTACAGTATTCGCTACAGCCTGCCTTGGTTGAGGCAGTTCGCTCCACGTGGGAATCCCTGCATAAAGAAGTTCATTCGTGGAAGAGCCCAAAGAGTACACAGTGGGAGAAATGCTGCTTGTGTTCCACCTGCAACTAAAGCAGAATTCTTTGGTAAAACTGCCGTGTTTTGGAAGAGGAAATGCTTACAGTCCTCGCTACAGCCTGCCTTGGTTGAGGCAGTTCGCTCCACGTCGGAAACCCTGCATATAGAAGTTCATTCGTGGAAGAGCCCAAAGAGTACACAGTGGGAGAAAAGCTGCTTGTGTTACGCCTGCAAGTAAAGCAGAGTTCTAGCTTTAAAACTGCGTGGTTTGGGAGAGGATATGCTTACAATCCTCGCTACAGCCTGCCATGGTTGAGGCAGTTCGCTCCACGTGGGAAACCCTGCATATACAAGTTCATTCGTGAAGAGACCAAAGAGTACACAGTGGGAGAAATGCTGCTTGTGTTCCACCTGCAACGAAAGCAGAGTTCTTTGGGTAAAAGTTCCGTGTTTTCAGAGGGGAAATTCTTAGAGACCACAGTAATGCCTGCCATGGTTGAGGCAGTTCGCTCCACGCTGGAAACCATTCTTATAGAACAAGTTCATTAAGGGAAGTGCCCATTGTGTACACTGTGGGAGAAAAGATGCTTGTGTTCCCCCTGCAACTAAAGCAGAGTTCCTCGGGTAAACCTGCGTGATTTGGTAGAGGATATGCTTACAGTCCTCGCTACAGCCTGCCATGGTGGAGGCAGTTCGCTCCTCGTGGGAATCCCTGCATAAAGAAGTTCATTCGTGTAAGAGCCCAAAGAGTACACATTGCGAGTAATGCTGCTTGTATGCCACCTGCAACTAAAGCTGAATTCTTTGGTAAAACTGCCGTGTTTTGTAAGAGGAAATGCTTACAGTCCTCGCTACAGCCTGCCTTGGTTGAGGCAGTTCGCTCCACGTCGGAAACCCTGCATATAGAAGTTCATTCGTGGAAGAGCCCAAAGAGTACACAGTGGGAGAAAAGCTGCTTGTGTTACCTCTGCAACTAAAGCAGAGTTCTACCGTTAAAACTGCGTGTTTTGGGAGAGGATATGCTTACAGTCCTCGCTACAGCCTGCCACGGTTGAGGCAGTTCGATCCACGTGGGAATCCCTGCATAAAGAAATTTATTCGTGGAAGAGCCCAAAGATTACACACTGGGAGTAATGCTGCTTGTGTTCCACCTGCAACTAACGCAGAGTTCCTTGGGTAAAACTGCCGTGTTTTCAGAGAGGAAATGCTTAGAGGCCTAACTAGAGCCTGCTTGCTTTAGGCATTTCACTCCACGCGGGACCCCTTGAGTATAGATATTCTTTCGGGCAAAGGCTCATTGGGTACACTGTGGGAGAAAAGCTGCTTGTGTTCCACCTGCAACTAAAGCAGAATTCTTCGGGTAAACCTGCGTGATTTGGTAGAGGATATGCTTACAGTCCTCGTTACAGCCTTCCATGGTGGAGGCAGTTCGCTCCTCGTGGGAATCCCTGCATAAAGAAGTTCATTCGTGTAAGAGCCCAAAGAGTACACAGTGGGAGAAATGCTGCTTGTGTTCCACCTGCAACTAAAGCAGAATTCTTTGGGTAAAACTGCGTGTATTGGGAGAGGAAATGCTTACAGTCCTTATGAGAGCCTCCCTTCGTTGAGGCAGTTCACTGCACGTGGGACACCCTGCATACACCCTGTAGACTCCTTCGGGGAAGGGCTCTTTGTATAAAGTGTGGGACAAATGCAGCTTGTGTTCCACCTGCAACTAAAGCAGAGTTCTTCGGGTAAAAGTGCCGTGTTTTCAGAGAGGAAATCCTTAGAGACCACAGGAGAGCCTGCCATGGTTGAGGCAGTTCGCTCCACGCTGGAAACCATTCTTTTAGAACAAGTTCATTAGGGGAAGTGCCCATTCTGTACACTGTGGGAGGAAAGCTGATGGTGTTCCCCCTGCACCTAAAGCAGAGTTCTTCGTGTAAAACTGCGTGTTTCGGGAGGGGAAATGCTTACAGTATTCGCTACAGCCTGCCTTGGTTGAGGCAGTTCGCTCCACGTGGGAATCCCTGCATAAAGAAGTTCATTCGTGGAAGAGCCCAAAGAGTACACAGTGGGAGAAATGCTGCTTGTGTTCCACCTGCAACTAAAGCAGAATTCTTTGGTAAAACTGCCGTGTTTTGGAAGAGGAAATGCTTACAGTCCTCGCTACAGCCTGCCTTGGTTGAGGCAGTTCGCTCCACGTCGGAAACCCTGCATATAGAAGTTCATTCGTGGAAGAGCCCAAAGAGTACACAGTGGGAGAAAAGCTGCTTGTGTTACGCCTGCAAGTAAAGCAGAGTTCTAGCTTTAAAACTGCGTGGTTTGGGAGAGGATATGCTTACAATCCTCGCTACAGCCTGCCATGGTTGAGGCAGTTCGCTCCACGTGGGAAACCCTGCATATACAAGTTCATTCGTGAAGAGACCAAAGAGTACACAGTGGGAGAAATGCTGCTTGTGTTCCACCTGCAACGAAAGCAGAGTTCTTTGGGTAAAAGTTCCGTGTTTTCAGAGGGGAAATTCTTAGAGACCACAGTAATGCCTGCCATGGTTGAGGCAGTTCGCTCCACGCTGGAAACCATTCTTATAGAACAAGTTCATTAAGGGAAGTGCCCATTGTGTACACTGTGGGAGAAAAGATGCTTGTGTTCCCCCTGCAACTAAAGCAGAGTTCCTCGGGTAAACCTGCGTGATTTGGTAGAGGATATGCTTACAGTCCTCGCTACAGCCTGCCATGGTGGAGGCAGTTCGCTCCTCGTGGGAATCCCTGCATAAAGAAGTTCATTCGTGTAAGAGCCCAAAGAGTACACATTGCGAGTAATGCTGCTTGTATGCCACCTGCAACTAAAGCTGAATTCTTTGGTAAAACTGCCGTGTTTTGTAAGAGGAAATGCTTACAGTCCTCGCTACAGCCTGCCTTGGTTGAGGCAGTTCGCTCCACGTCGGAAACCCTGCATATAGAAGTTCATTCGTGGAAGAGCCCAAAGAGTACACAGTGGGAGAAAAGCTGCTTGTGTTACCTCTGCAACTAAAGCAGAGTTCTACCGTTAAAACTGCGTGTTTTGGGAGAGGATATGCTTACAGTCCTCGCTACAGCCTGCCACGGTTGAGGCAGTTCGATCCACGTGGGAATCCCTGCATAAAGAAATTTATTCGTGGAAGAGCCCAAAGATTACACACTGGGAGTAATGCTGCTTGTGTTCCACCTGCAACTAACGCAGAGTTCCTTGGGTAAAACTGCCGTGTTTTCAGAGAGGAAATGCTTAGAGGCCTAACTAGAGCCTGCTTGCTTTAGGCATTTCACTCCACGCGGGACCCCTTGAGTATAGATATTCTTTCGGGCAAAGGCTCATTGGGTACACTGTGGGAGAAAAGCTGCTTGTGTTCCACCTGCAACTAAAGCAGAATTCTTCGGGTAAACCTGCGTGATTTGGTAGAGGATATGCTTACAGTCCTCGTTACAGCCTTCCATGGTGGAGGCAGTTCGCTCCTCGTGGGAATCCCTGCATAAAGAAGTTCATTCGTGTAAGAGCCCAAAGAGTACACAGTGGGAGAAATGCTGCTTGTGTTCCACCTGCAACTAAAGCAGAATTCTTTGGGTAAAACTGCGTGTATTGGGAGAGGAAATGCTTACAGTCCTTATGAGAGCCTCCCTTCGTTGAGGCAGTTCACTGCACGTGGGACACCCTGCATACACCCTGTAGACTCCTTCGGGGAAGGGCTCTTTGTATAAAGTGTGGGACAAATGCAGCTTGTGTTCCACCTGCAACTAAAGCAGAGTTCTTCGGGTAAAAGTGCCGTGTTTTCAGAGAGGAAATCCTTAGAGACCACAGGAGAGCCTGCCATGGTTGAGGCAGTTCGCTCCACGCTGGAAACCATTCTTTTAGAACAAGTTCATTAGGGGAAGTGCCCATTCTGTACACTGTGGGAGGAAAGCTGATGGTGTTCCCCCTGCACCTAAAGCAGAGTTCTTCGTGTAAAACTGCGTGTTTCGGGAGGGGAAATGCTTACAGTATTCGCTACAGCCTGCCTTGGTTGAGGCAGTTCGCTCCACGTGGGAATCCCTGCATAAAGAAGTTCATTCGTGGAAGAGCCCAAAGAGTACACAGTGGGAGAAATGCTGCTTGTGTTCCACCTGCAACTAAAGCAGAATTCTTTGGTAAAACTGCCGTGTTTTGTAAGAGGAAATGCTTACAGTACTTGCTACAGCCTGCCTTGGTTGAGGCAGTTCGCTCCACGTCGGAAACCCTGCATATAGAAGTTCATTCGTGGAAGAGCCCAAAGAGTACACAGTGGGAGAAAAGCTGCTTGTGTTACCTCTGCAACTAAAGCAGAGTTCTACCGTTAAAACTGCGTGTTTTGGGAGAGGATATACTTACAGTCCTCGCTACAGCCTGCCACGGTTGAAGCAGTTCAATCCACGTGGGAATCCCTGCATAAAGAAATTCATTCGTGGAAGAGCCCAAAGATTACACACTGGGAGTAATGCTGCTTGTGTTCCACCTGCAACTAACGCAGAGTTCCTTGGGTAAAACTGCCGTGTTTTCAGAGAGGAAATGCTTAGACGCCTAACTAGAGCCTGCTTACTTTAGGCATTTCACTCCACGCGGGACCCCTTGAGTATAGATATTCTTTCGGGCAAAGGCTCATTGGGTACACTGTGGGAGAAAAGCTGCTTGTGTTCCACCTGCAACTAAAGCAGAATTCTTCGGGTAAACCTGCGTGATTTGGTAGAGGATATGCTTACAGTCCTCGTTACAGCCTTCCATGGTGGAGGCAGTTCGCTCCTCGTGGGAATCCCTGCATAAAGAAGTTCATTCGTGTAAGAGCCCAAAGAGTACACAGTGGGAGAAATGCTGCTTGTGTTCCACCTGCAACTAAAGCACCGTTCTTCGGGTAAAACTGCCTGTTATGGGGAGGAAATGCTTACAGTCCTTACGAGAGCCTGCCTTCATTGAGGCAGTTCGCTGCACGTGGGACACCCTGCATAATGAAGATTCATTCGGGGAAGGGCCGTTTGTATAAAGTGTGGGACAAATGCAGCTTGTGTTCCACCTGCAACTAAAGCAGAGTTCTTCGGGTTAAAGTGCCGTGTTTTCAGAGAGGAAATCCTTAGAGACCACAGGAGAGCCTGCCATGGTTGAGGCAGTTCGCTCCACGCTGGAAACCATTCTTTTAGAACAAGTTCATTAGGGGAAGTGCCCATTCTGTACACTGTGGGAGGAAAGCTGATGGTGTTCCCCCTGCACCTAAAGCAGAGTTCTTCGTGTAAAACTGCGTGTTTCGGGAGGGGAAATGCTTACAGTATTCGCTACAGCCTGCCTTGGTTGAGGCAGTTCGCTCCACGTGGGAATCCCTGCATAAAGAAGTTCATTCGTGGAAGAGCCCAAAGAGTACACAGTGGGAGAAATGCTGCTTGTGTTCCACCTGCAACTAAAGCAGAATTCTTTGGTAAAACTGCCGTGTTTTGGAAGAGGAAATGCTTACAGTCCTCGCTACAGCCTGCCTTGGTTGAGGCAGTTCGCTCCACGTCGGAAACCCTGCATATAGAAGTTCATTCGTGGAAGAGCCCAAAGAGTACACAGTGGGAGAAAAGCTGCTTGTGTTACGCCTGCAAGTAAAGCAGAGTTCTAGCTTTAAAACTGCGTGGTTTGGGAGAGGATATGCTTACAATCCTCGCTACAGCCTGCCATGGTTGAGGCAGTTCGCTCCACGTGGGAAACCCTGCATATACAAGTTCATTCGTGAAGAGACCAAAGAGTACACAGTGGGAGAAATGCTGCTTGTGTTCCACCTGCAACGAAAGCAGAGTTCTTTGGGTAAAAGTTCCGTGTTTTCAGAGGGGAAATTCTTAGAGACCACAGTAATGCCTGCCATGGTTGAGGCAGTTCGCTCCACGCGGGAAACCATTCTTATAGAACAAGTTCATTAGGGGAAGTGCCTATTGTGTACACTGTGGGAGGAAAGCTGATGGTGTTCCCCCTGCACCTAAAGCAGAGTTCTTCGTGTAAAACTGCGTGTTTCGGGAGGGGAAATGCTTACAGTCCTCGCTACAGCCTGCCATGGTGGAGGCAGTTCGCTCCTCGTGGGAATCCCTGCATATAGAAGTTCATTCGTGTAAGAGCCCAAAGAGTACACAGTGGGAGAAAAGCTGCTTGTGTTACGCCTGCAAGTAAAGCAGACTTCTAGCGTTAAAACTACGAGGTTTGGGAGAGGATATGCTTACAGTCCTCGCTACAGCCTGCCATGGTTGAGGAAGTTCGCTCCACGTGGGAAACCCTGCATATACAAGTTCATTCGTGAAGAGACCAAAGAGTACACAGTGGGAGAAATGCTGCTTGTGTTCCACCTGCAACGAAAGCAGAGTTCTTCGGGTAAAAGTTCCGTGTTTTCAGAGGGGAAATTCTTAGAGACCACAGTAGTGCCTGCCATGGTTGAGGCAGTTCGCTCCACGCTGGAAACCATTCTTATAGAACAAGTTCATTAAGGGAAGTGCCCATTGTGTACACTGTGGGAGAAAAGATGCTTGTGTTCCCCCTGCAACTAAAGCAGAGTTCCTCGGGTAAACCTGCGTGATTTGGTAGAGGATATGCTTACAGTCCTCGCTACAGCCTGCCATGGTGGAGGCAGTTCGCTCCTCGTGGGAATCCCTGCATAAAGAAGTTCATTCGTGTAAGAGCCCAAAGAGTACACATTGCGAGTAATGCTGCTTGTATGCCACCTGCAACTAAAGCTGAATTCTTTGGTAAAACTGCCGTGTTTTGTAAGAGGAAATGCTTACAGTCCTCGCTACAGCCTGCCTTGGTTGAGGCAGTTCGCTCCACGTCGGAAACCCTGCATATAGAAGTTCATTCGTGGAAGAGCCCAAAGAGTACACAGTGGGAGAAAAGCTGCTTGTGTTACCTCTGCAACTAAAGCAGAGTTCTACCGTTAAAACTGCGTGTTTTGGGAGAGGATATGCTTACAGTCCTCGCTACAGCCTGCCACGGTTGAAGCAGTTCAATCCACGTGGGAATCCCTGCATAAAGAAATTCATTCGTGGAAGAGCCCAAAGATTACACACTGGGAGTAATGCTGCTTGTGTTCCACCTGCAACTAACGCAGAGTTCCTTGGGTAAAACTGCCGTGTTTTCAGAGAGGAAATGCTTAGACGCCTAACTAGAGCCTGCTTACTTTAGGCATTTCACTCCACGCGGGACCCCTTGAGTATAGATATTCTTTCGGGCAAAGGCTCATTGGGTACACTGTGGGAGAAAAGCTGCTTGTGTTCCACCTGCAACTAAAGCAGAATTCTTCGGGTAAACCTGCGTGATTTGGTAGAGGATATGCTTACAGTCCTCGTTACAGCCTTCCATGGTGGAGGCAGTTCGCTCCTCGTGGGAATCCCTGCATAAAGAAGTTCATTCGTGTAAGAGCCCAAAGAGTACACAGTGGGAGAAATGCTGCTTGTGTTCCACCTGCAACTAAAGCACCGTTCTTCGGGTAAAACTGCCTGTTATGGGGAGGAAATGCTTACAGTCCTTACGAGAGCCTGCCTTCATTGAGGCAGTTCGCTGCACGTGGGACACCCTGCATAATGAAGATTCATTCGGGGAAGGGCCGTTTGTATAAAGTGTGGGACAAATGCAGCTTGTGTTCCACCTGCAACTAAAGCAGAGTTCTTCGGGTTAAAGTGCCGTGTTTTCAGAGAGGAAATCCTTAGAGACCACAGGAGAGCCTGCCATGGTTGAGGCAGTTCGCTCCACGCTGGAAACCATTCTTTTAGAACAAGTTCATTAGGGGAAGTGCCCATTCTGTACACTGTGGGAGGAAAGCTGATGGTGTTCCCCCTGCACCTAAAGCAGAGTTCTTCGTGTAAAACTGCGTGTTTCGGGAGGGGAAATGCTTACAGTATTCGCTACAGCCTGCCTTGGTTGAGGCAGTTCGCTCCACGTGGGAATCCCTGCATAAAGAAGTTCATTCGAGGAAGAGCCCAAAGAGTACACAGTGGGAGAAATGCTGCTTGTGTTCCACCTGCAACTAAAGCAGAATTCTTTGGTAAAACTGCCGTGTTTTGGAAGAGGAAATGCTTACAGTCCTCGCTACAGCCTGCCTTGGTTGAGGCAGTTCGCTCCACGTCGGAAACCCTGCATATAGAAGTTCATTCGTGGAAGAGCCCAAAGAGTACACAGTGAGAGAAAAGCTGCTTGTGTTACGCATGCAAGTAAAGCAGAGTTCTAGCTTTAAAACTGCGTGGTTTGGGAGAGGATATGCTTACAATCCTCGCTACAGCCTTCCATGGTTGAGGCAGTTCGCTCCACGTGGGAAACCCTGCATATACAAGTTCATTCGTGAAGAGACCAAAGAGTACACAGTGGGAGAAATGCTGCTTGTGTTCCACCTGCAACAAAAGCAGAGTTCTTAGGGTAAAAGTTCCGTGTTTTCAGAGGGGAAATTCTTAGAGACCACAGTAATGCCTGCCATGGTTGAAGCAGTTCGCTCCACGCTGGAAACCATTCTTATAGAACAAGTTCATTAGGGGAAGTGCCTATTGTGTACACTGTGGGAGGAAAGCTGATGGTGTTCCCCCTGCACCTAAAGCAGAGTTCTTCGTGTAAAACTGCGTGTTTCGGGAGGGGAAATGCTTACAGTCCTCGCTACAGCCTGCCATGGTGGAGGCAGTTCGCTCCTCGTGGGAATCCCTGCATAAAGAAGTTCATTCGTGTAAGAGCCCAAAGAGTACACATTGGGAGTAATGCTGCTTGTATGCCACCTGCAACTAAAGCAGAATTCTTTGGTAAAACTGCCGTGTTTTGTAAGAGGAAATGCTTACAGTCCTCGCTACAGCCTGCCTTGGTTGACGCAGTTCGCTCCACGTCGGAAACCCTGCATATAGAAGTTCATTCGTGGAAGAGCCCAAAGAGTACACAGTGGGAGAAAAGCTGCTTGTGTTACCTCTGCAACTAAAGCAGGTTCTACCGTTAAAACTGCGTGTTTTGGGAGAGGATATGCTTACAGTCCTCGCTACAGCCTGCCACGGTTGAAGCAGTTCAATCCACGTGGGAATCCCTGCATAAAGAAATTCATTCGTGGAAGAGCCCAAAGATTACACACTGGGAGTAATGCTGCTTGTGTTCCACCTGCAACTAACGCAGAGTTCCTTGGGTAAAACTGCCGTGTTTTCAGAGAGGAAATGCTTAGACGCCTAACTAGAGCCTGCTTACTTTAGGCATTTCACTCCACGCGGGACCCCTTGAGTATAGATATTCTTTCGGGCAAAGGCTCATTGGGTACACTGTGGGAGAAAAGCTGCTTGTGTTCCACCTGCAACTAAAGCAGAATTCTTCGGGTAAACCTGCGTGATTTGGTAGAGGATATGCTTACAGTCCTCGTTACAGCCTTCCATGGTGGAGGCAGTTCGCTCCTCGTGGGAATCCCTGCATAAAGAAGTTCATTCGTGTAAGAGCCCAAAGAGTACACAGTGGGAGAAATGCTGCTTGTGTTCCACCTGCAACTAAAGCACCGTTCTTCGGGTAAAACTGCCTGTTATGGGGAGGAAATGCTTACAGTCCTTACGAGAGCCTGCCTTCATTGAGGCAGTTCGCTGCACGTGGGACACCCTGCATAATGAAGATTCATTCGGGGAAGGGCCGTTTGTATAAAGTGTGGGACAAATGCAGCTTGTGTTCCACCTGCAACTAAAGCAGAGTTCTTCGGGTTAAAGTGCCGTGTTTTCAGAGAGGAAATCCTTAGAGACCACAGGAGAGCCTGCCATGGTTGAGGCAGTTCGCTCCACGCTGGAAACCATTCTTTTAGAACAAGTTCATTAGGGGAAGTGCCCATTCTGTACACTGTGGGAGGAAAGCTGATGGTGTTCCCCCTGCACCTAAAGCAGAGTTCTTCGTGTAAAACTGCGTGTTTCGGGAGGGGAAATGCTTACAGTATTCGCTACAGCCTGCCTTGGTTGAGGCAGTTCGCTCCACGTGGGAATCCCTGCATAAAGAAGTTCATTCGTGGAAGAGCCCAAAGAGTACACAGTGGGAGAAATGCTGCTTGTGTTCCACCTGCAACTAAAGCAGAATTCTTTGGTAAAACTGCCGTGTTTTGGAAGAGGAAATGCTTACAGTCCTCGCTACAGCCTGCCTTGGTTGAGGCAGTTCGCTCCACGTCGGAAACCCTGCATATAGAAGTTCATTCGTGGAAGAGCCCAAAGAGTACACAGTGGGAGAAAAGCTGCTTGTGTTAGGCCTGCAAGTAAAGCAGAGTTCTAGCTTTAAAACTGCGTGGTTTGGGAGAGGATATGCTTACAATCCTCGCTACAGCCTGCCATGGTTGAGGCAGTTCGCTCCACGTGGGAAACCCTGCATATACAAGTTCATTCGTGAAGAGACCAAAGAGTACACAGTGGGAGAAATGCTGCTTGTGTTCCACCTGCAACGAAAGCAGAGTTCTTTGGGTAAAAGTTCCGTGTTTTCAGAGGGGAAATTCTTAGAGACCACAGTAATGCCTGCCATGGTTGAGGCAGTTCGCTCCACGCTGGAAACCATTCTTATAGAACAAGTTCATTAGGGGAAGTGCCTATTGTGTACACTGTGGGAGGAAAGCTGATGGTGTTCCCCCTGCACCTAAAGCAGAGTTCTTCGTGTAAAACTGCGTGTTTCGGGAGGGGAAATGCTTACAGTCCTCGCTACAGCCTGCCATGGTGGAGGCAGTTCGCTCCTCGTGGGAATCCCTGCATAAAGAAGTTCATTCGTGTAAGAGCCCAAAGAGTACACATTGGGAGTAATGCTGCTTGTATGCCACCTGCAACTAAAGCAGAATTCTTTGGTAAAACTGCCGTGTTTTGTAAGAGGAAATGCTTACAGTCCTCGCTACAGCCTGCCTTGGTTGACGCAGTTCGCTCCACGTCGGAAACCCTGCATATAGAAGTTCATTCGTGGAAGAGCCCAAAGAGTACACAGTGGGAGAAAAGCTGCTTGTGTTACGCCTGCAAGTAAAGAAGACCTCTAGCGTTAAAGCTACGAGGTTTGGGAGAGGATATGCTTACAGTCCTCGCTACAGCCTGCCACGGTTGAAGCAGTTCAATCCACGTGGGAATCCCTGCATAAAGAAATTCATTCGTGGAAGAGCCCAAAGATTACACACTGGGAGTAATGCTGCTTGTGTTCCACCTGCAACTAACGCAGAGTTCCTTGGGTAAAACTGCCGTGTTTTCAGAGAGGAAATGCTTAGACGCCTAACTAGAGCCTGCTTACTTTAGGCATTTCACTCCACGCGGGACCCCTTGAGTATAGATATTCTTTCGGGCAAAGGCTCATTGGGTACACTGTGGGAGAAAAGCTGCTTGTGTTCCACCTGCAACTAAAGCAGAATTCTTCGGGTAAACCTGCGTGATTTGGTAGAGGATATGCTTACAGTCCTCGTTACAGCCTTCCATGGTGGAGGCAGTTCGCTCCTCGTGGGAATCCCTGCATAAAGAAGTTCATTCGTGTAAGAGCCCAAAGAGTACACAGTGGGAGAAATGCTGCTTGTGTTCCACCTGCAACTAAAGCACCGTTCTTCGGGTAAAACTGCCTGTTATGGGGAGGAAATGCTTACAGTCCTTACGAGAGCCTGCCTTCATTGAGGCAGTTCGCTGCACGTGGGACACCCTGCATAATGAAGATTCATTCGGGGAAGGGCCGTTTGTATAAAGTGTGGGACAAATGCAGCTTGTGTTCCACCTGCAACTAAAGCAGAGTTCTTCGGGTTAAAGTGCCGTGTTTTCAGAGAGGAAATCCTTAGAGACCACAGGAGAGCCTGCCATGGTTGAGGCAGTTCGCTCCACGCTGGAAACCATTCTTTTAGAACAAGTTCATTAGGGGAAGTGCCCATTCTGTACACTGTGGGAGGAAAGCTGATGGTGTTCCCCCTGCACCTAAAGCAGAGTTCTTCGTGTAAAACTGCGTGTTTCGGGAGGGGAAATGCTTACAGTATTCGCTACAGCCTGCCTTGGTTGAGGCAGTTCGCTCCACGTGGGAATCCCTGCATAAAGAAGTTCATTCGTGGAAGAGCCCAAAGAGTACACAGTGGGAGAAATGCTGCTTGTGTTCCACCTGCAACTAAAGCAGAATTCTTTGGTAAAACTGCCGTGTTTTGGAAGAGGAAATGCTTACAGTCCTCGCTACAGCCTGCCTTGGTTGAGGCAGTTCGCTCCACGTCGGAAACCCTGCATATAGAAGTTCATTCGTGGAAGAGCCCAAAGAGTACACAGTGGGAGAAAAGCTGCTTGTGTTAGGCCTGCAAGTAAAGCAGAGTTCTAGCTTTAAAACTGCGTGGTTTGGGAGAGGATATGCTTACAATCCTCGCTACAGCCTGCCATGGTTGAGGCAGTTCGCTCCACGTGGGAAACCCTGCATATACAAGTTCATTCGTGAAGAGACCAAAGAGTACACAGTGGGAGAAATGCTGCTTGTGTTCCACCTGCAACGAAAGCAGAGTTCTTTGGGTAAAAGTTCCGTGTTTTCAGAGGGGAAATTCTTAGAGACCACAGTAATGCCTGCCATGGTTGAGGCAGTTCGCTCCACGCTGGAAACCATTCTTATAGAACAAGTTCATTAGGGGAAGTGCCTATTGTGTACACTGTGGGAGGAAAGCTGATGGTGTTCCCCCTGAACCTAAAGCAGAGTTCTTCGTGTAAAACTGCGTGTTTCGGGAGGGGAAATGCTTACAGTCCTCGCTACAGCCTGCCATGGTGGAGGCAGTTCGCTCCTCGTGGGAATCCCTGCATATAGAAGTTCATTCGTGTCAGAGCCCAAAGAGTACACAGTGGGAGAAAAGCTGCTTGTGTTACGCCTGCAAGTAAAGCAGACTTCTAGCGTTAAAACTACGAGGTTTGGGAGAGGATATGCTTAAAGTCCTCGCTACAGCCTGCCATGGTTGAGGAAGTTCGCTCCACGTGGGAAACCCTGCATATACAAGTTCATTCGTGAAGAGACCAAAGAGTACACAGTGGGAGAAATGCTGCTTGTGTTCCACCTGCAACGAAAGCAGAGTTCTTCGGGTAAAAGTTCCGTGTTTTCAGAGGGGAAATTCTTAGAGACCACAGTAGTGCCTGCCATGGTTGAGGCAGTTCGCTCCACGCTGGAAACCATTCTTATAGAATAAGTTCATTAAGGGAAGTGCCCATTGTGTACACTGTGGGAGAAAAGATGCTTGTGTTCCCCCTGCAACTAAAGCAGAGTTCCTCGGGTAAACCTGCGTGATTTGGTAGAGGATATGCTTACAGTCCTCGCTACAGCCTGCCATGGTGGAGGCAGTTCGCTCCTCGTGGGAATCCCTGCATAAAGAAGTTCATTCGTGTAAGAGCCCAAAGAGTACACATTGCGAGTAATGCTGCTTGTATGCCACCTGCAACTAAAGCTGAATTCTTTGGTAAAACTGCCGTGTTTTGTAAGAGGAAATGCTTACAGTCCTCGCTACAGCCTGCCTTGGTTGAGGCAGTTCGCTCCACGTCGGAAACCCTGCATATAGAAGTTCATTCGTGGAAGAGCCCAAAGAGTACACAGTGGGAGAAAAGCTGCTTGTGTTACCTCTGCAACTAAAGCAGAGTTCTACCGTTAAAACTGCGTGTTTTGGGAGAGGATATGCTTACAGTCCTCGCTACAGCCTGCCACGGTTGAAGCAGTTCAATCCACGTGGGAATCCCTGCATAAAGAAATTCATTCGTGGAAGAGCCCAAAGATTACACACTGGGAGTAATGCTGCTTGTGTTCCACCTGCAACTAACGCAGAGTTCCTTGGGTAAAACTGCCGTGTTTTCAGAGAGGAAATGCTTAGACACCTAACTAAAGCCTGCTTACTTTAGGCATTTCACTCCACGCGGGACCCCTTGAGTATAGATATTCTTTCGGGCAAAGGCTCATTGGGTACACTGTGGGAGAAAAGCTGCTTGTGTTCCACCTGCAACTAAAGCAGAATTCTTCGGGTAAACCTGCGTGATTTGGTAGAGGATATGCTTACAGTCCTCGTTACAGCCTTCCATGGTGGAGGCAGTTCGCTCCTCGTGGGAATCCCTGCATAAAGAAGTTCATTCGTGTAAGAGCCCAAAGAGTACACAGTGGGAGAAATGCTGCTTGTGTTCCACCTGCAACTAAAGCACCGTTCTTCGGGTAAAACTGCCTGTTATGGGGAGGAAATGCTTACAGTCCTTACGAGAGCCTGCCTTCATTGAGGCAGTTCGCTGCACGTGGGACACCCTGCATAATGAAGATTCATTCGGGGAAGGGCCGTTTGTATAAAGTGTGGGACAAATGCAGCTTGTGTTCCACCTGCAACTAAAGCAGAGTTCTTCGGGTTAAAGTGCCGTGTTTTCAGAGAGGAAATCCTTAGAGACCACAGGAGAGCCTGCCATGGTTGAGGCAGTTCGCTCCACGCTGGAAACCATTCTTTTAGAACAAGTTCATTAGGGGAAGTGCCCATTCTGTACACTGTGGGAGGAAAGCTGATGGTGTTCCCCCTGCAATTAAAGCAGAGTTCTTCGTGTAAAACTGCGTGTTTCGGGAGGGCAAATGCTTACAGTATTCGCTACAGCCTGCCTTGGTTGAGGCAGTTCGCTCCACGTGGGAATCCCTGCATAAAGAAGTTCATTCGTGGAAGAGCCCAAAGAGTACACAGTGGGAGAAATGCTGCTTGTGTTCCACCTGCAACTAAAGCAGAATTCTTTGGTAAAACTGCCGTGTTTTGGAAGAGGAAATGCTTACAGTCCTCGCTACAGCCTGCCTTGGTTGAGGCAGTTCGCTCCACGTCGGAAACCCTGCATATAGAAGTTCATTCGTGGAAGAGCCCAAAGAGTACACAGTGGGAGAAAAGCTGCTTGTGTTAGGCCTGCAAGTAAAGCAGAGTTCTAGCTTTAAAACTGCGTGGTTTGGGAGAGGATATGCTTACAATCCTCGCTACAGCCTGCCATGGTTGAGGCAGTTCGCTCCACGTGGGAAACCCTGCATATACAAGTTCATTCGTGAAGAGACCAAAGAGTACACAGTGGGAGAAATGCTGCTTGTGTTCCACCTGCAACGAAAGCAGAGTTCTTTGGGTAAAAGTTCCGTGTTTTCAGAGGGGAAATTCTTAGAGACCACAGTAATGCCTGCCATGGTTGAGGCAGTTCGCTCCACGCTGGAAACCATTCTTATAGAACAAGTTCATTAGGGGAAGTGCCTATTGTGTACACTGTGGGAGGAAAGCTGATGGTGTTCCCCCTGCACCTAAAGCAGAGTTCTTCGTGTAAAACTGCGTGTTTCGGGAGGGGAAATGCTTACAGTCCTCGCTACAGCCTGCCATGGTGGAGGCAGTTCGCTCCTCGTGGGAATCCCTGCATATAGAAGTTCATTCGTGTAAGAACCCAAAGAGTACACAGTGGGAGAAAAGCTGCTTGTGTTACGCCTGCAAGTAAAGCAGACTTCTAACGTTAAAACTGCGAGGTTTGGGAGAGGATATGCTTACAGTCCTCGCTACAGCCTGCCATGGTTGAGGAAGTTCGCTCCACGTGGGAAACCCTGCATATACAAGTTCATTCGTGAAGAGACCAAAGAGTACACAGTGGGAGAAATGCTGCTTGTGTTCCACCTGCAACGAAAGCAGAGTTCTTCGGGTAAAAGTTCCGTGTTTTCAGAGGGGAAATTCTTAGAGACCACAGTAGTGCCTGCCATGGTTGAGGCAGTTCGCTCCACGCTGGAAACCATTCTTATAGAACAAGTTCATTAAGGGAAGTGCCCATTGTGTACACTGTGGGAGAAAAGATGCTTGTGTTCCCCCTGCAACTAAAGCAGAGTTCCTCGGGTAAACCTGCGTGATTTGGTAGAGGATATGCTTACAGTCCTCGCTACAGCCTGCCATGGTGGAGGCAGTTCGCTCCTCGTGGGAATCCCTGCATAAAGAAGTTCATTCGTGTAAGAGCCCAAAGAGTACACATTGCGAGTAATGCTGCTTGTATGCCACCTGCAACTAAAGCTGAATTCTTTGGTAAAACTGCCGTGTTTTGTAAGAGGAAATGCTTACAGTCCTCGCTACAGCCTGCCTTGGTTGAGGCAGTTCGCTCCACGTCGGAAACCCTGCATATAGAAGTTCATTCGTGGAAGAGCCCAAAGAGTACACAGTGGGAGAAAAGCTGCTTGTGTTACCTCTGCAACTAAAGCAGAGTTCTACCGTTAAAACTGCGTGTTTTGGGAGAGGATATGCTTACAGTCCTCGCTACAGCCTGCCACGGTTGAGGCAGTTCGATCCACGTGGGAATCCCTGCATAAAGAAATTTATTCGTGGAAGAGCCCAAAGATTACACACTGGGAGTAATGCTGCTTGTGTTCCACCTGCAACTAACGCAGAGTTCCTTGGGTAAAACTGCCGTGTTTTCAGAGAGGAAATGCTTAGAGGCCTAACTAGAGCCTGCTTGCTTTAGGCATTTCACTCCACGCGGGACCCCTTGAGTATAAATATTCTTTCGGGCAAAGGCTCATTGGGTACACTGTGGGAGAAAAGCTGCTTGTGTTCCACCTGCAACTAAAGCAGAATTCTTCGGGTAAACCTGCGTGATTTGGTAGAGGATATGCTTACAGTCCTCGTTACAGCCTTCCATGGTGGAGGCAGTTCGCTCCTCGTGGGAATCCCTGCATAAAGAAGTTCATTCGTGTAAGAGCCCAAAGAGTACACAGTGGGAGAAATGCTGCTTGTGTTCCACCTGCAACTAAAGCAGAATTCTTTGGGTAAAACTGCGTGTATTGGGAGAGGAAATGCTTACAGTCCTTATGAGAGCCTCCCTTCGTTGAGGCAGTTCACTGCACGTGGGACACCCTGCATACACCCTGTAGACTCCTTCGGGGAAGGGCTCTTTGTATAAAGTGTGGGACAAATGCAGCTTGTGTTCCACCTGCAACTAAAGCAGAGTTCTTCGGGTAAAAGTGCCGTGTTTTCAGAGAGGAAATCCTTAGAGACCACAGGAGAGCCTGCCATGGTTGAGGCAGTTCGCTCCACGCTGGAAACCATTCTTTTAGAACAAGTTCATTAGGGGAAGTGCCCATTCTGTACACTGTGGGAGGAAAGCTGATGGTGTTCCCCCTGCACCTAAAGCAGAGTTCTTCGTGTAAAACTGCGTGTTTCGGGAGGGGAAATGCTTACAGTATTCGCTACAGCCTGCCTTGGTTGAGGCAGTTCGCTCCACGTGGGAATCCCTGCATAAAGAAGTTCATTCGTGGAAGAGCCCAAAGAGTACACAGTGGGAGAAATGCTGCTTGTGTTCCACCTGCAACTAAAGCAGAATTCTTTGGTAAAACTGCCGTGTTTTGGAAGAGGAAATGCTTACAGTCCTCGCTACAGCCTGCCTTGGTTGAGGCAGTTCGCTCCACGTCGGAAACCCTGCATATAGAAGTTCATTCGTGGAAGAGCCCAAAGAGTACACAGTGGGAGAAAAGCTGCTTGTGTTACGCCTGCAAGTAAAGCAGAGTTCTAGCTTTAAAACTGCGTGGTTTGGGAGAGGATATGCTTACAATCCTCGCTACAGCCTGCCATGGTTGAGGCAGTTCGCTCCACGTGGGAAACCCTGCATATACAAGTTCATTCGTGAAGAGACCAAAGAGTACACAGTGGGAGAAATGCTGCTTGTGTTCCACCTGCAACGAAAGCAGAGTTCTTTGGGTAAAAGTTCCGTGTTTTCAGAGGGGAAATTCTTAGAGACCACAGTAATGCCTGCCATGGTTGAGGCAGTTCGCTCCACGCTGGAAACCATTCTTATAGAACAAGTTCATTAGGGGAAGTGCCCATTGTGTACACTGTGGGAGAAAAGATGCTTGTGTTCCCCCTGCAACTAAAGCAGAGTTCCTCGGGTAAACCTGCGTGATTTGGTAGAGGATATGCTTACAGTCCTCGCTACAGCCTGCCATGGTGGAGGCAGTTCGCTCCTCGTGGGAATCCCTGCATAAAGAAGTTCATTCGTGTAAGAGCCCAAAGAGTACACATTGCGAGTAATGCTGCTTGTATGCCACCTGCAACTAAAGCTGAATTCTTTGGTAAAACTGCCGTGTTTTGTAAGAGGAAATGCTTACAGTCCTCGCTACAGCCTGCCTTGGTTGAGGCAGTTCGCTCCACGTCGGAAACCCTGCATATAGAAGTTCATTCGTGGAAGAGCCCAAAGAGTACACAGTGGGAGAAAAGCTGCTTGTGTTACCTCTGCAACTAAAGCAGAGTTCTACCGTTAAAACTGCGTGTTTTGGGAGAGGATATGCTTACAGTCCTCGCTACAGCCTGCCACGGTTGAGGCAGTTCGATCCACGTGGGAATCCCTGCATAAAGAAATTTATTCGTGGAAGAGCCCAAAGATTACACACTGGGAGTAATGCTGCTTGTGTTCCACCTGCAACTAACGCAGAGTTCCTTGGGTAAAACTGCCGTGTTTTCAGAGAGGAAATGCTTAGAGGCCTAACTAGAGCCTGCTTGCTTTAGGCATTTCACTCCACGCGGGACCCCTTGAGTATAGATATTCTTTCGGGCAAAGGCTCATTGGGTACACTGTGGGAGAAAAGCTGCTTGTGTTCCACCTGCAACTAAAGCAGAATTCTTCGGGTAAACCTGCGTGATTTGGTAGAGGATATGCTTACAGTCCTCGTTACAGCCTTCCATGGTGGAGGCAGTTCGCTCCTCGTGGGAATCCCTGCATAAAGAAGTTCATTCGTGTAAGAGCCCAAAGAGTACACAGTGGGAGAAATGCTGCTTGTGTTCCACCTGCAACTAAAGCAGAATTCTTTGGGTAAAACTGCGTGTATTGGGAGAGGAAATGCTTACAGTCCTTATGAGAGCCTCCCTTCGTTGAGGCAGTTCACTGCACGTGGGACACCCTGCATACACCCTGTAGACTCCTTCGGGGAAGGGCTCTTTGTATAAAGTGTGGGACAAATGCAGCTTGTGTTCCACCTGCAACTAAAGCAGAGTTCTTCGGGTAAAAGTGCCGTGTTTTCAGAGAGGAAATCCTTAGAGACCACAGGAGAGCCTGCCATGGTTGAGGCAGTTCGCTCCACGCTGGAAACCATTCTTTTAGAACAAGTTCATTAGGGGAAGTGCCCATTCTGTACACTGTGGGAGGAAAGCTGATGGTGTTCCCCCTGCACCTAAAGCAGAGTTCTTCGTGTAAAACTGCGTGTTTCGGGAGGGGAAATGCTTACAGTATTCGCTACAGCCTGCCTTGGTTGAGGCAGTTCGCTCCACGTGGGAATCCCTGCATAAAGAAGTTCATTCGTGGAAGAGCCCAAAGAGTACACAGTGGGAGAAATGCTGCTTGTGTTCCACCTGCAACTAAAGCAGAATTCTTTGGTAAAACTGCCGTGTTTTGTAAGAGGAAATGCTTACAGTCCTCGCTACAGCCTGCCTTGGTTGAGGCAGTTCGCTCCACGTCGGAAACCCTGCATATAGAAGTTCATTCGTGGAAGAGCCCAAAGAGTACACAGTGGGAGAAAAGCTGCTTGTGTTACGCCTGCAAGTAAAGCAGAGTTCTAGCTTTAAAACTGCGTGGTTTGGGAGAGGATATGCTTACAATCCTCGCTACAGCCTGCCATGGTTGAGGCAGTTCGCTCCACGTGGGAAACCCTGCATATACAAGTTCATTCGTGAAGAGACCAAAGAGTACACAGTGGGAGAAATGCTGCTTGTGTTCCACCTGCAACGAAAGCAGAGTTCTTTGGGTAAAAGTTCCGTGTTTTCAGAGGGGAAATTCTTAGAGACCACAGTAATGCCTGCCATGGTTGAGGCAGTTCGCTCCACGCTGGAAACCATTCTTATAGAACAAGTTCATTAAGGGAAGTGCCCATTGTGTACACTGTGGGAGAAAAGATGCTTGTGTTCCCCCTGCAACTAAAGCAGAGTTCCTCGGGTAAACCTGCGTGATTTGGTAGAGGATATGCTTACAGTCCTCGCTACAGCCTGCCATGGTGGAGGCAGTTCGCTCCTCGTGGGAATCCCTGCATAAAGAAGTTCATTCGTGTAAGAGCCCAAAGAGTACACATTGCGAGTAATGCTGCTTGTATGCCACCTGCAACTAAAGCTGAATTCTTTGGTAAAACTGCCGTGTTTTGTAAGAGGAAATGCTTACAGTCCTCGCTACAGCCTGCCTTGGTTGAGGCAGTTCGCTCCACGTCGGAAACCCTGCATATAGAAGTTCATTCGTGGAAGAGCCCAAAGAGTACACAGTGGGAGAAAAGCTGCTTGTGTTACCTCTGCAACTAAAGCAGAGTTCTACCGTTAAAACTGCGTGTTTTGGGAGAGGATATGCTTACAGTCCTCGCTACAGCCTGCCACGGTTGAGGCAGTTCAATCCACGTGGGAATCCCTGCATAAAGAAATTCATTCGTGGAAGAGCCCAAAGATTACACACTGGGAGTAATGCTGCTTGTGTTCCACCTGCAACTAACGCAGAGTTCCTTGGGTAAAACTGCCGTGTTTTCAGAGAGGAAATGCTTAGAGGCCTAACTAGAGCCTGCTTGCTTTAGGCATTTCACTCCACGCGGGACCCCTTGAGTATAGATATTCTTTAGGGCAAAGGCTCATTGGGTACACTGTGGGAGAAAAGCTGCTTGTGTTCCACCTGCAACTAAAGAAGAATTCTTCGGGTAAACCTGCGTGATTTGGTAGAGGATATGCTTACAGTCCTCGTTACAACCTTCCATGGTGGAGGCAGTTCGCTCCTCGTGGGAATCCCTGCATAAAGAAGTTCATTCGTGTAAGAGCCCAAAGAGTACACAGTGGGAGAAATGCTGCTTGTGTTCCACCTGCAACTAAAGCAGAATTCTTTGGGTAAAACTGCGTGTATTGGGAGAGGAAATGCTTACAGTCCTTATGGGAGCCTCCCTTCGTTGAGGCAGTTCACTGCACGTGGGACACCCTGCATACACCCTGTAGACTCCTTCGGGGAAGGGCTCTTTGTATAAAGTGTGGGACAAATGCAGCTTGTGTTCCACCTGCAACTAAAGCAGAGTTCTTCGGGTAAAAGTGCCGTGTTTTCAGAGAGGAAATCCTTAGAGATCACAGGAGAGCCTGCCATGGTTGAGGCAGTTCGCTCCACGCTGGAAACCATTCTTATAGAACAAGTTCATTAGGGGAAGTGCCCATTGTGTACACTGTGAGAGGAAAGCTGATGGTGTTCCCCCTGCAATTAAAGCAGAGTTCTTCGTGTAAAACTGCGTGTTTCGGGAGGGCAAATGCTTACAGTATTCGCTACAGCCTGCCTTGGTTGAGGCAGTTCGCTCCACGTGGGAATCCCTGCATAAAGAAGTTCATTCGTGGAAGAGCCCAAAGAGTACACAGTGGGAGAAATGCTGCTTGTGTTCCACCTGCAACTAAAGCAGAATTCTTTGGTAAAACTGCCGTGTTTTGGAAGAGGAAATGCTTACAGTCCTCGCTACAGCCTGCCTTGGTTGAGGCAGTTCACTCCACGTCGGAAACCCTGCATATAGAAGTTCATTCGTGGAAGAGCCCAAAGAGTACACAGTGGGAGAAAAGCTGCTTGTGTTACGCCTGCAAGTAAAGCAGAGTTCTAGCTTTAAAACTGCGTGGTTTGGGAGAGGATATGCTTACAATCCTCGCTACAGCCTGCCATGGTTGAGGCAGTTCGCTCCACGTGGGAAACCCTGCATATACAAGTTCATTCGTGAAGAGACCAAAGAGTACACAGTGGGAGAAATGCTGCTTGTGTTCCACCTGCAACGAAAGCAGAGTTCTTCGGGTAAAAGTGCCGTGTTTTCAGAGCGGAAATTCTTAGAGACCACAGTAGTGCCTGCCATGGTTGAGGCAGTTCGCTCCACGCTGGAAACCATTCTTATAGAACAAGTTCATTAAGGGAAGTGCCTATTGTGTACACTGTGGGAGGAAAGCTGATGGTGTTCCCCCTGCAACTAAAGCAGAGTTCTTCGTGTAAAACTGCGTGTTTCAGGAGGGGAAATGCTTACAGTCCTCGCTACAGCCTGCCATGGGGGAGGCAGTTCGCTCCTCGTGGGAATCCCTGCATATAAAAGTTCATTCGTGTAAGAGCCCAGAGTACACAGTGGGAGAAAAGCTGCTTGTGTTACGCCTGCAAGTAAAGAAGACCTCTAGCGTTAAAGCTACGAGGTTTGGGAGAGGATATGCTTACAGTCCTCGCTACAGCCTGCCACGGTTGAAGCAGTTCAATCCACGTGGGAATCCCTGCATAAAGAAATTCATTCGTGGAAGAGCCCAAAGATTACACACTGGGAGTAATGCTGCTTGTGTTCCACCTGCAACTAACGCAGAGTTCCTTGGGTAAAACTGCCGTGTTTTCAGAGAGGAAATGCTTAGACGCCTAACTAGAGCCTGCTTACTTTAGGCATTTCACTCCACGCGGGACCCCTTGAGTATAGATATTCTTTCGGGCAAAGGCTCATTGGGTACACTGTGGGAGAAAAGCTGCTTGTGTTCCACCTGCAACTAAAGCAGAATTCTTCGGGTAAACCTGCGTGATTTGGTAGAGGATATGCTTACAGTCCTCGTTACAGCCTTCCATGGTGGAGGCAGTTCGCTCCTCGTGGGAATCCCTGCATAAAGAAGTTCATTCGTGTAAGAGCCCAAAGAGTACACAGTGGGAGAAATGCTGCTTGTGTTCCACCTGCAACTAAAGCACCGTTCTTCGGGTAAAACTGCCTGTTATGGGGAGGAAATGCTTACAGTCCTTACGAGAGCCTGCCTTCATTGAGGCAGTTCGCTGCACGTGGGACACCCTGCATAATGAAGATTCATTCGGGGAAGGGCCGTTTGTATAAAGTGTGGGACAAATGCAGCTTGTGTTCCACCTGCAACTAAAGCAGAGTTCTTCGGGTTAAAGTGCCGTGTTTTCAGAGAGGAAATCCTTAGAGACCACAGGAGAGCCTGCCATGGTTGAGGCAGTTCGCTCCACGCTGGAAACCATTCTTTTAGAACAAGTTCATTAGGGGAAGTGCCCATTCTGTACACTGTGGGAGGAAAGCTGATGGTGTTCCCCCTGCACCTAAAGCAGAGTTCTTCGTGTAAAACTGCGTGTTTCGGGAGGGGAAATGCTTACAGTATTCGCTACAGCCTGCCTTGGTTGAGGCAGTTCGCTCCACGTGGGAATCCCTGCATAAAGAAGTTCATTCGTGGAAGAGCCCAAAGAGTACACAGTGGGAGAAATGCTGCTTGTGTTCCACCTGCAACTAAAGCAGAATTCTTTGGTAAAACTGCCGTGTTTTGGAAGAGGAAATGCTTACAGTCCTCGCTACAGCCTGCCTTGGTTGAGGCAGTTCGCTCCACGTCGGAAACCCTGCATATAGAAGTTCATTCGTGGAAGAGCCCAAAGAGTACACAGTGGGAGAAAAGCTGCTTGTGTTACGCCTGCAAGTAAAGCAGAGTTCTAGCTTTAAAACTGCGTGGTTTGGGAGAGGATATGCTTACAATCCTCGCTACAGCCTGCCATGGTTGAGGCAGTTCGCTCCACGTGGGAAACCCTGCATATACAAGTTCATTCGTGAAGAGACCAAAGAGTACACAGTGGGAGAAATGCTGCTTGTGTTCCACCTGCAACGAAAGCAGAGTTCTTTGGGTAAAAGTTCCGTGTTTTCAGAGGGGAAATTCTTAGAGACCACAGTAATGCCTGCCATGGTTGAGGCAGTTCGCTCCACGCTGGAAACCATTCTTATAGAACAAGTTCATTAGGGGAAGTGCCTATTGTGTACACTGTGGGAGGAAAGCTGATGGTGTTCCCCCTGAACCTAAAGCAGAGTTCTTCGTGTAAAACTGCGTGTTTCGGGAGGGGAAATGCTTACAGTCCTCGCTACAGCCTGCCATGGTGGAGGCAGTTCGCTCCTCGTGGGAATCCCTGCATATAGAAGTTCATTCGTGTAAGAGCCCAAAGAGTACACAGTGGGAGAAAAGCTGCTTGTGTTACGCCTGCAAGTAAAGCAGACTTCTAGCGTTAAAACTACGAGGTTTGGGAGAGGATATGCTTAAAGTCCTCGCTACAGCCTGCCATGGTTGAGGAAGTTCGCTCCACGTGGGAAACCCTGCATATACAAGTTCATTCGTGAAGAGACCAAAGAGTACACAGTGGGAGAAATGCTGCTTGTGTTCCACCTGCAACGAAAGCAGAGTTCTTCGGGTAAAAGTTCCGTGTTTTCAGAGGGGAAATTCTTAGAGACCACAGTAGTGCCTGCCATGGTTGAGGCAGTTCGCTCCACGCTGGAAACCATTCTTATAGAATAAGTTCATTAAGGGAAGTGCCCATTGTGTACACTGTGGGAGAAAAGATGCTTGTGTTCCCCCTGCAACTAAAGCAGAGTTCCTCGGGTAAACCTGCGTGATTTGGTAGAGGATATGCTTACAGTCCTCGCTACAGCCTGCCATGGTGGAGGCAGTTCGCTCCTCGTGGGAATCCCTGCATAAAGAAGTTCATTCGTGTAAGAGCCCAAAGAGTACACATTGCGAGTAATGCTGCTTGTATGCCACCTGCAACTAAAGCTGAATTCTTTGGTAAAACTGCCGTGTTTTGTAAGAGGAAATGCTTACAGTCCTCGCTACAGCCTGCCTTGGTTGAGGCAGTTCGCTCCACGTCGGAAACCCTGCATATAGAAGTTCATTCGTGGAAGAGCCCAAAGAGTACACAGTGGGAGAAAAGCTGCTTGTGTTACCTCTGCAACTAAAGCAGAGTTCTACCGTTAAAACTGCGTGTTTTGGGAGAGGATATGCTTACAGTCCTCGCTACAGCCTGCCACGGTTGAAGCAGTTCAATCCACGTGGGAATCCCTGCATAAAGAAATTCATTCGTGGAAGAGCCCAAAGATTACACACTGGGAGTAATGCTGCTTGTGTTCCACCTGCAACTAACGCAGAGTTCCTTGGGTAAAACTGCCGTGTTTTCAGAGAGGAAATGCTTAGACACCTAACTAAAGCCTGCTTACTTTAGGCATTTCACTCCACGCGGGACCCCTTGAGTATAGATATTCTTTCGGGCAAAGGCTCATTGGGTACACTGTGGGAGAAAAGCTGCTTGTGTTCCACCTGCAACTAAAGCAGAATTCTTCGGGTAAACCTGCGTGATTTGGTAGAGGATATGCTTACAGTCCTCGTTACAGCCTTCCATGGTGGAGGCAGTTCGCTCCTCGTGGGAATCCCTGCATAAAGAAGTTCATTCGTGTAAGAGCCCAAAGAGTACACAGTGGGAGAAATGCTGCTTGTGTTCCACCTGCAACTAAAGCACCGTTCTTCGGGTAAAACTGCCTGTTATGGGGAGGAAATGCTTACAGTCCTTACGAGAGCCTGCCTTCATTGAGGCAGTTCGCTGCACGTGGGACACCCTGCATAATGAAGATTCATTCGGGGAAGGGCCGTTTGTATAAAGTGTGGGACAAATGCAGCTTGTGTTCCACCTGCAACTAAAGCAGAGTTCTTCGGGTTAAAGTGCCGTGTTTTCAGAGAGGAAATCCTTAGAGACCACAGGAGAGCCTGCCATGGTTGAGGCAGTTCGCTCCACGCTGGAAACCATTCTTTTAGAACAAGTTCATTAGGGGAAGTGCCCATTCTGTACACTGTGGGAGGAAAGCTGATGGTGTTCCCCCTGCAATTAAAGCAGAGTTCTTCGTGTAAAACTGCGTGTTTCGGGAGGGCAAATGCTTACAGTATTCGCTACAGCCTGCCTTGGTTGAGGCAGTTCGCTCCACGTGGGAATCCCTGCATAAAGAAGTTCATTCGTGGAAGAGCCCAAAGAGTACACAGTGGGAGAAATGCTGCTTGTGTTCCACCTGCAACTAAAGCAGAATTCTTTGGTAAAACTGCCGTGTTTTGGAAGAGGAAATGCTTACAGTCCTCGCTACAGCCTGCCTTGGTTGAGGCAGTTCGCTCCACGTCGGAAACCCTGCATATAGAAGTTCATTCGTGGAAGAGCCCAAAGAGTACACAGTGGGAGAAAAGCTGCTTGGGTTACGCCTGCAAGTAAAGCAGAGTTCTAGCTTTAAAACTGCGTGGTTTGGGAGAGGATATGCTTACAATCCTCGCTACAGCCTGCCATGGTTGAGGCAGTTCGCTCCACGTGGGAAACCCTGCATATACAAGTTCATTCGTGAAGAGACCAAAGAGTACACAGTGGGAGAAATGCTGCTTGTGTTCCACCTGCAACGAAAGCAGAGTTCTTTGGGTAAAAGTTCCGTGTTTTCAGAGGGGAAATTCTTAGAGACCACAGTAATGCCTGCCATGGTTGAGGCAGTTCGCTCCACGCTGGAAACCATTCTTATAGAACAAGTTCATTAGGGGAAGTGCCTATTGTGTACACTGTGGGAGGAAAGCTGATGGTGTTCCCCCTGCACCTAAAGCAGAGTTCTTCGTGTAAAACTGCGTGTTTCGGGAGGGGAAATGCTTACAGTCCTCGCTACAGCCTGCCATGGTGGAGGCAGTTCGCTCCTCGTGGGAATCCCTGCATATAGAAGTTCATTCGTGTAAGAACCCAAAGAGTACACAGTGGGAGAAAAGCTGCTTGTGTTACGCCTGCAAGTAAAGCAGACTTCTAACGTTAAAACTGCGAGGTTTGGGAGAGGATATGCTTACAGTCCTCGCTACAGCCTGCCATGGTTGAGGAAGTTCGCTCCACGTGGGAAACCCTGCATATACAAGTTCATTCGTGAAGAGACCAAAGAGTACACAGTGGGAGAAATGCTGCTTGTGTTCCACCTGCAACGAAAGCAGAGTTCTTCGGGTAAAAGTTCCGTGTTTTCAGAGGGGAAATTCTTAGAGACCACAGTAGTGCCTGCCATGGTTGAGGCAGTTCGCTCCACGCTGGAAACCATTCTTATAGAACAAGTTCATTAAGGGAAGTGCCCATTGTGTACACTGTGGGAGAAAAGATGCTTGTGTTCCCCCTGCAACTAAAGCAGAGTTCCTCGGGTAAACCTGCGTGATTTGGTAGAGGATATGCTTACAGTCCTCGCTACAGCCTGCCATGGTGGAGGCAGTTCGCTCCTCGTGGGAATCCCTGCATAAAGAAGTTCATTCGTGTAAGAGCCCAAAGAGTACACATTGCGAGTAATGCTGCTTGTATGCCACCTGCAACTAAAGCTGAATTCTTTGGTAAAACTGCCGTGTTTTGTAAGAGGAAATGCTTACAGTCCTCGCTACAGCCTGCCTTGGTTGAGGCAGTTCGCTCCACGTCGGAAACCCTGCATATAGAAGTTCATTCGTGGAAGAGCCCAAAGAGTACACAGTGGGAGAAAAGCTGCTTGTGTTACCTCTGCAACTAAAGCAGAGTTCTACCGTTAAAACTGCGTGTTTTGGGAGAGGATATGCTTACAGTCCTCGCTACAGCCTGCCACGGTTGAGGCAGTTCGATCCACGTGGGAATCCCTGCATAAAGAAATTTATTCGTGGAAGAGCCCAAAGATTACACACTGGGAGTAATGCTGCTTGTGTTCCACCTGCAACTAACGCAGAGTTCCTTGGGTAAAACTGCCGTGTTTTCAGAGAGGAAATGCTTAGAGGCCTAACTAGAGCCTGCTTGCTTTAGGCATTTCACTCCACGCGGGACCCCTTGAGTATAGATATTCTTTCGGGCAAAGGCTCATTGGGTACACTGTGGGAGAAAAGCTGCTTGTGTTCCACCTGCAACTAAAGCAGAATTCTTCGGGTAAACCTGCGTGATTTGGTAGAGGATATGCTTACAGTCCTCGTTACAGCCTTCCATGGTGGAGGCAGTTCGCTCCTCGTGGGAATCCCTGCATAAAGAAGTTCATTCGTGTAAGAGCCCAAAGAGTACACAGTGGGAGAAATGCTGCTTGTGTTCCACCTGCAACTAAAGCAGAATTCTTTGGGTAAAACTGCGTGTATTGGGAGAGGAAATGCTTACAGTCCTTATGAGAGCCTCCCTTCGTTGAGGCAGTTCACTGCACGTGGGACACCCTGCATACACCCTGTAGACTCCTTCGGGGAAGGGCTCTTTGTATAAAGTGTGGGACAAATGCAGCTTGTGTTCCACCTGCAACTAAAGCAGAGTTCTTCGGGTAAAAGTGCCGTGTTTTCAGAGAGGAAATCCTTAGAGACCACAGGAGAGCCTGCCATGGTTGAGGCAGTTCGCTCCACGCTGGAAACCATTCTTTTAGAACAAGTTCATTAGGGGAAGTGCCCATTCTGTACACTGTGGGAGGAAAGCTGATGGTGTTCCCCCTGCACCTAAAGCAGAGTTCTTCGTGTAAAACTGCGTGTTTCGGGAGGGGAAATGCTTACAGTATTCGCTACAGCCTGCCTTGGTTGAGGCAGTTCGCTCCACGTGGGAATCCCTGCATAAAGAAGTTCATTCGTGGAAGAGCCCAAAGAGTACACAGTGGGAGAAATGCTGCTTGTGTTCCACCTGCAACTAAAGCAGAATTCTTTGGTAAAACTGCCGTGTTTTGGAAGAGGAAATGCTTACAGTCCTCGCTACAGCCTGCCTTGGTTGAGGCAGTTCGCTCCACGTCGGAAACCCTGCATATAGAAGTTCATTCGTGGAAGAGCCCAAAGAGTACACAGTGGGAGAAAAGCTGCTTGTGTTACGCCTGCAAGTAAAGCAGAGTTCTAGCTTTAAAACTGCGTGGTTTGGGAGAGGATATGCTTACAATCCTCGCTACAGCCTGCCATGGTTGAGGCAGTTCGCTCCACGTGGGAAACCCTGCATATACAAGTTCATTCGTGAAGAGACCAAAGAGTACACAGTGGGAGAAATGCTGCTTGTGTTCCACCTGCAACGAAAGCAGAGTTCTTTGGGTAAAAGTTCCGTGTTTTCAGAGGGGAAATTCTTAGAGACCACAGTAATGCCTGCCATGGTTGAGGCAGTTCGCTCCACGCTGGAAACCATTCTTATAGAACAAGTTCATTAAGGGAAGTGCCCATTGTGTACACTGTGGGAGAAAAGATGCTTGTGTTCCCCCTGCAACTAAAGCAGAGTTCCTCGGGTAAACCTGCGTGATTTGGTAGAGGATATGCTTACAGTCCTCGCTACAGCCTGCCATGGTGGAGGCAGTTCGCTCCTCGTGGGAATCCCTGCATAAAGAAGTTCATTCGTGTAAGAGCCCAAAGAGTACACATTGCGAGTAATGCTGCTTGTATGCCACCTGCAACTAAAGCTGAATTCTTTGGTAAAACTGCCGTGTTTTGTAAGAGGAAATGCTTACAGTCCTCGCTACAGCCTGCCTTGGTTGAGGCAGTTCGCTCCACGTCGGAAACCCTGCATATAGAAGTTCATTCGTGGAAGAGCCCAAAGAGTACACAGTGGGAGAAAAGCTGCTTGTGTTACCTCTGCAACTAAAGCAGAGTTCTACCGTTAAAACTGCGTGTTTTGGGAGAGGATATGCTTACAGTCCTCGCTACAGCCTGCCACGGTTGAGGCAGTTCGATCCACGTGGGAATCCCTGCATAAAGAAATTTATTCGTGGAAGAGCCCAAAGATTACACACTGGGAGTAATGCTGCTTGTGTTCCACCTGCAACTAACGCAGAGTTCCTTGGGTAAAACTGCCGTGTTTTCAGAGAGGAAATGCTTAGAGGCCTAACTAGAGCCTGCTTGCTTTAGGCATTTCACTCCACGCGGGACCCCTTGAGTATAGATATTCTTTCGGGCAAAGGCTCATTGGGTACACTGTGGGAGAAAAGCTGCTTGTGTTCCACCTGCAACTAAAGCAGAATTCTTCGGGTAAACCTGCGTGATTTGGTAGAGGATATGCTTACAGTCCTCGTTACAGCCTTCCATGGTGGAGGCAGTTCGCTCCTCGTGGGAATCCCTGCATAAAGAAGTTCATTCGTGTAAGAGCCCAAAGAGTACACAGTGGGAGAAATGCTGCTTGTGTTCCACCTGCAACTAAAGCAGAATTCTTTGGGTAAAACTGCGTGTATTGGGAGAGGAAATGCTTACAGTCCTTATGAGAGCCTCCCTTCGTTGAGGCAGTTCACTGCACGTGGGACACCCTGCATACACCCTGTAGACTCCTTCGGGGAAGGGCTCTTTGTATAAAGTGTGGGACAAATGCAGCTTGTGTTCCACCTGCAACTAAAGCAGAGTTCTTCGGGTAAAAGTGCCGTGTTTTCAGAGAGGAAATCCTTAGAGACCACAGGAGAGCCTGCCATGGTTGAGGCAGTTCGCTCCACGCTGGAAACCATTCTTTTAGAACAAGTTCATTAGGGGAAGTGCCCATTCTGTACACTGTGGGAGGAAAGCTGATGGTGTTCCCCCTGCACCTAAAGCAGAGTTCTTCGTGTAAAACTGCGTGTTTCGGGAGGGGAAATGCTTACAGTATTCGCTACAGCCTGCCTTGGTTGAGGCAGTTCGCTCCACGTGGGAATCCCTGCATAAAGAAGTTCATTCGTGGAAGAGCCCAAAGAGTACACAGTGGGAGAAATGCTGCTTGTGTTCCACCTGCAACTAAAGCAGAATTCTTTGGTAAAACTGCCGTGTTTTGTAAGAGGAAATGCTTACAGTCCTCGCTACAGCCTGCCTTGGTTGAGGCAGTTCGCTCCACGTCGGAAACCCTGCATATAGAAGTTCATTCGTGGAAGAGCCCAAAGAGTACACAGTGGGAGAAAAGCTGCTTGTGTTACGCCTGCAAGTAAAGCAGAGTTCTAGCTTTAAAACTGCGTGGTTTGGGAGAGGATATGCTTACAATCCTCGCTACAGCCTGCCATGGTTGAGGCAGTTCGCTCCACGTGGGAAACCCTGCATATACAAGTTCATTCGTGAAGAGACCAAAGAGTACACAGTGGGAGAAATGCTGCTTGTGTTCCACCTGCAACGAAAGCAGAGTTCTTTGGGTAAAAGTTCCGTGTTTTCAGAGGGGAAATTCTTAGAGACCACAGTAATGCCTGCCATGGTTGAGGCAGTTCGCTCCACGCTGGAAACCATTCTTATAGAACAAGTTCATTAAGGGAAGTGCCCATTGTGTACACTGTGGGAGAAAAGATGCTTGTGTTCCCCCTGCAACTAAAGCAGAGTTCCTCGGGTAAACCTGCGTGATTTGGTAGAGGATATGCTTACAGTCCTCGCTACAGCCTGCCATGGTGGAGGCAGTTCGCTCCTCGTGGGAATCCCTGCATAAAGAAGTTCATTCGTGTAAGAGCCCAAAGAGTACACATTGCGAGTAATGCTGCTTGTATGCCACCTGCAACTAAAGCTGAATTCTTTGGTAAAACTGCCGTGTTTTGTAAGAGGAAATGCTTACAGTCCTCGCTACAGCCTGCCTTGGTTGAGGCAGTTCGCTCCACGTCGGAAACCCTGCATATAGAAGTTCATTCGTGGAAGAGCCCAAAGAGTACACAGTGGGAGAAAAGCTGCTTGTGTTACCTCTGCAACTAAAGCAGAGTTCTACCGTTAAAACTGCGTGTTTTGGGAGAGGATATGCTTACAGTCCTCGCTACAGCCTGCCACGGTTGAGGCAGTTCAATCCACGTGGGAATCCCTGCATAAAGAAATTCATTCGTGGAAGAGCCCAAAGATTACACACTGGGAGTAATGCTGCTTGTGTTCCACCTGCAACTAACGCAGAGTTCCTTGGGTAAAACTGCCGTGTTTTCAGAGAGGAAATGCTTAGAGGCCTAACTAGAGCCTGCTTGCTTTAGGCATTTCACTCCACGCGGGACCCCTTGAGTATAGATATTCTTTCGGGCAAAGGCTCATTGGGTACACTGTGGGAGAAAAGCTGCTTGTGTTCCACCTGCAACTAAAGAAGAATTCTTCGGGTAAACCTGCGTGATTTGGTAGAGGATATGCTTACAGTCCTCGTTACAACCTTCCATGGTGGAGGCAGTTCGCTCCTCGTGGGAATCCCTGCATAAAGAAGTTCATTCGTGTAAGAGCCCAAAGAGTACACAGTGGGAGAAATGCTGCTTGTGTTCCACCTGCAACTAAAGCAGAATTCTTTGGGTAAAACTGCGTGTATTGGGAGAGGAAATGCTTACAGTCCTTATGGGAGCCTCCCTTCGTTGAGGCAGTTCACTGCACGTGGGACACCCTGCATACACCCTGTAGACTCCTTCGGGGAAGGGCTCTTTGTATAAAGTGTGGGACAAATGCAGCTTGTGTTCCACCTGCAACTAAAGCAGAGTTCTTCGGGTAAAAGTGCCGTGTTTTCAGAGAGGAAATCCTTAGAGATCACAGGAGAGCCTGCCATGGTTGAGGCAGTTCGCTCCACGCTGGAAACCATTCTTATAGAACAAGTTCATTAGGGGAAGTGCCCATTGTGTACACTGTGAGAGGAAAGCTGATGGTGTTCCCCCTGCAATTAAAGCAGAGTTCTTCGTGTAAAACTGCGTGTTTCGGGAGGGCAAATGCTTACAGTATTCGCTACAGCCTGCCTTGGTTGAGGCAGTTCGCTCCACGTGGGAATCCCTGCATAAAGAAGTTCATTCGTGGAAGAGCCCAAAGAGTACACAGTGGGAGAAATGCTGCTTGTGTTCCACCTGCAACTAAAGCAGAATTCTTTGGTAAAACTGCCGTGTTTTGGAAGAGGAAATGCTTACAGTCCTCGCTACAGCCTGCCTTGGTTGAGGCAGTTCACTCCACGTCGGAAACCCTGCATATAGAAGTTCATTCGTGGAAGAGCCCAAAGAGTACACAGTGGGAGAAAAGCTGCTTGTGTTACGCCTGCAAGTAAAGCAGAGTTCTAGCTTTAAAACTGCGTGGTTTGGGAGAGGATATGCTTACAATCCTCGCTACAGCCTGCCATGGTTGAGGCAGTTCGCTCCACGTGGGAAACCCTGCATATACAAGTTCATTCGTGAAGAGACCAAAGAGTACACAGTGGGAGAAATGCTGCTTGTGTTCCACCTGCAACGAAAGCAGAGTTCTTCGGGTAAAAGTGCCGTGTTTTCAGAGGGGAAATTCTTAGAGACCACAGTAGTGCCTGCCATGGTTGAGGCAGTTCGCTCCACGCTGGAAACCATTCTTATAGAACAAGTTCATTAAGGGAAGTGCCTATTGTGTACACTGTGGGAGGAAAGCTGATGGTGTTCCCCCTGCAACTAAAGCAGAGTTCTTCGTGTAAAACTGCGTGTTTCAGGAGGGGAAATGCTTACAGTCCTCGCTACAGCCTGCCATGGGGGAGGCAGTTCGCTCCTCGTGGGAATCCCTGCATATAGAAGTTCATTCGTGTAAGAGCCCAGAGTACACAGTGGGAGAAAAGCTGCTTGTGTTACGCCTGCAAGTAAAGAAGACCTCTAGCGTTAAAGCTACGAGGTTTGGGAGAGGATATGCTTACAGTTCTCGCTACAGCCTGCCACGGTTGAAGCAGTTCAATCCACGTGGGAATCCCTGCATAAAGAAATTCATTCGTGGAAGAGCCCAAAGATTACACACTGGGAGTAATGCTGCTTGTGTTCCACCTGCAACTAACGCAGAGTTCCTTGGGTAAAACTGCCGTGTTTTCAGAGAGGAAATGCTTAGACGCCTAACTAGAGCCTGCTTACTTTAGGCATTTCACTCCACGCGGGACCCCTTGAGTATAGATATTCTTTCGGGCAAAGGCTCATTGGGTACACTGTGGGAGAAAAGCTGCTTGTGTTCCACCTGCAACTAAAGCAGAATTCTTCGGGTAAACCTGCGTGATTTGGTAGAGGATATGCTTACAGTCCTCGTTACAGCCTTCCATGGTGGAGGCAGTTCGCTCCTCGTGGGAATCCCTGCATAAAGAAGTTCATTCGTGTAAGAGCCCAAAGAGTACACAGTGGGAGAAATGCTGCTTGTGTTCCACCTGCAACTAAAGCACCGTTCTTCGGGTAAAACTGCCTGTTATGGGGAGGAAATGCTTACAGTCCTTACGAGAGCCTGCCTTCATTGAGGCAGTTCGCTGCACGTGGGACACCCTGCATAATGAAGATTCATTCGGGGAAGGGCCGTTTGTATAAAGTGTGGGACAAATGCAGCTTGTGTTCCACCTGCAACTAAAGCAGAGTTCTTCGGGTTAAAGTGCCGTGTTTTCAGAGAGGAAATCCTTAGAGACCACAGGAGAGCCTGCCATGGTTGAGGCAGTTCGCTCCACGCTGGAAACCATTCTTTTAGAACAAGTTCATTAGGGGAAGTGCCCATTCTGTACACTGTGGGAGGAAAGCTGATGGTGTTCCCCCTGCACCTAAAGCAGAGTTCTTCGTGTAAAACTGCGTGTTTCGGGAGGGGAAATGCTTACAGTATTCGCTACAGCCTGCCTTGGTTGAGGCAGTTCGCTCCACGTGGGAATCCCTGCATAAAGAAGTTCATTCGTGGAAGAGCCCAAAGAGTACACAGTGGGAGAAATGCTGCTTGTGTTCCACCTGCAACTAAAGCAGAATTCTTTGGTAAAACTGCCGTGTTTTGGAAGAGGAAATGCTTACAGTCCTCGCTACAGCCTGCCTTGGTTGAGGCAGTTCGCTCCACGTCGGAAACCCTGCATATAGAAGTTCATTCGTGGAAGAGCCCAAAGAGTACACAGTGGGAGAAAAGCTGCTTGGGTTACGCCTGCAAGTAAAGCAGAGTTCTAGCTTTAAAACTGCGTGGTTTGGGAGAGGATATGCTTACAATCCTCGCTACAGCCTGCCATGGTTGAGGCAGTTCGCTCCACGTGGGAAACCCTGCATATACAAGTTCATTCGTGAAGAGACCAAAGAGTACACAGTGGGAGAAATGCTGCTTGTGTTCCACCTGCAACGAAAGCAGAGTTCTTTGGGTAAAAGTTCCGTGTTTTCAGAGGGGAAATTCTTAGAGACCACAGTAATGCCTGCCATGGTTGAGGCAGTTCGCTCCACGCTGGAAACCATTCTTATAGAACAAGTTCATTAGGGGAAGTGCCTATTGTGTACACTGTGGGAGGAAAGCTGATGGTGTTCCCCCTGCACCTAAAGCAGAGTTCTTCGTGTAAAACTGCGTGTTTCGGGAGGGGAAATGCTTACAGTCCTCGCTACAGCCTGCCATGGTGGAGGCAGTTCGCTCCTCGTGGGAATCCCTGCATATAGAAGTTCATTCGTGTAAGAGCCCAAAGAGTACACAGTGGGAGAAAAGCTGCTTGTGTTACGCCTGCAAGTAAAGCAGACTTCTAGCGTTAAAACTGCGAGGTTTGGGAGAGGATATGCTTACAGTCCTCGCTACAGCCTGCCATGGTTGAGGAAGTTCGCTCCACGTGGGAAACCCTGCATATACAAGTTCATTCGTGAAGAGACCAAAGAGTACACAGTGGGAGAAATGCTGCTTGTGTTCCACCTGCAACGAAAGCAGAGTTCTTCGGGTAAAAGTTCCGTGTTTTCAGAGGGGAAATTCTTAGAGACCACAGTAGTGCCTGCCATGGTTGAGGCAGTTCGCTCCACGCTGGAAACCATTCTTATAGAACAAGTTCATTAAGGGAAGTGCCCATTGTGTACACTGTGGGAGAAAAGATGCTTGTGTTCCCCCTGCAACTAAAGCAGAGTTCCTCGGGTAAACCTGCGTGATTTGGTAGAGGATATGCTTACAGTCCTCGCTACAGCCTGCCATGGTGGAGGCAGTTCGCTCCTCGTGGGAATCCCTGCATAAAGAAGTTCATTCGTGTAAGAGCCCAAAGAGTACACATTGCGAGTAATGCTGCTTGTATGCCACCTGCAACTAAAGCTGAATTCTTTGGTAAAACTGCCGTGTTTTGTAAGAGGAAATGCTTACAGTCCTCGCTACAGCCTGCCTTGGTTGAGGCAGTTCGCTCCACGTCGGAAACCCTGCATATAGAAGTTCATTCGTGGAAGAGCCCAAAGAGTACACAGTGGGAGAAAAGCTGCTTGTGTTACCTCTGCAACTAAAGCAGAGTTCTACCGTTAAAACTGCGTGTTTTGGGAGAGGATATGCTTACAGTCCTCGCTACAGCCTGCCACGGTTGAGGCAGTTCGATCCACGTGGGAATCCCTGCATAAAGAAATTTATTCGTGGAAGAGCCCAAAGATTACACACTGGGAGTAATGCTGCTTGTGTTCCACCTGCAACTAACGCAGAGTTCCTTGGGTAAAACTGCCGTGTTTTCAGAGAGGAAATGCTTAGAGGCCTAACTAGAGCCTGCTTGCTTTAGGCATTTCACTCCACGCGGGACCCCTTGAGTATAGATATTCTTTCGGGCAAAGGCTCATTGGGTACACTGTGGGAGAAAAGCTGCTTGTGTTCCACCTGCAACTAAAGCAGAATTCTTCGGGTAAACCTGCGTGATTTGGTAGAGGATATGCTTACAGTCCTCGTTACAGCCTTCCATGGTGGAGGCAGTTCGCTCCTCGTGGGAATCCCTGCATAAAGAAGTTCATTCGTGTAAGAGCCCAAAGAGTACACAGTGGGAGAAATGCTGCTTGTGTTCCACCTGCAACTAAAGCAGAATTCTTTGGGTAAAACTGCGTGTATTGGGAGAGGAAATGCTTACAGTCCTTATGAGAGCCTCCCTTCGTTGAGGCAGTTCACTGCACGTGGGACACCCTGCATACACCCTGTAGACTCCTTCGGGGAAGGGCTCTTTGTATAAAGTGTGGGACAAATGCAGCTTGTGTTCCACCTGCAACTAAAGCAGAGTTCTTCGGGTAAAAGTGCCGTGTTTTCAGAGAGGAAATCCTTAGAGACCACAGGAGAGCCTGCCATGGTTGAGGCAGTTCGCTCCACGCTGGAAACCATTCTTTTAGAACAAGTTCATTAGGGGAAGTGCCCATTCTGTACACTGTGGGAGGAAAGCTGATGGTGTTCCCCCTGCACCTAAAGCAGAGTTCTTCGTGTAAAACTGCGTGTTTCGGGAGGGGAAATGCTTACAGTATTCGCTACAGCCTGCCTTGGTTGAGGCAGTTCGCTCCACGTGGGAATCCCTGCATAAAGAAGTTCATTCGTGGAAGAGCCCAAAGAGTACACAGTGGGAGAAATGCTGCTTGTGTTCCACCTGCAACTAAAGCAGAATTCTTTGGTAAAACTGCCGTGTTTTGGAAGAGGAAATGCTTACAGTCCTCGCTACAGCCTGCCTTGGTTGAGGCAGTTCGCTCCACGTCGGAAACCCTGCATATAGAAGTTCATTCGTGGAAGAGCCCAAAGAGTACACAGTGGGAGAAAAGCTGCTTGTGTTACGCCTGCAAGTAAAGCAGAGTTCTAGCTTTAAAACTGCGTGGTTTGGGAGAGGATATGCTTACAATCCTCGCTACAGCCTGCCATGGTTGAGGCAGTTCGCTCCACGTGGGAAACCCTGCATATACAAGTTCATTCGTGAAGAGACCAAAGAGTACACAGTGGGAGAAATGCTGCTTGTGTTCCACCTGCAACGAAAGCAGAGTTCTTTGGGTAAAAGTTCCGTGTTTTCAGAGGGGAAATTCTTAGAGACCACAGTAATGCCTGCCATGGTTGAGGCAGTTCGCTCCACGCTGGAAACCATTCTTATAGAACAAGTTCATTAAGGGAAGTGCCCATTGTGTACACTGTGGGAGAAAAGATGCTTGTGTTCCCCCTGCAACTAAAGCAGAGTTCCTCGGGTAAACCTGCGTGATTTGGTAGAGGATATGCTTACAGTCCTCGCTACAGCCTGCCATGGTGGAGGCAGTTCGCTCCTCGTGGGAATCCCTGCATAAAGAAGTTCATTCGTGTAAGAGCCCAAAGAGTACACATTGCGAGTAATGCTGCTTGTATGCCACCTGCAACTAAAGCTGAATTCTTTGGTAAAACTGCCGTGTTTTGTAAGAGGAAATGCTTACAGTCCTCGCTACAGCCTGCCTTGGTTGAGGCAGTTCGCTCCACGTCGGAAACCCTGCATATAGAAGTTCATTCGTGGAAGAGCCCAAAGAGTACACAGTGGGAGAAAAGCTGCTTGTGTTACCTCTGCAACTAAAGCAGAGTTCTACCGTTAAAACTGCGTGTTTTGGGAGAGGATATGCTTACAGTCCTCGCTACAGCCTGCCACGGTTGAGGCAGTTCAATCCACGTGGGAATCCCTGCATAAAGAAATTCATTCGTGGAAGAGCCCAAAGATTACACACTGGGAGTAATGCTGCTTGTGTTCCACCTGCAACTAACGCAGAGTTCCTTGGGTAAAACTGCCGTGTTTTCAGAGAGGAAATGCTTAGAGGCCTAACTAGAGCCTTCTTGCTTTAGGCATTTCACTCCACGCGGGACCCCTTGAGTATAGATATTCTTTAGGGCAAAGGCTCATTGGGTACACTGTGGGAGAAAAGCTGCTTGTGTTCCACCTGCAACTAAAGAAGAATTCTTCGGGTAAACCTGCGTGATTTGGTAGAGGATATGCTTACAGTCCTCGTTACAACCTTCCATGGTGGAGGCAGTTCGCTCCTCGTGGGAATCCCTGCATAAAGAAGTTCATTCGTGTAAGAGCCCAAAGAGTACACAGTGGGAGAAATGCTGCTTGTGTTCCACCTGCAACTAAAGCAGAATTCTTTGGGTAAAACTGCGTGTATTGGGAGAGGAAATGTTACAGTCCTTATGGGAGCCTCCCTTCGTTGAGGCAGTTCACTGCACGTGGGACACCCTGCATACACCCTGTAGACTCCTTCGGGGAAGGGCTCTTTGTATAAAGTGTGGGACAAATGCAGCTTGTGTTCCACCTGCAACTAAAGCAGAGTTCTTCGGGTAAAAGTGCCGTGTTTTCAGAGAGGAAATCCTTAGAGATCACAGGAGAGCCTGCCATGGTTGAGGCAGTTCGCTCCACGCTGGAAACCATTCTTATAGAACAAGTTCATTAGGGGAAGTGCCCATTGTGTACACTGTGAGAGGAAAGCTGATGGTGTTCCCCCTGCAATTAAAGCAGAGTTCTTCGTGTAAAACTGCGTGTTTCGGGAGGGCAAATGCTTACAGTATTCGCTACAGCCTGCCTTGGTTGAGGCAGTTCGCTCCACGTGGGAATCCCTGCATAAAGAAGTTCATTCGTGGAAGAGCCCAAAGAGTACACAGTGGGAGAAATGCTGCTTGTGTTCCACCTGCAACTAAAGCAGAATTCTTTGGTAAAACTGCCGTGTTTTGGAAGAGGAAATGCTTACAGTCCTCGCTACAGCCTGCCTTGGTTGAGGCAGTTCACTCCACGTCGGAAACCCTGCATATAGAAGTTCATTCGTGGAAGAGCCCAAAGAGTACACAGTGGGAGAAAAGCTGCTTGTGTTACGCCTGCAAGTAAAGCAGAGTTCTAGCTTGAAAACTGCGTGGTTTGGGAGAGGATATGCTTACAATCCTCGCTACAGCCTGCCATGGTTGAGGCAGTTCGCTCCACGTGGGAAACCCTGCATATACAAGTTCATTCGTGAAGAGACCAAAGAGTACACAGTGGGAGAAATGCTGCTTGTGTTCCACCTGCAACGAAAGCAGAGTTCTTCGGGTAAAAGTTCCGTGTTTTCAGAGGGGAAATTCTTAGAGACCACAGTAGTGCCTGCCATGGTTGAGGCAGTTCGCTCCACGCTGGAAACCATTCTTATAGAACAAGTTCATTAAGGGAAGTGCCTATTGTGTACACTGTGGGAGGAAAGCTGATGGTGTTCCCCCTGCAACTAAAGCAGAGTTCTTCGTGTAAAACTGCGTGTTTCAGGAGGGGAAATGCTTACAGTCCTCGCTACAGCCTGCCATGGGGGAGGCAGTTCGCTCCTCGTGGGAATCCCTGCATATAGAAGTTCATTCGTGTAAGAGCCCAGAGTACACAGTGGGAGAAAAGCTGCTTGTGTTACGCCTGCAAGTAAAGAAGACCTCTAGCGTTAAAGCTACGAGGTTTGGGAGAGGATATGCTTACAGTCCTCGCTACAGCCTGCCACGGTTGAAGCAGTTCAATCCACGTGGGAATCCCTGCATAAAGAAATTCATTCGTGGAAGAGCCCAAAGATTACACACTGGGAGTAATGCTGCTTGTGTTCCACCTGCAACTAACGCAGAGTTCCTTGGGTAAAACTGCCGTGTTTTCAGAGAGGAAATGCTTAGACGCCTAACTAGAGCCTGCTTACTTTAGGCATTTCACTCCACGCGGGACCCCTTGAGTATAGATATTCTTTCGGGCAAAGGCTCATTGGGTACACTGTGGGAGAAAAGCTGCTTGTGTTCCACCTGCAACTAAAGCAGAATTCTTCAGGTAAACCTGCGTGATTTGGTAGAGGATATGCTTACAGTCCTCGTTACAGCCTTCCATGGTGGAGGCAGTTCGCTCCTCGTGGGAATCCCTGCATAAAGAAGTTCATTCGTGTAAGAGCCCAAAGAGTACACAGTGGGAGAAATGCTGCTTGTGTTCCACCTGCAACTAAAGCACCGTTCTTCGGGTAAAACTGCCTGTTATGGGGAGGAAATGCTTACAGTCCTTACGAGAGCCTGCCTTCATTGAGGCAGTTCGCTGCACGTGGGACACCCTGCATAATGAAGATTCATTCGGGGAAGGGCCGTTTGTATAAAGTGTGGGACAAATGCAGCTTGTGTTCCACCTGCAACTAAAGCAGAGTTCTTCGGGTTAAAGTGCCGTGTTTTCAGAGAGGAAATCCTTAGAGACCACAGGAGAGCCTGCCATGGTTGAGGCAGTTCGCTCCACGCTGGAAACCATTCTTTTAGAACAAGTTCATTAGGGGAAGTGCCCATTCTGTACACTGTGGGAGGAAAGCTGATGGTGTTCCCCCTGCACCTAAAGCAGAGTTCTTCGTGTAAAACTGCGTGTTTCGGGAGGGGAAATGCTTACAGTATTCGCTACAGCCTGCCTTGGTTGAGGCAGTTCGCTCCACGTGGGAAACCCTGCATAAAGAAGTTCATTCGTGGAAGAGCCCAAAGAGTACACAGTGGGAGAAATGCTGCTTGTGTTCCACCTGCAACTAAAGCAGAATTCTTTGGTAAAACTGCCGTGTTTTGTAAGAGGAAATGCTTACAGTCCTCGCTACAGCCTGCCTTGGTTGAGGCAGTTCGCTCCACGTCGGAAACCCTGCATATAGAAGTTCATTCGTGGAAGAGCCCAAAGAGTACACAGTGGGAGAAAAGCTGCTTGTGTTACGCCTGCAAGTAAAGCAGAGTTCTAGCTTTAAAACTGCGTGGTTTGGGAGAGGATATGCTTACAATCCTCGCTACAGCCTGCCATGGTTGAGGCAGTTCGCTCCACGTGGGAAACCCTGCATATACAAGTGCATTCGTGAAGAGACCAAAGAGTACACAGTGGGAGAAATGCTGCTTGTGTTCCACCTGCAACGAAAGCAGAGTTCTTTGGGTAAAAGTTCGGTGTTTTCAGAAGGGAAATTCTTAGAGACCACAGTAATGCCTGCCATGGTTGAGGCAGTTCGCTCCACGCTGGAAACCATTCTTATAGAACAAGTTCATTAGGGGAAGTGCCTATTGTGTACACTGTGGGAGGAAAGCTGATGGTGTTCCCCCTGCACCTAAAGCAGAGTTCTTCGTGTAAAACTGCGTGTTTCGGGAGGGGAAATGCTTACAGTCCTCGCTACAGCCTGCCTTGGTTGAGGCAGTTCGCTCCACGTCGGAAACCCTGCATATAGAAGTTCATTCGTGGAAGAGCCCAAAGAGTACACAGTGGGAGAAAAGCTGCTTGTGTTACGCCTGCAAGTAAAGCAGACTTCTAGCGTTAAAACTGCGAGGTTTGGGAGAGGATATGCTTACAGTCCTCGCTACAGCCTGCCATGGTTGAGGAAGTTCGCTCCACGTGGGAAACCCTGCATATACAAGTTCATTCGTGAAGAGACCAAAGAGTACACAGTGGGAGAAATGCTGCTTGTGTTCCATCTGCAATGAAAGCAGAGTTCTTCGGGTAAAAGTTCCGTGTTTTCAGAGGGGAAATTCTTAGAGACCACAGTAGTGCCTGCCATGGTTGAGGCAGTTCGCTCCACGCTGGAAACCATTCTTATAGAACAAGTTCATTAAGGGAAGTGCCCATTGTGTACACTGTGGGAGAAAAGATGCTTGTGTTCCCCCTGCAACTAAAGCAGAGTTCCTCGGGTAAACCTGCGTGATTTGGTAGAGGATATGCTTACAGTCCTCGCTACAGCCTGCCATGGTGGAGGCAGTTCGCTCCTCGTGGGAATCCCTGCATAAAGAAGTTCATTCGTGTAAGAGCCCAAAGAGTACACATTGCGAGTAATGCTGCTTGTATGCCACCTGCAACTATAGCTGAATTCTTTGGTAAAACTGCCGTGTTTTGGAAGAGGAAATGCTTACAGTCCTCGCTACAGCCTGCCTTGGTTGAGGCAGTTCGCTCCACGTCGGAAACCCTGCATATAGAAGTTCATTCGTGGAAGAGCCCAAAGAGTACACAGTGGGAGAAAAGCTGCTTGTGTTACCTCTGCAACTAAAGCAGAGTTCTACCGTTAAAACTGCGTGTTTTGGGAGAGGATATGCTTACAGTCCTCGCTACAGCCTGCCACGGTTGAGGCAGTTCGCTCCTCGTGGGAATCCCTGCATAAAGAAGTTCATTCGTGTAAGAGCCCAAAGAGTACACAGTGGGAGAAATGCTGCTTGTGTTCCACCTGCAACTAAAGCAGAATTCTTTGGGTAAAACTGCGTGTATTGGGAGAGGAAATGCTTACAGTCCTTATGAGAGCCTCCCTTCGTTGAGGCAGTTCACTGCACGTGGGACACCCTGCATACACCCTGTAGACTCCTTCGGGGAAGGGCTCTTTGTATAAAGTGTGGGACAAATGCAGCTTGTGTTCCACCTGCAACTAAAGCAGAGTTCTTCGGGTTAAAGTGCCGTGTTTTCAGAGAGGAAATCCTTAGAGACCACAGGAGAGCCTGCCATGGTTGAGGCAGTTCGCTCCACGCTGGAAACCATTCTTTTAGAACAAGTTCATTAGGGGAAGTGCCCATTCTGTACACTGTGGGAGGAAAGCTGATGGTGTTCCCCCTGCACCTAAAGCAGAGTTCTTCGTGTAAAACTGCGTGTTTCGGGAGGGGAAATGCTTACAGTATTCGCTACAGCCTGCCTTGGTTGAGGCAGTTCGCTCCACGTGGGAAACCCTGCATAAAGAAGTTCATTCGTGGAAGAGCCCAAAGAGTACACAGTGGGAGAAATGCTGCTTGTGTTCCACCTGCAACTAAAGCAGAATTCTTTGGTAAAACTGCCGTGTTTTGTAAGAGGAAATGCTTACAGTCCTCGCTACAGCCTGCCTTGGTTGAGGCAGTTCGCTCCACGTCGGAAACCCTGCATATAGAAGTTCATTCGTGGAAGAGCCCAAAGAGTACACAGTGGGAGAAAAGCTGCTTGTGTTACGCCTGCAAGTAAAGCAGAGTTCTAGCTTTAAAACTGCGTGGTTTGGGAGAGGATATGCTTACAATCCTCGCTACAGCCTGCCATGGTTGAGGCAGTTCGCTCCACGTGGGAAACCCTGCATATACAAGTGCATTCGTGAAGAGACCAAAGAGTACACAGTGGGAGAAATGCTGCTTGTGTTCCACCTGCAACGAAAGCAGAGTTCTTTGGGTAAAAGTTCGGTGTTTTCAGAGGGGAAATTCTTAGAGACCACAGTAATGCCTGCCATGGTTGAGGCAGTTCGCTCCACGCTGGAAACCATTCTTATAGAACAAGTTCATTAGGGGAAGTGCCTATTGTGTACACTGTGGGAGGAAAGCTGATGGTGTTCCCCCTGCACCTAAAGCAGAGTTCTTCGTGTAAAACTGCGTGTTTCGGGAGGGGAAATGCTTACAGTCCTCGCTACAGCCTGCCATGGTGGAGGCAGTTCGCTCCTCGTGGGAATCCCTGCATATAGAAGTTCATTCGTGTAAGAGCCCAAAGAGTACACAGTGGGAGAAAAGCTGCTTGTGTTACGCCTGCAAGTAAAGCAGACTTCTTGCGTTAAAACTGCGAGGTTTGGGAGAGGATATGCTTACAGTCCTCGCTACAGCCTGCCATGGTTGAGGAAGTTCGCTCCACGTGGGAAACCCAGCATATACAAGTTCATTCGTGAAGAGACCAAAGAGTACACAGTGGGAGAAATGCTGCTTGTGTTCCACCTGCAACGAAAGCAGAGTTCTTCGGGTAAAAGTTCCGTGTTTTCAGAGGGGAAATTCTTAGAGACCACAGTAGTGCCTGCCATGGTTGAGGCAGTTCGCTCCACGCTGGAAACCATTCTTATAGAACAAGTTCATTAAGGGAAGTGCCCATTGTGTACACTGTGGGAGAAAAGATGCTTGTGTTCCCCCTGCAACTAAAGCAGAGTTCCTCGGGTAAACCTGCGTGATTTGGTAGAGGATATGCTTACAGTCCTCGCTACAGCCTGCCATGGTGGAGGCAGTTCGCTCCTCGTGGGAATCCCTGCATAAAGAAGTTCATTCGTGTAAGAGCCCAAAGAGTACACATTGCGAGTAATGCTGCTTGTATGCCACCTGCAACTAAAGCTGAATTCTTTGGTAAAACTGCCGTGTTTTGTAAGAGGAAATGCTTACAGTCCTCGCTACAGCCTGCCTTGGTTGAGGCAGTTCGCTCCACGTCGGAAACCCTGCATATAGAAGTTCATTCGTGGAAGAGCCCAAAGAGTACACAGTGGGAGAAAAGCTGCTTGTGTTACCTCTGCAACTAAAGCAGAGTTCTACCGTTAAAACTGCGTGTTTTGGGAGAGGATATGCTTACAGTCCTCGCTACAGCCTGCCACGGTTGAGGCAGTTCGATCCACGTGGGAATCCCTGCATAAAGAAATTTATTCGTGGAAGAGCCCAAAGATTACACACTGGGAGTAATGCTGCTTGTGTTCCACCTGCAACTAACGCAGAGTTCCTTGGGTAAAACTGCCGTGTTTTCAGAGAGGAAATGCTTAGAGGCCTAACTAGAGCCTGCTTGCTTTAGGCATTTCACTCCACGCGGGACCCCTTGAGTATAGATATTCTTTCGGGCAAAGGCTCATTGGGTACACTGTGGGAGAAAAGCTGCTTGTGTTCCACCTGCAACTAAAGCAGAATTCTTCAGGTAAACCTGCGTGATTTGGTAGAGGATATGCTTACAGTCCTCGTTACAGCCTTCCATGGTGGAGGCAGTTCGCTCCTCGTGGGAATCCCTGCATAAAGAAGTTCATTCGTGTAAGAGCCCAAAGAGTACACAGTGGGAGAAATGCTGCTTGTGTTCCACCTGCAACTAAAGCACCGTTCTTCGGGTAAAACTGCCTGTTATGGGGAGGAAATGCTTACAGTCCTTACGAGAGCCTGCCTTCATTGAGGCAGTTCGCTGCACGTGGGACACCCTGCATAATGAAGATTCATTCGGGGAAGGGCCGTTTGTATAAAGTGTGGGACAAATGCAGCTTGTGTTCCACCTGCAACTAAAGCAGAGTTCTTCGGGTTAAAGTGCCGTGTTTTCAGAGAGGAAATCCTTAGAGACCACAGGAGAGCCTGCCATGGTTGAGGCAGTTCGCTCCACGCTGGAAACCATTCTTTTAGAACAAGTTCATTAGGGGAAGTGCCCATTCTGTACACTGTGGGAGGAAAGCTGATGGTGTTCCCCCTGCACCTAAAGCAGAGTTCTTCGTGTAAAACTGCGTGTTTCGGGAGGGGAAATGCTTACAGTATTCGCTACAGCCTGCCTTGGTTGAGGCAGTTCGCTCCACGTGGGAAACCCTGCATAAAGATGTTCATTCGTGGAAGAGCCCAAAGAGTACACAGTGGGAGAAATGCTGCTTGTGTTCCACCTGCAACTAAAGCAGAATTCTTTGGTAAAACTGCCGTGTTTTGGAAGAGGAAATGCTTACAGTCCTCGCTACAGCCTGCCTTGGTTGAGGCAGTTCGCTCCACGTCGCAAACCCTGCATATAGAAGTTCATTCGTGGAAGAGCCCAAAGAGTACACAGTGGGAGAAAAGCTGCTTGTGTTACGCCTGCAAGTAAAGCAGAGTTCTAGCTTTAAAACTGCGTGGTTTGGGAGAGGATATGCTTACAATCCTCGCTACAGCCTGCCATGGTTGAGGCAGTTCGCTCCACGTGGGAAACCCTGCATATACAAGTGCATTCGTGAAGAGACCAAAGAGTACACAGTGGGAGAAATGCTGCTTGTGTTCCACCTGCAACGAAAGCAGAGTTCTTTGGGTAAAAGTTCGGTGTTTTCAGACGGGAAATTCTTAGAGACCACAGTAATGCCTGCCATGGTTGAGGCAGTTCGCTCCACGCTGGAAACCATTCTTATAGAACAAGTTCATTAGAGGAAGTGCCTATTGTGTACACTGTGGGAGGAAAGCTGATGGTGTTCCCCCTGCACCTAAAGCAGAGTTCTTCGTGTAAAACTGCGTGTTTCGGGAGGGGAAATGCTTACAGTCCTCGCTACAGCCTGCCATGGTGGAGGCAGTTCGCTCCTCGTGGGAATCCCTGCATATAGAAGTTCATTCGTGTAAGAGCCCAAAGAGTACACAGTGGGAGAAAAGCTGCTTGTGTTACGCCTGCAAGTAAAGCAGACTTCTTGCGTTAAAACTGCGAGGTTTGGGAGAGGATATGCTTACAGTCCTCGCTACAGCCTGCCATGGTTGAGGCAGTTCGCTCCACGTGGGAAACCCTGCATATACAAGTTCATTCGTGAAGAGACCAAAGAGTACACAGTGGGAGAAATGCTGCTTGTGTTCCACCTGCAACGAAAGCAGAGTTCTTCGGGTAAAAGTTCCGTGTTTTCAGAGGGGAAATTCTTAGAGACCACAGTAGTGCCTGCCATGGTTGAGGCAGTTCGCTCCACGCTGGAAACCATTCTTATAGAACAAGTTCATTAAGGGAAGTGCCCATTGTGTACACTGTGGGAGAAAAGATGCTTGTGTTCCCCCTGCAACTAAAGCAGAGTTCCTCGGGTAAACCTGCGTGATTTGGTAGAGGATATGCTTACAGTCCTCGCTACAGCCTGCCATGGTGGAGGCAGTTCGCTCCTCGTGGGAATCCCTGCATAAAGAAGTTCATTCGTGTAAGAGCCCAAAGAGTACACATTGCGAGTAATGCTGCTTGTATGCCACCTGCAACTAAAGCTGAATTCTTTGGTAAAACTGCCGTGTTTTGTAAGAGGAAATGCTTACAGTCCTCGCTACAGCCTGCCTTGGTTGAGGCAGTTCGCTCCACGTCGGAAACCCTGCATATAGAAGTTCATTCGTGGAAGAGCCCAAAGAGTACACAGTGGGAGAAAAGCTGCTTGTGTTACCTCTGCAACTAAAGCAGAGTTCTACCGTTAAAACTGCGTGTTTTGGGAGAGGATATGCTTACAGTCCTCGCTACAGCCTGCCACGGTTGAGGCAGTTCGATCCACGTGGGAATCCCTGCATAAAGAAATTTATTCGTGGAAGAGCCCAAAGATTACACACTGGGAGTAATGCTGCTTGTGTTCCACCTGCAACTAACGCAGAGTTCCTTGGGTAAAACTGCCGTGTTTTCAGAGAGGAAATGCTTAGAGGCCTAACTAGAGCCTGCTTGCTTTAGGCATTTCACTCCACGCGGGACCCCTTGAGTATAGATATTCTTTAGGGCAAAGGCTCATTGGGTACACTGTGGGAGAAAAGCTGCTTGTGTTCCACCTGCAACTAAAGAAGAATTCTTCGGGTAAACCTGCGTGATTTGGTAGAGGATATGCTTACAGTCCTCGTTACAACCTTCCATGGTGGAGGCAGTTCGCTCCTCGTGGGAATCCCTGCATAAAGAAGTTCATTCGTGTAAGAGCCCAAAGAGTACACAGTGGGAGAAATGCTGCTTGTGTTCCACCTGCAACTAAAGCAGAATTCTTTGGGTAAAACTGCGTGTATTGGGAGAGGAAATGTTACAGTCCTTATGGGAGCCTCCCTTCGTTGAGGCAGTTCACTGCACGTGGGACACCCTGCATACACCCTGTAGACTCCTTCGGGGAAGGGCTCTTTGTATAAAGTGTGGGACAAATGCAGCTTGTGTTCCACCTGCAACTAAAGCAGAGTTCTTCGGGTAAAAGTGCCGTGTTTTCAGAGAGGAAATCCTTAGAGATCACAGGAGAGCCTGCCATGGTTGAGGCAGTTCGCTCCACGCTGGAAACCATTCTTATAGAACAAGTTCATTAGGGGAAGTGCCCATTGTGTACACTGTGAGAGGAAAGCTGATGGTGTTCCCCCTGCAATTAAAGCAGAGTTCTTCGTGTAAAACTGCGTGTTTCGGGAGGGCAAATGCTTACAGTATTCGCTACAGCCTGCCTTGGTTGAGGCAGTTCGCTCCACGTGGGAATCCCTGCATAAAGAAGTTCATTCGTGGAAGAGCCCAAAGAGTACACAGTGGGAGAAATGCTGCTTGTGTTCCACCTGCAACTAAAGCAGAATTCTTTGGTAAAACTGCCGTGTTTTGGAAGAGGAAATGCTTACAGTCCTCGCTACAGCCTGCCTTGGTTGAGGCAGTTCACTCCACGTCGGAAACCCTGCATATAGAAGTTCATTCGTGGAAGAGCCCAAAGAGTACACAGTGGGAGAAAAGCTGCTTGTGTTACGCCTGCAAGTAAAGCAGAGTTCTAGCTTGAAAACTGCGTGGTTTGGGAGAGGATATGCTTACAATCCTCGCTACAGCCTGCCATGGTTGAGGCAGTTCGCTCCACGTGGGAAACCCTGCATATACAAGTTCATTCGTGAAGAGACCAAAGAGTACACAGTGGGAGAAATGCTGCTTGTGTTCCACCTGCAACGAAAGCAGAGTTCTTCGGGTAAAAGTTCCGTGTTTTCAGAGGGGAAATTCTTAGAGACCACAGTAGTGCCTGCCATGGTTGAGGCAGTTCGCTCCACGCTGGAAACCATTCTTATAGAACAAGTTCATTAAGGGAAGTGCCTATTGTGTACACTGTGGGAGGAAAGCTGATGGTGTTCCCCCTGCAACTAAAGCAGAGTTCTTCGTGTAAAACTGCGTGTTTCAGGAGGGGAAATGCTTACAGTCCTCGCTACAGCCTGCCATGGGGGAGGCAGTTCGCTCCTCGTGGGAATCCCTGCATATAGAAGTTCATTCGTGTAAGAGCCCAGAGTACACAGTGGGAGAAAAGCTGCTTGTGTTACGCCTGCAAGTAAAGAAGACCTCTAGCGTTAAAGCTACGAGGTTTGGGAGAGGATATGCTTACAGTCCTCGCTACAGCCTGCCACGGTTGAAGCAGTTCAATCCACGTGGGAATCCCTGCATAAAGAAATTCATTCGTGGAAGAGCCCAAAGATTACACACTGGGAGTAATGCTGCTTGTGTTCCACCTGCAACTAACGCAGAGTTCCTTGGGTAAAACTGCCGTGTTTTCAGAGAGGAAATGCTTAGACGCCTAACTAGAGCCTGCTTACTTTAGGCATTTCACTCCACGCGGGACCCCTTGAGTATAGATATTCTTTCGGGCAAAGGCTCATTGGGTACACTGTGGGAGAAAAGCTGCTTGTGTTCCACCTGCAACTAAAGCAGAATTCTTCAGGTAAACCTGCGTGATTTGGTAGAGGATATGCTTACAGTCCTCGTTACAGCCTTCCATGGTGGAGGCAGTTCGCTCCTCGTGGGAATCCCTGCATAAAGAAGTTCATTCGTGTAAGAGCCCAAAGAGTACACAGTGGGAGAAATGCTGCTTGTGTTCCACCTGCAACTAAAGCACCGTTCTTCGGGTAAAACTGCCTGTTATGGGGAGGAAATGCTTACAGTCCTTACGAGAGCCTGCCTTCATTGAGGCAGTTCGCTGCACGTGGGACACCCTGCATAATGAAGATTCATTCGGGGAAGGGCCGTTTGTATAAAGTGTGGGACAAATGCAGCTTGTGTTCCACCTGCAACTAAAGCAGAGTTCTTCGGGTTAAAGTGCCGTGTTTTCAGAGAGGAAATCCTTAGAGACCACAGGAGAGCCTGCCATGGTTGAGGCAGTTCGCTCCACGCTGGAAACCATTCTTTTAGAACAAGTTCATTAGGGGAAGTGCCCATTCTGTACACTGTGGGAGGAAAGCTGATGGTGTTCCCCCTGCACCTAAAGCAGAGTTCTTCGTGTAAAACTGCGTGTTTCGGGAGGGGAAATGCTTACAGTATTCGCTACAGCCTGCCTTGGTTGAGGCAGTTCGCTCCACGTGGGAAACCCTGCATAAAGAAGTTCATTCGTGGAAGAGCCCAAAGAGTACACAGTGGGAGAAATGCTGCTTGTGTTCCACCTGCAACTAAAGCAGAATTCTTTGGTAAAACTGCCGTGTTTTGTAAGAGGAAATGCTTACAGTCCTCGCTACAGCCTGCCTTGGTTGAGGCAGTTCGCTCCACGTCGGAAACCCTGCATATAGAAGTTCATTCGTGGAAGAGCCCAAAGAGTACACAGTGGGAGAAAAGCTGCTTGTGTTACGCCTGCAAGTAAAGCAGAGTTCTAGCTTTAAAACTGCGTGGTTTGGGAGAGGATATGCTTACAATCCTCGCTACAGCCTGCCATGGTTGAGGCAGTTCGCTCCACGTGGGAAACCCTGCATATACAAGTGCATTCGTGAAGAGACCAAAGAGTACACAGTGGGAGAAATGCTGCTTGTGTTCCACCTGCAACGAAAGCAGAGTTCTTTGGGTAAAAGTTCGGTGTTTTCAGAAGGGAAATTCTTAGAGACCACAGTAATGCCTGCCATGGTTGAGGCAGTTCGCTCCACGCTGGAAACCATTCTTATAGAACAAGTTCATTAGGGGAAGTGCCTATTGTGTACACTGTGGGAGGAAAGCTGATGGTGTTCCCCCTGCACCTAAAGCAGAGTTCTTCGTGTAAAACTGCGTGTTTCGGGAGGGGAAATGCTTACAGTCCTCGCTACAGCCTGCCTTGGTTGAGGCAGTTCGCTCCACGTCGGAAACCCTGCATATAGAAGTTCATTCGTGGAAGAGCCCAAAGAGTACACAGTGGGAGAAAAGCTGCTTGTGTTACGCCTGCAAGTAAAGCAGACTTCTAGCGTTAAAACTGCGAGGTTTGGGAGAGGATATGCTTACAGTCCTCGCTACAGCCTGCCATGGTTGAGGAAGTTCGCTCCACGTGGGAAACCCTGCATATACAAGTTCATTCGTGAAGAGACCAAAGAGTACACAGTGGGAGAAATGCTGCTTGTGTTCCATCTGCAATGAAAGCAGAGTTCTTCGGGTAAAAGTTCCGTGTTTTCAGAGGGGAAATTCTTAGAGACCACAGTAGTGCCTGCCATGGTTGAGGCAGTTCGCTCCACGCTGGAAACCATTCTTATAGAACAAGTTCATTAAGGGAAGTGCCCATTGTGTACACTGTGGGAGAAAAGATGCTTGTGTTCCCCCTGCAACTAAAGCAGAGTTCCTCGGGTAAACCTGCGTGATTTGGTAGAGGATATGCTTACAGTCCTCGCTACAGCCTGCCATGGTGGAGGCAGTTCGCTCCTCGTGGGAATCCCTGCATAAAGAAGTTCATTCGTGTAAGAGCCCAAAGAGTACACATTGCGAGTAATGCTGCTTGTATGCCACCTGCAACTATAGCTGAATTCTTTGGTAAAACTGCCGTGTTTTGGAAGAGGAAATGCTTACAGTCCTCGCTACAGCCTGCCTTGGTTGAGGCAGTTCGCTCCACGTCGGAAACCCTGCATATAGAAGTTCATTCGTGGAAGAGCCCAAAGAGTACACAGTGGGAGAAAAGCTGCTTGTGTTACCTCTGCAACTAAAGCAGAGTTCTACCGTTAAAACTGCGTGTTTTGGGAGAGGATATGCTTACAGTCCTCGCTACAGCCTGCCACGGTTGAGGCAGTTCGCTCCTCGTGGGAATCCCTGCATAAAGAAGTTCATTCGTGTAAGAGCCCAAAGAGTACACAGTGGGAGAAATGCTGCTTGTGTTCCACCTGCAACTAAAGCAGAATTCTTTGGGTAAAACTGCGTGTATTGGGAGAGGAAATGCTTACAGTCCTTATGAGAGCCTCCCTTCGTTGAGGCAGTTCACTGCACGTGGGACACCCTGCATACACCCTGTAGACTCCTTCGGGGAAGGGCTCTTTGTATAAAGTGTGGGACAAATGCAGCTTGTGTTCCACCTGCAACTAAAGCAGAGTTCTTCGGGTTAAAGTGCCGTGTTTTCAGAGAGGAAATCCTTAGAGACCACAGGAGAGCCTGCCATGGTTGAGGCAGTTCGCTCCACGCTGGAAACCATTCTTTTAGAACAAGTTCATTAGGGGAAGTGCCCATTCTGTACACTGTGGGAGGAAAGCTGATGGTGTTCCCCCTGCACCTAAAGCAGAGTTCTTCGTGTAAAACTGCGTGTTTCGGGAGGGGAAATGCTTACAGTATTCGCTACAGCCTGCCTTGGTTGAGGCAGTTCGCTCCACGTGGGAAACCCTGCATAAAGAAGTTCATTCGTGGAAGAGCCCAAAGAGTACACAGTGGGAGAAATGCTGCTTGTGTTCCACCTGCAACTAAAGCAGAATTCTTTGGTAAAACTGCCGTGTTTTGTAAGAGGAAATGCTTACAGTCCTCGCTACAGCCTGCCTTGGTTGAGGCAGTTCGCTCCACGTCGGAAACCCTGCATATAGAAGTTCATTCGTGGAAGAGCCCAAAGAGTACACAGTGGGAGAAAAGCTGCTTGTGTTACGCCTGCAAGTAAAGCAGAGTTCTAGCTTTAAAACTGCGTGGTTTGGGAGAGGATATGCTTACAATCCTCGCTACAGCCTGCCATGGTTGAGGCAGTTCGCTCCACGTGGGAAACCCTGCATATACAAGTGCATTCGTGAAGAGACCAAAGAGTACACAGTGGGAGAAATGCTGCTTGTGTTCCACCTGCAACGAAAGCAGAGTTCTTTGGGTAAAAGTTCGGTGTTTTCAGAGGGGAAATTCTTAGAGACCACAGTAATGCCTGCCATGGTTGAGGCAGTTCGCTCCACGCTGGAAACCATTCTTATAGAACAAGTTCATTAGGGGAAGTGCCTATTGTGTACACTGTGGGAGGAAAGCTGATGGTGTTCCCCCTGCACCTAAAGCAGAGTTCTTCGTGTAAAACTGCGTGTTTCGGGAGGGGAAATGCTTACAGTCCTCGCTACAGCCTGCCATGGTGGAGGCAGTTCGCTCCTCGTGGGAATCCCTGCATATAGAAGTTCATTCGTGTAAGAGCCCAAAGAGTACACAGTGGGAGAAAAGCTGCTTGTGTTACGCCTGCAAGTAAAGCAGACTTCTTGCGTTAAAACTGCGAGGTTTGGGAGAGGATATGCTTACAGTCCTCGCTACAGCCTGCCATGGTTGAGGAAGTTCGCTCCACGTGGGAAACCCAGCATATACAAGTTCATTCGTGAAGAGACCAAAGAGTACACAGTGGGAGAAATGCTGCTTGTGTTCCACCTGCAACGAAAGCAGAGTTCTTCGGGTAAAAGTTCCGTGTTTTCAGAGGGGAAATTCTTAGAGACCACAGTAGTGCCTGCCATGGTTGAGGCAGTTCGCTCCACGCTGGAAACCATTCTTATAGAACAAGTTCATTAAGGGAAGTGCCCATTGTGTACACTGTGGGAGAAAAGATGCTTGTGTTCCCCCTGCAACTAAAGCAGAGTTCCTCGGGTAAACCTGCGTGATTTGGTAGAGGATATGCTTACAGTCCTCGCTACAGCCTGCCATGGTGGAGGCAGTTCGCTCCTCGTGGGAATCCCTGCATAAAGAAGTTCATTCGTGTAAGAGCCCAAAGAGTACACATTGCGAGTAATGCTGCTTGTATGCCACCTGCAACTAAAGCTGAATTCTTTGGTAAAACTGCCGTGTTTTGTAAGAGGAAATGCTTACAGTCCTCGCTACAGCCTGCCTTGGTTGAGGCAGTTCGCTCCACGTCGGAAACCCTGCATATAGAAGTTCATTCGTGGAAGAGCCCAAAGAGTACACAGTGGGAGAAAAGCTGCTTGTGTTACCTCTGCAACTAAAGCAGAGTTCTACCGTTAAAACTGCGTGTTTTGGGAGAGGATATGCTTACAGTCCTCGCTACAGCCTGCCACGGTTGAGGCAGTTCGATCCACGTGGGAATCCCTGCATAAAGAAATTTATTCGTGGAAGAGCCCAAAGATTACACACTGGGAGTAATGCTGCTTGTGTTCCACCTGCAACTAACGCAGAGTTCCTTGGGTAAAACTGCCGTGTTTTCAGAGAGGAAATGCTTAGAGGCCTAACTAGAGCCTGCTTGCTTTAGGCATTTCACTCCACGCGGGACCCCTTGAGTATAGATATTCTTTCGGGCAAAGGCTCATTGGGTACACTGTGGGAGAAAAGCTGCTTGTGTTCCACCTGCAACTAAAGCAGAATTCTTCAGGTAAACCTGCGTGATTTGGTAGAGGATATGCTTACAGTCCTCGTTACAGCCTTCCATGGTGGAGGCAGTTCGCTCCTCGTGGGAATCCCTGCATAAAGAAGTTCATTCGTGTAAGAGCCCAAAGAGTACACAGTGGGAGAAATGCTGCTTGTGTTCCACCTGCAACTAAAGCACCGTTCTTCGGGTAAAACTGCCTGTTATGGGGAGGAAATGCTTACAGTCCTTACGAGAGCCTGCCTTCATTGAGGCAGTTCGCTGCACGTGGGACACCCTGCATAATGAAGATTCATTCGGGGAAGGGCCGTTTGTATAAAGTGTGGGACAAATGCAGCTTGTGTTCCACCTGCAACTAAAGCAGAGTTCTTCGGGTTAAAGTGCCGTGTTTTCAGAGAGGAAATCCTTAGAGACCACAGGAGAGCCTGCCATGGTTGAGGCAGTTCGCTCCACGCTGGAAACCATTCTTTTAGAACAAGTTCATTAGGGGAAGTGCCCATTCTGTACACTGTGGGAGGAAAGCTGATGGTGTTCCCCCTGCACCTAAAGCAGAGTTCTTCGTGTAAAACTGCGTGTTTCGGGAGGGGAAATGCTTACAGTATTCGCTACAGCCTGCCTTGGTTGAGGCAGTTCGCTCCACGTGGGAAACCCTGCATAAAGATGTTCATTCGTGGAAGAGCCCAAAGAGTACACAGTGGGAGAAATGCTGCTTGTGTTCCACCTGCAACTAAAGCAGAATTCTTTGGTAAAACTGCCGTGTTTTGGAAGAGGAAATGCTTACAGTCCTCGCTACAGCCTGCCTTGGTTGAGGCAGTTCGCTCCACGTCGCAAACCCTGCATATAGAAGTTCATTCGTGGAAGAGCCCAAAGAGTACACAGTGGGAGAAAAGCTGCTTGTGTTACGCCTGCAAGTAAAGCAGAGTTCTAGCTTTAAAACTGCGTGGTTTGGGAGAGGATATGCTTACAATCCTCGCTACAGCCTGCCATGGTTGAGGCAGTTCGCTCCACGTGGGAAACCCTGCATATACAAGTGCATTCGTGAAGAGACCAAAGAGTACACAGTGGGAGAAATGCTGCTTGTGTTCCACCTGCAACGAAAGCAGAGTTCTTTGGGTAAAAGTTCGGTGTTTTCAGACGGGAAATTCTTAGAGACCACAGTAATGCCTGCCATGGTTGAGGCAGTTCGCTCCACGCTGGAAACCATTCTTATAGAACAAGTTCATTAGAGGAAGTGCCTATTGTGTACACTGTGGGAGGAAAGCTGATGGTGTTCCCCCTGCACCTAAAGCAGAGTTCTTCGTGTAAAACTGCGTGTTTCGGGAGGGGAAATGCTTACAGTCCTCGCTACAGCCTGCCATGGTGGAGGCAGTTCGCTCCTCGTGGGAATCCCTGCATATAGAAGTTCATTCGTGTAAGAGCCCAAAGAGTACACAGTGGGAGAAAAGCTGCTTGTGTTACGCCTGCAAGTAAAGCAGACTTCTTGCGTTAAAACTGCGAGGTTTGGGAGAGGATATGCTTACAGTCCTCGCTACAGCCTGCCATGGTTGAGGCAGTTCGCTCCACGTGGGAAACCCTGCATATACAAGTTCATTCGTGAAGAGACCAAAGAGTACACAGTGGGAGAAATGCTGCTTGTGTTCCACCTGCAACGAAAGCAGAGTTCTTCGGGTAAAAGTTCCGTGTTTTCAGAGGGGAAATTCTTAGAGACCACAGTAGTGCCTGCCATGGTTGAGGCAGTTCGCTCCACGCTGGAAACCATTCTTATAGAACAAGTTCATTAAGGGAAGTGCCCATTGTGTACACTGTGGGAGAAAAGATGCTTGTGTTCCCCCTGCAACTAAAGCAGAGTTCCTCGGGTAAACCTGCGTGATTTGGTAGAGGATATGCTTACAGTCCTCGCTACAGCCTGCCATGGTGGAGGCAGTTCGCTCCTCGTGGGAATCCCTGCATAAAGAAGTTCATTCGTGTAAGAGCCCAAAGAGTACACATTGCGAGTAATGCTGCTTGTATGCCACCTGCAACTAAAGCTGAATTCTTTGGTAAAACTGCCGTGTTTTGTAAGAGGAAATGCTTACAGTCCTCGCTACAGCCTGCCTTGGTTGAGGCAGTTCGCTCCACGTCGGAAACCCTGCATATAGAAGTTCATTCGTGGAAGAGCCCAAAGAGTACACAGTGGGAGAAAAGCTGCTTGTGTTACCTCTGCAACTAAAGCAGAGTTCTACCGTTAAAACTGCGTGTTTTGGGAGAGGATATGCTTACAGTCCTCGCTACAGCCTGCCACGGTTGAGGCAGTTCGATCCACGTGGGAATCCCTGCATAAAGAAATTTATTCGTGGAAGAGCCCAAAGATTACACACTGGGAGTAATGCTGCTTGTGTTCCACCTGCAACTAACGCAGAGTTCCTTGGGTAAAACTGCCGTGTTTTCAGAGAGGAAATGCTTAGAGGCCTAACTAGAGCCTGCTTGCTTTAGGCATTTCACTCCACGCGGGACCCCTTGAGTATAGATATTCTTTCGGGCAAAGGCTCATTGGGTACACTGTGGGAGAAAAGCTGCTTGTGTTCCACCTGCAACTAAAGAAGAATTCTTCGGGTAAACCTGCGTGATTTGGTAGAGGATATGCTTACAGTCCTCGTTACAGCCTTCCATGGTGGAGGCAGTTCGCTCCTCGTGGGAATCCCTGCATAAAGAAGTTCATTCGTGTAAGAGCCCAAAGAGTACACAGTGGGAGAAATGCTGCTTGTGTTCCACCTGCAACTAAAGCAGAATTCTTTGGGTAAAACTGCGTGTATTGGGAGAGGAAATGCTTACAGTCCTTATGAGAGCCTCCCTTCGTTGAGGCAGTTCACTGCACGTGGGACACCCTGCATACACCCTGTAGACTCCTTCGGGGAAGGGCTCTTTGTATAAAGTGTGGGACAAATGCAGCTTGTGTTCCACCTGCAACTAAAGCAGAGTTCTTCGGGTAAAAGTGCCGTGTTTTCAGAGAGGAAATCCTTAGAGATCACAGGAGAGCCTGCCATGGTTGAGGCAGTTCGCTCCACGCTGGAAACCATTCTTATAGAACAAGTTCATTAGGGGAAGTGCCCATTGTGTACACTGTGAGAGGAAAGCTGATGGTGTTCCCCCTGCAATTAAAGCAGAGTTCTTCGTGTAAAACTGCGTGTTTCGGGAGGGGAAATGCTTACAGTATTCGCTACAGCCTGCCTTGGTTGAGGCAGTTCGCTCCACGTGGGAATCCCTGCATAAAGAAGTTCATTCGTGGAAGAGCCCAAAGAGTACATAGTGGGAGAAATGCTGCTTGTGTTCCACCTGCAACTAAAGCAGAATTCTTTGGTAAAACTGCCGTGTTTTGGAAGAGGAAATGCTTACAGTCCTCGCTACAGCCTGCCTTGGTTGAGGCAGTTCGCTCCACGTCGGAAACCCTGCATATAGAAGTTCATTCGTGGAAGAGCCCAAAGAGTACACAGTGGGAGAAAAGCTGCTTGTGTTACGCCTGCAAGTAAAGCAGAGTTCTAGCTTTAAAACTGCGTGGTTTGGGAGAGGATATGCTTACAATCCTCGCTACAGCCTGCCATGGTTGAGGCAGTTCGCTCCACGTGGGAAACCCTGCATATACAAGTTCATTCGTGAAGAGACCAAAGAGTACACAGTGGGAGAAATGCTGCTTGTGTTCCACCTGCAACGAAAGCAGAGTTCTTTGGGTAAAAGTTCCGTGTTTTCAGAGGGGAAATTCTTAGAGACCACAGTAATGCCTGCCATGGTTGAGGCAGTTCGCTCCACGCTGGAAACCATTCTTATAGAACAAGTTCATTAGGGGAAGTGCCTATTGTGTACACTGTGGGAGGAAAGCTGATGGTGTTCCCCCTGCACCTAAAGCAGAGTTCTTCGTGTAAAACTGCGTGTTTCGGGAGGGGAAATGCTTACAGTCCTCGCTACAGCCTGCCATGGTGGAGGCAGTTCGCTCCTCGTGGGAATCCCTGCATAAAGAAGTTCATTCGTGTAAGAGCCCAAAGAGTACACATTGGGAGTAATGCTGCTTGTATGCCACCTGCAACTAAAGCAGAATTCTTTGGTAAAACTGCCGTGTTTTGTAAGAGGAAATGCTTACAGTACTTGCTACAGCCTGCCTTGGTTGAGGCAGTTCGCTCCACGTCGGAAACCCTGCATATAGAAGTTCATTCGTGGAAGAGCCCAAAGAGTACACAGTGGGAGAAAAGCTGCTTGTGTTACCTCTGCAACTAAAGCAGAGTTCTACCGTTAAAACTGCGTGTTTTGGGAGAGGATATGCTTACAGTCCTCGCTACAGCCTGCCATGGTTGAGGAAGTTCGCTCCACGTGGGAAACCCTGCATAAAGAAATTCATTCGTGGAAGAGCCCAAAGATTACACACTGGGAGTAATGCTGCTTGTGTTCCACCTGCAACTAACGCAGAGTTCCTTGGGTAAAACTGCCGTGTTTTCAGAGAGGAAATGCTTAGACGCCTAACTAGAGCCTGCTTACTTTAGGCATTTCACTCCACGCGGGACCCCTTGAGTATAGATATTCTTTCGGGCAAAGGCTCATTGGGTACACTGTGGGAGAAAAGCTGCTTGTGTTCCACCTGCAACTAAAGCAGAATTCTTCGGGTAAACCTGCGTGATTTGGTAGAGGATATGCTTACAGTCCTCGTTACAGCCTTCCATGGTGGAGGCAGTTCGCTCCTCGTGGGAATCCCTGCATAAAGAAGTTCATTCGTGTAAGAGCCCAAAGAGTACACAGTGGGAGAAATGCTGCTTGTGTTCCACCTGCAACTAAAGCACCGTTCTTCGGGTAAAACTGCCTGTTATGGGGAGGAAATGCTTACAGTCCTTACGAGAGCCTGCCTTCATTGAGGCAGTTCGCTGCACGTGGGACACCCTGCATAATGAAGATTCATTCGGGGAAGGGCCGTTTGTATAAAGTGTGGGACAAATGCAGCTTGTGTTCCACCTGCAACTAAAGCAGAGTTCTTCGGGTTAAAGTGCCGTGTTTTCAGAGAGGAAATCCTTAGAGACCACAGGAGAGCCTGCCATGGTTGAGGCAGTTCGCTCCACGCTGGAAACCATTCTTTTAGAACAAGTTCATTAGGGGAAGTGCCCATTCTGTACACTGTGGGAGGAAAGCTGATGGTGTTCCCCCTGCACCTAAAGCAGAGTTCTTCGTGTAAAACTGCGTGTTTCGGGAGGGGAAATGCTTACAGTATTCGCTACAGCCTGCCTTGGTTGAGGCAGTTCGCTCCACGTGGGAATCCCTGCATAAAGAAGTTCATTCGTGGAAGAGCCCAAAGAGTACACAGTGGGAGAAATGCTGCTTGTGTTCCACCTGCAACTAAAGCAGAATTCTTTGGTAAAACTGCCGTGTTTTGGAAGAGGAAATGCTTACAGTCCTCGCTACAGCCTGCCTTGGTTGAGGCAGTTCGCTCCACGTCGGAAACCCTGCATATAGAAGTTCATTCGTGGAAGAGCCCAAAGAGTACACAGTGGGAGAAAAGCTGCTTGTGTTACGCCTGCAAGTAAAGCAGAGTTCTAGCTTTAAAACTGCGTGGTTTGGGAGAGGATATGCTTACAATCCTCGCTACAGCCTGCCATGGTTGAGGCAGTTCGCTCCACGTGGGAAACCCTGCATATACAAGTTCATTCGTGAAGAGACCAAAGAGTACACAGTGGGAGAAATGCTGCTTGTGTTCCACCTGCAACGAAAGCAGAGTTCTTTGGGTAAAAGTTCCGTGTTTTCAGAGGGGAAATTCTTAGAGACCACAGTAATGCCTGCCATGGTTGAGGCAGTTCGCTCCACGCTGGAAACCATTCTTATAGAACAAGTTCATTAGGGGAAGTGCCTATTGTGTACACTGTGGGAGGAAAGCTGATGGTGTTCCCCCTGCACCTAAAGCAGAGTTCTTCGTGTAAAACTGCGTGTTTCGGGAGGGGAAATGCTTACAGTCCTCGCTACAGCCTGCCTTGGTTGAGGCAGTTCGCTCCACGTCGGAAACCCTGCATATAGAAGTTCATTCGTGGAAGAGCCCAAAGAGTACACAGTGGGAGAAAAGCTGCTTGTGTTACGCCTGCAAGTAAAGCAGACTTCTAGCGTTAAAACTGCGAGGTTTGGGAGAGGATATGCTTACAGTCCTCGCTACAGCCTGCCATGGTTGAGGAAGTTCGCTCCACGTGGGAAACCCTGCATATACAAGTTCATTCGTGAAGAGACCAAAGAGTACACAGTGGGAGAAATGCTGCTTGTGTTCCACCTGCAATGAAAGCAGAGTTCTTCGGGTAAAAGTTCCGTGTTTTCAGAGGGGAAATTCTTAGAGACCACAGTAGTGCCTGCCATGGTTGAGGCAGTTCGCTCCACGCTGGAAACCATTCTTATAGAACAAGTTCATTAAGGGAAGTGCCCATTGTGTACACTGTGGGAGAAAAGATGCTTGTGTTCCCCCTGCAACTAAAGCAGAGTTCCTCGGGTAAACCTGCGTGATTTGGTAGAGGATATGCTTACAGTCCTCGCTACAGCCTGCCATGGTGGAGGCAGTTCGCTCCTCGTGGGAATCCCTGCATAAAGAAGTTCATTCGTGTAAGAGCCCAAAGAGTACACATTGCGAGTAATGCTGCTTGTATGCCACCTGCAACTATAGCTGAATTCTTTGGTAAAACTGCCGTGTTTTGTAAGAGGAAATGCTTACAGTCCTCGCTACAGCCTGCCTTGGTTGAGGCAGTTCGCTCCACGTCGGAAACCCTGCATATAGAAGTTCATTCGTGGAAGAGCCCAAAGAGTACACAGTGGGAGAAAAGCTGCTTGTGTTACCTCTGCAACTAAAGCAGAGTTCTACCGTTAAAACTGCGTGTTTTGGGAGAGGATATGCTTACAGTCCTCGCTACAGCCTGCCACGGTTGAGGCAGTTCGCTCCTCGTGGGAATCCCTGCATAAAGAAGTTCATTCGTGTAAGAGCCCAAAGAGTACACAGTGGGAGAAATGCTGCTTGTGTTCCACCTGCAACTAAAGCAGAATTCTTTGGGTAAAACTGCGTGTATTGGGAGAGGAAATGCTTACAGTCCTTATGAGAGCCTCCCTTCGTTGAGGCAGTTCACTGCACGTGGGACACCCTGCATACACCCTGTAGACTCCTTCGGGGAAGGGCTCTTTGTATAAAGTGTGGGACAAATGCAGCTTGTGTTCCACCTGCAACTAAAGCAGAGTTCTTCGGGTTAAAGTGCCGTGTTTTCAGAGAGGAAATCCTTAGAGACCACAGGAGAGCCTGCCATGGTTGAGGCAGTTGGCTCCACGCTGGAAACCATTCTTTTAGAACAAGTTCATTAGGGGAAGTGCCCATTCTGTACACTGTGGGAGGAAAGCTGATGGTGTTCCCCCTGCACCTAAAGCAGAGTTCTTCGTGTAAAACTGCGTGTTTCGGGAGGGGAAATGCTTACAGTATTCGCTACAGCCTGCCTTGGTTGAGGCAGTTCGCTCCACGTGGGAATCCCTGCATAAAGAGGTTCATTCGTGGAAGAGCCCAAAGAGTACACAGTGGGAGAAATGCTGCTTGTGTTCCACCTGCAACTAAAGCAGAGTTCTTCGGGTAAAACTGCGTGTTTTGGGAGAGGAAATGCTTACAGTCCTTACGAGAGCCTCCCTTCGTTGAGGCAGTTCACTGCACGTGGGACACCCTGCATACACCCTGTAGACTCCTTCGGGGAAGGGCTCTTTGTATAAAGTGTGGGACAAATGCAGCTTGTGTTCCACCTGCAACTAAAGCAGAGTTCTTCGGGTAAAAGTGCCGTGTTTTCAGAGAGGAAATCCTTAGAGATCACAGGAGAGCCTGCCATGGTTGAGGCAGTTCGCTCCACGCTGGAAACCATTCTTATAGAACAAGTTCATTAGGGGAAGTGCCCATTGTGTACACTGTGAGAGGAAAGCTGATGGTGTTCCCCCTGCAATTAAAGCAGAGTTCTTCGTGTAAAACTGCGTGTTTCGGGAGGGGAAATGCTTACAGTATTCGCTACAGCCTGCCTTGGTTGAGGCAGTTCGCTCCACGTGGGAATCCCTGCATAAAGAAGTTCATTCGTGGAAGAGCCCAAAGAGTACACAGTGGGAGAAATGCTGCTTGTGTTCCACCTGCAACTAAAGCAGAATTCTTTGGTAAAACTGCCGTGTTTTGGAAGAGGAAATGCTTACAGTCCTCGCTACAGCCTGCCTTGGTTGAGGCAGTTCGCTCCACGTCGGAAACCCTGCATATAGAAGTTCATTCGTGGAAGAGCCCAAAGAGTACACAGTGGGAGAAAAGCTGCTTGTGTTACGCCTGCAAGTAAAGCAGAGTTCTAGCTTTAAAACTGCGTGGTTTGGGAGAGGATATGCTTACAATCCTCGCTACAGCCTGCCATGGTTGAGGCAGTTCGCTCCACGTGGGAAACCCTGCATATACAAGTTCATTCGTGAAGAGACCAAAGAGTACACAGTGGGAGAAATGCTGCTTGTGTTCCACCTGCAACGAAAGCAGAGTTCTTTGGGTAAAAGTTCCGTGTTTTCAGAGGGGAAATTCTTAGAGACCACAGTAATGCCTGCCATGGTTGAGGCAGTTCGCTCCACGCTGGAAACCATTCTTATAGAACAAGTTCATTAGGGGAAGTGCCTATTGTGTACACTGTGGGAGGAAAGCTGATGGTGTTCCCCCTGCACCTAAAGCAGAGTTCTTCGTGTAAAACTGCGTGTTTCGGGAGGGGAAATGCTTACAGTCCTCGCTACAGCCTGCCATGGTGGAGGCAGTTCGCTCCTCGTGGGAATCCCTGCATAAAGAAGTTCATTCGTGTAAGAGCCCAAAGAGTACACATTGGGAGTAATGCTGCTTGTATGCCACCTGCAACTAAAGCAGAATTCTTTGGTAAAACTGCCGTGTTTTGTAAGAGGAAATGCTTACAGTACTTGCTACAGCCTGCCTTGGTTGAGGCAGTTCGCTCCACGTCGGAAACCCTGCATATAGAAGTTCATTCGTGGAAGAGCCCAAAGAGTACACAGTGGGAGAAAAGCTGCTTGTGTTACCTCTGCAACTAAAGCAGAGTTCTACCGTTAAAACTGCGTGTTTTGGGAGAGGATATGCTTACAGTCCTCGCTACAGCCTGCCACGGTTGAAGCAGTTCAATCCACGTGGGAATCCCTGCATAAAGAAATTCATTCGTGGAAGAGCCCAAAGATTACACACTGGGAGTAATGCTTCTTGTGTTCCACCTGCAACTAACGCAGAGTTCCTTGGGTAAAACTGCCGTGTTTTCAGAGAGGAAATGCTTAGACGCCTAACTAGAGCCTGCTTACTTTAGGCATTTCACTCCACGCGGGACCCCTTGAGTATAGATATTCTTTCGGGCAAAGGCTCATTGGGTACACTGTGGGAGAAAAGCTGCTTGTGTTCCACCTGCAACTAAAGCAGAATTCTTCGGGTAAACCTGCGTGATTTGGTAGAGGATATGCTTACAGTCCTCGTTACAGCCTTCCATGGTGGAGGCAGTTCGCTCCTCGTGGGAATCCCTGCATAAAGAAGTTCATTCGTGTAAGAGCCCAAAGAGTACACAGTGGGAGAAATGCTGCTTGTGTTCCACCTGCAACTAAAGCACCGTTCTTCGGGTAAAACTGCCTGTTATGGGGAGGAAATGCTTACAGTCCTTACGAGAGCCTGCCTTCATTGAGGCAGTTCGCTGCACGTGGGACACCCTGCATAATGAAGATTCATTCGGGGAAGGGCCGTTTGTATAAAGTGTGGGACAAATGCAGCTTGTGTTCCACCTGCAACTAAAGCAGAGTTCTTCGGGTTAAAGTGCCGTGTTTTCAGAGAGGAAATCCTTAGAGACCACAGGAGAGCCTGCCATGGTTGAGGCAGTTCGCTCCACGCTGGAAACCATTCTTTTAGAACAAGTTCATTAGGGGAAGTGCCCATTCTGTACACTGTGGGAGGAAAGCTGATGGTGTTCCCCCTGCACCTAAAGCAGAGTTCTTCGTGTAAAACTGCGTGTTTCGGGAGGGGAAATGCTTACAGTATTCGCTACAGCCTGCCTTGGTTGAGGCAGTTCGCTCCACGTGGGAATCCCTGCATAAAGAAGTTCATTCGTGGAAGAGCCCAAAGAGTACACAGTGGGAGAAATGCTGCTTGTGTTCCACCTGCAACTAAAGCAGAATTCTTTGGTAAAACTGCCGTGTTTTGGAAGAGGAAATGCTTACAGTCCTCGCTACAGCCTGCCTTGGTTGAGGCAGTTCGCTCCACGTCGGAAACCCTGCATATAGAAGTTCATTCGTGGAAGAGCCCAAAGAGTACACAGTGGGAGAAAAGCTGCTTGTGTTACGCCTGCAAGTAAAGCAGAGTTCTAGCTTTAAAACTGCGTGGTTTGGGAGAGGATATGCTTACAATCCTCGCTACAGCCTGCCATGGTTGAGGCAGTTCGCTCCACGTGGGAAACCCTGCATATACAAGTTCATTCGTGAAGAGACCAAAGAGTACACAGTGGGAGAAATGCTGCTTGTGTTCCACCTGCAACGAAAGCAGAGTTCTTTGGGTAAAAGTTCCGTGTTTTCAGAGGGGAAATTCTTAGAGACCACAGTAATGCCTGCCATGGTTGAGGCAGTTCGCTCCACGCTGGAAACCATTCTTATAGAACAAGTTCATTAGGGGAAGTGCCTATTGTGTACACTGTGGGAGGAAAGCTGATGGTGTTCCCCCTGCACCTAAAGCAGAGTTCTTCGTGTAAAACTGCGTGTTTCGGGAGGGGAAATGCTTACAGTCCTCGCTACAGCCTGCCTTGGTTGAGGCAGTTCGCTCCACGTCGGAAACCCTGCATATAGAAGTTCATTCGTGGAAGAGCCCAAAGAGTACACAGTGGGAGAAAAGCTGCTTGTGTTACGCCTGCAAGTAAAGCAGACTTCTAGCGTTAAAACTGCGAGGTTTGGGAGAGGATATGCTTACAGTCCTCGCTACAGCCTGCCATGGTTGAGGAAGTTCGCTCCACGTGGGAAACCCTGCATATACAAGTTCATTCGTGAAGAGACCAAAGAGTACACAGTGGGAGAAATGCTGCTTGTGTTCCACCTGCAATGAAAGCAGAGTTCTTCGGGTAAAAGTTCCGTGTTTTCAGAGGGGAAATTCTTAGAGACCACAGTAGTGCCTGCCATGGTTGAGGCAGTTCGCTCCACGCTGGAAACCATTCTTATAGAACAAGTTCATTAAGGGAAGTGCCCATTGTGTACACTGTGGGAGAAAAGATGCTTGTGTTCCCCCTGCAACTAAAGCAGAGTTCCTCGGGTAAACCTGCGTGATTTGGTAGAGGATATGCTTACAGTCCTCGCTACAGCCTGCCATGGTGGAGGCAGTTCGCTCCTCGTGGGAATCCCTGCATAAAGAAGTTCATTCGTGTAAGAGCCCAAAGAGTACACATTGCGAGTAATGCTGCTTGTATGCCACCTGCAACTATAGCTGAATTCTTTGGTAAAACTGCCGTGTTTTGTAAGAGGAAATGCTTACAGTCCTCGCTACAGCCTGCCTTGGTTGAGGCAGTTCGCTCCACGTCGGAAACCCTGCATATAGAAGTTCATTCGTGGAAGAGCCCAAAGAGTACACAGTGGGAGAAAAGCTGCTTGTGTTACCTCTGCAACTAAAGCAGAGTTCTACCGTTAAAACTGCGTGTTTTGGGAGAGGATATGCTTACAGTCCTCGCTACAGCCTGCCACGGTTGAGGCAGTTCGCTCCTCGTGGGAATCCCTGCATAAAGAAGTTCATTCGTGTAAGAGCCCAAAGAGTACACAGTGGGAGAAATGCTGCTTGTGTTCCACCTGCAACTAAAGCAGAATTCTTTGGGTAAAACTGCGTGTATTGGGAGAGGAAATGCTTACAGTCCTTATGAGAGCCTCCCTTCGTTGAGGCAGTTCACTGCACGTGGGACACCCTGCATACACCCTGTAGACTCCTTCGGGGAAGGGCTCTTTGTATAAAGTGTGGGACAAATGCAGCTTGTGTTCCACCTGCAACTAAAGCAGAGTTCTTCGGGTTAAAGTGCCGTGTTTTCAGAGAGGAAATCCTTAGAGACCACAGGAGAGCCTGCCATGGTTGAGGCAGTTGGCTCCACGCTGGAAACCATTCTTTTAGAACAAGTTCATTAGGGGAAGTGCCCATTCTGTACACTGTGGGAGGAAAGCTGATGGTGTTCCCCCTGCACCTAAAGCAGAGTTCTTCGTGTAAAACTGCGTGTTTCGGGAGGGGAAATGCTTACAGTATTCGCTACAGCCTGCCTTGGTTGAGGCAGTTCGCTCCACGTGGGAATCCCTGCATAAAGAAGTTCATTCGTGGAAGAGCCCAAAGAGTACACAGTGGGAGAAATGCTGCTTGTGTTCCACCTGCAACTAAAGCAGAGTTCTTCGGGTAAAACTGCGTGTTTTGGGAGAGGAAATGCTTACAGTCCTTACGAGAGCCTCCCTTCGTTGAGGCAGTTCACTGCACGTGGGACACCCTGCATACACCCTGTAGACTCCTTCGGGGAAGGGCTCTTTGTATAAAGTGTGGGACAAATGCAGCTTGTGTTCCACCTGCAACTAAAGCAGAGTTCTTCGGGTAAAAGTGCCGTGTTTTCAGAGAGGAAATCCTTAGAGATCACAGGAGAGCCTGCCATGGTTGAGGCAGTTCGCTCCACGCTGGAAACCATTCTTATAGAACAAGTTCATTAGGGGAAGTGCCCATTGTGTACACTGTGAGAGGAAAGCTGATGGTGTTCCCCCTGCAATTAAAGCAGAGTTCTTCGTGTAAAACTGCGTGTTTCGGGAGGGGAAATGCTTACAGTATTCGCTACAGCCTGCCTTGGTTGAGGCAGTTCGCTCCACGTGGGAATCCCTGCATAAAGAAGTTCATTCGTGGAAGAGCCCAAAGAGTACACAGTGGGAGAAATGCTGCTTGTGTTCCACCTGCAACTAAAGCAGAATTCTTTGGTAAAACTGCCGTGTTTTGGAAGAGGAAATGCTTACAGTCCTCGCTACAGCCTGCCTTGGTTGAGGCAGTTCGCTCCACGTCGGAAACCCTGCATATAGAAGTTCATTCGTGGAAGAGCCCAAAGAGTACACAGTGGGAGAAAAGCTGCTTGTGTTACGCCTGCAAGTAAAGCAGAGTTCTAGCTTTAAAACTGCGTGGTTTGGGAGAGGATATGCTTACAATCCTCGCTACAGCCTGCCATGGTTGAGGCAGTTCGCTCCACGTGGGAAACCCTGCATATACAAGTTCATTCGTGAAGAGACCAAAGAGTACACAGTGGGAGAAATGCTGCTTGTGTTCCACCTGCAACGAAAGCAGAGTTCTTTGGGTAAAAGTTCCGTGTTTTCAGAGGGGAAATTCTTAGAGACCACAGTAATGCCTGCCATGGTTGAGGCAGTTCGCTCCACGCTGGAAACCATTCTTATAGAACAAGTTCATTAGGGGAAGTGCCTATTGTGTACACTGTGGGAGGAAAGCTGATGGTGTTCCCCCTGCACCTAAAGCAGAGTTCTTCGTGTAAAACTGCGTGTTTCGGGAGGGGAAATGCTTACAGTCCTCGCTACAGCCTGCCATGGTGGAGGCAGTTCGCTCCTCGTGGGAATCCCTGCATAAAGAAGTTCATTCGTGTAAGAGCCCAAAGAGTACACATTGGGAGTAATGCTGCTTGTATGCCACCTGCAACTAAAGCAGAATTCTTTGGTAAAACTGCCGTGTTTTGTAAGAGGAAATGCTTACAGTACTTGCTACAGCCTGCCTTGGTTGAGGCAGTTCGCTCCACGTCGGAAACCCTGCATATAGAAGTTCATTCGTGGAAGAGCCCAAAGAGTACACAGTGGGAGAAAAGCTGCTTGTGTTACCTCTGCAACTAAAGCAGAGTTCTACCGTTAAAACTGCGTGTTTTGGGAGAGGATATGCTTACAGTCCTCGCTACAGCCTGCCACGGTTGAAGCAGTTCAATCCACGTGGGAATCCCTGCATAAAGAAATTCATTCGTGGAAGAGCCCAAAGATTACACACTGGGAGTAATGCTTCTTGTGTTCCACCTGCAACTAACGCAGAGTTCCTTGGGTAAAACTGCCGTGTTTTCAGAGAGGAAATGCTTAGACGCCTAACTAGAGCCTGCTTACTTTAGGCATTTCACTCCACGCGGGACCCCTTGAGTATAGATATTCTTTCGGGCAAAGGCTCATTGGGTACACTGTGGGAGAAAAGCTGCTTGTGTTCCACCTGCAACTAAAGCAGAATTCTTCGGGTAAACCTGCGTGATTTGGTAGAGGATATGCTTACAGTCCTCGTTACAGCCTTCCATGGTGGAGGCAGTTCGCTCCTCGTGGGAATCCCTGCATAAAGAAGTTCATTCGTGTAAGAGCCCAAAGAGTACACAGTGGGAGAAATGCTGCTTGTGTTCCACCTGCAACTAAAGCACCGTTCTTCGGGTAAAACTGCCTGTTATGGGGAGGAAATGCTTACAGTCCTTACGAGAGCCTGCCTTCATTGAGGCAGTTCGCTGCACGTGGGACACCCTGCATAATGAAGATTCATTCGGGGAAGGGCCGTTTGTATAAAGTGTGGGACAAATGCAGCTTGTGTTCCACCTGCAACTAAAGCAGAGTTCTTCGGGTTAAAGTGCCGTGTTTTCAGAGAGGAAATCCTTAGAGACCACAGGAGAGCCTGCCATGGTTGAGGCAGTTGGCTCCACGCTGGAAACCATTCTTTTAGAACAAGTTCATTAGGGGAAGTGCCCATTCTGTACACTGTGGGAGGAAAGCTGATGGTGTTCCCCCTGCACCTAAAGCAGAGTTCTTCGTGTAAAACTGCGTGTTTCGGGAGGGGAAATGCTTACAGTATTCGCTACAGCCTGCCTTGGTTGAGGCAGTTCGCTCCACGTGGGAATCCCTGCATAAAGAAGTTCATTCGTGGAAGAGCCCAAAGAGTACACAGTGGGAGAAATGCTGCTTGTGTTCCACCTGCAACTAAAGCAGAATTCTTTGGTAAAACTGCCGTGTTTTGGAAGAGGAAATGCTTACAGTCCTCGCTACAGCCTGCCTTGGTTGAGGCAGTTCGCTCCACGTCGGAAACCCTGCATATAGAAGTTCATTCGTGGAAGAGCCCAAAGAGTACACAGTGGGAGAAAAGCTGCTTGTGTTACGCCTGCAAGTAAAGCAGAGTTCTAGCTTTAAAACTGCGTGGTTTGGGAGAGGATATGCTTACAATCCTCGCTACAGCCTGCCATGGTTGAGGCAGATCGCTCCACGTGGGAAACCCTGCATATACAAGTTCATTCGTGAAGAGACCAAAGAGTACACAGTGGGAGAAATGCTGCTTGTGTTCCACCTGCAACGAAAGCAGAGTTCTTTGGGTAAAAGTTCCGTGATTTCAGAGGGGAAATTCTTAGAGACCACAGTAATGCCTGCCATGGTTGAGGCAGTTCGCTCCACGCTGGAAACCATTCTTATAGAACAAGTTCATTAGGGGAAGTGCCTATTGTGTACACTGTGGGAGGAAAGCTGATGGTGTTCCCCCTGCACCTAAAGCAGAGTTCTTCGTGTAAAACTGCGTGTTTCGGGAGGGGAAATGCTTACAGTCCTCGCTACAGCCTGCCTTGGTTGAGGCAGTTCGCTCCACGTCGGAAACCCTGCATATAGAAGTTCATTCGTGGAAGAGCCCAAAGAGTACACAGTGGGAGAAAAGCTGCTTGTGTTTCGCCTGCAAGTAAAGCAGACTTCTAGCGTTAAAACTGCGAGGTTTGGGAGAGGATATGCTTACAGTCCTCGCTACAGCCTGCCATGGTTGAGGAAGTTCGCTCCACGTGGGAAACCCTGCATATACAAGTTCATTCGTGAAGAGACCAAAGAGTACACAGTGGGAGAAATGCTGCTTGTGTTCCACCTGCAATGAAAGCAGAGTTCTTCGGGTAAAAGTTCCGTGTTTTCAGAGGGGAAATTCTTAGAGACCACAGTAGTGCCTGCCATGGTTGAGGCAGTTCGCTCCACGCTGGAAACCATTCTTATAGAACAAGTTCATTAAGGGAAGTGCCCATTGTGTACACTGTGGGAGAAAAGATGCTTGTGTTCCCCCTGCAACTAAAGCAGAGTTCCTCGGGTAAACCTGCGTGATTTGGTAGAGGATATGCTTACAGCCCTCGCTACAGCCTGCCATGGTGGAGGCAGTTCGCTCCTCGTGGGAATCCCTGCATAAAGAAGTTCATTCGTGTAAGAGCCCAAAGAGTACACATTGCGAGTAATGCTGCTTGTATGCCACCTGCAACTATAGCTGAATTCTTTGGTAAAACTGCCGTGTTTTGGAAGAGGAAATGCTTACAGTCCTCGCTACAGCCTGCCTTGGTTGAGGCAGTTCGCTCCACGTCGGAAACCCTGCATATAGAAGTTCATTCGTGGAAGAGCCCAAAGAGTACACAGTGGGAGAAAAGCTGCTTGTGTTACCTCTGCAACTAAAGCAGAGTTCTACCGTTAAAACTGCGTGTTTTGGGAGAGGATATGCTTACAGTCCTCGCTACAGCCTGCCACGGTTGAAGCAGTTCGCTCCTCGTGGGAATCCCTGCATAAAGAAGTTCATTCGTGTAAGAGCCCAAAGAGTACACAGTGGGAGAAATGCTGCTTGTGTTCCACCTGCAACTAAAGCAGAATTCTTTGGGTAAAACTGCGTGTATTGGGAGAGGAAATGCTTACAGTCCTTATGAGAGCCTCCCTTCGTTGAGGCAGTTCACTGCACGTGGGACACCCTGCATACACCCTGTAGACTCCTTCGGGGAAGGGCTCTTTGTATAAAGTGTGGGACAAATGCAGCTTGTGTTCCACCTGCAACTAAAGCAGAGTTCTTCGGGTTAAAGTGCCGTGTTTTCAGAGAGGAAATCCTTAGAGACCACAGGAGAGCCTGCCATGGTTGAGGCAGTTGGCTCCACGCTGGAAACCATTCTTTTAGAACAAGTTCATTAGGGGAAGTGCCCATTCTGTACACTGTGGGAGGAAAGCTGATGGTGTTCCCCCTGCACCTAAAGCAGAGTTCTTCGTGTAAAACTGCGTGTTTCGGGAGGGGAAATGCTTACAGTATTCGCTACAGCCTGCCTTGGTTGAGGCAGTTCGCTCCACGTGGGAATCCCTGCATAAAGAAGTTCATTCGTGGAAGAGCCCAAAGAGTACACAGTGGGAGAAATGCTGCTTGTGTTCCACCTGCAACTAAAGCAGAATTCTTTGGTAAAACTGCCGTGTTTTGGAAGAGGAAATGCTTACAGTCCTCGCTACAGCCTGCCTTGGTTGAGGCAGTTCGCTCCACGTCGCAAACCCTGCATATAGAAGTTCATTCGTGGAAGAGCCCAAAGAGTACACAGTGGGAGAAAAGCTGCTTGTGTTACGCCTGCAAGTAAAGCAGAGTTCTAGCTTTAAAACTGCGTGGTTTGGGAGAGGATATGCTTACAATCCTCGCTACAGCCTGCCATGGTTGAGGCAGTTCGCTCCACGTGGGAAACCCTGCATATACAAGTTCATTCGTGAAGAGACCAAAGAGTACACAGTGGGAGAAATGCTGCTTGTGTTCCACCTGCAACGAAAGCAGAGTTCTTTGGGTAAAAGTTCCGTGTTTTCAGAGGGGAAATTCTTAGAGACCACAGTAATGCCTGCCATGGTTGAGGCAGTTCGCTCCACGCTGGAAACCATTCTTATAGAACAAGTTCATTAGGGGAAGTGCCTATTGTGTACACTGTGGGAGGAAAGCTGATGGTGTTCCCCCTGCACCTAAAGCAGAGTTCTTCGTGTAAAACTGCGTGTTTCGGGAGGGGAAATGCTTACAGTCCTCGCTACAGCCTGCCATGGTGGAGGCAGTTCGCTCCTCGTGGGAATCCCTGCATATAGAAGTTCATTCGTGTAAGAGCCCAAAGAGTACACAGTGGGAGAAAAGCTGCTTGTGTTACGCCTGCAAGTAAAGCAGACTTCTAGCGTTAAAACTGCGAGGTTTGGGAGAGGATATGCTTACAGTCCTCGCTACAGCCTGCCATGGTTGAGGCAGTTCGCTCCACGTGGGAAACCCTGCATATACAAGTTCATTCGTGAAGAGACCAAAGAGTACACAGTGGGAGAAATGCTGCTTGTGTTCCACCTGCAACGAAAGCAGAGTTCTTCGGGTAAAAGTTCCGTGTTTTCAGAGGGGAAATTCTTAGAGACCACAGTAGTGCCTGCCATGGTTGAGGCAGTTCGCTCCACGCTGGAAACCATTCTTATAGAACAAGTTCATTAAGGGAAGTGCCCATTGTGTACACTGTGGGAGAAAAGATGCTTGTGTTCCCCCTGCAACTAAAGCAGAGTTCCTCGGGTAAACCTGCGTGATTTGGTAGAGGATATGCTTACAGTCCTCGCTACAGCCTGCCACGGTTGAGGCAGTTCGCTCCTCGTGGGAATCCCTGCATAAAGAAGTTCATTCGTGTAAGAGCCCAAAGAGTACACAGTGGGAGAAATGCTGCTTGTGTTCCACCTGCAACTAAAGCAGAATTCTTTGGGTAAAACTGCGTGTATTGGGAGAGGAAATGCTTACAGTCCTTATGAGAGCCTCCCTTCGTTGAGGCAGTTCACTGCACGTGGGACACCCTGCATACACCCTGTAGACTCCTTCGGGGAAGGGCTCTTTGTATAAAGTGTGGGACAAATGCAGCTTGTGTTCCACCTGCAACTAAAGCAGAGTTCTTCGGGTTAAAGTGCCGTGTTTTCAGAGAGGAAATCCTTAGAGACCACAGGAGAGCCTGCCATGGTTGAGGCAGTTCGCTCCACGCTGGAAACCATTCTTTTAGAACAAGTTCATTAGGGGAAGTGCCCATTCTGTACACTGTGGGAGGAAAGCTGATGGTGTTCCCCCTGCACCTAAAGCAGAGTTCTTCGTGTAAAACTGCGTGTTTCGGGAGGGGAAATGCTTACAGTATTCGCTACAGCCTGCCTTGGTTGAGGCAGTTCGCTCCACGTGGGAATCCCTGCATAAAGAAGTTCATTCGTGGAAGAGCCCAAAGAGTACACAGTGGGAGAAATGCTGCTTGTGTTCCACCTGCAACTAAAGCAGAATTCTTTGGTAAAACTGCCGTGTTTTGGAAGAGGAAATGCTTACAGTCCTCGCTACAGCCTGCCTTGGTTGAGGCAGTTCGCTCCACGTCGCAAACCCTGCATATAGAAGTTCATTCGTGGAAGAGCCCAAAGAGTACACAGTGGGAGAAAAGCTGCTTGTGTTACGCCTGCAAGTAAAGCAGAGTTCTAGCTTTAAAACTGCGTGGTTTGGGAGAGGATATGCTTACAATCCTCGCTACAGCCTGCCATGGTTGAGGCAGTTCGCTCCACGTGGGAAACCCTGCATATACAAGTTCATTCGTGAAGAGACCAAAGAGTACACAGTGGGAGAAATGCTGCTTGTGTTCCACCTGCAACGAAAGCAGAGTTCTTTGGGTAAAAGTTCCGTGTTTTCAGAGGGGAAATTCTTAGAGACCACAGTAATGCCTGCCATGGTTGAGGCAGTTCGCTCCACGCTGGAAACCATTCTTATAGAACAAGTTCATTAGGGGAAGTGCCTATTGTGTACACTGTGGGAGGAAAGCTGATGGTGTTCCCCCTGCACCTAAAGCAGAGTTCTTCGTGTAAAACGGCGTGTTTCGGGAGGGGAAATGCTTACAGTCCTCGCTACAGCCTGCCATGGTGGAGGCAGTTCGCTCCTCGTGGGAATCCCTGCATATAGAAGTTCATTCGTGTAAGAGCCCAAAGAGTACACAGTGGGAGAAAAGCTGCTTGTGTTACGCCTGCAAGTAAAGCAGACTTCTAGCGTTAAAACTGCGAGGTTTGGGAGAGGATATGCTTACAGTCCTCGCTACAGCCTGCCATGGTTGAGGAAGTTCGCTCCACGTGGGAAACCCTGCATATACAAGTTCATTCGTGAAGAGACCAAAGAGTACACAGTGGGAGAAATGCTGCTTGTGTTCCACCTGCAACGAAAGCAGAGTTCTTCGGGTAAAAGTTCCGTGTTTTCAGAGGGGAAATTCTTAGAGACCACAGTAGTGCCTGCCATGGTTGAGGCAGTTCGCTCCACGCTGGAAACCATTCTTATAGAACAAGTTCATTAAGGGAAGTGCCCATTGTGTACACTGTGGGAGAAAAGATGCTTGTGTTCCCCCTGCAACTAAAGCAGAGTTCCTCGGGTAAACCTGCGTGATTTGGTAGAGGATATGCTTACAGTCCTCGCTACAGCCTGCCATGGTGGAGGCAGTTCGCTCCTCGTGGGAATCCCTGCATAAAGAAGTTCATTCGTGTAAGAGCCCAAAGAGTACACATTGCGAGTAATGCTGCTTGTATGCCACCTGCAACTAAAGCTGAATTCTTTGGTAAAACTGCCGTGTTTTGTAAGAGGAAATGCTTACAGTCCTCGCTACAGCCTGCCTTGGTTGAGGCAGTTCGCTCCACGTCGGAAACCCTGCATATAGAAGTTCATTCGTGGAAGAGCCCAAAGAGTACACAGTGGGAGAAAAGCTGCTTGTGTTACCTCTGCAACTAAAGCAGAGTTCTACCGTTAAAACTGCGTGTTTTGGGAGAGGATATGCTTACAGTCCTCGCTACAGCCTGCCACGGTTGAGGCAGTTCGATCCACGTGGGAATCCCTGCATAAAGAAATTCATTCGTGGAAGAGCCCAAAGATTACACACTGGGAGTAATGCTGCTTGTGTTCCACCTGCAACTAACGCAGAGTTCCTTGGGTAAAACTGCCGTGTTTTCAGAGAGGAAATGCTTAGAGGCCTAACTAGAGCCTGCTTGCTTTAGGCATTTCACTCCACGCGGGACCCCTTGAGTATAGATATTCTTTCGGGCAAAGGCTCATTGGGTACACTGTGGGAGAAAAGCTGCTTGTGTTCCACCTGCAACTAAAGAAGAATTCTTCGGGTAAACCTGCGTGATTTGGTAGAGGATATGCTTACAGTCCTCGTTACAGCCTTCCATGGTGGAGGCAGTTCGCTCCTCGTGGGAATCCCTGCATAAAGAAGTTCATTCGTGTAAGAGCCCAAAGAGTACACAGTGGGAGAAATGCTGCTTGTGTTCCACCTGCAACTAAAGCAGAATTCTTTGGGTAAAACTGCGTGTATTGGGAGAGGAAATGCTTACAGTCCTTATGAGAGCCTCCCTTCGTTGAGGCAGTTCACTGCACGTGGGACACCCTGCATACACCCTGTAGACTACTTCGGGGAAGGGCTCTTTGTATAAAGTGTGGGACAAATGCAGCTTGTGTTCCACCTGCAACTAAAGCAGAGTTCTTCGGGTAAAAGTGCCGTGTTTTCAGAGAGGAAATCCTTAGAGATCACAGGAGAGCCTGCCATGGTTGAGGCAGTTCGCTCCACGCTGGAAACCATTCTTATAGAACAAGTTCATTAGGGGAAGGGCCCATTGTGTACACTGTGAGAGGAAAGCTGATGGTGTTCCCCCTGCAATTAAAGCAGAGTTCTTCGTGTAAAACTGCGTGTTTCGGGAGGGGAAATGCTTACAGTATTCGCTACAGCCTGCCTTGGTTGAGGCAGTTCGCTCCACGTGGGAATCCCTGCATAAAGAAGTTCATTCGTGGAAGAGCCCAAAGAGTACACAGTGGGAGAAATGCTGCTTGTGTTCCACCTGCAACTAAAGCAGAATTCTTTGGTAAAACTGCCGTGTTTTGGAAGAGGAAATGCTTACAGTCCTCGCTACAGCCTGCCTTGGTTGAGGCAGTTCGCTCCACGTCGGAAACCCTGCATATAGAAGTTCATTCGTGGAAGAGCCCAAAGAGTACACAGTGGGAGAAAAGCTGCTTGGGTTACGCCTGCAAGTAAAGCAGAGTTCTAGCTTTAAAACTGCGTGGTTTGGGAGAGGATATGCTTACAATCCTCGCTACAGCCTGCCATGGTTGAGGCAGTTCGCTCCACGTGGGAAATCCTGCATATACAAGTTCATTCGTGAAGAGACCAAAGAGTACACAGTGGGAGAAATGCTGCTTGTGTTCCACCTGCAACGAAAGCAGAGTTCTTTGGGTAAAAGTTCCGTGTTTTCAGAGGGGAAATTCTTAGAGACCACAGTAATGCCTGCCATGGTTGAGGCAGTTCGCTCCACGCTGGAAACCATTCTTATAGAACAAGTTCATTAGGGGAAGTGCCTATTGTGTACACTGTGGGAGGAAAGCTGATGGTGTTCCCCCTGCACCTAAAGCAGAGTTCTTCGTGTAAAACGGCGTGTTTCGGGAGGGGAAATGCTTACAGTCCTCGCTACAGCCTGCCATGGTGGAGGCAGTTCGCTCCTCGTGGGAATCCCTGCATAAAGAAGTTCATTCGTGTAAGAGCCCAAAGAGTACACTTTGGGAGTAATGCTGCTTGTATGCCACCTGCAACTAAAGCAGAATTCTTTGGTAAAACTGCCGTGTTTTGTAAGAGGAAATGCTTACAGTACTTGCTACAGCCTGCCTTGGTTGAGGCAGTTCGCTCCACGTCGGAAACCCTGCATATAGAAGTTCATTCGTGGAAGAGCCCAAAGAGTACACAGTGGGAGAAAAGCTGCTTGTGTTACCTCTGCAACTAAAGCAGAGTTCTACCGTTAAAACTGCGTGTTTTGGGAGAGGATATGCTTACAGTCCTCGCTACAGCCTGCCACGGTTGAAGCAGTTCAATCCACGTGGGAATCCCTGCATAAAGAAATTCATTCGTGGAAGAGCCCAAAGATTACACACTGGGAGTAATGCTGCTTGTGTTCCACCTGCAACTAACGCAGAGTTCCTTGGGTAAAACTGCCGTGTTTTCAGAGAGGAAATGCTTAGACGCCTAACTAGAGCCTGCTTACTTTAGGCATTTCACTCCACGCGGGACCCCTTGAGTATAGATATTCTTTCGGGCAAAGGCTCATTGGGTACACTGTGGGAGAAAAGCTGCTTGTGTTCCACCTGCAACTAAAGCAGAATTCTTCGGGTAAACCTGCGTGATTTGGTAGAGGATATGCTTACAGTCCTCGTTACAGCCTTCCATGGTGGAGGCAGTTCGCTCCTCGTGGGAATCCCTGCATAAAGAAGTTCATTCGTGTAAGAGCCCAAAGAGTACACAGTGGGAGAAATGCTGCTTGTGTTCCACCTGCAACTAAAGCACCGTTCTTCGGGTAAAACTGCCTGTTATGGGGAGGAAATGCTTACAGTCCTTACGAGAGCCTGCCTTCATTGAGGCAGTTCGCTGCACGTGGGACACCCTGCATAAGGAAGATTCATTCGGGGAAGGGCCGTTTGTATAAAGTGTGGGACAAATGCAGCTTGTGTTCCACCTGCAACTAAAGCAGAGTTCTTCGGGTTAAAGTGCCGTGTTTTCAGAGAGGAAATCCTTAGAGACCACAGGAGAGCCTGCCATGGTTGAGGCAGTTCGCTCCATGCTGGAAACCATTCTTTTAGAACAAGTTCATTAGGGGAAGTGCCCATTCTGTACACTGTGGGAGGAAAGCTGATGGTGTTCCCCCTGCACCTAAAGCAGAGTTCTTCGTGTAAAACTGCGTGTTTCGGGAGGGGAAATGCTTACAGTATTCGCTACAGCCTGCCTTGGTTGAGGCAGTTCGCTCCACGTGGGAATCCCTGCATAAAGAAGTTCATTCGTGGAAGAGCCCAAAGAGTACACAGTGGGAGAAATGCTGCTTGTGTTCCACCTGCAACTAAAGCAGAATTCTTTGGTAAAACTGCCGTGTTTTGGAAGAGGAAATGCTTACAGTCCTCGCTACAGCCTGCCTTGGTTGAGGCAGTTCGCTCCACGTCGGAAACCCTGCATATAGAAGTTCATTCGTGGAAGAGCCCAAAGAGTACACAGTGGGAGAAAAGCTGCTTGTGTTACCTCTGCAACTAAAGCAGAGTTCTACCGTTAAAACTGCGTGTTTTGGGAGAGGATATGCTTACAGTCCTCGCTACAGCCTGCCACGGTTGAGGCAGTTCGATCCACGTGGGAATCCCTGCATAAAGAAATTTATTCGTGGAAGAGCCCAAAGATTACACACTGGGAGTAATGCTGCTTGTGTTCCACCTGCAACTAACGCAGAGTTCCTTGGGTAAAACTGCCGTGTTTTCAGAGAGGAAATGCTTAGAGGCCTAACTAGAGCCTGCTTGCTTTAGGCATTTCACTCCACGCGGGACCCCTTGAGTATAGATATTCTTTCGGGCAAAGGCTCATTGGGTATACTGTGGGAGAAAAGCTGCTTGTGTTCCACCTGCAACTAAAGAAGAATTCTTCAGGTAAACCTGCGTGATTTGGTAGAGGATATGCTTACAGTCCTCGTTACAGCCTTCCATGGTGGAGGCAGTTCGCTCCTCGTGGGAATCCCTGCATAAAGAAGTTCATTCGTGTAAGAGCCCAAAGAGTACACAGTGGGAGAAATGCTGCTTGTGTTCCACCTGCAACTAAAGCAGAATTCTTTGGGTAAAACTACGTGTATTGGGAGAGGAAATGCTTACAGTCCTTATGAGAGCCTCCCTTCGTTGAGGCAGTTCACTGCACGTGGGACACCCTGCATACACCCTGTAGACTCCTTCGGGGAAGGGCTCTTTGTATAAAGTGTGGGACAAATGCAGCTTGTGTTCCACCTGCAACTAAAGCAGAGTTCTTCGGGTTAAAGTGCCGTGTTTTCAGAGAGGAAATCCTTAGAGACCACAGGAGAGCCTGCCATGGTTGAGGCAGTTGGCTCCACGCTGGAAACCATTCTTTTAGAACAAGTTCATTAGGGGAAGTGCCCATTCTGTACACTGTGGGAGGAAAGCTGATGGTGTTCCCCCTGCACCTAAAGCAGAGTTCTTCGTGTAAAACTGCGTGTTTCGGGAGGGGAAATGCTTACAGTATTCGCTACAGCCTGCCTTGGTTGAGGCAGTTCGCTCCACGTGGGAATCCCTGCATAAAGAAGTTCATTCGTGGAAGAGCCCAAAGAGTACACAGTGGGAGAAATGCTGCTTGTGTTCCAGCTGCAACTAAAGCAGAGTTCTTCGGGTAAAACTGCGTGTTTTGGGAGAGGAAATGCTTACAGTCCTTACGAGAGCCTCCCTTCGTTGAGGCAGTTCACTGCACGTGGGACACCCTGCATACACCCTGTAGACTCCTTCGGGGAAGGGCTCTTTGTATAAAGTGTGGGACAAATGCAGCTTGTGTTCCACCTGCAACTAAAGCAGAGTTCTTCGGGTAAAAGTGCCGTGTTTTCAGAGAGGAAATCCTTAGAGATCACAGGAGAGCCTGCCATGGTTGAGGCAGTTCGCTCCACGCTGGAAACCATTCTTATAGAACAAGTTCATTAAGGGAAGTGCCCATTGTGTACACTGTGGGAGAAAAGATGCTTGTGTTCCCCCTGCAACTAAAGCAGAGTTCCTCGGGTAAAGCTGCGTGATTTGGTAGAGGATATGCTTACAGTCCTCGCTACAGCCTGCCATGGTGGAGGCAGTTCGCTCCTCGTGGGAATCCCTGCATAAAGAAGTTCATTCGTGGAAGAGCCCAAAGAGTACACAGTGGGAGAAATGCTGCTTGTGTTCCACCTGCAACTAAAGCAGAATTCTTTGGTAAAACTGCCGTGTTTTGGAAGAGGAAATGCTTACAGTCCTCGCTACAGCCTGCCTTGGTTGAGGCAGTTCGCTCCACGTCGGAAACCCTGCATATAGAAGTTCATTCGTGGAAGAGCCCAAAGAGTACACAGTGGGAGAAAAGCTGCTTGTGTTACGCCTGCAAGTAAAGCAGAGTTCTAGCTTTAAAACTGCGTGGTTTGGGAGAGGATATGCTTACAATCCTCGCTACAGCCTGCCATGGTTGAGGCAGTTCGCTCCACGTGGGAAACCCTGCATATACAAGTTCATTCGTGAAGAGACCAAAGAGTACACAGTGGGAGAAATGCTGCTTGTGTTCCACCTGCAACGAAAGCAGAGTTCTTTGGGTAAAAGTTCCGTGTTTTCAGAGGGGAAATTCTTAGAGACCACAGTAATGCCTGCCATGGTTGAGGCAGTTCGCTCCACGCTGGAAACCATTCTTATAGAACAAGTTCATTAGGGGAAGTGCCTATTGTGTACACTGTGGGAGGAAAGCTGATGGTGTTCCCCCTGCACCTAAAGCAGAGTTCTTCGTGTAAAACTGCGTGTTTCGGGAGGGGAAATGCTTACAGTCCTCGCTACAGCCTGCCTTGGTTGAGGCAGTTCGCTCCACGTCGGAAACCCTGCATATAGAAGTTCATTCGTGGAAGAGCCCAAAGAGTACACAGTGGGAGAAAAGCTGCTTGTGTTACGCCTGCAAGTAAAGCAGACTTCTAGCGTTAAAACTGCGAGGTTTGGGAGAGGATATGCTTACAGTCCTCGCTACAGCCTGCCATGGTTGAGGAAGTTCGCTCCACGTGGGAAACCCTGCATATACAAGTTCATTCGTGAAGAGACCAAAGAGTACACAGTGGGAGAAATGCTGCTTGTGTTCCACCTGCAATGAAAGCAGAGTTCTTCGGGTAAAAGTTCCGTGTTTTCAGAGGGGAAATTCTTAGAGACCACAGTAGTGCCTGCCATGGTTGAGGCAGTTCGCTCCACGCTGGAAACCATTCTTATAGAACAAGTTCATTAAGGGAAGTGCCCATTGTGTACACTGTGGGAGAAAAGATGCTTGTGTTCCCCCTGCAACTAAAGCAGAGTTCCTCGGGTAAACCTGCGTGATTTGGTAGAGGATATGCTTACAGTCCTCGCTACAGCCTGCCATGGTGGAGGCAGTTCGCTCCTCGTGGGAATCCCTGCATAAAGAAGTTCATTCGTGTAAGAGCCCAAAGAGTACACATTGCGAGTAATGCTGCTTGTATGCCACCTGCAACTATAGCTGAATTCTTTGGTAAAACTGCCGTGTTTTGTAAGAGGAAATGCTTACAGTCCTCGCTACAGCCTGCCTTGGTTGAGGCAGTTCGCTCCACGTCGGAAACCCTGCATATAGAAGTTCATTCGTGGAAGAGCCCAAAGAGTACACAGTGGGAGAAAAGCTGCTTGTGTTACCTCTGCAACTAAAGCAGAGTTCTACCGTTAAAACTGCGTGTTTTGGGAGAGGATATGCTTACAGTCCTCGCTACAGCCTGCCACGGTTGAGGCAGTTCGCTCCTCGTGGGAATCCCTGCATAAAGAAGTTCATTCGTGTAAGAGCCCAAAGAGTACACAGTGGGAGAAATGCTGCTTGTGTTCCACCTGCAACTAAAGCAGAATTCTTTGGGTAAAACTGCGTGTATTGGGAGAGGAAATGCTTACAGTCCTTATGAGAGCCTCCCTTCGTTGAGGCAGTTCACTGCACGTGGGACACCCTGCATACACCCTGTAGACTCCTTCGGGGAAGGGCTCTTTGTATAAAGTGTGGGACAAATGCAGCTTGTGTTCCACCTGCAACTAAAGCAGAGTTCTTCGGGTTAAAGTGCCGTGTTTTCAGAGAGGAAATCCTTAGAGACCACAGGAGAGCCTGCCATGGTTGAGGCAGTTGGCTCCACGCTGGAAACCATTCTTTTAGAACAAGTTCATTAGGGGAAGTGCCCATTCTGTACACTGTGGGAGGAAAGCTGATGGTGTTCCCCCTGCACCTAAAGCAGAGTTCTTCGTGTAAAACTGCGTGTTTCGGGAGGGGAAATGCTTACAGTATTCGCTACAGCCTGCCTTGGTTGAGGCAGTTCGCTCCACGTGGGAATCCCTGCATAAAGAAGTTCATTCGTGGAAGAGCCCAAAGAGTACACAGTGGGAGAAATGCTGCTTGTGTTCCACCTGCAACTAAAGCAGAGTTCTTCGGGTAAAACTGCGTGTTTTGGGAGAGGAAATGCTTACAGTCCTTACGAGAGCCTCCCTTCGTTGAGGCAGTTCACTGCACGTGGGACACCCTGCATACACCCTGTAGACTCCTTCGGGGAAGGGCTCTTTGTATAAAGTGTGGGACAAATGCAGCTTGTGTTCCACCTGCAACTAAAGCAGAGTTCTTCGGGTAAAAGTGCCGTGTTTTCAGAGAGGAAATCCTTAGAGATCACAGGAGAGCCTGCCATGGTTGAGGCAGTTCGCTCCACGCTGGAAACCATTCTTATAGAACAAGTTCATTAGGGGAAGTGCCCATTGTGTACACTGTGAGAGGAAAGCTGATGGTGTTCCCCCTGCAATTAAAGCAGAGTTCTTCGTGTAAAACTGCGTGTTTCGGGAGGGGAAATGCTTACAGTATTCGCTACAGCCTGCCTTGGTTGAGGCAGTTCGCTCCACGTGGGAATCCCTGCATAAAGAAGTTCATTCGTGGAAGAGCCCAAAGAGTACACAGTGGGAGAAATGCTGCTTGTGTTCCACCTGCAACTAAAGCAGAATTCTTTGGTAAAACTGCCGTGTTTTGGAAGAGGAAATGCTTACAGTCCTCGCTACAGCCTGCCTTGGTTGAGGCAGTTCGCTCCACGTCGCAAACCCTGCATATAGAAGTTCATTCGTGGAAGAGCCCAAAGAGTACACAGTGGGAGAAAAGCTGCTTGGGTTACGCCTGCAAGTAAAGCAGAGTTCTAGCTTTAAAACTGCGTGGTTTGGGAGAGGATATGCTTACAATCCTCGCTACAGCCTGCCATGGTTGAGGCAGTTCGCTCCACGTGGGAAACCCTGCATATACAAGTTCATTCGTGAAGAGACCAAAGAGTACACAGTGGGAGAAATGCTGCTTGTGTTCCACCTGCAACGAAAGCAGAGTTCTTTGGGTAAAAGTTCCGTGTTTTCAGAGGGGAAATTCTTAGAGACCACAGTAATGCCTGCCATGGTTGAGGCAGTTCGCTCCACGCTGGAAACCATTCTTATAGAACAAGTTCATTAGGGGAAGTGCCTATTGTGTACACTGTGGGAGGAAAGCTGATGGTGTTCCCCCTGCACCTAAAGCAGAGTTCTTCGTGTAAAACTGCGTGTTTCGGGAGGGGAAATGCTTACAGTCCTCGCTACAGCCTGCCATGGTGGAGGCAGTTCGCTCCTCGTGGGAATCCCTGCATAAAGAAGTTCATTCGTGTAAGAGCCCAAAGAGTACACATTGGGAGTAATGCTGCTTGTATGCCACCTGCAACTAAAGCAGAATTCTTTGGTAAAACTGCCGTGTTTTGTAAGAGGAAATGCTTACAGTACTTGCTACAGCCTGCCTTGGTTGAGGCAGTTCGCTCCACGTCGGAAACCCTGCATATAGAAGTTCATTCGTGGAAGAGCCCAAAGAGTACACAGTGGGAGAAAAGCTGCTTGTGTTACCTCTGCAACTAAAGCAGAGTTCTACCGTTAAAACTGCGTGTTTTGGGAGAGGATATGCTTACAGTCCTCGCTACAGCCTGCCACGGTTGAAGCAGTTCAATCCACGTGGGAATCCCTGCATAAAGAAATTCATTCGTGGAAGAGCCCAAAGATTACACACTGGGAGTAATGCTTCTTGTGTTCCACCTGCAACTAACGCAGAGTTCCTTGGGTAAAACTGCCGTGTTTTCAGAGAGGAAATGCTTAGACGCCTAACTAGAGCCTGCTTACTTTAGGCATTTCACTCCACGCGGGACCCCTTGAGTATAGATATTCTTTCGGGCAAAGGCTCATTGGGTACACTGTGGGAGAAAAGCTGCTTGTGTTCCACCTGCAACTAAAGCAGAATTCTTCGGGTAAACCTGCGTGATTTGGTAGAGGATATGCTTACAGTCCTCGTTACAGCCTTCCATGGTGGAGGCAGTTCGCTCCTCGTGGGAATCCCTGCATAAAGAAGTTCATTCGTGTAAGAGCCCAAAGAGTACACAGTGGGAGAAATGCTGCTTGTGTTCCACCTGCAACTAAAGCACCGTTCTTCGGGTAAAACTGCCTGTTATGGGGAGGAAATGCTTACAGTCCTTACGAGAGCCTGCCTTCATTGAGGCAGTTCGCTGCACGTGGGACACCCTGCATAATGAAGATTCATTCGGGGAAGGGCCGTTTGTATAAAGTGTGGGACAAATGCAGCTTGTGTTCCACCTGCAACTAAAGCAGAGTTCTTCGGGTTAAAGTGCCGTGTTTTCAGAGAGGAAATCCTTAGAGACCACAGGAGAGCCTGCCATGGTTGAGGCAGTTGGCTCCACGCTGGAAACCATTCTTTTAGAACAAGTTCATTAGGGGAAGTGCCCATTCTGTACACTGTGGGAGGAAAGCTGATGGTGTTCCCCCTGCACCTAAAGCAGAGTTCTTCGTGTAAAACTGCGTGTTTCGGGAGGGGAAATGCTTACAGTATTCGCTACAGCCTGCCTTGGTTGAGGCAGTTCGCTCCACGTGGGAATCCCTGCATAAAGAAGTTCATTCGTGGAAGAGCCCAAAGAGTACACAGTGGGAGAAATGCTGCTTGTGTTCCACCTGCAACTAAAGCAGAATTCTTTGGTAAAACTGCCGTGTTTTGGAAGAGGAAATGCTTACAGTCCTCGCTACAGCCTGCCTTGGTTGAGGCAGTTCGCTCCACGTCGGAAACCCTGCATATAGAAGTTCATTCGTGGAAGAGCCCAAAGAGTACACAGTGGGAGAAAAGCTGCTTGTGTTACGCCTGCAAGTAAAGCAGAGTTCTAGCTTTAAAACTGCGTGGTTTGGGAGAGGATATGCTTACAATCCTCGCTACAGCCTGCCATGGTTGAGGCAGTTCGCTCCACGTGGGAAACCCTGCATATACAAGTTCATTCGTGAAGAGACCAAAGAGTACACAGTGGGAGAAATGCTGCTTGTGTTCCACCTGCAACGAAAGCAGAGTTCTTTGGGTAAAAGTTCCGTGATTTCAGAGGGGAAATTCTTAGAGACCACAGTAATGCCTGCCATGGTTGAGGCAGTTCGCTCCACGCTGGAAACCATTCTTATAGAACAAGTTCATTAGGGGAAGTGCCTATTGTGTACACTGTGGGAGGAAAGCTGATGGTGTTCCCCCTGCACCTAAAGCAGAGTTCTTCGTGTAAAACTGCGTGTTTCGGGAGGGGAAATGCTTACAGTCCTCGCTACAGCCTGCCTTGGTTGAGGCAGTTCGCTCCACGTCGGAAACCCTGCATATAGAGGTTCATTCGTGGAAGAGCCCAAAGAGTACACAGTGGGAGAAAAGCTGCTTGTGTTTCGCCTGCAAGTAAAGCAGACTTCTAGCGTTAAAACTGCGAGGTTTGGGAGAGGATATGCTTACAGTCCTCGCTACAGCCTGCCATGGTTGAGGAAGTTCGCTCCACGTGGGAAACCCTGCATATACAAGTTCATTCGTGAAGAGACCAAAGAGTACACAGTGGGAGAAATGCTGCTTGTGTTCCACCTGCAATGAAAGCAGAGTTCTTCGGGTAAAAGTTCCGTGTTTTCAGAGGGGAAATTCTTAGAGACCACAGTAGTGCCTGCCATGGTTGAGGCAGTTCGCTCCACGCTGGAAACCATTCTTATAGAACAAGTTCATTAAGGGAAGTGCCCATTGTGTACACTGTGGGAGAAAAGATGCTTGTGTTCCCCCTGCAACTAAAGCAGAGTTCCTCGGGTAAACCTGCGTGATTTGGTAGAGGATATGCTTACAGCCCTCGCTACAGCCTGCCATGGTGGAGGCAGTTCGCTCCTCGTGGGAATCCCTGCATAAAGAAGTTCATTCGTGTAAGAGCCCAAAGAGTACACATTGCGAGTAATGCTGCTTGTATGCCACCTGCAACTATAGCTGAATTCTTTGGTAAAACTGCCGTGTTTTGGAAGAGGAAATGCTTACAGTCCTCGCTACAGCCTGCCTTGGTTGAGGCAGTTCGCTCCACGTCGGAAACCCTGCATATAGAAGTTCATTCGTGGAAGAGCCCAAAGAGTACACAGTGGGAGAAAAGCTGCTTGTGTTACCTCTGCAACTAAAGCAGAGTTCTACCGTTAAAACTGCGTGTTTTGGGAGAGGATATGCTTACAGTCCTCGCTACAGCCTGCCACGGTTGAAGCAGTTCGCTCCTCGTGGGAATCCCTGCATAAAGTAGTTCATTCGTGTAAGAGCCCAAAGAGTACACAGTGGGAGAAATGCTGCTTGTGTTCCACCTGCAACTAAAGCAGAATTCTTTGGGTAAAACTGCGTGTATTGGGAGAGGAAATGCTTACAGTCCTTATGAGAGCCTCCCTTCGTTGAGGCAGTTCACTGCACGTGGGACACCCTGCATACACCCTGTAGACTCCTTCGGGGAAGGGCTCTTTGTATAAAGTGTGGGACAAATGCAGCTTGTGTTCCACCTGCAACTAAAGCAGAGTTCTTCGGGTTAAAGTGCCGTGTTTTCAGAGAGGAAATCCTTAGAGACCACAGGAGAGCCTGCCATGGTTGAGGCAGTTGGCTCCACGCTGGAAACCATTCTTTTAGAACAAGTTCATTAGGGGAAGTGCCCATTCTGTACACTGTGGGAGGAAAGCTGATGGTGTTCCCCCTGCACCTAAAGCAGAGTTCTTCGTGTAAAACTGCGTGTTTCGGGAGGGGAAATGCTTACAGTATTCGCTACAGCCTGCCTTGGTTGAGGCAGTTCGCTCCACGTGGGAATCCCTGCATAAAGAAGTTCATTCGTGGAAGAGCCCAAAGAGTACACAGTGGGAGAAATGCTGCTTGTGTTCCACCTGCAACTAAAGCAGAATTCTTTGGTAAAACTGCCGTGTTTTGGAAGAGGAAATGCTTACAGTCCTCGCTACAGCCTGCCTTGGTTGAGGCAGTTCGCTCCACGTCGCAAACCCTGCATATAGAAGTTCATTCGTGGAAGAGCCCAAAGAGTACACAGTGGGAGAAAAGCTGCTTGTGTTACGCCTGCAAGTAAAGCAGAGTTCTAGCTTTAAAACTGCGTGGTTTGGGAGAGGATATGCTTACAATCCTCGCTACAGCCTGCCATGGTTGAGGCAGTTCGCTCCACGTGGGAAACCCTGCATATACAAGTTCATTCGTGAAGAGACCAAAGAGTACACAGTGGGAGAAATGCTGCTTGTGTTCCACCTGCAACGAAAGCAGAGTTCTTTGGGTAAAAGTTCCGTGTTTTCAGAGGGGAAATTCTTAGAGACCACAGTAATGCCTGCCATGGTTGAGGCAGTTCGCTCCACGCTGGAAACCATTCTTATAGAACAAGTTCATTAGGGGAAGTGCCTATTGTGTACACTGTGGGAGGAAAGCTGATGGTGTTCCCCCTGCACCTAAAGCAGAGTTCTTCGTGTAAAACTGCGTGTTTCGGGAGGGGAAATGCTTACAGTCCTCGCTACAGCCTGCCATGGTGGAGGCAGTTCGCTCCTCGTGGGAATCCCTGCATATAGAAGTTCATTCGTGTAAGAGCCCAAAGAGTACACAGTGGGAGAAAAGCTGCTTGTGTTACGCCTGCAAGTAAAGCAGACTTCTAGCGTTAAAACTGCGAGGTTTGGGAGAGGATATGCTTACAGTCCTCGCTACAGCCTGCCATGGTTGAGGCAGTTCGCTCCACGTGGGAAACCCTGCATATACAAGTTCATTCGTGAAGAGACCAAAGAGTACACAGTGGGAGAAATGCTGCTTGTGTTCCACCTGCAACGAAAGCAGAGTTCTTCGGGTAAAAGTTCCGTGTTTTCAGAGGGGAAATTCTTAGAGACCACAGTAGTGCCTGCCATGGTTGAGGCAGTTCGCTCCACGCTGGAAACCATTCTTATAGAACAAGTTCATTAAGGGAAGTGCCCATTGTGTACACTGTGGGAGAAAAGATGCTTGTGTTCCCCCTGCAACTAAAGCAGAGTTCCTCGGGTAAACCTGCGTGATTTGGTAGAGGATATGCTTACAGTCCTCGCTACAGCCTGCCACGGTTGAGGCAGTTCGCTCCTCGTGGGAATCCCTGCATAAAGAAGTTCATTCGTGTAAGAGCCCAAAGAGTACACAGTGGGAGAAATGCTGCTTGTGTTCCACCTGCAACTAAAGCAGAATTCTTTGGGTAAAACTGCGTGTATTGGGAGAGGAAATGCTTACAGTCCTTATGAGAGCCTCCCTTCGTTGAGGCAGTTCACTGCACGTGGGACACCCTGCATACACCCTGTAGACTCCTTCGGGGAAGGGCTCTTTGTATAAAGTGTGGGACAAATGCAGCTTGTGTTCCACCTGCAACTAAAGCAGAGTTCTTCGGGTTAAAGTGCCGTGTTTTCAGAGAGGAAATCCTTAGAGACCACAGGAGAGCCTGCCATGGTTGAGGCAGTTCGCTCCACGCTGGAAACCATTCTTTTAGAACAAGTTCATTAGGGGAAGTGCCCATTCTGTACACTGTGGGAGGAAAGCTGATGGTGTTCCCCCTGCACCTAAAGCAGAGTTCTTCGTGTAAAACTGCGTGTTTCGGGAGGGGAAATGCTTACAGTATTCGCTACAGCCTGCCTTGGTTGAGGCAGTTCGCTCCACGTGGGAATCCCTGCATAAAGAAGTTCATTCGTGGAAGAGCCCAAAGAGTACACAGTGGGAGAAATGCTGCTTGTGTTCCACCTGCAACTAAAGCAGAATTCTTTGGTAAAACTGCCGTGTTTTGGAAGAGGAAATGCTTACAGTCCTCGCTACAGCCTGCCTTGGTTGAGGCAGTTCGCTCCACGTCGGAAACCCTGCATATAGAAGTTCATTCGTGGAAGAGCCCAAAGAGTACACAGTGGGAGAAAAGCTGCTTGTGTTACGCCTGCAAGTAAAGCAGAGTTCTAGCTTTAAAACTGCGTGGTTTGGGAGAGGATATGCTTACAATCCTCGCTACAGCCTGCCATGGTTGAGGCAGTTCGCTCCACGTGGGAAACCCTGCATATACAAGTTCATTCGTGAAGAGACCAAAGAGTACACAGTGGGAGAAATGCTGCTTGTGTTCCACCTGCAACGAAAGCAGAGTTCTTTGGGTAAAAGTTCCGTGTTTTCAGAGGGGAAATTCTTAGAGACCACAGTAATGCCTGCCATGGTTGAGGCAGTTCGCTCCACGCTGGAAACCATTCTTATAGAACAAGTTCATTAGGGGAAGTGCCTATTGTGTACACTGTGGGAGGAAAGCTGATGGTGTTCCCCCTGCACCTAAAGCAGAGTTCTTCGTGTAAAACGGCGTGTTTCGGGAGGGGAAATGCTTACAGTCCTCGCTACAGCCTGCCATGGTGGAGGCAGTTCGCTCCTCGTGGGAATCCCTGCATATAGAAGTTCATTCGTGTAAGAGCCCAAAGAGTACACAGTGGGAGAAAAGCTGCTTGTGTTACGCCTGCAAGTAAAGCAGACTTCTAGCGTTAAAACTGCGAGGTTTGGGAGAGGATATGCTTACAGTCCTCGCTACAGCCTGCCATGGTTGAGGAAGTTCGCTCCACGTGGGAAACCCTGCATATACAAGTTCATTCGTGAAGAGCCCAAAGAGTACACAGTGGGAGAAATGCTGCTTGTGTTCCACCTGCAACGAAAGCAGAGTTCTTCGGGTAAAAGTTCCGTGTTTTCAGAGGGGAAATTCTTAGAGACCACAGTAGTGCCTGCCATGGTTGAGGCAGTTCGCTCCACGCTGGAAACCATTCTTATAGAACAAGTTCATTAAGGGAAGTGCCCATTGTGTACACTGTGGGAGAAAAGATGCTTGTGTTCCCCCTGCAACTAAAGCAGAGTTCCTCGGGTAAACCTGCGTGATTTGGTAGAGGATATGCTTACAGTCCTCGCTACAGCCTGCCATGGTGGAGGCAGTTCGCTCCTCGTGGGAATCCCTGCATAAAGAAGTTCATTCGTGTAAGAGCCCAAAGAGTACACATTGCGAGTAATGCTGCTTGTATGCCACCTGCAACTAAAGCTGAATTCTTTGGTAAAACTGCCGTGTTTTGTAAGAGGAAATGCTTACAGTCCTCGCTACAGCCTGCCTTGGTTGAGGCAGTTCGCTCCACGTCGGAAACCCTGCATATAGAAGTTCATTCGTGGAAGAGCCCAAAGAGTACACAGTGGGAGAAAAGCTGCTTGTGTTACCTCTGCAACTAAAGCAGAGTTCTACCGTTAAAACTGCGTGTTTTGGGAGAGGATATGCTTACAGTCCTCGCTACAGCCTGCCACGGTTGAGGCAGTTCGATCCACGTGGGAATCCCTGCATAAAGAAATTTATTCGTGGAAGAGCCCAAAGATTACACACTGGGAGTAATGCTGCTTGTGTTCCACCTGCAACTAACGCAGAGTTCCTTGGGTAAAACTGCCGTGTTTTCAGAGAGGAAATGCTTAGAGGCCTAACTAGAGCCTGCTTGCTTTAGGCATTTCACTCCACGCGGGACCCCTTGAGTATAGATATTCTTTCGGGCAAAGGCTCATTGGGTACACTGTGGGAGAAAAGCTGCTTGTGTTCCACCTGCAACTAAAGCAGAATTCTTCGGGTAAACCTGCGTGATTTGGTAGAGGATATGCTTACAGTCCTCGTTACAGCCTTCCATGGTGGAGGCAGTTCGCTCCTCGTGGGAATCCCTGCATAAAGAAGTTCATTCGTGTAAGAGCCCAAAGAGTACACAGTGGGAGAAATGCTGCTTGTGTTCCACCTGCAACTAAAGCAGAATTCTTTGGGTAAAACTGCGTGTATTGGGAGAGGAAATGCTTACAGTCCTTATGAGAGCCTCCCTTCGTTGAGGCAGTTCACTGCACGTGGGACACCCTGCATACACCCTGTAGACTCCTTCGGGGAAGGGCTCTTTGTATAAAGTGTGGGACAAATGCAGCTTGTGTTCCACCTGCAACTAAAGCAGAGTTCTTCGGGTAAAAGTGCCGTGTTTTCAGAGAGGAAATCCTTAGAGATCACAGGAGAGCCTGCCATGGTTGAGGCAGTTCGCTCCACGCTGGAAACCATTCTTATAGAACAAGTTCATTAGGGGAAGGGCCCATTGTGTACACTGTGAGAGGAAAGCTGATGGTGTTCCCCCTGCAATTAAAGCAGAGTTCTTCGTGTAAAACTGCGTGTTTCGGGAGGGGAAATGCTTACAGTATTCGCTACAGCCTGCCTTGGTTGAGGCAGTTCGCTCCACGTGGGAATCCCTGCATAAAGAAGTTCATTCGTGGAAGAGCCCAAAGAGTACACAGTGGGAGAAATGCTGCTTGTGTTCCACCTGCAACTAAAGCAGAATTCTTTGGTAAAACTGCCGTGTTTTGGAAGAGGAAATGCTTACAGTCCTCGCTACAGCCTGCCTTGGTTGAGGCAGTTCGCTCCACGTCGGAAACCCTGCATATAGAAGTTCATTCGTGGAAGAGCCCAAAGAGTACACAGTGGGAGAAAAGCTGCTTGGGTTACGCCTGCAAGTAAAGCAGAGTTCTAGCTTTAAAACTGCGTGGTTTGGGAGAGGATATGCTTACAATCCTCGCTACAGCCTGCCATGGTTGAGGCAGTTCGCTCCACGTGGGAAATCCTGCATATACAAGTTCATTCGTGAAGAGACCAAAGAGTACACAGTGGGAGAAATGCTGCTTGTGTTCCACCTGCAACAAAAGCAGAGTTCTTTGGGTAAAAGTTCCGTGTTTTCAGAGGGGAAATTCTTAGAGACCACAGTAATGCCTGCCATGGTTGAGGCAGTTCGCTCCACGCTGGAAACCATTCTTATAGAACAAGTTCATTAGGGGAAGTGCCTATTGTGTACACTGTGGGAGGAAAGCTGATGGTGTTCCCCCTGCACCTAAAGCAGAGTTCTTCGTGTAAAACGGCGTGTTTCGGGAGGGGAAATGCTTACAGTCCTCGCTACAGCCTGCCATGGTGGAGGCAGTTCGCTCCTCGTGGGAATCCCTGCATAAAGAAGTTCATTCGTGTAAGAGCCCAAAGAGTACACTTTGGGAGTAATGCTGCTTGTATGCCACCTGCAACTAAAGCAGAATTCTTTGGTAAAACTGCCGTGTTTTGTAAGAGGAAATGCTTACAGTACTTGCTACAGCCTGCCTTGGTTGAGGCAGTTCGCTCCACGTCGGAAACCCTGCATATAGAAGTTCATTCGTGGAAGAGCCCAAAGAGTACACAGTGGGAGAAAAGCTGCTTGTGTTACCTCTGCAACTAAAGCAGAGTTCTACCGTTAAAACTGCGTGTTTTGGGAGAGGATATGCTTACAGTCCTCGCTACAGCCTGCCACGGTTGAAGCAGTTCAATCCACGTGGGAATCCCTGCATAAAGAAATTCATTCGTGGAAGAGCCCAAAGATTACACACTGGGAGTAATGCTGCTTGTGTTCCACCTGCAACTAACGCAGAGTTCCTTGGGTAAAACTGCCGTGTTTTCAGAGAGGAAATGCTTAGACGCCTAACTAGAGCCTGCTTACTTTAGGCATTTCACTCCACGCGGGACCCCTTGAGTATAGATATTCTTTCGGGCAAAGGCTCATTGGGTACACTGTGGGAGAAAAGCTGCTTGTGTTCCACCTGCAACTAAAGGAGAATTCTTCGGGTAAACCTGCGTGATTTGGTAGAGGATATGCTTACAGTCCTCGTTACAGCCTTCCATGGTGGAGGCAGTTCGCTCCTCGTGGGAATCCCTGCATAAAGAAGTTCATTCGTGTAAGAGCCCAAAGAGTACACAGTGGGAGAAATGCTGCTTGTGTTCCACCTGCAACTAAAGCACCGTTCTTCGGGTAAAACTGCCTGTTATGGGGAGGAAATGCTTACAGTCCTTACGAGAGCCTGCCTTCATTGAGGCAGTTCGCTGCACGTGGGACACCCTGCATAAGGAAGATTCATTCGGGGAAGGGCCGTTTGTATAAAGTGTGGGACAAATGCAGCTTGTGTTCCACCTGCAACTAAAGCAGAGTTCTTCGGGTTAAAGTGCCGTGTTTTCAGAGAGGAAATCCTTAGAGACCACAGGAGAGCCTGCCATGGTTGAGGCAGTTCGCTCCATGCTGGAAACCATTCTTTTAGAACAAGTTCATTAGGGGAAGTGCCCATTCTGTACACTGTGGGAGGAAAGCTGATGGTGTTCCCCCTGCACCTAAAGCAGAGTTCTTCGTGTAAAACTGCGTGTTTCGGGAGGGGAAATGCTTACAGTATTCGCTACAGCCTGCCTTGGTTGAGGCAGTTCGCTCCACGTGGGAATCCCTGCATAAAGAAGTTCATTCGTGGAAGAGCCCAAAGAGTACACAGTGGGAGAAATGCTGCTTGTGTTCCACCTGCAACTAAAGCAGAATTCTTTGGTAAAACTGCCGTGTTTTGGAAGAGGAAATGCTTACAGTCCTCGCTACAGCCTGCCTTGGTTGAGGCAGTTCGCTCCACGTCGGAAACCCTGCATATAGAAGTTCATTCGTGGAAGAGCCCAAAGAGTACACAGTGGGAGAAAAGCTGCTTGTGTTACCTCTGCAACTAAAGCAGAGTTCTACCGTTAAAACTGCGTGTTTTGGGAGAGGATATGCTTACAGTCCTCGCTACAGCCTGCCACGGTTGAGGCAGTTCGATCCACGTGGGAATCCCTGCATAAAGAAATTTATTCGTGGAAGAGCCCAAAGATTACACACTGGGAGTAATGCTGCTTGTGTTCCACCTGCAACTAACGCAGAGTTCCTTGGGTAAAACTGCCGTGTTTTCAGAGAGGAAATGCTTAGAGGCCTAACTAGAGCCTGCTTGCTTTAGGCATTTCACTCCACGCGGGACCCCTTGAGTATAGATATTCTTTCGGGCAAAGGCTCATTGGGTACACTGTGGGAGAAAAGCTGCTTGTGTTCCACCTGCAACTAAAGAAGAATTCTTCAGGTAAACCTGCGTGATTTGGTAGAGGATATGCTTACAGTCCTCGTTACAGCCTTCCATGGTGGAGGCAGTTCGCTCCTCGTGGGAATCCCTGCATAAAGAAGTTCATTCGTGTAAGAGCCCAAAGAGTACACAGTGGGAGAAATGCTGCTTGTGTTCCACCTGCAACTAAAGCAGAATTCTTTGGGTAAAACTACGTGTATTGGGAGAGGAAATGCTTACAGTCCTTATGAGAGCCTCCCTTCGTTGAGGCAGTTCACTGCACGTGGGACACCCTGCATACACCCTGTAGACTCCTTCGGGGAAGGGCTCTTTGTATAAAGTGTGGGACAAATGCAGCTTGTGTTCCACCTGCAACTAAAGCAGAGTTCTTCGGGTAAAAGTGCCGTGTTTTCAGAGAGGAAATCCTTAGAGATCACAGGAGAGCCTGCCATGGTTGAGGCAGTTCGCTCCACGCTGGAAACCATTCTTATAGAACAAGTTCATTAGGGGAAGTGCCCATTGTGTACACTGTGAGAGGAAAGCTGATGGTGTTCCCCCTGCAATTAAAGCAGAGTTCTTCCTGTAAAACTGCGTGTTTTGGGAGAGGAAATGCTTACAGTATTCGCTACAGCCTGCCTTGGTTGAGGCAGTTCGCTCCACGTGGGAATCCCTGCATAAAGAAGTTCATTCGTGGAAGAGCCCAAAGAGTACACAGTGGGAGAAATGCTGCTTGTGTTCCACCTGCAACTAAAGCAGAATTCTTTGGTAAAACTGCCGTGTTTTGGAAGAGGAAATGCTTACAGTCCTCGCTACAGCCTGCCTTGGTTGAGGCAGTTCACTCCACGTCGGAAACCCTGCATATAGAAGTTCATTCGTGGAAGAGCCCAAAGAGTACACAGTGGGAGAAAAGCTTCTTGTGTTACGCCTGCAAGTAAAGCAGACTTCTAGCGTTAAAACTGCGAGGTTTGGGAGAGGATATGCTTACAGTCCTCGCTACAGCCTGCCATGGTTGAGGAAGTTCGCTCCACGTGGGAAACCCTGCATATACAAGTTCATTCGTGAAGAGACCAAAGAGTACACAGTGGGAGAAATGCTGCTTGTGTTCCACCTGCAACGAAAGCAGAGTTCTTCGGGTAAAAGTTCCGTGTTTTCAGAGGGGAAATTCTTAGAGACCACAGTAGTGCCTGCCATGGTTGAGGCAGTTCGCTCCACGCTGGAAACCATTCTTATAGAACAAGTTCATTAAGGGAAGTGCCCATTGTGTACACTGTGGGAGAAAAGATGCTTGTGTTCCCCCTGCAACTAATGCAGAGTTCCTCGGGTAAACCTGCGTGATTTGGTAGAGGATATGCTTACAGCCCTCGCTACAGCCTGCCATGGTGGAGGCAGTTCGCTCCTCGTGGGAATCCCTGCATAAAGAAGTTCATTCGTGTAAGAGCCCAAAGAGTACACATTGCGAGTAATGCTGCTTGTATGCCACCTGCAACTATAGCTGAATTCTTTGGTAAAACTGCCGTGTTTTGGAAGAGGAAATGCTTACAGTCCTCGCTACAGCCTGCCTTGGTTGAGGCAGTTCGCTCCACGTCGGAAACCCTGCATATAGAAGTTCATTCGTGGAAGAGCCCAAAGAGTACACAGTGGGAGAAAAGCTGCTTGTGTTACCTCTGCAACTAAAGCAGAGTTCTACCGTTAAAACTGCGTGTTTTGGGAGAGGATATGCTTACAGTCCTCGCTACAGCCTGCCACGGTTGAAGCAGTTCGCTCCTCGTGGGAATCCCTGCATAAAGAAGTTCATTCGTGTAAGAGCCCAAAGAGTACACAGTGGGAGAAATGCTGCTTGTGTTCCACCTGCAACTAAAGCAGAATTCTTTGGGTAAAACTGCGTGTATTGGGAGAGGAAATGCTTACAGTCCTTATGAGAGCCTCCCTTCGTTGAGGCAGTTCACTGCACGTGGGACACCCTGCATACACCCTGTAGACTCCTTCGGGGAAGGGCTCTTTGTATAAAGTGTGGGACAAATGCAGCTTGTGTTCCACCTGCAACTAAAGCAGAGTTCTTCGGGTTAAAGTGCCGTGTTTTCAGAGAGGAAATCCTTAGAGACCACAGGAGAGCCTGCCATGGTTGAGGCAGTTCGCTCCACGCTGGAAACCATTCTTTTAGAACAAGTTCATTAGGGGAAGTGCCCATTCTGTACACTGTGGGAGGAAAGCTGATGGTGTTCCCCCTGCACCTAAAGCAGAGTTCTTCGTGTAAAACTGCGTGTTTCGGGAGGGGAAATGCTTACAGTATTCGCTACAGCCTGCCTTGGTTGAGGCAGTTCGCTCCACGTGGGAATCCCTGCATAAAGAAGTTCATTCGTGGAAGAGCCCAAAGAGTACACAGTGGGAGAAATGCTGCTTGTGTTCCACCTGCAACTAAAGCAGAATTCTTTGGTAAAACTGCCGTGTTTTGGAAGAGGAAATGCTTACAGTCCTCGCTACAGCCTGCCTTGGTTGAGGCAGTTCGCTCCACGTCGCAAACCCTGCATATAGAAGTTCATTCGTGGAAGAGCCCAAAGAGTACACAGTGGGAGAAAAGCTGCTTGTGTTACGCCTGCAAGTAAAGCAGAGTTCTAGCTTTAAAACTGCGTGGTTTGGGAGAGGATATGCTTACAATCCTCGCTACAGCCTGCCATGGTTGAGGCAGTTCGCTCCACGTGGGAAACCCTGCATATACAAGTTCATTCGTGAAGAGACCAAAGAGTACACAGTGGGAGAAATGCTGCTTGTGTTCCACCTGCAACGAAAGCAGAGTTCTTTGGGTAAAAGTTCCGTGTTTTCAGAGGGGAAATTCTTAGAGACCACAGTAATGCCTGCCATGGTTGAGGCAGTTCGCTCCACGCTGGAAACCATTCTTATAGAACAAGTTCATTAGGGGAAGTGCCTATTGTGTACACTGTGGGAGGAAAGCTGATGGTGTTCCCCCTGCACCTAAAGCAGAGTTCTTCGTGTAAAACGGCGTGTTTCGGGAGGGGAAATGCTTACAGTCCTCGCTACAGCCTGCCATGGTGGAGGCAGTTCGCTCCTCGTGGGAATCCCTGCATATAGAAGTTCATTCGTGTAAGAGCCCAAAGAGTACACAGTGGGAGAAAAGCTGCTTGTGTTACGCCTGCAAGTAAAGCAGACTTCTAGCGTTAAAACTGCGAGGTTTGGGAGAGGATATGCTTACAGTCCTCGCTACAGCCTGCCATGGTTGAGGAAGTTCGCTCCACGTGGGAAACCCTGCATATACAAGTTCATTCGTGAAGAGACCAAAGAGTACACAGTGGGAGAAATGCTGCTTGTGTTCCACCTGCAACGAAAGCAGAGTTCTTCGGGTAAAAGTTCCGTGTTTTCAGAGGGGAAATTCTTAGAGACCACAGTAGTGCCTGCCATGGTTGAGGCAGTTCGCTCCACGCTGGAAACCATTCTTATAGAACAAGTTCATTAAGGGAAGTGCCCATTGTGTACACTGTGGGAGAAAAGATGCTTGTGTTCCCCCTGCAACTAAAGCAGAGTTCCTCGGGTAAACCTGCGTGATTTGGTAGAGGATATGCTTACAGTCCTCGCTACAGCCTGCCATGGTGGAGGCAGTTCGCTCCTCGTGGGAATCCCTGCATAAAGAAGTTCATTCGTGTAAGAGCCCAAAGAGTACACATTGCGAGTAATGCTGCTTGTATGCCACCTGCAACTAAAGCTGAATTCTTTGGTAAAACTGCCGTGTTTTGTAAGAGGAAATGCTTACAGTCCTCGCTACAGCCTGCCTTGGTTGAGGCAGTTCGCTCCACGTCGGAAACCCTGCATATAGAAGTTCATTCGTGGAAGAGCCCAAAGAGTATACAGTGGGAGAAAAGCTGCTTGTGTTACCTCTGCAACTAAAGCAGAGTTCTACCGTTAAAACTGCGTGTTTTGGGAGAGGATATGCTTACAGTCCTCGCTACAGCCTGCCACGGTTGAGGCAGTTCGATCCACGTGGGAATCCCTGCATAAAGAAATTTATTCGTGGAAGAGCCCAAAGATTACACACTGGGAGTAATGCTGCTTGTGTTCCACCTGCAACTAACGCAGAGTTCCTTGGGTAAAACTGCCGTGTTTTCAGAGAGGAAATGCTTAGAGGCCTAACTAGAGCCTGCTTGCTTTAGGCATTTCACTCCACGCGGGACCCCTTGAGTATAGATATTCTTTCGGGCAAAGGCTCATTGGGTACACTGTGGGAGAAAAGCTGCTTGTGTTCCACCTGCAACTAAAGAAGAATTCTTCGGGTAAACCTGCGTGATTTGGTAGAGGATATGCTTACAGTCCTCGTTACAGCCTTCCATGGTGGAGGCAGTTCGCTCCTCGTGGGAATCCCTGCATAAAGAAGTTCATTCGTGTAAGAGCCCAAAGAGTACACAGTGGGAGAAATGCTGCTTGTGTTCCACCTGCAACTAAAGCAGAATTCTTTGGGTAAAACTGCGTGTATTGGGAGAGGAAATGCTTACAGTCCTTATGAGAGCCTCCCTTCGTTGAGGCAGTTCACTGCACGTGGGACACCCTGCATACACCCTGTAGACTCCTTCGGGGAAGGGCTCTTTGTATAAAGTGTGGGACAAATGCAGCTTGTGTTCCACCTGCAACTAAAGCAGAGTTCTTCGGGTAAAAGTGCCGTGTTTTCAGAGAGGAAATCCTTAGAGATCACAGGAGAGCCTGCCATGGTTGAGGCAGTTCGCTCCACGCTGGAAACCATTCTTATAGAACAAGTTCATTAGGGGAAGGGCCCATTGTGTACACTGTGAGAGGAAAGCTGATGGTGTTCCCCCTGCAATTAAAGCAGAGTTCTTCGTGTAAAACTGCGTGTTTCGGGAGGGGAAATGCTTACAGTATTCGCTACAGCCTGCCTTGGTTGAGGCAGTTCGCTCCACGTGGGAATCCCTGCATAAAGAAGTTCATTCGTGGAAGAGCCCAAAGAGTACACAGTGGGAGAAATGCTGCTTGTGTTCCACCTGCAACTAAAGCAGAATTCTTTGGTAAAACTGCCGTGTTTTGGAAGAGGAAATGCTTACAGTCCTCGCTACAGCCTGCCTTGGTTGAGGCAGTTCGCTCCACGTCGGAAACCCTGCATATAGAAGTTCATTCGTGGAAGAGCCCAAAGAGTACACAGTGGGAGAAAAGCTGCTTGGGTTACGCCTGCAAGTAAAGCAGAGTTCTAGCTTTAAAACTGCGTGGTTTGGGAGAGGATATGCTTACAATCCTCGCTACAGCCTGCCATGGTTGAGGCAGTTCGCTCCACGTGGGAAATCCTGCATATACAAGTTCATTCGTGAAGAGACCAAAGAGTACACAGTGGGAGAAATGCTGCTTGTGTTCCACCTGCAACGAAAGCAGAGTTCTTTGGGTAAAAGTTCCGTGTTTTCAGAGGGGAAATTCTTAGAGACCACAGTAATGCCTGCCATGGTTGAGGCAGTTCGCTCCACGCTGGAAACCATTCTTATAGAACAAGTTCATTAGGGGAAGTGCCTATTGTGTACACTGTGGGAGGAAAGCTGATGGTGTTCCCCCTGCACCTAAAGCAGAGTTCTTCGTGTAAAACGGCGTGTTTCGGGAGGGGAAATGCTTACAGTCCTCGCTACAGCCTGCCATGGTGGAGGCAGTTCGCTCCTCGTGGGAATCCCTGCATAAAGAAGTTCATTCGTGTAAGAGCCCAAAGAGTACACTTTGGGAGTAATGCTGCTTGTATGCCACCTGCAACTAAAGCAGAATTCTTTGGTAAAACTGCCGTGTTTTGTAAGAGGAAATGCTTACAGTACTTGCTACAGCCTGCCTTGGTTGAGGCAGTTCGCTCCACGTCGGAAACCCTGCATATAGAAGTTCATTCGTGGAAGAGCCCAAAGAGTACACAGTGGGAGAAAAGCTGCTTGTGTTACCTCTGCAACTAAAGCAGAGTTCTACCGTTAAAACTGCGTGTTTTGGGAGAGGATATGCTTACAGTCCTCGCTACAGCCTGCCACGGTTGAAGCAGTTCAATCCACGTGGGAATCCCTGCATAAAGAAATTCATTCGTGGAAGAGCCCAAAGATTACACACTGGGAGTAATGCTGCTTGTGTTCCACCTGCAACTAACGCAGAGTTCCTTGGGTAAAACTGCCGTGTTTTCAGAGAGGAAATGCTTAGACGCCTAACTAGAGCCTGCTTACTTTAGGCATTTCACTCCACGCGGGACCCCTTGAGTATAGATATTCTTTCGGGCAAAGGCTCATTGGGTACACTGTGGGAGAAAAGCTGCTTGTGTTCCACCTGCAACTAAAGGAGAATTCTTCGGGTAAACCTGCGTGATTTGGTAGAGGATATGCTTACAGTCCTCGTTACAGCCTTCCATGGTGGAGGCAGTTCGCTCCTCGTGGGAATCCCTGCATAAAGAAGTTCATTCGTGTAAGAGCCCAAAGAGTACACAGTGGGAGAAATGCTGCTTGTGTTCCACCTGCAACTAAAGCACCGTTCTTCGGGTAAAACTGCCTGTTATGGGGAGGAAATGCTTACAGTCCTTACGAGAGCCTGCCTTCATTGAGGCAGTTCGCTGCACGTGGGACACCCTGCATAAGGAAGATTCATTCGGGGAAGGGCCGTTTGTATAAAGTGTGGGACAAATGCAGCTTGTGTTCCACCTGCAACTAAAGCAGAGTTCTTCGGGTTAAAGTGCCGTGTTTTCAGAGAGGAAATCCTTAGAGACCACAGGAGAGCCTGCCATGGTTGAGGCAGTTCGCTCCATGCTGGAAACCATTCTTTTAGAACAAGTTCATTAGGGGAAGTGCCCATTCTGTACACTGTGGGAGGAAAGCTGATGGTGTTCCCCCTGCACCTAAAGCAGAGTTCTTCGTGTAAAACTGCGTGTTTCGGGAGGGGAAATGCTTACAGTATTCGCTACAGCCTGCCTTGGTTGAGGCAGTTCGCTCCACGTGGGAATCCCTGCATAAAGAAGTTCATTCGTGGAAGAGCCCAAAGAGTACACAGTGGGAGAAATGCTGCTTGTGTTCCACCTGCAACTAAAGCAGAATTCTTTGGTAAAACTGCCGTGTTTTGGAAGAGGAAATGCTTACAGTCCTCGCTACAGCCTGCCTTGGTTGAGGCAGTTCGCTCCACGTCGGAAACCCTGCATATAGAAGTTCATTCGTGGAAGAGCCCAAAGAGTACACAGTGGGAGAAAAGCTGCTTGTGTTACCTCTGCAACTAAAGCAGAGTTCTACCGTTAAAACTGCGTGTTTTGGGAGAGGATATGCTTACAGTCCTCGCTACAGCCTGCCACGGTTGAGGCAGTTCGATCCACGTGGGAATCCCTGCATAAAGAAATTTATTCGTGGAAGAGCCCAAAGATTACACACTGGGAGTAATGCTGCTTGTGTTCCACCTGCAACTAACGCAGAGTTCCTTGGGTAAAACTGCCGTGTTTTCAGAGAGGAAATGCTTAGAGGCCTAACTAGAGCCTGCTTGCTTTAGGCATTTCACTCCACGCGGGACCCCTTGAGTATAGATATTCTTTCGGGCAAAGGCTCATTGGGTACACTGTGGGAGAAAAGCTGCTTGTGTTCCACCTGCAACTAAAGAAGAATTCTTCAGGTAAACCTGCGTGATTTGGTAGAGGATATGCTTACAGTCCTCGTTACAGCCTTCCATGGTGGAGGCAGTTCGCTCCTCGTGGGAATCCCTGCATAAAGAAGTTCATTCGTGTAAGAGCCCAAAGAGTACACAGTGGGAGAAATGCTGCTTGTGTTCCACCTGCAACTAAAGCAGAATTCTTTGGGTAAAACTGCGTGTATTGGGAGAGGAAATGCTTACAGTCCTTATGAGAGCCTCCCTTCGTTGAGGCAGTTCACTGCACGTGGGACACCCTGCATACACCCTGTAGACTCCTTCGGGGAAGGGCTCTTTGTATAAAGTGTGGGACAAATGCAGCTTGTGTTCCACCTGCAACTAAAGCAGAGTTCTTCGGGTAAAAGTGCCGTGTTTTCAGAGAGGAAATCCTTAGAGATCACAGGAGAGCCTGCCATGGTTGAGGCAGTTCGCTCCACGCTGGAAACCATTCTTATAGAACAAGTTCATTAGGGGAAGTGCCCATTGTGTACACTGTGAGAGGAAAGCTGATGGTGTTCCCCCTGCAATTAAAGCAGAGTTCTTCCTGTAAAACTGCGTGTTTTGGGAGAGGAAATGCTTATAGTATTCGCTACAGCCTGCCTTGGTTGAGGCAGTTCGCTCCACGTGGGAATCCCTGCATAAAGAAGTTCATTCGTGGAAGAGCCCAAAGAGTACACAGTGGGAGAAATGCTGCTTGTGTTCCACCTGCAACTAAAGCAGAATTCTTTGGTAAAACTGCCGTGTTTTGGAAGAGGAAATGCTTACAGTCCTCGCTACAGCCTGCCTTGGTTGAGGCAGTTCACTCCACGTCGGAAACCCTGCATATAGAAGTTCATTCGTGGAAGAGCCCAAAGAGTACACAGTGGGAGAAAAGCTTCTTGTGTTACGCCTGCAAGTAAAGCAGACTTCTAGCGTTAAAACTGCGAGGTTTGGGAGAGGATATGCTTACAGTCCTCGCTACAGCCTGCCATGGTTGAGGAAGTTCGCTCCACGTGGGAAACCCTGCATATACAAGTTCATTCGTGAAGAGACCAAAGAGTACACAGTGGGAGAAATGCTGCTTGTGTTCCACCTGCAACGAAAGCAGAGTTCTTCGGGTAAAAGTTCCGTGTTTTCAGAGGGGAAATTCTTAGAGACCACAGTAGTGCCTGCCATGGTTGAGGCAGTTCGCTCCACGCTGGAAACCATTCTTATAGAACAAGTTCATTAAGGGAAGTGCCCATTGTGTACACTGTGGGAGAAAAGATGCTTGTGTTCCCCCTGCAACTAAAGCAGAGTTCCTCGGGTAAACCTGCGTGATTTGGTAGAGGATATGCTTACAGTCCTCGCTACAGCCTGCCATGGTGGAGGCAGTTCGCTCCTCGTGGGAATCCCTGCATAAAGAAGTTCATTCGTGTAAGAGCCCAAAGAGTACACATTGCGAGTAATGCTGCTTGTATGCCACCTGCAACTAAAGCTGAATTCTTTGGTAAAACTGCCGTGTTTTGTAAGAGGAAATGCTTACAGTCCTCGCTACAGCCTGCCTTGGTTGAGGCAGTTCGCTCCACGTCGGAAACCCTGCATATAGAAGTTCATTCGTGGAAGAGCCCAAAGAGTACACAGTGGGAGAAAAGCTGCTTGTGTTACCTCTGCAACTAAAGCAGAGTTCTACCGTTAAAACTGCGTGTTTTGGGAGAGGATATGCTTACAGTCCTCGCTACAGCCTGCCACGGTTGAGGCAGTTCGATCCACGTGGGAATCCCTGCATAAAGAAATTTATTCGTGGAAGAGCCCAAAGATTACACACTGGGAGTAATGCTGCTTGTGTTCCACCTGCAACTAACGCAGAGTTCCTTGGGTAAAACTGCCGTGTTTTCAGAGAGGAAATGCTTAGAGGCCTAACTAGAGCCTGCTTGCTTTAGGCATTTCACTCCACGCGGGACCCCTTGAGTATAGATATTCTTTCGGGCAAAGGCTCATTGGGTACACTGTGGGAGAAAAGCTGCTTGTGTTCCACCTGCAACTAAAGCAGAATTCTTCGGGTAAACCTGCGTGATTTGGTAGAGGATATGCTTACAGTCCTCGTTACAGCCTTCCATGGTGGAGGCAGTTCGCTCCTCGTGGGAATCCCTGCATAAAGAAGTTCATTCGTGTAAGAGCCCAAAGAGTACACAGTGGGAGAAATGCTGCGTGTGTTCCACCTGCAACTAAAGCACCGTTCTTCGGGTAAAACTGCCTGTTATGGGGAGGAAATGCTTACAGTCCTTACGAGAGCCTGCCTTCATTGAGGCAGTTCGCTGCACGTGGGACACCCTGCATAATGAAGAATCATTTGGGGAAGGGCCGTTTGTATAAAGTGTGGGACAAATGCAGCTTGTGTTCCACTGCAACTAAAGCAGAGTTCTTCGGGTAAAAGTGCCGTGTTTTCAGAGAGGAAATCCTTAGAGACCACAGGAGAGCCTGCCATGGTTGAGGCAGTTCGCTCCACGCTGGAAACCATTGTTTTAGAACAAGTTCATTAGGGGAAGGGCCCATTCTGTACACTGTGGGAGGAAAGCTGATGGTGTTCCCCCTGCACCTAAAGCAGAGTTCTTCGTGTAAAACTGCGTGTTTCGGGAGGGGAAATGCTTACAGTATTCGCTACAGCCTGCCTTGGTTGAGGCAGTTCGCTCCACGTGGGAATCCCTGCATAAAGAAGTTCATTCGTGGAAGAGCCCAAAGAGTACACAGTGGGAGAAATGCTGCTTGTGTTCCACCTGCAACTAAAGCAGAATTCTTTGGTAAAACTGCCGTGTTTTTGAAGAGGAAATGCTTACAGTCCTCGCTACAGCCTGCCTTGGTTGAGGCAGTTCGCTCCACGTCGGAAACCCTGCATTTAGAAGTTCATTCGTGGAAGAGCCCAAAGAGTACACAGTTGGAGAAAAGCTGCTTGTGTTACGCCTGCAAGTAAAGCAGAGTTCTAGCTTTAAAACTGCGTGGTTTGGGAGAGGATATGCTTACAATCCTCGCTACAGCCTGCCATGGTTGAGGCAGTTCGCTCCACGTGGGAAACCCTGCATATACAAGTTCATTCGTGAAGAGACCAAAGAGTACACAGTGGGAGAAATGCTGCTTGTGTTCCACCTGCAACGAAAGCAGAGTTCTTTGGGTAAAAGTTCCATGTTTTCAGAGGGGAAATTCTTAGAGACCACAGTAATGCCTGCCATGGTTGAGGCAGTTCGCTACACGCTGGAAACCATTCTTATAGAACAAGTTCATTAAGGGAAGTGCCTATTGTGTACACTGTGGGAGGAAAGCTGATGGTGTTCCCCCTGCACCTAAAGCAGAGTTCTTCGTGTAAAACTGCGTGTTTCGGGAGGGGAAATGCTTACAGTCCTCGCTACAGCCTGCCATGGTGGAGGCAGTTCGCTCCTCGTGGGAATCCCTGCATAAAGAAGTTCATTCGTGTAAGAGCCCAAAGAGTACACATTGGGAGTAATGCTGCTTGTATGCCACCTGCAACTAAAGCAGAATTCTTTGGTAAAACTGCCGTGTTTTGTAAGAGGAAATGCTTACAGTACTTGCTACAGCCTGCCTTGGTTGAGGCAGTTCGCTCCACGTCGGAAACCCTGCATATAGAAGTTCATTCGTGGAAGAGCCCAAAGAGTACACAGTGGGAGAAAAGCTGCTTGTGTTACCTCTGCAACTAAAGCAGAGTTCTACCGTTAAAACTGCGTGTTTTGGGAGAGGATATGCTTACAGTCCTCGCTACAGCCTGCCACGGTTGAAGCAGTTCAATCCACGTGGGAATCCCTGCATAAAGAAATTCATTCGTGGAAGAGCCCAAAGATTACACACTGGGAGTAATGCTGCTTGTGTTCCACCTGCAACTAACGCAGAGTTCCTTGGGTAAAACTGCCGTGTTTTCAGAGAGGAAATGCTTAGACGCCTAACTAGAGCCTGCTTACTTTAGGCATTTCACTCCACGCGGGACCCCTTGAGTATAGATATTCTTTCGGGCAAAGGCTCATTGGGTACACTGTGGGAGAAAAGCTGCTTGTGTTCCACCTGCAACTAAAGCAGAATTCTTCGGGTAAACCTGCGTGATTTGGTAGAGGATATGCTTACAGTCCTCGTTACAGCCTTCCATGGTGGAGGCAGTTCGCTCCTCGTGGGAATCCCTGCATAAAGAAGTTCATTCGTGTAAGAGCCCAAAGAGTACACAGTGGGAGAAATGCTGCTTGTGTTCCACCTGCAACTAAAGCACCGTTCTTCGGGTAAAACTGCCTGTTATGGGGAGGAAATGCTTACAGTCCTTACGAGAGCCTGCCTTCATTGAGGCAGTTCGCTGCACGTGGGACACCCTGCATAATGAAGATTCATTCGGGGAAGGGCCGTTTGTATAAAGTGTGGGACAAATGCAGCTTGTGTTCCACCTGCAACTAAAGCAGAGTTCTTCGGGTTAAAGTGCCGTGTTTTCAGAGAGGAAATCCTTAGAGACCACAGGAGAGCCTGCCATGGTTGAGGCAGTTCGCTCCACGCTGGAAACCATTCTTTTAGAACAAGTTCATTAGGAGAAGTGCCCATTCTGTACACTGTGGGAGGAAAGCTGATGGTGTTCCCCCTGCACCTAAAGCAGAGTTCTTCGTGTAAAACTGCGTGTTTCGGGAGGGGAAATGCTTACAGTATTCGCTACAGCCTGCCTTGGTTGAGGCAGTTCGCTCCACGTGGGAATCCCTGCATAAAGAAGTTCATTCGTGGAAGAGCCCAAAGAGTACACAGTGGGAGAAATGCTGCTTGTGTTCCACCTGCAACTAAAGCAGAATTCTTTGGTAAAACTGCCGTGTTTTGGAAGAGGAAATGCTTACAGTCCTCGCTACAGCCTGCCTTGGTTGAGGCAGTTCGCTCCACGTCGGAAACCCTGCATACAGAAGTTCATTCGTGGAAGAGCCCAAAGAGTACACAGTGGGAGAAAAGCTGCTTGTGTTACGCCTGCAAGTAAAGCAGAGTTCTAGCTTTAAAACTGCGTGGTTTGGGAGAGGATATGCTTACAATCCTCGCTACAGCCTGCCATGGTTGAGGCAGTTCGCTCCACGTGGGAAACCCTGCATATACAAGTTCATTCGTGAAGAGACCAAAGAGTACACAGTGGGAGAAATGCTGCTTGTGTTCCACCTGCAACGAAAGCAGAGTTCTTTGGGTAAAAGTTCCGTGTTTTCAGAGGGGAAATTCTTAGAGACCACAGTAATGCCTGCCATGGTTGAGGCAGTTCGCTCCACGCTGGAAACCATTCTTATAGAACAAGTTCATTAGGGGAAGTGCCTATTGTGTACACTGTGGGAGGAAAGCTGATGGTGTTCCCCCTGCACCTAAAGCAGAGTTCTTCGTGTAAAACTGCGTGTTTCGGGAGGGTAAATGCTTACAGTCCTCGCTACAGCCTGCCATGGTGGAGGCAGTTCGCTCCTCGTGGGAATCCCTGCATAAAGAAGTTCATTCGTGTAAGAGCCCAAAGAGTACACATTGCGAGTAATGCTGCTTGTATGCCACCTGCAACTAAAGCTGAATTCTTTGGTAAAACTGCCGTGTTTTGTAAGAGGAAATGCTTACAGTCCTCGCTACAGCCTGCCTTGGTTGAGGCAGTTCGATCCACGTCGGAAACCCTGCATATAGAAGTTCATTCGTGGAAGAGCCCAAAGAGTACACAGTGGGAGAAAAGCTGCTTGTGTTACATCTGCAACTAAAGCAGAGTTCTACCGTTAAAACTGCGTGTTTTGGGAGAGGATATGCTTACAGTCCTCGCTACAGCCTGCCACGGTTGAAGCAGTTCAATCCACGTGGGAATCCCTGCATAAAGAAATTCATTCGTTGAAGAGCCCAAAGATTACACACTGGGAGTAATGCTGCTTGTGTTCCACCTGCAACTAACGCAGAGTTCCTTGGGTAAAACTGCCGTGTTTTCAGAGAGGAAATGCTTAGACGCCTAACTAGAGCCTGCTTACTTTAGGCATTTCACTCCACGCGGGACCCCTTGAGTATAGATATTCTTTCGGGCAAAGGCTCATTGGGTACACTGTGGGAGAAAAGCTGCTTGTGTTCCACCTGCAACTAAAGAAGAATTCTTCGGGTAAACCTGCGTGATTTGGTAGAGGATATGCTTACAGTCCTCGTTACAGCCTTCCATGGTGGAGGCAGTTCGCTCCTCGTGGGAATCCCTGCATAAAGAAGTTCATTCGTGTAAGAGCCCAAAGAGTACACAGTGGGAGAAATGCTGCTTGTGTTCCACCTGCAACTAAAGCACCGTTCTTCGGGTAAAACTGCCTGTTATGGGGAGGAAATGCTTACAGTCCTTACGAGAGCCTGCCTTCATTGAGGCAGTTCGCTGCACGTGGGACACCCTGCATAATGAAGATTCATTCGGGGAAGGGCCGTTTGTATAAAGTGTGGGACAAATGCAGCTTGTGTTCCACCTGCAACTAAAGCAGAGTTCTTCGGGTAAAAGTGCCGTGTTTTCAGAGAGGAAATCCTTAGAGACCACAGGAGAGCCTGCCATGGTTGAGGCAGTTCGCTCCACGCTGGAAACCATTCTTTTAGAACAAGTTCATTAGGGGAAGTGCCCATTCTGTACATGTGGGAGGAAAGCTGATGGTGTTCCCCCTGCACCTAAAGCAGAGTTCTTCGTGTAAAACTGCGTGTTTCGGGAGGGGAAATGCTTACAGTATTCTCTACAGCCTGCCTTGGTTGAGGCAGTTCGCTCCACGTGGGAATCCCTGCATAAAGAAGTTCATTCGTGGAAGAGCCCAAAGAGTACACAGTGGGAGAAATGCTGCTTGTGTTCCACCTGCAACTAAAGCAGAATTCTTTGGTAAAACTGCCGTGTTTTGGAAGAGGAAATGCTTACAGTCCTCGCTACAGCCTGCCTTGGTTGAGGCAGTTCGCTCCACGTCGGAAACCCTGCATATAGAAGTTCATTCGTGGAAGAGCCCAAAGAGTACACAGTGGGAGAAAAGCTGCTTGTGTTACGCCTGCAAGTAAAGCAGAGTTCTAGCTTTAAAACTGCGTGGTTTGGGAGAGGATATGCTTACAATCCTCGCTACAGCCTGCCATGGTTGAGGCAGTTCGCTCCACGTGGGAAACCCTGCATATACAAGTTCATTCGTGAAGAGACCAAAGAGTACACAGTGGGAGAAATGCTGCTTGTGTTCCACCTGCAACGAAAGCTGAGTTCTTTGGGTAAAAGTTCCGTGCTTTCAGAGGGGAAATTCTTAGAGACCACAGTAATGCCTGCCATGGTTGAGGCAGTTCGCTCCACGCTGGAAACCATTCTTATAGAACAAGTTCATTAGGGGAAGTGCCTATTGTGTACACTGTGGGAGGAAAGCTGATGGTGTTCCCCCTGCACCTAAAGCAGAGTTCTTCGTGTAAAACTGCGTGTTTCGGGAGGGGAAATGCTTACAGTCCTCGCTACAGCCTGCCATGGTGGAGGCAGTTCGCTCCTCGTGGGAATCCCTGCATAAAGAAGTTCATTCGTGTAAGAGCCCAAAGAGTACACATTGGGAGTAATGCTGCTTGTATGCCACCTGCAACTAAAGCAGAATTCTTTGGTAAAACTGCCGTGTTTTGTAAGAGGAAATGCTTACAGTACTTGCTACAGCCTGCCTTGGTTGAGGCAGTTCGCTCCACGTCGGAAACCCTGCATATAGAAGTTCATTCGTGGAAGAGCCCAAAGAGTACACAGTGGGAGAAAAGCTGCTTGTGTTACCTCTGCAACTAAAGCAGAGTTCTACCGTTAAAACTGCGTGTTTTGGGAGAGGATATGCTTACAGTCCTCGCTACAGCCTGCCACGGTTGAAGCAGTTCAATCCACGTGGGAATCCCTGCATAAAGAAATTCATTCGTTGAAGAGCCCAAGATTACACACTGGGAGTAATGCTGCTTGTGTTCCACCTGCAACTAACGCAGAGTTCCTTGGGTAAAACTGCCGTGTTTTCAGAGAGGAAATGCTTAGACGCCTAACTAGAGCCTGCTTACTTTAGGCATTTCACTCTACGCGGGACCCCTTGAGTATAGATATTCTTTCGGGCAAAGGCTCATTGGGTACACTGTGGGAGAAAAGCTGCTTGTGTTCCACCTGCAACTAAAGCAGAATTCTTCGGGTAAACCTGCGTGATTTGGTAGAGGATATGCTTACAGTCCTCGTTACAGCCTTCCATGGTGGAGGCAGTTCGCTCCTCGTGGGAATCCCTGCATAAAGAAGTTCATTCGTGTAAGAGCCCAAAGAGTACACAGTGGGAGAAATGCTGCTTGTGTTCCACCTGCAACTAAAGCAGAATTCTTTGGGTAAAACTGCGTGTATTGGGAGAGGAAATGCTTACAGTCCTTATGAGAGCTTCCCTTTGTTGAGGCAGTTCACTGCACGTGGGACACCCTGCATACACCCTGTAGACTCCTTCGGGGAAGGGCCGTTTGTATAAAGTGTGGGACAAATGCAGCTTGTGTTCCACTGCAACTAAAGCAGAGTTCTTCGGGTAAAAGTGCCGTGTTTTCAGAGAGGAAATCCTTAGAGACCACAGGAGAGCCTGCCATGGTTGAGGCAGTTCGCTCCACGCTGGAAACCATTCTTTTAGAACAAGTTCATTAGGGGAAGTGCCCATTCTGTACACTGTGGGAGGAAAGCTGATGGTGTTCCCCCTGCACCTAAAGCAGAGTTCTTCGTGTAAAACTGCGTGTTTCGGGAGGGGAAATGCTTACAGTATTCGCTACAGCCTGCCTTGGTTGAGGCAGTTCGCTCCACGTGGGAATCCCTGCATAAAGAAGTTCATTCGTGGAAGAGCCCAAAGAGTACACAGTGGGAGAAATGCTGCTTGTGTTCCACCTGCAACTAAAGCAGAATTCTTTGGTAAAACTGCCGTGTTTTGGAAGAGGAAATGCTTACAGTCCTCGCTACAGCCTGCCTTGGTTGAGGCAGTTCGCTCCACGTCGGAAACCCTGCATATAGAAGTTCATTCGTGGAAGAGCCCAAAGAGTACACAGTGGGAGAAAAGCTGCTTGTGTTACGCCTGCAAGTAAAGCAGAGTTCTAGCTTTAAAACTGCGTGGTTTGGGAGAGGATATGCTTACAATCCTCGCTACAGCCTGCCATGGTTGAGGCAGTTCGCTCCACGTGGGAAACCCTGCATATACAAGTTCATTCGTGAAGAGACCAAAGAGTACACAGTGGGAGAAATGCTGCTTGTGTTCCACCTGCAACGAAAGCAGAGTTCTTTGGGTAAAAGTTCTGTGTTTTCAGAGGGGAAATTCTTAGAGACCACAGTAATGCCTGCCATGGTTGAGGCAATTCACTCCACGCTGGAAACCATTCTTATAGAACAAGTTCATTAGGGGAAGTGCCTATTGTGTACACTGTGGGAGGAAAGCTGATGGTGTTCCCCCTGCACCTAAAGCAGAGTTCTTCGTGTAAAACTGCGTGTTTCGGGAGGGGAAATGCTTACAGTCCTCGCTACAGCCTGCCATGGTGGAGGCAGTTCGCTCCTCGTGGGAATCCCTGCATAAAGAAGTTCATTCGTGTAAGAGCCCAAAGAGTACACATTGGGAGTAATGCTGCTTGTATGCCACCTGCAACTAAAGCAGAATTCTTTGGTAAAACTGCCGTGTTTTGTAAGAGGAAATGCTTACAGTACTTGCTACAGCCTGCCTTGGTTGAGGCAGTTCCCTCCACATCGGAAACCCTGCATATAGAAGTTCATTCGTGTAAGAGCCCAAAGAGTACACAGTGGGAGAAAAGCTGCTTGTGTTACGCCTGCAAGTAAAGCAGACTTCTAGCGTTAAAACTGCGAGGTTTGGGAGAGGATATGCTTACAGTCCTCGCTACAGCCTGCCATGGTTGAGGAAGTTCGGTCCACGTGGGAAACCCTGCATATACAAGTTCATTCGTGAAGAGCCCAAAGAGTACACAGTGGGAGAAATGCTGCTTGTGTTCCACCTGCAACGAAAGCAGAGTTCTTCGGGTAAAAGTTCCGTGTTTTCAGAGGGGAAATTCTTAGAGACCACAGTAGTGCCTGCCATGGTTGAGGCAGTTCGCTCCACGCTGGAAACCATTCTTATAGAACAAGTTCATTAAGGGAAGTGCCCATTGTGTACACTGTGGGAGAAAAGATGCTTGTGTTCCCCCTGCAACTAAAGCAGAGTTCCTCGGGTAAACCTGCGTGATTTGGTAGAGGATATGCTTACAGTCCTCGCTACAGCCTGCCATGGTGGAGGCAGTTCGCTCCTCGTGGGAATCCCTGCATAAAGAAGTTCATTCGTGTAAGAGCCCAAAGAGTACACATTGCGAGTAATGCTGCTTGTATGCCACCTGCAACTAAAGCTGAATTCTTTGGTAAAACTGCCGTGTTTTGTAAGAGGAAATGCTTACAGTCCTCGCTACAGCCTGCCTTGGTTGAGGCAGTTCGCTCCACGTCGGAAACCCTGCATATAGAAGTTCATTCGTGGAAGAGCCCAAAGAGTACACAGTGGGAGAAAAGCTGCTTGTGTTACCTCTGCAACTAAAGCAGAGTTCTACCGTTACAACTGCGTGTTTTGGGAGAGGATATGCTTACAGTCCTCGCTACAGCCTGCCACGGTTGAGGCAGTTCGATCCACGTGGGAATCCCTGCATAAAGAAATTCATTCGTGGAAGAGCCCAAAGATTACACACTGGGAGTAATGCTGCTTGTGTTCCACCTGCAACTAACGCAGAGTTCCTTGGGTAAAACTGCCGTGTTTTCAGAGAGGAAATGCTTAGAGGCCTAACTAGAGCCTGCTTGCTTTAGGCATTTCACTCCACGCGGGACCCCTTGAGTATAGATATTCTTTCGGGCAAAGGCTCATTGGGTACACTGTGGGAGAAAAGCTGCTTGTGTTCCACCTGCAACTAAAGCAGAATTCTTCGGGTAAACCTGCGTGATTTGGTAGAGGATATGCTTACAGTCCTCGTTACAGCCTTCCATGGTGGAGGCAGTTCGCTCCTCGTGGGAATCCCTGCATAAAGAAGTTCATTCGTGTAAGAGCCCAAAGAGTACACAGTGGGAGAAATGCTGCTTGTGTTCCACCTGCAACTAAAGCAGAATTCTTTGGGTAAAACTGCGTGTATTGGGAGAGGAAATGCTTACAGTCCTTATGAGAGCCTCCCTTCGTTGAGGCAGTTCACTGCACGTGGGACACCCTGCATACACCCTGTAGACTCCTTCGGGGAAGGGCTCTTTGTATAAAGTGTGGGACAAATGCAGCTTGTGTTCCACCTGCAACTAAAGCAGAGTTCTTCGGGTAAAAGTGCCGTGTTTTCAGAGAGGAAATCCTTAGAGATCACAGGAGAGCCTGCCATGGTTGAGGCAGTTCGCTCCACGCTGGAAACCATTGTTTTGGAACAAGTTCATTAGGGGAAGGGCCCATTCTGTACACTGTGGGAGGAAAGCTGATGGTGTTCCCCCTGCACCTAAAGCAGAGTTCTTCGTGTAAAACTGCGTGTTTCGGGAGGGGAAATGCTTACAGTATTCGCTACAGCCTGCCTTGGTTGAGGCAGTTCGCTCCACGTGGGAATCCCTGCATAAAGAAGTTCATTCGTGGAAGAGCCCAAAGAGTACACAGTGGGAGAAATGCTGCTTGTGTTCCACCTGCAACTAAAGCAGAATTCTTTGGTAAAACTGCCGTGTTTTGGAAGAGGAAATGCTTACAGTCCTCGCTACAGCCTGCCTTGGTTGAGGCAGTTCGCTCCACGTCGGAAACCCTGCATATAGAAGTTCATTCGTGGAAGAGCCCAAAGAGTACACAGTGGGAGAAAAGCTGCTTGTGTTACGCCTGCAAGTAAAGCAGAGTTCTAGCTTTAAAACTGCGTGGTTTGGGAGAGGATATGCTTACAATCCTCGCTACAGCCTGCCATGGTTGAGGCAGTTCGCTCCACGTGGGAAACCCTGCATATACAAGTTCATTCGTGAAGAGACCAAAGAGTACACAGTGGGAGAAATGCTGCTTGTGTTCCACCTGCAACGAAAGCAGAGTTCTTTGGGTAAAAGTTCCGTGTTTTCAGAGGGGAAATTCTTAGAGACCACAGTAATGCCTGCCATGGTTGAGGCAGTTCGCTCCACGCTGGAAACCATTCTTATAGAACAAGTTCATTAGGGGAAGTGCCTATTGTGTACACTGTGGGAGGAAAGCTGATGGTGTTCCCCCTGCACCTAAAGCAGAGTTCTTCGTGTAAAACTGCGTGTTTCGGGAGGGGAAATGCTTACAGTCCTCGCTACAGCCTGCCATGGTGGAGGCAGTTCGCTCCTCGTGGGAATCCCTGCATAAAGAAGTTCATTCGTGTAAGAGCCCAAAGAGTACACATTGGGAGTAATGCTGCTTGTATGCCACCTGCAACTAAAGCAGAATTCTTTGGTAAAACTGCCGTGTTTTGTAAGAGGAAATGCTTACAGTACTTGCTACAGCCTGCCTTGGTTGAGGCAGTTCGCTCCACGTCGGAAACCCTGCATATAGAAGTTCATTCGTGGAAGAGCCCAAAGAGTACACAGTGGGAGAAAAGCTGCTTGTGTTACCTCTGCAACTAAAGCAGAGTTCTACCGTTAAAACTGCGTGTTTTGGGAGAGGATATGCTTACAGTCCTCGCTACAGCCTGCCACGGTTGAAGCAGTTCAATCCACGTGGGAATCCCTGCATAAAGAAATTCATTCGTGGAAGAGCCCAAAGATTACACACTGGGAGTAATGCTGCTTGTGTTCCACCTGCAACTAACGCAGAGTTCCTTGGGTAAAACTGCCGTGTTTTCAGAGAGGAAATGCTTAGACGCCTAACTAGAGCCTGCTTACTTTAGGCATTTCACTCCACGCGGGACCCCTTGAGTATAGATATTCTTTCGGGCAAAGGCTCATTGGGTACACTGTGGGAGAAAAGCTGCTTGTGTTCCACCTGCAACTAAAGCAGAATTCTTCGGGTAAACCTGCGTGATTTGGTAGAGGATATGCTTACAGTCCTCGTTACAGCCTTCCATGGTGGAGGCAGTTCGCTCCTCGTGGGAATCCCTGCATAAAGAAGTTCATTCGTGTAAGAGCCCAAAGAGTACACAATGGGAGAAATGCTGCTTGTGTTCCACCTGCAACTAAAGCAGAATTCTTTGGGTAAAACTGCGTGTATTGGGAGAGGAAATGCTTACAGTCCTTATGAGAGCTTCCCTTCGTTGAGGCAGTTCACTGCACGTGGGACACCCTGCATACACCCTGTAGACTCCTTCGGGGAAGGGCCGTTTGTATAAAGTGTGGGACAAATGCAGCTTGTGTTCCACCTGCAACTAAAGCAGAGTTCTTCGGGTAAAAGTGCCGTGTTTTCAGAGAGGAAATCCTTAGAGACCACAGGAGAGCCTGCCATGGTTGAGGCAGTTCGCTCCACGCTGGAAACCATTCTTTTAGAACAAGTTCATTAGGGGAAGTGCCCATTCTGTACATGTGGGAGGAAAGCTGATGGTGTTCCCCCTGCACCTAAAGCAGAGTTCTTCGTGTAAAACTGCGTGTTTCGGGAGGGGAAATGCTTACAGTATTCTCTACAGCCTGCCTTGGTTGAGGCAGTTCGCTCCACGTGGGAATCCCTGCATAAAGAAGTTCATTCGTCGAAGAGCCCAAAGAGTACACAGTGGGAGAAATGCTGCTTGTGTTCCACCTGAAACTAAAGCAGAATTCTTTGGTAAAACTGCCGTGTTTTGGAAGAGGAAATGCTTACAGTCCTCGCTACAGCCTGCCTTGGTTGAGGCAGTTCGCTCCACGTCGGAAACCCTGCATATAGAAGTTCATTCGTGGAAGAGCCCAAAGAGTACACAGTGGGAGAAAAGCTGCTTGTGTTACGCCTGCAAGTAAAGCAGAGTTCTAGCTTTAAAACTGCGTGGTTTGGGAGAGGATATGCTTACAATCCTCGCTACAGCCTGCCATGGTTGAGGCAGTTCGCTCCACGTGGGAAACCCTGCATATACAAGTTCATTCGTGAAGAGACCAAAGAGTACACAGTGGGAGAAATGCTGCTTGTGTTCCACCTGCAACGAAAGCTGAGTTCTTTGGGTAAAAGTTCCGTGCTTTCAGAGGGGAAATTCTTAGAGACCACAGTAATGCCTGCCATGGTTGAGGCAGTTCGCTCCACGCTGGAAACCATTCTTATAGAACAAGTTCATTAGGGGAAGTGCCTATTGTGTACACTGTGGGAGGAAAGCTGATGGTGTTCCCCCTGCACCTAAAGCAGAGTTCTTCGTGTAAAACTGCGTGTTTCGGGAGGGGAAATGCTTACAGTCCTCGCTACAGCCTGCCATGGTGGAGGCAGTTCGCTCCTCGTGGGAATCCCTGCATAAAGAAGTTCATTCGTGTAAGAGCCCAAAGAGTACACATTGGGAGTAATGCTGCTTGTATGCCACCTGCAACTAAAGCAGAATTCTTTGGTAAAACTGCCGTGTTTTGTAAGAGGAAATGCTTACAGTCCTCGCTACAGCCTGCCTTGTTTGAGGCAGTTCGCTCCACGTCGGAAACCCTGCATATAGAAGTTCATTCGTGGAAGAGCCCAAAGAGTACACAGTGGGAGAAAAGCTGCTTGTGTTACCTCTGCAACTAAAGCAGAGTTCTACCGTTAAAACTGCGTGTTTTGGGAGAGGATATGCTTACAGTCCTCGCTACAGCCTGCCACGGTTGAAGCAGTTCAATCCACGTGGGAATCCCTGCATAAAGAAATTCATTCGTTGAAGAGCCCAAAGATTACACACTGGGAGTAATGCTGCTTGTGTTCCACCTGCAACTAACGCAGAGTTCCTTGGGTAAAACTGCCGTGTTTTCAGAGAGGAAATGCTTAGACGCCTAACTAGAACCTGCTTACTTTAGGCATTTCACTCCACGCGGGACCCCTTGAGTATAGATATTCTTTCGGGCAAAGGCTCATTGGGTACACTGTGGGAGAAAAGCTGCTTGTGTTCCACCTGCAACTAAAGCAGAATTCTTCGGGTAAACCTGCGTGATTTGGTAGAGGATATGCTTACAGTCCTCGTTACAGCCTTCCATGGTGGAGGCAGTTCGCTCCTCGTGGGAATCCCTGCATAAAGAAGTTCATTCGTGTAAGAGCCCAAAGAGTACACAGTGGGAGAAATGCTGCTTGTGTTCCACCTGCAACTAAAGCAGAATTCTTTGGGTAAAACTGCGTGTATTGGGAGAGGAAATGCTTACAGTCCTTATGAGAGCTTCCCTTCGTTGAGGCAGTTCACTGCACGTGGGACACCCTGCATACACCCTGTAGACTCCTTCGGGGAAGGGCCGTTTGTATAAAGTGTGGGACAAATGCAGCTTGTGTTCCACTGCAACTAAAGCAGAGTTCTTCGGGTAAAAGTGCCGTGTTTTCAGAGAGGAAATCCTTAGAGACCACAGGAGAGCCTGCCATGGTTGAGGCAGTTCGCTCCACGCTGGAAACCATTCTTTTAGAACAAGTTCATTAGGGGAAGTGCCCATTCTGTACACTGTGGGAGGAAAGCTGATGGTGTTCCCCCTGCACCTAAAGCAGAGTTCTTCGTGTAAAACTGCGTGTTTCGGGAGGGGAAATGCTTACAGTATTCGCTACAGCCTGCCTTGGTTGAGGCAGTTCGCTCCACGTGGGAATCCCTGCATAAAGAAGTTCATTCGTGGAAGAGCCCAAAGAGTACACAGTGGGAGAAATGCTGCTTGTGTTCCACCTGCAACTAAAGCAGAATTCTTTGGTAAAACTGCCGTGTTTTGGAAGAGGAAATGCTTACAGTCCTCGCTACAGCCTGCCTTGGTTGAGGCAGTTCGCTCCACGTCGGAAACCCTGCATATAGAAGTTCATTCGTGGAAGAGCCCAAAGAGTACACAGTGGGAGAAAAGCTGCTTGTGTTACGCCTGCAAGTAAAGCAGAGTTCTAGCTTTAAAACTGCGTGGTTTGGGAGAGGATATGCTTACAATCCTCGCTACAGCCTGCCATGGTTGAGGCAGTTCGCTCCACGTGGGAAACCCTGCATATACAAGTTCATTCGTGAAGAGACCAAAGAGTACACAGTGGGAGAAATGCTGCTTGTGTTCCACCTGCAACGAAAGCAGAGTTCTTTGGGTAAAAGTTCTGTGTTTTCAGAGGGGAAATTCTTAGAGACCACAGTAATGCCTGCCATGGTTGAGGCAATTCACTCCACGCTGGAAACCATTCTTATAGAACAAGTTCATTAGGGGAAGTGCCTATTGTGTACACTGTGGGAGGAAAGCTGATGGTGTTCCCCCTGCACCTAAAGCAGAGTTCTTCGTGTAAAACTGCGTGTTTCGGGAGGGGAAATGCTTACAGTCCTCGCTACAGCCTGCCATGGTGGAGGCAGTTCGCTCCTCGTGGGAATCCCTGCATAAAGAAGTTCATTCGTGTAAGAGCCCAAAGAGTACACATTGGGAGTAATGCTGCTTGTATGCCACCTGCAACTAAAGCAGAATTCTTTGGTAAAACTGCCGTGTTTTGTAAGAGGAAATGCTTACAGTACTTGCTACAGCCTGCCTTGGTTGAGGCAGTTCGCTCCACGTCGGAAACCCTGCATATAGAAGTTCATTCGTGGAAGAGCCCAAAGAGTACACAGTGGGAGAAAAGCTGCTTGTGTTACCTCTGCAACTAAAGCAGAGTTCTACCGTTAAAACTGCGTGTTTTGGGAGAGGATATGCTTACAGTCCTCGCTACAGCCTGCCACGGTTGAAGCAGTTCAATCCACGTGGGAATCCCTGCATAAAGAAATTCATTCGTGGAAGAGCCCAAAGATTACACACTGGGAGTAATGCTGCTTGTGTTCCACCTGCAACTAACGCAGAGTTCCTTGGGTAAAACTGCCGTGTTTTCAGAGAGGAAATGCTTAGACGCCTAACTAGAGCCTGCTTACTTTAGGCATTTCACTCCACGCGGGACCCCTTGAGTATAGATATTCTTTCGGGCAAAGGCTCATTGGGTACACTGTGGGAGAAAAGCTGCTTGTGTTCCACCTGCAACTAAAGCAGAATTCTTCGGGTAAACCTGCGTGATTTGGTAGAGGATATGCTTACAGTCCTCGTTACAGCCTTCCATGGTGGAGGCAGTTCGCTCCTCGTGGGAATCCCTGCATAAAGAAGTTCATTCGTGTAAGAGCCCAAAGAGTACACAGTGGGAGAAATGCTGCTTGTGTTCCACCTGCAACTAAAGCAGAATTCTTTGGGTAAAACTGCGTGTATTGGGAGAGGATATGCTTACAGTCCTTATGAGAGCTTCCCTTCGTTGAGGCAGTTCACTGCACGTGGGACACCCTGCATACACCCTGTAGACTCCTTCGGGGAAGGGCCGTTTGTATAAAGTGTGGGACAAATGCAGCTTGTGTTCCACCTGCAACTAAAGCAGAGTTCTTCGGGTAAAAGTGCCGTGTTTTCAGAGAGGAAATCCTTAGAGACCACAGGAGAGCCTGCCATGGTTGAGGCAGTTCGCTCCACGCTGGAAACCATTCTTTTAGAACAAGTTCATTAGGGGAAGTGCCCATTCTGTACATGTGGGAGGAAAGCTGATGGTGTTCCCCCTGCACCTAAAGCAGAGTTCTTCGTGTAAAACTGCGTGTTTCGGGAGGGGAAATGCTTACAGTATTCTCTACAGCCTGCCTTGGTTGAGGCAGTTCGCTCCACGTGGGAATCCCTGCATAAAGAAGTTCATTCGTGGAAGAGCCCAAAGAGTACACAGTGGGAGAAATGCTGCTTGTGTTCCACCTGAAACTAAAGCAGAATTCTTTGGTAAAACTGCCGTGTTTTGGAAGAGGAAATGCTTACAGTCCTCGCTACAGCCTGCCTTGGTTGAGGCAGTTCGCTCCACGTCGGAAACCCTGCATTTAGAAGTTCATTCGTGGAAGAGCCCAAAGAGTACACAGTGGGAGAAAAGCTGCTTGTTTTACGCCTGCAAGTAAAGCAGAGTTCTAGCTTTAAAACTGCGTGGTTTGGGAGAGGATATGCTTACAATCCTCGCTACAGCCTGCCATGGTTGAGGCAGTTCGCTCCACGTGGGAAACCCTGCATATACAAGTTCATTCGTGAAGAGACCAAAGAGTACACAGTGGGAGAAATGCTGCTTGTGTTCCACCTGCAACGAAAGCTGAGTTCTTTGGGTAAAAGTTCCGTGCTTTCAGAGGGGAAATTCTTAGAGACCACAGTAATGCCTGCCATGGTTGAGGCAGTTCGCTCCACGCTGGAAACCATTCTTATAGAACAAGTTCATTAGGGGAAGTGCCTATTGTGTACACTGTGGGAGGAAAGCTGATGGTGTTCCCCCTGCACCTAAAGCAGAGTTCTTCGTGTAAAACTGCGTGTTTCGGGAGGGGAAATGCTTACAGTCCTCGCTACAGCCTGCCATGGTGGAGGCAGTTCGCTCCTCGTGGGAATCCCTGCATAAAGAAGTTCATTCGTGTAAGAGCCCAAAGAGTACACATTGGGAGTAATGCTGCTTGTATGCCACCTGCAACTAAAGCAGAATTCTTTGGTAAAACTGCCGTGTTTTGTAAGAGGAAATGCTTACAGTCCTCGCTACAGCCTGCCTTGTTTGAGGCAGTTCGCTCCACGTCGGAAACCCTGCATATAGAAGTTCATTCGTGGAAGAGCCCAAAGAGTACACAGTGGGAGAAAAGCTGCTTGTGTTACCTCTGCAACTAAAGCAGAGTTCTACCGTTAAAACTGCGTGTTTTGGGAGAGGATATGCTTACAGTCCTCGCTACAGCCTGCCACGGTTGAAGCAGTTCAATCCACGTGGGAATCCCTGCATAAAGAAATTCATTCGTTGAAGAGCCCAAAGATTACACACTGGGAGTAATGCTGCTTGTGTTCCACCTGCAACTAACGCAGAGTTCCTTGGGTAAAACTGCCGTGTTTTCAGAGAGGAAATGCTTAGACGCCTAACTAGAGCCTGCTTACTTTAGGCATTTCACTCCACGCGGGACCCCTTGAGTATAGATATTCTTTCGGGCAAAGGCTCATTGGGTACACTGTGGGAGAAAAGCTGCTTGTGTTCCACCTGCAACTAAAGCAGAATTCTTCGGGTAAACCTGCGTGATTTGGTAGAGGATATGCTTACAGTCCTCGTTACAGCCTTCCATGGTGGAGGCAGTTCGCTCCTCGTGGGAATCCCTGCATAAAGAAGTTCATTCGTGTAAGAGCCCAAAGAGTACACAGTGGGAGAAATGCTGCTTGTGTTCCACCTGCAACTAAAGCAGAATTCTTTGGGTAAAACTGCGTGTATTGGGAGAGGAAATGCTTACAGTCCTTATGAGAGCTTCCCTTCGTTGAGGCAGTTCACTGCACGTGGGACACCCTGCATACACCCTGTAGACTCCTTCGGGGAAGGGCCGTTTGTATAAAGTGTGGGACAAATGCAGCTTGTGTTCCACTGCAACTAAAGCAGAGTTCTTCGGGTAAAAGTGCCGTGTTTTCAGAGAGGAAATCCTTAGAGACCACAGGAGAGCCTGCCATGGTTGAGGCAGTTCGCTCCACGCTGGAAACCATTCTTTTAGAACAAGTTCATTAGGGGAAGTGCCCATTCTGTACACTGTGGGAGGAAAGCTGATGGTGTTCCCCCTGCACCTAAAGCAGAGTTCTTCGTGTAAAACTGCGTGTTTCGGGAGGGGAAATGCTTACAGTATTCGCTACAGCCTGCCTTGGTTGAGGCAGTTCGCTCCACGTGGGAATCCCTGCATAAAGAAGTTCATTCGTGGAAGAGCCCAAAGAGTACACAGTGGGAGAAATGCTGCTTGTGTTCCACCTGCAACTAAAGCAGAATTCTTTGGTAAAACTGCCGTGTTTTGGAAGAGGAAATGCTTACAGTCCTCGCTACAGCCTGCCTTGGTTGAGGCAGTTCGCTCCACGTCGGAAACCCTGCATATAGAAGTTCATTCGTGGAAGAGCCCAAAGAGTACACAGTGGGAGAAAAGCTGCTTGTGTTACGCCTGCAAGTAAAGCAGAGTTCTAGCTTTAAAACTGCGTGGTTTGGGAGAGGATATGCTTACAATCCTCGCTACAGCCTGCCATGGTTGAGGCAGTTCGCTCCACGTGGGAAACCCTGCATATACAAGTTCATTCGTGAAGAGACCAAAGAGTACACAGTGGGAGAAATGCTGCTTGTGTTCCACCTGCAACGAAAGCAGAGTTCTTTGGGTAAAAGTTCTGTGTTTTCAGAGGGGAAATTCTTAGAGACCACAGTAATGCCTGCCATGGTTGAGGCAATTCACTCCACGCTGGAAACCATTCTTATAGAACAAGTTCATTAGGGGAAGTGCCTATTGTGTACACTGTGGGAGGAAAGCTGATGGTGTTCCCCCTGCACCTAAAGCAGAGTTCTTCGTGTAAAACTGCGTGTTTCGGGAGGGGAAATGCTTACAGTCCTCGCTACAGCCTGCCATGGTGGAGGCAGTTCGCTCCTCGTGGGAATCCCTGCATAAAGAAGTTCATTCGTGTAAGAGCCCAAAGAGTACACATTGGGAGTAATGCTGCTTGTATGCCACCTGCAACTAAAGCAGAATTCTTTGGTAAAACTGCCGTGTTTTGTAAGAGGAAATGCTTACAGTACTTGCTACAGCCTGCCTTGGTTGAGGCAGTTCCCTCCACATCGGAAACCCTGCATATAGAAGTTCATTCGTGTAAGAGCCCAAAGAGTACACAGTGGGAGAAAAGCTGCTTGTGTTACGCCTGCAAGTAAAGCAGACTTCTAGCGTTAAAACTGCGAGGTTTGGGAGAGGATATGCTTACAGTCCTCGCTACAGCCTGCCATGGTTGAGGAAGTTCGGTCCACGTGGGAAACCCTGCATATACAAGTTCATTCGTGAAGAGCCCAAAGAGTACACAGTGGGAGAAATGCTGCTTGTGTTCCACCTGCAACGAAAGCAGAGTTCTTCGGGTAAAAGTTCCGTGTTTTCAGAGGGGAAATTCTTAGAGACCACAGTAGTGCCTGCCATGGTTGAGGCAGTTCGCTCCACGCTGGAAACCATTCTTATAGAACAAGTTCATTAAGGGAAGTGCCCATTGTGTACACTGTGGGAGAAAAGATGCTTGTGTTCCCCCTGCAACTAAAGCAGAGTTCCTCGGGTAAACCTGCGTGATTTGGTAGAGGATATGCTTACAGTCCTCGCTACAGCCTGCCATGGTGGAGGCAGTTCGCTCCTCGTGGGAATCCCTGCATAAAGAAGTTCATTCGTGTAAGAGCCCAAAGAGTACACATTGCGAGTAATGCTGCTTGTATGCCACCTGCAACTAAAGCTGAATTCTTTGGTAAAACTGCCGTGTTTTGTAAGAGGAAATGCTTACAGTCCTCGCTACAGCCTGCCTTGGTTGAGGCAGTTCGCTCCACGTCGGAAACCCTGCATATAGAAGTTCATTCGTGGAAGAGCCCAAAGAGTACACAGTGGGAGAAAAGCTGCTTGTGTTACCTCTGCAACTAAAGCAGAGTTCTACCGTTACAACTGCGTGTTTTGGGAGAGGATATGCTTACAGTCCTCGCTACAGCCTGCCACGGTTGAGGCAGTTCGATCCACGTGGGAATCCCTGCATAAAGAAATTCATTCGTGGAAGAGCCCAAAGATTACACACTGGGAGTAATGCTGCTTGTGTTCCACCTGCAACTAACGCAGAGTTCCTTGGGTAAAACTGCCGTGTTTTCAGAGAGGAAATGCTTAGAGGCCTAACTAGAGCCTGCTTGCTTTAGGCATTTCACTCCACGCGGGACCCCTTGAGTATAGATATTCTTTCGGGCAAAGGCTCATTGGGTACACTGTGGGAGAAAAGCTGCTTGTGTTCCACCTGCAACTAAAGCAGAATTCTTCGGGTAAACCTGCGTGATTTGGTAGAGGATATGCTTACAGTCCTCGTTACAGCCTTCCATGGTGGAGGCAGTTCGCTCCTCGTGGGAATCCCTGCATAAAGAAGTTCATTCGTGTAAGAGCCCAAAGAGTACACAGTGGGAGAAATGCTGCTTGTGTTCCACCTGCAACTAAAGCAGAATTCTTTGGGTAAAACTGCGTGTATTGGGAGAGGAAATGCTTACAGTCCTTATGAGAGCCTCCCTTCGTTGAGGCAGTTCACTGCACGTGGGACACCCTGCATACACCCTGTAGACTCCTTCGGGGAAGGGCTCTTTGTATAAAGTGTGGGACAAATGCAGCTTGTGTTCCACCTGCAACTAAAGCAGAGTTCTTCGGGTAAAAGTGCCGTGTTTTCAGAGAGGAAATCCTTAGAGATCACAGGAGAGCCTGCCATGGTTGAGGCAGTTCGCTCCACGCTGGAAACCATTGTTTTGGAACAAGTTCATTAGGGGAAGGGCCCATTCTGTACACTGTGGGAGGAAAGCTGATGGTGTTCCCCCTGCACCTAAAGCAGAGTTCTTCGTGTAAAACTGCGTGTTTCGGGAGGGGAAATGCTTACAGTATTCGCTACAGCCTGCCTTGGTTGAGGCAGTTCGCTCCACGTGGGAATCCCTGCATAAAGAAGTTCATTCGTGGAAGAGCCCAAAGAGTACACAGTGGGAGAAATGCTGCTTGTGTTCCACCTGCAACTAAAGCAGAATTCTTTGGTAAAACTGCCGTGTTTTGGAAGAGGAAATGCTTACAGTCCTCGCTACAGCCTGCCTTGGTTGAGGCAGTTCGCTCCACGTCGGAAACCCTGCATATAGAAGTTCATTCGTGGAAGAGCCCAAAGAGTACACAGTGGGAGAAAAGCTGCTTGTGTTACGCCTGCAAGTAAAGCAGAGTTCTAGCTTTAAAACTGCGTGGTTTGGGAGAGGATATGCTTACAATCCTCGCTACAGCCTGCCATGGTTGAGGCAGTTCGCTCCACGTGGGAAACCCTGCATATACAAGTTCATTCGTGAAGAGACCAAAGAGTACACAGTGGGAGAAATGCTGCTTGTGTTCCACCTGCAACGAAAGCAGAGTTCTTTGGGTAAAAGTTCCGTGTTTTCAGAGGGGAAATTCTTAGAGACCACAGTAATGCCTGCCATGGTTGAGGCAGTTCGCTCCACGCTGGAAACCATTCTTATAGAACAAGTTCATTAAGGGAAGTGCCTATTGTGTACACTGTGGGAGGAAAGCTGATGGTGTTCCCCCTGCACCTAAAGCAGAGTTCTTCGTGTAAAACTGCGTGTTTCGGGAGGGGAAATGCTTACAGTCCTCGCTACAGCCTGCCATGGTGGAGGCAGTTCGCTCCTCGTGGGAATCCCTGCATAAAGAAGTTCATTCGTGTAAGAGCCCAAAGAGTACACATTGGGAGTAATGCTGCTTGTATGCCACCTGCAACTAAAGCAGAATTCTTTGGTAAAACTGCCGTGTTTTGTAAGAGGAAATGCTTACAGTACTTGCTACAGCCTGCCTTGGTTGAGGCAGTTCGCTCCACGTCGGAAACCCTGCATATAGAAGTTCATTCGTGGAAGAGCCCAAAGAGTACACAGTGGGAGAAAAGCTGCTTGTGTTACCTCTGCAACTAAAGCAGAGTTCTACCGTTAAAACTGCGTGTTTTGGGAGAGGATATGCTTACAGTCCTCGCTACAGCCTGCCACGGTTGAAGCAGTTCAATCCACGTGGGAATCCCTGCATAAAGAAATTCATTCGTGGAAGAGCCCAAAGATTACACACTGGGAGTAATGCTGCTTGTGTTCCACCTGCAACTAACGCAGAGTTCCTTGGGTAAAACTGCCGTGTTTTCAGAGAGGAAATGCTTAGACGCCTAACTAGAGCCTGCTTACTTTAGGCATTTCACTCCACGCGGGACCCCTTGAGTATAGATATTCTTTCGGGCAAAGGCTCATTGGGTACACTGTGGGAGAAAAGCTGCTTGTGTTCCACCTGCAACTAAAGCAGAATTCTTCGGGTAAACCTGCGTGATTTGGTAGAGGATATGCTTACAGTCCTCGTTACAGCCTTCCATGGTGGAGGCAGTTCGCTCCTCGTGGGAATCCCTGCATAAAGAAGTTCATTCGTGTAAGAGCCCAAAGAGTACACAATGGGAGAAATGCTGCTTGTGTTCCACCTGCAACTAAAGCAGAATTCTTTGGGTAAAACTGCGTGTATTGGGAGAGGAAATGCTTACAGTCCTTATGAGAGCTTCCCTTCGTTGAGGCAGTTCACTGCACGTGGGACACCCTGCATACACCCTGTAGACTCCTTCGGGGAAGGGCCGTTTGTATAAAGTGTGGGACAAATGCAGCTTGTGTTCCACCTGCAACTAAAGCAGAGTTCTTCGGGTAAAAGTGCCGTGTTTTCAGAGAGGAAATCCTTAGAGACCACAGGAGAGCCTGCCATGGTTGAGGCAGTTCGCTCCACGCTGGAAACCATTCTTTTAGAACAAGTTCATTAGGGGAAGTGCCCATTCTGTACATGTGGGAGGAAAGCTGATGGTGTTCCCCCTGCACCTAAAGCAGAGTTCTTCGTGTAAAACTGCGTGTTTCGGGAGGGGAAATGCTTACAGTATTCTCTACAGCCTGCCTTGGTTGAGGCAGTTCGCTCCACGTGGGAATCCCTGCATAAAGAAGTTCATTCGTCGAAGAGCCCAAAGAGTACACAGTGGGAGAAATGCTGCTTGTGTTCCACCTGAAACTAAAGCAGAATTCTTTGGTAAAACTGCCGTGTTTTGGAAGAGGAAATGCTTACAGTCCTCGCTACAGCCTGCCTTGGTTGAGGCAGTTCGCTCCACGTCGGAAACCCTGCATATAGAAGTTCATTCGTGGAAGAGCCCAAAGAGTACACAGTGGGAGAAAAGCTGCTTGTGTTACGCCTGCAAGTAAAGCAGAGTTCTAGCTTTAAAACTGCGTGGTTTGGGAGAGGATATGCTTACAATCCTCGCTACAGCCTGCCATGGTTGAGGCAGTTCGCTCCACGTGGGAAACCCTGCATATACAAGTTCATTCGTGAAGAGACCAAAGAGTACACAGTGGGAGAAATGCTGCTTGTGTTCCACCTGCAACGAAAGCTGAGTTCTTTGGGTAAAAGTTCCGTGCTTTCAGAGGGGAAATTCTTAGAGACCACAGTAATGCCTGCCATGGTTGAGGCAGTTCGCTCCACGCTGGAAACCATTCTTATAGAACAAGTTCATTAGGGGAAGTGCCTATTGTGTACACTGTGGGAGGAAAGCTGATGGTGTTCCCCCTGCACCTAAAGCAGAGTTCTTCGTGTAAAACTGCGTGTTTCGGGAGGGGAAATGCTTACAGTCCTCGCTACAGCCTGCCATGGTGGAGGCAGTTCGCTCCTCGTGGGAATCCCTGCATAAAGAAGTTCATTCGTGTAAGAGCCCAAAGAGTACACATTGGGAGTAATGCTGCTTGTATGCCACCTGCAACTAAAGCAGAATTCTTTGGTAAAACTGCCGTGTTTTGTAAGAGGAAATGCTTACAGTCCTCGCTACAGCCTGCCTTGTTTGAGGCAGTTCGCTCCACGTCGGAAACCCTGCATATAGAAGTTCATTCGTGGAAGAGCCCAAAGAGTACACAGTGGGAGAAAAGCTGCTTGTGTTACCTCTGCAACTAAAGCAGAGTTCTACCGTTAAAACTGCGTGTTTTGGGAGAGGATATGCTTACAGTCCTCGCTACAGCCTGCCACGGTTGAAGCAGTTCAATCCACGTGGGAATCCCTGCATAAAGAAATTCATTCGTTGAAGAGCCCAAAGATTACACACTGGGAGTAATGCTGCTTGTGTTCCACCTGCAACTAACGCAGAGTTCCTTGGGTAAAACTGCCGTGTTTTCAGAGAGGAAATGCTTAGACGCCTAACTAGAACCTGCTTACTTTAGGCATTTCACTCCACGCGGGACCCCTTGAGTATAGATATTCTTTCGGGCAAAGGCTCATTGGGTACACTGTGGGAGAAAAGCTGCTTGTGTTCCACCTGCAACTAAAGCAGAATTCTTCGGGTAAACCTGCGTGATTTGGTAGAGGATATGCTTACAGTCCTCGTTACAGCCTTCCATGGTGGAGGCAGTTCGCTCCTCGTGGGAATCCCTGCATAAAGAAGTTCATTCGTGTAAGAGCCCAAAGAGTACACAGTGGGAGAAATGCTGCTTGTGTTCCACCTGCAACTAAAGCAGAATTCTTTGGGTAAAACTGCGTGTATTGGGAGAGGAAATGCTTACAGTCCTTATGAGAGCTTCCCTTCGTTGAGGCAGTTCACTGCACGTGGGACACCCTGCATACACCCTGTAGACTCCTTCGGGGAAGGGCCGTTTGTATAAAGTGTGGGACAAATGCAGCTTGTGTTCCACTGCAACTAAAGCAGAGTTCTTCGGGTAAAAGTGCCGTGTTTTCAGAGAGGAAATCCTTAGAGACCACAGGAGAGCCTGCCATGGTTGAGGCAGTTCGCTCCACGCTGGAAACCATTCTTTTAGAACAAGTTCATTAGGGGAAGTGCCCATTCTGTACACTGTGGGAGGAAAGCTGATGGTGTTCCCCCTGCACCTAAAGCAGAGTTCTTCGTGTAAAACTGCGTGTTTCGGGAGGGGAAATGCTTACAGTATTCGCTACAGCCTGCCTTGGTTGAGGCAGTTCGCTCCACGTGGGAATCCCTGCATAAAGAAGTTCATTCGTGGAAGAGCCCAAAGAGTACACAGTGGGAGAAATGCTGCTTGTGTTCCACCTGCAACTAAAGCAGAATTCTTTGGTAAAACTGCCGTGTTTTGGAAGAGGAAATGCTTACAGTCCTCGCTACAGCCTGCCTTGGTTGAGGCAGTTCGCTCCACGTCGGAAACCCTGCATATAGAAGTTCATTCGTGGAAGAGCCCAAAGAGTACACAGTGGGAGAAAAGCTGCTTGTGTTACGCCTGCAAGTAAAGCAGAGTTCTAGCTTTAAAACTGCGTGGTTTGGGAGAGGATATGCTTACAATCCTCGCTACAGCCTGCCATGGTTGAGGCAGTTCGCTCCACGTGGGAAACCCTGCATATACAAGTTCATTCGTGAAGAGACCAAAGAGTACACAGTGGGAGAAATGCTGCTTGTGTTCCACCTGCAACGAAAGCAGAGTTCTTTGGGTAAAAGTTCTGTGTTTTCAGAGGGGAAATTCTTAGAGACCACAGTAATGCCTGCCATGGTTGAGGCAATTCACTCCACGCTGGAAACCATTCTTATAGAACAAGTTCATTAGGGGAAGTGCCTATTGTGTACACTGTGGGAGGAAAGCTGATGGTGTTCCCCCTGCACCTAAAGCAGAGTTCTTCGTGTAAAACTGCGTGTTTCGGGAGGGGAAATGCTTACAGTCCTCGCTACAGCCTGCCATGGTGGAGGCAGTTCGCTCCTCGTGGGAATCCCTGCATAAAGAAGTTCATTCGTGTAAGAGCCCAAAGAGTACACATTGGGAGTAATGCTGCTTGTATGCCACCTGCAACTAAAGCAGAATTCTTTGGTAAAACTGCCGTGTTTTGTAAGAGGAAATGCTTACAGTACTTGCTACAGCCTGCCTTGGTTGAGGCAGTTCGCTCCACGTCGGAAACCCTGCATATAGAAGTTCATTCGTGGAAGAGCCCAAAGAGTACACAGTGGGAGAAAAGCTGCTTGTGTTACCTCTGCAACTAAAGCAGAGTTCTACCGTTAAAACTGCGTGTTTTGGGAGAGGATATGCTTACAGTCCTCGCTACAGCCTGCCACGGTTGAAGCAGTTCAATCCACGTGGGAATCCCTGCATAAAGAAATTCATTCGTGGAAGAGCCCAAAGATTACACACTGGGAGTAATGCTGCTTGTGTTCCACCTGCAACTAACGCAGAGTTCCTTGGGTAAAACTGCCGTGTTTTCAGAGAGGAAATGCTTAGACGCCTAACTAGAGCCTGCTTACTTTAGGCATTTCACTCCACGCGGGACCCCTTGAGTATAGATATTCTTTCGGGCAAAGGCTCATTGGGTACACTGTGGGAGAAAAGCTGCTTGTGTTCCACCTGCAACTAAAGCAGAATTCTTCGGGTAAACCTGCGTGATTTGGTAGAGGATATGCTTACAGTCCTCGTTACAGCCTTCCATGGTGGAGGCAGTTCGCTCCTCGTGGGAATCCCTGCATAAAGAAGTTCATTCGTGTAAGAGCCCAAAGAGTACACAGTGGGAGAAATGCTGCTTGTGTTCCACCTGCAACTAAAGCAGAATTCTTTGGGTAAAACTGCGTGTATTGGGAGAGGATATGCTTACAGTCCTTATGAGAGCTTCCCTTCGTTGAGGCAGTTCACTGCACGTGGGACACCCTGCATACACCCTGTAGACTCCTTCGGGGAAGGGCCGTTTGTATAAAGTGTGGGACAAATGCAGCTTGTGTTCCACCTGCAACTAAAGCAGAGTTCTTCGGGTAAAAGTGCCGTGTTTTCAGAGAGGAAATCCTTAGAGACCACAGGAGAGCCTGCCATGGTTGAGGCAGTTCGCTCCACGCTGGAAACCATTCTTTTAGAACAAGTTCATTAGGGGAAGTGCCCATTCTGTACATGTGGGAGGAAAGCTGATGGTGTTCCCCCTGCACCTAAAGCAGAGTTCTTCGTGTAAAACTGCGTGTTTCGGGAGGGGAAATGCTTACAGTATTCTCTACAGCCTGCCTTGGTTGAGGCAGTTCGCTCCACGTGGGAATCCCTGCATAAAGAAGTTCATTCGTGGAAGAGCCGAAAGAGTACACAGTGGGAGAAATGCTGCTTGTGTTCCACCTGAAACTAAAGCAGAATTCTTTGGTAAAACTGCCGTGTTTTGGAAGAGGAAATGCTTACAGTCCTCGCTACAGCCTGCCTTGGTTGAGGCAGTTCGCTCCACGTCGGAAACCCTGCATTTAGAAGTTCATTCGTGGAAGAGCCCAAAGAGTACACAGTGGGAGAAAAGCTGCTTGTGTTACGCCTGCAAGTAAAGCAGAGTTCTAGCTTTAAAACTGCGTGGTTTGGGAGAGGATATGCTTACAATCCTCGCTACAGCCTGCCATGGTTGAGGCAGTTCGCTCCACGTGGGAAACCCTGCATATACAAGTTCATTCGTGAAGAGACCAAAGAGTACACAGTGGGAGAAATGCTGCTTGTGTTCCACCTGCAACGAAAGCTGAGTTCTTTGGGTAAAAGTTCCGTGCTTTCAGAGGGGAAATTCTTAGAGACCACAGTAATGCCTGCCATGGTTGAGGCAGTTCGCTCCACGCTGGAAACCATTCTTATAGAACAAGTTCATTAGGGGAAGTGCCTATTGTGTACACTGTGGGAGGAAAGCTGATGGTGTTCCCCCTGCACCTAAAGCAGAGTTCTTCGTGTAAAACTGCGTGTTTCGGGAGGGGAAATGCTTACAGTCCTCGCTACAGCCTGCCATGGTGGAGGCAGTTCGCTCCTCGTGGGAATCCCTGCATAAAGAAGTTCATTCGTGTAAGAGCCCAAAGAGTACACATTGGGAGTAATGCTGCTTGTATGCCACCTGCAACTAAAGCAGAATTCTTTGGTAAAACTGCCGTGTTTTGTAAGAGGAAATGCTTACAGTCCTCGCTACAGCCTGCCTTGTTTGAGGCAGTTCGCTCCACGTCGGAAACCCTGCATATAGAAGTTCATTCGTGGAAGAGCCCAAAGAGTACACAGTGGGAGAAAAGCTGCTTGTGTTACCTCTGCAACTAAAGCAGAGTTCTACCGTTAAAACTGCGTGTTTTGGGAGAGGATATGCTTACAGTCCTCGCTACAGCCTGCCACGGTTGAAGCAGTTCAATCCACGTGGGAATCCCTGCATAAAGAAATTCATTCGTTGAAGAGCCCAAAGATTACACACTGGGAGTAATGCTGCTTGTGTTCCACCTGCAACTAACGCAGAGTTCCTTGGGTAAAACTGCCGTGTTTTCAGAGAGGAAATGCTTAGACGCCTAACTAGAGCCTGCTTACTTTAGGCATTTCACTCCACGCGGGACCCCTTGAGTATAGATATTCTTTCGGGCAAAGGCTCATTGGGTACACTGTGGGAGAAAAGCTGCTTGTGTTCCACCTGCAACTAAAGCAGAATTCTTCGGGTAAACCTGCGTGATTTGGTAGAGGATATGCTTACAGTCCTCGTTACAGCCTTCCATGGTGGAGGCAGTTCGCTCCTCGTGGGAATCCCTGCATAAAGAAGTTCATTCGTGTAAGAGCCCAAAGAGTACACAGTGGGAGAAATGCTGCTTGTGTTCCACCTGCAACTAAAGCAGAATTCTTTGGGTAAAACTGCGTGTATTGGGAGAGGAAATGCTTACAGTCCTTATGAGAGCTTCCCTTCGTTGAGGCAGTTCACTGCACGTGGGACACCCTGCATACACCCTGTAGACTCCTTCGGGGAAGGGCCGTTTGTATAAAGTGTGGGACAAATGCAGCTTGTGTTCCACTGCAACTAAAGCAGAGTTCTTCGGGTAAAAGTGCCGTGTTTTCAGAGAGGAAATCCTTAGAGACCACAGGAGAGCCTGCCATGGTTGAGGCAGTTCGCTCCACGCTGGAAACCATTCTTTTAGAACAAGTTCATTAGGGGAAGTGCCCATTCTGTACACTGTGGGAGGAAAGCTGATGGTGTTCCCCCTGCACCTAAAGCAGAGTTCTTCGTGTAAAACTGCGTGTTTCGGGAGGGGAAATGCTTACAGTATTCGCTACAGCCTGCCTTGGTTGAGGCAGTTCGCTCCACGTGGGAATCCCTGCATAAAGAAGTTCATTCGTGGAAGAGCCCAAAGAGTACACAGTGGGAGAAATGCTGCTTGTGTTCCACCTGCAACTAAAGCAGAATTCTTTGGTAAAACTGCCGTGTTTTGGAAGAGGAAATGCTTACAGTCCTCGCTACAGCCTGCCTTGGTTGAGGCAGTTCGCTCCACGTCGGAAACCCTGCATATAGAAGTTCATTCGTGGAAGAGCCCAAAGAGTACACAGTGGGAGAAAAGCTGCTTGTGTTACGCCTGCAAGTAAAGCAGAGTTCTAGCTTTAAAACTGCGTGGTTTGGGAGAGGATATGCTTACAATCCTCGCTACAGCCTGCCATGGTTGAGGCAGTTCGCTCCACGTGGGAAACCCTGCATATACAAGTTCATTCGTGAAGAGACCAAAGAGTACACAGTGGGAGAAATGCTGCTTGTGTTCCACCTGCAACGAAAGCAGAGTTCTTTGGGTAAAAGTTCTGTGTTTTCAGAGGGGAAATTCTTAGAGACCACAGTAATGCCTGCCATGGTTGAGGCAATTCACTCCACGCTGGAAACCATTCTTATAGAACAAGTTCATTAGGGGAAGTGCCTATTGTGTACACTGTGGGAGGAAAGCTGATGGTGTTCCCCCTGCACCTAAAGCAGAGTTCTTCGTGTAAAACTGCGTGTTTCGGGAGGGGAAATGCTTACAGTCCTCGCTACAGCCTGCCATGGTGGAGGCAGTTCGCTCCTCGTGGGAATCCCTGCATAAAGAAGTTCATTCGTGTAAGAGCCCAAAGAGTACACATTGGGAGTAATGCTGCTTGTATGCCACCTGCAACTAAAGCAGAATTCTTTGGTAAAACTGCCGTGTTTTGTAAGAGGAAATGCTTACAGTACTTGCTACAGCCTGCCTTGGTTGAGGCAGTTCCCTCCACATCGGAAACCCTGCATATAGAAGTTCATTCGTGTAAGAGCCCAAAGAGTACACAGTGGGAGAAAAGCTGCTTGTGTTACGCCTGCAAGTAAAGCAGACTTCTAGCGTTAAAACTGCGAGGTTTGGGAGAGGATATGCTTACAGTCCTCGCTACAGCCTGCCATGGTTGAGGAAGTTCGGTCCACGTGGGAAACCCTGCATATACAAGTTCATTCGTGAAGAGCCCAAAGAGTACACAGTGGGAGAAATGCTGCTTGTGTTCCACCTGCAACGAAAGCAGAGTTCTTCGGGTAAAAGTTCCGTGTTTTCAGAGGGGAAATTCTTAGAGACCACAGTAGTGCCTGCCATGGTTGAGGCAGTTCGCTCCACGCTGGAAACCATTCTTATAGAACAAGTTCATTAAGGGAAGTGCCCATTGTGTACACTGTGGGAGAAAAGATGCTTGTGTTCCCCCTGCAACTAAAGCAGAGTTCCTCGGGTAAACCTGCGTGATTTGGTAGAGGATATGCTTACAGTCCTCGCTACAGCCTGCCATGGTGGAGGCAGTTCGCTCCTCGTGGGAATCCCTGCATAAAGAAGTTCATTCGTGTAAGAGCCCAAAGAGTACACATTGAGAGTAATGCTGCTTGTATGCCACCTGCAACTAAAGCTGAATTCTTTGGTAAAACTGCCGTGTTTTGTAAGAGGAAATGCTTACAGTCCTCGCTACAGCCTGCCTTGGTTGAGGCAGTTCGCTCCACGTCGGAAACCCTGCATATAGAAGTTCATTCGTGGAAGAGCCCAAGGAGTACACAGTGGGAGAAAAGCTGCTTGTGTTACCTCTGCAACTAAAGCAGAGTTCTACCGTTACAACTGCGTGTTTTGGGAGAGGATATGCTTACAGTCCTCGCTACAGCCTGCCACGGTTGAGGCAGTTCGATCCACGTGGGAATCCCTGCATAAAGAAATTTATTCGTGGAAGAGCCCAAAGATTACACACTGGGAGTAATGCTGCTTGTGTTCCACCTGCAACTAACGCAGAGTTCCTTGGGTAAAACTGCCGTGTTTTCAGAGAGGAAATGCTTAGAGGCCTAACTAGAGCCTGCTTGCTTTAGGCATTTCACTCCACGCGGGACCCCTTGAGTATAGATATTCTTTCGGGCAAAGGCTCATTGGGTACACTGTGGGAGAAAAGCTGCTTGTGTTCCACCTGCAACTAAAGCAGAATTCTTCGGGTAAACCTGCGTGATTTGGTAGAGGATATGCTTACAGTCCTCGTTACAGCCTTCCATGGTGGAGGCAGTTCGCTCCTCGTGGGAATCCCTGCATAAAGAAGTTCATTCGTGTAAGAGCCCAAAGAGTACACAGTGGGAGAAATGCTGCTTGTGTTCCACCTGCAACTAAAGCAGAATTCTTTGGGTAAAACTGCGTGTATTGGGAGAGGAAATGCTTACAGTCCTTATGAGAGCCTCCCTTCGTTGAGGCAGTTCACTGCACGTGGGACACCCTGCATACACCCTGTAGACTCCTTCGGGGAAGGGCTCTTTGTATAAAGTGTGGGACAAATGCAGCTTGTGTTCCACCTGCAACTAAAGCAGAGTTCTTCGGGTAAAAGTGCCGTGTTTTCAGAGAGGAAATCCTTAGAGATCACAGGAGAGCCTGCCATGGTTGAGGCAGTTCGCTCCACGCTGGAAACCATTGTTTTGGAACAAGTTCATTAGGGGAGGGCCCATTCTGTACACTGTGGGAGGAAAGCTGATGGTGTTCCCCCTGCACCTAAAGCAGAGTTCTTCGTGTAAAACTGCGTGTTTCGGGAGGGGAAATGCTTACAGTATTCGCTACAGCCTGCCTTGGTTGAGGCAGTTCGCTCCACGTGGGAATCCCTGCATAAAGAAGTTCATTCGTGGAAGAGCCCAAAGAGTACACAGTGGGAGAAATGCTGCTTGTGTTCCACCTGCAACTAAAGCAGAATTCTTTGGTAAAACTGCCGTGTTTTGGAAGAGGAAATGCTTACAGTCCTCGCTACAGCCTGCCTTGGTTGAGGCAGTTCGCTCCACGTCGGAAACCCTGCATATAGAAGTTCATTCGTGGAAGAGCCCAAAGAGTACACAGTGGGAGAAAAGCTGCTTGTGTTACGCCTGCAAGTAAAGCAGAGTTCTAGCTTTAAAACTGCGTGGTTTGGGAGAGGATATGCTTACAATCCTCGCTACAGCCTGCCATGGTTGAGGCAGTTCGCTCCACGTGGGAAACCCTGCATATACAAGTTCATTCGTGAAGAGACCAAAGAGTACACAGTGGGAGAAATGCTGCTTGTGTTCCACCTGCAACGAAAGCAGAGTTCTTTGGGTAAAAGTTCCGTGTTTTCAGAGGGGAAATTCTTAGAGACCACAGTAATGCCTGCCATGGTTGAGGCAGTTCGCTCCACGCTGGAAACCATTCTTATAGAACAAGTTCATTAGGGGAAGTGCCTATTGTGTACACTGTGGGAGGAAAGCTGATGGTGTTCCCCCTGCACCTAAAGCAGAGTTCTTCGTGTAAAACTGCGTGTTTCGGGAGGGGAAATGCTTACAGTCCTCGCTACAGCCTGCCATGGTGGAGGCAGTTCGCTCCTCGTGGGAATCCCTGCATAAAGAAGTTCATTCGTGTAAGAGCCCAAAGAGTACACATTGGGAGTAATGCTGCTTGTATGCCACCTGCAACTAAAGCAGAATTCTTTGGTAAAACTGCCGTGTTTTGTAAGAGGAAATGCTTACAGTACTTGCTACAGCCTGCCTTGGTTGAGGCAGTTCGCTCCACGTCGGAAACCCTGCATATAGAAGTTCATTCGTGGAAGAGCCCAAAGAGTACACAGTGGGAGAAAAGCTGCTTGTGTTACCTCTGCAACTAAAGCAGAGTTCTACCGTTAAAACTGCGTGTTTTGGGAGAGGATATGCTTACAGTCCTCGCTACAGCCTGCCACGGTTGAAGCAGTTCAATCCACGTGGGAATCCCTGCATAAAGAAATTCATTCGTGGAAGAGCCCAAAGATTACACACTGGGAGTAATGCTGCTTGTGTTCCACCTGCAACTAACGCAGAGTTCCTTGGGTAAAACTGCCGTGTTTTCAGAGAGGAAATGCTTAGACGCCTAACTAGAGCCTGCTTACTTTAGGCATTTCACTCCACGCGGGACCCCTTGAGTATAGATATTCTTTCGGGCAAAGGCTCATTGGGTACACTGTGGGAGAAAAGCTGCTTGTGTTCCACCTGCAACTAAAGCAGAATTCTTCGGGTAAACCTGCGTGATTTGGTAGAGGATATGCTTACAGTCCTCGTTACAGCCTTCCATGGTGGAGGCAGTTCGCTCCTCGTGGGAATCCCTGCATAAAGAAGTTCATTCGTGTAAGAGCCCAAAGAGTACACAGTGGGAGAAATGCTGCTTGTGTTCCACCTGCAACTAAAGCACCGTTCTTCGGGTAAAACTGCCTCTTATGGGGAGGAAATGCTTACAGTCCTTACGAGAGCCTGCCTTCATTGAGGCAGTTCGCTGCACGTGGGACACCCTGCATAATGAAGATTCATTCGGGGAAGGGCCGTTTGTATAAAGTGTGGGACAAATGCAGCTTGTGTTCCACCTGCAACTAAAGCAGAGTTCTTCGGGTTAAAGTGCCGTGTTTTCAGAGAGGAAATCCTTAGAGACCACAGGAGAGCCTGCCATGGTTGAGGCAGTTCGCTCCACGCTGGAAACCATTCTTTTAGAACAAGTTCATTAGGAGAAGTGCCCATTCTGTACACTGTGGGAGGAAAGCTGATGGTGTTCCCCCTGCACCTAAAGCAGAGTTCTTCGTGTAAAACTGCGTGTTTCGGGAGGGGAAATGCTTACAGTATTCGCTACAGCCTGCCTTGGTTGAGGCAGTTCGCTCCACGTGGGAATCCCTGCATAAAGAAGTTCATTCGTGGAAGAGCCCAAAGAGTACACAGTGGGAGAAATGCTGCTTGTGTTCCACCTGCAACTAAAGCAGAATTCTTTGGTAAAACTGCCGTGTTTTGGAAGAGGAAATGCTTACAGTCCTCGCTACAGCCTGCCTTGGTTGAGGCAGTTCGCTCCACGTCGGAAACCCTGCATATAGAAGTTCATTCGTGGAAGAGCCCAAAGAGTACACAGTGGGAGAAAAGATGCTTGGGTTACGCCTGCAAGTAAAGCAGAGTTCTAGCTTTAAAACTGCGTGGTTTGGGAGAGGATATGCTTACAATCCTCGCTACAGCCTGCCATGGTTGAGGCAGTTCGCTCCACGTGGGAAACCCTGCATATACAAGTTCATTCGTGAAGAGACCAAAGAGTACACAGTGGGAGAAATGCTGCTTGTGTTCCACCTGCAACGAAAGCAGAGTTCTTTGGGTAAAAGTTGCGTGTTTTCAGAGGGGAAATTCTTAGAGACCACAGTAATGCCTGCCATGGTTGAGGCAGTTCGCTCCACGCTGGAAACCATTCTTATAGAACAAGTTCATTAGGGGAAGTGCCTATTGTGTACACTGTGGGAGGAAAGCTGATGGTGTTCCCCCTGCACCTAAAGCAGAGTTCTTCGTGTAAAACTGCGTGTTTCGCGAGGGGAAATGCTTACAGTCCTCGCTACAGCCTGCCATGGTGGAGGCAGTTCGCTCCTCGTGGGAATCCCTGCATATAGAAGTTCATTCGTGTAAGAGCCCAAAGAGTACACAGTGGGAGAAAAGCTGCTTGTGTTACGCCTGCAAGTAAAGCAGACTTCTAGCGTTAAAACTGCGAGGTTTGGGAGAGGATATGCTTACAGTCCTCGCTACAGCCTGCCATGGTTGAGGAAGTTCGCTCCACGTGGGAAACCCTGCATATACAAGTTCATTCGTGAAGAGCCCAAAGAGTACACAGTGGGAGAAATGCTGCTTGTGTTCCACCTGCAACGAAAGCAGAGTTCTTCGGGTAAAAGTTCCGTGTTTTCAGAGGGGAAATTCTTAGAGACCACAGTAGTGCCTGCCATGGTTGAGGCAGTTCGCTCCACGCTGGAAACCATTCTTATAGAACAAGTTCATTAAGGGAAGTGCCCATTGTGTACACTGTGGGAGAAAAGATGCTTGTGTTCCCCCTGCAACTAAAGCAGAGTTCCTCGGGTAAACCTGCGTGATTTGGTAGAGGATATGCTTAGAGTCCTCGCTACAGCCTGCCATGGTGGAGGCAGTTCGCTCCTCGTGGGAATCCCTGCATAAAGAAGTTCATTCGTGTAAGAGCCCAAAGAGTACACATTGGGAGTAATGCTGCTTGTATGCCACCTGCAACTAAAGCAGAATTCTTTGGTAAAACTGCCGTGTTTTGTAAGAGGAAATGCTTACAGTCCTCGCTACAGCCTGCCTTGGTTGAGGCAGTTCGCTCCACGTCGGAAACCCTGCATATAGAAGTTCATTCGTGGAAGAGCCCAAAGAGTACACAGTGGGAGAAAAGCTGCTTGTGTTACCTCTGCAACTAAAGCAGAGTTCTACCGTTAAAACTGCGTGTTTTGGGAGAGGATATGCTTACAGTCCTCGCTACAGCCTGCCACGGTTGAGGCAGTTCGATCCACGTGGGAATCCCTGCATAAAGAAATTTATTCGTGGAAGAGCCCAAAGATTACACACTGGGAGTAATGCTGCTTGTGTTCCACCTGCAACTAACGCAGAGTTCCTTGGGTAAAACTGCCGTGTTTTCAGAGAGGAAATGCTTAGAGGCCTAACTAGAGCCTGCTTGCTTTAGGCATTTCACTCCACGCGGGACCCCTTGAGTATAGATATTCTTTCGGGCAAAGGCTCATTGGGTACACTGTGGGAGAAAAGCTGCTTGTGTTCCACCTGCAACTAAAGAAGAATTCTTCGGGTAAACCTGCGTGATTTGGTAGAGGATATGCTTACAGTCCTCGTTACAGCCTTCCATGGTGGAGGCAGTTCGCTCCTCGTGGGAATCCCTGCATAAAGAAGTTCATTCGTGTAAGAGCCCAAAGAGTACACAGTGGGAGAAATGCTGCTTGTGTTCCACCTGCAACTAAAGCAGAATTCTTTGGGTAAAACTGCGTGTATTGGGAGAGGAAATGCTTACAGTCCTTATGAGAGCCTCCCTTCGTTGAGGCAGTTCACTGCACGTGGGACACCCTGCATACACCCTGTAGACTCCTTCGGGGAAGGGCTCTTTGTATAAAGTGTGGGACAAATGCAGCTTGTGTTCCACCTGCAACTAAGGCAGAGTTCTTCGGGTAAAAGTGCCATGTTTTCAGAGAGGAAATCCTTAGAGATCACAGGAGAGCCTGCCATGGTTGAGGCAGTTCGCTCCACGCTGGAAACCATTCTTATAGAACAAGTTCATTAGGGGAAGTGCCCATTGTGTACACTGTGAGAGGAAAGCTGATGGTGTTCCCCCTGCAATTAAAGCAGAGTTCTTCCTGTAAAACTGCGTGTTTTGGGAGAGGAAATGCTTACAGTATTCGCTACAGCCTGCCTTGGTTGAGGCAGTTCGCTCCACGTGGGAATCCCTGCATAAAGAAGTTCATTCGTGGAAGAGCCCAAAGAGTACACAGTGGGAGAAATGCTGCTTGTGTTCCACCTGCAACTAAAGCAGAATTCTTTGGTAAAACTGCCGTGTTTTGGAAGAGGAAATGCTTACAGTCCTCGCTACAGCCTGCCTTGGTTGAGGCAGTTCACTCCACGTCGGAAACCCTGCATATAGAAGTTCATTCGTGGAAGAGCCCAAAGAGTACACAGTGGGAGAAAAGCTGCTTGTGTTACGCCTGCAAGTAAAGCAGAGTTCTAGCTTTAAAACTGCGTGGTTTGGGAGAGGATATGCTTACAATCCTCGCTACAGCCTGCCATGGTTGAGGCAGTTCGCTCCACGTGGGAAACCCTGCATATACAAGTTCATTCGTGAAGAGACCAAAGAGTACACAGTGGGAGAAATGCTGCTTGTGTTCCACCTGCAACGAAAGCAGAGTTCTTCGGGTAAATGTTCCGTGTTTTCAGAGGGGAAATTCTTAGAGACCACAGTAGTGCCTGCCATGGTTGAGGCAGTTCGCTCCACGCTGGAAACCATTCTTATAGAACAAGTTCATTAAGGGAAGTGCCTATTGTGTACACTGTGGGAGGAAAGCTGATGGTGTTCCCCCTGCAACTAAAGCAGAGTTCTTCGTGTAAAACTGCGTGTTTCAGGAGGGGAAATGCTTACAGTCCTCGCTACAGCCTGCCATGGTGGAGGCAGTTCGCTCCTCGTGGGAATCCCTGCATATAGAAGTTCATTCGTGTAAGAGCCCAGAGTACACAGTGGGAGAAAAGCTGCTTGTGTTACGCTTGCAAGTAAAGCAGACCTCTAGCGTTAAAACTACGAGGTTTGGGAGAGGATATGCTTACAGTCCTCGCTACAGCCTGCCATGGTTGAGGAAGTTCGGTCCACGTGGGAAACCCTGCATATACAAGTTCATTCGTGAAGAGCCCAAAGAGTACACAGTGGGAGAAATGCTGCTTGTGTTCCACCTGCAACGAAAGCAGAGTTCTTCGGGTAAAAGTTCCGTGTTTTCAGAGGGGAAATTCTTAGAGACCACAGTAGTGCCTGCCATGGTTGAGGCAGTTCGCTCCACGCTGGAAACCATTCTTATAGAACAAGTTCATTAAGGGAAGTGCCCATTGTGTACACTGTGGGAGAAAAGGTGCTTGTGTTCCCCCTGCAACTAAAGCAGAGTTCCTCGGGTAAACCTGCGTGATTTGGTAGAGGATATGCTTAGAGTCCTCGCTACAGCCTGCCATGGTGGAGGCAGTTCGCTCCTCGTGGGAATCCCTGCATAAAGAAGTTCATTCGTGTAAGAGCCCAAAGAGTACACATTGGGAGTAATGCTGCTTGTATGCCACCTGCAACTAAAGCAGAATTCTTTGGTAAAACTGCCGTGTTTTGGAAGAGGAAATGCTTACAGTCCTCGCTACAGCCTGCCTTGGTTGAGGCAGTTCGCTCCACGTCGGAAACCCTGCATATAGAAGTTCATTTTTGGAAGAGCCCAAAGAGTACACAGTGGGAGAAAAGCTGCTTGTGTTACCTCTGCAACTAAAGTAGAGTTCTACCGTTAAAACTGCGTGTTTTGGGAGAGGATATGCTTACAGTCCTCGCTACAGCCTGCCACGGTTGAGGCAGTTCGATCCACGTGGGAATCCCTGCATAAAGAAATTCATTCGTGGAAGAGCCCAAAGATTACACACTGGGAGTAATGCTGCTTGTGTTCCACCTGCAACTAACGCAGAGTTCCTTGGGTAAAACTGCCTTGTTTTCAGAGAGGAAATGCTTAGACGCCTAACTAGAGCCTGCTTACTTTAGGCATTTCACTCCACGCGGGACCCCTTGAGTATAGATATTCTTTCGGGCAAAGGCTCATTGGGTACACTGTGGGAGAAAAGCTGCTTGTGTTCCACCTGCAACTAAAGCAGAATTCTTCGGGTAAACCTGCGTGATTTGGTAGAGGATATGCTTACAGTCCTCGTTACAGCCTTCCATGGTGGAGGCAGTTCGCTCCTCGTGGGAATCCCTGCATAAAGAAGTTCATTCGTGTAAGAGCCCAAAGAGTACACAGTGGGAGAAATGCTGCGTGTGTTCCACCTGCAACTAAAGCACCGTTCTTCGGGTAAAACTGCCTGTTATGGGGAGGAAATGCTTACAGTCCTTACGAGAGCCTGCCTTCATTGAGGCAGTTCGCTGCACGTGGGACACCCTGCATAATGAAGAATCATTTGGGGAAGGGCCGTTTGTATAAAGTGTGGGACAAATGCAGCTTGTGTTCCACTGCAACTAAAGCAGAGTTCTTCGGGTAAAAGTGCCGTGTTTTCAGAGAGGAAATCCTTAGAGACCACAGGAGAGCCTGCCATGGTTGAGGCAGTTCGCTCCACGCTGGAAACCATTGTTTTAGAACAAGTTCATTAGGGGAAGGGCCCATTCTGTACACTGTGGGAGGAAAGCTGATGGTGTTCCCCCTGCACCTAAAGCAGAGTTCTTCGTGTAAAACTGCGTGTTTCGGGAGGGGAAATGCTTACAGTATTCGCTACAGCCTGCCTTGGTTGAGGCAGTTCGCTCCACGTGGGAATCCCTGCATAAAGAAGTTCATTCGTGGAAGAGCCCAAAGAGTACACAGTGGGAGAAATGCTGCTTGTGTTCCACCTGCAACTAAAGCAGAATTCTTTGGTAAAACTGCCGTGTTTTGGAAGAGGAAATGCTTACAGTCCTCGCTACAGCCTGCCTTGGTTGAGGCAGTTCGCTCCACGTCGGAAACCCTGCATATAGAAGTTCATTCGTGGAAGAGCCCAAAGAGTACACAGTGGGAGAAAAGCTGCTTGGGTTACGCCTGCAAGTAAAGCAGAGTTCTAGCTTTAAAACTGCGTGGTTTGGGAGAGGATATGCTTACAATCCTCGCTACAGCCTGCCATGGTTGAGGCAGTTCGCTCCACGTGGGAAACCCTGCATATACAAGTTCATTCGTGAAGAGACCAAAGAGTACACAGTGGGAGAAATGCTGCTTGTGTTCCACCTGCAACGAAAGCAGAGTTCTTTGGGTAAAAGTTCCGTGTTTTCAGAGGGGAAATTCTTAGAGACCACAGTAATGCCTGCCATGGTTGAGGCAGTTCGCTCCACGCTGGAAACCATTCTTATAGAACAAGTTCATTAGGGGAAGTGCCTATTGTGTACACTGTGGGAGGAAAGCTGATGGTGTTCCCCCTGCACCTAAAGCAGAGTTCTTCGTGTAAAACTGCGTGTTTCGCGAGGGGAAATGCTTACAGTCCTCGCTACAGCCTGCCATGGTGGAGGCAGTTCGCTCCTCGTGGGAATCCCTGCATATAGAAGTTCATTCGTGTAAGAGCCCAAAGAGTACACAGTGGGAGAAAAGCTGCTTGTGTTACGCCTGCAAGTAAAGCAGACTTCTAGCGTTAAAACTGCGAGGTTTGGGAGAGGATATGCTTACAGTCCTCGCTACAGCCTGCCATGGTTGAGGAAGTTCGCTCCACGTGGGAAACCCTGCATATACAAGTTCATTCGTGAAGAGACCAAAGAGTACACAGTGGGAGAAATGCTGCTTGTGTTCCACCTGCAACGAAAGCAGAGTTCTTCGGGTAAAAGTTCCGTGTTTTCAGAGGGGAAATTCTTAGAGACCACAGTAGTGCCTGCCATGGTTGAGGCAGTTCGCTCCACGCTGGAAACCATTCTTATAGAACAAGTTCATTAAGGGAAGTGCCCATTGTGTACACTGTGGGAGAAAAGATGCTTGTGTTCCCCCTGCAACTAAAGCAGAGTTCCTCGGGTAAACCTGCGTGATTTGGTAGAGGATATGCTTACAGTCCTCGCTACAGCCTGCCATGGTGGAGGCAGTTCGCTCCTCGTGGGAATCCCTGCATAAAGAAGTTCATTCGTGTAAGAGCCCAAAGAGTACACAGTGGGAGAAATGCTGCTTGTGTTCCACCTGCAACTAAAGCAGAATTCTTTGGGTAAAACTGCGTGTATTGGGAGAGGAAATGCTTACAGTCCTTATGAGAGCCTCCCTTCGTTGAGGCAGTTCACTGCACGTGGGACACCCTGCATACACCCTGTAGACTCCTTCGGGGAAGGGCTCTTTGTATAAAGTGTGGGACAAATGCAGCTTGTGTTCCACCTGCAACTAAAGCAGAGTTCTTCGGGTAAAAGTGCCGTGTTTTCAGAGAGGAAATCCTTAGAGATCACAGGAGAGCCTGCCATGGTTGAGGCAGTTCGCTCCACGCTGGAAACCATTGTTTTGGAACAAGTTCATTAGGGGAGGGCCCATTCTGTACACTGTGGGAGGAAAGCTGATGGTGTTCCCCCTGCACCTAAAGCAGAGTTCTTCGTGTAAAACTGCGTGTTTCGGGAGGGGAAATGCTTACAGTATTCGCTACAGCCTGCCTTGGTTGAGGCAGTTCGCTCCACGTGGGAATCCCTGCATAAAGAAGTTCATTCGTGGAAGAGCCCAAAGAGTACACAGTGGGAGAAATGCTGCTTGTGTTCCACCTGCAACTAAAGCAGAATTCTTTGGTAAAACTGCCGTGTTTTGGAAGAGGAAATGCTTACAGTCCTCGCTACAGCCTGCCTTGGTTGAGGCAGTTCGCTCCACGTCGGAAACCCTGCATATAGAAGTTCATTCGTGGAAGAGCCCAAAGAGTACACAGTGGGAGAAAAGCTGCTTGTGTTACGCCTGCAAGTAAAGCAGAGTTCTAGCTTTAAAACTGCGTGGTTTGGGAGAGGATATGCTTACAATCCTCGCTACAGCCTGCCATGGTTGAGGCAGTTCGCTCCACGTGGGAAACCCTGCATATACAAGTTCATTCGTGAAGAGACCAAAGAGTACACAGTGGGAGAAATGCTGCTTGTGTTCCACCTGCAACGAAAGCAGAGTTCTTTGGGTAAAAGTTCCGTGTTTTCAGAGGGGAAATTCTTAGAGACCACAGTAATGCCTGCCATGGTTGAGGCAGTTCGCTCCACGCTGGAAACCATTCTTATAGAACAAGTTCATTAGGGGAAGTGCCTATTGTGTACACTGTGGGAGGAAAGCTGATGGTGTTCCCCCTGCACCTAAAGCAGAGTTCTTCGTGTAAAACTGCGTGTTTCGGGAGGGGAAATGCTTACAGTCCTCGCTACAGCCTGCCATGGTGGAGGCAGTTCGCTCCTCGTGGGAATCCCTGCATAAAGAAGTTCATTCGTGTAAGAGCCCAAAGAGTACACATTGGGAGTAATGCTGCTTGTATGCCACCTGCAACTAAAGCAGAATTCTTTGGTAAAACTGCCGTGTTTTGTAAGAGGAAATGCTTACAGTACTTGCTACAGCCTGCCTTGGTTGAGGCAGTTCGCTCCACGTCGGAAACCCTGCATATAGAAGTTCATTCGTGGAAGAGCCCAAAGAGTACACAGTGGGAGAAAAGCTGCTTGTGTTACCTCTGCAACTAAAGCAGAGTTCTACCGTTAAAACTGCGTGTTTTGGGAGAGGATATGCTTACAGTCCTCGCTACAGCCTGCCACGGTTGAAGCAGTTCAATCCACGTGGGAATCCCTGCATAAAGAAATTCATTCGTGGAAGAGCCCAAAGATTACACACTGGGAGTAATGCTGCTTGTGTTCCACCTGCAACTAACGCAGAGTTCCTTGGGTAAAACTGCCGTGTTTTCAGAGAGGAAATGCTTAGACGCCTAACTAGAGCCTGCTTACTTTAGGCATTTCACTCCACGCGGGACCCCTTGAGTATAGATATTCTTTCGGGCAAAGGCTCATTGGGTACACTGTGGGAGAAAAGCTGCTTGTGTTCCACCTGCAACTAAAGCAGAATTCTTCGGGTAAACCTGCGTGATTTGGTAGAGGATATGCTTACAGTCCTCGTTACAGCCTTCCATGGTGGAGGCAGTTCGCTCCTCGTGGGAATCCCTGCATAAAGAAGTTCATTCGTGTAAGAGCCCAAAGAGTACACAGTGGGAGAAATGCTGCTTGTGTTCCACCTGCAACTAAAGCACCGTTCTTCGGGTAAAACTGCCTCTTATGGGGAGGAAATGCTTACAGTCCTTACGAGAGCCTGCCTTCATTGAGGCAGTTCGCTGCACGTGGGACACCCTGCATAATGAAGATTCATTCGGGGAAGGGCCGTTTGTATAAAGTGTGGGACAAATGCAGCTTGTGTTCCACCTGCAACTAAAGCAGAGTTCTTCGGGTTAAAGTGCCGTGTTTTCAGAGAGGAAATCCTTAGAGACCACAGGAGAGCCTGCCATGGTTGAGGCAGTTCGCTCCACGCTGGAAACCATTCTTTTAGAACAAGTTCATTAGGAGAAGTGCCCATTCTGTACACTGTGGGAGGAAAGCTGATGGTGTTCCCCCTGCACCTAAAGCAGAGTTCTTCGTGTAAAACTGCGTGTTTCGGGAGGGGAAATGCTTACAGTATTCGCTACAGCCTGCCTTGGTTGAGGCAGTTCGCTCCACGTGGGAATCCCTGCATAAAGAAGTTCATTCGTGGAAGAGCCCAAAGAGTACACAGTGGGAGAAATGCTGCTTGTGTTCCACCTGCAACTAAAGCAGAATTCTTTGGTAAAACTGCCGTGTTTTGGAAGAGGAAATGCTTACAGTCCTCGCTACAGCCTGCCTTGGTTGAGGCAGTTCGCTCCACGTCGGAAACCCTGCATATAGAAGTTCATTCGTGGAAGAGCCCAAAGAGTACACAGTGGGAGAAAAGATGCTTGGGTTACGCCTGCAAGTAAAGCAGAGTTCTAGCTTTAAAACTGCGTGGTTTGGGAGAGGATATGCTTACAATCCTCGCTACAGCCTGCCATGGTTGAGGCAGTTCGCTCCACGTGGGAAACCCTGCATATACAAGTTCATTCGTGAAGAGACCAAAGAGTACACAGTGGGAGAAATGCTGCTTGTGTTCCACCTGCAACGAAAGCAGAGTTCTTTGGGTAAAAGTTGCGTGTTTTCAGAGGGGAAATTCTTAGAGACCACAGTAATGCCTGCCATGGTTGAGGCAGTTCGCTCCACGCTGGAAACCATTCTTATAGAACAAGTTCATTAGGGGAAGTGCCTATTGTGTACACTGTGGGAGGAAAGCTGATGGTGTTCCCCCTGCACCTAAAGCAGAGTTCTTCGTGTAAAACTGCGTGTTTCGCGAGGGGAAATGCTTACAGTCCTCGCTACAGCCTGCCATGGTGGAGGCAGTTCGCTCCTCGTGGGAATCCCTGCATATAGAAGTTCATTCGTGTAAGAGCCCAAAGAGTACACAGTGGGAGAAAAGCTGCTTGTGTTACGCCTGCAAGTAAAGCAGACTTCTAGCGTTAAAACTGCGAGGTTTGGGAGAGGATATGCTTACAGTCCTCGCTACAGCCTGCCATGGTTGAGGAAGTTCGCTCCACGTGGGAAACCCTGCATATACAAGTTCATTCGTGAAGAGCCCAAAGAGTACACAGTGGGAGAAATGCTGCTTGTGTTCCACCTGCAACGAAAGCAGAGTTCTTCGGGTAAAAGTTCCGTGTTTTCAGAGGGGAAATTCTTAGAGACCACAGTAGTGCCTGCCATGGTTGAGGCAGTTCGCTCCACGCTGGAAACCATTCTTATAGAACAAGTTCATTAAGGGAAGTGCCCATTGTGTACACTGTGGGAGAAAAGATGCTTGTGTTCCCCCTGCAACTAAAGCAGAGTTCCTCGGGTAAACCTGCGTGATTTGGTAGAGGATATGCTTAGAGTCCTCGCTACAGCCTGCCATGGTGGAGGCAGTTCGCTCCTCGTGGGAATCCCTGCATAAAGAAGTTCATTCGTGTAAGAGCCCAAAGAGTACACATTGGGAGTAATGCTGCTTGTATGCCACCTGCAACTAAAGCAGAATTCTTTGGTAAAACTGCCGTGTTTTGTAAGAGGAAATGCTTACAGTCCTCGCTACAGCCTGCCTTGGTTGAGGCAGTTCGCTCCACGTCGGAAACCCTGCATATAGAAGTTCATTCGTGGAAGAGCCCAAAGAGTACACAGTGGGAGAAAAGCTGCTTGTGTTACCTCTGCAACTAAAGCAGAGTTCTACCGTTAAAACTGCGTGTTTTGGGAGAGGATATGCTTACAGTCCTCGCTACAGCCTGCCACGGTTGAGGCAGTTCGATCCACGTGGGAATCCCTGCATAAAGAAATTTATTCGTGGAAGAGCCCAAAGATTACACACTGGGAGTAATGCTGCTTGTGTTCCACCTGCAACTAACGCAGAGTTCCTTGGGTAAAACTGCCGTGTTTTCAGAGAGGAAATGCTTAGAGGCCTAACTAGAGCCTGCTTGCTTTAGGCATTTCACTCCACGCGGGACCCCTTGAGTATAGATATTCTTTCGGGCAAAGGCTCATTGGGTACACTGTGGGAGAAAAGCTGCTTGTGTTCCACCTGCAACTAAAGAAGAATTCTTCGGGTAAACCTGCGTGATTTGGTAGAGGATATGCTTACAGTCCTCGTTACAGCCTTCCATGGTGGAGGCAGTTCGCTCCTCGTGGGAATCCCTGCATAAAGAAGTTCATTCGTGTAAGAGCCCAAAGAGTACACAGTGGGAGAAATGCTGCTTGTGTTCCACCTGCAACTAAAGCAGAATTCTTTGGGTAAAACTGCGTGTATTGGGAGAGGAAATGCTTACAGTCCTTATGAGAGCCTCCCTTCGTTGAGGCAGTTCACTGCACGTGGGACACCCTGCATACACCCTGTAGACTCCTTCGGGGAAGGGCTCTTTGTATAAAGTGTGGGACAAATGCAGCTTGTGTTCCACCTGCAACTAAGGCAGAGTTCTTCGGGTAAAAGTGCCATGTTTTCAGAGAGGAAATCCTTAGAGATCACAGGAGAGCCTGCCATGGTTGAGGCAGTTCGCTCCACGCTGGAAACCATTCTTATAGAACAAGTTCATTAGGGGAAGTGCCCATTGTGTACACTGTGAGAGGAAAGCTGATGGTGTTCCCCCTGCAATTAAAGCAGAGTTCTTCCTGTAAAACTGCGTGTTTTGGGAGAGGAAATGCTTACAGTATTCGCTACAGCCTGCCTTGGTTGAGGCAGTTCGCTCCACGTGGGAATCCCTGCATAAAGAAGTTCATTCGTGGAAGAGCCCAAAGAGTACACAGTGGGAGAAATGCTGCTTGTGTTCCACCTGCAACTAAAGCAGAATTCTTTGGTAAAACTGCCGTGTTTTGGAAGAGGAAATGCTTACAGTCCTCGCTACAGCCTGCCTTGGTTGAGGCAGTTCACTCCACGTCGGAAACCCTGCATATAGAAGTTCATTCGTGGAAGAGCCCAAAGAGTACACAGTGGGAGAAAAGCTGCTTGTGTTACGCCTGCAAGTAAAGCAGAGTTCTAGCTTTAAAACTGCGTGGTTTGGGAGAGGATATGCTTACAATCCTCGCTACAGCCTGCCATGGTTGAGGCAGTTCGCTCCACGTGGGAAACCCTGCATATACAAGTTCATTCGTGAAGAGACCAAAGAGTACACAGTGGGAGAAATGCTGCTTGTGTTCCACCTGCAACGAAAGCAGAGTTCTTCGGGTAAATGTTCCGTGTTTTCAGAGGGGAAATTCTTAGAGACCACAGTAGTGCCTGCCATGGTTGAGGCAGTTCGCTCCACGCTGGAAACCATTCTTATAGAACAAGTTCATTAAGGGAAGTGCCTATTGTGTACACTGTGGGAGGAAAGCTGATGGTGTTCCCCCTGCAACTAAAGCAGAGTTCTTCGTGTAAAACTGCGTGTTTCAGGAGGGGAAATGCTTACAGTCCTCGCTACAGCCTGCCATGGTGGAGGCAGTTCGCTCCTCGTGGGAATCCCTGCATATAGAAGTTCATTCGTGTAAGAGCCCAGAGTACACAGTGGGAGAAAAGCTGCTTGTGTTACGCTTGCAAGTAAAGCAGACCTCTAGCGTTAAAACTACGAGGTTTGGGAGAGGATATGCTTACAGTCCTCGCTACAGCCTGCCATGGTTGAGGAAGTTCGGTCCACGTGGGAAACCCTGCATATACAAGTTCATTCGTGAAGAGCCCAAAGAGTACACAGTGGGAGAAATGCTGCTTGTGTTCCACCTGCAACGAAAGCAGAGTTCTTCGGGTAAAAGTTCCGTGTTTTCAGAGGGGAAATTCTTAGAGACCACAGTAGTGCCTGCCATGGTTGAGGCAGTTCGCTCCACGCTGGAAACCATTCTTATAGAACAAGTTCATTAAGGGAAGTGCCCATTGTGTACACTGTGGGAGAAAAGGTGCTTGTGTTCCCCCTGCAACTAAAGCAGAGTTCCTCGGGTAAACCTGCGTGATTTGGTAGAGGATATGCTTAGAGTCCTCGCTACAGCCTGCCATGGTGGAGGCAGTTCGCTCCTCGTGGGAATCCCTGCATAAAGAAGTTCATTCGTGTAAGAGCCCAAAGAGTACACATTGGGAGTAATGCTGCTTGTATGCCACCTGCAACTAAAGCAGAATTCTTTGGTAAAACTGCCGTGTTTTGGAAGAGGAAATGCTTACAGTCCTCGCTACAGCCTGCCTTGGTTGAGGCAGTTCGCTCCACGTCGGAAACCCTGCATATAGAAGTTCATTTTTGGAAGAGCCCAAAGAGTACACAGTGGGAGAAAAGCTGCTTGTGTTACCTCTGCAACTAAAGTAGAGTTCTACCGTTAAAACTGCGTGTTTTGGGAGAGGATATGCTTACAGTCCTCGCTACAGCCTGCCACGGTTGAGGCAGTTCGATCCACGTGGGAATCCCTGCATAAAGAAATTCATTCGTGGAAGAGCCCAAAGATTACACACTGGGAGTAATGCTGCTTGTGTTCCACCTGCAACTAACGCAGAGTTCCTTGGGTAAAACTGCCTTGTTTTCAGAGAGGAAATGCTTAGACGCCTAACTAGAGCCTGCTTACTTTAGGCATTTCACTCCACGCGGGACCCCTTGAGTATAGATATTCTTTCGGGCAAAGGCTCATTGGGTACACTGTGGGAGAAAAGCTGCTTGTGTTCCACCTGCAACTAAAGCAGAATTCTTCGGGTAAACCTGCGTGATTTGGTAGAGGATATGCTTACAGTCCTCGTTACAGCCTTCCATGGTGGAGGCAGTTCGCTCCTCGTGGGAATCCCTGCATAAAGAAGTTCATTCGTGTAAGAGCCCAAAGAGTACACAGTGGGAGAAATGCTGCGTGTGTTCCACCTGCAACTAAAGCACCGTTCTTCGGGTAAAACTGCCTGTTATGGGGAGGAAATGCTTACAGTCCTTACGAGAGCCTGCCTTCATTGAGGCAGTTCGCTGCACGTGGGACACCCTGCATAATGAAGAATCATTTGGGGAAGGGCCGTTTGTATAAAGTGTGGGACAAATGCAGCTTGTGTTCCACTGCAACTAAAGCAGAGTTCTTCGGGTAAAAGTGCCGTGTTTTCAGAGAGGAAATCCTTAGAGACCACAGGAGAGCCTGCCATGGTTGAGGCAGTTCGCTCCACGCTGGAAACCATTGTTTTAGAACAAGTTCATTAGGGGAAGGGCCCATTCTGTACACTGTGGGAGGAAAGCTGATGGTGTTCCCCCTGCACCTAAAGCAGAGTTCTTCGTGTAAAACTGCGTGTTTCGGGAGGGGAAATGCTTACAGTATTCGCTACAGCCTGCCTTGGTTGAGGCAGTTCGCTCCACGTGGGAATCCCTGCATAAAGAAGTTCATTCGTGGAAGAGCCCAAAGAGTACACAGTGGGAGAAATGCTGCTTGTGTTCCACCTGCAACTAAAGCAGAATTCTTTGGTAAAACTGCCGTGTTTTGGAAGAGGAAATGCTTACAGTCCTCGCTACAGCCTGCCTTGGTTGAGGCAGTTCGCTCCACGTCGGAAACCCTGCATATAGAAGTTCATTCGTGGAAGAGCCCAAAGAGTACACAGTGGGAGAAAAGCTGCTTGGGTTACGCCTGCAAGTAAAGCAGAGTTCTAGCTTTAAAACTGCGTGGTTTGGGAGAGGATATGCTTACAATCCTCGCTACAGCCTGCCATGGTTGAGGCAGTTCGCTCCACGTGGGAAACCCTGCATATACAAGTTCATTCGTGAAGAGACCAAAGAGTACACAGTGGGAGAAATGCTGCTTGTGTTCCACCTGCAACGAAAGCAGAGTTCTTTGGGTAAAAGTTCCGTGTTTTCAGAGGGGAAATTCTTAGAGACCACAGTAATGCCTGCCATGGTTGAGGCAGTTCGCTCCACGCTGGAAACCATTCTTATAGAACAAGTTCATTAGGGGAAGTGCCTATTGTGTACACTGTGGGAGGAAAGCTGATGGTGTTCCCCCTGCACCTAAAGCAGAGTTCTTCGTGTAAAACTGCGTGTTTCGCGAGGGGAAATGCTTACAGTCCTCGCTACAGCCTGCCATGGTGGAGGCAGTTCGCTCCTCGTGGGAATCCCTGCATATAGAAGTTCATTCGTGTAAGAGCCCAAAGAGTACACAGTGGGAGAAAAGCTGCTTGTGTTACGCCTGCAAGTAAAGCAGACTTCTAGCGTTAAAACTGCGAGGTTTGGGAGAGGATATGCTTACAGTCCTCGCTACAGCCTGCCATGGTTGAGGAAGTTCGCTCCACGTGGGAAACCCTGCATATACAAGTTCATTCGTGAAGAGACCAAAGAGTACACAGTGGGAGAAATGCTGCTTGTGTTCCACCTGCAACGAAAGCAGAGTTCTTCGGGTAAAAGTTCCGTGTTTTCAGAGGGGAAATTCTTAGAGACCACAGTAGTGCCTGCCATGGTTGAGGCAGTTCGCTCCACGCTGGAAACCATTCTTATAGAACAAGTTCATTAAGGGAAGTGCCCATTGTGTACACTGTGGGAGAAAAGATGCTTGTGTTCCCCCTGCAACTAAAGCAGAGTTCCTCGGGTAAACCTGCGTGATTTGGTAGAGGATATGCTTACAGTCCTCGCTACAGCCTGCCATGGTGGAGGCAGTTCGCTCCTCGTGGGAATCCCTGCATAAAGAAGTTCATTCGTGTAAGAGCCCAAAGAGTACACATTGGGAGTAATGCTGCTTGTATGCCACCTGCAACTAAAGCAGAATTCTTTGGTAAAACTGCCGTGTTTTGTAAGAGGAAATGCTTACAGTCCTCGCTACAGCCTGCCTTGGTTGAGGCAGTTCGCTCCACGTCGGAAACCCTGCATATAGAAGTTCATTCGTGGAAGACCCCAAAGAGTACACAGTGGGAGAAAAGCTGCTTGTGTTACCTCTGCAACTAAAGCAGAGTTCTACCGTTAAAACTGCGTGTTTTGGGAGAGGATATGCTTACAGTCCTCGCTACAGCCTGCCACGGTTGAGGCAGTTCGATCCACGTGGGAATCCCTGCATAAAGAAATTTATTCGTGGAAGAGCCCAAAGATTACACACTGGGAGTAATGCTGCTTGTGTTCCACCTGCAACTAACGCAGAGTTCCTTGGGTAAAACTGCCGTGTTTTCAGAGAGGAAATGCTTAGAGGCCTAACTAGAGCCTGCTTGCTTTAGGCATTTCACTCCACGCGGGACCCCTTGAGTATAGATATTCTTTCGGGCAAAGGCTCATTGGGTACACTGTGGGAGAAAAGCTGCTTGTGTTCCACCTGCAACTAAAGAAGAATTCTTCGGGTAAACCTGCGTGATTTGGTAGAGGATATGCTTACAGTCCTCGTTACAGCCTTCCATGGTGGGGGCAGTTCGCTCCTCGTGGGAATCCCTTCATAAAGAAGTTCATTCGTGTAAGAGCCCAAAGAGTACACAGTGGGAGAAATGCTGCTTGTGTTCCACCTGCAACTAAAGCAGAATTCTTTGGGTAAAACTGCGTGTATTGGGAGAGGAAATGCTTACAGTCCTTATGAGAGCCTCCCTTCGTTGAGGCAGTTCACTGCACGTGGGACACCCTGCATACACCCTGTAGACTCCTTCGGGGAAGGGCTCTTTGTATAAAGTGTGGGACAAATGCAGCTTGTGTTCCACCTGCAACTAAGGCAGAGTTCTTCGGGTAAAAGTGCCGTGTTTTCAGAGAGGAAATCCTTAGAGATCACAGGAGAGCCTGCCATGGTTGAGGCAGTTCGCTCCACGCTGGAAACCATTCTTATAGAACAAGTTCATTAGGGGAAGTGCCCATTGTGTACACTGTGAGAGGAAAGCTGATGGTGTTCCCCCTGCAATTAAAGCAGAGTTCTTCCTGTAAAACTGCGTGTTTTGGGAGAGGAAATGCTTACAGTATTCGCTACAGCCTGCCTTGGTTGAGGCAGTTCGCTCCACGTGGGAATCCCTGCATAAAGAAGTTCATTCGTGGAAGAGCCCAAAGAGTACACAGTGGGAGAAATGCTGCTTGTGTTCCACCTGCAACTAAAGCAGAATTCTTTGGTAAAACTGCCGTGTTTTGGAAGAGGAAATGCTTACAGTCCTCGCTACAGCCTGCCTTGGTTGAGGCAGTTCACTCCACGTCGGAAACCCTGCATATAGAAGTTCATTCGTGGAAGAGCCCAAAGAGTACACAGTGGGAGAAAAGCTGCTTGTGTTACGCCTGCAAGTAAAGCAGAGTTCTAGCTTTAAAACTGCGTGGTTTGGGAGAGGATATGCTTACAATCCTCGCTACAGCCTGCCATGGTTGAGGCAGTTCGCTCCACGTGGGAAACCCTGCATATACAAGTTCATTCGTGAAGAGACCAAAGAGTACACAGTGGGAGAAATGCTGCTTGTGTTCCACCTGCAACGAAAGCAGCGTTCTTCGGGTAAAAGTTCCGTGTTTTCAGAGGGGAAATTCTTAGAGACCACAGTAGTGCCTGCCATGGTTGAGGCAGTTCGCTCCACGCTGGAAACCATTCTTATAGAACAAGTTCATTAAGGGAAGTGCCTATTGTGTACACTGTGGGAGGAAAGCTGATGGTGTTCCCCCTGCAACTAAAGCAGAGTTCTTCGTGTAAAACTGCGTGTTTCAGGAGGGGAAATGCTTACAGTCCTCGCTACAGCCTGCCATGGGGGAGGCAGTTCGCTCCTCGTGGGAATCCCTGCATATAGAAGTTCATTCGTGTAAGAGCCCAGAGTACACAGTGGGAGAAAAGCTGCTTGTGTTACGCTTGCAAGTAAAGCAGACCTCTAGCGTTAAAACTACGAGGTTTGGGAGAGGATATGCTTACAGTCCTCGCTACAGCCTGCCATGGTTGAGGAAGTTCGGTCCACGTGGGAAACCCTGCATATACAAGTTCATTCGTGAAGAGCCCAAAGAGTACACAGTGGGAGAAATGCTGCTTGTGTTCCACCTGCAACGAAAGCAGAGTTCTTCGGGTAAAAGTTCCGTGTTTTCAGAGGGGAAATTCTTAGAGACCACAGTAGTGCCTGCCATGGTTGAGGCAGTTCGCTCCACGCTGGAAACCATTCTTATAGAACAAGTTCATTAAGGGAAGTGCCCATTGTGTACACTGTGGGAGAAAAGATGCTTGTGTTCCCCCTGCAACTAAAGCAGAGTTCCTCGGGTAAACCTGCGTGATTTGGTAGAGGATATGCTTAGAGTCCTCGCTACAGCCTGCCATGGTGGAGGCAGTTCGCTCCTCGTGGGAATCCCTGCATAAAGAAGTTCATTCGTGTAAGAGCCCAAAGAGTACACAGTGGGAGAAATGCTGCGTGTGTTCCACCTGCAACTAAAGCACCGTTCTTCGGGTAAAACTGCCTGTTATGGGGAGGAAATGCTTACAGTCCTTACGAGAGCCTGCCTTCATTGAGGCAGTTCGCTGCACGTGGGACACCCTGCATAATGAAGAATCATTTGGGGAAGGGCCGTTTGTATAAAGTGTGGGACAAATGCAGCTTGTGTTCCACCTGCAACTAAAGCAGAGTTCTTCGGGTAAAAGTGCCGTGTTTTCAGAGAGGAAATCCTTAGAGATCACAGGAGAGCCTGCCATGGTTGAGGCAGTTCGCTCCACGCTGGAAACCATTGTTTTGGAACAAGTTCATTAGGGGAAGGGCCCATTCTGTACACTGTGGGAGGAAAGCTGATGGTGTTCCCCCTGCACCTAAAGCAGAGTTCTTCGTGTAAAACTGCGTGTTTCGGGAGGGGAAATGCTTACAGTATTCGCTACAGCCTGCCTTGGTTGAGGCAGTTCGCTCCACGTGGGAATCCCTGCATAAAGAAGTTCATTCGTGGAAGAGCCCAAAGAGTACACAGTGGGAGAAATGCTGCTTGTGTTCCACCTGCAACTAAAGCAGAATTCTTTGGTAAAACTGCCGTGTTTTGGAAGAGGAAATGCTTACAGTCCTCGCTACAGCCTGCCTTGGTTGAGGCAGTTCGCTCCACGTCGGAAACCCTGCATATAGAAGTTCATTCGTGGAAGAGCCCAAAGAGTACACAGTGGGAGAAAAGCTGCTTGTGTTACGCCTGCAAGTAAAGCAGAGTTCTAGCTTTAAAACTGCGTGGTTTGGGAGAGGATATGCTTACAATCCTCGCTACAGCCTGCCATGGTTGAGGCAGTTCGCTCCACGTGGGAAACCCTGCATATACAAGTTCATTCGTGAAGAGACCAAAGAGTACACAGTGGGAGAAATGCTGCTTGTGTTCCACCTGCAACGAAAGCAGAGTTCTTTGGGTAAAAGTTCCGTGTTTTCAGAGGGGAAATTCTTAGAGACCACAGTAATGCCTGCCATGGTTGAGGCAGTTCGCTCCACGCTGGAAACCATTCTTATAGAACAAGTTCATTAGGGGAATTGCCTATTGTGTACACTGTGGGAGGAAAGCTGATGGTGTTCCCCCTGCACCTAAAGCAGAGTTCTTCGTGTAAAACTGCGTGTTTCGGGAGGGGAAATGCTTACAGTCCTCGCTACAGCCTGCCATGGTGGAGGCAGTTCGCTCCTCGTGGGAATCCCTGCATAAAGAAGTTCATTCGTGTAAGAGCCCAAAGAGTACACATTGGGAGTAATGCTGCTTGTATGCCACCTGCAACTAAAGCAGAATTCTTTGGTAAAACTGCCGTGTTTTGTAAGAGGAAATGCTTACAGTACTTGCTACAGCCTGCCTTGGTTGAGGCAGTTCGCTCCACGTCGGAAACCCTGCATATAGAAGTTCATTCGTGGAAGAGCCCAAAGAGTACACAGTGGGAGAAAAGCTGCTTGTGTTACCTCTGCAACTAAAGCAGAGTTCTACCGTTAAAACTGCGTGTTTTGGGAGAGGATATGCTTACAGTCCTCGCTACAGCCTGCCACGGTTGAAGCAGTTCAATCCACGTGGGAATCCCTGCATAAAGAAATTCATTCGTGGAAGAGCCCAAAGATTACACACTGGGAGTAATGCTGCTTGTGTTCCACCTGCAACTAACGCAGAGTTCCTTGGGTAAAACTGCCGTGTTTTCAGAGAGGAAATGCTTAGACGCCTAACTAGAGCCTGCTTACTTTAGGCATTTCACTCCACGCGGGACCCCTTGAGTATAGATATTCTTTCGGGCAAAGGCTCATTGGGTACACTGTGGGAGAAAAGCTGCTTGTGTTCCACCTGCAACTAAAGGAGAATTCTTCGGGTAAACCTGCGTGATTTGGTAGAGGATATGCTTACAGTCCTCGTTACAGCCTTCCATGGTGGAGGCAGTTCGCTCCTCGTGGGAATCCCTGCATAAAGAAGTTCATTCGTGTAAGAGCCCAAAGAGTACACAGTGGGAGAAATGCTGCTTGTGTTCCACCTGCAACTAAAGCACCGTTCTTCGGGTAAAACTGCCTGTTATGGGGAGGAAATGCTTACAGTCCTTACGAGAGCCTGCCTTCATTGAGGCAGTTCGCTGCACGTGGGACACCCTGCATAATGAAGATTCATTCGGGGAAGGGCCGTTTGTATAAAGTGTGGGACAAATGCAGCTTGTGTTCCACCTGCAACTAAAGCAGAGTTCTTCGGGTTAAAGTGCCGTGTTTTCAGAGAGGAAATCCTTAGAGACCACAGGAAAGCCTGCCATGGTTGAGGCAGTTCGCTCCACGCTGGAAACCATTCTTTTAGAACAAGTTCATTAGGAGAAGTGCCCATTCTGTACACTGTGGGAGGAAAGCTGATGGTGTTCCCCCTGCACCTAAAGCAGAGTTCTTCGTGTAAAACTGCGTGTTTCGGGAGGGGAAATGCTTACAGTATTCGCTACAGCCTGCCTTGGTTGAGGCAGTTCGCTCCACGTGGGAATCCCTGCATAAAGAAGTTCATTCGTGGAAGAGCCCAAAGAGTACACAGTGGGAGAAATGCTGCTTGTGTTCCACCTGCAACTAAAGCAGAATTCTTTGGTAAAACTGCCGTGTTTTGGAAGAGGAAATGCTTACAGTCCTCGCTACAGCCTGCCTTGGTTGAGGCAGTTCGCTCCACGTCGGAAACCCTGCATATAGAAGTTCATTCGTGGAAGAGCCCAAAGAGTACACAGTGGGAGAAAAGCTGCTTGGGTTACGCCTGCAAGTAAAGCAGAGTTCTAGCTTTAAAACTGCGTGGTTTGGGAGAGGATATGCTTACAATCCTCGCTACAGCCTGCCATGGTTGAGGCAGTTCGCTCCACGTGGGAAACCCTGCATATACAAGTTCATTCGTGAAGAGACCAAAGAGTACACAGTGGGAGAAATGCTGCTTGTGTTCCACCTGCAACGAAAGCAGAGTTCTTTGGGTAAAAGTTCCGTGTTTTCAGAGGGGAAATTCTTAGAGACCACAGTAATGCCTGTCATGGTTGAGGCAGTTCGCTCCACGCTGGAAACCATTCTTATAGAACAAGTTCATTAGGGGAAGTGCCTATTGTGTACACTGTGGGAGGAAAGCTGATGGTGTTCCCCCTGCACCTAAAGCAGAGTTCTTCGTGTAAAACTGCGTGTTTCGCGAGGGGAAATGCTTACAGTCCTCGCTACAGCCTGCCATGGTGGAGGCAGTTCGCTCCTCGTGGGAATCCCTGCATATAGAAGTTCATTCGTGTAAGAGCCCAAAGAGTACACAGTGGGAGAAAAGCTGCTTGTGTTACGCCTGCAAGTAAAGCAGACTTCTAGCGTTAAAACTGCGAGGTTTGGGAGAGGATATGCTTACAGTCCTCGCTACAGCCTGCCATGGTTGAGGAAGTTCGCTCCACGTGGGAAACCCTGCATATACAAGTTCATTCGTGAAGAGACCAAAGAGTACACAGTGGGAGAAATGCTGCTTGTGTTCCACCTGCAACGAAAGCAGAGTTCTTCGGGTAAAAGTTCCGTGTTTTCAGAGGGGAAATTCTTAGAGACCACAGTAGTGCCTGCCATGGTTGAGGCAGTTCGCTCCACGCTGGAAACCATTCTTATAGAACAAGTTCATTAAGGGAAGTGCCCATTGTGTACACTGTGGGAGAAAAGATGCTTGTGTTCCCCCTGCAACTAAAGCAGAGTTCCTCGGGTAAACCTGCGTGATTTGGTAGAGGATATGCTTACAGTCCTCGCTACAGCCTGCCATGGTGGAGGCAGTTCGCTCCTCGTGGGAATCCCTGCATAAAGAAGTTCATTCGTGTAAGAGCCCAAAGAGTACACATTGGGAGTAATGCTGCTTGTATGCCACCTGCAACTAAAGCAGAATTCTTTGGTAAAACTGCCGTGTTTTGTAAGAGGAAATGCTTACAGTCCTCGCTACAGCCTGCCTTGGTTGAGGCAGTTCGCTCCACGTCGGAAACCCTGCATATAGAAGTTCATTCGTGGAAGAGCCCAAAGAGTACACAGTGGGAGAAAAGCTGCTTGTGTTACCTCTGCAACTAAAGCAGAGTTCTACCGTTAAAACTGCGTGTTTTGGGAGAGGATATGCTTACAGTCCTCGCTACAGCCTGCCACGGTTGAGGCAGTTCGATCCACGTGGGAATCCCTGCATAAAGAAATTTATTCGTGGAAGAGCCCAAAGATTACACACTGGGAGTAATGCTGCTTGTGTTCCACCTGCAACTAACGCAGAGTTCCTTGGGTAAAACTGCCGTGTTTTCAGAGAGGAAATGCTTAGAGGCCTAACTAGAGCCTGCTTGCTTTAGGCATTTCACTCCACGCGGGACCCCTTGAGTATAGATATTCTTTCGGGCAAAGGCTCATTGGGTACACTGTGGGAGAAAAGCTGCTTGTGTTCCACCTGCAACTAAAGCAGAATTCTTCGGGTAAACCTGCGTGATTTGGTAGAGGATATGCTTACAGTCCTCGTTACAGCCTTCCATGGTGGAGGCAGTTCGCCCCTCGTGGGAATCCCTTCATAAAGAAGTTCATTCGTGTAAGAGCCCAAAGAGTACACAGTGGGAGAAATGCTGCTTGTGTTCCACCTGCAACTAAAGCAGAATTCTTTGGGTAAAACTGCGTGTATTGGGAGAGGAAATGCTTACAGTCCTTATGAGAGCCTCCCTTCGTTGAGGCAGTTCACTGCACGTGGGACACCCTGCATACACCCTGTAGACTCCTTCGGGGAAGGGCTCTTTGTATAAAGTGTGGGACAAATGCAGCTTGTGTTCCACCTGCAACTAAGGCAGAGTTCTTCGGGTAAAAGTGCCGTGTTTTCAGAGAGGAAATCCTTAGAGATCACAGGAGAGCCTGCCATGGTTGAGGCAGTTCGCTCCACGCTGGAAACCATTCTTATAGAACAAGTTCATTAGGGGAAGTGCCCATTGTGTACACTGTGAGAGGAAAGCTGATGGTGTTCCCCCTGCAATTAAAGCAGAGTTCTTCCTGTAAAACTGCGTGTTTTGGGAGAGGAAATGCTTACAGTATTCGCTACAGCCTGCCTTGGTTGAGGCAGTTCGCTCCACGTGGGAATCCCTGCATAAAGAAGTTCATTCGTGGAAGAGCCCAAAGAGTACACAGTGGGAGAAATGCTGCTTGTGTTCCACCTGCAACTAAAGCAGAATTCTTTGGTAAAACTGCCGTGTTTTGGAAGAGGAAATGCTTACAGTCCTCGCTACAGCCTGCCTTGGTTGAGGCAGTTCACTCCACGTCGGAAACCCTGCATATAGAAGTTCATTCGTGGAAGAGCCCAAAGAGTACACAGTGGGAGAAAAGCTGCTTGTGTTACGCCTGCAAGTAAAGCAGAGTTCTAGCTTTAAAACTGCGTGGTTTGGGAGAGGATATGCTTACAATCCTCGCTACAGCCTGCCATGGTTGAGGCAGTTCGCTCCACGTGGGAAACCCTGCATATACAAGTTCATTCGTGAAGAGACCAAAGAGTACACAGTGGGAGAAATGCTGCTTGTGTTCCACCTGCAACGAAAGCAGAGTTCTTCGGGTAAAAGTTCCGTGTTTTCAGAGGGGAAATTCTTAGAGACCACAGTAGTGCCTGCCATGGTTGAGGCAGTTCGCTCCACGCTGGAAACCATTCTTATAGAACAAGTTCATTAAGGGAAGTGCCTATTGTGTACACTGTGGGAGGAAAGCTGATGGTGTTCCCCCTGCAACTAAAGCAGAGTTCTTCGTGTAAAACTGCGTGTTTCAGGAGGGGAAATGCTTACAGTCCTCGCTACAGCCTGCCATGGGGGAGGCAGTTCGCTCCTCGTGGGAATCCCTGCATATAGAAGTTCATTCGTGTAAGAGCCCAGAGTACACAGTGGGAGAAAAGCTGCTTGTGTTACGCTTGCAAGTAAAGCAGACCTCTAGCGTTAAAACTACGAGGTTTGGGAGAGGATATGCTTACAGTCCTCGCTACAGCCTGCCATGGTTGAGGAAGTTCGGTCCACGTGGGAAACCCTGCATATACAAGTTCATTCGTGAAGAGCCCAAAGAGTACACAGTGGGAGAAATGCTGCTTGTGTTCCACCTGCAACGAAAGCAGAGTTCTTCGGGTAAAAGTTCCGTGTTTTCAGAGGGGAAATTCTTAGAGACCACAGTAGTGCCTGCCATGGTTGAGGCAGTTCGCTCCACGCTGGAAACCATTCTTATAGAACAAGTTCATTAAGGGAAGTGCCCATTGTGTACACTGTGGGAGAAAAGATGCTTGTGTTCCCCCTGCAACTAAAGCAGAGTTCCTCGGGTAAACCTGCGTGATTTGGTAGAGGATATGCTTAGAGTCCTCGCTACAGCCTGCCATGGTGGAGGCAGTTCGCTCCTCGTGGGAATCCCTGCATAAAGAAGTTCATTCGTGTAAGAGCCCAAAGAGTACACAGTGGGAGAAATGCTGCGTGTGTTCCACCTGCAACTAAAGCACCGTTCTTCGGGTAAAACTGCCTGTTATGGGGAGGAAATGCTTACAGTCCTTACGAGAGCCTGCCTTCATTGAGGCAGTTCGCTGCACGTGGGACACCCTGCATAATGAAGAATCATTTGGGGAAGGGCCGTTTGTATAAAGTGTGGGACAAATGCAGCTTGTGTTCCACCTGCAACTAAAGCAGAGTTCTTCGGGTAAAAGTGCCGTGTTTTCAGAGAGGAAATCCTTAGAGATCACAGGAGAGCCTGCCATGGTTGAGGCAGTTCGCTCCACGCTGGAAACCATTGTTTTGGAACAAGTTCATTAGGGGAAGGGCCCATTCTGTACACTGTGGGAGGAAAGCTGATGGTGTTCCCCCTGCACCTAAAGCAGAGTTCTTCGTGTAAAACTGCGTGTTTCGCGAGGGGAAATGCTTACAGTCCTCGCTACAGCCTGCCATGGTGGAGGCAGTTCGCTCCTCGTGGGAATCCCTGCATATAGAAGTTCATTCGTGTAAGAGCCCAAAGAGTACACAGTGGGAGAAAAGCTGCTTGTGTTACGCCTGCAAGTAAAGCAGACTTCTAGCGTTAAAACTGCGAGGTTTGGGAGAGGATATGCTTACAGTCCTCGCTACAGCCTGCCATGGTTGAGGAAGTTCGCTCCACGTGGGAAACCCTGCATATACAAGTTCATTCGTGAAGAGACCAAAGAGTACACAGTGGGAGAAATGCTGCTTGTGTTCCACCTGCAACGAAAGCAGAGTTCTTCGGGTAAAAGTTCCGTGTTTTCAGAGGGGAAATTCTTAGAGACCACAGTAGTGCCTGCCATGGTTGAGGCAGTTCGCTCCACGCTGGAAACCATTCTTATAGAACAAGTTCATTAAGGGAAGTGCCCATTGTGTACACTGTGGGAGAAAAGATGCTTGTGTTCCCCCTGCAACTAAAGCAGAGTTCCTCGGGTAAACCTGCGTGATTTGGTAGAGGATATGCTTACAGTCCTCGCTACAGCCTGCCATGGTGGAGGCAGTTCGCTCCTCGTGGGAATCCCTGCATAAAGAAGTTCATTCGTGTAAGAGCCCAAAGAGTACACATTGGGAGTAATGCTGCTTGTATGCCACCTGCAACTAAAGCAGAATTCTTTGGTAAAACTGCCGTGTTTTGTAAGAGGAAATGCTTACAGTCCTCGCTACAGCCTGCCTTGGTTGAGGCAGTTCGCTCCACGTCGGAAACCCTGCATATAGAAGTTCATTCGTGGAAGACCCCAAAGAGTACACAGTGGGAGAAAAGCTGCTTGTGTTACCTCTGCAACTAAAGCAGAGTTCTACCGTTAAAACTGCGTGTTTTGGGAGAGGATATGCTTACAGTCCTCGCTACAGCCTGCCACGGTTGAGGCAGTTCGATCCACGTGGGAATCCCTGCATAAAGAAATTTATTCGTGGAAGAGCCCAAAGATTACACACTGGGAGTAATGCTGCTTGTGTTCCACCTGCAACTAACGCAGAGTTCCTTGGGTAAAACTGCCGTGTTTTCAGAGAGGAAATGCTTAGAGGCCTAACTAGAGCCTGCTTGCTTTAGGCATTTCACTCCACGCGGGACCCCTTGAGTATAGATATTCTTTCGGGCAAAGGCTCATTGGGTACACTGTGGGAGAAAAGCTGCTTGTGTTCCACCTGCAACTAAAGAAGAATTCTTCGGGTAAACCTGCGTGATTTGGTAGAGGATATGCTTACAGTCCTCGTTACAGCCTTCCATGGTGGAGGCAGTTCGCTCCTCGTGGGAATCCCTTCATAAAGAAGTTCATTCGTGTAAGAGCCCAAAGAGTACACAGTGGGAGAAATGCTGCTTGTGTTCCACCTGCAACTAAAGCAGAATTCTTTGGGTAAAACTGCGTGTATTGGGAGAGGAAATGCTTACAGTCCTTATGAGAGCCTCCCTTCGTTGAGGCAGTTCACTGCACGTGGGACACCCTGCATACACCCTGTAGACTCCTTCGGGGAAGGGCTCTTTGTATAAAGTGTGGGACAAATGCAGCTTGTGTTCCACCTGCAACTAAGGCAGAGTTCTTCGGGTAAAAGTGCCGTGTTTTCAGAGAGGAAATCCTTAGAGATCACAGGAGAGCCTGCCATGGTTGAGGCAGTTCGCTCCACGCTGGAAACCATTCTTATAGAACAAGTTCATTAGGGGAAGTGCCCATTGTGTACACTGTGAGAGGAAAGCTGATGGTGTTCCCCCTGCAATTAAAGCAGAGTTCTTCCTGTAAAACTGCGTGTTTTGGGAGAGGAAATGCTTACAGTATTCGCTACAGCCTGCCTTGGTTGAGGCAGTTCGCTCCACGTGGGAATCCCTGCATAAAGAAGTTCATTCGTGGAAGAGCCCAAAGAGTACACAGTGGGAGAAATGCTGCTTGTGTTCCACCTGCAACTAAAGCAGAATTCTTTGGTAAAACTGCCGTGTTTTGGAAGAGGAAATGCTTACAGTCCTCGCTACAGCCTGCCTTGGTTGAGGCAGTTCACTCCACGTCGGAAACCCTGCATATAGAAGTTCATTCGTGGAAGAGCCCAAAGAGTACACAGTGGGAGAAAAGCTGCTTGTGTTACGCCTGCAAGTAAAGCAGAGTTCTAGCTTTAAAACTGCGTGGTTTGGGAGAGGATATGCTTACAATCCTCGCTACAGCCTGCCATGGTTGAGGCAGTTCGCTCCACGTGGGAAACCCTGCATATACAAGTTCATTCGTGAAGAGACCAAAGAGTACACAGTGGGAGAAATGCTGCTTGTGTTCCACCTGCAACGAAAGCAGCGTTCTTCGGGTAAAAGTTCCGTGTTTTCAGAGGGGAAATTCTTAGAGACCACAGTAGTGCCTGCCATGGTTGAGGCAGTTCGCTCCACGCTGGAAACCATTCTTATAGAACAAGTTCATTAAGGGAAGTGCCTATTGTGTACACTGTGGGAGGAAAGCTGATGGTGTTCCCCCTGCAACTAAAGCAGAGTTCTTCGTGTAAAACTGCGTGTTTCAGGAGGGGAAATGCTTACAGTCCTCGCTACAGCCTGCCATGGGGGAGGCAGTTCGCTCCTCGTGGGAATCCCTGCATATAGAAGTTCATTCGTGTAAGAGCCCAGAGTACACAGTGGGAGAAAAGCTGCTTGTGTTACGCTTGCAAGTAAAGCAGACCTCTAGCGTTAAAACTACGAGGTTTGGGAGAGGATATGCTTACAGTCCTCGCTACAGCCTGCCATGGTTGAGGAAGTTCGGTCCACGTGGGAAACCCTGCATATACAAGTTCATTCGTGAAGAGCCCAAAGAGTACACAGTGGGAGAAATGCTGCTTGTGTTCCACCTGCAACGAAAGCAGAGTTCTTCGGGTAAAAGTTCCGTGTTTTCAGAGGGGAAATTCTTAGAGACCACAGTAGTGCCTGCCATGGTTGAGGCAGTTCGCTCCACGCTGGAAACCATTCTTATAGAACAAGTTCATTAAGGGAAGTGCCCATTGTGTACACTGTGGGAGAAAAGATGCTTGTGTTCCCCCTGCAACTAAAGCAGAGTTCCTCGGGTAAACCTGCGTGATTTGGTAGAGGATATGCTTAGAGTCCTCGCTACAGCCTGCCATGGTGGAGGCAGTTCGCTCCTCGTGGGAATCCCTGCATAAAGAAGTTCATTCGTGTAAGAGCCCAAAGAGTACACAGTGGGAGAAATGCTGCGTGTGTTCCACCTGCAACTAAAGCACCGTTCTTCGGGTAAAACTGCCTGTTATGGGGAGGAAATGCTTACAGTCCTTACGAGAGCCTGCCTTCATTGAGGCAGTTCGCTGCACGTGGGACACCCTGCATAATGAAGAATCATTTGGGGAAGGGCCGTTTGTATAAAGTGTGGGACAAATGCAGCTTGTGTTCCACCTGCAACTAAAGCAGAGTTCTTCGGGTAAAAGTGCCGTGTTTTCAGAGAGGAAATCCTTAGAGATCACAGGAGAGCCTGCCATGGTTGAGGCAGTTCGCTCCACGCTGGAAACCATTGTTTTGGAACAAGTTCATTAGGGGAAGGGCCCATTCTGTACACTGTGGGAGGAAAGCTGATGGTGTTCCCCCTGCACCTAAAGCAGAGTTCTTCGTGTAAAACTGCGTGTTTCGGGAGGGGAAATGCTTACAGTATTCGCTACAGCCTGCCTTGGTTGAGGCAGTTCGCTCCACGTGGGAATCCCTGCATAAAGAAGTTCATTCGTGGAAGAGCCCAAAGAGTACACAGTGGGAGAAATGCTGCTTGTGTTCCACCTGCAACTAAAGCAGAATTCTTTGGTAAAACTGCCGTGTTTTGGAAGAGGAAATGCTTACAGTCCTCGCTACAGCCTGCCTTGGTTGAGGCAGTTCGCTCCACGTCGGAAACCCTGCATATAGAAGTTCATTCGTGGAAGAGCCCAAAGAGTAAACAGTGGGAGAAAAGCTGCTTGTGTTACGCCTGCAAGTAAAGCAGAGTTCTAGCTTTAAAACTGCGTGGTTTGGGAGAGGATATGCTTACAATCCTCGCTACAGCCTGCCATGGTTGAGGCAGTTCGCTCCACGTGGGAAACCCTGCATATACAAGTTCATTCGTGAAGAGACCAAAGAGTACACAGTGGGAGAAATGCTGCTTGTGTTCCACCTGCAACGAAAGCAGAGTTCTTTGGGTAAAAGTTCCGTGTTTTCAGAGGGGAAATTCTTAGAGACCACAGTAATGCCTGCCATGGTTGAGGCAGTTCGCTCCACGCTGGAAACCATTCTTATAGAACAAGTTCATTAGGGGAATTGCCTATTGTGTACACTGTGGGAGGAAAGCTGATGGTGTTCCCCCTGCACCTAAAGCAGAGTTCTTCGTGTAAAACTGCGTGTTTCGGGAGGGGAAATGCTTACAGTCCTCGCTACAGCCTGCCATGGTGGAGGCAGTTCGCTCCTCGTGGGAATCCCTGCATAAAGAAGTTCATTCGTGTAAGAGCCCAAAGAGTACACATTGGGAGTAATGCTGCTTGTATGCCACCTGCAACTAAAGCAGAATTCTTTGGTAAAACTGCCGTGTTTTGTAAGAGGAAATGCTTACAGTACTTGCTACAGCCTGCCTTGGTTGAGGCAGTTCGCTCCACGTCGGAAACCCTGCATATAGAAGTTCATTCGTGGAAGAGCCCAAAGAGTACACAGTGGGAGAAAAGCTGCTTGTGTTACCTCTGCAACTAAAGCAGAGTTCTACCGTTAAAACTGCGTGTTTTGGGAGAGGATATGCTTACAGTCCTCGCTACAGCCTGCCACGGTTGAAGCAGTTCAATCCACGTGGGAATCCCTGCATAAAGAAATTCATTCGTGGAAGAGCCCAAAGATTACACACTGGGAGTAATGCTGCTTGTGTTCCACCTGCAACTAACGCAGAGTTCCTTGGGTAAAACTGCCGTGTTTTCAGAGAGGAAATGCTTAGACGCCTAACTAGAGCCTGCTTACTTTAGGCATTTCACTCCACGCGGGACCCCTTGAGTATAGATATTCTTTCGGGCAAAGGCTCATTGGGTACACTGTGGGAGAAAAGCTGCTTGTGTTCCACCTGCAACTAAAGGAGAATTCTTCGGGTAAACCTGCGTGATTTGGTAGAGGATATGCTTACAGTCCTCGTTACAGCCTTCCATGGTGGAGGCAGTTCGCTCCTCGTGGGAATCCCTGCATAAAGAAGTTCATTCGTGTAAGAGCCCAAAGAGTACACAGTGGGAGAAATGCTGCTTGTGTTCCACCTGCAACTAAAGCACCGTTCTTCGGGTAAAACTGCCTGTTATGGGGAGGAAATGCTTACAGTCCTTACGAGAGCCTGCCTTCATTGAGGCAGTTCGCTGCACGTGGGACACCCTGCATAATGAAGATTCATTCGGGGAAGGGCCGTTTGTATAAAGTGTGGGACAAATGCAGCTTGTGTTCCACCTGCAACTAAAGCAGAGTTCTTCGGGTTAAAGTGCCGTGTTTTCAGAGAGGAAATCCTTAGAGACCACAGGAAAGCCTGCCATGGTTGAGGCAGTTCGCTCCACGCTGGAAACCATTCTTTTAGAACAAGTTCATTAGGAGAAGTGCCCATTCTGTACACTGTGGGAGGAAAGCTGATGGTGTTCCCCCTGCACCTAAAGCAGAGTTCTTCGTGTAAAACTGCGTGTTTCGGGAGGGGAAATGCTTACAGTATTCGCTACAGCCTGCCTTGGTTGAGGCAGTTCGCTCCACGTGGGAATCCCTGCATAAAGAAGTTCATTCGTGGAAGAGCCCAAAGAGTACACAGTGGGAGAAATGCTGCTTGTGTTCCACCTGCAACTAAAGCAGAATTCTTTGGTAAAACTGCCGTGTTTTGGAAGAGGAAATGCTTACAGTCCTCGCTACAGCCTGCCTTGGTTGAGGCAGTTCGCTCCACGTCGGAAACCCTGCATATAGAAGTTCATTCGTGGAAGAGCCCAAAGAGTACACAGTGGGAGAAAAGCTGCTTGGGTTACGCCTGCAAGTAAAGCAGAGTTCTAGCTTTAAAACTGCGTGGTTTGGGAGAGGATATGCTTACAATCCTCGCTACAGCCTGCCATGGTTGAGGCAGTTCGCTCCACGTGGGAAACCCTGCATATACAAGTTCATTCGTGAAGAGACCAAAGAGTACACAGTGGGAGAAATGCTGCTTGTGTTCCACCTGCAACGAAAGCAGAGTTCTTTGGGTAAAAGTTCCGTGTTTTCAGAGGGGAAATTCTTAGAGACCACAGTAATGCCTGCCATGGTTGAGGCAGTTCGCTCCACGCTGGAAACCATTCTTATAGAACAAGTTCATTAGGGGAAGTGCCTATTGTGTACACTGTGGGAGGAAAGCTGATGGTGTTCCCCCTGCACCTAAAGCAGAGTTCTTCGTGTAAAACTGCGTGTTTCGCGAGGGGAAATGCTTACAGTCCTCGCTACAGCCTGCCATGGTGGAGGCAGTTCGCTCCTCGTGGGAATCCCTGCATATAGAAGTTCATTCGTGTAAGAGCCCAAAGAGTACACAGTGGGAGAAAAGCTGCTTGTGTTACGCCTGCAAGTAAAGCAGACTTCTAGCGTTAAAACTGCGAGGTTTGGGAGAGGATATGCTTACAGTCCTCGCTACAGCCTGCCATGGTTGAGGAAGTTCGCTCCACGTGGGAAACCCTGCATATACAAGTTCATTCGTGAAGAGACCAAAGAGTACACAGTGGGAGAAATGCTGCTTGTGTTCCACCTGCAACGAAAGCAGAGTTCTTCGGGTAAAAGTTCCGTGTTTTCAGAGGGGAAATTCTTAGAGACCACAGTAGTGCCTGCCATGGTTGAGGCAGTTCGCTCCACGCTGGAAACCATTCTTATAGAACAAGTTCATTAAGGGAAGTGCCCATTGTGTACACTGTGGGAGAAAAGATGCTTGTGTTCCCCCTGCAACTAAAGCAGAGTTCCTCGGGTAAACCTGCGTGATTTGGTAGAGGATATGCTTACAGTCCTCGCTACAGCCTGCCATGGTGGAGGCAGTTCGCTCCTCGTGGGAATCCCTGCATAAAGAAGTTCATTCGTGTAAGAGCCCAAAGAGTACACATTGGGAGTAATGCTGCTTGTATGCCACCTGCAACTAAAGCAGAATTCTTTGGTAAAACTGCCGTGTTTTGTAAGAGGAAATGCTTACAGTCCTCGCTACAGCCTGCCTTGGTTGAGGCAGTTCGCTCCACGTCGGAAACCCTGCATATAGAAGTTCATTCGTGGAAGAGCCCAAAGAGTACACAGTGGGAGAAAAGCTGCTTGTGTTACCTCTGCAAATAAAGCAGAGTTCTACCGTTAAAACTGCGTGTTTTGGGAGAGGATATGCTTACAGTCCTCGCTACAGCCTGCCACGGTTGAGGCAGTTCGATCCACGTGGGAATCCCTGCATAAAGAAATTTATTCGTGGAAGAGCCCAAAGATTACACACTGGGAGTAATGCTGCTTGTGTTCCACCTGCAACTAACGCAGAGTTCCTTGGGTAAAACTGCCTTGTTTTCAGAGAGGAAATGCTTAGAGGCCTAACTAGAGCCTGCTTGCTTTAGGCATTTCACTCCACGCGGGACCCCTTGAGTATAGATATTCTTTCGGGCAAAGGCTCATTGGGTACACTGTGGGAGAAAAGCTGCTTGTGTTCCACCTGCAACTAAAGCAGAATTCTTCGGGTAAACCTGCGTGATTTGGTAGAGGATATGCTTACAGTCCTCGTTACAGCCTTCCATGGTGGAGGCAGTTCGCTCCTCGTGGGAATCCCTTCATAAAGAAGTTCATTCGTGTAAGAGCCCAAAGAGTACACAGTGGGAGAAATGCTGCTTGTGTTCCACCTGCAACTAAAGCAGAATTCTTTGGGTAAAACTGCGTGTATTGGGAGAGGAAATGCTTACAGTCCTTATGAGAGCCTCCCTTCGTTGAGGCAGTTCACTGCACGTGGGACACCCTGCATACACCCTGTAGACTCCTTCGGGGAAGGGCTCTTTGTATAAAGTGTGGGACAAATGCAGCTTGTGTTCCACCTGCAACTAAGGCAGAGTTCTTCGGGTAAAAGTGCCGTGTTTTCAGAGAGGAAATCCTTAGAGATCACAGGAGAGCCTGCCATGGTTGAGGCAGTTCGCTCCACGCTGGAAACCATTCTTATAGAACAAGTTCATTAGGGGAAGTGCCCATTGTGTACACTGTGAGAGGAAAGCTGATGGTGTTCCCCCTGCAATTAAAGCAGAGTTCTTCCTGTAAAACTGCGTGTTTTGGGAGAGGAAATGCTTACAGTATTCGCTACAGCCTGCCTTGGTTGAGGCAGTTCGCTCCACGTGGGAATCCCTGCATAAAGAAGTTCATTCGTGGAAGAGCCCAAAGAGTACACAGTGGGAGAAAAGCTGCTTGTGTTACGCCTGCAAGTAAAGCAGAGTTCTAGCTTTAAAACTGCGTGGTTTGGGAGAGGATATGCTTACAATCCTCGCTACAGCCTGCCATGGTTGAGGCAGTTCGCTCCACGTGGGAAACCCTGCATATACAAGTTCATTCGTGAAGAGACCAAAGAGTACACAGTGGGAGAAATGCTGCTTGTGTTCCACCTGCAACGAAAGCAGAGTTCTTCGGGTAAAAGTTCCGTGTTTTCAGAGGGGAAATTCTTAGAGACCACAGTAGTGCCTGCCATGGTTGAGGCAGTTCGCTCCACGCTGGAAACCATTCTTATAGAACAAGTTCATTAAGGGAAGTGCCTATTGTGTACACTGTGGGAGGAAAGCTGATGGTGTTCCCCCTGCAACTAAAGCAGAGTTCTTCGTGTAAAACTGCGTGTTTCAGGAGGGGAAATGCTTACAGTCCTCGCTACAGCCTGCCATGGGGGAGGCAGTTCGCTCCTCGTGGGAATCCCTGCATATAGAAGTTCATTCGTGTAAGAGCCCAGAGTACACAGTGGGAGAAAAGCTGCTTGTGTTACGCTTGCAAGTAAAGCAGACCTCTAGCGTTAAAACTACGAGGTTTGGGAGAGGATATGCTTACAGTCCTCGCTACAGCCTGCCATGGTTGAGGAAGTTCGGTCCACGTGGGAAACCCTGCATATACAAGTTCATTCGTGAAGAGCCCAAAGAGTACACAGTGGGAGAAATGCTGCTTGTGTTCCACCTGCAACGAAAGCAGAGTTCTTCGGGTAAAAGTTCCGTGTTTTCAGAGGGGAAATTCTTAGAGACCACAGTAGTGCCTGCCATGGTTGAGGCAGTTCGCTCCACGCTGGAAACCATTCTTATAGAACAAGTTCATTAAGGGAAGTGCCCATTGTGTACACTGTGGGAGAAAAGATGCTTGTGTTCCCCCTGCAACTAAAGCAGAGTTCCTCGGGTAAACCTGCGTGATTTGGTAGAGGATATGCTTAGAGTCCTCGCTACAGCCTGCCATGGTGGAGGCAGTTCGCTCCTCGTGGGAATCCCTGCATAAAGAAGTTCATTCGTGTAAGAGCCCAAAGAGTACACAGTGGGAGAAATGCTGCGTGTGTTCCACCTGCAACTAAAGCACCGTTCTTCGGGTAAAACTGCCTGTTATGGGGAGGAAATGCTTACAGTCCTTACGAGAGCCTGCCTTCATTGAGGCAGTTCGCTGCACGTGGGACACCCTGCATAATGAAGAATCATTTGGGGAAGGGCCGTTTGTATAAAGTGTGGGACAAATGCAGCTTGTGTTCCACCTGCAACTAAAGCAGAGTTCTTCGGGTAAAAGTGCCGTGTTTTCAGAGAGGAAATCCTTAGAGATCACAGGAGAGCCTGCCATGGTTGAGGCAGTTCGCTCCACGCTGGAAACCATTGTTTTGGAACAAGTTCATTAGGGGAAGGGCCCATTCTGTACACTGTGGGAGGAAAGCTGATGGTGTTCCCCCTGCACCTAAAGCAGAGTTCTTCGTGTAAAACTGCGTGTTTCGGGAGGGGAAATGCTTACAGTATTCGCTACAGCCTGCCTTGGTTGAGGCAGTTCGCTCCACGTGGGAATCCCTGCATAAAGAAGTTCATTCGTGGAAGAGCCCAAAGAGTACACAGTGGGAGAAATGCTGCTTGTGTTCCACCTGCAACTAAAGCAGAATTCTTTGGTAAAACTGCCGTGTTTTGGAAGAGGAAATGCTTACAGTCCTCGCTACAGCCTGCCTTGGTTGAGGCAGTTCGCTCCACGTCGGAAACCCTGCATATAGAAGTTCATTCGTGGAAGAGCCCAAAGAGTACACAGTGGGAGAAAAGCTGCTTGTGTTACGCCTGCAAGTAAAGCAGAGTTCTAGCTTTAAAACTGCGTGGTTTGGGAGAGGATATGCTTACAATCCTCGCTACAGCCTGCCATGGTTGAGGCAGTTCGCTCCACGTGGGAAACCCTGCATATACAAGTTCATTCGTGAAGAGACCAAAGAGTACACAGTGGGAGAAATGCTGCTTGTGTTCCACCTGCAACGAAAGCAGAGTTCTTTGGGTAAAAGTTCCGTGTTTTCAGAGGGGAAATTCTTAGAGACCACAGTAATGCCTGCCATGGTTGAGGCAGTTCGCTCCACGCTGGAAACCATTCTTATAGAACAAGTTCATTAGGGGAATTGCCTATTGTGTACACTGTGGGAGGAAAGCTGATGGTGTTCCCCCTGCACCTAAAGCAGAGTTCTTCGTGTAAAACTGCGTGTTTCGGGAGGGGAAATGCTTACAGTCCTCGCTACAGCCTGCCATGGTGGAGGCAGTTCGCTCCTCGTGGGAATCCCTGCATAAAGAAGTTCATTCGTGTAAGAGCCCAAAGAGTACACATTGGGAGTAATGCTGCTTGTATGCCACCTGCAACTAAAGCAGAATTCTTTGGTAAAACTGCCGTGTTTTGTAAGAGGAAATGCTTACAGTACTTGCTACAGCCTGCCTTGGTTGAGGCAGTTCGCTCCACGTCGGAAACCCTGCATATAGAAGTTCATTCGTGGAAGAGCCCAAAGAGTACACAGTGGGAGAAAAGCTGCTTGTGTTACCTCTGCAACTAAAGCAGAGTTCTACCGTTAAAACTGCGTGTTTTGGGAGAGGATATGCTTACAGTCCTCGCTACAGCCTGCCACGGTTGAAGCAGTTCAATCCACGTGGGAATCCCTGCATAAAGAAATTCATTCGTGGAAGAGCCCAAAGATTACACACTGGGAGTAATGCTGCTTGTGTTCCACCTGCAACTAACGCAGAGTTCCTTGGGTAAAACTGCCGTGTTTTCAGAGAGGAAATGCTTAGACGCCTAACTAGAGCCTGCTTACTTTAGGCATTTCACTCCACGCGGGACCCCTTGAGTATAGATATTCTTTCGGGCAAAGGCTCATTGGGTACACTGTGGGAGAAAAGCTGCTTGTGTTCCACCTGCAACTAAAGGAGAATTCTTCGGGTAAACCTGCGTGATTTGGTAGAGGATATGCTTACAGTCCTCGTTACAGCCTTCCATGGTGGAGGCAGTTCGCTCCTCGTGGGAATCCCTGCATAAAGAAGTTCATTCGTGTAAGAGCCCAAAGAGTACACAGTGGGAGAAATGCTGCTTGTGTTCCACCTGCAACTAAAGCACCGTTCTTCGGGTAAAACTGCCTGTTATGGGGAGGAAATGCTTACAGTCCTTACGAGAGCCTGCCTTCATTGAGGCAGTTCGCTGCACGTGGGACACCCTGCATAATGAAGATTCATTCGGGGAAGGGCCGTTTGTATAAAGTGTGGGACAAATGCAGCTTGTGTTCCACCTGCAACTAAAGCAGAGTTCTTCGGGTTAAAGTGCCGTGTTTTCAGAGAGGAAATCCTTAGAGACCACAGGAAAGCCTGCCATGGTTGAGGCAGTTCGCTCCACGCTGGAAACCATTCTTTTAGAACAAGTTCATTAGGAGAAGTGCCCATTCTGTACACTGTGGGAGGAAAGCTGATGGTGTTCCCCCTGCACCTAAAGCAGAGTTCTTCGTGTAAAACTGCGTGTTTCGGGAGGGGAAATGCTTACAGTATTCGCTACAGCCTGCCTTGGTTGAGGCAGTTCGCTCCACGTGGGAATCCCTGCATAAAGAAGTTCATTCGTGGAAGAGCCCAAAGAGTACACAGTGGGAGAAATGCTGCTTGTGTTCCACCTGCAACTAAAGCAGAATTCTTTGGTAAAACTGCCGTGTTTTGGAAGAGGAAATGCTTACAGTCCTCGCTACAGCCTGCCTTGGTTGAGGCAGTTCGCTCCACGTCGGAAACCCTGCATATAGAAGTTCATTCGTGGAAGAGCCCAAAGAGTACACAGTGGGAGAAAAGCTGCTTGGGTTACGCCTGCAAGTAAAGCAGAGTTCTAGCTTTAAAACTGCGTGGTTTGGGAGAGGATATGCTTACAATCCTCGCTACAGCCTGCCATGGTTGAGGCAGTTCGCTCCACGTGGGAAACCCTGCATATACAAGTTCATTCGTGAAGAGACCAAAGAGTACACAGTGGGAGAAATGCTGCTTGTGTTCCACCTGCAACGAAAGCAGAGTTCTTTGGGTAAAAGTTCCGTGTTTTCAGAGGGGAAATTCTTAGAGACCACAGTAATGCCTGCCATGGTTGAGGCAGTTCGCTCCACGCTGGAAACCATTCTTATAGAACAAGTTCATTAGGGGAAGTGCCTATTGTGTACACTGTGGGAGGAAAGCTGATGGTGTTCCCCCTGCACCTAAAGCAGAGTTCTTCGTGTAAAACTGCGTGTTTCGCGAGGGGAAATGCTTACAGTCCTCGCTACAGCCTGCCATGGTGGAGGCAGTTCGCTCCTCGTGGGAATCCCTGCATATAGAAGTTCATTCGTGTAAGAGCCCAAAGAGTACACAGTGGGAGAAAAGCTGCTTGTGTTACGCCTGCAAGTAAAGCAGACTTCTAGCGTTAAAACTGCGAGGTTTGGGAGAGGATATGCTTACAGTCCTCGCTACAGCCTGCCATGGTTGAGGAAGTTCGCTCCACGTGGGAAACCATGCATATACAAGTTCATTCGTGAAGAGACCAAAGAGTACACAGTGGGAGAAATGCTGCTTGTGTTCCACCTGCAACGAAAGCAGAGTTCTTCGGGTAAAAGTTCCGTGTTTTCAGAGGGGAAATTCTTAGAGACCACAGTAGTGCCTGCCATGGTTGAGGCAGTTCGCTCCACGCTGGAAACCATTCTTATAGAACAAGTTCATTAAGGGAAGTGCCCATTGTGTACACTGTGGGAGAAAAGATGCTTGTGTTCCCCCTGCAACTAAAGCAGAGTTCCTCGGGTAAACCTGCGTGATTTGGTAGAGGATATGCTTACAGTCCTCGCTACAGCCTGCCATGGTGGAGGCAGTTCGCTCCTCGTGGGAATCCCTGCATAAAGAAGTTCATTCGTGTAAGAGCCCAAAGAGTACACATTGGGAGTAATGCTGCTTGTATGCCACCTGCAACTAAAGCAGAATTCTTTGGTAAAACTGCCGTGTTTTGGAAGAGGAAATGCTTACAGTCCTCGCTACAGCCTGCCTTGGTTGAGGCAGTTCGCTCCACGTCGGAAACCCTGCATATAGAAGTTCATTCGTGGAAGACCCCAAAGAGTACACAGTGGGAGAAAAGCTGCTTGTGTTACCTCTGCAACTAAAGTAGAGTTCTACCGTTAAAACTGCGTGTTTTGGGAGAGGATATGCTTACAGTCCTCGCTACAGCCTGCCACGGTTGAGGCAGTTCGATCCACGTGGGAATCCCTGCATAAAGAAATTCATTCGTGGAAGAGCCCAAAGATTACACACTGGGAGTAATGCTGCTTGTGTTCCACCTGCAACTAACGCAGAGTTCCTTGGGTAAAACTGCCTTGTTTTCAGAGAGGAAATGCTTAGACGCCTAACTAGAGCCTGCTTACTTTAGGCATTTCACTCCACGCGGGACCCCTTGAGTATAGATATTCTTTCGGGCAAAGGCTCATTGGGTACACTGTGGGAGAAAAGCTGCTTGTGTTCCACCTGCAACTAAAGGAGAATTCTTCGGGTAAACCTGCGTGTTTCGGGAGGGGAAATGCTTACAGTATTCGCTACAGCCTGCCTTGGTTGAGGCAGTTCGCTCCACGTGGGAATCCCTGCATAAAGAAGTTCATTCGTGGAAGAGCCCAAAGAGTACACAGTGGGAGAAATGCTGCTTGTGTTCCACCTGCAACTAAAGCAGAATTCTTTGGTAAAACTGCCGTGTTTTGGAAGAGGAAATGCTTACAGTCCTCGCTACAGCCTGCCTTGGTTGAGGCAGTTCGCTCCACGTCGGAAACCCTGCATATAGAAGTTCATTCGTGGAAGAGCCCAAAGAGTACACAGTGGGAGAAAAGCTGCTTGGGTTACGCCTGCAAGTAAAGCAGAGTTCTAGCTTTAAAACTGCGTGGTTTGGGAGAGGATATGCTTACAATCCTCGCTACAGCCTGCCATGGTTGAGGCAGTTCGCTCCACGTGGGAAACCCTGCATATACAAGTTCATTCGTGAAGAGACCAAAGAGTACACAGTGGGAGAAATGCTGCTTGTGTTCCACCTGCAACGAAAGCAGAGTTCTTTGGGTAAAAGTTCCGTGTTTTCAGAGGGGAAATTCTTAGAGACCACAGTAATGCCTGCCATGGTTGAGGCAGTTCGCTCCACGCTGGAAACCATTCTTATAGAACAAGTTCATTAGGGGAAGTGCCTATTGTGTACACTGTGGGAGGAAAGCTGATGGTGTTCCCCCTGCACCTAAAGCAGAGTTCTTCGTGTAAAACTGCGTGTTTCGCGAGGGGAAATGCTTACAGTCCTCGCTACAGCCTGCCATGGTGGAGGCAGTTCGCTCCTCGTGGGAATCCCTGCATATAGAAGTTCATTCGTGTAAGAGCCCAAAGAGTACACAGTGGGAGAAAAGCTGCTTGTGTTACGCCTGCAAGTAAAGCAGACTTCTAGCGTTAAAACTGCGAGGTTTGGGAGAGGATATGCTTACAGTCCTCGCTACAGCCTGCCATGGTTGAGGAAGTTCGCTCCACGTGGGAAACCATGCATATACAAGTTCATTCGTGAAGAGACCAAAGAGTACACAGTGGGAGAAATGCTGCTTGTGTTCCACCTGCAACGAAAGCAGAGTTCTTCGGGTAAAAGTTCCGTGTTTTCAGAGGGGAAATTCTTAGAGACCACAGTAGTGCCTGCCATGGTTGAGGCAGTTCGCTCCACGCTGGAAACCATTCTTATAGAACAAGTTCATTAAGGGAAGTGCCCATTGTGTACACTGTGGGAGAAAAGATGCTTGTGTTCCCCCTGCAACTAAAGCAGAGTTCCTCGGGTAAACCTGCGTGATTTGGTAGAGGATATGCTTACAGTCCTCGCTACAGCCTGCCATGGTGGAGGCAGTTCGCTCCTCGTGGGAATCCCTGCATAAAGAAGTTCATTCGTGTAAGAGCCCAAAGAGTACACATTGGGAGTAATGCTGCTTGTATGCCACCTGCAACTAAAGCAGAATTCTTTGGTAAAACTGCCGTGTTTTGTAAGAGGAAATGCTTACAGTCCTCGCTACAGCCTGCCTTGGTTGAGGCAGTTCGCTCCACGTCGGAAACCCTGCATATAGAAGTTCATTCGTGGAAGAGCCCAAAGAGTACACAGTGGGAGAAAAGCTGCTTGTGTTACCTCTGCAACTAAAGCAGAGTTCTACCGTTAAAACTGCGTGTTTTGGGAGAGGATATGCTTACAGTCCTCGCTACAGCCTGCCACGGTTGAAGCAGTTCAATCCACGTGGGAATCCCTGCATAAAGAAATTCATTCGTGGAAGAGCCCAAAGATTACACACTGGGAGTAATGCTGCTTGTGTTCCACCTGCAACTAACGCAGAGTTCCTTGGGTAAAACTGCCGTGTTTTCAGAGAGGAAATGCTTAGACGCCTAACTAGAGCCTGCTTACTTTAGGCATTTCACTCCACGCGGGACCCCTTGAGTATAGATATTCTTTCGGGCAAAGGCTCATTGGGTACACTGTGGGAGAAAAGCTGCTTGTGTTCCACCTGCAACTAAAGCAGAATTCTTCGGGTAAACCTGCGTGATTTGGTAGAGGATATGCTTACAGTCCTCGTTACAGCCTTCCATGGTGGAGGCAGTTCGCTCCTCGTGGGAATCCCTGCATAAAGAAGTTCATTCGTGTAAGAGCCCAAAGAGTACACAGTGGGAGAAATGCTGCTTGTGTTCCACCTGCAACTAAAGCACCGTTCTTCGGGTAAAACTGCCTGTTATGGGGAGGAAATGCTTACAGTCCTTACGAGAGCCTGCCTTCATTGAGGCAGTTCGCTGCACGTGGGACACCCTGCATAATGAAGATTCATTCGGGGAAGGGCCGTTTGTATAAAGTGTGGGACAAATGCAGCTTGTGTTCCACCTGCAACTAAAGCAGAGTTCTTCGGGTTAAAGTGCCGTGTTTTCAGAGAGGAAATCCTTAGAGACCACAGGAGAGCCTGCCATGGTTGAGGCAGTTCGCTCCACGCTGGAAACCATTCTTTTAGAACAAGTTCATTAGGAGAAGTGCCCATTCTGTACACTGTGGGAGGAAAGCTGATGGTGTTCCCCCTGCACCTAAAGCAGAGTTCTTCGTGTAAAACTGCGTGTTTCGGGAGGGGAAATGCTTACAGTATTCGCTACAGCCTGCCTTGGTTGAGGCAGTTCGCTCCACGTGGGAATCCCTGCATAAAGAAGTTCATTCGTGGAAGAGCCCAAAGAGTACACAGTGGGAGAAATGCTGCTTGTGTTCCACCTGCAACTAAAGCAGAATTCTTTGGTAAAACTGCCGTGTTTTGGAAGAGGAAATGCTTACAGTCCTCGCTACAGCCTGCCTTGGTTGAGGCAGTTCGCTCCACGTCGGAAACCCTGCATATAGAAGTTCATTCGTGGAAGAGCCCAAAGAGTACACAGTGGGAGAAAAGCTGCTTGGGTTACGCCTGCAAGTAAAGCAGAGTTCTAGCTTTAAAACTGCGTGGTTTGGGAGAGGATATGCTTACAATCCTCGCTACAGCCTGCCATGGTTGAGGCAGTTCGCTCCACGTGGGAAACCCTGCATATACAAGTTCATTCGTGAAGAGACCAAAGAGTACACAGTGGGAGAAATGCTGCTTGTGTTCCACCTGCAACGAAAGCAGAGTTCTTTGGGTAAAAGTTCCGTGTTTTCAGAGGGGAAATTCTTAGAGACCACAGTAATGCCTGCCATGGTTGAGGCAGTTCGCTCCACGCTGGAAACCATTCTTATAGAACAAGTTCATTAGGGGAAGTGCCTATTGTGTACACTGTGGGAGGAAAGCTGATGGTGTTCCCCCTGCACCTAAAGCAGAGTTCTTCGTGTAAAACTGCGTGTTTCGCGAGGGGAAATGCTTACAGTCCTCGCTACAGCCTGCCATGGTGGAGGCAGTTCGCTCCTCGTGGGAATCCCTGCATATAGAAGTTCATTCGTGTAAGAGCCCAAAGAGTACACAGTGGGAGAAAAGCTGCTTGTGTTACGCCTGCAAGTAAAGCAGACTTCTAGCGTTAAAACTGCGAGGTTTGGGAGAGGATATGCTTACAGTCCTCGCTACAGCCTGCCATGGTTGAGGAAGTTCGCTCCACGTGGGAAACCATGCATATACAAGTTCATTCGTGAAGAGACCAAAGAGTACACAGTGGGAGAAATGCTGCTTGTGTTCCACCTGCAACGAAAGCAGAGTTCTTCGGGTAAAAGTTCCGTGTTTTCAGAGGGGAAATTCTTAGAGACCACAGTAGTGCTTGCCATGGTTGAGGCAGTTCGCTCCACGCTGGAAACCATTCTTATAGAACAAGTTCATTAAGGGAAGTGCCCATTGTGTACACTGTGGGAGAAAAGATGCTTGTGTTCCCCCTGCAACTAAAGCAGAGTTCCTCGGGTAAACCTGCGTGATTTGGTAGAGGATATGCTTACAGTCCTCGCTACAGCCTGCCATGGTGGAGGCAGTTCGCTCCTCGTGGGAATCCCTGCATAAAGAAGTTCATTCGTGTAAGAGCCCAAAGAGTACACATTGGGAGTAATGCTGCTTGTATGCCACCTGCAACTAAAGCAGAATTCTTTGGTAAAACTGCCGTGTTTTGGAAGAGGAAATGCTTACAGTGCTCGCTACAGCCTGCCTTGGTTGAGGCAGTTCGCTCCACGTCGGAAACCCTGCATATAGAAGTTCATTCGTGGAAGACCCCAAAGAGTACACAGTGGGAGAAAAGCTGCTTGTGTTACCTCTGCAACTAAAGTAGAGTTCTACCGTTAAAACTGCGTGTTTTGGGAGAGGATATGCTTACAGTCCTCGCTACAGCCTGCCACGGTTGAGGCAGTTCGATCCACGTGGGAATCCCTGCATAAAGAAATTCATTCGTGGAAGAGCCCAAAGATTACACACTGGGAGTAATGCTGCTTGTGTTCCACCTGCAACTAACGCAGAGTTCCTTGGGTAAAACTGCCTTGTTTTCAGAGAGGAAATGCTTAGACGCCTAACTAGAGCCTGCTTACTTTAGGCATTTCACTCCACGCGGGACCCCTTGAGTATAGATATTCTTTCGGGCAAAGGCTCATTGGGTACACTGTGGGAGAAAAGCTGCTTGTGTTCCACCTGCAACTAAAGGAGAATTCTTCGGGTAAACCTGCGTGTTTCGGGAGGGGAAATGCTTACAGTATTCGCTACAGCCTGCCTTGGTTGAGGCAGTTCGCTCCACGTGGGAATCCCTGCATAAAGAAGTTCATTCGTGGAAGAGCCCAAAGAGTACACAGTGGGAGAAATGCTGCTTGTGTTCCACCTGCAACTAAAGCAGAATTCTTTGGTAAAACTGCCGTGTTTTGGAAGAGGAAATGCTTACAGTCCTCGCTACAGCCTGCCTTGGTTGAGGCAGTTCGCTCCACGTCGGAAACCCTGCATATAGAAGTTCATTCGTGGAAGAGCCCAAAGAGTACACAGTGGGAGAAAAGCTGCTTGGGTTACGCCTGCAAGTAAAGCAGAGTTCTAGCTTTAAAACTGCGTGGTTTGGGAGAGGATATGCTTACAATCCTCGCTACAGCCTGCCATGGTTGAGGCAGTTCGCTCCACGTGGGAAACCCTGCATATACAAGTTCATTCGTGAAGAGACCAAAGAGTACACAGTGGGAGAAATGCTGCTTGTGTTCCACCTGCAACGAAAGCAGAGTTCTTTGGGTAAAAGTTCCGTGTTTTCAGAGGGGAAATTCTTAGAGACCACAGTAATGCCTGCCATGGTTGAGGCAGTTCGCTCCACGCTGGAAACCATTCTTATAGAACAAGTTCATTAGGGGAAGTGCCTATTGTGTACACTGTGGGAGGAAAGCTGATGGTGTTCCCCCTGCACCTAAAGCAGAGTTCTTCGTGTAAAACTGCGTGTTTCGCGAGGGGAAATGCTTACAGTCCTCGCTACAGCCTGCCATGGTGGAGGCAGTTCGCTCCTCGTGGGAATCCCTGCATATAGAAGTTCATTCGTGTAAGAGCCCAAAGAGTACACAGTGGGAGAAAAGCTGCTTGTGTTACGCCTGCAAGTAAAGCAGACTTCTAGCGTTAAAACTGCGAGGTTTGGGAGAGGATATGCTTACAGTCCTCGCTACAGCCTGCCATGGTTGAGGAAGTTCGCTCCACGTGGGAAACCATGCATATACAAGTTCATTCGTGAAGAGACCAAAGAGTACACAGTGGGAGAAATGCTGCTTGTGTTCCACCTGCAACGAAAGCAGAGTTCTTCGGGTAAAAGTTCCGTGTTTTCAGAGGGGAAATTCTTAGAGACCACAGTAGTGCCTGCCATGGTTGAGGCAGTTCGCTCCACGCTGGAAACCATTCTTATAGAACAAGTTCATTAAGGGAAGTGCCCATTGTGTACACTGTGGGAGAAAAGATGCTTGTGTTCCCCCTGCAACTAAAGCAGAGTTCCTCGGGTAAACCTGCGTGATTTGGTAGAGGATATGCTTACAGTCCTCGCTACAGCCTGCCATGGTGGAGGCAGTTCGCTCCTCGTGGGAATCCCTGCATAAAGAAGTTCATTCGTGTAAGAGCCCAAAGAGTACACATTGGGAGTAATGCTGCTTGTATGCCACCTGCAACTAAAGCAGAATTCTTTGGTAAAACTGCCGTGTTTTGTAAGAGGAAATGCTTACAGTCCTCGCTACAGCCTGCCTTGGTTGAGGCAGTTCGCTCCACGTCGGAAACCCTGCATATAGAAGTTCATTCGTGGAAGAGCCCAAAGAGTACACAGTGGGAGAAAAGCTGCTTGTGTTACCTCTGCAACTAAAGCAGAGTTCTACCGTTAAAACTGCGTGTTTTGGGAGAGGATATGCTTACAGTCCTCGCTACAGCCTGCCACGGTTGAAGCAGTTCAATCCACGTGGGAATCCCTGCATAAAGAAATTCATTCGTGGAAGAGCCCAAAGATTACACACTGGGAGTAATGCTGCTTGTGTTCCACCTGCAACTAACGCAGAGTTCCTTGGGTAAAACTGCCGTGTTTTCAGAGAGGAAATGCTTAGACGCCTAACTAGAGCCTGCTTACTTTAGGCATTTCACTCCACGCGGGACCCCTTGAGTATAGATATTCTTTCGGGCAAAGGCTCATTGGGTACACTGTGGGAGAAAAGCTGCTTGTGTTCCACCTGCAACTAAAGCAGAATTCTTCGGGTAAACCTGCGTGATTTGGTAGAGGATATGCTTACAGTCCTCGTTACAGCCTTCCATGGTGGAGGCAGTTCGCTCCTCGTGGGAATCCCTGCATAAAGAAGTTCATTCGTGTAAGAGCCCAAAGAGTACACAGTGGGAGAAATGCTGCTTGTGTTCCACCTGCAACTAAAGCACCGTTCTTCGGGTAAAACTGCCTGTTATGGGGAGGAAATGCTTACAGTCCTTACGAGAGCCTGCCTTCATTGAGGCAGTTCGCTGCACGTGGGACACCCTGCATAATGAAGATTCATTCGGGGAAGGGCCGTTTGTATAAAGTGTGGGACAAATGCAGCTTGTGTTCCACCTGCAACTAAAGCAGAGTTCTTCGGGTTAAAGTGCCGTGTTTTCAGAGAGGAAATCCTTAGAGACCACAGGAGAGCCTGCCATGGTTGAGGCAGTTCGCTCCACGCTGGAAACCATTCTTTTAGAACAAGTTCATTAGGAGAAGTGCCCATTCTGTACACTGTGGGAGGAAAGCTGATGGTGTTCCCCCTGCACCTAAAGCAGAGTTCTTCGTGTAAAACTGCGTGTTTCGGGAGGGGAAATGCTTACAGTATTCGCTACAGCCTGCCTTGGTTGAGGCAGTTCGCTCCACGTGGGAATCCCTGCATAAAGAAGTTCATTCGTGGAAGAGCCCAAAGAGTACACAGTGGGAGAAATGCTGCTTGTGTTCCACCTGCAACTAAAGCAGAATTCTTTGGTAAAACTGCCGTGTTTTGGAAGAGGAAATGCTTACAGTCCTCGCTACAGCCTGCCTTGGTTGAGGCAGTTCGCTCCACGTCGGAAACCCTGCATATAGAAGTTCATTCGTGGAAGAGCCCAAAGAGTACACAGTGGGAGAAAAGCTGCTTGGGTTACGCCTGCAAGTAAAGCAGAGTTCTAGCTTTAAAACTGCGTGGTTTGGGAGAGGATATGCTTACAATCCTCGCTACAGCCTGCCATGGTTGAGGCAGTTCGCTCCACGTGGGAAACCCTGCATATACAAGTTCATTCGTGAAGAGACCAAAGAGTACACAGTGGGAGAAATGCTGCTTGTGTTCCACCTGCAACGAAAGCAGAGTTCTTTGGGTAAAAGTTCCGTGTTTTCAGAGGGGAAATTCTTAGAGACCACAGTAATGCCTGCCATGGTTGAGGCAGTTCGCTCCACGCTGGAAACCATTCTTATAGAACAAGTTCATTAGGGGAAGTGCCTATTGTGTACACTGTGGGAGGAAAGCTGATGGTGTTCCCCCTGCACCTAAAGCAGAGTTCTTCGTGTAAAACTGCGTGTTTCGCGAGGGGAAATGCTTACAGTCCTCGCTACAGCCTGCCATGGTGGAGGCAGTTCGCTCCTCGTGGGAATCCCTGCATATAGAAGTTCATTCGTGTAAGAGCCCAAAGAGTACACAGTGGGAGAAAAGCTGCTTGTGTTACGCCTGCAAGTAAAGCAGACTTCTAGCGTTAAAACTGCGAGGTTTGGGAGAGGATATGCTTACAGTCCTCGCTACAGCCTGCCATGGTTGAGGAAGTTCGCTCCACGTGGGAAACCCTGCATATACAAGTTCATTCGTGAAGAGACCAAAGAGTACACAGTGGGAGAAATGCTGCTTGTGTTCCACCTGCAACGAAAGCAGAGTTCTTCGGGTAAAAGTTCCGTGTTTTCAGAGGGGAAATTCTTAGAGACCACAGTAGTGCCTGCCATGGTTGAGGCAGTTCGCTCCACGCTGGAAACCATTCTTATAGAACAAGTTCATTAAGGGAAGTGCCCATTGTGTACACTGTGGGAGAAAAGATGCTTGTGTTCCCCCTGCAACTAAAGCAGAGTTCCTCGGGTAAACCTGCGTGATTTGGTAGAGGATATGCTTACAGTCCTCGCTACAGCCTGCCATGGTGGAGGCAGTTCGCTCCTCGTGGGAATCCCTGCATAAAGAAGTTCATTCGTGTAAGAGCCCAAAGAGTACACATTGGGAGTAATGCTGCTTGTATGCCACCTGCAACTAAAGCAGAATTCTTTGGTAAAACTGCCGTGTTTTGTAAGAGGAAATGCTTACAGTCCTCGCTACAGCCTGCCTTGGTTGAGGCAGTTCGCTCCACGTCGGAAACCCTGCATATAGAAGTTCATTCGTGGAAGACCCCAAAGAGTACACAGTGGGAGAAAAGCTGCTTGTGTTACCTCTGCAACTAAAGCAGAGTTCTACCGTTAAAACTGCGTGTTTTGGGAGAGGATATGCTTACAGTCCTCGCTACAGCCTGCCACGGTTGAGGCAGTTCGATCCACGTGGGAATCCCTGCATAAAGAAATTTATTCGTGGAAGAGCCCAAAGATTACACACTGGGAGTAATGCTGCTTGTGTTCCACCTGCAACTAACGCAGAGTTCCTTGGGTAAAACTGCCGTGTTTTCAGAGAGGAAATGCTTAGAGGCCTAACTAGAGCCTGCTTGCTTTAGGCATTTCACTCCACGCGGGACCCCTTGAGTATAGATATTCTTTCGGGCAAAGGCTCATTGGGTACACTGTGGGAGAAAAGCTGCTTGTGTTCCACCTGCAACTAAAGCAGAATTCTTCGGGTAAACCTGCGTGATTTGGTAGAGGATATGCTTACAGTCCTCGTTACAGCCTTCCATGGTGGAGGCAGTTCGCTCCTCGTGGGAATCCCTGCATAAAGAAGTTCATTCGTGTAAGAGCCCAAAGAGTACACAGTGGGAGAAATGCTGCTTGTGTTCCACCTGCAACTAAAGCAGAATTCTTTGGGTAAAACTGCGTGTATTGGGAGAGGAAATGCTTACAGTCCTTATGAGAGCCTCCCTTCGTTGAGGCAGTTCACTGCACGTGGGACACCCTGCATACACCCTGTAGACTCCTTCGGGGAAGGGCTCTTTGTATAAAGTGTGGGACAAATGCAGCTTGTGTTCCACCTGCAACTAAGGCAGAGTTCTTCGGGTAAAAGTGCCGTGTTTTCAGAGAGGAAATCCTTAGAGATCACAGGAGAGCCTGCCATGGTTGAGGCAGTTCGCTCCACGCTGGAAACCATTCTTATAGAACAAGTTCATTAGGGGAAGTGCCCATTGTGTACACTGTGAGAGGAAAGCTGATGGTGTTCCCCCTGCAATTAAAGCAGAGTTCTTCCTGTAAAACTGCGTGTTTTGGGAGAGGAAATGCTTACAGTATTCGCTACAGCCTGCCTTGGTTGAGGCAGTTCGCTCCACGTGGGAATCCCTGCATAAAGAAGTTCATTCGTGGAAGAGCCCAAAGAGTACACAGTGGGAGAAATGCTGCTTGTGTTCCACCTGCAACTAAAGCAGAATTCTTTGGTAAAACTGCCGTGTTTTGGAAGAGGAAATGCTTACAGTCCTCGCTACAGCCTGCCTTGGTTGAGGCAGTTCACTCCACGTCGGAAACCCTGCATATAGAAGTTCATTCGTGGAAGAGCCCAAAGAGTACACAGTGGGAGAAAAGCTGCTTGTGTTACGCCTGCAAGTAAAGCAGAGTTCTAGCTTTAAAACTGCGTGGTTTGGGAGAGGATATGCTTACAATCCTCGCTACAGCCTGCCATGGTTGAGGCAGTTCGCTCCACGTGGGAAACCCTGCATATACAAGTTCATTCGTGAAGAGACCAAAGAGTACACAGTGGGAGAAATGCTGCTTGTGTTCCACCTGCAACGAAAGCAGAGTTCTTCGGGTAAAAGTTCCGTGTTTTCAGAGGGGAAATTCTTAGAGACCACAGTAGTGCCTGCCATGGTTGAGGCAGTTCGCTCCACGCTGGAAACCATTCTTATAGAACAAGTTCATTAAGGGAAGTGCCTATTGTGTACACTGTGGGAGGAAAGCTGATGGTGTTCCCCCTGCAACTAAAGCAGAGTTCTTCGTGTAAAACTGCGTGTTTCAGGAGGGGAAATGCTTACAGTCCTCGCTACAGCCTGCCATGGGGGAGGCAGTTCGCTCCTCGTGGGAATCCCTGCATATAGAAGTTCATTCGTGTAAGAGCCCAGAGTACACAGTGGGAGAAAAGCTGCTTGTGTTACGCTTGCAAGTAAAGCAGACCTCTAGCGTTAAAACTACGAGGTTTGGGAGAGGATATGCTTACAGTCCTCGCTACAGCCTGCCATGGTTGAGGAAGTTCGGTCCACGTGGGAAACCCTGCATATACAAGTTCATTCGTGAAGAGCCCAAAGAGTACACAGTGGGAGAAATGCTGCTTGTGTTCCACCTGCAACGAAAGCAGAGTTCTTCGGGTAAAAGTTCCGTGTTTTCAGAGGGGAAATTCTTAGAGACCACAGTAGTGCCTGCCATGGTTGAGGCAGTTCGCTCCACGCTGGAAACCATTCTTATAGAACAAGTTCATTAAGGGAAGTGCCCATTGTGTACACTGTGGGAGAAAAGATGCTTGTGTTCCCCCTGCAACTAAAGCAGAGTTCCTCGGGTAAAACTGCGTGATTTGGTAGAGGATATGCTTAGAGTCCTCGCTACAGCCTGCCATGGTGGAGGCAGTTCGCTCCTCGTGGGAATCCCTGCATAAAGAAGTTCATTCGTGTAAGAGCCCAAAGAGTACACATTGGGAGTAATGCTGCTTGTATGCCACCTGCAACTAAAGCAGAATTCTTTGGTAAAACTGCCGTGTTTTGGAAGAGGAAATGCTTACAGTCCTCGCTACAGCCTGCCTTGGTTGAGGCAGTTCGCTCCACGTCGGAAACCCTGCATATAGAAGTTCATTCGTGGAAGAGCCCAAGAGTACACAGTGGGAGAAAAGCTGCTTGTGTTACCTCTGCAACTAAAGTAGAGTTCTACCGTTAAAACTGCGTGTTTTGGGAGAGGATATGCTTACAGTCCTCGCTACAGCCTGCCACGGTTGAGGCAGTTCGATCCACGTGGGAATCCCTGCATAAAGAAATTCATTCGTGGAAGAGCCCAAAGATTACACACTGGGAGTAATGCTGCTTGTGTTCCACCTGCAACTAACGCAGAGTTCCTTGGGTAAAACTGCCTTGTTTTCAGAGAGGAAATGCTTAGACGCCTAACTAGAGCCTGCTTACTTTAGGCATTTCACTCCACGCGGGACCCCTTGAGTATAGATATTCTTTCGGGCAAAGGCTCATTGGGTACACTGTGGGAGAAAAGCTGCTTGTGTTCCACCTGCAACTAAAGCAGAATTCTTCGGGTAAACCTGCGTGATTTGGTAGAGGATATGCTTACAGTCCTCGTTACAGCCTTCCATGGTGGAGGCAGTTCGCTCCTCGTGGGAATCCCTGCATAAAGAAGTTCATTCGTGTAAGAGCCCAAAGAGTACACAGTGGGAGAAATGCTGCGTGTGTTCCACCTGCAACTAAAGCACCGTTCTTCGGGTAAAACTGCCTGTTATGGGGAGGAAATGCTTACAGTCCTTACGAGAGCCTGCATTCATTGAGGCAGTTCGCTGCACGTGGGACACCCTGCATAATGAAGAATCATTTGGGGAAGGGCCGTTTGTATAAAGTGTGGGACAAATGCAGCTTGTGTTCCACTGCAACTAAAGCAGAGTTCTTCGGGTAAAAGTGCCGTGTTTTCAGAGAGGAAATCCTTAGAGACCACAGGAGAGCCTGCCATGGTTGAGGCAGTTCGCTCCACGCTGGAAACCATTGTTTTAGAACAAGTTCATTAGGGGAAGGGCCCATTCTGTACACTGTGGGAGGAAAGCTGATGGTGTTCCCCCTGCACCTAAAGCAGAGTTCTTCGTGTAAAACTGCGTGTTTCGGGAGGGGAAATGCTTACAGTATTCGCTACAGCCTGCCTTGGTTGAGGCAGTTCGCTCCACGTGGGAATCCCTGCATAAAGAAGTTCATTCGTGGAAGAGCCCAAAGAGTACACAGTGGGAGAAATGCTGCTTGTGTTCCACCTGCAACTAAAGCAGAATTCTTTGGTAAAACTGCCGTGTTTTGGAAGAGGAAATGCTTACAGTCCTCGCTACAGCCTGCCTTGGTTGAGGCAGTTCGCTCCACGTCGGAAACCCTGCATATAGAAGTTCATTCGTGGAAGAGCCCAAAGAGTACACAGTGGGAGAAAAGCTGCTTGGGTTACGCCTGCAAGTAAAGCAGAGTTCTAGCTTTAAAACTGCGTGGTTTGGGAGAGGATATGCTTACAATCCTCGCTACAGCCTGCCATGGTTGAGGCAGTTCGCTCCACGTGGGAAACCCTGCATATACAAGTTCATTCGTGAAGAGACCAAAGAGTACACAGTGGGAGAAATGCTGCTTGTGTTCCACCTGCAACGAAAGCAGAGTTCTTTGGGTAAAAGTTCCGTGTTTTCAGAGGGGAAATTCTTAGAGACCACAGTAATGCCTGCCATGGTTGAGGCAGTTCGCTCCACGCTGGAAACCATTCTTATAGAACAAGTTCATTAGGGGAAGTGCCTATTGTGTACACTGTGGGAGGAAAGCTGATGGTGTTCCCCCTGCACCTAAAGCAGAGTTCTTCGTGTAAAACTGCGTGTTTCGCGAGGGGAAATGCTTACAGTCCTCGCTACAGCCTGCCATGGTGGAGGCAGTTCGCTCCTCGTGGGAATCCCTGCATATAGAAGTTCATTCGTGTAAGAGCCCAAAGAGTACACAGTGGGAGAAAAGCTGCTTGTGTTACGCCTGCAAGTAAAGCAGACTTCTAGCGTTAAAACTGCGAGGTTTGGGAGAGGATATGCTTACAGTCCTCGCTACAGCCTGCCATGGTTGAGGAAGTTCGCTCCACGTGGGAAACCATGCATATACAAGTTCATTCGTGAAGAGACCAAAGAGTACACAGTGGGAGAAATGCTGCTTGTGTTCCACCTGCAACGAAAGCAGAGTTCTTCGGGTAAAAGTTCCGTGTTTTCAGAGGGGAAATTCTTAGAGACCACAGTAGTGCCTGCCATGGTTGAGGCAGTTCGCTCCACGCTGGAAACCATTCTTATAGAACAAGATCATTAAGGGAAGTGCCCATTGTGTACACTGTGGGAGAAAAGATGCTTGTGTTCCCCCTGCAACTAAAGCAGAGTTCCTCGGGTAAACCTGCGTGATTTGGTAGAGGATATGCTTACAGTCCTCGCTACAGCCTGCCATGGTGGAGGCAGTTCGCTCCTCGTGGGAATCCCTGCATAAAGAAGTTCATTCGTGTAAGAGCCCAAAGAGTACACATTGGGAGTAATGCTGCTTGTATGCCACCTGCAACTAAAGCAGAATTCTTTGGTAAAACTGCCGTGTTTTGTAAGAGGAAATGCTTACAGTCCTCGCTACAGCCTGCCTTGGTTGAGGCAGTTCGCTCCACGTCGGAAACCCTGCATATAGAAGTTCATTCGTGGAAGACCCCAAAGAGTACACAGTGGGAGAAAAGCTGCTTGTGTTACCTCTGCAACTAAAGCAGAGTTCTACCGTTAAAACTGCGTGTTTTGGGAGAGGATATGCTTACAGTCCTCGCTACAGCCTGCCACGGTTGAGGCAGTTCGATCCACGTGGGAATCCCTGCATAAAGAAATTTATTCGTGGAAGAGCCCAAAGATTACACACTGGGAGTAATGCTGCTTGTGTTCCACCTGCAACTAACGCAGAGTTCCTTGGGTAAAACTGCCGTGTTTTCAGAGAGGAAATGCTTAGAGGCCTAACTAGAGCCTGCTTGCTTTAGGCATTTCACTCCACGCGGGACCCCTTGAGTATAGATATTCTTTCGGGCAAAGGCTCATTGGGTACACTGTGGGAGAAAAGCTGCTTGTGTTCCACCTGCAACTAAAGCAGAATTCTTCGGGTAAACCTGCGTGATTTGGTAGAGGATATGCTTACAGTCCTCGTTACAGCCTTCCATGGTGGAGGCAGTTCGCTCCTCGTGGGAATCCCTGCATAAAGAAGTTCATTCGTGTAAGAGCCCAAAGAGTACACAGTGGGAGAAATGCTGCTTGTGTTCCACCTGCAACTAAAGCAGAATTCTTTGGGTAAAACTGCGTGTATTGGGAGAGGAAATGCTTACAGTCCTTATGAGAGCCTCCCTTCGTTGAGGCAGTTCACTGCACGTGGGACACCCTGCATACACCCTGTAGACTCCTTCGGGGAAGGGCTCTTTGTATAAAGTGTGGGACAAATGCAGCTTGTGTTCCACCTGCAACTAAGGCAGAGTTCTTCGGGTAAAAGTGCCGTGTTTTCAGAGAGGAAATCCTTAGAGATCACAGGAGAGCCTGCCATGGTTGAGGCAGTTCGCTCCACGCTGGAAACCATTCTTATAGAACAAGTTCATTAGGGGAAGTGCCCATTGTGTACACTGTGAGAGGAAAGCTGATGGTGTTCCCCCTGCAATTAAAGCAGAGTTCTTCCTGTAAAACTGCGTGTTTTGGGAGAGGAAATGCTTACAGTATTCGCTACAGCCTGCCTTGGTTGAGGCAGTTCGCTCCACGTGGGAATCCCTGCATAAAGAAGTTCATTCGTGGAAGAGCCCAAAGAGTACACAGTGGGAGAAATGCTGCTTGTGTTCCACCTGCAACTAAAGCAGAATTCTTTGGTAAAACTGCCGTGTTTTGGAAGAGGAAATGCTTACAGTCCTCGCTACAGCCTGCCTTGGTTGAGGCAGTTCACTCCACGTCGGAAACCCTGCATATAGAAGTTCATTCGTGGAAGAGCCCAAAGAGTACACAGTGGGAGAAAAGCTGCTTGTGTTACGCCTGCAAGTAAAGCAGAGTTCTAGCTTTAAAACTGCGTGGTTTGGGAGAGGATATGCTTACAATCCTCGCTACAGCCTGCCATGGTTGAGGCAGTTCGCTCCACGTGGGAAACCCTGCATATACAAGTTCATTCGTGAAGAGACCAAAGAGTACACAGTGGGAGAAATGCTGCTTGTGTTCCACCTGCAACGAAAGCAGAGTTCTTCGGGTAAAAGTTCCGTGTTTTCAGAGGGGAAATTCTTAGAGACCACAGTAGTGCCTGCCATGGTTGAGGCAGTTCGCTCCACGCTGGAAACCATTCTTATAGAACAAGTTCATTAAGGGAAGTGCCTATTGTGTACACTGTGGGAGGAAAGCTGATGGTGTTCCCCCTGCAACTAAAGCAGAGTTCTTCGTGTAAAACTGCGTGTTTCAGGAGGGGAAATGCTTACAGTCCTCGCTACAGCCTGCCATGGGGGAGGCAGTTCGCTCCTCGTGGGAATCCCTGCATATAGAAGTTCATTCGTGTAAGAGCCCAGAGTACACAGTGGGAGAAAAGCTGCTTGTGTTACGCTTGCAAGTAAAGCAGACCTCTAGCGTTAAAACTACGAGGTTTGGGAGAGGATATGCTTACAGTCCTCGCTACAGCCTGCCATGGTTGAGGAAGTTCGGTCCACGTGGGAAACCCTGCATATACAAGTTCATTCGTGAAGAGCCCAAAGAGTACACAGTGGGAGAAATGCTGCTTGTGTTCCACCTGCAACGAAAGCAGAGTTCTTCGGGTAAAAGTTCCGTGTTTTCAGAGGGGAAATTCTTAGAGACCACAGTAGTGCCTGCCATGGTTGAGGCAGTTCGCTCCACGCTGGAAACCATTCTTATAGAACAAGTTCATTAAGGGAAGTGCCCATTGTGTACACTGTGGGAGAAAAGATGCTTGTGTTCCCCCTGCAACTAAAGCAGAGTTCCTCGGGTAAAACTGCGTGATTTGGTAGAGGATATGCTTACAGTCCTCGCTACAGCCTGCCATGGTGGAGGCAGTTCGCTCCTCGTGGGAATCCCTGCATAAAGAAGTTCATTCGTGTAAGAGCCCAAAGAGTACACATTGGGAGTAATGCTGCTTGTATGCCACCTGCAACTAAAGCAGAATTCTTTGGTAAAACTGCCGTGTTTTGGAAGAGGAAATGCTTACAGTCCTCGCTACAGCCTGCCTTGGTTGAGGCAGTTCGCTCCACGTCGGAAACCCTGCATATAGAAGTTCATTCGTGGAAGAGCCCAAAGAGTACACAGTGGGAGAAAAGCTGCTTGTGTTACCTCTGCAACTAAAGTAGAGTTCTACCGTTAAAACTGCGTGTTTTGGGAGAGGATATGCTTACAGTCCTCGCTACAGCCTGCCACGGTTGAGGCAGTTCGATCCACGTGGGAATCCCTGCATAAAGAAATTCATTCGTGGAAGAGCCCAAAGATTACACACTGGGAGTAATGCTGCTTGTGTTCCACCTGCAACTAACGCAGAGTTCCTTGGGTAAAACTGCCTTGTTTTCAGAGAGGAAATGCTTAGACGCCTAACTAGAGCCTGCTTACTTTAGGCATTTCACTCCACGCGGGACCCCTTGAGTATAGATATTCTTTCGGGCAAAGGCTCATTGGGTACACTGTGGGAGAAAAGCTGCTTGTGTTCCACCTGCAACTAAAGCAGAATTCTTCGGGTAAACCTGCGTGATTTGGTAGAGGATATGCTTACAGTCCTCGTTACAGCCTTCCATGGTGGAGGCAGTTCGCTCCTCGTGGGAATCCCTGCATAAAGAAGTTCATTCGTGTAAGAGCCCAAAGAGTACACAGTGGGAGAAATGCTGCGTGTGTTCCACCTGCAACTAAAGCACCGTTCTTCGGGTAAAACTGCCTGTTATGGGGAGGAAATGCTTACAGTCCTTACGAGAGCCTGCATTCATTGAGGCAGTTCGCTGCACGTGGGACACCCTGCATAATGAAGAATCATTTGGGGAAGGGCCGTTTGTATAAAGTGTGGGACAAATGCAGCTTGTGTTCCACTGCAACTAAAGCAGAGTTCTTCGGGTAAAAGTGCCGTGTTTTCAGAGAGGAAATCCTTAGAGACCACAGGAGAGCCTGCCATGGTTGAGGCAGTTCGCTCCACGCTGGAAACCATTGTTTTAGAACAAGTTCATTAGGGGAAGGGCCCATTCTGTACACTGTGGGAGGAAAGCTGATGGTGTTCCCCCTGCACCTAAAGCAGAGTTCTTCGTGTAAAACTGCGTGTTTCGGGAGGGGAAATGCTTACAGTATTCGCTACAGCCTGCCTTGGTTGAGGCAGTTCGCTCCACGTGGGAATCCCTGCATAAAGAAGTTCATTCGTGGAAGAGCCCAAAGAGTACACAGTGGGAGAAATGCTGCTTGTGTTCCACCTGCAACTAAAGCAGAATTCTTTGGTAAAACTGCCGTGTTTTGGAAGAGGAAATGCTTACAGTCCTCGCTACAGCCTGCCTTGGTTGAGGCAGTTCGCTCCACGTCGGAAACCCTGCATATAGAAGTTCATTCGTGGAAGAGCCCAAAGAGTACACAGTGGGAGAAAAGCTGCTTGGGTTACGCCTGCAAGTAAAGCAGAGTTCTAGCTTTAAAACTGCGTGGTTTGGGAGAGGATATGCTTACAATCCTCGCTACAGCCTGCCATGGTTGAGGCAGTTCGCTCCACGTGGGAAACCCTGCATATACAAGTTCATTCGTGAAGAGACCAAAGAGTACACAGTGGGAGAAATGCTGCTTGTGTTCCACCTGCAACGAAAGCAGAGTTCTTTGGGTAAAAGTTCCGTGTTTTCAGAGGGGAAATTCTTAGAGACCACAGTAATGCCTGCCATGGTTGAGGCAGTTCGCTCCACGCTGGAAACCATTCTTATAGAACAAGTTCATTAGGGGAAGTGCCTATTGTGTACACTGTGGGAGGAAAGCTGATGGTGTTCCCCCTGCACCTAAAGCAGAGTTCTTCGTGTAAAACTGCGTGTTTCGCGAGGGGAAATGCTTACAGTCCTCGCTACAGCCTGCCATGGTGGAGGCAGTTCGCTCCTCGTGGGAATCCCTGCATATAGAAGTTCATTCGTGTAAGAGCCCAAAGAGTACACAGTGGGAGAAAAGCTGCTTGTGTTACGCCTGCAAGTAAAGCAGACTTCTAGCGTTAAAACTGCGAGGTTTGGGAGAGGATATGCTTACAGTCCTCGCTACAGCCTGCCATGGTTGAGGAAGTTCGCTCCACGTGGGAAACCATGCATATACAAGTTCATTCGTGAAGAGACCAAAGAGTACACAGTGGGAGAAATGCTGCTTGTGTTCCACCTGCAACGAAAGCAGAGTTCTTCGGGTAAAAGTTCCGTGTTTTCAGAGGGGAAATTCTTAGAGACCACAGTAGTGCCTGCCATGGTTGAGGCAGTTCGCTCCACGCTGGAAACCATTCTTATAGAACAAGTTCATTAAGGGAAGTGCCCATTGTGTACACTGTGGGAGAAAAGATGCTTGTGTTCCCCCTGCAACTAAAGCAGAGTTCCTCGGGTAAACCTGCGTGATTTGGTAGAGGATATGCTTACAGTCCTCGCTACAGCCTGCCATGGTGGAGGCAGTTCGCTCCTCGTGGGAATCCCTGCATAAAGAAGTTCATTCGTGTAAGAGCCCAAAGAGTACACATTGGGAGTAATGCTGCTTGTATGCCACCTGCAACTAAAGCAGAATTCTTTGGTAAAACTGCCGTGTTTTGTAAGAGGAAATGCTTACAGTCCTCGCTACAGCCTGCCTTGGTTGAGGCAGTTCGCTCCACGTCGGAAACCCTGCATATAGAAGTTCATTCGTGGAAGACCCCAAAGAGTACACAGTGGGAGAAAAGCTGCTTGTGTTACCTCTGCAACTAAAGCAGAGTTCTACCGTTAAAACTGCGTGTTTTGGGAGAGGATATGCTTACAGTCCTCGCTACAGCCTGCCACGGTTGAGGCAGTTCGATCCACGTGGGAATCCCTGCATAAAGAAATTTATTCGTGGAAGAGCCCAAAGATTACACACTGGGAGTAATGCTGCTTGTGTTCCACCTGCAACTAACGCAGAGTTCCTTGGGTAAAACTGCCGTGTTTTCAGAGAGGAAATGCTTAGAGGCCTAACTAGAGCCTGCTTGCTTTAGGCATTTCACTCCACGCGGGACCCCTTGAGTATAGATATTCTTTCGGGCAAAGGCTCATTGGGTACACTGTGGGAGAAAAGCTGCTTGTGTTCCACCTGCAACTAAAGCAGAATTCTTCGGGTAAACCTGCGTGATTTGGTAGAGGATATGCTTACAGTCCTCGTTACAGCCTTCCATGGTGGAGGCAGTTCGCTCCTCGTGGGAATCCCTGCATAAAGAAGTTCATTCGTGTAAGAGCCCAAAGAGTACACAGTGGGAGAAATGCTGCTTGTGTTCCACCTGCAACTAAAGCAGAATTCTTTGGGTAAAACTGCGTGTATTGGGAGAGGAAATGCTTACAGTCCTTATGAGAGCCTCCCTTCGTTGAGGCAGTTCACTGCACGTGGGACACCCTGCATACACCCTGTAGACTCCTTCGGGGAAGGGCTCTTTGTATAAAGTGTGGGACAAATGCAGCTTGTGTTCCACCTGCAACTAAGGCAGAGTTCTTCGGGTAAAAGTGCCGTGTTTTCAGAGAGGAAATCCTTAGAGATCACAGGAGAGCCTGCCATGGTTGAGGCAGTTCGCTCCACGCTGGAAACCATTCTTATAGAACAAGTTCATTAGGGGAAGTGCCCATTGTGTACACTGTGAGAGGAAAGCTGATGGTGTTCCCCCTGCAATTAAAGCAGAGTTCTTCCTGTAAAACTGCGTGTTTTGGGAGAGGAAATGCTTACAGTATTCGCTACAGCCTGCCTTGGTTGAGGCAGTTCGCTCCACGTGGGAATCCCTGCATAAAGAAGTTCATTCGTGGAAGAGCCCAAAGAGTACACAGTGGGAGAAATGCTGCTTGTGTTCCACCTGCAACTAAAGCAGAATTCTTTGGTAAAACTGCCGTGTTTTGGAAGAGGAAATGCTTACAGTCCTCGCTACAGCCTGCCTTGGTTGAGGCAGTTCACTCCACGTCGGAAACCCTGCATATAGAAGTTCATTCGTGGAAGAGCCCAAAGAGTACACAGTGGGAGAAAAGCTGCTTGTGTTACGCCTGCAAGTAAAGCAGAGTTCTAGCTTTAAAACTGCGTGGTTTGGGAGAGGATATGCTTACAATCCTCGCTACAGCCTGCCATGGTTGAGGCAGTTCGCTCCACGTGGGAAACCCTGCATATACAAGTTCATTCGTGAAGAGACCAAAGAGTACACAGTGGGAGAAATGCTGCTTGTGTTCCACCTGCAACGAAAGCAGAGTTCTTCGGGTAAAAGTTCCGTGTTTTCAGAGGGGAAATTCTTAGAGACCACAGTAGTGCCTGCCATGGTTGAGGCAGTTCGCTCCACGCTGGAAACCATTCTTATAGAACAAGTTCATTAAGGGAAGTGCCCATTGTGTACACTGTGGGAGAAAAGATGCTTGTGTTCCCCCTGCAACTAAAGCAGAGTTCCTCGGGTAAAACTGCGTGATTTGGTAGAGGATATGCTTAGAGTCCTCGCTACAGCCTGCCATGGTGGAGGCAGTTCGCTCCTCGTGGGAATCCCTGCATAAAGAAGTTCATTCGTGTAAGAGCCCAAAGAGTACACATTGGGAGTAATGCTGCTTGTATGCCACCTGCAACTAAAGCAGAATTCTTTGGTAAAACTGCCGTGTTTTGGAAGAGGAAATGCTTACAGTCCTCGCTACAGCCTGCCTTGGTTGAGGCAGTTCGCTCCACGTCGGAAACCCTGCATATAGAAGTTCATTCGTGGAAGAGCCCAAAGAGTACACAGTGGGAGAAAAGCTGCTTGTGTTACCTCTGCAACTAAAGTAGAGTTCTACCGTTAAAACTGCGTGTTTTGGGAGAGGATATGCTTACAGTCCTCGCTACAGCCTGCCACGGTTGAGGCAGTTCGATCCACGTGGGAATCCCTGCATAAAGAAATTCATTCGTGGAAGAGCCCAAAGATTACACACTGGGAGTAATGCTGCTTGTGTTCCACCTGCAACTAACGCAGAGTTCCTTGGGTAAAACTGCCTTGTTTTCAGAGAGGAAATGCTTAGACGCCTAACTAGAGCCTGCTTACTTTAGGCATTTCACTCCACGCGGGACCCCTTGAGTATAGATATTCTTTCGGGCAAAGGCTCATTGGGTACACTGTGGGAGAAAAGCTGCTTGTGTTCCACCTGCAACTAAAGCAGAATTCTTCGGGTAAACCTGCGTGATTTGGTAGAGGATATGCTTACAGTCCTCGTTACAGCCTTCCATGGTGGAGGCAGTTCGCTCCTCGTGGGAATCCCTGCATAAAGAAGTTCATTCGTGTAAGAGCCCAAAGAGTACACAGTGGGAGAAATGCTGCGTGTGTTCCACCTGCAACTAAAGCACCGTTCTTCGGGTAAAACTGCCTGTTATGGGGAGGAAATGCTTACAGTCCTTACGAGAGCCTGCATTCATTGAGGCAGTTCGCTGCACGTGGGACACCCTGCATAATGAAGAATCATTTGGGGAAGGGCCGTTTGTATAAAGTGTGGGACAAATGCAGCTTGTGTTCCACTGCAACTAAAGCAGAGTTCTTCGGGTAAAAGTGCCGTGTTTTCAGAGAGGAAATCCTTAGAGACCACAGGAGAGCCTGCCATGGTTGAGGCAGTTCGCTCCACGCTGGAAACCATTCTTTTAGAACAAGTTCATTAGGGGAAGGGCCCATTCTGTACACTGTGGGAGGAAAGCTGATGGTGTTCCCCCTGCACCTAAAGCAGAGTTCTTCGTGTAAAACTGCGTGTTTCGGGAGGGGAAATGCTTACAGTATTCGCTACAGCCTGCCTTGGTTGAGGCAGTTCGCTCCACGTGGGAATCCCTGCATAAAGAAGTTCATTCGTGGAAGAGCCCAAAGAGTACACAGTGGGAGAAATGCTGCTTGTGTTCCACCTGCAACTAAAGCAGAATTCTTTGGTAAAACTGCCGTGTTTTGGAAGAGGAAATGCTTACAGTCCTCGCTACAGCCTGCCTTGGTTGAGGCAGTTCGCTCCACGTCGGAAACCCTGCATATAGAAGTTCATTCGTGGAAGAGCCCAAAGAGTACACAGTGGGAGAAAAGCTGCTTGGGTTACGCCTGCAAGTAAAGCAGAGTTCTAGCTTTAAAACTGCGTGGTTTGGGAGAGGATATGCTTACAATCCTCGCTACAGCCTGCCATGGTTGAGGCAGTTCGCTCCACGTGGGAAACCCTGCATATACAAGTTCATTCGTGAAGAGACCAAAGAGTACACAGTGGGAGAAATGCTGCTTGTGTTCCACCTGCAACGAAAGCAGAGTTCTTTGGGTAAAAGTTCCGTGTTTTCAGAGGGGAAATTCTTAGAGACCACAGTAATGCCTGCCATGGTTGAGGCAGTTCGCTCCACGCTGGAAACCATTCTTATAGAACAAGTTCATTAGGGGAAGTGCCTATTGTGTACACTGTGGGAGGAAAGCTGATGGTGTTCCCCCTGCACCTAAAGCAGAGTTCTTCGTGTAAAACTGCGTGTTTCGCGAGGGGAAATGCTTACAGTCCTCGCTACAGCCTGCCATGGTGGAGGCAGTTCGCTCCTCGTGGGAATCCCTGCATATAGAAGTTCATTCGTGTAAGAGCCCAAAGAGTACACAGTGGGAGAAAAGCTGCTTGTGTTACGCCTGCAAGTAAAGCAGACTTCTAGCGTTAAAACTGCGAGGTTTGGGAGAGGATATGCTTACAGTCCTCGCTACAGCCTGCCATGGTTGAGGAAGTTCGCTCCACGTGGGAAACCCTGCATATACAAGTTCATTCGTGAAGAGACCAAAGAGTACACAGTGGGAGAAATGCTGCTTGTGTTCCACCTGCAACGAAAGCAGAGTTCTTCGGGTAAAAGTTCCGTGTTTTCAGAGGGGAAATTCTTAGAGACCACAGTAGTGCCTGCCATGGTTGAGGCAGTTCGCTCCACGCTGGAAACCATTCTTATAGAACAAGTTCATTAAGGGAAGTGCCCATTGTGTACACTGTGGGAGAAAAGATGCTTGTGTTCCCCCTGCAACTAAAGCAGAGTTCCTCGGGTAAACCTGCGTGATTTGGTAGAGGATATGCTTACAGTCCTCGCTACAGCCTGCCATGGTGGAGGCAGTTCGCTCCTCGTGGGAATCCCTGCATAAAGAAGTTCATTCGTGTAAGAGCCCAAAGAGTACACATTGGGAGTAATGCTGCTTGTATGCCACCTGCAACTAAAGCAGAATTCTTTGGTAAAACTGCCGTGTTTTGTAAGAGGAAATGCTTACAGTCCTCGCTACAGCCTGCCTTGGTTGAGGCAGTTCGCTCCACGTCGGAAACCCTGCATATAGAAGTTCATTCGTGGAAGACCCCAAAGAGTACACAGTGGGAGAAAAGCTGCTTGTGTTACCTCTGCAACTAAAGCAGAGTTCTACCGTTAAAACTGCGTGTTTTGGGAGAGGATATGCTTACAGTCCTCGCTACAGCCTGCCACGGTTGAGGCAGTTCGATCCACGTGGGAATCCCTGCATAAAGAAATTTATTCGTGGAAGAGCCCAAAGATTACACACTGGGAGTAATGCTGCTTGTGTTCCACCTGCAACTAACGCAGAGTTCCTTGGGTAAAACTGCCGTGTTTTCAGAGAGGAAATGCTTAGAGGCCTAACTAGAGCCTGCTTGCTTTAGGCATTTCACTCCACGCGGGACCCCTTGAGTATAGATATTCTTTCGGGCAAAGGCTCATTGGGTACACTGTGGGAGAAAAGCTGCTTGTGTTCCACCTGCAACTAAAGCAGAATTCTTCGGGTAAACCTGCGTGATTTGGTAGAGGATATGCTTACAGTCCTCGTTACAGCCTTCCATGGTGGAGGCAGTTCGCTCCTCGTGGGAATCCCTGCATAAAGAAGTTCATTCGTGTAAGAGCCCAAAGAGTACACAGTGGGAGAAATGCTGCTTGTGTTCCACCTGCAACTAAAGCAGAATTCTTTGGGTAAAACTGCGTGTATTGGGAGAGGAAATGCTTACAGTCCTTATGAGAGCCTCCCTTCGTTGAGGCAGTTCACTGCACGTGGGACACCCTGCATACACCCTGTAGACTCCTTCGGGGAAGGGCTCTTTGTATAAAGTGTGGGACAAATGCAGCTTGTGTTCCACCTGCAACTAAGGCAGAGTTCTTCGGGTAAAAGTGCCGTGTTTTCAGAGAGGAAATCCTTAGAGATCACAGGAGAGCCTGCCATGGTTGAGGCAGTTCGCTCCACGCTGGAAACCATTCTTATAGAACAAGTTCATTAGGGGAAGTGCCCATTGTGTACACTGTGAGAGGAAAGCTGATGGTGTTCCCCCTGCAATTAAAGCAGAGTTCTTCCTGTAAAACTGCGTGTTTTGGGAGAGGAAATGCTTACAGTATTCGCTACAGCCTGCCTTGGTTGAGGCAGTTCGCTCCACGTGGGAATCCCTGCATAAAGAAGTTCATTCGTGGAAGAGCCCAAAGAGTACACAGTGGGAGAAATGCTGCTTGTGTTCCACCTGCAACTAAAGCAGAATTCTTTGGTAAAACTGCCGTGTTTTGGAAGAGGAAATGCTTACAGTCCTCGCTACAGCCTGCCTTGGTTGAGGCAGTTCACTCCACGTCGGAAACCCTGCATATAGAAGTTCATTCGTGGAAGAGCCCAAAGAGTACACAGTGGGAGAAAAGCTGCTTGTGTTACGCCTGCAAGTAAAGCAGAGTTCTAGCTTTAAAACTGCGTGGTTTGGGAGAGGATATGCTTACAATCCTCGCTACAGCCTGCCATGGTTGAGGCAGTTCGCTCCACGTGGGAAACCCTGCATATACAAGTTCATTCGTGAAGAGACCAAAGAGTACACAGTGGGAGAAATGCTGCTTGTGTTCCACCTGCAACGAAAGCAGAGTTCTTCGGGTAAAAGTTCCGTGTTTTCAGAGGGGAAATTCTTAGAGACCACAGTAGTGCCTGCCATGGTTGAGGCAGTTCGCTCCACGCTGGAAACCATTCTTATAGAACAAGTTCATTAAGGGAAGTGCCTATTGTGTACACTGTGGGAGGAAAGCTGATGGTGTTCCCCCTGCAACTAAAGCAGAGTTCTTCGTGTAAAACTGCGTGTTTCAGGAGGGGAAATGCTTACAGTCCTCGCTACAGCCTGCCATGGGGGAGGCAGTTCGCTCCTCGTGGGAATCCCTGCATATAGAAGTTCATTCGTGTAAGAGCCCAGAGTACACAGTGGGAGAAAAGCTGCTTGTGTTACGCTTGCAAGTAAAGCAGACCTCTAGCGTTAAAACTACGAGGTTTGGGAGAGGATATGCTTACAGTCCTCGCTACAGCCTGCCATGGTTGAGGAAGTTCGGTCCACGTGGGAAACCCTGCATATACAAGTTCATTCGTGAAGAGCCCAAAGAGTACACAGTGGGAGAAATGCTGCTTGTGTTCCACCTGCAACGAAAGCAGAGTTCTTCGGGTAAAAGTTCCGTGTTTTCAGAGGGGAAATTCTTAGAGACCACAGTAGTGCCTGCCATGGTTGAGGCAGTTCGCTCCACGCTGGAAACCATTCTTATAGAACAAGTTCATTAAGGGAAGTGCCCATTGTGTACACTGTGGGAGAAAAGATGCTTGTGTTCCCCCTGCAACTAAAGCAGAGTTCCTCGGGTAAAACTGCGTGATTTGGTAGAGGATATGCTTAGAGTCCTCGCTACAGCCTGCCATGGTGGAGGCAGTTCGCTCCTCGTGGGAATCCCTGCATAAAGAAGTTCATTCGTGTAAGAGCCCAAAGAGTACACATTGGGAGTAATGCTGCTTGTATGCCACCTGCAACTAAAGCAGAATTCTTTGGTAAAACTGCCGTGTTTTGGAAGAGGAAATGCTTACAGTCCTCGCTACAGCCTGCCTTGGTTGAGGCAGTTCGCTCCACGTCGGAAACCCTGCATATAGAAGTTCATTCGTGGAAGAGCCCAAAGAGTACACAGTGGGAGAAAAGCTGCTTGTGTTACCTCTGCAACTAAAGTAGAGTTCTACCGTTAAAACTGCGTGTTTTGGGAGAGGATATGCTTACAGTCCTCGCTACAGCCTGCCACGGTTGAGGCAGTTCGATCCACGTGGGAATCCCTGCATAAAGAAATTCATTCGTGGAAGAGCCCAAAGATTACACACTGGGAGTAATGCTGCTTGTGTTCCACCTGCAACTAACGCAGAGTTCCTTGGGTAAAACTGCCTTGTTTTCAGAGAGGAAATGCTTAGACGCCTAACTAGAGCCTGCTTACTTTAGGCATTTCACTCCACGCGGGACCCCTTGAGTATAGATATTCTTTCGGGCAAAGGCTCATTGGGTACACTGTGGGAGAAAAGCTGCTTGTGTTCCACCTGCAACTAAAGCAGAATTCTTCGGGTAAACCTGCGTGATTTGGTAGAGGATATGCTTACAGTCCTCGTTACAGCCTTCCATGGTGGAGGCAGTTCGCTCCTCGTGGGAATCCCTGCATAAAGAAGTTCATTCGTGTAAGAGCCCAAAGAGTACACAGTGGGAGAAATGCTGCGTGTGTTCCACCTGCAACTAAAGCACCGTTCTTCGGGTAAAACTGCCTGTTATGGGGAGGAAATGCTTACAGTCCTTACGAGAGCCTGCCTTCATTGAGGCAGTTCGCTGCACGTGGGACACCCTGCATAATGAAGAATCATTTGGGGAAGGGCCGTTTGTATAAAGTGTGGGACAAATGCAGCTTGTGTTCCACTGCAACTAAAGCAGAGTTCTTCGGGTAAAAGTGCCGTGTTTTCAGAGAGGAAATCCTTAGAGACCACAGGAGAGCCTGCCATGGTTGAGGCAGTTCGCTCCACGCTGGAAACCATTGTTTTAGAACAAGTTCATTAGGGGAAGGGCCCATTCTGTACACTGTGGGAGGAAAGCTGATGGTGTTCCCCCTGCACCTAAAGCAGAGTTCTTCGTGTAAAACTGCGTGTTTCGGGAGGGGAAATGCTTACAGTATTCGCTACAGCCTGCCTTGGTTGAGGCAGTTCGCTCCACGTGGGAATCCCTGCATAAAGAAGTTCATTCGTGGAAGAGCCCAAAGAGTACACAGTGGGAGAAATGCTGCTTGTGTTCCACCTGCAACTAAAGCAGAATTCTTTGGTAAAACTGCCGTGTTTTGGAAGAGGAAATGCTTACAGTCCTCGCTACAGCCTGCCTTGGTTGAGGCAGTTCGCTCCACGTCGGAAACCCTGCATATAGAAGTTCATTCGTGGAAGAGCCCAAAGAGTACACAGTGGGAGAAAAGCTGCTTGGGTTACGCCTGCAAGTAAAGCAGAGTTCTAGCTTTAAAACTGCGTGGTTTGGGAGAGGATATGCTTACAATCCTCGCTACAGCCTGCCATGGTTGAGGCAGTTCGCTCCACGTGGGAAACCCTGCATATACAAGTTCATTCGTGAAGAGACCAAAGAGTACACAGTGGGAGAAATGCTGCTTGTGTTCCACCTGCAACGAAAGCAGAGTTCTTTGGGTAAAAGTTCCGTGTTTTCAGAGGGGAAATTCTTAGAGACCACAGTAATGCCTGCCATGGTTGAGGCAGTTCGCTCCACGCTGGAAACCATTCTTATAGAACAAGTTCATTAGGGGAAGTGCCTATTGTGTACACTGTGGGAGGAAAGCTGATGGTGTTCCCCCTGCACCTAAAGCAGAGTTCTTCGTGTAAAACTGCGTGTTTCGCGAGGGGAAATGCTTACAGTCCTCGCTACAGCCTGCCATGGTGGAGGCAGTTCGCTCCTCGTGGGAATCCCTGCATATAGAAGTTCATTCGTGTAAGAGCCCAAAGAGTACACAGTGGGAGAAAAGCTGCTTGTGTTACGCCTGCAAGTAAAGCAGACTTCTAGCGTTAAAACTGCGAGGTTTGGGAGAGGATATGCTTACAGTCCTCGCTACAGCCTGCCATGGTTGAGGAAGTTCGCTCCACGTGGGAAACCATGCATATACAAGTTCATTCGTGAAGAGACCAAAGAGTACACAGTGGGAGAAATGCTGCTTGTGTTCCACCTGCAACGAAAGCAGAGTTCTTCGGGTAAAAGTTCCGTGTTTTCAGAGGGGAAATTCTTAGAGACCACAGTAGTGCCTGCCATGGTTGAGGCAGTTCGCTCCACGCTGGAAACCATTCTTATAGAACAAGTTCATTAAGGGAAGTGCCCATTGTGTACACTGTGGGAGAAAAGATGCTTGTGTTCCCCCTGCAACTAAAGCAGAGTTCCTCGGGTAAACCTGCGTGATTTGGTAGAGGATATGCTTACAGTCCTCGCTACAGCCTGCCATGGTGGAGGCAGTTCGCTCCTCGTGGGAATCCCTGCATAAAGAAGTTCATTCGTGTAAGAGCCCAAAGAGTACACATTGGGAGTAATGCTGCTTGTATGCCACCTGCAACTAAAGCAGAATTCTTTGGTAAAACTGCCGTGTTTTGTAAGAGGAAATGCTTACAGTCCTCGCTACAGCCTGCCTTGGTTGAGGCAGTTCGCTCCACGTCGGAAACCCTGCATATAGAAGTTCATTCGTGGAAGACCCCAAAGAGTACACAGTGGGAGAAAAGCTGCTTGTGTTACCTCTGCAACTAAAGCAGAGTTCTACCGTTAAAACTGCGTGTTTTGGGAGAGGATATGCTTACAGTCCTCGCTACAGCCTGCCACGGTTGAGGCAGTTCGATCCACGTGGGAATCCCTGCATAAAGAAATTTATTCGTGGAAGAGCCCAAAGATTACACACTGGGAGTAATGCTGCTTGTGTTCCACCTGCAACTAACGCAGAGTTCCTTGGGTAAAACTGCCGTGTTTTCAGAGAGGAAATGCTTAGAGGCCTAACTAGAGCCTGCTTGCTTTAGGCATTTCACTCCACGCGGGACCCCTTGAGTATAGATATTCTTTCGGGCAAAGGCTCATTGGGTACACTGTGGGAGAAAAGCTGCTTGTGTTCCACCTGCAACTAAAGCAGAATTCTTCGGGTAAACCTGCGTGATTTGGTAGAGGATATGCTTACAGTCCTCGTTACAGCCTTCCATGGTGGAGGCAGTTCGCTCCTCGTGGGAATCCCTGCATAAAGAAGTTCATTCGTGTAAGAGCCCAAAGAGTACACAGTGGGAGAAATGCTGCGTGTGTTCCACCTGCAACTAAAGCACCGTTCTTCGGGTAAAACTGCCTGTTATGGGGAGGAAATGCTTACAGTCCTTACGAGAGCCTGCATTCATTGAGGCAGTTCGCTGCACGTGGGACACCCTGCATAATGAAGAATCATTTGGGGAAGGGCCGTTTGTATAAAGTGTGGGACAAATGCAGCTTGTGTTCCACTGCAACTAAAGCAGAGTTCTTCGGGTAAAAGTGCCGTGTTTTCAGAGAGGAAATCCTTAGAGACCACAGGAGAGCCTGCCATGGTTGAGGCAGTTCGCTCCACGCTGGAAACCATTGTTTTAGAACAAGTTCATTAGGGGAAGGGCCCATTCTGTACACTGTGGGAGGAAAGCTGATGGTGTTCCCCCTGCACCTAAAGCAGAGTTCTTCGTGTAAAACTGCGTGTTTCGGGAGGGGAAATGCTTACAGTATTCGCTACAGCCTGCCTTGGTTGAGGCAGTTCGCTCCACGTGGGAATCCCTGCATAAAGAAGTTCATTCGTGGAAGAGCCCAAAGAGTACACAGTGGGAGAAATGCTGCTTGTGTTCCACCTGCAACTAAAGCAGAATTCTTTGGTAAAACTGCCGTGTTTTGGAAGAGGAAATGCTTACAGTCCTCGCTACAGCCTGCCTTGGTTGAGGCAGTTCGCTCCACGTCGGAAACCCTGCATATAGAAGTTCATTCGTGGAAGAGCCCAAAGAGTACACAGTGGGAGAAAAGCTGCTTGGGTTACGCCTGCAAGTAAAGCAGAGTTCTAGCTTTAAAACTGCGTGGTTTGGGAGAGGATATGCTTACAATCCTCGCTACAGCCTGCCATGGTTGAGGCAGTTCGCTCCACGTGGGAAACCCTGCATATACAAGTTCATTCGTGAAGAGACCAAAGAGTACACAGTGGGAGAAATGCTGCTTGTGTTCCACCTGCAACGAAAGCAGAGTTCTTTGGGTAAAAGTTCCGTGTTTTCAGAGGGGAAATTCTTAGAGACCACAGTAATGCCTGCCATGGTTGAGGCAGTTCGCTCCACGCTGGAAACCATTCTTATAGAACAAGTTCATTAGGGGAAGTGCCTATTGTGTACACTGTGGGAGGAAAGCTGATGGTGTTCCCCCTGCACCTAAAGCAGAGTTCTTCGTGTAAAACTGCGTGTTTCGCGAGGGGAAATGCTTACAGTCCTCGCTACAGCCTGCCATGGTGGAGGCAGTTCGCTCCTCGTGGGAATCCCTGCATATAGAAGTTCATTCGTGTAAGAGCCCAAAGAGTACACAGTGGGAGAAAAGCTGCTTGTGTTACGCCTGCAAGTAAAGCAGACTTCTAGCGTTAAAACTGCGAGGTTTGGGAGAGGATATGCTTACAGTCCTCGCTACAGCCTGCCATGGTTGAGGAAGTTCGCTCCACGTGGGAAACCATGCATATACAAGTTCATTCGTGAAGAGACCAAAGAGTACACAGTGGGAGAAATGCTGCTTGTGTTCCACCTGCAACGAAAGCAGAGTTCTTCGGGTAAAAGTTCCGTGTTTTCAGAGGGGAAATTCTTAGAGACCACAGTAGTGCCTGCCATGGTTGAGGCAGTTCGCTCCACGCTGGAAACCATTCTTATAGAACAAGTTCATTAAGGGAAGTGCCCATTGTGTACACTGTGGGAGAAAAGATGCTTGTGTTCCCCCTGCAACTAAAGCAGAGTTCCTCGGGTAAACCTGCGTGATTTGGTAGAGGATATGCTTACAGTCCTCGCTACAGCCTGCCATGGTGGAGGCAGTTCGCTCCTCGTGGGAATCCCTGCATAAAGAAGTTCATTCGTGTAAGAGCCCAAAGAGTACACATTGGGAGTAATGCTGCTTGTATGCCACCTGCAACTAAAGCAGAATTCTTTGGTAAAACTGCCGTGTTTTGTAAGAGGAAATGCTTACAGTCCTCGCTACAGCCTGCCTTGGTTGAGGCAGTTCGCTCCACGTCGGAAACCCTGCATATAGAAGTTCATTCGTGGAAGACCCCAAAGAGTACACAGTGGGAGAAAAGCTGCTTGTGTTACCTCTGCAACTAAAGCAGAGTTCTACCGTTAAAACTGCGTGTTTTGGGAGAGGATATGCTTACAGTCCTCGCTACAGCCTGCCACGGTTGAGGCAGTTCGATCCACGTGGGAATCCCTGCATAAAGAAATTTATTCGTGGAAGAGCCCAAAGATTACACACTGGGAGTAATGCTGCTTGTGTTCCACCTGCAACTAACGCAGAGTTCCTTGGGTAAAACTGCCGTGTTTTCAGAGAGGAAATGCTTAGAGGCCTAACTAGAGCCTGCTTGCTTTAGGCATTTCACTCCACGCGGGACCCCTTGAGTATAGATATTCTTTCGGGCAAAGGCTCATTGGGTACACTGTGGGAGAAAAGCTGCTTGTGTTCCACCTGCAACTAAAGCAGAATTCTTCGGGTAAACCTGCGTGATTTGGTAGAGGATATGCTTACAGTCCTCGTTACAGCCTTCCATGGTGGAGGCAGTTCGCTCCTCGTGGGAATCCCTGCATAAAGAAGTTCATTCGTGTAAGAGCCCAAAGAGTACACAGTGGGAGAAATGCTGCTTGTGTTCCACCTGCAACTAAAGCAGAATTCTTTGGGTAAAACTGCGTGTATTGGGAGAGGAAATGCTTACAGTCCTTATGAGAGCCTCCCTTCGTTGAGGCAGTTCACTGCACGTGGGACACCCTGCATACACCCTGTAGACTCCTTCGGGGAAGGGCTCTTTGTATAAAGTGTGGGACAAATGCAGCTTGTGTTCCACCTGCAACTAAGGCAGAGTTCTTCGGGTAAAAGTGCCGTGTTTTCAGAGAGGAAATCCTTAGAGATCACAGGAGAGCCTGCCATGGTTGAGGCAGTTCGCTCCACGCTGGAAACCATTCTTATAGAACAAGTTCATTAGGGGAAGTGCCCATTGTGTACACTGTGAGAGGAAAGCTGATGGTGTTCCCCCTGCAATTAAAGCAGAGTTCTTCCTGTAAAACTGCGTGTTTTGGGAGAGGAAATGCTTACAGTATTCGCTACAGCCTGCCTTGGTTGAGGCAGTTCGCTCCACGTGGGAATCCCTGCATAAAGAAGTTCATTCGTGGAAGAGCCCAAAGAGTACACAGTGGGAGAAATGCTGCTTGTGTTCCACCTGCAACTAAAGCAGAATTCTTTGGTAAAACTGCCGTGTTTTGGAAGAGGAAATGCTTACAGTCCTCGCTACAGCCTGCCTTGGTTGAGGCAGTTCACTCCACGTCGGAAACCCTGCATATAGAAGTTCATTCGTGGAAGAGCCCAAAGAGTACACAGTGGGAGAAAAGCTGCTTGTGTTACGCCTGCAAGTAAAGCAGAGTTCTAGCTTTAAAACTGCGTGGTTTGGGAGAGGATATGCTTACAATCCTCGCTACAGCCTGCCATGGTTGAGGCAGTTCGCTCCACGTGGGAAACCCTGCATATACAAGTTCATTCGTGAAGAGACCAAAGAGTACACAGTGGGAGAAATGCTGCTTGTGTTCCACCTGCAACGAAAGCAGAGTTCTTCGGGTAAAAGTTCCGTGTTTTCAGAGGGGAAATTCTTAGAGACCACAGTAGTGCCTGCCATGGTTGAGGCAGTTCGCTCCACGCTGGAAACCATTCTTATAGAACAAGTTCATTAAGGGAAGTGCCTATTGTGTACACTGTGGGAGGAAAGCTGATGGTGTTCCCCCTGCAACTAAAGCAGAGTTCTTCGTGTAAAACTGCGTGTTTCAGGAGGGGAAATGCTTACAGTCCTCGCTACAGCCTGCCATGGGGGAGGCAGTTCGCTCCTCGTGGGAATCCCTGCATATAGAAGTTCATTCGTGTAAGAGCCCAGAGTACACAGTGGGAGAAAAGCTGCTTGTGTTACGCTTGCAAGTAAAGCAGACCTCTAGCGTTAAAACTACGAGGTTTGGGAGAGGATATGCTTACAGTCCTCGCTACAGCCTGCCATGGTTGAGGAAGTTCGGTCCACGTGGGAAACCCTGCATATACAAGTTCATTCGTGAAGAGCCCAAAGAGTACACAGTGGGAGAAATGCTGCTTGTGTTCCACCTGCAACGAAAGCAGAGTTCTTCGGGTAAAAGTTCCGTGTTTTCAGAGGGGAAATTCTTAGAGACCACAGTAGTGCCTGCCATGGTTGAGGCAGTTCGCTCCACGCTGGAAACCATTCTTATAGAACAAGTTCATTAAGGGAAGTGCCCATTGTGTACACTGTGGGAGAAAAGATGCTTGTGTTCCCCCTGCAACTAAAGCAGAGTTCCTCGGGTAAACCTGCGTGATTTGGTAGAGGATATGCTTAGAGTCCTCGCTACAGCCTGCCATGGTGGAGGCAGTTCGCTCCTCGTGGGAATCCCTGCATAAAGAAGTTCATTCGTGTAAGAGCCCAAAGAGTACACATTGGGAGTAATGCTGCTTGTATGCCACCTGCAACTAAAGCAGAATTCTTTGGTAAAACTGCCGTGTTTTGGAAGAGGAAATGCTTACAGTCCTCGCTACAGCCTGCCTTGGTTGAGGCAGTTCGCTCCACGTCGGAAACCCTGCATATAGAAGTTCATTCGTGGAAGAGCCCAAAGAGTACACAGTGGGAGAAAAGCTGCTTGTGTTACCTCTGCAACTAAAGTAGAGTTCTACCGTTAAAACTGCGTGTTTTGGGAGAGGATATGCTTACAGTCCTCGCTACAGCCTGCCACGGTTGAGGCAGTTCGATCCACGTGGGAATCCCTGCATAAAGAAATTCATTCGTGGAAGAGCCCAAAGATTACACACTGGGAGTAATGCTGCTTGTGTTCCACCTGCAACTAACGCAGAGTTCCTTGGGTAAAACTGCCTTGTTTTCAGAGAGGAAATGCTTAGACGCCTAACTAGAGCCTGCTTACTTTAGGCATTTCACTCCACGCGGGACCCCTTGAGTATAGATATTCTTTCGGGCAAAGGCTCATTGGGTACACTGTGGGAGAAAAGCTGCTTGTGTTCCACCTGCAACTAAAGCAGAATTCTTCGGGTAAACCTGCGTGATTTGGTAGAGGATATGCTTACAGTCCTCGTTACAGCCTTCCATGGTGGAGGCAGTTCGCTCCTCGTGGGAATCCCTGCATAAAGAAGTTCATTCGTGTAAGAGCCCAAAGAGTACACAGTGGGAGAAATGCTGCGTGTGTTCCACCTGCAACTAAAGCACCGTTCTTCGGGTAAAACTGCCTGTTATGGGGAGGAAATGCTTACAGTCCTTACGAGAGCCTGCCTTCATTGAGGCAGTTCGCTGCACGTGGGACACCCTGCATAATGAAGAATCATTTGGGGAAGGGCCGTTTGTATAAAGTGTGGGACAAATGCAGCTTGTGTTCCACTGCAACTAAAGCAGAGTTCTTCGGGTAAAAGTGCCGTGTTTTCAGAGAGGAAATCCTTAGAGACCACAGGAGAGCCTGCCATGGTTGAGGCAGTTCGCTCCACGCTGGAAACCATTGTTTTAGAACAAGTTCATTAGGGGAAGGGCCCATTCTGTACACTGTGGGAGGAAAGCTGATGGTGTTCCCCCTGCACCTAAAGCAGAGTTCTTCGTGTAAAACTGCGTGTTTCGGGAGGGGAAATGCTTACAGTATTCGCTACAGCCTGCCTTGGTTGAGGCAGTTCGCTCCACGTGGGAATCCCTGCATAAAGAAGTTCATTCGTGGAAGAGCCCAAAGAGTACACAGTGGGAGAAATGCTGCTTGTGTTCCACCTGCAACTAAAGCAGAATTCTTTGGTAAAACTGCCGTGTTTTGGAAGAGGAAATGCTTACAGTCCTCGCTACAGCCTGCCTTGGTTGAGGCAGTTCGCTCCACGTCGGAAACCCTGCATATAGAAGTTCATTCGTGGAAGAGCCCAAAGAGTACACAGTGGGAGAAAAGCTGCTTGGGTTACGCCTGCAAGTAAAGCAGAGTTCTAGCTTTAAAACTGCGTGGTTTGGGAGAGGATATGCTTACAATCCTCGCTACAGCCTGCCATGGTTGAGGCAGTTCGCTCCACGTGGGAAACCCTGCATATACAAGTTCATTCGTGAAGAGACCAAAGAGTACACAGTGGGAGAAATGCTGCTTGTGTTCCACCTGCAACGAAAGCAGAGTTCTTTGGGTAAAAGTTCCGTGTTTTCAGAGGGGAAATTCTTAGAGACCACAGTAATGCCTGCCATGGTTGAGGCAGTTCGCTCCACGCTGGAAACCATTCTTATAGAACAAGTTCATTAGGGGAAGTGCCTATTGTGTACACTGTGGGAGGAAAGCTGATGGTGTTCCCCCTGCACCTAAAGCAGAGTTCTTCGTGTAAAACTGCGTGTTTCGCGAGGGGAAATGCTTACAGTCCTCGCTACAGCCTGCCATGGTGGAGGCAGTTCGCTCCTCGTGGGAATCCCTGCATATAGAAGTTCATTCGTGTAAGAGCCCAAAGAGTACACAGTGGGAGAAAAGCTGCTTGTGTTACGCCTGCAAGTAAAGCAGACTTCTAGCGTTAAAACTGCGAGGTTTGGGAGAGGATATGCTTACAGTCCTCGCTACAGCCTGCCATGGTTGAGGAAGTTCGCTCCACGTGGGAAACCATGCATATACAAGTTCATTCGTGAAGAGACCAAAGAGTACACAGTGGGAGAAATGCTGCTTGTGTTCCACCTGCAACGAAAGCAGAGTTCTTCGGGTAAAAGTTCCGTGTTTTCAGAGGGGAAATTCTTAGAGACCACAGTAGTGCCTGCCATGGTTGAGGCAGTTCGCTCCACGCTGGAAACCATTCTTATAGAACAAGTTCATTAAGGGAAGTGCCCATTGTGTACACTGTGGGAGAAAAGATGCTTGTGTTCCCCCTGCAACTAAAGCAGAGTTCCTCGGGTAAACCTGCGTGATTTGGTAGAGGATATGCTTACAGTCCTCGCTACAGCCTGCCATGGTGGAGGCAGTTCGCTCCTCGTGGGAATCCCTGCATAAAGAAGTTCATTCGTGTAAGAGCCCAAAGAGTACACATTGGGAGTAATGCTGCTTGTATGCCACCTGCAACTAAAGCAGAATTCTTTGGTAAAACTGCCGTGTTTTGTAAGAGGAAATGCTTACAGTCCTCGCTACAGCCTGCCTTGGTTGAGGCAGTTCGCTCCACGTCGGAAACCCTGCATATAGAAGTTCATTCGTGGAAGAGCCCAAAGAGTACACAGTGGGAGAAAAGCTGCTTGTGTTACCTCTGCAACTAAAGCAGAGTTCTACCGTTAAAACTGCGTGTTTTGGGAGAGGATATGCTTACAGTCCTCGCTACAGCCTGCCACGGTTGAGGCAGTTCGATCCACGTGGGAATCCCTGCATAAAGAAATTTATTCGTGGAAGAGCCCAAAGATTACACACTGGGAGTAATGCTGCTTGTGTTCCACCTGCAACTAACGCAGAGTTCCTTGGGTAAAACTGCCGTGTTTTCAGAGAGGAAATGCTTAGAGGCCTAACTAGAGCCTGCTTGCTTTAGGCATTTCACTCCACGCGGGACCCCTTGAGTATAGATATTCTTTCGGGCAAAGGCTCATTGGGTACACTGTGGGAGAAAAGCTGCTTGTGTTCCACCTGCAACTAAAGCAGAATTCTTCGGGTAAACCTGCGTGATTTGGTAGAGGATATGCTTACAGTCCTCGTTACAGCCTTCCATGGTGGAGGCAGTTCGCTCCTCGTGGGAATCCCTGCATAAAGAAGTTCATTCGTGTAAGAGCCCAAAGAGTACACAGTGGGAGAAATGCTGCGTGTGTTCCACCTGCAACTAAAGCACCGTTCTTCGGGTAAAACTGCCTGTTATGGGGAGGAAATGCTTACAGTCCTTACGAGAGCCTGCATTCATTGAGGCAGTTCGCTGCACGTGGGACACCCTGCATAATGAAGAATCATTTGGGGAAGGGCCGTTTGTATAAAGTGTGGGACAAATGCAGCTTGTGTTCCACTGCAACTAAAGCAGAGTTCTTCGGGTAAAAGTGCCGTGTTTTCAGAGAGGAAATCCTTAGAGACCACAGGAGAGCCTGCCATGGTTGAGGCAGTTCGCTCCACGCTGGAAACCATTGTTTTAGAACAAGTTCATTAGGGGAAGGGCCCATTCTGTACACTGTGGGAGGAAAGCTGATGGTGTTCCCCCTGCACCTAAAGCAGAGTTCTTCGTGTAAAACTGCGTGTTTCGGGAGGGGAAATGCTTACAGTATTCGCTACAGCCTGCCTTGGTTGAGGCAGTTCGCTCCACGTGGGAATCCCTGCATAAAGAAGTTCATTCGTGGAAGAGCCCAAAGAGTACACAGTGGGAGAAATGCTGCTTGTGTTCCACCTGCAACTAAAGCAGAATTCTTTGGTAAAACTGCCGTGTTTTGGAAGAGGAAATGCTTACAGTCCTCGCTACAGCCTGCCTTGGTTGAGGCAGTTCGCTCCACGTCGGAAACCCTGCATATAGAAGTTCATTCGTGGAAGAGCCCAAAGAGTACACAGTGGGAGAAAAGCTGCTTGGGTTACGCCTGCAAGTAAAGCAGAGTTCTAGCTTTAAAACTGCGTGGTTTGGGAGAGGATATGCTTACAATCCTCGCTACAGCCTGCCATGGTTGAGGCAGTTCGCTCCACGTGGGAAACCCTGCATATACAAGTTCATTCGTGAAGAGACCAAAGAGTACACAGTGGGAGAAATGCTGCTTGTGTTCCACCTGCAACGAAAGCAGAGTTCTTTGGGTAAAAGTTCCGTGTTTTCAGAGGGGAAATTCTTAGAGACCACAGTAATGCCTGCCATGGTTGAGGCAGTTCGCTCCACGCTGGAAACCATTCTTATAGAACAAGTTCATTAGGGGAAGTGCCTATTGTGTACACTGTGGGAGGAAAGCTGATGGTGTTCCCCCTGCACCTAAAGCAGAGTTCTTCGTGTAAAACTGCGTGTTTCGCGAGGGGAAATGCTTACAGTCCTCGCTACAGCCTGCCATGGTGGAGGCAGTTCGCTCCTCGTGGGAATCCCTGCATATAGAAGTTCATTCGTGTAAGAGCCCAAAGAGTACACAGTGGGAGAAAAGCTGCTTGTGTTACGCCTGCAAGTAAAGCAGACTTCTAGCGTTAAAACTGCGAGGTTTGGGAGAGGATATGCTTACAGTCCTCGCTACAGCCTGCCATGGTTGAGGAAGTTCGCTCCACGTGGGAAACCATGCATATACAAGTTCATTCGTGAAGAGACCAAAGAGTACACAGTGGGAGAAATGCTGCTTGTGTTCCACCTGCAACGAAAGCAGAGTTCTTCGGGTAAAAGTTCCGTGTTTTCAGAGGGGAAATTCTTAGAGACCACAGTAGTGCCTGCCATGGTTGAGGCAGTTCGCTCCACGCTGGAAACCATTCTTATAGAACAAGTTCATTAAGGGAAGTGCCCATTGTGTACACTGTGGGAGAAAAGATGCTTGTGTTCCCCCTGCAACTAAAGCAGAGTTCCTCGGGTAAACCTGCGTGATTTGGTAGAGGATATGCTTACAGTCCTCGCTACAGCCTGCCATGGTGGAGGCAGTTCGCTCCTCGTGGGAATCCCTGCATAAAGAAGTTCATTCGTGTAAGAGCCCAAAGAGTACACATTGGGAGTAATGCTGCTTGTATGCCACCTGCAACTAAAGCAGAATTCTTTGGTAAAACTGCCGTGTTTTGTAAGAGGAAATGCTTACAGTCCTCGCTACAGCCTGCCTTGGTTGAGGCAGTTCGCTCCACGTCGGAAACCCTGCATATAGAAGTTCATTCGTGGAAGACCCCAAAGAGTACACAGTGGGAGAAAAGCTGCTTGTGTTACCTCTGCAACTAAAGCAGAGTTCTACCGTTAAAACTGCGTGTTTTGGGAGAGGATATGCTTACAGTCCTCGCTACAGCCTGCCACGGTTGAGGCAGTTCGATCCACGTGGGAATCCCTGCATAAAGAAATTTATTCGTGGAAGAGCCCAAAGATTACACACTGGGAGTAATGCTGCTTGTGTTCCACCTGCAACTAACGCAGAGTTCCTTGGGTAAAACTGCCGTGTTTTCAGAGAGGAAATGCTTAGAGGCCTAACTAGAGCCTGCTTGCTTTAGGCATTTCACTCCACGCGGGACCCCTTGAGTATAGATATTCTTTCGGGCAAAGGCTCATTGGGTACACTGTGGGAGAAAAGCTGCTTGTGTTCCACCTGCAACTAAAGCAGAATTCTTCGGGTAAACCTGCGTGATTTGGTAGAGGATATGCTTACAGTCCTCGTTACAGCCTTCCATGGTGGAGGCAGTTCGCTCCTCGTGGGAATCCCTGCATAAAGAAGTTCATTCGTGTAAGAGCCCAAAGAGTACACAGTGGGAGAAATGCTGCTTGTGTTCCACCTGCAACTAAAGCAGAATTCTTTGGGTAAAACTGCGTGTATTGGGAGAGGAAATGCTTACAGTCCTTATGAGAGCCTCCCTTCGTTGAGGCAGTTCACTGCACGTGGGACACCCTGCATACACCCTGTAGACTCCTTCGGGGAAGGGCTCTTTGTATAAAGTGTGGGACAAATGCAGCTTGTGTTCCACCTGCAACTAAGGCAGAGTTCTTCGGGTAAAAGTGCCGTGTTTTCAGAGAGGAAATCCTTAGAGATCACAGGAGAGCCTGCCATGGTTGAGGCAGTTCGCTCCACGCTGGAAACCATTCTTATAGAACAAGTTCATTAGGGGAAGTGCCCATTGTGTACACTGTGAGAGGAAAGCTGATGGTGTTCCCCCTGCAATTAAAGCAGAGTTCTTCCTGTAAAACTGCGTGTTTTGGGAGAGGAAATGCTTACAGTATTCGCTACAGCCTGCCTTGGTTGAGGCAGTTCGCTCCACGTGGGAATCCCTGCATAAAGAAGTTCATTCGTGGAAGAGCCCAAAGAGTACACAGTGGGAGAAATGCTGCTTGTGTTCCACCTGCAACTAAAGCAGAATTCTTTGGTAAAACTGCCGTGTTTTGGAAGAGGAAATGCTTACAGTCCTCGCTACAGCCTGCCTTGGTTGAGGCAGTTCACTCCACGTCGGAAACCCTGCATATAGAAGTTCATTCGTGGAAGAGCCCAAAGAGTACACAGTGGGAGAAAAGCTGCTTGTGTTACGCCTGCAAGTAAAGCAGAGTTCTAGCTTTAAAACTGCGTGGTTTGGGAGAGGATATGCTTACAATCCTCGCTACAGCCTGCCATGGTTGAGGCAGTTCGCTCCACGTGGGAAACCCTGCATATACAAGTTCATTCTTGAAGAGACCAAAGAGTACACAGTGGGAGAAATGTTGCTTGTGTTCCACCTGCAACGAAAGCAGAGTTCTTCGGGTAAAAGTTCCGTGTTTTCAGAGGGGAAATTCTTAGAGACCACAGTAGTGCCTGCCATGGTTGAGGCAGTTCGCTCCACGCTGGAAACCATTCTTATAGAACAAGTTCATTAAGGGAAGTGCCTATTGTGTACACTGTGGGAGGAAAGCTGATGGTGTTCCCCCTGCAACTAAAGCAGAGTTCTTCGTGTAAAACTGCGTGTTTCAGGAGGGGAAATGTTTACAGTCCTCGCTACAGCCTGCCATGGGGGAGGCAGTTCGCTCCTCGTGGGAATCCCTGCATATAGAAGTTCATTCGTGTAAGAGCCCAGAGTACACAGTGGGAGAAAAGCTGCTTGTGTTACGCTTGCAAGTAAAGCAGACCTCTAGCGTTAAAACTACGAGGTTTGGGAGAGGATATGCTTACAGTCCTCGCTACAGCCTGCCATGGTTGAGGAAGTTCGGTCCACGTGGGAAACCCTGCATATACAAGTTCATTCGTGAAGAGCCCAAAGAGTACACAGTGGGAGAAATGCTGCTTGTGTTCCACCTGCAACGAAAGCAGAGTTCTTCGGGTAAAAGTTCCGTGTTTTCAGAGGGGAAATTCTTAGAGACCACAGTAGTGCCTGCCATGGTTGAGGCAGTTCGCTCCACGCTGGAAACCATTCTTATAGAACAAGTTCATTAAGGGAAGTGCCCATTGTGTACACTGTGGGAGAAAAGTTGCTTGTGTTCCCCCTGCAACTAAAGCAGAGTTCCTCGGGTAAACCTGCGTGATTTGGTAGAGGATATGCTTAGAGTCCTCGCTACAGCCTGCCATGGTGGAGGCAGTTCGCTCCTCGTGGGAATCCCTGCATAAAGAAGTTCATTCGTGTAAGAGCCCAAAGAGTACACATTGGGAGTAATGCTGCTTGTATGCCACCTGCAACTAAAGCAGAATTCTTTGGTAAAACTGCCGTGTTTTGGAAGAGGAAATGCTTACAGTCCTCGCTACAGCCTGCCTTGGTTGAGGCAGTTCGCTCCACGTCGGAAACCCTGCATATAGAAGTTCATTCGTGGAAGAGCCCAAAGAGTACACAGTGGGAGAAAAGCTGCTTGTGTTACCTCTGCAACTAAAGTAGAGTTCTACCGTTAAAACTGCGTGTTTTGGGAGAGGATATGCTTACAGTCCTCGCTACAGCCTGCCACGGTTGAGGCAGTTCGATCCACGTGGGAATCCCTGCATAAAGAAATTCATTCGTGGAAGAGCCCAAAGATTACACACTGGGAGTAATGCTGCTTGTGTTCCACCTGCAACTAACGCAGAGTTCCTTGGGTAAAACTGCCTTGTTTTCAGAGAGGAAATGCTTAGACGCCTAACTAGAGCCTGCTTACTTTAGGCATTTCACTCCACGCGGGACCCCTTGAGTATAGATATTCTTTCGGGCAAAGGCTCATTGGGTACACTGTGGGAGAAAAGCTGCTTGTGTTCCACCTGCAACTAAAGCAGAATTCTTCGGGTAAACCTGCGTGATTTGGTAGAGGATATGCTTACAGTCCTCGTTACAGCCTTCCATGGTGGAGGCAGTTCGCTCCTCGTGGGAATCCCTGCATAAAGAAGTTCATTCGTGTAAGAGCCCAAAGAGTACACAGTGGGAGAAATGCTGCTTGTGTTCCACCTGCAACTAAAGCACCGTTCTTCGGGTAAAACTGCCTGTTATGGGGAGGAAATGCTTACAGTCCTTACGAGAGCCTGCCTTCATTGAGGCAGTTCGCTGCACGTGGGACACCCTGCATAATGAAGAATCATTTGGGGAAGGGCCGTTTGTATAAAGTGTGGGACAAATGCAGCTTGTGTTCCACTGCAACTAAAGCAGAGTTCTTCGGGTAAAAGTGCCGTGTTTTCAGAGAGGAAATCCTTAGAGACCACAGGAGAGCCTGCCATGGTTGAGGCAGTTCGCTCCACGCTGGAAACCATTGTTTTAGAACAAGTTCATTAGGGGAAGGGCCCATTCTGTACACTGTGGGAGGAAAGCTGATGGTGTTCCCCCTGCACCTAAAGCAGAGTTCTTCGTGTAAAACTGCGTGTTTCGGGAGGGGAAATGCTTACAGTATTCGCTACAGCCTGCCTTGGTTGAGGCAGTTCGCTCCACGTGGGAATCCCTGCATAAAGAAGTTCATTCGTGGAAGAGCCCAAAGAGTACACAGTGGGAGAAATGCTGCTTGTGTTCCACCTGCAACTAAAGCAGAATTCTTTGGTAAAACTGCCGTGTTTTGGAAGAGGAAATGCTTACAGTCCTCGCTACAGCCTGCCTTGGTTGAGGCAGTTCGCTCCACGTCGGAAACCCTGCATATAGAAGTTCATTCGTGGAAGAGCCCAAAGAGTACACAGTGGGAGAAAAGCTGCTTGGGTTACGCCTGCAAGTAAAGCAGAGTTCTAGCTTTAAAACTGCGTGGTTTGGGAGAGGATATGCTTACAATCCTCGCTACAGCCTGCCATGGTTGAGGCAGTTCGCTCCACGTGGGAAACCCTGCATATACAAGTTCATTCGTGAAGAGACCAAAGAGTACACAGTGGGAGAAATGCTGCTTGTGTTCCACCTGCAACGAAAGCAGAGTTCTTTGGGTAAAAGTTCCGTGTTTTCAGAGGGGAAATTCTTAGAGACCACAGTAATGCCTGCCATGGTTGAGGCAGTTCGCTCCACGCTGGAAACCATTCTTATAGAACAAGTTCATTAGGGGAAGTGCCTATTGTGTACACTGTGGGAGGAAAGCTGATGGTGTTCCCCCTGCACCTAAAGCAGAGTTCTTCGTGTAAAACTGCGTGTTTCGCGAGGGGAAATGCTTACAGTCCTCGCTACAGCCTGCCATGGTGGAGGCAGTTCGCTCCTCGTGGGAATCCCTGCATATAGAAGTTCATTCGTGTAAGAGCCCAAAGAGTACACAGTGGGAGAAAAGCTGCTTGTGTTACGCCTGCAAGTAAAGCAGACTTCTAGCGTTAAAACTGCCAGGTTTGGGAGAGGATATGCTTACAGTCCTCGCTACAGCCTGCCATGGTTGAGGAAGTTCGCTCCACGTGGGAAACCATGCATATACAAGTTCATTCGTGAAGAGACCAAAGAGTACACAGTGGGAGAAATGCTGCTTGTGTTCCACCTGCAACGAAAGCAGAGTTCTTCGGGTAAAAGTTCCGTGTTTTCAGAGGGGAAATTCTTAGAGACCACAGTAGTGCCTGCCATGGTTGAGGCAGTTCGCTCCACGCTGGAAACCATTCTTATAGAACAAGTTCATTAAGGGAAGTGCCCATTGTGTACACTGTGGGAGAAAAGATGCTTGTGTTCCCCCTGCAACTAAAGCAGAGTTCCTCGGGTAAACCTGCGTGATTTGGTAGAGGATATGCTTACAGTCCTCGCTACAGCCTGCCATGGTGGAGGCAGTTCGCTCCTCGTGGGAATCCCTGCATAAAGAAGTTCATTCGTGTAAGAGCCCAAAGAGTACACATTGGGAGTAATGCTGCTTGTATGCCACCTGCAACTAAAGCAGAATTCTTTGGTAAAACTGCCGTGTTTTGTAAGAGGAAATGCTTACAGTCCTCGCTACAGCCTGCCTTGGTTGAGGCAGTTCGCTCCACGTCGGAAACCCTGCATATAGAAGTTCATTCGTGGAAGAGCCCAAAGAGTACACAGTGGGAGAAAAGCTGCTTGTGTTACCTCTGCAACTAAAGCAGAGTTCTACCGTTAAAACTGCGTGTTTTGGGAGAGGATATGCTTACAGTCCTCGCTACAGCCTGCCACGGTTGAAGCAGTTCAATCCACGTGGGAATCCCTGCATAAAGAAATTCATTCGTGGAAGAGCCCAAAGATTACACACTGGGAGTAATGCTGCTTGTGTTCCACCTGCAACTAACGCAGAGTTCCTTGGGTAAAACTGCCGTGTTTTCAGAGAGGAAATGCTTAGACGCCTAACTAGAGCCTGCTTACTTTAGGCATTTCACTCCACGCGGGACCCCTTGAGTATAGATATTCTTTCGGGCAAAGGCTCATTGGGTACACTGTGGGAGAAAAGCTGCTTGTGTTCCACCTGCAACTAAAGCAGAATTCTTCGGGTAAACCTGCGTGATTTGGTAGAGGATATGCTTACAGTCCTCGTTACAGCCTTCCATGGTGGAGGCAGTTCGCTCCTCGTGGGAATCCCTGCATAAAGAAGTTCATTCGTGTAAGAGCCCAAAGAGTACACAGTGGGAGAAATGCTGCTTGTGTTCCACCTGCAACTAAAGCACCGTTCTTCGGGTAAAACTGCCTGTTATGGGGAGGAAATGCTTACAGTCCTTACGAGAGCCTGCCTTCATTGAGGCAGTTCGCTGCACGTGGGACACCCTGCATAATGAAGATTCATTCGGGGAAGGGCCGTTTGTATAAAGTGTGGGACAAATGCAGCTTGTGTTCCACCTGCAACTAAAGCAGAGTTCTTCGGGTTAAAGTGCCGTGTTTTCAGAGAGGAAATCCTTAGAGACCACAGGAGAGCCTGCCATGGTTGAGGCAGTTCGCTCCACGCTGGAAACCATTCTTTTAGAACAAGTTCATTAGGAGAAGTGCCCATTCTGTACACTGTGGGAGGAAAGCTGATGGTGTTCCCCCTGCACCTAAAGCAGAGTTCTTCGTGTAAAACTGCGTGTTTCGGGAGGGGAAATGCTTACAGTATTCGCTACAGCCTGCCTTGGTTGAGGCAGTTCGCTCCACGTGGGAATCCCTGCATAAAGAAGTTCATTCGTGGAAGAGCCCAAAGAGTACACAGTGGGAGAAATGCTGCTTGTGTTCCACCTGCAACTAAAGCAGAATTCTTTGGTAAAACTGCCGTGTTTTGGAAGAGGAAATGCTTACAGTCCTCGCTACAGCCTGCCTTGGTTGAGGCAGTTCGCTCCACGTCGGAAACCCTGCATATAGAAGTTCATTCGTGGAAGAGCCCAAAGAGTACACAGTGGGAGAAAAGCTGCTTGGGTTACGCCTGCAAGTAAAGCAGAGTTCTAGCTTTAAAACTGCGTGGTTTGGGAGAGGATATGCTTACAATCCTCGCTACAGCCTGCCATGGTTGAGGCAGTTCGCTCCACGTGGGAAACCCTGCATATACAAGTTCATTCGTGAAGAGACCAAAGAGTACACAGTGGGAGAAATGCTGCTTGTGTTCCACCTGCAACGAAAGCAGAGTTCTTTGGGTAAAAGTTCCGTGTTTTCAGAGGGGAAATTCTTAGAGACCACAGTAATGCCTGCCATGGTTGAGGCAGTTCGCTCCACGCTGGAAACCATTCTTATAGAACAAGTTCATTAGGGGAAGTGCCTATTGTGTACACTGTGGGAGGAAAGCTGATGGTGTTCCCCCTGCACCTAAAGCAGAGTTCTTCGTGTAAAACTGCGTGTTTCGCGAGGGGAAATGCTTACAGTCCTCGCTACAGCCTGCCATGGTGGAGGCAGTTCGCTCCTCGTGGGAATCCCTGCATATAGAAGTTCATTCGTGTAAGAGCCCAAAGAGTACACAGTGGGAGAAAAGCTGCTTGTGTTACGCCTGCAAGTAAAGCAGACTTCTAGCGTTAAAACTGCGAGGTTTGGGAGAGGATATGCTTACAGTCCTCGCTACAGCCTGCCATGGTTGAGGAAGTTCGCTCCACGTGGGAAACCATGCATATACAAGTTCATTCGTGAAGAGACCAAAGAGTACACAGTGGGAGAAATGCTGCTTGTGTTCCACCTGCAACGAAAGCAGAGTTCTTCGGGTAAAAGTTCCGTGTTTTCAGAGGGGAAATTCTTAGAGACCACAGTAGTGCCTGCCATGGTTGAGGCAGTTCGCTCCACGCTGGAAACCATTCTTATAGAACAAGTTCATTAAGGGAAGTGCCCATTGTGTACACTGTGGGAGAAAAGATGCTTGTGTTCCCCCTGCAACTAAAGCAGAGTTCCTCGGGTAAACCTGCGTGATTTGGTAGAGGATATGCTTACAGTCCTCGCTACAGCCTGCCATGGTGGAGGCAGTTCGCTCCTCGTGGGAATCCCTGCATAAAGAAGTTCATTCGTGTAAGAGCCCAAAGAGTACACATTGGGAGTAATGCTGCTTGTATGCCACCTGCAACTAAAGCAGAATTCTTTGGTAAAACTGCCGTGTTTTGTAAGAGGAAATGCTTACAGTCCTCGCTACAGCCTGCCTTGGTTGAGGCAGTTCGCTCCACGTCGGAAACCCTGCATATAGAAGTTCATTCGTGGAAGAGCCCAAAGAGTACACAGTGGGAGAAAAGCTGCTTGTGTTACCTCTGCAACTAAAGCAGAGTTCTACCGTTAAAACTGCGTGTTTTGGGAGAGGATATGCTTACAGTCCTCGCTACAGCCTGCCACGGTTGAGGCAGTTCGATCCACGTGGGAATCCCTGCATAAAGAAATTTATTCGTGGAAGAGCCCAAAGATTACACACTGGGAATAATGCTGCTTGTGTTCCACCTGCAACTAACGCAGAGTTCCTTGGGTAAAACTGCCGTGTTTTCAGAGAGGAAATGCTTAGAGGCCTAACTAGAGCCTGCTTGCTTTAGGCATTTCACTCCACGCGGGACCCCTTGAGTATAGATATTCTTTCGGGCAAAGGCTCATTGGGTACACTGTGGGAGAAAAGCTGCTTGTGTTCCACCTGCAACTAAAGCAGAATTCTTCGGGTAAACCTGCGTGATTTGGTAGAGGATATGCTTACAGTCCTCGTTACAGCCTTCCATGGTGGAGGCAGTTCGCTCCTCGTGGGAATCCCTGCATAAAGAAGTTCATTCGTGTAAGAGCCCAAAGAGTACACAGTGGGAGAAATGCTGCTTGTGTTCCACCTGCAACTAAAGCAGAATTCTTTGGGTAAAACTGCGTGTATTGGGAGAGGAAATGCTTACAGTCCTTATGAGAGCCTCCCTTCGTTGAGGCAGTTCACTGCACGTGGGACACCCTGCATACACCCTGTAGACTCCTTCGGGGAAGGGCTCTTTGTATAAAGTGTGGGACAAATGCAGCTTGTGTTCCACCTGCAACTAAGGCAGAGTTCTTCGGGTAAAAGTGCCGTGTTTTCAGAGAGGAAATCCTTAGAGATCACAGGAGAGCCTGCCATGGTTGAGGCAGTTCGCTCCACGCTGGAAACCATTCTTATAGAACAAGTTCATTAGGGGAAGTGCCCATTGTGTACACTGTGAGAGGAAAGCTGATGGTGTTCCCCCTGCAATTAAAGCAGAGTTCTTCCTGTAAAACTGCGTGTTTTGGGAGAGGAAATGCTTACAGTATTCGCTACAGCCTGCCTTGGTTGAGGCAGTTCGCTCCACGTGGGAATCCCTGCATAAAGAAGTTCATTCGTGGAAGAGCCCAAAGAGTACACAGTGGGAGAAATGCTGCTTGTGTTCCACCTGCAACTAAAGCAGAATTCTTTGGTAAAACTGCCGTGTTTTGGAAGAGGAAATGCTTACAGTCCTCGCTACAGCCTGCCTTGGTTGAGGCAGTTCACTCCACGTCGGAAACCCTGCATATAGAAGTTCATTCGTGGAAGAGCCCAAAGAGTACACAGTGGGAGAAAAGCTGCTTGTGTTACGCCTGCAAGTAAAGCAGAGTTCTAGCTTTAAAACTGCGTGGTTTGGGAGAGGATATGCTTACAATCCTCGCTACAGCCTGCCATGGTTGAGGCAGTTCGCTCCACGTGGGAAACCCTGCATATACAAGTTCATTCGTGAAGAGACCAAAGAGTACACAGTGGGGGAAATGCTGCTTGTGTTCCACCTGCAACGAAAGCAGAGTTCTTCGGGTAAAAGTTCCGTGTTTTCAGAGGGGAAATTCTTAGAGACCACAGTAGTGCCTGCCATGGTTGAGGCAGTTCGCTCCACGCTGGAAACCATTCTTATAGAACAAGTTCATTAAGGGAAGTGCCTATTGTGTACACTGTGGGAGGAAAGCTGATGGTGTTCCCCCTGCAACTAAAGCAGAGTTCTTCGTGTAAAACTGCGTGTTTCAGGAGGGGAAATGCTTACAGTCCTCGCTACAGCCTGCCATGGGGGAGGCAGTTCGCTCCTCGTGGGAATCCCTGCATATAGAAGTTCATTCGTGTAAGAGCCCAGAGTACACAGTGGGAGAAAAGCTGCTTGTGTTACGCTTGCAAGTAAAGCAGACCTCTAGCGTTAAAACTACGAGGTTTGGGAGAGGATATGCTTACAGTCCTGGCTACAGCCTGCCATGGTTGAGGAAGTTCGGTCCACGTGGGAAACCCTGCATATACAAGTTCATTCGTGAAGAGCCCAAAGAGTACACAGTGGGAGAAATGCTGCTTGTGTTCCACCTGCAACGAAAGCAGAGTTCTTCGGGTAAAAGTTCCGTGTTTTCAGAGGGGAAATTCTTAGAGACCACAGTAGTGCCTGCCATGGTTGAGGCAGTTCGCTCCACGCTGGAAACCATTCTTATAGAACAAGTTCATTAGGGGAAGTGCCTATTGTGTACACTGTGGGAGGAAAGCTGATGGTGTTCCCCCTGCACCTAAAGCAGAGTTCTTCGTGTAAAACTGCGTGTTTCGGGAGGGTAAATGCTTACAGTCCTCGCTACAGCCTGCAATGGTGGAGGCAGTTCGCTCCTCGTGGGAATCCCTGCATAAAGAAGTTCATTCGTGTAAGAGCCCAAAGAGTACACATTGCGAGTAATGCTGCTTGTATGCCACCTGCAACTAAAGCTGAATTCTTTGGTAAAACTGCCGTGTTTTGTAAGAGGAAATGCTTACAGTCCTCGCTACAGCCTGCCTTGGTTGAGGCAGTTCGCTCCACGTCGGAAACCCTGCATATAGAAGTTCATTCGTGGAAGAGCCCAAAGAGTACACAGTGGGAGAAAAGCTGCTTGTGTTACATCTGCAACTAAAGCAGAGTTCTACCGTTAAAACTGCGTGTTTTGGGAGAGGATATGCTTACAGTCCTCGCTACAGCCTGCCACGGTTGAAGCAGTTCAATCCACGTGGGAATCCCTGCATAAAGAAATTCATTCGTTGAAGAGCCCAAAGATTACACACTGGGAGTAATGCTGCTTGTGTTCCACCTGCAACTAACGCAGAGTTCCTTGGGTAAAACTGCCGTGTTTTCAGAGAGGAAATGCTTAGACGCCTAACTAGAGCCTGCTTACTTTAGGCATTTCACTCCACGCGGGACCCCTTGAGTATAGATATTCTTTCGGGCAAAGGCTCATTGGGTACACTGTGGGAGAAAAGCTGCTTGTGTTCCACCTGCAACTAAAGCAGAATTCTTCGGGTAAACCTGCGTGATTTGGTAGAGGATATGCTTACAGTCCTCGTTACAGCCTTCCATGGTGGAGGCAGTTCGCTCCTCGTGGGAATCCCTGCATAAAGAAGTTCATTCGTGTAAGAGCCCAAAGAGTACACAGTGGGAGAAATGCTGCTTGTGTTCCACCTGCAACTAAAGCACCATTCTTCGGGTAAAACTGCCTGTTATGGGGAGGAAATGCTTACAGTCCTTACGAGAGCCTGCCTTCATTGAGGCAGTTCGCTGCACGTGGGACACCCTGCATAATGAAGATTCATTCGGGGAAGGGCCGTTTGTATAAAGTGTGGGACAAATGCAGCTTGTGTTCCACCTGCAACTAAAGCAGAGTTCTTCGGGTAAAAGTGCCGTGTTTTCAGAGAGGAAATCCTTAGAGACCACAGGAGAGCCTGCCATGGTTGAGGCAGTTCGCTCCACGCTGGAAACCATTCTTTTAGAACAAGTTCATTAGGGGAAGTGCCCATTCTGTACATGTGGGAGGAAAGCTGATGGTGTTCCCCCTGCACCTAAAGCAGAGTTCTTCGTGTAAAACTGCGTGTTTCGGGAGGGGAAATGCTTACAGTATTCTCTACAGCCTGCCTTGGTTGAGGCAGTTCGCTCCACGTGGGAATCCCTGCATAAAGAAGTTCATTCGTGGAAGAGCCCAAAGAGTACACAGTGGGAGAAATGCTGCTTGTGTTCCACCTGCAACTAAAGCAGAATTCTTTGGTAAAACTGCCGTGTTTTGGAAGAGGAAATGCTTACAGTCCTCGCTACAGCCTGCCTTGGTTGAGGCAGTTCGCTCCACGTCGGAAACCCTGCATATAGAAGTTCATTCGTGGAAGAGCCCAAAGAGTACACAGTGGGAGAAAAGCTGCTTGTGTTACGCCTGCAAGTAAAGCAGAGTTCTAGCTTTAAAACTGAAGGTTTGGGAGAGGATATGCTTACAATCCTCGCTACAGCCTGCCATGGTTGAGGCAGTTCGCTCCACGTGGGAAACCCTGCATATACAAGTTCATTCGTGAAGAGACCAAAGAGTACACAGTGGGAGAAATGCTGCTTGTGTTCCACCTGCAACGAAAGCTGAGTTCTTTGGGTAAAAGTTCCGTGCTTTCAGAGGGGAAATTCTTAGAGACCACAGTAATGCCTGCCATGGTTGAGGCAGTTGGCTCCACGCTGGAAACCATTCTTATAGAACAAGTTCATTAGGGGAAGTGCCTATTGTGTACACTGTGGGAGGAAAGCTGATGGTGTTCCCCCTGCACCTAAAGCAGAGTTCTTCGTGTAAAACTGCGTGTTTCGGGAGGGGAAATGCTTACAGTCCTCGCTACAGCCTGCCATAGTGGAGGCAGTTCGCTCCTCGTGGGAATCCCTGCATAAAGAAGTTCATTCGTGTAAGAGCCCAAAGAGTACACATTGGGAGTAATGCTGCTTGTATGCCACCTGCAACTAAAGCAGAATTCTTTGGTAAAACTGCCGTGTTTTGTAAGAGGAAATGCTTACAGTACTTGCTACAGCCTGCCTTGGTTGAGGCAGTTCGCTCCACGTCGGAAACCCTGCATATAGAAGTTCATTCGTGGAAGAGCCCAAAGAGTACACAGTGGGAGAAAAGCTGCTTGTGTTACCTCTGCAACTAAAGCAGAGTTCTACCGTTAAAACTGCGTGTTTTGGGAGAGGATATGCTTACAGTCCTCGCTACAGCCTGCCACGGTTGAAGCAGTTCAATCCACGTGGGAATCCCTGCATAAAGAAATTCATTCGTTGAAGAGCCCAAAGATTACACACTGGGAGTAATGCTGCTTGTGTTCCACCTGCAACTAACGCAGAGTTCCTTGGGTAAAACTGCCGTGTTTTCAGAGAGGAAATGCTTAGACGCCTAACTAGAGCCTGCTTACTTTAGGCATTTCACTCCACGCGGGACCCCTTGAGTATAGATATTCTTTCGGGCAAAGGCTCATTGGGTACACTGTGGGAGAAAAGCTGCTTGTGTTCCACCTGCAACTAAAGCAGAATTCTTCGGGTAAACCTGCGTGATTTGGTAGAGGATATGCTTACAGTCCTCGTTACAGCCTTCCATGGTGGAGGCAGTTCGCTCCTCGTGGGAATCCCTGCATAAAGAAGTTCATTCGTGTAAGAGCCCAAAGAGTACACAGTGGGAGAAATGCTGCTTGTGTTCCACCTGCAACTAAAGCAGAATTCTTTGGGTAAAACTGCGTGTATTGGGAGAGGAAATGCTTACAGTCCTTATGAGAGCCTCCCTTCTTTGAGGCAGTTCACTGCACGTGGGACACCCTGCATACACCCTGTAGACTCCTTCGGGGAAGGGCTCTTTGTATAAAGTGTGGGACAAATGCAGCTTGTGTTCCACTGCAACTAAAGCAGAGTTCTTCGGGTAAAAGTGCCGTGTTTTCAGAGAGGAAATCCTTAGAGACCACAGGAGAGCCTGCCATGGTTGAGGCAGTTCGCTCCACGCTGGAAACCATTCTTTTAGAACAAGTTCATTAGGGGAAGTGCCCATTCTGTACACTGTGGGAGGAAAGCTGATGGTGTTCCCCCTGCACCTAAAGCAGAGTTCTTCGTGTAAAACTGCGTGTTTCGGGAGGGGAAATGCTTACAGTATTCGCTACAGCCTGCCTTGGTTGAGGCAGTTCGCTCCACGTGGGAATCCCTGCATAAAGAAGTTCATTCGTGGAAGAGCCCAAAGAGTACACAGTGGGAGAAATGCTGCTTGTGTTCCACCTGCAACTAAAGCAGAATTCTTTGGTAAAACTGCCGTGTTTTGGAAGAGGAAATGCTTACAATCCTCGCTACAGCCTGCCATGGTTGAGGCAGTTCGCTCCACGTGGGAAACCCTGCATATACAAGTTCATTCGTGAAGAGACCAAAGAGTACACAGTGGGAGAAATGCTGCTTGTGTTCCACCTGCAACGAAAGCAGAGTTCTTTGGGTAAAAGTTCTGTGTTTTCAGAGGGGAAATTCTTAGAGACCACAGTAATGCCTGCCATGGTTGAGGCAGTTCGCTCCACGCTGGAAACCATTCTTATAGAACAAGTTCATTAGGGGAAGTGCCTATTGTGTACACTGTGGGAGGAAAGCTGATGGTGTTCCCCCTGCACCTAAAGCAGAGTTCTTCGTGTAAAACTGCGTGTTTCGGGAGGGGAAATGCTTACAGTCCTCGCTACAGCCTGCCATGGTGGAGGCAGTTCGCTCCTCGTGGGAATCCCTGCATAAAGAAGTTCATTCGTGTAAGAGCCCAAAGAGTACACATTGGGAGTAATGCTGCTTGTATGCCACCTGCAACTAAAGCAGAATTCTTTGGTAAAACTGCCGTGTTTTGTAAGAGGAAATGCTTACAGTACTTGCTACAGCCTGCCTTGGTTGAGGCAGTTCGCTCCACGTCGGAAACCCTGCATATAGATGTTCATTCGTGGAAGAGCCCAAAGAGTACACAGTGGGAGAAAAGCTGCTTGTGTTACCTCTGCAACTAAAGTAGAGTTCTACCGTTAAAACTGCGTGTTTTGGGAGAGGATATGCTTACAGTCCTCGCTACAGCCTGCCACGGTTGAAGCAGTTCAATCCACGTGGGAATCCCTGCATAAAGAAATTCATTCGTGGAAGAGCCCAAAGATTACACACTGGGAGTAATGCTGCTTGTGTTCCACCTGCAACTAACGCAGAGTTCCTTGGGTAAAACTGCCGTGTTTTCAGAGAGGAAATGCTTAGACGCCTAACTAGAGCCTGCTTACTTTAGGCATTTCACTCCACGCGGGACCCCTTGAGTATAGATATTCTTTCGGGCAAAGGCTCATTGGGTACACTGTGGGAGAAAAGCTGCTTGTGTTCCACCTGCAACTAAAGCAGAATTCTTCGGGTAAACCTGCGTGATTTGGTAGAGGATATGCTTACAGTCCTCGTTACAGCCTTCCATGGTGGAGGCAGTTCGCTCCTCGTGGGAATCCCTGCATAAAGAAGTTCATTCGTGTAAGAGCCCAAAGAGTACACAGTGGGAGAAATGCTGCTTGTGTTCCACCTGCAACTAAAGCACCGTTCTTCGGGTAAAACTGCCTGTTATGGGGAGGAAATGCTTACAGTCCTTACGAGAGCCTGCCTTCATTGAGGCAGTTCGCTGCACGTGGGACACCCTGCATAATGAAGATTCATTCGGGGAAGGGCCGTTTGTATAAAGTGTGGGACAAATGCAGCTTGTGTTCCACCTGCAACTAAAGCAGAGTTCTTCGGGTTAAAGTGCCGTGTTTTCAGAGAGGAAATCCTTAGAGACCACAGGAGAGCCTGCCATGGTTGAGGCAGTTCGCTCCACGCTGGAAACCATTCTTTTAGAACAAGTTCATTAGGAGAAGTGCCCATTCTGTACACTGTGGGAGGAAAGCTGATGGTGTTCCCCCTGCACCTAAAGCAGAGTTCTTCGTGTAAAACTGCGTGTTTCGGGAGGGGAAATGCTTACAGTATTCGCTACAGCCTGCCTTGGTTGAGGCAGTTCGCTCCACGTGGGAATCCCTGCATAAAGAAGTTCATTCGTGGAAGAGCCCAAAGAGTACACAGTGGGAGAAATGCTGCTTGTGTTCCACCTGCAACTAAAGCAGAATTCTTTGGTAAAACTGCCGTGTTTTGGAAGAGGAAATGCTTACAGTCCTCGCTACAGCCTGCCTTGGTTGAGGCAGTTCGCTCCACGTCGGAAACCCTGCATATAGAAGTTCATTCGTGGAAGAGCCCAAAGAGTACACAGTGGGAGAAAAGCTGCTTGTGTTACGCCTGCAAGTAAAGCAGAGTTCTAGCTTTAAAACTGCGTGGTTTGGGAGAGGATATGCTTACAATCCTCGCAACAGCCTGCCATGGTTGAGGCAGTTCGCTCCACGTGGGAAACCCTGCATATACAAGTGCATTCGTGAAGAGACCAAAGAGTACACAGTGGGAGAAATGCTGCTTGTGTTCCACCTGCAACGAAAGCAGAGTTCTTTGGGTAAAAGTTCGGTGTTTTCAGAGGGGAAATTCTTAGAGACCACAGTAATGCCTGCCATGGTTGAGGCAGTTCGCTCCACGCTGGAAACCATTCTTATAGAACAAGTTCATTAGGGGAAGTGCCTATTGTGTACACTGTGGGAGGAAAGCTGATGGTGTTCCCCCTGCACCTAAAGCAGAGTTCTTCGTGTAAAAGGGCGTGTTTCGGGAGGGGAAATGCTTACAGTCCTCGCTACAGCCTGCCATGGTGGAGGCAGTTCGCTCCTCGTGGGAATCCCTGCATATAGAAGTTCATTCGTGTAAGAGCCCAAAGAGTACACAGTGGGAGAAAAGCTGCTTGTGTTACGCCTGCAAGTAAAGCAGACTTCTAGCGTTAAAACTGCGAGGTTTGGGAGAGGATATGCTTACAGTCCTCGCTACAGCCTGCCATGGTTGAGGAAGTTCGCTCCACGTGGGAAACCCTGCATATACAAGTTCATTCGTGAAGAGACCAAAGAGTACACAGTGGGAGAAATGCTGCTTGTGTTCCACCTGCAACGAAAGCAGAGTTCTTCGGGTAAAAGTTCCGTGTTTTCAGAGGGGAAATTCTTAGAGACCACAGTAGTGCCTGCCATGGTTGAGGCAGTTCGCTCCACGCTGGAAACCATTCTTATAGAACAAGTTCATTAAGGGAAGTGCCCATTGTGTACACTGTGGGAGAAAAGATGCTTGTGTTCCCCCTGCAACTAAAGCAGAGTTCCTCGGGTAAACCTGCGTGATTTGGTAGAGGATATGCTTACAGTCCTCGCTACAGCCTGCCATGGTGGAGGCAGTTCGCTCCTCGTGGGAATCCCTGCATAAAGAAGTTCATTCGTGTAAGAGCCCAAAGAGTACACATTGGGAGTAATGCTGCTTGTATGCCACCTGCAACTAAAGCAGAATTCTTTGGTAAAACTGCCGTGTTTTGTAAGAGGAAATGCTTACAGTCCTCGCTACAGCCTGCCTTGTTTGAGGCAGTTCGCTCCACGTCGGAAACCCTGCATATAGAAGTTCATTCGTGGAAGAGCCCAAAGAGTACACAGTGGGAGAAAAGCTGCTTGTGTTACCTCTGCAACTAAAGCAGAGTTCTACCGTTAAAACTGCGTGTTTTGGGAGAGGATATGCTTACAGTCCTCGCTACAGCCTGCCACGGTTGAGGCAGTTCGATCCACGTGGGAATCCCTGCATAAAGAAATTTATTCGTGGAAGAGCCCAAAGATTACACACTGGGAGTAATGCTGCTTGTGTTCCACCTGCAACTAACGCAGAGTTCCTTGGGTAAAACTGCCGTGTTTTCAGAGAGGAAATGCTTAGAGGCCTAACTAGAGCCTGCTTGCTTTAGGCATTTCACTCCACGCGGGACCCCTTGAGTATAGATATTCTTTCGGGCAAAGGCTCATTGGGTACACTGTGGGAGAAAAGCTGCTTGTGTTCCACCTGCAACTAAAGCAGAATTCTTCGGGTAAACCTGCGTGATTTGGTAGAGGATATGCTTACAGTCCTCGTTACAGCCTTCCATGGTGGAGGCAGTTCGCTCCTCGTGGGAATCCCTGCATAAAGAAGTTCATTCGTGTAAGAGCCCAAAGAGTACACAGTGGGAGAAATGCTGCTTGTGTTCCACCTGCAACTAAAGCAGAATTCTTTGGGTAAAACTGCGTGTATTGGGAGAGGAAATGCTTACAGTCCTTATGAGAGCCTCCCTTCGTTGAGGCAGTTCACTGCACGTGGGACACCCTGCATACACCCTGTAGACTCCTTCGGGGAAGGGCTCTTTGTATAAAGTGTGGGACAAATGCAGCTTGTGTTCCACCTGCAACTAAGGCAGAGTTCTTCGGGTAAAAGTGCCGTGTTTTCAGAGAGGAAATCCTTAGAGATCACAGGAGAGCCTGCCATGGTTGAGGCAGTTCGCTCCACGCTGGAAACCATTCTTATAGAACAAGTTCATTAGGGGAAGTGCCCATTGTGTACACTGTGAGAGGAAAGCTGATGGTGTTCCCCCTGCAATTAAAGCAGAGTTCTTCCTGTAAAACTGCGTGTTTTGGGAGAGGAAATGCTTACAGTATTCGCTACAGCCTGCCTTGGTTGAGGCAGTTCGCTCCACGTGGGAATCCCTGCATAAAGAAGTTCATTCGTGGAAGAGCCCAAAGAGTACACAGTGGGAGAAATGCTGCTTGTGTTCCACCTGCAACTAAAGCAGAATTCTTTGGTAAAACTGCCGTGTTTTGGAAGAGGAAATGCTTACAGTCCTCGCTACAGCCTGCCTTGGTTGAGGCAGTTCACTCCACGTCGGAAACCCTGCATATAGAAGTTCATTCGTGGAAGAGCCCAAAGAGTACACAGTGGGAGAAAAGCTGCTTGTGTACGCCTGCAAGTAAAGCAGAGTTCTAGCTTTAAAACTGCGTGGTTTGGGAGAGGATATGCTTACAATCCTCGCTACAGCCTGCCATGGTTGAGGCAGTTCGCTCCACGTGGGAAACCCTGCATATACAAGTTCATTCGTGAAGAGACCAAAGAGTACACAGTGGGAGAAATGCTGCTTGTGTTCCACCTGCAACGAAAGCAGAGTTCTTCGGGTAAAAGTTCCGTGTTTTCAGAGGGGAAATTCTTAGAGACCACAGTAGTGCCTGCCATGGTTGAGGCAGTTCGCTCCACGCTGGAAACCATTCTTATAGAACAAGTTCATTAAGGGAAGTGCCTATTGTGTACACTGTGGGAGGAAAGCTGATGGTGTTCCCCCTGCAACTAAAGCAGAGTTCTTCGTGTAAAACTGCGTGTTTCAGGAGGGGAAATGCTTACAGTCCTCGCTACAGCCTGCCATGGGGGAGGCAGTTCGCTCCTCGTGGGAATCCCTGCATATAGAAGTTCATTCGTGTAAGAGCCCAGAGTACACAGTGGGAGAAAAGCTGCTTGTGTTACGCCTGCAAGTAAAGCAGACCTCTAGCGTTAAAACTACGAGGTTTGGGAGAGGATATGCTTACAGTCCTCGCTACAGCCTGCCATGGTTGAGGAAGTTCGGTCCACGTGGGAAACCCTGCATATACAAGTTCATTCGTGAAGAGCCCAAAGAGTACACAGTGGGAGAAATGCTGCTTGTGTTCCACCTGCAACTAAAGCACCGTTCTTCGGGTAAAACTGCCTGTTATGGGGAGGAAATGCTTACAGTCCTTACGAGAGCCTGCCTTCATTGAGGCAGTTCGCTGCACGTGGGACACCCTGCATAATGAAGAATCATTCGGGGAAGGGCCGTTTGTATAAAGTGTGGGACAAATGCAGCTTGTGTTCCACTGCAACTAAAGCAGAGTTCTTCGGGTAAAAGTGCCGTGTTTTCAGAGAGGAAATCCTTAGAGACCACAGGAGAGCCGGCCATGGTTGAGGCAGTTCGCTCCACGCTGGAAACCATTGTTTTAGAACAAGTTCATTAGGGGAAGGGCCCATTCTGTACACTGTGGGAGGAAAGGTGATGGTGTTCCCCCTGCACCTAAAGCAGAGTTCTTCGTGTAAAACTGCGTGTTTCGGGAGGGGAAATGCTTACAGTATTCGCTACAGCCTGCCTTGGTTGAGGCAGTTCGCTCCACGTGGGAATCCCTGCATAAAGAAGTTCATTCGTGGAAGAGCCCAAAGAGTACACAGTGGGAGAAAAGCTGCTTGGGTTACGCCTGCAAGTAAAGCAGAGTTCTAGCTTTAAAACTGCGTGGTTTGGGAGAGGATATGCTTACAATCCTCGCTACAGCCTGCCATGGTTGAGGCAGTTCGCTCCACGTGGGAAACCCTGCATATACAAGTTCATTCGTGAAGAGACCAAAGAGTACACAGTGGGAGAAATGCTGCTTGTGTTCCACCTGCAACGAAAGCAGAGTTCTTTGGGTAAAAGTTCCGTGTTTTCAGAGGGGAAATTCTTAGAGACCACAGTAATGCCTGCCATGGTTGAGGCAGTTCGCTCCACGCTGGAAACCATTCTTATAGAACAAGTTCATTAGGGGAAGTGCCTATTGTGTACACTGTGGGAGGAAAGCTGATGGTGTTCCCCCTGCACCTAAAGCAGAGTTCTTCGTGTAAAACTGCGTGTTTCGGGAGGGGAAATGCTTACAGTCCTCGCTACAGCCTGCCATGGTGGAGGCAGTTCGCTCCTCGTGGGAATCCCTGCATAAAGAAGTTCATTCGTGTAAGAGCCCAAAGAGTACACATTGGGAGTAATGCTGCTTGTATGCCACCTGCAACTAAAGCAGAATTCTTTGGTAAAACTGCCGTGTTTTGTAAGAGGAAATGCTTACAGTACTTGCTACAGCCTGCCTTGGTTGAGGCAGTTCGCTCCACGTCGGAAACCCTGCATATAGAAGTTCATTCGTGGAAGAGCCCAAAGAGTACACAGTGGGAGAAAAGCTGCTTGTGTTACCTCTGCAACTAAAGCAGAGTTCTACCGTTAAAACTGCGTGTTTTGGGAGAGGATATGCTTACAGTCCTCGCTACAGCCTGCCACGGTTGAAGCAGTTCAATCCACGTGGGAATCCCTGCATAAAGATATTCATTCGTGGAAGAGCCCAAAGATTACACACTGGGAGTAATGCTGCTTGTGTTCCACCTGCAACTAACGCAGAGTTCCTTGGGTAAAACTGCCGTGTTTTCAGAGAGGAAATGCTTAGACGCCTAACTAGAGCCTGCTTACTTTAGGCATTTCACTCCACGCGGGACCCCTTGAGTATAGATATTCTTTCGGGCAAAGGCTCATTGGGTACACTGTGGGAGAAAAGCTGCTTGTGTTCCACCTGCAACTAAAGCAGAATTCTTCGGGTAAACCTGCGTGATTTGGTAGAGGATATGCTTACAGTCCTCGTTACAGCCTTCCATGGTGGAGGCAGTTCGCTCCTCGTGGGAATCCCTGCATAAAGAAGTTCATTCGTGTAAGAGCCCAAAGAGTACACAGTGGGAGAAATGCTGCTTGTGTTCCACCTGCAACTAAAGCACCGTTCTTCGGGTAAAACTGCCTGTTATGGGGAGGAAATGCTTACAGTCCTTACGAGAGCCTGCCTTCATTGAGGCAGTTCGCTGCACGTGGGACACCCTGCATAATGAAGATTCATTCGGGGAAGGGCCGTTTGTATAAAGTGTGGGACAAATGCAGCTTGTGTTCCACCTGCAACTAAAGCAGAGTTCTTCGGGTTAAAGTGCCGTGTTTTCAGAGAGGAAATCCTTAGAGACCACAGGAGAGCCTGCCATGGTTGAGGCAGTTCGCTCCACACTGGAAACCATTCTTTTAGAACAAGTTCATTAGGAGAAGTGCCCATTCTGTACACTGTGGGAGGAAAGCTGATGGTGTTCCCCCTGCACCTAAAGCAGAGTTCTTCGTGTAAAACTGCGTGTTTCGGGAGGGGAAATGCTTACAGTATTCGCTACAGCCTGCCTTGGTTGAGGCAGTTCGCTCCACGTGGGAATCCCTGCATAAAGAAGTTCATTCGTGGAAGAGCCCAAAGAGTACACAGTGGGAGAAATGCTGCTTGTGTTCCACCTGCAACTAAAGCAGAATTCTTTGGTAAAACTGCCGTGTTTTGGAAGAGGAAATGCTTACAGTCCTCGCTACAGCCTGCCTTGGTTGAGGCAGTTCGCTCCACGTCGGAAACCCTGCATATAGAAGTTCATTCGTGGAAGAGCCCAAAGAGTACACAGTGGGAGAAAAGCTGCTTGTGTTACGCCTGCAAGTAAAGCAGAGTTCTAGCTTTAAAACTGCGTGGTTTGGGAGAGGATATGCTTACAATCCTCGCTACAGCCTGCCATGGTTGAGGCAGTTCGCTCCACGTGGGAAACCCTGCATATACAAGTTCATTCGTGAAGAGACCAAAGAGTACACAGTGGGAGAAATGCTGCTTGTGTTCCACCTGCAACGAAAGCAGAGTTCTTCGGGTAAAAGTTCCGTGTTTTCAGAGGGGAAATTCTTAGAGACCACAGTAATGCCTGCCATGGTTGAGGCAGATCGCTCCACGCTGGAAACCATTCTTATAGAACAAGTTCATTAGGGGAAGTGCCTATTGTGTACACTGTGGGAGGAAAGCTGATGGTGTTCCCCCTGCACCTAAAGCAGAGTTCTTCGTGTAAAACTGCGTGTTTCGGGAGGGGAAATGCTTACAGTCCTCGCTACAGCCTGCCATGGTGGAGGCAGTTCGCTCCTCGTGGGAATCCCTGCATAAAGAAGTTCATTCGTGTAAGAGCCCAAAGAGTACACATTGGGAGTAATGCTGCTTGTATGCCACCTGCAACTAAAGCAGAATTCTTTGGTAAAACTGCCGTGTTTTGTAAGAGGAAATGCTTACAGTCCTCGCTACAGCCTGCCTTGGTTGAGGCAGTTCGCTCCACGTCGGAAACCCTGCATATAGAAGTTCATTCGTGGAAGAGCCCAAAGAGTACACAGTGGGAGAAAAGCTGCTTGTGTTACATCTGCAACTAAAGCAGAGTTCTACCGTTAAAACTGCGTGTTTTGGGAGAGGATATGCTTACAGTCCTCGCTACAGCCTGCCACGGTTGAAGCAGTTCAATCCACGTGGGAATCCCTGCATAAAGAAATTCATTCGTGGAAGAGCCCAAAGATTACACACTGGGAGTAATGCTGCTTGTGTTCCACCTGCAACTAACGCAGAGTTCCTTGGGTAAAACTGCCGTGTTTTCAGAGAGGAAATGCTTAGACGCCTAACTAGAGCCTGCTTACTTTAGGCATTTCACTCCACGCGGGACCCCTTGAGTATAGATATTCTTTCGGGCAAAGGCTCATTGGGTACACTGTGGGAGAAAAGCTGCTTGTGTTCCACCTGCAACTAAAGCAGAATTCTTCGGGTAAACCTGCGTGCTTTGGTAGAGGATATGCTTACAGTCCTCGTTACAGCCTTCCATGGTGGAGGCAGTTCGCTCCTCGTGGGAATCCCTGCATAAAGAAGTTCATTCGTGTAAGAGCCCAAAGAGTACACAGTGGGAGAAATGCTGCTTGTGTTCCACCTGCAACTAAAGCACCGTTCTTCGGGTAAAACTGCCTGTTATGGGGAGGAAATGCTTACAGTCCTTACGAGAGCCTGCCTTCATTGAGGCAGTTCGCTGCACGTGGGACACCCTGCATAATGAAGATTCATTCGGGGAAGGGCCGTTTGTATAAAGTGTGGGACAAATGCAGCTTGTGTTCCACCTGCAACTAAAGCAGAGTTCTTCGGGTTAAAGTGCCGTGTTTTCAGAGAGGAAATCCTTAGAGACCACAGGAGAGCCTGCCATGGTTGAGGCAGTTCGCTCCACGCTGGAAACCATTCTTTTAGAACAAGTTCATTAGGAGAAGTGCCCATTCTGTACACTGTGGGAGGAAAGCTGATGGTGTTCCCCCTGCACCTAAAGCAGAGTTCTTCGTGTAAAACTGCGTGTTTCGGGAGGGGAAATGCTTACAGTATTCGCTACAGCCTGCCTTGGTTGAGGCAGTTCGCTCCACGTGGGAATCCCTGCATAAAGAAGTTCATTCGTGGAAGAGCCCAAAGAGTACACAGTGGGAGAAATGCTGCTTGTGTTCCACCTGCAACTAAAGCAGAATTCTTTGGGTAAAACTGCGTGTATTGGGAGAGGAAATGCTTACAGTCCTTATGAGAGCCTCCCTTCGTTGAGGCAGTTCACTGCACGTGGGACACCCTGCATACACCCTGTAGACTCCTTCGGGGAAGGGCTCTTTGTATAAAGTGTGGGACAAATGCAGCTTGTGTTCCACCTGCAACTAAAGCAGAGTTCTTCGGGTAAAAGTGCCGTGTTTTCAGAGAGGAAATCCTTAGAGATCACAGGAGAGCCTGCCATGGTTGAGGCAGTTCGCTCCACGCTGGAAACCATTCTTATAGAACAAGTTCATTAGGGGAAGTGCCCATTGTGTACACTGTGAGAGGAAAGCTGATGGTGTTCCCCCTGCAATTAAAGCAGAGTTCTTCCTGTAAAACTGCGTGTTTTGGGAGAGGAAATGCTTACAGTATTCGCTACAGCCTGCCTTGGTTGAGGCAGTTCGCTCCACGTGGGAATCCCTGCATAAAGAAGTTCATTCGTGGAAGAGCCCAAAGAGTACACAGTGGGAGAAATGCTGCTTGTGTTCCACCTGCAACTAAAGCAGAATTCTTTGGTAAAACTGCCGTGTTTTGGAAGAGGAAATGCTTACAGTCCTCGCTACAGCCTGCCTTGGTTGAGGCAGTTCACTCCACGTCGGAAACCCTGCATATAGAAGTTCATTCGTGGAAGAGCCCAAAGAGTACACAGTGGGAGAAAAGCTGCTTGTGTTACGCCTGCAAGTAAAGCAGAGTTCTAGCTTTAAAACTGCGTGGTTTGGGAGAGGATATGCTTACAATCCTCGCTACAGCCTGCCATGGTTGAGGCAGTTCGCTCCACGTGGGAAACCCTGCATATACAAGTTCATTCGTGAAGAGACCAAAGAGTACACAGTGGGAGAAATGCTGCTTGTGTTCCACCTGCAACGAAAGCAGAGTTCTTCGGGTAAAAGTTCCGTGTTTTCAGAGGGGAAATTCTTAGAGACCACAGTAGTGCCTGCCATGGTTGAGGCAGTTCGCTCCACGCTGGAAACCATTCTTATAGAACAAGTTCATTAAGGGAAGTGCCTATTGTGTACACTGTGGGAGGAAAGCTGATGGTGTTCCCCCTGCAACTAAAGCAGAGTTCTTCGTGTAAAACTGCGTGTTTCAGGAGGGGAAATGCTTACAGTCCTCGCTACAGCCTGCCATGGGGGAGGCAGTTCGCTCCTCGTGGGAATCCCTGCATATAGAAGTTCATTCGTGTAAGAGCCCAGAGTACACAGTGGGAGAAAAGCTGCTTGTGTTACGCCTGCAAGTAAAGCAGACCTCTAGCGTTAAAACTACGAGGTTTGGGAGAGGATATGCTTACAGTCCTCGCTACAGCCTGCCATGGTTGAGGAAGTTCGGTCCACGTGGGAAACCCTGCATATACAAGTTCATTCGTGAAGAGCCCAAAGAGTACACAGTGGGAGAAATGCTGCTTGTGTTCCACCTGCAACGAAAGCAGAGTTCTTCGGGTAAAAGTTCCGTGTTTTCAGAGGGGAAATTCTTAGAGACCACAGTAGTGCCTGCCATGGTTGAGGCAGTTCGCTCCACGCTGGAAACCATTCTTATAGAACAAGTTCATTAAGGGAAGTGCCCATTGTGTACACTGTGGGAGAAAAGATGCTTGTGTTCCCCCTGCAACTAAAGCAGAGTTCCTCGGGTAAACCTGCGTGATTTGGTAGAGGATATGCTTACAGTCCTCGCTACAGCCTGCCATGGTGGAGGCAGTTCGCTCCTCGTGGGAATCCCTGCATAAAGAAGTTCATTCGTGTAAGAGCCCAAAGAGTACACATTGGGAGTAATGCTGCTTGTATGCCACCTGCAACTAAAGCAGAATTCTTTGGTAAAACTGCCGTGTTTTGTAAGAGGAAATGCTTACAGTCCTCGCTACAGCCTGCCTTGGTTGAGGCAGTTCGCTCCACGTCGGAAACCCTGCATATAGAAGTTCATTCGTGGAAGAGCCCAAAGAGTACACAGTGGGAGAAAAGCTGCTTGTGTTACCTCTGCAACTAAAGCAGAGTTCTACCATTAAAACTGCGTGTTTTGGGAGAGGATATGCTTACAGTCCTCGCTACAGCCTGCCACGGTTGAGGCAGTTCGATCCACGTGGGAATCCCTGCATAAAGAAATTCATTCGTGGAAGAGCCCAAAGATTACACACTGGGAGTAATGCTGCTTGTGTTCCACCTGCAACTAACGCAGAGTTCCTTGGGTAAAACTGCCGTGTTTTCAGAGAGGAAATGCTTAGACGCCTAACTAGAGCCTGCTTACTTTAGGCATTTCACTCCACGCGGGACCCCTTGAGTATAGATATTCTTTCGGGCAAAGGCTCATTGGGTACACTGTGGGAGAAAAGCTGCTTGTGTTCCACCTGCAACTAAAGCAGAATTCTTCGGGTAAACCTGCGTGATTTGGTAGAGGATATGCTTACAGTCCTCGTTACAGCCTTCCATGGTGGAGGCAGTTCGCTCCTCGTGGGAATCCCTGCATAAAGAAGTTCATTCGTGTAAGAGCCCAAAGAGTACACAGTGGGAGAAATGCTGCTTGTGTTCCACCTGCAACTAAAGCACCGTTCTTCGGGTAAAACTGCCTGTTATGGGGAGGAAATGCTTACAGTCCTTACGAGAGCCTGCCTTCATTGAGGCAGTTCGCTGCACGTGGGACACCCTGCATAATGAAGATTCATTCAGGGAAGGGCCGTTTGTATAAAGTGTGGGACAAATGCAGCTTGTGTTCCACCTGCAACTAAAGCAGAGTTCTTCGGGTTAAAGTGCCGTGTTTTCAGAGAGGAAATCCTTAGAGACCACAGGAGAGCCTGCCATGGTTGAGGCAGTTCGCTCCACGCTGGAAACCATTCTTTTAGAACAAGTTCATTAGGAGAAGTGCCCATTCTGTACACTGTGGGAGGAAAGCTGATGGTGTTCCCCCTGCACCTAAAGCAGAGTTCTTCGTGTAAAACTGCGTGTTTCGGGAGGGGAAATGCTTACAGTATTCGCTACAGCCTGCCTTGGTTGAGGCAGTTCGCTCCACGTGGGAATCCCTGCATAAAGAAGTTCATTCGTGGAAGAGCCCAAAGAGTACACAGTGGGAGAAATGCTGCTTGTGTTCCACCTGCAACTAAAGCAGAATTCTTTGGTAAAACTGCCGTGTTTTGGAAGAGGAAATGCTTACAGTCCTCGCTACAGCCTGCCTTGGTTGAGGCAGTTCGCTCCACGTCGGAAACCCTGCATATAGAAGTTCATTCGTGGAAGAGCCCAAAGAGTACACAGTGGGAGAAAAGCTGCTTGTGTTACGCCTGCAAGTAAAGCAGAGTTCTAGCTTTAAAACTGCGTGGTTTGGGAGAGGATATGCTTACAATCCTCGCTACAGCCTGCCATGGTTGAGGCAGTTCGCTCCACGTGGGAAACCCTGCATATACAAGTTCATTCGTGAAGAGACCAAAGAGTACACAGTGGGAGAAATGCTGCTTGTGTTCCACCTGCAACGAAAGCAGAGTTCTTTGGGTAAAAGTTCCGTGTTTTCAGAGGGGAAATTCTTAGAGACCACAGTAATGCCTGCCATGGTTGAGGCAGTTCGCTCCACGCTGGAAACCATTCTTATAGAACAAGTTCATTAGGGGAAGTGCCTATTGTGTACACTGTGGGAGGAAAGCTGATGGTGTTCCCCCTGCACCTAAAGCAGAGTTCTTCGTGTAAAACTGCGTGTTTCGGGAGGGGAAATGCTTACAGTCCTCGCTACAGCCTGCCATGGTGGAGGCAGTTCGCTCCTCGTGGGAATCCCTGCATAAAGAAGTTCATTCGTGTAAGAGCCCAAAGAGTACACATTGCGAGTAATGCTGCTTGTATGCCACCTGCAACTAAAGCAGAATTCTTTGGTAAAACTGCCGTGTTTTGTAAGAGGAAATGCTTACAGTCCTCGCTACAGCCTGCCTTGGTTGAGGCAGTTCGCTCCACGTCGGAAACCCTGCATATAGAAGTTCATTCGTGGAAGAGCCCAAAGAGTACACAGTGGGAGAAAAGCTGCTTGTTTTACATCTGCAACTAAAGCAGAGTTCTACCGTTAAAACTGCGTGTTTTGGGAGAGGATATGCTTACAGTCCTCGCTACAGCCTGCCACGGTTGAAGCAGTTCAATCCACGTGGGAATCCCTGCATAAAGAAATTCATTCGTGGAAGAGCCCAAAGATTACACACTGGGAGTAATGCTGCTTGTGTTCCACCTGCAACTAACGCAGAGTTCCTTGGGTAAAACTGCCGTGTTTTCAGAGAGGAAATGCTTAGATGCCTAACAAGAGCCTGCTTACTTTAGGCATTTCACTCCACGCGGGACCCCTTGAGTATAGATATTCTTTCGGGCAAAGGCTCATTGGGTACACTGTGGGAGAAAAGCTGCTTGTGTTCCACCTGCAACTAAAGCAGAATTCTTCGGGTAAACCTGCGTGATTTGGTAGAGGATATGCTTACAGTCCTCGTTACAGCCTTCCATGGTGGAGGCAGTTCGCTCCTCGTGGGAATCCCTGCATAAAGAAGTTCATTCGTGTAAGAGCCCAAAGAGTACACAGTGGGAGAAATGCTGCTTGTGTTCCACCTGCAACTAAAGCAGAATTCTTTGGGTAAAACTGCGTGTATTGGGAGATGAAATGCTTACAGTCCTTATGAGAGCCTCCCTTCGTTGAGGCAGTTCACTGCACGTGGGACACCCTGCATACACCCTGTAGACTCCTTCGGGGAAGGGCTCTTTGTATAAAGTGTGGGACAAATGCAGCTTGTGTTCCACCTGCAACTAAAGCAGAGTTCTTCGGGTAAAAGTGCCGTGTTTTCAGAGAGGAAATCCTTAGAGATCACAGGAGAGCCTGCCATGGTTGAGGCAGTTCGCTCCACGCTGGAAACCATTCTTATAGAACAAGTTCATTAGGGGAAGTGCCCATTGTGTACACTGTGAGAGGAAAGCTGATGGTGTTCCCCCTGCAATTAAAGCAGAGTTCTTCCTGTAAAACTGCGTGTTTTGGGAGAGGAAATGCTTACAGTATTCGCTACAGCCTGCCTTGGTTGAGGCAGTTCGCTCCACGTGGGAATCCCTGCATAAAGAAGTTCATTCGTGGAAGAGCCCAAAGAGTACACAGTGGGAGAAATGCTGCTTGTGTTCCACCTGCAACTAAAGCAGAATTCTTTGGTAAAACTGCCGTGTTTTGGAAGAGGAAATGCTTACAGTCCTCGCTACAGCCTGCCTTGGTTGAGGCAGTTCACTCCACGTCGGAAACCCTGCATATAGAAGTTCATTCGTGGAAGAGCCCAAAGAGTACACAGTGGGAGAAAAGCTGCTTGTGTTACGCCTGCAAGTAAAGCAGAGTTCTAGCTTTAAAACTGCGTGGTTTGGGAGAGGATATGCTTACCATCCTCGCTACAGCCTGCCATGGTTGAGGCAGTTCGCTCCACGTGGGAAACCCTGCATATACAAGTTCATTCGTGAAGAGACCAAAGAGTACACAGTGGGAGAAATGCTGCTTGTGTTCCACCTGCAACGAAAGCAGAGTTCTTCGGGTAAAAGTTCCGTGTTTTCAGAGGGGAAATTCTTAGAGACCACAGTAGTGCCTGCCATGGTTGAGGCAGTTCGCTCCACGCTGGAAACCATTCTTATAGAACAAGTTCATTAAGGGAAGTGCCTATTGTGTACACTGTGGGAGGAAAGCTGATGGTGTTCCCCCTGCAACTAAAGCAGAGTTCTTCGTGTAAAACTGCGTGTTTCAGGAGGGGAAATGCTTACAGTCCTCGCTACAGCCTGCCATGGGGGAGGCAGTTCGCTCCTCGTGGGAATCCCTGCATATAGAAGTTCATTCGTGTAAGAGCCCAGAGTACACAGTGGGAGAAAAGCTGCTTGTGTTACGCCTGCAAGTAAAGCAGACCTCTAGCGTTAAAACTACGAGGTTTGGGAGAGGATATGCTTACAGTCCTGGCTACAGCCTGCCATGGTTGAGGAAGTTCGGTCCACGTGGGAAACCCTGCATATACAAGTTCATTCGTGAAGAGCCCAAAGAGTACACAGTGGGAGAAATGCTGCTTGTGTTCCACCTGCAACGAAAGCAGAGTTCTTCGGGTAAAAGTTCCGTGTTTTCAGAGGGGAAATTCTTAGAGACCACAGTAGTGCCTGCCATGGTTGAGGCAGTTCGCTCCACGCTGGAAACCATTCTTATAGAACAAGTTCATTAAGGGAAGTGCCCATTGTGTACACTGTGGGAGAAAAGATGCTTGTGTTCCCCCTGCAACTAAAGCAGAGTTCCTCGGGTAAACCTGCGTGATTTGGTAGAGGATATGCTTACAGTCCTCGCTACAGCCTGCCATGGTGGAGGCAGTTCGCTCCTCGTGGGAATCCCTGCATAAAGAAGTTCATTCGTGTAAGAGCCCAAAGAGTACACATTGGGAGTAATGCTGCTTGTATGCCACCTGCAACTAAAGCAGAATTCTTTGGTAAAACTGCCGTGTTTTGTAAGAGGAAATGCTTACAGTCCTCGCTACAGCCTGCCTTGGTTGAGGCAGTTCGCTCCACGTCGGAAACCCTGCATATAGAAGTTCATTCGTGGAAGAGCCCAAAGAGTACACAGTGGGAGAAAAGCTGCTTGTGTTTCCTCTGCAACTAAAGCAGAGTTCTACCGTTAAAACTGCGTGTTTTGGGAGAGGATATGCTTACAGTCCTCGCTACAGCCTGCCACGGTTGAGGCAGTTCGATCCACGTGGGAATCCCTGCATAAAGAAATTCATTCGTGGAAGAGCCCAAAGATTACACACTGGGAGTAATGCTGCTTGTGTTCCACCTGCAACTAACGCAGAGTTCCTTGGGTAAAACTGCCGTGTTTTCAGAGAGGAAATGCTTAGACGCCTAACTAGAGCCTGCTTACTTTAGGCATTTCACTCCACGCGGGACCCCTTGAGTATAGATATTCTTTCGGGCAAAGGCTCATTGGGTACACTGTGGGAGAAAAGCTGCTTGTGTTCCACCTGCAACTAAAGCAGAATTCTTCGGGTAAACCTGCGTGATTTGGTAGAGGATATGCTTACAGTCCTCGTTACAGCCTTCCATGGTGGAGGCAGTTCGCTCCTCGTGGGAATCCCTGCATAAAGAAGTTCATTCGTGTAAGAGCCCAAAGAGTACACAGTGGGAGAAATGCTGCTTGTGTTCCACCTGCAACTAAAGCACCGTTCTTCGGGTAAAACTGCCTGTTATGGGGAGGAAATGCTTACAGTCCTTACGAGAGCCTGCCTTCATTGAGGCAGTTCGCTGCACGTGGGACACCCTGCATAATGAAGAATCATTCGGGGAAGGGCCGTTTGTATAAAGTGTGGGACAAATGCAGCTTGTGTTCCACTGCAACTAAAGCAGAGTTCTTCGGGTAAAAGTGCCGTGTTTTCAGAGAGGAAATCCTTAGAGACCACAGGAGAGCCTGCCATGGTTGAGGCAGTTCGCTCCACGCTGGAAACCATTGTTTTAGAACAAGTTCATTAGGGGAAGGGCCCATTCTGTACACTGTGGGAGGAAAGCTGATGGTGTTCCCCCTGCACCTAAAGCAGAGTTCTTCGTGTAAAACTGCGTGTTTCGGGAGGGGAAATGCTTACAGTATTCGCTACAGCCTGCCTTGGTTGAGGCAGTTCGCTCCACGTGGGAATCCCTGCATATAGAAGTTCATTCGTGGAAGAGCCCAAAGAGTACACAGTGGGAGAAAAGCTGCTTGTGTTACGCCTGCAAGTAAAGCAGAGTTCTAGCTTTAAAACTGAGTGGTTTGGGAGAGGATATGCTTACAATCCTCGCTACAGCCTGCCATGGTTGAGGCAGTTCGCTCCACGTGGGAAACCCTGCATATACAAGTTCATTCGTGAAGAGACCAAAGAGTACACAGTGGGAGAAATGCTGCTTGTGTTCCACCTGCAACGAAAGCAGAGTTCTTTGGGTAAAAGTTCCGTGTTTTCAGAGGGGAAATTCTTAGAGACCACAGTAATGCCTGCCATGGTTGAGGCAGTTCGCTCCACGCTGGAAACCATTCTTATAGAACAAGTTCATTAGGGGAAGTGCCTATTGTGTACACTGTGGGAGGAAAGCTGATGGTGTTCCCCCTGCACCTAAAGCAGAGTTCTTCGTGTAAAACTGCGTGTTTCGGGAGGGGAAATGCTTACAGTCCTCGCTACAGCCTGCCATGCTGGAGGCAGTTCGCTCCTCGTGGGAATCCCTGCATAAAGAAGTTCATTCGTGTAAGAGCCCAAAGAGTACACATTGGGAGTAATGCTGCTTGTATGCCACCTGCAACTAAAGCAGAATTCTTTGGTAAAACTGCCGTGTTTTGTAAGAGGAAATGCTTACAGTACTTGCTACAGCCTGCCTTGGTTGAGGCAGTTCGCTCCACGTCGGAAACCCTGCATATAGAAGTTCATTCGTGGAAGAGCCCAAAGAGTACACAGTGGGAGAAAAGCTGCTTGTGTTACCTCTGCAACTAAAGCAGAGTTCTACCGTTAAAACTGCGTGTTTTGGGAGAGGATATGCTTACAGTCCTCGCTACAGCCTGCCACGGTTGAGGCAGTTCGATCCACGTGGGAATCCCTGCATAAAGAAATTCATTCGTGGAAGAGCCCAAAGATTACACACTGGGAGTAATGCTGCTTGTGTTCCACCTGCAACTAACGCAGAGTTCCTTGGGTAAAACTGCCGTGTTTTCAGAGAGGAAATGCTTAGACGCCTAACTAGAGCCTGCTTACTTTAGGCATTTCACTCCACGCGGGACCCCTTGAGTATAGATATTCTTTCGGGCAAAGGCTCATTGGGTACACTGTGGGAGAAAAGCTGCTTGTGTTCCACCTGCAACTAAAGCAGAATTCTTCGGGTAAACCTGCGTGATTTGGTAGAGGATATGCTTACAGTCCTCGTTACAGCCTTCCATGGTGGAGGCAGTTCGCTCCTCGTGGGAATCCCTGCATAAAGAAGTTCATTCGTGTAAGAGCCCAAAGAGTACACAGTGGGAGAAATGCTGCTTGTGTTCCACCTGCAACTAAAGCACCGTTCTTCGGGTAAAACTGCCTGTTATGGGGAGGAAATGCTTACAGTCCTTACGAGAGCCTGCCTTCATTGAGGCAGTTCGCTGCACGTGGGACACCCTGCATAATGAAGATTCATTCGGGGAAGGGCCGTTTGTATAAAGTGTGGGACAAATGCAGCTTGTGTTCCACCTGCAACTAAAGCAGAGTTCTTCGGGTTAAAGTGCCGTGTTTTCAGAGAGGAAATCCTTAGAGACCACAGGAGAGCCTGCCATGGTTGAGGCAGTTCGCTCCACGCTGGAAACCATTCTTTTAGAACAAGTTCATTAGGAGAAGTGCCCATTCTGTACACTGTGGGAGGAAAGCTGATGGTGTTCCCCCTGCACCTAAAGCAGAGTTCTTCGTGTAAAACTGCGTGTTTCGGGAGGGGAAATGCTTACAGTATTCGCTACAGCCTGCCTTGGTTGAGGCAGTTCGCTCCACGTGGGAATCCCTGCATAAAGAAGTTCATTCGTGGAAGAGCCCAAAGAGTACACAGTGGGAGAAATGCTGCTTGTGTTCCACCTGCAACTAAAGCAGAATTCTTTGGTAAAACTGCCGTGTTTTGGAAGAGGAAATGCTTACAGTCCTCGCTACAGCCTGCCTTGGTTGAGGCAGTTCGCTCCACGTCGGAAACCCTGCATATAGAAGTTCATTCGTGGAAGAGCCCAAAGAGTACACAGTGGGAGAAAAGCTGCTTGTGTTACGCCTGCAAGTAAAGCAGAGTTCTAGCTTTAAAACTGCGTGGTTTGGGAGAGGATATGCTTACAATCCTCGCTACAGCCTGCCATGGTTGAGGCAGTTCGCTCCACGTGGGAAACCCTGCATATACAAGTTCATTCGTGAAGAGACCAAAGAGTACACAGTGGGAGAAATGCTGCTTGTGTTCCACCTGCAACGAAAGCAGAGTTCTTTGGGTAAAAGTTCCGTGTTTTCAGAGGGGAAATTCTTAGAGACCACAGTAATGCCTGCCATGGTTGAGGCAGTTCGCTCCACGCTGGAAACCATTATTATAGAACAAGTTCATTAGGGGAAGTGCCTATTGTGTACACTGTGGGAGGAAAGCTGATGGTGTTCCCCCTGCACCTAAAGCAGAGTTCTTCGTGTAAAACTGCGTGTTTCGGGAGGGGAAATGCTTACAGTCCTCGCTACAGCCTGCCATGGTGGAGGCAGTTCGCTCCTCGTGGGAATCCCTGCATAAAGAAGTTCATTCGTGTAAGAGCCCAAAGAGTACACATTGGGAGTAATGCTGCTTGTATGCCACCTGCAACTAAAGCAGAATTCTTTGGTAAAACTGCCGTGTTTTGTAAGAGGAAATGCTTACAGTCCTCGCTACAGCCTGCCTTGGTTGAGGCAGTTCGCTCCACGTCGGAAACCCTGCATATAGAAGTTCATTCGTGGAAGAGCCCAAAGAGTACACAGTGGGAGAAAAGCTGCTTGTTTTACATCTGCAACTAAAGCAGAGTTCTACCGTTAAAACTGCGTGTTTTGGGAGAGGATATGCTTACAGTCCTCGCTACAGCCTGCCACGGTTGAAGCAGTTCAATCCACGTGGGAATCCCTGCATAAAGAAATTCATTCGTGGAAGAGCCCAAAGATTACACACTGGGAGTAATGCTGCTTGTGTTCCACCTGCAACTAACGCAGAGTTCCTTGGGTAAAACTGCCGTGTTTTCAGAGAGGAAATGCTTAGATGCCTAACTAGAGCCTGCTTACTTTAGGCATTTCACTCCACGCGGGACCCCTTGAGTATAGATATTCTTTCGGGCAAAGGCTCATTGGGTACACTGTGGGAGAAAAGCTGCTTGTGTTCCACCTGCAACTAAAGCAGAATTCTTCGGGTAAACCTGCGTGATTTGGTAGAGGATATGCTTACAGTCCTCGTTACAGCCTTCCATGGTGGAGGCAGTTCGCTCCTCGTGGGAATCCCTGCATAAAGAAGTTCATTCGTGTAAGAGCCCAAAGAGTACACAGTGGGAGAAATGCTGCTTGTGTTCCACCTGCAACTAAAGCAGAATTCTTTGGGTAAAACTGCGTGTATTGGGAGAGGAAATGCTTACAGTCCTTATGAGAGCCTCCCTTCGTTGAGGCAGTTCACTGCACGTGGGACACCCTGCATACACCCTGTAGACTCCTTCGGGGAAGGGCTCTTTGTATAAAGTGTGGGACAAATGCAGCTTGTGTTCCACCTGCAACTAAAGCAGAGTTCTTCGGGTAAAAGTGCCGTGTTTTCAGAGAGGAAATCCTTAGAGATCACAGGAGAGCCTGCCATGGTTGAGGCAGTTCGCTCCACGCTGGAAACCATTCTTATAGAACAAGTTCATTAGGGGAAGTGCCCATTGTGTACACTGTGAGAGGAAAGCTGATGGTGTTCCCCCTGCAATTAAAGCAGAGTTCTTCCTGTAAAACTGCGTGTTTTGGGAGAGGAAATGCTTACAGTATTCGCTACAGCCTGCCTTGGTTGAGGCAGTTCGCTCCACGTGGGAATCCCTGCATAAAGAAGTTCATTCGTGGAAGAGCCCAAAGAGTACACAGTGGGAGAAATGCTGCTTGTGTTCCACCTGCAACTAAAGCAGAATTCTTTGGTAAAACTGCCGTGTTTTGGAAGAGGAAATGCTTACAGTCCTCGCTACAGCCTGCCTTGGTTGAGGCAGTTCACTCCACGTCGGAAACCCTGCATATAGAAGTTCATTCGTGGAAGAGCCCAAAGAGTACACAGTGGGAGAAAAGCTGCTTGTGTTACGCCTGCAAGTAAAGCAGAGTTCTAGCTTTAAAACTGCGTGGTTTGGGAGAGGATATGCTTACAATCCTCGCTACAGCCTGCCATGGTTGAGGCAGTTCGCTCCACGTGGGAAACCCTGCATATACAAGTTCATTCGTGAAGAGACCAAAGAGTACACAGTGGGAGAAATGCTGCTTGTGTTCCACCTGCAACGAAAGCAGAGTTCTTCGGGTAAAAGTTCCGTGTTTTCAGAGGGGAAATTCTTAGAGACCACAGTAGTGCCTGCCATGGTTGAGGCAGTTCGCTCCACGCTGGAAACCATTCTTATAGAACAAGTTCATTAAGGGAAGTGCCTATTGTGTACACTGTGGGAGGAAAGCTGATGGTGTTCCCCCTGCAACTAAAGCAGAGTTCTTCGTGTAAAACTGCGTGTTTCAGGAGGGGAAATGCTTACAGTCCTCGCTACAGCCTGCCATGGGGGAGGCAGTTCGCTCCTCGTGGGAATCCCTGCATATAGAAGTTCATTCGTGTAAGAGCCCAGAGTACACAGTGGGAGAAAAGCTGCTTGTGTTACGCCTGCAAGTAAAGCAGACCTCTAGCGTTAAAACTACGAGGTTTGGGAGAGGATATGCTTACAGTCCTGGCTACAGCCTGCCATGGTTGAGGAAGTTCGCTCCACGTGGGAAACCCTGCATATACAAGTTCATTCGTGAAGAGCCCAAAGAGTACACAGTGGGAGAAATGCTGCTTGTGTTCCACCTGCAACGAAAGCAGAGTTCTTCGGGTAAAAGTTCCGTGTTTTCAGAGGGGAAATTCTTAGAGACCACAGTAGTGCCTGCCATGGTTGAGGCAGTTCGCTCCACGCTGGAAACCATTCTTATAGAACAAGTTCATTAAGGGAAGTGCCCATTGTGTACACTGTGGGAGAAAAGATGCTTGTGTTCCCCCTGCAACTAAAGCAGAGTTCCTCGGGTAAACCTGCGTGATTTGGTAGAGGATATGCTTACAGTCCTCGCTACAGCCTGCCATGGTGGAGGCAGTTCGCTCCTCGTGGGAATCCCTGCATAAAGAAGTTCATTCGTGTAAGAGCCCAAAGAGTACACATTGGGAGTAATGCTGCTTGTATGCCACCTGCAACTAAAGCAGAATTCTTTGGTAAAACTGCCGTGTTTTGTAAGAGAAAATGCTTACAGTCCTCGCTACAGCCTGCCTTGGTTGAGGCAGTTCGCTCCACGTCGGAAACCCTGCATATAGAAGTTCATTCGTGGAAGAGCCCAAAGAGTACACAGTGGGAGAAAAGCTGCTTGTGTTACCTCTGCAACTAAAGCAGAGTTCTACCGTTAAAACTGCGTGTTTTGGGAGAGGATATGCTTACAGTCCTCGCTACAGCCTGCCACGGTTGAGGCAGTTCGATCCACGTGGGAATCCCTGCATAAAGAAATTCATTCGTGGAAGAGCCCAAAGATTACACACTGGGAGTAATGCTGCTTGTGTTCCACCTGCAACTAACGCAGAGTTCCTTGGGTAAAACTGCCGTGTTTTCAGAGAGGAAATGCTTAGACGCCTAACTAGAGCCTGCTTACTTTAGGCATTTCACTCCACGCGGGACCCCTTGAGTATAGATATTCTTTCGGGCAAAGGCTCATTGGGTACACTGTGGGAGAAAAGCTGCTTGTGTTCCACCTGCAACTAAAGCAGAATTCTTCGGGTAAACCTGCGTGATTTGGTAGAGGATATGCTTACAGTCCTCGTTACAGCCTTCCATGGTGGAGGCAGTTCGCTCCTCGTGGGAATCCCTGCATAAAGAAGTTCATTCGTGTAAGAGCCCAAAGAGTACACAGTGGGAGAAATGCTGCTTGTGTTCCACCTGCAACTAAAGCACCGTTCTTCGGGTAAAACTGCCTGTTATGGGGAGGAAATGCTTACAGTCCTTACGAGAGCCTGCCTTCATTGAGGCAGTTCGCTGCACGTGGGACACCCTGCATAATGAAGAATCATTCGGGGAAGGGCCGTTTGTATAAAGTGTGGGACAAATGCATCTTGTGTTCCACTGCAACTAAAGCAGAGTTCTTCGGGTAAAAGTGCCGTGTTTTCAGAGAGGAAATCCTTAGAGACCACAGGAGAGCCTGCCATGGTTGAGGCAGTTCGCTCCACGCTGGAAACCATTGTTTTAGAACAAGTTCATTAGGGGAAGGGCCCATTCTGTACACTGTGGGAGGAAAGCTGATGGTGTTCCCCCTGCACCTAAAGCAGAGTTCTTCGTGTAAAACTGCGTGTTTCGGGAGGGGAAATGCTTACAGTATTCGCTACAGCCTGCCTTGGTTGAGGCAGTTCGCTCCACGTGGGAATCCCTGCATATAGAAGTTCATTCGTGGAAGAGCCCAAAGAGTACACAGTGGGAGAAAAGCTGCTTGTGTTACGCCTGCAAGTAAAGCAGAGTTCTAGCTTTAAAACTGAGTGGTTTGGGAGAGGATATGCTTACAATCCTCGCTACACCCTGCCATGGTTGAGGCAGTTCGCTCCACGTGGGAAACCCTGCATATACAAGTTCATTCGTGAAGAGACCAAAGAGTACACAGTGGGAGAAATGCTGCTTGTGTTCCACCTGCAACGAAAGCAGAGTTCTTTGGGTAAAAGTTCCGTGTTTTCAGAGGGGAAATTCTTAGAGACCACAGTAATGCCTGCCATGGTTGAGGCAGTTCGCTCCACGCTGGAAACCATTCTTATAGAACAAGTTCATTAGGGGAAGTGCCTATTGTGTACACTGTGGGAGGAAAGCTGATGGTGTTCCCCCTGCACCTAAAGCAGAGTTCTTCGTGTAAAACTGCGTGTTTCGGGAGGGGAAATGCTTACAGTCCTCGCTACAGCCTGCCATGGTGGAGGCAGTTCGCTCCTCGTGGGAATCCCTGCATAAAGAAGTTCATTCGTGTAAGAGCCCAAAGAGTACACATTGGGAGTAATGCTGCTTGTATGCCACCTGCAACTAAAGCAGAATTCTTTGGTAAAACTGCCGTGTTTTGTAAGAGGAAATGCTTACAGTCCTCGCTACAGCCTGCCTTGGTTGAGGCAGTTCGCTCCACGTCGGAAACCCTGCATATAGAAGTTCATTCGTGGAAGAGCCCAAAGAGTACACAGTGGGAGAAAAGCTGCTTGTGTTACCTCTGCAACTAAAGCAGAGTTCTACCGTTAAAACTGCGTGTTTTGGGAGAGGATATGCTTACAGTCCTCGCTACAGCCTGCCACGGTTGAAGCAGTTCAATCCACGTGGGAATCCATGCATAAAGAAATTCATTCGTGGAAGAGCCCAAAGATTACACACTGGGAGTAATGCTGCTTGTGTTCCACCTGCAACTAACGCAGAGTTCCTTGGGTAAAACTGCCGTGTTTTCAGAGAGGAAATGCTTAGACGCCTAACTAGAGCCTGCTTACTTTAGGCATTTCACTCCACGCGGGACCCCTTGAGTATAGATATTCTTTCGGGCAAAGGCTCATTGGGTACACTGTGGGAGAAAAGCTGCTTGTGTTCCACCTGCAACTAAAGCAGAATTCTTCGGGTAAACCTGCGTGATTTGGTAGAGGATATGCTTACAGTCCTCGTTACAGCCTTCCATGGTGGAGGCAGTTCGCTCCTCGTGGGAATCCCTGCATAAAGAAGTTCATTCGTGTAAGAGCCCAAAGAGTACACAGTGGGAGAAATGCTGCTTGTGTTCCACCTGCAACTAAAGCACCGTTCTTCGGGTAAAACTGCCTGTTATGGGGAGGAAATGCTTACAGTCCTTACGAGAGCCTGCCTTCATTGAGGCAGTTCGCTGCACGTGGGACACCCTGCATAATGAAGATTCATTCGGGGAAGGGCCGTTTGTATAAAGTGTGGGACAAATGCAGCTTGTGTTCCACCTGCAACTAAAGCAGAGTTCTTCGGGTTAAAGTGCCGTGTTTTCAGAGAGGAAATCCTTAGAGACCACAGGAGAGCCTGCCATGGTTGAGGCAGTTCGCTCCACGCTGGAAACCATTCTTTTAGAACAAGTTCATTAGGAGAAGTGCCCATTCTGTACACTGTGGGAGGAAAGCTGATGGTGTTCCCCCTGCACCTAAAGCAGAGTTCTTCGTGTAAAACTGCGTGTTTCGGGAGGGGAAATGCTTACAGTATTCGCTACAGCCTGCCTTGGTTGAGGCAGTTCGCTCCACGTGGGAATCCCTGCATAAAGAAGTTCATTCGTGGAAGAGCCCAAAGAGTACACAGTGGGAGAAATGCTGCTTGTGTTCCACCTGCAACTAAAGCAGAATTCTTTGGTAAAACTGCCGTGTTTTGGAAGAGGAAATGCTTACAGTCCTCGCTACAGCCTGCCTTGGTTGAGGCAGTTCGCTCCACGTCGGAAACCCTGCATATAGAAGTTCATTCGTGGAAGAGCCCAAAGAGTACACAGTGGGAGAAAAGCTGCTTGTGTTACGCCTGCAAGTAAAGCAGAGTTCTAGCTTTAAAACTGCGTGGTTTGGGAGAGGATATGCTTACAATCCTCGCTACAGCCTGCCATGGTTGAGCCAGTTCGCTCCACGTGGGAAACCCTGCATATACAAGTTCATTCGTGAAGAGACCAAAGAGTACACAGTGGGAGAAATGCTGCTTGTGTTCCACCTGCAACGAAAGCAGAGTTCTTTGGGTAAAAGTTCCGTGTTTTCAGAGGGGAAATTCTTAGAGACCACAGTAATGCCTGCCATGGTTGAGGCAGTTCGCTCCACGCTGGAAACCATTCTTATAGAACAAGTTCATTAGGGGAAGTGCCTATTGTGTACACTGTGGGAGGAAAGCTGATGGTGTTCCCCCTGCACCTAAAGCAGAGTTCTTCGTGTAAAACTGCGTGTTTCGGGAGGGGAAATGCTTACAGTCCTCGCTACAGCCTGCCATGGTGGAGGCAGTTCGCTCCTCGTGGGAATCCCTGCATATAGAAGTTCATTCGTGTAAGAGCCCAAAGAGTACACAGTGGGAGAAAAGCTGCTTGTGTTACGCCTGCAAGTAAAGCAGACTTCTAGCGTTAAAACTGCGAGGTTTGGGAGAGGATATGCTTACAGTCCTCGCTACAGCCTGCCATGGTTGAGGAAGTTCGCTCCACGTGGGAAACCCTGCATATACAAGTTCATTCGTGAAGAGACCAAAGAGTACACAGTGGGAGAAATGCTGCTTGTGTTCCACCTGCAACGAAAGCAGAGTTCTTCGGGTATAAGTTCCGTGTTTTCAGAGGGGAAATTCTTAGAGACCACAGTAGTGCCTGCCATGGTTGAGGCAGTTCGCTCCACGCTGGAAACCATTCTTATAGAACAAGTTCATTAAGGGAAGTGCCCATTGTGTACACTGTGGGAGAAAAGATGCTTGTGTTCCCCCTGCAACTAAAGCAGAGTTCCTCGGGTAAAGCTGCGTGATTTGGTAGAGGATATGCTTACAGTCCTCGCTACAGCCTGCCATGGTGGAGGCAGTTCGCTCCTCGTGGGAATCCCTGCATAAAGAAGTTCATTCGTGTAAGAGCCCAAAGAGTACACATTGCGAGTAATGCTGCTTGTATGCCACCTGCAACTAAAGCTGAATTCTTTGGTAAAACTGCCGTGTTTTGTAAGAGGAAATGCTTACAGTCCTCGCTACAGCCTGCCTTGGTTGAGGCAGTTCGCTCCACGTCGGAAACCCTGCATATAGAAGTTCATTCGTGGAAGAGCCCAAAGAGTACACAGTGGGAGAAAAGCTGCTTGTGTTACCTCTGCAACTAAAGCAGAGTTCTACCGTTAAAACTGCGTGTTTTGGGAGAGGATATGCTTACAGTCCTCGCTACAGCCTGCCCCGGTTGAGGCAGTTCGATCCACGTGGGAATCCCTGCATAAAGAAATTTATTCGTGGAAGAGCCCAAAGATTACACACTGGGAGTAATGCTGCTTGTGTTCCACCTGCAACTAACGCAGAGTTCCTTGGGTAAAACTGCCGTGTTTTCAGAGAGGAAATGCTTAGAGGCCTAACTAGAGCCTGCTTGCTTTAGGCATTTCACTCCACGCGGGACCCCTTGAGTATAGATATTCTTTCGGGCAAAGGCTCATTGGGTACACTGTGGGAGAAAAGCTGCTTGTGTTCCACCTGCAACTAAAGAAGAATTCTTCGGGTAAACCTGCGTGATTTGGTAGAGGATATGCTTACAGTCCTCGTTACAGCCTTCCATGGTGGAGGCAGTTCGCTCCTCGTGGGAATCCCTGCATAAAGAAGTTGATTCGTGTAAGGGCCCAAAGAGTACACAGTGGGAGAAATGCTGCTTGTGTTCCACCTGCAACTAAAGCAGAATTCTTTGGGTAAAACTGCGTGTATTGGGATAGGAAATGCTTACAGTCCTTATGAGAGCCTCCCTTCGTTGAGGCAGTTCACTGCACGTGGGACACCCTGCATACACCCTGTAGACTCCTTCGGGGAAGGGCTCTTTGTATAAAGTGTGGGACAAATGCAGCTTGTGTTCCACCTGCAACTAAAGCAGAGTTCTTCGGGTAAAAGTGCCGTGTTTTCAGAGAGGAAATCCTTAGAGATCACAGGAGAGCCTGCCATGGTTGAGGCAGTTCGCTCCACGCTGGAAACCATTCTTATAGAACAAGTTCATTAGGGGAAGTGCCCATTGTGTACACTGTGAGAGGAAAGCTGATGGTGTTCCCCTGCAATTAAAGCAGAGTTCTTCCTGTAAAACTGCGTGTTTTGGGAGAGGAAATGCTTACAGTATTCGCTACAGCCTGCCTTGGTTGAGGCAGTTCGCTCCACGTGGGAATCCCTGCATAAAGAAGTTCATTCGTGGAAGAGCCCAAAGAGTACACAGTGGGAGAAATGCTGCTTGTGTTCCACCTGCAACTAAAGCAGAATTCTTTGGTAAAACTGCCGTGTTTTGGAAGAGGAAATGCTTACAGTCCTCGCTACAGCCTGCCTTGGTTGAGGCAGTTCACTCCACGTCGGAAACCCTGCATATAGAAGTTCATTCGTGGAAGAGCCCAAAGAGTACACAGTGGGAGAAAAGCTGCTTGTGTTACGCCTGCAAGTAAAGCAGAGTTCTAGCTTTAAAACTGCGTGGTTTGGGAGAGGATATGCTTACAATCCTCGCTACAGCCTGCCATGGTTGAGGCAGTTCGCTCCACGTGGGAAACCCTGCATATACAAGTTCATTCGTGAAGAGACCAAAGAGTACACAGTGGGAGAAATGCTGCTTGTGTTCCACCTGCAACGAAAGCAGAGTTCTTCGGGTAAAAGTTCCGTGTTTTCAGAGGGGAAATTCTTAGAGACCACAGTAGTGCCTGCCATGGTTGAGGCAGTTCGCTCCACGCTGGAAACCATTCTTATAGAACAAGTTCATTAAGGGAAGTGCCTATTGTGTACACTGTGGGAGGAAAGCTGATGGTGTTCCCCCTGCAACTAAAGCAGAGTTCTTCGTGTAAAACTGCGTGTTTCAGGAGGGGAAATGCTTACAGTCCTCGCTACAGCCTGCCATGGGGGAGGCAGTTCGCTCCTCGTGGGAATCCCTGCATATAGAAGTTCATTCGTGTAAGAGCCCAGAGTACACAGTGGGAGAAAAGCTGCTTGTGTTACGCCTGCAAGTAAAGCAGACCTCTAGCGTTAAAACTACGAGGTTTGGGAGAGGATATGCTTACAGTCCTCGCTACAGCCTGCCATGGTTGAGGAAGTTCGGTCCACGTGGGAAACCCTGCATATACAAGTTCATTCGTGAAGAGCCCAAAGAGTACACAGTGGGAGAAATGCTGCTTGTGTTCCACCTGCAACGAAAGCAGAGTTCTTCGGGTAAAAGTTCCGTGTTTTCAGAGGGGAAATTCTTAGAGACCACAGTAGTGCCTGCCATGGTTGAGGCAGTTCGCTCCACGCTGGAAACCATTCTTATAGAACAAGTTCATTAAGGGAAGTGCCCATTGTGTACACTGTGGGAGAAAAGATGCTTGTGTTCCCCCTGCAACTAAAGCAGAGTTCCTCGGGTAAACCTGCGTGATTTGGTAGAGGATATGCTTACAGTCCTCGCTACAGCCTGCCATGGTGGAGGCAGTTCGCTCCTCGTGGGAATCCCTGCATAAAGAAGTTCAAACGTGTAAGAGCCCAAAGAGTACACATTGGGAGTAATGCTGCTTGTATGCCACCTGCAACTAAAGCAGAATTCTTTGGTAAAACTGCCGTGTTTTGTAAGAGGAAATGCTTACAGTCCTCGCTACAGCCTGCCTTGGTTGAGGCAGTTCGCTCCACGTCGGAAACCCTGCATATAGAAGTTCATTCGTGGAAGAGCCCAAAGAGTACACAGTGGGAGAAAAGCTGCTTGTGTTACCTCTGCAACTAAAGCAGAGTTCTACCGTTAAAACTGCGTGTTTTGGGAGAGGATATGCTTACAGTCCTCGCTACAGCCTGCCACGGTTGAGGCAGTTCGATCCACGTGGGAATCCCTGCATAAAGAAATTCATTCGTGGAAGAGCCCAAAGATTACACACTGGGAGTAATGCTGCTTGTGTTCCACCTGCAACTAACGCAGAGTTCCTTGGGTAAAACTGCCTTGTTTTCAGAGAGGAAATGCTTAGACGCCTAACTAGAGCCTGCTTACTTTAGGCATTTCACTCCACGCGGGACCCGTTGAGTATAGATATTCTTTCGGGCAAAGGCTCATTGGGTACACTGTGGGAGAAAAGCTGCTTGTGTTCCACCTGCAACTAAAGCAGAATTCTTCGGGTAAACCTGCGTGATTTGGTAGAGGATATGCTTACAGTCCTCGTTACAGCCTGCCATGGGGGAGGCAGTTCGCTCCTCGTGGGAATCCCTGCATATAGAAGTTCATTCTTGTAAGAGCCCAGAGTACACAGTGGGAGAAAAGCTGCTTGTGTTCCACCTGCAAGTAAAGCAGACCTCTAGCGTTAAAACTACGAGGTTTGGGAGAGGATATGCTTACAGTCCTCGCTACAGCCTGCCATGGTTGAGGAAGTTCGGTCCACGTGGGAAACCCTGCATATACAAGTTCATTCGTGAAGAGCCCAAAGAGTACACAGTGGGAGAAATGCTGCTTGTGTTCCACCTGCAACGAAAGCAGAGTTCTTCGGGTAAAAGTTCCGTGTTTTCAGAGGTGAAATTCTTAGAGACCACAGTAGTGCCTGCCATGGTTGAGGCAGTTCGCTCCACGCTGGAAACCATTCTTATAGAACAAGTTCATTAAGGGAAGTGCCCATTGTGTACACTGTGGGAGAAAAGATGCTTGTGTTCCCCCTGCAACTAAAGCAGAGTTCCTCGGGTAAACCTGCGTGATTTGGTAGAGGATATGCTTACAGTCCTCGCTACAGCCTGCCATGGTGGAGGCAGTTCGCTCCTCGTGGGAATCCCTGCATAAAGAAGTTCATTCGTGTAAGAGCCCAAAGAGTACACAGTGGGAGAAATGCTGCTTGTGTTCCACCTGCAACTAAAGCACCGTTCTTCGGGTAAAACTGCCTGTTATGGGGAGGAAATGCTTACAGTCCTTACGAGAGCCTGCCTTCATTGAGGCAGTTCGCTGCACGTGGGACACCCTGCATAATGAAGATTCATTCGGGGAAGGGCCGTTTGTATAAAGTGTGGGACAAATGCAGCTTGTGTTCCACCTGCAACTAAAGCAGAGTTCTTCGGGTAAAAGTGCCGTGTTTTCAGAGAGGAAATCCTTAGAGACCACAGGAGAGCCTGCCATGGTTGAGGCAGTTCGCTCCACGCTGGAAACCATTGTTTTAGAACAAGTTCATTAGGGGAAGGGCCCATTCTGTACACTGTGGGAGGAAAGCTGATGGTGTTCCCCCTGCACCTAAAGCAGAGTTCTTCGTGTAAAACTGCGTGTTTCGGGAGGGGAAATGCTTACAGTATTCGCTACAGCCTGCCTTGGTTGAGGCAGTTCGCTCCACGTGGGAATCCCTGCATAAAGAAGTTCATTCGTGGAAGAGCCCAAAGAGTACACAGTGGGAGAAATGCTGCTTGTGTTCCACCTGCAACTAAAGCAGAATTCTTTGGTAAAACTGCCGTGTTTTGGAAGAGGAAATGCTTACAGTCCTCGCTACAGCCTGCCTTGGTTGAGGCAGTTCGCTCCACGTCGGAAACCCTGCATATAGAAGTTCATTCGTGGAAGAGCCCAAAGAGTACACAGTGGGAGAAAAGCTGCTTGTGTTACGCCTGCAAGTAAAGCAGAGTTCTAGCTTTAAAACTGCGTGGTTTGGGAGAGGATATGCTTACAATCCTCGCTACAGCCTGCCATGGTTGAGGCAGTTCGCTCCACGTGGGAAACCCTGCATATACAAGTTCATTCGTGAAGAGACCAAAGAGTACACAGTGGGAGAAATGCTGCTTGTGTTCCACCTGCAACGAAAGCAGAGTTCTTCAGGTAAAAGTTCCGTGTTTTCAGAGGGGAAATTCTTAGAGACCACAGTAATGCCTGCCATGGTTGAGGCAGTTCGCTCCACGCTGGAAACCATTCTTATAGAACAAGTTCATTAGGGGAAGTGCCTATTGTGTACACTGTGGGAGGAAAGCTGATGGTGTTCCCCCTGCACCTAAAGCAGAGTTCTTCGTGTAAAACTGCGTGTTTCGGGAGGGGAAATGCTTACAGTCCTCGCTACAGCCTGCCATGGTGGAGGCAGTTCGCTCCTCGTGGGAATCCCTGCATAAAGAAGTTCATTCGTGTAAGAGCCCAAAGAGTACACATTGCGAGTAATGCTGCTTGTATGCCACCTGCAACTAAAGCTGAATTCTTTGGTAAAACTGCCGTGTTTTGTAAGAGGAAATGCTTACAGTCCTCGCTACAGCCTGCCTTGGTTGAGGCAGTTCGCTCCACGTCGGAAACCCTGCATATAGAAGTTCATTCGTGGAAGAGCCCAAAGAGTACACAGTGGGAGAAAAGCTGCTTGTGTTACATCTGCAACTAAAGCAGAGTTCTACCGTTAAAACTGCGTGTTTTGGGAGAGGATATGCTTACAGTCCTCGCTACAGCCTGCCACGGTTGAAGCAGTTCAATCCACGTGGGAATCCCTGCATAAAGAAATTCATTCGTGGAAGAGCCCAAAGATTACACACTGGGAGTAATGCTGCTTGTGTTCCACCTGCAACTAACGCAGAGTTCCTTGGGTAAAACTGCCGTGTTTTCAGAGAGGAAATGCTTAGATGCCTAACTAGAGCCTGCTTACTTTAGGTATTTCACACCACGCGGGACCCCTTGAGTATAGATATTCTTTCGGGCAAAGGCTCATTGGGTACACTGTGGGAGAAAAGCTGCTTGTGTTCCACCTGCAACTAAAGCAGAATTCTTCGGGTAAACCTGCGTGATTTGGTAGAGGATATGCTTACAGTCCTCGTTACAGCCTTCCATGGTGGAGGCAGTTCGCTCCTCGTGGGAATCCCTGCATAAAGAAGTTCATTCGTGTAAGAGCCCAAAGAGTACACAGTGGGAGAAATGCTGCTTGTGTTCCACCTGCAACTAAAGCAGAATTCTTTGGGTAAAACTGCGTGTATTGGGAGAGGAAATGCTTACAGTCCTTATGAGAGCCTCCCTTCGTTGAGGCAGTTCACTGCACGTGGGACACCCTGCATACACCCTGTAGACTCCTTCGGGGAAGGGCTCTTTGTATAAAGTGTGGGACAAATGCAGCTTGTGTTCCACCTGCAACTAAAGCAGAGTTCTTCGGGTAAAAGTGCCGTGTTTTCAGAGAGGAAATCCTTAGAGATCACAGGAGAGCCTGCCATGGTTGAGGCAGTTCGCTCCACGCTGGAAACCATTCTTATAGAACAAGTTCATTAGGGGAAGTGCCTATTGTGTACACTGTGGGAGGAAAGCTGATGGTGTTCCCCCTGCACCTAAAGCAGAGTTCTTCGTGTAAAACTGCGTGTTTCGGGAGGGGAAATGCTTACAGTCCTCGCTACAGCCTGCCATGGTGGAGGCAGTTCGCTCCTCGTGGGAATCCCTGCATATAGAAGTTCATTCGTGTAAGAGCCCAAAGAGTACACAGTGGGAGAAAAGCTGCTTGTGTTACGCCTGCAAGTAAAGCAGACTTCTAGCGTTAAAACTGCGAGGTTTGGGAGAGGATATGCTTACAGTCCTCGCTACAGCCTGCCATGGTTGAGGAAGTTCGCTCCACGTGGGAAACCCTGCATATACAAGTTCATTCGTGAAGAGACCAAAGAGTACACAGTGGGAGAAATGCTGCTTGTGTTCCACCTGCAACGAAAGCAGAGTTCTTCGGGTATAAGTTCCGTGTTTTCAGAGGGGAAATTCTTAGAGACCACAGTAGTGCCTGCCATGGTTGAGGCAGTTCGCTCCACGCTGGAAACCATTCTTATAGAACAAGTTCATTAAGGGAAGTGCCCATTGTGTACACTGTGGGAGAAAAGATGCTTGTGTTCCCCCTGCAACTAAAGCAGAGTTCCTCGGGTAAAGCTGCGTGATTTGGTAGAGGATATGCTTACAGTCCTCGCTACAGCCTGCCATGGTGGAGGCAGTTCGCTCCTCGTGGGAATCCCTGCATAAAGAAGTTCATTCGTGTAAGAGCCCAAAGAGTACACATTGCGAGTAATGCTGCTTGTATGCCACCTGCAACTAAAGCTGAATTCTTTGGTAAAACTGCCGTGTTTTGTAAGAGGAAATGCTTACAGTCCTCGCTACAGCCTGCCTTGGTTGAGGCAGTTCGCTCCACGTCGGAAACCCTGCATATAGAAGTTCATTCGTGGAAGAGCCCAAAGAGTACACAGTGGGAGAAAAGCTGCTTGTGTTACCTCTGCAACTAAAGCAGAGTTCTACCGTTAAAACTGCGTGTTTTGGGAGAGGATATGCTTACAGTCCTCGCTACAGCCTGCCCCGGTTGAGGCAGTTCGATCCACGTGGGAATCCCTGCATAAAGAAATTTATTCGTGGAAGAGCCCAAAGATTACACACTGGGAGTAATGCTGCTTGTGTTCCACCTGCAACTAACGCAGAGTTCCTTGGGTAAAACTGCCGTGTTTTCAGAGAGGAAATGCTTAGAGGCCTAACTAGAGCCTGCTTGCTTTAGGCATTTCACTCCACGCGGGACCCCTTGAGTATAGATATTCTTTCGGGCAAAGGCTCATTGGGTACACTGTGGGAGAAAAGCTGCTTGTGTTCCACCTGCAACTAAAGAAGAATTCTTCGGGTAAACCTGCGTGATTTGGTAGAGGATATGCTTACAGTCCTCGTTACAGCCTTCCATGGTGGAGGCAGTTCGCTCCTCGTGGGAATCCCTGCATAAAGAAGTTGATTCGTGTAAGGGCCCAAAGAGTACACAGTGGGAGAAATGCTGCTTGTGTTCCACCTGCAACTAAAGCAGAATTCTTTGGGTAAAACTGCGTGTATTGGGAGAGGAAATGCTTACAGTCCTTATGAGAGCCTCCCTTCGTTGAGGCAGTTCACTGCACGTGGGACACCCTGCATACACCCTGTAGACTCCTTCGGGGAAGGGCTCTTTGTATAAAGTGTGGGACAAATGCAGCTTGTGTTCCACCTGCAACTAAAGCAGAGTTCTTCGGGTAAAAGTGCCGTGTTTTCAGAGAGGAAATCCTTAGAGATCACAGGAGAGCCTGCCATGGTTGAGGCAGTTCGCTCCACGCTGGAAACCATTCTTATAGAACAAGTTCATTAGGGGAAGTGCCCATTGTGTACACTGTGAGAGGAAAGCTGATGGTGTTCCCCTGCAATTAAAGCAGAGTTCTTCCTGTAAAACTGCGTGTTTTGGGAGAGGAAATGCTTACAGTATTCGCTACAGCCTGCCTTGGTTGAGGCAGTTCGCTCCACGTGGGAATCCCTGCATAAAGAAGTTCATTCGTGGAAGAGCCCAAAGAGTACACAGTGGGAGAAATGCTGCTTGTGTTCCACCTGCAACTAAAGCAGAATTCTTTGGTAAAACTGCCGTGTTTTGGAAGAGGAAATGCTTACAGTCCTCGCTACAGCCTGCCTTGGTTGAGGCAGTTCACTCCACGTCGGAAACCCTGCATATAGAAGTTCATTCGTGGAAGAGCCCAAAGAGTACACAGTGGGAGAAAAGCTGCTTGTGTTACGCCTGCAAGTAAAGCAGAGTTCTAGCTTTAAAACTGCGTGGTTTGGGAGAGGATATGCTTACAATCCTCGCTACAGCCTGCCATGGTTGAGGCAGTTCGCTCCACGTGGGAAACCCTGCATATACAAGTTCATTCGTGAAGAGACCAAAGAGTACACAGTGGGAGAAATGCTGCTTGTGTTCCACCTGCAACGAAAGCAGAGTTCTTCGGGTAAAAGTTCCGTGTTTTCAGAGGGGAAATTCTTAGAGACCACAGTAGTGCCTGCCATGGTTGAGGCAGTTCGCTCCACGCTGGAAACCATTCTTATAGAACAAGTTCATTAAGGGAAGTGCCTATTGTGTACACTGTGGGAGGAAAGCTGATGGTGTTCCCCCTGCAACTAAAGCAGAGTTCTTCGTGTAAAACTGCGTGTTTCAGGAGGGGAAATGCTTACAGTCCTCGCTACAGCCTGCCATGGGGGAGGCAGTTCGCTCCTCGTGGGAATCCCTGCATATAGAAGTTCATTCGTGTAAGAGCCCAGAGTACACAGTGGGAGAAAAGCTGCTTGTGTTACGCCTGCAAGTAAAGCAGACCTCTAGCGTTAAAACTACGAGGTTTGGGAGAGGATATGCTTACAGTCCTCGCTACAGCCTGCCATGGTTGAGGAAGTTCGGTCCACGTGGGAAACCCTGCATATACAAGTTCATTCGTGAAGAGCCCAAAGAGTACACAGTGGGAGAAATGCTGCTTGTGTTCCACCTGCAACGAAAGCAGAGTTCTTCGGGTAAAAGTTCCGTGTTTTCAGAGGGGAAATTCTTAGAGACCACAGTAGTGCCTGCCATGGTTGAGGCAGTTCGCTCCACGCTGGAAACCATTCTTATAGAACAAGTTCATTAAGGGAAGTGCCCATTGTGTACACTGTGGGAGAAAAGATGCTTGTGTTCCCCCTGCAACTAAAGCAGAGTTCCTCGGGTAAACCTGCGTGATTTGGTAGAGGATATGCTTACAGTCCTCGCTACAGCCTGCCATGGTGGAGGCAGTTCGCTCCTCGTGGGAATCCCTGCATAAAGAAGTTCATTCGTGTAAGAGCCCAAAGAGTACACATTGGGAGTAATGCTGCTTGTATGCCACCTGCAACTAAAGCAGAATTCTTTGGTAAAACTGCCGTGTTTTGTAAGAGGAAATGCTTACAGTCCTCGCTACAGCCTGCCTTGGTTGAGGCAGTTCGCTCCACGTCGGAAACCCTGCATATAGAAGTTCATTCGTGGAAGAGCCCAAAGAGTACACAGTGGGAGAAAAGCTGCTTGTGTTACCTCTGCAACTAAAGCAGAGTTCTACCGTTAAAACTGCGTGTTTTGGGAGAGGATATGCTTACAGTCCTCGCTACAGCCTGCCACGGTTGAGGCAGTTCGATCCACGTGGGAATCCCTGCATAAAGAAATTCATTCGTGGAAGAGCCCAAAGATTACACACTGGGAGTAATGCTGCTTGTGTTCCACCTGCAACTAACGCAGAGTTCCTTGGGTAAAACTGCCTTGTTTTCAGAGAGGAAATGCTTAGACGCCTAACTAGAGCCTGCTTACTTTAGGCATTTCACTCCACGCGGGACCCGTTGAGTATAGATATTCTTTCGGGCAAAGGCTCATTGGGTACACTGTGGGAGAAAAGCTGCTTGTGTTCCACCTGCAACTAAAGCAGAATTCTTCGGGTAAACCTGCGTGATTTGGTAGAGGATATGCTTACAGTCCTCGTTACAGCCTGCCATGGGGGAGGCAGTTCGCTCCTCGTGGGAATCCCTGCATATAGAAGTTCATTCTTGTAAGAGCCCAGAGTACACAGTGGGAGAAAAGCTGCTTGTGTTCCACCTGCAAGTAAAGCAGACCTCTAGCGTTAAAACTACGAGGTTTGGGAGAGGATATGCTTACAGTCCTCGCTACAGCCTGCCATGGTTGAGGAAGTTCGGTCCACGTGGGAAACCCTGCATATACAAGTTCATTCGTGAAGAGCCCAAAGAGTACACAGTGGGAGAAATGCTGCTTGTGTTCCACCTGCAACGAAAGCAGAGTTCTTCGGGTAAAAGTTCCGTGTTTTCAGAGGTGAAATTCTTAGAGACCACAGTAGTGCCTGCCATGGTTGAGGCAGTTCGCTCCACGCTGGAAACCATTCTTATAGAACAAGTTCATTAAGGGAAGTGCCCATTGTGTACACTGTGGGAGAAAAGATGCTTGTGTTCCCCCTGCAACTAAAGCAGAGTTCCTCGGGTAAACCTGCGTGATTTGGTAGAGGATATGCTTACAGTCCTCGCTACAGCCTGCCATGGTGGAGGCAGTTCGCTCCTCGTGGGAATCCCTGCATAAAGAAGTTCATTCGTGTAAGAGCCCAAAGAGTACACAGTGGGAGAAATGCTGCTTGTGTTCCACCTGCAACTAAAGCACCGTTCTTCGGGTAAAACTGCCTGTTATGGGGAGGAAATGCTTACAGTCCTTACGAGAGCCTGCCTTCTTTGAGGCAGTTCGCTGCACGTGGGACACCCTGCATAATGAAGATTCATTCGGGGAAGGGCCGTTTGTATAAAGTGTGGGACAAATGCAGCTTGTGTTCCACCTGCAACTAAAGCAGAGTTCTTCGGGTAAAAGTGCCGTGTTTTCAGAGAGGAAATCCTTAGAGACCACAGGAGAGCCTGCCATGGTTGAGGCAGTTCGCTCCACGCTGGAAACCATTGTTTTAGAACAAGTTCATTAGGGGAAGGGCCCATTCTGTACACTGTGGGAGGAAAGCTGATGGTGTTCCCCCTGCACCTAAAGCAGAGTTCTTCGTGTAAAACTGCGTGTTTCGGGAGGGGAAATGCTTACAGTATTCGCTACAGCCTGCCTTGGTTGAGGCAGTTCGCTCCACGTGGGAATCCCTGCATAAAGAAGTTCATTCGTGGAAGAGCCCAAAGAGTACACAGTGGGAGAAATGCTGCTTGTGTTCCACCTGCAACTAAAGCAGAATTCTTTGGTAAAACTGCCGTGTTTTGGAAGAGGAAATGCTTACAGTCCTCGCTACAGCCTGCCTTGGTTGAGGCAGTTCGCTCCACGTCGGAAACCCTGCATATAGAAGTTCATTCGTGGAAGAGCCCAAAGAGTACACAGTGGGAGAAAAGCTGCTTGTGTTACGCCTGCAAGTAAAGCAGAGTTCTAGCTTTAAAACTGCGTGGTTTGGGAGAGGATATGCTTACAATCCTCGCTACAGCCTGCCATGGTTGAGGCAGTTCGCTCCACGTGGGAAACCCTGCATATACAAGTTCATTCGTGAAGAGACCAAAGAGTACACAGTGGGAGAAATGCTGCTTGTGTTCCACCTGCAACGAAAGCAGAGTTCTTCAGGTAAAAGTTCCGTGTTTTCAGAGGGGAAATTCTTAGAGACCACAGTAATGCCTGCCATGGTTGAGGCAGTTCGCTCCACGCTGGAAACCATTCTTATAGAACAAGTTCATTAGGGGAAGTGCCTATTGTGTACACTGTGGGAGGAAAGCTGATGGTGTTCCCCCTGCACCTAAAGCAGAGTTCTTCGTGTAAAACTGCGTGTTTCGGGAGGGGAAATGCTTACAGTCCTCGCTACAGCCTGCCATGGTGGAGGCAGTTCGCTCCTCGTGGGAATCCCTGCATAAAGAAGTTCATTCGTGTAAGAGCCCAAAGAGTACACATTGCGAGTAATGCTGCTTGTATGCCACCTGCAACTAAAGCTGAATTCTTTGGTAAAACTGCCGTGTTTTGTAAGAGGAAATGCTTACAGTCCTCGCTACAGCCTGCCTTGGTTGAGGCAGTTCGCTCCACGTCGGAAACCCTGCATATAGAAGTTCATTCGTGGAAGAGCCCAAAGAGTACACAGTGGGAGAAAAGCTGCTTGTGTTACATCTGCAACTAAAGCAGAGTTCTACCGTTAAAACTGCGTGTTTTGGGAGAGGATATGCTTACAGTCCTCGCTACAGCCTGCCACGGTTGAAGCAGTTCAATCCACGTGGGAATCCCTGCATAAAGAAATTCATTCGTTGAAGAGCCCAAAGATTACACACTGGGAGTAATGCTGCTTGTGTTCCACCTGCAACTAACGCAGAGTTCCTTGGGTAAAACTGCCGTGTTTTCAGAGAGGAAATGCTTAGATGCCTAACTAGAGCCTGCTTACTTTAGGTATTTCACACCACGCGGGACCCCTTGAGTATAGATATTCTTTCGGGCAAAGGCTCATTGGGTACACTGTGGGAGAAAAGCTGCTTGTGTTCCACCTGCAACTAAAGCAGAATTCTTCGGGTAAACCTGCGTGATTTGGTAGAGGATATGCTTACAGTCCTCGTTACAGCCTTCCATGGTGGAGGCAGTTCGCTCCTCGTGGGAATCCCTGCATAAAGAAGTTCATTCGTGTAAGAGCCCAAAGAGTACACAGTGGGAGAAATGCTGCTTGTGTTCCACCTGCAACTAAAGCAGAATTCTTTGGGTAAAACTGCGTGTATTGGGAGAGGAAATGCTTACAGTCCTTATGAGAGCCTCCCTTCGTTGAGGCAGTTCACTGCACGTGGGACACCCTGCATACACCCTGTAGACTCCTTCGGGGAAGGGCTCTTTGTATAAAGTGTGGGACAAATGCAGCTTGTGTTCCACCTGCAACTAAAGCAGAGTTCTTCGGGTAAAAGTGCCGTGTTTTCAGAGAGGAAATCCTTAGAGATCACAGGAGAGCCTGCCATGGTTGAGGCAGTTCGCTCCACGCTGGAAACCATTCTTATAGAACAAGTTCATTAGGGGAAGTGCCCATTGTGTACACTGTGAGAGGAAAGCTGATGGTGTTCCCCCTGCAATTAAAGCAGAGTTCTTCCTGTAAAACTGCGTGTTTTGGGAGAGGAAATGCTTACAGTATTCGCTACAGCCTGCCTTGGTTGAGGCAGTTCGCTCCACGTGGGAATCCCTGCATAAAGAAGTTCATTCGTGGAAGAGCCCAAAGAGTACACAGTGGGAGAAATGCTGCTTGTGTTCCACCTGCAACTAAAGCAGAATTCTTTGGTAAAACTGCCGTGTTTTGGAAGAGGAAATGCTTACAGTCCTCGCTACAGCCTGCCTTGGTTGAGGCAGTTCACTCCACGTCGGAAACCCTGCATATAGAAGTTCATTCGTGGAAGAGCCCAAAGAGTACACAGTGGGAGAAAAGCTGCTTGTGTTACGCCTGCAAGTAAAGCAGAGTTCTAGCTTTAAAACTGCGTGGTTTGGGAGAGGATATGCTTACAATCCTCGCTACAGCCTGCCATGGTTGAGGCAGTTCGCTCCACGTGGGAAACCCTGCATATACAAGTTCATTCGTGAAGAGACCAAAGAGTACACAGTGGGAGAAATGCTGCTTGTGTTCCACCTGCAACGAAAGCAGAGTTCTTCGGGTAAAAGTTCCGTGTTTTCAGAGGGGAAATTCTTAGAGACCACAGTAGTGCCTGCCATGGTTGAGGCAGTTCGCTCCACGCTGGAAACCATTCTTATAGAACAAGTTCATTAAGGGAAGTGCCTATTGTGTACACTGTGGGAGGAAAGCTGATGGTGTTCCCCCTGCAACTAAAGCAGAGTTCTTCGTGTAAAACTGCGTGTTTCAGTAGGGGAAATGCTTACAGTCCTCGCTACAGCCTGCCATGGGGGAGGCAGTTCGCTCCTCGTGGGAATCCCTGCATATAGAAGTTCATTCTTGTAAGAGCCCAGAGTACACAGTGGGAGAAAAGCTGCTTGTGTTCCACCTGCAAGTAAAGCAGACCTCTAGCGTTAAAACTACGAGGTTTGGGAGAGGATATGCTTACAGTCCTCGCTACAGCCTGCCATGGTTGAGGAAGTTCGGTCCACGTGGGAAACCCTGCATATACAAGTTCATTCGTGAAGAGCCCAAAGAGTACACAGTGGGAGAAATGCTGCTTGTGTTCCACCTGCAACGAAAGCAGAGTTCTTCGGGTAAAAGTTCCGTGTTTTCAGAGGTGAAATTCTTAGAGACCACAGTAGTGCCTGCCATGGTTGAGGCAGTTCGCTCCACGCTGGAAACCATTCTTATAGAACAAGTTCATTAAGGGAAGTGCCCATTGTGTACACTGTGGGAGAAAAGATGCTTGTGTTCCCCCTGCAACTAAAGCAGAGTTCCTCGGGTAAACCTGCGTGATTTGGTAGAGGATATGCTTACAGTCCTCGCTACAGCCTGCCATGGTGGAGGCAGTTCGCTCCTCGTGGGAATCCCTGCATAAAGAAGTTCATTCGTGTAAGAGCCCAAAGAGTACACAGTGGGAGAAATGCTGCTTGTGTTCCACCTGCAACTAAAGCACCTTTCTTCGGGTAAAACTGCCTGTTATGGGGAGGAAATGCTTACAGTCCTTACGAGAGCCTGCCTTCATTGAGGCAGTTCGCTGCACGTGGGACACCCTGCATAATGAAGATTCATTCGGGGAAGGGCCGTTTGTATAAAGTGTGGGACAAATGCAGCTTGTGTTCCACTGCAACTAAAGCAGAGTTCTTCGGGTAAAAGTGCCGTGTTTTCAGAGAGGAAATCCTTAGAGACCACAGGAGAGCCTGCCATGGTTGAGGCAGTTCGCTCCACGCTGGAAACCATTGTTTTAGAACAAGTTCATTAGGGGAAGGGCCCATTCTGTACACTGTGGGAGGAAAGCTGATGGTGTTCCCCCTGCACCTAAAGCAGAGTTCTTCGTGTAAAACTGCGTGTTTCGGGAGGGGAAATGCTTACAGTATTCGCTACAGCCTGCCTTGGTTGAGGCAGTTCGCTCCACGTGGGAATCCCTGCATAAAGAAGTTCATTCGTGGAAGAGCCCAAAGAGTACACAGTGGGAGAAATGCTGCTTGTGTTCCACCTGCAACTAAAGCAGAATTCTTTGGTAAAACTGCCGTGTTTTGGAAGAGGAAATGCTTACAGTCCTCGCTACAGCCTGCCTTGGTTGAGGCAGTTCACTCCACGTCGGAAACCCTGCATATAGAAGTTCATTCGTGGAAGAGCCCAAAGAGTACACAGTGGGAGAAAAGCTGCTTGTGTTACGCCTGCAAGTAAAGCAGAGTTCTAGCTTTAAAACTGCGTGGTTTGGGAGAGGATATGCTTACAATCCTCGCTACAGCCTGCCATGGTTGAGGCAGTTCGCTCCACGTGGGAAACCCTGCATATACAAGTTCATTCGTGAAGAGACCAAAGAGTACACAGTGGGAGAAATGCTGCTTGTGTTCCACCTGCAACGAAAGCAGAGTTCTTTGGGTAAAAGTTCCGTGTTTTCAGAGGGGAAATTCTTAGAGACCACAGTAATGCCTGCCATGGTTGAGGCAGTTCGCTCCACGCTGGAAACCATTCTTATAGAACAAGTTCATTAGGGGAAGTGCCTATTGTGTACACTGTGGGAGGAAAGCTGATGGTGTTCCCCCTGCACCTAAAGCAGAGTTCTTCGTGTAAAACTGCGTGTTTCGGGAGGGGAAATGCTTACAGTCCTCGCTACAGCCTGCCATGGTGGAGGCAGTTCGCTCCTCGTGGGAATCCCTGCATATAGAAGTTCATTCGTGTAAGAGCCCAAAGAGTACACAGTGGGAGAAAAGCTGCTTGTGTTACGCCTGCAAGTAAAGCAGACTTCTAGCGTTAAAACTGCGAGGTTTGGGAGAGGATATGCTTACAGTCCTCGCTACAGCCTGCCATGGTTGAGGAAGTTCGCTCCACGTGGGAAACCCTGCATATACAAGTTCATTCGTGAAGAGACCAAAGAGTACACAGTGGGAGAAATGCTGCTTGTGTTCCACCTGCAACGAAAGCAGAGTTCTTCGGGTATAAGTTCCGTGTTTTCAGAGGGGAAATTCTTAGAGACCACAGTAGTGCCTGCCATGGTTGAGGCAGTTCGCTCCACGCTGGAAACCATTCTTATAGAACAAGTTCATTAAGGGAAGTGCCCATTGTGTACACTGTGGGAGAAAAGATGCTTGTGTTCCCCCTGCAACTAAAGCAGAGTTCCTCGGGTAAAGCTGCGTGATTTGGTAGAGGATATGCTTACAGTCCTCGCTACAGCCTGCCATGGTGGAGGCAGTTCGCTCCTCGTGGGAATCCCTGCATAAAGAAGTTCATTCGTGTAAGAGCCCAAAGAGTACACATTGCGAGTAATGCTGCTTGTATGCCACCTGCAACTAAAGCTGAATTCTTTGGTAAAACTGCCGTGTTTTGTAAGAGGAAATGCTTACAGTCCTCGCTACAGCCTGCCTTGGTTGAGGCAGTTCGCTCCACGTCGGAAACCCTGCATATAGAAGTTCATTCGTGGAAGAGCCCAAAGAGTACACAGTGGGAGAAAAGCTGCTTGTGTTACCTCTGCAACTAAAGCAGAGTTCTACCGTTAAAACTGCGTGTTTTGGGAGAGGATATGCTTACAGTCCTCGCTACAGCCTGCCCCGGTTGAGGCAGTTCGATCCACGTGGGAATCCCTGCATAAAGAAATTTATTCGTGGAAGAGCCCAAAGATTACACACTGGGAGTAATGCTGCTTGTGTTCCACCTGCAACTAACGCAGAGTTCCTTGGGTAAAACTGCCGTGTTTTCAGAGAGGAAATGCTTAGAGGCCTAACTAGAGCCTGCTTGCTTTAGGCATTTCACTCCACGCGGGACCCCTTGAGTATAGATATTCTTTCGGGCAAAGGCTCATTGGGTACACTGTGGGAGAAAAGCTGCTTGTGTTCCACCTGCAACTAAAGAAGAATTCTTCGGGTAAACCTGCGTGATTTGGTAGAGGATATGCTTACAGTCCTCGTTACAGCCTTCCATGGTGGAGGCAGTTCGCTCCTCGTGGGAATCCCTGCATAAAGTAGTTGATTCGTGTAAGGGCCCAAAGAGTACACAGTGGGAGAAATGCTGCTTGTGTTCCACCTGCAACTAAAGCAGAATTCTTTGGGTAAAACTGCGTGTATTGGGAGAGGAAATGCTTACAGTCCTTATGAGAGCCTCCCTTCGTTGAGGCAGTTCACTGCACGTGGGACACCCTGCATACACCCTGTAGACTCCTTCGGGGAAGGGCTCTTTGTATAAAGTGTGGGACAAATGCAGCTTGTGTTCCACCTGCAACTAAAGCAGAGTTCTTCGGGTAAAAGTGCCGTGTTTTCAGAGAGGAAATCCTTAGAGATCACAGGAGAGCCTGCCATGGTTGAGGCAGTTCGCTCCACGCTGGAAACCATTCTTATAGAACAAGTTCATTAGGGGAAGTGCCCATTGTGTACACTGTGAGAGGAAAGCTGATGGTGTTCCCCTGCAATTAAAGCAGAGTTCTTCCTGTAAAACTGCGTGTTTTGGGAGAGGAAATGCTTACAGTATTCGCTACAGCCTGCCTTGGTTGAGGCAGTTCGCTCCACGTGGGAATCCCTGCATAAAGAAGTTCATTCGTGGAAGAGCCCAAAGAGTACACAGTGGGAGAAATGCTGCTTGTGTTCCACCTGCAACTAAAGCAGAATTCTTTGGTAAAACTGCCGTGTTTTGGAAGAGGAAATGCTTACAGTCCTCGCTACAGCCTGCCTTGGTTGAGGCAGTTCACTCCACGTCGGAAACCCTGCATATAGAAGTTCATTCGTGGAAGAGCCCAAAGAGTACACAGTGGGAGAAAAGCTGCTTGTGTTACGCCTGCAAGTAAAGCAGAGTTCTAGCTTTAAAACTGCGTGGTTTGGGAGAGGATATGCTTACAATCCTCGCTACAGCCTGCCATGGTTGAGGCAGTTCGGTCCACGTGGGAAACCCTGCATATACAAGTTCATTCGTGAAGAGCCCAAAGAGTACACAGTGGGAGAAATGCTGCTTGTGTTCCACCTGCAACGAAAGCAGAGTTCTTCGGGTAAAAGTTCCGTGTTTTCAGAGGGGAAATTCTTAGAGACCACAGTAGTGCCTGCCATGGTTGAGGCAGTTCGCTCCACGCTGGAAACCATTCTTATAGAACAAGTTCATTAAGGGAAGTGCCCATTGTGTACACTGTGGGAGAAAAGATGCTTGTGTTCCCCCTGCAACTAAAGCAGAGTTCCTCGGGTAAACCTGCGTGATTTGGTAGAGGATATGCTTACAGTCCTCGCTACAGCCTGCCATGGTGGAGGCAGTTCGCTCCTCGTGGGAATCCCTGCATAAAGAAGTTCATTCGTGTAAGAGCCCAAAGAGTACACATTGGGAGTAATGCTGCTTGTATGCCACCTGCAACTAAAGCAGAATTCTTTGGTAAAACTGCCGTGTTTTGTAAGAGGAAATGCTTACAGTCCTCGCTACAGCCTGCCTTGGTTGAGGCAGTTCGCTCCACGTCGGAAACCCTGCATATAGAAGTTCATTCGTGGAAGACCCCAAAGAGTACACAGTGGGAGAAAAGCTGCTTGTGTTACCTCTGCAACTAAAGCAGAGTTCTACCGTTAAAACTGCGTGTTTTGGGAGAGGATATGCTTACAGTCCTCGCTACAGCCTGCCACGGTTGAGGCAGTTCGATCCACGTGGGAATCCCTGCATAAAGAAATTCATTCGTGGAAGAGCCCAAAGATTACACACTGGGAGTAATGCTGCTTGTGTTCCACCTGCAACTAACGCAGAGTTCCTTGGGTAAAACTGCCTTGTTTTCAGAAAGGAAATGCTTAGACGCCTAACTAGAGCCTGCTTACTTTAGGCATTTCACTCCACGCGGGACCCGTTGAGTATAGATATTCTTTCGGGCAAAGGCTCATTGGGTACACTGTGGGAGAAAAGCTGCTTGTGTTCCACCTGCAACTAAAGCAGAATTCTTCGGGTAAACCTGCGTGATTTGGTAGAGGATATGCTTACAGTCCTCGTTACAGCCTGCCATGGGGGAGGCAGTTCGCTCCTCGTGGGAATCCCTGCATATAGAAGTTCATTCTTGTAAGAGCCCAGAGTACACAGTGGGAGAAAAGCTGCTTGTGTTCCACCTGCAAGTAAAGCAGACCTCTAGCGTTAAAACTACGAGGTTTGGGAGAGGATATGCTTACAGTCCTCGCTACAGCCTGCCATGGTTGAGGAAGTTCGGTCCACGTGGGAAACCCTGCATATACAAGTTCATTCGTGAAGAGCCCAAAGAGTACACAGTGGGAGAAATGCTGCTTGTGTTCCACCTGCAACGAAAGCAGAGTTCTTCGGGTAAAAGTTCCGTGTTTTCAGAGGTGAAATTCTTAGAGACCACAGTAGTGCCTGCCATGGTTGAGGCAGTTCGCTCCACGCTGGAAACCATTCTTATAGAACAAGTTCATTAAGGGAAGTGCCCATTGTGTACACTGTGGGAGAAAAGATGCTTGTGTTCCCCCTGCAACTAAAGCAGAGTTCCTCGGGTAAACCTGCGTGATTTGGTAGAGGATATGCTTACAGTCCTCGCTACAGCCTGCCATGGTGGAGGCAGTTCGCTCCTCGTGGGAATCCCTGCATAAAGAAGTTCATTCGTGTAAGAGCCCAAAGAGTACACAGTGGGAGAAATGCTGCTTGTGTTCCACCTGCAACTAAAGCACCGTTCTTCGGGTAGAACTGCCTGTTATGGGGAGGAAATGCTTACAGTCCTTACGAGAGCCTGCCTTCATTGAGGCAGTTCGCTGCACGTGGGACACCCTGCATAATGAAGATTCATTCGGGGAAGGGCCGTTTGTATAAAGTGTGGGACAAATGCAGCTTGTGTTCCACCTGCAACTAAAGCAGAGTTCTTCGGGTAAAAGTGCCGTGTTTTCAGAGAGGAAATCCTTAGAGACCACAGGAGAGCCTGCCATGGTTGAGGCAGTTCGCTCCACGCTGGAAACCATTGTTTTAGAACAAGTTCATTAGGGGAAGGGCCCATTCTGTACACTGTGGGAGGAAAGCTGATGGTGTTCCCCCTGCACCTAAAGCAGAGTTCTTCGTGTAAAACTGCGTGTTTCGGGAGGGGAAATGCTTACAGTATTCGCTACAGCCTGCCTTGGTTGAGGCAGTTCGCTCCACGTGGGAATCCCTGCATAAAGAAGTTCATTCGTGGAAGAGCCCAAAGAGTACACAGTGGGAGAAATGCTGCTTGTGTTCCACCTGCAACTAAAGCAGAATTCTTTGGTAAAACTGCCGTGTTTTGGAAGAGGAAATGCTTACAGTCCTCGCTACAGCCTGCCTTGGTTGAGGCAGTTCGCTCCACGTCGGAAACCCTGCATATAGAAGTTCATTCGTGGAAGAGCCCAAAGAGTACACAGTGGGAGAAAAGCTGCTTGTGTTACGCCTGCAAGTAAAGCAGAGTTCTAGCTTTAAAACTGCGTGGTTTGGGAGAGGATATGCTTACAATCCTCGCTACAGCCTGCCATGGTTGAGGCAGTTCGCTCCACGTGGGAAACCCTGCATATACAAGTTCATTCGTGAAGAGACCAAAGAGTACACAGTGGGAGAAATGCTGCTTGTGTTCCACCTGCAACGAAAGCAGAGTTCTTCAGGTAAAAGTTCCGTGTTTTCAGAGGGGAAATTCTTAGAGACCACAGTAATGCCTGCCATGGTTGAGGCAGTTCGCTCCACGCTGGAAACCATTCTTATAGAACAAGTTCATTAGGGGAAGTGCCTATTGTGTACACTGTGGGAGGAAAGCTGATGGTGTTCCCCCTGCACCTAAAGCAGAGTTCTTCGTGTAAAACTGCGTGTTTCGGGAGGGGAAATGCTTACAGTCCTCGCTACAGCCTGCCATGGTGGAGGCAGTTCGCTCCTCGTGGGAATCCCTGCATAAAGAAGTTCATTCGTGTAAGAGCCCAAAGAGTACACATTGCGAGTAATGCTGCTTGTATGCCACCTGCAACTAAAGCTGAATTCTTTGGTAAAACTGCCGTGTTTTGTAAGAGGAAATGCTTACAGTCCTCGCTACAGCCTGCCTTGGTTGAGGCAGTTCGCTCCACGTCGGAAACCCTGCATATAGAAGTTCATTCGTGGAAGAGCCCAAAGAGTACACAGTGGGAGAAAAGCTGCTTGTGTTACATCTGCAACTAAAGCAGAGTTCTACCGTTAAAACTGCGTGTTTTGGGAGAGGATATGCTTACAGTCCTCGCTACAGCCTGCCACGGTTGAAGCAGTTCAATCCACGTGGGAATCCCTGCATAAAGAAATTCATTCGTTGAAGAGCCCAAAGATTACACACTGGGAGTAATGCTGCTTGTGTTCCACCTGCAACTAACGCAGAGTTCCTTGGGTAAAACTGCCGTGTTTTCAGAGAGGAAATGCTTAGATGCCTAACTAGAGCCTGCTTACTTTAGGTATTTCACACCACGCGGGACCCCTTGAGTATAGATATTCTTTCGGGCAAAGGCTCATTGGGTACACTGTGGGAGAAAAGCTGCTTGTGTTCCACCTGCAACTAAAGCAGAATTCTTCGGGTAAACCTGCGTGATTTGGTAGAGGATATGCTTACAGTCCTCGTTACAGCCTTCCATGGTGGAGGCAGTTCGCTCCTCGTGGGAATCCCTGCATAAAGAAGTTCATTCGTGTAAGAGCCCAAAGAGTACACAGTGGGAGAAATGCTGCTTGTGTTCCACCTGCAACTAAAGCAGAATTCTTTGGGTAAAACTGCGTGTATTGGGAGAGGAAATGCTTACAGTCCTTATGAGAGCCTCCCTTCGTTGAGGAAGTTCACTGCACGTGGGACACCCTGCATACACCCTGTAGACTCCTTCGGGGAAGGGCTCTTTGTATAAAGTGTGGGACAAATGCAGCTTGTGTTCCACCTGCAACTAAAGCAGAGTTCTTCGGGTAAAAGTGCCGTGTTTTCAGAGAGGAAATCCTTAGAGATCACAGGAGAGCCTGCCATGGTTGAGGCAGTTCGCTCCACGCTGGAAACCATTCTTATAGAACAAGTTCATTAGGGGAAGTGCCCATTGTGTACACTGTGAGAGGAAAGCTGATGGTGTTCCCCCTGCAATTAAAGCAGAGTTCTTCCTGTAAAACTGCGTGTTTTGGGAGAGGAAATGCTTACAGTATTCGCTACAGCCTGCCTTGGTTGAGGCAGTTCGCTCCACGTGGGAATCCCTGCATAAAGAAGTTCATTCGTGGAAGAGCCCAAAGAGTACACAGTGGGAGAAATGCTGCTTGTGTTCCACCTGCAACTAAAGCAGAATTCTTTGGTAAAACTGCCGTGTTTTGGAAGAGGAAATGCTTACAGTCCTCGCTACAGCCTGCCTTGGTTGAGGCAGTTCACTCCACGTCGGAAACCCTGCATATAGAAGTTCATTCGTGGAAGAGCCCAAAGAGTACACAGTGGGAGAAAAGCTGCTTGTGTTACGCCTGCAAGTAAAGCAGAGTTCTAGCTTTAAAACTGCGTGGTTTGGGAGAGGATATGCTTACAATCCTCGCTACAGCCTGCCATGGTTGAGGCAGTTCGCTCCACGTGGGAAACCCTGCATATACAAGTTCATTCGTGAAGAGACCAAAGAGTACACAGTGGGAGAAATGCTGCTTGTGTTCCACCTGCAACGAAAGCAGAGTTCTTCGGGTAAAAGTTCCGTGTTTTCAGAGGGGAAATTCTTAGAGACCACAGTAGTGCCTGCCATGGTTGAGGCAGTTCGCTCCACGCTGGAAACCATTCTTATAGAACAAGTTCATTAAGGGAAGTGCCTATTGTGTACACTGTGGGAGGAAAGCTGATGGTGTTCCCCCTGCAACTAAAGCAGAGTTCTTCGTGTAAAACTGCGTGTTTCAGTAGGGGAAATGCTTACAGTCCTCGCTACAGCCTGCCATGGGGGAGGCAGTTCGCTCCTCGTGGGAATCCCTGCATATAGAAGTTCATTCTTGTAAGAGCCCAGAGTACACAGTGGGAGAAAAGCTGCTTGTGTTCCACCTGCAAGTAAAGCAGACCTCTAGCGTTAAAACTACGAGGTTTGGGAGAGGATATGCTTACAGTCCTCGCTACAGCCTGCCATGGTTGAGGAAGTTCGGTCCACGTGGGAAACCCTGCATATACAAATTCATTCGTGAAGAGCCCAAAGAGTACACAGTGGGAGAAATGCTGCTTGTGTTCCACCTGCAACGAAAGCAGAGTTCTTCGGGTAAAAGTTCCGTGTTTTCAGAGGTGAAATTCTTAGAGACCACAGTAGTGCCTGCCATGGTTGAGGCAGTTCGCTCCACGCTGGAAACCATTCTTATAGAACAAGTTCATTAAGGGAAGTGCCCATTGTGTACACTGTGGGAGAAAAGATGCTTGTGTTCCCCCTGCAACTAAAGCAGAGTTCCTCGGGTAAACCTGCGTGATTTGGTAGAGGATATGCTTACAGTCCTCGCTACAGCCTGCCATGGTGGAGGCAGTTCGCTCCTCGTGGGAATCCCTGCATAAAGAAGTTCATTCGTGTAAGAGCCCAAAGAGTACACAGTGGGAGAAATGCTGCTTGTGTTCCACCTGCAACTAAAGCACCTTTCTTCGGGTAAAACTGCCTGTTATGGGGAGGAAATGCTTACAGTCCTTACGAGAGCCTGCCTTCATTGAGGCAGTTCGCTGCACGTGGGACACCCTGCATAATGAAGATTCATTCGGGGAAGGGCCGTTTGTATAAAGTGTGGGACAAATGCAGCTTGTGTTCCACTGCAACTAAAGCAGAGTTCTTCGGGTAAAAGTGCCGTGTTTTCAGAGAGGAAATCCTTAGAGACCACAGGAGAGCCTGCCATGGTTGAGGCAGTTCGCTCCACGCTGGAAACCATTGTTTTAGAACAAGTTCATTAGGGGAAGGGCCCATTCTGTACACTGTGGGAGGAAAGCTGATGGTGTTCCCCCTGCACCTAAAGCAGAGTTCTTCGTGTAAAACTGCGTGTTTCGGGAGGGGAAATGCTTACAGTATTCGCTACAGCCTGCCTTGGTTGAGGCAGTTCGCTCCACGTGGGAATCCCTGCATAAAGAAGTTCATTCGTGGAAGAGCCCAAAGAGTACACAGTGGGAGAAATGCTGCTTGTGTTCCACCTGCAACTAAAGCAGAATTCTTTGGTAAAACTGCCGTGTTTTGGAAGAGGAAATGCTTACAGTCCTCGCTACAGCCTGCCTTGGTTGAGGCAGTTCGCTCCACGTCGGAAACCCTGCATATAGAAGTTCATTCGTGGAAGAGCCCAAAGAGTACACAGTGGGAGAAAAGCTGCTTGTGTTACGCCTGCAAGTAAAGCAGAGTTCTAGCTTTAAAACTGCGTGGTTTGGGAGAGGATATGCTTACAATCCTCGCTACAGCCTGCCATGGTTGAGCCAGTTCGCTCCACGTGGGAAACCCTGCATATACAAGTTCATTCGTGAAGAGACCAAAGAGTACACAGTGGGAGAAATGCTGCTTGTGTTCCACCTGCAACGAAAGCAGAGTTCTTTGGGTAAAAGTTCCGTGTTTTCAGAGGGGAAATTCTTAGAGACCACAGTAATGCCTGCCATGGTTGAGGCAGTTCGCTCCACGCTGGAAACCATTCTTATAGAACAAGTTCATTAGGGGAAGTGCCTATTGTGTACACTGTGGGAGGAAAGCTGATGGTGTTCCCCCTGCACCTAAAGCAGAGTTCTTCGTGTAAAACTGCGTGTTTCGGGAGGGGAAATGCTTACAGTCCTCGCTACAGCCTGCCATGGTGGAGGCAGTTCGCTCCTCGTGGGAATCCCTGCATATAGAAGTTCATTCGTGTAAGAGCCCAAAGAGTACACAGTGGGAGAAAAGCTGCTTGTGTTACGCCTGCAAGTAAAGCAGACTTCTAGCGTTAAAACTGCGAGGTTTGGGAGAGGATATGCTTACAGTCCTCGCTACAGCCTGCCATGGTTGAGGAAGTTCGCTCCACGTGGGAAACCCTGCATATACAAGTTCATTCGTGAAGAGACCAAAGAGTACACAGTGGGAGAAATGCTGCTTGTGTTCCACCTGCAACGAAAGCAGAGTTCTTCGGGTATAAGTTCCGTGTTTTCAGAGGGGAAATTCTTAGAGACCACAGTAGTGCCTGCCATGGTTGAGGCAGTTCGCTCCACGCTGGAAACCATTCTTATAGAACAAGTTCATTAAGGGAAGTGCCCATTGTGTACACTGTGGGAGAAAAGATGCTTGTGTTCCCCCTGCAACTAAAGCAGAGTTCCTCGGGTAAAGCTGCGTGATTTGGTAGAGGATATGCTTACAGTCCTCGCTACAGCCTGCCATGGTGGAGGCAGTTCGCTCCTCGTGGGAATCCCTGCATAAAGAAGTTCATTCGTGTAAGAGCCCAAAGAGTACACATTGCGAGTAATGCTGCTTGTATGCCACCTGCAACTAAAGCTGAATTCTTTGGTAAAACTGCCGTGTTTTGTAAGAGGAAATGCTTACAGTCCTCGCTACAGCCTGCCTTGGTTGAGGCAGTTCGCTCCACGTCGGAAACCCTGCATATAGAAGTTCATTCGTGGAAGAGCCCAAAGAGTACACAGTGGGAGAAAAGCTGCTTGTGTTACCTCTGCAACTAAAGCAGAGTTCTACCGTTAAAACTGCGTGTTTTGGGAGAGGATATGCTTACAGTCCTCGCTACAGCCTGCCCCGGTTGAGGCAGTTCGATCCACGTGGGAATCCCTGCATAAAGAAATTTATTCGTGGAAGAGCCCAAAGATTACACACTGGGAGTAATGCTGCTTGTGTTCCACCTGCAACTAACGCAGAGTTCCTTGGGTAAAACTGCCGTGTTTTCAGAGAGGAAATGCTTAGAGGCCTAACTAGAGCCTGCTTGCTTTAGGCATTTCACTCCACGCGGGACCCCTTGAGTATAGATATTCTTTCGGGCAAAGGCTCATTGGGTACACTGTGGGAGAAAAGCTGCTTGTGTTCCACCTGCAACTAAAGAAGAATTCTTCGGGTAAACCTGCGTGATTTGGTAGAGGATATGCTTACAGTCCTCGTTACAGGCTTCCATGGTGGAGGCAGTTCGCTCCTCGTGGGAATCCCTGCATAAAGTAGTTGATTCGTGTAAGGGCCCAAAGAGTACACAGTGGGAGAAATGCTGCTTGTGTTCCACCTGCAACTAAAGCAGAATTCTTTGGGTAAAACTGCGTGTATTGGGAGAGGAAATGCTTACAGTCCTTATGAGAGCCTCCCTTCGTTGAGGCAGTTCACTGCACGTGGGACACCCTGCATACACCCTGTAGACTCCTTCGGGGAAGGGCTCTTTGTATAAAGTGTGGGACAAATGCAGCTTGTGTTCCACCTGCAACTAAAGCAGAGTTCTTCGGGTAAAAGTGCCGTGTTTTCAGAGAGGAAATCCTTAGAGATCACAGGAGAGCCTGCCATGGTTGAGGCAGTTCGCTCCACGCTGGAAACCATTCTTATAGAACAAGTTCATTAGGGGAAGTGCCCATTGTGTACACTGTGAGAGGAAAGCTGATGGTGTTCCCCTGCAATTAAAGCAGAGTTCTTCCTGTAAAACTGCGTGTTTTGGGAGAGGAAATGCTTACAGTATTCGCTACAGCCTGCCTTGGTTGAGGCAGTTCGCTCCACGTGGGAATCCCTGCATAAAGAAGTTCATTCGTGGAAGAGCCCAAAGAGTACACAGTGGGAGAAATGCTGCTTGTGTTCCACCTGCAACTAAAGCAGAATTCTTTGGTAAAACTGCCGTGTTTTGGAAGAGGAAATGCTTACAGTCCTCGCTACAGCCTGCCTTGGTTGAGGCAGTTCACTCCACGTCGGAAACCCTGCATATAGAAGTTCATTCGTGGAAGAGCCCAAAGAGTACACAGTGGGAGAAAAGCTGCTTGTGTTACGCCTGCAAGTAAAGCAGAGTTCTAGCTTTAAAACTGCGTGGTTTGGGAGAGGATATGCTTACAATCCTCGCTACAGCCTGCCATGGTTGAGGCAGTTCGCTCCACGTGGGAAACCCTGCATATACAAGTTCATTCGTGAAGAGACCAAAGAGTACACAGTGGGAGAAATGCTGCTTGTGTTCCACCTGCAACGAAAGCAGAGTTCTTCGGGTAAAAGTTCCGTGTTTTCAGAGGGGAAATTCTTAGAGACCACAGTAGTGCCTGCCATGGTTGAGGCAGTTCGCTCCACGCTGGAAACCATTCTTATAGAACAAGTTCATTAAGGGAAGTGCCCATTGTGTACACTGTGGGAGAAAAGATGCTTGTGTTCCCCCTGCAACTAAAGCAGAGTTCCTCGGGTAAACCTGCGTGATTTGGTAGAGGATATGCTTACAGTCCTCGCTACAGCCTGCCATGGTGGAGGCAGTTCGCTCCTCGTGGGAATCCCTGCATAAAGAAGTTCATTCGTGTAAGAGCCCAAAGAGTACACATTGGGAGTAATGCTGCTTGTATGCCACCTGCAACTAAAGCAGAATTCTTTGGTAAAACTGCCGTGTTTTGTAAGAGGAAATGCTTACAGTCCTCGCTACAGCCTGCCTTGGTTGAGGCAGTTCGCTCCACGTCGGAAACCCTGCATATAGAAGTTCATTCGTGGAAGAGCCCAAAGAGTACACAGTGGGAGAAAAGCTGCTTGTGTTACCTCTGCAACTAAAGCAGAGTTCTACCGTTAAAACTGCGTGTTTTGGGAGAGGATATGCTTACAGTCCTCGCTACAGCCTGCCACGGTTGAGGCAGTTCGATCCACGTGGGAATCCCTGCATAAAGAAATTCATTCGTGGAAGAGCCCAAAGATTACACACTGGGAGTAATGCTGCTTGTGTTCCACCTGCAACTAACGCAGAGTTCCTTGGGTAAAACTGCCTTGTTTTCAGAGAGGAAATGCTTAGACGCCTAACTAGAGCCTGCTTACTTTAGGCATTTCACTCCACGCGGGACCCGTTGAGTATAGATATTCTTTCGGGCAAAGGCTCATTGGGTACACTGTGGGAGAAAAGCTGCTTGTGTTCCACCTGCAACTAAAGCAGAATTCTTCGGGTAAACCTGCGTGATTTGGTAGAGGATATGCTTACAGTCCTCGTTACAGCCTGCCATGGGGGAGGCAGTTCGCTCCTCGTGGGAATCCCTGCATATAGAAGTTCATTCTTGTAAGAGCCCAGAGTACACAGTGGGAGAAAAGCTGCTTGTGTTCCACCTGCAAGTAAAGCAGACCTCTAGCGTTAAAACTACGAGGTTTGGGAGAGGATATGCTTACAGTCCTCGCTACAGCCTGCCATGGTTGAGGAAGTTCGGTCCACGTGGGAAACCCTGCATATACAAGTTCATTCGTGAAGAGCCCAAAGAGTACACAGTGGGAGAAATGCTGCTTGTGTTCCACCTGCAACGAAAGCAGAGTTCTTCGGGTAAAAGTTCCGTGTTTTCAGAGGTGAAATTCTTAGAGACCACAGTAGTGCCTGCCATGGTTGAGGCAGTTCGCTCCACGCTGGAAACCATTCTTATAGAACAAGTTCATTAAGGGAAGTGCCCATTGTGTACACTGTGGGAGAAAAGATGCTTGTGTTCCCCCTGCAACTAAAGCAGAGTTCCTCGGGTAAACCTGCGTGATTTGGTAGAGGATATGCTTACAGTCCTCGCTACAGCCTGCCATGGTGGAGGCAGTTCGCTCCTCGTGGGAATCCCTGCATAAAGAAGTTCATTCGTGTAAGAGCCCAAAGAGTACACAGTGGGAGAAATGCTGCTTGTGTTCCACCTGCAACTAAAGCACCGTTCTTCGGGTAGAACTGCCTGTTATGGGGAGGAAATGCTTACAGTCCTTACGAGAGCCTGCCTTCATTGAGGCAGTTCGCTGCACGTGGGACACCCTGCATAATGAAGATTCATTCGGGGAAGGGCCGTTTGTATAAAGTGTGGGACAAATGCAGCTTGTGTTCCACCTGCAACTAAAGCAGAGTTCTTCGGGTAAAAGTGCCGTGTTTTCAGAGAGGAAATCCTTAGAGACCACAGGAGAGCCTGCCATGGTTGAGGCAGTTCGCTCCACGCTGGAAACCATTGTTTTAGAACAAGTTCATTAGGGGAAGGGCCCATTCTGTACACTGTGGGAGGAAAGCTGATGGTGTTCCCCCTGCACCTAAAGCAGAGTTCTTCGTGTAAAACTGCGTGTTTCGGGAGGGGAAATGCTTACAGTATTCGCTACAGCCTGCCTTGGTTGAGGCAGTTCGCTCCACGTGGGAATCCCTGCATAAAGAAGTTCATTCGTGGAAGAGCCCAAAGAGTACACAGTGGGAGAAATGCTGCTTGTGTTCCACCTGCAACTAAAGCAGAATTCTTTGGTAAAACTGCCGTGTTTTGGAAGAGGAAATGCTTACAGTCCTCGCTACAGCCTGCCTTGGTTGAGGCAGTTCGCTCCACGTCGGAAACCCTGCATATAGAAGTTCATTCGTGGAAGAGCCCAAAGAGTACACAGTGGGAGAAAAGCTGCTTGTGTTACGCCTGCAAGTAAAGCAGAGTTCTAGCTTTAAAACTGCGTGGTTTGGGAGAGGATATGCTTACAATCCTCGCTACAGCCTGCCATGGTTGAGGCAGTTCGCTCCACGTGGGAAACCCTGCATATACAAGTTCATTCGTGAAGAGACCAAAGAGTACACAGTGGGAGAAATGCTGCTTGTGTTCCACCTGCAACGAAAGCAGAGTTCTTCAGGTAAAAGTTCCGTGTTTTCAGAGGGGAAATTCTTAGAGACCACAGTAATGCCTGCCATGGTTGAGGCAGTTCGCTCCACGCTGGAAACCATTCTTATAGAACAAGTTCATTAGGGGAAGTGCCTATTGTGTACACTGTGGGAGGAAAGCTGATGGTGTTCCCCCTGCACCTAAAGCAGAGTTCTTCGTGTAAAACTGCGTGTTTCGGGAGGGGAAATGCTTACAGTCCTCGCTACAGCCTGCCATGGTGGAGGCAGTTCGCTCCTCGTGGGAATCCCTGCATAAAGAAGTTCATTCGTGTAAGAGCCCAAAGAGTACACATTGCGAGTAATGCTGCTTGTATGCCACCTGCAACTAAAGCTGAATTCTTTGGTAAAACTGCCGTGTTTTGTAAGAGGAAATGCTTACAGTCCTCGCTACAGCCTGCCTTGGTTGAGGCAGTTCGCTCCACGTCGGAAACCCTGCATATAGAAGTTCATTCGTGGAAGAGCCCAAAGAGTACACAGTGGGAGAAAAGCTGCTTGTGTTACATCTGCAACTAAAGCAGAGTTCTACCGTTAAAACTGCGTGTTTTGGGAGAGGATATGCTTACAGTCCTCGCTACAGCCTGCCACGGTTGAAGCAGTTCGATCCACGTGGGAATCCCTGCATAAAGAAATTCATTCGTTGAAGAGCCCAAAGATTACACACTGGGAGTAATGCTGCTTGTGTTCCACCTGCAACTAACGCAGAGTTCCTTGGGTAAAACTGCCGTGTTTTCAGAGAGGAAATGCTTAGATGCCTAACTAGAGCCTGCTTACTTTAGGTATTTCACACCACGCGGGACCCCTTGAGTATAGATATTCTTTCGGGCAAAGGCTCATTGGGTACACTGTGGGAGAAAAGCTGCTTGTGTTCCACCTGCAACTAAAGCAGAATTCTTCGGGTAAACCTGCGTGATTTGGTAGAGGATATGCTTACAGTCCTCGTTACAGCCTTCCATGGTGGAGGCAGTTCGCTCCTCGTGGGAATCCCTGCATAAAGAAGTTCATTCGTGTAAGAGCCCAAAGAGTACACAGTGGGAGAAATGCTGCTTGTGTTCCACCTGCAACTAAAGCAGAATTCTTTGGGTAAAACTGCGTGTATTGGGAGAGGAAATGCTTACAGTCCTTATGAGAGCCTCCCTTCGTTGAGGCAGTTCACTGCACGTGGGACACCCTGCATACACCCTGTAGACTCCTTCGGGGAAGGGCTCTTTGTATAAAGTGTGGGACAAATGCAGCTTGTGTTCCACCTGCAACTAAAGCAGAGTTCTTCGGGTAAAAGTGCCGTGTTTTCAGAGAGGAAATCCTTAGAGATCACAGGAGAGCCTGCCATGGTTGAGGCAGTTCGCTCCACGCTGGAAACCATTCTTATAGAACAAGTTCATTAGGGGAAGTGCCCATTGTGTACACTGTGAGAGGAAAGCTGATGGTGTTCCCCCTGCAATTAAAGCAGAGTTCTTCCTGTAAAACTGCGTGTTTTGGGAGAGGAAATGCTTACAGTATTCGCTACAGCCTGCCTTGGTTGAGGCAGTTCGCTCCACGTGGGAATCCCTGCATAAAGAAGTTCATTCGTGGAAGAGCCCAAAGAGTACACAGTGGGAGAAATGCTGCTTGTGTTCCACCTGCAACTAAAGCAGAATTCTTTGGTAAAACTGCCGTGTTTTGGAAGAGGAAATGCTTACAGTCCTCGCTACAGCCTGCCTTGGTTGAGGCAGTTCACTCCACGTCGGAAACCCTGCATATAGAAGTTCATTCGTGGAAGAGCCCAAAGAGTACACAGTGGGAGAAAAGCTGCTTGTGTTACGCCTGCAAGTAAAGCAGAGTTCTAGCTTTAAAACTGCGTGGTTTGGGAGAGGATATGCTTACAATCCTCGCTACAGCCTGCCATGGTTGAGGCAGTTCGCTCCACGTGGGAAACCCTGCATATACAAGTTCATTCGTGAAGAGACCAAAGAGTACACAGTGGGAGAAATGCTGCTTGTGTTCCACCTGCAACGAAAGCAGAGTTCTTCGGGTAAAAGTTCCGTGTTTTCAGAGGGGAAATTCTTAGAGACCACAGTAGTGCCTGCCATGGTTGAGGCAGTTCGCTCCACGCTGGAAACCATTCTTATAGAACAAGTTCATTAAGGGAAGTGCCTATTGTGTACACTGTGGGAGGAAAGCTGATGGTGTTCCCCCTGCAACTAAAGCAGAGTTCTTCGTGTAAAACTGCGTGTTTCAGTAGGGGAAATGCTTACAGTCCTCGCTACAGCCTGCCATGGGGGAGGCAGTTCGCTCCTCGTGGGAATCCCTGCATATAGAAGTTCATTCTTGTAAGAGCCCAGAGTACACAGTGGGAGAAAAGCTGCTTGTGTTCCACCTGCAAGTAAAGCAGACCTCTAGCGTTAAAACTACGAGGTTTGGGAGAGGATATGCTTACAGTCCTCGCTACAGCCTGCCATGGTTGAGGAAGTTCGGTCCACGTGGGAAACCCTGCATATACAAGTTCATTCGTGAAGAGCCCAAAGAGTACACAGTGGGAGAAATGCTGCTTGTGTTCCACCTGCAACGAAAGCAGAGTTCTTCGGGTAAAAGTTCCGTGTTTTCAGAGGTGAAATTCTTAGAGACCACAGTAGTGCCTGCCATGGTTGAGGCAGTTCGCTCCACGCTGGAAACCATTCTTATAGAACAAGTTCATTAAGGGAAGTGCCCATTGTGTACACTGTGGGAGAAAAGATGCTTGTGTTCCCCCTGCAACTAAAGCAGAGTTCCTCGGGTAAACCTGCGTGATTTGGTAGAGGATATGCTTACAGTCCTCGCTACAGCCTGCCATGGTGGAGGCAGTTCGCTCCTCGTGGGAATCCCTGCATAAAGAAGTTCATTCGTGTAAGAGCCCAAAGAGTACACAGTGGGAGAAATGCTGCTTGTGTTCCACCTGCAACTAAAGCACCTTTCTTCGGGTAAAACTGCCTGTTATGGGGAGGAAATGCTTACAGTCCTTACGAGAGCCTGCCTTCATTGAGGCAGTTCGCTGCACGTGGGACACCCTGCATAATGAAGATTCATTCGGGGAAGGGCCGTTTGTATAAAGTGTGGGACAAATGCAGCTTGTGTTCCACCTGCAACTAAAGCAGAGTTCTTCGGGTAAAAGTGCCGTGTTTTCAGAGAGGAAATCCTTAGAGACCACAGGAGAGCCTGCCATGGTTGAGGCAGTTCGCTCCACGCTGGAAACCATTGTTTTAGAACAAGTTCATTAGGGGAAGGGCCCATTCTGTACACTGTGGGAGGAAAGCTGATGGTGTTCCCCCTGCACCTAAAGCAGAGTTCTTCGTGTAAAACTGCGTGTTTCGGGAGGGGAAATGCTTACAGTATTCGCTACAGCCTGCCTTGGTTGAGGCAGTTCGCTCCACGTGGGAATCCCTGCATAAAGAAGTTCATTCGTGGAAGAGCCCAAAGAGTACACAGTGGGAGTAATGCTGCTTGTGTTCCACCTGCAACTAAAGCAGAATTCTTTGGTAAAACTGCCGTGTTTTGGAAGAGGAAATGCTTACAGTCCTCGCTACAGCCTGCCTTGGTTGAGGCAGTTCGCTCCACGTCGGAAACCCTGCATATAGAAGTTCATTCGTGGAAGAGCCCAAAGAGTACACAGTGGGAGAAAAGCTGCTTGTGTTACGCCTGCAAGTAAAGCAGAGTTCTAGCTTTAAAACTGCGTGGTTTGGGAGAGGATATGCTTACAATCCTCGCTACAGCCTGCCATGGTTGAGGCAGTTCGCTCCACGTGGGAAACCCTGCATATACAAGTTCATTCGTGAAGAGACCAAAGAGTACACAGTGGGAGAAATGCTGCTTGTGTTCCACCTGCAACGAAAGCAGAGTTCTTTGGGTAAAAGTTCCGTGTTTTCAGAGGGGAAATTCTTAGAGACCACAGTAATGCCTGCCATGGTTGAGGCAGTTCGCTCCACGCTGGAAACCATTCTTATAGAACAAGTTCATTAGGGGAATTGCCTATTGTGTACACTGTGGGAGGAAAGCTGATGGTGTTCCCCCTGCACCTAAAGCAGAGTTCTTCGTGTAAAACTGCGTGTTTCGGGAGGGGAAATGCTTACAGTCCTCGCTACAGCCTGCCATGGTGGAGGCAGTTCGCTCCTCGTGGGAATCCCTGCATAAAGAAGTTCATTCGTGTAAGAGCCCAAAGAGTACACATTGGGAGTAATGCTGCTTGTATGCCACCTGCAACTAAAGCAGAATTCTTTGGTAAAACTGCCGTGTTTTGTAAGAGGAAATGCTTACAGTCCTCGCTACAGCCTGCCTTGGTTGAGGCAGTTCGCTCCACGTCGGAAACCCTGCATATAGAAGTTCATTCGTGGAAGAGCCCAAAGAGTACACAGTGGGAGAAAAGCTGCTTGTGTTACGCCTGCAAGTAAAGCAGAGTTCTAGCTTTAAAACTGCGTGGTTTGGGAGAGGATATGCTTACAATCCTCGCTACAGCCTGCCATGGTTGAGGCAGTTCGCTCCACGTGGGAAACCCTGCATATACAAGTTCATTCGTGAAGAGACCAAAGAGTACACAGTGGGAGAAATGCTGCTTGTGTTCCACCTGCAACGAAAGCAGAGTTCTTCGGGTAAAAGTTCCGTGTTTTCAGAGGGGAAATTCTTAGAGACCACAGTAGTGCCTGCCATGGTTGAGGCAGTTCGCTCCACGCTGGAAACCATTCTTATAGAACAAGTTCATTAAGGGAAGTGCCCATTGTGTACACTGTGGGAGAAAAGATGCTTGTGTTCCCCCTGCAACTAAAGCAGAGTTCCTCGGGTAAACCTGCGTGATTTGGTAGAGGATATGCTTACAGTCCTCGCTACAGCCTGCCATGGTGGAGGCAGTTCGCTCCTCGTGGGAATCCCTGCATAAAGAAGTTCATTCGTGTAAGAGCCCAAAGAGTACACATTGGGAGTAATGCTGCTTGTATGCCACCTGCAACTAAAGCAGAATTCTTTGGTAAAACTGCCGTGTTTTGTAAGAGGAAATGCTTACAGTCCTCGCTACAGCCTGCCTTGGTTGAGGCAGTTCGCTCCACGTCGGAAACCCTGCATATAGAAGTTCATTCGTGGAAGAGCCCAAAGAGTACACAGTGGGAGAAAAGCTGCTTGTGTTACCTCTGCAACTAAAGCAGAGTTCTACCGTTAAAACTGCGTGTTTTGGGAGAGGATATGCTTACAGTCCTCGCTACAGCCTGCCACGGTTGAGGCAGTTCGATCCACGTGGGAATCCCTGCATAAAGAAATTCATTCGTGGAAGAGCCCAAAGATTACACACTGGGAGTAATGCTGCTTGTGTTCCACCTGCAACTAACGCAGAGTTCCTTGGGTAAAACTGCCTTGTTTTCAGAGAGGAAATGCTTAGAGGCCTAACTAGAGCCTGCTTACTTTAGGCATTTCACTCCACGCGGGACCCCTTGAGTATAGATATTCTTTCGGGCAAAGGCTCATTGGGTACACTGTGGGAGAAAAGCTGCTTGTGTTCCACCTGCAACTAAAGCAGAATTCTTCGGGTAAACCTGCGTGATTTGGTAGAGGATATGCTTACAGTCCTCGTTACAGCCTTCCATGGTGGAGGCAGTTCGCTCCTCGTGGGAATCCCTGCATAAAGAAGTTCATTCGTGTAAGAGCCCAAAGAGTACACAGTGGGAGAAATGCTGCTTGTGTTCCACCTGCAACTAAAGCACCGTTCTTCGGGTAAAACTGCCTGTTATGGGGAGGAAATGCTTACAGTCCTTACGAGAGCCTGCCTTCATTGAGGCAGTTCGCTGCACGTGGGACACCCTGCATAATGAAGATTCATTCGGGGAAGGGCCGTTTGTATAAAGTGTGGGACAAATGCAGCTTGTGTTCCACCTGCAACTAAAGCAGAGTTCTTCGGGTAAAAGTGCCGTGTTTTCAGAGAGGAAATCCTTAGAGACCACAGGAGAGCCTGCCATGGTTGAGGCAGTTCGCTCCACGCTGGAAACCATTGTTTTAGAACAAGTTCATTAGGGGAAGGGCCCATTCTGTACACTGTGGGAGGAAAGCTGATGGTGTTCCCCCTGCACCTAAAGCAGAGTTCTTCGTGTAAAACTGCGTGTTTCGGGAGGGGAAATGCTTACAGTATTCGCTACAGCCTGCCTTGGTTGAGGCAGTTCGCTCCACGTGGGAATCCCTGCATAAAGAAGTTCATTCGTGGAAGAGCCCAAAGAGTACACAGTGGGAGAAATGCTGCTTGTGTTCCACCTGCAACTAAAGCAGAATTCTTTGGTAAAACTGCCGTGTTTTGGAAGAGGAAATGCTTACAGTCCTCGCTACAGCCTGCCTTGGTTGAGGCAGTTCGCTCCACGTCGGAAACCCTGCATATAGAAGTTCATTCGTGGAAGAGCCCAAAGAGTACACAGTGGGAGAAAAGCTGCTTGTGTTACGCCTGCAAGTAAAGCAGAGTTCTAGCTTTAAAACTGCGTGGTTTGGGAGAGGATATGCTTACAATCCTCGCTACAGCCTGCCATGGTTGAGGCAGTTCGCTCCACGTGGGAAACCCTGCATATACAAGTTCATTCGTGAAGAGACCAAAGAGTACACAGTGGGAGAAATGCTGCTTGTGTTCCACCTGCAACGAAAGCAGAGTTCTTCGGGTAAAAGTTCCGTGTTTTCAGAGGGGAAATTCTTAGAGACCACAGTAGTGCCTGCCATGGTTGAGGCAGTTCGCTCCACGCTGGAAACCATTCTTATAGAACAAGTTCATTAAGGGAAGTGCCCATTGTGTACACTGTGGGAGAAAAGATGCTTGTGTTCCCCCTGCAACTAAAGCAGAGTTCCTCGGGTAAACCTGCGTGATTTGGTAGAGGATATGCTTACAGTCCTCGCTACAGCCTGCCATGGTGGAGGCAGTTCGCTCCTCGTGGGAATCCCTGCATAAAGAAGTTCATTCGTGTAAGAGCCCAAAGAGTACACATTGGGAGTAATGCTGCTTGTATGCCACCTGCAACTAAAGCAGAATTCTTTGGTAAAACTGCCGTGTTTTGTAAGAGGAAATGCTTACAGTCCTCGCTACAGCCTGCCTTGGTTGAGGCAGTTCGCTCCACGTCGGAAACCCTGCATATAGAAGTTCATTCGTGGAAGAGCCCAAAGAGTACACAGTGGGAGAAAAGCTGCTTGTGTTACCTCTGCAACTAAAGCAGAGTTCTACCGTTAAAACTGCGTGTTTTGGGAGAGGATATGCTTACAGTCCTCGCTACAGCCTGCCACGGTTGAGGCAGTTCGATCCACGTGGGAATCCCTGCATAAAGAAATTCATTCGTGGAAGAGCCAAAAGATTACACACTGGGAGTAATGCTGCTTGTGTTCCACCTGCAACTAACGCAGAGTTCCTTGGGTAAAACTGCCTTGTTTTCAGAGAGGAAATGCTTAGACGCCTAACTAGAGCCTGCTTACTTTAGGCATTTCACTCCACGCGGGACCCCTTGAGTATAGATATTCTTTCGGGCAAAGGCTCATTGGGTACACTGTGGGAGAAAAGCTGCTTGTGTTCCACCTGCAACTAAAGCAGAATTCTTCGGGTAAACCTGCGTGATTTGGTAGAGGATATGCTTACAGTCCTCGTTACAGCCTTCCATGGTGGAGGCAGTTCGCTCCTCGTGGGAATCCCTGCATAAAGAAGTTCATTCGTGTAAGAGCCCAAAGAGTACACAGTGGGAGAAAAGCTGCTTGTGTTACGCCTGCAAGTAAAGCAGAGTTCTAGCTTTAAAACTGCGTGGTTTGGGAGAGGATATGCTTACAATCCTCGCTACAGCCTGCCATGGTTGAGGCAGTTCGCTCCACGTGGGAAACCCTGCATATACAAGTTCATTCGTGAAGAGACCAAAGAGTACACAGTGGGAGAAATGCTGCTTGTGTTCCACCTGCAACGAAAGCAGAGTTCCTCGGGTAAAAGTTCCGTGTTTTCAGAGGGGAAATTCTTAGAGACCACAGTAGTGCCTGCCATGGTTGAGGCAGTTCGCTCCACGCTGGAAACCATTCTTATAGAACAAGTTCATTAAGGGAAGTGCCCATTGTGTACACTGTGGGAGAAAAGATGCTTGTGTTCCCCCTGCAACTAAAGCAGAGTTCCTCGGGTAAACCTGCGTGATTTGGTAGAGGATATGCTTACAGTCCTCGCTACAGCCTGCCATGGTGGAGGCAGTTCGCTCCTCGTGGGAATCCCTGCATAAAGAAGTTCATTCGTGTAAGAGCCCAAAGAGTACACATTGCGAGTAATGCTGCTTGTATGCCACCTGCAACTAAAGCTGAATTCTTTGGTAAAACTGCCGTGTTTTGTAAGAGGAAATGCTTACAGTCCTCGCTACAGCCTGCCTTGGTTGAGGCAGTTCGCTCCACGTCGGAAACCCTGCATATAGAAGTTCATTCGTGGAAGAGCCCAAAGAGTACACAGTGGGAGAAAAGCTGCTTGTGTTACCTCTGCAACTAAAGCAGAGTTCTACCGTTAAAACTGCGTGTTTTGGGAGAGGATATGCTTACAGTCCTCGCTACAGCCTGCCACGGTTGAGGCAGTTCGATCCACGTGGGAATCCCTGCATAAAGAAATTCATTCGTGGAAGAGCCAAAAGATTACACACTGGGAGTAATGCTGCTTGTGTTCCACCTGCAACTAACGCAGAGTTCCTTGGGTAAAACTGCCTTGTTTTCAGAGAGGAAATGCTTAGACGCCTAACTAGAGCCTGCTTACTTTAGGCATTTCACTCCACGCGGGACCCCTTGAGTATAGATATTCTTTCGGGCAAAGGCTCATTGGGTACACTGTGGGAGAAAAGCTGCTTGTGTTCCACCTGCAACTAAAGCAGAATTCTTCGGGTAAACCTGCGTGATTTGGTAGAGGATATGCTTACAGTCCTCGTTACAGCCTTCCATGGTGGAGGCAGTTCGCTCCTCGTGGGAATCCCTGCATAAAGAAGTTCATTCGTGTAAGAGCCCAAAGAGTACACAGTGGGAGAAATGCTGCTTGTGTTCCACCTGCAACTAAAGCACCGTTCTTCGGGTAAAACTGCCTGTTATGGGGAGGAAATGCTTACAGTCCTTACGAGAGCCTGCCTTCATTGAGGCAGTTCGCTGCACGTGGGACACCCTGCATAATGAAGATTCATTCGGGGAAGGGCCGTTTGTATAAAGTGTGGGACAAATGCAGCTTGTGTTCCACCTGCAACTAAAGCAGAGTTCTTCGGGTAAAAGTGCCGTGTTTTCAGAGAGGAAATCCTTAGAGACCACAGGAGAGCCTGCCATGGTTGAGGCAGTTCGCTCCACGCTGGAAACCATTGTTTTAGAACAAGTTCATTAGGGGAAGGGCCCATTCTGTACACTGTGGGAGGAAAGCTGATGGTGTTCCCCCTGCACCTAAAGCAGAGTTCTTCGTGTAAAACTGCGTGTTTCGGGAGGGGAAATGCTTACAGTATTCGCTACAGCCTGCCTTGGTTGAGGCAGTTCGCTCCACGTGGGAATCCCTGCATAAAGAAGTTCATTCGTGGAAGAGCCCAAAGAGTACACAGTGGGAGAAATGCTGCTTGTGTTCCACCTGCAACTAAAGCAGAATTCTTTGGTAAAACTGCCGTGTTTTGGAAGAGGAAATGCTTACAGTCCTCGCTACAGCCTGCCTTGGTTGAGGCAGTTCGCTCCACGTCGGAAACCCTGCATATAGAAGTTCATTCGTGGAAGAGCCCAAAGAGTACACAGTGGGAGAAAAGCTGCTTGTGTTACGCCTGCAAGTAAAGCAGAGTTCTAGCTTTAAAACTGCGTGGTTTGGGAGAGGATATGCTTACAATCCTCGCTACAGCCTGCCATGGTTGAGGCAGTTCGCTCCACGTGGGAAACCCTGCATATACAAGTTCATTCGTGAAGAGACCAAAGAGTACACAGTGGGAGAAATGCTGCTTGTGTTCCACCTGCAACGAAAGCAGAGTTCTTCGGGTAAAAGTTCCATGTTTTCAGAGGGGAAATTCTTAGAGACCACAGTAATGCCTGCCATGGTTGAGGCAGTTCGCTCCACGCTGGAAACCATTCTTATAGAACAAGTTCATTAGGGGAAGTGCCTATTGTGTACACTGTGGGAGGAAAGCTGATGGTGTTTCCCCTGCACCTAAAGCAGAGTTCTTCGTGTAAAACTGCGTGTTTCGGGAGGGTAAATGCTTACAGTCCTCGCTACAGCCTGCCATGGTGGAGGCAGTTCGCTCCTCGTGGGAATCCCTGCATAAAGAAGTTCATTCGTGTAAGAGCCCAAAGAGTACACATTGGGAGTAATGCTGCTTGTATGCCACCTGCAACTAAAGCAGAATTCTTTGGTAAAACTGCCGTGTTTTGTAAGAGGAAATGCTTACAGTACTTGCTACAGCCTGCCTTGGTTGAGGCAGTTCGCTCCACGTCGGAAACCCTGCATATAGAAGTTCATTCGTGGAAGAGCCCAAAGAGTACACAGTGGGAGAAAAGCTGCTTGTGTTACCTCTGCAACTAAAGCAGAGTTCTACCGTTAAAACTGCGTGTTTTGGGAGAGGATATGCTTACAGTCCTCGCTACAGCCTGCCACGGTTGAGGCAGTTCGATCCACGTGGGAATCCCTGCATAAAGAAATTCATTCGTGGAAGAGCCCAAAGATTACACACTGGGAGTAATGCTGCTTGTGTTCCACCTGCAACTAACGCAGAGTTCATTGGGTAAAACTGCCTTGTTTTCAGAGAGGAAATGCTTAGAGGCCTAACTAGAGCCTGCTTACTTTAGGCATTTCACTCCACGCGGGACCCCTTGAGTATAGATATTCTTTCGGGCAAAGGCTCATTGGGTACACTGTGGGAGAAAAGCTGCTTGTGTTCCACCTGCAACTAAAGCAGAATTCTTCGGGTAAACCTGCGTGATTTGGTAGAGGATATGCTTACAGTCCTCGTTACAGCCTTCCATGGTGGAGGCAGTTCGCTCCTCGTGGGAATCCCTGCATAAAGAAGTTCATTCGTGTAAGAGCCCAAAGAGTACACAGTGGGAGAAATGCTGCTTGTGTTCCACCTGCAACTAAAGCACCGTTCTTCGGGTAAAACTGCCTGTTATGGGGAGGAAATGCTTACAGTCCTTACGAGAGCCTGCCTTCATTGAGGCAGTTCGCTGCACGTGGGACACCCTGCATAATGAAGATTCATTCGGGGAAGGGCCGTTTGTATAAAGTGTGGGACAAATGCAGCTTGTGTTCCACCTGCAACTAAAGCAGAGTTCTTCGGGTAAAAGTGCCGTGTTTTCAGAGAGGAAATCCTTAGAGACCACAGGAGAGCCTGCCATGGTTGAGGCAGTTCGCTCCACGCTGGAAACCATTGTTTTAGAACAAGTTCATTAGGGGAAGGGCCCATTCTGTACACTGTGGGAGGAAAGCTGATGGTGTTCCCCCTGCACCTAAAGCAGAGTTCTTCGTGTAAAACTGCGTGTTTCGGGAGGGGAAATGCTTACAGTATTCGCTACAGCCTGCCTTGGTTGAGGCAGTTCGCTCCACGTGGGAATCCCTGCATAAAGAAGTTCATTCGTGGAAGAGCCCAAAGAGTACACAGTGGGAGAAATGCTGCTTGTGTTCCACCTGCAACTAAAGCAGAATTCTTTGGTAAAACTGCCGTGTTTTGGAAGAGGAAATGCTTACAGTCCTCGCTACAGCCTGCCTTGGTTGAGGCAGTTCGCTCCACGTCGGAAACCCTGCATATAGAAGTTCATTCGTGGAAGAGCCCAAAGAGTACACAGTGGGAGAAAAGCTGCTTGTGTTACGCCTGCAAGTAAAGCAGAGTTCTAGCTTTAAAACTGCGTGGTTTGGGAGAGGATATGCTTACAATCCTCGCTACAGCCTGCCATGGTTGAGGCAGTTCGCTCCACGTGGGAAACCCTGCATATACAAGTTCATTCGTGAAGAGACCAAAGAGTACACAGTGGGAGAAATGCTGCTTGTGTTCCACCTGCAACGAAAGCAGAGTTCTTCGGGTAAAAGTTCCGTGTTTTCAGAGGGGAAATTCTTAGAGACCACAGTAGTGCCTGCCATGGTTGAGGCAGTTCGCTCCACGCTGGAAACCATTCTTATAGAACAAGTTCATTAAGGGAAGTGCCCATTGTGTACACTGTGGGAGAAAAGATGCTTGTGTTCCCCCTGCAACTAAAGCAGAGTTCCTCGGGTAAACCTGCGTGATTTGGTAGAGGATATGCTTACAGTCCTCGCTACAGCCTGCCATGGTGGAGGCAGTTCGCTCCTCGTGGGAATCCCTGCATAAAGAAGTTCATTCGTGTAAGAGCCCAAAGAGTACACATTGGGAGTAATGCTGCTTGTATTCCACCTGCAACTAAAGCAGAATTCTTTGGTAAAACTGCCGTGTTTTGTAAGAGGAAATGCTTACAGTCCTCGCTACAGCCTGCCTTGGTTGAGGCAGTTCGCTCCACGTCGGAAACCCTGCATATAGAAGTTCATTCGTGGAAGAGCCCAAAGAGTACACAGTGGGAGAAAAGCTGCTTGTGTTACCTCTGCAACTAAAGCAGAGTTCTACCGTTAAAACTGCGTGTTTTGGGAGAGGATATGCTTACAGTCCTCGCTAGAGCCTGCCACGGTTGAGGCAGTTCGATCCACGTGGGAATCCCTGCATAAAGAAATTCATTCGTGGAAGAGCCAAAAGATTACACACTGGGAGTAATGCTGCTTGTGTTCCACCTGCAACTAACGCAGAGTTCCTTGGGTAAAACTGCCTTGTTTTCAGAGAGGAAATGCTTAGACGCCTAACTAGAGCCTGCTTACTTTAGGCATTTCACTCCACGCGGGACCCCTTGAGTATAGATATTCTTTCGGGCAAAGGCTCATTGGGTACACTGTGGGAGAAAAGCTGCTTGTGTTCCACCTGCAACTAAAGCAGAATTCTTCGGGTAAACCTGCGTGATTTGGTAGAGGATATGCTTACAGTCCTCGTTACAGCCTTCCATGGTGGAGGCAGTTCGCTCCTCGTGGGAATCCCTGCATAAAGAAGTTCATTCGTGTAAGAGCCCAAAGAGTACACAGTGGGAGAAATGCTGCTTGTGTTCCACCTGCAACTAAAGCACCGTTCTTCGGGTAAAACTGCCTGTTATGGGGAGGAAATGCTTACAGTCCTTACGAGAGCCTGCCTTCATTGAGGCAGTTCGCTGCACGTGGGACACCCTGCATAATGAAGATTCATTCGGGGAAGGGCCGTTTGTATAAAGTGTGGGACAAATGCAGCTTGTGTTCCACCTGCAACTAAAGCAGAGTTCTTCGGGTAAAAGTGCCGTGTTTTCAGAGAGGAAATCCTTAGAGACCACAGGAGAGCCTGCCATGGTTGAGGCAGTTCGCTCCACGCTGGAAACCATTGTTTTAGAACAAGTTCATTAGGGGAAGGGCCCATTCTGTACACTGTGGGAGGAAAGCTGATGGTGTTCCCCCTGCACCTAAAGCAGAGTTCTTCGTGTAAAACTGCGTGTTTCGGGAGGGGAAATGCTTACAGTATTCGTTACAGCCTGCCTTGGTTGAGGCAGTTCGCTCCACGTGGGAATCCCTGCATAAAGAAGTTCATTCGTGGAAGAGCCCAAAGAGTACACAGTGGGAGAAATGCTGCTTGTGTTCCACCTGCAACTAAAGCAGAATTCTTTGGTAAAACTGCCGTGTTTTGGAAGAGGAAATGCTTACAGTCCTCGCTACAGCCTGCCTTGGTTGAGGCAGTTCGCTCCACGTCGGAAACCCTGCATATAGAAGTTCATTCGTGGAAGAGCCCAAAGAGTACACAGTGGGAGAAAAGCTGCTTGTGTTACGCCTGCAAGTAAAGCAGAGTTCTAGCTTTAAAACTGCGTGGTTTGGGAGAGGATATGCTTACAATCCTCGCTACAGCCTGCCATGGTTGAGGCAGTTCGCTCCACGTGGGAAACCCTGCATATACAAGTTCATTCGTGAAGAGACCAAAGAGTACACAGTGGGAGAAATGCTGCTTGTGTTCCACCTGCAACGAAAGCAGAGTTCTTCGGGTAAAAGTTCCGTGTTTTCAGAGGGGAAATTCTTAGAGACCACAGTAATGCCTGCCATGGTTGAGGCAGTTCGCTCCACGCTGGAAACCATTCTTATAGAACAAGTTCATTAGGGGAAGTGCCTATTGTGTACACTGTGGGAGGAAAGCTGATGGTGTTCCCCCTGCACCTAAAGCAGAGTTCTTCGTGTAAAACTGCGTGTTTCGGGAGGGTAAATGCTTACAGTCCTCGCTACAGCCTGCCATGGTGGAGGCAGTTCGCTCCTCGTGGGAATCCCTGCATAAAGAAGTTCATTCGTGTAAGAGCCCAAAGAGTACACATTGGGAGTAATGCTGCTTGTATGCCACCTGCAACTAAAGCAGAATTCTTTGGTAAAACTGCCGTGTTTTGGAAGAGGAAATGCTTACAGTACTTGCTACAGCCTGCCTTGGTTGAGGCAGTTCGCTCCACGTCGGAAACCCTGCATATAGAAGTTCATTCGTGGAAGAGCCCAAAGAGTACACAGTGGGAGAAAAGCTGCTTGTGTTACCTCTGCAACTAAAGCAGAGTTCTACCGTTAAAACTGCGTGTTTTGGGAGAGGATATGCTTACAGTCCTCGCTACAGCCTGCCACGGTTGAAGCAGTTCAATCCACGTGGGAATCCCTGCATAAAGAAATTCATTCGTGGAAGAGCCCAAAGATTACACACTGGGAGTAATGCTGCTTGTGTTCCACCTGCAACTAACGCAGAGTTCCTTGGGTAAAACTGCCGTGTTTTCAGAGAGGAAATGCTTAGACGCCTAACTAGAGCCTGCTTACTTTAGGCATTTCACTCCACGCGGGACCCCTTGAGTATAGATATTCTTTCGGGCAAAGGCTCATTGGGTACACTGTGGGAGAAAAGCTGCTTGTGTTCCACCTGCAACTAAAGCAGAATTCTTCGGGTAAACCTGCGTGATTTGGTAGAGGATATGCTTACAGTCCTCGTTACAGCCTTCCATGGTGGAGGCAGTTCGCTCCTCGTGGGAATCCCTGCATAAAGAAGTTCATTCGTGTAAGAGCCCAAAGAGTACACAGTGGGAGAAATGCTGCTTGTGTTCCACCTGCAACTAAAGCACCGTTCTTCGGGTAAAACTGCCTGTTATGGGGAGGAAATGCTTACAGTCCTTATGAGAGCCTGCCTTCATTGAGGCAGTTCGCTACACGTGGGACACCCTGCATAATGAAGATTCATTCGGGGAAGGGCCGTTTGTATAAAGTGTGGGACAAATGCAGCTTGTGTTCCACCTGCAACTAAAGCAGAGTTCTTCGGGTAAAAGTGCCGTGTTTTCAGAGAGGAAATCCTTAGAGACCACAGGAGAGCCTGCCATGGTTGAGGCAGTTCGCTCCACGCTGGAAACCATTGTTTTAGAACAAGTTCATTAGGGGAAGGGCCCATTCTGTACACTGTGGGAGGAAAGCTGATGGTGTTCCCCCTGCACCTAAAGCAGAGTTCTTCGTGTAAAACTGCGTGTTTCGGGAGGGGAAATGCTTACAGTATTCGCTACAGCCTGCCTTGGTTGAGGCAGTTCGCTCCACGTGGGAATCCCTGCATAAAGAAGTTCATTCGTGGAAGAGCCCAAAGAGTACACAGTGGGAGAAATGCTGCTTGTGTTCCACCTGCAACTAAAGCAGAATTCTTTGGTAAAACTGCCGTGTTTTGGAAGAGGAAATGCTTACAGTCCTCGCTACAGCCTGCCTTGGTTGAGGCAGTTCGCTCCACGTCGGAAACCCTGCATATAGAAGTTCATTCGTGGAAGAGCCCAAAGAGTACACAGTGGGAGAAAAGCTGCTTGTGTTACGCCTGCAAGTAAAGCAGAGTTCTAGCTTTAAAACTGCGTGGTTTGGGAGAGGATATGCTTACAATCCTCGCTACAGCCTGCCATGGTTGAGGCAGTTCGCTCCACGTGGGAAACCCTGCATATACAAGTTCATTCGTGAAGAGACCAAAGAGTACACAGTGGGAGAAATGCTGCTTGTGTTCCACCTGCAACGAAAGCAGAGTTCTTCGGGTAAAAGTTCCGTGTTTTCAGAGGGGAAATTCTTAGAGACCACAGTAGTGCCTGCCATGGTTGAGGCAGTTCGCTCCACGCTGGAAACCATTCTTATAGAACAAGTTCATTAAGGGAAGTGCCCATTGTGTACACTGTGGGAGAAAAGATGCTTGTGTTCCCCCTGCAACTAAAGCAGAGTTCCTCGGGTAAACCTGCGTGATTTGGTAGAGGATATGCTTACAGTCCTCGCTACAGCCTGCCATGGTGGAGGCAGTTCGCTCCTCGTGGGAATCCCTGCATAAAGAAGTTCATTCGTGTAAGAGCCCAAAGAGTACACATTGGGAGTAATGCTGCTTGTATTCCACCTGCAACTAAAGCAGAATTCTTTGGTAAAACTGCCGTGTTTTGTAAGAGGAAATGCTTACAGTCCTCGCTACAGCCTGCCTTGGTTGAGGCAGTTCGCTCCACGTCGGAAACCCTGCATATAGAAGTTCATTCGTGGAAGAGCCCAAAGAGTACACAGTGGGAGAAAAGCTGCTTGTGTTACCTCTGCAACTAAAGCAGAGTTCTACCGTTAAAACTGCGTGTTTTGGGAGAGGATATGCTTACAGTCCTCGCTAGAGCCTGCCACGGTTGAGGCAGTTCGATCCACGTGGGAATCCCTGCATAAAGAAATTCATTCGTGGAAGAGCCAAAAGATTACACACTGGGAGTAATGCTGCTTGTGTTCCACCTGCAACTAACGCAGAGTTCCTTGGGTAAAACTGCCTTGTTTTCAGAGAGGAAATGCTTAGACGCCTAACTAGAGCCTGCTTACTTTAGGCATTTCACTCCACGCGGGACCCCTTGAGTATAGATATTCTTTCGGGCAAAGGCTCATTGGGTACACTGTGGGAGAAAAGCTGCTTGTGTTCCACCTGCAACTAAAGCAGAATTCTTCGGGTAAACCTGCGTGATTTGGTAGAGGATATGCTTACAGTCCTCGTTACAGCCTTCCATGGTGGAGGCAGTTCGCTCCTCGTGGGAATCCCTGCATAAAGAAGTTCATTCGTGTAAGAGCCCAAAGAGTACACAGTGGGAGAAATGCTGCTTGTGTTCCACCTGCAACTAAAGCACCGTTCTTCGGGTAAAACTGCCTGTTATGGGGAGGAAATGCTTACAGTCCTTACGAGAGCCTGCCTTCATTGAGGCAGTTCGCTGCACGTGGGACACCCTGCATAATGAAGATTCATTCGGGGAAGGGCCGTTTGTATAAAGTGTGGGACAAATGCAGCTTGTGTTCCACCTGCAACTAAAGCAGAGTTCTTCGGGTAAAAGTGCCGTGTTTTCAGAGAGGAAATCCTTAGAGACCACAGGAGAGCCTGCCATGGTTGAGGCAGTTCGCTCCACGCTGGAAACCATTGTTTTAGAACAAGTTCATTAGGGGAAGGGCCCATTCTGTACACTGTGGGAGGAAAGCTGATGGTGTTCCCCCTGCACCTAAAGCAGAGTTCTTCGTGTAAAACTGCGTGTTTCGGGAGGGGAAATGCTTACAGTATTCGTTACAGCCTGCCTTGGTTGAGGCAGTTCGCTCCACGTGGGAATCCCTGCATAAAGAAGTTCATTCGTGGAAGAGCCCAAAGAGTACACAGTGGGAGAAATGCTGCTTGTGTTCCACCTGCAACTAAAGCAGAATTCTTTGGTAAAACTGCCGTGTTTTGGAAGAGGAAATGCTTACAGTCCTCGCTACAGCCTGCCTTGGTTGAGGCAGTTCGCTCCACGTCGGAAACCCTGCATATAGAAGTTCATTCGTGGAAGAGCCCAAAGAGTACACAGTGGGAGAAAAGCTGCTTGTGTTACGCCTGCAAGTAAAGCAGAGTTCTAGCTTTAAAACTGCGTGGTTTGGGAGAGGATATGCTTACAATCCTCGCTACAGCCTGCCATGGTTGAGGCAGTTCGCTCCACGTGGGAAACCCTGCATATACAAGTTCATTCGTGAAGAGACCAAAGAGTACACAGTGGGAGAAATGCTGCTTGTGTTCCACCTGCAACGAAAGCAGAGTTCTTCGGGTAAAAGTTCCGTGTTTTCAGAGGGGAAATTCTTAGAGACCACAGTAATGCCTGCCATGGTTGAGGCAGTTCGCTCCACGCTGGAAACCATTCTTATAGAACAAGTTCATTAGGGGAAGTGCCTATTGTGTACACTGTGGGAGGAAAGCTGATGGTGTTCCCCCTGCACCTAAAGCAGAGTTCTTCGTGTAAAACTGCGTGTTTCGGGAGGGTAAATGCTTACAGTCCTCGCTACAGCCTGCCATGGTGGAGGCAGTTCGCTCCTCGTGGGAATCCCTGCATAAAGAAGTTCATTCGTGTAAGAGCCCAAAGAGTACACATTGGGAGTAATGCTGCTTGTATGCCACCTGCAACTAAAGCAGAATTCTTTGGTAAAACTGCCGTGTTTTGGAAGAGGAAATGCTTACAGTACTTGCTACAGCCTGCCTTGGTTGAGGCAGTTCGCTCCACGTCGGAAACCCTGCATATAGAAGTTCATTCGTGGAAGAGCCCAAAGAGTACACAGTGGGAGAAAAGCTGCTTGTGTTACCTCTGCAACTAAAGCAGAGTTCTACCGTTAAAACTGCGTGTTTTGGGAGAGGATATGCTTACAGTCCTCGCTACAGCCTGCCACGGTTGAAGCAGTTCAATCCACGTGGGAATCCCTGCATAAAGAAATTCATTCGTGGAAGAGCCCAAAGATTACACACTGGGAGTAATGCTGCTTGTGTTCCACCTGCAACTAACGCAGAGTTCCTTGGGTAAAACTGCCGTGTTTTCAGAGAGGAAATGCTTAGACGCCTAACTAGAGCCTGCTTACTTTAGGCATTTCACTCCACGCGGGACCCCTTGAGTATAGATATTCTTTCGGGCAAAGGCTCATTGGGTACACTGTGGGAGAAAAGCTGCTTGTGTTCCACCTGCAACTAAAGCAGAATTCTTCGGGTAAACCTGCGTGATTTGGTAGAGGATATGCTTACAGTCCTCGTTACAGCCTTCCATGGTGGAGGCAGTTCGCTCCTCGTGGGAATCCCTGCATAAAGAAGTTCATTCGTGTAAGAGCCCAAAGAGTACACAGTGGGAGAAATGCTGCTTGTGTTCCACCTGCAACTAAAGCACCGTTCTTCGGGTAAAACTGCCTGTTATGGGGAGGAAATGCTTACAGTCCTTACGAGAGCCTGCCTTCATTGAGGCAGTTCGCTGCACGTGGGACACCCTGCATAATGAAGATTCATTCGGGGAAGGGCCGTTTGTATAAAGTGTGGGACAAATGCAGCTTGTGTTCCACCTGCAACTAAAGCAGAGTTCTTCGGGTTAAAGTGCCGTGTTTTCAGAGAGGAAATCCTTAGAGACCACAGGAGAGCCTGCCATGGTTGAGGCAGTTCGCTCCACGCTGGAAACCATTCTTTTAGAACAAGTTCATTAGGAGAAGTGCCCATTCTGTACACTGTGGGAGGAAAGCTGATGGTGTTCCCCCTGCACCTAAAGCAGAGTTCTTCGTGTAAAACTGCGTGTTTCGGGAGGGGAAATGCTTACAGTATTCGCTACAGCCTGCCTTGGTTGAGGCAGTTCGCTCCACGTGGGAATCCCTGCATAAAGAAGTTCATTCGTGGAAGAGCCCAAAGAGTACACAGTGGGAGAAATGCTGCTTGTGTTCCACCTGCAACTAAAGCAGAATTCTTTGGTAAAACTGCCGTGTTTTGGAAGAGGAAATGCTTACAGTCCTCGCTACAGCCTGCCTTGGTTGAGGCAGTTCGCTCCACGTCGGAAACCCTGCATATAGAAGTTCATTCGTGGAAGAGCCCAAAGAGTACACAGTGGGAGAAAAGCTGCTTGTGTTACGCCTGCAAGTAAAGCAGAGTTCTAGCTTTAAAACTGCGTGGTTTGGGAGAGGATATGCTTACAATCCTCGCTACAGCCTGCCATGGTTGAGGCAGTTCGCTCCACGTGGGAAACCCTGCATATACAAGTTCATTCGTGAAGAGACCAAAGAGTACACAGTGGGAGAAATGCTGCTTGTGTTCCACCTGCAACGAAAGCAGAGTTCTTCGGGTAAAAGTTCCGTGTTTTCAGAGGGGAAATTCTTAGAGACCACAGTAATGCCTGCCATGGTTGAGGCAGTTCGCTCCACGCTGGAAACCATTCTTATAGAACAAGTTCATTAGGGGAAGTGCCTATTGTGTACACTGTGGGAGGAAAGCTGATGGTGTTCCCCCTGCACCTAAAGCAGAGTTCTTCGTGTAAAACTGCGTGTTTCGGGAGGGTAAATGCTTACAGTCCTCGCTACAGCCTGCCATGGTGGAGGCAGTTCGCTCCTCGTGGGAATCCCTGCATAAAGAAGTTCATTCGTGTAAGAGCCCAAAGAGTACACATTGGGAGTAATGCTGCTTGTATGCCACCTGCAACTAAAGCAGAATTCTTTGGTAAAACTGCCGTGTTTTGGAAGAGGAAATGCTTACAGTACTTGCTACAGCCTGCCTTGGTTGAGGCAGTTCGCTCCACGTCGGAAACCCTGCATATAGAAGTTCATTCGTGGAAGAGCCCAAAGAGTACACAGTGGGAGAAAAGCTGCTTGTGTTACCTCTGCAACTAAAGCAGAGTTCTACCGTTAAAACTGCGTGTTTTGGGAGAGGATATGCTTACAGTCCTCGCTACAGCCTGCCACGGTTGAAGCAGTTCAATCCACGTGGGAATCCCTGCATAAAGAAATTCATTCGTGGAAGAGCCCAAAGATTACACACTGGGAGTAATGCTGCTTGTGTTCCACCTGCAACTAACGCAGAGTTCCTTGGGTAAAACTGCCGTGTTTTCAGAGAGGAAATGCTTAGACGCCTAACTAGAGCCTGCTTACTTTAGGCATTTCACTCCACGCGGGACCCCTTGAGTATAGATATTCTTTCGGGCAAAGGCTCATTGGGTACACTGTGGGAGAAAAGCTGCTTGTGTTCCACCTGCAACTAAAGCAGAATTCTTCGGGTAAACCTGCGTGATTTGGTAGAGGATATGCTTACAGTCCTCGTTACAGCCTTCCATGGTGGAGGCAGTTCGCTCCTCGTGGGAATCCCTGCATAAAGAAGTTCATTCGTGTAAGAGCCCAAAGAGTACACAGTGGGAGAAATGCTGCTTGTGTTCCACCTGCAACTAAAGCACCGTTCTTCGGGTAAAACTGCCTGTTATGGGGAGGAAATGCTTACAGTCCTTACGAGAGCCTGCCTTCATTGAGGCAGTTCGCTGCACGTGGGACACCCTGCATAATGAAGATTCATTCGGGGAAGGGCCGTTTGTATAAAGTGTGGGACAAATGCAGCTTGTGTTCCACCTGCAACTAAAGCAGAGTTCTTCGGGTTAAAGTGCCGTGTTTTCAGAGAGGAAATCCTTAGAGACCACAGGAGAGCCTGCCATGGTTGAGGCAGTTCGCTCCACGCTGGAAACCATTCTTATAGAACAAGTTCATTAGGGGAAGTGCCTATTGTGTACACTGTGGGAGGAAAGCTGATGGTGTTCCCCCTGCACCTAAAGCAGAGTTCTTCGTGTAAAACTGCGTGTTTCGGGAGGGGAAATGCTTACAGTCCTCGCTACAGCCTGCCATGGTGGAGGCAGTTCGCTCCTCGTGGGAATCCCTGCATATAGAAGTTCATTCGTGTAAGAGCCCAAAGAGTACACAGTGGGAGAAAAGCTGCTTGTGTTACGCCTGCAAGTAAAGCAGACTTCTAGCGTTAAAACTGCGAGGTTTGGGAGAGGATATGCTTACAGTCCTCGCTACAGCCTGCCATGGTTGAGGAAGTTCGCTCCACGTGGGAAACCCTGCATATACAAGTTCATTCGTGAAGAGACCAAAGAGTACCCAGTGGGAGAAATGCTGCTTGTGTTCCACCTGCAACGAAAGCAGAGTTCTTCGGGTAAAAGTTCCGTGTTTTCAGAGGTGAAATTCTTAGAGACCACAGTAGTGCCTGCCATGGTTGAGGCAGTTCGCTCCACGCTGGAAACCATTCTTATAGAACAAGTTCATTAAGGGAAGTGCCCATTGTGTACACTGTGGGAGAAAAGATGCTTGTGTTCCCCCTGCAACTAAAGCAGAGTTCCTCGGGTAAACCTGCGTGATTTGGTAGAGGATATGCTTACAGTCCTCGCTACAGCCTGCCATGGTGGAGGCAGTTCGCTCCTCGTGGGAATCCCTGCATAAAGAAGTTCATTCGTGTAAGAGCCCAAAGAGTACACATTGCGAGTAATGCTGCTTGTATGCCACCTGCAACTAAAGCTGAATTCTTTGGTAAAACTGCCGTGTTTTGGAAGAGGAAATGCTTACAGTCCTCGCTACAGCCTGCCTTGGTTGAGGCAGTTCGCTCCACGTCGGAAACCCTGCATATAGAAGTTCATTCGTGGAAGAGCCCAAAGAGTACACAGTGGGAGAAAAGCTGCTTGTGTTACCTCTGCAACTAAAGCAGAGTTCTACCGTTAAAACTGCGTGTTTTGGGAGAGGATATGCTTACAGTCCTCGCTACAGCCTGCCACGGTTGAGGCAGTTCGATCCACGTGGGAATCCCTGCATAAAGAAATTTATTCGTGGAAGAGCCCAAAGATTACACACTGGGAGTAATGCTGCTTGTGTTCCACCTGCAACTAACGCAGAGTTCCTTGGGTAAAACTGCCGTGTTTTCAGAGAGGAAATGCTTAGAGGCCTAACTAGAGCCTGCTTGCTTTAGGCATTTCACTCCACGCGGGACCCCTTGAGTATAGATATTCTTTCGGGCAAAGGCTCATTGGGTACACTGTGGGAGAAAAGCTGCTTGTGTTCCACCTGCAACTAAAGAAGAATTCTTCGGGTAAACCTGCGTGATTTGGTAGAGGATATGCTTACAGTCCTCGTTACAGCCTTCCATGGTGGAGGCAGTTCGCTCCTCGTGGGAATCCCTGCATAAAGAAGTTCATTCGTGTAAGAGCCCAAAGAGTACACAGTGGGAGAAATGCTGCTTGTGTTCCACCTGCAACTAAAGCAGAATTCTTTGGGTAAAACTGCGTGTATTGGGAGAGGAAATGCTTACAGTCCTTATGAGAGCCTCCCTTCGTTGAGGCAGTTCACTGCACGTGGGACACCCTGCATACACCCTGTAGACTCCTTCGGGGAAGGGCTCTTTGTATAAAGTGTGGGACAAATGCAGCTTGTGTTCCACCTGCAACTAAAGCAGAGTTCTTCGGGTAAAAGTGCCGTGTTTTCAGAGAGGAAATCCTTAGAGATCACAGGAGAGCCTGCCATGGTTGAGGCAGTTCGCTCCACGCTGGAAACCATTCTTATAGAACAAGTTCATTAGGGGAAGTGCCCATTGTGTACACTGTGAGAGGAAAGCTGATGGTGTTCCCCCTGCAATTAAAGCAGAGTTCTTCCTGTAAAACTGCGTGTTTTGGGAGAGGAAATGCTTACAGTATTCGCTACAGCCTGCCTTGGTTGAGGCAGTTCGCTCCACGTGGGAATCCCTGCATAAAGAAGTTCATTCGTGGAAGAGCCCAAAGAGTACACAGTGGGAGAAATGCTGCTTGTGTTCCACCTGCAACTAAAGCAGAATTCTTTGGTAAAACTGCCGTGTTTTGGAAGAGGAAATGCTTACAGTCCTCGCTACAGCCTGCCTTGGTTGAGGCAGTTCACTCCACGTCGGAAACCCTGCATATAGAAGTTCATTCGTGGAAGAGCCCAAAGAGTACACAGTGGGAGAAAAGCTGCTTGTGTTACGCCTGCAAGTAAAGCAGAGTTCTAGCTTTAAAACTGCGTGGTTTGGGAGAGGATATGCTTACAATCCTCGCTACAGCCTGCCATGGTTGAGGCAGTTCGCTCCACGTGGGAAACCCTGCATATACAAGTTCATTCGTGAAGAGACCAAAGAGTACACAGTGGGAGAAATGCTGCTTGTGTTCCACCTGCAACGAAAGCAGAGTTCTTCGGGTAAAAGTTCCGTGTTTTCAGAGGGGAAATTCTTAGAGACCACAGTAGTGCCTGCCATGGTTGAGGCAGTTCGCTCCACGCTGGAAACCATTCTTATAGAACAAGTTCATTAAGGGAAGTGCCTATTGTGTACACTGTGGGAGGAAAGCTGATGGTGTTCCCCCTGCAACTAAAGCAGAGTTCTTCGTGTAAAACTGCGTGTTTCAGGAGGGGAAATGCTTACAGTCCTCGCTACAGCCTGCCATGGGGGAGGCAGTTCGCTCCTCGTGGGAATCCCTGCATATAGAAGTTCATTCGTGTAAGAGCCCAGAGTACACAGTGGGAGAAAAGCTGCTTGTGTTACGCCTGCAAGTAAAGCAGACCTCTAGCGTTAAAACTACGAGGTTTGGGAGAGGATATGCTTACAGTCCTCGCTACAGCCTGCCATGGTTGAGGAAGTTCGGTCCACGTGGGAAACCCTGCATATACAAGTTCATTCGTGAAGAGCCCAAAGAGTACACAGTGGGAGAAATGCTGCTTGTGTTCCACCTGCAACGAAAGCAGAGTTCTTCGGGTAAAAGTTCCGTGTTTTCAGAGGGGAAATTCTTAGAGACCACAGTAGTGCCTGCCATGGTTGAGGCAGTTCGCTCCACGCTGGAAACCATTCTTATAGAACAAGTTCATTAAGGGAAGTGCCCATTGTGTACACTGTGGGAGAAAAGATGCTTGTGTTCCCCCTGCAACTAAAGCAGAGTTCCTCGGGTAAACCTGCGTGATTTGGTAGAGGATATGCTTACAGTCCTCGCTACAGCCTGCCATGGTGGAGGCAGTTCGCTCCTCGTGGGAATCCCTGCATAAAGAAGTTCATTCGTGTAAGAGCCCAAAGAGTACACATTGGGAGTAATGCTGCTTGTATGCCACCTGCAACTAAAGCAGAATTCTTTGGTAAAACTGCCGTGTTTTGTAAGAGGAAATGCTTACAGTCCTCGCTACAGCCTGCCTTGGTTGAGGCAGTTCGCTCCACGTCGGAAACCCTGCATATAGAAGTTCATTCGTGGAAGAGCCCAAAGAGTACACAGTGGGAGAAAAGCTGCTTGTGTTTCCTCTGCAACTAAAGCAGAGTTCTACCGTTAAAACTGCGTGTTTTGGGAGAGGATATGCTTACAGTCCTCGCTACAGCCTGCCACGGTTGAGGCAGTTCGATCCACGTGGGAATCCCTGCATAAAGAAATTCATTCGTGGAAGAGCCCAAAGATTACACACTGGGAGTAGTGCTGCTTGTGTTCCACCTGCAACTAACGCAGAGTTCCTTGGGTAAAACTGCCTTGTTTTCAGAGAGGAAATGCTTAGACGCCTAACTAGAGCCTGCTTACTTTAGGCATTTCACTCCACGCGGGACCCCTTGAGTATAGATATTCTTTCGGGCAAAGGCTCATTGGGTACACTGTGGGAGAAAAGCTGCTTGTGTTCCACCTGCAACTAAAGCAGAATTCTTCGGGTAAACCTGCGTGATTTGGTAGAGGATATGCTTACAGTCCTCGTTACAGCCTTCCATGGTGGAGGCAGTTCGCTCCTCGTGGGAATCCCTGCATAAAGAAGTTCATTCGTGTAAGAGCCCAAAGAGTACACAGTGGGAGAAATGCTGCTTGTGTTCCACCTGCAACTAAAGCACCGTTCTTCGGGTAAAACTGCCTGTTATGGGGAGGAAATGCTTACAGTCCTTACGAGAGCCTGCCTTCATTGAGGCAGTTCGCTGCACGTGGGACACCCTGCATAATGAAGATTCATTCGGGGAAGGGCCGTTTGTATAAAGTGTGGGACAAATGCAGCTTGTGTTCCACTGCAACTAAAGCAGAGTTCTTCGGGTAAAAGTGCCGTGTTTTCAGAGAGGAAATCCTTAGAGACCACAGGAGAGCCTGCCATGGTTGAGGCAGTTCGCTCCACGCTGGAAACCATTGTTTTAGAACAAGTTCATTAGGGGAAGGGCCCATTCTGTACACTGTGGGAGGAAAGCTGATGGTGTTCCCCCTGCACCTAAAGCAGAGTTCTTCGTGTAAAACTGCGTGTTTCGGGAGGGGAAATGCTTACAGTATTCGCTACAGCCTGCCTTGGTTGAGGCAGTTCGCTCCACGTGGGAATCCCTGCATAAAGAAGTTCATTCGTGGAAGAGCCCAAAGAGTACACAGTGGGAGAAATGCTGCTTGTGTTCAACCTGCAACTAAAGCAGAATTCTTTGGTAAAACTGCCGTGTTTTGGAAGAGGAAATGCTTACAGTCCTCGCTACAGCCTGCCTTGGTTGAGGCAGTTCGCTCCACGTCGGAAACCCTGCATATAGAAGTTCATTCGTGGAAGAGCCCAAAGAGTACACAGTGGGAGAAAAGCTGCTTGTGTTACGCCTGCAAGTAAAGCAGAGTTCTAGCTTTAAAACTGCGTGGTTTGGGAGAGGATATGCTTACAATCCTCGCTACAGCCTGCCATGGTTGAGGCAGTTCGCTCCACGTGGGAAACCCTGCATATACAAGTTCATTCGTGAAGAGACCAAAGAGTACACAGTGGGAGAAATGCTGCTTGTGTTCCACCTGCAACGAAAGCAGAGTTCTTCAGGTAAAAGTTCCGTGTTTTGAGAGGGGAAATTCTTAGAGACCACAGTAATGCCTGCCATGGTTGAGGCAGTTCGCTCCACGCTGGAAACCATTCTTATAGAACAAGTTCATTAGGGGAAGTGCCTATTGTGTACACTGTGGGAGGAAAGCTGATGGTGTTCCCCCTGCACCTAAAGCAGAGTTCTTCGTGTAAAACTGCGTGTTTCGGGAGGGGAAATGCTTACAGTCCTCGCTACAGCCTGCCATGGTGGAGGCAGTTCGCTCCTCGTGGGAATCCCTGCATAAAGAAGTTCATTCGTGTAAGAGCCCAAAGAGTACACATTGGGAGTAATGCTGCTTGTATGCCACCTGCAACTAAAGCAGAATTCTTTGGTAAAACTGCCGTGTTTTGTAAGAGGAAATGCTTACAGTACTTGCTACAGCCTGCCTTGGTTGAGGCAGTTCGCTCCACGTCAGAAACCCTGCATATAGAAGTTCATTCGTGGAAGAGCCCAAAGAGTACACAGTGGGAGAAAAGCTGCTTGTGTTACCTCTGCAACTAAAGCAGAGTTCTACCGTTAAAACTGCATGTTTTGGGAGAGGATATGCTTACAGTCCTCGCTACAGCCTGCCACGGTTGAAGCAGTTCAATCCACGTGGGAATCCCTGCATAAAGAAATTCATTCGTGGAAGAGCCCAAAGATTACACACTGGGAGTAATGCTGCTTGTGTTCCACCTGCAACTAACGCAGAGTTCCTTGGGTAAAACTGCCGTGTTTTCAGAGAGGAAATGCTTAGACGCCTAACTAGAGCCTGCTTACTTTAGGCATTTCACTCCACGCGGGACCCCTTGAGTATAGATATTCTTTCGGGCAAAGGCTCATTGGGTACACTGTGGGAGAAAAGCTGCTTGTGTTCCACCTGCAACTAAAGCAGAATTCTTCGGGTAAACCTGCGTGATTTGGTAGAGGATATGCTTACAGTCCTCGTTACAGCCTTCCATGGTGGAGGCAGTTCGCTCCTCGTGGGAATCCCTGCATAAAGAAGTTCATTCGTGTAAGAGCCCAAAGAGTACACAGTGGGAGAAATGCTGCTTGTGTTCCACCTGCAACTAAAGCACCGTTCTTCGGGTAAAACTGCCTGTTATGGGGAGGAAATGCTTACAGTCCTTACGAGAGCCTGCCTTCATTGAGGCAGTTCGCTGCACGTGGGACACCCTGCATAATGAAGATTCATTCGGGGAAGGGCCGTTTGTATAAAGTGTGGGACAAATGCAGCTTGTGTTCCACCTGCAACTAAAGCAGAGTTCTTCGGGTAAAAGTGCCGTGTTTTCAGAGAGGAAATCCTTAGAGACCACAGGAGAGCCTGCCATGGTTGAGGCAGTTCGCTCCACGCTGGAAACCATTGTTTTAGAACAAGTTCATTAGGGGAAGGGCCCATTCTGTACACTGTGGGAGGAAAGCTGATGGTGTTCCCCCTGCACCTAAAGCAGAGTTCTTCGTGTAAAACTGCGTGTTTCGGGAGGGGAAATGCTTACAGTATTCGCTACAGCCTGCCTTGGTTGAGGCAGTTCGCTCCACGTGGGAATCCCTGCATAAAGAAGTTCATTCGTGGAAGAGCCCAAAGAGTACACAGTGGGAGAAATGCTGCTTGTGTTCCACCTGCAACTAAAGCAGAATTCTTTGGTAAAACTGCCGTGTTTTGGAAGAGGAAATGCTTACAGTCCTCGCTACAGCCTGCCTTGGTTGAGGCAGTTCGCTCCACGTCGGAAACCCTGCATATAGAAGTTCATTCGTGGAAGAGCCCAAAGAGTACACAGTGGGAGAAAAGCTGCTTGTGTTACGCCTGCAAGTAAAGCAGAGTTCTAGCTTTAAAACTGCGTGGTTTGGGAGAGGATATGCTTACAATCCTCGCTACAGCCTGCCATGGTTGAGGCAGTTCGCTCCACGTGGGAAACCCTGCATATACAAGTTCATTCGTGAAGAGACCAAAGAGTACACAGTGGGAGAAATGCTGCTTGTGTTCCACCTGCAACGAAAGCAGAGTTCTTTGGGTAAAAGTTCCGTGTTTTCAGAGGGGAAATTCTTAGAGACCACAGTAATGCCTGCCATGGTTGAGGCAGTTCGCTCCACGCTGGAAACCATTCTTATAGAACAAGTTCATTAGGGGAAGTGCCTATTGTGTACACTGTGGGAGGAAAGCTGATGGTGTTCCCCCTGCACCTAAAGCAGAGTTCTTCGTGTAAAACTGCGTGTTTCGGGAGGGGAAATGCTTACAGTCCTCGCTACAGCCTGCCATGGTGGAGGCAGTTCGCTCCTCGTGGGAATCCCTGCATATAGAAGTTCATTCGTGTAAGAGCCCAAAGAGTACACAGTGGGAGAAAAGCTGCTTGTGTTACGCCTGCAAGTAAAGCAGACTTCTAGCGTTAAAACTGCGAGGTTTGGGAGAGGATATGCTTACAGTCCTCGCTACAGCCTGCCATGGTTGAGGAAGTTCGCTCCACGTGGGAAACCCTGCATATACAAGTTCATTCGTGAAGAGACCAAAGAGTACCCAGTGAGAGAAATGCTGCTTGTGTTCCACCTGCAACGAAAGCAGAGTTCTTCGGGTAAAAGTTCCGTGTTTTCAGAGGTGAAATTCTTAGAGACCACAGTAGTGCCTGCCATGGTTGAGGCAGTTCGCTCCACGCTGGAAACCATTCTTATAGAACAAGTTCATTAAGGGAAGTGCCCATTGTGTACACTGTGGGAGAAAAGATGCTTGTGTTCCCCCTGCAACTAAAGCAGAGTTCCTCGGGTAAACCTGCGTGATTTGGTAGAGGATATGCTTACAGTCCTCGCTACAGCCTGCCATGGTGGAGGCAGTTCGCTCCTCGTGGGAATCCCTGCATAAAGAAGTTCATTCGTGTAAGAGCCCAAAGAGTACACATTGCGAGTAATGCTGCTTGTATGCCACCTGCAACTAAAGCTGAATTCTTTGGTAAAACTGCCGTGTTTTGGAAGAGGAAATGCTTACAGTCCTCGCTACAGCCTGCCTTGGTTGAGGCAGTTCGCTCCACGTCGGAAACCCTGCATATAGAAGTTCATTCGTGGAAGAGCCCAAAGAGTACACAGTGGGAGAAAAGCTGCTTGTGTTACCTCTGCAACTAAAGCAGAGTTCTACCGTTAAAACTGCGTGTTTTGGGAGAGGATATGCTTACAGTCCTCGCTACAGCCTGCCACGGTTGAGGCAGTTCGATCCACGTGGGAATCCCTGCATAAAGAAATTTATTCGTGGAAGAGCCCAAAGATTACACACTGGGAGTAATGCTGCTTGTGTTCCACCTGCAACTAACGCAGAGTTCCTTGGGTAAAACTGCCGTGTTTTCAGAGAGGAAATGCTTAGAGGCCTAACTAGAGCCTGCTTGCTTTAGGCATTTCACTCCACGCGGGACCCCTTGAGTATAGATATTCTTTCGGGCAAAGGCTCATTGGGTACACTGTGGGAGAAAAGCTGCTTGTGTTCCACCTGCAACTAAAGAAGAATTCTTCGGGTAAACCTGCGTGATTTGGTAGAGGATATGCTTACAGTCCTCGTTACAGCCTTCCATGGTGGAGGCAGTTCGCTCCTCGTGGGAATCCCTGCATAAAGAAGTTCATTCGTGTAAGAGCCCAAAGAGTACACAGTGGGAGAAATGCTGCTTGTGTTCCACCTGCAACTAAAGCAGAATTCTTTGGGTAAAACTGCGTGTATTGGGAGAGGAAATGCTTACAGTCCTTATGAGAGCCTCCCTTCGTTGAGGCAGTTCACTGCACGTGGGACACCCTGCATACACCCTGTAGACTCCTTCGGGGAAGGGCTCTTTGTATAAAGTGTGGGACAAATGCAGCTTGTGTTCCACCTGCAACTAAAGCAGAGTTCTTCGGGTAAAAGTGCCGTGTTTTCAGAGAGGAAATCCTTAGAGATCACAGGAGAGCCTGCCATGGTTGAGGCAGTTCGCTCCACGCTGGAAACCATTCTTATAGAACAAGTTCATTAGGGGAAGTGCCCATTGTGTACACTGTGAGAGGAAAGCTGATGGTGTTCCCCCTGCAATTAAAGCAGAGTTCTTCCTGTAAAACTGCGTGTTTTGGGAGAGGAAATGCTTACAGTATTCGCTACAGCCTGCCTTGGTTGAGGCAGTTCGCTCCACGTGGGAATCCCTGCATAAAGAAGTTCATTCGTGGAAGAGCCCAAAGAGTACACAGTGGGAGAAATGCTGCTTGTGTTCCACCTGCAACTAAAGCAGAATTCTTTGGTAAAACTGCCGTGTTTTGGAAGAGGAAATGCTTACAGTCCTCGCTACAGCCTGCCTTGGTTGAGGCAGTTCACTCCACGTCGGAAACCCTGCATATAGAAGTTCATTCGTGGAAGAGCCCAAAGAGTACACAGTGGGAGAAAAGCTGCTTGTGTTACGCCTGCAAGTAAAGCAGAGTTCTAGCTTTAAAACTGCGTGGTTTGGGAGAGGATATGCTTACAATCCTCGCTACAGCCTGCCATGGTTGAGGCAGTTCGCTCCACGTGGGAAACCCTGCATATACAAGTTCATTCGTGAAGAGACCAAAGAGTACACAGTGGGAGAAATGCTGCTTGTGTTCCACCTGCAACGAAAGCAGAGTTCTTCGGGTAAAAGTTCCGTGTTTTCAGAGGGGAAATTCTTAGAGACCACAGTAGTGCCTGCCATGGTTGAGGCAGTTCGCTCCACGCTGGAAACCATTCTTATAGAACAAGTTCATTAAGGGAAGTGCCTATTGTGTACACTGTGGGAGGAAAGCTGATGGTGTTCCCCCTGCAACTAAAGCAGAGTTCTTCGTGTAAAACTGCGTGTTTCAGGAGGGGAAATGCTTACAGTCCTCGCTACAGCCTGCCATGGGGGAGGCAGTTCGCTCCTCGTGGGAATCCCTGCATATAGAAGTTCATTCGTGTAAGAGCCCAGAGTACACAGTGGGAGAAAAGCTGCTTGTGTTACGCCTGCAAGTAAAGCAGACCTCTAGCGTTAAAACTACGAGGTTTGGGAGAGGATATGCTTACAGTCCTCGCTACAGCCTGCCATGGTTGAGGAAGTTCGGTCCACGTGGGAAACCCTGCATATACAAGTTCATTCGTGAAGAGCCCAAAGAGTACACAGTGGGAGAAATGCTGCTTGTGTTCCACCTGCAACGAAAGCAGAGTTCTTCGGGTAAAAGTTCCGTGTTTTCAGAGGGGAAATTCTTAGAGACCACAGTAGTGCCTGCCATGGTTGAGGCAGTTCGCTCCACGCTGGAAACCATTCTTATAGAACAAGTTCATTAAGGGAAGTGCCCATTGTGTACACTGTGGGAGAAAAGATGCTTGTGTTCCCCCTGCAACTAAAGCAGAGTTCCTCGGGTAAACCTGCGTGATTTGGTAGAGGATATGCTTACAGTCCTCGCTACAGCCTGCCATGGTGGAGGCAGTTCGCTCCTCGTGGGAATCCCTGCATAAAGAAGTTCATTCGTGTAAGAGCCCAAAGAGTACACATTGGGAGTAATGCTGCTTGTATGCCACCTGCAACTAAAGCAGAATTCTTTGGTAAAACTGCCGTGTTTTGTAAGAGGAAATGCTTACAGTCCTCGCTACAGCCTGCCTTGGTTGAGGCAGTTCGCTCCACGTCGGAAACCCTGCATATAGAAGTTCATTCGTGGAAGAGCCCAAAGAGTACACAGTGGGAGAAAAGCTGCTTGTGTTTCCTCTGCAACTAAAGCAGAGTTCTACCGTTAAAACTGCGTGTTTTGGGAGAGGATATGCTTACAGTCCTCGCTACAGCCTGCCACGGTTGAGGCAGTTCGATCCACGTGGGAATCCCTGCATAAAGAAATTCATTCGTGGAAGAGCCCAAAGATTACACACTGGGAGTAGTGCTGCTTGTGTTCCACCTGCAACTAACGCAGAGTTCCTTGGGTAAAACTGCCTTGTTTTCAGAGAGGAAATGCTTAGACGCCTAACTAGAGCCTGCTTACTTTAGGCATTTCACTCCACGCGGGACCCCTTGAGTATAGATATTCTTTCGGGCAAAGGCTCATTGGGTACACTGTGGGAGAAAAGCTGCTTGTGTTCCACCTGCAACTAAAGCAGAATTCTTCGGGTAAACCTGCGTGATTTGGTAGAGGATATGCTTACAGTCCTCGTTACAGCCTTCCATGGTGGAGGCAGTTCGCTCCTCGTGGGAATCCCTGCATAAAGAAGTTCATTCGTGTAAGAGCCCAAAGAGTACACAGTGGGAGAAATGCTGCTTGTGTTCCACCTGCAACTAAAGCACCGTTCTTCGGGTAAAACTGCCTGTTATGGGGAGGAAATGCTTACAGTCCTTACGAGAGCCTGCCTTCATTGAGGCAGTTCGCTGCACGTGGGACACCCTGCATAATGAAGATTCATTCGGGGAAGGGCCGTTTGTATAAAGTGTGGGACAAATGCAGCTTGTGTTCCACTGCAACTAAAGCAGAGTTCTTCGGGTAAAAGTGCCGTGTTTTCAGAGAGGAAATCCTTAGAGACCACAGGAGAGCCTGCCATGGTTGAGGCAGTTCGCTCCACGCTGGAAACCATTGTTTTAGAACAAGTTCATTAGGGGAAGGGCCCATTCTGTACACTGTGGGAGGAAAGCTGATGGTGTTCCCCCTGCACCTAAAGCAGAGTTCTTCGTGTAAAACTGCGTGTTTCGGGAGGGGAAATGCTTACAGTATTCGCTACAGCCTGCCTTGGTTGAGGCAGTTCGCTCCACGTGGGAATCCCTGCATAAAGAAGTTCATTCGTGGAAGAGCCCAAAGAGTACACAGTGGGAGAAATGCTGCTTGTGTTCCACCTGCAACTAAAGCAGAATTCTTTGGTAAAACTGCCGTGTTTTGGAAGAGGAAATGCTTACAGTCCTCGCTACAGCCTGCCTTGGTTGAGGCAGTTCGCTCCACGTCGGAAACCCTGCATATAGAAGTTCATTCGTGGAAGAGCCCAAAGAGTACACAGTGGGAGAAAAGCTGCTTGTGTTACGCCTGCAAGTAAAGCAGAGTTCTAGCTTTAAAACTGCGTGGTTTGGGAGAGGATATGCTTACAATCCTCGCTACAGCCTGCCATGGTTGAGGCAGTTCGCTCCACGTGGGAAACCCTGCATATACAAGTTCATTCGTGAAGAGACCAAAGAGTACACAGTGGGAGAAATGCTGCTTGTGTTCCACCTGCAACGAAAGCAGAGTTCTTCAGGTAAAAGTTCCGTGTTTTGAGAGGGGAAATTCTTAGAGACCACAGTAATGCCTGCCATGGTTGAGGCAGTTCGCTCCACGCTGGAAACCATTCTTATAGAACAAGTTCATTAGGGGAAGTGCCTATTGTGTACACTGTGGGAGGAAAGCTGATGGTGTTCCCCCTGCACCTAAAGCAGAGTTCTTCGTGTAAAACTGCGTGTTTCGGGAGGGGAAATGCTTACAGTCCTCGCTACAGCCTGCCATGGTGGAGGCAGTTCGCTCCTCGTGGGAATCCCTGCATAAAGAAGTTCATTCGTGTAAGAGCCCAAAGAGTACACATTGGGAGTAATGCTGCTTGTATGCCACCTGCAACTAAAGCAGAATTCTTTGGTAAAACTGCCGTGTTTTGTAAGAGGAAATGCTTACAGTACTTGCTACAGCCTGCCTTGGTTGAGGCAGTTCGCTCCACGTCAGAAACCCTGCATATAGAAGTTCATTCGTGGAAGAGCCCAAAGAGTACACAGTGGGAGAAAAGCTGCTTGTGTTACCTCTGCAACTAAAGCAGAGTTCTACCGTTAAAACTGCATGTTTTGGGAGAGGATATGCTTACAGTCCTCGCTACAGCCTGCCACGGTTGAAGCAGTTCAATCCACGTGGGAATCCCTGCATAAAGAAATTCATTCGTGGAAGAGCCCAAAGATTACACACTGGGAGTAATGCTGCTTGTGTTCCACCTGCAACTAACGCAGAGTTCCTTGGGTAAAACTGCCGTGTTTTCAGAGAGGAAATGCTTAGACGCCTAACTAGAGCCTGCTTACTTTAGGCATTTCACTCCACGCGGGACCCCTTGAGTATAGATATTCTTTCGGGCAAAGGCTCATTGGGTACACTGTGGGAGAAAAGCTGCTTGTGTTCCACCTGCAACTAAAGCAGAATTCTTCGGGTAAACCTGCGTGATTTGGTAGAGGATATGCTTACAGTCCTCGTTACAGCCTTCCATGGTGGAGGCAGTTCGCTCCTCGTGGGAATCCCTGCATAAAGAAGTTCATTCGTGTAAGAGCCCAAAGAGTACACAGTGGGAGAAATGCTGCTTGTGTTCCACCTGCAACTAAAGCACCGTTCTTCGGGTAAAACTGCCTGTTATGGGGAGGAAATGCTTACAGTCCTTACGAGAGCCTGCCTTCATTGAGGCAGTTCGCTGCACGTGGGACACCCTGCATAATGAAGATTCATTCGGGGAAGGGCCGTTTGTATAAAGTGTGGGACAAATGCAGCTTGTGTTCCACCTGCAACTAAAGCAGAGTTCTTCGGGTTAAAGTGCCGTGTTTTCAGAGAGGAAATCCTTAGAGACCACAGGAGAGCCTGCCATGGTTGAGGCAGTTCGCTCCACGCTGGAAACCATTGTTTTAGAACAAGTTCATTAGGGGAAGGGCCCATTCTGTACACTGTGGGAGGAAAGCTGATGGTGTTCCCCCTGCACCTAAAGCAGAGTTCTTCGTGTAAAACTGCGTGTTTCGGGAGGGGAAATGCTTACAGTATTCGCTACAGCCTGCCTTGGTTGAGGCAGTTCGCTCCACGTGGGAATCCCTGCATAAAGAAGTTCATTCGTGGAAGAGCCCAAAGAGTACACAGTGGGAGAAATGCTGCTTGTGTTCCACCTGCAACTAAAGCAGAATTCTTTGGTAAAACTGCCGTGTTTTGGAAGAGGAAATGCTTACAGTCCTCGCTACAGCCTGCCTTGGTTGAGGCAGTTCGCTCCACGTCGGAAACCCTGCATATAGAAGTTCATTCGTGGAAGAGCCCAAAGAGTACACAGTGGGAGAAAAGCTGCTTGTGTTACGCCTGCAAGTAAAGCAGAGTTCTAGCTTTAAAACTGCGTGGTTTGGGAGAGGATATGCTTACAATCCTCGCTACAGCCTGCCATGGTTGAGGCAGTTCGCTCCACGTGGGAAACCCTGCATATACAAGTTCATTCGTGAAGAGACCAAAGAGTACACAGTGGGAGAAATGCTGCTTGTGTTCCACCTGCAACGAAAGCAGAGTTCTTCGGGTAAAAGTTCCGTGTTTTCAGAGGGGAAATTCTTAGAGACCACAGTAATGCCTGCCATGGTTGAGGCAGTTCGCTCCACGCTGGAAACCATTCTTATAGAACAAGTTCATTAGGGGAAGTGCCTATTGTGTACACTGTGGGAGGAAAGCTGATGGTGTTCCCCCTGCACCTAAAGCAGAGTTCTTCGTGTAAAACTGCGTGTTTCGGGAGGGGAAATGCTTACAGTCCTCGCTACAGCCTGCCATGGTGGAGGCAGTTCGCTCCTCGTGGGAATCCCTGCATATAGAAGTTCATTCGTGTAAGAGCCCAAAGAGTACACAGTGGGAGAAAAGCTGCTTGTGTTACGCCTGCAAGTAAAGCAGACTTCTAGCGTTAAAACTGCGAGGTTTGGGAGAGGATATGCTTACAGTCCTCGCTACAGCCTGCCATGGTTGAGGAAGTTCGCTCCACGTGGGAAACCCTGCATATACAAGTTCATTCGTGAAGAGACCAAAGAGTACCCAGTGGGAGAAATGCTGCTTGTGTTCCACCTGCAACGAAAGCAGAGTTCTTCGGGTAAAAGTTCCGTGTTTTCAGAGGTGAAATTCTTAGAGACCACAGTAGTGCCTGCCATGGTTGAGGCAGTTCGCTCCACGCTGGAAACCATTCTTATAGAACAAGTTCATTAAGGGAAGTGCCCATTGTGTACACTGTGGGAGAAAAGATGCTTGTGTTCCCCCTGCAACTAAAGCAGAGTTCCTCGGGTAAACCTGCGTGATTTGGTAGAGGATATGCTTACAGTCCTCGCTACAGCCTGCCATGGTGGAGGCAGTTCGCTCCTCGTGGGAATCCCTGCATAAAGAAGTTCATTCGTGTAAGAGCCCAAAGAGTACACATTGCGAGTAATGCTGCTTGTATGCCACCTGCAACTAAAGCTGAATTCTTTGGTAAAACTGCCGTGTTTTGGAAGAGGAAATGCTTACAGTCCTCGCTACAGCCTGCCTTGGTTGAGGCAGTTCGCTCCACGTCGGAAACCCTGCATATAGAAGTTCATTCGTGGAAGAGCCCAAAGAGTACACAGTGGGAGAAAAGCTGCTTGTGTTACCTCTGCAACTAAAGCAGAGTTCTACCGTTAAAACTGCGTGTTTTGGGAGAGGATATGCTTACAGTCCTCGCTACAGCCTGCCACGGTTGAGGCAGTTCGATCCACGTGGGAATCCCTGCATAAAGAAATTTATTCGTGGAAGAGCCCAAAGATTACACACTGGGAGTAATGCTGCTTGTGTTCCACCTGCAACTAACGCAGAGTTCCTTGGGTAAAACTGCCGTGTTTTCAGAGAGGAAATGCTTAGAGGCCTAACTAGAGCCTGCTTGCTTTAGGCATTTCACTCCACGCGGGACCCCTTGAGTATAGATATTCTTTCGGGCAAAGGCTCATTGGGTACACTGTGGGAGAAAAGCTGCTTGTGTTCCACCTGCAACTAAAGAAGAATTCTTCGGGTAAACCTGCGTGATTTGGTAGAGGATATGCTTACAGTCCTCGTTACAGCCTTCCATGGTGGAGGCAGTTCGCTCCTCGTGGGAATCCCTGCATAAAGAAGTTCATTCGTGTAAGAGCCCAAAGAGTACACAGTGGGAGAAATGCTGCTTGTGTTCCACCTGCAACTAAAGCAGAATTCTTTGGGTAAAACTGCGTGTATTGGGAGAGGAAATGCTTACAGTCCTTATGAGAGCCTCCCTTCGTTGAGGCAGTTCACTGCACGTGGGACACCCTGCATACACCCTGTAGACTCCTTCGGGGAAGGGCTCTTTGTATAAAGTGTGGGACAAATGCAGCTTGTGTTCCACCTGCAACTAAAGCAGAGTTCTTCGGGTAAAAGTGCCGTGTTTTCAGAGAGGAAATCCTTAGAGATCACAGGAGAGCCTGCCATGGTTGAGGCAGTTCGCTCCACGCTGGAAACCATTCTTATAGAACAAGTTCATTAGGGGAAGTGCCCATTGTGTACACTGTGAGAGGAAAGCTGATGGTGTTCCCCCTGCAATTAAAGCAGAGTTCTTCCTGTAAAACTGCGTGTTTTGGGAGAGGAAATGCTTACAGTATTCGCTACAGCCTGCCTTGGTTGAGGCAGTTCGCTCCACGTGGGAATCCCTGCATAAAGAAGTTCATTCGTGGAAGAGCCCAAAGAGTACACAGTGGGAGAAATGCTGCTTGTGTTCCACCTGCAACTAAAGCAGAATTCTTTGGTAAAACTGCCGTGTTTTGGAAGAGGAAATGCTTACAGTCCTCGCTACAGCCTGCCTTGGTTGAGGCAGTTCACTCCACGTCGGAAACCCTGCATATAGAAGTTAATTCGTGGAAGAGCCCAAAGAGTACACAGTGGGAGAAAAGCTGCTTGTGTTACGCCTGCAAGTAAAGCAGAGTTCTAGCTTTAAAACTGCGTGGTTTGGGAGAGGATATGCTTACAATCCTCGCTACAGCCTGCCATGGTTGAGGCAGTTCGCTCCACGTGGGAAACCCTGCATATACAAGTTCATTCGTGAAGAGACCAAAGAGTACACAGTGGGAGAAATGCTGCTTGTATTCCACCTGCAACGAAAGCAGAGTTCTTCGGGTAAAAGTTCCGTGTTTTCAGAGGGGAAATTCTTAGAGACCACAGTAGTGCCTGCCATGGTTGAGGCAGTTCGCTCCACGCTGGAAACCATTCTTATAGAACAAGTTCATTAAGGAAGTGCCTATTGTGTACACTGTGGGAGGAAAGCTGATGGTGTTCCCCCTGCAACTAAAGCAGAGTTCTTCGTGTAAAACTGCGTGTTTCAGGAGGGGAAATGCTTACAGTCCTCGCTACAGCCTGCCATGGGGGAGGCAGTTCGCTCCTCGTGGGAATCCCTGCATATAGAAGTTCATTCGTGTAAGAGCCCAGAGTACACAGTGGGAGAAAAGCTGCTTGTGTTACGCCTGCAAGTAAAGCAGACCTCTAGCGTTAAAACTACGAGGTTTGGGAGAGGATATGCTTACAGTCCTCGCTACAGCCTGCCATGGTTGAGGAAGTTCGGTCCACGTGGGAAACCCTGCATATACAAGTTCATTCGTGAAGAGCCCAAAGAGTACACAGTGGGAGAAATGCTGCTTGTGTTCCACCTGCAACGAAAGCAGAGTTCTTCGGGTAAAAGTTCCGTGTTTTCAGAGGGGAAATTCTTAGAGACCACAGTAGTGCCTGCCATGGTTGAGGCAGTTCGCTCCACGCTGGAAACCATTCTTATAGAACAAGTTCATTAAGGGAAGTGCCCATTGTGTACACTGTGGGAGAAAAGATGCTTGTGTTCCCCCTGCAACTAAAGCAGAGTTCCTCGGGTAAACCTGCGTGATTTGGTAGAGGATATGCTTACAGTCCTCGCTACAGCCTGCCATGGTGGAGGCAGTTCGCTCCTCGTGGGAATCCCTGCATAAAGAAGTTCATTCGTGTAAGAGCCCAAAGAGTACACATTGGGAGTAATGCTGCTTGTATGCCACCTGCAACTAAAGCAGAATTCTTTGGTAAAACTGCCGTGTTTTGTAAGAGGAAATGCTTACAGTCCTCGCTACAGCCTGCCTTGGTTGAGGCAGTTCGCTCCACGTCGGAAACCCTGCATATAGAAGTTCATTCGTGGAAGAGCCCAAAGAGTACACAGTGGGAGAAAAGCTGCTTGTGTTTCCTCTGCAACTAAAGCAGAGTTCTACCGTTAAAACTGCGTGTTTTGGGAGAGGATATGCTTACAGTCCTCGCTACAGCCTGCCACGGTTGAGGCAGTTCGATCCACGTGGGAATCCCTGCATAAAGAAATTCATTCGTGGAAGAGCCCAAAGATTACACACTGGGAGTAGTGCTGCTTGTGTTCCACCTGCAACTAACGCAGAGTTCCTTGGGTAAAACTGCCGTGTTTTCAGAGAGGAAATGCTTAGACGCCTAACTAGAGCCTGCTTACTTTAGGCATTTCACTCCACGCGGGACCCCTTGAGTATAGATATTCTTTCGGGCAAAGGCTCATTGGGTACACTGTGGGAGAAAAGCTGCTTGTGTTCCACCTGCAACTAAAGCAGAATTCTTCGGGTAAACCTGCGTGATTTGGTAGAGGATATGCTTACAGTCCTCGTTACAGCCTTCCATGGTGGAGGCAGTTCGCTCCTCGTGGGAATCCCTGCATAAAGAAGTTCATTCGTGTAAGAGCCCAAAGAGTACACAGTGGGAGAAATGCTGCTTGTGTTCCACCTGCAACTAAAGCACCGTTCTTCGGGTAAAACTGCCTGTTATGGGGAGGAAATGCTTACAGTCCTTACGAGAGCCTGCCTTCATTGAGGCAGTTCGCTGCACGTGGGACACCCTGCATAATGAAGATTCATTCGGGGAAGGGCCGTTTGTATAAAGTGTGGGACAAATGCAGCTTGTGTTCCACTGCAACTAAAGCAGAGTTCTTCGGGTAAAAGTGCCGTGTTTTCAGAGAGGAAATCCTTAGAGACCACAGGAGAGCCTGCCATGGTTGAGGCAGTTCGCTCCACGCTGGAAACCATTGTTTTAGAACAAGTTCATTAGGGGAAGGGCCCATTCTGTACACTGTGGGAGGAAAGCTGATGGTGTTCCCCCTGCACCTAAAGCAGAGTTCTTCGTGTAAAACTGCGTGTTTCGGGAGGGGAAATGCTTACAGTATTCGCTACAGCCTGCCTTGGTTGAGGCAGTTCGCTCCACGTGGGAATCCCTGCATAAAGAAGTTCATTCGTGGAAGAGCCCAAAGAGTACACAGTGGGAGAAATGCTGCTTGTGTTCCACCTGCAACTAAAGCAGAATTCTTTGGTAAAACTGCCGTGTTTTGGAAGAGGAAATGCTTACAGTCCTCGCTACAGCCTGCCTTGGTTGAGGCAGTTCGCTCCACGTCGGAAACCCTGCATATAGAAGTTCATTCGTGGAAGAGCCCAAAGAGTACACAGTGGGAGAAAAGCTGCTTGTGTTACGCCTGCAAGTAAAGCAGAGTTCTAGCTTTAAAACTGCGTGGTTTGGGAGAGGATATGCTTACAATCCTCGCTACAGCCTGCCATGGTTGAGGCAGTTCGCTCCACGTGGGAAACCCTGCATATACAAGTTCATTCGTGAAGAGACCAAAGAGTACACAGTGGGAGAAATGCTGCTTGTGTTCCACCTGCAACGAAAGCAGAGTTCTTCAGGTAAAAGTTCCGTGTTTTGAGAGGGGAAATTCTTAGTGACCACAGTAATGCCTGCCATGGTTGAGGCAGTTCGCTCCACGCTGGAAACCATTCTTATAGAACAAGTTCATTAGGGGAAGTGCCTATTGTGTACACTGTGGGAGGAAAGCTGATGGTGTTCCCCCTGCACCTAAAGCAGAGTTCTTCGTGTAAAACTGCGTGTTTCGGGAGGGGAAATGCTTACAGTCCTCGCTACAGCCTGCCATGGTGGAGGCAGTTCGCTCCTCGTGGGAATCCCTGCATAAAGAAGTTCATTCGTGTAAGAGCCCAAAGAGTACACATTGGGAGTAATGCTGCTTGTATGCCACCTGCAACTAAAGCAGAATTCTTTGGTAAAACTGCCGTGTTTTGTAAGAGGAAATGCTTACAGTACTTGCTACAGCCTGCCTTGGTTGAGGCAGTTCGCTCCACGTCAGAAACCCTGCATATAGAAGTTCATTCGTGGAAGAGCCCAAAGAGTACACAGTGGGAGAAAAGCTGCTTGTGTTACCTCTGCAACTAAAGCAGAGTTCTACCGTTAAAACTGCATGTTTTGGGAGAGGATATGCTTACAGTCCTCGCTACAGCCTGCCACGGTTGAAGCAGTTCAATCCACGTGGGAATCCCTGCATAAAGAAATTCATTCGTGGAAGAGCCCAAAGATTACACACTGGGAGTAATGCTGCTTGTGTTCCACCTGCAACTAACGCAGAGTTCCTTGGGTAAAACTGCCGTGTTTTCAGAGAGGAAATGCTTAGACGCCTAACTAGAGCCTGCTTACTTTAGGCATTTCACTCCACGCGGGACCCCTTGAGTATAGATATTCTTTCGGGCAAAGGCTCATTGGGTACACTGTGGGAGAAAAGCTGCTTGTGTTCCACCTGCAACTAAAGCAGAATTCTTCGGGTAAACCTGCGTGATTTGGTAGAGGATATGCTTACAGTCCTCGTTACAGCCTTCCATGGTGGAGGCAGTTCGCTCCTCGTGGGAATCCCTGCATAAAGAAGTTCATTCGTGTAAGAGCCCAAAGAGTACACAGTGGGAGAAATGCTGCTTGTGTTCCACCTGCAACTAAAGCACCGTTCTTCGGGTAAAACTGCCTGTTATGGGGAGGAAATGCTTACAGTCCTTACGAGAGCCTGCCTTCATTGAGGCAGTTCGCTGCACGTGGGACACCCTGCATAATGAAGATTCATTCGGGGAAGGGCCGTTTGTATAAAGTGTGGGACAAATGCAGCTTGTGTTCCACCTGCAACTAAAGCAGAGTTCTTCGGGTAAAAGTGCCGTGTTTTCAGAGAGGAAATCCTTAGAGACCACAGGAGAGCCTGCCATGGTTGAGGCAGTTCGCTCCACGCTGGAAACCATTGTTTTAGAACAAGTTCATTAGGGGAAGGGCCCATTCTGTACACTGTGGGAGGAAAGCTGATGGTGTTCCCCCTGCACCTAAAGCAGAGTTCTTCGTGTAAAACTGCGTGTTTCGGGAGGGGAAATGCTTACAGTATTCGCTACAGCCTGCCTTGGTTGAGGCAGTTCGCTCCACGTGGGAATCCCTGCATAAAGAAGTTCATTCGTGGAAGAGCCCAAAGAGTACACAGTGGGAGAAATGCTGCTTGTGTTCCACCTGCAACTAAAGCAGAATTCTTTGGTAAAACTGCCGTGTTTTGGAAGAGGAAATGCTTACAGTCCTCGCTACAGCCTGCCTTGGTTGAGGCAGTTCGCTCCACGTCGGAAACCCTGCATATAGAAGTTCATTCGTGGAAGAGCCCAAAGAGTACACAGTGGGAGAAAAGCTGCTTGTGTTACGCCTGCAAGTAAAGCAGAGTTCTAGCTTTAAAACTGCGTGGTTTGGGAGAGGATATGCTTACAATCCTCGCTACAGCCTGCCATGGTTGAGGCAGTTCGCTCCACGTGGGAAACCCTGCATATACAAGTTCATTCGTGAAGAGACCAAAGAGTACACAGTGGGAGAAATGCTGCTTGTGTTCCACCTGCAACGAAAGCAGAGTTCTTCGGGTAAAAGTTCCGTGTTTTCAGAGGGGAAATTCTTAGAGACCACAGTAGTGCCTGCCATGGTTGAGGCAGTTCGCTCCACGCTGGAAACCATTCTTATAGAACAAGTTCATTAAGGGAAGTGCCCATTGTGTACACTGTGGGAGAAAAGATGCTTGTGTTCCCCCTGCAACTAAAGCAGAGTTCCTCGGGTAAAGCTGCGTGATTTGGTAGAGGATATGCTTACAGTCCTCGCTACAGCCTGCCATGGTGGAGGCAGTTCGCTCCTCGTGGGAATCCCTGCATAAAGAAGTTCATTCGTGTAAGAGCCCAAAGAGTACACATTGGGAGTAATGCTGCTTGTATGCCACCTGCAACTAAAGCAGAATTCTTTGGTAAAACTGCCGTGTTTTGTAAGAGGAAATGCTTACAGTCCTCGCTACAGCCTGCCTTGGTTGAGGCAGTTCGCTCCACGTCGGAAACCCTGCATATAGAAGTTCATTCGTGGAAGAGCCCAAAGAGTACACAGTGGGAGAAAAGCTGCTTGTGTTACCTCTGCAACTAAAGCAGAGTTCTACCGTTAAAACTGCGTGTTTTGGGAGAGGATATGCTTACAGTCCTCGCTACAGCCTGCCACGGTTGAGGCAGTTCGATCCACGTGGGAATCCCTGCATAAAGAAATTCATTCGTGGAAGAGCCCAAAGATTACACACTGGGAGTAATGCTGCTTGTGTTCCACCTGCAACTAACGCAGAGTTCCTTGGGTAAAACTGCCTTGTTTTCAGAGAGGAAATGCTTAGACGCCTAACTAGAGCCTGCTTACTTTAGGCATTTCACTCCACGCGGGACCCCTTGAGTATAGATATTCTTTCGGGCAAAGGCTCATTGGGTACACTGTGGGAGAAAAGCTGCTTGTGTTCCACCTGCAACTAAAGCAGAATTCTTCGGGTAAACCTGCGTGATTTGGTAGAGGATATGCTTACAGTCCTCGTTACAGCCTTCCATGGTGGAGGCAGTTCGCTCCTCGTGGGAATCCCTGCATAAAGAAGTTCATTCGTGTAAGAGCCCAAAGAGTACACAGTGGGAGAAATGCTGCTTGTGTTCCACCTGCAACTAAAGCACCGTTCTTCGGGTAAAACTGCCTGTTATGGGGAGGAAATGCTTACAGTCCTTACGAGAGCCTGCCTTCATTGAGGCAGTTCGCTGCACGTGGGACACCCTGCATAATGAAGATTCATTCGGGGAAGGGCCGTTTGTATAAAGTGTGGGACAAATGCAGCTTGTGTTCCACTGCAACTAAAGCAGAGTTCTTCGGGTAAAAGTGCCGTGTTTTCAGAGAGGAAATCCTTAGAGACCACAGGAGAGCCTGCCATGGTTGAGGCAGTTCGCTCCACGCTGGAAACCATTGTTTTAGAACAAGTTCATTAGGGGAAGGGCCCATTCTGTACACTGTGGGAGGAAAGCTGATGGTGTTCCCCCTGCACCTAAAGCAGAGTTCTTCGTGTAAAACTGCGTGTTTCGGGAGGGGAAATGCTTACAGTCTTCGCTACAGCCTGCCTTGGTTGAGGCAGTTCGCTCCACGTGGGAATCCCTGCATAAAGAAGTTCATTCGTGGAAGAGCCCAAAGAGTACACAGTGGGAGAAATTCTGCTTGTGTTCCACCTGCAACTAAAGCAGAATTCTTTGGTAAAACTGCCGTGTTTTGGAAGAGGAAATGCTTACAGTCCTCGCTACAGCCTGCCTTGGTTGAGGCAGTTCGCTCCACGTCGGAAACCCTGCATATAGAAGTTCATTCGTGGAAGAGCCCAAAGAGTACACAGTGGGAGAAAAGCTGCTTGTGTTACGCCTGCAAGTAAAGCAGAGTTCTAGCTTTAAAACTGCGTGGTTTGGGAGAGGATATGCTTACAATCCTCGCTACAGCCTGCCATGGTTGAGGCAGTTCGCTCCACGTGGGAAACCCTGCATATACAAGTTCATTCGTGAAGAGACCAAAGAGTACACAGTGGGAGAAATGCTGCTTGTGTTCCACCTGCAACGAAAGCAGAGTTCTTCAGGTAAAAGTTCCGTGTTTTGAGAGGGGAAATTCTTAGAGACCACAGTAATGCCTGCCATGGTTGAGGCAGTTCGCTCCACGCTGGAAACCATTCTTATAGAACAAGTTCATTAGGGGAAGTGCCTATTGTGTACACTGTGGGAGGAAAGCTGATGGTGTTCCCCCTGCACCTAAAGCAGAGTTCTTCGTGTAAAACTGCGTGTTTCGGGAGGGGAAATGCTTACAGTCCTCGCTACAGCCTGCCATGGTGGAGGCAGTTCGCTCCTCGTGGGAATCCCTGCATAAAGAAGTTCATTCGTGTAAGAGCCCAAAGAGTACACATTGGGAGTAATGCTGCTTGTATGCCACCTGCAACTAAAGCAGAATTCTTTGGTAAAACTGCCGTGTTTTGTAAGAGGAAATGCTTACAGTACTTGCTACAGCCTGCCTTGGTTGAGGCAGTTCGCTCCACGTCAGAAACCCTGCATATAGAAGTTCATTCGTGGAAGAGCCCAAAGAGTACACAGTGGGAGAAAAGCTGCTTGTGTTACCTCTGCAACTAAAGCAGAGTTCTACCGTTAAAACTGCGTGTTTTGGGAGAGGATATGCTTACAGTCCTCGCTACAGCCTGCCACGGTTGAAGCAGTTCAATCCACGTGGGAATCCCTGCATAAAGAAATTCATTCGTGGAAGAGCCCAAAGATTACACACTGGGAGTAATGCTGCTTGTGTTCCACCTGCAACTAACGCAGAGTTCCTTGGGTAAAACTGCCGTGTTTTCAGAGAGGAAATGCTTAGACGCCTAACTAGAGCCTGCTTACTTTAGGCATTTCACTCCACGCGGGACCCCTTGAGTATAGATATTCTTTTGGGCAAAGGCTCATTGGGTACACTGTGGGAGAAAAGCTGCTTGTGTTCCACCTGCAACTAAAGCAGAATTCTTCGGGTAAACCTGCGTGATTTGGTAGAGGATATGCTTACAGTCCTCGTTACAGCCTTCCATGGTGGAGGCAGTTCGCTCCTCGTGGGAATCCCTGCATAAAGAAGTTCATTCGTGTAAGAGCCCAAAGAGTACACAGTGGGAGAAATGCTGCTTGTGTTCCACCTGCAACTAAAGCACCGTTCTTCGGGTAAAACTGCCTGTTATGGGGAGGAAATGCTTACAGTCCTTACGAGAGCCTGCCTTCATTGAGGCAGTTCGCTGCACGTGGGACACCCTGCATAATGAAGATTCATTCGGGGAAGGGCCGTTTGTATAAAGTGTGGGACAAATGCAGCTTGTGTTCCACCTGCAACTAAAGCAGAGTTCTTCGGGTAAAAGTGCCGTGTTTTCAGAGAGGAAATCCTTAGAGACCACAGGAGAGCCTGCCATGGTTGAGGCAGTTCGCTCCACGCTGGAAACCATTGTTTTAGAACAAGTTCATTAGGGGAAGGGCCCATTCTGTACACTGTGGGAGGAAAGCTGATGGTGTTCCCCCTGCACCTAAAGCAGAGTTCTTCGTGTAAAACTGCGTGTTTCGGGAGGGGAAATGCTTACAGTATTCGCTACAGCCTGCCTTGGTTGAGGCAGTTCGCTCCACGTGGGAATCCCTGCATAAAGAAGTTCATTCGTGGAAGAGCCCAAAGAGTACACAGTGGGAGAAATGCTGCTTGTGTTCCACCTGCAACTAAAGCAGAATTCTTTGGTAAAACTGCCGTGTTTTGGAAGAGGAAATGCTTACAGTCCTCGCTACAGCCTGCCTTGGTTGAGGCAGTTCGCTCCACGTCGGAAACCCTGCATATAGAAGTTCATTCGTGGAAGAGCCCAAAGAGTACACAGTGGGAGAAAAGCTGCTTGTGTTACGCCTGCAAGTAAAGCAGAGTTCTAGCTTTAAAACTGCGTGGTTTGGGAGAGGATATGCTTACAATCCTCGCTACAGCCTGCCATGGTTGAGGCAGTTCGCTCCACGTGGGAAACCCTGCATATACAAGTTCATTCGTGAAGAGACCAAAGAGTACACAGTGGGAGAAATGCTGCTTGTGTTCCACCTGCAACGAAAGCAGAGTTCTTCGGGTAAAAGTTCCGTGTTTTCAGAGGGGAAATTCTTAGAGACCACAGTAGTGCCTGCCATGGTTGAGGCAGTTCGCTCCACGCTGGAAACCATTCTTATAGAACAAGTTCATTAAGGGAAGTGCCCATTGTGTACACTGTGGGAGAAAAGATGCTTGTGTTCCCCCTGCAACTAAAACAGAGTTCCTCGGGTAAAGCTGCGTGATTTGGTAGAGGATATGCTTACAGTCCTCGCTACAGCCTGCCATGGTGGAGGCAGTTCGCTCCTCGTGGGAATCCCTGCATAAAGAAGTTCATTCGTGTAAGAGCCCAAAGAGTACACATTGGGAGTAATGCTGCTTGTATGCCACCTGCAACTAAAGCAGAATTCTTTGGTAAAACTGCCGTGTTTTGTAAGAGGAAATGCTTACAGTCCTCGCTACAGCCTGCCTTGGTTGAGGCAGTTCGCTCCACGTCGGAAACCCTGCATATAGAAGTTCATTCGTGGAAGAGCCCAAAGAGTACACAGTGGGAGAAAAGCTGCTTGTGTTACCTCTGCAACTAAAGCAGAGTTCTACCGTTAAAACTGCGTGTTTTGGGAGAGGATATGCTTACAGTCCTCGCTACAGCCTGCCACGGTTGAGGCAGTTCGATCCACGTGGGAATCCCTGCATAAAGAAATTCATTCGTGGAAGAGCCCAAAGATTACACACTGGGAGTAATGCTGCTTGTGTTCCACCTGCAACTAACGCAGAGTTCCTTGGGTAAAACTGCCTTGTTTTCAGAGAGGAAATGCTTAGACGCCTAACTAGAGCCTGCTTACTTTAGGCATTTCACTCCACGCGGGACCCCTTGAGTATAGATATTCTTTCGGGCAAAGGCTCATTGGGTACACTGTGGGAGAAAAGCTGCTTGTGTTCCACCTGCAACTAAAGCAGAATTCTTCGGGTAAACCTGTGTGATTTGGTAGAGGATATGCTTACAGTCCTCGTTACAGCCTTCCATGGTGGAGGCAGTTCGCTCCTCGTGGGAATCCCTGCATAAAGAAGTTCATTCGTGTAAGAGCCCAAAGAGTACACAGTGGGAGAAATGCTGCTTGTGTTCCACCTGCAACTAAAGCACCGTTCTTCGGGTAAAACTGCCTGTTATGGGGAGGAAATGCTTACAGTCCTTACGAGAGCCTGCCTTCATTGAGGCAGTTCGCTGCACGTGGGACACCCTGCATAATGAAGATTCATTCGGGGAAGGGCCGTTTGTATAAAGTGTGGGACAAATGCAGCTTGTGTTCCACTGCAACTAAAGCAGAGTTCTTCGGGTAAAAGTGCCGTGTTTTCAGAGAGGAAATCCTTAGAGACCACAGGAGAGCCTGCCATGGTTGAGGCAGTTCGCTCCACGCTGGAAACCATTGTTTTAGAACAAGTTCATTAGGGGAAGGGCCCATTCTGTACACTGTGGGAGGAAAGCTGATGGTGTTCCCCCTGCACCTAAAGCAGAGTTCTTCGTGTAAAACTGCGTGTTTCGGGAGGGGAAATGCTTACAGTCTTCGCTACAGCCTGCCTTGGTTGAGGCAGTTCGCTCCACGTGGGAATCCCTGCATAAAGAAGTTCATTCGTGGAAGAGCCCAAAGAGTACACAGTGGGAGAAATGCTGCTTGTGTTCCACCTGCAACTAAAGCAGAATTCTTTGGTAAAACTGCCGTGTTTTGGAAGAGGAAATGCTTACAGTCCTCGCTACAGCCTGCCTTGGTTGAGGCAGTTCGCTCCACGTCGGAAACCCTGCATATAGAAGTTCATTCGTGGAAGAGCCCAAAGAGTACACAGTGGGAGAAAAGCTGCTTGTGTTACGCCTGCAAGTAAAGCAGAGTTCTAGCTTTAAAACTGCGTGGTTTGGGAGAGGATATGCTTACAATCCTCGCTACAGCCTGCCATGGTTGAGGCAGTTCGCTCCACGTGGGAAACCCTGCATATACAAGTTCATTCGTGAAGAGACCAAAGAGTACACAGTGGGAGAAATGCTGCTTGTGTTCCACCTGCAACGAAAGCAGAGTTCTTCAGGTAAAAGTTCCGTGTTTTCAGAGGGGAAATTCTTAGAGACCACAGTAATGCCTGCCATGGTTGAGGCAGTTCGCTCCACGCTGGAAACCATTCTTATAGAACAAGTTCATTAGGGGAAGTGCCTATTGTGTACACTGTGGGAGGAAAGCTGATGGTGTTCCCCCTGCACCTAAAGCAGAGTTCTTCGTGTAAAACTGCGTGTTTCGGGAGGGGAAATGCTTACAGTCCTCGCTACAGCCTGCCATGGTGGAGGCAGTTCGCTCCTCGTGGGAATCCCTGCATAAAGAAGTTCATTCGTGTAAGAGCCCAAAGAGTACACATTGGGAGTAATGCTGCTTGTATGCCACCTGCAACTAAAGCAGAATTCTTTGGTAAAACTGCCGTGTTTTGTAAGAGGAAATGCTTACAGTACTTGCTACAGCCTGCCTTGGTTGAGGCAGTTCGCTCCACGTCAGAAACCCTGCATATAGAAGTTCATTCGTGGAAGAGCCCAAAGAGTACACAGTGGGAGAAAAGCTGCTTGTGTTACCTCTGCAACTAAAGCAGAGTTCTACCGTTAAAACTGCATGTTTTTGGAGAGGATATGCTTACAGTCCTCGCTACAGCCTGCCACGGTTGAAGCAGTTCAATCCACGTGGGAATCCCTGCATAAAGAAATTCATTCGTGGAAGAGCCCAAAGATTACACACTGGGAGTAATGCTGCTTGTGTTCCACCTGCAACTAACGCAGAGTTCCTTGGGTAAAACTGCCGTGTTTTCAGAGAGGAAATGCTTAGACGCCTAACTAGAGCCTGCTTACTTTAGGCATTTCACTCCACGCGGGACCCCTTGAGTATAGATATTCTTTTGGGCAAAGGCTCATTGGGTACACTGTGGGAGAAAAGCTGCTTGTGTTCCACCTGCAACTAAAGCAGAATTCTTCGGGTAAACCTGCGTGATTTGGTAGAGGATATGCTTACAGTCCTCGTTACAGCCTTCCATGGTGGAGGCAGTTCGCTCCTCGTGGGAATCCCTGCATAAAGAAGTTCATTCGTGTAAGAGCCCAAAGAGTACACAGTGGGAGAAATGCTGCTTGTGTTCCACCTGCAACTAAAGCACCGTTCTTCGGGTAAAACTGCCTGTTATGGGGAGGAAATGCTTACAGTCCTTACGAGAGCCTGCCTTCATTGAGGCAGTTCGCTGCACGTGGGACACCCTGCATAATGAAGATTCATTCGGGGAAGGGCCGTTTGTATAAAGTGTGGGACAAATGCAGCTTGTGTTCCACCTGCAACTAAAGCAGAGTTCTTCGGGTAAAAGTGCCGTGTTTTCAGAGAGGAAATCCTTAGAGACCACAGGAGAGCCTGCCATGGTTGAGGCAGTTCGCTCCACGCTGGAAACCATTGTTTTAGAACAAGTTCATTAGGGGAAGGGCCCATTCTGTACACTGTGGGAGGAAAGCTGATGGTGTTCCCCCTGCACCTAAAGCAGAGTTCTTCGTGTAAAACTGCGTGTTTCGGGAGGGGAAATGCTTACAGTATTCGCTACAGCCTGCCTTGGTTGAGGCAGTTCGCTCCACGTGGGAATCCCTGCATAAAGAAGTTCATTCGTGGAAGAGCCCAAAGAGTACACAGTGGGAGAAATGCTGCTTGTGTTCCACCTGCAACTAAAGCAGAATTCTTTGGTAAAACTGCCGTGTTTTGGAAGAGGTAATGCTTACAGTCCTCGCTACAGCCTGCCTTGGTTGAGGCAGTTCGCTCCACGTCGGAAACCCTGCATATAGAAGTTCATTCGTGGAAGAGCCCAAAGAGTACACAGTGGGAGAAAAGCTGCTTGTGTTACGCCTGCAAGTAAAGCAGAGTTCTAGCTTTAAAACTGCGTGGTTTGGGAGAGGATATGCTTACAATCCTCGCTACAGCCTGCCATGGTTGAGGCAGTTCGCTCCACGTGGGAAACCCTGCATATACAAGTTCATTCGTGAAGAGACCAAAGAGTACACAGTGGGAGAAATGCTGCTTGTGTTCCACCTGCAACGAAAGCAGAGTTCTTCGGGTAAAAGTTCCGTGTTTTCAGAGGGGAAATTCTTAGAGACCACAGTAGTGCCTGCCATGGTTGAGGCAGTTCGCTCCACGCTGGAAACCATTCTTATAGAACAAGTTCATTAAGGGAAGTGCCCATTGTGTACACTGTGGGAGAAAAGATGCTTGTGTTCCCCCTGCAACTAAAGCAGAGTTCCTTGGGTAAACCTGCGTGATTTGGTAGAGGATATGCTTACAGTCCTCGCTACAGCCTGCCATGGTGGAGGCAGTTCGCTCCTCGTGGGAATCCCTGCATAAAGAAGTTCATTCGTGTAAGAGCCCAAAGAGTACACATTGGGAGTAATGCTGCTTGTATGCCACCTGCAACTAAAGCAGAATTCTTTGGTAAAACTGCCGTGTTTTGTAAGAGGAAATGCTTACAGTCCTCGCTACAGCCTGCCTTGGTTGAGGCAGTTCGCTCCACGTCGGAAACCCTGCATATAGAAGTTCATTCGTGGAAGAGCCCAAAGAGTACACAGTGGGAGAAAAGCTGCTTGTGTTACCTCTGCAACTAAAGCAGAGTTCTACCGTTAAAACTGCGTGTTTTGGGAGAGGATATGCTTACAGTCCTCGCTACAGCCTGCCACGGTTGAGGCAGTTCGATCCACGTGGGAATCCCTGCATAAAGAAATTCATTCGTGGAAGAGCCCAAAGATTACACACTGGGAGTAATGCTGCTTGTGTTCCACCTGCAACTAACGCAGAGTTCCTTGGGTAAAACTGCCTTGTTTTCAGAGAGGAAATGCTTAGACGCCTAACTAGAGCCTGCTTACTTTAGGCATTTCACTCCACGCGGGACCCCTTGAGTATAGATATTCTTTCGGGCAAAGGCTCATTGGGTACACTGTGGGAGAAAAGCTGCTTGTGTTCCACCTGCAGCTAAAGCAGAATTCTTCGGGTAAACCTGCGTGATTTGGTAGAGGATATGCTTACAGTCCTCGTTACAGCCTTCCATGGTGGAGGCAGTTCGCTCCTCGTGGGAATCCCTGCATAAAGAAGTTCATTCGTGTAAGAGCCCAAAGAGTACACAGTGGGAGAAATGCTGCTTGTGTTCCACCTGCAACTAAAGCACCGTTCTTCGGGTAAAACTGCCTGTTATGGGGAGGAAATGCTTACAGTCCTTACGAGAGCCTGCCTTCATTGAGGCAGTTCGCTGCACGTGGGACACCCTGCATAATGAAGATTCATTCGGGGAAGGGCCGTTTGTATAAAGTGTGGGACAAATGCAGCTTGTGTTCCACCTGCAACTAAAGCAGAGTTCTTCGGGTAAAAGTGCCGTGTTTTCAGAAAGGAAATCCTTAGAGACCACAGGAGAGCCTGCCATGGTTGAGGCAGTTCGCTCCACGCTGGAAACCATTGTTTTAGAACAAGTTCATTAGGGGAAGGGCCCATTCTGTACACTGTGGGAGGAAAGCTGATGGTGTTCCCCCTGCACCTAAAGCAGAGTTCTTCGTGTAAAACTGCGTGTTTCGGGAGGGGAAATGCTTACAGTATTCGCTACAGCCTGCCTTGGTTGAGGCAGTTCGCTCCACGTGGGAATCCCTGCATAAAGAAGTTCATTCGTGGAAGAGCCCAAAGAGTACACAGTGGGAGAAATGCTGCTTGTGTTCCACCTGCAACTAAAGCAGAATTCTTTGGTAAAACTGCCGTGTTTTGGAAGAGGAAATGCTTACAGTCCTCGCTACAGCCTGCCTTGGTTGAGGCAGTTCGCTCCACGTCGGAAACCCTGCATATAGAAGTTCATTCGTGGAAGAGCCCAAAGAGTACACAGTGGGAGAAAAGCTGCTTGTGTTACGCCTGCAAGTAAAGCAGAGTTCTAGCTTTAAAACTGCGTGGTTTGGGAGAGGATATGCTTACAATCCTCGCTACAGCCTGCCATGGTTGAGGAAGTTCGCTCCACGTGGGAAACCCTGCATATACAAGTTCATTCGTGAAGAGACCAAAGAGTACACAGTGGGAGAAATGCTGCTTGTGTTCCACCTGCAACGAAAGCAGAGTTCTTCGGGTAAAAGTTCCGTGTTTTCAGAGGGGAAATTCTTAGAGACCACAGTAGTGCCTGCCATGGTTGAGGCAGTTCGCTCCACGCTGGAAACCATTCTTATAGAACAAGTTCATTAAGGGAAGTGCCCATTGTGTACACTGTGGGAGAAAAGATGCTTGTGTTCCCCCTGCAACTAAAGCAGAGTTCCTCGGGTAAAGCTGCGTGATTTGGTAGAGGATATGCTTACAGTCCTCGCTACAGCCTGCCATGGTGGAGGCAGTTCGCTCCTCGTGGGAATCCCTGCATAAAGAAGTTCATTCGTGTAAGAGCCCAAAGAGTACACATTGGGAGTAATGCTGCTTGTATGCCACCTGCAACTAAAGCAGAATTCTTTGGTAAAACTGCCGTGTTTTGTAAGAGGAAATGCTTACAGTCCTCGCTACAGCCTGCCTTGGTTGAGGCAGTTCGCTCCACGTCGGAAACCCTGCATATAGAAGTTCATTCGTGGAAGAGCCCAAAGAGTACACAGTGGGAGAAAAGCTGCTTGTGTTACCTCTGCAACTAAAGCAGAGTTCTACCGTTAAAACTGCGTGTTTTGGGAGAGGATATGCTTACAGTCCTCGCTAGAGCCTGCCACGGTTGAGGCAGTTCGATCCACGTGGGAATCCCTGCATAAAGAAATTCATTCGTGGAAGAGCCAAAAGATTACACACTGGGAGTAATGCTGCTTGTGTTCCACCTGCAACTAACGCAGAGTTCCTTGGGTAAAACTGCCTTGTTTTCAGAGAGGAAATGCTTAGACGCCTAACTAGAGCCTGCTTACTTTAGGCATTTCACTCCACGCGGGACCCCTTGAGTATAGATATTCTTTCGGGCAAAGGCTCATTGGGTACACTGTGGGAGAAAAGCTGCTTGTGTTCCACCTGCAACTAAAGCAGAATTCTTCGGGTAAACCTGCGTGATTTGGTAGAGGATATGCTTACAGTCCTCGTTACAGCCTTCCATGGTGGAGGCAGTTCGCTCCTCGTGGGAATCCCTGCATAAAGAAGTTCATTCGTGTAAGAGCCCAAAGAGTACACAGTGGGAGAAATGCTGCTTGTGTTCCACCTGCAACTAAAGCACCGTTCTTCGGGTAAAACTGCCTGTTATGGGGAGGAAATGCTTACAGTCCTTACGAGAGCCTGCCTTCATTGAGGCAGTTCGCTGCACGTGGGACACCCTGCATAATGAAGATTCATTCGGGGAAGGGCCGTTTGTATAAAGTGTGGGACAAATGCAGCTTGTGTTCCACCTGCAACTAAAGCAGAGTTCTTCGGGTAAAAGTGCCGTGTTTTCAGAGAGGAAATCCTTAGAGACCACAGGAGAGCCTGCCATGGTTGAGGCAGTTCGCTCCACGCTGGAAACCATTGTTTTAGAACAAGTTCATTAGGGGAAGGGCCCATTCTGTACACTGTGGGAGGAAAGCTGATGGTGTTCCCCCTGCACCTAAAGCAGAGTTCTTCGTGTAAAACTGCGTGTTTCGGGAGGGTAAATGCTTACAGTCCTCGCTACAGCCTGCCTTGGTTGAGGCAGTTCGCTCCACGTGGGAATCCCTGCATAAAGAAGTTCATTCGTGTAAGAGCCCAAAGAGTACACATTGGGAGTAATGCTGCTTGTATGCCACCTGCAACTAAAGCAGAATTCTTTGGTAAAACTGCCGTGTTTTGTAAGAGGAAATGCTTACAGTCCTCGCTACAGCCTGCCTTGGTTGAGACAGTTCACTCCACGTCGGAAACCCTGCATATAGAAGTTCATTCGTGGAAGAGCCCAAAGAGTACACAGTGGGAGAAAAGCTGCTTGTGTTACCTCTGCAACTAAAGCAGAGTTCTACCGTTAAAACTGCGTGTTTTGGGAGAGGATATGCTTACAGTCCTCGCTACAGCCTGCCACGGTTGAGGCAGTTCGATCCACGTGGGAATCCCTGCATAAAGAAATTCATTCGTGGAAGAGCCCAAAGATTACACACTGGGAGTAATGCTGCTTGTGTTCCACCTGCAACTAACGCAGAGTTCCTTGGGTAAAACTGCCTTGTTTTCAGAGAGGAAATGCTTAGACGCCTAACTAGAGCCTGCTTACTTTAGGCATTTCACTCCACGCGGGACCCCTTGAGTATAGATATTCTTTCGGGCAAAGGCTCATTGGGTACACTGTGGGAGAAAAGCTGCTTGTGTTCCACCTGCAACTAAAGCAGAATTCTTCGGGTAAACCTGCGTGATTTGGTAGAGGATATGCTTACAGTCCTCGTTACAGCCTTCCATGGTGGAGGCAGTTCGCTCCTCGTGGGAATCCCTGCATAAAGAAGTTCATTCGTGTAAGAGCCCAAAGAGTACACAGTGGGAGAAATGCTGCTTGTGTTCCACCTGCAACTAAAGCACCGTTCTTCGGGTAAAACTGCCTGTTATGGGGAGGAAATGCTTACAGTCCTTACGAGAGCCTGCCTTCATTGAGGCAGTTCGCTGCACGTGGGACACCCTGCATAATGAAGATTCATTCGGGGAAGGGCCGTTTGTATAAAGTGTGGGACAAATGCAGCTTGTGTTCCACCTGCAACTAAAGCAGAGTTCTTCGGGTAAAAGTGCCGTGTTTTCAGAGAGGAAATCCTTAGAGACCACAGGAGAGCCTGCCATGGTTGAGGCAGTTCGCTCCACGCTGGAAACCATTGTTTTAGAACAAGTTCATTAGGGGAAGGGCCCATTCTGTACACTGTGGGAGGAAAGCTGATGGTGTTCCCCCTGCACCTAAAGCAGAGTTCTTCGTGTAAAACTGCGTGTTTCGGGAGGGGAAATGCTTACAGTATTCGCTACAGCCTGCCTTGGTTGAGGCAGTTCGCTCCACGTGGGAATCCCTGCATAAAGAAGTTCATTCGTGGAAGAGCCCAAAGAGTACACAGTGGGAGAAATGCTGCTTGTGTTCCACCTGCAACTAAAGCAGAATTCTTTGGTAAAACTGCCGTGTTTTGGAAGAGGAAATGCTTACAGTCCTCGCTACAGCCTGCCTTGGTTGAGGCAGTTCGCTCCACGTCGGAAACCCTGCATATAGAAGTTCATTCGTGGAAGAGCCCAAAGAGTACACAGTGGGAGAAAAGCTGCTTGTGTTACGCCTGCAAGTAAAGCAGAGTTCTAGCTTTAAAACTGCGTGGTTTGGGAGAGGATATGCTTACAATCCTCGCTACAGCCTGCCATGGTTGAGGCAGTTTGCTCCACGTGGGAAACCCTGCATATACAAGTTCATTCGTGAAGAGACCAAAGAGTACACAGTGGGAGAAATGCTGCTTGTGTTCCACCTGCAACGAAAGCAGAGTTCTTCGGGTAAAAGTTCCATGTTTTCAGAGGGGAAATTCTTAGAGACCACAGTAATGCCTGCCAAGGTTGAGGCAGTTCGCTCCACGCTGGAAACCATTCTTATAGAACAAGTTCATTAGGGGAAGTGCCTATTGTGTACACTGTGGGAGGAAAGCTGATGGTGTTCCCCCTGCACCTAAAGCAGAGTTCTTCGTGTAAAACTGCGTGTTTCGGGAGGGTAAATGCTTACAGTCCTCGCTACAGCCTGCCATGGTGGAGGCAGTTCGCTCCTCGTGGGAATCCCTGCATAAAGAAGTTCATTCGTGTAAGAGCCCAAAGAGTACACATTGGGAGTAATGCTGCTTGTATGCCACCTGCAACTAAAGCAGAATTCTTTGGTAAAACTGCCGTGTTTTGTAAGAGGAAATGCTTACAGTACTTGCTACAGCCTGCCTTGGTTGAGGCAGTTCGCTCCACGTCGGAAACCCTGCATATAGAAGTTCATTCGTGGAAGAGCCCAAAGAGTACACAGTGGGAGAAAAGCTGCTTGTGTTACCTCTGCAACTAAAGCAGAGTTCTACCGTTAAAACTGCGTGTTTTGGGAGAGGATATGCTTACAGTCCTCGCTACAGCCTGCCACGGTTGAAGCAGTTCAATCCACGTGGGAATCCCTGCATAAAGAAATTCATTCGTGGAAGAGCCCAAAGATTACACACTGGGAGTAATGCTGCTTGTGTTCCACCTGCAACTAACGCAGAGTTCCTTGGGTAAAACTGCCGTGTTTTCAGAGAGGAAATGCTTAGACGCCTAACTAGAGCCTGCTTACTTTAGGCATTTCACTCCACGCGGGACCCCTTGAGTATAGATATTCTTTTGGGCAAAGGCTCATTGGGTACACTGTGGGAGAAAAGCTGCTTGTGTTCCACCTGCAACTAAAGCAGAATTCTTCGGGTAAACCTGCGTGATTTGGTAGAGGATATGCTTACAGTCCTCGTTACAGCCTTCCATGGTGGAGGCAGTTCGCTCCTCGTGGGAATCCCTGCATAAAGAAGTTCATTCGTGTAAGAGCCCAAAGAGTACACAGTGGGAGAAATGCTGCTTGTGTTCCACCTGCAACTAAAGCACCGTTCTTCGGGTAAAACTGCCTGTTATGGGGAGGAAATGCTTACAGTCCTTACGAGAGCCTGCCTTCATTGAGGCAGTTCGCTGCACGTGGGACACCCTGCATAATGAAGATTCATTCGGGGAAGGGCCGTTTGTATAAAGTGTGGGACAAATGCAGCTTGTGTTCCACCTGCAACTAAAGCAGAGTTCTTCGGGTAAAAGTGCCGTGTTTTCAGAGAGGAAATCCTTAGAGACCACAGGAGAGCCTGCCATGGTTGAGGCAGTTCGCTCCACGCTGGAAACCATTGTTTTAGAACAAGTTCATTAGGGGAAGGGCCCATTCTGTACACTGTGGGAGGAAAGCTGATGGTGTTCCCCCTGCACCTAAAGCAGAGTTCTTCGTGTAAAACTGCGTGTTTCGGGAGGGGAAATGCTTACAGTATTCGCTACAGCCTGCCTTGGTTGAGGCAGTTCGCTCCACGTGGGAATCCCTGCATAAAGAAGTTCATTCGTGGAAGAGCCCAAAGAGTACACAGTGGGAGAAATGCTGCTTGTGTTCCACCTGCAACTAAAGCAGAATTCTTTGGTAAAACTGCCGTGTTTTGGAAGAGGTAATGCTTACAGTCCTCGCTACAGCCTGCCTTGGTTGAGGCAGTTCGCTCCACGTCGGAAACCCTGCATATAGAAGTTCATTCGTGGAAGAGCCCAAAGAGTACACAGTGGGAGAAAAGCTGCTTGTGTTACGCCTGCAAGTAAAGCAGAGTTCTAGCTTTAAAACTGCGTGGTTTGGGAGAGGATATGCTTACAATCCTCGCTACAGCCTGCCATGGTTGAGGCAGTTCGCTCCACGTGGGAAACCCTGCATATACAAGTTCATTCGTGAAGAGACCAAAGAGTACACAGTGGGAGAAATGCTGCTTGTGTTCCACCTGCAACGAAAGCAGAGTTCTTCGGGTAAAAGTTCCGTGTTTTCAGAGGGGAAATTCTTAGAGACCACAGTAGTGCCTGCCATGGTTGAGGCAGTTCGCTCCACGCTGGAAACCATTCTTATAGAACAAGTTCATTAAGGGAAGTGCCCATTGTGTACACTGTGGGAGAAAAGATGCTTGTGTTCCCCCTGCAACTAAAGCAGAGTTCCTTGGGTAAACCTGCGTGATTTGGTAGAGGATATGCTTACAGTCCTCGCTACAGCCTGCCATGGTGGAGGCAGTTCGCTCCTCGTGGGAATCCCTGCATAAAGAAGTTCATTCGTGTAAGAGCCCAAAGAGTACACATTGGGAGTAATGCTGCTTGTATGCCACCTGCAACTAAAGCAGAATTCTTTGGTAAAACTGCCGTGTTTTGTAAGAGGAAATGCTTACAGTCCTCGCTACAGCCTGCCTTGGTTGAGGCAGTTCGCTCCACGTCGGAAACCCTGCATATAGAAGTTCATTCGTGGAAGAGCCCAAAGAGTACACAGTGGGAGAAAAGCTGCTTGTGTTACCTCTGCAACTAAAGCAGAGTTCTACCGTTAAAACTGCGTGTTTTGGGAGAGGATATGCTTACAGTCCTCGCTACAGCCTGCCACGGTTGAGGCAGTTCGATCCACGTGGGAATCCCTGCATAAAGAAATTCATTCGTGGAAGAGCCCAAAGATTACACACTGGGAGTAATGCTGCTTGTGTTCCACCTGCAACTAACGCAGAGTTCCTTGGGTAAAACTGCCTTGTTTTCAGAGAGGAAATGCTTAGACGCCTAACTAGAGCCTGCTTACTTTAGGCATTTCACTCCACGCGGGACCCCTTGAGTATAGATATTCTTTCGGGCAAAGGCTCATTGGGTACACTGTGGGAGAAAAGCTGCTTGTGTTCCACCTGCAGCTAAAGCAGAATTCTTCGGGTAAACCTGCGTGATTTGGTAGAGGATATGCTTACAGTCCTCGTTACAGCCTTCCATGGTGGAGGCAGTTCGCTCCTCGTGGGAATCCCTGCATAAAGAAGTTCATTCGTGTAAGAGCCCAAAGAGTACACAGTGGGAGAAATGCTGCTTGTGTTCCACCTGCAACTAAAGCACCGTTCTTCGGGTAAAACTGCCTGTTATGGGGAGGAAATGCTTACAGTCCTTACGAGAGCCTGCCTTCATTGAGGCAGTTCGCTGCACGTGGGACACCCTGCATAATGAAGATTCATTCGGGGAAGGGCCGTTTGTATAAAGTGTGGGACAAATGCAGCTTGTGTTCCACCTGCAACTAAAGCAGAGTTCTTCGGGTAAAAGTGCCGTGTTTTCAGAAAGGAAATCCTTAGAGACCACAGGAGAGCCTGCCATGGTTGAGGCAGTTCGCTCCACGCTGGAAACCATTGTTTTAGAACAAGTTCATTAGGGGAAGGGCCCATTCTGTACACTGTGGGAGGAAAGCTGATGGTGTTCCCCCTGCACCTAAAGCAGAGTTCTTCGTGTAAAACTGCGTGTTTCGGGAGGGGAAATGCTTACAGTATTCGCTACAGCCTGCCTTGGTTGAGGCAGTTCGCTCCACGTGGGAATCCCTGCATAAAGAAGTTCATTCGTGGAAGAGCCCAAAGAGTACACAGTGGGAGAAATGCTGCTTGTGTTCCACCTGCAACTAAAGCAGAATTCTTTGGTAAAACTGCCGTGTTTTGGAAGAGGAAATGCTTACAGTCCTCGCTACAGCCTGCCTTGGTTGAGGCAGTTCGCTCCACGTCGGAAACCCTGCATATAGAAGTTCATTCGTGGAAGAGCCCAAAGAGTACACAGTGGGAGAAAAGCTGCTTGTGTTACGCCTGCAAGTAAAGCAGAGTTCTAGCTTTAAAACTGCGTGGTTTGGGAGAGGATATGCTTACAATCCTCGCTACAGCCTGCCATGGTTGAGGAAGTTCGCTCCACGTGGGAAACCCTGCATATACAAGTTCATTCGTGAAGAGACCAAAGAGTACACAGTGGGAGAAATGCTGCTTGTGTTCCACCTGCAACGAAAGCAGAGTTCTTCGGGTAAAAGTTCCGTGTTTTCAGAGGGGAAATTCTTAGAGACCACAGTAGTGCCTGCCATGGTTGAGGCAGTTCGCTCCACGCTGGAAACCATTCTTATAGAACAAGTTCATTAAGGGAAGTGCCCATTGTGTACACTGTGGGAGAAAAGATGCTTGTGTTCCCCCTGCAACTAAAGCAGAGTTCCTCGGGTAAAGCTGCGTGATTTGGTAGAGGATATGCTTACAGTCCTCGCTACAGCCTGCCATGGTGGAGGCAGTTCGCTCCTCGTGGGAATCCCTGCATAAAGAAGTTCATTCGTGTAAGAGCCCAAAGAGTACACATTGGGAGTAATGCTGCTTGTATGCCACCTGCAACTAAAGCAGAATTCTTTGGTAAAACTGCCGTGTTTTGTAAGAGGAAATGCTTACAGTCCTCGCTACAGCCTGCCTTGGTTGAGGCAGTTCGCTCCACGTCGGAAACCCTGCATATAGAAGTTCATTCGTGGAAGAGCCCAAAGAGTACACAGTGGGAGAAAAGCTGCTTGTGTTACCTCTGCAACTAAAGCAGAGTTCTACCGTTAAAACTGCGTGTTTTGGGAGAGGATATGCTTACAGTCCTCGCTAGAGCCTGCCACGGTTGAGGCAGTTCGATCCACGTGGGAATCCCTGCATAAAGAAATTCATTCGTGGAAGAGCCAAAAGATTACACACTGGGAGTAATGCTGCTTGTGTTCCACCTGCAACTAACGCAGAGTTCCTTGGGTAAAACTGCCTTGTTTTCAGAGAGGAAATGCTTAGACGCCTAACTAGAGCCTGCTTACTTTAGGCATTTCACTCCACGCGGGACCCCTTGAGTATAGATATTCTTTCGGGCAAAGGCTCATTGGGTACACTGTGGGAGAAAAGCTGCTTGTGTTCCACCTGCAACTAAAGCAGAATTCTTCGGGTAAACCTGCGTGATTTGGTAGAGGATATGCTTACAGTCCTCGTTACAGCCTTCCATGGTGGAGGCAGTTCGCTCCTCGTGGGAATCCCTGCATAAAGAAGTTCATTCGTGTAAGAGCCCAAAGAGTACACAGTGGGAGAAATGCTGCTTGTGTTCCACCTGCAACTAAAGCACCGTTCTTCGGGTAAAACTGCCTGTTATGGGGAGGAAATGCTTACAGTCCTTACGAGAGCCTGCCTTCATTGAGGCAGTTCGCTGCACGTGGGACACCCTGCATAATGAAGATTCATTCGGGGAAGGGCCGTTTGTATAAAGTGTGGGACAAATGCAGCTTGTGTTCCACCTGCAACTAAAGCAGAGTTCTTCGGGTAAAAGTGCCGTGTTTTCAGAGAGGAAATCCTTAGAGACCACAGGAGAGCCTGCCATGGTTGAGGCAGTTCGCTCCACGCTGGAAACCATTGTTTTAGAACAAGTTCATTAGGGGAAGGGCCCATTCTGTACACTGTGGGAGGAAAGCTGATGGTGTTCCCCCTGCACCTAAAGCAGAGTTCTTCGTGTAAAACTGCGTGTTTCGGGAGGGTAAATGCTTACAGTCCTCGCTACAGCCTGCCTTGGTTGAGGCAGTTCGCTCCACGTGGGAATCCCTGCATAAAGAAGTTCATTCGTGTAAGAGCCCAAAGAGTACACATTGGGAGTAATGCTGCTTGTATGCCACCTGCAACTAAAGCAGAATTCTTTGGTAAAACTGCCGTGTTTTGTAAGAGGAAATGCTTACAGTCCTCGCTACAGCCTGCCTTGGTTGAGACAGTTCACTCCACGTCGGAAACCCTGCATATAGAAGTTCATTCGTGGAAGAGCCCAAAGAGTACACAGTGGGAGAAAAGCTGCTTGTGTTACCTCTGCAACTAAAGCAGAGTTCTACCGTTAAAACTGCGTGTTTTGGGAGAGGATATGCTTACAGTCCTCGCTACAGCCTGCCACGGTTGAGGCAGTTCGATCCACGTGGGAATCCCTGCATAAAGAAATTCATTCGTGGAAGAGCCCAAAGATTACACACTGGGAGTAATGCTGCTTGTGTTCCACCTGCAACTAACGCAGAGTTCCTTGGGTAAAACTGCCTTGTTTTCAGAGAGGAAATGCTTAGACGCCTAACTAGAGCCTGCTTACTTTAGGCATTTCACTCCACGCGGGACCCCTTGAGTATAGATATTCTTTCGGGCAAAGGCTCATTGGGTACACTGTGGGAGAAAAGCTGCTTGTGTTCCACCTGCAACTAAAGCAGAATTCTTCGGGTAAACCTGCGTGATTTGGTAGAGGATATGCTTACAGTCCTCGTTACAGCCTTCCATGGTGGAGGCAGTTCGCTCCTCGTGGGAATCCCTGCATAAAGAAGTTCATTCGTGTAAGAGCCCAAAGAGTACACAGTGGGAGAAATGCTGCTTGTGTTCCACCTGCAACTAAAGCACCGTTCTTCGGGTAAAACTGCCTGTTATGGGGAGGAAATGCTTACAGTCCTTACGAGAGCCTGCCTTCATTGAGGCAGTTCGCTGCACGTGGGACACCCTGCATAATGAAGATTCATTCGGGGAAGGGCCGTTTGTATAAAGTGTGGGACAAATGCAGCTTGTGTTCCACCTGCAACTAAAGCAGAGTTCTTCGGGTAAAAGTGCCGTGTTTTCAGAGAGGAAATCCTTAGAGACCACAGGAGAGCCTGCCATGGTTGAGGCAGTTCGCTCCACGCTGGAAACCATTGTTTTAGAACAAGTTCATTAGGGGAAGGGCCCATTCTGTACACTGTGGGAGGAAAGCTGATGGTGTTCCCCCTGCACCTAAAGCAGAGTTCTTCGTGTAAAACTGCGTGTTTCGGGAGGGGAAATGCTTACAGTATTCGCTACAGCCTGCCTTGGTTGAGGCAGTTCGCTCCACGTGGGAATCCCTGCATAAAGAAGTTCATTCGTGGAAGAGCCCAAAGAGTACACAGTGGGAGAAATGCTGCTTGTGTTCCACCTGCAACTAAAGCAGAATTCTTTGGTAAAACTGCCGTGTTTTGGAAGAGGAAATGCTTACAGTCCTCGCTACAGCCTGCCTTGGTTGAGGCAGTTCGCTCCACGTCGGAAACCCTGCATATAGAAGTTCATTCGTGGAAGAGCCCAAAGAGTACACAGTGGGAGAAAAGCTGCTTGTGTTACGCCTGCAAGTAAAGCAGAGTTCTAGCTTTAAAACTGCGTGGTTTGGGAGAGGATATGCTTACAATCCTCGCTACAGCCTGCCATGGTTGAGGCAGTTTGCTCCACGTGGGAAACCCTGCATATACAAGTTCATTCGTGAAGAGACCAAAGAGTACACAGTGGGAGAAATGCTGCTTGTGTTCCACCTGCAACGAAAGCAGAGTTCTTCGGGTAAAAGTTCCATGTTTTCAGAGGGGAAATTCTTAGAGACCACAGTAATGCCTGCCAAGGTTGAGGCAGTTCGCTCCACGCTGGAAACCATTCTTATAGAACAAGTTCATTAGGGGAAGTGCCTATTGTGTACACTGTGGGAGGAAAGCTGATGGTGTTCCCCCTGCACCTAAAGCAGAGTTCTTCGTGTAAAACTGCGTGTTTCGGGAGGGTAAATGCTTACAGTCCTCGCTACAGCCTGCCATGGTGGAGGCAGTTCGCTCCTCGTGGGAATCCCTGCATAAAGAAGTTCATTCGTGTAAGAGCCCAAAGAGTACACATTGGGAGTAATGCTGCTTGTATGCCACCTGCAACTAAAGCAGAATTCTTTGGTAAAACTGCCGTGTTTTGTAAGAGGAAATGCTTACAGTACTTGCTACAGCCTGCCTTGGTTGAGGCAGTTCGCTCCACGTCGGAAACCCTGCATATAGAAGTTCATTCGTGGAAGAGCCCAAAGAGTACACAGTGGGAGAAAAGCTGCTTGTGTTACCTCTGCAACTAAAGCAGAGTTCTACCGTTAAAACTGCGTGTTTTGGGAGAGGATATGCTTACAGTCCTCGCTACAGCCTGCCACGGTTGAAGCAGTTCAATCCACGTGGGAATCCCTGCATAAAGAAATTCATTCGTGGAAGAGCCCAAAGATTACACACTGGGAGTAATGCTGCTTGTGTTCCACCTGCAACTAACGCAGAGTTCCTTGGGTAAAACTGCCGTGTTTTCAGAGAGGAAATGCTTAGACGCCTAACTAGAGCCTGCTTACTTTAGGCATTTCACTCCACGCGGGACCCCTTGAGTATAGATATTCTTTCGGGCAAAGGCTCATTGGGTACACTGTGGGAGAAAAGCTGCTTGTGTTCCACCTGCAACTAAAGCAGAATTCTTCGGGTAAACCTGCGTGATTTGGTAGAGGATATGCTTACAGTCCTCGTTACAGCCTTCCATGGTGGAGGCAGTTCGCTCCTCGTGGGAATCCCTGCATAAAGAAGTTCATTCGTGTAAGAGCCCAAAGAGTACACAGTGGGAGAAATGCTGCTTGTGTTCCACCTGCAACTAAAGCACCGTTCTTCGGGTAAAACTGCCTGTTATGGGGAGGAAATGCTTACAGTCCTTACGAGAGCCTGCCTTCATTGAGGCAGTTCGCTGCACGTGGGACACCCTGCATAATGAAGATTCATTCGGGGAAGGGCCGTTTGTATAAAGTGTGGGACAAATGCAGCTTGTGTTCCACCTGCAACTAAAGCAGAGTTCTTCGGGTAAAAGTGCCGTGTTTTCAGAGAGGAAATCCTTAGAGACCACAGGAGAGCCTGCCATGGTTGAGGCAGTTCGCTCCACGCTGGAAACCATTGTTTTAGAACAAGTTCATTAGGGGAAGGGCCCATTCTGTACACTGTGGGAGGAAAGCTGATGGTGTTCCCCCTGCACCTAAAGCAGAGTTCTTCGTGTAAAACTGCGTGTTTCGGGAGGGTAAATGCTTACAGTCCTCGCTACAGCCTGCCTTGGTTGAGGCAGTTCGCTCCACGTGGGAATCCCTGCATAAAGAAGTTCATTCGTGTAAGAGCCCAAAGAGTACACATTGGGAGTAATGCTGCTTGTATGCCACCTGCAACTAAAGCAGAATTCTTTGGTAAAACTGCCGTGTTTTGTAAGAGGAAATGCTTACAGTCCTCGCTACAGCCTGCCTTGGTTGAGGCAGTTCACTCCACGTCGGAAACCCTGCATATAGAAGTTCATTCGTGGAAGAGCCCAAAGAGTACACAGTGGGAGAAAAGCTGCTTGTGTTACCTCTGCAACTAAAGCAGAGTTCTACCGTTAAAACTGCGTGTTTTGGGAGAGGATATGCTTACAGTCCTCGCTACAGCCTGCCACGGTTGAGGCAGTTCGATCCACGTGGGAATCCCTGCATAAAGAAATTCATTCGTGGAAGAGCCCAAAGATTACACACTGGGAGTAATGCTGCTTGTGTTCCACCTGCAACTAACGCAGAGTTCCTTGGGTAAAACTGCCTTGTTTTCAGAGAGGAAATGCTTAGACGCCTAACTAGAGCCTGCTTACTTTAGGCATTTCACTCCACGCGGGACCCCTTGAGTATAGATATTCTTTCGGGCAAAGGCTCATTGGGTACACTGTGGGAGAAAAGCTGCTTGTGTTCCACCTGCAACTAAAGCAGAATTCTTCGGGTAAACCTGCGTGATTTGGTAGAGGATATGCTTACAGTCCTCGTTACAGCCTTCCATGGTGGAGGCAGTTCGCTCCTCGTGGGAATCCCTGCATAAAGAAGTTCATTCGTGTAAGAGCCCAAAGAGTACACAGTGGGAGAAATGCTGCTTGTGTTCCACCTGCAACTAAAGCACCGTTCTTCGGGTAAAACTGCCTGTTATGGGGAGGAAATGCTTACAGTCCTTACGAGAGCCTGCCTTCATTGAGGCAGTTCGCTGCACGTGGGACACCCTGCATAATGAAGATTCATTCGGGGAAGGGCCGTTTGTATAAAGTGTGGGACAAATGCAGCTTGTGTTCCACCTGCAACTAAAGCAGAGTTCTTCGGGTAAAAGTGCCGTGTTTTCAGAGAGGAAATCCTTAGAGACCACAGGAGAGCCTGCCATGGTTGAGGCAGTTCGCTCCACGCTGGAAACCATTGTTTTAGAACAAGTTCATTAGGGGAAGGGCCCATTCTGTACACTGTGGGAGGAAAGCTGATGGTGTTCCCCCTGCACCTAAAGCAGAGTTCTTCGTGTAAAACTGCGTGTTTCGGGAGGGGAAATGCTTACAGTATTCGCTACAGCCTGCCTTGGTTGAGGCAGTTCGCTCCACGTGGGAATCCCTGCATAAAGAAGTTCATTCGTGGAAGAGCCCAAAGAGTACACAGTGGGAGAAATGCTGCTTGTGTTCCACCTGCAACTAAAGCAGAATTCTTTGGTAAAACTGCCGTGTTTTGGAAGAGGAAATGCTTACAGTCCTCGCTACAGCCTGCCTTGGTTGAGGCAGTTCGCTCCACGTCGGAAACCCTGCATATAGAAGTTCATTCGTGGAAGAGCCCAAAGAGTACACAGTGGGAGAAAAGCTGCTTGTGTTACGCCTGCAAGTAAAGCAGAGTTCTAGCTTTAAAACTGCGTGGTTTGGGAGAGGATATGCTTACAATCCTCGCTACAGCCTGCCATGGTTGAGGCAGTTCGCTCCACGTGGGAAACCCTGCATATACAAGTTCATTCGTGAAGAGACCAAAGAGTACACAGTGGGAGAAATGCTGCTTGTGTTCCACCTGCAACGAAAGCAGAGTTCTTCGGGTAAAAGTTCCGTGTTTTCAGAGGGGAAATTCTTAGAGACCACAGTAATGCCTGCCATGGTTGAGGCAGTTCGCTCCACGCTGGAAACCATTCTTATAGAACAAGTTCATTAAGGGAAGTGCCCATTGTGTACACTGTGGGAGAAAAGATGCTTGTGTTCCCCCTGCAACTAAAGCAGAGTTCCTCGGGTAAACCTGCGTGATTTGGTAGAGGATATGCTTACAGTCCTCGCTACAGCCTGCCATGGTGGAGGCAGTTCGCTCCTCGTGGGAATCCCTGCATAAAGAAGTTCATTCGTGTAAGAGCCCAAAGAGTACACATTGGGAGTAATGCTGCTTGTATGCCACCTGCAACTAAAGCAGAATTCTATGGTAAAACTGCCGTGTTTTGTAAGAGGAAATGCTTACAGTCCTCGCTACAGCCTGCCTTGGTTGAGGCAGTTCGCTCCACGTCGGAAACCCTGCATATAGAAGTTCATTCGTGGAAGAGCCCAAAGAGTACACAGTGGGAGAAAAGCTGCTTGTGTTACCTCTGCAACTAAAGCAGAGTTCTACCGTTAAAACTGCGTGTTTTGGGAGAGGATATGCTTACAGTCCTCGCTACAGCCTGCCACGGTTGAGGCAGTTCGATCCACGTGGGAATCCCTGCATAAAGAAATTCATTCGTGGAAGAGCCCAAAGATTACACACTGGGAGTAATGCTGCTTGTGTTCCACCTGCAACTAACACAGAGTTCCTTGGGTAAAACTGCCTTGTTTTCAGAGAGGAAATGCTTAGACGCCTAACTAGAGCCTGCTTACTTTAGGCATTTCACTCCACGCGGGACCCCTTGAGTATAGATATTCTTTCGGGCAAATGCTCATTGGGTACACTGTGGGAGAAAAGCTGCTTGTGTTCCACCTGCAACTAAAGCAGAATTCTTCGGGTAAACCTGCGTGATTTGGTAGAGGATATGCTTACAGTCCTCGTTACAGCCTTCCATGGTGGAGGCAGTTCGCTCCTCGTGGGAATCCCTGCATAAAGAAGTTCATTCGTGTAAGAGCCCAAAGAGTACACAGTGGGAGAAATGCTGCTTGTGTTCCACCTGCAACTAAAGCACCGTTCTTCGGGTAAAACTGCCTGTTATGGGGAGGAAATGCTTACAGTCCTTACGAGAGCCTGCCTTCATTGAGGCAGTTCGCTGCACGTGGGACACCCTGCATAATGAAGATTCATTCGGGGAAGGGCCGTTTGTATAAAGTGTGGGACAAATGCAGCTTGTGTTCCACCTGCAACTAAAGCAGAGTTCTTCGGGTAAAAGTGCCGTGTTTTCAGAGAGGAAATCCTTAGAGACCACAGGAGAGCCTGCCATGGTTGAGGCAGTTCGCTCCACGCTGGAAACCATTGTTTTAGAACAAGTTCATTAGGGGAAGGGCCCATTCTGTACACTGTGGGAGGAAAGCTGATGGTGTTCCCCCTGCACCTAAAGCAGAGTTCTTCGTGTAAAACTGCGTGTTTCGGGAGGGGAAATGCTTACAGTCTTCGCTACAGCCTGCCTTGGTTGAGGCAGTTCGCTCCACGTGGGAATCCCTGCATAAAGAAGTTCATTCGTGGAAGAGCCCAAAGAGTACACAGTGGGAGAAATGCTGCTTGTGTTCCACCTGCAACTAAAGCAGAATTCTTTGGTAAAACTGCCGTGTTTTGGAAGAGGAAATGCTTACAGTCCTCGCTACAGCCTGCCTTGGTTGAGGCAGTTCGCTCCACGTCGGAAACCCTGCATATAGAAGTTCATTCGTGGAAGAGCCCAAAGAGTACACAGTGGGAGAAAAGCTGCTTGGGTTACGCCTGCAAGTAAAGCAGAGTTCTAGCTTTAAAACTGCGTGGTTTGGGAGAGGATATGCTTACAATCCTCGCTACAGCCTGCCATGGTTGAGGCAGTTCGCTCCACGTGGGAAACCCTGCATATACAAGTTCATTCGTGAAGAGACCAAAGAGTACACACTGGGAGAAATGCTGCTTGTGTTCCACCTGCAACGAAAGCAGAGTTCTTCGGGTAAAAGTTCCGTGTTTTCAGAGGGGAAATTCTTAGAGACCACAGTAATGCCTGCCATGGTTGAGGCAGTTCGCTCCACGCTGGAAACCATTCTTATAGAACAAGTTCATTAGGGGAAGTGCCTATTGTGTACACTGTGGGAGGAAAGCTGATGGTGTTCCCCCTGCACCTAAAGCAGAGTTCTTCGTGTAAAACTGCGTGTTTCGGGAGGGGAAATGCTTACAGTCCTCGCTACAGCCTGCCATGGTGGAGGCAGTTCGCTCCTCGTGGGAATCCCTGCATAAAGAAGTTCATTCGTGTAAGAGCCCAAAGAGTACACATTGGGAGTAATGCTGCTTGTATGCCACCTGCAACTAAAGCAGAATTCTTTGGTAAAACTGCCGTGTTTTGTAAGAGGAAATGCTTACAGTACTTGCTACAGCCTGCCTTGGTTGAGGCAGTTCGCTCCACGTCGGAAACCCTGCATATAGAAGTTCATTCGTGGAAGAGCCCAAAGAGTACACAGTGGGAGAAAAGCTGCTTGTGTTACCTCTGCAACTAAAGCAGAGTTCTACCGTTAAAACTGCGTGTTTTGGGAGAGGATATGCTTACAGTCCTCGCTACAGCCTGCCACGGTTGAAGCAGTTCAATCCACGTGGGAATCCCTGCATAAAGAAATTCATTCGTGGAAGAGCCCAAAGATTACACACTGGGAGTAATGCTGCTTGTGTTCCACCTGCAACTAACGCAGAGTTCCTTGGGTAAAACTGCCGTGTTTTCAGAGAGGAAATGCTTAGACGCCTAACTAAAGCCTGCTTACTTTAGGCATTTCACTCCACGCGGGACCCCTTGAGTATAGATATTCTTTCGGGCAAAGGCTCATTGGGTACACTGTGGGAGAAAAGCTGCTTGTGTTCCACCTGCAACTAAAGCAGAATTCTTCGGGTAAACCTGCGTGATTTGGTAGAGGATATGCTTACAGTCCTCGTTACAGCCTTCCATGGTGGAGGCAGTTCGCTCCTCGTGGGAATCCCTGCATAAAGAAGTTCATTCGTGTAAGAGCCCAAAGAGTACACAGTGGGAGAAATGCTGCTTGTGTTCCACCTGCAACTAAAGCACCGTTCTTCGGGTAAAACTGCCTGTTATGGGGAGGAAATGCTTACAGTCCTTACGAGAGCCTGCCTTCATTGAGGCAGTTCGCTGCACGTGGGACACCCTGCATAATGAAGATTCATTTGGGGAAGGGCCGTTTGTATAAAGTGTGGGACAAATGCAGCTTGTGTTCCACCTGCAACTAAAGCAGAGTTCTTCGGGTTAAAGTGCCGTGTTTTCAGAGAGGAAATCCTTAGAGACCACAGGAGAGCCTGCCATGGTTGAGGCAGTTCGCTCCACGCTGGAAACCATTCTTTTAGAACAAGTTCATTAGGAGAAGTGCCCATTCTGTACACTGTGGGAGGAAAGCTGATGGTGTTCCCCCTGCACCTAAAGCAGAGTTCTTCGTGTAAAACTGCGTGTTTCGGGAGGGGAAATGCTTACAGTATTCGCTACAGCCTGCCTTGGTTGAGGCAGTTCGCTCCACGTGGGAATCCCTGCATAAAGAAGTTCATTCGTGTAAGAGCCCAAAGAGTACACAGTGGGAGAAATGCTGCTTGTGTTCCACCTGCAACTAAAGCAGAATTCTTTGGTAAAACTGCCGTGTTTTGGAAGAGGAAATGCTTACAGTCCTCGCTACAGCCTGCCTTGGTTGAGGCAGTTCGCTCCACGTCGGAAACCCTGCATATAGAAGTTCATTCGTGGAAGAGCCCAAAGAGTACACAGTGGGAGAAAAGCTGCTTGTGTTACGCCTGCAAGTAAAGCAGAGTTCTAGCTTTAAAACTGCGTGGTTTGGGAGAGGATATGCTTACAATCCTCGCTACAGCCTGCCATGGTTGAGGCAGTTCGCTCCACGTGGGAAACCCTGCATATACAAGTTCATTCGTGAAGAGACCAAAGAGTACCCAGTGGGAGAAATGCTGCTTGTGTTCCACCTGCAACGAAAGCAGAGTTCTTTGGGTAAAAGTTCCGTGTTTTCAGAGGGGAAATTCTTAGAGACCACAGTAATGCCTGCCATGGTTGAGGCAGTTCGCTCCACGCTGGAAACCATTCTTATAGAACAAGTTCATTAGGGGAAGTGCCTATTGTGTACACTGTGGGAGGAAAGCTGATGGTGTTCCCCCTGCACCTAAAGCAGAGTTCTTCGTGTAAAACTGCGTGTTTCGGGAGGGGAAATGCTTACAGTCCTCGCTACAGCCTGCCATGGTGGAGGCAGTTCGCTCCTCGTGGGAATCCCTGCATATCGAAGTTCATTCGTGTAAGAGCCCAAAGAGTACACAGTGGGAGAAAAGCTGCTTGTGTTACGCCTGCAAGTAAAGCAGACTTCTAGCGTTAAAACTGCGAGGTTTGGGAGAGGATATGCTTACAGTCCTCGCTACAGCCTGCCATGGTTGAGGAAGTTCGCTCCACGTGGGAAACCCTGCATATACAAGTTCATTCGTGAAGAGACCAAAGAGTACACAGTGGGAGAAATGCTGCTTGTGTTCCACCTGCAACGAAAGCAGAGTTCTTCGGGTAAAAGTTCCGTGTTTTCAGAGGTGAAATTCTTAGAGACCACAGTAGTGCCTGCCATGGTTGAGGCAGTTCGCTCCACGCTGGAAACCATTCTTATAGAACAAGTTCATTAAGGGAAGTGTCCATTGTGTACACTGTGGGAGAAAAGATGCTTGTGTTCCCCCTGCAACTAAAGCAGAGTTCCTCGGGTAAACCTGCGTGATTTGGTAGAGGATATGCTTACAGTCCTCGCTACAGCCTGCCATGGTGGAGGCAGTTCGCTCCTCGTGGGAATCCCTGCATAAAGAAGTTCATTCGTGTAAGAGCCCAAAGAGTACACATTGCGAGTAATGCTGCTTGTATGCCACCTGCAACTAAAGCTGAATTCTTTGGTAAAACTGCCGTGTTTTGTAAGAGGAAATGCTTACAGTCCTCGCTACAGCCTGCCTTGGTTGAGGCAGTTCGCTCCACGTCGGAAACCCTGCATATAGAAGTTCATTCGTGGAAGAGCCCAAAGAGTACACAGTGGGAGAAAAGCTGCTTGTGTTACCTCTGCAACTAAAGCAGAGTTCTACCGTTAAAACTGCGTGTTTTGGGAGAGGATATGCTTACAGTCCTCGCTACAGCCTGCCACGGTTGAGGCAGTTCGATCCACGTGGGAATCCCTGCATAAAGAAATTTATTCGTGGAAGAGCCCAAAGATTACACACTGGGAGTAATGCTGCTTGTGTTCCACCTGCAACTAACGCAGAGTTCCTTGGGTAAAACTGCCGTGTTTTCAGAGAGGAAATGCTTAGAGGCCTAACTAGAGCCTGCTTGCTTTAGGCATTTCACTCCACGCGGGACCCCTTGAGTATAGATATTCTTTCGGGCAAAGGCTCATTGGGTACACTGTGGGAGAAAAGCTGCTTGTGTTCCACCTGCAACTAAAGAAGAATTCTTCGGGTAAACCTGCGTGATTTGGTAGAGGATATGCTTACAGTCCTCGTTACAGCCTTCCATGGTGGAGGCAGTTCGCTCCTCGTGGGAATCCCTGCATAAAGAAGTTCATTCGTGTAAGAGCCCAAAGAGTACACAGTGGGAGAAATGCTGCTTGTGTTCCACCTGCAACTAAAGCAGAATTCTTTGGGTAAAACTGCGTGTATTGGGAGAGGAAATGCTTACAGTCCTTATGAGAGCCTCCCTTCGTTGAGGCAGTTCACTGCACGTGGGACACCCTGCATACACCCTGTAGACTCCTTCGGGGAAGGGCTCTTTGTATAAAGTGTGGGACAAATGCAGCTTGTGTTCCACCTGCAACTAAAGCAGAGTTCTTCGGGTAAAAGTGCCGTGTTTTCAGAGAGGAAATCCTTAGAGATCACAGGAGAGCCTGCCATGGTTGAGGCAGTTCGCTCCACGCTGGAAACCATTCTTATAGAACAAGTTCATTAGGGGAAGTGCCCATTGTGTACACTGTGAGAGGAAAGCTGATGGTGTTCCCCCTGCAATTAAAGCAGAGTTCTTCCTGTAAAACTGCGTGTTTTGGGAGAGGAAATGCTTACAGTATTCGCTACAGCCTGCCTTGGTTGAGGCAGTTCGCTCCACGTGGGAATCCCTGCATAAAGAAGTTCATTCGTGGAAGAGCCCAAAGAGTACACAGTGGGAGAAATGCTGCTTGTGTTCCACCTGCAACTAAAGCAGAATTCTTTGGTAAAACTGCCGTGTTTTGGAAGAGGAAATGCTTACAGTCCTCGCTACAGCCTGCCTTGGTTGAGGCAGTTCACTCCACGTCGGAAACCCTGCATATAGAAGTTCATTCGTGGAAGAGCCCAAAGAGTACACAGTGGGAGAAAAGCTGCTTGTGTTACGCCTGCAAGTAAAGCAGAGTTCTAGCTTTAAAACTGCGTGGTTTGGGAGAGGATATGCTTACAATCCTCGCTACAGCCTGCCATGGTTGAGGCAGTTCGCTCCACGTGGGAAACCCTGCATATACAAGTTCATTCGTGAAGAGACCAAAGAGTACACAGTGGGAGAAATGCTGCTTGTGTTCCACCTGCAACGAAAGCAGAGTTCTTCGGGTAAAAGTTCCGTGTTTTCAGAGGGGAAATTCTTAGAGACCACAGTAGTGCCTGCCATGGTTGAGGCAGTTCGCTCCACGCTGGAAACCATTCTTATAGAACAAGTTCATTAGGGGAAGTGCCTATTGTGTACACTGTGGGAGGAAAGCTGATGGTGTTCCCCCTGCACCTAAAGCAGAGTTCTTCGTGTAAAACTGCGTGTTTCGGGAGGGGAAATGCTTACAGTCCTCGCTACAGCCTGCCATGGTGGAGGCAGTTCGCTCCTCGTGGGAATCCCTGCATATAGAAGTTCATTCGTGGAAGAGCCCAAAGAGTACACAGTGGGAGAAAAGCTGCTTGTGTTACGCCTGCAAGTAAAGCAGACTTCTAGCGTTAAAACTGCGAGGTTTGGGAGAGGATATGCTTACAGTCCTCGCTACAGCCTGCCATGGTTGAGGAAGTTCGCTCCACGTGGGAAACCCTGCATATACAAGTTCATTCGTGAAGAGACCAAAGAGTACACAGTGGGAGAAATGCTGCTTGTGTTCCACCTGCAACGAAAGCAGAGTTCTTCGGGTAAAAGTTCCGTGTTTTCAGAGGTGAAATTCTTAGAGACCACAGTAGTGCCTGCCATGGTTGAGGCAGTTCGCTCCACGCTGGAAACCATTCTTATAGAACAAGTTCATTAAGGGAAGTGCCCATTGTGTACACTGTGGGAGAAAAGATGCTTGTGTTCCCCCTGCAACTAAAGCAGAGTTCCTCGGGTAAACCTGCGTGATTTGGTAGAGGATATGCTTAGAGTCCTCGCTACAGCCTGCCATGGTGGAGGCAGTTCGCTCCTCGTGGGAATCCCTGCATAAAGAAGTTCATTCGTGTAAGAGCCCAAAGAGTACACATTGCGAGTAATGCTGCTTGTATGCCACCTGCAACTAAAGCTGAATTCTTTGGTAAAACTGCCGTGTTTTGTAAGAGGAAATGCTTACAGTCCTCGCTACAGCCTGCCTTGGTTGAGGCAGTTCGCTCCACGTCGGAAACCCTGCATATAGAAGTTCATTCGTGGAAGAGCCCAAAGAGTACACAGTGGGAGAAAAGCTGCTTGTGTTACCTCTGCAACTAAAGCAGAGTTCTACCGTTAAAACTGCGTGTTTTGGGAGAGGATATGCTTACAGTCCTCGCTACAGCCTGCCACGGTTGAGGCAGTTCGATCCACGTGGGAATCCCTGCATAAAGAAATTTATTCGTGGAAGAGCCCAAAGATTACACACTGGGAGTAATGCTGCTTGTGTTCCACCTGCAACTAACGCAGAGTTCCTTGGGTAAAACTGCCGTGTTTTCAGAGAGGAAATGCTTAGAGGCCTAACTAGAGCCTGCTTGCTTTAGGCATTTCACTCCACGCGGGACCCCTTGAGTATAGATATTCTTTCGGGCAAAGGCTCATTGGGTACACTGTGGGAGAAAAGCTGCTTGTGTTCCACCTGCAACTAAAGAAGAATTCTTCGGGTAAACCTGCGTGATTTGGTAGAGGATATGCTTACAGTCCTCGTTACAGCCTTCCATGGTGGAGGCAGTTCGCTCCTCGTGGGAATCCCTGCATAAAGAAGTTCATTCGTGTAAGAGCCCAAAGAGTACACAGTGGGAGAAATGCTGCTTGTGTTCCACCTGCAACTAAAGCAGAATTCTTTGGGTAAAACTGCGTGTATTGGGAGAGGAAATGCTTACAGTCCTTATGAGAGCCTCCCTTCGTTGAGGCAGTTCACTGCACGTGGGACACCCTGCATACACCCTGTAGACTCCTTCGGGGAAGGGCTCTTTGTATAAAGTGTGGGACAAATGCAGCTTGTGTTCCACCTGCAACTAAAGCAGAGTTCTTCGGGTAAAAGTGCCGTGTTTTCAGAGAGGAAATCCTTAGAGATCACAGGAGAGCCTGCCATGGTTGAGGCAGTTCGCTCCACGCTGGAAACCATTCTTATAGAACAAGTTCATTAGGGGAAGTGCCCATTGTGTACACTGTGAGAGGAAAGCTGATGGTGTTCCCCCTGCACCTAAAGCAGAGTTCTTCGTGTAAAACTGCGTGTTTCGGGAGGGGAAATGCTTACAGTATTCGCTACAGCCTGCCTTGGTTGAGGCAGTTCGCTCCACGTGGGAATCCCTGCATAAAGAAGTTCATTCGTGGAAGAGCCCAAAGAGTACACAGTGGGAGAAATGCTGCTTGTGTTCCACCTGCAACTAAAGCAGAATTCTTTGGTAAAACTGCCGTGTTTTGGAAGAGGAAATGCTTACAGTCCTCGCTACAGCCTGCCTTGGTTGAGGCAGTTCACTCCACGTCGGAAACCCTGCATATAGAAGTTCATTCGTGGAAGAGCCCAAAGAGTACACAGTGGGAGAAAAGCTGCTTGTGTTACGCCTGCAAGTAAAGCAGAGTTCTAGCTTTAAAACTGCGTGGTTTGGGAGAGGATATGCTTACAATCCTCGCTACAGCCTGCCATGGTTGAGGCAGTTCGCTCCACGTGGGAAACCCTGCATATACAAGTTCATTCGTGAAGAGACCAAAGAGTACACAGTGGGAGAAATGCTGCTTGTGTTCCACCTGCAACGAAAGCAGAGTTCTTCGGGTAAAAGTTCCGTGTTTTCAGAGGGGAAATTCTTAGAGACCACAGTAGTGCCTGCCATGGTTGAGGCAGTTCGCTCCACGCTGGAAACCATTCTTATAGAACAAGTTCATTAGGGGAAGTGCCTATTGTGTACACTGTGGGAGGAAAGCTGATGGTGTTCCCCCTGCAACTAAAGCAGAGTTCTTCGTGTAAAACTGCGTGTTTCAGGAGGGGAAATGCTTACAGTCCTCGCTACAGCCTGCCATGGGGGAGGCAGTTCGCTCCTCGTGGGAATCCCTGCATATAGAAGTTCATTCGTGTAAGAGCCCAGAGTACACAGTGGGAGAAAAGCTGCTTGTGTTACGCCTGCAAGTAAAGCAGACCTCTGGCGTTAAAACTACGAGGTTTGGGAGAGGATATGCTTACAGTCCTGGCTACAGCCTGCCATGGTTGAGGAAGTTCGGTCCACGTGGGAAACCCTGCATATACAAGTTCATTCGTGAAGAGCCCAAAGAGTACACAGTGGGAGAAATGCTGCTTGTGTTCCACCTGCAACGAAAGCAGAGTTCTTCGGGTAAAAGTTCCGTGTTTTCAGAGGGGAAATTCTTAGAGACCACAGTAGTGCCTGCCATGGTTGAGGCAGTTCGCTCCACGCTGGAAACCATTCTTATAGAACAAGTTCATTAAGGGAAGTGCCCATTGTGTACACTGTGGGAGAAAAGATGCTTGTGTTCCCCCTGCAACTAAAGCAGAGTTCCTCGGGTAAACCTGCGTGATTTGGTAGAGGATATGCTTACAGTCCTCGCTACAGCCTGCCATGGTGGAGGCAGTTCGCTCCTCGTGGGAATCCCTGCATAAAGAAGTTCATTCGTGTAAGAGCCCAAAGAGTACACATTGGGAGTAATGCTGCTTGTATGCCACCTGCAACTAAAGCAGAATTCTTTGGTAAAACTGCCGTGTTTTGTAAGAGGAAATGCTTACAGTCCTCGCTACAGCCTGCCTTGGTTGAGGCAGTTCGCTCCACGTCGGAAACCCTGCATATAGAAGTTCATTCGTGGAAGAGCCCAAAGAGTACACAGTGGGAGAAAAGCTGCTTGTGTTTCCTCTGCAACTAAAGCAGAGTTCTACCGTTAAAACTGCGTGTTTTGGGAGAGGATATGCTTACAGTCCTCGCTACAGCCTGCCACGGTTGAGGCAGTTCGATCCACGTGGGAATCCCTGCATAAATAAATTCATTCGTGGAAGAGCCCAAAGATTACACACTGGGAGTAATGCTGCTTGTGTTCCACCTGCAACTAACGCAGAGTTCCTTGGGTAAAACTGCCGTGTTTTCAGAGAGGAAATGCTTAGACGCCTAACTAGAGCCTGCTTACTTTAGGCATTTCACTCCACGCGGGACCCCTTGAGTATAGATATTCTTTCGGGCAAAGGCTCATTGGGTACACTGTGGGAGAAAAGCTGCTTGTGTTCCACCTGCAACTAAAGCAGAATTCTTCGGGTAAACCTGCGTGATTTGGTAGAGGATATGCTTACAGTCCTCGTTACAGCCTTCCATGGTGGAGGCAGTTCGCTCCTCGTGGGAATCCCTGCATAAAGAAGTTCATTCGTGTAAGAGCCCAAAGAGTACACAGTGGGAGAAATGCTGCTTGTGTTCCACCTGCAACTAAAGCACCGTTCTTCGGGTAAAACTGCCTGTTATGGGGAGGAAATGCTTACAGTCCTTACGAGAGCCTGCCTTCATTGAGGCAGTTCGCTGCACGTGGGACACCCTGCATAATGAAGAATCATTTGGGGAAGGGCCGTTTGTATAAAGTGTGGGACAAATGCAGCTTGTGTTCCACTGCAACTAAAGCAGAGTTCTTCGGGTAAAAGTGCCGTGTTTTCAGAGAGGAAATCCTTAGAGACCACAGGAGAGCCTGCCATGGTTGAGGCAGTTCGCTCCACGCTGGAAACCATTGTTTTAGAACAAGTTCATTAGGGGAAGGGCCCATTCTGTACACTGTGGGAGGAAAGCTGATGGTGTTCCCCCTGCACCTAAAGCAGAGTTCTTCGTGTAAAACTGCGTGTTTCGGGAGGGGAAATGCTTACAGTATTCGCTACAGCCTGCCTTGGTTGAGGCAGTTCGCTCCACGTGGGAATCCCTGCATAAAGAAGTTCATTCGTGGAAGAGCCCAAAGAGTACACAGTGGGAGAAATGCTGCTTGTGTTCCACCTGCAACTAAAGCAGAATTCTTTGGTAAAACTGCCGTGTTTTGGAAGAGGAAATGCTTACAGTCCTCGCTACAGCCTGCCTTGGTTGAGGCAGTTCGCTCCACGTCGGAAACCCTGCATATAGAAGTTCATTCGTGGAAGAGCCCAAAGAGTACACAGTGGGAGAAAAGCTGCTTGTGTTACGCCTGCAAGTAAAGCAGAGTTCTAGCTTTAAAACTGCGTGGTTTGGGAGAGGATATGCTTACAATCCTCGCTACAGCCTGCCATGGTTGAGGCAGTTCGCTCCACGTGGGAAACCCTGCATATACAAGTTCATTCGTGAAGAGACCAAAGAGTACACAGTGGGAGAAATACTGCTTGTGTTCCACCTGCAACGAAAGCAGAGTTCTTTGGGTAAAAGTTCCGTGTTTTCAGAGGGGAAATTCTTAGAGACCACAGTAATGCCTGCCATGGTTGAGGCAGTTCGCTCCACGCTGGAAACCATTCTTATAGAACAAGTTCATTAGGGGAAGTGCCTATTGTGTACACTGTGGGAGGAAAGCTGATGGTGTTCCCCCTGCACCTAAAGCAGAGTTCTTCGTGTAAAACTGCGTGTTTCGGGAGGGGAAATGCTTACAGTCCTCGCTACAGCCTGCCATGGTGGAGGCAGTTCGCTCCTCGTGGGAATCCCTGCATAAAGAAGTTCATTCGTGTAAGAGCCCAAAGAGTACACATTGGGAGTAATGCTGCTTGTATGCCACCTGCAACTAAAGCAGAATTCTTTGGTAAAACTGCCGTGTTTTGTAAGAGGAAATGCTTACAGTACTTGCTACAGCCTGCCTTGGTTGAGGCAGTTCGCTCCACGTCGGAAACCCTGCATATAGAAGTTCATTCGTGGAAGAGCCCAAAGAGTACACAGTGGGAGAAAAGCTGCTTGTGTTACCTCTGCAACTAAAGCAGAGTTCTACCGTTAAAACTGCGTGTTTTGGGAGAGGATATGCTTACAGTCCTCGCTACAGCCTGCCACGGTTGAAGCAGTTCAATCCACGTGGGAATCCCTGCATAAAGAAATTCATTCGTGGAAGAGCCCAAAGATTACACACTGGGAGTAATGCTGCTTGTGTTCCACCTGCAACTAACGCAGAGTTCCTTGGGTAAAACTGCCGTGTTTTCAGAGAGGAAATGCTTAGACGCCTAACTAGAGCCTGCTTACTTTAGGCATTTCACTCCACGCGGGACCCCTTGAGTATAGATATTCTTTCGGGCAAAGGCTCATTGGGTACACTGTGGGAGAAAAGCTGCTTGTGTTCCACCTGCAACTAAAGCAGAATTCTTCGGGTAAACCTGCGTGATTTGGTAGAGGATATGCTTACAGTCCTCGTTACAGCCTTCCATGGTGGAGGCAGTTCGCTCCTCGTGGGAATCCCTGCATAAAGAAGTTCATTCGTGTAAGAGCCCAAAGAGTACACAGTGGGAGAAATGCTGCTTGTGTTCCACCTGCAACTAAAGCACCGTTCTTCGGGTAAAACTGCCTGTTATGGGGAGGAAATGCTTACAGTCCTTACGAGAGCCTGCCTTCATTGAGGCAGTTCGCTGCACGTGGGACACCCTGCATAATGAAGATTCATTCGGGGAAGGGCCGTTTGTATAAAGTGTGGGACAAATGCAGCTTGTGTTCCACCTGCAACTAAAGCAGAGTTCTTCGGGTTAAAGTGCCGTGTTTTCAGAGAGGAAATCCTTAGAGACCACAGGAGAGCCTGCCATGGTTGAGGCAGTTCGCTCCACGCTGGAAACCATTCTTTTAGAACAAGTTCATTAGGAGAAGTGCCCATTCTGTACACTGTGGGAGGAAAGCTGATGGTGTTCCCCCTGCACCTAAAGCAGAGTTCTTCGTGTAAAACTGCGTGTTTCGGGAGGGGAAATGCTTACAGTATTCGCTACAGCCTGCCTTGGTTGAGGCAGTTCGCTCCACGTGGGAATCCCTGCATAAAGAAGTTCATTCGTGTAAGAGCCCAAAGAGTACACAGTGGGAGAAATGCTGCTTGTGTTCCACCTGCAACTAAAGCAGAATTCTTTGGTAAAACTGCCGTGTTTTGGAAGAGGAAATGCTTACAGTCCTCGCTACAGCCTGCCTTGGTTGAGGCAGTTCGCTCCACGTCGGAAACCCTGCATATAGAAGTTCATTCGTGGAAGAGCCCAAAGAGTACACAGTGGGAGAAAAGCTGCTTGTGTTACGCCTGCAAGTAAAGCAGAGTTCTAGCTTTAAAACTGCGTGGTTTGGGAGAGGATATGCTTACAATCCTCGCTACAGCCTGCCATGGTTGAGGCAGTTCGCTCCACGTGGGAAACCCTGCATATACAAGTTCATTCGTGAAGAGACCAAAGAGTACACAGTGGGAGAAATGCTGCTTGTGTTCCACCTGCAACGAAAGCAGAGTTCTTTGGGTAAAAGTTCCGTGTTTTCAGAGGGGAAATTCTTAGAGACCACAGTAATGCCTGCCATGGTTGAGGCAGTTCGCTCCACGCTGGAAACCATTCTTATAGAACAAGTTCATTAGGGGAAGTGCCTATTGTGTACACTGTGGGAGGAAAGCTGATGGTGTTCCCCCTGCACCTAAAGCAGAGTTCTTCGTGTAAAACTGCGTGTTTCGGGAGGGGAAATGCTTACAGTCCTCGCTACAGCCTGCCATGGTGGAGGCAGTTCGCTCCTCGTGGGAATCCCTGCATAAAGAAGTTCATTCGTGTAAGAGCCCAAAGAGTACACATTGGGAGTAATGCTGCTTGTATGCCACCTGCAACTAAAGCAGAATTCTTTGGTAAAACTGCCGTGTTTTGTAAGAGGAAATGCTTACAGTACTTGCTACAGCCTGCCTTGGTTGAGGCAGTTCGCTCCACGTCAGAAACCCTGCATATAGAAGTTCATTCGTGGAAGAGCCCAAAGAGTACACAGTGGGAGAAAAGCTGCTTGTGTTACCTCTGCAACTAAAGCAGAGTTCTACCGTTAAAACTGCATGTTTTGGGAGAGGATATGCTTACAGTCCTCGCTACAGCGTGCCACGGTTGAAGCAGTTCAATCCACGTGGGAATCCCTGCATAAAGAAATTCATTCGTGGAAGAGCCCAAAGATTACACACTGGGAGTAATGCTGCTTGTGTTCCACCTGCAACTAACGCAGAGTTCCTTGGGTAAAACTGCCTTGTTTTCAGAGAGGAAATGCTTAGACGCCTAACTAGAGCCTGCTTACTTTAGGCATTTCACTCCACGCGGGACCCCTTGAGTATAGATATTCTTTCGGGCAAAGGCTCATTGGGTACACTGTGGGAGAAAAGCTGCTTGTGTTCCACCTGCAACTAAAGCAGAATTCTTCGGGTAATCCTGCGTGATTTGGTAGAGGATATGCTTACAGTCCTCGTTACAGCCTTCCATGGTGGAGGCAGTTCGCTCCTCGTGGGAATCCCTGCATAAAGAAGTTCATTCGTGTAAGAGCCCAAAGAGTACACAGTGGGAGAAATGCTGCTTGTGTTCCACCTGCAACTAAAGCACCGTTCTTCGGGTAAAACTGCCTCTTATGGGGAGGAAATGCTTACAGTCCTTACGAGAGCCTGCCTTCATTGAGGCAGTTCGCTGCACGTGGGACACCCTGCATAATGAAGATTCATTCGGGGAAGGGCCGTTTGTATAAAGTGTGGGACAAATGCAGCTTGTGTTCCACCTGCAACTAAAGCAGAGTTCTTCGGGTTAAAGTGCCGTGTTTTCAGAGAGGAAATCCTTAGAGACCACAGGAGAGCCTGCCATGGTTGAGGCAGTTCGCTCCACGCTGGAAACCATTCTTTTAGAACAAGTTCATTAGGAGAAGTGCCCATTCTGTACACTGTGGGAGGAAAGCTGATGGTGTTCCCCCTGCACCTAAAGCAGAGTTCTTCGTGTAAAACTGCGTGTTTCGGGAGGGGAAATGCTTACAGTATTCGCTACAGCCTGCCTTGGTTGAGGCAGTTCGCTCCACGTGGGAATCCCTGCATAAAGAAGTTCATTCGTGGAAGAGCCCAAAGAGTACACAGTGGGAGAAATGCTGCTTGTGTTCCACCTGCAACTAAAGCAGAATTCTTTGGTAAAACTGCCGTGTTTTGGAAGAGGAAATGCTTACAGTCCTCGCTACAGCCTGCCTTGGTTGAGGCAGTTCGCTCCACGTCGGAAACCCTGCATATAGAAGTTCATTCGTGGAAGAGCCCAAAGAGTACACAGTGGGAGAAAAGCTGCTTGTGTTACGCCTGCAAGTAAAGCAGAGTTCTAGCTTTAAAACTGCGTGGTTTGGGAGAGGATATGCTTACAATCCTCGCTACAGCCTGCCATGGTTGAGGCAGTTCGCTCCACGTGGGAAACCCTGCATATACAAGTTCATTCGTGAAGAGACCAAAGAGTACACAGTGGGAGAAATGCTGCTTGTGTTCCACCTGCAACGAAAGCAGAGTTCTTTGGGTAAAAGTTCCGTGTTTTCAGAGGGGAAATTCTTAGAGACCACAGTAATGCCTGCCATGGTTGAGGCAGTTCGCTCCACGCTGGAAACCATTCTTATAGAACAAGTTCATTAGGGGAAGTGCCTATTGTGTACACTGTGGGAGGAAAGCTGATGGTGTTCCCCCTGCACCTAAAGCAGAGTTCTTCGTGTAAAACTGCGTGTTTCGGGAGGGGAAATGCTTACAGTCCTCGCTACAGCCTGCCATGGTGGAGGCAGTTCGCTCCTCGTGGGAATCCCTGCATAAAGAAGTTCATTCGTGTAAGAGCCCAAAGAGTACACATTGGGAGTAATGCTGCTTGTATGCCACCTGCAACTAAAGCAGAATTCTTTGGTAAAACTGCCGTGTTTTGTAAGAGGAAATGCTTACAGTACTTGCTACAGCCTGCCTTGGTTGAGGCAGTTCGCTCCACGTCGGAAACCCTGCATATAGAAGTTCATTCGTGGAAGAGCCCAAAGAGTACACAGTGGGAGAAAAGCTGCTTGTGTTACCTCTGCAACTAAAGCAGAGTTCTACCGTTAAAACTGCGTGTTTTGGGAGAGGATATGCTTACAGTCCTCGCTACAGCCTGCCACGGTTGAAGCAGTTCAATCCACGTGGGAATCCCTGCATAAAGAAATTCATTCGTGGAAGAGCCCAAAGATTACACACTGGGAGTAATGCTGCTTGTGTTCCACCTGCAACTAACGCAGAGTTCCTTGGGTAAAACTGCCGTGTTTTCAGAGAGGAAATGCTTAGACGCCTAACTAGAGCCTGCTTACTTTAGGCATTTCACTCCACGCGGGACCCCTTGAGTATAGATATTCTTTCGGGCAAAGGCTCATTGGGTACACTGTGGGAGAAAAGCTGCTTGTGTTCCACCTGCAACTAAAGCAGAATTCTTCGGGTAAACCTGCGTGATTTGGTAGAGGATATGCTTACAGTCCTCGTTACAGCCTTCCATGGTGGAGGCAGTTCGCTCCTCGTGGGAATCCCTGCATAAAGAAGTTCATTCGTGTAAGAGCCCAAAGAGTACACAGTGGGAGAAATGCTGCTTGTGTTCCACCTGCAACTAAAGCACCGTTCTTCGGGTAAAACTGCCTCTTATGGGGAGGAAATGCTTACAGTCCTTACGAGAGCCTGCCTTCATTGAGGCAGTTCGCTGCACGTGGGACACCCTGCATAATGAAGATTCATTCGGGGAAGGGCCGTTTGTATAAAGTGTGGGACAAATGCAGCTTGTGTTCCACCTGCAACTAAAGCAGAGTTCTTCGGGTAAAAGTGCCGTGTTTTCAGAGAGGAAATCCTTAGAGACCACAGGAGAGCCTGCCATGGTTGAGGCAGTTCGCTCCACGCTGGAAACCATTCTTTTAGAACAAGTTCATTAGGAGAAGTGCCCATTCTGTACACTGTGGGAGGAAAGCTGATGGTGTTCCCCCTGCACCTAAAGCAGAGTTCTTCGTGTAAAACTGCGTGTTTCGGGAGGGGAAATGCTTACAGTATTCGCTACAGCCTGCCTTGGTTGAGGCAGTTCGCTCCACGTGGGAATCCCTGCATAAAGAAGTTCATTCGTGGAAGAGCCCAAAGAGTACACAGTGGGAGAAATGCTGCTTGTGTTCCACCTGCAACTAAAGCAGAATTCTTTGGTAAAACTGCCGTGTTTTGGAAGAGGAAATGCTTACAGTCCTCGCTACAGCCTGCCTTGGTTGAGGCAGTTCGCTCCACGTCGGAAACCCTGCATATAGAAGTTCATTCGTGGAAGAGCCCAAAGAGTACACAGTGGGAGAAAAGCTGCTTGTGTTACGCCTGCAAGTAAAGCAGAGTTCTAGCTTTAAAACTGCGTGGTTTGGGAGAGGATATGCTTACAATCCTCGCTACAGCCTGCCATGGTTGAGGCAGTTCGCTCCACGTGGGAAACCCTGCATATACAAGTTCATTCGTGAAGAGACCAAAGAGTACACAGTGGGAGAAATGCTGCTTGTGTTCCACCTGCAACGAAAGCAGAGTTCTTTGGGTAAAAGTTCCGTGTTTTCAGAGGGGAAATTCTTAGAGACCACAGTAATGCCTGCCATGGTTGAGGCAGTTCGCTCCACGCTGGAAACCATTCTTATAGAACAAGTTCATTAGGGGAAGTGCCTATTGTGTACACTGTGGGAGGAAAGCTGATGGTGTTCCCCCTGCACCTAAAGCAGAGTTCTTCGTGTAAAACTGCGTGTTTCGGGAGGGGAAATGCTTACAGTCCTCGCTACAGCCTGCCATGGTGGAGGCAGTTCGCTCCTCGTGGGAATCCCTGCATAAAGAAGTTCATTCGTGTAAGAGCCCAAAGAGTACACATTGGGAGTAATGCTGCTTGTATGCCACCTGCAACTAAAGCAGAATTCTTTGGTAAAACTGCCGTGTTTTGTAAGAGGAAATGCTTACAGTACTTGCTACAGCCTGCCTTGGTTGAGGCAGTTCGCTCCACGTCGGAAACCCTGCATATAGAAGTTCATTCGTGGAAGAGCCCAAAGAGTACACAGTGGGAGAAAAGCTGCTTGTGTTACCTCTGCAACTAAAGCAGAGTTCTACCGTTAAAACTGCGTGTTTTCGGAGAGGATATGCTTACAGTCCTCGCTACAGCCTGCCACGGTTGAAGCAGTTCAATCCACGTGGGAATCCCTGCATAAAGAAATTCATTCGTGGAAGAGCCCAAAGATTACACACTGGGAGTAATGCTGCTTGTGTTCCACCTGCAACTAACGCAGAGTTCCTTGGGTAAAACTGCCGTGTTTTCAGAGAGGAAATGCTTAGACGCCTAACTAGAGCCTGCTTACTTTAGGCATTTCACTCCACGCGGGACCCCTTGAGTATAGATATTCTTTCGGGCAAAGGCTCATTGGGTACACTGTGGGAGAAAAGCTGCTTGTGTTCCACCTGCAACTAAAGCAGAATTCTTCGGGTAAACCTGCGTGATTTGGTAGAGGATATGCTTACAGTCCTCGTTACAGCCTTCCATGGTGGAGGCAGTTCGCTCCTCGTGGGAATCCCTGCATAAAGAAGTTCATTCGTGTAAGAGCCCAAAGAGTACACAGTGGGAGAAATGCTGCTTGTGTTCCACCTGCAACTAAAGCACCGTTCTTCGGGTAAAACTGCCTGTTATGGGGAGGAAATGCTTACAGTCCTTACGAGAGCCTGCCTTCATTGAGGCAGTTCGCTGCACGTGGGACACCCTGCATAATGAAGATTCATTCGGGGAAGGGCCGTTTGTATAAAGTGTGGGACAAATGCAGCTTGTGTTCCACCTGCAACTAAAGCAGAGTTCTTCGGGTTAAAGTGCCGTGTTTTCAGAGAGGAAATCCTTAGAGACCACAGGAGAGCCTGCCATGGTTGAGGCAGTTCGCTCCACGCTGGAAACCATTCTTTTAGAACAAGTTCATTAGGAGAAGTGCCCATTCTGTACACTGTGGGAGGAAAGCTGATGGTGTTCCCCCTGCACCTAAAGCAGAGTTCTTCGTGTAAAACTGCGTGTTTCGGGAGGGGAAATGCTTACAGTATTCGCTACAGCCTGCCTTGGTTGAGGCAGTTCGCTCCACGTGGGAATCCCTGCATAAAGAAGTTCATTCGTGGAAGAGCCCAAAGAGTACACAGTGGGAGAAATGCTGCTTGTGTTCCACCTGCAACTAAAGCAGAATTCTTTGGTAAAACTGCCGTGTTTTGGAAGAGGAAATGCTTACAGTCCTCGCTACAGCCTGCCTTGGTTGAGGCAGTTCGCTCCACGTCGGAAACCCTGCATATAGAAGTTCATTTGTGGAAGAGCCCAAAGAGTACACAGTGGGAGAAAAGCTGCTTGTGTTACGCCTGCAAGTAAAGCAGAGTTCTAGCTTTAAAACTGCGTGGTTTGGGAGAGGATATGCTTACAATCCTCGCTACAGCCTGCCATGGTTGAGGCAGTTCGCTCCACGTGGGAAACCCTGCATATACAAGTTCATTCGTGAAGAGACCAAAGAGTACACAGTGGGAGAAATGCTGCTTGTGTTCCACCAGCAAAGAAAGCAGAGTTCTTCGGGTATAAGTTCCGTGTTTTCAGAGGGGAAATTCTTAGAGACCACAGTAGTGCCTGCCATGGTTGAGGCAGTTCGCTCCACGCTGGAAACCATTCTTATAGAACAAGTTCATTAGGGGAAGTGCCTATTGTGTACACTGTGGGAGGAAAGCTGATGGTGTTCCCCCTGCACCTAAAGCAGAGTTCTTCGTGTAAAACTGCGTGTTTCGGGAGGGGAAATGCTTACAGTCCTCGCTACAGCCTGCCATGGTGGAGGCAGTTCGCTCCTCGTGGGAATCCCTGCATATAGAAGTTCATTCGTGGAAGAGCCCAAAGAGTACACAGTGGGAGAAAAGCTGCTTGTGTTACGCCTGCAAGTAAAGCAGACTTCTAGCGTTAAAACTGCGAGGTTTGGGAGAGGATATGCTTACAGTCCTCGCTACAGCCTGCCATGGTTGAGGAAGTTCGCTCCACGTGGGAAACCCTGCATATACAAGTTCATTCGTGAAGAGACCAAAGAGTACCCAGTGGGAGAAATGCTGCTTGTGTTCCACCTGCAACGAAAGCAGAGTTCTTCGGGTAAAAGTTCCGTGTTTTCAGAGGTGAAATTCTTAGAGACCACAGTAGTGCCTGCCATGGTTGAGGCAGTTCGCTCCACGCTGGAAACCATTCTTATAGAACAAGTTCATTAAGGGAAGTGCCCATTGTGTACACTGTGGGAGAAAAGATGCTTGTGTTCCCCCTGCAACTAAAGCAGAGTTCCTCGGGTAAACCTGCGTGATTTGGTAGAGGATATGCTTACAGTCCTCGCTACAGCCTGCCATGGTGGAGGCAGTTCGCTCCTCGTGGGAATCCCTGCATAAAGAAGTTCATTCGTGTAAGAGCCCAAAGAGTACACATTGGGAGTAATGCTGCTTGTATGCCACCTGCAACTAAAGCTGAATTCTTTGGTAAAACTGCCGTGTTTTGGAAGAGGAAATGCTTACAGTCCTCGCTACAGCCTGCCTTGGTTGAGGCAGTTCGCTCCACGTCGGAAACCCTGCATATAGAAGTTCATTCGTGGAAGAGCCCAAAGAGTACACAGTGGGAGAAAAGCTGCTTGTGTTACCTCTGCAACTAAAGCAGAGTTCTACCGTTAAAACTGCGTGTTTTGGGAGAGGATATGCTTACAGTCCTCGCTACAGCCTGCCACGGTTGAGGCAGTTCGATCCACGTGGGAATCCCTGCATAAAGAAATTCATTCGTGGAAGAGCCCAAAGATTACACACTGGGAGTAATGCTGCTTGTGTTCCACCTGCAACTAACGCAGAGTTCCTTGGGTAAAACTGCCGTGTTTTCAGAGAGGAAATGCTTAGAGGCCTAACTAGAGCCTGCTTGCTTTAGGCATTTCACTCCACGCGGGACCCCTTGAGTATAGATATTCTTTCGGGCAAAGGCTCATTGGGTACACTGTGGGAGAAAAGCTGCTTGTGTTCCACCTGCAACTAAAGCAGAATTCTTCGGGTAAACCTGCGTGATTTGGTAGAGGATATGCTTACAGTCCTCGTTACAGCCTTCCATGGTGGAGGCAGTTCGCTCCTCGTGGGAATCCCTGCATAAAGAAGTTCATTCGTGTAAGAGCCCAAAGAGTACACAGTGGGAGAAATGCTGCTTGTGTTCCACCTGCAACTAAAGCAGAATTCTTTGGGTAAAACTGCGTGTATTGGGAGAGGAAATGCTTACAGTCCTTATGAGAGCCTCCCTTCGTTGAGGCAGTTCACTGCACGTGGGACACCCTGCATACACCCTGTAGACTCCTTCGGGGAAGGGCTCTTTGTATAAAGTGTGGGACAAATGCAGCTTGTGTTCCACCTGCAACTAAAGCAGAGTTCTTCGGGTAAAAGTGCCGTGTTTTCAGAGAGGAAATCCTTAGAGATCACAGGAGAGCCTGCCATGGTTGAGGCAGTTCGCTCCACGCTGGAAACCATTCTTATAGAACAAGTTCATTAGGGGAAGTGCCCATTGTGTACACTGTGAGAGGAAAGCTGATGGTGTTCCCCCTGCAATTAAAGCAGAGTTCTTCCTGTAAAACTGCGTGTTTTGGGAGAGGAAATGCTTACAGTATTCGCTACAGCCTGCCTTGGTTGAGGCAGTTCGCTCCACGTGGGAATCCCTGCATAAAGAAGTTCATTCGTGGAAGAGCCCAAAGAGTACACAGTGGGAGAAATGCTGCTTGTGTTCCACCTGCAACTAAAGCAGAATTCTTTGGTAAAACTGCCGTGTTTTGTAAGAGGAAATGCTTACAGTCCTCGCTACAGCCTGCCTTGGTTGAGGCAGTTCACTCCACGTCGGAAACCCTGCATATAGAAGTTCATTCGTGGAAGAGCCCAAAGAGTACACAGTGGGAGAAAAGCTGCTTGTGTTACGCCTGCAAGTAAAGCAGAGTTCTAGCTTTAAAACTGCGTGGTTTGGGAGAGGATATGCTTACAATCCTCGCTACAGCCTGCCATGGTTGAGGAAGTTCGCTCCACGTGGGAAACCCTGCATATACAAGTTCATTCGTGAAGAGACCAAAGAGTACACAGTGGGAGAAATGCTGCTTGTGTTCCACCTGCAACGAAAGCAGAGTTCTTCGGGTAAAAGTTCCGTGTTTTCAGAGGGGAAATTCTTAGAGACCACAGTAGTGCCTGCCATGGTTGAGGCAGTTCGCTCCACGCTGGAAACCATTCTTATAGAACAAGTTCATTAAGGGAAGTGCCTATTGTGTACACTGTGGGAGGAAAGCTGATGGTGTTCCCCCTGCAACTAAAGCAGAGTTCTTCGTGTAAAACTGCGTGTTTCAGGAGGGGAAATGCTTACAGTCCTCGCTACAGCCTGCCATGGGGGAGGCAGTTCGCTCCTCGTGGGAATCCCTGCATATAGAAGTTCATTCGTGTAAGAGCCCAGAGTACACAGTGGGAGAAAAGCTGCTTGTGTTACGCCTGCAAGTAAAGCAGACCTCTAGCGTTAAAACTACGAGGTTTGGGAGAGGATATGCTTACAGTCCTCGCTACAGCCTGCCATGGTTGAGGAAGTTCGGTCCACGTGGGAAACCCTGCATATACAAGTTCATTCGTGAAGAGCCCAAAGAGTACACAGTGGGAGAAATGCTGCTTGTGTTCCACCTGCAACGAAAGCAGAGTTCTTCGGGTAAAAGTTCCGTGTTTTCAGAGGGGAAATTCTTAGAGACCACAGTAGTGCCTGCCATGGTTGAGGCAGTTCGCTCCACGCTGGAAACCATTCTTATAGAACAAGTTCATTAAGGGAAGTGCCCATTGTGTACACTGTGGGAGAAAAGATGCTTGTGTTCCCCCTGCAACTAAAGCAGAGTTCCTCGGGTAAACCTGCGTGATTTGGTAGAGGATATGCTTACAGTCCTCGCTACAGCCTGCCATGGTGGAGGCAGTTCGCTCCTCGTGGGAATCCCTGCATAAAGAAGTTCATTCGTGTAAGAGCCCAAAGAGTACACATTGGGAGTAATGCTGCTTGTATGCCACCTGCAACTAAAGCAGAATTCTTTGGTAAAACTGCCGTGTTTTGGAAGAGGAAATGCTTACAGTCCTCGCTACAGCCTGCCTTGGTTGAGGCAGTTCGCTCCACGTCGGAAACCCTGCATATAGAAGTTCATTCGTGGAAGAGCCCAAAGAGTACACAGTGGGAGAAAAGCTGCTTGTGTTACCTCTGCAACTAAAGCAGAGTTCTACCGTTAAAACTGCGTGTTTTGGGAGAGGATATGCTTACAGTCCTCGCTACAGCCTGCCACGGTTGAGGCAGTTCGATCCACGTGGGAATCCCTGCATAAAGAAATTCATTCGTGGAAGAGCCCAAAGATTACACACTGGGAGTAATGCTGCTTGTGTTCCACCTGCAACTAACGCAGAGTTCCTTGGGTAAAACTGCCGTGTTTTCAGAGAGGAAATGCTTAGAGGCCTAACTAGAGCCTGCTTGCTTTAGGCATTTCACTCCACGCGGGACCCCTTGAGTATAGATATTCTTTCGGGCAAAGGCTCATTGGGTACACTGTGGGAGAAAAGCTGCTTGTGTTCCACCTGCAACTAAAGAAGAATTCTTCGGGTAAACCTGCGTGATTTGGTAGAGGATATGCTTACAGTCCTCGTTACAGCCTTCCATGGTGGAGGCAGTTCGCTCCTCGTGGGAATCCCTGCATAAAGAAGTTCATTCGTGTAAGAGCCCAAAGAGTACACAGTGGGAGAAATGCTGCTTGTGTTCCACCTGCAACTAAAGCAGAATTCTTTGGGTAAAACTGCGTGTATTGGGAGAGGAAATGCTTACAGTCCTTATGAGAGCCTCCCTTCGTTGAGGCAGTTCACTGCACGTGGGACACCCTGCATACACCCTGTAGACTCCTTCGGGGAAGGGCTCTTTGTATAAAGTGTGGGACAAATGCAGCTTGTGTTCCACCTGCAACTAAAGCAGAGTTCTTCGGGTAAAAGTGCCGTGTTTTCAGAGAGGAAATCCTTAGAGATCACAGGAGAGCCTGCCATGGTTGAGGCAGTTCGCTCCACGCTGGAAACCATTCTTATAGAACAAGTTCATTAGGGGAAGTGCCCATTGTGTACACTGTGAGAGGAAAGCTGATGGTGTTCCCCCTGCAATTAAAGCAGAGTTCTTCCTGTAAAACTGCGTGTTTTGGGAGAGGAAATGCTTACAGTATTCGCTACAGCCTGCCTTGGTTGAGGCAGTTCGCTCCACGTGGGAATCCCTGCATAAAGAAGTTCATTCGTGGAAGAGCCCAAAGAGTACACAGTGGGAGAAATGCTGCTTGTGTTCCACCTGCAACTAAAGCAGAATTCTTTGGTAAAACTGCCGTGTTTTGTAAGAGGAAATGCTTACAGTCCTCGCTACAGCCTGCCTTGGTTGAGGCAGTTCACTCCACGTCGGAAACCCTGCATATAGAAGTTCATTCGTGGAAGAGCCCAAAGAGTACACAGTGGGAGAAAAGCTGCTTGTGTTACGCCTGCAAGTAAAGCAGAGTTCTAGCTTTAAAACTGCGTGGTTTGGGAGAGGATATGCTTACAATCCTCGCTACAGCCTGCCATGGTTGAGGCAGTTCGCTCCACGTGGGAAACCCTGCATATACAAGTTCATTCGTGAAGAGACCAAAGAGTACACAGTGGGAGAAATGCTGCTTGTGTTCCACCTGCAACGAAAGCAGAGTTCTTCGGGTAAAAGTTCCGTGTTTTCAGAGGGGAAATTCTTAGAGACCACAGTAGTGCCTGCCATGGTTGAGGCAGTTCGCTCCACGCTGGAAACCATTCTTATAGAACAAGTTCATTAAGGGAAGTGCCTATTGTGTACACTGTGGGAGGAAAGCTGATGGTGTTCCCCCTGCAACTAAAGCAGAGTTCTTCGTGTAAAACTGCGTGTTTCAGGAGGGGAAATGCTTACAGTCCTCGCTACAGCCTGCCATGGGGGAGGCAGTTCGCTCCTCGTGGGAATCCCTGCATATAGAAGTTCATTCGTGTAAGAGCCCAGAGTACACAGTGGGAGAAAAGCTGCTTGTGTTACGCCTGCAAGTAAAGCAGACCTCTAGCGTTAAAACTACGAGGTTTGGGAGAGGATATGCTTACAGTCCTCGCTACAGCCTGCCATGGTTGAGGAAGTTCGGTCCACGTGGGAAACCCTGCATATACAAGTTCATTCGTGAAGAGCCCAAAGAGTACACAGTGGGAGAAATGCTGCTTGTGTTCCACCTGCAACTAAAGCAGAATTCTTTGGTAAAACTGCCGTGTTTTGGAAGAGGAAATGCTTACAGTCCTCGCTACAGCCTGCCTTGGTTGAGGCAGTTCGCTCCACGTCGGAAACCCTGCATATAGAAGTTCATTCGTGGAAGAGCCCAAAGAGTACACAGTGGGAGAAAAGCTGCTTGTGTTACGCCTGCAAGTAAAGCAGAGTTCTAGCTTTAAAACTGCGTGGTTTGGGAGAGGATATGCTTACAATCCTCGCTACAGCCTGCCATGGTTGAGGCAGTTCGCTCCACGTGGGAAACCCTGCATATACAAGTTCATTCGTGAAGAGACCAAAGAGTACACAGTGGGAGAAATGCTGCTTGTGTTCCACCTGCAACGAAAGCAGAGTTCTTTGGGTAAAAGTTCCGTGTTTTCAGAGGGGAAATTCTTAGAGACCACAGTAATGCCTGCCATGGTTGAGGCAGTTCGCTCCACGCTGGAAACCATTCTTATAGAACAAGTTCATTAGGGGAAGTGCCTATTGTGTACACTGTGGGAGGAAAGCTGATGGTGTTCCCCCTGCACCTAAAGCAGAGTTCTTCGTGTAAAACTGCGTGTTTCGGGAGGGGAAATGCTTACAGTCCTCGCTACAGCCTGCCATGGTGGAGGCAGTTCGCTCCTCGTGGGAATCCCTGCATAAAGAAGTTCATTCGTGTAAGAGCCCAAAGAGTACACATTGGGAGTAATGCTGCTTGTATGCCACCTGCAACTAAAGCAGAATTCTTTGGTAAAACTGCCGTGTTTTGTAAGAGGAAATGCTTACAGTACTTGCTACAGCCTGCCTTGGTTGAGGCAGTTCGCTCCACGTCGGAAACCCTGCATATAGAAGTTCATTCGTGGAAGAGCCCAAAGAGTACACAGTGGGAGAAAAGCTGCTTGTGTTACCTCTGCAACTAAAGCAGAGTTCTACCGTTAAAACTGCGTGTTTTGGGAGAGGATATGCTTACAGTCCTCGCTACAGCCTGCCACGGTTGAAGCAGTTCAATCCACGTGGGAATCCCTGCATAAAGAAATTCATTCGTGGAAGAGCCCAAAGATTACACACTGGGAGTAATGCTGCTTGTGTTCCACCTGCAACTAACGCAGAGTTCCTTGGGTAAAACTGCCGTGTTTTCAGAGAGGAAATGCTTAGACGCCTAACTAGAGCCTGCTTACTTTAGGCATTTCACTCCACGCGGGACCCCTTGAGTATAGATATTCTTTCGGGCAAAGGCTCATTGGGTACACTGTGGGAGAAAAGCTGCTTGTGTTCCACCTGCAACTAAAGCAGAATTCTTCGGGTAAACCTGCGTGATTTGGTAGAGGATATGCTTACAGTCCTCGTTACAGCCTTCCATGGTGGAGGCAGTTCGCTCCTCGTGGGAATCCCTGCATAAAGAAGTTCATTCGTGTAAGAGCCCAAAGAGTACACAGTGGGAGAAATGCTGCTTGTGTTCCACCTGCAACTAAAGCACCGTTCTTCGGGTAAAACTGCCTGTTATGGGGAGGAAATGCTTACAGTCCTTACGAGAGCCTGCCTTCATTGAGGCAGTTCGCTGCACGTGGGACACCCTGCATAATGAAGATTCATTTGGGGAAGGGCCGTTTGTATAAAGTGTGGGACAAATGCAGCTTGTGTTCCACCTGCAACTAAAGCAGAGTTCTTCGGGTTAAAGTGCCGTGTTTTCAGAGAGGAAATCCTTAGAGACCACAGGAGAGCCTGCCATGGTTGAGGCAGTTCGCTCCACGCTGGAAAACATTCTTTTAGAACAAGTTCATTAGGAGAAGTGCCCATTCTGTACACTGTGGGAGGAAAGCTGATGGTGTTCCCCCTGCACCTAAAGCAGAGTTCTTCGTGTAAAACTGCGTGTTTCGGGAGGGGAAATGCTTACAGTATTCGCTACAGCCTGCCTTGGTTGAGGCAGTTCGCTCCACGTGGGAATCCCTGCATAAAGAAGTTCATTCGTGTAAGAGCCCAAAGAGTACACAGTGGGAGAAATGCTGCTTGTGTTCCACCTGCAACTAAAGCAGAATTCTTTGGTAAAACTGCCGTGTTTTGGAAGAGGAAATGCTTACAGTCCTCGCTACAGCCTGCCTTGGTTGAGGCAGTTCGCTCCACGTCGGAAACCCTGCATATAGAAGTTCATTCGTGGAAGAGCCCAAAGAGTACACAGTGGGAGAAAAGCTACTTGTGTTACGCCTGCAAGTAAAGCAGAGTTCTAGCTGTAAAACTGCGTGGTTTGGGAGAGGATATGCTTACAATCCTCGCTACAGCCTGCCATGGTTGAGGCAGTTCGCTCCACGTGGGAAACCCTGCATATACAAGTTCATTCGTGAAGAGACCAAAGAGTACACAGTGGGAGAAATGCTGCTTGTGTTCCACCTGCAACGAAAGCAGAGTTCTTTGGGTAAAAGTTCCGTGTTTTCAGAGGGGAAATTCTTAGAGACCACAGTAATGCCTGCCATGGTTGAGGCAGTTCGCTCCACGCTGGAAACCATTCTTATAGAACAAGTTCATTAGGGGAAGTGCCTATTGTGTACACTGTGGGAGGAAAGCTGATGGTGTTCCCCCTGCACCTAAAGCAGAGTTCTTCGTGTAAAACTGCGTGTTTCGGGAGGGGAAATGCTTACAGTCCTCGCTACAGCCTGCCATGGTGGAGGCAGTTCGCTCCTCGTGGGAATCCCTGCATAAAGAAGTTCATTCGTGTAAGAGCCCAAAGAGTACACATTGGGAGTAATGCTGCTTGTATGCCACCTGCAACTAAAGCAGAATTCTTTGGTAAAACTGCCGTGTTTTGTAAGAGGAAATGCTTACAGTACTTGCTACAGCCTGCCTTGGTTGAGGCAGTTCGCTCCACGTCAGAAACCCTGCATATAGAAGTTCATTCGTGGAAGAGCCCAAAGAGTACACAGTGGGAGAAAAGCTGCTTGTGTTACCTCTGCAACTAAAGCAGAGTTCTACCGTTAAAACTGCATGTTTTGGGAGAGGATATGCTTACAGTCCTCGCTACAGCCTGCCACGGTTGAAGCAGTTCAATCCACGTGGGAATCCCTGCATAAAGAAATTCATTCGTGGAAGAGCCCAAAGATTACACACTGGGAGTAATGCTGCTTGTGTTCCACCTGCAACTAACGCAGAGTTCCTTGGGTAAAACTGCCTTGTTTTCAGAGAGGAAATGCTTAGACGCCTAACTAGAGCCTGCTTACTTTAGGCATTTCACTCCACGCGGGACCCCTTGAGTATAGATATTATTTCGGGCAAAGGCTCATTGGGTACACTGTGGGAGAAAAGCTGCTTGTGTTCCACCTGCAACTAAAGCAGAATTCTTCGGGTAAACCTGCGTGATTTGGTAGAGGATATGCTTACAGTCCTCGTTACAGCCTTCCATGGTGGAGGCAGTTCGCTCCTCGTGGGAATCCCTGCATAAAGAAGTTCATTCGTGTAAGAGCCCAAAGAGTACACAGTGGGAGAAATGCTGCTTGTGTTCCACCTGCAACTAAAGCACCGTTCTTCGGGTAAAACTGCCTGTTATGGGGAGGAAATGCTTACAGTCCTTACGAGAGCCTGCCTTCATTGAGGCAGTTCGCTGCACGTGGGACACCCTGCATAATGAAGATTCATTCGGGGAAGGGCCGTTTGTATAAAGTGTGGGACAAATGCAGCTTGTGTTCCACCTGCAACTAAAGCAGAGTTCTTCGGGTAAAAGTGCCGTGTTTTCAGAGAGGAAATCCTTAGAGACCACAGGAGAGCCTGCCATGGTTGAGGCAGTTCGCTCCACGCTGGAAACCATTCTTTTAGAACAAGTTCATTAGGAGAAGTGCCCATTCTGTACACTGTGGGAGGAAAGCTGATGGTGTTCCCCCTGCACCTAAAGCAGAGTTCTTCGTGTAAAACTGCGTGTTTCGGGAGGGGAAATGCTTACAGTATTCGTTACAGCCTGCCTTGGTTGAGGCAGTTCGCTCCACGTGGGAATCCCTGCATAAAGAAGTTCATTCGTGGAAGAGCCCAAAGAGTACACAGTGGGAGAAATGCTGCTTGTGTTCCACCTGCAACTAAAGCAGAATTCTTTGGTAAAACTGCCGTGTTTTGGAAGAGGAAATGCTTACAGTCCTCGCTACAGCCTGCCTTGGTTGAGGCAGTTCGCTCCACGTCGGAAACCCTGCATATAGAAGTTCATTCGTGGAAGAGCCCAAAGAGTACACAGTGGGAGAAAAGCTGCTTGTGTTACGCCTGCAAGTAAAGCAGAGTTCTAGCTTTAAAACTGCGTGGTTTGGGAGAGGATATGCTTACAATCCTCGCTACAGCCTGCCATGGTTGAGGCAGTTCGCTCCACGTGGGAAACCCTGCATATACAAGTTCATTCGTGAAGAGACCAAAGAGTACACAGTGGGAGAAATGCTGCTTGTGTTCCACCTGCAACGAAAGCAGAGTTCTTTGGGTAAAAGTTCCGTGTTTTCAGAGGGGAAATTCTTAGAGACCACAGTAATGCCTGCCATGGTTGAGGCAGTTCGCTCCACGCTGGAAACCATTCTTATAGAACAAGTTCATTAGGGGAAGTGCCTATTGTGTACACTGTGGGAGGAAAGCTGATGGTGTTCCCCCTGCACCTAAAGCAGAGTTCTTCGTGTAAAACTGCGTGTTTCGGGAGGGGAAATGCTTACAGTCCTCGCTACAGCCTGCCATGGTGGAGGCAGTTCGCTCCTCGTGGGAATCCCTGCATAAAGAAGTTCATTCGTGTAAGAGCCCAAAGAGTACACATTGGGAGTAATGCTGCTTGTATGCCACCTGCAACTAAAGCAGAATTCTTTGGTAAAACTGCCGTGTTTTGTAAGAGGAAATGCTTACAGTACTTGCTACAGCCTGCCTTGGTTGAGGCAGTTCGCTCCACGTCGGAAACCCTGCATATAGAAGTTCATTCGTGGAAGAGCCCAAAGAGTACACAGTGGGAGAAAAGCTGCTTGTGTTACCTCTGCAACTAAAGCAGAGTTCTACCGTTAAAACTGCGTGTTTTGGGAGAGGATATGCTTACAGTCCTCGCTACAGCCTGCCACGGTTGAAGCAGTTCAATCCACGTGGGAATCCCTGCATAAAGAAATTCATTCGTGGAAGAGCCCAAAGATTACACACTGGGAGTAATGCTGCTTGTGTTCCACCTGCAACTAACGCAGAGTTCCTTGGGTAAAACTGCCGTGTTTTCAGAGAGGAAATGCTTAGACGCCTAACTAGAGCCTGCTTACTTTAGGCATTTCACTCCACGCGGGACCCCTTGAGTATAGATATTCTTTCGGGCAAAGGCTCATTGGGTACACTGTGGGAGAAAAGCTGCTTGTGTTCCACCTGCAACTAAAGCAGAATTCTTCGGGTAAACCTGCGTGATTTGGTAGAGGATATGCTTACAGTCCTCGTTACAGCCTTCCATGGTGGAGGCAGTTCGCTCCTCGTGGGAATCCCTGCATAAAGAAGTTCATTCGTGTAAGAGCCCAAAGAGTACACAGTGGGAGAAATGCTGCTTGTGTTCCACCTGCAACTAAAGCACCGTTCTTCGGGTAAAACTGCCTGTTATGGGGAGGAAATGCTTACAGTCCTTACGAGAGCCTGCCTTCATTGAGGCAGTTCGCTGCACGTGGGACACCCTGCATAATGAAGATTCATTCGGGGAAGGGCCGTTTGTATAAAGTGTGGGACAAATGCAGCTTGTGTTCCACCTGCAACTAAAGCAGAGTTCTTCGGGTTAAAGTGCCGTGTTTTCAGAGAGGAAATCCTTAGAGACCACAGGAGAGCCTGCCATGGTTGAGGCAGTTCGCTCCACGCTGGAAACCATTCTTTTAGAACAAGTTCATTAGGAGAAGTGCCCATTCTGTACACTGTGGGAGGAAAGCTGATGGTGTTCCCCCTGCACCTAAAGCAGAGTTCTTCGTGTAAAACTGCGTGTTTCGGGAGGGGAAATGCTTACAGTATTCGCTACAGCCTGCCTTGGTTGAGGCAGTTCGCTCCACGTGGGAATCCCTGCATAAAGAAGTTCATTCGTGGAAGAGCCCAAAGAGTACACAGTGGGAGAAATGCTGCTTGTGTTCCACCTGCAACTAAAGCAGAATTCTTTGGTAAAACTGCCGTGTTTTGGAAGAGGAAATGCTTACAGTCCTCGCTACAGCCTGCCTTGGTTGAGGCAGTTCGCTCCACGTCGGAAACCCTGCATATAGAAGTTCATTTGTGGAAGAGCCCAAAGAGTACACAGTGGGAGAAAAGCTGCTTGTGTTACGCCTGCAAGTAAAGCAGAGTTCTAGCTTTAAAACTGCGTGGTTTGGGAGAGGATATGCTTACAATCCTCGCTACAGCCTGCCATGGTTGAGGCAGTTCGCTCCACGTGGGAAACCCTGCATATACAAGTTCATTCGTGAAGAGACCAGAGTACACAGTGGGAGAAATGCTGCTTGTGTTCCACCAGCAAAGAAAGCAGAGTTCTTCGGGTATAAGTTCCGTGTTTTCAGAGGGGAAATTCTTAGAGACCACAGTAGTGCCTGCCATGGTTGAGGCAGTTCGCTCCACGCTGGAAACCATTCTTATAGAACAAGTTCATTAGGGGAAGTGCCTATTGTGTACACTGTGGGAGGAAAGCTGATGGTGTTCCCCCTGCACCTAAAGCAGAGTTCTTCGTGTAAAACTGCGTGTTTCGGGAGGGGAAATGCTTACAGTCCTCGCTACAGCCTGCCATGGTGGAGGCAGTTCGCTCCTCGTGGGAATCCCTGCATATAGAAGTTCATTCGTGGAAGAGCCCAAAGAGTACACAGTGGGAGAAAAGCTGCTTGTGTTACGCCTGCAAGTAAAGCAGACTTCTAGCGTTAAAACTGCGAGGTTTGGGAGAGGATATGCTTACAGTCCTCGCTACAGCCTGCCATGGTTGAGGAAGTTCGCTCCACGTGGGAAACCCTGCATATACAAGTTCATTCGTGAAGAGACCAAAGAGTACCCAGTGGGAGAAATGCTGCTTGTGTTCCACCTGCAACGAAAGCAGAGTTCTTCGGGTAAAAGTTCCGTGTTTTCAGAGGTGAAATTCTTAGAGACCACAGTAGTGCCTGCCATGGTTGAGGCAGTTCGCTCCACGCTGGAAACCATTCTTATAGAACAAGTTCATTAAGGGAAGTGCCCATTGTGTACACTGTGGGAGAAAAGATGCTTGTGTTCCCCCTGCAACTAAAGCAGAGTTCCTCGGGTAAACCTGCGTGATTTGGTAGAGGATATGCTTACAGTCCTCGCTACAGCCTGCCATGGTGGAGGCAGTTCGCTCCTCGTGGGAATCCCTGCATAAAGAAGTTCATTCGTGTAAGAGCCCAAAGAGTACACATTGCGAGTAATGCTGCTTGTATGCCACCTGCAACTAAAGCTGAATTCTTTGGTAAAACTGCCGTGTTTTGGAAGAGGAAATGCTTACAGTCCTCGCTACAGCCTGCCTTGGTTGAGGCAGTTCGCTCCACGTCGGAAACCCTGCATATAGAAGTTCATTCGTGGAAGAGCCCAAAGAGTACACAGTGGGAGAAAAGCTGCTTGTGTTACCTCTGCAACTAAAGCAGAGTTCTACCGTTAAAACTGCGTGTTTTGGGAGAGGATATGCTTACAGTCCTCGCTACAGCCTGCCACGGTTGAGGCAGTTCGATCCACGTGGGAATCCCTGCATAAAGAAATTTATTCGTGGAAGAGCCCAAAGATTACACACTGGGAGTAATGCTGCTTGTGTTCCACCTGCAACTAACGCAGAGTTCCTTGGGTAAAACTGCCGTGTTTTCAGAGAGGAAATGCTTAGAGGCCTAACTAGAGCCTGCTTGCTTTAGGCATTTCACTCCACGCGGGACCCCTTGAGTATAGATATTCTTTCGGGCAAAGGCTCATTGGGTACACTGTGGGAGAAAAGCTGCTTGTGTTCCACCTGCAACTAAAGAAGAATTCTTCGGGTAAACCTGCGTGATTTGGTAGAGGATATGCTTACAGTCCTCGTTACAGCCTTCCATGGTGGAGGCAGTTCGCTCCTCGTGGGAATCCCTGCATAAAGAAGTTCATTCGTGTAAGAGCCCAAAGAGTACACAGTGGGAGAAATGCTGCTTGTGTTCCACCTGCAACTAAAGCAGAATTCTTTGGGTAAAACTGCGTGTATTGGGAGAGGAAATGCTTACAGTCCTTATGAGAGCCTCCCTTCGTTGAGGCAGTTCACTGCACGTGGGACACCCTGCATACACCCTGTAGACTCCTTCGGGGAAGGGCTCTTTGTATAAAGTGTGGGACAAATGCAGCTTGTGTTCCACCTGCAACTAAAGCAGAGTTCTTCGGGTAAAAGTGCCGTGTTTTCAGAGAGGAAATCCTTAGAGATCACAGGAGAGCCTGCCATGGTTGAGGCAGTTCGCTCCACGCTGGAAACCATTCTTATAGAACAAGTTCATTAGGGGAAGTGCCCATTGTGTACACTGTGAGAGGAAAGCTGATGGTGTTCCCCCTGCAATTAAAGCAGAGTTCTTCCTGTAAAACTGCGTGTTTTGGGAGAGGAAATGCTTACAGTATTCGCTACAGCCTGCCTTGGTTGAGGCAGTTCGCTCCACGTGGGAATCCCTGCATAAAGAAGTTCATTCGTGGAAGAGCCCAAAGAGTACACAGTGGGAGAAATGCTGCTTGTGTTCCACCTGCAACTAAAGCAGAATTCTTTGGTAAAACTGCCGTGCTTTGGAAGAGGAAATGCTTACAGTCCTCGCTACAGCCTGCCTTGGTTGAGGCAGTTCACTCCACGTCGGAAACCCTGCATATAGAAGTTCATTCATGGAAGAGCCCAAAGAGTACACAGTGGGAGAAAAGCTGCTTGTGTTACGCCTGCAAGTAAAGCAGAGTTCTAGCTTTAAAACTGCGTTGTTTGGGAGAGGATATGCTTACAATCCTCGCTACAGCCTGCCATGGTTGAGGCAGTTCGCTCCACGTGGGAAACCCTGCATATACAAGTTCATTCGTGAAGAGACCAAAGAGTACACAGTGGGAGAAATGCTGCTTGTGTTCCACCTGCAACGAAAGCAGAGTTCTTCGGGTAAAAGTTCCGTGTTTTCAGAGGGGAAATTCTTAGAGACCACAGTAGTGCCTGCCATGGTTGAGGCAGTTCGCTCCACGCTGGAAACCATTCTTATAGAACAAGTTCATTAAGGGAAGTGCCTATTGTGTACACTGTGGGAGGAAAGCTGATGGTGTTCCCCCTGCAACTAAAGCAGAGTTCTTCGTGTAAAACTGCGTGTTTCAGGAGGGGAAATGCTTACAGTCCTCGCTACAGCCTGCCATGGGGGAGGCAGTTCGCTCCTCGTGGGAATCCCTGCATATAGAAGTTCATTCGTGTAAGAGCCCAGAGTACACAGTGGGAGAAAAGCTGCTTGTGTTACGCCTGCAAGTAAAGCAGACCTCTAGCGTTAAAACTACGAGGTTTGGGAGAGGATATGCTTACAGTCCTCGCTACAGCCTGCCATGGTTGAGGAAGTTCGGTCCACGTGGGAAACCCTGCATATACAAGTTCATTCGTGAAGAGCCCAAAGAGTACACAGTGGGAGAAATGCTGCTTGTGTTCCACCTGCAACGAAAGCAGAGTTCTTCGGGTAAAAGTTCCGTGTTTTCAGAGGGGAAATTCTTAGAGACCACAGTAGTGCTTGCCATGGTTGAGGCAGTTCGCTCCACGGTGGAAACCATTCTTATAGAACAAGTTCATTAAGGGAAGTGCCCATTGTGTACACTGTGGGAGAAAAGATGCTTGTGTTCCCCCTGCAACTAAAGCAGAGTTCCTCGGGTAAACCTGCGTGATTTGGTAGAGGATATGCTTACAGTCCTCGCTACAGCCTGCCATGGTGGAGGCAGTTCGCTCCTCGTGGGAATCCCTGCATAAAGAAGTTCATTCGTGTAAGAGCCCAAAGAGTACACATTGGGAGTAATGCTGCTTGTATGCCACCTGCAACTAAAGCAGAATTCTTTGGTAAAACTGCCGTGTTTTGGAAGAGGAAATGCTTACAGTCCTCGCTACAGCCTGCCTTGGTTGAGGCAGTTCGCTCCACGTCGGAAACCCTGCATATAGAAGTTCATTCGTGGAAGAGCCCAAAGAGTACACAGTGGGAGAAAAGCTGCTTGTGTTACCTCTGCAACTAAAGCAGAGTTCTACCGTTAAAACTGCGTGTTTTGGGAGAGGATATGCTTACAGTCCTCGCTACAGCCTGCCACGGTTGAGGCAGTTCGATCCACGTGGGAATCCCTGCATAAAGAAATTCATTCGTGGAAGAGCCCAAAGATTACACACTGGGAGTAATGCTGCTTGTGTTCCACCTGCAACTAACGCAGAGTTCCTTGGGTAAAACTACCGTGTTTTCAGAGAGGAAATGCTTAGAGGCCTAACTAGAGCCTGCTTGCTTTAGGCATTTCTCTCCACGCGGGACACCTTGAGTATAGATATTCTTTCGGGCAAAGGCTCATTGGGTACACTGTGGGAGAAAAGCTGCTTGTGTTCCACCTGCAACTAAAGCAGAATTCTTCGGGTAAACCTGCGTGATTTGGTAGAGGATATGCTTACAGTCCTCGTTACAGCCTTCCATGGTGGAGGCAGTTCGCTCCTCGTGGGAATCCCTGCATAAAGAAGTTCATTCGTGTAAGAGCCCAAAGAGTACACAGTGGGAGAAATGCTGCTTGTGTTCCACCTGCAACTAAAGCAGAATTCTTTGGGTAAAACTGCGTGTATTGGGAGAGGAAATGCTTACAGTCCTTATGAGAGCCTCCCTTCGTTGAGGCAGTTCACTGCACGTGGGACACCCTGCATACACCCTGTAGACTCCTTCGGGGAAGGGCTCTTTGTATAAAGTGTGGGACAAATGCAGCTTGTGTTCCACCTGCAACTAAAGCAGAGTTCTTCGGGTAAAAGTGCCGTGTTTTCAGAGAGGAAATCCTTAGAGATCACAGGAGAGCCTGCCATGGTTGAGGCAGTTCGCTCCACGCTGGAAACCATTCTTATAGAACAAGTTCATTAGGGGAAGTGCCCATTGTGTACACTGTGAGAGGAAAGCTGATGGTGTTCCCCCTGCAATTAAAGCAGAGTTCTTCCTGTAAAACTGCGTGTTTTGGGAGAGGAAATGCTTACAGTATTCGCTACAGCCTGCCTTGGTTGAGGCAGTTCGCTCCACGTGGGAATCCCTGCATAAAGAAGTTCATTCGTGGAAGAGCCCAAAGAGTACACAGTGGGAGAAATGCTGCTTGTGTTCCACCTGCAACTAAAGCAGAATTCTTTGGTAAAACTGCCGTGTTTTGGAAGAGGAAATGCTTACAGTCCTCGCTACAGCCTGCCTTGGTTGAGGCAGTTCGCTCCACGTCGGAAACCCTGCATATAGAAGTTCATTCGTGGAAGAGCCCAAAGAGTACACAGTGGGAGAAAAGCTGCTTGTGTTACGCCTGCAAGTAAAGCAGAGTTCTAGCTTTAAAACTGCGTTGTTTGGGAGAGGATATGCTTACAATCCTCGCTACAGCCTGCCATGGTTGAGGCAGTTCGCTCCACGTGGGAAACCCTGCATATACAAGTTCATTCGTGAAGAGACCAAAGAGTACACAGTGGGAGAAATGCTGCTTGTGTTCCACCTGCAACGAAAGCAGAGTTCTTCGGGTAAAAGTTCCGTGTTTTCAGAGGGGAAATTCTTAGAGACCACAGTAGTGCCTGCCATGGTTGAGGCAGTTCGCTCCACGCTGGAAACCATTCTTATAGAACAAGTTCATTAAGGGAAGTGCCTATTGTGTACACTGTGGGAGGAAAGCTGATGGTGTTCCCCCTGCAACTAAAGCAGAGTTCTTCGTGTAAAACTGCGTGTTTCAGGAGGGGAAATGCTTACAGTCCTCGCTACAGCCTGCCATTGGGGAGGCAGTTCGCTCCTCGTGGGAATCCCTGCATATAGAAGTTCATTCGTGTAAGAGCCCAGAGTACACAGTGGGAGAAAAGCTGCTTGTGTTACGCCTGCAAGTAAAGCAGACCTCTAGCGTTAAAACTACGAGGTTTGGGAGAGGATATGCTTACAGTCCTCGCTACAGCCTGCCATGGTTGAGGAAGTTCGGTCCACGTGGGAAACCCTGCATATACAAGTTCATTCGTGAAGAGCCCAAAGAGTACACAGTGGGAGAAATGCTGCTTGTGTTCCACCTGCAACGAAAGCAGAGTTCTTCGGGTAAAAGTTCCGTGTTTTCAGAGGGGAAATTCTTAGAGACCACAGTAGTGCCTGCCATGGTTGAGGCAGTTCGCTCCACGCTGGAAACCATTCTTATAGAACAAGTTCATTAAGGGAAGTGCCCATTGTGTACACTGTGGGAGAAAAGATGCTTGTGTTCCCCCTGCAACTAAAGCAGAGTTCCTCGGGTAAACCTGCGTGATTTGGTAGAGGATATGCTTACAGTCCTCGCTACAGCCTGCCATGGTGGAGGCAGTTCGCTCCTCGTGGGAATCCCTGCATAAAGAAGTTCATTCGTGTAAGAGCCCAAAGAGTACACATTGGGAGTAATGCTGCTTGTATGCCACCTGCAACTAAAGCAGAATTCTTTGGTAAAACTGCCGTGTTTTGGAAGAGGAAATGCTTACAGTCCTCGCTACAGCCTGCCTTGGTTGAGGCAGTTCGCTCCACGTCGGAAACCCTGCATATAGAAGTTCATTCGTGGAAGAGCCCAAAGAGTACACAGTGGGAGAAAAGCTGCTTGTGTTACCTCTGCAACTAAAGCAGAGTTCTACCGTTAAAACTGCGTGTTTTGGGAGAGGATATGCTTACAGTCCTCGCTACAGCCTGCCACGGTTGAGGCAGTTCGATCCACGTGGGAATCCCTGCATAAAGAAATTCATTCGTGGAAGAGCCCAAAGATTACACACTGGGAGTAATGCTGCTTGTGTTCCACCTGCAACTAACGCAGAGTTCCTTGGGTAAAACTGCCGTGTTTTCAGAGAGGAAATGCTTAGACGCCTAACTAGAGCCTGCTTACTTTAGGCATTTCACTCCACGCGGGACCCCTTGAGTATAGATATTCTTTCGGGCAAAGGCTCATTGGGTACACTGTGGGAGAAAAGCTGCTTGTGTTCCACCTGCAACTAAAGCAGAATTCTTCGGGTAAACCTGCGTGATTTGGTAGAGGATATGCTTACAGTCCTCGTTACAGCCTTCCATGGTGGAGGCAGTTCGCTCCACGCTGGAAACCATTCTTATAGAACAAGTTCATTAGGGGAAGTGCCTATTGTGTACACTGTGGGAGGAAAGCTGATGGTGTTCCCCCTGCACCTAAAGCAGAGTTCTTCGTGTAAAACTGCGTGTTTCGGGAGGGGAAATGCTTACAGTCCTCGCTACAGCCTGCCATGGTGGAGGCAGTTCGCTCCTCGTGGGAATCCCTGCATAAAGAAGTTCATTCGTGTAAGAGCCCAAAGAGTACACATTGGGAGTAATGCTGCTTGTATGCCACCTGCAACTAAAGCAGAATTCTTTGGTAAAACTGCCGTGTTTTGTAAGAGGAAATGCTTACAGTACTTGCTACAGCCTGCCTTGGTTGAGGCAGTTCGCTCCACGTCGGAAACCCTGCATATAGAAGTTCATTCGTGGAAGAGCCCAAAGAGTACACAGTGGGAGAAAAGCTGCTTGTGTTACCTCTGCAACTAAAGCAGAGTTCTACCGTTAAAACTGCGTGTTTTGGGAGAGGATATGCTTACAGTCCTCGCTACAGCCTGCCACGGTTGAAGCAGTTCAATCCACGTGGGAATCCCTGCATAAAGAAATTCATTCGTGGAAGAGCCCAAAGATTACACACTGGGAGTAATGCTGCTTGTGTTCCACCTGCAACTAACGCAGAGTTCCTTGGGTAAAACTGCCGTGTTTTCAGAGAGGAAATGCTTAGACGCCTAACTAGAGCCTGCTTACTTTAGGCATTTCACTCCACGCGGGACCCCTTGAGTATAGATATTCTTTCGGGCAAAGGCTCATTGGGTACACTGTGGGAGAAAAGCTGCTTGTGTTCCACCTGCAACTAAAGCAGAATTCTTCGGGTAAACCTGCGTGATTTGGTAGAGGATATGCTTACAGTCCTCGTTACAGCCTTCCATGGTGGAGGCAGTTCGCTCCTCGTGGGAATCCCTGCATAAAGAAGTTCATTCGTGTAAGAGCCCAAAGAGTACACAGTGGGAGAAATGCTGCTTGTGTTCCACCTGCAACTAAAGCACCGTTCTTCGGGTAAAACTGCCTGTTATGGGGAGGAAATGCTTACAGTCCTTACGAGAGCCTGCCTTCATTGAGGCAGTTCGCTGCACGTGGGACACCCTGCATAATGAAGATTCATTTGGGGAAGGGCCGTTTGTATAAAGTGTGGGACAAATGCAGCTTGTGTTCCACCTGCAACTAAAGCAGAGTTCTTCGGGTTAAAGTGCCGTGTTTTCAGAGAGGAAATCCTTAGAGACCACAGGAGAGCCTGCCATGGTTGAGGCAGTTCGCTCCACGCTGGAAAACATTCTTTTAGAACAAGTTCATTAGGAGAAGTGCCCATTCTGTACACTGTGGGAGGAAAGCTGATGGTGTTCCCCCTGCACCTAAAGCAGAGTTCTTCGTGTAAAACTGCGTGTTTCGGGAGGGGAAATGCTTACAGTATTCGCTACAGCCTGCCTTGGTTGAGGCAGTTCGCTCCACGTGGGAATCCCTGCATAAAGAAGTTCATTCGTGTAAGAGCCCAAAGAGTACACAGTGGGAGAAATGCTGCTTGTGTTCCACCTGCAACTAAAGCAGAATTCTTTGGTAAAACTGCCGTGTTTTGGAAGAGGAAATGCTTACAGTCCTCGCTACAGCCTGCCTTGGTTGAGGCAGTTCGCTCCACGTCGGAAACCCTGCATATAGAAGTTCATTCGTGGAAGAGCCCAAAGAGTACACAGTGGGAGAAAAGCTGCTTGTGTTACGCCTGCAAGTAAAGCAGAGTTCTAGCTTTAAAACTGCGTGGTTTGGGAGAGGATATGCTTACAATCCTCGCTACAGCCTGCCATGGTTGAGGCAGTTCGCTCCACGTGGGAAACCCTGCATATACAAGTTCATTCGTGAAGAGACCAAAGAGTACACAGTGGGAGAAATGCTGCTTGTGTTCCACCTGCAACGAAAGCAGAGTTCTTTGGGTAAAAGTTCCGTGTTTTCAGAGGGGAAATTCTTAGAGACCACAGTAATGCCTGCCATGGTTGAGGCAGTTCGCTCCACGCTGGAAACCATTCTTATAGAACAAGTTCATTAGGGGAAGTGCCTATTGTGTACACTGTGGGAGGAAAGCTGATGGTGTTCCCCCTGCACCTAAAGCAGAGTTCTTCGTGTAAAACTGCGTGTTTCGGGAGGGGAAATGCTTACAGTCCTCGCTACAGCCTGCCATGGTGGAGGCAGTTCGCTCCTCGTGGGAATCCCTGCATAAAGAAGTTCATTCGTGTAAGAGCCCAAAGAGTACACATTGGGAGTAATGCTGCTTGTATGCCACCTGCAACTAAAGCAGAATTCTTTGGTAAAACTGCCGTGTTTTGTAAGAGGAAATGCTTACAGTACTTGCTACAGCCTGCCTTGGTTGAGGCAGTTCGCTCCACGTCAGAAACCCTGCATATAGAAGTTCATTCGTGGAAGAGCCCAAAGAGTACACAGTGGGAGAAAAGCTGCTTGTGTTACCTCTGCAACTAAAGCAGAGTTCTACCGTTAAAACTGCATGTTTTGGGAGAGGATATGCTTACAGTCCTCGCTACAGCCTGCCACGGTTGAAGCAGTTCAATCCACGTGGGAATCCCTGCATAAAGAAATTCATTCGTGGAAGAGCCCAAAGATTACACACTGGGAGTAATGCTGCTTGTGTTCCACCTGCAACTAACGCAGAGTTCCTTGGGTAAAACTGCCTTGTTTTCAGAGAGGAAATGCTTAGACGCCTAACTAGAGCCTGCTTACATTAGGCATTTCACTCCACGCGGGACCCCTTGAGTATAGATATTCTTTCGGGCAAAGGCTCATTGGGTACACTGTGGGAGAAAAGCTGCTTGTGTTCCACCTGCAACTAAAGCAGAATTCTTCGGGTAAACCTGCGTGATTTGGTAGAGGATATGCTTACAGTCCTCGTTACAGCCTTCCATGGTGGAGGCAGTTCGCTCCTCGTGGGAATCCCTGCATAAAGAAGTTCATTCGTGTAAGAGCCCAAAGAGTACACAGTGGGAGAAATGCTGCTTGTGTTCCACCTGCAACTAAAGCACCGTTCTTCGGGTAAAACTGCCTGTTATGGGGAGGAAATGCTTACAGTCCTTATGAGAGCCTGCCTTCATTGAGGCAGTTCGCTGCACGTGGGACACCCTGCATAATGAAGATTCATTCAGGGAAGGGCCGTTTGTATAAAGTGTGGGACAAATGCAGCTTGTGTTCCACCTGCAACTAAAGCAGAGTTCTTCGGGTAAAAGTGCCGTGTTTTCAGAGAGGAAATCCTTAGAGACCACAGGAGAGCCTGCCATGGTTGAGGCAGTTCGCTCCACGCTGGAAACCATTCTTTTAGAACAAGTTCATTAGGGGAAGTGCCCATTCTGTACACTGTGGGAGGAAAGCTGATGGTGTTCCCCCTGCACCTAAAGCAGAGTTCTTCGTGTAAAACTGCGTGTTTCGGGAGGGGAAATGCTTACAGTATTCGTTACAGCCTGCCTTGGTTGAGGCAGTTCGCTCCACGTGGGAATCCCTGCATAAAGAAGTTCATTCGTGGAAGAGCCCAAAGAGTACACAGTGGGAGAAATGCTGCTTGTGTTCCACCTGCAACTAAAGCAGAATTCTTTGGTAAAACTGCCGTGTTTTGGAAGAGGAAATGCTTACAGTCCTCGCTACAGCCTGCCTTGGTTGAGGCAGTTCGCTCCACGTCGGAAACCCTGCATATAGAAGTTCATTCGTGGAAGAGCCCAAAGAGTACACAGTGGGAGAAAAGCTGCTTGTGTTACGCCTGCAAGTAAAGCAGAGTTCTAGCTTTAAAACTGCGTGGTTTGGGAGAGGATATGCTTACAATCCTCGCTACAGCCTGCCATGGTTGAGGCAGTTCGCTCCACGTGGGAAACCCTGCATATACAAGTTCATTCGTGAAGAGACCAAAGAGTACACAGTGGGAGAAATGCTGCTTGTGTTCCACCTGCAACGAAAGCAGAGTTCTTTGGGTAAAAGTTCCGTGTTTTCAGAGGGGAAATTCTTAGAGACCACAGTAATGCCTGCCATGGTTGAGGCAGTTCGCTCCACGCTGGAAACCATTCTTATAGAATAAGTTCATTAGGGGAAGTGCCTATTGTGTACACTGTGGGAGGAAAGCTGATGGTGTTCCCCCTGCACCTAAAGCAGAGTTCTTCGTGTAAAACTGCGTGTTTCGGGAGGGGAAATGCTTACAGTCCTCGCTACAGCCTGCCATGGTGGAGGCAGTTCGCTCCTCGTGGGAATCCCTGCATAAAGAAGTTCATTCGTGTAAGAGCCCAAAGAGTACACATTGGGAGTAATGCTGCTTGTATGCCACCTGCAACTAAAGCAGAATTCTTTGGTAAAACTGCCGTGTTTTGTAAGAGGAAATGCTTACAGTACTTGCTACAGCCTGCCTTGGTTGAGGCAGTTCGCTCCACGTCGGAAACCCTGCATATAGAAGTTCATTCGTGGAAGAGCCCAAAGAGTACACAGTGGGAGAAAAGCTGCTTGTGTTACCTCTGCAACTAAAGCAGAGTTCTACCATTAAAACTGCGTGTTTTGGGAGAGGATATGCTTACAGTCCTCGCTACAGCCTGCCACGGTTGAAGCAGTTCAATCCACGTGGGAATCCCTGCATAAAGAAATTCATTCGTGGAAGAGCCCAAAGATTACACACTGGGAGTAATGCTGCTTGTGTTCCACCTGCAACTAACGCAGAGTTCCTTGGGTAAAACTGCCGTGTTTTCAGAGAGGAAATGCTTAGACGCCTAACTAGAGCCTGCTTACTTTAGGCATTTCACTCCACGCGGGACCCCTTGAGTATAGATATTCTTTCGGGCAAAGGCTCATTGGGTACACTGTGGGAGAAAAGCTGCTTGTGTTCCACCTGCAACTAAAGCAGAATTCTTCGGGTAAACCTGCGTGATTTGGTAGAGGATATGCTTACAGTCCTCGTTACAGCCTTCCATGGTGGAGGCAGTTCGCTCCTCGTGGGAATCCCTGCATAAAGAAGTTCATTCGTGTAAGAGCCCAAAGAGTACACAGTGGGAGAAATGCTGCTTGTGTTCCACCTGCAACTAAAGCACCGTTCTTCGGGTAAAACTGCCTGTTATGGGGAGGAAATGCTTACAGTCCTTACGAGAGCCTGCCTTCATTGAGGCAGTTCGCTGCACGTGGGACACCCTGCATAATGAAGATTCATTCGGGGAAGGGCCGTTTGTATAAAGTGTGGGACAAATGCAGCTTGTGTTCCACCTGCAACTAAAGCAGAGTTCTTCGGGTTAAAGTGCCGTGTTTTCAGAGAGGAAATCCTTAGAGACCACAGGAGAGCCTGCCATGGTTGAGGCAGTTCGCTCCACGCTGGAAACCATTCTTTTAGAACAAGTTCATTAGGAGAAGTGCCCATTCTGTACACTGTGGGAGGAAAGCTGATGGTGTTCCCCCTGCACCTAAAGCAGAGTTCTTCGTGTAAAACTGCGTGTTTCGGGAGGGGAAATGCTTACAGTATTCGTTACAGCCTGCCTTGGTTGAGGCAGTTCGCTCCACGTGGGAATCCCTGCATAAAGAAGTTCATTCGTGGAAGAGCCCAAAGAGTACACAGTGGGAGAAATGCTGCTTGTGTTCCACCTGCAACTAAAGCAGAATTCTTTGGTAAAACTGCCGTGTTTTGGAAGAGGAAATGCTTACAGTCCTCGCTACAGCCTGCCTTGGTTGAGGCAGTTCGCTCCACGTTGGAAACCCTGCATATAGAAGTTCATTCGTGGAAGAGCCCAAAGAGTACACAGTGGGAGAAAAGCTGCTTGTGTTACGCCTGCAAGTAAAGCAGAGTTCTAGCTTTAAAACTGCGTGGTTTGGGAGAGGATATGCTTACAATCCTCGCTACAGCCTGCCATGGTTGAGGCAGTTCGCTCCACGTGGGAAACCCTGCATATACAAGTTCATTCGTGAAGAGACCAAAGAGTACACAGTGGGAGAAATGCTGCTTGTGTTCCACCTGCAACGAAAGCAGAGTTCTTTGGGTAAAAGTTCCGTGTTTTCAGAGGGGAAATTCTTAGAGACCACAGTAATGCCTGCCATGGTTGAGGCAGTTCGCTCCACGCTGGAAACCATTCTTATAGAATAAGTTCATTAGGGGAAGTGCCTATTGTGTACACTGTGGGAGGAAAGCTGATGGTGTTCCCCCTGCACCTAAAGCAGAGTTCTTCGTGTAAAACTGCGTGTTTCGGGAGGGGAAATGCTTACAGTCCTCGCTACAGCCTGCCATGGTGGAGGCAGTTCGCTCCTCGTGGGAATCCCTGCATAAAGAAGTTCATTCGTGTAAGAGCCCAAAGAGTACACATTGGGAGTAATGCTGCTTGTATGCCACCTGCAACTAAAGCAGAATTCTTTGGTAAAACTGCCGTGTTTTGTAAGAGGAAATGCTTACAGTACTTGCTACAGCCTGCCTTGGTTGAGGCAGTTCGCTCCACGTCGGAAACCCTGCATATAGAAGTTCATTCGTGGAAGAGCCCAAAGAGTACACAGTGGGAGAAAAGCTGCTTGTGTTACCTCTGCAACTAAAGCAGAGTTCTACCATTAAAACTGCGTGTTTTGGGAGAGGATATGCTTACAGTCCTCGCTACAGCCTGCCACGGTTGAAGCAGTTCAATCCACGTGGGAATCCCTGCATAAAGAAATTCATTCGTGGAAGAGCCCAAAGATTACACACTGGGAGTAATGCTGCTTGTGTTCCACCTGCAACTAACGCAGAGTTCCTTGGGTAAAACTGCCGTGTTTTCAGAGAGGAAATGCTTAGACGCCTAACTAGAGCCTGCTTACTTTAGGCATTTCACTCCACGCGGGACCCCTTGAGTATAGATATTCTTTCGGGCAAAGGCTCATTGGGTACACTGTGGGAGAAAAGCTGCTTGTGTTCCACCTGCAACTAAAGCAGAATTCTTCGGGTAAACCTGCGTGATTTGGTAGAGGATATGCTTACAGTCCTCGTTACAGCCTTCCATGGTGGAGGCAGTTCGCTCCTCGTGGGAATCCCTGCATAAAGAAGTTCATTCGTGTAAGAGCCCAAAGAGTACACAGTGGGAGAAATGCTGCTTGTGTTCCACCTGCAACTAAAGCACCGTTCTTCGGGTAAAACTGCCTGTTATGGGGAGGAAATGCTTACAGTCCTTACGAGAGCCTGCCTTCATTGAGGCAGTTCGCTGCACGTGGGACACCCTGCATAATGAAGATTCATTCGGGGAAGGGCCGTTTGTATAAAGTGTGGGACAAATGCAGCTTGTGTTCCACCTGCAACTAAAGCAGAGTTCTTCGGGTTAAAGTGCCGTGTTTTCAGAGAGGAAATCCTTAGAGACCACAGGAGAGCCTGCCATGGTTGAGGCAGTTCGCTCCACGCTGGAAACCATTCTTTTAGAACAAGTTCATTAGGAGAAGTGCCCATTCTGTACACTGTGGGAGGAAAGCTGATGGTGTTCCCCCTGCACCTAAAGCAGAGTTCTTCGTGTAAAACTGCGTGTTTCGGGAGGGGAAATGCTTACAGTATTCGCTACAGCCTGCCTTGGTTGAGGCAGTTCGCTCCACGTGGGAATCCCTGCATAAAGAAGTTCATTCGTGGAAGAGCCCAAAGAGTACACAGTGGGAGAAATGCTGCTTGTGTTCCACCTGCAACTAAAGCAGAATTCTTTGGTAAAACTGCCGTGTTTTGGAAGAGGAAATGCTTACAGTCCTCGCTACAGCCTGCCTTGGTTGAGGCAGTTCGCTCCACGTCGGAAACCCTGCATATAGAAGTTCATTTGTGGAAGAGCCCAAAGAGTACACAGTGGGAGAAAAGCTGCTTGTGTTACGCCTGCAAGTAAAGCAGAGTTCTAGCTTTAAAACTGCGTGGTTTGGGAGAGGATATGCTTACAATCCTCGCTACAGCCTGCCATGGTTGAGGCAGTTCGCTCCACGTGGGAAACCCTGCATATACAAGTTCATTCGTGAAGAGACCAAAGAGTACACAGTGGGAGAAATGCTGCTTGTGTTCCACCAGCAAAGAAAGCAGAGTTCTTCGGGTATAAGTTCCGTGTTTTCAGAGGGGAAATTCTTAGAGACCACAGTAGTGCCTGCCATGGTTGAGGCAGTTCGCTCCACGCTGGAAACCATTCTTATAGAACAAGTTCATTAGGGGAAGTGCCTATTGTGTACACTGTGGGAGGAAAGCTGATGGTGTTCCCCCTGCACCTAAAGCAGAGTTCTTCGTGTAAAACTGCGTGTTTCGGGAGGGGAAATGCTTACAGTCCTCGCTACAGCCTGCCATGGTGGAGGCAGTTCGCTCCTCGTGGGAATCCCTGCATATAGAAGTTCATTCGTGGAAGAGCCCAAAGAGTACACAGTGGGAGAAAAGCTGCTTGTGTTACGCCTGCAAGTAAAGCAGACTTCTAGCGTTAAAACTGCGAGGTTTGGGAGAGGATATGCTTACAGTCCTCGCTACAGCCTGCCATGGTTGAGGAAGTTCGCTCCACGTGGGAAACCCTGCATATACAAGTTCATTCGTGAAGAGACCAAAGAGTACCCAGTGGGAGAAATGCTGCTTGTGTTCCACCTGCAACGAAAGCAGAGTTCTTCGGGTAAAAGTTCCGTGTTTTCAGAGGTGAAATTCTTAGAGACCACAGTAGTGCCTGCCATGGTTGAGGCAGTTCGCTCCACGCTGGAAACCATTCTTATAGAACAAGTTCATTAAGGGAAGTGCCCATTGTGTACACTGTGGGAGAAAAGATGCTTGTGTTCCCCCTGCAACTAAAGCAGAGTTCCTCGGGTAAACCTGCGTGATTTGGTAGAGGATATGCTTACAGTCCTCGCTACAGCCTGCCATGGTGGAGGCAGTTCGCTCCTCGTGGGAATCCCTGCATAAAGAAGTTCATTCGTGTAAGAGCCCAAAGAGTACACATTGGGAGTAATGCTGCTTGTATGCCACCTGCAACTAAAGCTGAATTCTTTGGTAAAACTGCCGTGTTTTGGAAGAGGAAATGCTTACAGTCCTCGCTACAGCCTGCCTTGGTTGAGGCAGTTCGCTCCACGTCGGAAACCCTGCATATAGAAGTTCATTCGTGGAAGAGCCCAAAGAGTACACAGTGGGAGAAAAGCTGCTTGTGTTACCTCTGCAACTAAAGCAGAGTTCTACCGTTAAAACTGCGTGTTTTCGGAGAGGATATGCTTACAGTCCTCGCTACAGCCTGCCACGGTTGAGGCAGTTCGATCCACGTGGGAATCCCTGCATAAAGAAATTTATTCGTGGAAGAGCCCAAAGATTACACACTGGGAGTAATGCTGCTTGTGTTCCACCTGCAACTAACGCAGAGTTCCTTGGGTAAAACTGCCGTGTTTTCAGAGAGGAAATGCTTAGAGGCCTAACTAGAGCCTGCTTGCTTTAGGCATTTCACTCCACGCGGGACCCATTGAGTATAGATATTCTTTCGGGCAAAGGCTCATTGGGTACACTGTGGGAGAAAAGCTGCTTGTGTTCCACCTGCAACTAAAGAAGAATTCTTCGGGTAAACCTGCGTGATTTGGTAGAGGATATGCTTACAGTCCTCGTTACAGCCTTCCATGGTGGAGGCAGTTCGCTCCTCGTGGGAATCCCTGCATAAAGAAGTTCATTCGTGTAAGAGCCCAAAGAGTACACAGTGGGAGAAATGCTGCTTGTGTTCCACCTGCAACTAAAGCAGAATTCTTTGGGTAAAACTGCGTGTATTGGGAGAGGAAATGCTTACAGTCCTTATGAGAGCCTCCCTTCGTTGAGGCAGTTCACTGCACGTGGGACACCCTGCATACACCCTGTAGACTCCTTCGGGGAAGGGCTCTTTGTATAAAGTGTGGGACAAATGCAGCTTGTGTTCCACCTGCAACTAAAGCAGAGTTCTTCGGGTAAAAGTGCCGTGTTTTCAGAGAGGAAATCCTTAGAGATCACAGGAGAGCCTGCCATGGTTGAGGCAGTTCGCTCCACGCTGGAAACCATTCTTATAGAACAAGTTCATTACGGGAAGTGCCCATTGTGTACACTGTGAGAGGAAAGCTGATGGTGTTCCCCCTGCAATTAAAGCAGAGTTCTTCCTGTAAAACTGCGTGTTTTGGGAGAGGAAATGCTTACAGTATTCGCTACAGCCTGCCTTGGTTGAGGCAGTTCGCTCCACGTGGGAATCCCTGCATAAAGAAGTTCATTCGTGGAAGAGCCCAAAGAGTACACAGTGGGAGAAATGCTGCTTGTGTTCCACCTGCAACTAAAGCAGAATTCTTTGGTAAAACTGCCGTGTTTTGGAAGAGGAAATGCTTACAGTCCTCGCTACAGCCTGCCTTGGTTGAGGCAGTTCACTCCACGTCGGAAACCCTGCATATAGAAGTTCATTCGTGGAAGAGCCCAAAGAGTACACAGTGGGAGAAAAGCTGCTTGTGTTACGCCTGCAAGTAAAGCAGAGTTCTAGCTTTAAAACTGCGTTGTTTGGGAGAGGATATGCTTACAATCCTCGCTACAGCCTGCCATGGTTGAGGCAGTTCGCTCCACGTGGGAAACCCTGCATATACAAGTTCATTCGTGAAGAGACCAAAGAGTACACAGTGGGAGAAATGCTGCTTGTGTTCCACCTGCAACGAAAGCAGAGTTCTTCGGGTAAAAGTTCCGTGTTTTCAGAGGGGAAATTCTTAGAGACCACAGTAGTGCCTGCCATGGTTGAGGCAGTTCGCTCCACGCTGGAAACCATTCTTATAGAACAAGTTCATTAAGGGAAGTGCCTATTGTGTACACTGTGGGAGGAAAGCTGATGGTGTTCCCCCTGCACCTAAAGCAGAGTTCTTCGTGTAAAACTGCGTGTTTCAGGAGGGGAAATGCTTACAGTCCTCGCTACAGCCTGCCATGGGGGAGGCAGTTCGCTCCTCGTGGGAATCCCTGCATATAGAAGTTCATTCGTGTAAGAGCCCAGAGTACACAGTGGGAGAAAAGCTGCTTGTGTTACGCCTGCAAGTAAAGCAGACCTCTAGCGTTAAAACTACGAGGTTTGGGAGAGGATATGCTTACAGTCCTCGCTACAGACTGCCATGGTTGAGGAAGTTCGGTCCACGTGGGAAACCCTGCATATACAAGTTCATTCGTGAAGAGCCCAAAGAGTACACAGTGGGAGAAATGCTGCTTGTGTTCCACCTGCAACGAAAGCAGAGTTCTTCGGGTAAAAGTTCCGTGTTTTCAGAGGGGAAATTCTTAGAGACCACAGTAGTGCCTGCCATGGTTGAGGCAGTTCGCTCCACGCTGGAAACCATTCTTATAGAACAAGTTCATTAAGGGAAGTGCCCATTGTGTACACTGTGGGAGAAAAGATGCTTGTGTTCCCCCTGCAACTAAAGCAGAGTTCCTCGGGTAAACCTGCGTGATTTGGTAGAGGATATGCTTACAGTCCTCGCTACAGCCTGCCATGGTGGAGGCAGTTCGCTCCTCGTGGGAATCCCTGCATAAAGAAGTTCATTCGTGTAAGAGCCCAAAGAGTACACATTGGGAGTAATGCTGCTTGTATGCCACCTGCAACTAAAGCAGAATTCTTTGGTAAAACTGCCGTGTTTTGGAAGAGGAAATGCTTACAGTCCTCGCTACAGCCTGCCTTGGTTGAGGCAGTTCGCTCCACGTCGGAAACCCTGCATATAGAAGTTCATTCGTGGAAGAGCCCAAAGAGTACACAGTGGGAGAAAAGCTGCTTGTGTTACCTCTGCAACTAAAGCAGAGTTCTACCGTTAAAACTGCGTGTTTTGGGAGAGGATATGCTTACAGTCCTCGCTACAGCCTGCCACGGTTGAGGCAGTTCGATCCACGTGGGAATCCCTGCATAAAGAAATTTATTCGTGGAAGAGCCCAAAGATTACACACTGGGAGTAATGCTGCTTGTGTTCCACCTGCAACTAACGCAGAGTTCCTTGGGTAAAACTGCCGTGTTTTCAGAGAGGAAATGCTTAGAGGCCTAACTAGAGCCTGCTTGCTTTAGGCATTTCACTCCACGCGGGACCCCTTGAGTATAGATATTCTTTCGGGCAAAGGCTCATTGGGTACACTGTGGGAGAAAAGCTGCTTGTGTTCCACCTGCAACTAAAGAAGAATTCTTCGGGTAAACCTGCGTGATTTGGTAGAGGATATGCTTACAGTCCTCGTTACAGCCTTCCATGGTGGAGGCAGTTCGCTCCTCGTGGGAATCCCTGCATAAAGAAGTTCATTCGTGTAAGAGCCCAAAGAGTACACAGTGGGAGAAATGCTGCTTGTGTTCCACCTGCAACTAAAGCAGAATTCTTTGGGTAAAACTGCGTGTATTGGGAGAGGAAATGCTTACAGTCCTTATGAGAGCCTCCCTTCGTTGAGGCAGTTCACTGCACGTGGGACACCCTGCATACACCCTGTAGACTCCTTCGGGGAAGGGCTCTTTGTATAAAGTGTGGGACAAATGCAGCTTGTGTTCCACCTGCAACTAAAGCAGAGTTCTTCGGGTAAAAGTGCCGTGTTTTCAGAGAGGAAATCCTTAGAGATCACAGGAGAGCCTGCCATGGTTGAGGCAGTTCGCTCCACGCTGGAAACCATTCTTATAGAACAAGTTCATTAGGGGAAGTGCCCATTGTGTACACTGTGAGAGGAAAGCTGATGGTGTTCCCCCTGCAATTAAAGCAGAGTTCTTCCTGTAAAACTGCGTGTTTTGGGAGAGGAAATGCTTACAGTATTCGCTACAGCCTGCCTTGGTTGAGGCAGTTCGCTCCACGTGGGAATCCCTGCATAAAGAAGTTCATTCGTGGAAGAGCCCAAAGAGTACACAGTGGGAGAAATGCTGCTTGTGTTCCACCTGCAACTAAAGCAGAATTCTTTGGTAAAACTGCCGTGTTTTGGAAGAGGAAATGCTTACAGTCCTCGCTACAGCCTGCATTGGTTGAGGCAGTTCACTCCACGTCGGAAACCCTGCATATAGAAGTTCATTCGTGGAAGAGCCCAAAGAGTACACAGTGGGAGAAAAGCTGCTTGTGTTACGCCTGCAAGTAAAGCAGAGTTCTAGCTTTAAAACTGCGTGGTTTGGGAGAGGATATGCTTACAATCCTCGCTACAGCCTGCCATGGTTGAGGCAGTTCGCTCCACGTGGGAAACCCTGCATATACAAGTTCATTCGTGAAGAGACCAAAGAGTACACAGTGGGAGAAATGCTGCTTGTGTTCCACCTGCAACGAAAGCAGAGTTCTTCGGGTAAAAGTTCCGTGTTTTCAGAGGGGAAATTCTTAGAGACCACAGTAGTGCCTGCCATGGTTGAGGCAGTTCGCTCCACGCTGGAAACCATTCTTATAGAACAAGTTCATTAGGGGAAGTGCCTATTGTGTACACTGTGGGAGGAAAGCTGATGGTGTTCCCCCTGCAACTAAAGCAGAGTTCTTCGTGTAAAACTGCGTGTTTCAGGAGGGGAAATGCTTACAGTCCTCGCTACAGCCTGCCATGGGGGAGGCAGTTCGCTCCTCGTGGGAATCCCTGCATATAGAAGTTCATTCGTGTAAGAGCCCAGAGTACACTGTGGGAGAAAAGCTGCTTGTGTTACGCCTGCAAGTAAAGCAGACCTCTAGCGTTAAAACTACGAGGTTTGGGAGAGGATATGCTTACAGTCCTGGCTACAGCCTGCCATGGTTGAGGAAGTTCGGTCCACGTGGGAAACCCTGCATATACAAGTTCATTCGTGAAGAGCCCAAAGAGTACACAGTGGGAGAAATGCTGCTTGTGTTCCACCTGCAACGAAAGCAGAGTTCTTCGGGTAAAAGTTCCGTGTTTTCAGAGGGGAAATTCTTAGAGACCACAGTAGTGCCTGCCATGGTTGAGGCAGTTCGCTCCACGCTGGAAACCATTCTTATAGAACAAGTTCATTAAGGGAAGTGCCCATTGTGTACACTGTGGGAGAAAAGATGCTTGTGTTCCCCCTGCAACTAAAGCAGAGTTCCTCGGGTAAACCTGCGTGATTTGGTAGAGGATATGCTTACAGTCCTCGCTACAGCCTGCCATGGTGGAGGCAGTTCGCTCCTCGTGGGAATCCCTGCATAAAGAAGTTCATTCGTGTAAGAGCCCAAAGAGTACACATTGGGAGTAATGCTGCTTGTATGCCACCTGCAACTAAAGCAGAATTCTTTGGTAAAACTGCCGTGTTTTGTAAGAGGAAATGCTTACAGTCCTCGCTACAGCCTGCCTTGGTTGAGGCAGTTCGCTCCACGTCGGAAACCCTGCATATAGAAGTTCATTCGTGGAAGAGCCCAAAGAGTACACAGTGGGAGAAAAGCTGCTTGTGTTTCCTCTGCAACTAAAGCAGAGTTCTACCGTTAAAACTGCGTGTTTTGGGAGAGGATATGCTTACAGTCCTCGCTACAGCCTGCCACGGTTGAAGCAGTTCGATCCACGTGGGAATCCCTGCATAAAGAAATTCATTCGTGGAAGAGCCCAAAGATTACACACTGGGAGTAATGCTGCTTGTGTTCCACCTGCAACTAACGCAGAGTTCCTTGGGTAAAACTGCCTTGTTTTCAGAGAGGAAATGCTTAGACGCCTAACTAGAGCCTGCTTACTTTAGGCATTTCACTCCACGCGGGACCCCTTGAGTATAGATATTCTTTCGGGCAAAGGCTCATTGGGTACACTGTGGGAGAAAAGCTGCTTGTGTTCCACCTGCAACTAAAGCAGAATTCTTCGGGTAAACCTGCGTGATTTGGTAGAGGATATGCTTACAGTCCTCGTTACAGCCTTCCATGGTGGAGGCAGTTCGCTCCTCGTGGGAATCCCTGCATAAAGAAGTTCATTCGTGTAAGAGCCCAAAGAGTACACAGTGGGAGAAATGCTGCTTGTGTTCCACCTGCAACTAAAGCACCGTTCTTCGGGTAAAACTGCCTGTTATGGGGAGGAAATGCTTACAGTCCTTACGAGAGCCTGCCTTCATTGAGGCAGTTCGCTGCACGTGGGACACCCTGCATAATGAAGAATCATTTGGGGAAGGGCCGTTTGTATAAAGTGTGGGACAAATGCAGCTTGTGTTCCACTGCAACTAAAGCAGAGTTCTTCGGGTAAAAGTGCCGTGTTTTCAGAGAGGAAATCCTTAGAGACCACAGGAGAGCCTGCCATGGTTGAGGCAGTTCGCTCCACGCTGGAAACCATTGTTTTAGAACAAGTTCATTAGGGGAAGGGCCCATTCTGTACACTGTGGGAGGAAAGCTGATGGTGTTCCCCCTGCACCTAAAGCAGAGTTCTTCGTGTAAAACTGCGTGTTTCGGGAGGGGAAATGCTTACAGTATTCGCTACAGCCTGCCTTGGTTGAGGCAGTTCGCTCCACGTGGGAATCCCTGCATAAAGAAGTTCATTCGTGGAAGAGCCCAAAGAGTACACAGTGGGAGAAATGCTGCTTGTGTTCCACCTGCAACTAAAGCAGAATTCTTTGGTAAAACTGCCGTGTTTTGGAAGAGGAAATGCTTACAGTCCTCGCTACAGCCTGCCTTGGTTGAGGCAGTTCGCTCCACGTCGGAAACCCTGCATATAGAAGTTCATTCGTGGAAGAGCCCAAAGAGTACACAGTGGGAGAAAAGCTGCTTGTGTTACGCCTGCAAGTAAAGCAGAGTTCTAGCTTTAAAACTGCGTGGTTTGGGAGAGGATATGCTTACAATCCTCGCTACAGCCTGCCATGGTTGAGGCAGTTCGCTCCACGTGGGAAACCCTGCATATACAAGTTCATTCGTGAAGAGACCAAAGAGTACACAGTGGGAGAAATGCTGCTTGTGTTCCACCTGCAACGAAAGCAGAGTTCTTTGGGTAAAAGTTCCGTGTTTTCAGAGGGGAAATTCTTAGAGACCACAGTAATGCCTGCCATGGTTGAGGCAGTTCGCTCCACGCTGGAAACCATTCTTATAGAACAAGTTCATTAGGGGAAGTGCCTATTGTGTACACTGTGGGAGGAAAGCTGATGGTGTTCCCCCTGCACCTAAAGCAGAGTTCTTCGTGTAAAACTGCGTGTTTCGGGAGGGGAAATGCTTACAGTCCTCGCTACAGCCTGCCATGGTGGAGGCAGTTCGCTCCTCGTGGGAATCCCTGCATAAAGAAGTTCATTCGTGTAAGAGCCCAAAGAGTACACATTGGGAGTAATGCTGCTTGTATGCCACCTGCAACTAAAGCAGAATTCTTTGGTAAAACTGCCGTGTTTTGTAAGAGGAAATGCTTACAGTACTTGCTACAGCCTGCCTTGGTTGAGGCAGTTCGCTCCACGTCGGAAACCCTGCATATAGAAGTTCATTCGTGGAAGAGCCCAAAGAGTACACAGTGGGAGAAAAGCTGCTTGTGTTACCTCTGCAACTAAAGCAGAGTTCTACCGTTAAAACTGCGTGTTTTGGGAGAGGATATGCTTACAGTCCTCGCTACAGCCTGCCACGGTTGAAGCAGTTCAATCCACGTGGGAATCCCTGCATAAAGAAATTCATTCGTGGAAGAGCCCAAAGATTACACACTGGGAGTAATGCTGCTTGTGTTCCACCTGCAACTAACGCAGAGTTCCTTGGGTAAAACTGCCGTGTTTTCAGAGAGGAAATGCTTAGACGCCTAACTAGAGCCTGCTTACTTTAGGCATTTCACTCCACGCGGGACCCCTTGAGTATAGATATTCTTTCGGGCAAAGGCTCATTGGGTACACTGTGGGAGAAAAGCTGCTTGTGTTCCACCTGCAACTAAAGCAGAATTCTTCGGGTAAACCTGCGTGATTTGGTAGAGGATATGCTTACAGTCCTCGTTACAGCCTTCCATGGTGGAGGCAGTTCGCTCCTCGTGGGAATCCCTGCATAAAGAAGTTCATTCGTGTAAGAGCCCAAAGAGTACACAGTGGGAGAAATGCTGCTTGTGTTCCACCTGCAACTAAAGCACCGTTCTTCGGGTAAAACTGCCTGTTATGGGGAGGAAATGCTTACAGTCCTTACGAGAGCCTGCCTTCATTGAGGCAGTTCGCTGCACGTGGGACACCCTGCATAATGAAGATTCATTCGGGGAAGGGCCGTTTGTATAAAGTGTGGGACAAATGCAGCTTGTGTTCCACCTGCAACTAAAGCAGAGTTCTTCGGGTTAAAGTGCCGTGTTTTCAGAGAGGAAATCCTTAGAGACCACAGGAGAGCCTGCCATGGTTGAGGAAGTTCGCTCCACGCTGGAAACCATTCTTTTAGAACAAGTTCATTAGGAGAAGTGCCCATTCTGTACACTGTGGGAGGAAAGCTGATGGTGTTCCCCCTGCACCTAAAGCAGAGTTCTTCGTGTAAAACTGCGTGTTTCGGGAGGGGAAATGCTTACAGTATTCGCTACAGCCTGCCTTGGTTGAGGCAGTTCGCTCCACGTGGGAATCCCTGCATAAAGAAGTTCATTCGTGGAAGAGCCCAAAGAGTACACAGTGGGAGAAATGCTGCTTGTGTTCCACCTGCAACTAAAGCAGAATTCTTTGGTAAAACTGCCGTGTTTTGGAAGAGGAAATGCTTACAGTCCTCGCTGCAGCCTGCCTTGGTTGAGGCAGTTCGCTCCACGTCGGAAACCCTGCATATAGAAGTTCATTCGTGGAAGAGCCCAAAGAGTACACAGTGGGAGAAAAGCTGCTTGTGTTACGCCTGCAAGTAAAGCACAGTTCTAGCTTTAAAACTGCGTGGTTTGGGAGAGGATATGCTTACAATCCTCGCTACAGCCTGCCATGGTTGAGGCAGTTCGCTCCACGTGGGAAACCCTGCATATACAAGTTCATTCGTGAAGAGACCAAAGAGTACACAGTGGGAGAAATGCTGCTTGTGTTCCACCTGCAACGAAAGCAGAGTTCTTCGGGTAAAAGTTCCGTGTTTTCAGAGGGGAAATTCTTAGAGACCACAGTAATGCCTGCCATGGTTGAGGCAGTTCGCTCCACGCTGGAAACCATTCTTATAGAACAAGTTCATTAGGGGAAGTGCCTATTGTGTACACTGTGGGAGGAAAGCTGATGGTGTTCCCCCTGCACCTAAAGCAGAGTTCTTCGTGTAAAACTGCGTGTTTCGGGAGGGGAAATGCTTACAGTCCTCGCTACAGCCTGCCATGGTGGAGGCAGTTCGCTCCTCGTGGGAATCCCTGCATATAGAAGTTCATTCGTGTAAGAGCCCAAAGAGTACACAGTGGGAGAAAAGCTGCTTGTGTTACGCCTGCAAGTAAAGCAGACTTCTAGCGTTAAAACTGCGAGGTTTGGGAGAGGATATGCTTACAGTCCTCGCTACAGCCTGCCATGGTTGAGGAAGTTCGCTCCACGTGGGAAACCCTGCATATACAAGTTCATTCGTGAAGAGACCAAAGAGTACACAGTGGGAGAAATGCTGCTTGTGTTCCACCTGCAACGAAAGCAGAGTTCTTCGGGTATAAGTTCCGTGTTTTCAGAGGGGAAATTCTTAGAGACCACAGTAGTGCCTGCCATGGTTGAGGCAGTTCGCTCCACGCTGGAAACCATTCTTATAGAACAAGTTCATTAAGGGAAGTGCCCATTGTGTACACTGTGGGAGAAAAGATGCTTGTGTTCCCCCTGCAACTAAAGCAGAGTTCCTCGGGTAAAGCTGCGTGATTTGGTAGAGGATATGCTTACAGTCCTCGCTACAGCCTGCCATGGTGGAGGCAGTTCGCTCCTCGTGGGAATCCCTGCATAAAGAAGTTCATTCGTGTAAGAGCCCAAAGAGTACACATTGCGAGTAATGCTGCTTGTATGCCACCTGCAACTAAAGCTGAATTCTTTGGTAAAACTGCCGTGTTTTGTAAGAGGAAATGCTTACAGTCCTCGCTACAGCCTGCCTTGGTTGAGGCAGTTCGCTCCACGTCGGAAACCCTGCATATAGAAGTTCATTCGTGGAAGAGCCCAAAGAGTACACAGTGGGAGAAAAGCTGCTTGTGTTACCTCTGCAACTAAAGCAGAGTTCTACCGTTAAAACTGCGTGTTTTGGGAGAGGATATGCTTACAGTCCTCGCTACAGCCTGCCACGGTTGAGGCAGTTCGATCCACGTGGGAATCCCTGCATAAAGAAATTTATTCGTGGAAGAGCCCAAAGATTACACACTGGGAGTAATGCTGCTTGTGTTCCACCTGCAACTAACGCAGAGTTCCTTGGGTAAAACTGCCGTGTTTTCAGAGAGGAAATGCTTAGAGGCCTAACTAGAGCCTGCTTGCTTTAGGCATTTCACTCCACGCGGGACCCCTTGAGTATAGATATTCTTTCGGGCAAAGGCTCATTGGGTACACTGTGGAGAAAAGCTGCTTGTGTTCCACCTGCAACTAAAGAAGAATTCTTCGGGTAAACCTGCGTGATTTGGTAGAGGATATGCTTACAGTCCTCGTTACAGCCTTCCATGGTGGAGGCAGTTCGCTCCTCGTGGGAATCCCTGCATAAAGAAGTTCATTCGTGTAAGAGCCCAAAGAGTACACAGTGGGAGAAATGCTGCTTGTGTTCCACCTGCAACTAAAGCACCGTTCTTCGGGTAAAACTGCCTGTTATGGGGAGGAAATGCTTACAGTCCTTACGAGAGCCTGCCTTCATTGAGGCAGTTCGCTGCACGTGGGACACCCTGCATAATGAAGAATCATTTGGGGAAGGGCCGTTTGTATAAAGTGTGGGACAAATGCAGCTTGTGTTCCACCTGCAACTAAAGCAGAGTTCTTTGGGTAAAAGTGCCGTGTTTTCAGAGAGGAAATCCTTAGAGACCACAGGAGAGCCTGCCATGGTTGAGGCAGTTCGCTCCACGCTGGAAACCATTGTTTTAGAACAAGTTCATTAGGGGAAGGGCCCATTCTGTACACTGTGGGAGGAAAGCTGATGGTGTTCCCCCTGCACCTAAAGCAGAGTTCTTCGTGTAAAACTGCGTGTTTCGGGAGGGGAAATGCTTACAGTATTCGCTACAGCCTGCCTTGGTTGAGGCAGTTCGCTCCACGTGGGAATCCCTGCATAAAGAAGTTCATTCGTGGAAGAGCCCAAAGAGTACACAGTGGGAGAAATGCTGCTTGTGTTCCACCTGCAACTAAAGCAGAATTCTTTGGTAAAACTGCCGTGTTTTGGAAGAGGAAATGCTTACAGTCCTCGCTACAGCCTGCCTTGGTTGAGGCAGTTCGCTCCACGTCGGAAACCCTGCATATAGAAGTTCATTCGTGGAAGAGCCCAAAGAGTACACAGTGGGAGAAAAGCTGCTTGTGTTACGCCTGCAAGTAAAGCAGAGTTCTAGCTTTAAAACTGCGTGGTTTGGGAGAGGATATGCTTACAATCCTCGCTACAGCCTGCCATGGTTGAGGCAGTTCGCTCCACGTGGGAAACCCTGCATATACAAGTTCATTCGTGAAGAGACCAAAGAGTACACAGTGGGAGAAATGCTGCTTGTGTTCCACCTGCAACGAAAGCAGAGTTCTTTGGGTAAAAGTTCCGTGTTTTCAGAGGGGAAATTCTTAGAGACCACAGTAATGCCTGCCATGGTTGAGGCAGTTCGCTCCACGCTGGAAACCATTCTTATAGAACAAGTTCATTAGGGGAAGTGCCTATTGTGTACACTGTGGGAGGAAAGCTGATGGTGTTCCCCCTGCACCTAAAGCAGAGTTCTTCGTGTAAAACTGCGTGTTTCGGGAGGGGAAATGCTTACAGTCCTCGCTACAGCCTGCCATGGTGGAGGCAGTTCGCTCCTCGTGGGAATCCCTGCATAAAGAAGTTCATTCGTGTAAGAGCCCAAAGAGTACACATTGCGAGTAATGCTGCTTGTATGCCACCTGCAACTAAAGCTGAATTCTTTGGTAAAACTGCCGTGTTTTGTAAGAGGAAATGCTTACAGTCCTCGCTACAGCCTGCCTTGGTTGAGGCAGTTCGCTCCACGTCGGAAACCCTGCATATAGAAGTTCATTCGTGGAAGAGCCCAAAGAGTACACAGTGGGAGAAAAGCTGCTTGTGTTACCTCTGCAACTAAAGCAGAGTTCTACCGTTAAAACTGCGTGTTTTGGGAGAGGATATGCTTACAGTCCTCGCTACAGCCTGCCACGGTTGAGGCAGTTCGATCCACGTGGGAATCCCTGCATAAAGAAATTTATTCGTGGAAGAGCCCAAAGATTACACACTGGGAGTAATGCTGCTTGTGTTCCACCTGCAACTAACGCAGAGTTCCTTGGGTAAAACTGCCGTGTTTTCAGAGAGGAAATGCTTAGAGGCCTAACTAGAGCCTGCTTGCTTTAGGCATTTCACTCCACGCGGGACCCCTTGAGTATAGATATTCTTTCGGGCAAAGGCTCATTGGGTACACTGTGGAGAAAAGCTGCTTGTGTTCCACCTGCAACTAAAGAAGAATTCTTCGGGTAAACCTGCGTGATTTGGTAGAGGATATGCTTACAGTCCTCGTTACAGCCTTCCATGGTGGAGGCAGTTCGCTCCTCGTGGGAATCCCTGCATAAAGAAGTTCATTCGTGTAAGAGCCCAAAGAGTACACAGTGGGAGAAATGCTGCTTGTGTTCCACCTGCAACTAAAGCACCGTTCTTCGGGTAAAACTGCCTGTTATGGGGAGGAAATGCTTACAGTCCTTACGAGAGCCTGCCTTCATTGAGGCAGTTCGCTGCACGTGGGACACCCTGCATAATGAAGAATCATTTGGGGAAGGGCCGTTTGTATAAAGTGTGGGACAAATGCAGCTTGTGTTCCACTGCAACTAAAGCAGAGTTCTTTGGGTAAAAGTGCCGTGTTTTCAGAGAGGAAATCCTTAGAGACCACAGGAGAGCCTGCCATGGTTGAGGCAGTTCGCTCCACGCTGGAAACCATTGTTTTAGAACAAGTTCATTAGGGGAAGGGCCCATTCTGTACACTGTGGGAGGAAAGCTGATGGTGTTCCCCCTGCACCTAAAGCAGAGTTCTTCGTGTAAAACTGCGTGTTTCGGGAGGGGAAATGCTTACAGTATTCGCTACAGCCTGCCTTGGTTGAGGCAGTTCGCTCCACGTGGGAATCCCTGCATAAAGAAGTTCATTCGTGGAAGAGCCCAAAGAGTACACAGTGGGAGAAATGCTGCTTGTGTTCCACCTGCAACTAAAGCAGAATTCTTTGGTAAAACTGCCGTGTTTTGGAAGAGGAAATGCTTACAGTCCTCGCTACAGCCTGCCTTGGTTGAGGCAGTTCGCTCCACGTCGGAAACCCTGCATATAGAAGTTCATTCGTGGAAGAGCCCAAAGAGTACACAGTGGGAGAAAAGCTGCTTGTGTTACGCCTGCAAGTAAAGCAGAGTTCTAGCTTTAAAACTGCGTGGTTTGGGAGAGGATATGCTTACAATCCTCGCTACAGCCTGCCATGGTTGAGGCAGTTCGCTCCACGTGGGAAACTCTGCATATACAAGTTCATTCGTGAAGAGACCAAAGAGTACACAGTGGGAGAAATGCTGCTTGTGTTCCACCTGCAACGAAAGCAGAGTTCTTTGGGTAAAAGTTCCGTGTTTTCAGAGGGGAAATTCTTAGAGACCACAGTAATGCCTGCCATGGTTGAGGCAGTTCGCTCCACGCTGGAAACCATTCTTATAGAACAAGTTCATTAGGGGAAGTGCCTATTGTGTACACTGTGGGAGGAAAGCTGATGGTGTTCCCCCTGCACCTAAAGCAGAGTTCTTCGTGTAAAACTGCGTGTTTCGGGAGGGGAAATGCTTACAGTCCTCGCTACAGCCTGCCATGGTGGAGGCAGTTCGCTCCTCGTGGGAATCCCTGCATAAAGAAGTTCATTCGTGTAAGAGCCCAAAGAGTACACATTGGGAGTAATGCTGCTTGTATGCCACCTGCAACTAAAGCAGAATTCTTTGGTAAAACTGCCGTGTTTTGTAAGAGGAAATGCTTACAGTACTTGCTACAGCCTGCCTTGGTTGAGGCAGTTCGCTCCACGTCAGAAACCCTGCATATAGAAGTTCATTCGTGGAAGAGCCCAAAGAGTACACAGTGGGAGAAAAGCTGCTTGTGTTACCTCTGCAACTAAAGCAGAGTTCTACCGTTAAAACTGCATGTTTTGGGAGAGGATATGCTTACAGTCCTCGCTACAGCCTGCCACGGTTGAAGCAGTTCAATCCACGTGGGAATCCCTGCATAAAGAAATTCATTCGTGGAAGAGCCCAAAGATTACACACTGGGAGTAATGCTGCTTGTGTTCCACCTGCAACTAACGCAGAGTTCCTTGGGTAAAACTGCCTTGTTTTCAGAGAGGAAATGCTTAGACGCCTAACTAGAGCCTGCTTACTTTAGGCATTTAACTCCACGCGGGACCCCTTGAGTATAGATATTCTTTCGGGCAAAGGCTCATTGGGTACACTGTGGGAGAAAAGCTGCTTGTGTTCCACCTGCAACTAAAGCAGAATTCTTCGGGTAAACCTGCGTGATTTGGTAGAGGATATGCTTACAGTCCTCGTTACAGCCTTCCATGGTGGAGGCAGTTCGCTCCTCGTGGGAATCCCTGCATAAAGAAGTTCATTCGTGTAAGAGCCCAAAGAGTACACAGTGGGAGAAATGCTGCTTGTGTTCCACCTGCAACTAAAGCACCGTTCTTCGGGTAAAACTGCCTGTTATGGGGAGGAAATGCTTACAGTCCTTACGAGAGCCTGCCTTCATTGAGGCAGTTCGCTGCACGTGGGACACCCTGCATAATGAAGAATCATTTGGGGAAGGGCCGTTTGTATAAAGTGTGGGACAAATGCAGCTTGTGTTCCACTGCAACTAAAGCAGAGTTCTTCGGGTAAAAGTGCCGTGTTTTCAGAGAGGAAATCCTTAGAGACCACAGGAGAGCCTGCCATGGTTGAGGCAGTTCGCTCCACGCTGGAAACCATTGTTTTAGAACAAGTTCATTAGGGGAAGGGCCCATTCTGTACACTGTGGGAGGAAAGCTGATGGTGTTCCCCCTGCACCTAAAGCAGAGTTCTTCGTGTAAAACTGCGTGTTTCGGGAGGGGAAATGCTTACAGTATTCGCTACAGCCTGCCTTGGTTGAGGCAGTTCGCTCCACGTGGGAATCCCTGCATAAAGAAGTTCATTCGTGGAAGAGCCCAAAGAGTACACAGTGGGAGAAATGCTGCTTGTGTTCCACCTGCAACTAAAGCAGAATTCTTTGGTAAAACTGCCGTGTTTTGGAAGAGGAAATGCTTACAGTCCTCGCTACAGCCTGCCTTGGTTGAGGCAGTTCGCTCCACGTCGGAAACCCTGCATATAGAAGTTCATTCGTGGAAGAGCCCAAAGAGTACACAGTGGGAGAAAAGCTGCTTGTGTTACGCCTGCAAGTAAAGCAGAGTTCTAGCTTTAAAACTGCGTGGTTTGGGAGAGGATATGCTTACAATCCTCGCTACAGCCTGCCATGGTTGAGGCAGTTCGCTCCACGTGGGAAACCCTGCATATACAAGTTCATTCGTGAAGAGACCAAAGAGTACACAGTGGGAGAAATGCTGCTTGTGTTCCACCTGCAACGAAAGCAGAGTTCTTTGGGTAAAAGTTCCGTGTTTTCAGAGGGGAAATTCTTAGAGACCACAGTAATGCCTGCCATGGTTGAGGCAGTTCGCTCCACGCTGGAAACCATTCTTATAGAACAAGTTCATTAGGGGAAGTGCCTATTGTGTACACTGTGGGAGGAAAGCTGATGGTGTTCCCCCTGCACCTAAAGCAGAGTTCTTCGTGTAAAACTGCGTGTTTCGGGAGGGGAAATGCTTACAGTCCTCGCTACAGCCTGCCATGGTGGAGGCAGTTCGCTCCTCGTGGGAATCCCTGCATAAAGAAGTTCATTCGTGTAAGAGCCCAAAGAGTACACATTGGGAGTAATGCTGCTTGTATGCCACCTGCAACTAAAGCAGAATTCTTTGGTAAAACTGCCGTGTTTTGTAAGAGGAAATGCTTACAGTACTTGCTACAGCCTGCCTTGGTTGAGGCAGTTCGCTCCACGTCGGAAACCCTGCATATAGAAGTTCATTCGTGGAAGAGCCCAAAGAGTACACAGTGGGAGAAAAGCTGCTTGTGTTACCTCTGCAACTAAAGCAGAGTTCTACCGTTAAAACTGCGTGTTTTGGGAGAGGATATGCTTACAGTCCTCGCTACAGCCTGCCACGGTTGAAGCAGTTCAATCCACGTGGGAATCCCTGCATAAAGAAATTCATTCGTGGAAGAGCCCAAAGATTACACACTGGGAGTAATGCTGCTTGTGTTCCACCTGCAACTAACGCAGAGTTCCTTGGGTAAAACTGCCGTGTTTTCAGAGAGGAAATGCTTAGACGCCTAACTAGAGCCTGCTTACTTTAGGCATTTCACTCCACGCGGGACCCCTTGAGTATAGATATTCTTTCGGGCAAAGGCTCATTGGGTACACTGTGGGAGAAAAGCTGCTTGTGTTCCACCTGCAACTAAAGCAGAATTCTTCGGGTAAACCTGCGTGATTTGGTAGAGGATATGCTTACAGTCCTCGTTACAGCCTTCCATGGTGGAGGCAGTTCGCTCCTCGTGGGAATCCCTGCATAAAGAAGTTCATTCGTGTAAGAGCCCAAAGAGTACACAGTGGGAGAAATGCTGCTTGTGTTCCACCTGCAACTAAAGCACCGTTCTTCGGGTAAAACTGCCTGTTATGGGGAGGAAATGCTTACAGTCCTTACGAGAGCCTGCCTTCATTGAGGCAGTTCGCTGCACGTGGGACACCCTGCATAATGAAGATTCATTCGGGGAAGGGCCGTTTGTATAAAGTGTGGGACAAATGCAGCTTGTGTTCCACCTGCAACTAAAGCAGAGTTCTTCGGGTTAAAGTGCCGTGTTTTCAGAGAGGAAATCCTTAGAGACCACAGGAGAGCCTGCCATGGTTGAGGCAGTTCGCTCCACGCTGGAAACCATTCTTTTAGAACAAGTTCATTAGGAGAAGTGCCCATTCTGTACACTGTGGGAGGAAAGCTGATGGTGTTCCCCCTGCACCTAAAGCAGAGTTCTTCGTGTAAAACTGCGTGTTTCGGGAGGGGAAATGCTTACAGTATTCGCTACAGCCTGCCTTGGTTGAGGCAGTTCGCTCCACGTGGGAATCCCTGCATAAAGAAGTTCATTCGTGGAAGAGCCCAAAGAGTACACAGTGGGAGAAATGCTGCTTGTGTTCCACCTGCAACTAAAGCAGAATTCTTTGGTAAAACTGCCGTGTTTTGGAAGAGGAAATGCTTACAGTCCTCGCTACAGCCTGCCTTGGTTGAGGCAGTTCGCTCCACGTCGGAAACCCTGCATATAGAAGTTCATTTGTGGAAGAGCCCAAAGAGTACACAGTGGGAGAAAAGCTGCTTGTGTTACGCCTGCAAGTAAAGCAGAGTTCTAGCTTTAAAACTGCGTGGTTTGGGAGAGGATATGCTTACAATCCTCGCTACAGCCTGCCATGGTTGAGGCAGTTCGCTCCACGTGGGAAACCCTGCATATACAAGTTCATTCGTGAAGAGACCAAAGAGTACACAGTGGGAGAAATGCTGCTTGTGTTCCACCAGCAAAGAAAGCAGAGTTCTTCGGGTATAAGTTCCGTGTTTTCAGAGGGGAAATTCTTAGAGACCACAGTAGTGCCTGCCATGGTTGAGGCAGTTCGCTCCACGCTGGAAACCATTCTTATAGAACAAGTTCATTAGGGGAAGTGCCTATTGTGTACACTGTGGGAGGAAAGCTGATGGTGTTCCCCCTGCACCTAAAGCAGAGTTCTTCGTGTAAAACTGCGTGTTTCGGGAGGGGAAATGCTTACAGTCCTCGCTACAGCCTGCCATGGTGGAGGCAGTTCGCTCCTCGTGGGAATCCCTGCATATAGAAGTTCATTCGTGGAAGAGCCCAAAGAGTACACAGTGGGAGAAAAGCTGCTTGTGTTACGCCTGCAAGTAAAGCAGACTTCTAGCGTTAAAACTGCGAGGTTTGGGAGAGGATATGCTTACAGTCCTCGCTACAGCCTGCCATGGTTGAGGAAGTTCGCTCCACGTGGGAAACCCTGCATATACAAGTTCATTCGTGAAGAGACCAAAGAGTACCCAGTGGGAGAAATGCTGCTTGTGTTCCACCTGCAACGAAAGCAGAGTTCTTCGGGTAAAAGTTCCGTGTTTTCAGAGGTGAAATTCTTAGAGACCACAGTAGTGCCTGCCATGGTTGAGGCAGTTCGCTCCACGCTGGAAACCATTCTTATAGAACAAGTTCATTAAGGGAAGTGCCCATTGTGTACACTGTGGGAGAAAAGATGCTTGTGTTCCCCCTGCAACTAAAGCAGAGTTCCTCGGGTAAACCTGCGTGATTTGGTAGAGGATATGCTTACAGTCCTCGCTACAGCCTGCCATGGTGGAGGCAGTTCGCTCCTCGTGGGAATCCCTGCATAAAGAAGTTCATTCGTGTAAGAGCCCAAAGAGTACACATTGGGAGTAATGCTGCTTGTATGCCACCTGCAACTAAAGCTGAATTCTTTGGTAAAACTGCCGTGTTTTGGAAGAGGAAATGCTTACAGTCCTCGCTACAGCCTGCCTTGGTTGAGGCAGTTCGCTCCACGTCGGAAACCCTGCATATAGAAGTTCATTCGTGGAAGAGCCCAAAGAGTACACAGTGGGAGAAAAGCTGCTTGTGTTACCTCTGCAACTAAAGCAGAGTTCTACCGTTAAAACTGCGTGTTTTGGGAGAGGATATGCTTACAGTCCTCGCTACAGCCTGCCACGGTTGAGGCAGTTCGATCCACGTGGGAATCCCTGCATAAAGAAATTTATTCGTGGAAGAGCCCAAAGATTACACACTGGGAGTAATGCTGCTTGTGTTCCACCTGCAACTAACGCAGAGTTCCTTGGGTAAAACTGCCGTGTTTTCAGAGAGGAAATGCTTAGAGGCCTAACTAGAGCCTGCTTGCTTTAGGCATTTCACTCCACGCGGGACCCCTTGAGTATAGATATTCTTTCGGGCAAAGGCTCATTGGGTACACTGTGGGAGAAAAGCTGCTTGTGTTCCACCTGCAACTAAAGAAGAATTCTTCGGGTAAACCTGCGTGATTTGGTAGAGGATATGCTTACAGTCCTCGTTACAGCCTTCCATGGTGGAGGCAGTTCGCTCCTCGTGGGAATCCCTGCATAAAGAAGTTCATTCGTGTAAGAGCCCAAAGAGTACACAGTGGGAGAAATGCTGCTTGTGTTCCACCTGCAACTAAAGCAGAATTCTTTGGGTAAAACTGCGTGTATTGGGAGAGGAAATGCTTACAGTCCTTATGAGAGCCTCCCTTCGTTGAGGCAGTTCACTGCACGTGGGACACCCTGCATACACCCTGTAGACTCCTTCGGGGAAGGGCTCTTTGTATAAAGTGTGGGACAAATGCAGCTTGTGTTCCACCTGCAACTAAAGCAGAGTTCTTCGGGTAAAAGTGCCGTGTTTTCAGAGAGGAAATCCTTAGAGATCACAGGAGAGCCTGCCATGGTTGAGGCAGTTCGCTCCACGCTGGAAACCATTCTTATAGAACAAGTTCATTACGGGAAGTGCCCATTGTGTACACTGTGAGAGGAAAGCTGATGGTGTTCCCCCTGCAATTAAAGCAGAGTTCTTCCTGTAAAACTGCGTGTTTTGGGAGAGGAAATGCTTACAGTATTCGCTACAGCCTGCCTTGGTTGAGGCAGTTCGCTCCACGTGGGAATCCCTGCATAAAGAAGTTCATTCGTGGAAGAGCCCAAAGAGTACACAGTGGGAGAAATGCTGCTTGTGTTCCACCTGCAACTAAAGCAGAATTCTTTGGTAAAACTGCCGTGTTTTGGAAGAGGAAATGCTTACAGTCCTCGCTACAGCCTGCCTTGGTTGAGGCAGTTCACTCCACGTCGGAAACCCTGCATATAGAAGTTCATTCGTGGAAGAGCCCAAAGAGTACACAGTGGGAGAAAAGCTGCTTGTGTTACGCCTGCAAGTAAAGCAGAGTTCTAGCTTTAAAACTGCGTTGTTTGGGAGAGGATATGCTTACAATCCTCGCTACAGCCTGCCATGGTTGAGGCAGTTCGCTCCACGTGGGAAACCCTGCATATACAAGTTCATTCGTGAAGAGACCAAAGAGTACACAGTGGGAGAAATGCTGCTTGTGTTCCACCTGCAACGAAAGCAGAGTTCTTCGGGTAAAAGTTCCGTGTTTTCAGAGGGGAAATTCTTAGAGACCACAGTAGTGCCTGCCATGGTTGAGGCAGTTCGCTCCACGCTGGAAACCATTCTTATAGAACAAGTTCATTAAGGGAAGTGCCTATTGTGTACACTGTGGGAGGAAAGCTGATGGTGTTCCCCCTGCAACTAAAGCAGAGTTCTTCGTGTAAAACTGCGTGTTTCAGGAGGGGAAATGCTTACAGTCCTCGCTACAGCCTGCCATGGGGGAGGCAGTTCGCTCCTCGTGGGAATCCCTGCATATAGAAGTTCATTCGTGTAAGAGCCCAGAGTACACAGTGGGAGAAAAGCTGCTTGTGTTACGCCTGCAAGTAAAGCAGACCTCTAGCGTTAAAACTACGAGGTTTGGGAGAGGATATGCTTACAGTCCTCGCTACAGCCTGCCATGGTTGAGGAAGTTCGGTCCACGTGGGAAACCCTGCATATACAAGTTCATTCGTGAAGAGCCCAAAGAGTACACAGTGGGAGAAATGCTGCTTGTGTTCCACCTGCAACGAAAGCAGAGTTCTTCGGGTAAAAGTTCCGTGTTTTCAGAGGGGAAATTCTTAGAGACCACAGTAGTGCCTGCCATGGTTGAGGCAGTTCGCTCCACGCTGGAAACCATTCTTATAGAACAAGTTCATTAAGGGAAGTGCCCATTGTGTACACTGTGGGAGAAAAGATGCTTGTGTTCCCCCTGCAACTAAAGCAGAGTTCCTCGGGTAAACCTGCGTGATTTGGTAGAGGATATGCTTACAGTCCTCGCTACAGCCTGCCATGGTGGAGGCAGTTCGCTCCTCGTGGGAATCCCTGCATAAAGAAGTTCATTCGTGTAAGAGCCCAAAGAGTACACATTGGGAGTAATGCTGCTTGTATGCCACCTGCAACTAAAGCAGAATTCTTTGGTAAAACTGCCGTGTTTTGGAAGAGGAAATGCTTACAGTCCTCGCTACAGCCTGCCTTGGTTGAGGCAGTTCGCTCCACGTCGGAAACCCTGCATATAGAAGTTCATTCGTGGAAGAGCCCAAAGAGTACACAGTGGGAGAAAAGCTGCTTGTGTTACCTCTGCAACTAAAGCAGAGTTCTACCGTTAAAACTGCGTGTTTTGGGAGAGGATATGCTTACAGTCCTCGCTACAGCCTGCCACGGTTGAGGCAGTTCGATCCACGTGGGAATCCCTGCATAAAGAAATTTATTCGTGGAAGAGCCCAAAGATTACACACTGGGAGTAATGCTGCTTGTGTTCCACCTGCAACTAACGCAGAGTTCCTTGGGTAAAACTGCCGTGTTTTCAGAGAGGAAATGCTTAGAGGCCTAACTAGAGCCTGCTTGCTTTAGGCATTTCACTCCACGCGGGACCCCTTGAGTATAGATATTCTTTCGGGCAAAGGCTCATTGGGTACACTGTGGGAGAAAAGCTGCTTGTGTTCCACCTGCAACTAAAGAAGAATTCTTCGGGTAAACCTGCGTGATTTGGTAGAGGATATGCTTACAGTCCTCGTTACAGCCTTCCATGGTGGAGGCAGTTCGCTCCTCGTGGGAATCCCTGCATAAAGAAGTTCATTCGTGTAAGAGCCCAAAGAGTACACAGTGGGAGAAATGCTGCTTGTGTTCCACCTGCAACTAAAGCAGAATTCTTTGGGTAAAACTGCGTGTATTGGGAGAGGAAATGCTTACAGTCCTTATGAGAGCCTCCCTTCGTTGAGGCAGTTCACTGCACGTGGGACACCCTGCATACACCCTGTAGACTCCTTCGGGGAAGGGCTCTTTGTATAAAGTGTGGGACAAATGCAGCTTGTGTTCCACCTGCAACTAAAGAAGAGTTCTTCGGGTAAAAGTGCCGTGTTTTCAGAGAGGAAATCCTTAGAGATCACAGGAGAGCCTGCCATGGTTGAGGCAGTTCGCTCCACGCTGGAAACCATTCTTATAGAACAAGTTCATTAGGGGAAGTGCCCATTGTGTACACTGTGAGAGGAAAGCTGATGGTGTTCCCCCTGCAATTAAAGCAGAGTTCTTCCTGTAAAACTGCGTGTTTTGGGAGAGGAAATGCTTACAGTATTCGCTACAGCCTGCCTTGGTTGAGGCAGTTCGCTCCACGTGGGAATCCCTGCATAAAGAAGTTCATTCGTGGAAGAGCCCAAAGAGTACACAGTGGGAGAAATGCTGCTTGTGTTCCACCTGCAACTAAAGCAGAATTCTTTGGTAAAACTGCCGTGTTTTGGAAGAGGAAATGCTTACAGTCCTCGCTACAGCCTGCATTGGTTGAGGCAGTTCACTCCACGTCGGAAACCCTGCATATAGAAGTTCATTCGTGGAAGAGCCCAAAGAGTACACAGTGGGAGAAAAGCTGCTTGTGTTACGCCTGCAAGTAAAGCAGAGTTCTAGCTTTAAAACTGCGTGGTTTGGGAGAGGATATGCTTACAATCCTCGCTACAGCCTGCCATGGTTGAGGCAGTTCGCTCCACGTGGGAAACCCTGCATATACAAGTTCATTCGTGAAGAGACCAAAGAGTACACAGTGGGAGAAATGCTGCTTGTGTTCCACCTGCAACGAAAGCAGAGTTCTTTGGGTAAAAGTTCCGTGTTTTCAGAGGGGAAATTCTTAGAGACCACAGTAGTGCCTGCCATGGTTGAGGCAGTTCGCTCCACGCTGGAAACCATTCTTATAGAACAAGTTCATTAGGGGAAGTGCCTATTGTGTACACTGTGGGAGGAAAGCTGATGGTGTTCCCCCTGCAACTAAAGCAGAGTTCTTCGTGTAAAACTGCGTGTTTCAGGAGGGGAAATGCTTACAGTCCTCGCTACAGCCTGCCATGGGGGAGGCAGTTCGCTCCTCGTGGGAATCCCTGCATATAGAAGTTCATTCGTGTAAGAGCCCAGAGTACACTGTGGGAGAAAAGCTGCTTGTGTTACGCCAGCAAGTAAAGCAGACCTCTAGCGTTAAAACTACGAGGTTTGGGAGAGGATATGCTTACAGTCCTGGCTACAGCCTGCCATGGTTGAGGAAGTTCGGTCCACGTGGGAAACCCTGCATATACAAGTTCATTCGTGAAGAGCCCAAAGAGTACACAGTGGGAGAAATGCTGCTTGTGTTCCACCTGCAACGAAAGCAGAGTTCTTCGGGTAAAAGTTCCGTGTTTTCAGAGGGGAAATTCTTAGAGACCACAGTAGTGCCTGCCATGGTTGAGGCAGTTCGCTCCACGCTGGAAACCATTCTTATAGAACAAGTTCATTAAGGGAAGTGCCCATTGTGTACACTGTGGGAGAAAAGATGCTTGTGTTCCCCCTGCAACTAAAGCAGAGTTCCTCGGGTAAACCTGCGTGATTTGGTAGAGGATATGCTTACAGTCCTCGCTACAGCCTGCCATGGTGGAGGCAGTTCGCTCCTCGTGGGAATCCCTGCATAAAGAAGTTCATTCGTGTAAGAGCCCAAAGAGTACACATTGGGAGTAATGCTGCTTGTATGCCACCTGCAACTAAAGCAGAATTCTTTGGTAAAACTGCCGTGTTTTGTAAGAGGAAATGCTTACAGTCCTCGCTACAGCCTGCCTTGGTTGAGGCAGTTCGCTCCACGTCGGAAACCCTGCATATAGAAGTTCATTCGTGGAAGAGCCCAAAGAGTACACAGTGGGAGAAAAGCTGCTTGTGTTTCCTCTGCAACTAAAGCAGAGTTCTACCGTTAAAACTGCGTGTTTTGGGAGAGGATATGCTTACAGTCCTCGCTACAGCCTGCCACGGTTGAAGCAGTTCGATCCACGTGGGAATCCCTGCATAAAGAAATTCATTCGTGGAAGAGCCCAAAGATTACACACTGGGAGTAATGCTGCTTGTGTTCCACCTGCAACTAACGCAGAGTTCCTTGGGTAAAACTGCCGTGTTTTCAGAGAGGAAATGCTTAGACGCCTAACTAGAGCCTGCTTACTTTAGGCATTTCACTCCACGCGGGACCCCTTGAGTATAGATATTCTTTCGGGCAAAGGCTCATTGGGTACACTGTGGGAGAAAAGCTGCTTGTGTTCCACCTGCAACTAAAGCAGAATTCTTCGGGTAAACCTGCGTGATTTGGTAGAGGATATGCTTACAGTCCTCGTTACAGCCTTCCATGGTGGAGGCAGTTCGCTCCTCGTGGGAATCCCTGCATAAAGAAGTTCATTCGTGTAAGAGCCCAAAGAGTACACAGTGGGAGAAATGCTGCTTGTGTTCCACCTGCAACTAAAGCACCGTTCTTCGGGTAAAACTGCCTGTTATGGGGAGGAAATGCTTACAGTCCTTACGAGAGCCTGCCTTCATTGAGGCAGTTCGCTGCACGTGGGACACCCTGCATAATGAAGAATCATTTGGGGAAGGGCCGTTTGTATAAAGTGTGGGACAAATGCAGCTTGTGTTCCACTGCAACTAAAGCAGAGTTCTTCGGGTAAAAGTGCCGTGTTTTCAGAGAGGAAATCCTTAGAGACCACAGGAGAGCCTGCCATGGTTGAGGCAGTTCGCTCCACGCTGGAAACCATTGTTTTAGAACAAGTTCATTAGGGGAAGGGCCCATTCTGTACACTGTGGGAGGAAAGCTGATGGTGTTCCCCCTGCACCTAAAGCAGAGTTCTTCGTGTAAAACTGCGTGTTTCGGGAGGGGAAATGCTTACAGTATTCGCTACAGCCTGCCTTGGTTGAGGCAGTTCGCTCCACGTGGGAATCCCTGCATAAAGAAGTTCATTCGTGGAAGAGCCCAAAGAGTACACAGTGGGAGAAATGCTGCTTGTGTTCCACCTGCAACTAAAGCAGAATTCTTTGGTAAAACTGCCGTGTTTTGGAAGAGGAAATGCTTACAGTCCTCGCTACAGCCTGCCTTGGTTGAGGCAGTTCGCTCCACGTCGGAAACCCTGCATATAGAAGTTCATTCGTGGAAGAGCCCAAAGAGTACACAGTGGGAGAAAAGCTGCTTGTGTTACGCCTGCAAGTAAAGCAGAGTTCTAGCTTTAAAACTGCGTGGTTTGGGAGAGGATATGCTTACAATCCTCGCTACAGCCTGCCATGGTTGAGGCAGTTCGCTCCACGTGGGAAACCCTGCATATACAAGTTCATTCGTGAAGAGACCAAAGAGTACACAGTGGGAGAAATGCTGCTTGTGTTCCACCTGCAACGAAAGCAGAGTTCTTTGGGTAAAAGTTCCGTGTTTTCAGAGGGGAAATTCTTAGAGACCACAGTAATGCCTGCCATGGTTGAGGCAGTTCGCTCCACGCTGGAAACCATTCTTATAGAACAAGTTCATTAGGGGAAGTGCCTATTGTGTACACTGTGGGAGGAAAGCTGATGGTGTTCCCCCTGCACCTAAAGCAGAGTTCTTCGTGTAAAACTGCGTGTTTCGGGAGGGTAAATGCTTACAGTCCTCGCTACAGCCTGCCATGGTGGAGGCAGTTCGCTCCTCGTGGGAATCCCTGCATAAAGAAGTTCATTCGTGTAAGAGCCCAAAGAGTACACATTGGGAGTAATGCTGCTTGTATGCCACCTGCAACTAAAGCAGAATTCTTTGGTAAAACTGCCGTGTTTTGTAAGAGGAAATGCTTACAGTACTTGCTACAGCCTGCCTTGGTTGAGGCAGTTCGCTCCACGTCGGAAACCCTGCATATAGAAGTTCATTCGTGGAAGAGCCCAAAGAGTACACAGTGGGAGAAAAGCTGCTTGTGTTACCTCTGCAACTAAAGCAGAGTTCTACCGTTAAAACTGCGTGTTTTGGGAGAGGATATGCTTACAGTCCTCGCTACAGCCTGCCACGGTTGAAGCAGTTCAATCCACGTGGGAATCCCTGCATAAAGAAATTCATTCGTGGAAGAGCCCAAAGATTACACACTGGGAGTAATGCTGCTTGTGTTCCACCTGCAACTAACGCAGAGTTCCTTGGGTAAAACTGCCGTGTTTTCAGAGAGGAAATGCTTAGACGCCTAACTAGAGCCTGCTTACTTTAGGCATTTCACTCCACGCGGGACCCCTTGAGTATAGATATTCTTTCGGGCAAAGGCTCATTGGGTACACTGTGGGAGAAAAGCTGCTTGTGTTCCACCTGCAACTAAAGCAGAATTCTTCGGGTAAACGTGCGTGATTTGGTAGAGGATATGCTTACAGTCCTCGTTACAGCCTTCCATGGTGGAGGCAGTTCGCTCCTCGTGGGAATCCCTGCATAAAGAAGTTCATTCGTGTAAGAGCCCAAAGAGTACACAGTGGGAGAAATGCTGCTTGTGTTCCACCTGCAACTAAAGCACCGTTCTTCGGGTAAAACTGCCTGTTATGGGGAGGAAATGCTTACAGTCCTTACGAGAGCCTGCCTTCATTGAGGCAGTTCGCTGCACGTGGGACACCCTGCATAATGAAGAATCATTTGGGGAAGGGCCGTTTGTATAAAGTGTGGGACAAATGCAGCTTGTGTTCCACCTGCAACTAAAGCAGAGTTCTTCGGGTTAAAGTGCCGTGTTTTCAGAGAGGAAATCCTTAGAGACCACAGGAGAGCCTGCCATGGTTGAGGCAGTTCGCTCCACGCTGGAAACCATTCTTTTAGAACAAGTTCATTAGGAGAAGTGCCCATTCTGTACACTGTGTGAGGAAAGCTGATGGTGTTCCCCCTGCACCTAAAGCAGAGTTCTTCGTGTAAAACTGCGTGTTTCGGGAGGGGAAATGCTTACAGTATTCGCTACAGCCTGCCTTGGTTGAGGCAGTTCGCTCCACGTGGGAATCCCTGCATAAAGAAGTTCATTCGTGGAAGAGCCCAAAGAGTACACAGTGGGAGAAATGCTGCTTGTGTTCCACCTGCAACTAAAGCAGAATTCTTTGGTAAAACTGCCGTGTTTTGGAAGAGGAAATGCTTACAGTCCTCGCTACAGCCTGCCTTGGTTGAGGCAGTTCGCTCCACGTCGGAAACCCTGCATATAGAAGTTCATTCGTGGAAGAGCCCAAAGAGTACACAGTGGGAGAAAAGCTGCTTGTGTTACGCCTGCAAGTAAAGCAGAGTTCTAGCTTTAAAACTGCGTGGTTTGGGAGAGGATATGCTTACAATCCTCGCTACAGCCTGCCATGGTTGAGGCAGTTCGCTCCACGTGGGAAACCCTGCATATACAAGTTCATTCGTGAAGAGACCAAAGAGTACACAGTGGGAGAAATGCTGCTTGTGTTCCACCTGCAACGAAAGCAGAGTTCTTTGGGTAAAAGTTCCGTGTTTTCAGAGGGGAAATTCTTAGAGACCACAGTAATGCCTGCCATGGTTGAGGCAGTTCGCTCCACGCTGGAAACCATTCTTATAGAACAAGTTCATTAGGGGAAGTGCCTATTGTGTACACTGTGGGAGGAAAGCTGATGGTGTTCCCCCTGCACCTAAAGCAGAGTTCTTCGTGTAAAACTGCGTGTTTCGGGAGGGTAAATGCTTACAGTCCTCGCTACAGCCTGCCATGGTGGAGGCAGTTCGCTCCTCGTGGGAATCCCTGCATAAAGAAGTTCATTCGTGTAAGAGCCCAAAGAGTACACATTGGGAGTAATGCTGCTTGTATGCCACCTGCAACTAAAGCAGAATTCTTTGGTAAAACTGCCGTGTTTTGTAAGAGGAAATGCTTACAGTACTTGCTACAGCCTGCCTTGGTTGAGGCAGTTCGCTCCACGTCGGAAACCCTGCATATAGAAGTTCATTCGTGGAAGAGCCCAAAGAGTACACAGTGGGAGAAAAGCTGCTTGTGTTACCTCTGCAACTAAAGCAGAGTTCTACCGTTAAAACTGCGTGTTTTGGGAGAGGATATGCTTACAGTCCTCGCTACAGCCTGCCACGGTTGAAGCAGTTCAATCCACGTGGGAATCCCTGCATAAAGAAATTCATTCGTGGAAGAGCCCAAAGATTACACACTGGGAGTAATGCTGCTTGTGTTCCACCTGCAACTAACGCAGAGTTCCTTGGGTAAAACTGCCGTGTTTTCAGAGAGGAAATGCTTAGACGCCTAACTAGAGCCTGCTTACTTTAGGCATTTCACTCCACGCGGGACCCCTTGAGTATAGATATTCTTTCGGGCAAAGGCTCATTGGGTACACTGTGGGAGAAAAGCTGCTTGTGTTCCACCTGCAACTAAAGCAGAATTCTTCGGGTAAACGTGCGTGATTTGGTAGAGGATATGCTTACAGTCCTCGTTACAGCCTTCCATGGTGGAGGCAGTTCGCTCCTCGTGGGAATCCCTGCATAAAGAAGTTCATTCGTGTAAGAGCCCAAAGAGTACACAGTGGGAGAAATGCTGCTTGTGTTCCACCTGCAACTAAAGCACCGTTCTTCGGGTAAAACTGCCTGTTATGGGGAGGAAATGCTTACAGTCCTTACGAGAGCCTGCCTTCATTGAGGCAGTTCGCTGCACGTGGGACACCCTGCATAATGAAGATTCATTCGGGGAAGGGCCGTTTGTATAAAGTGTGGGACAAATGCAGCTTGTGTTCCACCTGCAACTAAAGCAGAGTTCTTCGGGTTAAAGTGCCGTGTTTTCAGAGAGGAAATCCTTAGAGACCACAGGAGAGCCTGCCATGGTTGAGGCAGTTCGCTCCACGCTGGAAACCATTCTTTTAGAACAAGTTCATTAGGAGAAGTGCCCATTCTGTACACTGTGGGAGGAAAGCTGATGGTGTTCCCCCTGCACCTAAAGCAGAGTTCTTCGTGTAAAACTGCGTGTTTCGGGAGGGGAAATGCTTACAGTATTCGCTACAGCCTGCCTTGGTTGAGGCAGTTCGCTCCACGTGGGAATCCCTGCATAAAGAAGTTCATTCGTGGAAGAGCCCAAAGAGTACACAGTGGGAGAAATGCTGCTTGTGTTCCACCTGCAACTAAAGCAGAATTCTTTGGTAAAACTGCCGTGTTTTGGAAGAGGAAATGCTTACAGTCCTCGCTGCAGCCTGCCTTGGTTGAGGCAGTTCGCTCCACGTCGGAAACCCTGCATATAGAAGTTCATTCGTGGAAGAGCCCAAAGAGTACACAGTGGGAGAAAAGCTGCTTGTGTTACGCCTGCAAGTAAAGCAGAGTTCTAGCTTTAAAACTGCGTGGTTTGGGAGAGGATATGCTTACAATCCTCGCTACAGCCTGCCATGGTTGAGGCAGTTCGCTCCACGTGGGAAACCCTGCATATACAAGTTCATTCGTGAAGAGACCAAAGAGTACACAGTGGGAGAAATGCTGCTTGTGTTCCACCTGCAACGAAAGCAGAGTTCTTCGGGTAAAAGTTCCGTGTTTTCAGAGGGGAAATTCTTAGAGACCACAGTAATGCCTGCCATGGTTGAGGCAGTTCGCTCCACGCTGGAAACCATTCTTATAGAACAAGTTCATTAGGGGAAGTGCCTATTGTGTACACTGTGGGAGGAAAGCTGATGGTGTTCCCCCTGCACCTAAAGCAGAGTTCTTCGTGTAAAACTGCGTGTTTCGGGAGGGGAAATGCTTACAGTCCTCGCTACAGCCTGCCATGGTGGAGGCAGTTCGCTCCTCGTGGGAATCCCTGCATATAGAAGTTCATTCGTGTAAGAGCCCAAAGAGTACACAGTGGGAGAAAAGCTGCTTGTGTTACGCCTGCAAGTAAAGCAGACTTCTAGCATTAAAACTGCGAGGTTTGGGAGAGGATATGCTTACAGTCCTCGCTACAGCCTGCCATGGTTGAGGAAGTTCGCTCCACGTGGGAAACCCTGCATATACAAGTTCATTCGTGAAGAGACCAAAGAGTACACAGTGGGAGAAATGCTGCTTGTGTTCCACCTGCAACGAAAGCAGAGTTCTTCGGGTATAAGTTCCGTGTTTTCAGAGGGGAAATTCTTAGAGACCACAGTAGTGCCTGCCATGGTTGAGGCAGTTCGCTCCACGCTGGAAACCATTCTTATAGAACAAGTTCATTAAGGGAAGTGCCCATTGTGTACACTGTGGGAGAAAAGATGCTTGTGTTCCCCCTGCAACTAAAGCAGAGTTCCTCGGGTAAAGCTGCGTGATTTGGTAGAGGATATGCTTACAGTCCTCGCTACAGCCTGCCATGGTGGAGGCAGTTCGCTCCTCGTGGGAATCCCTGCATAAAGAAGTTCATTCGTGTAAGAGCCCAAAGAGTACACATTGCGAGTAATGCTGCTTGTATGCCACCTGCAACTAAAGCTGAATTCTTTGGTAAAACTGCCGTGTTTTGTAAGAGGAAATGCTTACAGTCCTCGCTACAGCCTGCCTTGGTTGAGGCAGTTCGCTCCACGTCGGAAACCCTGCATATAGAAGTTCATTCGTGGAAGAGCCCAAAGAGTACACAGTGGGAGAAAAGCTGCTTGTGTTACCTCTGCAACTAAAGCAGAGTTCTACCGTTAAAACTGCGTGTTTTGGGAGAGGATATGCTTACAGTCCTCGCTACAGCCTGCCACGGTTGAGGCAGTTCGATCCACGTGGGAATCCCTGCATAAAGAAATTTATTCGTGGAAGAGCCCAAAGATTACACACTGGGAGTAATGCTGCTTGTGTTCCACCTGCAACTAACGCAGAGTTCCTTGGGTAAAACTGCCGTGTTTTCAGAGAGGAAATGCTTAGAGGCCTAACTAGAGCCTGCTTGCTTTAGGCATTTCACTCCACGCGGGACCCCTTGAGTATAGATATTCTTTCGGGCAAAGGCTCATTGGGTACACTGTGGAGAAAAGCTGCTTGTGTTCCACCTGCAACTAAAGAAGAATTCTTCGGGTAAACCTGCGTGATTTGGTAGAGGATATGCTTACAGTCCTCGTTACAGCCTTCCATGGTGGAGGCAGTTCGCTCCTCGTGGGAATCCCTGCATAAAGAAGTTCATTCGTGTAAGAGCCCAAAGAGTACACAGTGGGAGAAATGCTGCTTGTGTTCCACCTGCAACTAAAGCACCGTTCTTCGGGTAAAACTGCCTGTTATGGGGAGGAAATGCTTACAGTCCTTACGAGAGCCTGCCTTCATTGAGGCAGTTCGCTGCACGTGGGACACCCTGCATAATGAAGAATCATTTGGGGAAGGGCCGTTTGTATAAAGTGTGGGACAAATGCAGCTTGTGTTCCACCTGCAACTAAAGCAGAGTTCTTTGGGTAAAAGTGCCGTGTTTTCAGAGAGGAAATCCTTAGAGACCACAGGAGAGCCTGCCATGGTTGAGGCAGTTCGCTCCACGCTGGAAACCATTGTTTTAGAACAAGTTCATTAGGGGAAGGGCCCATTCTGTACACTGTGGGAGGAAAGCTGATGGTGTTCCCCCTGCACCTAAAGCAGAGTTCTTCGTGTAAAACTGCGTGTTTCGGGAGGGGAAATGCTTACAGTATTCGCTACAGCCTGCCTTGGTTGAGGCAGTTCGCTCCACGTGGGAATCCCTGCATAAAGAAGTTCATTCGTGGAAGAGCCCAAAGAGTACACAGTGGGAGAAATGCTGCTTGTGTTCCACCTGCAACTAAAGCAGAATTCTTTGGTAAAACTGCCGTGTTTTGGAAGAGGAAATGCTTACAGTCCTCGCTACAGCCTGCCTTGGTTGAGGCAGTTCGCTCCACGTCGGAAACCCTGCATATAGAAGTTCATTCGTGGAAGAGCCCAAAGAGTACACAGTGGGAGAAAAGCTGCTTGTGTTACGCCTGCAAGTAAAGCAGAGTTCTAGCTTTAAAACTGCGTGGTTTGGGAGAGGATATGCTTACAATCCTCGCTACAGCCTGCCATGGTTGAGGCAGTTCGCTCCACGTGGGAAACCCTGCATATACAAGTTCATTCGTGAAGAGACCAAAGAGTACACAGTGGGAGAAATGCTGCTTGTGTTCCACCTGCAACGAAAGCAGAGTTCTTTGGGTAAAAGTTCCGTGTTTTCAGAGGGGAAATTCTTAGAGACCACAGTAATGCCTGCCATGGTTGAGGCAGTTCGCTCCACGCTGGAAACCATTCTTATAGAACAAGTTCATTAGGGGAAGTGCCTATTGTGTACACTGTGGGAGGAAAGCTGATGGTGTTCCCCCTGCACCTAAAGCAGAGTTCTTCGTGTAAAACTGCGTGTTTCGGGAGGGGAAATGCTTACAGTCCTCGCTACAGCCTGCCATGGTGGAGGCAGTTCGCTCCTCGTGGGAATCCCTGCATAAAGAAGTTCATTCGTGTAAGAGCCCAAAGAGTACACATTGCGAGTAATGCTGCTTGTATGCCACCTGCAACTAAAGCTGAATTCTTTGGTAAAACTGCCGTGTTTTGTAAGAGGAAATGCTTACAGTCCTCGCTACAGCCTGCCTTGGTTGAGGCAGTTCGCTCCACGTCGGAAACCCTGCATATAGAAGTTCATTCGTGGAAGAGCCCAAAGAGTACACAGTGGGAGAAAAGCTGCTTGTGTTACCTCTGCAACTAAAGCAGAGTTCTACCGTTAAAACTGCGTGTTTTGGGAGAGGATATGCTTACAGTCCTCGCTACAGCCTGCCACGGTTGAGGCAGTTCGATCCACGTGGGAATCCCTGCATAAAGAAATTTATTCGTGGAAGAGCCCAAAGATTACACACTGGGAGTAATGCTGCTTGTGTTCCACCTGCAACTAACGCAGAGTTCCTTGGGTAAAACTGCCGTGTTTTCAGAGAGGAAATGCTTAGAGGCCTAACTAGAGCCTGCTTGCTTTAGGCATTTCACTCCACGCGGGACCCCTTGAGTATAGATATTCTTTCGGGCAAAGGCTCATTGGGTACACTGTGGAGAAAAGCTGCTTGTGTTCCACCTGCAACTAAAGAAGAATTCTTCGGGTAAACCTGCGTGATTTGGTAGAGGATATGCTTACAGTCCTCGTTACAGCCTTCCATGGTGGAGGCAGTTCGCTCCTCGTGGGAATCCCTGCATAAAGAAGTTCATTCGTGTAAGAGCCCAAAGAGTACACAGTGGGAGAAATGCTGCTTGTGTTCCACCTGCAACTAAAGCACCGTTCTTCGGGTAAAACTGCCTGTTATGGGGAGGAAATGCTTACAGTCCTTACGAGAGCCTGCCTTCATTGAGGCAGTTCGCTGCACGTGGGACACCCTGCATAATGAAGAATCATTTGGGGAAGGGCCGTTTGTATAAAGTGTGGGACAAATGCAGCTTGTGTTCCACTGCAACTAAAGCAGAGTTCTTTGGGTAAAAGTGCCGTGTTTTCAGAGAGGAAATCCTTAGAGACCACAGGAGAGCCTGCCATGGTTGAGGCAGTTCGCTCCACGCTGGAAACCATTGTTTTAGAACAAGTTCATTAGGGGAAGGGCCCATTCTGTACACTGTGGGAGGAAAGCTGATGGTGTTCCCCCTGCACCTAAAGCAGAGTTCTTCGTGTAAAACTGCGTGTTTCGGGAGGGGAAATGCTTACAGTATTCGCTACAGCCTGCCTTGGTTGAGGCAGTTCGCTCCACGTGGGAATCCCTGCATAAAGAAGTTCATTCGTGGAAGAGCCCAAAGAGTACACAGTGGGAGAAATGCTGCTTGTGTTCCACCTGCAACTAAAGCAGAATTCTTTGGTAAAACTGCCGTGTTTTGGAAGAGGAAATGCTTACAGTCCTCGCTACAGCCTGCCTTGGTTGAGGCAGTTCGCTCCACGTCGGAAACCCTGCATATAGAAGTTCATTCGTGGAAGAGCCCAAAGAGTACACAGTGGGAGAAAAGCTGCTTGTGTTACGCCTGCAAGTAAAGCAGAGTTCTAGCTTTAAAACTGCGTGGTTTGGGAGAGGATATGCTTACAATCCTCGCTACAGCCTGCCATGGTTGAGGCAGTTCGCTCCACGTGGGAAACTCTGCATATACAAGTTCATTCGTGAAGAGACCAAAGAGTACACAGTGGGAGAAATGCTGCTTGTGTTCCACCTGCAACGAAAGCAGAGTTCTTTGGGTAAAAGTTCCGTGTTTTCAGAGGGGAAATTCTTAGAGACCACAGTAATGCCTGCCATGGTTGAGGCAGTTCGCTCCACGCTGGAAACCATTCTTATAGAACAAGTTCATTAGGGGAAGTGCCTATTGTGTACACTGTGGGAGGAAAGCTGATGGTGTTCCCCCTGCACCTAAAGCAGAGTTCTTCGTGTAAAACTGCGTGTTTCGGGAGGGGAAATGCTTACAGTCCTCGCTACAGCCTGCCATGGTGGAGGCAGTTCGCTCCTCGTGGGAATCCCTGCATAAAGAAGTTCATTCGTGTAAGAGCCCAAAGAGTACACATTGGGAGTAATGCTGCTTGTATGCCACCTGCAACTAAAGCAGAATTCTTTGGTAAAACTGCCGTGTTTTGTAAGAGGAAATGCTTACAGTACTTGCTACAGCCTGCCTTGGTTGAGGCAGTTCGCTCCACGTCGGAAACCCTGCATATAGAAGTTCATTCGTGGAAGAGCCCAAAGAGTACACAGTGGGAGAAAAGCTGCTTGTGTTACCTCTGCAACTAAAGCAGAGTTCTACCGTTAAAACTGCGTGTTTTGGGAGAGGATATGCTTACAGTCCTCGCTACAGCCTGCCACGGTTGAAGCAGTTCAATCCACGTGGGAATCCCTGCATAAAGAAATTCATTCGTGGAAGAGCCCAAAGATTACACACTGGGAGTAATGCTGCTTGTGTTCCACCTGCAACTAACGCAGAGTTCCTTGGGTAAAACTGCCGTGTTTTCAGAGAGGAAATGCTTAGACGCCTAACTAGAGCCTGCTTACTTTAGGCATTTCACTCCACGCGGGACCCCTTGAGTATAGATATTCTTTCGGGCAAAGGCTCATTGGGTACACTGTGGGAGAAAAGCTGCTTGTGTTCCACCTGCAACTAAAGCAGAATTCTTCGGGTAAACCTGCGTGATTTGGTAGAGGATATGCTTACAGTCCTCGTTACAGCCTTCCATGGTGGAGGCAGTTCGCTCCTCGTGGGAATCCCTGCATAAAGAAGTTCATTCGTGTAAGAGCCCAAAGAGTACACAGTGGGAGAAATGCTGCTTGTGTTCCACCTGCAACTAAAGCACCGTTCTTCGGGTAAAACTGCCTGTTATGGGGAGGAAATGCTTACAGTCCTTACGAGAGCCTGCCTTCATTGAGGCAGTTCGCTGCACGTGGGACACCCTGCATAATGAAGATTCATTCGGGGAAGGGCCGTTTGTATAAAGTGTGGGACAAATGCAGCTTGTGTTCCACCTGCAACTAAAGCAGAGTTCTTCGGGTTAAAGTGCCGTGTTTTCAGAGAGGAAATCCTTAGAGACCACAGGAGAGCCTGCCATGGTTGAGGCAGTTCGCTCCACGCTGGAAACCATTCTTTTAGAACAAGTTCATTAGGAGAAGTGCCCATTCTGTACACTGTGGGAGGAAAGCTGATGGTGTTCCCCCTGCACCTAAAGCAGAGTTCTTCGTGTAAAACTGCGTGTTTCGGGAGGGGAAATGCTTACAGTATTCGCTACAGCCTGCCTTGGTTGAGGCAGTTCGCTCCACGTGGGAATCCCTGCATAAAGAAGTTCATTCGTGGAAGAGCCCAAAGAGTACACAGTGGGAGAAATGCTGCTTGTGTTCCACCTGCAACTAAAGCAGAATTCTTTGGTAAAACTGCCGTGTTTTGGAAGAGGAAATGCTTACAGTCCTCGCTACAGCCTGCCTTGGTTGAGGCAGTTCGCTCCACGTCGGAAACCCTGCATATAGAAGTTCATTTGTGGAAGAGCCCAAAGAGTACACAGTGGGAGAAAAGCTGCTTGTGTTACGCCTGCAAGTAAAGCAGAGTTCTAGCTTTAAAACTGCGTGGTTTGGGAGAGGATATGCTTACAATCCTCGCTACAGCCTGCCATGGTTGAGGCAGTTCGCTCCACGTGGGAAACCCTGCATATACAAGTTCATTCGTGAAGAGACCAAAGAGTACACAGTGGGAGAAATGCTGCTTGTGTTCCACCAGCAAAGAAAGCAGAGTTCTTCGGGTATAAGTTCCGTGTTTTCAGAGGGGAAATTCTTAGAGACCACAGTAGTGCCTGCCATGGTTGAGGCAGTTCGCTCCACGCTGGAAACCATTCTTATAGAACAAGTTCATTAGGGGAAGTGCCTATTGTGTACACTGTGGGAGGAAAGCTGATGGTGTTCCCCCTGCACCTAAAGCAGAGTTCTTCGTGTAAAACTGCGTGTTTCGGGAGGGGAAATGCTTACAGTCCTCGCTACAGCCTGCCATGGTGGAGGCAGTTCGCTCCTCGTGGGAATCCCTGGATATAGAAGTTCATTCGTGTAAGAGCCCAAAGAGTACACAGTGGGAGAAAAGCTGCTTGTGTTACGCCTGCAAGTAAAGCAGACTTCTAGCGTTAAAACTGCGAGGTTTGGGAGAGGATATGCTTACAGTCCTCGCTACAGCCTGCCATGGTTGAGGAAGTTCGCTCCACGTGGGAAACCCTGCATATACAAGTTCATTCGTGAAGAGACCAAAGAGTACACAGTGGGAGAAATGCTGCTTGTGTTCCACCTGCAACGAAAGCAGAGTTCTTCGGGTATAAGTTCCGTGTTTTCAGAGGGGAAATTCTTAGAGACCACAGTAGTGCCTGCCATGGTTGAGGCAGTTCGCTCCACGCTGGAAACCATTCTTATAGAACAAGTTCATTAAGGGAAGTGCCCATTGTGTACACTGTGGGAGAAAAGATGCTTGTGTTCCCCCTGCAACTAAAGCAGAGTTCCTCGGGTAAAGCTGCGTGATTTGGTAGAGGATATGCTTACAGTCCTCGCTACAGCCTGCCATGGTGGAGGCAGTTCGCTCCTCGTGGGAATCCCTGCATAAAGAAGTTCATTCGTGTAAGAGCCCAAAGAGTACACATTGGGAGTAATGCTGCTTGTATGCCACCTGCAACTAAAGCTGAATTCTTTGGTAAAACTGCCGTGTTTTGTAAGAGGAAATGCTTACAGTCCTCGCTACAGCCTGCCTTGGTTGAGGCAGTTCGCTCCACGTCGGAAACCCTGCATATAGAAGTTCATTCTTGGAAGAGCCCAAAGAGTACACAGTGGGAGAAAAGCTGCTTGTGTTACCTCTGCAACTAAAGCAGAGTTCTACCGTTAAAACTGCGTGTTTTGGGAGAGGATATGCTTACAGTCCTCGCTACAGCCTGCCACGGTTGAGGCAGTTCGATCCACGTGGGAATCCCTGCATAAAGAAATTTATTCGTGGAAGAGCCCAAAGATTACACACTGGGAGTAATGCTGCTTGTGTTCCACCTGCAACTAACGCAGAGTTCCTTGGGTAAAACTGCCGTGTTTTCAGAGAGGAAATGCTTAGAGGCCTAACTAGAGCCTGCTTGCTTTAGGCATTTCACTCCACGCGGGACCCCTTGAGTATAGATATTCTTTCGGGCAAAGGCTCATTGGGTACACTGTGGAGAAAAGCTGCTTGTGTTCCACCTGCAACTAAAGAAGAATTCTTCGGGTAAACCTGCGTGATTTGGTAGAGGATATGCTTACAGTCCTCGTTACAGCCTTCCATGGTGGAGGCAGTTCGCTCCTCGTGGGAATCCCTGCATAAAGAAGTTCATTCGTGTAAGAGCCCAAAGAGTACACAGTGGGAGAAATGCTGCTTGTGTTCCACCTGCAACTAAAGCACCGTTCTTCGGGTAAAACTGCCTGTTATGGGGAGGAAATGCTTACAGTCCTTACGAGAGCCTGCCTTCATTGAGGCAGTTCGCTGCACGTGGGACACCCTGCATAATGAAGAATCATTTGGGGAAGGGCCGTTTGTATAAAGTGTGGGACAAATGCAGCTTGTGTTCCACTGCAACTAAAGCAGAGTTCTTCGGGTAAAAGTGCCGTGTTTTCAGAGAGGAAATCCTTAGAGACCACAGGAGAGCCTGCCATGGTTGAGGCAGTTCGCTCCACGCTGGAAACCATTGTTTTAGAACAAGTTCATTAGGGGAAGGGCCCATTCTGTACACTGTGGGAGGAAAGCTGATGGTGTTCCCCCTGCACCTAAAGCAGAGTTCTTCGTGTAAAACTGCGTGTTTCGGGAGGGGAAATGCTTACAGTCTTCGCTACAGCCTGCCTTGGTTGAGGCAGTTCGCTCCACGTGGGAATCCCTGCATAAAGAAGTTCATTCGTGGAAGAGCCCAAAGAGTACACAGTGGGAGAAATGCTGCTTGTGTTCCACCTGCAACTAAAGCAGAATTCTTTGGTAAAACTGCCGTGTTTTGGAAGAGGAAATGCTTACAGTCCTCGCTACAGCCTGCCTTGGTTGAGGCAGTTCGCTCCACGTCGGAAACCCTGCATATAGAAGTTCATTCGTGGAAGAGCCCAAAGAGTACACAGTGGGAGAAAAGCTGCTTGTGTTACGCCTGCAAGTAAAGCAGAGTTCTAGCTTTAAAACTGCGTGGTTTGGGAGAGGATATGCTTACAATCCTCGCTACAGCCTGCCATGGTTGAGGCAGTTCGCTCCACGTGGGAAACCCTGCATATACAAGTTCATTCGTGAAGAGACCAAAGAGTACACAGTGGGAGAAATGCTGCTTGTGTTCCACCTGCAACGAAAGCAGAGTTCTTCGGGTAAAAGTTCCGTGTTTTCAGAGGGGAAATTCTTAGAGACCACAGTAATGCCTGCCATGGTTGAGGCAGTTCGCTCCACGCTGGAAACCATTCTTATAGAACAAGTTCATTAGGGGAAGTGCCTATTGTGTACACTGTGGGAGGAAAGCTGATGGTGTTCCCCCTGCACCTAAAGCAGAGTTCTTCGTGTAAAACTGCGTGTTTCGGGAGGGGAAATGCTTACAGTCCTCGCTACAGCCTGCCATGGTGGAGGCAGTTCGCTCCTCGTGGGAATCCCTGCATAAAGAAGTTCATTCGTGTAAGAGCCCAAAGAGTACACATTGGGAGTAATGCTGCTTGTATGCCACCTGCAACTAAAGCAGAATTCTTTGGTAAAACTGCCGTGTTTTGTAAGAGGAAATGCTTACAGTACTTGCTACAGCCTGCCTTGGTTGAGGCAGTTCGCTCCACGTCGGAAACCCTGCATATAGAAGTTCATTCGTGGAAGAGCCCAAAGAGTACACAGTGGGAGAAAAGCTGCTTGTGTTACCTCTGCAACTAAAGCAGAGTTCTACCGTTAAAACTGCGTGTTTTGGGAGAGGATATGCTTACAGTCCTCGCTACAGCCTGCCACGGTTGAAGCAGTTCAATCCACGTGGGAATCCCTGCATAAAGAAATTCATTCGTGGAAGAGCCCAAAGATTACACACTGGGAGTAATGCTGCTTGTGTTTCACCTGCAACTAACGCAGAGTTCCTTGGGTAAAACTGCCGTGTTTTCAGAGAGGAAATGCTTAGACGCCTAACTAGAGCCTGCTTACTTTAGGCATTTCACTCCACGCGGGACCCCTTGAGTATAGATATTCTTTCGGGCAAAGGCTCATTGGGTACACTGTGGGAGAAAAGCTGCTTGTGTTCCACCTGCAACTAAAGCAGAATTCTTCGGGTAAACCTGCGTGATTTGGTAGAGGATATGCTTACAGTCCTCGTTACAGCCTTCCATGGTGGAGGCAGTTCGCTCCTCGTGGGAATCCCTGCATAAAGAAGTTCATTCGTGTAAGAGCCCAAAGAGTACACAGTGGGAGAAATGCTGCTTGTGTTCCACCTGCAACTAAAGCACCGTTCTTCGGGTAAAACTGCCTGTTATGGGGAGGAAATGCTTACAGTCCTTACGAGAGCCTGCCTTCATTGAGGCAGTTCGCTGCACGTGGGACACCCTGCATAATGAAGATTCATTCGGGGAAGGGCCGTTTGTATAAAGTGTGGGACAAATGCAGCTTGTGTTCCACCTGCAACTAAAGCAGAGTTCTTCGGGTTAAAGTGCCGTGTTTTCAGAGAGGAAATCCTTAGAGACCACAGGAGAGCCTGCCATGGTTGAGGCAGTTCGCTCCACGCTGGAAACCATTCTTTTAGAACAAGTTCATTAGGAGAAGTGCCCATTCTGTACACTGTGGGAGGAAAGCTGATGGTGTTCCCCCTGCACCTAAAGCAGAGTTCTTCGTGTAAAACTGCGTGTTTCGGGAGGGGAAATGCTTACAGTATTCGCTACAGCCTGCCTTGGTTGAGGCAGTTCGCTCCACGTGGGAATCCCTGCATAAAGAAGTTCATTCGTGGAAGAGCCCAAAGAGTACACAGTGGGAGAAATGCTGCTTGTGTTCCACCTGCAACTAAAGCAGAATTCTTTGGTAAAACTGCCGTGTTTTGGAAGAGGAAATGCTTACAGTCCTCGCTGCAGCCTGCCTTGGTTGAGGCAGTTCGCTCCACGTCGGAAACCCTGCATATAGAAGTTCATTCGTGGAAGAGCCCAAAGAGTACACAGTGGGAGAAAAGCTGCTTGTGTTACGCCTGCAAGTAAAGCAGAGTTCTAGCTTTAAAACTGCGTGGTTTGGGAGAGGATATGCTTACAATCCTCGCTACAGCCTGCCATGGTTGAGGCAGTTCGCTCCACGTGGGAAACCGTGCATATACAAGTTCATTCGTGAAGAGACCAAAGAGTACACAGTGGGAGAAATGCTGCTTGTGTTCCACCTGCAACGAAAGCAGAGTTCTTCGGGTAAAAGTTCCGTGTTTTCAGAGGGGAAATTCTTAGAGACCACAGTAATGCCTGCCATGGTTGAGGCAGTTCGCTCCACGCTGGAAACCATTCTTATAGAACAAGTTCATTAGGGGAAGTGCCTATTGTGTACACTGTGGGAGGAAAGCTGATGGTGTTCCCCCTGCACCTAAAGCAGAGTTCTTCGTGTAAAACTGCGTGTTTCGGGAGGGGAAATGCTTACAGTCCTCGCTACAGCCTGCCATGGTGGAGGCAGTTCGCTCCTCGTGGGAATCCCTGCATATAGAAGTTCATTCGTGTAAGAGCCCAAAGAGTACACAGTGGGAGAAAAGCTGCTTGTGTTACGCCTGCAAGTAAAGCAGACTTCTAGCGTTAAAACTGCGAGGTTTGGGAGAGGATATGCTTACAGTCCTCGCTACAGACTGCCATGGTTGAGGAAGTTCGCTCCACGTGGGAAACCCTGCATATACAAGTTCATTCGTGAAGAGACCAAAGAGTACACAGTGGGAGAAATGCTGCTTGTGTTCCACCTGCAACGAAAGCAGAGTTCTTCGGGTAAAAGTTCCGTGTTTTCAGAGGGGAAATTCTTAGAGACCACAGTAGTGCCTGCCATGGTTGAGGCAGTTCGCTCCACGCTGGAAACCATTCTTATAGAACAAGTTCATTAGGGGAAGTGCCGATTGTGTACACTGTGGGAGGAAAGCTGATGGTGTTCCCCCTGCACCTAAAGCAGAGTTCTTCGTGTAAAACTGCGTGTTTCGGGAGGGGAAATGCTTACAGTCCTCGCTACAGCCTGCCATGGTGGAGGCAGTTCGCTCCTCGTGGGAATCCCTGCATAAAGAAGTTCATTCGTGTAAGAGCCCAAAGAGTACACATTGGGAGTAATGCTGCTTGTATGCCACCTGCAACTAAAGCAGAATTCTTTGGTAAAACTGCCGTGTTTTGTAAGAGGAAATGCTTACAGTACTTGCTACAGCCTGCCTTGGTTGAGGCAGTTCGCTCCACGTTGGAAACCCTGCATATAGAAGTTCATTCGTGGAAGAGCCCAAAGAGTACACAGTGGGAGAAAAGCTGCTTGTGTTACCTCTGCAACTAAAGCAGAGTTCTACCGTTAAAACTGCGTGTTTTGGGAGAGGATATGCTTACAGTCCTCGCTACAGCCTGCCACGGTTGAAGCAGTTCAATCCACGTGGGAATCCCTGCATAAAGAAATTCATTCGTGGAAGAGCCCAAAGATTACACACTGGGAGTAATGCTGCTTGTGTTCCACCTGCAACTAACGCAGAGTTCCTTGGGTAAAACTGCCGTGTTTTCAGAGAGGAAATGCTTAGACGCCTAACTAGAGCCTGCTTACTTTAGGCATTTCACTCCACGCGGGACCCCTTGAGTATAGATATTCTTTCGGGCAAAGGCTCATTGGGTACACTGTGGGAGAAAAGCTGCTTGTGTTCCACCTGCAACTAAAGCAGAATTCTTCGGGTAAACCTGCGTGATTTGGTAGAGGATATGCTTACAGTCCTCGTTACAGCCTTCCATGGTGGAGGCAGTTCGCTCCTCGTGGGAATCCCTGCATAAAGAAGTTCATTCGTGTAAGAGCCCAAAGAGTACACAGTGGGAGAAATGCTGCTTGTGTTCCACCTGCAACTAAAGCACCGTTCTTCGGGTAAAACTGCCTGTTATGGGGAGGAAATGCTTACAGTCCTTACGAGAGCCTGCCTTCATTGAGGCAGTTCGCTGCACGTGGGACACCCTGCATAATGAAGATTCATTCGGGGAAGGGCCGTTTGTATAAAGTGTGGGACAAATGCAGCTTGTGTTCCACCTGCAACTAAAGCAGAGTTCTTCGGGTTAAAGTGCCGTGTTTTCAGAGAGGAAATCCTTAGAGACCACAGGAGAGCCTGCCATGGTTGAGGCAGTTCGCTCCACGCTGGAAACCATTCTTTTAGAACAAGTTCATTAGGAGAAGGGCCCATTCTGTACACTGTGGGAGGAAAGCTGATGGTGTTCCCCCTGCACCTAAAGCAGAGTTCTTCGTGTAAAACTGCGTGTTTCGGGAGGGGAAATGCTTACAGTATTCGCTACAGCCTGCCTTGGTTGAGGCAGTTCGCTCCACGTGGGAATCCCTGCATAAAGAAGTTCATTCGTGGAAGAGCCCAAAGAGTACACAGTGGGAGAAATGCTGCTTGTGTTCCACCTGCAACTAAAGCAGAATTCTTTGGTAAAACTGCCGTGTTTTGGAAGAGGAAATGCTTACAGTCCTCGCTACAGCCTGCCTTGGTTGAGGCAGTTCGCTCCACGTCGGAAACCCTGCATATAGAAGTTCATTCGTGGAAGAGCCCAAAGAGTACACAGTGGGAGAAAAGCTGCTTGTGTTACGCCTGCAAGTAAAGCAGAGTTCTAGCTTTAAAACTGCGTGGTTTGGGAGAGGATATGCTTACAATCCTCGCTACAGCCTGCCATGGTTGAGGCAGTTCGCTCCACGTGGGAAACCCTGCATATACAAGTTCATTCGTGAAGAGACCAAAGAGTACACAGTGGGAGAAATGCTGCTTGTGTTCCACCTGCAACGAAAGCAGAGTTCTTCGGGTAAAAGTTCCGTGTTTTCAAAGGGGAAATTCTTAGAGACCACAGTAATGCCTGCCATGGTTGAGGCAGTTCGCTCCACGCTGGAAACCATTCTTATAGAACAAGTTCATTAGGGGAAGTGCCTATTGTGTACACTGTGGGAGGAAAGCTGATGGTGTTCCCCCTGCACCTAAAGCAGAGTTCTTCGTGTAAAACTGCGTGTTTCGGGAGGGGAAATGCTTACAGTCCTCGCTACAGCCTGCCATGGTGGAGGCAGTTCGCTCCTCGTGGGAATCCCTGCATATAGAAGTTCATTCGTGTAAGAGCCCAAAGAGTACACAGTGGGAGAAAAGCTGCTTGTGTTACGCCTGCAAGTAAAGCAGACTTCTAGCGTTAAAACTGCGAGGTTTGGGAGAGGATATGCTTACAGTCCTCGCTACAGCCTGCCATGGTTGAGGAAGTTCGCTCCACGTGGGAAACTCTGCATATACAAGTTCATTCGTGAAGAGACCAAAGAGTACACAGTGGGAGAAATGCTGCTTGTGTTCCACCTGCAACGAAAGCAGAGTTCTTCGGGTATAAGTTCCGTGTTTTCAGAGGGGAAATTCTTAGAGACCACAGTAGTGCCTGCCATGGTTGAGGCAGTTCGCTCCACGCTGGAAACCATTCTTATAGAACAAGTTCATTAAGGGAAGTGCCCATTGTGTACACTGTGGGAGAAAAGATGCTTGTGTTCCCCCTTCAACTAAAGCAGAGTTCCTCGGGTAAAGCTGCGTGATTTGGTAGAGGATATGCTTACAGTCCTCGCTACAGCCTGCCTTGGTTGAGGCAGTTCGCTCCACGTGGGAATCCCTGCATAAAGAAGTTCATTCGTGGAAGAGCCCAAAGAGTACACAGTGGGAGAAATGCTGCTTGTGTTCCACCTGCAACTAAAGCAGAATTCTTTGGTAAAACTGCCGTGTTTTGGAAGAGGAAATGCTTACAGTCCTCGCTACAGCCTGCCTTGGTTGAGGCAGTTCGCTCCACGTCGGAAACCCTGCATATAGAAGTTCATTCGTGGAAGAGCCCAAAGAGTACACAGTGGGAGAAAAGCTGCTTGTGTTACGCCTGCAAGTAAAGCAGAGTTCTAGCTTTAAAACTGCGTGGTTTGGGAGAGGATATGCTTACAATCCTCGCTACAGCCTGCCATGGTTGAGGCAGTTCGCTCCACGTGGGAAACCCTGCATATACAAGTTCATTCGTGAAGAGACCAAAGAGTACACAGTGGGAGAAATGCTGCTTGTGTTCCACCTGCAACGAAAGCAGAGTTCTTTGGGTAAAAGTTCCGTGTTTTCAGAGGGGAAATTCTTAGAGACCACAGTAATGCCTGCCATGGTTGAGGCAGTTCGCTCCACGCTGGAAACCATTCTTATAGAACAAGTTCATTAGGGGAAGTGCCTATTGTGTACACTGTGGGAGGAAAGCTGATGGTGTTCCCCCTGCACCTAAAGCAGAGTTCTTCGTGTAAAACTGCGTGTTTCGGGAGGGGAAATGCTTACAGTCCTCGCTACAGCCTGCCATGGTGGAGGCAGTTCGCTCCTCGTGGGAATCCCTGCATAAAGAAGTTCATTCGTGTAAGAGCCCAAAGAGTACACATTGGGAGTAATGCTGCTTGTATGCCACCTGCAACTAAAGCAGAATTCTTTGGTAAAACTGCCGTGTTTTGTAAGAGGAAATGCTTACAGTACTTGCTACAGCCTGCCTTGGTTGAGGCAGTTCGCTCCACGTCGGAAACCCTGCATATAGAAGTTCATTCGTGGAAGAGCCCAAAGAGTACACAGTGGGAGAAAAGCTGCTTGTGTTACCTCTGCAACTAAAGCAGAGTTCTACCGTTAAAACTGCGTGTTTTGGGAGAGGATATGCTTACAGTCCTCGCTACAGCCTGCCACGGTTGAAGCAGTTCAATCCACGTGGGAATCCCTGCATAAAGAAATTCATTCGTGGAAGAGCCCAAAGATTACACACTGGGAGTAATGCTGCTTGTGTTCCACCTGCAACTAACGCAGAGTTCCTTGGGTAAAACTGCCGTGTTTTCAGAGAGGAAATGCTTAGACGCCTAACTAGAGCCTGCTTACTTTAGGCATTTCACTCCACGCGGGACCCCTTGAGTATAGATATTCTTTCGGGCAAAGGCTCATTGGGTACACTGTGGGAGAAAAGCTGCTTGTGTTCCACCTGCAACTAAAGCAGAATTCTTCGGGTAAACCTGCGTGATTTGGTAGAGGATATGCTTACAGTCCTCGTTACAGCCTTCCATGGTGGAGGCAGTTCGCTCCTCGTGGGAATCCCTGCATAAAGAAGTTGATTCGTGTAAGAGCCCAAAGAGTACACAGTGGGAGAAATGCTGCTTGTGTTCCACCTGCAACTAAAGCACCGTTCTTCGGGTAAAACTGCCTGTTATGGGGAGGAAATGCTTACAGTCCTTACGAGAGCCTGCCTTCATTGAGGCAGTTCGCTGCACGTGGGACACCCTGCATAATGAAGATTCATTCGGGGAAGGGCCGTTTGTATAAAGTGTGGGACAAATGCAGCTTGTGTTCCACCTGCAACTAAAGCAGAGTTCTTCGGGTTAAAGTGCCGTGTTTTCAGAGAGGAAATCCTTAGAGACCACAGGAGAGCCTGCCATGGTTGAGGCAGTTCGCTCCACGCTGGAAACCATTCTTTTAGAACAAGTTCATTAGGAGAAGTGCCCATTCTGTACACTGTGGGAGGAAAGCTGATGGTGTTCCCCCTGCACCTAAAGCAGAGTTCTTCGTGTAAAACTGCGTGTTTCGGGAGGGGAAATGCTTACAGTATTCGCTACAGCCTGCCTTGGTTGAGGCAGTTCGCTCCACGTGGGAATCCCTGCATAAAGAAGTTCATTCGTGGAAGAGCCCAAAGAGTACACAGTGGGAGAAATGCTGCTTGTGTTCCACCTGCAACTAAAGCAGAATTCTTTGGTAAAACTGCCGTGTTTTGGAAGAGGAAATGCTTACAGTCCTCGCTACAGCCTGCCTTGGTTGAGGCAGTTCGCTCCACGTCGGAAACCCTGCATATAGAAGTTCATTCGTGGAAGAGCCCAAAGAGTACACAGTGGGAGAAAAGCTGCTTGTGTTACGCCTGCAAGTAAAGCAGAGTTCTAGCTTTAAAACTGCGTGGTTTGGGAGAGGATATGCTTACAATCCTCGCTACAGCCTGCCATGGTTGAGGCAGTTCGCTCCACGTGGGAAACCCTGCATATACAAGTTCATTCGTGAAGAGACCAAAGAGTACACAGTGGGAGAAATGCTGCTTGTGTTCCACCTGCAACGAAAGCAGAGTTCTTCGGGTAAAAGTTCCGTGTTTTCAGAGGGGAAATTCTTAGAGACCACAGTAATGCCTGCCATGGTTGAGGCAGTTCGCTCCACGCTGGAAACCATTCTTATAGAACAAGTTCATTAGGGGAAGTGCCTATTGTGTACACTGTGGGAGGAAAGCTGATGGTGTTCCCCCTGCACCTAAAGCAGAGTTCTTCGTGTAAAACTGCGTGTTTCGGGAGGGGAAATGCTTACAGTCCTCGCTACAGCCTGCCATGGTGGAGGCAGTTCGCTCCTCGTGGGAATCCCTGCATATAGAAGTTCATTCGTGTAAGAGCCCAAAGAGTACACAGTGGGAGAAAAGCTGCTTGTGTTACGCCTGCAAGTAAAGCAGACTTCTAGCGTTAAAACTGCGAGGTTTGGGAGAGGATATGCTTACAGTCCTCGCTACAGCCTGCCATGGTTGAGGAAGTTCGCTCCACGTGGGAAACCCTGCATATACAAGTTCATTCGTGAAGAGACCAAAGAGTACACAGTGGGAGAAATGCTGCTTGTGTTCCACCTGCAACGAAAGCAGAGTTCTTCGGGTATAAGTTCCGTGTTTTCAGAGGGGAAATTCTTAGAGACCACAGTAGTGCCTGCCATGGTTGAGGCAGTTCGCTCCACGCTGGAAACCATTCTTATAGAACAAGTTCATTAAGGGAAGTGCCCATTGTGTACACTGTGGGAGAAAAGATGCTTGTGTTCCCCCTGCAACTAAAGCAGAGTTCCTCGGGTAAAGCTGCGTGATTTGGTAGAGGATATGCTTACAGTCCTCGCTACAGCCTGCCATGGTGGAGGCAGTTCGCTCCTCGTGGGAATCCCTGCATAAAGAAGTTCATTCGTGTAAGAGCCCAAAGAGTACACATTGGGAGTAATGCTGCTTGTATGCCACCTGCAACTAAAGCAGAATTCTTTGGTAAAACTGCCGTGTTTTGTAAGAGGAAATGCTTACAGTCCTCGCTACAGCCTGCCTTGGTTGAGGCAGTTCGCTCCACGTCGGAAACCCTGCATATAGAAGTTCATTCGTGGAAGAGCCCAAAGAGTACACAGTGGGAGAAAAGCTGCTTGTGTTACCTCTGCAACTAAAGCAGAGTTCTACCGTTAAAACTGCGTGTTTTGGGAGAGGATATGCTTACAGTCCTCGCTACAGCCTGCCACGGTTGAGGCAGTTCGATCCACGTGGGAATCCCTGCATAAAGAAATTTATTCGTGGAAGAGCCCAAAGATTACACACTGGGAGTAATGCTGCTTGTGTTCCACCTGCAACTAACGCAGAGTTCCTTGGGTAAAACTGCCGTGTTTTCAGAGAGGAAATGCTTAGAGGCCTAACTAGAGCCTGCTTGCTTTAGGCATTTCACTCCACGCGGGACCCCTTGAGTATAGATATTCTTTCGGGCAAAGGCTCATTGGGTACACTGTGGAGAAAAGCTGCTTGTGTTCCACCTGCAACTAAAGAAGAATTCTTCGGGTAAACCTGCGTGATTTGGTAGAGGATATGCTTACAGTCCTCGTTACAGCCTTCCATGGTGGAGGCAGTTCGCTCCTCGTGGGAATCCCTGCATAAAGAAGTTCATTCGTGTAAGAGCCCAAAGAGTACACAGTGGGAGAAATGCTGCTTGTGTTCCACCTGCAACTAAAGCACCGTTCTTCGGGTAAAACTGCCTGTTATGGGGAGGAAATGCTTACAGTCCTTACGAGAGCCTGCCTTCATTGAGGCAGTTCGCTGCACGTGGGACACCCTGCATAATGAAGAATCATTTGGGGAAGGGCCGTTTGTATAAAGTGTGGGACAAATGCAGCTTGTGTTCCACTGCAACTAAAGCAGAGTTCTTTGGGTAAAAGTGCCGTGTTTTCAGAGAGGAAATCCTTAGAGACCACAGGAGAGCCTGCCATGGTTGAGGCAGTTCGCTCCACGCTGGAAACCATTGTTTTAGAACAAGTTCATTAGGGGAAGGGCCCATTCTGTACACTGTGGGAGGAAAGTTGATGGTGTTCCCCCTGCACCTAAAGCAGAGTTCTTCGTGTAAAACTGCGTGTTTCGGGAGGGGAAATGCTTACAGTATTCGCTACAGCCTGCCTTGGTTGAGGCAGTTCGCTCCACGTGGGAATCCCTGCATAAAGAAGTTCATTCGTGGAAGAGCCCAAAGAGTACACAGTGGGAGAAATGCTGCTTGTGTTCCACCTGCAACTAAAGCAGAATTCTTTGGTAAAACTGCCGTGTTTTGGAAGAGGAAATGCTTACAGTCCTCGCTACAGCCTGCCTTGGTTGAGGCAGTTCGCTCCACGTCGGAAACCCTGCATATAGAAGTTCATTCGTGGAAGAGCCCAAAGAGTACACAGTGGGAGAAAAGCTGCTTGTGTTACGCCTGCAAGTAAAGCAGAGTTCTAGCTTTAAAACTGCGTGGTTTGGGAGAGGATATGCTTACAATCCTCGCTACAGCCTGCCATGGTTGAGGCAGTTCGCTCCACGTGGGAAACCCTGCATATACAAGTTCATTCGTGAAGAGACCAAAGAGTACACAGTGGGAGAAATGCTGCTTGTGTTCCACCTGCAACGAAAGCAGAGTTCTTTGGGTAAAAGTTCCGTGTTTTCAGAGGGGAAATTCTTAGAGACCACAGTAATGCCTGCCATGGTTGAGGCAGTTCGCTCCACGCTGGAAACCATTCTTATAGAACAAGTTCATTAGGGGAAGTGCCTATTGTGTACACTGTGGGAGGAAAGCTGATGGTGTTCCCCCTGCACCTAAAGCAGAGTTCTTCGTGTAAAACTGCGTGTTTCGGGAGGGGAAATGCTTACAGTCCTCGCTACAGCCTGCCATGGTGGAGGCAGTTCGCTCCTCGTGGGAATCCCTGCATAAAGAAGTTCATTCGTGTAAGAGCCCAAAGAGTACACATTGGGAGTAATGCTGCTTGTATGCCACCTGCAACTAAAGCAGAATTCTTTGGTAAAACTGCCGTGTTTTGTAAGAGGAAATGCTTACAGTACTCGCTACAGCCTGCCTTGGTTGAGGCAGTTCGCTCCACGTCGGAAACCCTGCATATAGAAGTTCATTCGTGGAAGAGCCCAAAGAGTACACAGTGGGAGAAAAGCTGCTTGTGTTACCTCTGCAACTAAAGCAGAGTTCTACCGTTAAAACTGCGTGTTTTGGGAGAGGATATGCTTACAGTCCTCGCTACAGCCTGCCACGGTTGAAGCAGTTCAATCCACGTGGGAATCCCTGCATAAAGAAATTCATTCGTGGAAGAGCCCAAAGAGTACACAGTGGGAGAAATGCTGCTTGTGTTCCACCTGCAACTAAAGCACCGTTCTTCGGGTAAAACTGCCTGTTATGGGGAGGAAATGCTTACAGTCCTTACGAGAGCCTGCCTTCATTGAGGCAGTTCGCTGCACGTGGGACACCCTGCATAATGAAGATTCATTCGGGGAAGGGCCGTTTGTATAAAGTGTGGGACAAATGCAGCTTGTGTTCCACCTGCAACTAAAGCAGAGTTCTTCGGGTTAAAGTGCCGTGTTTTCAGAGAGGAAATCCTTAGAGACCACAGGAGAGCCTGCCATGGTTGAGGCAGTTCGCTCCACGCTGGAAACCATTCTTTTAGAACAAGTTCATTAGGAGAAGTGCCCATTCTGTACACTGTGGGAGGAAAGCTGATGGTGTTCCCCCTGCACCTAAAGCAGAGTTCTTCGTGTAAAACTGCGTGTTTCGGGAGGGGAAATGCTTACAGTATTCGCTACAGCCTGCCTTGGTTGAGGCAGTTCGCTCCACGTGGGAATCCCTGCATAAAGAAGTTCATTCGTGGAAGAGCCCAAAGAGTACACAGTGGGAGAAATGCTGCTTGTGTTCCACCTGCAACTAAAGCAGAATTCTTTGGTAAAACTGCCGTGTTTTGGAAGAGGAAATGCTTACAGTCCTCGCTGCAGCCTGCCTTGGTTGAGGCAGTTCGCTCCACGTCGGAAACCCTGCATATAGAAGTTCATTCGTGGAAGAGCCCAAAGAGTACACAGTGGGAGAAAAGCTGCTTGTGTTATGCCTCCAAGTAAAGCAGAGTTCTAGCTTTAAAACTGCGTGGTTTGGGAGAGGATATGCTTACAATCCTCGCTACAGCCTGCCATGGTTGAGGCAGTTCGCTCCACGTGGGAAACCCTGCATATACAAGTTCATTCGTGAAGAGACCAAAGAGTACACAGTGGGAGAAATGCTGCTTGTGTTCCACCTGCAACGAAAGCAGAGTTCTTCGGGTAAAAGTTCCGTGTTTTCAGAGGGGAAATTCTTAGAGACCACAGTAATGCCTGCCATGGTTGAGGCAGTTCGCTCCACGCTGGAAACCATTCTTATAGAACAAGTTCATTAGGGGAAGTGCCTATTGTGTACACTGTGGGAGGAAAGCTGATGGTGTTCCCCCTGCACCTAAAGCAGAGTTCTTCGTGTAAAACTGCGTGTTTCGGGAGGGGAAATGCTTACAGTCCTCGCTACAGCCTGCCATGGTGGAGGCAGTTCGCTCCTCGTGGGAATCCCTGCATATAGAAGTTCATTCGTGTAAGAGCCCAAAGAGTACACAGTGGGAGAAAAGCTGCTTGTGTTACGCCTGCAAGTAAAGCAGACTTCTAGCGTTAAAACTGCGAGGTTTGGGAGAGGATATGCTTACAGTCCTCGCTACAGCCTGCCATGGTTGAGGAAGTTCGCTCCACGTGGGAAACCCTGCATATACAAGTTCATTCGTGAAGAGACCAAAGAGTACACAGTGGGAGAAATGCTGCTTGTGTTCCACCTGCAACGAAAGCAGAGTTCTTCGGGTATAAGTTCCGTGTTTTCAGAGGGGAAATTCTTAGAGACCACAGTAGTGCCTGCCATGGTTGAGGCAGTTCGCTCCACGCTGGAAACCATTCTTATAGAACAAGTTCATTAAGGGAAGTGCCCATTGTGTACACTGTGGGAGAAAAGATGCTTGTGTTCCCCCTGCAACTAAAGCAGAGTTCCTCGGGTAAAGCTGCGTGATTTGGTAGAGGATATGCTTACAGTCCTCGCTACAGCCTGCCATGGTGGAGGCAGTTCGCTCCTCGTGGGAATCCCTGCATAAAGAAGTTCATTCGTGTAAGAGCCCAAAGAGTACACATTGCGAGTAATGCTGCTTGTATGCCACCTGCAACTAAAGCTGAATTCTTTGGTAAAACTGCCGTGTTTTGTAAGAGGAAATGCTTACAGTCCTCGCTACAGCCTGCCTTGGTTGAGGCAGTTCGCTCCACGTCGGAAACCCTGCATATAGAAGTTCATTCGTGGAAGAGCCCAAAGAGTACACAGTGGGAGAAAAGCTGCTTGTGTTACCTCTGCAACTAAAGCAGAGTTCTACCGTTAAAACTGCGTGTTTTGGGAGAGGATATGCTTACAGTCCTCGCTACAGCCTGCCACGGTTGAGGCAGTTCGATCCACGTGGGAATCCCTGCATAAAGAAATTTATTCGTGGAAGAGCCCAAAGATTACACACTGGGAGTAATGCTGCTTGTGTTCCACCTGCAACTAACGCAGAGTTCCTTGGGTAAAACTGCCGTGTTTTCAGAGAGGAAATGCTTAGAGGCCTAACTAGAGCCTGCTTGCTTTAGGCATTTCACTCCACGCGGGACCCCTTGAGTATAGATATTCTTTCGGGCAAAGGCTCATTGGGTACACTGTGGAGAAAAGCTGCTTGTGTTCCACCTGCAACTAAAGAAGAATTCTTCGGGTAAACCTGCGTGATTTGGTAGAGGATATGCTTACAGTCCTCGTTACAGCCTTCCATGGTGGAGGCAGTTCGCTCCTCGTGGGAATCCCTGCATAAAGAAGTTCATTCGTGTAAGAGCCCAAAGAGTACACAGTGGGAGAAATGCTGCTTGTGTTCCACCTGCAACTAAAGCACCGTTCTTCGGGTAAAACTGCCTGTTATGGGGAGGAAATGCTTACAGTCCTTACGAGAGCCTGCCTTCATTGAGGCAGTTCGCTGCACGTGGGACACCCTGCATAATGAAGAATCATTTGGGGAAGGGCCGTTTGTATAAAGTGTGGGACAAATGCAGCTTGTGTTCCACTGCAACTAAAGCAGAGTTCTTTGGGTAAAAGTGCCGTGTTTTCAGAGAGGAAATCCTTAGAGACCACAGGAGAGCCTGCCATGGTTGAGGCAGTTCGCTCCACGCTGGAAACCATTGTTTTAGAACAAGTTCATTAGGGGAAGGGCCCATTCTGTACACTGTGGGAGGAAAGCTGATGGTGTTCCCCCTGCACCTAAAGCAGAGTTCTTCGTGTAAAACTGCGTGTTTCGGGAGGGGAAATGCTTACAGTATTCGCTACAGCCTGCCTTGTTTGAGGCAGTTCGCTCCACGTGGGAATCCCTGCATAAAGAAGTTCATTCGTGGAAGAGCCCAAAGAGTACACAGTGGGAGAAATGCTGCTTGTGTTCCACCTGCAACTAAAGCAGAATTCTTTGGTAAAACTGCCGTGTTTTGGAAGAGGAAATGCTTACAGTCCTCGCTACAGCCTGCCTTGGTTGAGGCAGTTCGCTCCACGTCGGAAACCCTGCATATAGAAGTTCATTCGTGGAAGAGCCCAAAGAGTACACAGTGGGAGAAAAGCTGCTTGTGTTACGCCTGCAAGTAAAGCAGAGTTCTAGCTTTAAAACTGCGTGGTTTGGGAGAGGATATGCTTACAATCCTCGCTACAGCCTGCCATGGTTGAGGCAGTTCGCTCCACGTGGGAAACCCTGCATATACAAGTTCATTCGTGAAGAGACCAAAGAGTACACAGTGGGAGAAATGCTGCTTGTGTTCCACCTGCAACGAAAGCAGAGTTCTTTGGGTAAAAGTTCCGTGTTTTCAGAGGGGAAATTCTTAGAGACCACAGTAATGCCTGCCATGGTTGAGGCAGTTCGCTCCACGCTGGAAACCATTCTTATAGAACAAGTTCATTAGGGGAAGTGCCTATTGTGTACACTGTGGGAGGAAAGCTGATGGTGTTCCCCCTGCACCTAAAGCAGAGTTCTTCGTGTAAAACTGCGTGTTTCGGGAGGGGAAATGCTTACAGTCCTCGCTACAGCCTGCCATGGTGGAGGCAGTTCGCTCCTCGTGGGAATCCCTGCATAAAGAAGTTCATTCGTGTAAGAGCCCAAAGAGTACACATTGCGAGTAATGCTGCTTGTATGCCACCTGCAACTAAAGCTGAATTCTTTGGTAAAACTGCCGTGTTTTGTAAGAGGAAATGCTTACAGTCCTCGCTACAGCCTGCCTTGGTTGAGGCAGTTCGCTCCACGTCGGAAACCCTGCATATAGAAGTTCATTCGTGGAAGAGCCCAAAGAGTACACAGTGGGAGAAAAGCTGCTTGTGTTACCTCTGCAACTAAAGCAGAGTTCTACCGTTAAAACTGCGTGTTTTGGGAGAGGATATGCTTACAGTCCTCGCTACAGCCTGCCACGGTTGAGGCAGTTCGATCCACGTGGGAATCCCTGCATAAAGAAATTTATTCGTGGAAGAGCCCAAAGATTACACACTGGGAGTAATGCTGCTTGTGTTCCACCTGCAACTAACGCAGAGTTCCTTGGGTAAAACTGCCGTGTTTTCAGAGAGGAAATGCTTAGAGGCCTAACTAGAGCCTGCTTGCTTTAGGCATTTCACTCCACGCGGGACCCCTTGAGTATAGATATTCTTTCGGGCAAAGGCTCATTGGGTACACTGTGGAGAAAAGCTGCTTGTGTTCCACCTGCAACTAAAGAAGAATTCTTCGGGTAAACCTGCGTGATTTGGTAGAGGATATGCTTACAGTCCTCGTTACAGCCTTCCATGGTGGAGGCAGTTCGCTCCTCGTGGGAATCCCTGCATAAAGAAGTTCATTCGTGTAAGAGCCCAAAGAGTACACAGTGGGAGAAATGCTGCTTGTGTTCCACCTGCAACTAAAGCACCGTTCTTCGGGTAAAACTGCCTGTTATGGGGAGGAAATGCTTACAGTCCTTACGAGAGCCTGCCTTCATTGAGGCAGTTCGCTGCACGTGGGACACCCTGCATAATGAAGAATCATTTGGGGAAGGGCCGTTTGTATAAAGTGTGGGACAAATGCAGCTTGTGTTCCACTGCAACTAAAGCAGAGTTCTTTGGGTAAAAGTGCCGTGTTTTCAGAGAGGAAATCCTTAGAGACCACAGGAGAGCCTGCCATGGTTGAGGCAGTTCGCTCCACGCTGGAAACCATTGTTTTAGAACAAGTTCATTAGGGGAAGGGCCCATTCTGTACACTGTGGGAGGAAAGCTGATGGTGTTCCCCCTGCACCTAAAGCAGAGTTCTTCGTGTAAAACTGCGTGTTTCGGGAGGGGAAATGCTTACAGTCTTCGCTACAGCCTGCCTTGGTTGAGGCAGTTCGCTCCACGTGGGAATCCCTGCATAAAGAAGTTCATTCGTGGAAGAGCCCAAAGAGTACACAGTGGGAGAAATGCTGCTTGTGTTCCACCTGCAACTAAAGCAGAATTCTTTGGTAAAACTGCCGTGTTTTGGAAGAGGAAATGCTTACAGTCCTCGCTACAGCCTGCCTTGGTTGAGGCAGTTCGCTCCACGTCGGAAACCCTGCATATAGAAGTTCATTCGTGGAAGAGCCCAAAGAGTACACAGTGGGAGAAAAGCTGCTTGTGTTACGCCTGCAAGTAAAGCAGAGTTCTAGCTTTAAAACTGCGTGGTTTGGGAGAGGATATGCTTACAATCCTCGCTACAGCCTGCCATGGTTGAGGCAGTTCGCTCCACGTGGGAAACCCTGCATATACAAGTTCATTCGTGAAGAGACCAAAGAGTACACAGTGGGAGAAATGCTGCTTGTGTTCCACCTGCAACGAAAGCAGAGTTCTTCGGGTAAAAGTTCCGTGTTTTCAGAGGGGAAATTCTTAGAGACCACAGTAATGCCTGCCATGGTTGAGGCAGTTCGCTCCACGCTGGAAACCATTCTTATAGAACAAGTTCATTAGGGGAAGTGCCTATTGTGTACACTGTGGGAGGAAAGCTGATGGTGTTCCCCCTGCACCTAAAGCAGAGTTCTTCGTGTAAAACTGCGTGTTTCGGGAGGGGAAATGCTTACAGTCCTCGCTACAGCCTGCCATGGTGGAGGCAGTTCGCTCCTCGTGGGAATCCCTGCATAAAGAAGTTCATTCGTGTAAGAGCCCAAAGAGTACACATTGGGAGTAATGCTGCTTGTATGCCACCTGCAACTAAAGCAGAATTCTTTGGTAAAACTGCCGTGTTTTGTAAGAGGAAATGCTTACAGTACTTGCTACAGCCTGCCTTGGTTGAGGCAGTTCGCTCCACGTCGGAAACCCTGCATATAGAAGTTCATTCGTGGAAGAGCCCAAAGAGTACACAGTGGGAGAAAAGCTGCTTGTGTTACCTCTGCAACTAAAGCAGAGTTCTACCGTTAAAACTGCGTGTTTTGGGAGAGGATATGCTTACAGTCCTCGCTACAGCCTGCCACGGTTGAAGCAGTTCAATCCACGTGGGAATCCCTGCATAAAGAAATTCATTCGTGGAAGAGCCCAAAGATTACACACTGGGAGTAATGCTGCTTGTGTTTCACCTGCAACTAACGCAGAGTTCCTTGGGTAAAACTGCCGTGTTTTCAGAGAGGAAATGCTTAGACGCCTAACTAGAGCCTGCTTACTTTAGGCATTTCACTCCACGCGGGACCCCTTGAGTATAGATATTCTTTCGGGCAAAGGCTCATTGGGTACACTGTGGGAGAAAAGCTGCTTGTGTTCCACCTGCAACTAAAGCAGAATTCTTCGGGTAAACCTGCGTGATTTGGTAGAGGATATGCTTACAGTCCTCGTTACAGCCTTCCATGGTGGAGGCAGTTCGCTCCTCGTGGGAATCCCTGCATAAAGAAGTTCATTCGTGTAAGAGCCCAAAGAGTACACAGTGGGAGAAATGCTGCTTGTGTTCCACCTGCAACTAAAGCACCGTTCTTCGGGTAAAACTGCCTGTTATGGGGAGGAAATGCTTACAGTCCTTACGAGAGCCTGCCTTCATTGAGGCAGTTCGCTGCACGTGGGACACCCTGCATAATGAAGATTCATTCGGGGAAGGGCCGTTTGTATAAAGTGTGGGACAAATGCAGCTTGTGTTCCACCTGCAACTAAAGCAGAGTTCTTCGGGTTAAAGTGCCGTGTTTTCAGAGAGGAAATCCTTAGAGACCACAGGAGAGCCTGCCATGGTTGAGGCAGTTCGCTCCACGCTGGAAACCATTCTTTTAGAACAAGTTCATTAGGAGAAGTGCCCATTCTGTACACTGTGGGAGGAAAGCTGATGGTGTTCCCCCTGCACCTAAAGCAGAGTTCTTCGTGTAAAACTGCGTGTTTCGGGAGGGGAAATGCTTACAGTATTCGCTACAGCCTGCCTTGGTTGAGGCAGTTCGCTCCACGTGGGAATCCCTGCATAAAGAAGTTCATTCGTGGAAGAGCCCAAAGAGTACACAGTGGGAGAAATGCTGCTTGTGTTCCACCTGCAACTAAAGCAGAATTCTTTGGTAAAACTGCCGTGTTTTGGAAGAGGAAATGCTTACAGTCCTCGCTGCAGCCTGCCTTGGTTGAGGCAGTTCGCTCCACGTCGGAAACCCTGCATATAGAAGTTCATTCGTGGAAGAGCCCAAAGAGTACACAGTGGGAGAAAAGCTGCTTGTGTTACGCCTGCAAGTAAAGCAGAGTTCTAGCTTTAAAACTGCGTGGTTTGGGAGAGGATATGCTTACAATCCTCGCTACAGCCTGCCATGGTTGAGGCAGTTCGCTCCACGTGGGAAACCCTGCATATACAAGTTCATTCGTGAAGAGACCAAAGAGTACACAGTGGGAGAAATGCTGCTTGTGTTCCACCTGCAACGAAAGCAGAGTTCTTCGGGTAAAAGTTCCGTGTTTTCAGAGGGGAAATTCTTAGAGACCACAGTAATGCCTGCCATGGTTGAGGCAGTTCGCTCCACGCTGGAAACCATTCTTATAGAACAAGTTCATTAGGGGAAGTGCCTATTGTGTACACTGTGGGAGGAAAGCTGATGGTGTTCCCCCTGCACCTAAAGCAGAGTTCTTCGTGTAAAACTGCGTGTTTCGGGAGGGGAAATGCTTACAGTCCTCGCTACAGCCTGCCATGGTGGAGGCAGTTCGCTCCTCGTGGGAATCCCTGCATATAGAAGTTCATTCGTGTAAGAGCCCAAAGAGTACACAGTGGGAGAAAAGCTGCTTGTGTTACGCCTGCAAGTAAAGCAGACTTCTAGCGTTAAAACTGCGAGGTTTGGGAGAGGATATGCTTACAGTCCTCGCTACAGACTGCCATGGTTGAGGAAGTTCGCTCCACGTGGGAAACCCTGCATATACAAGTTCATTCGTGAAGAGACCAAAGAGTACACAGTGGGAGAAATGCTGCTTGTGTTCCACCTGCAACGAAAGCAGAGTTCTTCGGGTAAAAGTTCCGTGTTTTCAGAGGGGAAATTCTTAGAGACCACAGTAGTGCCTGCCATGGTTGAGGCAGTTCGCTCCACGCTGGAAACCATTCTTATAGAACAAGTTCATTAGGGGAAGTGCCGATTGTGTACACTGTGGGAGGAAAGCTGATGGTGTTCCCCCTGCACCTAAAGCAGAGTTCTTCGTGTAAAACTGCGTGTTTCGGGAGGGGAAATGCTTACAGTCCTCGCTACAGCCTGCCATGGTGGAGGCAGTTCGCTCCTCGTGGGAATCCCTGCATAAAGAAGTTCATTCGTGTAAGAGCCCAAAGAGTACACATTGGGAGTAATGCTGCTTGTATGCCACCTGCAACTAAAGCAGAATTCTTTGGTAAAACTGCCGTGTTTTGTAAGAGGAAATGCTTACAGTACTTGCTACAGCCTGCCTTGGTTGAGGCAGTTCGCTCCACGTTGGAAACCCTGCATATAGAAGTTCATTCGTGGAAGAGCCCAAAGAGTACACAGTGGGAGAAAAGCTGCTTGTGTTACCTCTGCAACTAAAGCAGAGTTCTACCGTTAAAACTGCGTGTTTTGGGAGAGGATATGCTTACAGTCCTCGCTACAGCCTGCCACGGTTGAAGCAGTTCAATCCACGTGGGAATCCCTGCATAAAGAAATTCATTCGTGGAAGAGCCCAAAGATTACACACTGGGAGTAATGCTGCTTGTGTTCCACCTGCAACTAACGCAGAGTTCCTTGGGTAAAACTGCCGTGTTTTCAGAGAGGAAATGCTTAGACGCCTAACTAGAGCCTGCTTACTTTAGGCATTTCACTCCACGCGGGACCCCTTGAGTATAGATATTCTTTCGGGCAAAGGCTCATTGGGTACACTGTGGGAGAAAAGCTGCTTGTGTTCCACCTGCAACTAAAGCAGAATTCTTCGGGTAAACCTGCGTGATTTGGTAGAGGATATGCTTACAGTCCTCGTTACAGCCTTCCATGGTGGAGGCAGTTCGCTCCTCGTGGGAATCCCTGCATAAAGAAGTTCATTCGTGTAAGAGCCCAAAGAGTACACAGTGGGAGAAATGCTGCTTGTGTTCCACCTGCAACTAAAGCACCGTTCTTCGGGTAAAACTGCCTGTTATGGGGAGGAAATGCTTACAGTCCTTACGAGAGCCTGCCTTCATTGAGGCAGTTCGCTGCACGTGGGACACCCTGCATAATGAAGATTCATTCGGGGAAGGGCCGTTTGTATAAAGTGTGGGACAAATGCAGCTTGTGTTCCACCTGCAACTAAAGCAGAGTTCTTCGGGTTAAAGTGCCGTGTTTTCAGAGAGGAAATCCTTAGAGACCACAGGAGAGCCTGCCATGGTTGAGGCAGTTCGCTCCACGCTGGAAACCATTCTTTTAGAACAAGTTCATTAGGAGAAGGGCCCATTCTGTACACTGTGGGAGGAAAGCTGATGGTGTTCCCCCTGCACCTAAAGCAGAGTTCTTCGTGTAAAACTGCGTGTTTCGGGAGGGGAAATGCTTACAGTATTCGCTACAGCCTGCCTTGGTTGAGGCAGTTCGCTCCACGTGGGAATCCCTGCATAAAGAAGTTCATTCGTGGAAGAGCCCAAAGAGTACACAGTGGGAGAAATGCTGCTTGTGTTCCACCTGCAACTAAAGCAGAATTCTTTGGTAAAACTGCCGTGTTTTGGAAGAGGAAATGCTTACAGTCCTCGCTACAGCCTGCCTTGGTTGAGGCAGTTCGCTCCACGTCGGAAACCCTGCATATAGAAGTTCATTCGTGGAAGAGCCCAAAGAGTACACAGTGGGAGAAAAGCTGCTTGTGTTACGCCTGCAAGTAAAGCAGAGTTCTAGCTTTAAAACTGCGTGGTTTGGGAGAGGATATGCTTACAATCCTCGCTACAGCCTGCCATGGTTGAGGCAGTTCGCTCCACGTGGGAAACCCTGCATATACAAGTTCATTCGTGAAGAGACCAAAGAGTACACAGTGGGAGAAATGCTGCTTGTGTTCCACCTGCAACGAAAGCAGAGTTCTTCGGGTAAAAGTTCCGTGTTTTCAAAGGGGAAATTCTTAGAGACCACAGTAATGCCTGCCATGGTTGAGGCAGTTCGCTCCACGCTGGAAACCATTCTTATAGAACAAGTTCATTAGGGGAAGTGCCTATTGTGTACACTGTGGGAGGAAAGCTGATGGTGTTCCCCCTGCACCTAAAGCAGAGTTCTTCGTGTAAAACTGCGTGTTTCGGGAGGGGAAATGCTTACAGTCCTCGCTACAGCCTGCCATGGTGGAGGCAGTTCGCTCCTCGTGGGAATCCCTGCATATAGAAGTTCATTCGTGTAAGAGCCCAAAGAGTACACAGTGGGAGAAAAGCTGCTTGTGTTACGCCTGCAAGTAAAGCAGACTTCTAGCGTTAAAACTGCGAGGTTTGGGAGAGGATATGCTTACAGTCCTCGCTACAGCCTGCCATGGTTGAGGAAGTTCGCTCCACGTGGGAAACCCTGCATATACAAGTTCATTCGTGAAGAGACCAAAGAGTACACAGTGGGAGAAATGCTGCTTGTGTTCCACCTGCAACGAAAGCAGAGTTCTTCGGGTATAAGTTCCGTGTTTTCAGAGGGGAAATTCTTAGAGACCACAGTAGTGCCTGCCATGGTTGAGGCAGTTCGCTCCACGCTGGAAACCATTCTTATAGAACAAGTTCATTAAGGGAAGTGCCCATTGTGTACACTGTGGGAGAAAAGATGCTTGTGTTCCCCCTTCAACTAAAGCAGAGTTCCTCGGGTAAAGCTGCGTGATTTGGTAGAGGATATGCTTACAGTCCTCGCTACAGCCTGCCTTGGTTGAGGCAGTTCGCTCCACGTGGGAATCCCTGCATAAAGAAGTTCATTCGTGGAAGAGCCCAAAGAGTACACAGTGGGAGAAATGCTGCTTGTGTTCCACCTGCAACTAAAGCAGAATTCTTTGGTAAAACTGCCGTGTTTTGGAAGAGGAAATGCTTACAGTCCTCGCTACAGCCTGCCTTGGTTGAGGCAGTTCGCTCCACGTCGGAAACCCTGCATATAGAAGTTCATTCGTGGAAGAGCCCAAAGAGTACACAGTGGGAGAAAAGCTGCTTGTGTTACGCCTGCAAGTAAAGCAGAGTTCTAGCTTTAAAACTGCGTGGTTTGGGAGAGGATATGCTTACAATCCTCGCTACAGCCTGCCATGGTTGAGGCAGTTCGCTCCACGTGGGAAACCCTGCATATACAAGTTCATTCGTGAAGAGACCAAAGAGTACACAGTGGGAGAAATGCTGCTTGTGTTCCACCTGCAACGAAAGCAGAGTTCTTTGGGTAAAAGTTCCGTGTTTTCAGAGGGGAAATTCTTAGAGACCACAGTAATGCCTGCCATGGTTGAGGCAGTTCGCTCCACGCTGGAAACCATTCTTATAGAACAAGTTCATTAGGGGAAGTGCCTATTGTGTACACTGTGGGAGGAAAGCTGATGGTGTTCCCCCTGCACCTAAAGCAGAGTTCTTCGTGTAAAACTGCGTGTTTCGGGAGGGGAAATGCTTACAGTCCTCGCTACAGCCTGCCATGGTGGAGGCAGTTCGCTCCTCGTGGGAATCCCTGCATAAAGAAGTTCATTCGTGTAAGAGCCCAAAGAGTACACATTGGGAGTAATGCTGCTTGTATGCCACCTGCAACTAAAGCAGAATTCTTTGGTAAAACTGCCGTGTTTTGTAAGAGGAAATGCTTACAGTACTTGCTACAGCCTGCCTTGGTTGAGGCAGTTCGCTCCACGTCGGAAACCCTGCATATAGAAGTTCATTCGTGGAAGAGCCCAAAGAGTACACAGTGGGAGAAAAGCTGCTTGTGTTACCTCTGCAACTAAAGCAGAGTTCTACCGTTAAAACTGCGTGTTTTGGGAGAGGATATGCTTACAGTCCTCGCTACAGCCTGCCACGGTTGAAGCAGTTCAATCCACGTGGGAATCCCTGCATAAAGAAATTCATTCGTGGAAGAGCCCAAAGATTACACACTGGGAGTAATGCTGCTTGTGTTCCACCTGCAACTAACGCAGAGTTCCTTGGGTAAAACTGCCGTGTTTTCAGAGAGGAAATGCTTAGACGCCTAACTAGAGCCTGCTTACTTTAGGCATTTCACTCCACGCGGGACCCCTTGAGTATAGATATTCTTTCGGGCAAAGGCTCATTGGGTACACTGTGGGAGAAAAGCTGCTTGTGTTCCACCTGCAACTAAAGCAGAATTCTTCGGGTAAACCTGCGTGATTTGGTAGAGGATATGCTTACAGTCCTCGTTACAGCCTTCCATGGTGGAGGCAGTTCGCTCCTCGTGGGAATCCCTGCATAAAGAAGTTGATTCGTGTAAGAGCCCAAAGAGTACACAGTGGGAGAAATGCTGCTTGTGTTCCACCTGCAACTAAAGCACCGTTCTTCGGGTAAAACTGCCTGTTATGGGGAGGAAATGCTTACAGTCCTTACGAGAGCCTGCCTTCATTGAGGCAGTTCGCTGCACGTGGGACACCCTGCATAATGAAGATTCATTCGGGGAAGGGCCGTTTGTATAAAGTGTGGGACAAATGCAGCTTGTGTTCCACCTGCAACTAAAGCAGAGTTCTTCGGGTTAAAGTGCCGTGTTTTCAGAGAGGAAATCCTTAGAGACCACAGGAGAGCCTGCCATGGTTGAGGCAGTTCGCTCCACGCTGGAAACCATTCTTTTAGAACAAGTTCATTAGGAGAAGTGCCCATTCTGTACACTGTGGGAGGAAAGCTGATGGTGTTCCCCCTGCACCTAAAGCAGAGTTCTTCGTGTAAAACTGCGTGTTTCGGGAGGGGAAATGCTTACAGTATTCGCTACAGCCTGCCTTGGTTGAGGCAGTTCGCTCCACGTGGGAATCCCTGCATAAAGAAGTTCATTCGTGGAAGAGCCCAAAGAGTACACAGTGGGAGAAATGCTGCTTGTGTTCCACCTGCAACTAAAGCAGAATTCTTTGGTAAAACTGCCGTGTTTTGGAAGAGGAAATGCTTACAGTCCTCGCTACAGCCTGCCTTGGTTGAGGCAGTTCGCTCCACGTCGGAAACCCTGCATATAGAAGTTCATTCGTGGAAGAGCCCAAAGAGTACACAGTGGGAGAAAAGCTGCTTGTGTTACGCCTGCAAGTAAAGCAGAGTTCTAGCTTTAAAACTGCGTGGTTTGGGAGAGGATATGCTTACAATCCTCGCTACAGCCTGCCATGGTTGAGGCAGTTCGCTCCACGTGGGAAACCCTGCATATACAAGTTCATTCGTGAAGAGACCAAAGAGTACACAGTGGGAGAAATGCTGCTTGTGTTCCACCTGCAACGAAAGCAGAGTTCTTCGGGTAAAAGTTCCGTGTTTTCAGAGGGGAAATTCTTAGAGACCACAGTAATGCCTGCCATGGTTGAGGCAGTTCGCTCCACGCTGGAAACCATTCTTATAGAACAAGTTCATTAGGGGAAGTGCCTATTGTGTACACTGTGGGAGGAAAGCTGATGGTGTTCCCCCTGCACCTAAAGCAGAGTTCTTCGTGTAAAACTGCGTGTTTCGGGAGGGGAAATGCTTACAGTCCTCGCTACAGCCTGCCATGGTGGAGGCAGTTCGCTCCTCGTGGGAATCCCTGCATATAGAAGTTCATTCGTGTAAGAGCCCAAAGAGTACACAGTGGGAGAAAAGCTGCTTGTGTTACGCCTGCAAGTAAAGCAGACTTCTAGCGTTAAAACTGCGAGGTTTGGGAGAGGATATGCTTACAGTCCTCGCTACAGCCTGCCATGGTTGAGGAAGTTCGCTCCACGTGGGAAACCCTGCATATACAAGTTCATTCGTGAAGAGACCAAAGAGTACACAGTGGGAGAAATGCTGCTTGTGTTCCACCTGCAACGAAAGCAGAGTTCTTCGGGTATAAGTTCCGTGTTTTCAGAGGGGAAATTCTTAGAGACCACAGTAGTGCCTGCCATGGTTGAGGCAGTTCGCTCCACGCTGGAAACCATTCTTATAGAACAAGTTCATTAAGGGAAGTGCCCATTGTGTACACTGTGGGAGAAAAGATGCTTGTGTTCCCCCTGCAACTAAAGCAGAGTTCCTCGGGTAAAGCTGCGTGATTTGGTAGAGGATATGCTTACAGTCCTCGCTACAGCCTGCCATGGTGGAGGCAGTTCGCTCCTCGTGGGAATCCCTGCATAAAGAAGTTCATTCGTGTAAGAGCCCAAAGAGTACACATTGGGAGTAATGCTGCTTGTATGCCACCTGCAACTAAAGCAGAATTCTTTGGTAAAACTGCCGTGTTTTGTAAGAGGAAATGCTTACAGTCCTCGCTACAGCCTGCCTTGGTTGAGGCAGTTCGCTCCACGTCGGAAACCCTGCATATAGAAGTTCATTCGTGGAAGAGCCCAAAGAGTACACAGTGGGAGAAAAGCTGCTTGTGTTACCTCTGCAACTAAAGCAGAGTTCTACCGTTAAAACTGCGTGTTTTGGGAGAGGATATGCTTACAGTCCTCGCTACAGCCTGCCACGGTTGAGGCAGTTCGATCCACGTGGGAATCCCTGCATAAAGAAATTTATTCGTGGAAGAGCCCAAAGATTACACACTGGGAGTAATGCTGCTTGTGTTCCACCTGCAACTAACGCAGAGTTCCTTGGGTAAAACTGCCGTGTTTTCAGAGAGGAAATGCTTAGAGGCCTAACTAGAGCCTGCTTGCTTTAGGCATTTCACTCCACGCGGGACCCCTTGAGTATAGATATTCTTTCGGGCAAAGGCTCATTGGGTACACTGTGGAGAAAAGCTGCTTGTGTTCCACCTGCAACTAAAGAAGAATTCTTCGGGTAAACCTGCGTGATTTGGTAGAGGATATGCTTACAGTCCTCGTTACAGCCTTCCATGGTGGAGGCAGTTCGCTCCTCGTGGGAATCCCTGCATAAAGAAGTTCATTCGTGTAAGAGCCCAAAGAGTACACAGTGGGAGAAATGCTGCTTGTGTTCCACCTGCAACTAAAGCACCGTTCTTCGGGTAAAACTGCCTGTTATGGGGAGGAAATGCTTACAGTCCTTACGAGAGCCTGCCTTCATTGAGGCAGTTCGCTGCACGTGGGACACCCTGCATAATGAAGAATCATTTGGGGAAGGGCCGTTTGTATAAAGTGTGGGACAAATGCAGCTTGTGTTCCACTGCAACTAAAGCAGAGTTCTTTGGGTAAAAGTGCCGTGTTTTCAGAGAGGAAATCCTTAGAGACCACAGGAGAGCCTGCCATGGTTGAGGCAGTTCGCTCCACGCTGGAAACCATTGTTTTAGAACAAGTTCATTAGGGGAAGGGCCCATTCTGTACACTGTGGGAGGAAAGTTGATGGTGTTCCCCCTGCACCTAAAGCAGAGTTCTTCGTGTAAAACTGCGTGTTTCGGGAGGGGAAATGCTTACAGTATTCGCTACAGCCTGCCTTGGTTGAGGCAGTTCGCTCCACGTGGGAATCCCTGCATAAAGAAGTTCATTCGTGGAAGAGCCCAAAGAGTACACAGTGGGAGAAATGCTGCTTGTGTTCCACCTGCAACTAAAGCAGAATTCTTTGGTAAAACTGCCGTGTTTTGGAAGAGGAAATGCTTACAGTCCTCGCTACAGCCTGCCTTGGTTGAGGCAGTTCGCTCCACGTCGGAAACCCTGCATATAGAAGTTCATTCGTGGAAGAGCCCAAAGAGTACACAGTGGGAGAAAAGCTGCTTGTGTTACGCCTGCAAGTAAAGCAGAGTTCTAGCTTTAAAACTGCGTGGTTTGGGAGAGGATATGCTTACAATCCTCGCTACAGCCTGCCATGGTTGAGGCAGTTCGCTCCACGTGGGAAACCCTGCATATACAAGTTCATTCGTGAAGAGACCAAAGAGTACACAGTGGGAGAAATGCTGCTTGTGTTCCACCTGCAACGAAAGCAGAGTTCTTTGGGTAAAAGTTCCGTGTTTTCAGAGGGGAAATTCTTAGAGACCACAGTAATGCCTGCCATGGTTGAGGCAGTTCGCTCCACGCTGGAAACCATTCTTATAGAACAAGTTCATTAGGGGAAGTGCCTATTGTGTACACTGTGGGAGGAAAGCTGATGGTGTTCCCCCTGCACCTAAAGCAGAGTTCTTCGTGTAAAACTGCGTGTTTCGGGAGGGGAAATGCTTACAGTCCTCGCTACAGCCTGCCATGGTGGAGGCAGTTCGCTCCTCGTGGGAATCCCTGCATAAAGAAGTTCATTCGTGTAAGAGCCCAAAGAGTACACATTGGGAGTAATGCTGCTTGTATGCCACCTGCAACTAAAGCAGAATTCTTTGGTAAAACTGCCGTGTTTTGTAAGAGGAAATGCTTACAGTACTCGCTACAGCCTGCCTTGGTTGAGGCAGTTCGCTCCACGTCGGAAACCCTGCATATAGAAGTTCATTCGTGGAAGAGCCCAAAGAGTACACAGTGGGAGAAAAGCTGCTTGTGTTACCTCTGCAACTAAAGCAGAGTTCTACCGTTAAAACTGCGTGTTTTGGGAGAGGATATGCTTACAGTCCTCGCTACAGCCTGCCACGGTTGAAGCAGTTCAATCCACGTGGGAATCCCTGCATAAAGAAATTCATTCGTGGAAGAGCCCAAAGAGTACACAGTGGGAGAAATGCTGCTTGTGTTCCACCTGCAACTAAAGCACCGTTCTTCGGGTAAAACTGCCTGTTATGGGGAGGAAATGCTTACAGTCCTTACGAGAGCCTGCCTTCATTGAGGCAGTTCGCTGCACGTGGGACACCCTGCATAATGAAGATTCATTCGGGGAAGGGCCGTTTGTATAAAGTGTGGGACAAATGCAGCTTGTGTTCCACCTGCAACTAAAGCAGAGTTCTTCGGGTTAAAGTGCCGTGTTTTCAGAGAGGAAATCCTTAGAGACCACAGGAGAGCCTGCCATGGTTGAGGCAGTTCGCTCCACGCTGGAAACCATTCTTTTAGAACAAGTTCATTAGGAGAAGTGCCCATTCTGTACACTGTGGGAGGAAAGCTGATGGTGTTCCCCCTGCACCTAAAGCAGAGTTCTTCGTGTAAAACTGCGTGTTTCGGGAGGGGAAATGCTTACAGTATTCGCTACAGCCTGCCTTGGTTGAGGCAGTTCGCTCCACGTGGGAATCCCTGCATAAAGAAGTTCATTCGTGGAAGAGCCCAAAGAGTACACAGTGGGAGAAATGCTGCTTGTGTTCCACCTGCAACTAAAGCAGAATTCTTTGGTAAAACTGCCGTGTTTTGGAAGAGGAAATGCTTACAGTCCTCGCTGCAGCCTGCCTTGGTTGAGGCAGTTCGCTCCACGTCGGAAACCCTGCATATAGAAGTTCATTCGTGGAAGAGCCCAAAGAGTACACAGTGGGAGAAAAGCTGCTTGTGTTATGCCTCCAAGTAAAGCAGAGTTCTAGCTTTAAAACTGCGTGGTTTGGGAGAGGATATGCTTACAATCCTCGCTACAGCCTGCCATGGTTGAGGCAGTTCGCTCCACGTGGGAAACCCTGCATATACAAGTTCATTCGTGAAGAGACCAAAGAGTACACAGTGGGAGAAATGCTGCTTGTGTTCCACCTGCAACGAAAGCAGAGTTCTTCGGGTAAAAGTTCCGTGTTTTCAGAGGGGAAATTCTTAGAGACCACAGTAATGCCTGCCATGGTTGAGGCAGTTCGCTCCACGCTGGAAACCATTCTTATAGAACAAGTTCATTAGGGGAAGTGCCTATTGTGTACACTGTGGGAGGAAAGCTGATGGTGTTCCCCCTGCACCTAAAGCAGAGTTCTTCGTGTAAAACTGCGTGTTTCGGGAGGGGAAATGCTTACAGTCCTCGCTACAGCCTGCCATGGTGGAGGCAGTTCGCTCCTCGTGGGAATCCCTGCATATAGAAGTTCATTCGTGTAAGAGCCCAAAGAGTACACAGTGGGAGAAAAGCTGCTTGTGTTACGCCTGCAAGTAAAGCAGACTTCTAGCGTTAAAACTGCGAGGTTTGGGAGAGGATATGCTTACAGTCCTCGCTACAGCCTGCCATGGTTGAGGAAGTTCGCTCCACGTGGGAAACCCTGCATATACAAGTTCATTCGTGAAGAGACCAAAGAGTACACAGTGGGAGAAATGCTGCTTGTGTTCCACCTGCAACGAAAGCAGAGTTCTTCGGGTATAAGTTCCGTGTTTTCAGAGGGGAAATTCTTAGAGACCACAGTAGTGCCTGCCATGGTTGAGGCAGTTCGCTCCACGCTGGAAACCATTCTTATAGAACAAGTTCATTAAGGGAAGTGCCCATTGTGTACACTGTGGGAGAAAAGATGCTTGTGTTCCCCCTGCAACTAAAGCAGAGTTCCTCGGGTAAAGCTGCGTGATTTGGTAGAGGATATGCTTACAGTCCTCGCTACAGCCTGCCATGGTGGAGGCAGTTCGCTCCTCGTGGGAATCCCTGCATAAAGAAGTTCATTCGTGTAAGAGCCCAAAGAGTACACATTGCGAGTAATGCTGCTTGTATGCCACCTGCAACTAAAGCTGAATTCTTTGGTAAAACTGCCGTGTTTTGTAAGAGGAAATGCTTACAGTCCTCGCTACAGCCTGCCTTGGTTGAGGCAGTTCGCTCCACGTCGGAAACCCTGCATATAGAAGTTCATTCGTGGAAGAGCCCAAAGAGTACACAGTGGGAGAAAAGCTGCTTGTGTTACCTCTGCAACTAAAGCAGAGTTCTACCGTTAAAACTGCGTGTTTTGGGAGAGGATATGCTTACAGTCCTCGCTACAGCCTGCCACGGTTGAGGCAGTTCGATCCACGTGGGAATCCCTGCATAAAGAAATTTATTCGTGGAAGAGCCCAAAGATTACACACTGGGAGTAATGCTGCTTGTGTTCCACCTGCAACTAACGCAGAGTTCCTTGGGTAAAACTGCCGTGTTTTCAGAGAGGAAATGCTTAGAGGCCTAACTAGAGCCTGCTTGCTTTAGGCATTTCACTCCACGCGGGACCCCTTGAGTATAGATATTCTTTCGGGCAAAGGCTCATTGGGTACACTGTGGAGAAAAGCTGCTTGTGTTCCACCTGCAACTAAAGAAGAATTCTTCGGGTAAACCTGCGTGATTTGGTAGAGGATATGCTTACAGTCCTCGTTACAGCCTTCCATGGTGGAGGCAGTTCGCTCCTCGTGGGAATCCCTGCATAAAGAAGTTCATTCGTGTAAGAGCCCAAAGAGTACACAGTGGGAGAAATGCTGCTTGTGTTCCACCTGCAACTAAAGCACCGTTCTTCGGGTAAAACTGCCTGTTATGGGGAGGAAATGCTTACAGTCCTTACGAGAGCCTGCCTTCATTGAGGCAGTTCGCTGCACGTGGGACACCCTGCATAATGAAGAATCATTTGGGGAAGGGCCGTTTGTATAAAGTGTGGGACAAATGCAGCTTGTGTTCCACTGCAACTAAAGCAGAGTTCTTTGGGTAAAAGTGCCGTGTTTTCAGAGAGGAAATCCTTAGAGACCACAGGAGAGCCTGCCATGGTTGAGGCAGTTCGCTCCACGCTGGAAACCATTGTTTTAGAACAAGTTCATTAGGGGAAGGGCCCATTCTGTACACTGTGGGAGGAAAGCTGATGGTGTTCCCCCTGCACCTAAAGCAGAGTTCTTCGTGTAAAACTGCGTGTTTCGGGAGGGGAAATGCTTACAGTATTCGCTACAGCCTGCCTTGGTTGAGGCAGTTCGCTCCACGTGGGAATCCCTGCATAAAGAAGTTCATTCGTGGAAGAGCCCAAAGAGTACACAGTGGGAGAAATGCTGCTTGTGTTCCACCTGCAACTAAAGCAGAATTCTTTGGTAAAACTGCCGTGTTTTGGAAGAGGAAATGCTTACAGTCCTCGCTACAGCCTGCCTTGGTTGAGGCAGTTCGCTCCACGTCGGAAACCCTGCATATAGAAGTTCATTCGTGGAAGAGCCCAAAGAGTACACAGTGGGAGAAAAGCTGCTTGTGTTACGCCTGCAAGTAAAGCAGAGTTCTAGCTTTAAAACTGCGTGGTTTGGGAGAGGATATGCTTACAATCCTCGCTACAGCCTGCCATGGTTGAGGCAGTTCGCTCCACGTGGGAAACCCTGCATATACAAGTTCATTCGTGAAGAGACCAAAGAGTACACAGTGGGAGAAATGCTGCTTGTGTTCCACCTGCAACGAAAGCAGAGTTCTTTGGGTAAAAGTTCCGTGTTTTCAGAGGGGAAATTCTTAGAGACCACAGTAATGCCTGCCATGGTTGAGGCAGTTCGCTCCACGCTGGAAACCATTCTTATAGAACAAGTTCATTAGGGGAAGTGCCTATTGTGTACACTGTGGGAGGAAAGCTGATGGTGTTCCCCCTGCACCTAAAGCAGAGTTCTTCGTGTAAAACTGCGTGTTTCGGGAGGGGAAATGCTTACAGTCCTCGCTACAGCCTGCCATGGTGGAGGCAGTTCGCTCCTCGTGGGAATCCCTGCATAAAGAAGTTCATTCGTGTAAGAGCCCAAAGAGTACACATTGCGAGTAATGCTGCTTGTATGCCACCTGCAACTAAAGCTGAATTCTTTGGTAAAACTGCCGTGTTTTGTAAGAGGAAATGCTTACAGTCCTCGCTACAGCCTGCCTTGGTTGAGGCAGTTCGCTCCACGTCGGAAACCCTGCATATAGAAGTTCATTCGTGGAAGAGCCCAAAGAGTACACAGTGGGAGAAAAGCTGCTTGTGTTACCTCTGCAACTAAAGCAGAGTTCTACCGTTAAAACTGCGTGTTTTGGGAGAGGATATGCTTACAGTCCTCGCTACAGCCTGCCACGGTTGAGGCAGTTCGATCCACGTGGGAATCCCTGCATAAAGAAATTTATTCGTGGAAGAGCCCAAAGATTACACACTGGGAGTAATGCTGCTTGTGTTCCACCTGCAACTAACGCAGAGTTCCTTGGGTAAAACTGCCGTGTTTTCAGAGAGGAAATGCTTAGAGGCCTAACTAGAGCCTGCTTGCTTTAGGCATTTCACTCCACGCGGGACCCCTTGAGTATAGATATTCTTTCGGGCAAAGGCTCATTGGGTACACTGTGGAGAAAAGCTGCTTGTGTTCCACCTGCAACTAAAGAAGAATTCTTCGGGTAAACCTGCGTGATTTGGTAGAGGATATGCTTACAGTCCTCGTTACAGCCTTCCATGGTGGAGGCAGTTCGCTCCTCGTGGGAATCCCTGCATAAAGAAGTTCATTCGTGTAAGAGCCCAAAGAGTACACAGTGGGAGAAATGCTGCTTGTGTTCCACCTGCAACTAAAGCACCGTTCTTCGGGTAAAACTGCCTGTTATGGGGAGGAAATGCTTACAGTCCTTACGAGAGCCTGCCTTCATTGAGGCAGTTCGCTGCACGTGGGACACCCTGCATAATGAAGAATCATTTGGGGAAGGGCCGTTTGTATAAAGTGTGGGACAAATGCAGCTTGTGTTCCACTGCAACTAAAGCAGAGTTCTTTGGGTAAAAGTGCCGTGTTTTCAGAGAGGAAATCCTTAGAGACCACAGGAGAGCCTGCCATGGTTGAGGCAGTTCGCTCCACGCTGGAAACCATTGTTTTAGAACAAGTTCATTAGGGGAAGGGCCCATTCTGTACACTGTGGGAGGAAAGCTGATGGTGTTCCCCCTGCACCTAAAGCAGAGTTCTTCGTGTAAAACTGCGTGTTTCGGGAGGGGAAATGCTTACAGTATTCGCTACAGCCTGCCTTGGTTGAGGCAGTTCGCTCCACGTGGGAATCCCTGCATAAAGAAGTTCATTCGTGGAAGAGCCCAAAGAGTACACAGTGGGAGAAATGCTGCTTGTGTTCCACCTGCAACTAAAGCAGAATTCTTTGGTAAAACTGCCGTGTTTTGGAAGAGGAAATGCTTACAGTCCTCGCTACAGCCTGCCTTGGTTGAGGCAGTTCGCTCCACGTCGGAAACCCTGCATATAGAAGTTCATTCGTGGAAGAGCCCAAAGAGTACACAGTGGGAGAAAAGCTGCTTGTGTTACGCCTGCAAGTAAAGCAGAGTTCTAGCTTTAAAACTGCGTGGTTTGGGAGAGGATATGCTTACAATCCTCGCTACAGCCTGCCATGGTTGAGGCAGTTCGCTCCACGTGGGAAACTCTGCATATACAAGTTCATTCGTGAAGAGACCAAAGAGTACACAGTGGGAGAAATGCTGCTTGTGTTCCACCTGCAACGAAAGCAGAGTTCTTTGGGTAAAAGTTCCGTGTTTTCAGAGGGGAAATTCTTAGAGACCACAGTAATGCCTGCCATGGTTGAGGCAGTTCGCTCCACGCTGGAAACCATTCTTATAGAACAAGTTCATTAGGGGAAGTGCCTATTGTGTACACTGTGGGAGGAAAGCTGATGGTGTTCCCCCTGCACCTAAAGCAGAGTTCTTCGTGTAAAACTGCGTGTTTCGGGAGGGGAAATGCTTACAGTCCTCGCTACAGCCTGCCATGGTGGAGGCAGTTCGCTCCTCGTGGGAATCCCTGCATAAAGAAGTTCATTCGTGTAAGAGCCCAAAGAGTACACATTGGGAGTAATGCTGCTTGTATGCCACCTGCAACTAAAGCAGAATTCTTTGGTAAAACTGCCGTGTTTTGTAAGAGGAAATGCTTACAGTACTTGCTACAGCCTGCCTTGGTTGAGGCAGTTCGCTCCACGTCGGAAACCCTGCATATAGAAGTTCATTCGTGGAAGAGCCCAAAGAGTACACAGTGGGAGAAAAGCTGCTTGTGTTACCTCTGCAACTAAAGCAGAGTTCTACCGTTAAAACTGCGTGTTTTGGGAGAGGATATGCTTACAGTCCTCGCTACAGCCTGCCACGGTTGAAGCAGTTCAATCCACGTGGGAATCCCTGCATAAAGAAATTCATTCGTGGAAGAGCCCAAAGATTACACACTGGGAGTAATGCTGCTTGTGTTCCACCTGCAACTAACGCAGAGTTCCTTGGGTAAAACTGCCGTGTTTTCAGAGAGGAAATGCTTAGACGCCTAACTAGAGCCTGCTTACTTTAGGCATTTCACTCCACGCGGGACCCCTTGAGTATAGATATTCTTTCGGGCAAAGGCTCATTGGGTACACTGTGGGAGAAAAGCTGCTTGTGTTCCACCTGCAACTAAAGCAGAATTCTTCGGGTAAACCTGCGTGATTTGGTAGAGGATATGCTTACAGTCCTCGTTACAGCCTTCCATGGTGGAGGCAGTTCGCTCCTCGTGGGAATCCCTGCATAAAGAAGTTCATTCGTGTAAGAGCCCAAAGAGTACACAGTGGGAGAAATGCTGCTTGTGTTCCACCTGCAACTAAAGCACCGTTCTTCGGGTAAAACTGCCTGTTATGGGGAGGAAATGCTTACAGTCCTTACGAGAGCCTGCCTTCATTGAGGCAGTTCGCTGCACGTGGGACACCCTGCATAATGAAGATTCATTCGGGGAAGGGCCGTTTGTATAAAGTGTGGGACAAATGCAGCTTGTGTTCCACCTGCAACTAAAGCAGAGTTCTTCGGGTTAAAGTGCCGTGTTTTCAGAGAGGAAATCCTTAGAGACCACAGGAGAGCCTGCCATGGTTGAGGCAGTTCGCTCCACGCTGGAAACCATTCTTTTAGAACAAGTTCATTAGGAGAAGTGCCCATTCTGTACACTGTGGGAGGAAAGCTGCTTGTGTTCCCCCTGCACCTAAAGCAGAGTTCTTCGTGTAAAACTGCGTGTTTCGGGAGGGGAAATGCTTACAGTATTCGCTACAGCCTGCCTTGGTTGAGGCAGTTCGCTCCACGTGGGAATCCCTGCATAAAGAAGTTCATTCGTGGAAGAGCCCAAAGAGTACACAGTGGGAGAAATGCTGCTTGTGTTCCACCTGCAACTAAAGCAGAATTCTTTGGTAAAACTGCCGTGTTTTGGAAGAGGAAATGCTTACAGTCCTCGCTACAGCCTGCCTTGGTTGAGGCAGTTCGCTCCACGTCGGAAACCCTGCATATAGAAGTTCATTTGTGGAAGAGCCCAAAGAGTACACAGTGGGAGAAAAGCTGCTTGTGTTACGCCTGCAAGTAAAGCAGAGTTCTAGCTTTAAAACTGCGTGGTTTGGGAGAGGATATGCTTACAATCCTCGCTACAGCCTGCCATGGTTGAGGCAGTTCGCTCCACGTGGGAAACCCTGCATATACAAGTTCATTCGTGAAGAGACCAAAGAGTACACAGTGGGAGAAATGCTGCTTGTGTTCCACCAGCAAAGAAAGCAGAGTTCTTCGGGTATAAGTTCCGTGTTTTCAGAGGGGAAATTCTTAGAGACCACAGTAGTGCCTGCCATGGTTGAGGCAGTTCGCTCCACGCTGGAAACCATTCTTATAGAACAAGTTCATTAGGGGAAGTGCCTATTGTGTACACTGTGGGAGGAAAGCTGATGGTGTTCCCCCTGCACCTAAAGCAGAGTTCTTCGTGTAAAACTGCGTGTTTCGGGAGGGGAAATGCTTACAGTCCTCGCTACAGCCTGCCATGGTGGAGGCAGTTCGCTCCTCGTGGGAATCCCTGGATATAGAAGTTCATTCGTGTAAGAGCCCAAAGAGTACACAGTGGGAGAAAAGCTGCTTGTGTTACGCCTGCAAGTAAAGCAGACTTCTAGCGTTAAAACTGCGAGGTTTGGGAGAGGATATGCTTACAGTCCTCGCTACAGCCTGCCATGGTTGAGGAAGTTCGCTCCACGTGGGAAACCCTGCATATACAAGTTCATTCGTGAAGAGACCAAAGAGTACACAGTGGGAGAAATGCTGCTTGTGTTCCACCTGCAACGAAAGCAGAGTTCTTCGGGTATAAGTTCCGTGTTTTCAGAGGGGAAATTCTTAGAGACCACAGTAGTGCCTGCCATGGTTGAGGCAGTTCGCTCCACGCTGGAAACCATTCTTATAGAACAAGTTCATTAAGGGAAGTGCCCATTGTGTACACTGTGGGAGAAAAGATGCTTGTGTTCCCCCTGCAACTAAAGCAGAGTTCCTCGGGTAAAGCTGCGTGATATGGTAGAGGATATGCTTACAGTCCTCGCTACAGCCTGCCATGGTGGAGGCAGTTCGCTCCTCGTGGGAATCCCTGCATAAAGAAGTTCATTCGTGTAAGAGCCCAAAGAGTACACAGTGGGAGAAATGCTGCTTGTGTTCCACCTGCAACTAAAGCACCGTTCTTCGGGTAAAACTGCCTGTTATGGGGAGGAAATGCTTACAGTCCTTACGAGAGCCTGCCTTCATTGAGGCAGTTCGCTGCACGTGGGACACCCTGCATAATGAAGATTCATTCGGGGAAGGGCCGTTTGTATAAAGTGTGGGACAAATGCAGCTTGTGTTCCACCTGCAACTAAAGCAGAGTTCTTCGGGTTAAAGTGCCGTGTTTTCAGAGAGGAAATCCTTAGAGACCACAGGAGAGCCTGCCATGGTTGAGGCAGTTCGCTCCACGCTGGAAACCATTCTTTTAGAACAAGTTCATTAGGAGAAGTGCCCATTCTGTACACTGTGGGAGGAAAGCTGATGGTGTTCCCCCTGCACCTAAAGCAGAGTTCTTCGTGTAAAACTGCGTGTTTCGGGAGGGGAAATGCTTACAGTATTCGCTACAGCCTGCCTTGGTTGAGGCAGTTCGCTCCACGTGGGAATCCCTGCATAAAGAAGTTCATTCGTGGAAGAGCCCAAAGAGTACACAGTGGGAGAAATGCTGCTTGTGTTCCACCTGCAACTAAAGCAGAATTCTTTGGTAAAACTGCCGTGTTTTGGAAGAGGAAATGCTTACAGTCCTCGCTACAGCCTGCCTTGGTTGAGGCAGTTCGCTCCACGTCGGAAACCCTGCATATAGAAGTTCATTTGTGGAAGAGCCCAAAGAGTACACAGTGGGAGAAAAGCTGCTTGTGTTACGCCTGCAAGTAAAGCAGAGTTCTAGCTTTAAAACTGCGTGGTTTGGGAGAGGATATGCTTACAATCCTCGCTACAGCCTGCCATGGTTGAGGCAGTTCGCTCCACGTGGGAAACCCTGCATATACAAGTTCATTCGTGAAGAGACCAAAGAGTACACAGTGGGAGAAATGCTGCTTGTGTTCCACCAGCAAAGAAAGCAGAGTTCTTCGGGTATAAGTTCCGTGTTTTCAGAGGGGAAATTCTTAGAGACCACAGTAGTGCCTGCCATGGTTGAGGCAGTTCGCTCCACGCTGGAAACCATTCTTATAGAACAAGTTCATTAGGGGAAGTGCCTATTGTGTACACTGTGGGAGGAAAGCTGATGGTGTTCCCCCTGCACCTAAAGCAGAGTTCTTCGTGTAAAACTGCGTGTTTCGGGAGGGGAAATGCTTACAGTCCTCGCTACAGCCTGCCATGGTGGAGGCAGTTCGCTCCTCGTGGGAATCCCTGGATATAGAAGTTCATTCGTGTAAGAGCCCAAAGAGTACACAGTGGGAGAAAAGCTGCTTGTGTTACGCCTGCAAGTAAAGCAGACTTCTAGCGTTAAAACTGCGAGGTTTGGGAGAGGATATGCTTACAGTCCTCGCTACAGCCTGCCATGGTTGAGGAAGTTCGCTCCACGTGGGAAACCCTGCATATACAAGTTCATTCGTGAAGAGACCAAAGAGTACACAGTGGGAGAAATGCTGCTTGTGTTCCACCTGCAACGAAAGCAGAGTTCTTCGGGTATAAGTTCCGTGTTTTCAGAGGGGAAATTCTTAGAGACCACAGTAGTGCCTGCCATGGTTGAGGCAGTTCGCTCCACGCTGGAAACCATTCTTATAGAACAAGTTCATTAAGGGAAGTGCCCATTGTGTACACTGTGGGAGAAAAGATGCTTGTGTTCCCCCTGCAACTAAAGCAGAGTTCCTCGGGTAAAGCTGCGTGATTTGGTAGAGGATATGCTTACAGTCCTCGCTACAGCCTGCCATGGTGGAGGCAGTTCGCTCCTCGTGGGAATCCCTGCATAAAGAAGTTCATTCGTGTAAGAGCCCAAAGAGTACACATTGGGAGTAATGCTGCTTGTATGCCACCTGCAACTAAAGCTGAATTCTTTGGTAAAACTGCCGTGTTTTGTAAGAGGAAATGCTTACAGTCCTCGCTACAGCCTGCCTTGGTTGAGGCAGTTCGCTCCACGTCGGAAACCCTGCATATAGAAGTTCATTCGTGGAAGAGCCCAAAGAGTACACAGTGGGAGAAAAGCTGCTTGTGTTACCTCTGCAACTAAAGCAGAGTTCTACCGTTAAAACTGCGTGTTTTGGGAGAGGATATGCTTACAGTCCTCGCTACAGCCTGCCACGGTTGAGGCAGTTCGATCCACGTGGGAATCCCTGCATAAAGAAATTTATTCGTGGAAGAGCCCAAAGATTACACACTGGGAGTAATGCTGCTTGTGTTCCACCTGCAACTAACGCAGAGTTCCTTGGGTAAAACTGCCGTGTTTTCAGAGAGGAAATGCTTAGAGGCCTAACTAGAGCCTGCTTGCTTTAGGCATTTCACTCCACGCGGGACCCCTTGAGTATAGATATTCTTTCGGGCAAAGGCTCATTGGGTACACTGTGGAGAAAAGCTGCTTGTGTTCCACCTGCAACTAAAGAAGAATTCTTCGGGTAAACCTGCGTGATTTGGTAGAGGATATGCTTACAGTCCTCGTTACAGCCTTCCATGGTGGAGGCAGTTCGCTCCTCGTGGGAATCCCTGCATAAAGAAGTTCATTCGTGTAAGAGCCCAAAGAGTACACAGTGGGAGAAATGCTGCTTGTGTTCCACCTGCAACTAAAGCACCGTTCTTCGGGTAAAACTGCCTGTTATGGGGAGGAAATGCTTACAGTCCTTACGAGAGCCTGCCTTCATTGAGGCAGTTCGCTGCACGTGGGACACCCTGCATAATGAAGAATCATTTGGGGAAGGGCCGTTTGTATAAAGTGTGGGACAAATGCAGCTTGTGTTCCACTGCAACTAAAGCAGAGTTCTTCGGGTAAAAGTGCCGTGTTTTCAGAGAGGAAATCCTTAGAGACCACAGGAGAGCCTGCCATGGTTGAGGCAGTTCGCTCCACGCTGGAAACCATTGTTTTAGAACAAGTTCATTAGGGGAAGGGCCCATTCTGTACACTGTGGGAGGAAAGCTGATGGTGTTCCCCCTGCACCTAAAGCAGAGTTCTTCGTGTAAAACTGCGTGTTTCGGGAGGGGAAATGCTTACAGTCTTCGCTACAGCCTGCCTTGGTTGAGGCAGTTCGCTCCACGTGGGAATCCCTGCATAAAGAAGTTCATTCGTGGAAGAGCCCAAAGAGTACACAGTGGGAGAAATGCTGCTTGTGTTCCACCTGCAACTAAAGCAGAATTCTTTGGTAAAACTGCCGTGTTTTGGAAGAGGAAATGCTTACAGTCCTCGCTACAGCCTGCCTTGGTTGAGGCAGTTCGCTCCACGTCGGAAACCCTGCATATAGAAGTTCATTCGTGGAAGAGCCCAAAGAGTACACAGTGGGAGAAAAGCTGCTTGTGTTACGCCTGCAAGTAAAGCAGAGTTCTAGCTTTAAAACTGCGTGGTTTGGGAGAGGATATGCTTACAATCCTCGCTACAGCCTGCCATGGTTGAGGCAGTTCGCTCCACGTGGGAAACCCTGCATATACAAGTTCATTCGTGAAGAGACCAAAGAGTACACAGTGGGAGAAATGCTGCTTGTGTTCCACCTGCAACGAAAGCAGAGTTCTTCGGGTAAAAGTTCCGTGTTTTCAGAGGGGAAATTCTTAGAGACCACAGTAATGCCTGCCATGGTTGAGGCAGTTCGCTCCACGCTGGAAACCATTCTTATAGAACAAGTTCATTAGGGGAAGTGCCTATTGTGTACACTGTGGGAGGAAAGCTGATGGTGTTCCCCCTGCACCTAAAGCAGAGTTCTTCG